>NC_090924.1:319160030-321660030 GCF_040938575.1 Ambystoma mexicanum | reverse complement strand
CCTTATTTCAATCACCCCCTTCCTGGGTAAACTGCTCGAGAAGCTGGCCTTGCCCCAACTCAACTCGCACACTGAACTTGTCGGTGGTCTCCACAATCATCAATCTCGATTCCGAGCATCCAGAGACACAGAAACTGCTCTTCTGAACACCCGTGAAGAGCTGCTTGCATCCCTGGACTGCAACTTCCCTGCTGTCCTCATCCTACTTGATCGCTCCTCTGCCTTTGACAATGTCAACCATTGCATCCTCATACAAATGCTCCATGATACCCTTGGTATCTGGGAATGGCCACTGGAATGGCTGACCTCTTTCCTAACTGACCGCTCTTACCAAGTCATCCTGGGCACCTTCTCTCCTACTTCCTTCTCCACCCGTTGTGTCCCCCAGTGATCTATCCTCCCCTGGCTCTTTAACATCTACCTTGCTCAGCTGGCACTCCTCATATCCACCTTCTCCCCCAATTTCCAGTGTTAAGCAGATGACACTCAACTCTTTTTCAGACTTCCTTCTGACTCGCTCACACCTTCCTTCATCCTTGACTGCCTATCTGCCATCCAGGCCTAAAACCTAGATCCTTCCGATTGGGACGCCTGTCCCCTCCTTCTTCCCTTCTCTCTGGCCTCCCACCTTGGGCTCACCCCGGCTCCTTCTTCTGAAGCCAAAAACCTTGGAGTCCTCTTTGACTCCTCTCTCTCCTTCCTCCCTCACACTCAGGACATTGCCAAGAAGTCCCACTTTCACCTCTTCATTCTCAAAGGAATTCTCCCTTTTCTCACTTTCCCCCAGAAACTCAATGTTTCCCGAGCCCTGGTTCTCTCTAGGCTTAACTATTGCAACATCCTCCTCCTTAATCCACCTTCTTCCACTTTGCGACCCCTTCAGATAATCCAGAATAGAGTAGCAAGACTTATCCTTGGCCTTAAGCCATGGGACAACATCTCTCCTGCCCTAAGAATTGTCCACTGGCTCCCAGTTGCTGCATGGATCAAATTTAAATCCCTCTGCATCATCCATAAGACTGTCTGGGGCCGCAGACCTCACTATCTGCAAGTCTCTCTTACAAAATACTCTCCTTCTAGACCTCTACGTTCCTCTGGCACCAACTCCCTGTGTGTGAAGCGTTTCGCCAAACAGAGATCAGGAGGTTGTTTGATTTCCTCAGCCAGATCCCCCCTATGAAACAGCCTCCCCCTCCCTCTGCGTCTTGAGCTGGACCATCTTAAATTTCGAAAGTACCTCACGGCTTTCCTCTTTTCCTCCTCCTTCCCTTCTTTCCTCCTTTGCTAATCTCACAGCTGCTGTGATTGGTGTCTTGGACACTTATGCATCTTCAGGGCCCATGATCACTCAAACCCAATCTCCCCAGCTTCTGTCTACCTTCAGCACTTGCCTTGGCACACTCTCCACACTGGAGACTCACACTTTTCCGCCCAACGATTCTCCTAGCACTTACGATACAGTGCACTTATCTGTGACTCTCCCTCCAGCACTGACACCTCAGCACCTACCCACTGACCTCTTCCTTGCTTCACTTGCATGTTCTGAATATTCACAAGGCCTAGTAGGTTCGGCCATCCCTTCCTCCACTCTATTTTTTGTATATTTAATTGTATTGCAATCCCATGTTCCCTCCCTGTTGCTGCCCTGTGGATGCTTTGAAACAGAATTAATTTGCTGTATAAGTGCCTAACAAGCAAACTATAAATACATTAAATAAATAAGGAAAAGCCACTTTGTGATTGTTGTGATTGAATACAGAAAGAAAACCTGTATGAACTGAAATTGAGGAACTGAACTTCATATTTTGGGACATTGAAGATCCTGAGGAATTGTGTTATTGTGAAACATTGAAAGGCTTCGAAGCTTTGGGAAGGGAACCTCTCTTCTGTAACATGAACAGTTTGGATGTTGGGGAAGGGAGAACCCTTTTTCATTTCATAGCTGCAAGAAGCTCTAAACTTTTATTTTGAACACTTCCCATTTGATGCTGATATCCCTACACATTGGGCCTCATTAGGAGTATGGCAGTAAGGCAACAATGGCGCCGGTATTGCTACTGGCACCGTTGCTACCGTCCCACCATACTAGGACTTCTGCTCACGGGTGCCCTTGCAGCCACCTGGTCTGACCAGATGGCTGTACCGGCACCCGCGAGCAGAACATGATGGTAGCAATGGTACCGTTATAAACAGTACCGCTGCTACCATCCTCCCCATTCCCATGGGGACGTACCAGCTCTGGCACCTTCGCAAGGGGAATTAACGGGTCCACCAAGGTTGGAATGGCCCAGTGTTTCTCCTTTCACGGGTGCCGGAGCCGGATGCGAGTTTTGGGGTAGCCTTGCCGGTAAAACCGGCAATGCTACCTCCAACCTCATAATGAGGCCCATTGTATACAATTAGATGTGAGGGCAAGTATAGGTTTTGGACACAAACAGACATTTGCTTTGGACTTCCTGACAAAGAGTATCATGAGTTTCAGTTAAGTAGGGAAATCCCACCTTAGCATAGGGCAAGTTATGTGTTCTTCCAACTTTATTTTAATTTTAATAAAAGTTTACAGCCCAAACTTCATTCAGTTGTCTGTGTCTACTTCATGATGCCTTCACAGTACACACACACCGTGCAGACACTCACAGTGATGGATTTGAACAAGAAAATTCAAAGTCATGCAATACATCGAGGTGGATAGAACATACCAAAAACAACAATGAAGAACAAGTGACTTGATTGAGGAAAAAAAGTAAAGTCCATCAGGGGTACATATGCGTAAACCAGTACAACCCTAGATGCACCAACTCTGCCAAACGTGTCCTTTGGAGTCAATGGAGACAAATGGCCAGATCTGAGTTACCAGAGGCAAGGCCATGAAGGGGAGCAGTCGAGGACATGTATATCTGACTATGGACGTTTGTGTAAGATGTGGAATTGTAGCAGGGCACGCCATGTGAGCGGATAAGTGTGTGGAGTGGGCTCTGGCACAGATCAAAGAGCAGTGTATACACTTGTAGGACCACATAGGACACATGGGGCAGGGAGGGGATAAGGGTGGCAGTAAGAACACATCATAACGGTTAGTGAGGCAATTGGTGAACAACCAGAAACACAGAGTCCACATGCACAGAGAATGCAGGATGTGAATGAGGATGTAGATCCAGAATGTTGCAAATAATGCCAATGGCTCAAGTGTGATAAGTGCTGCACATTCCCAATTTGTGGCTGTCAATTGTGGAAGTGCAACCTCAAAAACAATGCACACACATAGATGCGGAAGTGTACATACACATGCATGCATGTGGACAAACACACATCTGCACTGATATTCACTGTGATTAAATGATTGCACCCACAGAAATTAAATGTGCGAGAATGCATACAAAGATATTGGTGACCACAAATAAACAGATATTTCACGATATACAGTGTTCATCCTTACCTGCTGACAGAGCTTCCCTGATGTGATTCCCTCATCACCTCCACCGGAAACTCTACCTCCACATTTGTGAATGGAGGGCCAGTGCCTGGACGAGTGCCTGGTGACTGAGGAGGTGAAAGGCTGCAGGGTGAACCTCCCATGGAGTGCAGTTACTGGATGAATTAGGATCGCTGCAACAACATGGGACATTGTATGTCACCAGCCATAGTAGCAAATTATGCATACTGCACATATGTGCAAAAAGGCCATCAACCTATTGTTACCTGAAAATGTCCTCATGGTGTTCCCAAGGCAACCATGGCAGTTAACACAATTGTGCATGGCTGCATCTCCAGTACTGCACTAATTATCCCCTTGAGGGGTCAAAAGCACATCTCTCTAGATCGGGAAGAATACCAGTCCATCTCGTACAGGGGAAAAAAGAACACATGCCCCCATCCTGGACAGGAATTGTGTCCATCATGATCAAGGGGGAAGAAAAAAGGGGAAAAAAGGAAAATCAGACCATACCAGTCAGGTTCAAAATAAAAAAAATGTCCACCCTGGACCTGGGGGCAAACAAAATTCACCCTGGAGGGTGGGTTGGGGGTGCAGGGTGCATATCGGAATCCACGCATCCACATTAGTGGACAACAACAATAAAACAATTATGTTTCAAATCCCTCCATGTACATCACGGCAGAGGTGGTTGAGGAGGCGTGGGTGTGCTGGGTATGCCATTCTGTGGTGGATATACAGGTGTTGTGGTGCTGGTGGATCCAGTCCACGCAGTGTCAAGGCCTGGTCTTTATTGGCCAGGACCAGCCGTGACACGGATGCATGCACCAGCGCCCCAAAGGTGGTGAGGTCACGATACGTTTCTTCCTGAATGGCCACAGAGCCTGTATGTGTGTACAATCGTGATGCCTCAAGTTGCTGGGACAGTGTCTGCCTCAAGGCATCCATCTCCCTGTGGAGCTGTGTCCTTGTGGCTGAAAGTTCATCATGCAGTAAAGTCCTCAACTCTCCATCTCACAGCAATTGGATCTACGACATGCCAACATCTCACGCCTCTGGGCCTCTCTATGTGCCCTAGCATCTGCATGCAGGGTCGCCTGCAGACACTTTAGATCAGCCCATCGGCCCTTTATGTTGGCCTCCACCACCGGTCTGTGGGAGCGCCTGAGGACCGCATGTCTTGCAGGTGTTTCGCAGCATCCTGTGCCGCTGGTGTGGGTATGTTCTTAGCCAGGCAATCCATGCCCTCTGCAATATGATTCAACATATCACCATGCCGAATGGCAGCACGCAACATTTGCTGCTCCCACACTATCTCTGCATGCACATGTCCACCATGTGTGCAGGGCCCACGGCAGTGTGCTGCAAGGGACGAGGCCAATTGCTGTGGTTCCCCTGTCATTGGCTGCAGGTCTGCAAACATCTGCTGGACATCAGCCCCAGAACCTGACACCAACACATGGGAGGGAGGTCTTGCACCCGTAACCACCTTGTACATGGAGATCACCACTGACTGGCCATGTCAAGCCTTCTGCACTGCTGCAGACTCAACCGCCCCATCTGATCTGGCCATTGGGGCACTCACCTTCTCTCTTAGTGAGTCATCCACTTCTGGTTCTGCACCCAAATTAGCAGAATCAGAAGAGGCAGGAGCACGACTGATAATCGCCTATAACACCAGTGGATTTCCCAGCAGAGGAGGCCAGGGCCTCCAATGGTGGACTGACGTACCAGTTGCTCTTCTTCCCCCTGCTCTGTATCCGCTGCATCACCACCTGCAGATGGACAGAGAACGACAGTTTGAGTCATGTGTTTCCTGACAAACATGCACATGTACATCAAAGTGCAGACAGACACAAAATGGCTGGACACCCGTACATCTGACATCATGACTTGGCACACTGTGAGCTGTAAGCCACGTATGTGTGCTATTTGCTGACATGTGGCATGCCCCCAACCCCAGTCCTGTCCGTGTTGTTGGTGGACATATAGATGTACAAAGGTGGCGTACACAATGACTGATGGGCCATGCAACAAGCATCTCAAAACACGACTCAGGAGAATTATTGCGCATGGGGCATTATGATGCTGAAGGCCAGCACATGGCCTCAGTTAGCTGGCAAAATCCACAGACACTACCAACATCGAATTTCATGGACAAAACATGATTACAAATTTGTACTTGATAACTATGTCATGTCAGATCAAAAACGTAGACTTTTCAACCATAACTCTCCATTGCAACACATAATGCATGCCTGAGATGCCAAACAGTGATGTTCTTGCCAAAGTGCTCCCGTGGATGCATTGGGACACAGCCTACGTGCATTCCTGCACCATTGGCATACTCACCATCCACCCAACAGGTCAACCACTGCCAAATTTTGCCAAAATGTGACTATGCACCCAGATCAGGACAGAATGGTCCATTGCATTATTGTGCAGAGCGTAGTCCATGTACAATAAATTACATGAAAAGTGTGCAGCAATGATGTGTGTGTTGTACATCAAGTACATGCGATTTATGTCAAATGCAAAGAGACAGACCACAAGAATGTTGGAAAGATCGATACATGTGGCTGTTGTATTTTTTGTCATGATACCGAGGTGTGCCCTGTGGGTGATGTGTGCATGTCAGTGGTGCACGTCATGAGGTCTAATTTTATTATAATTTGGACATTGAAATCCAGCATGCAAGACTTGCACAGCTGTGAAGTCCAGCAGACAGTGCTGTGTACTGTCACACTGACATGTGCTGCACTTGTCAACCACACAGCAACCGCCGAGAATGCAGGACATTTGACAGACATCTAATCAGTAGCAAACATGCATTGCCCAAGGATGGATGCCGATTGCAGCCAGCTGTACTGCAACACATATATGGGTAGGTCAACCATGATTATCCACACATAGAATGCACAAAAATGTCACTCACCAGATGTGTCCTCATAGGTCTACGCACCTCCAACATCTTGCACCTGCTCAATGGTGATGAATTGACTCTTGGCCTCTTCAAATGGAGTCAGCTGCTCCTCCTCTGGTGGCCAGCGGCCAGTGCAGATGCCAGGTTGGTCCTTCGCATGAGATAATTCATCCAGCTTATGGACCTGTTCAGCAGTGCGGTTGAAGGTCCTGTCTCCTCTGCCTTGTCTTGGGGTGGAGCCTCTTCCTGCTCTGCATGGCATCCCTTAATGGGCTCAGTGGCCCCTGGTGGTGCTGCTTAACCTCTCTACCTCTGGCCATGCCCAAGTAGACATGCCGGATCACATGTGGGCTGAGGCACACCACGTTCTCCTGGGGTGGGGCAGATGTTTCCTCACCACATCCCTGTCAACTCCCTTTCCCTTTACCTTTTGGGACCTTTCCACTCATGTTGGAGATGTAATGGATGGATGGAAGGCGGATTCATTTATTGTTCTGGGAAATATGAGGAAGGGAACAGTCAATGTGATTTTCGACATAGATGCATGGTCCAGCAAGGCTCCAATGTACCTCTGAAGCAAAAACATGCATACGTGATATGCCGAGGCACCCCAAAGACCAGAAATTGCATATGCTATACCAAGAGAGCTTCCGAAAGGTGAAAAAAGCAGTACACGATATGCAGAGACACTCCAAAAACAAAACATTGTGTACGCGACACCCAGAAAGCTTCTGAAAGGTTATAAAAGTGGTATGCAATATGCAGAGGAAACCCGCAAAGAAAATATTTATTTGCCGCACTCTGTAGGCATCAAGATGGAAATAAATACATGCGCGCATGCGCAGAGAGAACCCCCAAAAAGAAAAATGTGGTGTGCATTACCTCAAGGTAAACGGCTTGCATAGCACCCCAAAATATGTGTATGAGAAACTCATCCGTCTTCGTACCTTCGCTCACAAAACCATTGATGAACATCGCACCCCTTAAATAACACTGTCATTGCTGCGAGCTGTGTAGGCACACTATGTGCAGCGCGTGTCATGTAACTTACGCAGTAAGGGCGTTTACTATGTTTCCAGCTGCCTCGGATGAGAGACGCACACCAGAGTTCATCCTGCCCGCCACCCATTGCTTTTGCCCCCTCCGGCCCAGCATTGCTTCAAACACTCCATATATGCTGCTGCCTGATTGAGTGTGAGTGCCTGTTTGCAGCCAGCACTGTCTCGGAGTGCCAGCTGTCCTGCAATTGCCTGTACCCCTGTGTTGGGCCTTTGACCACCTCATCTGTTATTTGGGACTTCCACCTCTTCCTACCAACACCACCAGAGCACCTATGCAGGTCCCAGCGAAGCCATACCTGCCTCCGCGGTGCCATGTCGGAACCATCCACCTCTTCCGGACAGAACGGCATCTCCCTGTCAGTGAGGGCTACCAACTTCACCACCACCGAAGTTGGCATCCTGGTGGATCGGGTGCTGCGCAACTATGATGCCCTCTTCAACCCAGCAACACAGCTGGGTTTTGACACACATCAACAGACGACATAATGGCTGCTATCAGCAAGGAGGAGATGGGATGATCTCAAGGCCAGCAGCCATTCGAAGGCAAAGGCAGCCCTCGCCACGGAGCCCACCGTGGAGTTTACCGTGTGGCTGCCACCTGTTGTCCAAAACACAGTTGCGGGTCCTCCAGAGTTTTTACCTGGGCCTTCACATCCAGATCTGCGCTTGAAGAAGTTGTCTGGATGCTGCTGGTGAGTAGCCATGTGGAGCACTGCTTTACTCTGTATGTGTGGCATGGATAATTGTAGGTGCCACATTCTTTATGCAGCATGTGTGGATGGGTAAGAGCATGTTGCCTCATGCCAATGCTGGTCGTATGTGGTGACAGACATTGTTTTCTGGCATATGCTAGGGTATTTGCAGATTTTGTCCTCAGTGACTTGTTGAACTCGGGCACATGCTGTGTGAGACATTGGACCAAGTGCAGGGACAGTACGGATGAGGGCATGCTGTGTTGTGGCCATGTGAGGTAGGTGCATGATGGACACCTCCATGTGTAGCATACCTGCAAGTGAGTCCATGCACACACATCTGCTGAGAGTGACACATGTTCATGGATGTCTGTGAATGTCAAGTTGCTGCATTGACGTCTCAGGGACAGGGATGCGACATGTCATCCCATTGCATTTGAAGCACAAGTGTACACGTGTACATGCAATATATGTGTGCTGTGCCACACAACATGAGCAATTGATCTCCAAACATGTGTGCCAGTGCATGTTGGTTGCTTACAGATCAGGCTGTGCCTGATGCATGTTGCTGTCTGTAATTCAGTAGGAAGATTCCTTGGTGCAGTTCCTATGCCCCTGGCTGCATATCATACTTGTGTCAGTTTTGCATTCGTATGGTTGCATTGCATGTTTGCCATAAAGTGTTTGTGGTCACTCGACAATGTGCTGTGTTGACATGTGCGTGTGTCATGACTCTGATTCATTGTTGACACTACACTTTTGTCGCAGTTGTCCTGCAGATTGCATGGGCGTGCCCATGTGTGTGTGCGTTATGTGTGTGTCAGTTTCTGGTTGCAACACGCTGCATGATTGGTGATGTTAATGTTGTGTATGCCACACTTGCATGGACACCAACAACTGATATCAATGTCATCTGTCCCATTTTCCACAGTTGCTGCTGCTTGTGTAGAGGGCGGAGGCCTTGCTGTGGAACAGAAGCGCAGGGACTGAGCCACCAGACCAAAGCACGCGACCCAACCAGCCACCATTGACGCCACCTCTTCTGTGGGAGAGATGGCTGGAGGAGCGCAAGTGCCATCAGGCAGAGCTGCTGGGGGTAAGTCTCAGGAGGTGGTTGTGGTGGGTGACTCCTCAGCGGCTATGGGCCAGGGTATGTGGAAAGAGATGCCATCGAGCGGGGAAGACTCTTGGGAGTCATCTGTGGAGCTGGAGGTGGTGGTGGAGGAGGAGGCAAGTGAAATCCAGATGACGGGATCTGTGGGGGCATCCAGGAGGGTGTTTAGGCTGGAGGATGTACAGTGCACTGTGGAGAAAGCTGCACAACCTCCTGTCCCTGGTCCATCTGCTGCAACAGTCACCACCTTCGTGGATGCCTTCACCCAGACCGAGCCCCCCCTTGTGCCTGAAGAGAATGCCCCAAAATTGGTGGTGAGGGCCAGGCTGGCTGGTCTGGCAAGGTGGTCAGGCATGATTCATGATCCTGTGTCAGTTACTCGTGAGGAGCTGGCTCAGCATCACCAGTTGATGTGCCTTCACCTGGGGCAGCTGGCATGTGCCCTGCTCTCGGGTGGTCTCTGTGTGCTGGAACATTCATTTGCCCCCTCCTCCACTCCTTCCTCTGTGCCCCAGTCATCCTCTGGGAGCCTTCCTTGCCAGGTACCATCACTGCCCCCTCTACAACAATTCCACCAACACCGCCAGGTTTGGTGGTGAGCATGTCCCTGTCTGTGGTGGAGGTCCTGCGTGCAACAGATGAGGGGGTCACTGTGTCTGCACAGGCACCGACACAGGGACAGGCAGCAGCAGTCGGACAGCTGGCACTTCAGGACAGTGCTGGCACTGTGCCCCCCCCCCCAACGTGTGACATCCAGATGGCGGGGGTACCTGCAGACTTTACACCCACCCAGGCAGCAGAAAATGAGGCGTGTACAGAGGCGGAGGAGGAGCAGAGGAGGATGATGGAGGGCCAGCAAGACCTCCATGATATAACGGAGGCCGGCCTACAGGAGAATGAGGAATGTGACTCTGTCCTGTAGGACGCACTGCAGTACATGTAGGCCCACTGCCTGTGTACATAGTTCTTAGGGTTAAGTTTCATTTTGGATTTTGTTTATATTTCCGCCCAGTGCATTTCACCCTTCCCTATGTTTTTTTTTGTGCGTACATATCAGAATACAGTTTCAGTTTCATGATTATACACTTGTTGCAGTCTCTTTTCGGCTATGTGCAGATTCACTTTTGCTATGTTTTGTTATGTATTTCAACGATGATTGTCACGTGGGTTGGGGAGACAATGGGCCTCATTACACGGATGGCGGTAAGGGTTTACCGGTACCAGTATTTTACTGGTACCGGTAAATCCTTACCGCCTTACTACGAGATCCCTTTGCGGGTTGGGGAATTTAACGCCTGCTTTTTGCAGGCGTTAAAAACCAACCCGCAAAGGGACCAGGGAGCTAATTACGGTACCGCAATTTGCGGTACCGTAATTAGCGCCTTCCCCATTCCCATAGAGCCCTATGGGGCAAAAATGGGAATGGGGAAGGGCAATGGTGGAAGGGGGAATTACCGCCCCAGCAACCTTGGAATAGGATGGTAATTCCCCTTTCCACCAAGGCGGTGCCGGTATTTTACCGGCATGAACCATGGCGCTAATAGAGCCCTAGTTCACCGCCATCCGTGTAATGAGGCCCAATGTGTATGTGCGGGTGGCACTAATCACTTGTGCATTCAATCTTCAGTAACTGTATCCCTCCCAAGGCATGGACCCCCACCCACCCACATCTGCTATCACACATGCTCTCACATCATGCTGCACATCAGCCACTTAGATGCAGGATTCTCTGTTTCTTTGTCATTGAGTCTGCATGTGCACATTGTACATCTCCTTGACTCGCACACTCTCAGACAGCATTTGCGTCACCCAGACACATGACAGTTGGGCTTCTGTCACTTGCAGAGGCTTTGCCACCCCTGACGGCCTACCTACCTGCCTTCCTTGATTCGTTTGTATGGGCTACTATGCAGACATACATTACATATAACTCAGTACAATTTATGCTGTGTCAAACTCGGGGCTACACGGGCATTCCGCTACAGCGCTTTCAGTCCATTGCAATGGCACATGTGCAAGATGATATGTTCATTGCATTACATTTCATTGGTATGTTCCATGTGCATGGTGTGGTCACAGTGTTGATAGTGCAACATTATGCTGTCCTTTTGATGTGCAGCTGAGTGTGATGGACCAGGGAGTCCTGGGATGAGCGCCTGACATGGATTTTGCAGCAATTATCCCAGTTGCTCAGGCTGGGGGGGGATATGTGGCCAGTGTACTTCATGTTTCCTACAGGCTAGTGTCGTTGATGTGACTTGTTCATCAACATTGGACTGGTAGGTGGGTGGATCTGCAGGGCCAGCCTTCTGGTACTTTCAGATCTTTGGGCTTAAGTCCAGGGGGTGTACTCTCAGGGGCAGCCTGTGGGGTGGTGGTGGTGTGGAGGGCTGGTGGGTGGTGTCAAGACATGAAGGGGCTGCCTTGAGTAGTGTCAGAGGTGAGAGGTGGTGGTGGGTGGTGTCTGTACTTGAGGGGGCTGCCTGGGTAGTGTCAGGGGTGAGGGGGGTTATTGACAGAGGTGAGGGGGTTTGGTGGGTGGTATCTGGACTTGAGGGGGCTTCCTGGTGGTATTGGCGGAGGTGAGGGGGCTGGTGGGTGGTGTCAGGACATGAAGGGGCTGTCTGGGGGGTGGCAAAGGTGAGGACGGCTGTTGGGTGGTATCTGAACTTGAGGTGGCTCCCTGGGGTAGTGTCGGAGGTGAGGGGGCTGTGTCTGGACTTGAGGGGGCTTTCTGGGGGTATTGGCGCAGGTGAGGGGGCTGGTGGGTGGTGTCAGGACATGAGGGGGCTGCCTGGAGTAGTGTCAGAGGAGAGGGGGTTGGTGGGTGGTGTCTGGACTTGACGGGGCTGCCTGGAGTAGTGTCGGAGGTGAGGGGGGTTATTGACAGAGGTGAGGGGGTTTGGTGGGTGGTATCTGGACTTGAGGGGGCTTCCTGGTGGTATTGGCGGAGGTGAGGGGGCTGGTGGGTGGTGTCAGGACATGAAGGGGCTTTCTGGGTGGTGGCAAAGGTGAGATCGGCTTTTGGGTGGTATCTGAACTTGAGGTGGCTCCCTGGGGTAGTGTCGGAGGTGAGGGGGCTGTGTCTGGACTTGAGGGGGCTGTCTGGGGGTATTGGCGCAGGTGAGGGGGCTGGTGGGTGGTGTCAGGACATGAAGGGGCTGCCTGGAGTAGTGTCAGAGGAGAGGGGGTTGGTGGGTGGTGTCTGGACTTGACGGGGCTGCCTGGAGTAGTGTCGGAGGTGAGGGGGGCTGGTGAGTGACGCCTGCGCTTGAGGGGGCTGCCATACAGTAGGGGTATATCCCAGCAGTTTGGGTGCCTTGGGAGTATGGGGGATGGATGACAGTTTCGCAGTGGTGTAGCTGTTACTTACAGGAGAATTTACGCAGATTTGCATGGGTGCAGCTGTTACTTATGGGGGACCTCAGACAGTTTTGCAGGGTAGCAGCTGTTACTTAGGGAGTACCTCATGCAGTTTCACTGGGGTGCAGCCATTACTTACGGGTGACCTCAGGCAGATTTGCAGGGTTACTGCCATGATTTAGGGGTCGTGTGCAGGGTCGCCTGGGTGCTGGATGGTGGGTCAGAGGTGGAAGTGGAGGTTTGGGCAAAGGTTGGTCTATTGCTATGGTTTTGGTTTACATGGGGGCGTGTTGTGGTCATTCCTAGCGCAGCTCCGTTTTCTTTACGGGCTGGGTTGCTTTGCGCTTTGGATTCCATGAATATGCGAAGCGCGCAGAGGAACCTTTGCACGTACGGACGCGCAGAGTCGTTTTCGGCGCGTGGGATTTTGCGGGATTTGTTTTTGATAAATCAGACCCTTAATGTTATTTTCACTTCATTCTCTGAATCACTGTCACAACTTTTATTCAAGGGCTTTAAGAATCACTTATTTGCACCAGGACCATTCTTGACGCAGTGCTAATTCAGTGCTCAGGGCCTGATTGTCATCAAGGCGCAGTGAAGCAAGCTGAAGAGCGTGCTTCACTACGCCTTTTCCTGATGTCCAGGCACCACGCATATTCTGAAGTAGTCCTCGGCGTCAGCGTAGAGCACAACAGTGAACTGTCCGCAATCCACCTGTTTGGGGAATTTATGGGCGGATTGCAAGTCTCTGCAGTATTTCGGATAAATTGCATGATAAAAAATTAAAGTATTGCAGAGAAAACTCTGCAGGTGGAATACAGTAATCTATTTGGTTCGTGAGGGTGGGTTGAGGGAGTAGGTTACTGTTGATATGATGTTCAAAGGCAGTACTAGTCTGTACTTTCAAAAAATATGACATTAAATTGGTAACACGCACTGACACAGCCAATAGGTCTGCCTACATATTAGTATTTTTTACAAGCTTTTGTACACAGATTCGAGTGTGCAGATATGTTGTTTGTTGAGTTTTGTAAGATTATGGGCCTCATTACGAGCTTGCGGTCTGGATACAACGGTATTGGTGTATCCGGACCGGCTGTCGTGACATGCCGCGTAGTGAAGAGTAATGGGCCTCTGTCCACAAATCACCCACAGGGAAGAGTAAATGAACTCCCTGTGCGAGCTTTGAGGCCACAGGTGGTTTGATGGTTCGCCGGATCTGATGACGCCAAGGACCCCAGAGGCTGTTAAAAGGAAGTTTAGATTAGCACAGGCAAACACAGTACTTTGGTATGAAGAAGTGTGCAATAATCTCTTACCTAAACCCAGCAGGGATGATTCTGGGGTAACTTGGGTCTGGTGCGAGGGAGTGCCGCAGATCCGGACAGCCGTGTCCCAGAGGGTAGGTACCGGCTGTACCTGTGGCGCTGTCGTGACTTGAAAGGTACTTGAAACCAAAACACGTAGAGCCAATGGCCGAAGATCGTAGAGTCAAAAAAGGGGTGATCCGTAAACAATCCGTTAAGCAAAGCAAAGTGTCCAGAATACCGAGATCCGTGCAGTTCCGAGCGACAAGATCGAGGAGTAAGCAGGCCAGTCCGAGATTCATAAGCCAAAGTCCAAATCCGAAGTAACCAAGAAACGGGATATCTGCAAGCGCCGAACAGAGTCGTGGAACAGCTGTGAAGCGGTGAGAAACTCGAACTTCCCGGTTTTTATGTACGTCGACTCCCTATCACGTGAGCGGTACTCTGGACACGTGATCGGGAAGTCGTCGCGGAACCAGGAAGTAACCGCGATCGGGTGCTCCATCTCGAGCGCAGTCTCCATGGGAGTTGCCAATGGAAACTAGGCAACAAACCGGGCCAGCCTCTACGCACGACCCGCACTCGCTGGTGACGGCGACTCCCTCGCACCCTAAGTGAGGATATGTCTCGGGAGGTGGGCGGCAACCCGGGGAAAGTAACAGTGTGTGCTGGGGTGCCAATCAAAGAGGTGCATTGTGGCGAGACTGGTTTGTTGTGCATGACACCGGCCAACTCAGAGTTGTGCTCGGGGGTGCCTTTCATTCCGCCAGGTCTCACCTTGTGAAATGAAAGGCACCCACGAGCACAGCATGTCGGATGCAACGGCACCGTTATTAAAGGTGCCGGTGCATCCGTCCTCCCCATTCCCTTTTGAGCTCTATTGAGCTCAAATGGGAATGGAGAAGAATTTTTTCCGGCGCCTAGGAATGGGCAAAAACTGTGTCCGGCAAGGCCGTAGTGACCTGGTAATTGCCCATTTCTGGGCGCTGGAAAAAAATTAATACCGGCGGCAGCCGTGCCCGTATTACAGGCACGGCTAGAGTATAGTTTGGATGTGTGATGAGGGAGTGAGGGAGTATGATGCCCTTACCTGGTGTCACTCCTCCACTACAGCAAAACTTCAGTGAGCGGACCGCCACCAAAGGAGGTGCCATGTTTGTACGACAATTTTTCACTGTCGCTAATGTGGAGGAGTGACACTGGAATAAGCATGCAAAGTAACGATTTCCAAAATTCCCATTTGCCAGGTTGGTTTCCAGCAAATCCTAGCAACCGGCGCACAGGTTTATAAAGTGGCGCTTTCTGTGCTCCCTCGCTAAAATCTGTCATTATGAGAATAGGTGTTAATTACTGAAAGTGTCAGTTGCAGTGCCACCCACCTGTGCTAGGATCTTATGTGTAAAGGAGAATAGGTGTGTGTAATTGATGCCATACCGTAGTCTGCAGTTTCGGGGTTTTTTACACTCACATATTTACACTATATTTAATACAATGCATTTATTCACAATTTGGGGAACAGGGAGACAAAGGAATGTGTGCAGAATCACAAGAGTTTCTGCCTAATACAGAAGCTGAGATTAGAAAGCAGGTGTTCATGTTCCACAGTCAACGTTTCCCCTTTAGCTCCATAATACATTGGTGGTACACTTGGCCTACCTACATCTCTGCCAATTTGCTCTCCATCTAGTCACTGCTTGTTTCATCTGGGATCATGAAGTGATTTGGTTTGCACTGGGCGCTATTAAAGTAATTTTGCTCACTCATTGAGCAGACTTTATTACAGTGGCTGTGGGTGTGTTAGGGGCTAAGGGTGCCACCACCATCCTTGTTTTTCCACTAGTTGAAAAGAAAAGTTTTTTTTTATACCATTATTTATTAGTTTTACAACATTATATCCCACATACAACAACATAATTGCAGGAAAAGTCGATACTGTTATCAATATTTACTTCTTTCTCGTCCCCAACCTTTCCCCTCTTTCTCTTCCTCTTCCTCCTGCCCTCCACCCCCCATGTCAGCCCAACTTCTCTTTCCTCCCTATCGGCCCCCTATGGGTTGACCACTGATGCGGCCCTTCTTCCCTTCTTCCCATTCGCCATAAATGTTCTCGTGCTTGCGATTGCATCCTCTATTTTTAAACACAGGTTGATCCCATTTTTTTTATCGTATCCATTCCTCTACGCCATTTCTCCAGACTGTTTCCGGCACCATTCACTTCTCTGCAATCCCTCTCTTTGCAAATATAAATGAAACATTTAAGAGGGTCATTTGATATCTAGAGAGTTCCATGTTAAATCCCATGCTCGGCAGTACTACCTTCGGTTCCATAGCTATACAGTGTTTACTACTACAGCAACTTTTCATTTTTTTCCAGAATCCCTGGATTTTAACACATCCCCATAACATATGGTAAAACTTGCCCACTCCATTAATACATTTAGGGCACTTGTCAACATTTTGTCCACCTATTGTGTTCAGCTGGTCTTTTGAATAGTATACTCTATGTAAGTGTGGCCTAATTAGCCACTTCCCTGTGTGGCTGTACTGCCTCCTTCCATTATTCACCCAAGATCAATTTCCCCTCTGTGTTTTAGGTCTCCCAGTTGTCTGGTTGAGTGAAATGCAATGGCTTTATTTGACATCTGTCTCGTTTCTATTTCCATGATCCAGCGGGGTGGCTTGTGGTATCTGTTCCGTTCCCCTCATGTCGTAACTCCAAATATTTATAGTGAACCCTATTGTTCAGTCTGCACTCTTTCTTCTGTTCCTGTAATGTGTTCATTGTTATGCCTTTGAACAACATGCCTACCTCTGTTAATTCTTTGTTTTTCCATTCCCTCACCCAGTCCAAATGTTTGATACCGTTGATCAGCCCTTGTCCCAAATAGGCAACTGCAGCTTTAACCGCTGTGCCCATCACAGGTGTTTGTGCGCCTGCTGCCAGGCTGTGGCTAGCAGGGTCAGACAGGGCTATCGGTCATTCGGCCACTGGCCGAATGATTTTCAGGACCTGGGGGCTGGTTTTTCACCAAGCCACCCCATGGCCAGGGTTTCTGAGGTGTTTTTTTGTTTTGAAAATTAAATTATGTTTAACTGCTGCCTGTGGCCCAAGCAGCTCGCTCTCACCTGCAGTGGTGGATGTGATGGCACTGGCAGCAACCATTCATCAAAGCAAGGTAGCCTTGCTTTGATGATTTTTATGATGCATGCATAGTAGTGAGGGGCCGCCGTGCAGTGTGGCCTCCTCTCAGCCCAGCCTCAGGCCTGGGCAATATCTGGCAATGGCGTGGCTGCCTTGCGCCAGTCAGGCTGCGCTCCAGTGTCAGCAGCGACTAAAAGTGTGAAATTGTAACATCTGCCTGCTGCTGGGCTGGGCTCGTCTGGGCTGCAGTCTGCAGGGCTGGGCCAGTGCGCACACGCAGCACACACTCCATTTAGGTTGCTTTCAACTTTGCAGGTGACAAGTCAACCACACATTTTTTGCACTTGCAAAGTTGAAAGCAACTTGTCTGAGTGGGTGCCTGGGGCTGGGGCCCCCGGGGACGACAGCACGGGCCAATGGAAATAGACACAGACTCAGCAACACCAGCGCCAGGCCTGATACTCTGGGAGAGGTCAGGTCATTTCAGTGACGTCACATGACATCTCCCTGGACTGAAGTATTTTGGGCGCACAGTCAGTCAGCCGCACACTGAGGCACCGCCACCAGTAGCAGCAGCAGCAGCAGGCAGTCTGAGTCACTCACTGCAGCAGTCAGACCACGCAGTAATAGCACACGGCCTGCCTGCCACGCCAAGTTCTTCTTGCTCTCACGACCCTCACCCCGAAGCCCCCCTGGCCTACCCATGGGCCAGGGGGAGCCTTGACCCCAGTCCACACTAAATCCCAACCTAGGCCTTCTTGGGGCCAGTCCTGGCGCCAGGCTCATACTTAATAATGAGTTTGTGCTTAGCAACTACTTTTTGTTATTGTCATTCAATGTGGAAGCATCCACAGAATCAGGCTTCTTGGAACCTGGCTTGCAGAAGGATGGTTTGGGTGTGGCACCTTGGAATTCTTTTACCTGGACTTCTTTCTTGAAGCTATTTCTTGAAGCTATTTAAACCACGCCCGACTGGACTGACACGCTTCGCGTTCATTTGCAATTCTGCAACGTGACGCTCACAGCGTTCAGCTTCAGCCACGAACCTCGGGTAAACAGCATCTGCAGAAAAAGAAAGAAGACATCGTTAGAAAAGGTTGCAACTTACCTGAATTCCATCATTAGCGGTCCTCAGCTCTTCCGACCGTCATCCTGGAACCAGCGCTCCTTCGGATCGACGGACCTGCAGAAAGGGAAAGACAAGGCATTAGACATTTTGCACAATTAACGAACTGCGCCAAAAGGCTTACCTTCCCACTCGCACTTCATTCAGCAACATCTCTGGAATTCTACACTCCGGCGGAGCACCGCGACCTGTGAAGACAAAAGATAACAGGTTAGCAAAGACAAGGCACCTTAGTGCTGTGTTAAGCGCCTACTCGCTGCGTCTAGGCGCTCCAAAAAACACTAATACTTACCAGCGAACCCCGAATCCAATCTTCGCCACAAATTGGACTTCCAAGTACCTAAGGGAGAGAAAAAAGACATTGTTAATTCCAGAAAGGCATGCTAGGACAGCAAAACACCATAGCAATAAGACCTACCTGAAAGACTCACGTCGGGCCGGCATCAATGAAGTAACTCGACCGCCATAGCCCGCAAAGCACCATGCGCCCCTGCCGAGATAGCAGGACGGAGAACCCGCCAACATCGAGAACAAGGTGAGAGGAAGCCCAGAGGGACCGCAGACATACCGGGTGGTGGGAGGCTGTTAATCCTAGTTACCCGGTCCTAAACATTGTTTACCTGTATTTCTGGCATGATTCTTCCGCTGGTCACTACTGGGCATCGCAGGGAGGGATACCTGGACACCGATTGCTGGGTGGCACCCCCGTGGAACCAGGTGAGCATAACACTTGCTTGGGCTGGGCACAGGGCTCCTCATGGTACTGGCTCTTCAGGCTCAGTCAGGCCACTGGTCGGGCCGCCCTCACAGCAGCCAGCCATTGTGCAGTGCAGCATGCAGCCGGCCTCCAGCACAACCGGCAGGCAGCAGCGGAGACTTGGAGGAGCCGTCATCGTCATATGGAGGACCGGTGTCACCACTTTGGGCCTTGGGCCTGGGCCTAGTGCATGGCTAAGCCTGAGCTCATCATTTGGAAAGGAGGTAAGTTAGACTGACTGAACATATGTGACCTGATGTATGTTCCACACCCTGTTGCTCGCGCATGCCTCATTTGCCTTTGATGCTGCCTTGCAATGCCAGTTCACAGTCACACCATATTCTGCATAGTGATGCATGGGTGTCTTTTGATGACTGTGTTGTGCTCTGTCGACTGCCTTGTTATGGTATACCCGGTTTGAGACATGGTTTGCCGTTGTAGAGGAGGAGCTAAGTACCCCCACCTCAACCATCGCGCCCATATTGCCTATATGTTGGGGACGAGAGTGTGAGACACGTGTGGTACCAGTGAAAATACCCATACCTAAGAGACTCCTGGAGGCGAGGTTCCCATTGAGGAAGCCATACCAGCATACAAGACAATATGATGGTCATTTAAATGAGATTCCAGAAGAAGCAGAATGAATGAACGAAAGAGCAGACTGGTGAGGACGTCACACGAAGGCAATCTGACGTAAATAGAAGAGATGCAGAGACAAGAGAATGGATGTATTCTATAAGGCATCAAGAAGGCATTAAGGTTTAGTGACATCTCGGGCTCGAGGTGAAGAAGGTTATGCCACAGAAAACTATGAAGATATTAAGCCATTTCACACGTGTACAGATGCAAAGTAACGCAAGCAGACAAAGTAATCCTGAGGCTAGCTACACAGTGACTAGATTGCAGCAAGCACCAATGTATACATAAATAGGAGCAAGTGAAGTATGGATGCTTCCACAACGTATTATAGCAGTGCTGGACCAAAAAAAGAAGGCCTTCCTTTTCTTTTCCAGTGTGTCACAGTTGAAATGCAATTGAAATACAGAAATGAATCTCTGAAAGGGGAGGTTGGATCAACCCCAAGAAGCCAAGGTCGTATCGAGCTAAAATGAGCAGGGAGTAGTTACAATTATCTGAAAGAACGAAGCTCCTGTTTGAAGACATTGATAAGAACAAAGAAGATGTCAGAGGTCTATTAGAAAATAGTATTTTAAATGCATCAAAAGCTCAGTATCGTGGTCTTCAATCACGTGGAAGGATGAAGTAGGACAAACATGACAAACCACACCTACGCGAACTTCGATGAGATGATGCCATGAGACGTCCGTAGATGTCTGTTGTACTCCCTGTTTTAGATAATTAACATTAAAACAGTCAACTCGATTATTGATGTTTGAGTATCTTCTGCATCCCAATTCACCTCATAGTATTGCTACCTTGTTTTAAAGTTAATGTTAATGTTAAAGGATATTTGTACCGCTCACTATCACCACTGGAGTGGTCCCCTGGTGCTCTGGTGGCTCTGAAAAAGGGAAGGGGGGTGGGTGTGTTAGTGGGAACAAGCTGGAAAAGTACAAGAGAGTAGTGATGTGCTGTTGGCGGCCTCAACCCTGTTCACTCCGTTGGCTGAGCTTGGGGTGTTTCGGGTCAGTAGTCGTTGTGTGCTGTTGTGCGAGTCTGTGTGGTTTGTTTTGTTGTTGCAGTGTAGTGAAGTTTGTGCGGATTGTTGTGTTATAGGCTTGTGGTTGTGTTTGGTTAGAGTTTGAGAGGTGTATGCAGAGGGGTGAAATTGTTAGTGGATTGGTTAATTGGCATTGCTGTCTGGAAGTGAGGCGCTGAACTTCCGTATTCTCTCCAGGTGAGGTGCCTGAGCATCTCCGCATCTCCATCCAGGTCTGGGACCGTCCGACACTCACAGTCGCTTGCACACATGATGTCCAATCACATTCATAATCTTGCCCAAGTTCGGCCCGGCCACCTCCATCAAACCTGTTTGTATGAGGGGCAAGCAGACGTTTGTGAGTACCTTCAATACTGGCCCAGAGAGCATTCCCAATCCAGTCAGTGCACGGCATGGGTCAGCCAAGGCTACTCCAACCATATGTGGTGGAGGTCGGCATTCATCGTCTTATTCAGCTGCTCATGCCGGTTACCGCTCCCAGCCCCATCGAAGCGTGGCACATGCCAACGCTTGCAATTAAGTCCAGGGGCGGCACTTGCCATTATTCACAACTCCATCCGGTCTTGGCCCATGCCAATGTCCACAACCTAGTTCAAGTGTGGCAGGTGTCAACATTCACACACCTCTATTCAAGTAAGATACCTGGTAGCAATAATGGAGCGGGTGAGGTTGTTGGCTGGAGTTGGCTAGGGATGCTGATTTCTCTCCTCATGGGTATCGCTTGTGTCCTATTCGACCTAGCATTGTTTCTCTTGTTGCAGTAGGAGTTTCCTTTAGTCGGTGGTCGATGTTGACAGTGTCATCCTAAATTCTGTCATCCTGTTCTTTGTGTTTCCCGTTTGATTGTTTAGCTTTTCAATTTTAATCTGTGATGTTGAAGAGCCAGGTTTTTAGTAGTTTTCTGAATTGTAGGTGGTCTTTGGTGTTTCTTATTTCGTTCGGGATGTTGTTCCAGGTTTTTGCGGCTAGGTGGGAGAAGGAGGAGCCCCCAAGTTTTCCTCTAGGTATGGTTTTTGTTCAGTCGGATTTAGTTGCTTGATCTGAGGAGTCTCGTTGGCTTGTAGATTGTTATTTTGTTTTGTAGGAATTCAGCTCCCTGTCCGCTGATTGCCCTGTGTGTTATGCACATTGTTTTGTAAGTGATGCAATGTTTGACTGGGTGCCAATGCAGTGTTTTTAGTGCTGGAGTGATGTGGTCTCTTCTGGATAGTTTGAGGAGGAGTCTGGCTGCTGTATTTTGGATGTGTTGTAGTTTCTTCAGGAGGTATTCTGACATCCCGAGATAGAGGCTATTTGTGTAGTTGATTCTTGACATGATGAGGGTGACGATTGTGAGTGTTTTGTGGGTGAAGGAGAGGAAAGGTAAGATTCTACGTATAGTGTGAAGGAGGAAGAAGCATTTCTTGATTATTGCATTTATTTATGGTTCTAAGGTTAGGGTGTTGTCCATCAGGACTCCCAGATTATTTACTACCTTAGATGGTGTTGGTGCAGCTCCCATTTCCTCTGGCCATGGAATGTAGGTGTTGTTCTCTTGGTTTTTGGATATAATCATGATCTCTGTCTTTCCTGGGTTGATTTTCAAGTTGCTGGTGTTCATCCAGTTAAAGACTTCTTTTAGACACTCGATTATGGCTGAGTGATCGGCTTGAGTGTCTTCGATTTTGTATATGATTTGAGTTTCGTCTGCATACTTGTAGCATGTCATTTTGTATTTTTTGAAGATTCTGATTACTGGAGTCTGGTAGATGTTGAAGTACAGTGGTGATAGTGAGGACTCTTGTGGTAATCCACAGTCGTTAACTCGTGGGGTGGATTTGAAGGGTCTTATCCATACGGTTTCTGTTCTGTCTGCTAGGAATGATTTCATCCAGAGTAATGCCATGTCTATTATGCCTATTGTCTCTAGTCTTTTGGTTAGGGTGTCATGGCTAACTGTGTTGAAGGCTGCAGAGAGGTCGAGCAGAATCAGAGCTGAGGTTGTGTTGGAGTCTGCTCTGCGTTTGGTTTTAGGTGATCCCAGATGGATAGTAGTGCTGTTCTGTTCCTCTTGCGGGTCTGAAACTGACTTTTGCTTGGTCTAGCAGGTGATGTTTTTCTACATGTTCTTGGGTTAATTTGTATACGTAAGTTTCAAGGAGTTTTGCTGGGTAGGGAATGTTTGAAATCGGTCTGTAGTTGTAGAGGTCTTCTACGTCTCCACTTGTGTTCTTTAGAAGCTGTTTGAGATATGCCGATTTAAAGGATCTTGGTACAGTTCTTGTTGCTAGTGAGAGATTTGGGAGGTTTCTGTAGTATTCTGATGCCGTTCCTTGTGCGAGGATTGATTTGTAGATGTCAGGGGGGGCAGGGATCCATGGGTGATCCTTCTTTCTTGCTGTGTTTTACCAGCAAGATGAATGACTCTGCTGATATTTCCGGGAGGTTTTGGAGTTTGTGCTGTGGCTCTGGGTTAGGTCCGGTTGGTTGAATGTTATAGTTGGTTGGTCTGTTTTCTATGATTTGCCAGATGTCGTTGATTTTGTTCTTGAAGTGGTCTGCCAAGTCGTTGCAAAGTTTCTCTAAGGGGGTTGGAGTTGGAGCCGGGTGGGTTTCTAATTTCTTTAATGATGTTGAACATTTCTTTTTGTGTGTTGGTGGCCTTCTTTTTGCCTTTTGTACTTGCTTCTTGTATGCGCTGATATATTTCTGGAACAGTTTTTTCTTGTCTAGGTTGTATTCTTTCCTCCATTCCAGTTCCATCTTCTTGTTGTCCTTTTTCATGCTGCTTAGTAGTGGGGTGAACTATTTTGCCATTGCCCTTTTTTCTGAGGGGTGAATGGTTTTTCCGGGTGATGTTTCCAATTGTATCAGGAATCCATTTGTGCAATAGCTCTGCTTTCCCGTCTAGGTCAGCCAGCTCTAGTTCTGTAGTTGAGGGTTTGGTCATCTCTAGTTGTTCGAATAGGTTGCTCGCTTTGGCAGTTTTCCAGTTTCTTTTTGTGATGGTTGTGAGTTTGGGGGGCTGGATTTTGAATTGAGTTGGTAGTCATGATCACGAATGGGATGATGAGATGGTCGCTCCACAGTATTTGTATCAGTGGTGCTGTGGTGATAAGTTTTTCCTTGGCGAAGATTGTGGTGAGTGTGTGTCCTACAGAGTGTGCTGCCCCTTTGACCAGCTGTTGTAGGTTCATGGTTGTAAGTTGTCCAATTAGTGAGTTTTGGGAGTTGGAATGTCTTTCTTCAAACTAGATGTTGAAGTCCCCCTGGATAATTAGATGTTCGTGCTTGATGGCTATGTTGGTGATGGCTCCTGTGAAGTTATTGACGAAAGTTGCACCTTATGTCGGTGGTCTTCACACCAGGATGAATGTGATGTTGTTTTTGGATTTGCTGATAGGTGTATGACCATGGTTTCGCAGTTGATGATGTTGAGAGGTTTTTCTGTTTTTTTTTTTAGGTGCCCTGTGAATGCTATTTCGAGGCCTCCTCCTTTTTTATTTTTCCTGTTTACTTGAAGACATTTGAAGTTGGTTGGGAGGCATCTTTGGAGTATGATTTTATAGTTGTCGTCTAGCCATGTATCTGTGATGAATAGGATGTCAATGCCGGTGTCATTGAGAAGGTCAAAGACCTCTGTTGAGTGTTTTGACATGGATTAATTAGGTTGCAGTGGAGTTAAAAGGTACAGTTTGGTTTGGGCTTTATTGTAGGGGTTGTCTTCTGATTGGTGTTAAGGTTTCCTTCCAGGTTGATCTCTAGTTGAGGTGTTGGTACAGGTGCGTCGGTGTCGTCAAAAAGTTCTTCTAGGTTCAGTCTTGGGTTTTTTGTTTTCATCAGGTTCTTCTTCAAAATGTGGTGGGTGTCGAGTAGAAGTTCCTCTTGTTTTGGTGATGTAAGGTATTATTGCGTCGATTATGTTCTTGTTATTTCTGGCGTTGTCCGTTCTTCTTCGGCGTGGTTGCGTTTGGTTGTCTGCTGTTTTTGATTCATGCATTAGGTTGGTTTGTTCTGGTGACCGGTTATTTGCATGCCATGGCATTAAGTAGAGGGATTTCGCTCTTCTCTCGGCATTGGTTCGGTTGTTGTTCCTGTCTGTGGGAGTGTATTCTGCAGTTGTGAGTCTTCAGTGGTGTTCAGGTGTGTTTGTTCTTTCTGCTCTTTTTCTTTCCCTCGGTCCAGGTTGTTTGCGGAGCATTTTGAGCTTGAGAGTGTGTTTGTTTTGTCTGTATTTGCCGAGTTAATTTTTGCTTTGGTCCAGTCTGGCTGTCTTGTGGTGTAGTACTGGGTGTAGGGAATTGTCCGCTACAAGTTTGGGCTCTGTCTGTAGGTGGTCTTGTCAGCTGATATTGCTGGCTTGTTCAGTCACCGTCTATAGTAAGGTAGGGGAGGTTTGTTAGGGTTATATTGTTGGGTGTATTCAGTGGCAGTCCTTAATGTGGGTCTCCCTGGACGAGGTTCACTGCAGTGGGCCAACTATGCAGTGTTAGGGAGGGTATAGCTAGTAACTACAGAGTTGTCCTAATGGATGTAACCGACAATCACTGTGTCATCGCATGAGACGTGAGCCCCTAGTCACAGTATCACTCCGCAATAATCAGCCATTGTTCTCTGTCTCACTCCACAGATGTGAATTGGTCAGTCGCATATGAGTGTCCTGTATAGTGGGAGAGAGGCCTACAACCAACAATGCAATTTTAAATAGGACAAAGCTAGATTTGAGTGTCCTGTATAGTAGGGGAGAGGCCCACAGTCAACAATGCAGTTTGAAATAGGCCACAGCTAGATTTGAGCATCCTGTATAGTGCGAGAGAGGCCTACAATCAACAATGCAGTTTGAATGCCAGGCAATGCAATTTGAAATAGGGCACAGCCAGGTTTGAGCATCCTGTATAGTGGGAGAGAGGCCTATACCTAACAGATCAAATGGGTGCAGTACTAAGCACAGCCAGATTTGAGAGTTCTGCACAGTGGGAGAGGGGCCCACACCCAACAGATCAAATGGGTGTTGTGCCAAACACAGCTAGGTTTAAGACACAGGTGACCAAATGATTACAATACTAAACACAGCTAGGTTTGAGACACAAGTGAGCCAATGATTACAATACTAAGCACAGCCAGATCTGAGAGTTCTGCATAGTGGGAGAGAGGCCCACGTCTAACAGATCAAATGGGTGTTGTACTAAACACAGCTAGGTCTGAGACACAGGTGACCAAATGATTACAATACAAAGCACAGCTAGATGTGAGAGGTATTTATCGTGGGAGGGAGGCCTATGTTAGGAAAGATTTTATAATTGTATGTAATTTTCTATTTTCATCTATTCCACATCACATTCTTTTTATCAATAAGGCCATGCCATGCCCATCCATATTCACATTGTGCTTCAGCAGAAGAGAGTATGACCCCTGCATGACAAGACTGTGTCAAGCCAAACCTGGGAAAATCAAAAGAAACTTCACTTTCAGCCGTGCGGGAAAACACTTAACTTTTGGGTGTCAAAATGTCACAAATCAAGGCTTTTAAGAAATCCTAGCTCTATGGGCATATGTCAATTTCAGTGAACCTCTGGCTTGAACAAACTGCTGGATAAAAGAAACGGAATAGGGCTACAAAACAATATTGGGAAGCCAGAGGGAAGAGAGAAAAAACGAATTTAAAAGAAAAATCCTAGCAGCTTTCACCATGTGTCAAAATCGGCTTTTGCAAACCAAAAGCAAATGCCTGTTTTAAAAGTACAATGTTGAATAAAAACTTGTCCCTGACTAGCAATGTAAAGGAGGTTTGCTGTAGGATATTTTACTCAACAGGCTTGTTTTTGAATCAAAACAAAATAAAAGAAAATAAAGGAATTAAAATGCATTGGCTGGATTTTGCAAACTCCAGGACAGGTCTTTCTGCTGGCTAAATTGAGCCCTCCGCCCAAAAGGAGCCACCATAAACTTCCGGGACACATAAGTGATAATTGCTAGCTTGGACAACTTTGAATAGGACCAGAAGACCACATGTCACATACTAATCAGACTTTTGTCTGTGCTCCAGGCTGAGACAATAGATTCTGGGACACCAACCTGTGAAGTGACGAAGTGGCAATAAACATTCAATCAAACTGGGAAACCCCCATGGCCACCCTGGTCTAAAAGGACATTTGGGGGGTAGCTTGAAACAAAATGGGCCAATTGAAGGACAAAGGCCAGCCACATTTGTTTCAAAAGACTATTTTATTAAGAAACTTTGAAGACTTTTATCTTTGCAACAGGACTTCGCAAGAACGAAAAAAAGTTTACAGTTTAAATGTAATGTTGTGGTTTTTAATTTAAGACGTTGTAACCTTTTCTGCCATATTGGAAACGGAAATGGCAGAGAATTGCATATTCTAAGGAAAGTGTACATGATGCCACTTTGAAATTCAATACTGATATGCCTAATAATAATCTATACACATGTATAAAGTTATAGAATTTTAGGCCAAATATTTCTTACTGAAAACGATGAAAAATTGTTACGCGGACGAAACAAAGTCTTACAAACTGGAGAGTTGGGCTGGCATGCTCTGCGTAAAATATGTAATCTGCCCATGTGATTTGTTCAAGTGCCACAACTGTACAAACGTGTAAATTATGTTAAGACTGATTTTTGGCAAAAAGGTCTGTGGGAAGGCTTTGCATGTCATAAAGTCCAACTCCATAAACGGAGTCACCTCCTAGAGGAGGCAACCAACATTAGTTGTCCTATCCCGGTCTTGGTGGTAGGCCTAGCTCAGTTCTACCCACCAATAATTCGATGATATCACCATGTCTTATAAATAAGGGTGGCTGACAGAACTCTAGAGACACTCTCTACTGAATTTCCAGCGTCTGCGTATCCTGACATTCCAGATTCACTTTTGCAAAATTCCGGACTATACTGCAAGCCCAAAGCATAGCTGATCCTATCCCAGCAAGGCCAAAGCATAGTTGATTCTATCCAGCAAGGCCTTGATCCAGAAATCCCACTAAAACCCCATAACAAAATCCCACTAACTTCAGGGAGAACGGGGAAAGGTGGCTGAGCCCGCTGTGGGATTCTCCGGTGCCGCCTGCTTGCCCTGCTTACCCGCTACATCCCTTTTAGGCGTCGCTGTGCCATGACCAAACCTTTGCCCAGCTGCCTTTTGCCAGGAGAGCCCGCTATCTGGTGACCCGAGCCATGGAGTCCAAAACCTGGTTGGCTATTCCTAATCCCAAATCCAAGAGCGGATTGTGAGTATTTCCCCTCCCATAGCAATCCATAGCCTACCCCATCTTGATACTTTGTCTTTGTTCTACTCTCTAAGTAATACTATCCATACCCTGGTAACTTGTCCAAATCTGTTTGAATTCTCTGTGTACCCTGTCCTTGTTTTAGCGCAATACTTTCATTCACCTCATCTTGTAACTCCTTAGCAATATTTGGAATAATTTAAATTAATTACCACATAGATCTGAACGCGGGATAAAAGGGTTAATTTGCAAATTAACCTGGGATTGTACTGTGTCTTTCTTTAAAAATCTAGTATTAACAATCTAGTTTAAGTAAAACGTTTCCTTTCCTTCCAAACCGATTTGCTCGACTTAATAGCTTAATTTTTACCAAAACTGAACCTCCTTTCACCTTGTAAATCTCATCCAGTTCTTCAGCTATAGTCACTCTTTCACATTCATATTGTCCCTGTGAGGTGCATCTATCACCCTGCCCAGAAACCTCATTCCGATTTTGTATATTTCACCCGCTTGTGTAAAAAATTGTTTTGACATTTAAAACTGCAAACTAAAAAAATTCAACTTTTCCATATGTGATTGACTGCACTGTGTTTTCCATTTCAACTCGCTTTGTGAACTGTATGCCTTTTATGATACCTTACCTTATAGATGCTAGTGATATGACAGCCCTGATACGGTGATAAAACATATGTACATCATTATTTAATTACACATATAATTAATTATTTGTTAAATTCCCACCAACCAGCCTGGTACATGGTCCATTCTGATCCGGGGTATTTGCAAAAGGGGGTATGAGACGGGTTGTGTGCCATCTCAAATTGAATTTGTAGAAAATAAAGAGAAAGCATTCCTATTGTGTGCTACATCCTAGGCTAAGACCAAGGTGTGTCGCCCGATTGAAATCCTTAACATATGAAATGGGCCAGGAGCGCAAGCCTGCTGACATGGTTGGATGAAGAAGATGGGCCACTGACAATAATACCCCTAACAACACCTGCATTGTGCTAACTACACGATGGGGAAATTGAAGTGGGGACCAATGAGGGGTGCAAAAGAAGTGAGAAACTTGCTGAGATGGGGACAGGTACAGCGGTGCTCATGGATCACTATTGGGCCTGTGGTTCAAAGGCATACGACAAGCTACGTCAACGTACCTTCACTGGTGGTACCAAAGAAACACATTAAAATAGATGACTTTCTGAAAATGGATGAAGGCAGCAGCAGAAAGAAACGATCGATATCACCAACAGAATGCCCTACAAGTAACATCACTGCCAAGAATGGAAGACTGAGGAGAGTGAAAAGACAAGGAAATTACTTCTGGGGAAAGTCTGAAACGGCCCTTGACGAGGTACCACCATCGCACAGGCTCTTCAGCGGGACTGCCATGTTTTTCTCAGCACTGATACATAGTGGATTTCAAACATATGCCAATGCCAAATGACTTCAAATCACAAAATGGGAACTAATGATGACAATAAATTGAACAGTGAATGGATTCAATGCAATGAAAGAAGAGCTCCGAGCAATACGATTGGTGGCCTTACAAAACAGGTATGTCTTGGACCTCCTCAAAGCAATGGAGGGAGGATTCTGTGCAAAGATTGGAAGTTCCTGTTGCACGTTTACACCGGCAAATGATGAAGACAATGGGACGTTATCAGAAGCTGTATCACAATTAGCAAAAATGCACACTAAAACGAAAGAAGAATCCAAAGGCACAAAGAAGGATGGGAGCTAGTTTTCATACCTTTGGTCCTGGATGCAGTCCTGGCTATCGGATGGCCTAAAAATACTGGCAGGAGGTCTGATCCTGGGGATGGCTTCTCTATTTGGTGTAAAATCGTGCAATGGTAAAATCCAAAGCAACAGCAGAGGAGATGATCGGAATTAACTTACTCCTGCCTGCAGAGGACGACCAGCAGACAGATGTCATACTTATGGAACGAGAGAGACTACGACAACAGCTAATGGAATCAGACATGTATCCACCATCAATGAAATTAGTGTCACACCCTCGCCCAAAACCCCCTCTGGCAAACCCATTGGCCAGGTGGAGTCAGGACTCGGGCCTCTAGAGCCTGGCATCCTCTTCAAAAGCCCTCATGGGGCCAGTCCTGGTGCCTATGGCGCCAGGCTCATACACCATGAAAAACAATGTGCTTGGGAACTACTTTATTGTATTGTCAGCCAACATGGAGGCATCCACATAGCTTGGTTCCTTAGAACCAAGCTATGCCGTCTAGTGTTTTGAGTGTGGTAGCCTAGGGGCTACTTTACCGGGACTATTTTGTTGGGGCTATTTAAACCACACCCAAGCAAGACAACACACTTTGCGTTACTTTGCAGCTTGCAACGTGACACTCACCGTGTCCAGCTATTCCCTCGAACCTCAGAGAAGCAGAACCTGCAAGGAGACAAAAGGAACATCATTAGCAGCAGCATCTTACCTGCAGTCTTCATCTTTAAACACTCGCAGCTACTGAGAACAGCTTCCTCGAATTTGCACGCCTCCCGGACAGAACGACCTGAAAGAGGAAGATAGAGGCAACATTAAAGAATGCAGTAGAGACATTTACAAATTACGAACTGCTCAAAAGGCTTACCTGGCTGGTCGCCTCTCGGCTGGCACCACTCCGGACATTCCACTCACGCTGAAGAACACCGCGACCTACAAGGAAGGAAAACACAGGTTAGCAAAGGCAAGACTTCACAGCGCTGCGCATAGCGCTTACTTACCGCATCATAGCGCTCTTAATGCGCCATCATTTACCAGCGGGGCTCAACCAAGCCAGTTCGCCACGCTGATGCTCCGCATTCGCCCATGAACGACAACGCGCCCCTGCAAAGAAGGCAGGACGGAGAGCATGCCTAATTCTACCACAAGGTGAGGAAAGGGCGCCAGAGGGACTGAAATCATACAGGGGTGGAGGGAGGATACTTACCCCAGTCGGTCAGTCTTGAACACAGTCCTCCTGTATTTTCAGGCAGAACCTTCCCCGCAGACCACATCAGGGCAAAGCTGAGAAGCATACCAGCGAGTAACCCAGCTGGGTGGCGTCCCTGTAGGTACCAGGTGAGCGTAACAATTAGAAAATCCAAGAAATACGAAAATGTATGTTCAAAAATGGGTTTACTGCAAGCCTGAAGGAGGATGCGGGTATCTCTATTGGTCATTTGAAGACCATGTAAATCACTGCGGACATCTGGCTGGGAAAACAAAGGTGTGGTGCCTCATAGATGACAAACGGTGCAATAATTTTGTGGTCGACAAGTCAACCAGAGGGGGGACTGAAGAGGGAAAATGCGAATGTCCCTTCCCTCCAGACGGGCCCCCCAACCAGAAGAAGCACCCCGACAGAAGAACCACTGACCATGTGATGTTGCACCGATCCCCAGCGCTCCCACCATAGGCATGCACCACGAGCGGTACCCTGCCACCCGACCATACAACCCTGTGATGATTCGAACTCCAGCCAGAGCATGCCAGGATGACCAAGACCGAGCTGGAAACGACTATATGGACCGAATTTACTGACATCTCCACCAGCCATGCCCATGCTGCAGGTCATTAGAGACGCCATCACGACATAGCTGCATTAGACAGGAAGCACACATGTAATCTGCACACTGACACACCATTCCACATGAAGAACCCACGCGTACAGTTCTATGAGCTAGAGGACAGTGACATATACATACTGTCTGCATGTTTATTATTTTGCCACATGTACATGCTTGCCGATGCTACACGCTATTTACCCTATGGAAGGACAGGAGCACTCACAGGACCTGACCAACCACGACACACCTTAACCTATGGACAATTACACTGAGCACATAGTCAGAGCCACAGTAGGCCATAGAAAAATCCAGCGAATCAGATTTGTCTTGCAGAACACTCAAGCCGCAAGATGCTATGCAAGCAGAATAGCCCTGGCAGGGACTGCATACGCCAAGGCCATGATGTTGCAAGTGACATTCCTCACCCACCACGCAAAGGTGAGACTGGCCCCAGGCGAGGTCATGTCAAGCCAAAATACAAATCAAATCAAAGTAATTAAGCCTCACTGATGGTCTTCTCACACTTGACTTGGCGGAACTGAGACAGTGCCAAGGCCTTCGAGATGGGAAGACACGGCCGTCTCACGATGCGGACCCATCTCACAACAAATTGTTACAATCCACCTATAGCATGCGCTGGGAATGGACCGCTCTCTTGGCATTAGTAGAAGCACCCAATTGTTATACACTGTCACATAGTCACACCTTGTCGATACACACTGTACATGAGCAGGTGTCTTGCAGGCTGGTAAAAACGGTAGTCCCAGGCTTGGGGCCCACGGCCTGACCAATGAGGACACTGGGGGATGGGGCTGGTGGCAGGAATCCCCAGCCAATCATCAGGCTCTCTAAAGTAACACTTTTCAGGTAACAATTTTTAGGGACGATCCAAGTATACCACCTGACACAGTGGCCATCAAAAATAACGTGCACTATATGTTCCTATACTGGACCTACCACTCAGGGAGCAAACCTGGAGTGGAATTAGGTTTGGGGACGGATCTTGGTAAGTGACACTGATTGTGACATCACAAGTGCACAAAAGTGGCATGCGATCCCAAAATAGGTGAGATGTGCCTGCACTGAATTGCTCCAAGTAAATGACCCCTGCCTGTTTGTTATAATAAAACAGTAGTAACCCTTTGCTCCTTGTGTGGACCTCGACTTCTTTGGAACATTGGAAGGAGTTAGGGCCTTCCAACAGCGGGAGGTCCGTGGACACTTGGTATGGCTCTGCCGGCTCCCGGGTTTATCCTAACACCAGTCAACCGTGAAATTGTTAGGAAAGGAGTTACGTACATACTTGATATGTTTGACCACAAGTATCTCTGTCATTTCAGCTCAGCTCAAACGGTATGGGTTCAGGGCAACAAATGCAGATGGAGACAATACAACAACCGAATCTGAAGAATTATGTCTTCCCAAACTTTTCCCTGGAGATTTAATCTTGATCAGGAAGTTTACCCGCAAGTGGCACGAGCCACGCTTCAATGGCCCATTCATAGTGGATGACGTCGCACCGTCAGCAGTAAAGGTTATCAGAAGACGTGCGTGGATATTTCTTGGAGACGTGAAGATTTATGCTGGAGAGACCCCTTCACCCCCACCCCCAACGGAAGAAAGCATCAGGGAAGAACCTCAGCACGTGCAAACTAGGTCTTTGGCGAGGAAGAAGGACGCAGAGACTGTCCAGTAAGACAGATAAAGAGTACTTTGGAATGTGGCTAGTTTCGGGACACTCTTAAGCTACTAAAAAGGAGTTAAGCAAAGCTATCTGTTCTTAAGCCACAGGAACTTGTTGACATTGGACTGAGGCATGCTTAAGCCTTTATCGGGAAGGAAAGAATGCCAAATTTGCATTTCCTTTTCGACGACTGGAAGAGGGAACAGGTCCCGATTCCTTTCTCATTGAGTTCCAGTTGGAGTTGCCCATGGTGGTGCCTATTGACAACGTTCATCGGATCATACTTGCTATTATGGCCAATATTCTTCATACACACCCTGCGTTGGTGGGGAGAACCTTTGACTTTCGTCTAATTTCTTGCAATATTCTAAGTCGAGTCCAATCATGAGGAGACTGCTCACAGCTATAATAGAGCAAGTACTCCAGCTTCCTGAGTACAGAGGGAAAAGTACAAATGCCCCTATCGGATGATAATGTGCAAAGACTAGCGGGTGTGGTATTTTATTACCTGATAGAAACATGCCCGCATCTTGTTGGAAGACAAACAGATGTTCGATCCTTCTTGAGAGATCCGGAAAATACAGTAGCACTTTATGAACTGTTAAGAGACATCATCGAGCAGGTCAATCTTTATTCTGAGATAACGTTGAGAACGTTGTGAATGAAACTTTCTAGTGCAGACATCGAGAACATACTTTCCTTTGTTTTCTATTACTTACTGGAGAAAAATTCACATTTCGTCTGGCAAATAGACGATTCCTTTGTGCACATAAAGAACCCTGTTAATCGTCCTGCAATCAGTCAGTTGATCGAGGAGCTTGTGGTGCAAATTCAGCAGCTTCCTGAATATGGCATGATGTTGCCCAAATAAAATGTGTTTTTTCTTTCCTTAAAAAAAGAGTAAGAATGGGCAGTGTCAATAGCAACAATTTAGTGGCCAACAACGATAGACCTCAACGATGTGCAGGAAGCTACTGTTGTAAAAGGTGGGCATACATATACTTTATGTACACAGGTTTCTTGTTTATAGTGATACTTCTTTCACTTACAGTGCGTTCTGCTTACATGCATGTGATGCAAGCAAGGTAAAGAGTCCTGTGCATTTTCATATGCAGAAGGAGGGTAAAGATGTGGCAACTACAAGCCAGCCTAGACCTTATGTAATTGTCCCTACACCAGAGGCACATTCAAAAACGCCTAGTCTCATGATAGAAAAGGCTGTGTTTCCTTTTAGAGGGAGGTCACCCATGGAGATTGCACAAGACATTTTCTTACCAATACAGATTGTCAATAGAATGAGGCTTTTGGCACTTTCTCCTACACAGGTAGTACATGTAAAAACACCCAGTTCACTGATAAATGTTTCTATGGTTGGTCCTGTTAGAAGGGATTATGCTGAAGTACTTCAGGACATGATTAAAGGAGCTCATAAGAAAAGAAAGAGACCTAGGAGAAGTACTAGAGAGGATGATCATGAGTTAAATGATTACTTGGACAGTACAGCACATTTGGGGAATAACATATGATATCAGCAAATGAAAGAAGTGGGAAGGAGAACCTCGAAGGAGGATTGCTTTGTATGTGCACTCCTGCCTTATAGCATGGGGAAGTCTAAAATCTTCATAGCTATTGAAATAGACGTCCAGATAGCAAATTGTCTATCACACATAGCGCTCTGCCGTACAAGAGGCTAGTTTTTGAGGCTAGTTTTTGGGCCGAGGGGTCTATCTCAAATGGGCTACTGAATGGACAGACCAGATGAAGATGATTAGTGCAAGACTCAAAGACAAGAGACAAAGAGCATACCAAGAATCATGCGATCAGATATGAAAAGCCCAGAGTGAAAGGAGGTTGAATTAGATGGGAAGTAAACAGAAGACTTGAGAGTCCAGGAAAATCTGCAGATGAAGTTCGAAGATGGAAGAACAGAGGTCAGATGCAGATATGAGGATCAGTGTTATTTCCTGATGGATGGGAAGAAGGAGTCGTCATCTGCAGAGCCTGGGTAATAATTGGATTCTATGAACCAACTGTTAACCTTGTACAGAATGGATGCAAGCCTCTATGGCCAAGACTTGCCAAGCTACTGACATGGGTCGAGGATCAAGGAGGACCTTTGCAGATAGTACCATTGGAAGTGCAAAACTGTGCTTCACAAACAATGGCAAAAGAAGAGTTGGAGAGAATCAGAACTGTGGTCGTGTCTTAGACGTACAGGATTGAAAAGTGGAACAGCAGTGATAATGGATCACTACTGGGCTTGTGGATCCAGAGTTTATATGAAGCTGCCAGAAAATTGTGGAGGACTTTGCTCAATAGTAAACGTCCATGTTCCAGCATTGATGATTCCTAAGAGTGACTTAAATCTTGACAGTTTCCTGAAAGCAGATGCTCGCCTATGGAAGAGGAGATCTGTGGAGCTGATTAGATGAATGAAGAGAGAGAACTTTTTCTCAGCAAAATCAGTAGAAGTTTTTGATGCCATTACATATGAACACAGATTATTCAGCCAGACTTCTTCAATGCTTACACTAATCTTCATGCCGAGAATCCAGGTTGGAGCAAATACCAAATGGCTGCAGATTACCAGATGGGAATTGCTGCAGACAATCAATACTACCATAAAGGGATTTAATGCTATCAGAGATTAAATGAGAGCCATACGACTGATGACTCTCCAGAATGGATGTGTCCTGGACATGATCACGGCTATGGATGGAGGTGTTTGTGCAAAAGTTGGAGAATCATGTTGCACATTCATACGTTCTCATGATGACGAGAATGGCACCTTGACAGAGGCCATAGATATGCTGACAAAGCTACTGTCTTGATCTTGTTGGTCGTGCAGATTGGTACCACCTCCGTCCCCAAGCACCACACAGTCAGGAAATAACAACACTGCCCGTGCAGCGCTTGAAGATACAGGTGGAGAATGTCGTTTTATCAGGAACCAGAAATGCCAAAGGACCCCCTGACCACTGTAAGGCAACGGAGGGTTAATCAACACAGGGAATGAACAACAATGCCATATGATAGGATAGCAGAAATGGGCTTACCCGAAAGTGAAGGAGAGGGTGGCCTGAGATGTATGCAGGAGTGGTGGGGGTACAGCAGGCACTGGTCAGTTGTGTCTCTGACAGGACTCGAGATGGGAAAACCTCTGAGGCAAATACGTGGGACAATCCGTGAGCAGTCCAAAAGGCAGTTCCGGGGTCAATAACCAAAATTCAGTATTCAATAGGATATCCGTGGGGCAGTCCAGTGAACAATTCCGAGTCAAGAAACCAGTAGTAGACAATGGAACCCAACAGAATGGCAATCCAGGGGTGTTTCCAGCAAGGCAGACAAACAGCGTGATATCCGGGACAGAGATGAGGCAATCCGTGTACAGTTCCGTGGTCGAGTAATCGTGGTAGCAAAATATCCAAAAAACGCCAAAGCAGTCCGTGAAGGAAGCAGCTGTGAAGCGGTGCTTCCGTGTTTCTCTGCTCCCTTTAACTTGTGTGGAAGGTCACATGATTCACATCACGGGAGGGGAACGTGAGAAGTCCGTATCACATGACCCGTGATGATGACGAAGGCCGTTGTGGATGCCTTGTCACGTGACGTGCGGTTCTGCGTGTGCCCAATCGGCAGCGCCAGTCGTGCGAAAACCTCCATGGGAGGTGCCAGTGAAGGAAGGGGCGAAGATCCCTCGGGCCGTAACGTACGGGTCTCCTTTGTTTGGCAGGAGATCGCCGCCGTTCGTGTGCAGGGACACTAAAGTCACGTGAGTTTCGATGGTGGCGAATGTTGGGAGACACGACAGCTACACGTCCAGATGGTAGACAAGCTTGAATATATTGCTGATGACAGTTGGTTTGGATCTCTCTTTTCTTGGATTCCACAATGGATGGCAGACATTTTCAAGTTCCTTGGAGCCCTGACAGTATTGGTGTTGCTTGGATTTTGTGTTATTAGGATATCAATCTCACAAGGCAAGAAGACTGCAAAGAAAGCTTTAGGAATGAAGATCATGACTGATGTTGAATCAGGATGGAAGGCCAAAGACCTGACAGATAAAGACATTAGAGATTTTGTGAAGACCAGTATTCATGCACCTGAGGGAACGAAGCTCTTGTACCCAAAGAACCATAAAAAATATGTGGGAAATGGATCCATCTTAGTCCAAGTGGACAGTGCAGGCTTATGACGTGGAACAAAGATGAGCATGTGAAATCATCTGGATGCCTGAAAGGGGAAATCATTATCTGGGTCCCCGAAAAAGCAGTTCTTCAGACAAGGATGTCTAGAGTGGTCGATGAATCGCCCAGAGAGCAGAGTGTAGAGGAGGAACTAAGTACCCCCACCTCAACCATCTCGCCCATATTACCAATATGTTGGGGACCAGAGTGTGAGACACGTGCGGTACCAGTGAGAATACCCATACCTAGGAGAATCCTGAATGCAAGGTTCCCATTGAGGAAGCCATATCAGCATACAAGACAATATGATGGTCCTTTAAATGACCTTCCAGACGAAGCAGAACAAATGAACAAAAGAGCAGACTGGTGATGACATCACATGAAGCCAAACTGACGTACATAGAAGCGATGCAGAGACAAGAGAATGGATATATTCTATGAGGCATCAAGAATGCATTAAGGATAAGTGACATCTTGGGCTCGAAGTGAAGAAGCTTATGCCACAGAAAATAATGAAGATATTAAGCCATTTCACACGTGTACAGATGCAAAGTAACGCAAGTAGACAAAGTAATCCTGAGGCTAGCCACATAGTGAATAGATTGCGGCAAGCGCCAATGTATACATATATAGGAGCAAGTGAAGTATGGATGCTTCCAAAATATATTATAGCAGTGCTGGACCAAAGAAAGAATGTCTTCCTTTTCTTTTCCAGTGTGTCGCAGTTGAAGTGCAATTGAAATACAGAAGTGAATCTCTGAAAGGGGAGGTTGGATCAACCCCAAGAAGCCAAGGTCATATCGAGCTAAGATGAGCAGAAAGTAGTTACAATTATGTGAAAGAACAAAACTCCTGTTTGAAGACATTGATAAGAACAAAGAAGACGTCAGAGGTCTATTAGAAAATAGTATTTTAAATGCACCAAAAGCTCAGAATTGTGGTCTTCAATCACGTGGAAGGATGAAGTAGGACAAACATGACAAACCACACATACGCAGGGAGGCAGAGTGTGCCTCTACTCTCCTGAATTCTCCAGAGCAAAGAACATTACCAAGGCTGAGTTCAAAGTCTTGATTGACAGCAGACTACTGAGTTGATGATGGATTATATGCTAATTGGTGAGAAGCAATGGTTATGACCAGCTCACCAAGCACCTGGAAGTCCAGCCTGCGTGCTGCTAACGTAAGAGGAAAAGCACTGACGGATGTAAGAAAGCCAACCAATTGTAGGGGGCAGCGTAATTAAGGGTCCTATAGTTTGTGTAATGTTTGAGGGGAGGGCTTAGTTGCCCCACGTGATGTTAAAGAGCCTATCACTGTCTTAGACTAGTATGGTACGTATACCTAAATGTTTCCTCTTATCCAATCACTCTTTTCAATAAGATTTTCTAGTTTGCCATGTAGGATGACGTTAATTATACGTAGATTAACGTCATCAGTAATGAGTTTTCACTATAAATATGTTGTTTTTTATGAACTTCGATGAGAGGATGCCATGAGACGTCCATAGATGTCTGTTGTACTCCCTGTTTTAGATAATTGACATTAAAACAGCCAACTTCCGGAGTTGTTTCGATTATTGATGTTTGAGTATCTTCTGCATCCCCATTCACCTCATAGTATTGCTACCTTGTATTAAAGGGCTGAGTCGGCAGTCTTAGCTCACCCTACTGCTCTGTGCCTTTTGTTCCTTATTATGCCCTGTTGGGCTACATTATGTGAGATTAGAATAGGTCAGGTTATGTCAGAACCTTTGTGCCTTTTATGACTGTTGGGACTAGGAGCTTACCATCCATGCTATATTGTGTGATGGTGGGCTATGTCATGTTCTGATACATGTTTCACAATTCCAGGTTGTGAACCTGGGCCTTGAATTTGTAGTTCAATGGTCAGAGCCCCTAATCAGGGCTATGTGGTTCAGCGCTCTGGGAGATAATCTGGGAATTATTATTTCCTGGTCCTTTCGTGTTGGAATTTCTGCTCCTCTATTCTGGCCAGATCCTGATCTCTGAGGGTGTGTTGACAGCCACAGATGGTGACTTTGTCTGCTAGGAGGGAAGGCGCTTGAATGGCAACTGCTCAACAACACCTGCGGCTACCGAACTTAGAAAATGGGCATGTGGCATGAAGATGAGCGCTATATAAAAAAGCTTGAGGTGTTCGCTCTAGTGCATATTACCTTAATGCTAAAATTGCTCTCCTTAGGATGTTGACACACTGGAAGGCCTGGTATAGGAATTGCGTCCGCCAGTGGCAAGCACATCACAGCATTGTGTGATCAGTATCACACTCGTCAGCAGCAGCCTCCCCCATTAGCTGTGCTACACCCTCCTACATGGAACATTTTGTGCTCTGGGCTATATAGACTGTATCAGCCTGTTTCCATCAGCAGTCTGCTCTGACTATATGCTAAAAGGCTACAGTACTGTACTACGGAAAATGGATTAAGACTCGAGTTAATGTCTTTTCCCAGGAACCTGCGAATACCAGACTGTTATCAGCCTTCTTAGGAAATGCGGAAGGAATGCAAGTTACTGTAACATAACAAGGAAAGGTTTATTTGAAAGAGCTCATACTTGCTCGACAAAGTGACACTGTGAAACTTCACATACATTCCAAGCTCTGCACGACTAAGCCTTCCCTAGAGTGACAAAACAATGTTGGTACATGCAACATGCACAAGCAAGTGATATCCACAACCCGCACGGCACTCCACATCAACACATACCGCAGTCGCCACATTACCACCATGCTGACAATGCACCAGCAAAGGATACGCTCCTTTCATTTGGCGATGTGTTACATGTGGGATGTCTTAACCCACTAATCCAAGCCCTGCAACATCACTGTGCATGGCTGGCAGCAGAAACATCATAATGGCTGCCTGAAAGCATGCTGCTCGCCAGAAATCACCAGAAAGTGTGCAGTAAAAACCTGAAAAATAGGCCACCATCTACTTTTGCCTGTGTCAGTGGTAACACAGGAGACCACTGCCAAAACCCATCATTTGGCTGCTCACAGAGCAAAATCATTGCAAAAGAAACTGAGCTGGTTTCAAAAATCTGTTTTTATTTGGTGTCAAATTTGCACAAATCATGGCTCACAAACTACCCAAAAAAATCCAACCTCCTTGTTGGGTTGTGAACATTATTCTCCCGCAAGAATCTACATAGTGAATAGATTACGGCAAGCGCCAATGTATACATATATAGGAGCAAGTGAAGTATGGATGCTTCCAAAATATATTATAGCAATGCTGGACCAACGAAAGAATGCCTTCCTTTTCTTTTCCAGTGTGTCACAGTTGAAATGCAATTGAAATACAGAAGTGAATCTCTGAAAGGGGAGGTTGGATTAACCCCAAGAAGCCAAGGTCATATCGAGCTAAGATGAGCAGAAAGTAGTTACAATTATGTGAAAGAACAAAACTCCTGTTTGAAGACATTGATAAGAACAAAGAAGACGTCAGAGGTCTATTAGAAAATAGTATTTTAAATGCACCAAAAGCTCAGAATTGTGGTCTTCAATCACGTGGAAGGATGAAGTAGGACAAACATGACGAACCACACCTACGCAGGGAGGCAGAGTGTGCCTCTACTCTCCTGAATTCTCCAAAGCAAAGAACATTTCCAAGGCTGAGTTCAAAGTCTTAATTGACAGCAGACTACTGAGTTGATGATGGATTATATGCTAATTGGTGAGAAGCAATGGTTATGACCAGCTCACCAAGCACCTGGAAGTCCAGCCTGCGTGCTGCTAACGTAAGTGGAAAAGCAATGACGGATGTAAGAAAGCCAACCAATTGTAGGGGGCCACGTAATTAAGGGTCCTATAGTTTGTGTAATGTTTGAGGGGAGGGCTTAGTTGCCCCACGTGATGTTAAAGAGCCTATCACTGTCTTAGACTAGTATGGTACGTATACCTAAATGTTTCCTCTTATCCAATCACCCTTTTCAATAAGATTTTCTAGTGTGCCATGTAGGATGACGTTAATTATACGTAGATTAACGTCATCAGTGATGTGTTTTCACTATAAATATGTTGTTTTTTATGAGCTTCGATGAGAGGATGCCATGAGACGTCCATAGATGTCTGTTGTACTCCCTGTTTTAGATAATTGACATTAAAACAGCCAACTTCCAGAGTTGTTTCGATTATTGATGTTTGAGTATCTTCTGCATCCCCATTCACCTCATAGTATTGCTACCTTGTATTAAAGGGCTGAGTCGGCTGTCTCAGCTCACCCTACTGCTCTGTGCCTTTTGTTCCTTATTATGCCCTGTTGGGCTACATTATGTGAGATTAGAATAGGTCAGGTTATGTCAGAACCTTTGTGCCTTTTATGACTGTTGGGACTAGGAGCTTACCATCCATGCTATATTGTGTGATGATGGGCTATGTCATGTTCTGATACATGTTTCACAATTCCAGGTTGTGAACCTGGGCCTTGAATTTGTAGTTCAATGGTCAGAGCCCCTAATCAGGGCTATGTGGTTCAGCGCTCTGGGAGATAATCTGAGAATGATTCTTTCCTGGTCCTTTCGTGTTGGAATTTCTGCTCCTCTATTCTGGCCAGATCCTGATCTCTGAGGGTGTGTTGACAGCCAGAGATGGTGACTTTGTCTGCTAGGAGGGAAGGCGCATGAATGGCAACTGCTTAACAACACCTGCGGCTACCGAACTTGGAAGATGGGCATGTGGCATGAAGATTAGCGCTATATAAAAAAGATTGAGATGTTCGCTCTAGTGCATATTACCTTAATGCTAAAATTGCTCTCCTTAGGATGTTGACACACTGGAAGGCCTGGTATAGGAATTGCGTCCGCCAGTGGGAAGCACATCACAGTATTGTGTGATCAGTATCACACTCGTCAGCAGCAGCCTCCCCCATTAGCTGTGCTACACCCTCCTACATGGAACATTTTGTGGTCCGGGCTATATAGACTGTATCAGCCTGTTTCCATCAGCAGTCCGCTCTGACTATATGCTAAAAGGCTACAGTACTGTTCTACGGAAAATGGATTAAGACTCGAGTTAATGTCTTTTCCCAGGAACCTGCAAATACCAGACTGTTATCAGCCTTCTTAGGAAATGCGGAAGGAATGCAAGGTACTGTAACACAACAAGGAAAGGTTTATTTGAAAGAGCTCATACTTTCTCGACAATGTGACACTGTGAAACCTCACATACATTCAAAGCTCTGCACGACTAAGCCTTCCCTAGAGTGACAAAACAATGTTGGTACATGAAACATGCACAAGCAAGTGATATCCACAACCCGCACGGCACTCCACATCAACACATACCGCAGCCGCCACATTACCACCATCTACTTTTGCCTATGTCAGTGGTAACATAGGAGACCACTGCCAAAACCCATCATTTGGCTGCTCACAGAGCAAAATTATTGCAAAAGAAACTGAGCTGGTTTCAAAAATCTGTTTTTATTTAGTGTCAAATTTGCACAAATCATGGCTCACAAACCACCCAAAAAAATCCAACCTCCTTGTTGGGTTGTGAACATTACTCTCCCGCAAGAATCTACATGAATATAAGGTCCACAGAAGTGTATCTCTATCTGAACAAAGTCCACTTTTGAGGATTGCTTGCTGGAAGAAACCTGTCAAAAATTGGTGTAATACCGTTACTCACCTCTACCAGAAGCCGGCGTTTTAAAACCATTTTTGTGTAAAGTTGTACATTGAACCCAAACTATGCCAAAGAATGACTTGCTAAGAGGTGGATACAATTGAAAACTATATTCTGAAAAGACTTGAAGTAAGAAATTGTTTGATGTATGTGTTAGAAATGTGAGTTATATTATAAGATAAGACAGTTTTTGGACATTGGGTTTCAGAGTTAAAAGTTTCCCACACTGTGTTCAAACAAATTCCTCACCTTCTCCTGGACAAAGGAGACACCCCCCTTCCCTTAGCTAAGCCATTGACAGGCTGGTGTCAAAAGGAACTGGGAGTGGCACCCTGGCCTGTTGCTCTCAGTGCAGACAAAGGAATCCTTGGGCTGAATAGAAAATGCTAATTCGGGTGTGACTGACAACAAACTGCTGGCAGGAAAGAGAGACATGTGACCTCTGAGTCAGCCCAGACCTTGGAGGCGGAGACAAACCATTGTGTGGATTCAGAAAGCACATTAAAGGATAGTTCCGGGACTTTTTTTTTATTGTCCCTACGGTTCGGCCATGTGTTTTTAAGCATAAATCGGTAGATCGTAGAAAACTTTCCTATGGACCATACCCGACTTTTCGTCCATTAACGCACTCGAAATCAGCCGCCATTTTCTGATAATCCTCTCACTTGCCGCATCGCCCTGGCTCACCTGCTTTTGCGGCACTAAATCAAATCCCCCGCCCCTGAGCCTGACATCAGCAGACGCGTACCGCCCATTTCCCAACGCCAAAGCACGTTTCGTGTCAACAATCGCTGCGCCTCAGCTAATGACGTGTCGCCATGGAAATGGCAGGACGCCTCTTTCCTCAATAAGTATAAACACACCGTTTCACAACACACAGCAGCTGATTTTCGATTCCATTATTCTCTCTGTGTTACTTTGAGTATTCTGTGACTCGTTTCTGTGCTCTGGTCAGCTACCTTCGCCACTTCTAGGCCTTGTGAACACCTGTACCATCTCTGTAAATTATTTTACTTTCTTTACCACACAATGGCTACAATAATGCCGTATATGTACGAGCCCGAGTACACCGAGGAAGAACTACTGGAAAGGCAAGCACGCGAAAACGATGGGGATTCGGACGGCAGTTGGGAGGACCAGTCAACGGATGAAGAGCCTGGACCATGTCGCATGGACGGCGTCTCCACCTGGTGCACGTGCAATCGGTGCGAGCTAATGCCAACTGAGGAGGAGAACTGCTGCTGCCGGGAAAATTCCGGGTGCTTGGCCTACATTTCGGAAGGCGAGCCAAGTCCGCAATGCATCACCGAGCTGCCAGAGTTCAGGGAAGCCTGCCTCTCACGGACCGTGTTGAGGATGATGATGGTGCTTATGCACGAACTTCGCGGCACTGTTCGTCCGCGTAATCCGAGTAACGAGTAAGTATACTCTGGTTTTGATGTCAGTGATGCCACTACTATGTCATGGTCGTCTCCCACATATAAAATTACATCTACATATCATTCGAATGCATGTAAATTGGGTCCATATTGTGCATTTTCTAGATAGAACTTTTTTCAAAGCAGAATGATAGGAAAGTTTTGTCATTTTAATACAGTTTGCATCTTTCATTTTCACAGGTGGTACAGGCTGGTGGCCTATCGTTGCTTCACTTGGTGGCTTCACGGGAGGCTCGGACACCGCGTTCGGAGAGTAATACCTGCCTGTGCGGTACTTGCCATTAGACAACATTTCCCAAGCGACAGTGGACAATACCGCGGATTTTCCCTGGATGTGCTGCAACCGGAACTTTACAATGTGTAATGTTTATTATTTATGTTCAATTGAAATTAAGATCTAAAATAAAACCCAACATATATTTTAACAATGGTTGTTTTCATTTTTTAAATGAATCTAGTGTGTCTCCATTGAATAGTCTTCCTGTGCCTTGTCTTGTCACACCACATGTCTCCGGCCAGCATCCTCCCTCACGCTGGCCGCCCACCTTCAATCCACATAACCTTTGCACCCATATATTCTCCTGGGAGGGTGAGGTATTTATAAAGTCACCCCCCTGCCTTCCATTTACTAGATCCTGCAGCCTGCCTCTTACATGCAGTTAGATGGCCTTTCCTTGGTGAGGCCCTGCGGCAAACGAGTCTTGTCTGCACGACCACCGCCCCAATCCACCCCCCCGCCCTATCAAAGGCAGTTCGCACCGGGGTACTTGTGCTGCCAAGTGGAGCTGTCAGGGAGCGATAAAGGCCAAGAGGTGCCAAAGACCATGTACACTTCAAAGTGGTCTATAGAGCATGGGTTGTTGTTCCCATGTCTACCTCCAGACCCCGTGTCTCCTGCCAAGCATCCCCCCTCACGCTGGACGGCCCCCTGCAATCCACATAAGTGTGTCTCCATTCACGAGTCTTCCTGTGTCTTGTCTGCACGACCACCGCCCCAATCCACCCCCCCGCCCTATCAAAGGCAGTTCGCACCGGGGTACTTGTGCTGCCAAGTGGAGCTGTCAGGGAGCGATAAAGGCCAAGAGGTGCCAAAGACCATGTACACTTCAAAGTGGTCTATAGAGCATGGGTTGTTGTTCCCATGTCTACCTCCAGACCCCGTGTCTCCTGCCAAACATCCCCCTTCACGCTGGACGGCCCCCTGCAATCCGCATAATGCCACGACATATAGACGTCATTCATTCACAAACACACCCCTGTTTCGAATTCTTTATAACCCACTTCATATTTCTAATGAGCACTTCTTTGCGCTTTGCTAGTCAACCCGTGAAGGTGCTGGTTATCTGCTCTTCGTCTCTGTGAACTTCCGGGACCACTCCGAGGAAACTCCTCAGTTTGCAACCGGTGAACTGCTCCCTGTTGTACGACAAGAAAGTACTCTGATCCCTGCATCTAACTGTTTGTTCGTCAAGGTAAGGCCATGTACCATAATCATTTTGCGTCCAATTTCTTTTTGTTCAAGACAGTACATGCAAGGAACTAGTCACATGTTCTGAGTTTACATTGGTATTCATAGAGAATTGTTGATCTTTACTTTTCAGAACTTTCCACAATGCCTGCCTGTTCCATTGGCGGTTGCCCTTCGAAGACCCATAATAAATCTGAAGGTACTATAATGCATGTTTTCCCTAAGACAATAGATCAGATAAGAGAATGGGTCCGATATTGCGGATATCCACCGTCTGAGCTTGAAAGTAGAGTCCTAGAAGTCTTTGCGGACAAGAGGGGTGATCGATACCGCATCTGCAGCAGGCACTTTAGCTCAGACATGTACTCCACATCATTGCTAATAAAGAAGAACACACCGCGAGCGAGGCGAAAATTGCTCTCAAACGCTATTCCCACTCTATTCGTCCACATCCCTCCACTGGTGAGTCAAGTTTACGTATTTATCTCTCGGCCTTGCGGTAGTGTGTAGCATTAGCTAACAATAATTTCCCCATTTATGTATCCACTCAATATGAAGGCGGAAGATTCTCCATCCGTGTCGTTATTGCAGTCATCAGCCACTTCAAGCGACTATCGGGTAATCTTACTTGGCTGTTCTGCCACTGACTTTTTTTAGGCATGTAAATCAATAGTTTTAATTTATCGTGTAATTATTTTACCTAATGGTACACCCTTGTACTCGTCCTCTAGTCTTTGTTTTCAGTTATAATTATTGTTATCCAAAATAATGCAAGTACTGTCTTTCAGGGAGATGCTGAGGAGTCCAACGTATTGACGACAACCGTTGATGTCACTCAGATGCTCGAGGTACGTTTCCGGACAGTTCCATCGATGGAGATCATCAGATCTTGCATTCTTGTAGCGTGATTGTTACACACAATGTTTCTTTCGTTTTTAGCCATTGATATGTCCTTCTGTCGTCGCCCTCCTATGTGTCTTCTTTTTTCAATATTGTGTTCATTACTAATGAAAGTCCTACGTTTCAGGGAGTCGATGGAGCATTAGTCCAAGAAGAAGGGGGACCATGCAGTTACGGGTCGGCGCAACAGCTTGCAGAAGTGTGCACCGCAGTTACATCGTCCCTTGATGTTCTTATGCATTTCGAGGTATGGATACTGACAGTTCGATCAAGCGAAATCATATGACGTGATTACATCCGCTATACTTCCAGCTTTATTAACGCAAGTACTATGTTTCAGGGAGATGACGGAGCTTCTTCTACAAGGACATCACCCCTAGTAGTTGATGCAGATCTCTGGGTGGTGACACTTCCAACGATCGAGCAAATCGAATCATATTTACATATCCATTATTTATTTTAGACAACTGATCATTTGTGTAGGTCTATTTAGATGAGCCGTTGACGCCTGCACAAAGTTTATGTTCTTTTTAACAAAATAGAAAACCATACTAATGCAATTACTGTGTTTCAGGGAGTTACTGAAGCATCATCTTCAATAATATCATCAATGGAAGTCTATGAGGAGCCCGAGGTATGGATCTTGACAGTTCCATCTAACTAGATCAACAATGCGTGAATAATTGTCGTTTGAATGTTCTACACAAAGCGTTCATTCGTGTTTTGCTATTGAGATGTACGTGGGTATTGGTACCCAAGTACATTTTGTGTTTTCGATATTATTATACATACTAATGAAAGTTCTATGTTTCAGGGAGTCGATGGAGCGTCAGTGCGTGATGGATGTGCTTATCATGAAAATATAGTCGTTGCAGCGCAAGAGGAAGTGGAGACATGCACACACGAGTCGGAGCAACAGCGTCCTGATGTTGAAGTTCGAGGCAAGAAAGTTTCAAAGAAAAGAAAGCAAAAGAAGGTTAGTGTCCTGGTCACTATATTATGTTGTTTTTCACTGTTAATAGTTCAATACTGTAAGTTGTGTTTAAACTGAACATCCCTTTTCCAATCTGTCCTCTAGTTGCGAGTGGGTGTACGAACTAGATCTACACAGACAGTGAAGCGAACGAGAGATGTTGCTTGTCAAACCTTTTGGCAGGGACCTGAGACTGGAGATGCATCGTGCCAATGGGAAGAATATGAAGTGATTGACAACGGAGCTATACCACATCCAGTCATTGATAGTGAATGTCCTCCTGGTAGTTCGGATGCAGTCGGAGATCAGTTCACAGAATCCACACCCGCAAAAACTAAGACCGCGAGAAAGTTGAAGAAATTGTCTTATTCACCCATCGCCGTTGAAGGAACAGATGTTGCAATGGAAGAGAATGAAGTGGACGACAATGAAACACCATCAATATCACTGAACATAGCGGAAGACGATATCATAGATTCTACCTTTCATGTGAGTGACATGTCCTCAACGTTACAGGCCGAACCAGCTGGGATGCAGAGTGACAGTATAAGGAAAGAGGCCAAATTCATTGTATTCGATAGTTGTTTGATTGATATTATTATTCGGATGAAATGTGGGCATTCGGTTGGTGGGGAAGTATGTGGGAAGCCATTGATCAATGTGACTCGTGCAATTCGAGGCACTAACCTTAAAATACATGCCACCTGTACAAAATATCATCCTTTCTCATGGTCTGCACAACCCATGCTGGGGCAACTGCCAGCAGGCAATCTACTTTGTGCAGCGGCTGCACTTTTTAGTGGTTCAAGTTTTAAAAAGTTAGAGTCTTTCTTTCAGTTTGTGGGAATCCATTTCATTGCGAAAACTCATTTCTACAAATACCAAACCGATTATCTATTTCCAGCCATTAGCGAAGCTTGGAGAATGGAAAAAATGTCTATTGATAGTACATTCACGGGCAAACGGTTCAGGCTAGCCGGTGATGGACAGTGCGACAGCCCAGGATTTTCAGCCAAGTACTGCACCTACCACTTTCAGGACATGGAAAGTAAGAAAATTGTGAGTTCGGTGGTCGTGCAGGTGTCACAAAGTACATCCTCAGTGGCCATGGAGAAAGTTGGCTTTGTAGCATCATTGCAAGAATTACAATCGCGGGGAATGGTGATCGACCTGATAGCCACGGACAGACACGTTTCAATTGGCAAGACAATGAGAGAAGAGTACAAAAATATAAATCACCAATTTGACGTTTGGCATCTTGCAAAAACAATCAATAAAAAAATGTCTGCTGCAGGTAAAAAAAAAGAAACGCAAGGTATTTCACAGTGGTCCAAGTCAATCAGCAACCATCTTTGGTGGAGCTCAAAAACATGTGGAGGGTCGTTGGAAATTCTACTGGAAAAATGGCGGTCAGTAATGCTACACTGCACAAACGTTCACCGTTGGAACACAAACCAACATTTCCACAATTGTGAACATGGCCATTTGTCCACAGAGGAGGCACGGAAGAAGAAGTGGTTGATTCCTTCATCACCCACTCACAAAGCCATTGAAAAGATTGTATTTGATAAAACTATAACAAGAGATTTGAGGGGACTCACGGAATTCTGCAACACAGGAGATTTGGAGGTGTTCCACAATATGTGCCTAAAGTGCAGGCCAAAACGATTGCATTTTGGCATGGAGGGCATGATAAATCGGACTCTTCTAGCGGTCTTGGCACATAACCATAATGTTGGACGTCAACAAAGTAGGACGACCGGAACTTTAGGGACGCTTCGCTACAATAAGGCCTTCACTAAAAGAAGTAAACAATGGGTGATCAAACCAGTGTTTGAGGATATGCAATATGAGTTTATTGAGAGACTTATTGTTGACGTCCTAGATAGGCACATAAATGGAGTTGTGAACGAACCTGTGCAGGGGACAACTGCATTGCCACCCAACATTGCCTCTGTTCCATGTCCACCTAAAGAAGAGCTCATTGAGAAATACACATCACGGTTTAAATGATTGTAATTCGATTGTCTGTTCTCTCGAGTCTCCTCATGTCGCAGGCCCATTGAATATGTGTATCTATGTAATGTGTAAATTAAAGTGATTGCTCAGTGTACATGCAATGTGTCTATCCAACCTTGTTCATCTGCGCATTAAATTAAACCAAACAGTATTATAAATCATTTTTCAAAAAATATAGAATGTCTCCGTATTTATGGTTCTCTGGGGCTGCAAAGCACGCAGACAAAATGCAAAAATGGAGTGTAAATTTCAAGTCCTGTGAGATGGCCTTACACTGAATGTTGCTAAATAGGAATGTGCGCTCGTTCGAAGTGAAGGTCAGCTGCTTTGATTGTTTGCTCGGGTGCCGGAATGGCCCACGACTCAGTATAAGGTTGTATTGTTATTTGACCTTGACAGGCCGGGACCATCCAGAAAGACTTCTTTTTGGGGGTGTGGGGCAATAACGTAAGAAACGATAATGAAGCCATTTCATGTTCGTTCATTAGAAGAAATAACGTCGGCATAGAAGGAGTGGTATTTCGGGGCTGCCCTACGCACAGACACAATGGAAAATGCAAATATAATGTAAGTAACTCTTTAGATGAGTTTATACCGCAATTTAATTACTATACAGTAGCTTTAAAGACGGGTTAAGTTGTACTTGTTCGTTCTATGTGGCATATTGTTTTGTACCGCCACTATCTTGAGGAGAACCATCTCCTTTTACGGAAGCACCTCAAAACCTTCCTCTTTGCTTCTGCTTTCTCTCTCCCTCTCCCCTGCTACAACTGGTCCACTGTCTGCGACCTCGGTCCTGGGCCCTTCCACTCTCCACCTGCACTGCCTCCCTGTCAACCCCTGCACTGGGGGACTGTCTCAGTATCCTACAGCCACCCGTTGATGTATAATACCCAGTTGCACTGTCCTAGCTATGAAATAATTTCCCGACCTAATATATAAAATGAATAATTTTAATAAAGATCTGATGGTGAGACTAATTTCATTTTTTATGTTTTTCAAACAGGTACATCATGCATTACTGCATGTGTCACGAGTACCAGACACCGGCGGATGGGTTTTTTAACCGCCAGTTGCTTCTCCGCGTGAACAACGTTACCACCCTGACCATTTTATGGGACGATCGCCAAGTACAAGTATGCCCTTACGCGGTACTAACGGCTAGATGCAACATACAGACCGTTGTGGTGGCCTAGTGCCTTGTTGTTGGAACAGCCATGCGATTATCAGTGCGACCGAAGAGCTTATTTTATCGTAAACCAACACCCTGTGTACTGCACACGAACATCGCTTGCCTCAAGACGAACTATTTTGGATCGAGAGCAAAGAAAAATGCAAATCCCAGAATATTCTCTAAACATTTGATGTCGAATAAATGTACTTTGCCAAATGTACAATCTTGCCGTTTGCTTTTAAACCACAGTTTCATATTCCGAATTGTGGCGCTGTATTGTGAGATGATCTAAGACCCTGTGTACAGCAAAGGAACATCGCGTGCCTCAAAACGAACTTTTTGGAACGTGAGCAAATAAAAATGAAAATCGCTGAATATTCTCAAAACATTTGATGTCAAATAAATGTACTTTACCAAATTTACAATCTTGAAGTTTAATTTAAAAGTACAGTTTCATATTCCCGATTGTGGCGCGCTGTGTTGTGTGAGCTCATCTGTGTTGATTTCCGGGTTCTGTGTGGAGTCGCGTAGAAGACGCCTGGGCGCGTTTGCCTATGCAGCTCAGTCACGTCACGGATAGAGGCGGGGAATATGAATGTTTTGATAAAGTCTGTTTCAGGGGTGGGGGATTTGATTTAGTGCCGCAAAAGCAGGTGAGCCAGGGCGATGCGGCAAGAGAGAGGATTATCAGAAAATGGCGGCTATTTCGAGTGCGTTAATGGACGAAAAGTCGGGTATGGTCCATAGGAAAGTTTTCTACGATCTACCGATTTATGCTTAAAAACACATGGCCGAGCCGTAGGGACAATAAAAAAAAAGTCCCGGAACTATCCTTTAAATATATGTTTTATAAAAATGCTTATAACAAATTGCACTGAACTGACAAAAATGGGAAACTATGAGATTGTTAAAATGAAAAATTCACTCACACTTGAAGACTAAGCTGGACTCTGTGCAATGTTCTGAGACCATACCCAGGAATTATTCATATTGTAGCCACTGTGTTTATGCTATGAACATAAAACATTACAGAAATGTGCCCAGATGGGGTGTGAATGCATGTCTAAAAATTGGTGCAGAAATAATATTGAGAAACCCACCAAAAGCATGAAAAAGTGGTCGTTTCTGAACCAAAGCTCTTAGGAAGATGAGAGTTGAACAGAAATATGCCTTAGTTAATATGTCATGTACTTTATGCAGTATTAACAAGTTGTGTATATTGTAAATATGTTTTTTTATGAAAAATAAGATATACTGTACAGAGAAAAGGGGAGGGTCTTTCCCCTAAGCCATAAACATGACACATGATGACCCAGGATGACACGCTGCTCCTTTCTCCAATCAGGGGACAGGGAATCCTCTAACCTATCAGATCCTTAGAGGGTTAGGCATTGTAGAATCAGCCTCCCCACCCACTTTGGAAATACATAAAAAGGGATTGCTGAAGACAGATAGGACACACACTTTCCACTTCTCAACTAATTTCTTGGCGAAGCACCCTGCAGGAAGATCTAGACATAGATCCAGAAACCAGACTCCAGAACCAAACTCTAGAACCAAACTCTAGAACCTTGAAGCAGAGAGGCCTAAACCACAAGCTGAACCTTTTTCAGAGGCCTTCAGAATCTTTTGCAACCTGATTCTAACCCCTAAACTTCCACTGGGCCTAACCATTCAACAGCCTGGCCGAGCTGTTTTGCTATTCTAGCTAAGAACCCTGTGCTAGAACCAAGATCCAGACCCAGAAAGCAGAGCTGTATCCAGAACCCGTCAGATCCAGTCCAAGAGGCCGTGCAGACCCCAGTGCAGTGCTGAGAGCAGAACTGAGACCTGTCCGGTGGTGAGAGAGAATCCCAGCCAAACCCTTGACCAGATCTTTGACGGGCCCACTCCATTCCAAAGCCATTGGAGTGAGTATCCAGTCTAGAACTGTACATAACCAATATCTTAGTTTAAAGTAATACTATTCCATCCATTTCAATCTTTCCAGAACTGCATTACAGAACCTCTGTTGTCTATCCTAAATTCTTCTCTCCTCCACATAATCCTTGATCATTGTAGTGATAATCATCTTGGCGCTAATATATATTTTCTGGAGAAAGGCAATTGTCTCGTTCAGACAGAAACCATCTGGAGGCGCCTCTGGATAGGTGGCTGGGCTGCTGTGTAGTGTGCGGCTCCATATACTCTTTAGTGTTAAGAAATCTTAGTTTCAAATCTTCAATAGTGCATCTTTTATTTTGAAATCTTGACTGTTTCTGAAAAATCTACCTTCACAAAACCTCTGTAACTTTTGAACCGCACGTCCTAGAACCGAAATTTAATTGTCATTGAAGCTAAGATCCTAAGCTTTCTAACGAACCCAAAACAACATTCCAATTCCTTATAGTTTTGCTGTAATCGCATTTCCCACACGCAGAAAAGTTCCAGCGAATTGCAATTTAGCTCAATTTCACCACATGTCAAAATAGCTGTTTCTTGTTTTCAACTGCTGAAATTCGTTTTCAATCTGATACTCATGCATGAATCATTGCTAGTGTTGACCTGAACCAATCCAAAGTAACTCTCACTAGTGCTGAATCTCCTTTAGTGAGTTAAAATAATTTTAGCATATTTTCCCATTCATTGCAATCACATTCAAATGCATTTTTGATCTGTGTTTAAAATCATACCTGTTTTCTCTAAGCTTGCTGGGGGAACGGGGATTGAACTGCATTATTGATGGTATTCCTGAAACCTGTGTGTCCTCATTTCCATCTCTTCATATTGCATAGTGGGGGGAGTGAGTAATAACAGGGGAAAAAGTGATCATATTATCTTTTGATTGAAGTCATATCAAGTTGATTTCTGTGTTGCATTCTTTCCCATCATTGCATTTCCTTTAACCATACAAAGTATTCTCTGCGACCTTATCCTTCCTATTCCTACTTCTGACTGGTTAAAGAGAGTGTTGATATTGTAATATAAATATGAACGGTAATCAGCAATGGGTAATAAGTGTGCTATTCAGATATTATTTTATTCATAAAGGTGTGATATAAATATTGTTCAATTCATCAAATAAATCTTTTAATTTGCAAAACAAACCAACTTCTGGGCTCAGTGAGGTCGGGGAGATTCAAAGGGAGGGGCATTATATAAGGGTTCATCATCCAGATTTAAAGAACTTTGACATAAAATAAATAAATAAGGCCTTCCATTGGGCATCCAATACTAGGCATTGACTTAGTTGGAGTGCTGGATTGAAGACACTTACATACATTATTTTGCATACAGCGTTTGGTTGATGTCAATTTGCAAAAGTATAAATATTCCACATTTTTACCATTCTGCAATGTTTGACTCAATTCTATGGAATGCCAGGCTAAGGTCCCTAAAAACCCAGAACAATGTAAGTCGGCATACCTAAATTGTGTGAAACGCTACCACGTAATGCTAATGGCCGATTAGTGCTGTAAATGACACTTAACATAACATTAAGAGCACCCTAGCCTGACAGTCTGCTGCTGCCTGACAGGGAACCTGAACCACCACACACGCTACTAGGCAGTGGGCCTCATTACGAGTTGGCGGTAGCCGTGCCGGGAAAACCGGCATGGCTGCCACCAAACCCGTGAAAATACCGGCACCCATCAATGGGCAATTACTGGGGTATTCCGACCACGCCAGACCCGGTAATTACTCATCGCCTGGTGCCGGTACCCATTACTTCCCATTCCCATTTGAGCCCTATAGAGCTCAAATGGGAATAAGGAGGTTGGATGCACCGGCACCATTCATGAATGGTGCCGGTGAATCCAATGAGTTGTGCACGCGGGTGCCGGCCTGCCCACCAGGTCAGACCTGGCGGGCAGAAAGGCACCCGCGAGCACAACTCTTAGTTTGCCGGTCCGGTTTCAACGGTGCCAGTAGCTTACCGGCACCATTACTACCGGACTGGCAAACTTATAATGAGACCCAGTGTCTATATAGTGACCATATCTATGCTTCTTACTCCTGCATGCCCTAACACATTACCACCACTTACCAGAGCCACATGCAGCACCTACTGTGCATGTTTAGTAGCCATGTGCAGCCTCTCTAAATCTCTTGCATGTCTACACACACGTGAACAGCCACATGTGGCAGTGTTTGATATGTGCACTATTTGTAGCACTCTCATGCAGCATTTGAAGAGCTACTACAACACATCCTGGCACAACGAAATTGCAGGAGACAACAAGGGACACTCTGGTGACAACTAACCTAAGCTAAATGCTGCACTACCTCAGGTGGGTTTATTATGTTGCTTTGCCTTTGTGTACTGCTATAGTGATATTGTATATGTGTGTAGAGTCAGAAGCAGGGATGTGTGTTTCTATGAGTGTAACAGCTCGCTGGAAGCATGCGCAGTGATCAAAACCTTACTCTAACATCCCCAACCTATCCATAACCTCTCCCTAAACCTCATTCCGGTTTCCCTTTTTCCCCCTTCCTATCCAACCATCGTCACCCTAACCCTCCTTCCCTGCTGGGGTTGTGGAGCCCTGTGTAAGCATCGACTTGCAGCAGGTCCCAAAACTGCAGTGGGGGTGGTTGGTTCATGCCACTCCTGCGCCTCGGAGCTGTGGACCCTGTCACAGAACTGTGTGCAAAGTTATGTTATTTTATGAGTTCTGTTGTTATTTCAGCATAAATACAACTGACAACTGGTACTTTCCAGTGTCATCATTTGGCTGTACTGCTTAATAAATGCAACTGTATTTTCATTATTGGTGGCCACGAGTAGACATGCCTTGAGTCTGGTTCTGCAAATTAAGTATTTAGCTATGTGATGATGTTGTTTTTAAAAAAAAGAACAAAAGGAATGTTATCACTTTCTCGGGCATTTACACAAAACAACGTGAAACAGACACATGAACCCTCCATAAGTAGCATTTTCTGTAAAGTCGTGAATTGACACGATTCACGGATGATGGTTTGAGGGCCACTATTTTAAGGCGAGGGGTGGGTCACATTATTTTGGGTGTCCGGGCCTATTTCTTGCCCGAGTCTGACCCTGGAGGCTACCGCTTTCGTGACCGGAAGGTGCGTCTATCCTTCAGGCTTGCGGTAGAAAATAAGACTGCTTTGATTAAATTCCTAGATGTGACCCCTATGCATGTTGATTGTAAGGGCTGGCACTACAATACATCGGGGTGCCTTCCACACAAATCACATAGCAGCAACAACCCACACCTTGCCCTTCTACCTTAAACATGTTTGCAAACAATAGCCCACTGCTCACGCCCCTCCGCCTCCCAACTTCCATTCCTGCAACAATAAATCTTACGACTCACAAATACCAATGTCTAGTCTTGGGCAAATAAGGCCTTCACGTAAATACAAGTGGGAAAATATGGGCACGCAGCTGCTTTAATGGGCAGGACATTGAATTAATTTATAGGTAATCCATACACTGACAATACAGCTTTAGGTTTTCTATGCTGAGCTGGTGCCCTGATTGCTCTTGAAAAGGGAATCATTAAACTCTTGCTCTCAAGGGTCTTTCCTTCTCTTCAGACACTTTACTTTTTTCTTCATGACTACTTTGCCCTTGTTATCAGTTGTCTCGATGCTTCTCACTTCACCATCAATATTTGACACTTGATCATCCCTGACCCTCCCCCTTCACACCAGGTTTTTATGAGCTGGAAAGTGTTCCACTCCCCTATTGTGCCCCTTACCCCTCAACTTTCAGTGGCGTCTAAGGCGTCTTGTACCCCTGAGCACCGTTGTCTAAACTGTTGGCTGTTCGGCACACTTGTGGTTCCTGACAGTATTTTCTTATAGAATTCACCTCGTAACTCTGCATTGACACCCATGGGGGCTTATACGCATTTGCTTTGTTTTTGGTTTTGGCGCTTTTCTGGCATAAGTCGCCTACTCTCTAAAACATTGTACTGGAAATGCAAAAAAAGGAGGAATGGGAGTTTGGGAGCAGTGTATGGCATTGCCATGGCAACTTGCAATGCGTGGAGATGAAATGGGCGAAGCACCATTTGGGCCTTCCCCTCTCGCTCACGTCTGGCAGCCTGCTACTGTTGTGGAAGCTGTGCAAGCTCCGAAGTAGGAGCAAAATGACTGCACTTAACTATATTCTGGTTGTTTTTCTTATTTGTATGCACTAATTATTTATTTCCCTTAAAATATGGTGGACTATGTTTAAAGTATGTGGTGGAGTGATTACGTTTTGATTTGGGGATCAGTGTTATCTCATGATGGATGGGAAGAAGGAATGGTAATCTGCAGAGCCTGGGTAATAATTGAATTCTACGAACCAACTGTTAACCTTGTATAGAATGGTTGCAAGCCTCTATGACTGAGACTTGCCAAGCTACTGACATGGGTCGAGGATCGAGGAGGACCTTTGCAGATAGTACTGTTGGAAAGTGCAAAACTGTGCTTCAGAAAAAATGGCACAAGAAGAGTTGGAGAGAATCAGAACTGTGGTTGAGTCTTTGATGTACCAGGAATGAAAATTGGAACAGTAGTGATAATGGATCACTTCTGGGCTTGTGAATCCAGAGCTTATATGAAGCTGCCAGAAAATAGTAAACGTCCATGTTCCAGCATTAGTTATTCCTAAGAGTGACTTAAATCTTGACAGTTTCCTGAAAGCAGATGCTCGCCTGTGGAAGAGGAGATCTGTGGAGCTGATTAGACGAATGAAGAGAGAGAACAATTTCTCAGCAAAATCAATAGAAGCCTTTGATGCCATTAAGAATGCCATCTATCAAATGGATGGAATGCCATTTGATGGCCTTCCATCCATGGCCCTACTACTCTAACCTTCTTCAGTCCCAAGCCTCCCACCCTCGCTGCATCTTCCAAACTCTCTCTCGACTTCTCTCTCCTCCTTCCCCTGATCCCTCTACCTCTTCTTCCCTTTCTCCCTCTGATTTTGCTAACTTATTCTCCTCTAAGATTCTTGCCCTTCGGCAAAAAATCAACTGCTCCTCGTTTTTCCCCTCTTCTCCTCCCCCCATCTTCCTGCATGTCCGACTTCACCTGTCTCCCCCTCTGACGTCTCCACCCTCCTTTCCAAAGCCCACCCCACATCCGCCCCTACTGACCCTCTCCCATAACCTTCTGATCCCTAAGATCTACCCTCTTCTTATTCCCTACCTATCTTCCTTCTTTAACACCTGCCTTTCATCAGCCACCTTCTCCTCTGCTTTCAAGCATGCCACTATCATCCCTATTTTGAAGAAACATTCTGCCGATCCCCTTCTCACCTCTAACTTTCGCCCTATCTCTCTTCTTCCAATCCTCTCTAAGCTTCTCGAGCGCCTCACCTACTCCCAGCTCTCAACCTTTGTCACCAATCCCTCTCTCCTACCCCCCTCCCAATCTGGCTTCCGTCCTAAACACTCTCCTGAAACTGCTCTTACCTACATCCTTAACTCCCTTCTCTCTGCTCAACACTCCAAGCAATCCTCAGTCCTCATTCTTCTTGACCTCTCTGCTGCCTTCGACACTGTCGATCACCACCTTCTTCTTAACACTCTTTCTTCCTTTGGATTCAAAGACTGTGTTCTTAACTGGCTATCCTCTTACCTCTCCTCCCGCTCTTTCACTGTTTCCTGGGGTGGCCGGTCCTCTCCAACCCAGCCTCTTGAGTATGGCGTACCTCAAGGTTCAGTGCTTGGAGCTTTCCTTATCTCACTCTACACCTCCCTCCTTGCCCCTGTTATCTCGTTTGGCATTTTCCACCATTTCTGTGCCAACGACACTCAACTCTTCCTTTCTTTCTCTTCCTTCTCAACCGACCTTCACCTGAAACTCTCTTCCTGTCTTACTGCCATAAAGAATTGTATGTCTTCCCGCTTTCTCTCCCTCAACACTGACAAGACTGAAGTCGTCTTTTTCCCCTCCAACTCTCTTCCCCCTCCCTCTCCTCCACCTTTCATTCACTTTCATCCCACTAATCTCCCTATCTCTCTCCATGCTTGTAATTTAGGCATTCACTTTGACTCCTCCCTCTCTTTCTCCCACCATATCTCTCTTACGTCTCGTGCCTGTCGCTACCACCTCTTCAATATTCGCAAAGTCCGCCCCTCTCTCACCTTTCATGCTAATAAACTTTTAATCTCCTCCCTTATCTTCTCTCGCCTCTTCTACTGCTCTTCCTTACTCTTTGAACTACCTACTTCTCATCTCGCCCCGCTCAAATCTATCTACCATTCTGCTGTCCGTACGCTCTGTCTCCTTACCTCCCGTGACTCCATCTCGGCTTCCCTCTCCTCCCTTGGCTGGCTTCCATTTCACTCTTAACTTATATTTCACTTTCTCTGCCTTGTCTTCAAATCTCTCCATGGTCTTGCTTCCTCTTACATCTCCTCCCTCCTCTCTTTGTACACTCCCTTTGTTCAGCTGACCACTTCCTTCTCACTGTACCTCCGTCCCCTTGTGCCCCTCCCGTTTCCGCTCATTCCAGCTCCTAGCTCCCCTGCACTGGAACTCCCTACTTCTCTCAGTCCATTCTATTCCTACCTTTCCCTCATTCCGCACCTCCCTTAAATCTCTCCTTCTCCACCCCCCACCTTGAAACCCCTTCCCCTTTTTGCTGCCCCTCCTTCCTTTATCTTCTCCCCTTGATTATCTGCCTCCACTCCCCGACCAACCCTGTCATGCTTGCGCCGCTGTCACACGCATTGGCAACCATCATGGACTACTTGGTACTCATTTATCCTCCTAATACTCTTTGAACAACTCCTATTCACGCCTTGGTCTTTAATTTCCATTTGCTCGACTTTGGTTCTTTCTTATTTTATTCAACTAACTACATTTACCACAATGCACCTTGCTACAGTCCTCAATTCCTGGCTATTCTCATTCATCGTTATTGGGACCAAAATCCCCAGAAGCCCTAGCGGCCAGTGCTGCTTCCACCTGCTCAGGACCAGAGAGGGAGGAGGCAGATTGTCTTCAGGTGTGCTGCTCCAGGTGCTGTCAATTAGCCTGCCTCAGAACAGGGCAGGGCTGTATATAAGCAGCTGCCTGCAGGAGCACAGTGTCTTGCATCTTAAGATCTCCCCGCTCCTGTTTGCCTTGACCCTTTACTTTGTATGCTGTTCCTGTTGCTGCATTATCCTGTTTTGATCCAGTGCCCTTTCCGGGCTCCCTGCCTTGCAGCCGATCATGCTCCGCTGCCATCTACCTACAGCCCTTGTCCTCTGGGCTCCCTGCCCTGCAGCCTGCCTCACTCCGGCTGCCTACAGTCCTTGTCCTCTGGGCTCCCTGCCCTGCAGCCTGCCTCACTCCGGCTGCCTATGGTCCTTGTCCTCTGAGCTCCCTGCCCTGCAGCCTGCCTCACTCCGGCTGCCTACAGTCCTTGTCCTCTGGGCTCCCTGCAGCCTGCCTCACTCCGGCTGCCTACGGTCCTTGTCCTCTGGTCTCCCTGCCCTGCAGCCTGCCTCACTCCGGCTGCCTATGGTCCTTGTCCTCTGAGCTCCCTGCCCTGCAGCCTGCCTCACTCCGGCTGCCTACAGTCCTTGTTCTCTGGGCTCCCTGCCCTGCAGCCTGCCTCACTCCGGCTGCCTACAGCCCTTGTCCTCTGGGCTCCCTACCTTGCAGCTTGCAACCCTCTGCTGTCTCCAAGCCCTTGTCCTCTGGGCTCTCTACCTTGCAGCCCGCACCTCTTCGCTGCCAACAGCCCTTGTCCTCTGGGCTCCTTCCTCGCAGCCTGCTCCCTCCGCTGCCTACAGCCCGTGTCCTCTGGGCTCCTTCCTTGCAGCCTGTCTCCCTCCGCTGCCTACAGCCCTTGTCCTCTGGGCTCCCTGCCTTGCAGCTTGCTACACTCCTCTGCCTTACAGCCTGTTTTACACTTAGCTGCCTACAGCCCTGCTCCTCTGAGCTCCCTACCTCGCGGCCCTATTCTTTTGGGCTCTCTGTCTGTCGCCTACTACTAATCTCTCTCTGTCCTGTTCTTCTGGACTCCCTGCCTTGCAGCCTACTACAGTCCTCCGCAGTCCACTACAGTTTGCCTGCACCTAGTCCCACTTTTGACTGCAGACCTGCTTCCTACTTTGCAGCCCTTCTGTTTTCCTGACTGCTGCTCCCTTGTTCTCTTCCTTGAGTCCTCTGTACTCCACCTTAGGTTATCTACTTCAGTCTAACTGCCTTTCCTTCATTTCCTTCTGCTGTATTGCTCATTGACTTCCTTTTCGCTGGATATATCTGTTCTTGTCTTCTCATGTGTCTTATGTAATCCCTTTGTATAGAGCTTGCCTGTTGGTTCCCGGCAGGCAATCTCTGCCCCTTCCCTTGTCGCGTTTTCAGTGTTACAGACACCCACTGCTGTTGTTCCCAGCAATGAGCATACAGCGTGGGCCTCTGTTATAGCAATCTGTGCAGAAGGCTGGAGTTTCCTAAGGTTCGTGGAACACTCTTTCCCATTTCAGCATACACTCCAAGAGGGAATCCAGTTTGTTTGTACCTGTGTATCCTTTGCCCCTTTTGGCTCACAGCTACAGTTTCCTACTCTTCTTTCTTGTTGAACTTCCTGCTGTGTGTGCTTATCTGCTACCTTACTTCAGCACAGCCACCCAAAACCTACCTGGGTACCCTGTGCCACTCTTGACAGAGTACCATTCCTGACAGAATGCAAGACCCAAAAGATTCTTGTTCCATAGGCAGGAAAGGCACACAGAGACCAAAGATGCTTTCTTTTCGGTTTAAGAAACCGCTACAAAAATCTAAAGTTTTCCTAAGGACAGCAAACAAAAACCCTAGTTTAAAAGACAGACTCGCCCTAGTAAACAAAGGTTTACAAGCACAGTACTACACTCATTGGCTCTCTGACCCTTCTATGAATAACTACTATGACATTTGCAACTATGATCCACAGTCTCTATCTGTAGAAGAACTACAGCAAGATAACGAATTCTTGCAGATTTTGTTAGCTGAACCAGTGGAAAACACTCATGCGCTTTCTGGCATTACTTTTGACACTGCTTCAACCAAAGATGTTGCACTCATTGTGGCAAACTCTCAACCAGAGTACGTTATTGCCAAAGTGACATCCTCAAGATCAGCTTGGCAAGCTACACAACCTCCCCAGACTACCGATACCACTCATTTAACAGGACAAGACATTCAGCATCCTGAAGTTAGAGCAGCTGGTCCTGGGTACAAAGGACCAATACTGACCATCGGTTGTCTTAATGCTTCCCCTGTAACTACTAACCACGATAACTCTAAGGTCAGTCTTCAGATTGTAACACCTGGCTTTTCTGCTACACCAGATTCCGAAGTTGTAGAACTGGTTAATGGAACATACCAGTTTCAAGAACAGCTCTTGCGCCTTAAAAGACAAACCCAAGACCTCTATGATGAATTTGTCTATCTGCATTATAAGAATCTAGCAAAGGGACACAATTTACCAGACCATCTGACACTATGTCCAACACCCGACATTCTGTCTTTAGACTTTAACAGATTAAGGCCTGTACTGGTAACACAGAAGAGGATACAGACTTATACTGATCAGTTGGAAGACCTGAACTTGGCATATACATACCAGTTAAAGCTTGACACCGCTCATTCACTTACTAGCCACAGTAACTCAGGCTGTCATTCAGATAGTGAAGAATGGACTCCTCCAGTGGGCCAGATCGCTCACACGGCTATTACACCAAAGATCAAGTGTAATCATCTGACTGGAGATTCCGCTGAGTCAAAGGATTGTTCCATTCTTGCCCTTGATGTCGGTCCTTTACTCCCACTTACAGCCTCTACTGAAGTGACCAGATCAGAGATGTACTCTGCTTCTATGAACATTGGTACTCCTGACCATGAGTCTGATCCTGAACCATACCCAGTACCTGTCTGGAATCCAACTTTGCCTACTGTTATTACCCCAGATCCATGTATCAACTTGGGCACACAAGACTTTGCAGGCCAGCCTTCGGAAAGCTTACCCTTTCCTGGTGCTACATCCACCATGCTACTGGTTAAAATATCTGCAAGCCCAATCTCTGCTGCTCCCCCTGCTAGTACTCCTGAATCTACTACTGATGCCGCATCTCAAATCACTCCTACTGCAGTCGAAGCACCCCCTTCCTCTCTGCCTGCAAGGACAGTACCTGTTGCAAAGCCAGTTAAAAGATCTCCTATTAAGGCTACAGCTCCGGTAGATCCTGTTGGTGCCTCTGCAGCACCTAAACTACCAGTCACGACTCCATCAGTCTCAGTTGCGTCCCTGCCCGCTGGTGCTCCTGTGTCACCTATACTTCCAGCTGTTACATCATCTGAACTTCCTACTGCTATTCCTGATCTCTCTGCAACTTATGGAGTTCCTGCAACATTTGTTACTCCTGAAGTCTCTGTCGCAAATCTTCATGTTGCCATTGCTGCTTCTGACTTTTTGGATGACCGTCCTAGAGCAACCAATTCAGCTGAATATCTGGTTCTACCTTTCAGCACTGTACCATTGCCAGTCCTAAGGAAGACCACTTCTTTCAAAGCAATATATGCCATGGAGCCTGCAGCACATCTCCACAGTTCCTCAGTTCATGAACGCACTGTTGGGTTTTGGGTCCCTAAGAAGTTGTCTTTTCTGAATTCTACCTCAAAGGTTCGAAACATTGGTAATGTCTCCTCCCTTCAAGACTCTCACCTTGCAGCATTAAACAGTTTTTGGTGCTTCATGATGTGCCTTTTTGGTATAAGACTCTCTCGCGGTGTGACAGGCCTTGGACGTGCTCTTCTTGTTGGTCAGTCTTCAGAGGGCCTGGAGAGGGGCATACTGTCATGCCCGCGCCACTGGCACACGCATTGGCAACCATCATGGACTACTTGGTACTCATTTATCTTCCTAATACTCTTTGAACAACTCCTATTCACGCCTTGGTCTTTAATTTCCATTTGCTCGACTTTGGTTCTTTCTTATTTTATTCAATTAACTACATTTACCACAATGCACCTTGCTACAGTCCTCAATTCCTGGCTAGTCTCATTCATCGTTATTGGGACCACAATCCCCAGAAGCCCTAGCGGCCAGTGCTGCCTCCACCTGCTCAGGACCAGAGAGGGAGGAGGAAGATTGTCTTCAGGTGTGCTGCTCCAGGTGCTGTCAATTAGCCTGCCTCAGAACAGGGCAGGGCTGGATATAAGCAGCTGCCTGCAGGAGCACAGTGTCTTGCATCTTGAGATCTCCCCGCTCCTGTTTGCCTTGACCCTTTACTTTGTATGCTGTTCCTGTTGCTGCATTATCCTGTTTTGATCCAGTGCCCTTTCCGGGCTCCCTGCCTTGCAGCCGATCACGCTCCGCTGCCTTCTACCTACAGCCCTTGTCCTCTGGGCTCCCTGCCCTGCAGCCTGCCTCACTCCAGCTGCCTACAGTCCTTGTCCTCTGGGCTCCCTGCCCTGCAGCCTGCCTAACTCCGGCTGTCTACGGTCCTTGTCTTCTGGGCTCCCTGCCCTGCAGCCTGCCTCACTCCGGCTGCCTACGGTCCTTGTCCTCTGGGCTCCCTACCTTGCAGCTTGCAACCCTCTGCTGTCTCCAAGCCCTTGTCCTCTGGGCTCTCTACCTTGCAGCCTGCTCCCTCCGCTGCCTACAGCCCGTGTCCTCTGGGCTCCTTCCTTGCAGCCGGTCTCCCTCCGATGCCTACAGCCCTTGTCCTCTGGGCTCCCTGCCTTGCGGCTTGCTACACTCCTCTGCCTTACAGCCTGTTTTACACTTAGCTGCCTACAGCCCTGCTCCTCTGGGCTCCCTACCTCGCGGCCCTATTCTTTTGGGCTCTCTGTCTGTCGCCTACTACTAATCTCTCCCTGTCCTGTTCTTCTGGACTCCCTGCCTTGCAGCCTACTACAGTCCTCCGCAGTCCACTACAGTTTGCCTGCACCTAGTCCCACTCTTGACTGCAGACCTGCTTCCTACTTTGCAGCCCTTCTGTTTTCCTGACTGCTGCTCCCTTGTTCTCTTCCTTGAGTCCTCTGTACTCCACCTTAGGTTATTTACTTCAGTCTAACTGCCTTTCCTTCATTTCCTTCTGCTGTATTGCTCATTGACTTCCTTTTCGCTGGATATATCTGTTCTTGTCTTCTCATGTGTCTTATGTAATCCCTTTGTACAGAGCTTGCCTGTTGGTTTCCGGCAGGCAATCTCTGCCTCTTCCCTTGTCGCGTTTTCAGTGTTACAGACACCCACTGCTGTTGTTCCCAGCCATGAGCATACAGCGTGGGCCTCTGTTATAGCAATCTGTGCAGAAGGCTGGAGTTTCCTAAGGTTCGTGGAACACTCTTTCCCATTTCAGCATACACCCCAAGAGGGAATCCAGTTTATTTGTACCTGTGTATCTTTTGCCCCTTTTGGCTCACAGCTACAGTTTCCTACTCTTCTTTCTTGTTGAACTTCCTGCTGTGTGTGCTTATCTGCTACCTTACTTCAGCACAGCCACCCAAAACCTACCCGGGTACCCTGTGCCACTCTTGACAGAGTGCCATTCCTGACAAACCCACCGTCCCCCTTTCCCCTTTTCTCCTCCTTCTCCTCCCCACCTCTCCCTCACAGTCCTACTGAACTACTCTCCCTATTCCCTTCAGTTTAATTGCTCTTCTTACTGTTTTGTTGACTGATTCATAACTGTAATTTGCTTCTACCATTATATTGTTTTATGTTTTATGTACAAAGTTGTTCACTTATCTTCATGCCGAGAATCCAGCAGATGACCAGATGGGAATTGCTGCAGACAATCAATACTACCATAAAGGGATTTAATGCTATCAGAAAAGAAATGAGAGCCATACGACTGATGAATCTCCAGAATAGATATGTCCTGGACATGATCACGGCTATGGATGGAGGTGTTTGTGCAACTTGATTCTCTGATTTTTGCACAGTCATACCTTCTCATGATGATGAGAATGGCACCTTGACAGAGGCCATAGATATACTGACAAAGCTACACGTCCAGATGGTAGACGAGGTTGAAGACATTGCTGATGACAGTTGGTTTTGATCTCTCTTTTTTTTTTAATTTAAATTTTTATTTTCACAGTAAGCAAACATAAATAAATGAACAGCAGTCCATGAAATTCACACATATCAACCAAGTGAAAGCAAAGTAATCAATTCGCCATAAACAATCCGAACATCATATAAACATCAAAAATAGAACAAGAAGGAAGAAAGGAAAAGAAGAAAAAGAAAAAGAAAAGGAAGAAAGAGAATAAGAGCGCAGGAGTAGAAGACATAAACCAAAACTTTCAATGCAAAATACTATACCTCAGACAAAAGGCATTACAAAAACCATCACACAAACTAACGGTATTATACAGATTATGAGTGTTCAAGGGTAAGTACATAATACCCCAGATCAAAGATCAGGTTTATCCATATGCATCAAGAAAGCAGCTCCAAATGTCCACAAATTTTTCAATGTCACCAGTGAGTTTGTAAATGGCTTTTTCATACGTTGAAACAGTAAGTAGCTCCTCCACCCAGTCATCAATGTTAAATGAAGTACTTGATTTCCATGACCTCAATATGAATTTTTCAGCAACCATGCATGCACGAAGCAACCAAACTCTCTTACCAAAGTCAATTTCTTCCAGAGAAGAGTCATCACCCAAAATCAGTAATGAAGCATTCATGGGGATTGTGACATCCAAGACCAGACTCAACCTCTCCCGAACCTTATCCCAGAATTGCATCGTCTTGGGACAGGACCAAATCAAATGACTCAGAGATCCTCTCGAACATTTACACTTCCAGCAAAGATTGTTGTCTAAAAGTCGTCTCCTGAATAGTTTCTCCGGCGTCCAATAGGCCCTGAACAACAACTTAGTTTGAGAAGCTCTGAGGGACCAATCCAAACTTACCAAACAAGTGTTTTCACAGCACCTCTGCCAACATCTGAAGTTAACATCTTCCCCCAATTCCTCCGCCCAAATTGCAGGCAATCTCGCATCACCCTTCCAAGTAGCTTTTATAATTCCATACATGGTAGAAGCAGGGTGTGAGGCACTCAAGCATACAGATAGAGCTGTCCAAGCAGGACTCGGACCAGTCAATTGTGGCATCTCAACACAAGCTGAAATAATAATCTTCAGTTTCCTATATTCAGCAAACGAGCACTCTGACATGTCATACATCTGGCCAAGCTGAGCGTACGTCAACCAGTTGTCCCCCTCAAACAAATCTCCAATATATTTGATGCCAGCCACAAACCATTCCACCCAAAACAGAGGTTTACCCTGATATTTCAAGGCTGGATTATTCCATAGGGAGGCATCTGGGTGTAAATATGGGTCAGCACTCACACGATTCGAGAGCTCACACCAGCAGTCTCGCAAGAATGAAGTAAGAGAGCTGACTTTTTTTGATTTGTTCTTCTGAGTAGTCAGCAACGCTTTCGGGTCCAATTGGGAAACAGCACTGCATTCCCAGGATAAGAGGTCAGAATGTTCAGACTGTACATCTCCAGAGTCAATAACTCTGCACAAATGACGAGTGGAAACGACAAATGGTAGTCTGAGAAATTAGGCAAGTTCATTCCACCCAATTTCAATGGGAGTTGAAGCTTCCAAATTGCGAGCCTCGGAGGTTTCCCATTCCAAATAAAGTTCTGCATAATCCTATTGATCTCTCTAAAGATGTTTCCAGGTATCTTAATGGGGAGCACGCTTAACAAATAATTTATCCGAGGTGCCAGGTTCATTTTCAAACAGTTGATTCTGCCCCAGGTCGACAATTTCAAAAGACTCCACCTTACCAAATCCGATCTAAGATTCGGAAGGATCCAAGAAAAATTAATGGCTGGCAACTTCACTATATCCGCTCCAATCCATATTCCAAGATACTTCAACTTTTTAGCACACCACCTGAATTGAAACTGAACACATGTATCTCTTTGACACAGCCCATTGACAGGCAGGATCTCTGATTTGCTCCAATTAATCTTATATCCTGACACCAAGGAAAAGGATTGAATATCTTGCATTAAATACGAAATACCAACAGCTGGGTCTTGCAGGGCAATCAGCAAATCGTCAGCATACAACCAAACCAAATTATCCCGACCATTTCCAATAACAGGTAGAAGACGTATGTCTGCCCGCAAGCTCACTGCAAGTGGTTCCATAGATAAAATAAATAAGAGAGGTGAAAGAGGGCAACCCTGCCTTGTACCACGATGAAACTCAAATGGATCAGAGATAAGTCCATTCGTCAGCACAATTGCAGAGGGATTATTGTATAACAGTTTAACCCAGATGGTAGACAAGCTTGAAAATATTGCTGATGACAGTTGGTTTGGATCTCTCTTTTCTTGGATTCCACAATGGATGGCAGACATTTTCAAGTTCCTTGGAGCCCTGATAGCTTTGGTGTTGCTTGGATTTTGTGTGATTAGAATAATAATATCACAATGCAAGAAGACTGCAAAGAAAGCTGTAGGAATGAAGATCATGATTGATGTTGAATCAGAATGGAAGGCCAAAGACCTGACATATGAAGAAATTAGAGATTTTGTTAAGACCACTATTCATGCACCTGAAGGAACAAAGTTCTTGTACCCAAAGAACCATAAGAGGTATGTGGGAAGATGGATCCATCGTAGTCCAAGTGGACAGTGCAGGCTCATGACATGGAACAAAGATGAGCATGTGAAATCAGCTGGATGCCTGAAAGGGGTGATCAAGATCTGGGTCCCCAAAAAAGCAGTTCTTTAGACAAGGATGTCTAGATGTAAAGGACGAAGGGAGAGTGGTCGATGAATTGCCCAGAGGGGGGAGTGTAGAGGAGGAGCTAAGTACCCCCACCTCAACCATCTCGCCCATACCATATTGCCTATATGTTGGGGACCAGAGTGTGAGACACGTGCGGTACCAGTGGGAATACCCATACCTAGGAGAATCCTGGAGGGGAGGTTCCCATTGAGGAAGCCATATCAGCATACAAGACAATATGATGGTCATTTAAATGACCTTCCAGACGAAGCAGAACAAATGAACGAAAGAGCAGACTGGTGATGACATCACACAAAACCAAACTGACGTACATAGAAGAGATGCAGAGACAAGAGAATAGATATATTCTATAAGGCATCAAGAAAGCGTTAAGGATAAGTGACATCTCGGGCTCGGAGTGAAGAAGCTTATGCCACAGAAAATTATGAAGATATTAAGCCATTTCACACGTGTACAGATGCAAAGTAACGCAAGCAGGCAAAGTAATCCTGAGGCTAGCTACATAGTGAATAGATTGCGGCAAGCGCCAATGTATACATATATAGGAGCAAGTGAAGTATGGATGCTTCCACAAAGTATTATAGCAGTGCTGGACCAAAGAAAGAAGGCCTTCCTTTTCTTTTCCAGTGTGTCACAGTTGAAATGCAATTGAAATACAGAAATGAATCTCTGAAAGGGGAGGTTGGATCAACCCCAAGAAGCCAAGGTCGTATCGAGCTAAGATGAGCAGAAAGTTACAATTATGTCAAAGAACGAATCTTCTGTTTGAAGACATTGATAAGAACAAAGAAGACGTCAGAGGTCTATTAGAAAATAGTATTTTAAATGCACCAAAAGCTCAGAATGGTGGTCTTCAATCACGTGGAAGGATGAAGTAGGACAAACATGACGAACCACACCTACGCAGGGAGGCAGAGCGTGCCTCTACTTCCCTGAATTCTCCATTTCCAAGGCTGAGTTCAAAGTCTTAATTGACAACAGACTACTGAGGAGATGATGGATTATATGCTAATTGGTGAGAAGCAATGGTTATGACCAGCTCACCAAGCACCTGGAAGTCCAGCCTGTGGGCTGCTAAAGTAGGTGGAAAGGTACTGACGGATTTAAGAAAGCCAACCATTTGCAGGGGGCCACGTAATTAAGGGTCCTATAGTTTGTGTAACCAATGGTATGTCGTAGATTTAGTGACGTTCATAGTGACATGTTTGAGGGGAGGGCTTAGTTACCCCACCTGATGTTAAAGAGCATATCACTGTCTTAAACTAGTATAGAACGTATACCTAAATGTTTCGTCTTATCCAATCACTCTTTTCAATATGTTTTTGTAGTTTGCCACATAGGAAGACGTTAGTAATACGTAGGTTAACGTCATCAATGACGGGTTTTCACTCTAAATATGTTGTTTATTATGAACTTCGATGAGATGATGCCATACAACGTCCGTAGATGTCTGTTGTACTCCGTTTTCGATAATTGACATTAAAACAGTCAACTTTGCCAATTTACTGAGTTGTTTCGATTATTGATGTTTGAGTATCTTCTGCATCCCCATTCACCTCATAGTATTGCTACCTTGTATTAAAGGGCTGAGTCGGCTGTCTCAGCTCACCCTACTGCTCTGTGCCTTTTGTTCCTTATTATGCCCTGTTGGGCTACATTATGTGAGATTAGAATAGGTCAGGTTATGTCAGAACCTTTGTGCCTTTTATGACTGTTGGGACTAGGAGCTTACCATCCATGCTATATTGTGTGATGGTGGGCTATGTCATGTTCTGATACATGTTTCACAATTCCAGGTTGTGAACCTGGGCCTTGAATTTGTAGTTCAATGGTCAGAGCCCCTAATCAGGGCTATGTGGTTCAGCGCTCTGGGAGATAATCTGAGAATGATTCTTTCCTGGTCCTTTGGTGTTGGCATTTCTGCTCCTCTATTCTGGCCAGATCCTGATCTCTGACGGTGTGTTGACAGCCAAAGATGGTCACTTTGTCTGCTAGGAGGGAAGGCGCGTGAATGGCAACTGCTTAACAACACCTGCGGCTGCCGAACTTAGAAGATGGGCATGTGGCATGAAGCCGAGCGCTATGTAAAAAAGCTTGAGGTGTTCGCTCTAGTGCATATTACCTTAATGCTAAAATTGCTCTCCTTAGGATGTTGACACACTGGAAGGCCTGGTATAGGAATTGCGTCCGCCAGTGGCAAGCACATCACAGCATTGTGTGATCAGTATCACACTCGTCAGCAGCAGCCTCCCCCATTAGCTGTGCTACACCCTCCTACATGGAACATGTTGTGATCTAGGCTATATAGACGGTATCAGCCTGTTTGCATCAGCAGTCCGCTCTGACTATATGCTAAAAAGCTACAGTACTGTACTACGAAAAATGGAGTAAGACTCGAGTTAATGACTTCCCCAGAAAACTTCAAATACCAGACTGTTATCAGCCTTCTTGGGAAATGCGGAAGGAATGCAAGGTACTGTAAAACAACAAGGAAAGGTTTATTTGAAAGAGCTCATACTTTCTCGAGAATGTGACACTGTGAAACTTCACATACATTCCAAGCTCTGCACGACTAAGCCTTCCTAGAGTGACAAAACAATGTTGGTACATGCAACATGCACAAGCAAGTGATATCCACAACCCGCAGGGCACTCCACATCAACACATACCGCAGCCGCCACATTACCACCATGCTGACAATGCACCCGCAAAGGATACGCTCCTTTCATTTGGCGATGTGTTACACTATGTTGCATGCAGCGTTTGGTTGATGTCGATTTGCAAAAGTATCAATATTCCACATGTTTGCCATTCTGCAATCTTTGACTCAATTTTATGGGATGCCAGGTCCCTAAAACCCAGAACAATGCAAGTCGGCACACCTAAATTGTGTGAAACGCTACCACGTAATGCTAATGGCCGATTAGTGCTGCAAATGACACGTAACATAACATTAAGAGCACCCTAGCCTGACAGTCTGTTGCTGCCTGCCAGGGAACCTGAACCACCACGCACGCTACTTATTAGTAGGCCTCATTACGAGTTTGGCGGTAGCCGTGCCGGGAAAACCGGCACAGCTGCCGCCAAACACTTGAAAATACTGGCATCCATCAATGGCCAATTACTGGGGTATTCCGACCATGCCAGACCCCGTAATTACCCATCGCCTGGTGCCGGTACCCATTACTCCCCATTCTCATTTGAGCCCTGTAGGGCTCAAATGGGAATGAGGAGGTTGGATGCACCGGCACCATTCATGAATGGTGGCGGTGCATCCAACGAGTTGTGCATGCGGGTGCCGGTCTGCCCACCAGGTCAGACATGGCGGGCAGAAAGGCACTGCGAGCACAACTCGTAGTTTGCTGGTCCAGTATCAAACGTGCCGGTACCTTACCGGCACCATTACTACCAGACTGGCAAACTTATAATGAGGCCCAATGTCTATATAGTGACCATATCTATGCTTCTTACTCCTGCATGCCCTAACACGTTACCACCACTTACCAGATCCACATGCAGCACCTACTGTGCATGTTTAGTAGCCGCATGCAGCCTCTCCAAATCTCTTGCATGTGTACACGCACGTGAACAGCCACATGTGGCAGTGTTTGATATGTGCACTGTTTGTAGCACTCTCATGCAGCATTTGAAGAGCTTCTACAACACATCCTGGCACAACGAAATCGCAGGAGACAACAAGGGACACTCTGGTGACAACTAACCTAAGCTAAATGCTGCACTACCTCTGGTGGGTTTATTATGTTGCTGTGCCTTTGTATACTGCTATAGTGATATTGTATATGTATGTAGAGTCAGAAGCAGGGATGTGTGTTTCTATGAGTGTAACAGCTTGCTGGAAGCATGCGCAGTATTCAAAATCTTACCCTAACATCCCCAACCTATCCATAACCTCTCCCTAAACCTAATTCCGGTTTCCCTTCTTCCCCCTTCCTATCCAACCATCGTCACCCTAACCCTCCTTCCCTGCTGGGGTTGCGGAGCCCTGTGTAAGCATCGACTTGCAGCAGGTCCCAAAACTGCAGTGGGGGTGGTTGGTTCATGCCACTCCTGCGCCTCGGAGCTGTGGACCCTGTCACAGAACTGTGTGCAAAGTTATGTTATTTTATGAGTTGCGCTGTTATTTGAGCATAAATACAACTGACAACGGGTACTTTCCGGTGTGGTCATTTGGCTGTACGGCTTATTAAATGCAACTCTATTTTCATTACTGGTGGCAACAAGTAGACATGCCTTGATGACATGCCTTGAGTCTGGTTGTGAAAAACAAGTATTTAGCTATGTGATGATGTAGAACAAAAGGAAGGTTATCACTTTCTCAAGTCGTGAATTGACACGATTCACGGATGATGGTTTGAGGGCCACTTTTTTGACACGAGGGGTGGCCCACTTTATTTTGGGTGTCCGGGCCTATTTCTTGTCCCAGTCCGACCCTGGAGGCTACCGCTTTCGTGACCGGAAGGTGCGTCAATCCTTCAGGCTTGCGGTAGAAAATAAGACATATGAAAATGTCTACCAGGTTAAGTGTAGTGTGTAGTCCACTGTTCATTAACTATTTGTATTAATTGCATTCAAATTCAACCTAATGGGATGAGAAAGTGGAGTAACTATCCATGTGCATGCTGGGTATGAATTAACCGGAAGCTAATGTAAACGTGCATGTCGTGCTTCACGCTGCATAGAGGGGGCAGTGCTCATTGTGTATGGTGACAGCTGTGTTCCTGGGCACGAATACATTACGTAGGGGGGTCCCACCCAGTACTGCACAGTGCACTCAGAAGGCATTCCACCAGCGTATTAAATGAAGAGGGGCGTGGGTGTAGGTAAAGTGCTCGTGTGGTGCACAGAGAAAGCTTTGCTCCTGGCTGTGCAAAGGCATGAAGGTAAAGGTATGCTTGTGTTCTGTGTGTGCATAAACGGGATCTATGGCCCCTGCGTTGAATTTAGAGCGTGCTGGGCTACTAATGGCACAGCGATAAGATATTGCCCTGTCCCTGGAGACTCCTGCTTTCTATGGTGTAATGCTAGTGTCCCTCAGAGTAGGGGATGTTGGGAGAGAGGGGGTTAGGGGAAGTTTGGTTTTGCTGAGCTGACCTTTTGGGTTTCTACTCTGATCCCCGAGTATTCTCTAGTGCACATGTTTAGTTGCACGGTTCTCATCCTGCTGACAGTCCAGGGTTGGGTGCTGGCGAGCTTCCCATGTAGTCTACTCTTCTTAATTGTAGACGTCACATTTACTCCCGAAGTTCTGTTCTCCCATAGATGGCGCATTGCCTTTTTCGTGCGTTTTCCATAACCTGCAGATTCTGCTGCTTTCTTGCTGGGTGTGTCACCAGTTGGTTTAAGTGCTGTAGCCATTAAACCGATGTTTAACACTTCCTTCACACCCAAGTTGTGGAATGGTCGTTAAGCACAGCAGTATTGCACACAGGAACGGGCGACCAACATGTCTGCGTGTACTGCCCTCGCACACAACCTAGATTAAACGCATTATGATCCCAAGTACTTAATATCATTGCAAACAAGATTATGCAACTGGCCTTCACGTGTGCATACAATCCACACTTTCTGACAGTTCTGTGCCCTGTGTGCTGCACTCCCTCATCCCCCACTCACTCTCTCTCTACCCCACCAAACCCAGCCCCACCCAACCTCCTCCACTCTCTCTGCCACCACCCACACAACTCCCTCTAGAACCCACTCACCCACTTCACCACCACTCTCTACCCCTCTCATCCACCCTCTCACACACTTGCTTTATTTCTTACCCATTCACTCTCAACCTTTCTCACTCATAGTTCCTCTTGCTCATTACCAATAGCACTCTCTCTTAATCATTGCCTCCCTTGCTCTACTCTTATTCCTTCTCATTCTCGTGCACGGCCCCGTCGCTTACCGCACCCTCCGTTAAAACTTTGCACCCTCCTCCTCCTTGCACCCTAGTACCTATAAATGCAAAATGCCTATAACATCAGTAAACGCCAAAACGATTGGCATTGCCAATGATTGTTTGCTCAATGACATTGTTCCGCGCATCAGGAGACGATTCCTTAATTAAGCGGCCAGCGAGGCATCAGAAGACTGCCCCACCGACTCTCCAGCCTGTCCACAAAAAGCACAACTACTGCCCTGACCGCCTGTGCCTTGGGCCAGTCCGATTCCTGCATTCAGAGGTCAGCCATGCTTATAGATGCAGGAGCCCGGAGAGGAGGCGATATTGAGTACTACAAGTGTAGTATATGTACGTATGCATGACTGCATGCATGCATGTGAGGAGTTGTGCGTGCCGTGAGTGCACGCCCACCAATGTGTATGCCGCATGTGTGTGATGTGTGTGTGGGGCTGGGAGAAAGGGGTTGGTTATTGCGCTGGAAGCATGGTGAGAAGGGAACAGGTTCTCGTGCCTGCAATTGAGCTTCGGATGCAGCCGAAGCAGCGCAGCCCACTATTTTAGTGGGACAAATGGTCAGTGTCTCTAGCTACAGAGCTCACCCTGTAATGGGGAACCAACCCCCCAATGCCCGCTCTAAAACATGCTCATTGTCAGGTGCCTATTGGCTGCACCACTCTCCTGCTTAGCATAAACTTTTTTTTCAACCAACCAGGCTTGGGCTGGCCTGTAGAGTAAAAGGCAATTCCTAAAGTGTAGGGCCTACATGTGAATGTGCTCAAATTGGGTCCATGATTTGTCCAAAGTGGGCCCCGTGATTTGAACAAAGTGGGCCAGTGATTTGACCAACGTGGGCCAGTGATTTGAACAAAGTGGGTCAGTTGTATGTGCTACTTCCCTGTGCAGTTAGTAGATTTGATCAGTGGTACTGGGCAAACATTCTTTAAAATGCACAATTTAGAACAGATTTCACAAAGAAATCTCCCCCTGGAGTGCTACCCAAGAAGAGTGTCACACGAAGAACGGCTATTTGCAATGGCGTGCCACGTTTTCATTGGTGCCCGAGACAACAGTATACCCTGGTCCCACCTGATTCCAACTATCGTCTGGTTAAGACATGTAGACACTCTTGCTGCCTCTTTCTCATTGATCTGCGCGTGCGCCTGCTCACACCTCACAGTGCAATTAAGCGGGAGAAATACGGCACAGTTAACACGGTTTACGGGAAGCCTTTTCATTATAAATGATAAAACCGCATCCTATGTAGCAGAGCACGGCATACTGCACCTTAACACAACATGATGCACATTGGCATATGACGTCACAGCAATATCCAACCAACGTGATATGGAATGCACAACCTTCTCTAGCATAACAAAACATTACCTCCACGTCCACTCTTCCTCACCCCAGTACTTACCTCATGAGGCGCCTGCCTCTGACACAGGACCTTCTTTTATTTCTTGAAATCCCTATAACTCCTCCCCCACACCCATGTCACTCAGTTTAATTTTTTGCCCCCTCAGTCAGGTTAGACTTTTTTCCCGGTGTCAGGCTTCGGGGAACAACGATTGCTAGCCCCCTAGTGGGGCTGTGTGGCGGGCCTTCGGCTCCTTCAGGTGTGGCGTTGCTCCTGGGCCCCCTGCTGGGCTCGAGGTCCTGGTTGAGCGGGATTGCCTCGCCCGGTTTTCTGCAGGGCTATAGGCCGGTTCGAGGACATCACGGCCTGGGTCCTGCAGGGCCCGGTATGCGGTAAGGAGTTGGGGGCTTTGAGAATGTTTGTGCCCTGATTCTCTACCAATGGGGCTGTGCAGTCTACGACATGCGGTCTCCTTTTTGATGGTATTATCCCAACGTTGCTCCGAGGCGGATGGCCTCTGATTCCGGTGGGGAAGGTGCAGCGTTGCCAAGGGAGTTTTTGTTTGGTTTTCCCTCTTGGTTGATGCCTTCTGGCCTGTCTTTATGTGTATGGGCAGCAAGTTGGTGTTCTGTTTGTGTCACTGGCGTAACAGCGGCCCCCGCAGCCCCCGCGGTGCGGAGGGCCCCACGACCACATGTCCTGGGAGGGGGCCCCACTTGGAGGAAAAATAAAAAAGGAAAAAAATATACATTTTATTTTGTTTTTTGTTATTGTTTCTTTTTGAATTCACTCTGTATTTATAAAGAAATTATTTCTGTAACAGAAATTATTTCTTTATGAAGGCAGAGTGAATACAAAAATAAACTTTCTTTTTGAAGTACATCACTACCCCCACCCCTTGATATGAAGGCCCTAGGCTGGAGGCCTCCATGTGATGGGGTGGGGGAAGCCCTATGACTTCAAAAATAAATAGTTTATTTTTGAAGTCACTCTGCTTTTATAAAGAAATTATTTCTGTTATGGTTCAGTCCTTAACGGAAATAATTTCTTATATGAAATCAGAGTGACTTCAAAAGGAAACAATTTATTTTTGAAGTATTATGGCTCCCTTCAACCCCATGAAGTGTGCGTGTGTGAGGGTATGGCGAAAGAGCGCACACAAATGTCTGGGTGCCTGGGTATGCGTGTGTGCGTGTTTGGTGAAAGGGTACACACTTAAATGTATGAGTGGCTGACTGGGTGTGCCTGTATGGTGAAAGGGTGCACACTCAAATATATGGATGACTGGGTGTGTTTGTGTATATATGGTGTGTGTGCTTGTGTTCAGGGGCGCAACAAAACCTACATTTCAAGGGGCTAACCTTTCAAATGTTGGAAGAGGCGCTAACTTCACGTGTGGTGGGGAGGAGCAAACTTATTTGTATGGGGGCATCTAACTGCACATTTTAATGAGACTATTCTAGTGCCGCGCCAACGATACATTTGTAACTGGAGGGACAGCCCTAGAGTCGGACAGGATATAGTGGGCTGAAGGATCAGAATATATCTACACATTGGGTGGTCCTGTCCTCCAAACATTTGGTGCTGCAAACAATTTAAGGCAGTAAATGATTCAACCTTCCTAAGTATCCCAAGTAAAGGTACAAAGATCCCAAACATGAGGTGAGAACACAACCATTAGCAATTTTAGGTTTTTATGGTAGCCTTTTTTATTTCTTAAGTGGCTTTTTCTTATAGATTTTGTAAAAACAAACATTCCGTTAGAATCAAATGTTTAAGTAAAGAGGAAAGCATATAAAGGCATGGAAAAACACAGTAATGTACCAAGACTTTAACATTTGCATGAATCAGTCAAAAACTGGTTTAGAACTGTGCTGTGCAACTTTACACAAATCTACATATATAGTGTGCAAAAACTTCTTATGTTTTAGAAAGAATGAGTTGGAGGTGTATACACTATTATTTCATATTAAACACAACCTCCTAGTACCAATGCTGTAGAGTCTTGTATTTATACTCAGATTCTTGGCATATGATACTCTGTTCAAATGTTTTACACTTCTGTGTTGAAGTGATTCAAAAATAATAATGGCCAACCAAGGCCATTAAGAAGTTTTTGCACACTATATATGTAGATTTGTGTAAAGTTGTATTCGAAAACTGTCAACCTCTTCTTGTGTTTGCACAACACAGTTCGAAACCAGTTTTTGACTGATTCATGCAAATGTTAAAGTCTTGGTGCGTTACTGTGTTTTTCCATGCCTTTATATGCTTTCTTCTTTACTTAAACATTTGATTCTAACGGAATGTTTGTTTTTACAAAATCTATAAGAAAAAGCCACTTAAGAAATAAAAAAGGCTACCATAAAAACCCAAAATTGCTAATGGTTGTGTTCTTACCTCATGTTTGGGATCTTTCAACCTTCCTAAGTATCCCATGTAAAGGTACAATCATTTACTGCCTTAAATTGTTTGCAGCCTCACTGATACAAGAAGTTAACTCTCTCCTTTAAGTCTGAAAGCACCCATTTATGGACTGCTGTGAGAATGACTGGTCTCCTGTTCCCTCTCTACCCTTCCAATCACTCCCCTGGCATGCAAGTACTAAACCCACATCACTATTTCAATTGCCTAAAATAATTTGACATTTGAATGCAGGTACTAACAGTGAAATGCTGTACATTAGTAATTGCTGGGCTGGGCCCTTGTTAACAGTGAAACCCAGGTGCCGTTTAACATCTGTGTCCTTTTCTGTCCGGCAACTGCTCTGTAGGTCAGCCAGGTCAAGTCAACATAGATCACAATTTCAGTGGGGGGGGAGACGGGAGTGCTGAAGCCCAGTCAGCTCAATGGTGTTGCACCACTACTTGTGTTTAATGCCTTGATTACTTATTGGTAATCTTCATTACTCCTAGCCCTTTTATTCCTCATCCCAGTACTTGTGTATGAGGCAGTACTTGTGTATGAGGCAGCATGCCTCATACACAAGTACTGGGATGAGGTAGAGGTACATGAAGGTAATGCCTGCCTTAGCTACCTGTAATTTTCATTACTCCTAGTCCCACTCTTCCTCATACCAGTACTTACGCATGAGGCAAGGAGCCTCATACGTAAGCACTGGGACAAGGAAGAGGGACATGGAGGTAATTCTGGGCCAATGAGCTGATTTTGGAGTTGGGGTATGGGATAGGAGGGAGAGGCGATGTATGTGGGCGGGGTGTGGGATTGTGCAATACATCATAATGGCCGTCCACGTCCATTCTAAGCAGGTATGATATGTGGTAATAGTGGCTAGAGAGGCAATTTGGTGCAGCCAGTCTAGTCATTCCTCAGTTTGGTATGACTTTATTTGAACTAGGCATTTCTGATAAAGAAGTCCTTCTAAGTGTAAATACCTGGCTAGACTGGCATTTGGGTTCTGCCAGTCTAGCCGTTTCTTAATTCAGCACTGTATACCTTTCTGGGCATCTGTGATAAAAATTACATGATATGATAGTTCATATATAACGCGCCTGTACACAAGTGTTTTTAGGCGCGACCCGACAAGGGAAGGAAAACAGGGAGGACATGACAAATTATCTTTCTAAGCCTTGTGTCATTCAGATCGTGAAAGTGTGAGAACGAGAAGTGCAAGGGAAAAGGGAGGGGGTGGGGGAGTGAAAGGGAGAGGGCAGGGGGAAACATGGCAGCAATGCTCTGAGCAAGTGCAGCCAGGGCAGCGCGGCTCTGGGTAGTGCAAGGAGAACAAGGGACTGTAGGTTTACAGTTACACCCCCTAACTGCGTGGTAGGCCCGGAGCAGTGCAAGGGTGACTGATTAAGAAAGAGCCTGGACTCAGTGAGGGTAGCCAAGAAACCAATTGGTACAGCAGGCAGGTAGGTCAGCAGGGGAGGGGGAGAGAGAAAGCACAGGAGAAGAGGAATGTTTTGATCTGCTTCCGGAACTTCAGGTGGTCCGGCTCAAGTTTGGGAGGGGCAGGGAGGCCATTCCAGAGGGAGGCGCCTGCAGAGGAGAGAGATCCCCCCCCATCTCTGCCTGGAGAAGCATCTAACCCTTAGGGCTTGAAAGTGAAGGTACTTTGGAAGAGAGCATTGGATGTAGTGCGGATCCCAGCCACAGAAAGCCTTGTGCACAATGCAAAGGGTCTTGAACTTGATCCTTGCAGCCAACAGGAGCCAGTGGAGTGATTTCATGGCTGGAGAGCTAGCGTCGTGGGCTTGAGGCCAATAATAAGTCTTGCAGTCCTGATCTGGATTAGTTGCAGAGGGCGGAGAGTAGAGGAAGGCAGATTGAGAAAGTGGCTGTTGCAGTAGTCCAGCCTAAAGAGAACCAGGGCTCTGCAGACAGTGAGCTTCTGGGGGAAAGTGAGAAAGGGAAGAGTCCCTTTGAGGAGGTGCAGCTAGTAGTGGGACTTCTTGGCGACATCCGAGATGTGAAGAGAGAAAGAGAGAGTGGAGTTGAAGATGACACCAGGAATGAGCGAGAGAGGAGAGTAGGATGAGGGCAGCCTGAAGGAAAGCTGAGTGTCATCCGCATAACTCTGAAAGTTAGAGAAGAAGGTAGAGATCAGGTGGGCCAAAGGGGCCAAGTAGAGGTTGAAAAACCAGGGTGAGAGGATAGAGCCCTGTGGAACGCCACAGGTAGAGAGGTGGCAGAGTGAAAGGGACCAAATTGGACCTGGGAGGGGCGGTCGAAGAGGAAGGAGGTCAGCCACTACAGTGCCTGATCCATGATGCCCAGGTTCTCACAGAGTCGATTGATCAGGATGGCGTGGCTGACCGTGTCGAAAGCAGAGGAAAGTTCAAGGAGGATGAGGACAGAAGGAATGCTGAAATCAAGGTGGTTAGAGATCAGATCATCACAGGTGTTCAGGAGAGCAGTTTCCATGCCTCTGGCATCTCTTAAGCCAGACTGATGGTCATGGAGACAACCAACAGATTCAGTGTGGAGAGTAAGCTGGGAGATGGTCAGCTTTTCCAAGAGTATGGGAGAGGGGAAGTTCCAGTGGCAAACAAATGATTACAGAAATCAGCTAAGACTGGAATGAGGGTGTCAATATGGTCCTTGATGGTTCTGGAGGAGCAGGTGAGCACCTGTTTCGACTACACTTCCATAGATGGGACTTGTCTAGAAACCTAGTCCGGTGTTCGAGAGAAAGAGGAGAAAGGAGGAGGAGAGGGAGAGATGGCCAAAGGGGGCCGAGAGAGGAAGAGGGAGAGGAAGAGGAGATAGTGGACAGGAGGTCCTGAGTTTTAGCAGAGAAGCAAGAGGCCAAAGCCGTACAGAGGTCCTGTTGAGAGAACAGGAGAGGTAGAGACCGCAACAGGATTGTCCAGTTCCTTGCAGATTTTAAAGAGTTTGGCCGTGTTGTTAGAGGCCGCAGAGATGCAGGCTTGAATGTGTGCTCTCTTCTTGATGAGTCTCATTGCTTCGACTGGAATTTTGATGCAACCAGTCTATGTATGTCTAAATGTGGACTGGCATGCTTTATTGTAATGTTATTACGTCTCTACACTGGTATACATTGTGCAGCCAGTTGGACATGTTTTCATTGAGCATTGGCATTTTTAATAGCAAAGCATTCATGTTCATGTGCGCTGTTGGTGACTTGCATGTATTGGATTGGTGTTACCCTACAAAACAATAGCACACACTGTGGCTTTTTAGCCAGTTTTTCTCAGATAGTTTGCTGTACATTGCATTAAACACATATTCATATCTTTCTCCTAGTGCAGTGTGTGGCATACCCCTTCAACAGCACGTTTGTGCGTATTGCACAAGTGTGGTAATCTAGGCCGGCCCAGTGTGTGGCGCAACCAGTGATTTGTTGCTGAGTTGGGAGGGGGGCCTCAGCATGGCTCGCAAGGGGGGCCCCCAGATCTTGTGTTACGCCACTGGTTTGTGTCTGTGCTGGCCATGGGTATACATTCTGCTACACGCAGGCACCTTGTCCTGTTCTCTTCCTCGTATTGCTCTGAGCTGCGCGGGGAATGGAAGAAGGATGCTAATATGTTTTTCCTTGTCCAGAAAGGAATTGAGCATACTGCTAAAGCGTCATGGAGGTAGTCACGGCCATGTAGGGGGATCCCGGTAGCTCAAGATTTAGAGCATGGGGCCACCAGTAACAACATGTAGCACTCAAGCCACTTCTCAGTCGTGTGAAAGTAAAATGGCAGTTTGAGGCTCAAGTCAATGCTTTAAGGGGTTCTCGGAGCTCCTGGTGCCAGTGGAGGGGGATGACCCTTCCATTCACCGGATGGGGTTGCCGTTTGGTCATAAAGCGGGGCATTGCAATATTTGACCGTATAACAGGCACCAAACTCTACCCATTGTGTGGGGGTGATTTTTTTTTTCTATCAGATCCTGTTGAGGTTGATGGTCACCCCAGCATGGTGGGTCACTCCTCTATTTCGGCTGAGGAGGCCATGGCCATGGGGGTTGGGGTGTCTGCCCGGAGGCATGTACATTTGCCGGTTTGGGAGACAGACGGGCTGTCCTGAAAATTCCTTTTGATGGGTCCAAACTTTTTGGGGATTACCTTGAGGATAATGTGCATGGAGGGATTCGGACTGACAAACATGCTGATGAATTGTGGTGCAAGCCTGCTTCAACATCCATGGAATATTCCTCTGGCAGGTGCAGTGACTGGCAGGTTTTTCCCTGGCTGCTCGTCTCAATATTTTCAGAGATAAGGGGCGGGTCGGGGTCCTCCGCGCTCCTCTTGTCCTGGGAAGTCCTGACGGTTTGGACAGGCCAGGGGCGGGCAGAGCCGGTTTTTCCGGTATGGGTTTTCAGCTTCCTGGGTGCTGGACTTCATTCAGAGGGGTTATCAAGTGTCGTTCCTGTCTCCACCTGTCCAGGTTTGCATGGTTAAGTCTTTGGTACCCAGCTCACGGACCAAGAGGTTGGCCATGGAGACCGTTCTCTCTGAATTATTGTTGTAGGTGGCAATCATGCCTGATCCTCTCCCTGTTCGAGGTTGGGTTTTCTACTCACGGGTGTTCCTGGTCCCCATACCTTCAAGGACGTTTCGCCTGATTATGGGTCTCGAGGCCCTGAACTGCTTCGTCCGGACGGAACTCTTCAACGTAGAGACTTTGCAGAATGTTCTCCGGATGTTGTACAGGGGGATTGGGTGACATCACTGGAGAATGCTACCACGTGTCTCTCCAACCCTGGCACATGTGGGTTTTCTGTTTTGTAGTTGGAACCCGGCAATTTCAGTTCTGAGTGCTCCCTTCCGGGTTGCGATCAGCTCTCGAGGCTGGTGATGCATTTGCGCCAGAGGGGAGTTCAGATGTTTCCCTACCTGGACGATTGGTTGACCAAGGTGTCCCTCCGGCAGACAGTCATGGCTAATCTCCAACTGGTCTGCCAGTCCTTGCAGGACTGGGGGTTTCTGGTGCACTGGCGAATGTCTCAGCTGGTGCCTTCTCAGGATCTAGTTTTCGTCAGGGCTTCGATTTGCACCAGGTTGGAGGGTGTTCCTGTCCCAGGAAAAGGTCTATCGCTTTCTGACTGCTCTGGACAGGATTGTCTGGAGGCAGTATGTCTCGGCTTGCTTTTTGCTTGAGTTGCTGGGGCACATAGCGTTCTTGTGTGCTTCTGGTTCCTTGGGCCCGTCTTTGTTTATGTCCTCTGGTATCTTATCTTCTCTCCCACTGGCTCCCGACATCTTAACCTTACAGGGCTTTTGGTTCCGGTGTCCCGAGTGCTATGGGGCTTCCTGCTGTGGTGGTTGAGGGTGCTGAATCTCCAGGCAGGGGTCCCTGGTTCTTCCTCCTGTGACCACTCTTGCTTCCGACGCCCGCGAAAAAGGTTGGGGGGAACATTGGGTGTCCTCTCTGCTCACGGTTGTGGGATCTGGGGGTGAGCCATCGATCATCCATTTGGAGGGATTTGTGTGTCGTTCTCTGGGATCTGGTATACCTCGAGGTGTTTCTGGAAGGCCAGGTGGTTTTGGTCCCAATGGGCAATACGACCGCCTTGGCGTACGTCAGCCGCCAGGGGGGTTCCAGCCACTCCTTGAATACCCTGGCTGCTCGGATTGGTTCTTGGGGGGTGGACGCCCTCCAGGTGCAGTGGCCTCGGGGTCTCCTTTGTGCTTTCCGCCTCTTCCCCTTCTGCCCTGGGTGGTGCAGCGCATCAGAGTGTCCAGGGCGACTGTGTTGTTGGTAGCTCCATTTTGGATCTGCCGGAGTTGGTTCCCCTCTCTGTTGGAGCTTCAGTCCCGTGGCCCATGGCTGGTTCCAAAGTGTCTGTGTCCCCTTCAGGGGGGGTCTGAGGTTGGGCGTCCAGATTCTATGGCCGTTATGGCTGTTGCTCGGCCTAGGTTGATATCTCCGGGGTTTTTAGGTCCTGTGGTCGAGTCTATTGTGAATGCTCCTTGCCCTTCTACTCTGAAGGCGTATGGCAGGCATTGGGTCCTTTTCCGGGGTTGGTCTTGGCGGTCTGGGATTCCTGCTACTCTCCAGTTCCTCCGGGAAGGTTTTGGCAAAGGCCTGGCGGTCAACAAGCTTCGTTCTCTGTGGGCTTCCATTAGATTCCTCTTGGGGGGACTCTGGTGGCCGCTTGGATGGGGAGGTGTTGGTGGGGTAGTTGTTCCGGGATTTTCTTATTCCCGTCCCTGTGCGTATAGAGGGCTTCCCCCCTGGGGCTTCCCTTGTGTCTTAAGATTGCTTGAAGAGCACCTTTGACCCCATTTCTGAGTGTAACATCAGATATCTTACGCTAAAAACTGACTTTCTTGGTGCTATCACTTCTGCCCATAGGCTGGGGGACGTTAGGGCTCTATATTTTCACCCCCCTTTTCCTGAGGGTGCTGCTGTACTCGGTGGTGTTGAGGTGTGATCCGAAGTTCCTTCCTAATGTTGTGTCTCGGTTTCACACCTCTCAGGATCTGGTTCTCCCTTCCCTTTTCAGGATCCACGAGTGTCATTTGTAGGTGGCTTGGCATGCCATTGATGTACGGTGGTCGGTGTTGGGGTATTTGGCGAGGACTGCCTTTTTCTGCCTCTCAGATAGTCTACTGGTTGTTTTTGGTCCTACTGGTGCAGGTTACAAGGCCTTGGTGGTCTCTGTTGGCCGTTGGATCCAGGTTGTTGTCTCAATGGTCTATGTGGTGGCGGGGCTGCATGTACTTGCGCATATTAAGGGGCGGTCCAACAGGGGTTTGGCAGGTTCCTGGGCTGCTGCAAGGGGGTTTTCTCTACAGGAGTTTGTAGGGTTGCCACCGGGGTTGTTCAAAGCATTCCATCGACCACTATCGGTTGAATGTCTCCCACTCGGGGGATGATTCCTTCGGGGTTGGGGTTTTTGTCTGTGAGGATGTGAGTTATTCATGATGCAGCGGACAACCTTTAACCCGTGTAACCAGACCGCTCAGGCATCAGACCACCGCACTCACATAAACACATATCAAACTCCCTAAAGCAAATGCTATATCCCACATCAACCTGACTCATTAAGGGCTGTAGCGCACATGCACTATGCAAGATGTCATGGTACCAGCAGCAACTCTTGAGGATCCTAAGAATCAAGTCCTCAAACAGTCAGACATACCCATGCCTTGTCCCCACCATGCTCTCCAGGGTCCGGCTGTCTGCTAACAAATCATCCCCCATAACCTCTTCTCATACACGCATAACCCTCCACAAAACTGTACAAGCACTTATCCTAGTGGGGGTAGCTTTGCCAGATCCACAACGGACCTAAATGCAGAGAAAGCCACCAACATAGAAAAGGACCTCACTCTCTACAGCCACGTTGCTGGTGTGGATGGCCCACAGAGTGCTCTTCACACGGATCTCACTCTGCTTTATCCTTAGATCCCTTGACAACTCTCTACCTCTCCACTCAATGTTCTGACCGTGATATTAGTACATTATGGACAAAGCCAACAAGAGGATATCATTATGAGGCAATACTGGCATATTTTGGGGAAGCTAACTAGGACATGTTTTCTCACAGTGAAGCATACAGTCCAACAGGCCCCATTCGGGAGATGATGTCCGAATCCTGTTTTTATTCTTTACATTCTAGGCCTGGTTGTCCTTCATTTATAAAGGGAAAATCCAGGTTTACAAGTCCCAAAATGAAAATAAAAGTACTGGGCCATTATCTCCTGAATGGAATGGAGCATGTTGGCATGTAAGGACATATGAGGCAATATTGGCATATATTGCCGAAGCTATCGTGGGCCTTTTTTCTTACAGTGTGTTACTGGGAGTATGGGCAGAGCCAACATGAATGCATGGCATGTTATTTTACAGGGGCACTGTGGGCAAAGCTAATATGAGTCTGTTTTTATGTGGCAATACGGACATAGATTGGCACAGGCTGCATGGCCTTGACTGCTTCCAGCGGCATTACTGGCATTATAGGTAAAACAACATGAGCTAAAAAAATGAGTTGGAAAAACGAGTATTGCAGGCAACACCAACATACGTGTTTTCTTATGTTGGAATACTGTAAAATATTAGAAAATGTCTTCTTACAATGGCAGAATGCTAGCATGTATTGTTTGCAAAAGCATCATGAAAATGTGTTGTCCAGTCTGAACTGGCATCTATTGCATTTTCTCATATAATACCCAACTAAAGCGATTGTAAATTGTATGGATTTTTTAAAAATGTTCACGCAAAATGTGTGCTGTAAAATTTTAACCCATTAGGTAATTGCGACTCCCGGGCTACAGGCAGTCACTTTTTCACACTTGTGAGAAATATGTGTGCCCCATCCAATAGAAAAGATTCACCTGTCGCCACTATGTCGTAGGGCATTGCATGTTTATGCTGTAAAGAATTCGATGGTAGCTTCAGGAAGTGAAGTTACAACCCGGAAGTAGTAATTCTCAAGTAACTGTTTACCCAAAAGCACTCTGATTACCTTTTTTACTTGAACTAGGGAGACCAGATTTTGATAAAAAACCGTGACAGGCCAAAAACATAAAATAAGGAGCAGAACCTCAAGCCCATTCAACCCCACCTCCTTCGTGCCCCCCTCTGCCCCGCCACTACCAATGGGATCAAACATTAAAATAAACATCTCCAGCACTCCTAATATATTTAAACTGCAGGGTTGCAAAATTGCATCTCACTAGCGCTTTGAGGAGTTTTTGCTTTGATGTGTTTGTTAACCAGTCTCCTGGCGCAATCAGTAAATACTTACGGTTATCAACAAAAAAGGTTGACAGTTTGATGCTATCCTGGGGTGTCTGACGATGGGAAGGCGGGTGGGTCATGCCGTTTATTATTTAAAATTCTGCAGCCGGCACCCAACCTTTCCAAAAACCAGGACATGGTTTTTAAATTATAAAACCTCTTGGATCGGCGGGCAGAGATCCTAATTCCTGGAACATTCCGGCTAATCCGTGATTTCTGGTCACCCTAAATTGCACACAACAAACTGCGAACTGCCTCTGAAAAATAGCGACACAACTAACTACTGTACCAGTTTATGCATTTGTTTATCCAGCTTAAGGTTTGCTGCACATCCTTGTTCTTTGTGACATAACTAAGGAACAGAAAGCCTTCCTGCTAAAAAGTGAAACCAAAGGAGCATTAGAAATGATTTCGCAACGACCCTGTGGTGACAGGGGGATTTGCCGGTCCATTGTCCTGTGCTTCTTTCTTTCCCTGTTTGCTCTTCTGCTAACCGCCTCCTTTACAGTAACTTGTGAGGGGTGCGTCTATGAATTCCTTGTTCGCTTCAAGGATGGTTCATTTTCCAGTATCCCAAGGAATTTCTGTTTCGATTCACACTCAATGGAAAAAAAGTCGCTTAAACAAAATCTCACAAGGAAATACACATTACCTAAAATCCCCTGAATATAATAGATAAAGAACGGAATATGTCAGGTGCCCCACAGGCAGGCCGTGAAATGATTGAGGGTGCCGCCAGTTTGGATCTGGATTCTTCTCTTGCGGGTGAGGATGACAAAATCTGGTTGGAATCCCTGCTAGATGAAAAACTGAAGCCTCTTCAGTCGGTGCTGCAATCCTTACAGGCACTGAAGGCGGGGGTTCTGAGCACTTTAGCTATAATGGATGACTCCATAAGAGTTCTCTCCTCTAAAGCGCTAGACCTAGTTAAAGTTCGGGTGGAAGAGGAAGGGGAAGCTGTGCCCTGTGCTCTGTGTGCAACTTTGAAGGGAGGACAGCCTGTAAATTGTGATTTGATTAAGGAAGGGAGCAGTCGGGCATTGCCTGCTGCTATTGAAGAAGGGTGTGTTGTGAAACTTCCAGGGATTGGAGCTAGTTGTAAACCAGGGAGGGGAAGAGATGTCGAGCAAATGTCTGGCCATAAGATTGGGCCAGTAGTATGGGGGAATGACCCAAAACTGGGGCTAGGGGATCAAACCATCTTAAATCTGCCCCCAGAAGCAGTCCATTTTGTGGGGATTATTACAGGCCTGCCCGGATTTAGGAAGGGTAGTTTTGAGTCAACTATCTCTCGTATTAACAAAACGACGCATTGGATTAATACAAATCTGATGGGGCCTAAAGAAGACCCGCTATTATACGTATTGCTAGAAGAGTTGGTTGGGTCAGCACCAAGCCCAAAAATGTGGATTGAGATTGTGTAGTGGTGGCCTTTTCGGATGCAACAGTGGCTGGCTATCTTCTGAGCTCTAATCTTGCATGAGGCCTTAAACTGAATGGTAGCAGACTCTCTAGCTCAATTCTCCCTTTGGATTATTTTTATGCTAGGGCGGTTGGCCAGGTAATTCCGGGTGAGTCACAGGGCAGAATGGATGTAGGGGGTGGGGGTCGGTGTGAAGGGATGGGACAAGCTGCTTGGTACCCGTTAGTCCCACGCAGCAACAGGGGAGGTTGGAGCTCTATCCCCACAAAGAGGGGGCCCATCCACACAAGGGAAAGAGCACCTATTGATGTTCCTGAGCTGGCCAATCGTTATGAGCTCCTCACCTCGTGTGAGGACCTTGATTGACAGCGGGATGTCCTAGTTAGCAGGGTTGCTCCAGAGGTAGGGGCAGGGGTGTTGGTGGCAGCTCCTATATTAGCAAAAAACTCTTGGCCTGTACACCACCAGAGTTTCGTCTGCTTTCGTGGAACAAAGCAGGGTCAAGGGGGAAGATTGAAATGAGAGCCATTGCCGAGTTCCTTCAAGAGAATGAAGTGATCCTTCTACAGGAAATTTGGGCAATGGAGACCCCCAAACTGGATGGCTTTGTTTCATTTGGGATCCCTGCTAAGAAAAACACGAGGGGAAGATGCTATGGGGGCCTGACGACTTTGATCAAAACATCTCTTGAATGCAGGGTCAAGGTGGTTGAGACCGGCATGGATTTCCTCCAGGTGGTCCATTTTTCTACCATGAAGGGTGAATCGATTTGCATTATTTAAGCAATATGACCTGAGCGGCGGGGGCATTACCGACTCAGGTAATGCCCTGGGGCCCATAGTTATTGGATGAAGCTGCCTGGCTGGTGCACTTTGGGAATCTGGTTATGGGTGAGAACGTTAGGGGATGTATGGCCCCAACTTCTTCTTGTCTAAAGTTTGGGCTGGATGAGGTAACGATAGCCATAGGGCAGCAAGGGCATAATCGCGCTCCAGTTCGGATGTGATTCCATCTGACCTTTTCCAGGATTCCCTGGATTTGTGGGCACCTCTCTTAACGGTGGTGTTTAATGCCTGGGCAGATAACCTCCATCTTGAAAAAAGGTCTATTATATTCCCTATATCATTATTGGATACCTCCTTTAAAATCTTTGGGAGAGTGCTTCTTTGGGGCATTAAAACCTGGCTGTCAGAACAGTCGATCATATCCGACATCCAGTTTGGTTTTCATCCAGGAGTAGGAACTAAGGAGCAGAGCCTCATCTCCTAGTGGCAAACTCAGTTTTTTGCAGAGGAGAGGTGGTCTATTTAGCATTTATGGACTTGAGCACCGCGTTTGACAAGGTAGACAGGTCAAAGCTTTGGGCTGTACTGGGATCCATGGGCTACCCAGGGGACATATTGAGGGTGCTGGTGGATATCCATAGTGACAATGAGGCATGTGTGCGCAGTGGACCCGGAGGACACTTTACAGCGTGCTTCAAGGTAGGCTGTGGCGTGCGGCAGGGTTACGTTTTGGCCCAAATTTGTTTTTGTTTATATATCAATGGCCTCTCGAAGGATCTAAAAAATACATTGGTGGATTTTTTGGTATTGGGGGCAGGCTTTCCCTGTCCTAGATTAATGTGGATGACACCGTATTGCTAGCCAGGACCCCGAGAGCACTTCAGATTCTGATTAATGCATATGAAGCCTTTATGAGTAATTTGGGGCTAAAAATCAACTCCAACAAATCAGCCATCATGGCCTGCATGGGTAGAAAACGGCCAGTCGCAATGCGTCCCATGCTTTGTACCAGTGAAGTCATCCCTAGAGTGAAAACATTTGATTACCTAGGGATTCGTTTTTCGAAAGCTCTCACCGGGAAGACACACCTAATAAAACAGTCAGCTAAAATGAACCAACAAATAGGGGGTATTTTCCCTTTATGTCACGGTGTGAGGGCCAACCGCTTGATGTGCTATCTAAAATTTACATGGTTCAATCAAAGGCAGTTACATTATATGGTGCTCCGATATGGGATTTCCAGAAGGCCCATGAGTTGCAAGCCAAAGAGAATCCATTTTTTTAGGAGACTTTTGAGGCTCCCTAATTCCTCAGCAGCATCTATTCACAGAGAATTGGGCCTGGAATTCTGGGAGGACCAGTGGGCGTTGGCCCCGATCTTTTTTTGGGTTCGGTTGTGGGCGAATGTACATGCCTCTCTTTGCCATTTCATTATTAGACCTGTATTGGGTAGGGTGGGGTGGAAAATCCTTTCTTGGCTTGACTATATAGATAAAATCCTGGTAGAGGCCAATCTAAGTATTCTTTTTCCTCCAGCTGCCCTTTTAACAAAAATGGAGGTGAATGGTCACAAATCTGCTCTGGGCAAAGTGTTTACTAGGAAGAGATCGCTCTCTGAGTATGAAAATAATTCGGCTAATCTTCATGCAATGATTAGTCGGCCACATGAGATCCAACCTTACTTGATTTGGGGCTCCTATAAAAAAAGATTGCTGGCTAATCACACGGGAGAGGTTTGATTGCCTCCTTCTGCGGGGGAATACAGTGAAATGGAAAAGTTATCCGGACCCCGCGGCATGCCCAGTGTGCGGACATAATAAAGAAGATGTGGTTCCTCTGTTATTGTTCTGCCCGGGGAATATTAGGATCCGGAGAGCAACGATAATTCCAGTTCTTAGGGAGACCAAGATCCGTCATCATAAAGTGGCTATTTCATTTCTTCTGTTCTGGGTGCATGGGCACTGCTCTCCTTTCTGAAGTGGGCAATGTATTTTATAAAGGGGATTTTAAAGGTACAGGGTGAGGGATGATAACATTTACCCGGCAGCACTGTAATGTGAAAAGGCACATCGTTTTTAGACTTGTTTTAAATGTTGTCGCTACATTGATAGTATTGTTTTGTATTACATATGTTAGTTTATTCTTGGACTGTTGTTTGAAGCTGTATATTGGGGTTTTGGTGTATACTTTCAAGGGAATGGATTTTATTTCTTGTAATTGCTTGGTTTTATTTGTTGTAATAGTTTGGTATTATGTGTTTTATGGATTTTGAATCCAAAATAAACTTTCTTGATTGACTGAAATCCCATGAATATATTTTATTTATTATAGTTAATGTTTTATTATGTTTTCTAAATGCAACCGCTTACAATGTATACCAATGACAAACTATCTCATTAGGTTTTCACATCCCAATGCTCGATGTATATAACTTTATAGTAAGGTAAGAAATGATTATCTTTCAAATATTAACAGCAAGAAGGAATATGCCAGAGTCCAATTCGCAAAGATCTCTTGGGTTGAGATGTGAGGGTTCCGTTTGCCCTGGCCCCCCTGCACCCGCAGATTTCATTTTACAAGTGCTTGATTCACAAAGGGAACTTGTGAGGTGAAGGAGGGGCTCGCTGCTTTTGGAGGGGTTCTGCTTGCAGCTCCTCACTGCATATTGAAATGCTAGGCATCCAATGGCGCACTGCGCCCACCTGTATAGCGTCTGGGTCTGTGAATGACTTTGCATTGGCGGGTCTTAAAAGGCATGTCACTGAAAAAGTATCTTTTACATTTCCACCTCTCTTCAGTACAACATAAAACATAAAGGTTCATGGAAAGCATGAGCCTTTCTAATTTGGCCAAGCCAAGGCTGCAATGGTTCTTTACAGGCCTGGCAGCATTGCACCTCTCCTTGCGTTGGGCCCAGCTAGCAAGTGCGGAAACACCTCGCATGCTGATTGACAGGGAAATGTGTGCACGCACATAGGTGTGTGCATGTAGGTCCACTGCTAGGATGCAGTGTGTCACAGGACCAGGTCCAGCATGAAACAAATAAGAAAAAGAATAATAGAGCTGTGCATGTTGGTCGTGGCACGTTTCTGCCAATACATGGACGCTGTTGTTTATTGTTCAAGTGCACAGGATGTGTGCTAGAGCAGGTACTTCAATCGCCAATAGACGTGATGTGTAAAAGCTATTTAAAGCAAACACTGGTGTAGGCATGGGAAAGCCATGTGCCAGGCACAGCCATAGTGGTATTAACAGGCCATTGGTGGTTTAAAGGTGCACAATGGTGCGAGTACATGGGCATATAATAGCAGTCACGAGGAAGAGAAGTCCTATTTATGGACTCTCCCGTCCCCTGCACACTTTCAATGCTGCACAAATTCAGCCAAATGTTTATGACAAAAAGTCAAACATATTTGCAGAAAGTTAGGGCAGACATTATACAACACAAGAGTAGAAGAAATGAAGATATCTATTGATTTCAGGGTCTTCTTGAAGTCTGGCAGTCTGACTTAGGCGGACGCGTTTCGTGGTCAAAACCCCTTCTTCAATAGCAATTCAAACTGCGAGGAAATACCAAAACAAACTTACAGAGTCGGTATATACATATAAATCAACAATTAAGATAATATGTTGCATATAAGCCTGTGATGAACCATGTGCTTTTCATGCCATGATTATATACAAAAACGTGGTCCAGATGAAATTAGAAGTAAAGACTATCACAATGTGGTTCAAAGAGCCAACTGGATGTAACTGAGTATTTCAAAAGAAAACGGTGAAAGAGAACCATGTTCCTCAGCTCCCTGGTGTAGCATGCTGTAACCATGCGTAACCATGCGTAACATGATTAGCCAATGCAGCTCCTCTGCTCACGGGTGTAGCATGCTGTAACCATGCGTAACCATGCGTAACATGATTAGCCAATGCAGCTCCTCTGCTCACGGGTGTAGCATGCTGTAACCATGCGTAACATGATTAGCCAATGCAGCTCCTCTGCTCACGGGTGTAGCATGCTGTAACCATGCGTAACATGATTAGACAATGCAGCTCCTCTGCTCACGGGTGTAGCATGCTGTAACCATGCGTAACCATGCGTAACATGATTAGCCAATGCAGCTCCTCAGCTCCCTGGTGTAGCATGCTGTGTAGCATGCTGTAACCATGCGTAACATGATTAGCCAATGCAGCTCCTCTGCTCACGGGTGCCTGGTGTAGCATGCTGTAACCATGCGTAACATGATTAGCCAATGCAGCTCCTTAGCTCCCTGGTGTAGCATGCTGTAACCATGCGTAACATGATTAGCCAATGCAGCTCCTCAGCTCCCTGGTGTAGCATGCTGTAACCATGCGTAACATGATTAGCCAATGCAGCTCCTCAGCTCCCTGGTGTAGCATGCTGTAACCATGCGTAACCATGCGTAACATGATTAGCCAATGCAGCTCCTCTGCTCTCGGGAGTAGCATGCTGTAACCATGCGTAACCATGCGTAACATGATTAGCCAATGCAGCTCCTCAGCTCCCTGGTGTAGCATGCTGTGTAGCATGCTGTAACCATGCGTAACATGATTAGCCAATGCAGCTCCTCTGCTCACGGGTGCCTGGTGTAGCATGCTGTAACCATGCGTAACATGATTAGCCAATGCAGCTCCTTAGCTCCCTGGTGTAGCATGCTGTAACCATGCGTAACATGATTAGCCAATGCAGCTCCTCAGCTCCCTGGTGTAGCATGCTGTAACCATGCGTAACATGATTAGCCAATGCAGCTCCTCAGCTCCCTGGTGTAGCATGCTGTAACCATGCGTAACATGATTAGGCAATGCAGCTCCTCTGCTCACGGGTGTAGCATGCTGTAACCATGCGTAACATGATTAGCCAATGCAGCTCCTCTGCTCCCTGGTGTAGCATGCTGTAACCATGCGTAACATGATTAGCCAATGCAGCTCCTCAGCTCACGGGTGTAGCATGCTGTAACCATGCGTAACATGATTAGCCAATGCAGCTCCTCAGCTCCCTGGTGTAGCATGCTGTAACCATACGTAACATGATTAGCCAATGCAGCTCCTCTGCTCACGGGTGTAGCATGCTGTAACCATGCGAACATGATTAGCCAATGCAGCTCCTCTGCTCACTGGTGTAGCATGCTGTAACCATGCGTAACATGATTAGCCAATGCAGCTCCTCAGCTCCCTGGTGTAGCATGCTGTAACCATGCGTAACATGATTAGCCAATGCAGCTCCTCAGCTCCCTGGTGTAGCATGCTGTAACCATGCGTAACATGATTAGCCAATGCAGCTCCTCAGCTCCCTGGTGTAGCATGCTGTAACCATGCGTAACATGATTAGCCAATGCAGCTCCTCTGCTCCCTGGTGTAGCATGCTGTAACCATGCGTAACATGATTAGCCAATGCAGCTCCTCTGCTCCCTGGTGTAGCATGCTGTAACCATGCGTAACATGATTAGCCAATGCAGCTCCTCAGCTCCCTGGTGTAGCATGCTGTAACCATGCGTAACATGATTAGCCAATGCAGCTCCTCAGCTCCCTGGTGTAGCATGCTGTAACCATGCGTAACATGATTAGCCAATGCAGCTCCTCAGCTCCCTGGTGTAGCATGCTGTAACCATGCGTAACATGATTAGCCAATGCAGCTCCTCAGCTCCCTGGTGTAGCATGCTGTAACCATGCGTAACATGATTAGCCAATGCAGCTCCTCAGCTCCCTGGTGTAGCATGCTGTAACCATGCGTAACATGATTAGCCAATGCAGCTCCTCAGCTCCCTGGTGTAGCATGCTGTAACCATGCGTAACATGATTAGCCAATGCAGCACCTCTGCTCACGGGTGTAGCATGCTGTAACCATGCGTAACATGATTAGCCAATGCAGCTCCTCAGCTCCCTGGTGTAGCATGCTGTAACCATGCGTAACATGATTAGGCAATGCAGCTCCTCAGCTCCCTGGTGTAGCATGCTGTAACCATGCGTAACATGATTAGCCAATGCAGCACCTCTGCTCACGGGTGTAGCATGCTGTAACCATGCGTAACATGATTAGCCAATGCAGCTCCTCTGCTCACGGGTGTAGCATGCTGTAACCATGCGAACATGATTAGCCAATGCAGCTCCTCTGCTCACTGGTGTAGCATGCTGTAACCATGCGTAACATGATTAGCCAATGCAGCTCCTCAGCTCCCTGGTGTAGCATGCTGTAACCATGCGTAACATGATTAGCCAATGCAGCTCCTCTGCTCACGGGTGTAGCATGCTGTAACCATGCGTAACATGATTAGCCAATGCAGCTCCTCTGCTCACGGGTGTAGCATGCTGTAACCATGCGTAACATGATTAGCCAATGCAGCTCCTCAGCTCCCTGGTGTAGCATGCTGTAACCATGCGTAACATGATTAGCCAATGCAGCTCCTCAGCTCCCTGGTGTAGCATGCTGTAACCATGCGTAACATGATTAGCCAATGCAGCTCCTCAGCTCCCTGGTGTAGCATGCTGTAACCATGCGTAACATGATTAGCCAATGCAGCTCCTCAGCTCCCTGGTGTAGCATGCTGTAACCATGCGTAACATGATTAGGCAATGCAGCTCCTCAGCTCCCTGGTGTAGCATGCTGTAACCATGCGTAACATGATTAGCCAATGCAGCACCTCTGCTCACGGGTGTAGCATGCTGTAACCATGCGTAACATGATTAGCCAATGCAGCTCCTCAGCTCCCTGGTGCAGCATGCTGTAACCATGCGTAACATGATTAGCCAATGCAGCTCCTCAGCTCCCTGGTGTAGCATGCTGTAACCATGCGTAACATGATTAGCCAATGCAGCTCCTCAGCTCCCTGGTGTAGCATGCTGTAACCATGCGTAACATGATTAGTCAATGCAGCTCCTCTGCTCACGGGTGTAGCATGCTGTAACCATGCGTAACATGATTAGCCAATGCAGCTCCTCTGCTCACGGGTGTAGCATGCTGTAACCATGCGTAACATGATTAACCAATGCAGCTCCTCAGCTCCCTGGTGTAGCATGCTGTAACCATGCGTAACATGATTAGCCAATGCAGCTCCTCAGCTCCCTGGTGTAGCATGCTGTAACCATGCGTAACATGATTAGCCAATGCAGCTCCTCAGCTCCCTGGTGTAGCATGCTGTAACCATGCGTAACATGATTAGCCAATGCAGCTCCTCAGCTCCCTGGTGTAGCATGCTGTAACCATGCGTAACATGATTAGCCAATGCAGCTCCTCAGCTCCCTGGTGTAGCATGCTGTAACCATGCGTAACATGATTAGACAATGCAGCTCCTCTGCTCACGGGTGTAGCATGCTGTAACCATGCGTAACATGATTAGCCAATGCAGCTCCTCTGCTCACGGGTGTAGCATGCTGTAACCATGCGTAACATGATTAGCCAATGCAGCTCCTCAGCTCCCTGGTGTAGCATGCCGTAACCATGCGTAACATGATTAGCCAATGCAGCTCCTCTGCTCACGGGTGTAGCATGCCGTAACCATGCGTAACATGATTAGCCAATGCAGCTCCTCTGCTCACGGGTGTAGCATGCCGTAACCATGCGTAACATGATTAGCCAATGCAGCTCCTCAGCTCCCTGGTGTAGCATGCCGTAACCATGCGTAACATGATTAGTCAATGCAGCTCCTCTGCTCATGGGTGTAGCATGCCGTAACCATGCGTAACATGATTAGACAATGCAGCTCCTCTGCTCACGGGTGTAGCATGCCGTAACCATGCGTAACATGATTAGCCAATGCAGCTCCTCAGCTCCCTGGTGTAGAATGCTGTAACCATGCGTAACATGATTAGCCAATGCAGCTCCTCAGCTCCCTGGTGTAGCATGCTGTAACCATGCGTAACATGATTAGTCAATGCAGCTCCTCTGCTCACGGGTGTAGCATGCTGTAACCATGCGTAACATGATTAGGCAATGCAGCTCCTCTGCTCACGGGTGTAGCATGCTGTAACCATGCGTAACATGATTAGCCAATGCAGCTCCTCAGCTCCCTGGTGTAGCATGCTGTAACCATGCGTAACATGATTAGGCAATGCAGCTCCTCAGCTCCCTGGTGTAGCATGCTGTAACCATGCGTAACATGATTAGCCAATGCAGCTCCTCAGCTCCCTGGTGTAGCATGCTGTGTAGCATGCTGTAACCATGCGTAACATGATTAGCCAATGCAGCTCCTCTGCTCACGGGTGTAGCATGCTGTGTAGCATGCTGTAACCATGCGTAACATGATTAGCCAATGCAGCTCCTCTGCTCACGGGTGTAGCGTGCTGTAACCATGCGTAACATGATTAGCCAATGCAGCTCCTCTGCTCACGGGTGTAGCGTGCTGTAACCATGCGAACATGATTAGCCAATGCAGCTCCCCTGCTCACTGGTGTAGCGTGCTGTAACCATGCGTAACATGATTAGCCAATGCAGCTCCTCTGCTCACGGGTGTAGCGTGCTGTAACCATGCGTAACATGATTAGCCAATGCAGCTCCTCAGCTCCCTGGTGTAGCGTGCTGTAACCATGCGTAACATGATTAGCCAATGCAGCTCCTCTGCTCCCTGGTGTAGCGTGCTGTAACCATGCGTAACATGATTAGCCAATGCAGCTCCTCTGCTCCCTGGTGTAGCATGCTGTAACCATGCGTAACATGATTAGGCAATGCAGCTCCTCAGCTCCCTGGTGTAGCATGCTGTAACCATGCGTAACATGATTAGGCAATGCAGCTCCTCTGCTCCCTGGTGTAGCATGCTGTAACCATGCGTAACATGATTAGCCAATGCAGCTCCTCAGCTCCCTGGTGCAGCATGCTGTAACCATGCGTAACATGATTAGCCAATGCAGCTCCTCTGCTCACGGGTGTAGCATGCTGTAACCATGCGTAACATGATTAGCCAATGCAGCTCCTCTGCTCCCTGGTGTAGCATGCTGTAACCATGCGTAACATGATTAGCCAATGCAGCTCCTCAGCTCCCTGGTGTAGCATGCTGTAACCATGCGTAACATGATTAGCCAATGCAGCTCCTCAGCTCCCTGGTGTAGCATGCTGTAACCATGCGTAACATGATTAGCCAATGCAGCTCCTCTGCTCCCTGGTGTAGCATGCTGTAACCATGCGTAACATGATTAGCCAATGCAGCTCCTCAGCTTCCTGGAGTAGCATGCTGTAACCATGTGTAACATGATTAGGCAATGCAGCTCCTCAGCTCCCTGGTGTAGCATGCTGTAACCATGCGTAACATGATTAGCCAATGCAGCTCCTCTGCTCACTGGTGTAGCATGCTGTAACCATGCGTAACATAATTAGCCAATGCAGCTCCTCTGCTCCCTGATGTAGCATGCTGTAACCATGCGTAACATGATTAGCCAACGCAGCTCCTCAGCTTTCCTGGAGTAGCATGCTGTAACCATGCATAACATGATTAGCCAATGCAGGAAAGATCCTAGAAATGGAGGACCTACCTGGCCTCAATGTAATAAAGCTCATCAAGCGGGGAAGAATGGCAAGTTCAAGGACCCAGGATCTATAGACAGTGTATGGAAGCAACTGAATCAAGGTCATTAGCGGCTGTTAATCAGCTCTGTGCCTAAAGAATAGCATTATGATGATATAACGATCAGGGTGCCCCACTGACTTGGTCTTCTAACAATGCTTAGCCATTCCATTCACGGGTACCATAAAGGTTGGCACTGCTTCCAGAGGTAGCTGTCTTATATATGCAATAGATTTGGGTCCAGGAACTCGTAGGCTATTCTCTAAAAAAATGTATAAAAGCACTGGGTTACAAATGGGATAAATATATAGAGAACTAGCTAAACACCCAAACACAAAGGGAGTTTATCCAGACATGTCGGATGTCTAAGCTTACCCTTAGTCGAGCACAAACCAAACTCCATGAGCGGCGCAGGGATGCGACGTTCACTGTATTCACACAGGTAAACCCAGAAGCCCTGAAATGACCCGGGATACGGTACTGAAAGTACGTAAACCTACTCAAGAAATCAAAGGCGGACTAACCGCAAATGCGTAAAAAGCATCAGCCATCTTGGAAAGGGACATGCATCCAGATACAGGAAGAGCAGCTAGGCACTAAGATAGCAAAAGGCGCTCCACCAATATGTGCACGGGTGAAGGAAGGCGGCCAAAAATAAAATTAAAATTAGGTCAACACCTTATTGGCTCATTGGGTGGATACTCACATATTGTCATGCCTGCGCCATGGGCGCACACATTGGCAACCATCATGGACTATTTGTTATTCATTTATCTTCAGAATACTCTTGGAACAACCCCTATTCACACTTTGGTACTTAATTCCCATTTGCGTGACTTTGGTGCCTTCTTATATAACTCAACTAACTACATGTACCACAATGCACCTTGCTACAGCTATCTATTCCTGGCCATTCCCATTCGTCAGCATTGGAACCACAATCCCCAGAAGCCCTAGGGCTCAATGCTGCTTTCACCATCTCAGGACCAGAGAGGGAGGTGGCAGATTGTATTCAGGTGTGCTGCTCTAGGTGCTGCCAATTAGCCTGCCTCAGTACAGGGCAGGGCGGCATTTAAGCAGCTGCCTGCAGGAGCTCAGTCTCTTGCATCAAGAGTCCTCCCAGCCCCTTTTGGCCTTTTGTCTCGATTTTGTATGCTGTTCCTGCTGCTGCATTTTCCTGCTTTTGTTCCAGTGCTCTTTCTGAGCTTCCTGCCTTGCAGCCTGTTACACCCTGCTGCCTACAGCCCTAGCCTTTTGGGCTCCCTTCCTCACAGCCCTGCTCCTCTGGGCTTCCTGTCTTGCAGCCTGCTACACCCTGCTGCCTACAGCCCTAGCCTTTCGGGCTCCCTGCCTCACAGCCCTGCTCCTCTGGCCTTCCTCCCTTGCAGCCTGTTACACTCCGCTGCCTACAGCCATAGCCTTCCGGGCTCCCTGCCTCGCTGCTCTGCTCCTCTGAGCTCGCTCCTTGCTGCTCTGCTCCGCTGGGCTCCCGGCCTTGCAGCCTGCTACTCTCTTCTGCTTTCAGCCCTGACCCTCGGGTCTCTCTGCCTCTACGCCCTGTTCCTTTGGGTTCGCTCCTTGCTGCCCTTTTCCTCTGGGCTCTCTGTCTGCCGCCTACTACAGCTCTCAGTCCTGCTCCTCTGGACTCTCTGCCCAGCAGCCTACTACAGTTCTCTGCAATCCACTACAGTTTTTCTGTACCTTGTACCATTTGGTACTGCAGCCCTGCTTCCTTGTTTGCAGCCCTCCCTCTTTCCTGGCTGCTGCTCCCTTGCTCTCTTCCTTGTTTGCAACCCCTTGTTCTTGATCCCTGTCCTTCTCTTCCTTGACTCCTCTGTCCTCCCCTTTAGTTTACCCATTTCTATTGTATTGTTTCTTCCTTCATTCCCTTCTGCTAGATTTCTCTTAGACTTCCTTGTCCCTGGTTATTTCTGTTCTTGTCTCTCTTGTGTCTTATGTTTATCCTTTGTACAGAGCTTGACTGTTGGTTTCTGGCAGCAACCTCTGCCCCTTCCCTTGTCGCGTTTTCTGTTTAACAGACACCCACAGCTGTTGTTCCCAGCCATGAGCAGACAGAGTGGGCCTCTGTAATAGTAATCCGTGCAGAAGGCTGGAGTTTCCAAAGGTCCGTGGAACACTCTTTTTCCATATCTGCATACACCCCAAGAGGGAATCCAGTTTGTTTGTATCTTTGTATTTCCTGCCCCTTTTTGTTCACAACTTCAGTTGCCTACTTTTCTTTCTTGATGAGTTTCCTGCTGTGTGTGTACTTATCTGTCACCTTACATCAACACAGCCACCCAAACCCTACCTGGGGACCCTGTGCCACTCTTGACAGAGTGCCATCCTTGACACATATACATCTAGAGTGGTAAATAAATTAACAGAGTGGATTCCTAAATGTAAAACTCACAATGTGATCGCCTTAAGGGGGGCAACTGTAAAGTATAGCAATCTGCAAGACTCCACTAATTCCAAAAACAGTCATAATTATATTTTTTAGCCAAATGAATAGAATAAAACATTCCCATTTTCCACAGTCCTGGGCCACTTAAGATGGTATAACTGTTAATTAATTGTTAAGCATTTCAAATGTTCACCCCATCCAGTCCATTCCAAACTCATGCCTGGATGCTTCAACAATATAGACTTTTCCCAGTCCTAAGTAACAGATAAGAGATATAGAGACCATCCAACACCAAAGGTTCACAGAACTAGTAGCTCATTATCCAACAAAGTACATTGATTAGACACATCCAGTACATTCCTGTGTTAATATAATTGACAAAATAGGTAACAAAGAATCATATATTCTGGGAAGATGTTATAAAGCCACCAACCTTATGCTTCACTAACATACATGGTGGCGGCCTAGATCAAGACTCTACTGTACCAGGTCCTAGGTTGACTAAATATAGACATTATTAGCATACACACATTGGTAGTTAAAAGTTATCCAAGACTGTACAGTGATCCTCATATGACAATTTATACAAAACTATTTAGGCAAAACTCCTCGTTGAGACCTCTTGGGTGTACCGTATTCAATAGATGTATCCAAAACATCTCTCTCTGTATGATATGATATGATGATATGATATGGCATTTGTAACGCGCCTATACACAAGTGTTTCAAGGCGCGACGAGGCAGGGGGGGCACAAGGGGAGACAGACAACGATCCTACTAGGCAGGTGTCATTCAGATCGCGCAAGTGCAAGGGTAGAGGGGAAAGGGAGAAGTGCAAGGGGGAAAGGGAGAGGGGAAAGTGCAGTACAGGGTTAATAGCACACAGGAAAATAACAAGGGCCAGCTAGTGGCAAGTGCAAAGTAAGTGCAGACAAGTGCTGGGAAGGGGGGCTGTAGGGATACAGACACAGTCCCATAGTGCAGGGGGTGCCAGGGAGGCAGTGCAGGGGAGAGTGGCTGGGCCAAGGACCGAGAACTGTGAGTGGCCCAGTTGCAGATTCAGTGCAGTTTCAGTAACTTTAGCAGGGGGGAGGGGAGAGAAAGCGGAGGCGAACCGGAGATGGTTCTCCTCAAGTCGGGAGGAGGGAGATGTAATTACCCCCCTCCCTGGACATTTAACTACTTCAAGTATCAAAAATTTCATTTGTCCAATCGTGTGATGATGTTCCTTAAAACATTGCCACTGGTGATTTTAAGTTATTACATCTAACGTTAGACTTATGCTCTGACCATCTTTACTTGACTGGTCTTAATGTCTGGCCTATATAAAGATGTCCACACGGACATTTGATTGCATAAATTACACCTGCTGTAAGGCAAGAGGCATAGTCTCTGAGATTCATTTTTTGGCTTTGTGTGGATGGGAGATAGTTTTGCCTTTAAGGATATTGTTAAAATGACTACATGCAAGACAGGGGAAGGGTCCCTTCTTGCCTGTACTCAAAAATGTTTGTTTGTCATTTGAGGTCTTTCCGCTCTCACCAGTTTGTCTTTAAAGTTTACACCCCTTTTGAAAGCCATCATGGGTGGTTTTGGGAACAATTTATGCAGTAGGGGGTCATGGTGTAGCATGCTCCAATTTAAAAAAAAATATTTTAGTAATTTGAAAACTTTGCCTTGAGAATGTATATACAAACAGAGATGGGACAGCACAGGTTTGTTCTTTAGTCACAAGAAGTTGCTCTTGTGTGACCTCTTTAGATCTAGACTTAGCATCGTCCAGAACCTTAGATGTAATAGCAGTGCCTGGAAAAGGCTTATTATTTATACACAAGCCTAAACTGTTTCTGCCAATGCAATGCTTGTTTTTAACAGGACTTCAGTGACGGGCACGTAGAGTGCTTATAAATCAAGTGACTGAATGCTGACCTGGAAAGAAACTTTTATTACAACTGTAGTGGGTTTACAGTTCCAATGTAGTCATTAAGTCTCAGAAGACTGCTTTGAAAAAACACTGGCAGGCATTTCAAGTGCAAGGTTTGATGGTAAGCCTTGATTAAAGCGAGCTCAAAAAGTTCCCATGAGGAGGTGAAAATGGCCATAAGGATTAGCATGGCCATGGACAGTCAATGGGTGGGCACATAACCAACAACACCTATAGGCTGTGTGTCCCTCCTCATATGCCCTTTCCAACTATCTGTAATCTAATAGTTTCAGCATATCAGTGTTGCATGCAACACATAATAGCCACAAAAAAAGGAAAATATTGAATTGTGAAAATATGGCTTGGAAGAAGATGTGTGCCATATAAAAACAAGTGCTGAACAAACTTAAAATAGCAAAATATATATTGTTGTCAACCTAAGATGCCACTCACCAAATGTTTCTATGTTCTGTTATTTCCTGTTTATTTTTCATTAGAATGAGGGCTGAGTCCAGACATCTGACTTTTCTTATTTGTTTTCTTTCATTTTCTAATGTATTTATTAGGAATCGTACAAAAATATCGCCCTCATATATGCACCCCCGCAGTCACTTAAGCCTTTGGGAGCACACAAAATACCAACTCCCATTACTGCACCCAAGCAGAGCAGGGGTGTCCCCTGCTATCCTTGGGCGCAGTAACAGGGGCTTGGGATTGCGGGGGAAAAGAAAGTTTTAAAAAAAAGCACGCTGTGGCTTCAGCTCCGACCCACGTAACTGGGAGGGACTTATGTCACAGGGATAGCAGGGAGTCGGCGGCTCACACAGAAGTGTGCGCCGCAAAGGTGAGTGAGGTGGGGGGCTCGGTTAAGGGAATGCGGGCCAGGGGATGCCTATAAAGTGATCTATTTGATCACTGCGCCCTAATTGGCGTTGACATATTCATTGGCGCAGTTACAGGAGGCGCAGTGATCACATGGATTCATTTATTTTCCTAATTAGTGCTTCTGCTAAGGACATAAGGATATACATGTGTTAAGGTCACAGGTCCCAGCTTTGATCCTGTAAGGGCCTGCCACTTTCTGTTAATACTGATATATAGAATTGTGGGTTCCTTCACTAGGCATCAGAAGACTTAGGCATTGGGCACTAGGCACACACTACATTTTAACACTGTATATTGTATATTGACAAGGCTACACAATAACAGACTACCACGCAGGCTTACAAATCCATATTTTATATGAAGATTATTTATTTTAGCTCAGTAAACTAGGTAAAGAGCATTCATTCCATTTGCATTGGCTATAGATAATAAAAACGAAACATATTCAAGGTGTAAAATGAAGCATATTTAAAAATCAATCAGCAAAGCATACATTCAATGATGCATGTTGTTAGTAAAAGAAAACCACACCATGGAATTTCACACTGACAGTTTATGTTGGATTCTAGGACCCGAAACAAGCATTTATTGATTATATATTGTGGAATTACATCCTTAGCCACATCCCCCCTGTTGACTATTAGTAAATTGGGAACAAAATTAGGACACACCGTGGTAAGCACTTTAGTTGGTTTATGAAAGCAAATGTTCTTTAGGAACAGCCTTGCCTCTCATTTACCCTTTGCCCTATTGCCAAGGTCGGGTTAGTATGAGGTTACAGATAACGGACTCTCTTGCACAACAGAATTATTACCAAAACCAATTCTGAATCAGGCAACTTCCGGGTAGCATAGAGATAGAGGGACCTGGCCAAATCAACCCTAGCAAGAAAGTCCAGTTTCTATCATCGCAATTAATACTCACTTTAACTTCGACCCCAGCACCTCTGCCCTGTCTGCAGCTCGGCCTGTATCAGCGTCAGTCACAGCCCTCAACGTTCAGCCCAAGCCTCCCCCAGACAAAGCCTTGGAATTCTGTCATGTAGTCAGGTGTACAGATACCTACTCTGCTGGCAGCAGCTTTCTAGGCCTCAGCCAGGCTTGGCAAAATCACACTCATACTCATTCCTTGCTCAAAATCAGGGCTTGGTAAATCTTGGCTCAATTTTTTTTTAAGTTACTCTGTTGCAAGGCCCAGAGCAGTCTCCATTATTCATCAAAGTGCACTGCTGACAAGCACATGGCAAAAGCCACAGGCAAAAAACCCCAGCCAGAGGAAAAAGCCCCATGCAGAATAGCCATGCAAAAAGCCCTGCCTTCCAGCTCGCAGTCCATTGTATGCCATTCCCCAGAACCCAGTCCAGGACATATAGATTCTGCACATTTCTATTCACCTCCCTTCCTTCACTCCAACCCATTTCTTGTGTCACGCCCAATCTTAACACGTGACAGAGCCTTTGAGAAAATGTCATCTCTTTCCTGATTCACTCATCTCGTGTCATTTTCCAGCTCAGCTCTCAGTTTTTTGGCATGCTGCACCCCTGCCAACCGTTCCTTCCTGCGCTTGGAAGAAAATGCAAAATCCCATCCTCTCTCTTCCTGCACCTCTGTTTGACCTTGTTTCACAGCGCATTTTGCTTTGCAGAACAGGCTGTTTACCCTTTCATTTCTGTATTTCGGCTTTTATGAATCTAACCCTTGCAAACAAAGCTGGTTTGTCCATGCATTGCTGTATTGTCAATGCACATGCTGTAAAGTGAATATGTTAAGACCTGCAGAACCCCTACATTTAAAATCACCCCATTTCAATTCCTGCTGCTGCAACCACCCCCTTGCTTTAACTTCAATGCTATACATTAGTACTAACTTACTAAATCACACACACAGCATGTGCTGCAATGTTAGCACCAGTTGAAACTGGTGGCCCACTGTCTTTGTTGAAATTAGTGGCACTGTTGAAATTAGTGGCACTGTTGAAATTAGCAGCACTATTTTTCCCTACAGTTGTTAGGGAAATCCAAGTGGCAGTTGCGTGGGAGTGAGAGGCCAGGAGTTTCCTTAGTACAAACTTGGACCATGTGCCTCCAATGGTGGGGAGTGCCCCCGTTGCCCTTATGTGATGCCAGCATCGGCTGGCACTTGCGTAGATGGAACCGTTGCGTAGGACATGGGGCATCCATTGTGTGCCCCCTTGACTCCATCTTGGTAACCAGGCCTCACTGCGATAATACGAAAAGACTTCTCTCCCTTTTGCAGTGCCGCGCACACAGCGCACATGGTCCCCACCTTTTCTCTCACTGTGTCTGGAAAACTCTGCAGCCCCATTCTCACGCTGAAGCCGCAGGTAATTGCAACAAAGAACAAATGTAACATCTCACTCTTCCTCTGAGATCACTGCCCGCGTGTGAACCGGCTTGAGCCAAGCACTGTGGCTCATCCGTCTCCACAAATCTGTCCATGCCCCCTCCCCCTCGCGATTGGAAAATTACTGCCAATGTAACCTTGTGTCCCCGCAAGGTATTCTCTTGATTGTTTTTTTTTTTTTTTGAAATTTATTTTTAGTTTCAATAAAACCGAACAAAATAACACACATTACAACTGTTTAGGACGTACATAATCAGCATCAAACCATCACATTATACGGTGGGCAGTCAAAATGTCGACAGTCAAAATGTCGACAAATAAATGTCGAAAAACAATAATGTCGACAAACAAAAATGTCGACATTTTTTCGATATTTTTTCGAAATTTTGTATTTATTGTAAGAATAAATAAATAAATATATATATAACTAAGATGTGTTGAGTATGAGGGGTGGGGGGTGTGGGGGGTGTGGGGGGGGGTGGCAGGGGGGAGTTGGGTGAGTGGGGGTTGGGGGGACCCCCCCAATAGTAAATGATACTCTTTTTGGTTATTTATTTATTGAAAAAATAAATAAATAAATAAATATATAATTAGAATGTGTTGAGTATGAGGGGTGGGAGGGTGGTTGGGGGGGTGTGTGGGGGGGTGGCAGGGGGGTGTTGGGTGAGGGGGGTTGGGGGGGACCCCCCCCAATAGTAAATGATACTCTTTTTGGTTATTTATTTATTGAATAAATAAATAAATAAATAAATATATAATTAGAATGTGTTGAGTATGAGGGGTGGGAGGGTGGTTGGGGAGGGTGTGGGGGGGTGGCAGGGGGGTGTTGGGTGAGGGGGGTTGGGGGGGACCCCCCCATTAGTAAATGATACTCTTTTTGGTTATTTATGTATTGAAAAAATAAATAAATATATAATTAGAATGTGTTGAGTATGAGGGGTGGGAGGGTGGTGGTGTGGGGGGGGGTGGCAGGGGGGTGTTGGGTGAGGTGTTGATAGTTTTAAGTGACATTTTTTTGTCGACATTTTTTTTTCGAAAAAATGACTACATTATAAGTATAGGATGTCGACATTATTATTTTCGAAAAAATGTTTTCGACATTTTTGTTTGTCGTCATTTTTTTTCGACATTATGACTATAAACCCATTATACAGTGTAATTCTCCGTCCTCCCCCCTCCCACCCCACAAACTAGAGCCGACACACTCATGTCATCTACAGGAGCATTATCAGGTATGGCAGTGCTCGTGCACTCATCGTCTAATTCGTTATTGTCCTGGTGAGGGTTTGCTATAGAGGTCACCAATTGCCGCCAGGCCAACAAGGGCCCTACTTCCTCCTCTCCCCCCCTAGTAACCGCTTCAAACCAAACTACGGATTCCGCCTCTGCCCATCTGAGGAGGTCCGCCCACCATAGCTCCACCTTGGGTCTGTGGGCCGCCTTCCAGCCCATTGCGATCCTGCGCTTGGCCAGGATGTAGGCTAAGTCCTTCATTTTGCTTATGTGCTTAAAATCCTGTGGCCTGGGAAAAATCCTGAGCATGCATGGCCAAGCTGATCCCACGTCCAGGTCCACTCCCCCGCCAGCCAGTTTAGTTTTAATCTCATCCCAAAATCTGTGCACCTCCGGGCAAGCCCAGAACATGTGTAGCAGCCCCGCTTCCACCTCCCCACACCTGGGACATTTCTGCGTAGCCGAGCCTCCAAACCTTGCAATTTTCCCGGGAGTAAGATAAGCCCTGTGAGTGACATACAATTGGAGTTGTTGGAGTCTCGCATTCCGGGATACCTTTTTATGGTACCTTTGGGCTCTCTCCCATTGCCCATCTGTCATGGGTCCTCCTACGTCCTCCTCCCAGTCCTGCCTCAATTGAAGCAGCTCCTTCCTTGCCTTTGCTCTTAGAAGCTCGTATATTCTAGATATTTCGTGCCCACCCTCCGAAACCTCATACATCATTTCCAGGGAGGCATCATGGTCATCCGCTAGCACTGTCTCCGGCCATCTCTCCCTAACCCGTTTCATGAGCCTAGCGTAGCTTATATACTGGCCTTTATGCACCCCTGTCGCTTCTTGCAACCTCTGAAATTCCAATGCCTCCCCTTCCTGCCATATGTCCCCAAGGGTGGCCAGGCCTACTGGTTCCCAATATCTACGGACCGCTTCGAACAGTTGAGAGTCGTTCCCGCATGGTGCCACCAGCGGGGCCTGCTGAGAGAACGGCTCTATGTCACCCATCATTCTCCACGTTCTGCGCCAAACCTCCCAGCCCAGCCTCAATAGCCGCCCTCTTCCCACCAGTTTGTTCTTTTGTAACCACACCACTTCATTCAAAAAGTATGGGGCCGAGTCTTCCCGCAGAAGCCTGGCTTCCGCCGAGTCTTCAGTCGACAGCCACCTGGCCACGTACAGCAGCTGCCCGATGCCAGATAATAAAGCTCAAAATTTGGCAGGCCTATGCCCCCCTTGTCAGATGGGTTCTGGAGTTTCCACAGGGCCACTCTGTTCCTGGAGTTACCCGATATGAAGCCCCTGCACACGCTATGAAGTCTCACAAATAGGATCCTGGGAATCAAAAATGGGACATTCACAAAGAAATGCAGGAGTCTAGGCAGGACCACCATCTTAAGCAAGGCCGCTCTCCCCATCATAGTCAGGGGCAATCTAGACCAAAACACCATGCTGTTCTTAACTCCCTCTAATGCTTTCTCCGTATTGTGTTCGTGCTCCGCCTCGATCTTGTGGTAAATATTTACTCCCAAATACCTAAATGTCTCAGTCTAGCATGGTATCGGCAGGATAGGCAGCCTCTGTAACGGGACATTCTTATATCTACCCAAGAGGAACAGACTAGACTTCCTAGGGTTCACCGATATGCCCGAGAGGGTGGCATATCGGTTCATCACCTCTAGCACATACTGCAGGTTCTCCTCCGGATAGCGCAGATAAAGGAGCATGTCATCTGCATACAGCGATACCAGGTGTCTAGCACTTACTGTACTAATCCCCACCTCCCCGTATTGTTGCCTCAGACATATTGCCAATGGCTCTAATGCCAGAATGTATAGCATGGTGACCAGGGGCATCCCTGTCTGGTCTCCCTGCTAAATTGCCAAGTATCTGAGATTATGGATCCTGTTTTAACTCTCGCCACCGGGGTGCTGTATAACAACTGGACCCACCTGATATATCCAGGTCCCATTCCGTATCCTCTCAGGGCCGCTTTCAACCAAGGCCATCGCACCGAGTCAAAGGCTTTGACCGCGTCTAGCGACACGATAGCCAGCTCACCCGTATCTTCCTCAGTGTGGCCAATGATGTGGTGTAGCCTCCTATGGTTACCTGTAATGTTCCTGCCGGGGACAAATCCCGTCTGGTCTGGGTGTATCAGCTTACCAATCACCCTCTTCAGCCTATTGGCCAGCACTGCCGTAAGTATTTTGCTGTCCTGATTCAGCATGGAAAAGGGTCTGTAAGACCCACACTCCACAGCCGGCTTGCCTGGTTTCAGGAGTGGGATGATCATCGCCTCGCGAAGGAACAATGGCAGTTCCCCCTGCTCGTAGGCCTCGTTGAACATGGCAAGCAGTGGCTGAAGCAGTTCCTGTTTGTGTGTCTTGTAAAACTCACTAGGCAACCCATCCGTCCCGGGTGCCTTACACGTGGGCAAATGTTGGATCACCACCTCCAGCTCTTCCGAGGTGATAGGGGCGTCCAATTCCGCACGTTCTAGGTCATCCAGGGTGGGCAGATCTATGTCCTCTAACGTGTCCAGTATGTCTTGACCCCTATCCTCCCCTGCGTCCTCATATAAGTGTCTGTAAAACTTGAGGAACTCCTCGTTCACCCCCTCCTGGGTATTACAGATGCGACCTTCCTCATCTCTAATCTCACTGATCACTGTGCGGGGGGTCTCACTCTTATACAGCCAGGCCAGCAATCTGCCCGGCTTATCGCCCCCTGCGTGTAGCCTCGCCATGTATTTCTTGTAATTTAGTCTACATAGCCTATCCCAGAGTCCACTGCAGGTTAACTGTCGGTCTTTTATCTTATTGCTATTCTCCCGGGCGGTATCCTCATGTCGTGTGAGACCCTCCAGCTCCCTTTCCGTTTCCTGAAGTTCCCTTTCGATGCCCTCCTGGATCCCTTTAGATTTCGAAATGGCTACTCCACGCACCACCACCTTGAACGCCTCCCATACTGTTCCAACCGAGCGCACACTGCGCGTGTTTATATCAAAATATTCCTCGATGGCCTCCCTCAAATCCTCCCGGAACCCCTCATCTTGCAACCTTCTCCACACGTCTTCTAGGCCTAGATCTTTTAACAATGTCCCCAGTGCTTTGGCCGCCGGCACTGGCTTCCCTGCTTTGTCGACTGACCTATCCATTTTGGGATTCAGGGTGCAATTAAAGTCCCCTCCCCACACCACCGCACCCCCAGCCAGGGGGCTAATATTGCTGTAAAGGGACCTGAAATAAGCCGCTGTATCATGGTTAGGGGCGTACAGATTTATAATGTGCACTTCCCTGTTCTCCAGGAGTCCTGTCACCGCCACCATTCTGCCCTCTGGGTCTACCGTTGAGCTAAGCACCTGGAGCGGCACATGCGGTGCCACCCAAGTGATAACCCCTCTAGCGTACGCAGAATACGTAGCCCCCACAACATGTCCCCTCCATTTTCGCCTGACAAACTCCAACGTCTCCCTTGTGAGATGGGTCTCCTGCAGCAGGGCTATATCAATGTGCATCCTTTTTAAATACAGCATCACTTTATTATGTTTCAGGTAGCTATTAAGGCCCCGTACATTCCAGGTCACAATTCTGAGATTACCCGATGCCATCTACTCGGTTTGTTCCCAACCCACCTCTCCCTTCAATGCTTCCCTTTATGGTTTGTTTTCCAACTCTCCCCCTTCCCCCCTCAACAGTTTCCCCCTCCCTGTTCCCCAACTCCCATCCACTGCACACCCAGCCCCTCCCCCCACCCTGCCCTACCCCAACAAATGCCCAGCTCCATCCCTGGATCTCAGGCCCACCCGCGTCTGGTCCTGTCCCGTCGCCGAGGACTAGGACCCCGCGGGGCGTCACAGATCTAACAGTGACCTAACTAAGTATACAACTATTGGGTACAGGGGATGCCTCCTAGGAGCTCCCAGTCGTCTATTTTAGGATTGATGCGTCCAGTGGATCCAGCCAGTTGATACTACAACACACTCCCCACAAACATAATACAACTCTATATTCAAGTCCCAATGTCTTGGCCATGTCACCCTAGGTGCCACAGCCATCTGCTACTTATCTCCTGCAGCTCCCATCTGGACATCCGGTTCTTGAGGTCGGACCTGCATATCCAGCCAATCCATTGCCTCGGTTGGCGTCTCAAAAAAAAGGGATCTGTTCTTATAAAACACTTTCAACTTGGCTGGGTAGAGCAACATGTAGCGATGGCCTGCGTCCTTCAGTCTGCTTTTCACCGATCCAAAGTTCATCCTACTACGCTGTACAAGCAGCGTATAGTCCGGGTAGGCCGTGATTTTTGCTGAACCCCTTTCAATCGTTCCTCCCTTCTGGAAAAATTCAAGGATCTTCTCCCGATCCCGATAGTTCAGGATCTTTGCGATCAGCGGCCGCGGGGGGGCTCCAGAGGGCGGTCTCCTTGTCATGGCCCTGTGCGCCCTTTCAACCGCGAACCCCTGGGTCAGCACCCCGCCTGTTATCTCCTGTAAAAGCATCGATTCCACGTATTCCGTGGGGTTTGACCCTTCCATACCTTCCGGCAGGCCCACTATACGGATGTTATTGCGTCTGGCACGCCCCTCTGCTTGCTCAGCTCTGTCCTTCAGATTGCCCACCCGTTGCACGAGGGCATGGAACTCCTTTCCATGTGCGGCGCACGCCTCTGTGTTCGAGGCCATCTCCTTCTCCAAGGCCCCAGTGCGCTCCGCAATCGTTCGCACGTCCTGTCCCAGCAGGTTCACCTCCTCCTGGACCGCTCCGATCTTGAGGTCCAGGCCCTCCTGCAGCTCTTTCATTGCCTGGCCCAACTTATTCTCCCAGACCACCTTTAAGTCTGCGATCGCTGCCAGCACCTCCTGGATCGTGCCCAGTGTTTCTGCCGTTGCCGTGGGGGTCTCCTTGCTCTTGCCCCCCTAGGCTTCTGGGGGAGACCTGGCGTAAGCCTCCATCGTGGGCTGTCGGATCCTGGGTCTAACCACTTTAGAGGACATCCTGCTATGTTAACTGGGCGAGGGCCTGCCGTGCCTCCCTCCGCACAAAGGTCCGCGTGGTCACGGACCACTCTCAGCAGGCCAAGTATGTACTTGTCTCTTCCCTCGCGCCCAGAGTGGGCTGTGTCCTCCCACGTGCTCGTACCCTCTCGGTGTCGTGGCCCGGTCTCTGTCGTGTTCCTTCCGTGGCCAGTGCTCGAGTGCGCTCACCTATTCGCCGCACTCCCTTTGTTCCCCCTCTTCCGCGATCACAAGGCCATCCGGCCCACAATGCCCAGGCCCAGAGGGGCCGCTTTAAGTGTCAGGGGATCAGCAATTGTCTCGCATCGGCCTCCACAACTGGCCTGCGCCGATGTTTCGTCTGTCCCTATGGGATTTCTCCCATCTCCCTGTGTATACAGAGTTAATCCGCTGCACTGTGAAAACTGCAGCCACCACCGCCCGCTCGTTCGCGTTGGCCCCAGGATCCGCGGCCACCTTATTGGTGCGCTGCCACAATGAATCTTCCTGGGTTCCGCTGGCGTTCGATCCGATTACGCCGCGGGCCTAGCGTCGGCTACCAGTTTGCTCGATGAGTCTCGGCAATGTACAGTCCATAGGTTGTACCAGCTCCGGGTGCATGTGCCTTCAGATGTGCGCTGCCTCAGTGAAGAAACAGCACGTTCCGGGCAAACGCCGCTGTCTGCTTCTAATCGCTGGTCTTGGAGTTCAATGCAGGGGCTTTACAAGACCTACATCTCGTGACCCCTGTTGTCCTCTTTGTCTCTGCCGCCATTTTGTTCCACTCGCCAATTCGGGGCCCGCGGCAAGCAGACGAGTATAACTCAGTGTCCTCACCCTCCACTCGCATCAAAGTTTCAGCGAGTGTAGCCGTCATCTTTACACGCATGGACATTATTTTTCGGTGCCGGCCGGTTCCCGTGCACGCACTTCCCCTACAGGATCATTGCAGGATCAGTGGAGCTCCACACGAGCATGTCCCTTTACATGGCCGTCCAAGCCACGCCCCCAGGTATTCTCTTGATGTGCCAGATATGTGATCCTGCCACGGTGCCCAACTAGCAGTCCCCCAACTAACATTTAGACCTCTGTAGCAGTATATTGTCTTTCACTACTAACAAACGCCAACGTGCCTAGATTCTTTACGAGTCAAGACCCTCGCTTCAATCAATGTGATCATGATGGTCAAAACCCTTAACCTGATGCCCTGTATAAGCCGCAGTTATTAATGATGTAAATGCATGAATGATGTTTATAGGGTTACAATGATTTGTTCAAAAGAGTTGCAATGATCATTATTTAGTGCATGCTTCACAAAGATGTATTATGTTAGCTTAGTTAGTGGCCACCCCACTTCACGGCAACCTGACCTTCACCCCTCCTGGACACTGACAATTGGATCACATGATGTTCGCCCTCCTGCCAAAGGAGCGACCAATACGGTTGGAACAGTGCCACCACAGCCATATAGTGCTATGACTGTCCAATCCTGAGCTGACTTAGTACCCTATGTTAATTGCATCACCTATGACGATTTTTCTCTTTATAATATGATGTAAGTGTGATATTTGTCAGAGCGCTCTCGGGCAGCAGAGTTCTTTGGATGCCACTTACATAAATATTTTTTGAACTCTCGCAGCAGATAGGGTAGGTCTGATACGTGCAGGAAGGAAAAAGGCGGGGGGACTTTATGGGTACAGATACAGACACCAGTGCAAGGTGTGGCCCAGAGGCAGTGCGGAAGGGTGGCAGGGTGAGCAGGTATCTGGGCCCGGAGGACAGAGGGTGGCCAGGTGCACGGTGCCAAGAGAGAACAGATCAGCTGGGGAGAGGGGGAGCGAAGGCAGAAGCAAAGAGGAAGGTCTTGAGGTGCTTCCGGAACCAGAGATGGTTCTCCTGAAGTTTTAGAGTGGCAGGGAGGCTGTTCCAGAGGGAGGCCCCGGCTAAAGACAGATCTACCCCCATCTTGTTTCTTTGAAAAATGACTGACCCTGAGGGAGTTAGGGGTAGAGGAGCAAAGAGCTCGAGAGAGGAGGTATTTGCAGAGGGATAGCTGACAGTATTTTGGACCCAGGCCCCAGAAAGCCTTGTGGACAATGAAGAGGGTTTTGAATTTAATCCTTGCATCCACTGGGAGCAAATAGAGAGATTTCAGAGCTGGAGAGATACGATCCCAGGGCTTGAGGCCAAGGACAAGTCTTGCAGTCCTGTTATGGATTAATTGCACAGAGCAGAGAGTAGAGACAGGTAGATTTAGAAAGAGGCTGTTACAATAGTCCAACCTAGAGCGAACCAGAGTTTAGGAGACCATGAGCTTCTGGGGAAGGAGAGGGAAGGCCGAGCACCTCTGAGGAGGTGCAGTAGGAAGTTTGTCTTTTTAGAGACATCAGAGATGTGGGCGGAGAAGGAAAGTGTGGAGTCAAAGATGACTCTGAGGTTCTTAGCCTCGCAGGTCGGGGTAGGAGGAGGGCGAAGGGAGGCCAGCCAGAGAGTAAGGGGAAAGGGTGGCGAAGGTGTGCCGATGAGGAGGATCTCCATCTTGCTGTCATTCAGACAAAGATCATTGGTGGCACACCAACCTTGAATGGCAGTTAGGCAATCAGAGATGAGATAGGGTGAGCAGGTGGCTGAGGGCAGCCTGAAAATGAGTTGAGTGTCATCAGTGTAGCAATGGTAATTTGAGCAGAAAATGGCAATGCAGTGGGCGGGAGTTGCCAGGTATTGGTTGAAAAGCCAGGGCGAGAGGTTAGAGCCCAGGGGAACACCACAGGAAGAGAGGAAGATAGATGATAGGAAGGACCCAAGTTCGAACTGGGAGGGTTGATCAGAGAGGAAAGAGGTGAGCCAGACCAGAGTCTGGTTATCACGGAGACGGTTGGGCAGAATGGTATGGTTGACCGTTTCGAAAGTAGAAGAGAGATCGAGGAGAATGAGGACAGATGGAATGTTAGAGTCAAGGTTGGTGAGCAGATCTTCACGGATGTTCAGGAGAGCAGTTTCCATGATTCTGGCAGCTCTGAAGCCAGACTGGTGGTCATGGAGACAGCCAACAGAATTGGAATGAAGGTTAAGCTGAGAGATAGCCAACTTTTCCAGGAGTTTGCCCAGAAAGGGAGTAATGGAAATTGGGCGATAGTTAGCCAGACAAGAAGCTGTGGGTTTCTTGAGATTAGGATGCACAAGGGAGTGCTTCAGAGGGGAGGGGAAGGATCCTGAGGCATAGGAGTGGTTGCAAAAATCAGCAACGCCCGGAGCAAGGGTGTCAATGTGGTCCTCGATGAATAAATAAATTAATAAATATTCTTAATACACACGCTTGGTTCCTAGTCCATTGTGACACCGGATATTTGTTGAGGTTGTGTTCAAGCCAGGTTGGAGGCCTTACCATAGTGAACTCTTCATAAAAAATCCAAAGTGTTTTTATTGTGCGCCACATTCATTGTGGGCGAAGGAGCTCTCTGACTTGGCTGTGACCATGTAATAAACCGCGGCAAGTCAAAGGCATGCGATTTTAACTGTGACAGTTCTTGCGCTCATTGCGCTATGCTTTACGTCAGAGCATAATGCAAAGGAATAAGGAAAGACTGCTATATTAGTGGCAATGTGACAGCTGGACCGAATTGTTTGTGGGGCTCAGCTGTATTATATGGGTTGCAGCACGAGAGAGGGCAAGGGTATTGTAAATAGTCTATCAATTCCTAGGGCAACTGTTTAAAGTTGAGGGCTATGCTATACTTTACATGCAGAACAGTTGTCAGATAAGTAACACAGATACCACCAGCGTAGGCCATCTTGTCTGTACCATCTCATTATTGCAGTAAATGTAGTATAATGGATCCAAACGTGGTGGCGATAATGCATAGTCATCTATAGAAAAATACCAAACTGGTTGTCCGTGCCATTGTCAGTGTCCAGGCCACCTGTCCCTCTAGAGTGAAACCCCTCAGTACCCCCCTACTCTTTGACCCACCCACCTGAGTCCCGTGTATGTCCATTTCCGACGCAGATGTTCTGACTGCTTGATCCCTTCCACTTACCAGTGGCAGGGGAGCCTGAGAGAGAGGCTGAATTCCTATGGGTGGGGATTTGGGAGTGAAGGTTTTGGAAAAATTCTGTATCCAGTGAGGACTTCAGATGGGCTAGAGAGGCTTATGTTAGGAGAGTCTCATTTCATAAATTCAGATGGAAGTGGGCTCTATGAGGTGCTAGAACAGTTTCGGTTAAGGGGGCCTAGATTCATTTAAATTCAAGTAGAAGGTGGGCTCTGGAAGGGGCTGGCATAGCTTATGTTAGGAGAGCTGATTCCATTTAATGACTCTTGTCACAGCAGCCAGACCTGAATTGATACATAAGAAGACTTATGGATGGGTTATGTAGTTTGTGGGAGAGGATCGGGTGCTGCGTTTTGGTGGCTGGATTGAGGCAAATGAGTTTTTTTTGTCATGCTGGAGCAAATAGGTCAGATTAGGTATGCAAGGGGGGGGAAGAGCCATGTTTTGTGTGCTTTCCTGAAGACAAGGTGGCCATCGACGCGCTGGATGTTTACAGGGAGAGGGTTCCAAACTGTGGGTGCTGTACTGAGAAGGAGGTGCCCCAGTACGAGTTGATATGGTCGCTGGAATTACGAGTAAAAGTGTTGAGCCAGATCTGAGGCTTCTGTTTGGTCTGTAGTGAGTAAATATTTGTTGCTGGTATTCAGGTGCTTTATTGTAGAAGTCTTGATGAGTGATACAGATCGCTTTGAAGGTAGCACGCCAAGTTGATGAATCTAACAAATGGGTGGTTTTGGAACGTGAAACTTGAGGGAGATGGGAGAATGAAAAGTGATTTGTTTTATTGGTATTTATGATTATGTAATGAAAGAGTCTGTAAGATATTTTGTAAGATACTTGTAAAGATACTTATACAAAGCCACTATTATGGTCGTATTATAATAAATAAAATAATACAAAAATATATATATATATCCACTGGGACATACTTTCAGTGATAGACAACAAGGACTGGTCTAGGGAATCCCCCTAACTTCCTACTGAACTTTAAAACACCTTTTACAGTGGTAGGCAGGCAGGCAGGCTGCTAACAGCCTACTACCCTGAAATAACCGGTTGAGGCAGGGCTTTTGAGCCATTGTCAGTTGTTATGGCCCTCCCTGGATACTTATTGCCATTAGCAACACAGAAAAATATCTACGGTGCTAATAGTTCATTGTTATGGTGAAAAGAGGTTCCAGTGGGCAGAAAACTACAAAACAAGATGACCACCATCGAAATAGCAAATGGTGCTCTATAAAGAAGCATTATCTATTTCCACATCAGCACATAAAATGGGAGGAGCATTAGATGAGGGGCAGCAGGAAAAGGAGGGTTAATTTGAAATGGGAGAAGTGGGGAGTGAGGGAGAGAATAACCAAAAGCTTTCTCGTGACGCAGAGTTATACAAGTGGACTCAGCTCATGTTATGAGCAATCGTCAAGGAACTCTTTGTCATCCTAAGAGAATTGAAAAACCTACCCCCTCAAATACCCAAATGAGGTCTGATGAAGTTTACTATTATCCAAGATGCACTAGCCAACAAAATTGAATTGCTCACCAAGAAAATGAAGGCCAAAGAAATACAACTCGTGACCATGTCCCCTCCGAAGGCCACTCGGAGTCCCTCAGCCTCCTATAATCCTACCTTATCCCCCCTTTTCTCCTTCAACCAAGTAACTCGAGCCACTGTCTTGGATACCATCCAGCTTTCAAAACCCTCCAATTGCAAGGGAGAATCTTGCCCCGCACATATTGTCAAACTTTGTGCTAAAATCGTGACCCTCAGCATCACCGGCTTTGTCAACATCTCCTTCAGGACTATTGTCAACCACACTAGCATTAAAACAGCTTGGGTTACTCTGCTCCTCAAAGAACCTTCACTGGACCCCTCCCAGCCCACTAACTACCACCCTATCACTACTGTTCCCTTTTTGCTAAAAATCCTAGGCCCCATTGCGTACTGCCAAGTTTAACAATTCCTCGAACTCCACTATATCCTTGGAGCAAGAGAGTCAGGCTTCCGCCCTAAGCACAGTACCGAGACAGCCCTACTTGACCTTAAAATGCAATTTTACATTATCCATGATTCAGTCATCTAGCTATCCTCCTCTTCCTCTATGACCTCTCAGCAGCGTTTGACCTTGTTGACCATGGCATGCTATACCAGCACCTGAGTTCACACTTCCACTTTCCACAGACACCGTCTCCTGGCCAAATCATTTCTCAGCGGGTGCACATCCACAGTCTTCATCGATAACTCAGCTGCCAAACAAATCCCAGTGCCCTTCACTGTTCCCCAGAGCTCACCTCTGTCTCCCTCTGTAAAACCTATACTAAACCCCTATTTGACGTCCTGGGTTCCCTCTGCATCATCTATACCAATTTTGCTGATGATGCACAAATTCTCATCCCCCTTACCGGAAACTATGCAGCTCGCCCCACGACCATCAACAATGTGAACAACACTATTCCAAACGGTATGGCCACTAACAACATCTGCCTCAATGATAAAACAGAACTACTCATTGTAGGTTCGCCCCACTCCCTCAGCAAACTTGCAACAGCCTATTCCTCATTTCCCATTTATGGCACCTCTTTACTGGTCCTCAAACAGGTCAACACGCTGGGGGTTTATTTGAACACAGAGTTAACCATGACCAAGCACATGAATGCCCTTGCTTCATCCACAGTTTATGCCGCCAAACTAATTTCTATGAGCAGACAATTTCTCTCTCCTAGCAGCTACCTAATGCTTGCTAGAGTTACTATACTTAGTAGTCCAATTTGCTGTCATGTTCTCGATAATGGCATGTCAGCCACTGACCTGGCCAAGCTCTAACTACTCCAAAATGAAGCCCTGTGCATCGCATTGCGATCTGACCATATCACAGCAACTCGACACAAGGTCCACTGGCTCCCTGTCGAAGCCTGCATTGACTTTAAAACATTAACATTTGCTCACCATTGCATTTAAAAAAGAAGCCCCCCTCTACCTGCAGAATAGCATTGCAAAGAGACAGCAGGTACATCAAGTCTAATCTTCCAACAACCTCCCTGTCACTCCTCGATTCAAACACGCCAGAGCAGGAGGTGTCAGCTTCTGTGTCACAGCCCCCACCCTATGGAACTCACTACCCCCAATCATCAGAAATGAACGCTCCTACCCTACCTTCAAGAGACTTGTGAAAACCTGGCTGTTTAACAAATATGAATAAATATACCCTGCAACTGTTGCTACTTTGATGTTGATCCTGATTTCGATTTTGAGGTTGATGTCTTTCTTGCTAACTTGCACAAACGCCATGATAACCACGGATCTGGGCGTTACCTAAATGCTAAAAATGAATAAATAAATAAAATTACTTGCGTTACCCTTTTATATTCTTTTCTTTAAAAATTGTGTTTTTTTCTACAATTTCTACAATGAGGTTTTGTCTTCACTTACTAGCAATAGTTGCATTATGGATGCATTGTTGTATGTATTTACCATATATGAATCCTTATGTGGCGTTTATTTTAATTCTGTGAAGTATATTATATAAAAGCATTATCAGTATCAAATAAATACAAATGATAGGCAACAAGAAAACATGTTTTCAACCTACCTCAGAATTACAATACTCTTTGTTTTTTATAGATGTATTGAATATGAAAAGGGTTTGGCCAAGAAGCATTGTACAAATAGCATAGTGATGGCTGGGGCAGTTCCATAATTGCGTGTTTCATATAGTCAGGATATAAATTGGATTTGGGTTGAACCAGTGTGCGAGGGATTTAATTATTTTATGAAGCCAGCTCCAAAGGGGTGGTGGGTAGACCTTATTCTGAGTTGATGACAATGGTGAAAGTTGGCTTGGGGCTTACAATACAGGAAGAGAGAAATCCTAACCCATTTGTACAGATGTTGATTATGGAATGGCACAAGCCGCTATCCACTACTGTAAAACACTAGTTTTATTCATTGTGTATTGGAACTCGGCTAAGATTGAGGACAATTCTTTTCTTAATCGTTTAACATCACTGATCGATGATTCCTACATTAAATCTCTTTGGAGATCTAAATGTTAAGTGTTTAGATAAGTGGGAAATTGTAATCCAGATGGCTAATTTAAAAAAAAAAAACAGCTCTGTGGATTTGTGAATCGAGATTGCGAGATTTTTCCATGCTTAATGGGCAAACAAAGGGGGATATTCCGAGTAAGTTCACGTGGGGACGTGGAGAGTAGAGAGCACATCATGACTATTGGCTTGTGTCGAGAAATATGATCGATTCAATTGACACCCTGATAGTTACTCCGTTGGCGCATAGTGACCGTCAGCTTCTAGCAGTCACATGGAAGGGCGAACTTCTGACCCCAGCTGTTATGTCGAGACTCCCGATCCAACTCTCATATGGAGGCAATAGATTGAGAATTAGCACCTCGGAGCCCATTACCGAGAAGTACCGCATGAAGGTGTTGGCGGGTAAGGCGGTTTTAGACTATTCAAGCCTTTTCCAAAGATTTAGAGAAAAAAGTCGGGTAGGTCTAAAGACAGAGTTCGTAAGACTCCATGTATACAAGGAGGTGATTGAGGCTAGAAGACAATATCGAGCGGATATGAGAAAATTAAACAGGCTCCATGATGAGGACAGTGATAGACTCCAGAAACAAAGAAGAGAGCAGAACAAAAACTGGCTGATATCTTCTAAGGCCCTGAGAGTACAACACGACACGGAGCATATGCTGAGAACTGTGAGTAATAAGAACACATGAAATTTGTGGGCCTCTTTGAATAATAACACATGTTATCAATCAGCAGCCCTTCCTAATACTGTCTCAGAGAAGATCTGCATCGCTAATTTTTCTACTCTTTTTGCGCGACCAGGATCTGAGTGTTTCCCAGAAGAGGGGGGAGTGCATTGACATTGAGCGTTTGGGTTTGAAAGGGACTGCATCAAAGCCTTAATTAAAAACTGAGCTCTTCACGTGCCCCATGCCCTGACGGCTTCACAAATGCATTTCTGAAGCAAAACCCGCAGGAATGGGCAGGCATTTGTCTGCTCTTATTTTATGAGATCTCTGCAGCACGTGAACTTCCAACCTCGTGGGAAAATACATTAATAATCCCTGTCTCGAGACCACCAGGGGGCGCGGAGCATGCTAGTCGTGTAAGGCTCGCGCTCCTCTTGCCCCGATGGGCCTAGCGTGCCATTCTAAACCCTGGCCGGGATTATTCATTGAAGCCTGAGAGGACCTGCGCCCGGGGCAGTCAGCCCCACCGAGGCCGCTGACCAGGGGACCAAGCCCACCGCAGCCCTGGACCAGGGTGCCAGGGGAAGGCTCCAGGAGGGATGCCAATGGCTGCGGGCTGCCCGTGCCTGGGACCCCGGGCGCGGTACACCTAGCTGCACCATCGCCCCCCCTGGGACCGGGGTGAGGCCCGAAGTGTTGGGGACCCCCAGCACCCACAAAACACGCCTTGAGGCCCAGCGCAGGTGGCGACGCTCCCGTGCCAACAGCCCCGGACAAGTGGCACGGTGAGCCAAGCCTCGCCGAAACGAAGATCCGCGGGAGCCCGGCGGCGGAGAGACGCACCATCCGAGCCCCCCAATCATAGGCTGTACACAGGAGCAGGCGAGTGGAGGCCAACACCAACGACGACCAGAAGAGCGGCCCACCTGAGCGGAGTGGAAGCCCACCCATCTTACGCCCGAGCTGAGCGGCCCCTACAGGAGATCCACAGGGACGCCGGCGCCTTGGTCCAATTCGCGCTGGGGACCCCGGAGGCGTCCTGCATTGCCGAGCTACCGCCACCCCCTCAGAACACTTTGGGGGATCGAGCGCTGGGGCCTCTGCCCTGGCGCACACGACACAGCCCAGGCCCCTCACACGCACTCAACAAGCGGGGGCCCACGAGCTGAGGAGGGCACCCATTAGGACCTGAGGAGCCCCCCATCTGACCAGTGGGGGAGCCCCTCAGCCCACCCCCGAGCGAGGAGGCCTGCGGGGCCATCCGTATGTGATGGCGCCGGTGGGAGGAGGCGCCCGGGCCTAGAGCGTCGGCCTGCCCCAAGGACAGCACGGAAAGGAGGTGAGGAGACGTAGAGGGGAAGTGCATCATTGAGGAAACAGCGCTGGGGTGCCCCCCTTAACCCCTTGCGGCCCCCACCTGGGCTACAACCCTTTCTCCAGCTCCCCCAAAAAAAGGGACAAGGCGGCTTTCACCCCACCAGCGGCTCCATATCGCCCCCTGCCTATACAGCAGAGGCCTACAATACCAAGCAGGTCACAGCCTCAATCCTTGGAAGCCCTGCAGGCCCCCCGCACAATATCAAGACCTACAGCCAGATACTCGGCACCGCAACAACGTAGAGGGGCTGGGGCGCCCCGCCGAACTCTGAGATTCCCACAGGTCCACCCTGTTGGAGGCACCACACCAAGAGGCACCAAAAGAGCAACATTCTGGAGCGGCCTCCAGCCACCAGGGCAATTGTTTCCCTCCAATGCTTTCACCGCTCACAAACAGCTCCGAGTGAGGCCCACGGAGCCACCATGCCCTCAGGCAGTGACCCCCCGCCTCTGCAGCCTAACGAAGGATGACCTCAAGGACATCCTTCAGGAAATCAAAGCTATTCGCACCGACATACAGGCCTCCATAGTGGACCTCAGAGGAAGAGTGGACACCTTGGAGGAGAAAATGGAAGGAATGGAAAATAACCACCTCCAGACAGATGTTTTGGACATGAAATGCGAGGCTAACAGACCTTGAAATGAGAGAGGAGGACATAACTTTGAGGATGGATGACCTGGAAAATAGGGAACGCCGAAATAACCTATGCATATGGGCTTGACCCAGCAAAGAGGGGAGACGGCGGCTGATGTGGGGAGGAAGGTTCAAGGTCTGATCAACCAACTCTTTACATTTGAAGGGGGCAAGGAAGTCCAGCTTGAAAGAGCACATCGAGGTGGAGGGGGCGTAGGAGGGGGCCCAAGATCCATTGTGGTGCGTTTCCTCCGGTATAGAAAGAGAATGGAGGTCCTGGAGAAGGCAAAAAGGCTTGAGAGCTTCATCTTTGAAGGCAACACAATTAGGATCTACCAAGACCTGTCCATCCTCACGCTCACCTGCAGAAGGGAGTGTCACCCGCTCACCCAGTGGCTCACCAGCCAGGACATAAGATACAGATGGTCGTTCCCATTTGCCCTCTCCTTCGAGCGAACTGGTGTAGATTACAGGGTGACGAGCGGCAAATAAGCCATGCAAGTTCTCCAAGTGCTCAAGGGCGACGTTCTGGAGGAGGGAAACAAAGAAGGTACACAAGCATGGCCAGAACCCAGGAGACAACCTGAGGGCCCCTGGTCCACAAAGAAGAAGACAAAGGGCAGAAGAAAATTCAGGAAACCAAACACCCTCACGCCGGAGGCTGGGGAGGACTAGGCGAATAAAGACTTACCATCAGGGAATGCAAGGACACCAGTTTGGCAATCCCGGCCGGGGACACAGAGTTCACTGAGAGACCTGCGGTGTACGGATACACACTCATCCTGGTGGCATCACCGTTGGCAGGCGTCCCGAACGGGAAAGAGAGGGAGGAGGGGGGAGAGGAGGGTGGTTGGGATAGAGGTTCTTGGGCTCAGACCCAATCCAGCTCCAGAAGGTAACAGGGCAACTTACACAGGACCGGGGAAAAGATGAACACAAGGCAAAGAACCGATGACAGACAATAAGAGGAAGAGCCGGGCCGAGACCCTTAGAATAGGCTCCCTCAACGTTAAGGGGCTTAACTCCCCAACAAAGCGCTCTCTTTTGGGGAGGGAAATGAAAAATGCGAGAGTTAATATCCTCTTTGTACAAGAAACTAGGACACTCAAGGGGGAGGAGAGGGCGATCCCGGGACTCCATGTGGGTCAGACCTTCTGGGCATCCGGCCACACTAAGAGAGGGGGTGTCGGAAACATACTGCACAGGAACCATAAGCTCACCGAGGTAGCCTGATGGGGAAGGGAGGACGGGAGAGCCATGGTAGTATGGTACAACATTGTTTCATCGCCAGGCTTTTAAACGTGCACATTACATCGTATGTGCTCATTGAATTTTTTAGTGGGGGGTGGGAAAGGGCAAATAAGGGTTTGGGCGGGTGGGCAATAGTAAAAAATAAGTGTGGGTGGGTCGATGGAATGTGCACGCTTAAAAGCCTGGCGATGAAACAGCAGGCGATGAAATCACATGGAACCGGTAGTATCATGCAATGTACATAACTCCAGAATTACCTTAGCTGCCATATATTGCCCTAATGTGGGTCAGATGGGATTTATCCAAGAAGTCCTTGCGGAGACGTTGACCAGAGCGGAAGGGCTCCTCCTCCTGGGGGGTGATTTCAATATGTGGGCAGATCGGGAGTTGGACCATAGTGGTAAGGCCATCCCACCAGGCAGCAGAGGGGGACGACCATGTGGAGGGTTTCGGGTCCTAATGTGGGAGCAGGGACTGGTGGACATATGGAGGGAGCTCCATCCAATGGGGAGGGGATATACCTTCCACTCCGCAGTCCACGGTGCGAGGACTAGAATAGACTATCTATTTATGGGGCACCAGTACATGAGCAGAATAGAGGCCTCCGAGATCCGCCCAGTCAGTTGGTCGGACCACAAAGTGGTCTGGTCTGACATTAGCATATCGGGTCTAAAACCCAGGGAATCCCTATGGAGATGTAACGACTTCCTTCTTAGGGATGTGGTCTTTAAAGAGGAGATGATAACGGCGGTCAGAGAATATTTCCAGCTAAACTATACTGGAGAAGTCGACCGGGAGATAGTATGGGTGGCGGCGAAGGCAACCTGGAGGGGTAGGTTGATTAGCGAAGGGGCTTCCAAAAAGAGGGAGAGGACTCTCCAGACTCACAGGCTAAGGCCTGAGATTCTCACACTGGAGAGGTTGGAAGGGAAGGGAAGGGGGAGGCGGAGGTGGAGAGGGAGAGGGATCTGGGCATTGCAAAAGTGAAGAGGCAGGAATTGAGGGAACTAGAGATGGGCAAAATTGTAGCTGGACTCCAACACCTACGCCAAAGATGTTATGAAAAAGGTGACAAGGCGGATGCCATGTTGGCAGCTAAACTCCGAGGTCAATGGGCTGAGAGATGGGTGACAAGAATTGTAAGCGGGGAAGAGGGGGAAAGATCAGATCCTGAAGGCATTGCTGAGAAGTTTACTGGCTTCTACGAAACCCTATATGGGAGGGACGGGGGGCAGAGAAGGAAACACTCAATGCATACCTCAGTGGGGTCACCCTCCCACCCTTCGAATCCCAGAAGCAGCTGCCCTGGATGCCCCTATAAAAGAAGAGGAGGTACTCAAGGCAATATCAGGCCTGAAGCTGGGAAGGACCCTGGGAGAAGATGGGTACACTGCAGGCTTCTACAAGGCCTTCTCGGGCCACCTAGCGGGATTCCTGGCAAGTCTATTCTCTAACATCATGACCACAGGGAGGGCACTCCCATCATTTGGTAAAGCATTAATTACTGTGATTCTGAAGGAGGGGAAGGACCCGGCAGACTGTCGTTCCTATAGACCGATCTCTCTCCTGAATGTGGATGCAAAACTATTCACCAGGATTATTGCTACGAGGATTGATGGCCATATGCCGGGGTTAATCCACTCTGACCAGGTGGGCTTTATACAGGGGAGGCAGGGGGCGGACACCCTTCGTAAAACCCTGCATGTCATGAGGGAGGCAGCACCGAAGGGTGATAACCCGGTCCTGGTGTCCATCGATGCTGAAAAGGCGTTTGACCGGGAGGACTCGGGATTCTTGTACGGGGTACTTGAGAAGCTGGGTTTTGGGGTGGGGATCAGAAAAGCCATTAGAGTCACGGTCAACGGTCACCTATCACGCATATTTTCCCTCCAAAGAGGGACGGGGCAGGGCTGCCCCCTCTCCCCGCTCTTGTTCACCATGACCATGGAGATCCTGGCAGAATACCTCAGAGGTTCCCAGATGGTTCGGGGTATCAACATAGGCGACCGTACCTTCAAACTAGGCCTCTACAAAGACGATATTCTGCTACACCTGAGGGAGCCCATTAGATCGGTCCCGGCCACCTTGCAGGTCATCGAACAGTTCGGTCGCTTTTCAGGCTTCAGGGTAAACATAAGCAAGTCTATGATCTTTCCTTTCGCTCCAGATATGGAAAGGAACTTGGCCGAATTGATCCCCTGGGTCTCCAAATCTGCACCGAGGGTATAAAATATTTGGGGATTAATATTGTGAGACCCAACGAAGACTTGAGCCAGGCAAACTACCCCCCTCTGTTTGATAAACTCTTCAGGGACATCGAGGGTTGGGCAAAGGGGCAAATTTCATGGATGGGAAGAATAAATGCCATATAGATGAACCTCCTCCCCAGGGTGTTATACGTTTTCCAGATGCTTCCATTGGAGGCCCCGGAATCCTACCTCAGTGAAGCCAATAAACAAATAACCAAATTCATATGGCAGGGCCAGAGACCCAGAATAGGATATGAGACTCTCACCCTCCCCAAGAAAAGAGGGGGAGTAGCCCTCCCAGACTTGTGAAAAATATCATAGAGCGGCCCAGCTTAGGGTGTTGGCCCCACAACTCAGGGAGAACCCCAACAAACAATGGGCCTATCTCGAAGACGTTTACCTGCACCCAGTCACAGTAGGTGAATGGCTATGGGTTCCATTGAAGAAGCTACCAAAAAGAATTAGGGACCACCACATACTTGGAACAATGTGGAAAGCATTGACAGGGAAGGGAACTAGAGAGAAGGTGACCACTTGGCCCTCGCCACTGAGCCACCTTTGGTCCATGCCAGTCCTAGAAGAAATTCCAGGCCATGAACATTACCAGACCTGGTTCGACGCTGGACTAGCCAGAGTCGGTCAGTTGGTGAGGGAGGACACCTTCATAACCATTCAGGAGCTTGAGGAGGCTATGGGAATTGGTAGCCTCTCCCCGCTCCTATATTTATGACTCAAGGGCGTCCTAAAGAAAGCAAAACTAAAGCCCTGTATATAAAGAAAGCTCACCCCGGTCGAAAAAATTCTAGACTCCCACGTAGAAATGAAAGCACTCATCTCCCTCCTTTACGGAGCTCTTATGATGCCCCGAGAGGGAACAACCAAAAGCCTTAGAAGGAAATGGGAGAGGGACCTGGGCTGTGGAATAGGGGATGGTCTCTGGGGACGTATCTGTACTAGGGCATTCAAGACATTTATCTCCTGCCAATATAAGACACATGCCGTCAAACTTCTTCATAGGTGGAAGTACGACCCGATCACTCTCTCTAAGATGTTCCCAGACGTCAAACCGGTGTGCTGGCACAGATGCGGGGAAAAAGCCAACTATTGGCACATGTGGTGGTCATGCAGGAAGGTTCAAGCTTTCTGATCAGAAATCCTAAACTGGCTAAAAGATGCGGGAGAGGGGGTTTATCCACAAGATCCTATCCTGTTAATGTTTGGCCTGCAGCTAAGGGATGAACACTTGGAGGAAACTCCCGGAGAATCGCAGGGTCCCACGACCCGGCCCGAAACCACCCTTAGCATATAACACTTTGCTTTAAACTTGGGGGAGTCGGTCAACCACTGACGGCCGTTAGCCCGGTTGGAGTTGCCCCAGGAGACGTACTAGGAACATGCTGTTTTTGCGTCCCGAGACAATGGGTTCGGGGGTAGAGGGGAGGATGGGTGAAAACATCAGGGATTTATGGTTTGTTTGTGGTGTTATGATGGGCACTTGCCCAAAAGTTTACATGCTGTAAAAGCTCTCTGTTACCTTTAAATACCAATAAAAATTGATTAAAAAAAAAAATCCCTGTCTTTAAGACACGGGACAGGGAAACTGAAACTATCGACCTATTGCGTTGCTGGACATCTTTGGAAACATTTCTGCCACCCTACTATTGCAGCGTCTGGGCTCATGGGCGAATAAGTATGGCTGCCTGGATCCCAGACAGGCTGGCTTTGTAAAGAGAGTGGGCACAAACCTCAACCTCTTCCTGCTGAACCTGCTGAAACTAGAGGCCATTAGATCAAAGACTAAAATAGTCAGGATATAATAGTTAATACCTTAAACTAAATACTGTTAGGAAGCAGGAGGCGGTAAATGGGTACAGCTACACGTCACCTCGACCATGATGAAGTGAGATCGAAAGATATCTAGGCTACTTCTGGTATTGTGCAGTATGGTTGTGACCAAGCAGTTGGGGCTCAAGTGCCTCTTTTGGGGTAGAATGAAGCCTTGTTTGCATATTGTCTTTCCAATTCTATAGTGGCTTCTATAGTGGCTTCTATAGTGGCTTGGAAAGCTGGAAAACAATGGACTGGGCGATTTCCCAACCATCAACCGTCAGTGTTGCCAATATCCCCTCTAGTTGGCTGGAAACGCCCAGAGCAGGGTCCGGAGCCTGTGCTGTACCTAGAGACCCAAGCTGGAGTTGACAGATGATGCCCACAGAGAGCACGCCCAATGCAGGCTCTGTGTACGTACACTGTGAGAGTTCTGTGGCTGTCTCAGTACTAGGATACAAGTCTTATTACCTTAACACCAACATCTGACATGTCATTTATTTATTAATAGTTAATGTGTATTCATCTTTTTTCATCAAAAAATCATAAAGGTTTTAGTTTGGATACCTAACATTGGATTAACTGAAGATATTATGTTGAGATGCAATAATGCATGAGTTTTCAAAGTCTCATCTAAGGGTAAAAACCAAAAATGAGGGGAAATAAACAGTAATGCAGGTTTTGCATCCACAGCGGATACTGTGATCTTCTTTATCAAACAGCGACACAACAGAACCGTTGGCTGCAGATAGAGCAGTGCAACTTAACTGCTTACAGGACTTGCGGTTGACTAGCTAAAACAGCGCAGTCGTTTGTGTTTTTCCAAACGTCTGAGACATGCTTTCTAAAGCAGGGCATGGTGTCTTTGAAAATATGCCTTTTTCTGTTCGTGATAAACATGTCTCCAAGTGCAGAGTGCAGAAGCATCCTGTGTTATAGTGCATGTGTCTCACAAATAAGATTGCATTTATGAAAATGTCTGCCCCAAGGTTGAACATTCTCAAATCCTAGATGCTTTTTCTAGAATCCCAATACTGAGGGACTGCAGCGATAAAATAATACTTTCCAAAAAGGCACCTTACATCACTATGCAACACAAACTCTCATTTTTGAAGGCATCTACAAACAATCTGTGACTGTTTTTATTTTTGTACCCGCCGTAAGTTATAAATAAAAGACTCGGGCAACGCGTGTTTCACATTATCTGGCACTTCCTCAAAGCAATACTTTCTGTAGTTATTTGGCAAATAATGATCACATTTGTTCTGATCTTGATGGTCGTGCAGATCATCGTACCTCCGTCCCCAAGTACCGCACAGGCAGGACAAATAAACTGCCTGTGCAATCTTTGAGGCCACAGGTGTTGTGAGCCGTCAATCAGGAACCAGGAACACCGGAAGAACCCCCAGACCACTGTAAGGCAATGGGTGATTATTTAAACAGGTGCAGTACTAAGGAAATACAATGTAAACACATATTGGAATAGGGCTTACCCCAGTGTATGACAGCAGTGCCTTGAATGTAGTGGGTAGCAGGAGGTCGAGGGCTGGAAGACCAGGCATTCCGCTCGGCTTGTAGGAGGATAACACCTGGGTCAGATGGAAAAGACCCAAAAGCACAAGTTCCAAGATACAGAATTCAAAGATCCAAAGTTCCAGAGAGATTGATCGGAAGCAATCCAGGGGATGGGCAAAAATCAAGTCCGTTCAGCAGTCCGAGGTTGTAAGGGACAGAAGTTCCGAATTCCGAGGAGTAGACAAAGATCGAGTCCGTAAGGCAATCCGAGGTCGTACAGGATACAGTTCCAAAATCCAAGGAGAAGGCAAAAAATCTGGTCCGTTGAACAGTCCGAGGTCGAAGTAAACGTGATTTGAAGGGAAAAACAAGAAATGCCAAATATCCTCACGAGATCAGCTGTGAAGCACTGCTTCTGTGTTTTCTGATGCTCTTGAACTCGTTTCAGGCAGTCACGTGATGTGAATAACGGAAGCGTGCACCGTGAGGATTGTCACGTGATCTTGATCATGTGATGTGGGATGATCGAGGTTGCTGTGGGAATCTCTCTATGTGTCGCCAGGATGCTCGTGAAGACCGGGGACGTTGCCAGTTGTGGGAAAGTCTCCATGGCAACTGCCAACGAAATGAAGGACGGAAAACACCCGGATTGCTAGTGTTTTCACTCGTTGGGTAGGATGCTGCCGCCTTGATGTGTGTGCCGTGACTGCCTTTGCAGATAAGTGTGAGGAGGGAGGAGCAGCTGTACTGGGGACTTGACAACATTCAACATACAAAATAGCAAAATCGTACTTTACAAATAACCTGAACAAAACATAAATTCAATTTGCATTTTGTTTTCAGTCTTCCAGACAGAAGGGGCCAGAATACCACAGGCTCATAAGCATGAGCTTTTATTTTCCATGATGCCAGCTGCAAAAAGAATATGCGAAACATCTCAAAAACAAGTATACAAGGGGGCAAGAAGCGGGAGGGGAGAGCGGTAGAAAAAAAAACATCCCACAGACCAAACAGTATTTGGGTGTGCCTTGTACGTCCTTTTGCTCATTGTATAAAACACCAAAACCTGTCAATATATTGAGGTTTTACTCCACTCATATGTTAACGTCGACAAGCGCTAAAAAAACACAGCGCAATAAAAACGGCATGGTGGATGGGAAAAATAACATATCTAGACAACCAACTGTGTGTGTTCTGTAAATTCAAAACCACCTAAGTAGCAAAACTGTTAATTGTATAAATGTATCTCCCAATTTGTGCATAAAGCCATGTGTTAGTGTGATGAGAGATCCCTTCAGTGAGAGTGTTTTGTATCCGGATAATTGTTTGAATGGAGGCAATTTTGACCTTGGCAAAGCTTGTGCTTTGCTTGCATTTCATCTATGAGCGGAAATGTTGGCGGTATCCAGCTAATTATGCAGCGACTGCATTCAAGTACACTTCCGGTGTATATGGTTCTACGATGTTTGCTCGAGAAAATGTGTTCAGGACCCATGTGCTGGAATTATTTTTTTTATTTTACACATTTTATTGCAAAAGAAGCAGGGGAAGACCCCGGCCCGCAACCCCAACAAACACCACCAAGACCCCCTAACTTAATATATTGCTAAACCTAACCCACACATCTACTTTTGCGGCCAAATGTGCACAAAACACTCAAACAAATGGGCTTCGAACAAATAGGCCTGCAAGCAAATGGTCTTTTACCAACGTATACAGAGCGGAGAGTAGTGTTTTGATCAAAGTTAGAGTACCAAAACTATGTAATATTTAACACATTAGTTCTCATAATCAGAAACAACACTATGCAAGAGTGAATAAATGGTTACTATTGGAAAACCTTTTAAAATGCATTCATTTCTCAATGCATATTCAAGCCCACATGCATACTTTCCAGTGCAAAAATCCAGCCGCCTTCACACATCTCCATGTTTCTCCTTGTCGTCTCATCTTGGTGAGTCAGAGAGTTTTGATGAAACCAGTGATTCTTACAGCGTGTTTGTTTTGTTCACAATGTTCTTTAATGCAGTACCAATTGCCATTGGATATCCTGGATTCTTAATTTGATCTGTCCATTAGTTCCAACAGGTGCTATGTCAGTGCTCTTTTCGTGCTTCCCCCAAAACGTTTTGTTGCAGATACATATCAACTCGTAAACAATGTTAGCAGAGTGTTTATTGATACGGTCTCTAATCTACGCCCTGTTGCCAAGGAGATTGATGTGATCAGTTTTGAAGACGCCGCTGCTAGTATTGTTGGAATCCATATTGTAACTTGTTGTGGTACTGTCTGTAACAGGGACAAATAATGTGTTAAAGTGTTAATGCTTTAGTATAAATAATTAGGGCTGCAAGGACAGTTCAGGGACAAAGTGCTTGTCTTGGAAGCAAGACAACACTGATCAGCATGTGTTCGTTACACGGTTCTTCGCTTAGAGACTTCTCTCAGGCATGAAATGCGATATAAAAAGCCTAATTTCATTTTTTATTGGATATTCCTTTATGTACTCAAGTCTGTCAGAGTCAAGTAATAGAAGGTTCCAGTAGAAGTTTCGGTTTTGTACATAAAGACTGTGGGCCTCATCACGAGTTGGGCGGTAACGCCGGCGCTATTAGCGCCGGCACTAATAGCCCTACCGCCAAACCCCCGGCGCTATTAGCACCGGATCACGGGTTGGCGGAAGGGTTATTGCCCATTCCCCATTGGGCCCATTCAGGAATTTCTCATTCCCCATTGGGCCCAATGGGGAAAATTCGCGCTATTAACGCCGGCGGTAATCGCGCCGAAAATCGGCAAATTTGCTGCGGATTTCCCCCCAGCTCAGAGCGCTACCGCGGCATTTAAGGGTTACTGCCAGACTCGCGATGAGGCCCTGTGTCCAAATGGTCGCATGTACAGAAGGTTGTACAAATGCTAGCACCAAAAGTTTGAACACCAAAAGTTCGAACTTTTGGTGATAGCATTGTATGTAAGTTTAAAAAAACAAAAAAAACCACGGGCTCTGCAGGGTTGTCCCCTGCAACGCACCACTCACTATACTATATAGTATAGTGAGCGGGGTGTTGCGGGGGACACCCTCGCAGCACACCTGCGAAAAAAAAAAGAAAAAGGGTGTGGGGTCCCCCGCAACACCCCGCTCACTATACTATATAGTATAAACCCCCGCTCACTATACTACATAGTATAGTGAGCGGGGTGTTGCAGAGGACACCCCCGCAGCACACCCGCGAAAAAACAATTGAAAAAAAAATGGGGGCTGCAGGGGTGTCTCCCGAAACACCCCGCTCACGATCCTTAACACTATAGTGAGCGGGTGTTGTGGGGGAAACCCCTGCAGCCCCCTTACATGAAAAGGACCCTGCAGCGCCAGTTCCCGATCACAGAAGTGAAAGGGAACTGGCGCAGTAGGCACCCAGCATGAAGAGAAGGTAAGTGGGGTTTGTTTATTTTGGAGGCGTGAATGGGAGGCTGTGGGTAGGGTGGGGGTAGGGGGTGTGTCATGGGTGTGATGTGGGTGTGGGTATGTATGTATGTTCGCATGAGAAAGATGCAAACATTTGGTAGTTCGCACCTTTCTCATGCGTGGTAAATTCAACTGCGGTCGGATCACGTGGATTCGAATTTTCAGCAGTGAGTTACAGGTTCACAATGTAGATGCAAAAAGAGATACATTGTGAGTACTCGCTTGATGTCTGACTACTGGGATACCAGGGAAAACCAGGCTAAATGTGCATTGTGAGAGTTCTGTGGATGTCTCACAACAGTGCTACAAGTGCATACTGTGATTCAGGGAAAAGGTCAACTGACAGGCACTTGTGGATGTCTCCCTCTGGGGGACACTAGGAGTTAATGCGCCAAAATCATCTAGAGGGGCATTCTGGGAGCACTCTCGCTGTCTCAGCTCCGGAATTCAAGTGAATACTGCAGGTCAGCGTGGATATCCCCATGTGGGTATAGTTGTCTGGTACCTCCGGTGCATGAACACGACAGGGCTTTTAATTCGGCTTGGAGATGGGGCTCTATGGGGGCCCTTACAAACAGGTAGTTTCTCCTCACCTTCCCCGGCATGCTACCGCCACACCTCAGAAGAGGATAAGCTTCAGGTATCAAAGCACAAGGAGGTCCATTACTATGCAATAACACCTGGATGATCACTGCATTGAAGTCCCAATTGAAAGTTTAGCATGAGCCAATCACTCCCTTCAGCTAGTGGCACATCACTAGGAAGTGGGGTGTGAGGTGGAGTGTCAGTGTGGAAGAAACTGAAGGAGTGAGGCAGTGTGGATTATTCATTGAAGCCTGAGAGGATCTGCGCCCGGGGCAGTCAGCCCCACCGAGGCCGCTGACCAGGGGACCGAGGCCAGCGCAGCCCTGGACCAGGGTGCCAGGGGAAGGGGAAGGCTCCAGGAGGGATGCCAACGGCTGTGGGCTGCCCGTGCCTGGGACCCCGGGCGCGGTACACTTAGCTGCGCCATTGCCCCCCACGAGGCCGGGGTGAGGCCCGAAGTTTTGGGGACCCCCCACACCCACAAAACACGCCTGGAGGCCCAGCGCAGGTGGCGACGGTCCAGCGCCCACATCCCCGGACGAGTGGTGTGGTGAGCCAAGCCTCGCCGAAACAAAGATCCGCGAGAGACCGGCGGCGGAGAGACGCACCAACCGAGACCCCCACTCATAGGGTGTACACAGGAGCAGGCGAGTGGAGGCCAACACCAACGACTACAACAAGAGCGGCCCACCTGAGCAGAGTGGAAGCCCCCCCATCTTGCGCCCCGAGCTGAGCGGCCCCTACCAGAGATCCACAGGGACGCCGGCGCCTTGGTCCAATGCGCGCTGGGGACCCCGGAGGCGTCCTGCATTGCCACGCTACCGCCACCCCCTCAGAACACTTCGGGGGATCAAGCGCTGGGGCCTCTGCCCTGGTGCACACGACACAGCCCAGGCCCCTGGCCCGCAGTCAACAAGCTGTGGCCCACGAGCTGAGGAGGGCACCCAGTAGGACCTGAGGAGCCCCCTATCCGACCAGTGGGGGAGCCCCTCAGCCCACCGCCGAGGGAGGAGGCCTGCAGGGCCATCCGTACGTGGTGGCGCCGGTGGGATTAGAAGCCCGGGCCTAGAGCGTCGGCCTGCCCCAAGGACAGCACGGAAAGGAGCTAAGGAGACAGAGGGGGGAAAGTGCATCATTGAGGAAGCAGTGCTGGGGTGCCCCCACTCAACCCCCCGCAGCCCCCACCTCGGCTACAACCCTTTCTCCAGCTTCCCCAAAAAAAGGGACAAGGTGGCTTTCACCCCACCAGCGGCACCACATCTCCCCCTGCCTATACACCAGAGGCCTACAATACCAAGCAGGTCACAGCCTCAATCCTTGGAAGCCCTGCAGGCCCTCTGGCACAATATCAAGGCCTACAGCCAGATACTCAGCACCCCGACAACGTAGAGGGACTGGGGCCGCCCCACCGAACTCTGAGATTCCCACGGGTCCGCCCTGTTGGAGGCACCACACCAAGAGGCACCAAAAGAGCAACATGCTGGAGCGGTCTCCAGCCACCGGGGCAATCGTTTCCCTCCAATGCTTTCACCGCTCACAAACAGCTCCGAGTGAGGCCCACAAAGCCACCATGCCCTCAGGCAGTGACCCCCCCCTCCGCAGCACTAACGAAGGATGACCTCAAGGACATCCTTCAGGAAATCAAAGCTATTCACACCGACATACAGGCCTCCATAGTGGACCTCAGAGGAAGAGTGGACACCTTGGAGGAGAAAATGGAAGGAACGGAAAATAACCACCTCTAGACAGACCTTTTGGACATGAAATACGAGGCGAGGCTAACAGACCTTGAAACGAGAGAGGAGGACATCATTTTGAAGATGGATGACCTGGAAAATAGGGAACGCCAAAATAACCTACGCATAATGGGCGTGACCCTGCAAAGAGGGGAGACGGCGGCTGATGTGGGGAGGAAGGTTCAAGGTCTGATCAACCAACTCTTTACATTTGAAGGGGGCAAGGAAGTCCAGCTTGAAAGAGCACATCGAGGTGGAGGGGCGTAGGAGGGGGGCCCAAGGTCCATTGTGGTGTGTTTCCTCCGGTATAGAGCGAAAATGGAGGACCTGGAGAAGGCAAAAAGGCTTGAGAGCTTCATCTTTGAAGGCGACACAATTAAGATCTACCAAGACCTGTCCACCCTCATGCTCACGCTCACCCGCAGAAGGGAGTGTCACCCGCTCACCCAGTGGCTCACCAGCCAGGACATAAGATACAGATGGTCGTTCCAATTTGCCCTCTCCTTCGAGCGAACTGGTGTAGATTACAGGGTGACTAGCGGCAAAGAAGCCACGCAAGTTCTCCAAGTGCTCAAGGGCGACGTTCTGGAGGAGGGAAACGTAGAAGGTACTCAAGCATGGCCAGATCCCAGGAGACAACGTGAGGGCCCCTGGTCCACAAAGAAGAAGACAAAGGGCAGAAGAAAATTCAGGAAACCAAACACCGCCACATCGGAGGCTGGGGAGGACTAGGCGAATAAAGACGTACCATCAGGGAATGCAAGGACACCAGTTTGGCAATCCCGGCCGGGGACACAGAGTTCACTGAGAGACCTGCGGTGTACGGATACACACTCATCCTGGTGGCATGGCCGTTGGCAGGCGTCCAGAACGGGGAAGAGAGGGGGGAGTGGGGAGGGGAGGGTGGTTGGGATAGAGGTTCTCGGGCTCAGACCCAATCCAGCTCCAAAAGGGAACAGGGCAACTTCCACAGGACCGGGGAAAAGATGAACACAAGGCAAAGAACCGATGACAGAAAATGAGAGGAAGAGCCGGGCCGAGACCCTTAGAATAGGCTCCCTCAACGTTAAGGGGCTTAACTCCCCAACAAAGCGCTCTCTTTTGGGGAGGGAAATGAAAAATGCGAGAGTTGATATCCTCTTTGTACAAGAAACTAGGACACTAAAGTGGGAGGAGAGGGCGATCCCGGGACTCCATGTGGGTCAGACCTTCTGGGCATCCGGCCACACTAAGAGAGGGGGTGTCGGAATCATACTGCACAGGAACCATAAGCTCACCGAGGTAGCCTGATGGGGAAGGGAGGACGGGAGAGCCATGGTAGTATGGTACGACGTTGTTTCATCGCCTGCTGTTTCATCGCCAGGCTTTTAAACGTGCACATTACATCGTATGTGCTCATCAATTTTTTTAGGGGGGGAGTGGGAAAGGGCAAATAAGGGTTTGGGCGGGTGGGCAATAGGAAAAAATAAGTGTAGGTGGGTCGATGGAATGTGCATGTTTAAAAGCCTGGCGATGAAACAGCAGGCGATGAAATCACATAGAACTGGTAGTATCATGCAATTTACATAGCTCCAGAATTACCTTAGCTGCCATATATTGCCCTAATGTGGGTCAGATGGGATTTATCCAAGAAGTCCTTGCAGAGGTGTTGACCAGAGCGGAAGGGCTCCTCCTCCTGGGGGGTGATTTCAATATGTGGGCAGATCGGCAGTTGGACCATAGTGGTAAGGCCATCCCACCAGGCAGTAGAGGGGGACGACCATGTGGAGGGTTTCGGGACCTAATGTGGGAGCAGGGACTGGTGGCCATATGGAGGGAGCTCCATCCAATGGGGAGGGGATATACCTTCCACTCCGCAATCCACGGTGCGAGGACTAGAATAGACTATCTATTTACGGGGCACCAGTACATGAGCAGAATAGAGGCCTCCGAGATCCGCCCAGTGAGTTGGTCGGATCACGGCCTGGTCTGGTCTGACATTAGCATATCGGGCCTAAAACCCAGGGAATCCCTATGGAGATGTAACAACTTCCTTCTTAGGGATGTGGTCTTTAAAGAGGAGATGAAAACGGCGATCAGAGAATATTTCGAGCTAAACTATACTGGAGAAGTCGACCGGGAGATAGTATGGGAGGCGGCGAAGGCAACCTGGAGGGGTAGGTTGATTAGCGAATGGGCTTCCAAAAAGAGGGAGAAGACTCTCCTGGCTCACAGGCTAAGGTCTGAGATTCTCACACTGGAGAGGTCGGAAGGGAAGGGGGAGGCGGAGAGGGAGAGGGATCTGGGCATTGCAAAAAGGAAGAGGCAAGAATTGAGGAAACTAGAGATGGGCAAAATTGTAGCTGGACTCCAACACCTATGCCAAAGATATTATGAAAAAGGTGACAAGGCGGATGCCATGTTGGCAGCTAAACTCCGAGGTCAATGGGCTGAGAGATGGGTGACAAGAATTGTAAGCGGGGAAGAGGGGGAAAGATCAGATCCTGAAGGCATAGCTGAGAAGTTTGCTGGCTTCTACGAAATCCTATATGGGAGGGACGGGGGGGCAGAGAAGGAAACACTCGATGCATACCTCAGTGGGGTCTCCCTCCCCACCCTTCGAATCCCAGAAGCAGCTGCCCTGGACGCACCTATAACAGATGAGGAGGTGCTCAAGGCAACATCAGGCCTGAAGCTGGGAAGGGTCCCAGGAAAAGATGGGTACACTGCGGGCTTCTACAAGGCCTTCTCGGGCCACCTAGCGGGATTCCTGGCAAGTCTATTCTCTAACATCATGACCACAGGGAGGGCACCCCATCATTTGGTAAAGTATTCATTACTGTGATTCTGAAGGAGGGGAAGGACCCGGCAGACTGTCGTTCCTATAGACCGATCTCTCTCCTGAATGTGGAGGCAAAACTATTCACTAGGATTATTGCTACGAGGATTGATGGCCATATGCCGAGGTTAATCCACTCTGACCAGGTGGGCTTTATACAGGGGAGGCAGGGGGCGGACACCCTTCATAAGACCCTGCATGTCATGAGGGAGGCAGCACCGAAGGGGGATAACCCGGTCCTGGTGTCCATCGACGCTGAAAATGCGTTCGACCGAGAGGACTGAGGATTCTTGCACGGGGTACTTGAGAAGCTGGGTTTTGGGGTGGGGATCAGACAAGCCATTAAGGCCCTGTACGCAGCCCCTTCTGCTAGAGTAACGGTCACCTGTCACACATATTTGCCCTCCAAAGAGGGACGAGGCAGGGCTGCCCCCTCTCCCCGCTCTTGTTCGCCATGACCATGGAGATCCTGGCAGAATACCTCAGAGGTTCCCAGATGGTTCGGAGTATCAACATAGGCGACCGTACCTTCAAACTAGGCCTCTACGAAGACGATATTCTGCTACACCTGAGGGAGCCCGTTAGATCGGTCCCGGCCGCCTTGCAGGTCATCGAACAGTTTGGTCGCTTTTCAGGCTTCAGGGTAAACATAAGTAAGTCTATGATCTTTCCTTTCGCTCCAGATATGGAAAGGAACTTGGCCGAATTGATCCCGTGGGTCTCCAAATCTGCACCGAGGGTATAAAATATTTGGGGATTAATATTGTGAGACCCAACGAAGACTTGAGCCAGTCAAACTACCCCCCTCTGTTAAACTCTTCAGGGACATGGAGGGTTGGGCAAAGGGGCAAATTTCATGGATGGGAAGAATAAATGCCATATAGATGAACCTCCTCCCCAGGGTGTTATACGTTTTCCAGATGCTTCCGTTGGAGGTCCCGGAATCCTACCTCAGTGAAGCCAAAAAACAAATAACCAAATTCATATGGCAGGGCCAGAGACCCAGAATAGGATATGAGACTCTCACCCTCCCCAAGGAAAGAGGGGGAGTAGCCCTCCCAGACTTGCGAAAATATCATAGATCGGCCCAGCTTAGGGCGTTGGCCCCACATCTCAGGGAAGACCCCAACAAACAATGGGTCTATCTCGAAAACGTTTACCTGCACCCAATCACAGTAGGTGAATGGCGATGTGTTCCATTGAAGAAGCTACCAAAAAGAATTAGGGATAACCCCATTCTTGGAACAATGTGGAAAGCATTGACAGGGAAGGGAACTAGAGAGAAGGTGACCACTTGGCCCTCGCCACTGAGCCACCTTTGGTCCACGCCAGTCCTAGAAGAAATTCCAGGCCATGAACATTACCAGTCCTGGTTCGACACTGGCCTAGCCAGAGTCGGTCAGTTGGTGAGGGAGGACACCTTCATAACCATTCAGGAGCTGGAGGAGGCTTTGGGAATTGGTAGCCTCTCCCTGCTCCTATATTTATGACTCAATGGTGTCCTAATGAAACCAAAACTAAAGCCCTGTATACAAAGAAAGCTCACCCTGGTCAAAAAAATCTAGACCCTGACGTAGAAATGAAAGCACTCATCTCCCTCCTTTACGGAGCTCTTATGATCCCCCGAGAGGGAACAACCAAAAGCCTTAGAAGGAAATGGGAGAGGGACCTGGGCTGTGGAATAGGGGATGGTCTCTGGGGACGTATCTGTACTAGGGCATTTAAGACATTTATCTCCTGCCAATATAAGACACATGCCGTCAAACCTCTTCATAGGTGGCAGTACAACTCGATCACTCTCTCTAATATGTTCCCAGACGTCAACCCGGTGTGCTGTCACGGATGCGGGGAAAAAGCCATCTATTGGCACATGTGGTGGTCATGTAGGAAGGTTCAAGCTTTCTGGTCAGAAATCCTAAACTGGCTAAAAGAGGCGGGAGAGGGGGTTTATCCACAAGATCCTATCCTGTTAATGTTTGGCCTGCAGCTAAGGGATGAACACTTGGAGGAAACTCCCGGAGAATCGCAGGGTCCCACGACCCGGCCCGAAACCACCCTTAGCATATAACACTTTGCTTTAAACTTGGGGGAGTCGGTCAACCACTGACGGCCGTTAGCCCGGTTGGAGTTGCCCCAGGAGACGTACTAGGAACATGCTGTTTTTGCGTCCCGAGACAATGGGTTCGGGGGTAGAGGGGAGGATGGGTGAAAACATCAGGGATTTATGGTTTGTTTGTGGTGTTATGATGGGCACTTGCCCAAAAGTTTACATGCTGTAAAAGCTCTCTGTTACCTTTAAATACCAATAAAAATTGATTTAAAAAAAATAAATAATCCCTGTCTTTAAGACACGGGACAGGGAAACTGAAACTATCGACCTATTGCGTTGCTGGACATCTTTGGGAACATTTCTGCCACCCTACTATTGCAGCGTCTGGGCTCATGGGCGAATAAGTATGGCTGCCTGGATCCCAGACAGGCTGGCTTTGTAAAGAGAGTGGGCACAAACCTCAACCTCTTCCTGCTGAACCTGCTGAAACTAGAGGCCATTAGATCAAAGACTAAAATAGTCAGGATATAATAGTTAATACCTTAAACTAAATACTGTTAGGAAGCAGGAGGCGGTAAATGGGTACAGCTACACGTCACCTCGACCATGATGAAGTGAGGTCGAAAGCTATCTAGGCTACTTCTGGTCTTGTGCAGTAGGGTTGTGACCTAGCAGTTGGGGCTCTAGTGTCTCTTTCGGGGTAGAATGAAGCCTTGTTTGCATATTGTCTTTCCAATTCTATAGTGGCTTCTATAGTGGCATGGAAAGCTGGAAAACAATGGACTGGGCGATTTCCCAGCCATCAACCCTCAGTGTTGCCAATATCCCCTCTAGTGGGCTGTAAACGCCCAGAGCGGGGTCTGGAGCCTGTGCTGTGCCTAGAGACCCAAGCTGGAGTTGACAGATGATGCCCACAGAGAGCACGCCCAATGAAGGCTCTGTGTACACTGTGAGAGTTCTGTGGCTGTCTCAGTACTAGGATACAAGTCTTATTACCTTAACACCAACATCTGACATGTCAGTTATTTATTAATATTTAATGTGTATTCATCTTTTTTCGTCAAAAAATCATAAAGGTTTTAGTTTGGATACCTAACATTGGATTAACTGAAGATATTATGCTGAGATGCAATAATGCATGAGTTTTCAAAGTCTCATCTAAGGGTAAAAACCAAAAATGAGGGGAAATAAACAGTAATGCAGGTTTTGCATCCACAGCGGATACTGTGATCTTCTTTATCAAACAGCGACACAACAGAACCGTTAGCTGCAGATAGAGCAGTGCAACTTAACTGCTTACAGGACTTGCGGTTGACTAGCTAAAACAGCACAGTCTTTTGTGTTTTTCCAAACGTCTGAGACATGCTTTCTAAAGCAGGGCATGGTGGCTTTGAAAATATGCCTTTTTCTGTTCGTGATAAACATGTCTCCAAGTGCAGAGTTGAAAAAGGCAGAAGCATCCTGTGTTATAGTGCATGTGTCTCACAAATAAGATTGCATTTATGAAAATGTCTGCCCCAAGGTTGAACATTCTCAAATCCTAGATGCTTTTTCTGGAATCCCAATACTGAGGGACTGCAGCGATAAAATAATACTTTCCAAAAAGGCACCTTACATCAGTATGCAACGCGAACTCTCATTTTTGAAGGCATCTACAAACGATCTGTGGCTGTTTTTATTTTTTTACCCGCAGTAAGTTATAAATAAAAGACTCGGGCAACGCGTGTTTCACATTATCTGGCACTTCCTCAAAGCAATAGTTTCTGTAGTTATTTGGCAAATCATGATCACATTCAACATACAAAATAGAAAAATCGTACTTTACAAATAACCTGAACAAAACATAAATTCAATTTGCATTTTGTTTTCAGTCTTCCAGACAGAAGGGGCCAGAATACCACAGGCTCATAAGCATGAGCTTTTATTTTCCATGATGCCAGCTGCAAAAAGAATACGCGAAACATCTCCAAAACAAGTATACAAGGGAGCAAGAAGCGGGAGGGGAGAGCGGTAGAAAAAGAAAAACATCCAACAGATCAAACAGTAGTTGGGTGTGCCTTGTACGTCCTTTTGCTCATTGTATAAAACACCAAAACCTGTCTCTATATTGAGGTTTTACTCCACTCATATGTTAACGTCGACAAACGCTACAAAAACACAAAAAGCGCAATAAAAACGACATGGTGGATGGGAAAAATAACATATCTAGATAACCAACTGTGTGTGTTCTGTAAATTCAAAACCACATAAGTAGCAAAACTGTTAATTGTATAAATGTATCTCCCAATTTGTGCATAAAGCCATGTGTTGGTGTGATGATAGATCCCTTCAGTGAGAGTGTTTTGTATCCGGATAATTGTTTGAATGGAAGCAATGTTGACCTTGGCAAAGCTTGTGCTTTGCTTGCATTTCATCTATGAGCGGAAGTGTTGGCGGTATCCAGCTATTTATGCAGCGACTGCATTCAGGTACACCTTCCGGTGGGTTATAGGTGAAAGTTTCGATTGCATAGGATCGAATGCCAAAAGGGTCGAATCAAAAGGACCTAAAACCAAAGGGTCGAATTTTTATTCATTTTTATTTTTTTTATTTTTTTGGGGGGGGGGTCCCGCCCCAAACCACTTTTTTTTCAAAAACGGAAACCCAAAAAAATATATATTTAAAAAAAAAAAATTCGACCCTTCGGTTTTAGGTCATATTGAGTCGGCCCTTTGGCATTCGATCCTTTTGTATTAGGTACTTTAACTGGACACCCTTCCGGTGTATACGATTCTACGATGTTTGCTCGAGAAAATTTGTTCAGGGCCCATGTGCTGGAATTGTTTTTTTTATTTTACACATTTTATTGCGAAAGAAGCAGGGGAAGACCCCCTGCCCCACAACCCCACCAAACACCACCAAGACCCCATAACTTAATATATTGCTAAACCTAACCCACACATCTACTTTTGCGGCCAAATGTGCACAAAACACTCAAACAAATGGGCTTCGAACAAATAGGCCTGCAAGCAAATGGTCTATTACCAACGTATACAGAGCGGAGAGTAGTGTTTTGATCAAAGTTAGAGTACCAAAACTATGTAATATTTAACACATTAGTTCTCATAATCAGAAAAAACACTATGCAGGAGTGAATAAATGGTTACAATTGGAAAACCTTTTAAAATGCATTAATTTCTCAATGCATATTCAAGCCCACATGCACACTTTCCAGTGCAAAAATCCAGCCACCTTCACACATCTCCATGTTTCTCCTTGTCGTCTCATCTTGGTGAGTCAGAGTTTTGATGAAACCAGTTATTCTTACAGCGTGTTTGTTTTGTTCACAATGTTCTTTAATGCAGTACCAATTGCCATTGTATATTCTGGATTCTTAATTTGATCTGTCCATTAGTTCCAACAGGTGCTATGTCAGTGCTCTTTTCGTGCTTCCCGCAAAACGTTTTGTTGCAGATACATATCAACTCGTAAACAATGTTAGCAGAGTGTTTATTGATACGGTCTCTAGTCTACGCCCTGTTCCCAAAGAGATTGATGTGATCAGTTTTGAAGACGCCGCTGCTAGTATTGTTCGAATCCATGTTGTAACTTGTTGTGGTACTGTATGTAACAGGGACAAATAATGTGTTAAAGCGTTAATGCTTCAGTATAAATAATTAGGGCTGCAAGGACAGTTCAGGGACAAAGTGCTTGTCTTGGAAGCAAGACAACACTGATCAGCATGTGTTCGTTACACGGTTCTTCGCTTAGAGACTTCTCTCAGGCATGAAATGCGATATAAAAAGCCTAATTTCATTTTTTAGTGGATATTCCTTTATGTACTCAAGTCTGTCAGAGTCAAGTAATAGAAGGTTCCACTTAAGAGCCCTGTAGAAGTTTCGGTTTTGTACAAAAAGACTGTGGGCCTCATCACGAGTTGGGCGATAACGCCGGCGCTATTAGCGCCGGCGCTAATATCCCTACCGCCAACCCCAAGGCGCTATTAGCGCCAGATCATGGGTTTGGCGGAAGGGTTATTGCCCATTCCCCATTGGGCCCATTCGGGAATTCCTCATTCCCCATTGGGCCCAATGGAGAAAATTTGCGCTATTAACACTGGCGGATTTCCTGCCGGCGGTAATCGCGCTGAAAATTGGCAAATTTGCTGCAGATTTCCCCCCAGCTCAGAGAGCTACAGCCACATTTAAGGGTTACCGCCAGACTTGTGATGAGGCCCTGTATCTAAATGGTCGCATGTACAAAAGGTTCTACGAATGCTAGCACCAAAAGTTTGAACACCAAAAGTTCGAACTTTTGGTGCTAGCATTGTAGGTTAGTTTAAAAAACAAAAAAAAACACGGGCGCTGCAGGGTTGTCCCCTGCAACACCCCGCTCACTATAATGTGTTGTATAGTGAGCGGGGTGTTGCGGGGGACACCCTCGCAGCACACCCATGAAAAAAAAAGAAAAGGGGTGTGGGGGCCCCCGCAACACCCCGCTCACTATACTATATGCTATATAGTATAGTGAGCGGGGTGTTGCGGGGGACACCCCTGCAGCACACCCGCAAATAAAAAAATGGAAAAAAAATGGGGGCTGCAGGGGTGTCCCCCGCAACACCCCGCTCACGATCCTTAACACTATAGTGAGCGGGTGTTGTGGGGGAAACCCCTGTAGCCCCCTTAAATGAAAAGGACCCTGCAGCGCCAGTTCCCGATCACAGAAGTGAAAGGGAACTGGCGCCGTAGGGACCCAGCATGAAGAGAAGGTAAGTGGGGTTTGTTTATGTTGGAGGCGTGAGTGGGAGGTTGGGGGTAGCGTGTGGGAAGGGGGTGTGTCATGGGTGTGTTGTGGGTGTGGGTGGGGGTGTGGGTATTTATGTATGTTCGCATGAGAAAGATGCAAACTTTTGGTAGTTTGCACCTTTCTCATGCGAACATTCCAGCGGCGGTAAATTCAACCGCGGTCGGATCACGTGGATTCAAAGTTTCAGCACTGAGTTACAGGTTCACAATGTTGATGCAAAAAGAGATACATTGTGAGTACTCGCTTGATGTCTGACTACTGGGATACCAGGGAAAACCAGGCTAAATGTACATTGTGAGAGTTCTGTGGATGTCTCACAACAGTGCTGCAAGTGCATACTGCGATTCAGGGAAAAGGTCAACTGACAGGCACTTGTGGATGTCTCCCTGTGGGGGACACCAGGAGTTCATGTGCTAAAATCATCTAGAGGGGCATTCTGGGAGCACTCTCGCTGTCTCAGCTCGGGAATTCAAGTGAATACTGCAGGTCAGTGTGGATATCCCCATGTGGGTATAGTTGTCTCGTGCCTCCGGTGCATGAACACGACAGGGCTTTAATTCGGCTTGGAGATGGGGCTCTATGGGGGCCCTTACAAACAGGTAGTTTCTCCTCACCTTCCCCGGCATGCTACCGCCACACCTCAGAAGAGGATAAGCTTCAGGTATCAAAGCACAAGGACGTCCATTACTATGCATTCACACCTGGATGATCACTGCATTGCACCCAGGGATAAACATCAGAATACGCCCCTGTTCCCCATCAACGTGGCTCCTCTACTGTTATTCCAAACTGAACGCCCTTCTCAACATCATTAAATCATTTCAATTAAAATGATATTTCATGGGCTTGGAATTAAAAGCAATAAACAGACAGCAGCATAGACAATATTCCAAAGAGGAAATCATTTTCGTTGTCCCATGTTTATGTACATTTTAGTCTAAATGAAGGGCGCTCTGTAGAAAAAGCATCAATTACTGCTGCATGATCTATTTTTCCATCAATTGAAGTCCCAATTGAAAGTTTAGCATGAGCCAATCCCTCCCTTCAGCTAGTGGCACTTCACTAGGAAGTGGGCTGTGGGGTGGAGTGTCAGTGTGGAAGAAACTGAAGGAGTGAGGCAGTGTGGAATATTAAATAAGGTTAAGATACATGGTTGGTGGCAAAAAATGCCTTGAACAAGAGAAATAGGTAGGTTATGAGGGGAAGCAGTCATGTTGCCACAGAGACAAAGTATAACAATGCCTAACAAGTGCTGAGAGTGCATAAGAACTTAGTAGCACAACCTGGTATGCAGTGAGAGTACCAGAGCATTAGGATGCCAAAATGTAGAAAATGGCAGAGCATGTAGGCACACGTGCCCTAAAGGCTAACAATACTATATACAAAACACACAAGCCACACATCCACCACAAGAAGAAACAGCTGCAAACAACAAACAACTCAGCCACTAAACATTACCCCTCCAGACACGACAAGCACAGTGTGCATAAAGCGCATCCCTTCACACCCACTACTACTTCACATCTGAAAACTCCCGACTAGCTGGAGTTCAGGAGTGAACCTCCGCCCTCCTGCATCTACACCCGCACAATACCATGCTCCATCAAATACAGATACAAACACCCAGCTTCCCATAGACTCTCAACCTTTATAAACTCTCTCACCTCCAGTCCATCCATCGCACAGAGAAATGAACAACTCACCTCTAAAATGAAAACCCGCCCATCAACTAGACATCATCACACATCCACGTGTATCAGCTTACCTCGGAACAATGTCACCCACACTTGCTCACCTGCACCCGACAAGGAGAAGCCGATAAAACCCAACTCTAGGAAAACCAACACTGTGGGCAGTGAAAAAACAGATACCACAACACACATTAAGGGAGCCCTTATGAATGCTAGATCACTCCTAGCACATGCCCTGGACATCGCTGACCTTATTAAGACCAATGAGTTAGACATCCTTGCTATCACAGAAACCTGGCTGCACACATCTGCTGGCCGTGTCCTCCCCATGGCCATCCCAGAGGGCTACACCATCCTTAGGAAAGATAGAACAACTTCCAAAGGAGGCAGAGTGGTGCCCATCGCTATGAATAACATCAGTCTGAGAGAATCTACCAACCATGCCTTCCCTTTGGGAGAACTGATTTCATTCAAAATCTCCCTCTCCGCCACATCCACCCTCACCCTCCACCTTGTCTACAGACCTCCATGCCCTGTGACCTCATTTGAAGAAGACATTGCTTCTCACCTCGCAACTAATACCAAATCTTCATCAAAAATAATAATTTTGGGAGACTTCAATTTAGGTCTTAATGACCCAGCAGACACCCAGGCTCTTGTTCTTGCCAACACTATCAAAGCACAAGGCTTCATGCTTCGTATCTCCAACCCTACGCATCACAAATTACGTACATTGGACTGGCTTGCGGAGCTCAACTGCCTCACCAACATACTAGCTAACAACCCATGCCCATGGTCAGACCACAATGTCATTCTATTCTCCATCGCCGTGATAACCAAACCTAATAATCCACCTCAACTCACCCCGGTGACACTCTCAAGAAGCCGTCGCAACATCACCCCTGAACATATGCGCCCTTTGCCACTATCGATAACTACCCACCTTAACACCAAATCCGACTCTACCACCATGGTACCCTCTACAACCAGATCTTCCAAGATGCCATCAACAAAGTTGCTCCCCTGAGCAATCACAAAGCCAAACCTAGAGCTCATACTAATTCTTGGTTCACCGCTAACCTCAAAAGCCTATGCTTTGCTAAAAGAACTGCCAAGTGTGCTTGGGAAAAAATACCTTCTGACGCAAACAAGCTTTACTTCAATACCATGCCCACGCAATACAAGGTAGTCAGCATCCAATCAAAGGGCAACTCATACAATATGAGAATTGAAAATGCTCACTCGGGCACTAGAGAGCTCTTTCCATATTATGGGAGTTCGAATCACCATCCCCAACACCTGGCACTGTATCAAGGATCAGCCCTGGTGCACAAACATCCAAAATGCCTTTCCTGACAAATTCACCTTACTCCATAACATAATCAAAGCTAAAAAATCTAAACTTACCCCAGACAATCAACCTCCAGTCCCACCCATCACGCCACTAACCACCACTGCTAGATTCAAATTCACCCCTACCTCCACCACCGAAACTACTAAAATCATCAACGGACTGAAGCCCTCCAGATGCCAAGGTGATATTTGCCTTGCCACTCTCATTAAAGCCTGTCAATGAGCTTGCTCCGTTTACCACAACCTTGATTAACAACTCCTTCTCATCCAGTAAAATACCAGAAAATCTGAAAGAAACCTGGATAATCCCACTTCTCAAAAAAACGCACACTGGACCCAAATGCCCCCACCAATTACCGTCCCATCTCTGCAGTACCCTTCCTTCTGAAAATACTCGATAGAGTTGCTTACCTACAGATCCAAACATTTCTGGAATCCCACAACCTCCTAGACCTCTGCCAGTGAGACTTTCTCCCTAGTCATGGAACCAAAACCGCCCTCTTGAACCTCAAAATCCAAATGGAACAAATCAAAGACAAGGGGGATTTAGCAATTCTCCTCCTACTTGATTTATCTGCAGGCTTCGATTTAGTTAATCCCAAAATACTCTGCAACACCTCGCCCTTGCAGCCCACTTCTCGACTAATGCCATAAATTGGATTGAATCACTCCTCTCCAACTACAAATCTACAAATTCTTCACCATTGATGGGAACATTATCACTATAGCAAATGATGTAAAAATGTGAGGAGTTTACCTTGCTTCATCACTCTCCCTAACAGGCAGGTAAACGCCATAGCCTCAGCTGTGGCATGCACAGCCACATCGGCCATAGCTAGCATACCTTTCCTAACCTCAGACAACTGCATCACCCTTGCCAGAGAACTCATCCTATCAAGGATTGATTACTGCAACTCTCTCTTGGTAGGCTCCAATGTCCAAAATACCAATAAACTACAAATAGTTCAAAACAATGCAGTCAGAGCCACCCTCAACATCCCTAGAAAATAACACATCTCATCAGCCAGACGCAACATCCACTGGCTGCTGGTTTCGGGACCGTATCAAATTCAAAACTCTCTCATTAACACACAAATGCCTTTCTAACAGCGCCTCGATATACCTAGCAAGACAGATATCTAAAGCCCAATCCAACAGACCCACCCGCTCAGCCTACTCTTGCCAAATTGCCATCCCCAGGTTTAGATGACAAAAAGCTGGAGGTTCTAGTTTCCCGGTGATTCCGTCCAAACAATGGAACTCCATGCCCCTGGCCTTGAGATCTGACCCATCCATTTGGTCCTTCTGCGAAGGCTTAAAAACCTGGCTCTTCTCCCAAGACTCATACAAACTTTAGGAACACATACCCACCAGTACCTTTGTGACCAAAACTGGGTTACCCTGATGTATTTTCACAAACACTTCAGCCTAATGTATGATGTATCTTATGTAACTAATGTTTGAAACTCATGTAAACTTGCCTGTAACTTATGTAAGCAAACCTCTGTAACCTATTGCCCAATCAAGTAAATCATGCAATGTCTGCAACCAATCACCTGTGCAAGCAACCACTGTAACCAACCCTCATACACAAAAAGCGCCCAGATGCCTACGGGCTATGTCTGCTATACAAATGACAAATAAATATATTCAAAATTCGCCCATATTTGGAAGATTTGTGACCCAAATGTAGCATAAGAGGTTATTTTAATGACATTTTACATTTTGTAATTTTGAGCTCCTTAAAATGTTCTAGGGGCTTAAGCTCCTGCTCCACCTGTGACTGATTCAACCACTACGGCTGAAGAACTGATTCCTGAGCCTTCACAAATAGCTAAGGGACAGAAAGGAGATGAAAATCCACCTAAGGAGGAAAGGGATGTCAAGATTTTTGAACTGCTAATAAAATCACTTCTGATATTGCTGAGATAACGGAAACATGGTTTGCTTATGACAAAGTATCAGGAGACGGCCTTTAAAACTGGACCCCTACAAATGCAGACAAATACCTTGGATAAGAGGATTGTGATGATGTTGGGTAAAATAAGAGACCTCCAGTTTCAGAATGAGAAGCTCAACCTCAAGTTATCGGAAAAGGAACATCATTCAAGGAGAAACAACATTTGGGTGGCTGGAATTCCTGAAAATGCTGAGCATGCAAATCCGACTGAGTTTATTCAAAACAGTCTGTCAAAAATGCTGAATATAGACCTTTCAAAGTCACACAACACAAGTCCCAAGGTCCAAAGCCTTTGGTGGGCCCTGTCGTGATAAGCTGCTAGGCGCTTGCAGTAACCTGCATTTGCACTAACCCACTGAGCTATCTTGTGTGTATTAGAGCCTATTCGAAGCATGGAGGAAAATGCTGACATCAACCAGGACTCTCGAACTGGGTGAGCCTGCATGCTTGCAAGGGGTTAATTGCGAAGGCCTTTTCTGAAGACCTAAAACATCTAGCATTTGCAAGAGGCTCTATGCAGCCCTTGGGAGCCAGGCACAGCTTTGCTCGTCTTCGCTCTGCGCGTCAGGTGCACTGATAAGGCAAGAATGTCTGATCTTTTCAAAACACAGTGCCCGAAGCCTGGGAGCCAAGACTGGCTGTTTCCAGTCTTGTAACTTTCCAAGCAAAAAACATGTTTACTGCCGGGAAGGGAGAGCCTAGAAGCTTCTCGAAGAGCTGACACGTCATGATGATTGACGTGCAGCTCCTAATAAGAGAACTATACTTGGACCAGGGAAGGGGGGACTCATCCTGGGCTGTTGGAAAGACGCGCGTATCAAGAAGAACAGTGCCTGGACGACCAGCTGTGCACTATCAGGGCCGAGACTCCTAACATCACATCCCCGCTCTGGTGTAGGACTGTGGGGGCTTGGCCAGTCCTCCCCTCCTCTTCTGAGGAGTGCCGGGCACCTGTAGCGGCGAGGGTCCTGGGTGTGATCAGATCGTACCTTCATCCACATTTCATTAGGAGCGTAAGACCAAATAATTGCATATTCATCTGTGATTGATAATTGGCATTATATAGCTTGCACTTTCTATTTCCACATTATTATAAATTGCTGCTTAGTTTTCATTAGCCACTGTAGATAATAAATGCAAGCATCATATATTCTGTGTGATTGGCTTTTTTCCAGACTGAGATCATCGTGCGTCTTAAACCTTATTTGTGTGGGAAGGTTATTAGGAGTGATTTACTTTGCACAAAGGGCTGGATCCCAGGGAGGTGCGGGACCTGCTTATCACTACATTTGGCGCTGTGAGCAGGGTTTACGAGCACGATGCCATTCTGGAAAAAACATGCAAAAGATGAATGCAATGGGGAAGATAGTGCACTCTGTCACATTCCAGGATGGCCGGCATCAAATGCTTGGTCGGGTGTGGCAGATATGTTGCATCGGTACTCGGCACCGAGGGCATGGGACATGCTTGAAAATGATGTTTCCCCAGCGGTAATTAGTAAGTGCTTGGAGAGTTTACCGCTTGAGAGATGCAGAAGGGAGCTAAAGGCAGCAGGAAACATAGGCTGGTTATTCCTGCAGGCGCTCAGAAAGGTGCATGAGAATGAATTGCTTAAAGATGCGCAGATTCGCAAATTAACAGATGAGATTTCCCTGCTCCAAGAGCAACAAATTATTATGAGAGAGACCCTTGAATCGTCCGTTAAACGGGCTGATCAGATGGAGGACAGGTGTGCCTCTTTAGCTGTGCGTGTAGCCACGCACAAGCGCAGACAGCGGCGGGGCAATCCGTCAAAGATAAGGATTCGCACGCTAATTAGGAAAGATAACTGGGACCCAAATTTATGGTCGGGTGAAGTCAGTGATAGTGAAACTGAGCAAGCATATGACTGGAATGAGTCTGTTGAAATTAGACTTGCTGAATCAAATTGTTCTGATGAAGAGGAGCTGGAATGTGCTCCAAAGAAATGTGTTTATCCAGCGCGGCCGTTAATCACTAACAAGTCAAAAGGCCAAGCTGGCGGTGCAAATATTAAGAATACAAGGATTGTCCGCGATTATACACAGACAGAGCTTTTAGAGATTGCTAAGTTATTTAGACAGAAGCCAGGTGAAGCACTTCTGAGATGGTTCCTTCGCCTCTGGGACACGGGTGCCGATAGTATCTTCTTAACCCCAGAGGAACTGTTAAAGATGGGTTCACTCACTACTAATGTGATGTTGGGACAGATAGTGCGCGGTGCGCTCGGACAGCAAGGTTCTCATTCCTTGTTTAATTGGCTTCAGACTGCCTTAATGACTCTGTATGGGAGTCCAATGGATATGGAAGAGAGTTGGGGCGGTTGGCAATCACTAACTGAAGCAACAGATCAGCTTAGAGAGATGGGTTTGCAGTGTGCACTGTACAGTGCAAATTTTGCAGGGCCTGACATGGAGTTGTTTACAGCTGGCATGCGCGCACGTTTGTTAAGAAATGCACCGAGTCACATGAAGGGCGCATTGCTTTCATTGCTGGGTCCAGCGCAGGGCAAAGCCATTGGTGAAGTGGCACTTCTGTTAGGGCAATTAGAAGGGCTGGATGTGCGTAATGCAGCGCGCCTAGTGGCTGCAAACAATGATTCAGAGAAAAAGCGTGGTAAAAATGTAAAGAGAAAGCTGATACTGTCGCGATCACACGCAGACAAATGTGGATGGACCTGCTAAAAGCAGGAATTCCAAGGGAAGAGATAGATGGTAAACCCACATCTGTGCTGCTTGAGAAATGGAAAAAATTAAAAAGACAGGGATTGGAAAAAACTAAGCCCTCTGCACCCTCTGAAGAGGAGGTGTTGAAGCCCAAAGTGCGAGCAAAAGGTTACCCTGATTTGGCAAAGGACAAGTAGGAGGTCCCAGACCCCATTTTTGATTGAAGGGCTGGCTCTGTCTTTGAGGTACGGTTAATAAAGAGAACTAGTCCCAGAGACAGACGCCCTTTTGTGCCACTTACCTTGTACTTGGATGAGAAAGTAAAACATGTTTTGGCTCTACTAGACACAGGAGCTGAGGTAACTATTCTGAATGGCAATCCCAGTAAATTATCTGGTCCCAGAGTTTTGGTCAATGGTTATTGGGGAGCAGAAACTGTTGCAAAAGCCTTTAATGTAAAAATGTCAATTGGCGAGGGATTGCCTTTCACATCAAATGTTTTGATTGCAGATATACCGGAGTACATCCTTGGCATAGATGTGTTGTTGGGCAAAAGTGTGACTACAGATTTAGGCGAATTTGTTTTTGGCAATCGAAAAATCCATGTGAGAGTTATTAACCCCTTTGTGGTTGGGCATGCCAAATGGTCCCCCTTGCATTTACCTCCTCCTGCTGACCCAGTGTGCGTGAAACAGTACCGGTTGCCAGGAGGACATAAAGAGATTGGTGAAACTATTGAGTCATTGGTGAAAGCTGCCATAATGAGGCCGGCAGTCAGTCCATTCAACTCGCCGATCTGGCCTGTCCGCCGCCCGGATGGGGCATGGCGTTTGACAATTGATTACCGCATTTTGAACAAGAAGGTGCCGCCCTTAGCTGCGGCGTTGCCAGACATCATCACCCTGATTGAAAACCTTATGAGAGAAGTGGGTGAATGGCATGTGGTCCTTGACCTGGCCAATGCATTTTTCTCCATTGATATTGACACTGAATCACAAGACCAATTTGCTATCACTTGGGGAGACAGACAATTTACCTTTACTAAATTGCCCCAGGGGTATGTGCATAGTCCCACTCTGTGTCATGGATTAATTGCCAGAGACTTAAAGATGGTGCAATTGGATAATGTATTTATTGCTCATTACATTGATGACACCATGCTGACCAGTGTTGAGAAAGAACATGTAGAAAACGCTGCTGAAAAGTTGATCACACACATGCAAAATCGGGGGTGGGCCATAAATCCCAAAAAGGTACAGGGGCCTGCTCAAGAGGTGAAATTTCTAGGTGCAATCTGGTCTGGGTCAGTTAAGAAAATTCCTGACCCGGTAATTGATATGGTTCAGCAGATGGCTCCACCAGCAAATAAAAAAGAGGCACAAAGATTCATTGGGTTAATGGGGTTTTGGAGAAATCACATACCTCATTTAAGCCTGATACTGAAACCCATTTACAAAGTCACCAGAAAGAAACATGACTTTACATGGGGCCTAGAGCAACAGACTTCCTTCCAACAGGCTAAAGACGCATTGCAAAATTACATCACGCTGGGGCCCCTGACAAAAACTGATCCTTTTGAATTGGAAATTCTTGTCTACAATGACGTGGCTGTGTGGAGCTTGTGGCAAAAGCAAGGACAGAAAAGAGTGCCACAGGGGTTCTGGTCAAGGAAACTCACAGATCCTATGACAAGATACACTCCGCTTGAGAAACAAGTTGCTGCAGTGTACTGGGCTCTAGTTGAAACTGAAAGAATCACAGGCGAGCAACCAGTGACAATTTGCACAGAAATTCCAATCATGGGCTGGGTCGTGACACTGCTGCAAATGGGAAAAGTGGCAGAGCACAAGACGCCACTCATGTCAAATGGAAATGGTATTTACAGCAACGTGCGAAAGCTGGCCGCACAGGGGTTTCCAGACTGCAAGAACAAATGCTGGAGGCGGTAGATCTGGAAGCGATGCCTGAACCAAACACCCCTGTGGCGTTGCCAGAATCTCCCTTCAAAGTCGCACCCGCCTATGATACATTGACAGAAGAAGAACAAAAGTCTGCATGGTTCACGGACGGCACCGCAAAGTATGATAAAGGGCAAAGACACAGGCAAGCTGTCGCATTCCAGCCCCACCGAGAAACACTGCTAATGAGAGAAGGTGTGGGAGGATCAAGTCAGTATGCTGAACTGCAGGCAGTGGCCTCCGTGATTCAACAGGTGAAGGAAACAGAGACTGCATACATATACACAGACAGTTGGGCCACATATCAAGGCCTGACACATTGGGCACCGGCATGGAGAAGAGATGGTTGGCAGATCAAGAACACACCGATCTGGGGAGGGCCAGACTTCTGGGAAGAGATGTGGTGCAAAGGTGAGAGGTGCAAAATCTGCATTGGGCATGTCGATGCACACATGCCCCCTGACACCTCACTGGCTGCCCTGTTCAACAATGAAGTGGACCAAATGGCAAAGATTCGCCCAGTGACAACACCGCAAGAAGCTGAGGTGCTGCAAGGGATGGCGGATTGGGCACACCAAACCTCAGGGCATCTAGGGCAAACAGGAACTTATCAATGGGCAAAAAAGAGACAATTGCCCATTGCCATGGATCAAGCCATACAAGCTGCCTCCCAATGTTCCGTGTGCAGTGAAGTGAAGCACTACCCTCTGGAGAGGAAGCCTCAAGGCCCTTTGAGAAGAGGTGAAAGAGCTGCTAGCGTATGCAAGTTGACTACATTGGCCCTTTACCGCCCGAGAATCGAAAGCATTATGTGTTGACCATGGTAGACACATACTCTGGACTGCTGTTAGCTTATCCAGTCGCCCATGCAGATCAACGGGCTACCTTGCAAGGCATGGAATACCTCATCAGACACTATGGCATCCCGGATGAAATCCAATCAGACCAAGGCAGCCATTTTGCTGGACACAATGTGCAAGACTGGGCACTAGAGCAAGGCATAAAATGGACACTGCACATCAGCCGATACCCAGAATCCTCTGCTCTGGTGGAACGTAGCAATGGGCTGCTCAAGCAACAAATAAAGAAGCGGACTAAGACTCACACTCTCAAGGGGTGGTCCAAACATCTGGCACAAGCACTGTTTGAACTGAACAATCGTCCACTGGGAAATCGCCAGACACCCTTTGTGAGACTGACAAGTGCGTAAGTGGAATCTACAAAGACTCTTGTTGTGTGGAAAACCGACAAAGAAGCTAAGCTGCCTGTGCAAGCGACTGCAGGCAGCATTGGACTTGATCTATCTACTTGTGAAGATGATGTTATACCGGCGGGGCAAACCAAATCCATCTCGCTGGGTATTGGCATCAAATTGCCGGCTGGCACTTATGGACGCATTGCTGCACGATCCAGCCTGGCAAAACAAGGCATTGACATATTGGGAGGTGTGATTGATCCTGATTATAGAGGGACTGTTTCGGTACTTTTACATAATGCTGGTGCACCTGCAGTACCATTAACCAAATATGACCGAATTGCACAATTGATTTGTGAACGAGCAGTTGTCCCCCTAGTAGTAGAAAGCAAGCAATCCCCAGACACTACATTTAGGGGGGAAGGAGGCTTCGGTAGCACGGGAAAAAAGGTGTGGGTGCACCATCCTAACAAAAAGCCTGAGGCTGGGGAAGTGTTAAGTCAAGGTGTTGGAAGTACTTATGTTGTACTTTTGCATAATTCTGATGTGCCTGTTTATATTCCCGCTACTAGGCTCACACCACGAACGTAGAGCAGTATGAAGGGGATGGGACTTGCCTTGCTGTGGGTGCTCCTGGCCTGCCAAACCAACGCTTTCTCTGTAAAGAGTGGGTTATTGCAAGACACTACATGGACTCTGAGAATCGCATGCACTACACCTAATGCTCCAGTCCTGCGTGATAACTACAACCGCACCGTAACCTGTGAGAAAAGCGTTACAAATGAGTATCCACATGGAACTGCAAGAGTTCTAGATTGGCACATTGTCGGACACCTTTTATCACTAACTCATATGACTGGCGCTTATGAAATCTTAGGTCAAAAGGTTTCAGTGAATGGATCAAATAATTTGTTTGATGTTTCATGTTTCTTTTGCCCCAAGAACTGCAATGAGTGTACTCGCCAAGATTTTCTGGACTATAACTTGACCAAATGCCTTTCATACAATTGTACGTTGAAACAGCCTCTACCAGATGGTAGTATGGTGTTTGTATCAAAAACCAATATTGTATATGGTAGGCATCCCACTTGGAGGATGGTGTTTTTCAAATCACACAAAGTAGAAACTGTGAACATGCTAGATTTTCCAGTAGTAAGACAACATTTAAATTAAATTGCAGACATGTGATGCACGCTTCCATCATTTCAGAGGTACACTTAGACATAGACTTGTCACGGGGCAATGTCTCCTTAGTACTACCAAGCTGCTATAAATGGAGTCAATTTCTATGGCCCATCACCAAATTGCGCGTAGCTAGGGGTTTAGATTCATTGATTGCGGGTGCAGCGGGAGTAGGAATGGGGGCTTTAAATGCTTTTGACATAGAAACTGTGCGCAACACGTTAGCCACTATGGGTTCTGATGCCAGCGGCGCTATAAAACTTCTGGCCCAGTGGGGCCCATTGATAAGTCCTACCCTGCGCAACACTGCTACAAGTATTGGCAACCATTGGAAGTGGCAGAATTTCAGCTATGAATACATTTTCTCTGCCATAGGATAGGTCAACAAAACTGCTAAAGACACACGATGCATTTTATGGCAAACTTTGCTAAATCAGCAGGTGTTGGCTTTCCGCTCCGAATGGGGGCGACTATCTTCAACCCACTGGCACACAGAGCTACAGTTACCAGCAAACATATGGATTAAGCCGCTTGCTTTTGATTGCATGAATAACACCTGCCATGCGTTAATGCAAGTTAGTAGGACCGCTTATGCTCTAGAAATAAGGTGCCCTTTTATAGTATTGCCTATGAAAATCAATGGTTCCTGGTGGGTTCCGCAAATACGAGGGGAATGGTTAGACAGCCAAAACTACACCATCCACAGTCACACCTGCATGCCCTGGGATCAGGGGTGGGTGTGTCCCCTAACTGGGAGGGTTCCGGACCCATGCATACATCCCGTAGCAGGGGAGTGCACCTGGATGCAATACCACATAAATGGGACTGACATCTTCCAGATAGATTAGTAACTACGCAAGCTTTATGCTGATCATTCCTTGCTTATTAACAATTATAGGTTATTAGGGAATCCTCAAGTATTTTGCGTAGATCAAGTTGTGACTATCTTAGACATTGTTACTCATACCCTATATTCTTTAACCCAGTGGCCTCACACTACTCTGCATGCTGAGCTCACGCATTTGCTTAACTGGACTCTATCCTATGGAGTGATTACTGCCCGGCTTCAAGCTATTAGACAGTTTGCTCAAACTGCTTGGAAAGATTTCCAGACGCTAGCTACCTCAGTTATTTCTGCAGAGTACAAGCTAATAATAGACAGAAACCAATTGATCAAAACTGCTGACCATCTGCAATCAGTTACTACTCACCACTGGTGGGATATATTCACTGGATGGTCTCCCTCCTCCACTAAGCTGCTTAATATAATACTGCACCCATTGCTGTGGTTGCTGATTTCCCTAATATTCATACTTATCGTCTTCATTGGGCTCTTGCGCAGAATGTCTTTCCTTTATACCAGAATGACTGCGCTAGAGAAACGCTTAATTGGCCTACAGCACACTGTGCATGCTTCCAGATCATGGAACTGAGTCAGCATTTTCAGGCCTCACTTCGAAAAGGGTGGAATGTCGTGATAAGCTGCTAGGCGCTTGCAGTAACCTGCATTTGCACTAACCCACTGAGCTATCTTGTGTGTATTAGAGCCTATTCGAAGCGTGGAGGAAAATGCTGACATCAACCAGGACTCTCGAACTGGGTGAGCCTGCATGCTTGCAAGGGGTTAATTGTGAAGGCCTTTTCTGAAGACATAAAACATCTAGCATTTGCAAGAGGCTCTATGCAGCCCTTGGGAGCCAGGCACAGCTTTGCTCATCTTCGCTCTGCGAGTCAGGTGCACTGATAAGGCAAGAATGTCTGATCTTTTCAAAACACAGTGCCCGAAGCCTGGGAGCCAAGACTGGCTGTTTCCAGTCTTGTAACTTTCCAAGCAAAAAACATGTTTACTGCCGGGAAGGGAGAGCCTAGAAGCTTCTCGAAGAGCTGACACGTCATGATGATTGACGTGCAGCTCCTAATAAGAGAACTATATTTGGACCAGGGAAGGGGGGACTCATCCTGGGCTGTTGGAAAGACACGCGTATCAAGAAGAACAGTGCCTGGACGACCAGCTGTGCACTATCAGGGCCGAGACTCCTAACATCACATCCCCGCTCTGGTGTAGGACTGTGGGGGCTTGGCCAGTCCTCCCCTCCTCTTCTGAGGAGTGCCGGGCACCTGTAGCGGCGAGGGTCCTGGGTGTGATCAGATCGTACCTTCATCTACATTTCATTAGGAGCGTAAGACCAAATAATTGCATATTCATCTGTGATTGATAATTGGCATTATATAGCTTGCACTTTCTATTTCCACATTATTATAAATTGCTGCTTAGTTTTCATTAGCCACTGTAGATAATAAATGCAAGCATCATATATTCTGTGTGATTGGCTTTTTTCCAGTCTGAGATCATCGTGCGTCTTAAACCTTATTTGTGTGGGAAGGTAATTAGGAGTGATTTACTTTGCACAAAGGGCTGGATCCCAGGGAGGTGCGGGTACTGCTTATCACTACAGGCCCAAGACTGTGTCATTTTATTGTAAGGTTTTAGATATTCCCTGTAGGGGAGATGGTTTGAAAACGTGTGCCAGATCTGGGGGATTTATCTTGGGGCGGCCACAAGGTCATATTATTTGCTGAGCTGAGGATGTGGTGGAAAAGAGGAAAATATTTCAGACCGAAAAACCTTCTATACTATATGATGTACGCAGGAACTATGAGGGTGATTTGAAATGGTCCAATTCACTCCTTTAATGACCATATCAGGGCGGAAACCTTTCTTTCAGATCTTGCTGAACAAGAGCCAGAGCTTATGGAGGCTGCGCAACCGGCAAGGAAAGGCAGACCCCAGGTTTCTTAATTGTGAGGAGAGTTTGTCATTGACTGTGTAAATTGGCTGATTATGTGCTGTTTATTTCTTTTAGCTTACGTTATTGGTTTATTACAAAGGAAGAGATATACTTAATATGGTTCATTCCTTTAACCATTGTGTAACGGTTCCCTCAGGCAGAGTTTAATTAATGCAGCGCGAGGTGCTTGATATGCAGCAGCCGGTGTAACGTCGAAAAATTCTCATCGTCAAAAAATGCTCAGCCAGTCCAATCCTCACAGGCAGCACGAAGCCAAAGGTCAGAGAGGCAAAATGCTTGCCTGCAATAGACCCTGAGGAGAATGTCATTTTCTCGCACCGCTGGCTCGTTTAGTGCAGCTAGCGCCTACGTAGTATAGTAATGCGAGTGTCGTGAGGCGGGTGAAAGCAAGGCACATAAGAGGGGACACTGGTGGGAGGGAGGGGGAAGCGTGGAGCGGGTATTGTGGGCAAAAGTAATTGCAAAGTGGCCCAAATTATTTGAATATGACCATCGAAAAAAATGCTTTCCTGTCAATCCATTACTGCGCACGCGCACACACACTACGCATGCGCAGTAAGGAGACAAAGCATTTTTCCACGCGATGCACCGGAATGAGACTGTCCTGCTGTCATACTCTGGCGAATGAACAGGACCCTATGACGTGGACCAACGTGACAGTGTGAAAACATGACACCGTCTTCATGAGTGTAATGCGAGTTTACTTTCGCAGGGAACGATTGTGGCGCTTGTGGTGTTCTGCTTACGGTGGTGGATTCCTCGTTCTGAACATAAGGGGATGACTTATTGCTGCAGGTTAACCCTGTTATTTGTCAGACACCACAAAAAGAGCCTCTTCAAAAGGTTTACAATGCTTGTGTGGCAGAATGCCTGGCTTCCCTTAAGAATTGCATGCAGTTGCCACGCAAATGCAAATGTCCTTGTTGCAGGAAGTCAGGAATCAGGCTATCAGGTTAAATGAGTGGAGGAGCACGCACATCAATGGTCGAAGTGAGTGGGAACGGTCGGGAGTGGCGTTCCACTACTTTTTGTAACCATTTTCACCATGCCGGAACTGTTCTTTGTGAAGTTAAATCACACTTCTCTACTTTACCACCGAATAGCAGTTACAGCTCAACTGAAATCTGTTTCAACTGGATTGGATGGCAACCAGCATGGTTGCAACCATTGAAAACATGTGTTGCATGTTGCTCCATTCCTGCCTATTCTGCCCCCCTCTGGGGTCACAGTTCCACTACTTTTTTTGATACACTTCTACCACTGCATTTGACTCAGGGACTGAGTAACTAGGACCATTACCTGTTTACACTGGAGCAGATTGAAAGCAACGCATTCTTCGCTCATTATTGATCCATGGAAGATGCTGGAACTTTTGAGATTTGTTCTAGTAGTGCGGGGGAGCAACATTGCAGGGAAGAGCCAGGCCCTGTGGCTGCATGAATACATTTACATTGCTAACGGACGCTTCCTGCAGGCATTTATTTGTACTTTGGTTCCTTATTTGTTCTGCTTTCGGGTTGAACGCGAAACGCTTCCTGTCAATGAACGCTTTCACAACTCATACTTCCGGACCCCACGCGGATTGCGTGTGGTGCGGTCTACACAGGAACCCGGATGCAGGGACGCTTTACATCATTATGTTAATCAACTTCTTATCTCGTTATTCTCAATGGGGTGGGCTGATGATATGTGACTTATTAAGACGAATACATGCCTTATTAACCATTCTTTGGTAGCGTTGTGAAATGCACTGCTATGCTAAGCAGGGTAGCATGGATTTGAGGCATGATAAGATGATAGCATTTATGCTGCGCTTTTCTTTTTCTTTTGACTATTATAGTGCTCCATACTGTGAACATCTGGATTAACGCTTTTGTTCTGGCCACCATGATATTAGATAATTGCCTTCTGTCTTGTTGGCATTTCTTCTGCTCTCTCTTTTCTTCCTTTCCCTTAATCTTGACCATTGTAGACAACATTTACACTTGTATTTATTTTTTATTTGGCCATCATAGCGGCTAACAGGTGAAGCGATCCGATGAGAACGGTTAAGGTCTATTTTTTTCTTGTGTATATAATAGTATTCTGTTCAATCGTGTGCCTTCCAGGGGTGGTTGTCGAAGTATTCATTTCTGTGTTGTCTTTGGCCTTAGATTTCTTCTCCTTGTTTCTCGCTGTTTTATGTTGTTTTTTTTTGGGTGGGGTGGAGAGGGGGGGGGGTTCTGCTACACCTTGCGTTGCTTAGTTTTTGTTTCTTTTTTTCGCCAGTTCTCTTCTCTCTATGATGAAACAAAATGTGTAGGCTACGACTTTTAATTTTTTGACTTGGAATGTAAAGGGTATTAATTGCTCAGTCGAGGCAAGTAGGATGTACGGTAAATTATGGAGGATGAGGGTAGACATTGCACTACTCCAAGAAGCTCATGTGCTAGAGGCAGACCATAGAGTTTTGCTGAATTTGAGATACACACAAGCATTGTCAAGATGTTTTATATCCAAATCTACGGGTGTAAGTATTTTGTTTCGCAAAGGTTTTAAAGCTAGTATTGGGCCGGTGGTGACAGATAGTGAAGGGAGGTTTATTTTGGCAACTATAGTTGTGGAAAGTGTCAGTGTTGCGATTGGATCGATTTCTGGCCTGTGTTCATTTGCTGGGCCATTCTTTAAAGACCTTCATTTGCAACTGCAGAAACTTGGCAACAGATATATATCCTTGAAGGGGACATGATCTGTGTTATGGATGCTACATTGGATCTATCAGATTCATGTAGATACTTCGGTGACAGTGTGACAAAGGAGCTTAAAAGATTGGTTGAAAATCTTAATCAAGTGGACGTCTGTAGAGCTAGGTACCCAGGGGTACATGTTCTATTCGCAGGTACTCGACTTGCATACGCGACTAGATCTTTTCCTCAGTTCAGACCTGCTACTCGATGGTGTTTGTACAGTGGATATTCAAAAGAGGTGTATCTCTGATCATGCAAGCCTTACATTGCGAATACAGGAGCTGGCGTTTTAAATGCCAGTGCTTTGAAAGATGAGAATGTCTCTAAGGGGTTAGAAGCATTTATTGAGAGATTTTTTCTTGATAATTATGACACTGCTAATGCGCTTGTTGTTTGGGACTCATTTAAGGCCACTATTAGGGATTGACTTATTATCCGAATCTCACATCTTAGAAAACTAGGTTCAGAAGAGATTTCAGTCTTGCAAGCAGCTTTGCTGGAAGCACAACAACAATATGCTACCTCAAAAAGTGAGAGTAATAAGCTAGAATCTGTTAGACAAGGTTGATTTGGAACAACATGCGGAGAAGGGTTAATTCTTTTCCAAACAAGCTTTCTGGCAGAGTGGCAAAGTTGCAGGCAAGTTACTTGCTACGACTCGCAAGGTTTATGCGAGTTAATCTGTAGTCACTAACATTGTTTAAAAAATGGATTATCAGTTGTTACTAGTGCAGAAATTAGTGACTGCTTTGAGTATTATAATGCATCATTATATAAAGAAGAGTTGAATCAAATTTATAGCGACCTGAACCGGTTCTTTAGCAAAATTGAACTACCAAATTTGTTGGGCAATAATATTTTAAAGCTAAAAGAATAAATATCAGTAAATCAAGTGTTAACAGCCATAAACCGGTTATAGATGGGTAAATCTCCAGGTTTAGATGGATTGCCTGTTGAATTCTATCAGACCTTTTGACAGCACTTTTCACCAGTCTTGTGTGATTTGTATCATTGTCTGCCAGACGGGGGAGATCTGTGTCCCATGATGAGAGAGGCTGTGATAACTCTTATTCCCAAACCTGGGAGGGATCCCTCCAAATGTGAAAATTACCGCCCGATTTCGCTCCTGAAAATTTTGCTAAAAGTGTATGCGAATATACTGAGTGGATGCATTTCAGGTGTGATGAATGCATCACAGGTGGGGTTCATAAGTCAGAGGTATGGATATGATAATATCAGAATGATTCATAATATATTGGAGCATATGTTTGATGATGATCATAATGTAGCTCTGATTTTATTGGATGCTGAGAAGGAATTTGATCGGGTTAATTGGGCTATTTTAGGATTTACTTTGCAGAAAATGGGTTTTGAAGGTGCCTTTTTACGAAAATGATTCATTGCCTGCACAATGGCTTGGTAGCGAGTATTTGGGTCAATGGCACAGAGGTACAAGACAAGGCTGCCCATTGTCCCCACTTTGTAGCCTTTAGTAGCAGTGATTAGACAAAGTACAAGTCACCAAGGATTGAGAATTGGTTCTTTTAACATTAGAGTGTTTGCCCATGCGGACGACTTAGTTGTTGGTCTTTCAAATCCGTGAGATTCCGGTCCTGTTGTAAAGGAAGTTTTTGATGAAGGTGAGAAATTGTTGAGGCACAAGATAAGCTGGTCGAAAACAGAGATATTCTCTCTTTTGGACAGATGTTTTAAGACAGACTTCCTTGATTGGAGCTGTAAGTGGTCCAAAGATAATGTGAAATATTTGGGAGGCATCTTAGTTCATGATTTAAAGAAAATGTTTAGATTAACATCAATAAGGTGGTAGCAGATATGGAACAGGCTATTAGTAGATGGAGTCATACTAATTTGAATATATAGGGTAAAATTTGTGCAATAAAAATTGTACTGCTTCCAAAAGTACTCTATATCATTCAATCGCTACCCTTGCCTTTTTTGAAAAAACTGCTGGATAAGATGGAATGATTTTTAAGAATTTTTTTCACATTACATTTTAGCACGTGATGTAATAAGGGGTGGCTACCCAGACTAGAGCAAGTATCATAAGGGTTTTCTTCTCAAGAAAGTAGCGTTATATTTTAGTAATACTGAGAGGATCGTGCCACTCTGGTTGCAGATGGAAATTCAAGCAGTTTTAGCTTTCAAACTTGCCAGTCTCTTCACTATGTCTAGGCTGCCACATACTATTAGATTACTCCCAACTATATCACTGACATGTAAATTACTGTTTGACTGGTTGAAGGAGAATGATCAATGCGTGTGGTTACTTAAAAGTGCCTCTTTGTGAACTAATCTAGCTCTCCAATTACAGAATTACAGGAAGGTGGGTGAGGCGATGAAGAATAAGTTCTCACTATTCAAGAAGGGTCTCTCCAAGAGGGCAGAACAGGTTCTAGGAGTTGGGAATAGGACTGTAGCACAGGCTACCTGTGGAAAGGTGAGTGGCACTCAGGGAACACTTGTGCGTAAAAATGGATGGATGTGCTAAGGGTCACCGTAAGGGTTGCAATTACTCACCAACCCCAGGCGCACTCCGGACCAAACTTCGGCAGTAGAGTCCACTTCGGTTGCAGGTTCAAATTCGGCAATTGTGCAGCTCTGCGGCTTTCAGCAGCTGAGTTACAGCGATGATTCTGTGACAGATCAGTGGCAATTTCATCTGCTCCTGATGAAGGGATCCAGTCAGTTTCACTGCAGCAGTATTCAGGGCACAAAGGGGCACAGCAGCACGGTACCTGTGAAGTTCGTCACTATGGCTGGGCGTCACGGTGACCGTGTGCACTCAGGTGACCGTGTGCACTCAGGTTCAGGCGTACTTTCCTAATTCCAGACCTAGGGCGCCTAGGTGTATGAAACTCTGCAGGAGAGTGCTATTGATCTACCAAGTTTCAAGTGTCACCTCAAAACGGTAGTGGTTTCAGAGCAAAGGACCTGTGCAAGCTGATCAGTTCACTGGTTGGCCCAGGAACACTTCTGAAGAGGCTCGCTTGCAGGTTAAGATGAAGGTGCCGTGAATAGTTAGTCCCACTATTCAAATGGGTTGAAGCACTTTTGCAGACCTTCTAAGTTCGATCAGATGCAGAGGGGTCCTGCGGGATGTCAGCGGGTTCAGGGTGCCAAACCTTCCAGCGGGTCACCAGTGGTTCCTCGACTCGGTTTCTTTGTTTCAGGATACTTGAATCCTATATTAGGTTCAGTGAGAACTCATGAGATCGATCTGGTAGGGGTGTTTGGAGCCTTCTCTTATCAAGAATATCCTTTGCGCCAAAATGATGAGGAGCCAATGGGAGATCTGCTTACATACAGGCACACCAGACATGGACCAATCACGGACCACGGTGGTCCCAATCATTCCCAGCACACCAGACAGTTGTTAGACAGTAGGGGTTAATATCTACCGATCATCTTTGTGTTTGTGAAGGCTGGGCTAGGCCAGTCATTTAAATCACTGTTCTTACCTGCAAGATATTCTCCATGGTAGACGTGTCACTCAAAGCACTTGCTTTATGGGCATCATGCCCGAGTGGAATGAGTACAGTAAAGGATACTAAGAGATTCAGAATCAAAGTAGCATGCACTCAAACATATAGGCATGACTATGAAATAGAGACTAATAAAGAGATGAAAAAACATTTTATACAATCGTAAATGCCACCGTAAAGGATAACAAAAGATGATCAAATATCAAAACACCTTACTACTATCCTGGGATATATTTTATGATTAAAGATAATTACATAGTTATTATTAAAGCTTATGGAAATATATAAATTGCAAGAGTAGGGAGGAAGGGGGGTGTGATGATAGGCAAGAGAATAGAAGGGATGCACAAATGGTAGAAATGTATCTGCTGCCACCACCTTATCTTTAGGCACATATAAAAGTCACCAAAAATCCCAAGTGTACAAAGCTACTAAGTATCCCCAATGCACTACATTACAAGATGCTGTGTGCAATGTTAAAAAGTTACAACAATGTAAAAGACAAAAAGGAAACATAGTTTTCCAGTACCGATAGTCTGAAGGTCTGATCAGTTTCCCCATACAAAATTTGCAAATTGCATGGGAAGTAAAGCTTTACTTTCCCCGAAAGTGTCAGAACAGATCAAAAAACAAAGCAAAAAGATTGGGGGTCCATAGAAACTATGGAGGGAAAATTGCCAAAAGAAAATTATTTTCTTAACAGGGAGTACAAATACAAGAACATATAGAATGGTCTCATAACCAAGTCCAAGGCCCCCAGTGTGCAACTCTCTTTTTTGTACCTATGAAGGAGTCCACCGAATTAAGCAAGATACCCCTTAGGGATAAATAAATATTCTCTGCCCTTGATCAAGGATATCCTGGAAACTGTAATGGGAGTCACGATATTCAGGAAGCTCGACCTACGCAGAGTTTACCACCTCATCCACTTTCAGGCAGAGGAGAAGAAGACCCTGTTCCGAACCCCTTTTGGCCTGCTTGAATACTATGTAAAACCCTTTGGGGTGGACAACGCTCCAGAGGTCTTCCAACGATTAGTTGACCAAGATTTTGGTGACCTTTTGTATACCAGATTCATAGTCTACTGAGACAACATTTTGGTCTTTTACAAGACTCTACCAGAATATCACCTGCATGTCAAGGAAGTACTACTCCAACTATGAACCCATTGTCTTAAGGTCAAGTTAGCGTAAAGCATTTTCAACATACCTGTAGTTGAATGTTTGTGATCATTGCAAAAAGAAATGCTGAATACAAAATACTGCTTTTTATTTCCCTGCCTGCACATGGGAAATGGGCATTTCGCAATTCAGTATTTTTGTATTCAGCATTTTCGTTGGCGGAGTGATGACATGATACGCCTGCAGTTCACTACTTAGGATACATCCTATCCACTGGTGGAGCAACAATGGATTCACGAAAGATCGAGGAGATACAAGGATGGCATTCTACAACATCTGTCAAGCAGGTATAGTAATTCTTGGCCTTTATGCATTTCTAACGCAGGTTTATTGACCACTTCTTGTTACGAGTCCAACCACTGACCTAGTTACTACGTAAACAACTACAGTTCAACTGGTCTGATGAAGCCGAAGACGTATTCCAAGGCCTGAAAGAAGCCTTCACATATGCTCCAATGCTGTGCCAACCAAACACTGAACTTCCGTTCCTCATCAACGCTAATGCCTCAGCAAATGCTGTTGGTGAGGTCCTGCGTCAGCTCAACCAGTTAGCAAGGAACATCCTGTGGCCTACACGTCTAGCTCCCTATCTATTATTGAGATCAATTATTTGGTGATGGAAAAGAAAATGTTGGCCCTGAAAGATTCCTGTAAAGAATGGAGACATCTACTTCTTGTTACCAAACACGATACTAAACACCACCAGAAACAATTCTCAGAAGAGAATGGCTATTACTCGCTGCTACTTGCTTCAGATTGCAAATGGCTGCCAATGTTAAATGTGCCCTTCTACCATGTTGCACTATATTTACTTGTATAGTGCTGGTAGAGGATACTTCAAAACCTCTTGTTTTGATTATCATGAGGGGTAGGTAGATATTTCTGCTCAGAAATGCTCAATACTGCACTCCAGGGTAACCTTTGTACATGTCGCAGCATTCCAAGTATGCTGCTAAAACGCTTCCACTCCCTGCTCTGCTTCCCCTGCTCACTCCTGTTGCCCCCGCTTCTTCACTCACCACTTCCCATCCTTCCTGCTCAGCTTCTACTCCTTTCTTGACATCTTCCTGCTCCTTTTTTTCAGGAAAGATTCGCTGGACTGCTGGTTTCTAGACCTTCTTCCCCATCACATGTGGGGGTTTTATTCCCCGGGGGTGGAGGGTTCTGCATGTTTTGGGGGGCTGACTGGTCACCTCATTCTACTCAGAGGTGGAAAGCTGGCCTCAGCCAGGAACTGATCTTACCTATTTGAGGCCAGGCTGTGACAAAAGTCTGCGGGAAGTCCAACTGCACTTCCTACTCGTGGCAACTTTTGCCATTGAAGCCAGGAAATAGCATCCTACCAATCAACAACAGTATACGTTTCATCTCCAAAATGCTAATGTTTCAACTTTTGGGCTACGTCACACAAAGGAATGATGATTTCATTCATGTATTGTAATATATATGCAACGACACTGTCTAATACAAATACTTTCCTCTACCTAGGTTTTAATTTCGAGTCTTACGAAAGATTCCAATTCCTAACAATCACTTTTTATTGCAATCATTGGATCACAACTGTGAATTTGTTTGGGGGATAATGAAGACGAGATGATGCACCATTAAACATTTGTTGTCCCCTACTACCAGTCAGAAAAGTTTCACATAAAATAAACAGGTGCACATATGCCACTTCATTTACTTGTCAACACGTATTGTTCTTTGAAAATGAAAAAAGTTGCCTCTGTCACTCTCTTGCATTGCCATTTTCGCATTTACATATTCATATTGGTCTTCCAGATGCAATCCAGACGCATTTGTCAGATATGATGTGAGATACTCATTTCCTCTTCATTATCTCAGTCATGTTTTATATTGTTCAAGAAAGACAGGTTTTAATTGATCATACTCTGAGAAATCATGTGCAATTTTGTACTCCCTGTGAATGTCTTTTTCTAGACATAAAGACATAATCCATGAAAAGAGTTTTTAAGTGTTAGAGTTATCTAGTGGAATGCTTACTATATATATACATAGCCCCAAGAAACGTGTCATGCTACTTTCAACTGTGACTTGCTCGTTTGTCTCTGCTAAACCGATAGTAACACTAGCTGTCACACTGCCCCTAGACAACAGTAATGGAGGCTTTGCATTTCACCCAGACAGTTACAATGAATTTTCACATTGCCCCCAGAAAAATGCCCTATGTCAGTTCACAATGTCTTCAGAAAGTTGTCATGCGAATTTCACATTGCCACAAAAAACCTGCTCTATTCCAAGTTCATGAAAACAGATTTCCCTTTAGGTAGGAACCCCCCTGCTAATGCCTCACAATAAAATATTGCAAAGCAGTTTAGCACTCGAAAACACACACACGCGCAGCAGTATTGCTGTTGTAAGAAGACATTGCCATGTCTGATGTGCCAAGAAATTCCAGGATTGCCACATTACAAACACACTTACATTGACTCTGCTTAGTAATGCCATTATTCCCACTATAAGAACAAACTCATGTCGCAGGGCTGAATAGTACCAGAATTACCATGGTAATAACACATTTGTGTTGCTGTCTCCAATAATGCCACTGTTGCCACCATAAGACACTGGCACTGGCTGTGCCAATATATATCAACATTGCCAATTTAAGAACAAGTTGTGCTTGCTATGCCTAATGATTCCAGTATTGACAATGTCAGAACATGCATATTTTGTCTGCGCCCACGAATACCAGACAAAATGTTTGTATTCAGTTGCAGTTCAGCGGTCAGCAGAGTGCTAATTGATGTAATCACTCCTTTTGTGTGTTGGTGCTTTGCTGGCTCCAGAAGGCTTAAGATGGAAAGATGGAAACAGGTTTACTGCAAGTCGGGAATACTGAGAGAATGTTGCTTGAAGCAGTTGAAATTTTATCATGTTGGGTGTTTTTATAGATTGTGTTTTTTCTGGCTGTAATTTAAAATGGTGTGATTTTATGAACTTTGTGATTTTATGGAATGTGTTTACTGTGATGGTTTTATGGATGTTACAATCCGAAAGTAACTTTGAATTGATTGATGGATGAAAAATAAGAACTGGATTCCATTCAGATGCCTTTGCAATCTGTGCAGATTTGTTTATTCTTTGCATTTAGAATACAAGCTACTGAGGGGTGCCTACTGAGATATCAGGGAGAGGTCTCACTCCCGTTCCCTCACCATGATGCCTGGTACCACATCAGTTGCACGGCTACATGTCTTCACTCAGCTTTCAGCATGTAAAAGTTACTGAGTAGAGCTAGCCCGGGACTATGGACTTGTCCCAGGTTTGTCCTTGAGAACTTGTCACAGCCACTTCCCACAGTGCCTTCCCCAGGAGTCTCCTCACCTTGATCTTCACTGTGACTGGCGACTTTCTGTCTTCTCCTCCGGTCTTTCGGGTTTCTCTCCTCTTCAGTATCCTTCTTAAGGAGTCCTTTCCCCTTCTTGCCTTCGAAGAGATAGGGACCCTGGGGAGTCCGCCCCTCCCAAAACAGGGAAAAAGCCAATAAGGCAGAAAAAACCCTGTGAGGCTGCAGGCGCGGATAGAATGGAGGAATTGCGGATCCAGAGGCTTTTAAAGTCTTGAGGCGAAAGTCCAGTTGATACTCCAATGGATGACAGTTACCGGACTGTGATCCCTTGGCATGGATGAAAGAGCCCTGGGAGAGGCGATGGAGTGTGGAGCCACAAAGGAGAACTTCTATGCTTCCGAAGGATCGAACATAGGCACAGAAGATTGCAGACGGAGGTAAGTTGTTTCGGTAGACAGGTAAAGGAATGGGGAGAGAGAGAGTGTGAGTAATAGAGAGCAGTAGTGAGTCCGTGAGAGAAAGAGAGAGTGAATGCGAGAGAGTATGAATGAGAGAGCGAGTGAATGCAGGAGTGCGCGAATGAGAGAGAGAGTGAATGCAAGAGAGTATGAATGAGAGAGCGAATGAATGCGAGCGTGCGAGAATGAAAGAGGGGGTGAAAGAGAGGAATGACAAGACCGAGGGAAGACGGAAAAGACCCCGAGCCACAGGGAACCGGAAAACCGGAACCTCGCCGACGGGGAAGAAAGGAACCCGACGAGCGAGGTAGAGGGTACTACGGGAGAGAAGCTAGGCGGGAACCGAGGACCAGATAAAGGGCAAGGAAAGGAAAGGCAAGAGTGAACGGCCGTCGCCTAACGAGAAGGCGATGGGCCGCGGTGATTAACCGAGAAAGCAAAAGAGGAGCTCGGTATGTCAGGAACTGTAGTAGGCACAAATCGAAAGTCAGCATAGCGAGTTGCAACGCGACTCGCAGGGGGCGTGGCTTCCTTAAATGCAGCAGCAACAAAAAGACTGGACCGCTCACAGACAGACTGTAAGGACCTAATAGCGCCTCCATCTTGCCCATAACTTCCACGGTCTCCGCAGCGTGACAGAACTGGGTGACGAGGTGGGATGGGGGTCATGGAATGGTTGTTGTAAAGATGTTCATTGACCTTAATTCGACTGAAACTTGAGAGCTAGGCAGATCAAGCTGCAGATACAGTCTACTGATTACCTATGAGAATGCACAAGAGGAATTGTTCTGCCACAGATGTCTGCTGGAGAGGCAAAAACCCTGAGGGCCCGATTCTTATCTTGGCGCAGTGAGCGTGCTAAACAGCACGCTTCACTGCACCAAATCTGGACACCCAGGCTCCACCACTATTCTTAAGTGGGCCTGGGCGTCCACAGGGTGCATAACAGTGCACCTCCTGCATTCCACATGTTTGTGGAGAGAACGGGGGAATGCAAAACCTCGGCAGCACTTTCGCTAAATAACGAAAAAATCTTAACTTTGCGAAAGTGCTACCAAGATTACAGCAGCACCCATAGAGGAAGCACGTGGAAACACACGTGGTACTGGAAACCTCATGGAGAGCTGTATCGTGCTTATTTTCAAGATAACAAGGGTGGTACACGTTACAGGACAGGACGGAGAAGGAGCCAAACAACGTTTGTAAATGTTGAAAGGGCAAAGAAACTTCCAGTGTAGGAATACATTTTGCAGTGGTTAGCTGGGGGACAGAAGTGCACATCAGTGTGTGCTGTAAAGCAAAGGTGTCAAGGAGGGGATAAACACAACATTTACTATTGTAAAGGAATTGTAAGGTCATCTAAAGGAAGGTGCCATTACATTGTGAGGGGTGAAAGAGGGTAGCATTCTGATGGTTGGGCAAGAGGTGGAAGTGCAAAGTGGAGGCCGTAAACTGAAGGTGAAGTAGTGGTCCTGGGTGTACTTGTGGATGAGGTGATAACAAATGAGAGAGTGTTATGTAGCGCAATGGCACAATGAACACCTCTTTCTGTGACAAATAGCCTTTAGGACAGCATTGCCACCAAAGTAAACTGTTTCGAATACTTTGCGCTCGCTCGACCAAATGAAGAAAGGTGGTACGATGTGTAGCGCAGGGTTCGAAAGAAGTATCTGGAGAGCAAAGAGCACAGCAAGGGCACTGGTGGAGGATCGCCGTTTGACCAAATTTCTTCACCCATAGAATTAAAGGTGCTTGCCGTCATGGACTCTGGATGCCTCGAGGGTGTAGGAGGCTTGGATACACTAAACACTGGTAAGTAGAAATTTCTGTGCTACTTAATTGACCTCTAAAATATAATCATATGCAGTGTGGCGGGCATCCCTTGTGCATTTCTACGAACCCTACTTATGTGTGCCCTTCATGACCCTTGAGCTATTCACAAGTGTGTTCACCTCATAGCCTTTTTACAATGGTGCCTCTTCATTTGCTGTCATTCAAGCAACTGTACATGTGCAGTGGGTGTGTGTTTGTGTCCCTTCGAGCAGCATGCTCGTTCATGAAGTATTCCTTCATGAACGTAGCATGTGAAGAGATAACAATACAGTAGCCCTTCATTTTGGCCAAGCGTGATGTAGCCACATACGATTGTGTTCCACTGCCATTCACTAGTACGGTTACAATTCATGGTGCTATGGGTCCATTCTAATGTGGTTTTGTCATACTGTCTTTATGTGTGCAGGTACTTTATTGTCAGGGACTGTTGAAGCCGTAGCAGAGTCTGCGAAAAACCTACCTGAAGGAGAAGATAATCTGCCTATGTCAGATGTGCATCATGAGGCTACATAAATTACACTATATGAGTACTTTGAGGATGAGAATAATGCAGGCAACATGGCCTATGTAGTAGATGTAGTAGAGGACTTAGCTATGGAGCACTCATTTGTGGAAGACAGCCGGCACACCCAGCCACCACTGACGTCAGAGGAGCCCCGTGGAAGAACATCAGGTCTGGCCACAGACGACAAATGCTGTCTCCTTGCCACCACAGAAACACAAACTTCTGCACTCCTGCAAATGCGTGGTTACTTGAAGACTCAAATGGGTACCCTTAAGAAGGGGAATTCAGTTGCACATGCGGATATGGTATGTCTAGCTGATGCCTTGAATGTCATACAACAAAACATAAGCATACTGTGCTCATCAATTGATAGTGTGGCAGTAGTGGTTGGCAAAAGTGCCGAAATGCACATACAAATTCAAAAACAAAATGCAGAAATCTTGCATGCTTTAACGGGGGCAGTACAAATGTGCAGTGCCACAGTTAAGGGGAATGCATTGTGCCTACAAGCACTGACCGATCTATTGAAAGTGCAAGAAAAGGAGTGCTCCATATTGACTGCTAGCATGGCTGTGCCAGTTTTGCCTAAAGACAATACAGCAGTGGTATCGTTCACTGCCCCTAGAACCTCTGACAGCAAAGATGTACAGGAGTTCATACTGCCAAGTAGACCACAGAGAGAGTGTAGGCGAAAGCAAGTTAAGAAAGATCACCAAATCAAAACATATTTACAAATGTTTTTACAATGTTTGGTTACTTAATTTAGTTAAATAGTTTTGTAATGTTCGAAGCTTCATGTTGACTGTAGTTTTTGGGGTGGCAAAAGGGTTTTTGATGAGGAAAAGTACTTATGACATACCTGGCTTGCACATTGAATATGTTGACACGTCACCATGCAACACCGATAGAAATGCATTAAGTCGTGTGCAAATGGACCATTTTCTGAAGCTTATATAGAAAATGTTGCCTTTCCATAAAGCAGTTGTGCACACCAATATGCATGGTCATACTTGTATTGAACAATGCTTCATTTGTTATCAGTTTTCAATAAACCTTCATGAGAAACCAAATGGTGCTAACATTGCACATGGTGCATAATCATACATTTCAGTCTTGACAAAATAATCTTTAAACACATTAAATACTTTGCATTGACCACCGGCCAGTGTTATCACATGAAACATTTGGCTATAACATCACTACGTACTTTAAGGCCATCATCCCCGTACTCCTCATTGTGTATGGGGACCGTGTCCTCTTCCTCTGATATTCCATCTGCTGGCTCAGACAGTCGGTGCTGAATGGCTAAATTATGCAGCATGTAGTACAGCACTACAATTTTGCAAACCTTGTCTGGAGCATACATGAGATCCCCACCAGACACATGTAGACACCTAAAACGACTTCTTAGGAGGTCAAAAGTCAGTTCTATTGTATTCTTTATCCTTATATGTGCTGTATTATATTTCTGTTCCGAAGCAGTCATTGCATTCAAGATTGGTGTCATGATCCACAGTTTCAGGGGGTATGTTCTATCCCCAAGCAGCAAGCTTCTGTCTGCTGACAAGCCACAGATTACCACGGGCAAGTTGCTGCTATGCAGAATGAATGCATCATGTGCAGACCCAGGGAAGTTGGCATAGCATTTACTGATTTGCAAATCCGCCCTGCATGTCATCTGAATGTTCAGTGAGCAGTGCATTTTCTGATTTGTAAACATTTGTTCCCTAACACAGGTTGGTACTATGCGGACATGAGTGCAATCAATTGCCCCTACAACATTGGGAAACCCAGCTGTTGCAAGTAAGCCACACTTCACAGCGGCTAACAAAGCTGCCTTACGTGGGAAAGTAATGAACTCGGATATGTGCTGCAACAGTGTAGGCAAAACCACTTGCAAAAATCTACAGAAACTTGGCTGCAACATCCCTGCTGCGATTGCAAGAGTACCCTGGTACGATCTAGTTGCACAAAAGTAGAGCACTGCGAGTACTTTGACAAAAGATGGAATAGCTGTGGCCTTATCGGTGCTTCCTTCCAAGTCCCCATTTATTAGCTCTACCAGGTACAAAATGGCATCAGCATCCAGCCGGTACAGGTGAATAACGTGTTCGGATGACATGTTGAACAAATTCACACTGGTGTGATAAATATGCTCTTTAATTGGACGACATCTTCTTTGTCTGGGATGTGGGAGGTCAGCTTGCACATTTACCACTGTTGCTTGTACAGGTTGCTTTTCGGTGGCACGCTTACAGCGAGCTAAAATGTAGGCTGCAAAAGCACTTGACATGGGTGCAGAAAACGCACAGCCCACTGTTGTTTGGAAAAACTGCACACTCTACTGGGTATGTGTACACTAGTAGTAGATGTTCATGTAGCACCCACACAGAAAAGAGGAATTAATGAAGTGCAAAAACAGTACCCACACATTCCTGACGTAATCATGTATTTAAGACAACATGTAACCTAAGACAGCACCTTTCAAAGTGTAACCACATTGTGAGCAACACACGACATACACATACAACAATCAGATATTCATAGATCAATGCGGAAGCAACATCACAACGCCATTACACAACTGTGCAAATGGGATGTCATCCAGCAACCCGGCTTTGCAAATGTTATCTCAATTTTTACCATGCTACAGCACCTTTCAAAGGCATGCACTGCAATCGTGCCTCTATGAAGCACACTTCATTCTCTTCTACTTCTCTCCTACTTCTGGATAACAGTGCGTGTGTGTGATACACACCTTTGTTCACAGTGAATATGGAGCACATAAGTATTATGTGGTCCACGCCGCACTACTATCATCCTCTAACAAACAAGGTATGTTAAGTCAAAACCACTTTTCCAAATGTACATATATGGCAATGTAAGCAACACATGCACACATATATCACTACTCAAATACATCATTCCTTTCTTCATATACACGTTCCTCAACAGGGCACCCTTTCATTCACACTCCTGTCGCCCTGACATTTGATTGGGCATTCCCTGCAATGCTGTTACATTAATATGTACCCACCTGCAATGAACAAGCGGCTTCCTGTGGCACTCCTCCATAAAACCGGTACAAAAGTGGTACTGTATATGTGTGCCACTTTAAGGCACATTCTACAGTGGAGGAGTGCCACAAGAACAGCCATCTTAAATGGCAGTTACAGATTGTGGCGGTTGCTAGGTTGGTTTCTCGCCCATCCTCGCAACCGCCGATATTATATTCTGAAAGTGGCAGATTCACTCCGACTTCAGAAGACTGTACCACCTTCCGAATAGGTCTTAAGTACCAAAAAGGTTGTTAACACTTTCTCTGACCTTTTCTGTACTCAACACACACTTCAGAATTGAGCCCTGAGTGCTTTCTAGGACACCTGATATGGAATTGTTATAGTACCACAGCATTTTGAAAAGTATTTGCAAGAGTCACCCTAGTTCTGGTGAAGGATGCTGCAATGAAAGCCTGCCTTTTCATACTTGGTAAGGCAAGAGCTAAGAAAGTTGCCTAAATCAAACCAAATCTGACTTTTCAGAGGTGTAGTGCCTGCCATAAAGACTGTTAAGATGGATTTCTGAATTCTGACCTGGTGGGGAGAGATTCAGAAGGCCAGCCTAGTTTCTTGGAACAGGGTAACCTTTTGGACAAGCCAGACCAATAAAGGTAGCATTGGCAGCGGTCAAGACCAGGTCTCAGGAGGGGTGAGGGTGACTAAAAGACCTCAATGTGCACACAGAGTAAAGGACACTTACAAATCACTCCCAATCAGTTGTATATATATTAAAAATACAAATACATTTATTCAAGGCCTTTGAGTTTCAACACACAGTAATAATCAACAGTACTACTTTTAAACCAACACAATCCTACTAAAATACATATATACAAGACCAAATGGCCTAAAGGGTTAATGCATGAAATGGGTCCACAACCTAAAAAGGGAATGAAGCAGGCAATGCAAAGAGTCTTTAGGCAATTCTCCAGTAATCACAATCTTAACTGAAAGGCAATCCAGTCCCTAAGAAGAGGGGAGCCTATTGCTCAAATGTACTTGCAATGCTGACGCACGTGGTAGTGCAGATGGGCGAAAATGGGGTCTCTTGTAGGGTCTGTAGCAGCTCAGGAAGGTGGGTGAGGTGATGCAGAATAAGTTCCCACTATTCGTGGAGGGTTTCCCCGAGAGGGAAGAGCAGGTTCCAGGAGTTGGGAATAGTTTGATAGCTCAGGCTATCTGTGGAAAGGAGAGTGGCCCTCAGGGGACACTTGTGCATAAAAACTGGTGGTTGCACTAGGGGCCACCGGTAAGGGTTGCAAGTACTCACTGACCCCTGGTGCACTCTGGACCAATTTTTGGCAGTCAAGTCCACTTCGGTTGCAGGTTCAAATGCAGTAATTGTGCGGCTCTGTGACTTTCAGCGGCAAAGTTACAGCGATGATTCCCAAATGGGACAGTGGTGATTTCTCAGCTCCTGGTGGATGGATCAGGCCAGTTTCACTGTAGCAGGCTTCAGGGCACTGGGGGGCACAGCAGCAAGGTACCTGCAAATTCATCACCGTGGCTGGGCGACATGGCAACCGCGTGCACTCGGGTTCAGCGCACTCTCTTTACTTCAGACCTGGAAACGCCAAGTGTACGAGATATGTTGTGAGAGTGCCGTGAACACAGAGCTTACGATGTACCAAGGTTCAAGGGTCTCCTCGAAACAGCAGTGGTGTCAGAGCAAAGGTTCTGCGCAAGCTGGTCAGCCCATTGGTTGGCCCAGAGACACTTCCGAAAAGGCTTACTTGCAGGGATTGATGAAGGTGCCGAGAATAGTTAGTCCGACTATTCCAATGGGTCAAAGCGTCTTCGCAGGCCTTCTAGTTCGATCAGATGCTGAGGAGTCCAGCGGGACAACAGCAGGCTCAGGGTGCCAAACCTTCCAGCGGGTCACCAGCGGTTCCTCGACTCGGCTTCTTAGTTTCAGGATGCTTAGATGCTATCCTTCGTTCAGTGAGAACTCCAGAGATCGAACTGGTATGGGTGTTTGGAGCCTTCGCTTATCCAGAATCTCCTTTGCGCCAAAGCGAAGAGGACCCAATGGGAGATTTGCTCACATACAGGCACAACATACGTGGACCAATCAGGGACCAGGTGGTCCCAGTCATTCACAGCACACCAGACTCTCTGGCACCCAGGATGTGTATTGGAACCAGACAGTCCAACCCACATCCTGGAAGCACACACACAAGGCATGCAGAAGCCTGTGAAAGCTTGGCGTTTCACGGGGGGTGCATGCCCAAATAAGGACTGATCTGGGTTTGGTCGGCTCGACCAGGAGAAGGTGAAGGGGCAAGATGGCCAAAGGACAGGACAAACAACCTTGTGGCATGGCTATTTTGGAGCCGGGCCGCCTTTCTGTGCCTAACACGGTGAACACGGTTTGCATGGCAAGAAAGGGTTACAAATACATGAAAAGATAAGCTGCCACCAGCCCTGTCCAAGGAACATCTGCGCCTCTCCTAAAACAATCCTTCGAGGGTGCCTAGGGCCTTTAGAAATGACAGGAAGACCCAAGTGCACTGTACTGTGAGGTACATTGTTTCCCTTAGTCCTTTCCAATGTTGCAGCTTTTCTGCAACATGTTACAAGTGTACAAAGTCTCCCAGTACTGACTGTCTTTAAGGGCATGTCAGTTTCCCCATAATAAGGTGAGCAAAAAGCCCAGGGGAGTGCATCTGAAGGCTTTGCTTCACTGGTAAAGTCAGACTAAGGTGTAAAACAGCAGCAAGAAGTTGGGGGGGTACACAACTGGAGGGAAAACTTAAATGGGAATCTTTCTTAACAAAGACGATACTGGGAAAGTGGAAGTCTGCCACCCCACCAGCTATCCAAGGCTGGAACAATAATCTACCCATCCTTTCTGCATTTGAATGTGTCATTGATAAGGTGACAATAGGTTACAATGACTCCTAGTCTCTCTTCATGGAGACAGATGGATAGACTCATCAAGCACTAACCTTACACTGCAGAGAGTGAGGGGTAATGCATGAAAGGGACAAGTCTTGATAAATATATATAACAGCTAAAGCCCCTCTCTCTGGTCACTATAACCCTACATGATTGGTTCTCAGCATTTACAATAGGGTTGCGTGAAACAGGCAATCTGAAATATGGTTAACATGATCTGGCCTCATTCTGAGTTGAGCAAAGCAGTAAAAAAAAGTGGTGCTAATTCCGTTACAGCAACTGTTTTGGCGGTAACGGAATTACTGCCATGTTTACTGCTCCACCAAATCTCGAGTTTGGCTTTGAAGTGGAGGATTTACCACCAGCATCATGCTAGATGTACATCCTCCACTTTAATGCCAGAAATCGGTGGAATTACAGCAGCGGAATTAATACTGGTAACAGTAACTGATTTGGCAGCAATTCAGTGGTAATTCCGCCAAATTGCAGCCAAAACACTGAACTAGGCCCTATGGGTCTTATTTGGACTTTGGTGGTACTCCAGCAGAAATACTGCCTTCATTTCAAGACACAGAGCCCTGCTTTCCTGCTCGTGCAGCCCTCGACCTTATTGCAAGAATCAACTGATGCCATCGTATTTGCTGGGTTAAGCCTTGCAATTTTGATGTTCATCGCACCTGTTGAGCACATTTCGGCAACTTTTAATAAAAAACAGTGAAGAATCTCTGTGTCGACCGACGATTGCCTGAAGAGCAATCACTTTGCCAGATTCAACCCATTTGTTGGGTTTTTCGCCCTCATTTCATAACTGCTCATTGTTTGCCTCATGCGTGTTGGCCTTTCCAAGATGGTCAGATCAAAATAACTGGATTATGCTTTCACCCTGGTCTGGCTTGACTCCCTCTCCCATTGGTTGCCTTGGCCTTGATAGGCCAATCACAGCAACCAGGACGCGTGAGCCGGCACAGACTACTAAGGCCACATCAAAGCCCCTGTCTGCTCCCTGTCCGATGCCAGATCGCTGCATGGGATTTTGTTTCCTCCACCCCTGCACACGAGCTTCCAGGATTCTGCTACCTCACACCTCAAGGAAATCTGGACTACCATGATATTAGCACCCCCATTGACCATGGGTTAGCTCCATCCTTTCTGGACACACTCCTATGCTCTCTTGACTTCACTACCTTCTCTACTTGTCTCCCATGCTTACACTCCTGCTTGCATTGCATTTTAAACACACTGCTTGCATCCGAACCGAGCTGTAGTTACAAATCTAGCTGTGGTCTTGCTTTTTGCTTGAAACCAAATCTAGCTGTGTTTTTGCCTGTTGCTTAAAACCAAATCTAGCTGTGTTTTTTGCTTTTTGTCTGCAACAAAATCTAACTGTGTTTTTGCTTTTTGCTTGAAACCAAATCTAGCTGTGTATTTGCTTTTGCCTGCAAGTTGCAAACAAATCTAGCTGTGTTTTTGATTTTAGATTAAACCAAATCTAGCTTTGTTTTTGATTTTAGCTCAAACCAAATCTAGCTGTGTATTTTGCTTTTTGTCTGAAACAAAATCTAACTGTGTTTTTTCTTTTTGATTGAAACCAAATCTAGCTGTGTTTTTGCTTTTGCCTGAAACCAAATCTAGCTGTGTTTTTGCTTTTGCCTGAAACCAAATCTAGCTGTGTTTTTGCTTTGTGCCTGAAACCAAATCTAGCTGTGTTTTCGCTTTTTGCTTGAAACCAAATCTAGCTGTGTTTTTGCTTGTGCCTGCAACCAAATCTAGCTGTGTTTTTGATTTTAGCTTAAACCAAATCTAGCTGTGTTTTTGATTTTAGCTTAAACCAAATCTAGCTGTGTTTTTTTGCTTTTTGTCTGAAACAAAATCTAACTGTGTTTTTGCTTTTTGAGTGAAACCAAATCTAGCTGTGTTTTTGCTTTGTGCCTGAAACCAAATCTAGCTGTGTTTTGCTTTGTGCCTGAAACCAAATCTAGCTGTGTTTTTGCTTTGTTCCTGAAACCAAATCTAGCTGTGTTTTTGCTTTTTGCTTGAAACCAAATCTAGCTGTGTTTTTGCTTTTGCCTGAAACCAAATCTAGCTGTGTTTTTGCTTTGTCCCTGAAACCAAATCTAGCAGTTTTTTTGCTTGAAACCAAATCTAGCTGTGCTTTTTATTTTAGCTTAAACCAGAAATCTAGCTGTGTTTTTTATTTTAGCTTAAACCAAATCTAGCTGTGTTTTTTGCTTTTTGTCTGAAACCAAATCTAGCTGTGTTTTTGCTTTTTGCTTGAAACCAAATCGAGCTGTGTTTTTGCTTTTGCCTGAAACCAAATTTAGCTGTGTTTTTGTTTTTGCCTGAAACCAAATCTTGCTGTGTTTTTGCTTTGTGTCTGAAACCAAATCTAGCTGTGTTTTTGTTTTTGCCTGAAACCAAATCTAGCTGTGTTTTTGCTTTGTGCCTGAAACCAAATCTAGCTGTGTTTTTGCTTTTTGCTTGAAACCAAATCTAGCTGTGTTTTTAGCTTTTTGCTTGAATCCAAATCAAGCAGTGTTTTTGATTTTAGCTTAAACCTAATCTAGTTGTGTTTTTTTGCTGAAACCAAATCTAGCTAAGCTTTTTGCTTTTTGCCTGAATCCAAATCTAGCTGTGTTTTTTTATTTGAGCCTAAACCAAATCTAGCTGTGTTTTTGCAAACTTGTTGTACCCTTTGCTGGAACTGCGTGATTTTTTTCTGTAACCTGCTAGCCCATTGACTGCACTTTTCTTCTCTGACCCGCCGTCCTCCTGCCCCCTTTTTGCTTCTCCTCCATCTTTCTCTAACTTGCCCATGGCGCTCTCTGTCTCTCCTATCTTCTCTAACTGTTTCTCCATCGACTATCCATTCCTTCTCACTAAGTCTTCTAGGAAGAAGTTCAAAAAGGATATCTTGGCCTCCAACCCTGGTCTCCCTATCGCTGACACCTATTCCAGCGCTTCCTCCAGACCCACACTGACATCCTCTTTGTTATTCCTTCACCAGATCTATGGACTCTTCATATGATCTCTGTGCTCTGTCCTCTATCCTCCTCTCCCATTGGTGGTGGCACACGCTGGGAAGCCCTCTTGGCCCCCTTTATCTCCTCTAAGGTCATCATTAGTGTCTACCTAAATGGCACCATCATGGTCAAAGGTCCTCAGGCCAATCTCCTCCTCTTTGATCAGCGATTCTCCTGCCTTATCAATTTCATTTCATCTCCTGCTGTTCCCTCTCTCCCCTCCTGTTTCCCCCTTGGCTACCTTGCCCTCTCTTCCCTCATCTTTTGCCCCCCCTCGGCTCCTTCTTCACCTCCGCAGGGCGTACCTCTAATCTGTACCCCTCTCCGGTAGTCCTTTAAGGCTGGCAACCTTCTTCAACTTGCCACTCTCAACTTCTACTCTGCTGTTAAACACTCCCCTGGCATCTGCCGCCTCCTTGAAGAATTCAACCTCGATGTCTTCTGTCTTACTGAGATATGGTTCACGGCCCGCTCTGTCATGAGCTTTGACACTCTTCTCCCTGACGGCTACAAGATCCTCTCCGCAAACAGACCCACCTGGTCCAGACGGGGTGTAGCCCTGATCTTCCCTGAGTGGATTCCTGCCTCTATCATTTCCACGCAGACCTATTCCTCTTTCAAATGCCTTGGCTGTAGGCTTTCTCTCTCTCCTGGCCACTCTCTTACCGTGGCTACTATCTATCAGCCTCCTGGTCAAATCACCTCATTCCTCTCCTCCTCCCTCCTGGCCTCATCACTCAACTCCTCCTTCTTGGTGACCTCAACATACATCTAGATTCTCCCTGTTCCTCTGCTGTACTCATTTGTGACCTCTGCGATTCCCTCTCCCTTTCTATCCCTTCTGGCTTGACTCACTCTGCAGGGCACGTGCTTGATGCTTTGATCTCCTCCAACCTCCCCCTCTGCATCCCTCTGACCAGTCCTCTTTCCTGGACCGATCACTCCCTCCTCTCCTCACATCTCTCCCTTTCTACTCCCCAGGCCAAGCCAACCCCAACACTGCCACCTACCTTCTCGGACATCTGGCCCATGAAACATGTGTCAGTTGAGGCCTTCGCCGCCACTTTCTCTCTCCTCACTCCACCTCTGGCTGACTCATAACCTGACACAGCCTTTTCCATGCTATACTCTTCTATCTCTGATACTCTTGATGTTCTTGCCCCTGTCATGAGGATCTGTTTGAAGCCCAAAGCCAAGTGCAACTCTTGGTATGACTCTGACCTAGCCACCCTTAAACGTAAGTGCAGGTTGACTGAGAGGAAATGGAAGGCTTCTTGCTCATCCTCTGACAAACTGGCCTGCCTCCTGCTCCAAAGGCATTACCGGCTAAGAAGAGAGCCCACATCAAAGCCCATGTCTCTGCAGCATCTAACAACGTGGCCAAGCTCTTTCAAATCTGCAAGGAGCTGCCCAATCCTGCTGCAGTCTCTACCTCTCCTGTTGCCTCTCAGGCCCTTTGCATGGCCCTTGCCTCTCACTTCATCTCTAAAACCCAGGACATCCTGTCCACCCGCTCCAGCCCTCCCCCTCTTCACCCTCCTCCTTCTGTGAACCCCGGCCCTCCTGCAGCCAACCCCCCACCTATCAGGGCTAACGGGTTGATTAATGGGATCGGCTAAAGGTTCAGCAATATCTTCCTCTTCACTTAAGTAACGGAGTGCCCTCGATCTCCCCTCCTCCTCCTCCTCACCTGATGAGGTTGAATAGTCCAACTTCTTCCTTCGGGTGTGTCGAGCGTTGGGCTTCCTTTTCTTGAGTAGATAGGGTCTGCCTCGAAAGGAAGCCACTGTGACTCTAGATCAAGAGATCCACAGTGTCTCCCCTCCGTGACAGCCAGATGTTGCAAGGGGAAAAAGCCTTTGCTCAAAAAAAACCTTGGTGCGGAGGTGAGTAGACACCGGAGAAGCAGTCAGAAGACTTGGCTGGGATCTCAGGAGTGTCCACAGTTGGAGAAGCAGGTGGAGGAACGTACCCGTGCCGAGAACGTCCACTGGAAGAAGAGGCACAGGATCGTCACTCCTGGAGGATGACTGGTGGAAGATCCACGTAGTGAAAACACAGCGAGAACAGGTGAGAAATCCTATTGGAAAGGCAAACGGGGAAGGAAGCAAAATAGAATGCTCAGGCAAGACAACGGGGGGCAGGTACAAGGGAAGGGGGAGAGAGCCAGGGAGAAGAAAGAGGGTGAGCAAATAGCTGGAAGTAGCTGGCGGAGTTAAACTAGAACACCGCCGGGAAGGTAGCAAACGAGCGCACGCAACAGAGGATAAACACAGTTGCAACACGCCGAGCCGCCCACAGACAAATGGTAAATACTATCGGCGGTGGCCATGTTGGAAAAAAACTAGACCGTCAAACACGTAGAAAATGGAACGTGGCGGCACAGTCTAATGGCGTCCTTGTTTCCACCTCCTCCACACACGCCAGTTGCCAGCGGCTGTGACACCACCCTCTTTCTCTTCCAATCCTCTTTCCTCCCCTGACAAGGTTTCTAGACAAGTCTGATCTATGAAAATCTAATAAAAACAGGTTCTTCCCTGTTCCTCCAAAACCATCAAGGACCACATTGACACCCTTGCTCCTGTCTTGGCTGATTTCTGCAACCACTCCTTTGCCTCGGGAGCCTTCCCCTCCCCTCTGAAGCACTCTCTTGTGCACCCTCTTCTCAAGAAACTCACAGCTGACCCTTCTTCCCTGCAAACTAGTTGCCGATCTCCATCACTCCTTTCCTGGGCAAATTCTTGGAAAGGCTGGCCATCTCCCAGCTTAACCTTCACTCTGATTCAGTTGGTTGCCTCCACAACATCAGTCTGGCTTTAGAGCTGCTGAAGCACAGAAACTGCTCTTCTGAACATCCGTGAAGACCTGGTCTACAACCTTGACTCTAACATTCCTTCTGTCCTCATCTTACTCAATCTCTCTTCTGCCTTCGACACAGTCAACCATACCATTCTGCTCAACCGTCTCTGTGACAACCTGGGTATCACTGATCAGGCTCTGGCCTGGCTGACCTCTTTCCAACTTGGATCCTTCCTTTCCTCTTTCTCCTTCTCTCCCTCTGGTGTTCCCTATGGGTCTACCCTCTCACCATGGCTTTTCAACCACTACCTGGCAACTCTTGCCCATCGCATTGCCTCTCTGCTACAACTTTCAGTGCTATGCAGATGACACTCCACTCATCCTCAGGCTTCCATCGGCCACCTCTTCTCCTTCTGTCATCTCGGACAGCCTGTCTGCCATTCAGGAGTGGTGTGCCGCCAACAATCTCTACATTAATGCCAGTAAGACCGAGATCCTCCTCATCAGCACACCTTCACCTTCCTTTCCTGTCACTCTCTGGCTGGCCTCAGTTGGCCCTCCTCCTACACCGACTTGTGAGGCTAAGAACCTCAGGGTCATCTTCAACTCCACGCTCTCCTTGTCTGTCCACATCTCTGATATCTCTAAAAAGTCAAACTACCAACTGCACCTCCTCTGAGGTATTCTGCCTTTCCTCTTCTTCCCCCAGAAGCTCACTGTCTCTCGAGCCCTGGTTCTCTCCAGGTTGAATAACTGCAACAGCCTCTTTCTAAATCTACCGCCCTTTGCAACTCATCCAGAACAGGACTGCGAGACTTGTCCTTGGCCTCAAGCCCTGGGAGCGTATCTCTCCAGCCCTGAAAACTCTTAATTGGCTCCCAGTGGCTTCAAGGATTAATTTCAAGACCCTTTACATTATGCACAAGGCTTTCTGAGGCCTGGGTCGAAAATACCTTCAACTCTCTCTCCGTAAATACCTTCCTTCTCAAGCTCTTCGCTCCTCCACCTCCAACTCCCTCAGGGTCAATCGTTTCTCAAAGAAACGAGCTGGAGGTAGATCTCTGTCTTTGGCTGGGCCTCCCTCTGGAGCAGCCTCCCTGCCACAGTGAAACTTGAGTAGAACCATCTCTGGTTCCAGAACAAGCTTGGCTGTCTTGTCTCCAATCGTGATTGTGACTAGGGCTACAGGAGATAATTTGGGAGGCCCACCAGCTAATCTGGTGGTTCTCAGAGGAGCACCTCCATAGTCCCCTGGCATGAGAAGGGTCCTGTCCACCACTGTCATGCTTGCCCCAGTGTCTCTCAAACCAGTAGAAGGCTGGCCTTTCAGGAGGATACTTCTCAAAAACCTACAGGTGTTCTGTGGGATTGTAGCCAGTACTTCTGCATACTGGTCCCAGGCCGCACGGGACACTAGGGAAATCTCTGCAGGACGAGAGGACAGTGGCCTCCACCTCAGCCATGGGGTAAGGGTAGGTCAGGCTGACAGGCTGGACTCCAAGAGCCTTACCTTTACACTTGGGGTAACCCTTCTTGTGGTCCAGAGCCCCCACAGTCCCAACAAGTGCCAGGAATGCGATGTACGGTACTGGAGCCACTGGGAGCCTGTTTTACTGCATGAGGACCACTACTCTTACCCCCACCCACATAGGACTTATCCCAACTAGATTTATGGGTTTTAGGAGAGGAAAGTTTAGATTTACCATACTGTGACTGCTTTTGGGACTCTTCAGACATCTGAGAGGCCCCCTTTTCTTTGTCATTGTCCTTCCCACCAGATTCCTTAGGGGACACCCGGTGGGAGACCCACTGGTCAGCCAGCCTGGCCTGCTTAATGAGATTTAAAATGCTCTGGTCAGCAACATACCTGTAACGCTCACCTGGTATCTGCGGGGACGTCATTCAGCCTGTTCTGACCTCTTACGACCTCAAACCCTTCCCTGGAGGCTATTCGACTGGAGACTGGACCTGAGACACAGGATTGGTAGAGTTTAACTCCCTATTGTCTCTGTGTGCTTGAACCCCTTCTTCACCTGGGTCCAACCCTTCCCTTTGATCCACAGCTCACCTTGTTTTCTTGGATAGTGTGCTCTCCGTCCTGCCGTCAGCGCAGGGGTGCGTTGATTGATGCGGGCTCGTTGCTGCCTAGTTACTTCACTGGCAAGAGTCCAACAGGTAAGTATAATGAGTCTTTTGAACAGTTCTCTAACTTCGTTCCTTTCCTTCCTTAGATGATGGCCGGCGTCCGGGGATGGCGGTGTGCTGCTGAGATGAGTAGCGCTGAAGGTGAGTGAGAGCGCGATGCGCGATGCACCCCTTTCGTATTTGCATTGAACGGAGTTCTTTTTCTGCATCTTTTAGGTGCCGCAACGTTTTCAGCGTGGATGCCGGTTATGAAGAACAAATGCGGTGGGTAAGCGCGGTATTCCACGCTAACCTGGAGTGTCTTTTCCCTCTTGTAGATGGATGAGAAGTTCCGGAGGCAGAGTGTCATCCGCAATCGCTACCGCAGGTGGCGGCTCCTTCCACGTTGGAGGCTAACCGGCAGGTAGATAGGTTTTAGTCCCTTTTTTGTGTCTGGTAACAAGTCATGGCCAATCACAGCACTGCCGGGTGTTTATCTGCCCTTCTAGCCCGGCAGTCGCTGCGTTTCAACCCATTGCTGGATCTTGCACCAGCGGCTCTGGTTTTTGCGCTCCCAGCGTTTGCCCTCTGCTCGCCTCGGCGCGTGGCGGGTTTTTCTCTGTTTGCTTTTCCCTTCTCCTTGGGATAAGTTCCTTCTACTTACCTGACGGCCATTTCAGTTTCTGCGGTGGCCTTCTTTTCTGCAGCCTCTTCCTTGCCGATCCCTCGGCACTACTTCGCTTTTTCCTACTAGTCTCGCCGCTCCGGCGGCAGGCGTGTTTTTTCTCTCCTCTTTGCCGCTCTTTTCTCTCGCGGCTCTCCAGTTTTCCCTTGTTTTCTCTGTCCATTGTTTTCTCTCCTGTATTTTCTCTCTTTCTTACCGCGCCTGGTAGGTCCTTGGGCCGGTGGTGGCTTCGGCTCCCTTCACCTCTCATTGGTGTCGCTTTGGACTTCTCTCCTGTGTTCAACCCTGTGGACCTCGCATCTGCTTCCAGTCCTACTGGTTACAAGCTTGGATCTTCACCTACCTCATTGCCAGAAGTATCCTAAGGGTTTTTCCCACGTGTGGGTTTTTTCCCTTTATTCCGGCCTGTTCCCGGTAACGGGACCCCAGGACGGCTGTCTATTCAGTTGTCACTGTGGCTTCTCACCGAGACAGGCAAGTGCTACCTAAAAAAGAACGGGACTACCTGAGTCGGCGGAATCTACGGAACGCAGGCAACTCTGGAGACTCAGGTGAGGAGAGTGTGGAGGGACGGGAAGAAAAAGGGGTTCTGCAGCTTACACAGTCACAGATTGAAACGCCATTAAGGACCAAGATGTCAGCCGAAGATCAAGTTCAGGAGTTATGGAAGGCTTTTCAGGCCATGTCACTGGAATTACAGGGGGTCAAGACGGAGAATGCCCTGCTAAAACAGATGGTAGCGGTCCGGGAACCCTCACATCCCCCGGAATTGCCTCCTATGGCTCTTTCGTCAGGAAGATTTGATGGCTCACCTAAGAGGGTAAAGGAATTCCTTGAGGCCTGCAATGTGTACTTTACCTTCAGACCACACACCTTCTCCACGGACCAAGCCAGAGTAGGGTTTATGGTCTCAAATATGACAGGGAATGCTTTAGCCTGGGCTACTCCGCTAGTTACTAACAGTAATGCCGTTCTACAAGATTTCTCGGGTTTTCAGAACCTACTGAAACAGACTTTCGAGCGACCCGAACTATCTTTTACTGCAGGTGAGGAACTGCTGGATGCACGACAGGGTGCTCTAGATGTGCTGTCATACATCTCCTCCTTTAAGACACTGGCAGCAGGAGCGGGATGGTCCGAACAAGCAAAATATGCGGTATTCCGGAGAGGGTTGAGAGATGAGATCAAGGATGAGCTAGCCAGATCCCCACGCTCCCCCACATTTCCGGACTTACTTGCTGCCGCTCTCCACATCGAGTACCGTCTCCAAGAGAGAAGGACAGAACACAGAAAGCAAAGAGGATCAGGAAATCCCATGAACCCTCCTTCACACTCTCCCTCTGGACGTTTCTCTTCTACTCAGAGCGAAGAACCGATGCAAATCGGAGCTACCAGAGCACCTCTGTCATCAGCAGAGAGAAGGCGAAGAAGAGAAAAAGGATTGTGCGCCTATTGTGGTTCCGATCAACATGTACTGAAGGATTGCTCTGAGGTTCCGGAGAGGAAGGCGGGAAACGAATACCCTCGGCGTCAATAGGGACGGGCAGCCGAGGGTACTCCGATCTTTTTCAGCGTCCCTATGTCACACTTTCGGTGTCGGCTTCAGAATCCCAAGAGGATTCCAGACTGATGGTACTATCGGTTACCTTGAATCTAAACGGAAGACTGGTGGAAACTTTAGCTTTATTGGATTGTGGAGCGGCAGGGAATTTTGTGGACACTCTGTGGGCTGACAAGATGGGGCTCACTCGGATAGTTCGGAAGGTGGGTCAGAAAGTGGAAGGAGTGGACGGTACACCTTTGTCGTCTGGACTAATCACACATACCACCGAACAACTCTCTGTGGTCATCAACCAACACACAGAGGCTCTGCAGTTTGACATTATTAGAGCCGCACATTTCCCCATAATCCTAGGCATTCCTTGGCTGCGCAGGCATAACCCGTATATCAACTGGACGGAAAATCGACTAAGTTTTTGTTCTACGTACTGTTCGGTCAATTGTCTTCCTCCCAATACCAGGGAAGATCAACAGTCAGTTAGGGTTCTTTCCAAAGATCTTGTAGGTATTCACGCGCTTCCTCATTTTTGTGCACAATTCTCCGGGGTATTCCAAGAGAATCTTCACGCTCAGCTACCTCCTCATCGGCCAGAAGACTGCTCAATCGATCTCGAACCTAATGCACTGGTTCCATTTGGGCGCATGTTCTCTCTCTCTCAGGCTGAAAAGAAGGTATTAAGAGTCTATCTGGATACCAACTTGGAGAATGGTCTTATTCGACCTTCGAAGTCACCAGCTGGCGCCTCCCTGTTCTTCATCAAGAAAAAAGACACGACTGATCTCAGACCATGTATCGATTACCGGGGCCTCAATAAGGTTACCATCCGTGATCGGTATCCCATGCCACTCATAACCGACATTATTGAGGCGGTACAAGGGGCTCGAATCTTCACCAAATTGGATCTCAGGAACGCATATCATCTGCTTCGCATCACTGATGGGGACGAATGGAAGACGGCTTTTCGAACTCCATACGGTCTTTTTGAGTACAGAGTGATGCCTTTCGGTTTAGTGAACGCACCGGCTGCATTCCAGAGATTCATGGACAGGCTATTTTCAGATCTGCTGTCGGTCTCGGTGATAATATACCTCGACGACATTCTGATTTTCTCCCCTAACATGGAGGAACATATTCAACACGTCACACAGGTTCTGTCTCGTCTTCAGGAAAATCAGTTGCTGGTCAAGGGCGGGAAGTGCAAATTTGCAGTACCCTCGGTTCACTATCTCGGATTCATTCTTTCCGAAGAAGGGGTGGCCATGGACCAAACCAAGGTTGATGCTATCCTTGATTGGCCTGCTCCTACTTCGGTCCGAGAAGTCCAGAGATTCTTGGGATTAGCGAATTACTACCGCAGATTTATCTCAAACTTTTCGGAGGTAGTATACCCGATTACGCGCCTACTCAAGAAGGAGGCCGTTCCATTTTTTTGGTCTGATGAGGCAGAGAAGAACTTCGATTCTCTCAAGAGATTGTTCTGTACTGCCCCCATTCTCCAGCATCCTGATCAATTACAACCATTTGTTTTGGAGACCGACGCTTCTGCGGTAGCTGTAGGAGCGGTATTGCTCCAGATCATCCTAGGAGTGGAACACCCTGTGGCATACATGTCAAAAACTCTTTCTCCTAGCTAGCTCAACTATTTGGTACTGGAGAAAGAACTCCTGGCCATGAAACTTGCCTGTGAAGAGTGGCGCCATCTCCTACTAGGAGCCAGACATCCATTTCTGATTAGGACCGACCATAAGAACCTCAAGGTACTACAAGATTTGGAGTGTTCAAATTCCAGGCAGGCCAGATGGGCCCATCATTTTGCACAGTTTGAATTCCAAGTCTCGTATATCCCGGGATCACAGAACAGTCTAGCGGATGCCTTATCCCGCAAAGACTCCACCAAGGAACATCCGGAAATCAAGAGGGAGTCCATGTTCAAACGCAACCAAATCCTAGCCTTTGTTGGCTCTTTCCTTAAAGAGGTGAAGACTGCCCTCATTCAGGAAAAGCCACAACTATCCCTACGTATTACCTCTCCTTTTCAACAAAGAGGTGGCTGGCTTTTCTACAAACAGAAAATGTACATTCCCAAGGGTCCTCTTCGTTCTAGAATCCTGAAGTGGAGTCACGACTCTCGCTCGGCCGGACATAGAGGGGCTGAGAATACCTTTGAGCTCCTCTCTAGAACGTTTCTTTGGCCAAACGCTAGAAAGGAGACATACGAGTATGTCAAGGCTTGTCCAATTTGTGCCAGAGCCAAATATCGCCTGGGAAAACCGTTGGGTCTACTCACTCAGGTCGAACTCCCAACGCGCCCCTGGGGTCTCATATCTACCGATTTCATTGTCGATCTGCCGGTATCGGAATCCTGTACCTGCATTATGGTCACGGTAGACGCCTTTTCTAAGTTGGCACATTTTTCTCCTCTTCCAGGTCTGCCCACTGCGGCTAAGATGGCGGAGGTCTTCTCTCGAGATATATTCAAGCTACACGGTCTCCCCGATAAGATAATCTCGGATCGGGGAAGTCAGTATATCTCGAAGTTTTGGACTGCCTTCTGCAACCGTTTGGGCATTGAAAGAGATCTGTCTTCAGGGCTTCACCCGGAGACCAATGGTCAAACGGAACGCCTGAATGCGACCCTGGAACAATACCTAAGGTGTTATATATCTCAACATCAAGACAACTGGGTCTCGCTGCTTCCCACGGCAGAGTACTTGTACAACAATACCAGGCATTCCGCTACAGGACTCTCTCCTTTCTTCTGCACTTACGGGGTTCACCCTGTTGCCGTGTTTCCGGAGGTTCCCAGCTACACCAACTCCCCGATGGTAGAAGAGGTATTAGGGAATATTAAGGAAGCCCAGACTTCAGCCATGCGGAGTCTAGTGGTCAGCAGAAGACGGACAAAATCCTGTGCCGATCAACATCGGAAAGAATGTCCAGTATGGAAGCCAGGAGATCAGGTGTGGTTGTCCACCCGGTTTCTGCCCAGATGGACAAGGCCTTCTAAACTGTCTCCTCGTTTTCTTGGACCTTTCACTATTCTCTCTAAAGTCAATCCTGTAGTTTTTCGCCTTCGGCTTCCCTCCTCTCTTCGCCTCATTCATCCGGTTTTTCATTCCTCTCTTCTCAAACCTTACTGTCCCGATCTTCACCATAGAATCATTCCCAGATCTATCCTAGCACGGTCCTCGGAGCCTGATGAGTATGAGGTATCTAAGGTCCGTGATTCCAGATATTATCGCGGACGTCTTGAGTACCTGCTGTCTTGGAAGGGATACCCTGAGTCGGAGGACTCATGGGAACCGGCTTCTCAGGTTCATGCACCAAGGTTGTTGGCTACTTTTCACCGCCGCTATCCAGGGAAGCCTGGGGCGGTTAGGAGGGGAGGGGGTCATACTGTCATCCGCAATCGCTACCGCGGGTGGCGGCTCCTTCCACGTTGGAGGCTAACCGGCAGGTAGATAGGTTTTAGTCCCTTTTTTGTGTCTGGTAACAAGTCATGGCCAATCACAGCACTGCCGGGTGTTTATCTGCCCTTCTAGCCCGGCAGTCGCTGCGTTTCAACCCATTGCTGGATCTTGCACCAGCGGCTCTGGTTTTTGCGCTCCCAGCGTTTGCCCTCTGCTCGCCTCGGCGCGTGGCGGGTTTTTCTCTGTTTGCTTTTCCCTTCTCCTTGGGATAAGTTCCTTCTACTTACCTGACGGCCGTTTCAGTTTCTGCGGTGGCCTTCTTTTCTGCAGCCTCTTCCTTGCCGATCCCTCGGCACTACTTCGCTTTTTCCTTCTAGTCTCGCCGCTCCGGCGGCAGGCGTGTTTTTTCTCTCCTCTTTGCTGCTCTTTTCTCTCGCGGCTCTCCAGTTTTCCCTTGTTTTCTCTGTCCATTGTTTTCTCTCCTGTATTTTCTCTCTTTCTTACCGCGCCTGGTAGGTCCTTGGGCCGGTGGTGGCTTCGGCTCCCTTCACCTCTCATTGGTGTCGCTTTGGACTTCTCTCCTGTGTTCAACCATGTGGACCTCGCATCTGCTTCCAGTCCTACTGGTTACAAGCTTGGATCTTCACCTACCTCATTGCCAGAAGTATCCTAAGGGTTTTTCCCACGTGTGGGTTTTTTCCCTTTATTCCGGCCTGTTCCCGGTAACGGGGCCCCAGGACGGCTGTCTATTCAGTTGTCACTGTGGCTTCCCACCGAGACAGGCAAGTGCTACCTAAAAAAGAACGGGACTACCTGAGTCGGCGGAATCTACGGAACGCAGGCAACTCTGGAGACTCAGGTGAGGAGAGTGTGGAGGGACGGGAAGAAGAAGGGGTTCTGCAGCTTACACAGTCACACAGAGTTCCCCCAGAGCGGCTGGGATTCAGGTGAGCGTTTGAAGCTCGTACAGTATTTAAAAATAAGCGGAGATTTGCAGAATGCTTACTAATGCCTTTTTTCTGTTCTTTTCTCTTTTCCTTAGGAAGTGGCGTGCTGGGATGGGAATGACACCGGCGAAGATGCCCACAGAACAGAAGGAGCGATGACTGATGGGCAGAAGTGCCGCAAGGTAAGGCTGTTCTAACGGTGTTCTTGTTCTTGCAGGAGCTGAGCGCAGAAGAAAGATGCAGGCCTACTGGAGACCGATCCGAACACAGTGAGTGTCACGCTGCAGGTGCAGAAAACACAAAGCATGTTTCTCAGCCTGGGTGTGGCTTAAATAGTCTCTGGGTATCCCAGGTGTCTCTGGGCTGCACCACACCCAAAAGACTAGACCGCACATGTAGGTCTGGGAACCGAAATATGTGGGGGCATCCATCTTGTCCCCATCAATGCACTACAAGTCCAATCCCCAATGTTATCCTATGGGAGTGGGGGAATCAGACTTGGTGCTTGTGGCACCAGACTCAAAGTGGTTCTTTGGAGGGATGGAGAGGCCCTTGAGGGCCATGTAGGTGATCGTGGCCTGGCTCCAGCCTGACATCTTGGAGGGCTGGGGACATTTGGGGCAGGAATCATGACAATACCGGTGCAGCTCTGGTGAACAGGCTTCAGAAAAAGGCTCAAAAAACAAAAGGTGGGACAATTCAACAAAGGTTTTCACCTTGTAACCATCAATCCATCCCATCATGTTCATATGTGCAGCACTCACCCAGTCAATCCAAGACACATTCTCTCTTTTCTTATATTCCCTGAAACTTTTAAGGTATAGGGTAGGTGTCTTGCCAAACTTGGCAATCAAAGCAGACTTCATGCACTCATACTGACCCCTTTCGTCCACACTCAGTTTCAGAATACAGTCATAACCAGTCTGAGGCACTCTGCTTAACAAACACTTAGCCCAATCTCTTTTATCAACATCATGGATTCCACAAGCCATTTCAAACGATTCAATCCACTGGAGGATATCAGAACCCACCACATCACACCCCCCAAATCTTTCATAAACTTAGTAGCAGGGGACCCAACACTCTCAACTGGTTTTGCTGAAGTCTCCACTCTAGCTTTCTCTAGCTGGATTCTCCGACATGCAGTGTCCTTGTTCTTAAGTTCAAGATCCCTATTTTTGAGTATCACTTGCTGTGCCAACTCCTCCTTCTTAAGTTCAGCTTCTGTTTCCAACTTTTTATATTCAATGGTCAATTTCATCCTCAATAATTCTGGTTCCAAGGAATCCCCCGAAGAAACATTGCTGGGTTTCGGAATAGAGTAAGCAGGAGTGGTGGCATTCCCAGAAACAGATTCAGTAACAACCCCAGGGGCAGGGTCCTCAATGGTTTCACAATCAGTCTCGAAGTCCACCAGGGAAGCTATCAACTCAGCCCTAGACTTATCTTAAAAGTCTAACTCTTCACAAGCACTCTGGAGAGCCTCTAACCTCATCCTAGTCAATAGATTCCACTGCTTGTGATGTTGTTATCTAGTGCACAACTAAACCTCAAATTTACAAAGTGTGGATATTTTGTAAGTGGCAAGGTTACACATTGATTCTTAAAACCATAAGCATCCCACCACTGCCCCACCAGTATGAAGACTGAAGGTGGGTATCTGTACTCCTGCTCTCTCTATATGTACGAGTAGAAGCACAGAGCACCCAAGCCAAGATTCTCTATTTGGTATACGTGGACGAGCAATCAAGGCTTAGGCTCTCAGGAAGTGATGCAGGCTGGTTCATAAGTACAGTGTAGTCCCCAAGCACCCACAAAGGAATGTCCACACACTGTGTTAGTGATAACACAGTTCTTTATATAAATAAGGTTCAAGTTATATACACATACAATAACACACTTTGTGCTCAGGTCATTCTATAATGATAAATATATACAGTCTCTATGTGGTACCACAACTACCTTTTTGATTCCATTAAAATGCATCAACTGTAGACTGTTTAAAATGGCATACAAATCAATGAATAAAGTGAACCAACAATAGACTTGAGGAGGAAAAGAAATTGGTTAGACAATTTGCAGAATACTGGCCTCGTTTACCTAGACACAGTTCTGTGTGAGGATCCCCCCACCTGGCCAACCTGTAAATAAAGATATACTAACAAGCCCAGTCCATATATTGCTTAATAGAATCTTATTTCCTTCTACAATTGTTCTACTACCCCAATGTATCTGGTTAAGTAGATTTCTAAAAAAACGAGTCATCGACAGATCCTTCTTGAGTTAACTTCCTTTAAGGCAGGAGCCACGGATCGTCGAGATTCCGTGAAGAAAAGGGTGAACAATGTTGTAGAGGCAGCAGCTTTGCGGTGCTTGTCGACTATCGGTCGTGGATGTCCTGCGAAGATGAGGCATACGATGCACCTCGACGATGATAGTACAATGCCGCAAAGAGTCATTGAAAAGCGTAGGCCCAGCAAGAGCGTCGGGTCATCAGCGTTTGGCTTCAGCGATCAGTAATCGACCACTGCTGGCTTTCTGATCTTCGTCAGTGTCTTTGAGGACTTCGGGTGGCGGGAAACCCACCGGCAGATTCCCCTCCGTTCGTCAGCGACTTTCTCTGGCGGGATAAAGCAGTCGACGGTGATGAGCAAGGGAGTCCTTGATTCAAATGTCTTAGGCAATGGAGCATTGCGGCTCCAGTCGGTGATGATGGTAATCGACGGCGATGGACTTCAATGTCCGGACGCTTCGCTTCAGATTCCTCAGCGGTCCACGTCTCCGGTCGGCAGTCTTTCGAGGACTGACTTCCAGGGAGCCTTGGCGAAGGTTAGCGTGTGCACGATGGTCCCTTGTAGCTCGGGAAGAGGTCTCCTAGCCAGGTCCTCTCATGGATCCATTTCTTGAAGGCACAGCAGCTTTCAGATTGCGTCGATGGGAAACAGCAGTTACCTTCTTCTTCCGGCTCGGCTTCTAGAGCAAGCATCAAGTTTCGACTTTAGCTTCTGAACAATTTCCATCAGGGAGAGGCCCCCAGATATACTGTTTGGTCTCTCATTCACTCTGCTGGGTCACACTCATGCAACCAGTCGTCCAGAAGGGCATTCAGGCAGGCAGGCAGCCAATCAGGCCATTCTTCTCCATCCAAACACTCACAACAAGGAATGTGGATTCGGACAAGCACCCAGCCATTCAGCACTCCACACTGCACATCAATGCCAGTTTCGGGCAGGGCTGTCTTAGTGTTTGTGTCACATACCAGAAACCAGACACCCATAAAAGGAAATGTATATTGGTCGCATACTCCATTCATCCAGGTCCCACCCCAAGGGTGTACCCACAACATACAGTCACTGGGAAGGTTCCAGCCAGTCTGGCCTGGACTTCCCCACAATACCATATATGGAACTTCCACCCAACAGCCAGTCAGGGAAAAGGACAGATTCAGGGCTTCCCAGGACTTTGGGAAAACAAGGTAACAGGCAATAGGAGACAAGATGGCCCCTGTGGCCTCTTGCTTTCTATCAGGAATCAACTGATTCCAATGACAAGGCTTGGGTATCCCAAAATACTCAGGGCACCTGTCAAATTCCGCATGGAGCTGCCACCAGCCCATACCTTGCTCTGTGGGCCACACCTAGGTGCCCAAAAACATACACTAGGGTTACAGTGTTGTACCCCCACCCATGGATGCCATAAGGGTATCCCAAGGGTCTGTTCACCAAACCAAAAAGAGGAAGAGCTGCACTGCCAGGATTCCCACATGGACTCCTGTGCAGAAAACAACACAGACAATACATGCTAAAGGGACTACAGGACAAGGACATGGAGGCCCTGTCCCCCAAATGCATTTCCAGCATCACAGCAGAGAATAGGAAGCAAAGCTAGTTAAGAAGAAATTATCAAAATGTGACATAGAAGTAGCCGTACTGACAAGCGGTGAAGGAATGTTTACACAAGAGTTACAGATCACACAGCCAATCAATGTATAGTACCCAGTAGATCAGGGTGGGTAACAGTTTTGGCCATGTGGTAGAGGGAATGGACCTAGATGACGAGGAGGCAGATTTTAAAACCCTCAAGGGGAGAAGGATTTAATGGAGGACAGCTGTTTAACTGGGTTTCCTGCAGTGTATACACATCTGTCCCTCATTCATTCTGGCTGAGCTAGGCTCAGTCAGCCAATAACACAGAAGAGCATTCATGCAGACAGGCAGCCAATCAGGCTCACAGGTATTCAGGCCATTCACTTCCACCCCGACACCCATAACAAGGAATGTGGATTGTGGCAAGCACCCATTCTTTCAGCACACTACACTGCATTCATGTCAGCTTCAGGCAGGGCTGTCTCATTCACTGTGTCACACACACAGAAACCAGACACCCATAACATAGAATGCATATTGGTCACACACTCTATTCACACAGGTCCCACCCGAAAGGGTGTACCCACAACATACAGTCACTGGGAAGGCTCCAGCGAGTCTGGCCTGGACTTCCCCACAATAACATGGGGAACAAGTGGTACAGCGGTCAAGTGGCACAGCGAGTAGAGCACTCGCTTTGACATCTGTGCAGAGCCTGCTGACACAGGTTCGAATCCTGGCGGGGCCAAACTCAGCCTTTCATCCTTCCGAGGTCAATAAATGAGCACCACACACCGTGGGTAATAATAAGCAGCGCTCAGATACCTGAGGGTTCGTAGCGCTATATAAGTGCCAAATTATTATTATTATTAACATATATAGTTCTTCGACCCAACAGCCATTCAGGGGAAGGGACAGAGTCAGAGCTTCCAAGGGCTTTGGGAAACATGGTAACAGGCAATAGAAACCAAGAGGCCTCAGGGGCCATCTTGCTTTATATCAGGAATCCACTGATTCCTATGGCAGGGCCTGGGTATCCCAAAATGGAGGATCCTCAGAGCTCCTGTCACATCAGCATGAAGCTGCCACCAGCCCATACCTGCTCTGTGGGCAACACAAAGGTGCCCAAAAACATACACTAGGGGTACAGGGTTGTACCCTCACCCATGGGTGCCATAAGGGTATCCCAAGGGTCGCTGTTCACCACAACCAAAAGAGGAACAGCTGCACTGCCAGGGGTCCCAACTGGACTCCTGTGCAGAAAATAACACAGAACACACATGATAAGTGAGTACAGGACAAGGACATGGAGGCCCTGTCCCTCCAATGCATTTTCAGCCTCACATCACCACTGACCACTGTTTCCCGCCACAAAGAGCCCAGGGTCGTTATGTGCAGTAGAAGGTCTATTGGTGGGTTCCCCTCTACCAGGAGCTAACAAAGACGTCCTGAGGGTCTAGACTGGTTGATGGTCCGAGGTATACTCCAGTGGTCGAGTTCAGGTCACCAGAAGTGGTCTGTGCTGTGGCTGCAGCACCAAAAAACTGAAAATTGGAACACTGCAATATTCAAAAACCTGACACCAAATGTGACCTATGCACCCGTCACTGCCCGAAGTCATCAAAGTGTCACAGGGGTCTTACTTTCATCTGCCAAGACTTTAAGGAGCCCACAGCAAGTTTCATCTTCAGAGGACATCTACAGTCTGAGAAATTGTCGAACAAGGGTGAGCACCTTCAAGAGTAAAACTGCTGCACTTCAGAAAGACTTTGGTTCCTTTTTATTCTTGGACTCAGCATACCAGTGGCTTCTTCTTCCAAGGGGGGTTCAGCTTCCTGCCCTGTCAATCACTAACTCTCTCCACAAGCTACACAATATATCCCCAAGACAGCCCCAATGCCAGAGGAGGAGTAGCACTTGTAGCTAAAGAATCCCTTCCCTTCAGAAAGATCAACACCTCCCTAGAAGGAAATGAGGACAAACTGTCACTCAAGCTCGCCATATCTCCCACTTGCACTATCACATACCACATTATCTACCGACCCCAAAATCATCCTATTAGGTGACCTGAACTTAGGCCTTAATGAGCCTGAAGACTAGCAAGCCAAGGCTCTCGCCGAAGCTCTAGATATCGTAGTAATCATACATTGCATCACCAGCACTGCACATAACAAAGGTTGCACTGTCGACTGGATAGCGAACCTCAATTGTCAGTCATCCATCACACCCTACTCCCTATATCCATGGTCAGATCACCATATCATCCACTTCTCAATCCCTCATCGCAGGAAACACAAGCCCACAACCACTCTGTTACCTCCAGCACTAGCACACAGCTCACAGAAGTTGACAAAAGATAACATAAGCCCCTTCCTAGACACTCCAGAGTTCAAACCACCTTTCTCCAAGGATCCTAAGACACTCACAGTCTTATACACATCCATGCTTAAGCCGTGAGTCAACACTATTGCCCCCCTCACAACTCGGAAAGGAAAACCCATTAGGCACTGCAACTCATGGTTCACTCCTGAGCTACTAGAACTCCGAAATAAAAAGTGGATAGCCCAGTCTGCCTGGATAAAAAACCCAACTGACTCCGCTAAAGGAGAGTTTGCCAAAGCATCTAGAGTCTACAAACAGACAATTATGTCGGCCAAATCTACCTACTTCAATACTAGGATCACAAATTTGAAATCAGACATCAGGGAAATATTCACCATCATCAGAAAACGTGAGACCCCAGTCCATGCACCACAATTTATCATCAAAGACAAAGCCTGGTCTACTAACATCCAAACTGCCATGATTAGCAAAATAGACATGCTCAATAATAAAACACGCACCAACCAGAAAAGACTGGGTTCACCCCACTTTATAGCTGCATCCCCTGCATTAAACTCACCCAGCCCAGACACACCTCTTTTCTCTTTTAAGGACATCTCGAAATCTGAAGTTCTCTCTATCCTAAAAAATCTCAAATCATCAAAATATAAAGGTGATGTATGTCCTGCCACAATCATTAAGGAATGCATTGACATCCTAGCGCCCTTCCTCACGGCCTTCATCAATGCCCCCTTCGCCTCAAGACTGGTTGCATCCAGTCTTAAAGAAGCCTGAGTACTTCCCCTCCTATAATAAACCTCACTGGACCCCTAAGCCCACAACAACTATAGGTCCATCATGAGAGTCCCATAGCTACTAAAAGTTCTTGATAGAGCAGCCTATCTTCAGATCCAACACTTCCTAGAAGAAAACCACATACTAGGCTTATGCCAAATCGGGCTTTCGACCCAGCCATGGCACTGATTCAGCGCTGCTGGACTTAAAAAATCAGATGGACAAAATCAGAGACAAATGCAAACCTGCCCTGCTCCTCCTTCTGGATTTATCAGCCGCATTCGGCCTAGTGCATCACAAGATACTCCACCACCACCTCAACACAGCGGCCCACTTCTCACATGAGGAAACAACTTGGATCTCCTCATTCCTTGAGGACAGGCACATGAAAGTGTTTGCAGAGAATGCGAGCTCTGCACCCTCCCCCATTCCATGCAAAGTCCCACAGGGCTTCGCCATCTCTCCTACACTATATAAGATCTTCACCAGACCGCTATTTGACATCCTGGATTCCGGCGGCATAGTTTACACCAACTACGCTGACAACACCCAAATCCTCCTCCCCCTCACAGGCATCTAGGAGGAAGACTCTAAGGCCCTCAACACAGCCTACTCCATCATCCAGACCTGGATGGTGACAAACGGTCTACACCTCAACGGGGACAAGGCCGAAATACAGCTAGTAAGGCCCCCAGTGACGTTAAAAAAACTCAACAGCCAATATCTATGGGTGTACCTAGACGCCACCCTCTCTATGTCCCGCCAAGTCAGTGCCATTGCCTCATCCGCAGCATATTCCACCAAATTATTAAATGCAGCAAAACCATTCTTATCCAGCGCAAGCTGCCTCTCCATAGCCAGAGCCGTCATAGGCTCTAGGTCGGATTATTGCAATGTCCTATTCGCTGGCACATCGTCCAAAAACCGACAAAAACTTCAAGTGATCCAAAATAATGCGCTCCGGGCAGTTCTCAGCATCCCAATAAAGGGAGCACATCATGACAGCAAGAAGGGAAGTGCACTGGCTGCCCGTCAGAGAGTGGGTCCTCTTCATATCATTGGCGATCACCAAAAAGTGCCTTCTCATTTCAGCCCCGCCCTATCTCTCCCAGAAAATAAGCAGCACTCACTCCTCCAGGCCCACTAGAACTCTGTACACCTTCAGACTACTACTCCCCAAAGTCAAACGCGCCAAACCAGGAGGGGCAAGCTTCCCCTATATTGCAGCCAAACAATCAAACTCGCTGCCCCCTTTGCTCAGAGTAGAATCCACCCACAGGGCTTTCCGCAAAGAACTCAAAACATGGCTTTTCAAATAAGACTTATGTGTAAGATTTCTGTAACAGCGCCACAATGCCGTTGGGCTGCTGAAGGCTTTATGAAGAAATAAAATAAATAAATACAATCCTCAGAGGGATTTGTTGCTGAGAAACTCAACCACTTCGCCTGCCAAGGCAGCATTGGTACTGTGACGAGGAAGAGCATCTTCTAGCCTCATGAGTCGTCCGGGGGTCCCAGAGTCTTCTTGGATCCTGTTTTCCTGTGGCCTCTCCGGTAATTTGGGGTGGTAGAACCTTTAAAAGCACAAGGTTATTGAACCCTATTAAATTGGGCAGTAAAAGACAGAGGGCCTCATTACACGGTAGGCGGCAACCATGGTGCTATTAGCGCCATGGTTGCCGCCGGTATTTTACTGTGTCCGCCTTGGTGGATGGTGGAATTACCGCCCTACTCCAAGGTGAGCGGGGGCGGTAATTCCCCATTCACCAAGGCCCTTCCCCATTCCCATTTTTGCCCCCATAGGGCATAATGGGAATGGGGAAGGCGCTAATTACGGTACAGCAAATTGCGGTACCGTAATTAGCACCGAGTTCCCTTTGTGGCACCCTACTTTAACGGCTGGTAAAACCAGACGTTAAGGTCGGGTCCCGCAAAGGGAACTCGTAGTAAGGCGGTAAGGGTTTACCGGTACCGGTGCCCTTACCGGTACCGGTAAACCCTTACCGCCTAACGTGTAATGAGGCCCAGAGTATGTTACTCCCTAACTTTTCTATTAAAGGTTGCCCAGGTGGGGGGATCCTCACTCAGAATTATCTATCTAAGCTAAAGAAAGTATTCTGCCACTGTTCAAAAATAACCTGCCTTTCTTCCCTAGTATATGCTGTTACAACTCACTTAGGAATCCACCTGCATATTTAAACCTCTACAGTTAGTGCATCTTTTACTTGATTTAAGTAATGTGTGGTACCACATAAAGTGTCAATATTTTCCATTCTTTGAAAATGTATTCCAAGTACAAAGTGTTATTATTTAAATGTGTATATCTTCTTGAACCCTTATTGTATGTAAAGAAGCTGTGTTATTACCTAGCATAGTGTCTGGACATTCCTTTGTGGGGGCTTTGGACAACCACTGTACTTATGAACATACCTGTATCACCTCCTAAAAGCATAAGCCTGGCTGCTCATACATTCCTACCAAATTGAGAGCCTTGTTGGGATGTGCTATGCCTTTACCCTACCATATAGAGTGCAGAAGTACAGATACCCCCTCCAGTCTTTACAAGGGAAATACCACAGAGAATGGCATTGGTAAGAATGATACCGTCATGCCAAGCATCTTATGGACCAGCAGTCCGTATGACGTGGGTCTATTGAGTAGAGCAGGAGCAGTTAAAATTAATCTTAAGCCAGGAGCAATTTTACCACGAGAAAAACAGTACCCCATGTCCAGATAATCAGATGAAGGTATATTTTAAACCATTTCCGCTTGAGTACAGCAGGGAATACTGGTACCATCAGACTCCACATGTAACAGGGCTGTGTACGCAGTAGAAGAATCAGCATGGGGGCCGTAGAGTTTTATTCAGGATATACACCTACTAAACAACATTGTTGAAGCAGTTTCCTCTGGTGGTTCCAAACCCAGCTATGATATTATGCAAGCTGCAGCTAAATATTTTACAGTAGTAGATTTTAAAAGCGCTTTCTTTTCAATTCGCTTTTATGAGGACTCCCAAGATTTGACCTCCTTTTTGTATAGAAATCAGCAGTGGAAACATACAAGATTATCACAGGGGTACTAAGAGTCTCCATTTATCTTTAATAGGGTTTTTCAGATGGACCTAGGCAGCATACAACTTGATAGCACATTAATTCAGTACGTAGATTACATATTAATGTGCAGTGAGTCAGAGGAAAAATGCAGAGAAGACTCAGTCCAGTTAATGACAGTATTGGTAGGAAAAGGATACAAAGTGGACAAAGAGGAACTACAATATTGCCAGGAAGAGGTCCTGTACATAGGTCAGGTAATCTCTCAAGAAGTGACACTTGAGAGAAGAGAAGCAATTATGAGAACTCTAAGACCTGAGACAGTGAGGGAAAGGCAGCCATTTCTAGCCTAAGTAATTATTACAGGGCCTTGCTTTTTGATTACATTACATATATTAGACCACTTTTGAAAGGACTTAAAGAATCACAGATAGGTAAAAAAGACATAACATGGACAGACAAAATGACAGAAGAATTTGAAGAGCTAAAAAGACTGATTAGGGTTAGCAGATTATAACAAAGAGTTTTATTTATTCTCGCCTTCAAATGGAGTGGTAAGGACAGCAGTCCTTATGCAGAAGACAACATTAGGACATGGACATAAACCATTAGCTTATTACAGTGGGATTCTAGACCCAGCAATGAGAGGGCATTACCCTTGCGAACAGACATTAGCAGCTGCTGCTTTTGCAATTGAAAAAGCTGCAAGTATTACAATGGGGTGCTCAATTACGTTATACATCAAACATTACTTGTTTGCCATTTTATAGAAACCTAAAAGCACATTGACTACACAAAGAGTGTCAGGATATGAGGTCATCATTTCAAACTCAGCGATCAAAATTGTTAGATTTAGAGTAGTGAATCCAGTGGCATTCATAGCAGAACCAGTAGAGAAGGAAGATTATGTACACGGGACATTCTATTCATTGATGGGTCTTCGAAAAGTGATCAAACGACAGGAGAAAGGCATAAGGGAATCAGCAGTAGTGAAGTTAAAAAAGAATGGTGAATTTGAAGTAGTGACAAGTGCAAGATTGCTGGTGCTTATCGCTGCACTTCAGAGATATGAGTGTGAGAAAGTGACAGTGTACTGACTCCGCCTATGTGATGTCAATCGTACATGCAGGGTTGTCACGCTGGAAAAGAAGGGGCTTTCTCTGTGCAGATGGCACACCAGTGTAAAATGCGGCACTATTGGACAAGCTGATTAAGGTACTAAAGCTCCCATTGGCTATCACCGTGGTGAAGTGCACAGCCCATACTAAGAGGGCAGACATGAGTTTTCACAGTACCGAAGCCACATATATTGAAGCAAAAAGAGCAGCATTTTTTTCCCACTATTTATAATTTTGAAGTATGAAATGTTAAACAAATGTCAGAATTATGTTTGATGATGTAGGAAGGCTTTAATATGTTATCGATTGTACAGTTAATTGAGCTGCATGGTCGATCTCCGCAAGAAGAACAAGATTTATGGAAAAGACGGGGGTGTTCTTTATCCCCACAGACACAGAGGCTATATAGAGAAAAGAGATTACTGGAAAGCCGGTTATGCCTCTAACATTATTGAGAGTTGCACTGGATAGGTTTTGCTATCCTGCGCATACAACCAGAGAGAATCTTACTGCTATGATCGCAGAAGACTGGTTTTCACCAAATTTATTAGCAAATGTTCCACTGTTAATTGTGAACTGCATTGTCTGCCAGAAATTCACAGCAGGGTACACTTTGAGAACAGTGAGAGAAGCAATACCCCACCCCGATGGTCCTTTCAGCATCTGCATACAGATTATGTGGATATGTTGCAAACATGCAATGGCTACAGATATATGTTAGTAGTAGTATGTGCTTTTTACGGATGATTGAGTCAGGCCCATGCATGCACCCGGATGGCACATGTGCTGTCAAATTTCGCGTAAGTGAGGTGTTTCCTAGATGGGGTGTATGTGAAGTCCTATGATCTGATAATAAGCCACATTTTGAAAATGAGATGTTTTTAACAAATCACTCTTCTATTAGGCATAGAACATAAGTTTTCATCTGCTTATCACCCACAGGTGAATAGTTTTTGTGAGTGTTTAAGCAGACTCCTTAAAGAGAGGATAGCCAAGATAAAGATTACTTTGAAGAAGGGATGACTATATTGCCTACCCCTTGTCTTATTTGCATTTCAAAACCAGCCTAGCTCAGATCATCACCTGACTCCTCATGACTGGACGCTGCATGAGAGTACCCCTTGCTCCTCCCACTCAAATAGAAACTGATGCCCATAGTATAGAAAAAACATTAGGGGATGAGATGCATGATTATTTTGACAAATATGACCACTATTGTTTCTTTTATTTTCTGACTGATCAAACATCGGAGAGAATGGTCGATGGAGATTGAAGAAGACAGCAGACAAACCATCAACCCTATCAAACTATTAAAGTCACATAGTTTGTATCCAGGGGACCAAGTGCTTGTCAAGAGTTTTGTCTGCACTTGGAGTAAGCCCTGTTTTGAAGGACCGTACCTAGCAGAGGAGGTCACCTCCACTGCCGTGAAGATCCAAGGAAGACACGCTTGGCTGCATCTGAATGACTCAAAGACTTACAAAAGAGAGACCCTTACCGCACAGGCACCCGTTGACAGTGAAGCAAGAGAAGAAGTTCTGCAAATGCAGACTAGATTGGCTAACAAGAGCCAACAAGAACAGGTGAAATCAAAACATTCGAACTTTCCATCATTCATAGGTTTAAAGGGAAACAAATAAACTTTTCAGTGTTTACAGAACTAATCCTGTTAGAGACAATGTTTTGAAGAAAGAAAAAGAAGAATGCACACAACACTTTATGCTGCCTATAATGATGCACGCATTCTTGTATGCTGATTACACTTATCTACTTCGCTCCTGTCCAGCTCTAGTGAGACAAAACGTTAATATTGTTACCTTGTTTGGAAATCCTAAGAAAGCCCCCATTATTCGCAGGATCATCATTACAATACTATTACAATTTCTGTTATAAAAACATGAGGTTGTTATAATGAATAACACAAACAAAACATTGATTATAAGAGAGCAGGGATTTTCCAATTCATAAGATACACATTGCTAGCAAGAAGACTGATTAATAGGCAGGATGCAGTATGATGCATGTATTCAATTCTTGTAGCCATTGTTTGTACAATGTGTAGTGTTTACTTCCTTATTATTGTAGCATTTCGTCAAATGATGGTTTACAATATAGATGAAGTGTCTAACAATGAGACAGCTGTTTTTATCCCTAACAAAAGCACGGGCGATATTTTACCTAGCATTTTCAAACAAGTTAACTGACTTAAGATATACATATGTTTTATCACAGTATTAGGGATGTTATCTCATTATCATCCATAAAGTAAGGTATCATAAGAGCATACAGTTCACAAAACCGATTGACAATGAAAACCCAGCGCAGCCGAATTCACACGTGGAAAAGTTGCATATACACTTTTTTAGCTTTAAATGTCAAAACCTTTTTTTTCAAAAAACGGGTGAAAAACACTGAATTGGAATGCGTTTTTTGGGCAGGGGGATAGATGCCCAGCACAGGGACTATACAGAAGTGAAAGGAGGGCTGTAGGTGAAGAATTGAGAGAGATTTGGAAGGTAGAATGAGGTTCGTTTTTAGGAAAATAGAGCAGTTAAAAAGAGAAAATCGGTTAAAAAATGAGAGGCAAATTTTACTTAAACTAAATTATTTAGAATATATTGTTAAAGAAAGTCATGGTACGTTCAAATATTGATTTGCAACGTCAACCTTTTCCCGCCGTGTTTTGATCTATGTGGGAATTAATTTAAATTACTCCAAATATCACTAATGAGTTACAAGGTGAGTTTAATAAAAAGAGATGCGCTAATACTAGGAAATAAGAACAAGGTGCACAGAGAATCAAAACAGTCTAGACATGTTATCAGGGTATAGATAAGGTTGCTTAGAGAGTGGCACAATGACAAAAGTCAAGATAGGGTAGACTATGTGTTATGGGATGGGGATACTCACAGTCCGCTCTTAAATTTGGGATTAGCAACAGTCAACTAGGTTCTGGACTCCAGGGCTTGGGTCACCAGGTAGCGGCGGACTCTCCTAGCAGAACAACAGCTGGGCCTGTCTGGTCACCGGATAGTAAGGACAGCTGGGTGGCAGGGTTGCAGCGGGCATGCAGTTAGTGGGCAAAAGGCCAGGCTGGTCTCAGGATACTTCCCAAAAGAATTCCACAGCTTTTCCCTTTTGTTAGTGGGATTTCTGGGTTGAGGCCTTGCTGTAGGAAGGGTCAGCAATGCTTTGGCCTTGCAGTGGAATCAGCTATGCTTTTGCTTTGCAGGGGATCTGGAATCTGGCAGGATGGATGTGACAGATAAGGAACGCAGGCGCAGGAAATTAAGGAAAGATTCTGTCTAGAGTCCTGTAAGCCACCCTTTATATAAAGCATGGTTACATCATAGAACTATGTGGTGGGGCAGGCTTAGCTGAGCACACCTCTAAACAACGGGATTGGTCAGGGGTAATGGTTGATGCCTTGCTGGTTGGGTTTCAAGTGCATGATGTTAGATTTATGATGTGAGTTTTACAATGTCCAGACCCTCACACACTTACTTTTGCTAAAATCCAGTTTTGACATAAAGGGCACATTTGTACAGTGGTAGCAGTTTAACAAATGACATGAGCAGGTTACATATCTTATGCAGAACATGCCAGTCCAACTCTGCAGTCTGTAAGACATAGTTTTTCCCTTCTAATAATCTTTGGTCATTTTTCATGTGAAAAATTCGGCCTAAAATCCTAGAACTTTATACATGTGGGTGGGTTATCGTTAGGCATGTCAGCATTGAAATTCGCAATGGCATCATGTATACTTTCCTTAGAACACCCAATTTTCTGCCATTTCTGTTCCCAATATGGCAGTGAAAGCTACAATGTCTTACGTTAAAACCCACAAAATTACATTAAAGCTGTTAACTTTTTACATTCCTGCAAAGTCTGGTTGCAAAGATAAAAGTCTGAAAAGTTTCTTAATAAAAAAGCTGTTTAAAACAAATAGTCAGCATTATCCTCCAAATATGGTAATGCCTTTCCAGGCTACCCCCCTAAGTCTAGGGTTGTCATGGAGTTTTTCTTTGAAGCTTCTTGTAGAAGTCACGGGGAGGTGTGATTTCCCTTTTCATATCTTCGTGTCCCAGAATTTCTATTGTAAGAGGCCTCTGCCCAGACAAAAGACTGATGAGTGTGTGAACTTTCTTTGTCTTCGTCAGTCAAAGTTTTCCAACCTGGTAATTATCAGCAAAGTGTCCTGGACGTTTATGGTGTTTCCTTTTGGGGAAGCATTAGCTTAGCCAGCAGGAGAAACCTGTTCTGGAGCTTAATTCCATTATTTTCTTTCATTTTGTCCTAAATCAAAACAAGCCTGTTGAATAAAACATCACATATATGTTTCATAGCACAAACCCCCTTTACATTGCTAGACAAGGGCAGGGCCTTATCCAACATACACTTTTAAAACAGGTATTTTCCTTTATTTGCAAAAGTACATTTAAACACGGTGTGAGGCCTGCTGGCATTTTCCTTTCAAAAGGTTCCATATCAATTTCCCACATTGTTCTGTATCCTTAGTTAGTTTCTTGTAGGCAAAAATGTGTTTGAAGCACAGATGCACTGAATTTGACATGGACCTAGAGAGCTGAAGTATCTTTGAATTATTGATCTTTGACACTTTGTAACTCAAAAAGTCAAGCGTTTTTCCGTGCGGCTGAAAATGAAGTTTCCTTTATTTTCCCAGAACTGAACAACAGCCTGTCATTCAGGGATACTGCTCTTGTCTGCTGTCAGCATCATTTTTAAATGTAAAAATGTCCCTTTTTCAATGGGAATTTTGGGCTTGCAGCAAAGCAGCGCTGCTTTTTTGCTCCCCTTCTTTGATACATGTAAGAACACACTGGCAGGCTTTTTCAGTGTGCCCCCTTGTTCCATCCTGCCCAATATGTGCTTGGCAAGATGGTGCAGCCATCTTTTTGTTGCTGCAAAGCACAGTTTTGTGTGAGGCAGTGGAGCTCCAATGAGCCAGCGCAACCATTTTGCTGTTTCTGCATAAATGCAGCTGGGTTATGGATGGGAGTACTGCTGAGTGGGTAAATATATCCCACAGAAGCATATGAGACCGAAGATGAAGATTGTTTTCCATCTCTATTCTCTTGGGTTCCAACCTGGTTGGCAAATGCCTTAAAAATGTTGGGAGCAATATTTTGTTAGTATTGCTGGGATTATGTCTTATAAGAATAATCATAGGACAATGTAAGAAGACAGAGAATAAAGCCATTGAGATGAAGATAATGATCCATGTGAATGCTGTGGCTGATGAGCACACACAGACTGAACACACCACCCATGAGTACCTGAAAGGAAGGTCCATGGCGCCGCCAGTAATGAGGTTTCAGTACCCTAAGGACCATAATAGCTATGTGGGACGATGTGTGTTCTATTCACAGACTGAGGAATGCTGCTATATGACCTGGAGTGTGGCTGAATACATAAAGAATGCAGGTTACCTGAGGGGGGTGACAAAGTTATGGATTCAGAAGAAACCACACTCTGAAGAAAAGGTGAGTAAATTGAGGAGGTGGTTGAGGACTCGACCAGAGGGGGGAATGTAGAGAGGCAGATGTACATATCATCTATATAGTTCACTTCTGTCATATTTGAAGAACAGCAAGAGAACACTGCATGGCACCTGGTATCATCCCAATACCACATTGAAAGTATGAGTGACGCTATGCACTCAGACAACCATATGGAATGTATTCCCCGAACTGATGCGGTAGACATGAGCCTGCAGACACCACTGGACATAGAAGTTCTATAAGTAAAGCCTGACCAGTGTGAAATGAGGTCATGAAGAAGAGAGGATACGTGACCGCACAAAACCTGATATATGGATATCTAGAGAATGAAGATGTGACTAAAGTGATGATGTAAATATATATGCGAATATGAAGAAAACCATATACAATTAGAAGATAAGTAACAAGAGATGCAATAGATGTATACATGCAGAAACACAAGGTAGATAAGACAATGTAGAAGCTTACTAAAGTAGGAAATATAATGCGAGTAAAGCAGCCATGTTGAGAAAATGAACATCGGCATCGTGTAAAAGTAAGCGAGAAGTCCCGAGAAGGGAAACCAAGGCTGCAAAGCTGACAGGCGCTGGAATACGGATTTGTGCAAGAACAAAGGATATTTGCTTAGCTCAGAATCAATGATGCTGCAGCACGAAGCAACTGCAAGGCATGAAAGGAGTCAAAGAGGATAAGCTACATTGCAGCACATATTTATCTTCGATTGACTAAGGGAGTGAACATTTGCAAGTGCCAAGTATTGAACAATCAAAGATGCAGAAAGCACATGCAAGACGGAGTAACTGTCACGCCCCTTCGAAGGCGGTGGTCCTTGTGGCATCGATGGACCGTTGGACGACAGGTGGCGGCCATTTTTCCTAGTAAGATGGCCGCCGTAACTGGAGTTGCGGGTCTAGATTCTGCACGACTCGGTTTCCAGGAAGTGCTGTCTCCCTACCCGAGTGTAGGTATATCTGTTCCTGTGATCAGCACACAATTGCGTTGCTACTCTGCTTCAACAACGCTACGTAAGTTCGCATCTAGGAATCCTGATACGGCTTGCTAAACACTACCTTTCAGCATTCTAAACTGTTCTGCTCTGTCTGAATTTCAGTGCATTTTCCACTGCCTCTCTGTCTCCCGATTCCACGGACTCCATCTCCTTCTCACCAAAGTTTGCCTACCGGTCTCGTTTCGGATGGCGGTAAGCTTATTTCGGAATTCTCCGACATATCATATGCCCGTTTTCTCTTCCTTTCCCGACTTACTCATCTCTTTTCCTTCGTATAGCTACAGGCTTATGTTACCCCGGTATTGAGACCGCCCGTGCAAATATCGAAACAACTCCTAGCTCCGCCCTCCATTCCTCTCAGGTAAAGACTTCCCAGTGGCTTTCCACTATTCAGTTTTAGTTATCTTACTTGTTCTCATCAAAACCTTCCTTACTTTCTCAGAAGTCCTCTGAAGTCTCTGGCTGGCACCTTTTCCCACATTTCGTTCCTGTTTAAGGGTAATCACCATACCTATATATCTCATATATCCATTTTTCCACTTACCTGCCTGTACTTACCAGTCTCTTTCTCTTTCAAGACAAGCGTCCTCCGGACTTCACCGGAATCTCCACCTGAAACTTGAAGACATCTTACCGCTACCATCGGCACAGGGTTTTCTTCCCCAGAGGGTTTCCCGGGGACTTCTTCTCTTACCTGGTTTATCCGGGAGGGGGAAGAGGTACTTGGGAGGCTTTCACTTTCATCTCCCCGCCTGGAACAAGGAGAGTCTTCCCCTGCTAGAAGGTGTCAGTCACAGGACAAGAAGAGAGCTAACGGTGAGTCCTTGGGGTAACCTGCCAGTTGTTTAAAATGTAAGATCATTGTGACATTCATCACCTTTATGACAGTAACCGATTCTCCAGAGGCCAAAGAGAGTAATAGCACCCAATATAAATAAATCAAATAGCACTAAATAAAAGGACAGAATGGACAAAATCATGGTCTCCTCACATGTGGTACAAGACCAAAAGAAACGGCCTAGTCATAAAGCTTCAGACGAAGATAGCAATCTACCTTCACTCCCTTTAAAGCTCCAAGGAAGAGAACAGTCAGCAAAGTCAGCAAGGTCAACTACAGAGAAGAAGCCTTAGCTTAGGGCCTAACTGATGAGAGATGGTAGGCTAATTAGCTAAGGAGGGCAGTTGTCTGACGTTGTTCCCTTGCACCTGGGTTTCATTGATTATGTGCTGCTAGCGAGCCGAAGGTCCAAGGTTGGAAGAGAGTGTCAACCAATCATGATGCCCTATGTAATGGTGGACCATATATTAATGCAGAAGCCTATCCGCTGCTGTTGTTATGATGTTATCGGTATTTTATGAATTTAGAGGTTGTTCAAGGCGTGCCTTCCAGATAAGGGGCAGCCAATGATGATACTGACACTCATATAAACTATAGATATATATGTTCCCTTAACCAATCCCTGCACGTGGTAGGTTTTTACTGTTTGCCATGTAGGATGATGTCATAGCTGACGTACATCGAGGTATAAAACCTGGTGCGTAAATGAAATGCGTTCAGAGTGTGAGAGGTACAATCTGTTTGTTCAGTTTCCCTACTTTATTGAACTCTTAATAAAGTAGTATTTTGCCATATTATTTGAGTCTGTCCGGTTATTTGGGCCTGAGATCATTTATATGGTAATTCTATTCGGCACTTGGAACGTTCCGGGTGCTACTGCACACATAGATTAAATAGGATACTGTATCAGGTTAATGGATACCAGGTCGTCGGGTAGGATGGCATGAAAGGCTGAAAATGGAAACCCAAACAGAGAATGAGGACACATTACAGCGTTAACCTTCAAAGTTACCCAATGACAATCTGTAAAGGGAAGCTTATAGTAATTTAACTTCTTTAATTTGGATTCCACTGGGACACACTTTTTAAAATGACACTAATGCCGATCTGAATGTATCCAGACAAAGCTGATGTTGTAGAAGGGCACCTCGTAATGGCCAGCATGTTTGATGGATGCTTGAAGTTGAAATCAAGTACTTAAAACGTTTGAGGTGACTGGACAGTCTTTGTTAGGAGACTAAACAATACAGATGGAAAAACAGACAAATGAAAGAACGCCCCAACCCGCGCGCCTCCATAATATTGCCTGACAGAAGATCACAATCACCCCAGAGTTCCTCCTGAAAGGCAAGGACTAACCTTAACTGGTATCAAGCAATGGGTTTTTATTACCACTTATGGCTGTGGTGATATATATATATGAGGACAAAATGAACATGTCTTATTGACTCTGATCTTTAGATGACGCCATAGAAATTATCTGCACACCTGTCAGTTAATTTATGCGGTGAGATGTCACTAAGGAATTCTTGTTCAAGGAGAACCCCGTCACCATTTTTTCTACGACTTCCTTACTGCCCTAAGTCCTTTAGAGACACGGCTGACTGATGACGTTAGACCATCAGGCATTCTGAGATGAAAACACTGCACTCACTGCAGGCATAGTAACGCCAGCAATAGGAGCTCTGCGTCTGGGTGGAGGAGTACACTGAAGAAATATACAACTTATCTGTGCATATACAGGGAGTATTAACAGGAGGATAGCTCAGGGCAACGCTTTTGTTTTAAGAAGCAAGACAAGCCAGAGCAACACAGGTTCGAATCCCGGTCGTGCTTAGAGACTGGTCTCTGGTGTTAAGCTCATAATGGAAGATGAATTAATTTAATGTGGACACTGTCACCAGGATTTAGATAATCCTAATGCAAAAGCTGTGAATTGTAAAGGGGATTATGCTTTGTGACATGTGCTAATGGTTAGTAGCACCTCCATAACGTGTCGTCTCTACCTTCAGCAGCATTTTCAAACAGGTGGGGAAATGCTGCCGTCAACCCTTGATGGGGGGGGTGGGATTGATATGGCTCGCCTCTGTGCCTGCTATAGAATCTGAACCCCCATTCATGATAGTCATTCTGTGCCAAGACCGGAGGCTTTGGATCATGTAAATAGATGTAAGGCCGTCATGCCACATTACCTATGCCACCTGTAGACTCTGCAAAAGGGACGCTAGATTCCATCGCAGGTCTTTCCATCGGGGAAGAAATCACCGATTTCTTTCAGCTTATTTTACCTCAAATATATGTGGATGTGTGTGTTAGGTTAATTTCAAAAGTTAGAGGAGGGTGCGGGCTGCAGACATTAGCAGTAAAACGACCTACAAAAAAAAGAAATCCGATGATTTCTCCCTCGATGAATGAAACAAATGTAGAACCGTGTAAACAATAGAGCGCCCCAAGAACATGCTTGTCACTAGACAATAAAGTGCTGTGTATTCTTGCCCACTCGGATTGTGTTTGATAGGCTGTGATAGTCAGGGAAAAGATGTGCTGATGGAAACCGACATGTGAATGTGCACCCCACACTGGGCGCACACCCACATCCCAGAGGAGTTGAAAGGAGAGTCATTAGACTCATGTATATGCCTACTTCCACTATCTCGATCCGGGGATGCCAAAGCCGAGGGTAAAGCAAAAAGCACTTATATTGCTGCAGAAACCGCCCCCCTGCAGAACGCCGCTGAGAACAGGGCAAAGAAAAGCCCTTGTGCTCTAGTAGTCATGAGAGGGTTGATCATGGGTGCAGCCCTGCGCGCATGGGGACTTGGAAAGTTTACCCAGAAGGGCGGCAAGGTCAGAAGGATCCTTATTGAGAGGACAATGTACCCCCGGCAGGTGACGTCAATCACAACAAATGTCATGGTAGGCAAAATGGGCAGGCAATGACCTTGGAGAAATACCCTTTAGGAAACTGGGGGAGGCAATAGCCAAACCTCGCGCCTAGAAACACTTGTGTGCAGGCGTGTTATAGATGTCATGTCATATCATATCATAACCTCACAGGTGCCTGCGTTACATCTAACTAGAAAACAAGAATGCAAAATGGAAGCCAACACGAGTAAAGGAAAATGCATGTGGGGAACCACATTTTCATTTCCCTAAATGTAGAGTACTTATGATGATAATAGGTTATTTATAACGTGCTTAATACCCAGAGGTTTCTAAGCGTGGAGCCGGGGATTGAACCTGTGTTGCGAGCACGTTGCCCCTAAGCTATCATCCCGGGACAAAGTGAGCATCTCCTCATCCCCTATGTCTCCCAATGTGGATACAAACAACGAATGAGGAAGTTACTAGTGAGCTTTATTCAAAGCTAAACAGAAATTAATATTTGCTCACCCTCCATGTAACAAGACCTGTAGCCCCTTGAGTGTTCTATGTGTCAGGAAAGACATGAAGGCAGAACGGATGGAGAAAGGAGAAGTCATAAATGTCGAAGCCTACAATAGTAAATGATCCCCCGAACCCACACTCTACGAAATATCTTTCTTATAATAAAAGGCCAGATGTAGGTTTGTCCGATGCAGTTATGCGCAGGAGAGACTGCCTAAATGCACAGAATGTTTGCTGGGGGGAGCTGTTGCCTTGGGATATAGAGTGGTCCAATTCACATAGATTTGCCTGTTGTCACAGTCAGAGGGAGCTGCTGCCGTAGGGTTTATAGTGGCCCTACTGTGTTAATGAAAATCTGCACTTTGGCCAGTGTACATGGACAGTTCCACTAGTAGACAATAAAAGGAGGGGCCTTGTCGTCCCAAGAAAAAAAACATATTATACTATAATGCTAGTGCATAACATCACAAATGTTTAGATGAATTGTCTATGGGGTTCAGAAAACAACATTTCGCAATAACTTTTGAACACTTCCTTGGAAAATTCGGAAGAATTGCTATAGTACAATTTGGAGTCATCCATCCATAACTTGGAACATTTCAGAAATGTTCACTGAAGGTTTCCTATTTTTTTTAAATGTTGTTTTATTGGTGTTTTGAACACCTTTTAAAATAGGGTTTGCCCATAGGGAAAAGGGCCAAATATCTCAAAAGTATCCACCTGGATTATTGAGATTTTTGGCTTGAACCTATATGTTATCAGGGTCTGGTGCCTAAAGATAATTTTGAAAATCAAGCCAGCCAATTTGAGATATTTCAGTTTAAAGATTTACTATATTTCTATCATGGGCAGAATACATGTACATGTTTCCTATGATCTGTACATATACATGTAGGAGAAGTACATTTGGTACATGTGCACTACTATGCCTGTTGAACTTACAGGACAATAAAGCACTTGATGGGAGTTCTCGTGTGTATATGGGATGTACAGGAGAGGCACATTGAGCAAATATATGCAAACTAATAATTCTATATGGATAAAAGCGCACATCAACGTCCGGCCTCGTTGTAATGTGACTATCCACATGTATAGGAGGCGTATAAGACATGCTCAGAATTAATGTACATTTTCTATACAAAATGGACAGGTACTTGTAGGAGATGTACTTTTCAGACTACTAAACATCTGGGAACTAACCTCAAAGTCAGAACTCACACTGATGTGTGTTTTCAAATGTATATGAGACATGAAGGAGATGTAAATTGCTTTCATGTAAGAAATATGCAACTGCTCTATGCCTCCTATCTGTATAAAAACTCAAATCGAAGTCAGCAGGGCTTGTTGGAATATCGTTACAAGATACTCTAGTGAACTGGGCATAGGTGTAGTGGACATCCCCGAGGCACACATAGAGAAAGGTTGGATAGATCATTTTTCGGATCTCTATTTTTGTGAGGGGAACGTCACGGGCACTACTGGAGGACACCTTACACTGACTGGGGAACGCCTTCGCCACATCACTGTGGAGGAGATGGCCTTTGTGACCTCCGAGATCAAAGCGAATAAGTCATCCGGGATCGATGGTGTTCCCAATGACAGTTTCTGCTCTCAGCCTGACCTATGGGTACCAGTTCTGGTTCAAGTCTTCAATGCACTAATCACTACGCACAGTAGAAATCCCGAACTGCAGGCCTCATAGTCCAGAATCCAACAAAGTCACGTATAACATTGTACAACCCAAACAGACCAGATCCTAATCTTTCTTCCACAGAAGAGGAATCTCCTGCAGCTGACCAAGAGGCAAAACATTGCCAAGACTCCACAACACTGGCAATGCCAGGCCTAATACTACTAGACAGGGTTACCGGGAGGGAACAAAGGAAGGTTGAGAAGAGCTCCAGCCCATAGACAACGACAACCATGGTCAACCTAACAACTGACCTCAACGTACGTTTGTCTTTAACATTTCCACTACAGGCTAGTGCACTGACACTGAATTTCATTGCAGTGCAGCTTTGTGGTCTCTTGGGAAAACACCACGTATCCTGAGCGTTTCTGTTCTATGTGACTTCAGCATTACATCACATGCATTTTAAATACTCCATTACTTATTAACTATAGAAAAATGAATTGGCTTTTCCTTACGAACCTCACTGCAAATAACGCTTCTGTAGTGCCGGCTGCGTGCCCCCTACTCCGTTTTAGTATTGTAATAACTACTTGTTTCTGGAACCCACCAATCACATTGCGCATTTACTTCTTATGAGCTGCGGTGTTTACCAAATGTAACGCCGTGAAATGACTACGTTGAAAGACTGGGCCAGAGTGAGGCGGCGCGAAGCCTGCTGCAGGCCGCTATTTTCCTGTAATCATTATCTGCCGGCACAGGTGTGTCTGCAAGGCCCGGGCGGAGGCATGCACTCGCAGTCACAGAAAACGCACGACTTCACCGCGGCCCATCACTTCAAAGCGCCTCGGGCGGCAAGCGGCGAGGGATGGAAATTTGCATGCGAGGCCTGCAGCTTCCAGGAAGGAGGTAAAGTAAAAAAAAAATCAATGGGCAGCTTACCTCCCATTGGCTGTCAGCCGCGCACTCCATCCCCCGGGTAGCTGATAAGAGTCCCTGGGCGAACAGGTTCGGGCACACACAGACACTGCGATAAGAGGTGCAGCCCAGGACACACCGCACACACGACAGCATGAGCCAAGGCAGCAGCCGCCGCTACCCCATGGAGGTGCAGGGCGTCGGCGTGATACAGCATCCCAGCCAGAAGGTAGGGCGCCCCCAGTCCCTCCACCCCTCTACGGCCCATCTTCCAATCTATGGGTCCAGAGGTTGTCAATGGAGATGATGTGGTCTACAGGGAGCGGCTGTGATTCAGTGGCTGAGATGTGGTCTCGAGTACGATGTGGTTTGGCAGAAATGCTCTCTAGAGGAGCGGTGGTCTCGCGGAGAGGTGGTCTACGGGACCAGGTGTGATCCAGTGGTTGAGGGAGACGTGGTCTTGTGAAGGATGTGATTTAGCAGAAACGCTCCCTAGAGAAGGAAACGTGATGTACGGGGAGAAATGTGACCCAGTGAGTGATACGTGGTCTCTTGTGGGAGATGGTTTGGCAGAAATGTCTCCAGAGGAGCAGATGTGATCCAGTGGTTGAGAGGTGTTCTCGTGTAGGATTGCGTGTGCGTAGAAATGGTGTTTAGGAGGAGATGTGGTCTACAGCAGCAAATGTGATCGCCTGAGCGAGATGTAGTCTCGTGTAGGATGTGGCTCGGCAGAAACGTTCTCTAGAGGGGGAGATCTGGTCTCGTGGAGATGTGGTCCACGGGAGAAAATGTGATCCCCTGAGCGAGATGTAGTCTCGTGTAGGATGTGGCTCGGCAGAAACGTTCTCTAGAGGGGGAGATCTGGTCTCGTGGAGATGTGGTCCACGGGAGAAAATGTGATCCCCTGAGCGAGATGTAGTCTCGTGTAGGATGTGGCTCGGCAGAAACGTTATCTAGAGGGGGAGATCTGGTCTCGTGGAGATGTGGTCCACGGGAGAAAATGTGATCCCCTGAGCGAGATGTAGTCTCGTGTAGGATGTGGCTCGGCAGAAACGTTCTCTAGAGGGGGAGATGTGGTCTCGTGGAGATGTGGTCCACGGGAGAAAATGTGATCCCCTGAGCGAGATGTAGTCTCGTGTAGGATGTGGCTCGGCAGAAACGTTCTCTAGAGGGGGAGATGTGGTCTCGTGGAGATGTGGTCCACGGGAGAAAATGTGACCCAGTGGGCGAGATGGGGTCTAACGCACTATGCAGAGCACTAGGGGAGCAGAAGTGGTCTCCTGTCTAATATCTCACCTTGGTGCCATGAGGACTGATTCCTAATCTGACCAAAGGCTGTGGGTTTTGGACATATCACCGTACCTCCACGGCTTCCCGGTACTTCCTCTGCCGCAATCAGCGGTGCTTAGAAACAGTCTGGCGCTATGCTTTGCCACCAAGGGCCTGATTCTGAGTGTTTTTCAATGGGATTGCGCAATTATACAACGCTTCTGTGAATCGGGCCCTACAGATGGGCAAATACATCCAAAGGTGGTGCCTTCCAGGTGCGCGTTTTGTGTATCCGGTGTCCCACCCCAGTGGCCTTTTGTCATTTACTCTGCATCCTCCTTTGGCATTCTGCTGCTTTCTTTCTCCGCCTCAGCTTCTTCCAATGTTCTTGCACTTCCGGCGCTACATTACTCTTCTTGACGTTCATGCTTCTTTTGCATGCTGGCGGTTCATCGCCTTTGCGCCCCATTTATCTTTTAACTCACACGCGTTTCTATTTCTATCCCTCTGATTGTTACATTCTTTCTGCCCCGGTATAGTTCTGCTCTCGCCCATTTCTCTAACAAGTGTCCATTATTCATTTGGGATACCATTGGGCACTCTAAGCACTGCTTATAAGGGGAAATTATTGTAATGGGACGTCGAGATAGGAGAGAGATGGGGTATGAGAAGGGACGCACCGCTTGAGGGTGTTCTTGGATGTCTATTTATTTATTTAAATTTAAAAAAATAGAAGAGACGCACAACTTGAGGGTGTTCTTGGATGTCTACCAACCCGATGACTTCCCATGGCCATGCTGGTCCCTGTGGCCATTCCCATTCACTAGCCCTCCCCTCCCCCGCCCCTCCATCAAAACACCGCTACCTGGGATTGTTTTGAGCAAGCTGTGTGCCTTTAAGGGGACACCAATGCTATTTCTACACAGTCTCCCGAAAGGTCATAGTTTAACTACAGTTGTATACCAGGTCCCGGTGTAATAACAATGTCTCAACCAAATGTGCCTTCAGCCTCTTGATTTACAAGCAATATGTGTGTCCTTTCAGTTGTTCCTTGCACTGACTTACCTTTAAAACAAACATTGGCAAAGGCAACCATATTGGATCTTCTATAGCATTAGCTAGGCATTGGCCAGGAATTGACATCATGGACCCATGTACTCACACCATTTGTTAGCTGTTGCTATTTTACGGGCAGGTTGCCCCATTATGAAAGTGCCTGAACATTACTATCCTGGTTACACAAAAGCCAAAACGGTTGGCTTTGCCATTTTAGGTTTTTGCATTATACCTTGCTTTTCCTCATACCGTTTGGTGTCCGCTGGTTAAACAAATATTAATAATAAAAATACACAGCTGAGTAGCTTCGACATCTCGGCGAGTGGGTGTTGACAGGTGCTGGCAGCTGGAGCTGGCCGGGAGACTATGACTGCGCTAGTTGAAGCTTTTACAACCAAGAGGTATTTGTATTTGTATTTATTAAATATTTATATAGCGCTTTATGCCAAAGAGCTTTATAAGCGGACAATAGAGAATACAATAAGCATTACAAAACAACATGTGAATCAAGTAACAGAAAACATCATGTGCAACAATTCACAACCATTAACTTGAGTGCTGTGGCCAGTGTTTTCCTTATTATATGCGAAATATAATGGCATAATTCGCTTGTAATCGGAACGTATAATGGCTAAATACACCACAAGGCTCCATAGCGTGATACGCAGTGGGGCGACCTGTACGAAAAGAAGTCATGGAACTATGTTCCCTGCTGGTCTGCCCCCGCTCCCCACAAACCCCATGGCCATGGCACACCCCTCCCACGCGCAATGCAAATCCAATAACTGAGCCCCGACTTTCCGCCTCTCCTCCCCCACCACTGTGTAACCTGGAAAGGATGACATTAACACTGAAAGGAATGCAGCTTAAAGGACCCCTGTTAGCTGTGTTCATTGTCCCCCACAGCGTACAGCTTTGCATGCCCCTCCCTTCCTTATCACCCACCTCTTTAGGGGCATGCTAAAGATTAAAGCTATCCCTTCAGCCTACCCATTAGCCACCTGCAGTATTTTCACGTTAAGTTGCTTAAATGCAAAATAAGTTAAGACTACTGTGGGATCCGGGCTCTGATGGGGCTTGGGAAAGGGCTTTGTCCCAAGCAGGCTGCTGAAAAAACGACAGCACTCTAACAGTTGTACGGTAGCTCAGCGTGAGGTGAGGTAGAAGTTGGTGGCACAGGTCCCAGGTTCGAATCGCTGCTGTTTGAGGGAACGTCATACGTTTGGCAGCGAGACTCCCTGACGAAGGGCAAGTTTCCACTCCTTCCTGCTCTTTTATTTTGAAAGAGAACCATTCCGGAACAGTTTCTTTTTAGAATAAAAGTGGAGGAGCACTGCTCCCGACCGCTGCTGCCCACTTCGACCACTGGCGCTGAGTGGCCCTTAGGTGGCTCCTAGTTTAGGAATTTGGGAGTGTGCTTTGGTAGATGAGTGAGTGACACTCCCCTAGTCCATCACATTTCCTTGGTCGTGCTGAGGGTGGCACCAAGGAGGTGGCATGGGCTGGTAAAGTGCAGGAATCCCAGATGGCAACTTCCATGTATTCCCTGCACCCGGGCCTACCGTCGCATCCTTTCTGTATCAGGCAGCCAGCAGGTGATGCTTGTGGGACCGGAGGAACATGCAGGCATGGGAGTCATGTATGACATCCAAGCTGGCACGGCACCTGGCATGCCATTCCTTTACCACGGACTAAAGCAATGGAGCCAAGGATCCAGGAGAGGAACGGGGTGCGGGGCACCAGTGATTCTGCCGGTCTGACAGTGTGGGGGCCTGCACAGGACCCCCGCACCTCACAGTTCCGAAGGCATCTGCTTATGGAAGCCCGTCCTTCTCCCTCTGCCAAATACCCGTAATGAGGCGGCCATCGAAGAACATGGGCTCTACAGAACAGATGGGAGGTTGCCCGCAGTGGGAAGGCACACACTGTGCTCTGTGCGTTGCCTGCCATGGTTCACATTTCTGAAGTCCTAGCCTTGAATTCCCTGGCTTCCTGTTGCTATCCTTCCTTCGAGTTGTCTGTGCTAGACAGCATTCCGTTTTGTTTCAGCTGAGCGCAGAGACCCGGGAAGGACTGTTCTCGTTTTTGCTGAGCGCAGAGACCCGGGAAGGACTGTTCTCGTTTTTGCTGAGCTCAGAGACCCGGGAAGGACTGTTCTCGTTTTTGCTGAGCGCAGAGACCCGGGAAGGACTGTTCTCGTTTTTGCTGAGCGCAGAGACCCGGGAAGGACTGTTCTCGTTTTTGCTGAGCGCAGAGACCCAGGGAGGACTTTTTGCTTAGCGCAGAGACCCGGGAAGGACTGTTCTCGTTTTTGCTGAGCGCAGAGACCCGGGAAGGACTGTTCTCGTTTTTGCTGAGCTCAGAGACCCGGGAAGGACTGTTCTCGTTTTTGCTGAGCGCAGAGACCCGGGAAGGACTGTTCTCGTTTTTGCTGAGCGCAGAGACCCGGGAAGGACTGTTCTCGTTTTTGCTGAGCGCAGAGACCCACGGAGGACTTTTTGCTTAGCGCAGAGACCCGGGAAGGACTGTTCTCGTTTTTGCTGAGCTCAGAGACCCGGGAAGGACTGTTCTCGTTTTTGCTGAGCACAGAGACCCAGGAAGGACTTTTTGCTTAGCGCAGAGACCCGGGAAGGACTGTTCTCATTTTTGCTGAGCGCAGAGACCCGGGAAGGACTGTTCTCGTTTTTGCTGAGCACAGAGACCCAGGAAGGACTTTTTGCTTAGCACAGAGACCCGGGAAGGACTGTTCTTGTTTTTGCTTAGCGCAGAGACCCGGGAAGGACTGTTCTTGTTTTTGCTGAGCTCAGAGACCCGGGAAGGACTGTTCTCGTTTTTGCTGAGCGCAGAGACCCAGGGAGGACTTTTTGTTGAGCACAGAGACTCGGGAAGGGCTGTTCTCGGACTCACCCTTGCTGCCCGTGAGTCCTTCCAAGTGGCTGATGACGGCTCTGGGTGCTCCGGATGAGCACAGAGTGTGCCTTATCTACGGCATGGTGCTGTTGTAATTACTGCAACTCCTCTATACTGTACAGTCTTATACATTACAAAGCTGCTATCGTGCATTCGCTTTGTTGACAACCCAGAGCCATTCTCTGCAATGCCGCAGGGCCGCCCAAGGCGAGGCAGAGTAAATGATGTTACCATCCGGCAAGCTAGGAGAGGGGCAGCTCCCGCCCCCACGCCTGCTCCTCTCCCCCACAAGCACAGAGACACGCAGTCTCTGTCACACAAAGCCGAGGAAGGGTGAGGTGTGAACAAGCGCCTCACCCTTCCTCCAAGCAACAAGGTGCTAAGCACCTATGGAAAACCAACAGTCGGGGCCAGACATGTCAGCTATCCGGCCGGGGGCTGGCACACAACCCCCACTACTATACACATCAAAGACCCAGGGCTTCCCTGGGTCTTATAAATAAGAGAAGAATGCTCTAAGAAAACACAATCTGTTTGTGGACCCTGAACGGGGACCCAACTGACAGGAGGTTCGCTGTTCACTCAGCGTCTTCCCCACTTTGCTTCTTTACCACAAAACCCTCCCACCCTACAAATAAGGGAGAAGAACAAAGGAAAAGAAGTACAGGACACTGTACCGTGGGTGTCCACAATGAGTCGTGGGACATGAGAAGGCGGCACGGGCCAGAGGGGGTAACCTCAGGACCCGGTCCCCAAAAGTATGATATTATTATGATATGTGATTATTTGTTATCTGCATAACCATATCTGTACAATAAAATCCTACGGCCTTTTATTGCCAACACTTGACAAAATGTTGTGAGACAAATCATTTCGGGTGAGGGTCGGGGTCGGCCTACAATGATGCATGCATATGGTTTCATCAGTTATGTGGATTGTGGGCCCCCTGCCTGCGCACTCCGCACTCAGTTCCCTCATAGCACCCCCTCAGCACCCAGACGTACAACTCAGGGGATTGGTTGCTTTCCCAGAACCACCTCCTTCAATATGTTTCACAGCCAGGATGTCTAGCCTCTATTTCATGTAAAATGTCGCATGTGCCCTTTCAGGTATTCCGAACGGGCTGATTATGGTTGCATTTTGGAAAAATATCTTCATGCCTATACTATGCTTGTTGTTTGCGGCTTCAATAGGAACCCATCAGAGATTATGTGATTCATAATCAACTTCTGTGATGTCATGCATGGGGACACAGCATTTTCTCTTCTCGCTCTGTGCCATGGAGGCAATGCAGTAACATGCTGCTCCAGGTAGGCAGTGGAAGTCGTCGAAAAAGAACACATGGGGGCCTTCACACCATACAATTACAAATGCATAGCTTCTAACTATGGGGTGTATTACACGTCAGCGTTCCTGAGTGACATCATAGAGGACTCTAGCATCGCTGACATGCTCTATCTGATGTCATTCGGAACCCCTCGTTGGAATACACTCCAGATGGGTTAGATCCTCATTATAATTCTATATGTAGTTAACATACTGTGCATCTATTTCTAGTACAGGAATATGAATATCAATTAAAAAAGAAAGGTGCACGTGTGAGTCACATGTGCAGGTGGCGTGACAATGTTGAAGGTCCCATTTTCTTCCTGGGGTGTAAGATTTCTCTTAAGAATCTCAGGGAGGCTGAGTAGGTGGGTCAATGCATTCTACTCCACCCTCAGAAATATGTCTTATCTTGCCTCCTCGTGCCCTCCCCTTTCCCACCTTAAACTGCTTTTCAACCTGCACAGAATCGTGTTTGCAAGTTTGCAACGTTATTCATCATACAATATAATAAAAGGCCAGATGCAAGTTTGTCCGATGCAGTCATGCGCAGTAGAGAATGCCCGCTTTGCGTTTTGTCACAGCTAGAGGGAGCTGTTGGCTTAAAAAATAAGCAGTTGCGGTGGGAAATATATTAGGCCAGTTGTACGTTTGTCCGATGCAACCATGCGCAGCCAGTTGTCACCGCTAGACAGAGTTGTTGCCTTAGGAAATAAGCTGTTGATATAGGAAATATATTAGGCCAGCTGTTTGTTTGTCCGATGCAGTCCTTCGCAGCTGGTTGTCACCGCTAGAGGGAGCGGTTGCCTTAGGAAATAAGCTGCCGTAGAAAATATATCAGGCCAGTTATACGTTTGTCCGATGCAGTCATTCGGAGCCTGTTGTCACCGCTAGACGGAGCTGTTCCCTTAGGAAATATATAGTGGTCCTACTTAGTGAATGAAAACTGTATCTTCTGTATCCCACTGATAAAATATGTTTGTCCGATGCAGTCATACCCTGCACAATTCTCTCCTCACGCACTTTGGCCCATGTACACAGGCTTTCACACTAGTTACCAATAAAAAAAAATAGAAATGGGTAGAGTTCACTCATCTGGTCAAATCTGAAAGCAGAGCCTTCCCCTGATTTGGGGTGGGCCATTAGGGTCACTTGGATGTGGTAGTGCATCTTGAGCCTCACCCCAGTGCCAGAGACGAGAGGCAAACACGCCTCTTTCACTCCCTACAAGCAGGCAAATAGTTCCAGAAATAGGAAGTAAAAATACTCCCAACGAAACAAATAGGAAGCAGATTAGACAGAGGAGACTGCCCTCTGCTTCCAGCCAGACAGCTCCCAGTGTATTTTGGGATCAGTGGTCCCAACAGACACAGGAAAGCACGCCACTATTCATTCCATCCATTCCGAAAAGGAACGTCAAGGTAAAGAATGCATCTTTTAATTTGCATGAATGACTAGGTGCAGTGAGTAAGTGAGTTGCCGAAAACATCTGTTTTACAGTGCAAATACAAAGAATGCTCCCCATTAGGAATGGGAAATCATTTTTTTGCTGCTTAAAATATTGTTAAAAAAAATGCTCCCACTTCAAAATCGTATTTGGGGGCCTGCATAGGTCTATAATGGGATCGAATTGTTTGGGTACAATGTTTATTCCCCGCCATGAGATTTTTTGGCCAAAAATCTGCAGCAAAATACTCAGTGAAAAACCCCCCAGCCAATGAATGGAATGACATAGAACCATTTTTTTGGGTGGTCCTTCCTGATGATACACTGAGCTGTGAAGGTCATGTGAGCTGCCTTGTCTGGTTGGGATTGTTCAACATCCTCGAGAGGTGATTGTGGCTCATCCTCTCGAGGTGATTGTCTGTGGCTCATCCTCTCAAGGGGATTGTCTGTGGCTTAAATCCTTCCTCGAGAGAGGATTGTCTTTGGCTTATCCTCGAGAGGTCATTGTCTGTGGCTCATCCTCTCGAGGTGATTGTCTGTGGCTCATCCTCTCAAGGGGATTGTCTGTGGCTTAAATCCTTCCTCGAGAGAGGATTGTCTTTGGCTTATCCTCGAGAGGTCATTGTCTGTGGCTCATCCTCTCGAGGTGATTGTCTGTGGCTCATCCTCTCAAGGGGATTGTCTGTGGCTTAAATCCTTCCTCGAGAGAGGATTGTCTTTGGCTTATCCTCGAGAGGTGATTGTCCGTGGCTTATCCTCGAGAGGTCATTGTCTGTGGCTCACCCTCTCGAGGTGATTGTGGCTCATCCTCTCGAGGTGATTATTTGTGGCTCACCCTCAAGAGATGATTGTCTGTGGCTCATCCTCTCGAGGTGATTGTCTGTGGCTCATCCTCTTGAGGTGATTGTGGCTCACCCTCAAGAGATGATTGTGGCTCATCCTCGAGAGGTGATTGTCTCTGGCTTATCCTCGAGAGGTGATTGTCTCTGGCTTATCCTCGAGAGATGATTGTCTGGGGCCGACACTATATTCTTTTCCTCTCCCCGTGTCCTTTTGCTGCTGCTTCTCAAACTTTATTACTCTTGGAATTGTATTGTTGTGCTGCCATGCCCATAAACAGGGAGTAACGTTTTTGTAATTGTTGAATGTCTTTGAGTATATGTCTATTCATTCATCAATTCATCCATTGCTTGCTCCACAGACGTACATGATGATGGTGATGTGGTCCGACCGCAACAACATTCCCATCTACAGGACCTTCGAAGAGTTCAAGAAACTCCATGTGAGTGCTCAGATGGAGTCGCTGGATTAGGAATTGTTTTTGGTAGGACTCTCAAGAAAAAGGCCCTCACCCTGAGCGTTCTATTATTTCTGTTTCAGAGGAGTCTCAAGAAGAAATTCCCCATCGAAGCCGGTCACATGAAGAAGTCGGAACGGACTATTCCCAAGCTCAAAGGTAACATTGCTTGGCACTCGGTTTGATGTAGGTACCTGAGTGCCAGGCATACATGCAATAGACATGCAGTTGATTAGGCATACATGAAAGTGTTGCAGGTGGTCAGGCATGCATGCAACATTTCTGGTAGGTGGTCAGGCATACACACAACAGCATTGCAAGTGGACAGGCATACGTGATCAGGCATACATACAACAGAGTTTCTGATGATCAGGCATACATACAACAGCATAGCAAGCGGCCAGGCAAACATACAACAGAGTTGCTGGTGGTCAGGCATACGTACAACAGCATAGCAAGCGGACAGGCAAACATACAACAGAGTTGCTGGTGGTCAGGCATACGTACAACAGCATAGCAAGCGGACAGGCAAACATACAACAGAGTTGCAGGTGGTCAGGCATACGTACAACAGCATAGCAAGCGTACAGGCAAACATACAACAGAGTTGCTGGTGGTCAGGCATACGTACAACAGCATAGCAAGCGGACAGGCATACGTGATCAGGCATACATACAACAGAGTTGCTGATGATCAGGCATACGTACAACAGCATAGCAAGCGGACAGGCAAACATACAACAGAGTTGCTGGTGGTCAGGCATACATACAACAGCATAGCAAGCGGACAGGCAAACATACAACAGAGTTGCTGGTGGTGAGGCATACGTACAACAGCATAGCAAGCGGATAGGCAAACATACAACAGAGTTGCTGGTGGTCAGGCATACGTGCAACAGCATAGCAAGCGGACAGGCAAACATACAACAGAGTTGCTGGTGGTGAGGCATACGTACAACAGCATAGCAAGCGGACAGGCATTCATACAACAAAGTTGCTGGTGGTCAGGAAAGCATACAATAGTGTTGCAGGTGATCATTCAACAACAAATTGAACGTAGTAACAGAGGGATCTGTCCACCCTACCCAAGAGATGCTGTTGATGCATGAATTGTGAGACAGTCCTTTAGGGGATGTCTTCATATTTCTTCCTTCCGTTCACAGATGCTCCAGTATTTATTAAGAGGAGGAGGGACTCCAGAAGGTTCCTGGTGCGGCTGAAGCTGCTGGAGACTTATGCACAGGAGCTTCTGAGAACCGATGCCAAGATCTCGCACGGAGAGGATGTTACCGCTTTTTTCACGGCTCAGACGCGGGATCTCGATACTGCCTTCCTCAAAAACAGGTCTGGTGCTGACCCTTCCACAGTGACTTAGAGCGAGGATGTTAAGCTGTGGCTTTGGTGCGATGAAAGCTCAATCTAGGACGACTCTGTGGAAGTCATGGGGATGAGGCTGAAGTCAGGCCCTTAGGTTGCACTTGGAGACCAGGTTCCTTTGTGAGAATGGATCGGGTTCTTTTTTCTATATTGCGCTTCGTGCTTGAGTCCAGCCTCTAGGCGCAGGACCGGTTATTGAACCCATACTGCTCTGCGTTGTCTTGCTTCCAAGACACGCGCCTTGTCCCTGAGCTATCTTCCAGTCCTGCAGAGACTGAATCCAAGTCCTTACTGAACGTTGTTATAGTTCCCAGTCAGGAGAGGTTAGTGACCTGTGAGGCTTCCCAAAACTCAGCCGTCCTGTTGAATGCCTTTTACTGGGACAGGTTAAGCGTGATCAGCCTGCCTTATAATTTTCAGTGATGACATAGGTGTTATGTTATGCTATATCACCTAGATGTATACCGCTCTATGCCTCAGCTTTCTGGAACCCTCTGCCGTCATCCATCAGAGGGATTACAGACTGGAATTGTTTCAAGAACACATTAAAAACATCCCTTTTCTGCTAAATTTGCTCCTAGATTCTTAAATTAATATTTGAGACCGGATGCCTTGTCTCGTTACTATGTTTGTACTTTTTTGTGTCTACGTTAGCGCCCTGATGCCTGCGGGCTCCGGCGCTTTAGTTATTTATTTGTATTTATTTCTAAATGCTGCAATTTGCACGGTCTCCAGGCACCCAGTCAGATCTGAAAGCGTGGGGTTTGGGAATAGGTTAGTGTGGAGAGAGGCCAAACGGAAGATCGCTTCGCTGTTGCCTTGATGCGCGCAGGCCAGAAGTACCCCCAAGCTGTCTATGAAGGTCCATTTCTAGTAAATAGAGGACCTTGGGTTCGGCAGGGAGACTCGTGTGCCTGCGGTGGGAGCAAGCATTGAGCTGGGAGTTGGCTGTAGATGAGTAGCGTTCTGATGTTTGACATGTGTCTCTTCGGGGAGATACTCCATTGCCGGGTGTGGCTTGGTTGTTAGATGCATTGTGGATTGAAAAATAGAATTTGAGTGTCAGTTCGGGAAGCAGTCCGCGGAGACCTCGATGTGTAGGTTGGTGAGGGACACAGGCAATCTTGAAGCCACGTCTTTCAAATCATAAGAGGGCCCAACACGGCAATGAAGAGCGCATGATAAGACAGTCAAAGCATAACTAATCATTAGAAGTCATACAAATGGCGGTCATCGGTCATCGTTCCAACAAGGCAACATTGCCCTGTGCAGACCAGCTCGCATGTCTCACGTTGACACTGCCAACCGCCCCACCCCCTCTCTCGTTCTCCCCCTGTCCAGTACTGGAGGCCGCGCCCCTAAAAGGGCATTAAAGAGAAGAGATTCAAGGATTTAAACCTTTACAGTCTGGAAAAGGGATGGGCAAGGGTTATCTGGCAGCAGTGGTAGAAGTGTACCGAACAAAGTAGTGGAACTGTGGTCTTGGCAGGGGAGAGGGTAGATGGAAGCATAGTGCAACATGTGACAAGGTGACGTGAATGGACAACTCTTCTGTATAGAATGGTGCATGTGGTCATAAAAAGTAGAGGAATGGTCAATCGAAAAAAAGAAAAAGTAGTGGATCACCGCTCCCAACCGTTCCCGCTCACTTCCATCACTGTAAATACCGCCCTTCTGGAGTCATGCCCCTAGTGTCTAAAACGGTGGGTAACACAGTGCTGAATCCACTAGAAACTCAACACACAGACTATCTGACCCCACTGAAATGTCACTATTGTGCACGTGGCCACTTGACATTTAGGAACAAGTTTACATTGCAGTGCGGCACCCAAGTGGCCGTGGAGTAAGATGAAATGTGTGTTTTCAATATGTTGCAGAAACGCATCTTTTTCCTTTTCTTTCAACCCTTTGTGTGGCACCGCCATCCTGATCTGCACCCTAATGTGCTCCTTGCCTTTTTCTAGCATTGTGATAATGCCCTCAGAAGCCAGAGATGGGAGAAGGGAGACACCCAGGCAACAGGCCGGTGACTCTGTGATTCAGCCAATCAGATCCGAGCAGCACTGCTGCGTAGAGACCTATGAGACTAAAGACACCAAGAACCGCCCCTTCAAGGTCTGTCGCGACGAGCTACTGGATGTGTTACTCAAGGACAACACAGGTAATAGCATATTGCTTCTCGGGTAGCAGCATAATTACACTGGTCGCCGCATAGCTGCATAGACGCGCACACAGGTTCCTGCAGAGCAAGCCGGCTAAAGGGCCTTCTTGGTTATTCTGGTACACCTGGGCGTGGCTCTAGCGCTGTCACAAGTGGGTGGGAACGCCTTCACCTGAAACAGTGTTGGAAAAGCTCATCCAAACGTTTCTTCCACTATATATAGCATCCTCCATGCACCTATCTCCACCCCACCACGCCTTGCCATCCATTACCGCTGTGTACCACTATGCATGTTCCTACATGCAGGATTGATACACTGCCCATTGTCATGGCGAAGGAAGAGCAGACCGCTCACACATGTCAATTGAAGTGAGGTAGCATTTAAGATTGCTTAAAGAAGGTTGGACGGTAGCAGAATAAAGAGGTTTGCCTACTTGGCAGGACAGAAGAGCTTAAGCAAAGAGGGGGGTCTCATTAAAGACTGCATGGCAGGTCCAGCAAAACTCAGTACACTGTGGCCCCAGTAATCAGAGCCAGAGTCATCAGGACTTTCCTTCCTCCTTTCCACTTCTCCCCCTGGGACTGATCTGGTATCCAGAGTCTGGTTTCACCAAACCTATCCCCAGGTTCCCCTTAACTGGAGTCCTAGGATCAGGGTAGGGTAAAAGAAATGACTACAGTACCTAGAGATATACCTAAAATATTTGGAAGCTATCTCTTAGGGACCAAAGGCAATCTGTTGTCCAAGCTCCTTCTGTAATGATCACCATTTCCCACGGCATCCGCCCCTCAAAATGTCCTTCGCTCAATTTAGAAGCAGGGAATTTAGGGTGCCCTACCGTGAATCTTTCCTGGCTTATAGCGTAACTCCCCTGGAGCTCGAAGAAAGCATGCAATGTTCTCTTACCCGGTAAGACCTGGCCCTTGCCCTTGGATTTCTGAAACGTGGTCAGCTTTTATCACGCCTGACCTGGGTGATTATGTAACTCTTATTTACTAAGGAATCATGTAGAAGCTGGTTCTTTGTCAATGAATGCTCTGACATCTTGATAGGTACAGGTGACCTCTTTACTTAGTTCCAAGTACATTTCATCAAGTTCATTAAGTCAGGTACATATAAGCTAGGGACATCATTCACTGGCATCCCCTCTCAGTGGTCACATCTCCCAACTGACATCCATAGAACCCACTCATACCACAACATTCTCTCAGCCTGCATTCTACACCAATCACTCCAACATTCCATGCATTCCAGACAGGGTCAAGGGAAGACTACATCCCAACAACTTACCACCATGCTCATTTACGCCACTCAGTCCTGCAAATGAACTGCTGGAATACGAGTGGGGTAATCAAGGTGTGTCTTCCCATTTTTGGAGTCCATAGGACGCCATATGGATTTTCTAAGGTTTACAGTGAGCAGTAATTCGGTTGCGGCAAATCTGGTGATTTTTGGATGCAAAGTGGAGGATTTACCTTTGCTATATGCTGATTTGAAATCGGTGGCATGGCAAAACTGGTAGTAATTATGTTACCGGCATCAACAACAACAAAAATGTCAGCAACGGAATCACTGCCAAAAATGGACTATGTCTCTGAACGTATAACTGATCACTCTGTGCCTTCAGTTCCTTGGCCCGGCGTTACTTAAGTTGGGCATGATCCCCACTGCCTGAGTACTTTTCAAGCGGCATCTATTATTTTGTCCACCTGCCCAGGATCATCAGGCCCACCACAGGCCTTTCTCCTGCTCTCTCCCGTATTTGCAAGGCCGCAACCTCGGCAGAATAGGGATCTGTGTATTTCTCCAGTTCTCTCGCTGCTGGACCTTTCAGCTCCCACAGGATCTGGGCTACAGCCTCCAGCCGGCTAGCCAAGCTGTCCCTTCTTTCTTCTCCTTGGGTGTCACTTGGACAGACCAGAGAATTTGCTGGCCCGATGAAATATGACATGGAGGTGCACACCCCGGGAATCAGTGGTACTTATTATTTATCATGGGGAGCCCCGGAGGGGACCTGTGGAGCCTCCAACACAAGGGATTTGTAAAGAACCGTATCAACCCATTTGGGCATCCTTCAAGATGAATAGTGTAACTGCTTGTGTTACTCTCTAGAAGTAGCCAAATACTCCTAACAAAAACCGGATGTAACAGGTACACACAGGTCTGCACCTTGTTGCCCCCTGCACCTCTGTGTTGAGGTCTTGACACTAGAGGAATCATCACCCCATGGGTACAATGGCCTTGTTGGAAGAAAGAGTGGTTGTTGTGCAGGTGAGCGGTGCTGCATTGTCATGGAGACATTACACTGAGCACGCTGCAGGGTGAGGACACAAAGCTGTAGCCACCGTTGGCACCTGGAGGGTTTAGACTGGGTTGTGTGCCAATGCCCAGCTTGGATGGGGCGGGGAGGGCGGGTGCCATGGCGTTATGGCACATTGCACAGTGCCGTCTATGCATTGCACAGAGCTTGGGAGCGCGTGGAGCGCAATGGAGGGCTGGCTGAGCATTGTATTGCGAAGAGAGGTGGAAGAGGCTAAGCCTATCAGCCAAGAAGGATGAGGACATTCTATGCTTCTATCAGTTAATAGTGCCTGGAATCCCCACATCCTTATTGGTCTGGGCATGCCAAGCATTCAACAAAGGATGCTCCTATTGGGTTATCTGACCAGAAAAGGGCCTATAACGCCTCATTTATGATAATTACTCAGCAAAAAAAGATTGTATTGCAAAGAAAAGACCTAGCTGTACAAAATTAAAATGTATATTTTGCTTGCCTGAAATACACCATTTGACTCTGAAACTCCTTGAAAAAACACTTGACTCCTAACTTCCAACGGCAAGGAGTAAAATACATCCACCTCAACATCTGACCTGTTTCCCTTGCTTCCGAAGTGTTTGAGTAAGTCTATTCCACCCAGAACACTTCAATATAGCTTGGTTGGCGCCTCATAAAAAGCAATGACGTAATCAATAAGCAGGTGCATACACCCTAAAAATGCTACTCCTAAACGTAAGGTGTGACCCCAACAATGGTATCAACTGGCAGTTCCAATTACTGGAAAGCGCCCTATACTGGATCCCTTTAAACGAAATATCAGTTGCGACACAATTAGCTCTCTGCCAGGGGTCACTTAGATGGCAGTGTTCACAAAGTTATCACAACACATTTTAACGGTTACTTGTTAAAACGTCTTTGGAAACATGCATTTTCTCAAACAGCCTCGTAATAACAGTGACCCATAAAACATAGTTAACAAATAAAAAAAAGTTGAAAGGGAATTAAAAAAAGCATTATGTCAGAGAGGCAGGTAGGAGGAGGAAAGCAGGAAGATGTGCAGTGGGGGTTGGGGCGTACCCCATTAAGGAACAAGCAGGGGGAAAAGAACCTTCACACACAAAGATCCTGACTTCGGGAGATGTTACTAATAAGGATGTTTTTTGGAGAGGTGTTTTGACATGGGTGTACTTCATCAGGGCTCTCATGTGACTGCAGCCAGTGGGCGGGCTCTGCCTAGGGCTTATGCCGTTACCCATCACCCATTCTGTGCATCCTCTGCTCTTTCCTGCAGGCTGGTGGCTGGTGGAGAACGACGACAAGCAGCTGGCCTGGTTTCCTGCCCCCTATTTGTCCAAACTGAAGACAAGTGAAGAAACCCCTCGGAGCCGGGAATCCAATGACGGTGAGTCTGGGACCTCGGCTGTCCGCTCTGTATGGTCGCCGCGCCATGGTAGGGTGGTTGGTCGGTCACGAAGCTGGGCCTGGAATCGGATGTTCACCATGTAGGGGCCAGACTTCTAAATAGAAACGGACCTTTCTTCTTTTTTTGTGTGTGTTTTATTTCCCACGTGTCAAGATACAAGATACAAGAAACAGAACAAATGAGAAACGTTTACAAAACAGTTCAAAAGTCATATACATTCCATACAATTAATTATATAAAAAATACAAAAGATTAAACGAATCATAAACAACGAAAGTACACTATTTCAGTTTTTGTAGTATTTAATAAAAGTGTATAAGGCAAGAGACAGAAAGAACTGCCAAAAGGAAAGCCATGTGCACAAGGGACCAGAATAAGCCATTTGGGAGCTGGGCGGGAGGCCTATGTCCCGAGGTAGCCTCTTTCAACCTCTTTAATGCTTTAGAGAGAAATTCAGGATCAAGCTCTGCAATTGTACCCCAATCAGGCTACACCACCAGACTTCTTTACCTATTTTGAAATCTAGATATTTCTCCCTTTCTTCCCTCAGGGACTCACAGCCCATCACCAGATGTTTTAAGGTTTCTATCAATCCCTCCTCCCCACACAATCTACAACCCTTGTTGCCTTGTACCCTCTTCCACCTATTCACTCTTTCCAGCCAGTGTGGGTACCTGATTTAATCGGAAGCAAAGGGACAAACAAAAACATGGCTGCCATGGGAATGGGAGAAGGAACTACACATAGTCCCTTCTTCCTTTCCATGGTGGCATTTTTTTGTGTTTACCTTTTTAATGGCTGCCACGGAAAGAGAGAAGGGACTATGTGTAGTTCCTTCTCCCATTCCCATGGCAGCCATTTTTTTTTGTTTAAATTTTTCTATTTTTTCAATGGCTGCCAGGGAAAGGGGGGAGAGGATCACCAATTTGAAGAAGGTAGGAACTGTTCCAGAAGTAAGGAATGTTTAGTTTCAGGAACAAAGGAAATAAGATGGTGACAGGGCATAGCTTCAAGAGTTTGCATCCAAGAGGAAACAAAGTTTTTATCTTAGAAATGTGGACTAACGGGTTAAGAATAGTCAAAAAACCTTCATTAACGACAGCAGGGCGGTCAGTATTCGGGGTAGGGACTCAGCATGCTCAAAGGACACCCACTTGTCCTTCAGAAATGTGCATCGAGTTGACCTTCACGTTTTTAGTTTTGTCTGCTTGCTGGCAACGCCACTAATTGGCAACTGCTTCCATGTATATGAAAGAGGACGGAGGAGACTGACTGGATTAAGTGGAGCACCACAAACGTTTCATGTTGTGTACATCAATCTGCATGTAAAGTAGCAATGCAAATAGTCCAAAATGCAATGGAGAGCATAATCCTTAAAGCTGGAGAAGAGGAGGGTGGGCGATTATACAAGTATGTGATGGCAGAACGATGAATGTCTGGCAAACATCTATACAATACTTATGTAATGCCAAACCAAGTGACTTTGTCAGGGCTTGCTTGAAAGAGGGCAGCCTACACTATTTGTTTGAAGATGCAAATGTGTTTCATTGCATTGTGTAATAATTTTTTTGTTTTTAGGGCTGTTGTACTTTGCAGTGAAATGTTTCGAGGCCAAAGGCTCTGACGAGCTCTCGGTGAGCATGGGTGTGGTTGTCGAAGTGCTTGAAAAATCAGAAGACGGCTGGTGGCTTGTCTGGTGAGTAGTCTTTGCTTTTGGTTGGACATTTTGGGTGATCTTCCCTTGCATGATTGTACGTGTTCCTGTCCTCTGCCCACACTAAACAAGCACCATTTTGATTTTATTTACCATTATCCTCGAGAGTGAAAGGGGTGGAGTTCTCAGAAGCTATTCAGTGGCCCAGTCAAAAAAGGGACGCGCCAGGCAACGGCTGGATTTCAAACTGCCCCTGCAATGCCTTCTAGTCCATGTGGTACCATTCCTCTCACATATACGTTGGGGCTTCATGGACAGAGAAAGCAAAAGGATGTTATGATTGTGACTGTGTGGCTTTGAGGTGCGCAATATGAAATTAATCGTGCCCTTTCTTTACTATGCCTCCATAAAATTCTCACATTGAAATGGTTTTCAGTACTTGCAAGAAAGGAGTTGATTGGAATGGAAACTTTGCAGAACCCTGTAACTCCCAAGTTATAGTAGGGTTGGTGTTTTCTTCAAAATGCGGGGCGGGGGGCGCAAATTACTAGATAGACCTAAACACTGAGTCTCCTTGTACGAATATGCAGTGCTTTAAATGGGATAACAGGCAAAGAGGGCACTGATTTGTCAAATAATATTTGGGGCAGGGCCTAAGAATTGTCGGGGGCGAACTGAGAATTGAAAGTAGTTAAGGAACCTATGGCCTATGTACATGAAGGAGTGGCCTAAAAGACATGCCTGGCAGGAGAGGGAGTACAATCTATTTGGGAATGTGTGGTAAATACACTATCATTGATTCACAGTCAAAACAATCAAATAACATAACTATTAAAATATTAAATGAAAGCAGATAAAAAAGGACAGAAATTGTAAGAAATCCATGTTTCTTTAATGTTCATTATTGTATCCACTCTTTCTAATAGTAAATCTTCAACATCTGTTTCAAAAATCAATGTATTCTCTATATTCCATTTTCCATTCAGACTACTACAAAATAAATAATCTTACTCCAAATGTATGAAACGGACAATGTGCTTCTAAATATGGAGAAATAGTGACAACTATTGGGCAGGAGCAGTGTTGCCACTCCTAATATTTTGTATTGACTTTTAGTGTGGGCAAATAACTTTGTAGAGTCATTTTTACGGGCTGAACACCATAGAGCTCTGGCAGACTTACAACCCTGGGAATAAGGGTCAATCTCCCTCATCGCTGTAGCCACCCACATTTTTCTAAAATGGCAACATAAGTGATGTAAGATTCACCTCCTGGTGGCTTTGTCTTGGCACACCTCTTAACTATCAGGCTTTAGGAGGGGCGTTCTGAATAGTGAGCTGGTCTCACCTTCTATGTATGTTTCTTTTCTTGTCCATGTCCACATGTCGGTACTTTTAGGGCAGTTCAGCCACAAGCTGCCCCTCTCCTTTGAAACTTCATAAAACATCAATCTGCCTACATGTATGGCCTGCCCCTAGACCCTTATAACACATCCCATTGGCAGATGCAAAATAAACTGATCTTGCACATTCCCATCAGAGGATTCATCAAATGTTCTCCGATCATAGGTGCACGCATTCAACACATCGAAAGGATTGTATCGGAATCTAGGCAGGCAGAGGCATGCTAGAAAGAGACTGTGTGGGTCTACACTCTACTCATAATTACATGAAGGCCCTGAGGTCTACACATTTGGAAACCCCATTCTTCTGCACTAGAGCACCACCAGTGGCTAAGAAAGGGGCATGAATATGCTTACAGGCTTTTGTTTCCCTTGGTCATGCCAAGCTCCTTCGAGCAACATGTGACCTGACTAGCCCCACATCCTTATTAAATTACTCTGATTATTTTCAAGTAACATCACTGTTTTCATCAGAAACAATTGTGCCATCTTAGCAATATGTCTTCCCATCTGGTGTCCCTTTGAAATCTCTGTGATTCGGGAGACACCTCCAACCTCTGGGAGCCTTAGGGTCAGTGGCGGAGGCAGCTTTTGGTGCCAGGGGGTGAATAGTAGGGCACAACCTACAACCGGCTGAGGGGTGCACTGGGCACCGTGGGAATCCAGGGGTTACAGCCACCCCTTCTGCCCCCCGCCTCCCTGCTCCACCATGGCTTAGGGTGTGTTATTCATTTGACATATGCTCCAATACCAATCACAAGAATAAAGGGGCCTGGCGTGCATTATGGGATGGTGCATTATGGGAATTATGTGAAAGAGGTCCTCCACGCTGCTGGCTTCCATTATTCAGTTCTCAAAGCTTAGCCTACCAGTAGCATAGTGTGGCTGGGCACTGGGCAACATCTTCCTTGTGTCTTCTTAGGTTGGCATGTCTCTTTTCCCTTCCTGCCCCACTCTATGCATGGCAATGATGTACGTTTAAGGAGTGTTGATGCAATAATGACTACCATACACCTTTTTCCATGCGTGTATAGTATACAATCATCAGTATCTTCTGAAAGGTAACCACTTATTGCTGTTATCGTCTGAGTCCTCAAAATCTGTTCTATCTTTCCCAATATCTCTTTTCAGGTACAATGAGCAGGTTGGGTACGTCCCATCAATGTTCCTCCAGCCATACAAAAACCCGCATCAGGAATTCCATGCCATTGCCCGAAACGGATTGCACACATCCACCCCCAACCTGGTGGAGCCTGCCAGCGCAACGCTACCACCTCGGGCAGTGGTTGAGGAGGAGGACTCCCTCGAGAGCGTTTCCAAAGGCTACGAGGATAATGCAAGCGGGCGATCTCTACAGAGAAGGAAGTCCAGGTCCCTGAGCAGCCTTCCGACGGCACCTGCCACAAAGTCCAGGCCACCACTGACACTCGAGCTTGCCAGCCTGTCAGAAGATGCAGGCGCTGCAAGTGCGTGCAGTCGGGATGGAAACTGGAGACCCACTCCTTTGCCAAGGAACATTCCCGTCGCTCCGGATGACATTGAGTCACTGTATCTGAACATTGGTCAAATGGACAGTCATGCACAAGGGATCCACAAGTCTACACCAAAAAGCCGCCTTAGTAAGGATGATGGCCTTGGAGAGAGCTTCTCAACAAGTGGCTCTGATCAGTCCTTGTACTCCTCCAATCCAGACTCCAAATCAGAAATTCCTAAAATCCCACAGAAGCCGGAACTTTACGAGATAATGCAGCGCTGCAGCACAGTCACCAAAAAGGCTTTGCAGAGAGCCTCACTCAACTCCATCTATACTACTGTCCCCTAAGGAACCTCGGGCACGGGACATTGGCAGGGGTTCTCTTCCCTGCGTTCCAAAGACGACTGGGTCACTGGCCTGCTCAACTCAAAGGCTGCATTAGTTCCTTAATTTAAAGGAGGATGTCCAGAGTAATATGTTACAAAGGAGACGGCAATTTGATGCACCTAAGTTCTTTTCTTCTCTCCGAGGTGGGGAGGAGGAAATGGTTAACCTCTTGCAGGCCTTTTGAAGGATTGTCCATGAGCATGTGTACTTCTGAAGGACACTCACTTGTGTTATGCTATGTTATGTTAATAGTCTTTTATACTTTGCACATCACCACCGTAGTGGTTTTATGGCACCACACCTTGTTGAAGCTGGGTATGTCTCTGGGCAAATGGCTTTAGCCAGCAGCCGAAAGTGTAGTAGAATTTTTCTCTACTTGACTGAGCATTCTTGTACAGTGGACAATGAGCGTCACTGACTCTCCGCCCTGCACGCGACTTCTCCAACCAACCACCGATTGGTTGAATAGAAACATTCAAAGTTCTAAAAAATGATTTTCATTGGGTGAAAGTGTTACAAGGTGCCTATTTGTCTTTTTTTATGGAGCCTTGATGTCAGGTGAGAATGGTGTACCTTTCAGGCCTTAGCTTGAACGGCTCTGCATTCATTGGGCGGTCATTTGTATGGCAGGACTCTGTAGGCATGCCCCCACATTGCAGCATAATATCATCAAGTACGCATGCGTTTCCTGTCGCTGTGGAAGCACTACAGCCATGGTGCAGGTTGTGTGAATAAGGCATCCCTCCACTCAAATGCCTAATCAGTACAGGAAAGTTATCCACATTTGCACAGCCCAGCAGATGGTTCGAAAGTGCTCATTAGCAGGTGATAAGAGGCCACCCTTAATTTAGGCTCTGCCTCAGGGATATGCCTGCTTGGTCAAACCTGAATTCCAAATTGCTTGCTTGGAACGGTTTGGCATGGCTGGTCTCTACTAAAAGGCCAGCCCCTGCAAAACAAAGGTGCACGGCATTCTCTGAAGTGGCCCCACCCTGGTTCTTGAACATAGGAAAGCACCACATTTCCAGAATTCGAATGCCACCTAGTCATAGGTCATGAGAGGACAACACTTCCACCATACACCTTGTTTGGATAACCACGCAGTCCTCAGCTGTGTGTGAGGGGGTGTCGCCACATCCCCTGCATTGGATGATCACCCAGTCCTCAGCTGTAAGAGGGCTCCACATCCCCTGCATTGAACAACCACCTAGTTCTCAGTTTAAGAGGACACACATCCCCTGGGGTTGGACAACAACCCAGTCCTCTGCTGTGAGAGGTCACTAAATCCCCTGGATTACATGATCTCCTGGTCCTCAGGTGAAGTGGATACCAAATTACATGGTTCAATAACCACCCAGTCCTTGGCTCTAGAAAGACATAACCTCCCTGGATTAGTCAACCACCAATTCCTTTTTGAAGAAAGCCTTCACATCACCTGGATTTTACAACCAGCCAGTCTGAGCTGTACAAAGCCTCTGAATCCTTTGGATTTGATAACAACCCAGTCTTAGCTCCAGAAAGTCTCAACATTCCTCGGATTAGACAGCCACCCAGTCCTAGCTGTGTTAGGAGATCCTGCTAGCTCAAAGATGCCTATGACAACCTCCCAGATCCCTCCAACCCACAGCCTGGTCATTGAGATATTGGGCCTTGAAAGTGTCCCATGAAGCAATAGAGAAGGTGGTGCGGGTGGCAAATACCGAGTCACATGCTCACGGGAAGCACATAACTGAGGACCACTAACTAGTGCATGAACAAACTGTGCCCTGGATGGAGCCCAGGCTCAGTGGATTTGGGCTCTAAAAGTTCAGCTTTGCATCAAAATGTTTTTGTGGCTTTATGAGTAAGCGTGGCTGGTACACACTTTTACAAAATGTTTATGAACACACCTATAAGCCTTTTTGAAATGATATGACATTCTTAATATGCTTTTTGTCTATTTATGTGTTATTATTGGTTTTTATATTTTAATGTCATATGATGAAAATGACATGTACGTAGTAGGTATTTGTGTACCTTTGCTTTTGGGCAAACATTATACATCAAATAAAGGTTTGTACTATGATGGAAATACAGATTTGTTATTCCACAAGCAATGAAAAATGCGCTTGATTGCAAACTAATGATAAAGCATGTTCCTGCTTGTTTTAAACAGAGGTGTGGGCAAGCTAACACGGAGCGTGCTTAACCATGTTTTGGCACTGTGTACGTCTATGATTGTATGGGGCCGAGTCACAGAACATGTTATCGCAAGAAAATGTGCAGGCACATCCCTCACTTGCATGATAAAAAAATGACTTAAGAATTTGTAAAAAGTGTGCAAGTCTGAGAAGCAAATGTGCAAATAAATTGAGCAAAAGAAAAGCAAACGATGTGCAAAGTGAGCAGAGAGTGGGGGCAACTGTGCAAACCAGCAGCATCGCATTTGCAACCTGAGGGTGGGCAAACAAAATACAAAAATGCAACACACTGCATTTTAGTGCAAAGAAGAACACGCCTGGGTGAAGGTGTTTTGTGTCTTATACGTCAAGTGCAGACATAAATGCCCCAATACATATCACGCCATGAATAAAGGACAGTAACACAGACTTTCAATAAGAGGTGGCACGTGGTAGCAATCATAGAAGTGCTTAACAGAAAACAGGCTTAAACTTCAAACAGTAAAACAAACACTGTTCTGTGACGCCTTAGACATCTGGCACACTGTTAAATAGGCAGCAGTGGCAGGTAATTGGAATTAAGACAAACAGCAGTCAATTTTTTAGCTTGCCGTGCCATAAACTAAATGTATAAAAGCCGTAAGTACGGCACTGAATTTATGGTTCTTTAGTAACGTGCATGCAATGGACGAGGTTCACAGAATAACTCCAAATAATCGAACCAACTCAGGAAGATGGCAAAGGTTTCTGTTTTATTAACAATGATCTAAAACAGGGAGATTACAAAGACATCAGCGGACGTTCTCTCAGCTCTCGACAAATTTCTCATAAAAACATCCTTATATGCAAAAAAAAGTCATACTACGTGGCAAATAAGAAAAACCTATAAGATATTATAATTGGTTCAAGGGGAACATCTAAGTATACTTTCCATAAGGACTAGGATTGTGATTGGCTGTTTACTGTCAGGTGGACAATTTATGCCTACCTCTAAAACATGTCATCTTCAACACTATTAAATACACGGTTTATCAATAGCTCTCAAACTATAAGGCCCTTCGTTATACGGCTCTCAACAATTGGTTGGCACGCTCATGCCATGTCTGGAACATTCGGTTCATTTAGCAGTACTAAAGCTCATACCCAGGTGCCAGGAGATGGACCTGACTTTACCTCCCCACCCAGTTAGCCCAACATCTCTCATCACCCATGCCTTCTGCCATGCAGATTGTCTTTGAACTTGGCCTTGCAGAGTATCCTTGTCTGTGGGAACATATGGGAGTACAGGCTCTCAATATCATTGTTCTAGGACACCAAGCCCAACTCTATTTCCATCGTCGGTTCACGTGACAGGAGACCAAGATTCTGGTCCATTCTGCAGCATTTAAATGTCTTAAATTAATAAAACCTGGCACTCTTGTTCTTTCTCTGCCCCTTAATAAGGGATGATTCATTCTTCACACATTCACTGCTTTCAAGACTAGATAACAGACCTTGGCTGCTTCTATTTTGATGCCGGGTCAGACCGCCTCGCCAAGCACTTCCATGATCTCAGCTTATTCTTGCTGCAACACAATTCTCGGCCTTTCCTCTCCATGGGTCTGAGCTTACTAAATTCATGACACTGATGTCCAATTCCTTTACAATGGCGGCTTCGCCTGCAGTCTATTCACTACGTATTGCCAGTTTCTATGATCACTTAGTCTACTTGCGTGTCTGCATTTGTACATCAATTGAATGGTTGCATTTCTGTAGCACTTCGCACACATGCAATCTTCTTTACTGCATATGAATGTTTACTTGATTCTTAACTTCCTCGTCAGTTTCTGTAAAATCCATGCTTCCTCTACAGCCAGTATTCTCAGTGCATCACACTCATTTCTTGTGACGTCACTAGCTTCTCTCTTTCACTCTTTTCATATTCCTTCAGGGAGTTCCTCTCTCAGATTATCGTCTCTTTGGGGATACATTCTATAGGATTTTCTCAGTGGATACCCTTTCTCAAATACTCGCTGTGGTATTGGCACAACTGCTGGCGTCAAACTTGGCACAGTCTCCGACTTCCAAAATATAGGAGGTAGGGGGTGGGATTTCCTGCAGATGCATGCAGCTGCTCCTCTACACTTCCCCATCTGGTCAAGTACCTGACCACCTCTTCAATGGTTTCCACATCTTGGCATTTTCTCTTGAAGTGCTTCTTCGGAGTCCAAATCTTTATCACCCCCCTCAGGGTGCCGGCTGATTTAACATGCTCATCTACACTCCAGGTCATGTAGTTGCACTGTCCATTTGGATTACAATAGACCCATCATCCCACTTACTTCTTATGATTCTTAGGATACAGGAACCTTGTTCCCTCGGGTGCTACAATGCACCTCTGTGTATTTTCTGACATCTTTATACGTCAATTCCATGTATCCAAACCCTGATTCGACATTGATCATGATCTTCATTCCTACTGCCTTCTTTACTGTCTTCGTTCATTGGGCAATTATTATCCTGATCACACAGAATACAAACATCACCATGACTAGTATTGCTCCAAGGATCTTGAATATGTTTGCCAACCACTGCGGAATCCATGAGAATATGGAGGCAAACCAACTGTCATTGGTAATGTCCTCTGTCTCGTCTTCCATATTGTTATGCAGATTTGTTAACAACGTTATGGCCTCTGTCAAGGTCCCATTCTCCTCATCATGAGAAGGTATCATTGTGCAACATTAAGTCACAATTTTGGCACAAACTCCTCCTTACATTAATGTGATCATGTCAAGGCCATATCTATTTTGCAGGGTCATTAGTTGTATGGCCCTTAGCTCTTCCTGGATAGCATTTAATCCCTTTATGGTGGTATTGATCGTCTGCAGGAGCTCCCATCTTGTGATCTGCAACCACATAGCATTAGCCATCGTTTGGATCCTAGGCATGAATAAAGTCATAAAGATTGAAGCAGTCTTGCTGAACCTGTGTTCATACGGAATGGCATCAAAGGCTTCTATCGACTTGGCTGAGAAGCAATTCTCTATTTTGGTCCGTTTGAGAAACTCAATCTCTTTCTCAAATGGGCATCTGCTTTTGGAAATTCTCCAATGTTTAAGTCACTCTGAGGAATCACTAATGCTGGAACATGTATGAACACCAAGGAGAATACTCCACCCAAATCCTTGGGCCACTTCATGTAGGCTCTAGACCCATAAGCCCAATATTGATCCATCAGGACGGTTGTTCCTTCTCCCATCCTGGAAACATCAACTGTAGTTCTGTAGTCCTTGTTGTCTCCCACATAATTCTTTCCAAGTCTTCGGAAGCACAATGTCGCATCAGCCAACATGATTACAGCCATGGGGGCCAATTCATTTTCTACCCATGTCAGCACTTTGGCATGCTTAGCCCATGACTTCAAACACCCATCATTTACTCTCTGTACCTCTTGTACATATTGTGGCTTCAGTAGATGAGCTTCACGGGACATCAGCCCTTCTTCCCATCCCTTCTAGGATTTCACTCATCCATAGACTAAGACTTGAGTTTGCTCCCAACATCCAGGTGATCCAGCTATTTCTGTCACATCAGGGCAATTCCTTTTCTTCATCTCTTCAATGACCTCCTCATCGTGTCCTGTTGCAGGATACACAAGCATCTTGCTCTTCCATCCAGGTTCCTTTTCCATCTCTGCAGTCTTGATATAGTCATCCTGGTATGGAAGCAACTGTTTCGATCTCCATCGCAAAGTGGCCAAACTTCTATGAAATTGTCCTCTGGTCATGCATGCTGCGAGATGGCTGAGGCACCTAGCATTGTGTTCTGGAACTTCTCTGGGAATGAAAGTTCACACTGTATTCATGGCATAGGTTATGAGAGAGCAGACATAGCAACTCTCCTTAGATGTTCTTTCTCCCACAGTTCTCATGAGCTGATACCACATGTTATTCCCCAAGTGTGCTGCATTATCTAGATAGGTATATATCCCCTCACTATCTTCCTCTGAATTTCTCCTGTGTCTCCCAAAGGTTGTGTAATAATCATGAAGCAAATCAAAGGTAGTCCTCAAATTAGGGAGAACCATAGGGTCCTCTCCCTCAGCAAGAGTATTAACATGATAGATAGTGTGAAAGATGAGGAAGAGAAAGACAAAGAGAACAATCATACAAGCATATATTATGCACAACAACATAGGCATCCATTTCTCAAACCATCCTACTACTCGTTGCACTTGTTCTTCACCTTGAACCATGACACTTTCCTCTTTCATAATTTTGAATCCAATCATCAAGTTCTTTATGCTTGTAACTGCAAAATCTACTCGATAATGGCAATACGGAGCCTCCTCATCACTGGGCCATTTTTAGAATGCTGTAATTAATCTGGATATTGATCTCTTTTCCAATTTCTAATCAAGGACTGATGTTTAGGCCTAACTCTGATGCTTCAATGCCTATTTCTAATGTTCATTTTCAAACCACTGGAAATATCTGCAAGTCTTTTCACTCACTGCTAAAATATCTATAAATAATGGCCACACTGTCAGGAAGGCTCAGGTCCCAGGCGCAGGAGTGATGCAGAACCAACCACCCCCTCTGCGGTCTTGGTGTCTGCAAGTCTAAGCTTACACAGACCTCCGTGACCAGAGCGGGGAAGGAGGGTTAGGGTCTTGATGGTTGGATAGGTAGGGGGATTATAGGGTAACCGGATTAAGGAATAGGAAGAGGTAATGGATAGGGCTGGGAATTAAGGGAAGGCGATGATTGCACACTTTTGTTAGCCAATACTTGTTTTGCGCCCTTTTGAGGGGGCGATGTTTCAACACCTCTACATGTAAAGGTGTTCTCCAGTACACATGAGTAAAGAAACCAACAAGAACCTGTTAACCCCAACATCAAGATTGACCACAATGCCACAATGGAGTATCCAGCACAGGTTTAGCCCAAAATACGTTTGCACCCAAGGTTAGTCAACATGCACTTGCACACTTAGCTTTCACAGTCTGTAAGTCCAGTCCAGCAAGAGCTGTTGAGTCCTGTGCCACGTCCCTGAAGTCGGTGGGTCCTTTTCACACTAAAAGGAAACAAAAGATTGTATTAGCGTATGCCTTTGGATTCGTTGGTCATTCATTCCTCACAACACATCCGACACACTCATTCCGCACATAACGTGCACTGGAGTTCCAAATTCCACCGACGTGCGCTGCCGCACGTGGCTGGTAACATCTATTGATGTTTATCTGCTCAGCACGGTCTTACGTCAGACCGATCTTTCTTGCCGTAACACGCTTTTCGTCTCATGTGCCCTTCGGGCTTAACGTTCCGTGAGGCGAAATAGCGCGTAGTTAAATGCTGACCAAAAACGTTTTGGTAACACCCAAAATGTGCTTCCCCAGAGATCCCTGCCCACTTAGCTTTATGTCGGCGGCGCAGGGGCTCTGGAGGGGTTGGTAATGCCCCCTGCGATTTCCCTCTCTTTCCCAATGAATGCCAATGCCAAGCGGTACTTATCTTCTGAAAGCGAGGGGCCGGATCGCTGCTCTGGAGGCTCTGGGCCCCTCGCGTGGGATTTTCTCAGAGCTCCTGGGCGCACGTCCTGTCTCTCCGGAATCTCGAGCACAAGCCCCGTGCCTTGGGACTTGCGCTTGCGCGTAGGCCTGCCACACCCGACACGGCTTCCCATTGGCTCGCGGGCCCGCGAAGCCTGCTGGGTAATGTAGTCCTGGCGTGCCTTTTGCCGGGTCTTGTAGTTTGTTAGTGTTTTCTGCCTGCAGAAAGGGCACAGCAGCCGTCTATACGGCTGCAATCTTTTAAACAGTGCTTTTTGTGATGATTCCAACCCCACATCCCCAATAGTTCGTGGCCCACGCCCAGTCCTGCCCCTGACACACACAAATTCCAGTCCAACATAAATCTGTATTAACCGCTAGTTGCTTTATCGTCCTTCTTCATCGATTGAGTCTGCACACGCTGAAATTCTTATTTTGTCTTGCTTCTGGATCGGCAACGGTGGGAAGGCGGGCCTCACCTTTATAGGCCTTTACTTCACCCAGGTGAAGAAAAGCTCGTCTCACTTGGACTTTCACAGCTAACAGAGTTATTTTCTCAATGCAAAAGGGACCGTTAAACCGTGGCTCATGCCATTTTTTAGTACACTTCTTAATTAAGACTAGGTCTCCAACATATAACTCAGGTGCCGGTAGTAATTTAATTGGGTTGGTGATTGAATTGCCTTCTTCAGTGTTCTGAGACCAACCACCCTTGCGCTTGACTTGATCTGAAATGAGAGAGATACTAGAGGTCATACATAGTCAAATAGTCATGCATTTCATCACCTACAGTTTTAGTTACACTCTGGGCATCACTTCTACTCCTAGATGGAGGAGTAAAGGGCATTCTCATATGCCTCCCTGTCACTAGTTCATGAGGGGTGAGGTGATGGTCTGATCCTGGCTGATTGAGAAGTGCATACAAGGCTAGGGGTAGGCAATATAGCCAACCCTTCTTCAAAGTCATTTTAATCTTGGCAATCCTTCTTTAAGGAGGCTGTTGAGTCTCTCACATATCCCGTTCACTTGTGGGCAATAAGCAGAAGAAAACGTATGCTTCATATTCAATAGAAGCCCTATCTGTTCAAATAGCTCATTAACAAAATGTGTCCCATTGTCGAATCTCAGCACTTCACACACACCCCATCTAGGGAAGACTTCACGCTCTAAAAGCTTTGCTGCGCAAGTTGCATTAGGGTGTGTACATGGACCTGCCTCGATCCACCTAGAAAAGGGGCACACCACTACTAATAGATACCTATATCCATTAAACACCTGCAGCATATCGACCCAGTCGATATGTAAATGCTGAAATGGACCATTTAATTCAAGATATTGCTCCTCTAATTGTCCTCAGTGTATGCCATGCCCAGCAGTAAACTTTTGACAGACGATACAGGTTACCATAAACAGTGCAACATGTTCCAAAAAATTCAGAATGAACCAGTCTTCCGCAATCGTAGCAGCAAGACCCTCCCTAGTTACATGCGTGGCGTAATGCAGCTGTTCAAGTGCAACTTTCAATAATGCTACTGGAATCACCGGCTTTCCAGTGCTGTCTTGTCACCATAATGCTTCTGTGGGGGATAAAGAACACCCCCTTCGTTTCCACAATTCCTGCTCTTCCTGTTGTGCAATCCCTTGAATCTCCATTAGTTGAGTTATTGATAATTTATTAAACACTTCTTGCACTAACATGGTTTATCTCGGGAGGATAGCTCAGCGGCAACATGCTCGCCTTGAAAGCAAGACGACACGGAGCACCACAGGTTCGAGGCCCGGGTCTGCGCTTAGAAACCTCTGGGTATTAAGCGCGTTATAAATAACCTATCATATCATGGCTGTGACTACTTTTTCTTTACCATTCTCAGTATCAAAACTTGAAATGTGATGGCAATATGCAACCCTTTTAACTTCTTCGTCTGCAGCTTCATTCCCGCAAGAGATAAAGTATGTTCGCTTAGTGTGCACTGCACATTTAATGACCGCTATGGCTACTGGGAGTTGTAGTGCCTTGATAAGCCTATCCAATAAGGATGCATGCTGCACTGGAGTGCCATCTGTGCAGAGGTAGCCCCTCCTCTTCTAATGTGCCAACCCTGTATGTAAGGTTCACATCACATAGGCAGAGTCACTGTACACCATCACTTCCTGTCCTTTGTTTTTCTCAAGCATGACAGTGAACGTACTAATTCTGCCACTTGCGCTGAAACATGAGACGGTAGCCTTGCACTTGCTACTTCAAATTCTCCATTTAATCTATGTCTCACCATTGCAGCGCCTGAATGCCTTTCCCCGCTGGTATGATACCTTTTTCGAAGAACCATCAATAAAGAGAATGTCTCCTCCTGCTAAAGCATTCTCCTTCACACAGGTCATATCATCATAATATTCAACATAATTAGCACAATCATGTACGTGATCGCCTTCTTCTATTGACTCAGATATAAATGTAGCATGATTCACTATTTTAGAGATTACAATCTTAATAGAAGGGTTTGAAATCATTACCTCAGAAGCTGAAGGGGTGTCAATGTACCCTTGGGTTTCTCTAAAATGGCAAACAGAGCATGCTCCACAAAGAGAGTCATGGGGCAGCCCATGACGATATTTGTGGATTTCTCAATCACGAACGTAGCGGCAGCCAATGATTGTTCACAAGGAAAGTGTCCTCTCCTAACTGGTTCTACAATCCCACTGTAATATGCTAAAGGTTTGCACCCCAATGTGGTTCTTTGTGTAAGCACTGCTGTCATGACTGTCCCATTTGTGTGCGAAAACAAATACAATTCCTCAGCATGATTGGGGGTTCCCAAAACAGGGGCTGTACAAATTGCTTTTTTCAGCTCTTCAAACGCTTCCTCCATTTCTTCAGTCCATTCTATTTTTACTTTTTCCACCTGTGCTTTCTTTAACGCTTGCAGAAGTGGTCTTTTATACATACTATAATCAAACACCAAGGATCTGACAGAGTTGCATAATTCCAAGAACCTTTGCATCTGTTTCACTGTGTTTGGTGTCAGGAATTGGGTTTGGGGCAAAAGAAGACGAGCACATTGTAGAAAATAGGTTTTGGACTACACTTCCCAGCATCCTGTGGGCCAACGTGTAGTTTAGTGTATGTTCGCATGGCGAGTCAGCTGGGAGTGATTAGGTGGCTAATAAACCACCGGCTGCCCGTGCTCTGGTGCGGATAATTAACGATGTGCAGCACGGGCGGTCACAGCATTCGAGAGGACACCTGAAGCTGAAGGATTGCTGATGCAGTAGCCCAGGCCGCAGCGGTGAGCAGCGACGGCCCCAGCAGCAACCTCACTTCCTTCTACAGAGTCCGGGTGTCCTCGCGAGGCACGCGGACACTCAGATAAGTGGCTGAGCATTTCTTACCTTGTGGGAAGTACAAGTGTTCCCGTCTTCTCGATATGCTAAACATGCTAAATGTGAACACTTGTTGGGTATAGGCTATCCTCTGCAGACTGTGATAATCAATTTGAAAAGCGTTACGACACATGCTTTCACATAATATGCTGGTGAGTGTTTCCCATAGGGCTCATGTCTTTTGGGTTTACAAACAAGTTTCAAGAGTAAACGAAGGGTATTACAGACACGTTACTGACGTTTCCTGTTTGTGTGAAAATTTTGATAGCACACACACTCATGAGATTAACAGCACGCCGTTAGGGCTGTTACAGAACATTAAGGACACGTGATTCAGAATATTACATGCTGAATAGGGGTGGCTCTTCTAGGCAAGTTAAGAAGAGCGCTGCTAAATGTGATGTTTATGTGTTGTTGTTGCTAGCCCAAAGGGTCATGTGTCTTGTTTCTTCACCACAGGGAGATTCCCTTGTTTGTGCCATACAGCTTGATGTCAAAACCATGTCTTGCCTTGTGGTCCTCATAAGATTTATGTCGGGGGCTATGTTACATCATGTTTCATGTTAGTCAAAACTTCGTTATATGTGCACTTATGCTTGATTGAGTTGATTAAGCATGTACTAGGATACATGGGTTGTGTAGAGCGGCAGGAGTGAGGCAGGAGTAGGAACTAACACGCTTTGGAGGTTAGGCTTAGGAGTACAGGGTTTGTAGTAGGCTTTGATTATTATGTATATGCAGGATCTCTCTTCCCCACCTTTCCCTTATCTGTCCACACCCTTTCCCTAAACTCCTTCGTCCCATTGGCTGCCACGTGGTTACCTGTGTTATCAATAGCCAGGCGCCCGTGCCAACAACGGTGGGAGGGTCAAACTGTTCGGCTTCTGTGGTTCGGGAGAGGGGGTCGACACCCTTTCATCCCCTTTAATTTTGATAGAATTATCAACCCCCGATTTCGGGGTATTTGAACCATCCAGGCCAAATGGAGTCGAATCCCCCCTCTTTAGCAGAAGTGCTAAAGGCTTTGCAGGACATTCAACTCGAATTAGCACACACGGGACAGGAATCAAGTACCCTTAAGGCTCAGGTGCAAGGGTTAGTAGCGCAAGGTACTGTTATAACTGATGAAAATTCAACACGGTATGATTTATCTAGATTTCCAACAAGAGAAGAAATTGGAATAGACACTAACCTGATCGAGCCTTAACTTGACGGAAGCATCGACTGCAGATAGAAAGGATCACCCGGAAGTCCCTGCCCCCTCTAACACTGGGAAATAGAAACCAGCGAAGGGAAGCACGAACCTCAGGAAACCCTCTGGGGAAAAAAACCCCGGGCGTCTGAGAACGGTCTTCTTGGAAGGGTGACTCGGGAGGTCTTGAACTGATCTTCTTGGAAGGCAGACTCTTCTCAAGGCAGAGAGGGAGGAAGGAGTCCTACAGGACGAGAAAATGACAGGTAAGTGGGAGAAGGAGAGAGTGTGAGAATGATGATCTAGAAGAGGGACAGCGCTTACTATTAACTGAGGTGACTAGAAGTAAACCCTTCGCCTCGGGCAATCCGGGTGGCTGAGAGTGTTGGAATCCGAACGGAGACGAATTCACTGCCAAGGGAAGAATGATTAGTGATAGCCCAAAGTAAGGAAGGAACGGGAAAATTAAATGAAGATCGGTACTTACTTTCGCAAAGCGCACTCTGGTTCTGAATCGGATCGGGTGTGAGACTCAGTCCCCGGCTCGAACGAACGGGAGAAATCACAGGAATCGCAGAGGGGACAAAGGCGGGAAGCTCGAGACGGGACTCAATTCTATAGGAAAAAGAATGAGGATTAGAAAGGTGAGGCAGATAGCTAGTAAAGACTTAGAATGCCAGGATAGGTTCTTTCGAACTTACGGAGCATCACATTCATCAGAAGCGACGCCTCGAAGCGGTGATCCGCATCCCTTAAGAGACGTCAGGTGATCAGTCACGTGCTTCTGCCGGCAACCTGGAATGCCTAGACTGTTAAAAAAGTTCCTTTTTGCCCTATTGGAATTACCTAGGAAGACATCTCCACACAGAGACCAATGACGCTGGACTTGCCATCGCAGAAAAGGTGTAACAGGTACCCCTTTGGAGGGGGAGAAATATATGATGTATTTGACGCAGTTTAGACTGAATTTCTTGTGTAAACCTACCACTTTTGAGACAATCCAGGCAAGGACAGCATTTGTAATTTCATACTTAAATGGGGATGCTGCAGCATGGGCGATGCCTCTGGTGCAAAAAGATGATCCCTTATTATACAATTGGGATGGGTTTCTGGCAGAATTTGGAAGATTATTTGACCGTAGAGAAATTTCGTGGGAAGAGGATAAAGAATTCTTGGCCTTAAGACAAGGAACACGCGATTTGGTATCATATGTGACCCAGTTTAATAGACCGGTCATTGAGACAGATTGGCTGGAAAATAAACAGACTGTTTTGTTTTATCAAGGGTTCAGAGAGGAATTGAAGGATGCTATTGCGCAAGTAGAACCTCAACCTAGTTCTTGTACGGCGATGATTGATTTAGCCTTGAGATTGGACAATCGTATGAATGAACATAAGGGAGATAAAAAGAGACCAGAGTTGATACCTTTTGCACAATTGGATAAGGGTCGGAGAGGCAGAAGTGGAGAAGGAGAGCCTATGCATATTGGAGGAGTGAGGGGTCCCTTATCGGCAGCAGAGAAAGAGCAACGTAAGGTAAATAATCTATGTTTGCATTGTGGGCAACCAGGACATTATATTAGGACATGCCAAAACACTCCAAAGAAAGTAGCAAGGCGTGATGGAAGCAAAGGAGAGAAAGGAAAAGGATTGGGCCGGCCTTAGGGGGAACTCTGGTGTCAGGCCCAGCTGAAGGTAGGTTCCCCAGTTGGGTAGCGAATACGGCAGGAAGCAGGAATTCACATTCGTACATTTTGGTAACGTTATTTTTTGCGTGCGTGGATGGTGTCAGCTATGGTCGACTCAGGGACCACAGGAAATTTTATTGATATCAGTTTGGCCAAAAGATTGTGTTTGCCTTTGAGGGACAAATCACAGGTGGAAGGGGTGCAGTCGGTAGATGGCTCACCCTTGATTTCTGGGCCCATTTGTCAACAGACTCAACCAATTCAGATGAGGTGTGGGTCGGGCCATGTGGAAGAATTTGTGTTTGATCTAATAGCGGCACCTCCGTTTGGACTCATTTTAGGTATGACTTGGTTAGTACAGCATAATCCGAGGATTGATTGGGTCACTCGGGAAGTATTTTTTTCAAGATTGTAGTGTGTGAGTCATATGGAGAAGGAAATGGGTCCTGCCTTGTTCTTGGCAGATCAGACATCAGAACCACAAGTGGTGGGAGCTGTGGGGCCAGGTATTCCTGACCAGTACAGTGATTTTGCCAGTGTTTTTGACAAAGGGGGGGCCGAAAGGTTACCTCCCCATCAATCGTATCATTGTGTGATTGAACTGGAGCCTTGGAAAAGGCCTTCATTAGACATTCCACCTCTCCAGTATCATCGCCCTTGTTTTTTGTCCCAAAGAAGGAAGGTATGCTTATAACCTGTATTGACTATCGGGCCTTGAACAAACTGACAGTGAAGAATAGGCATCACTTGCCTTTAATTTCAGGATTGTTGTATCAGGTAAAGACAGCTGTGGTATATACAAAACTGGATTTAAGAGGGGCATATCATTTGATCCGAGTGAAGGAAGGGGGTGAATGGAAAACTGCTTTTAGAACTAAATTTGGATTGTTTGAATATTTAGTGATGCCTTTTGGATTGTGTAATGCGCCTGCAGCATTCCAGTATTTTATGCAGGAAGTGTTGAGCGAGTTCCTGTATGTATTTGTGATTGTATACATAGATGACATCTTGATTTATTCTTCTTCAGAAGATCAACATATAGGACATGTTAGGGCGGTTCTGCAGAAGTTGCAAGATTATCAGTTGTATGTAAAATTGGAAAAATGTGCATTTCATACCGCGCTGGTGGAGTTTCTCAGGTTGAGTGATGGACAAAAAGAAAGTATGGGTAGTCACTGAATGGCCAGCGCCACAGTGTATCAAGGATATTCCGATTTTTTTGGGGATTTGCTAACTTTTACAGAAGGTTTATTTCAAATTTTTCACAAATTGTTGCTTCAATAACTAAGTTGTTAAGGAAGTCAACTAGCTTTTGTTGGAGTCAGGAAACGGAAAGGTCTTTTCAAGAGTTCAAGGAGGCATTCACTTCAGCTCCGGTATTGAGACACCCAGACCCTGTAAAACCTTTTTCATGTGGAAACAGATGCATCCAATGTAGCAGTAGGAGCAGTGTTGTCTCACAAAGACGAGGAGGGTATTTGGCACCCAGTAGCTTTCTATTCCCGTAAACCCACTAGTCATGAACAAAACTACTCTATTACGGATAAAGAGCTGTTAACCATTCGAGCAGATTTTTGGGATGTAGGCATTATTTGTTGGGGGATAAGCATCAGATGATGGTAGTAACTGATCATAAGAACCTTCAGTACTTTAAAACAGCACATACTCTAAGCCCAAGGCAATTACGTTGGCCTAAATACTTTAATGAGTTTGATTTCTTGGTGACATTTAGACCGGGGAAGCGAAATGGAAAAGCTGACGCTTTGTGAAGACAGCAAAATTTAAAGAATATAGTGACAGAAGTAAAACCAATAATTCTCAAAGAGAAGGTGGTAGGAGCAGTTACGACAAGATTATTGTGACAATTGAAGCAGGAGATGAAAAAACAGGAGAGGTTGAAATGGGGGATGGAGGACCCATTAGAAACTTTCTGTGATGGCCTCCCTTGTTATGCAGGGAAGTTATACTTGCCTACTCAGGATTTACAAAGAAAGGCTATGTATTGGTGTCATAACTCGCCATTGGTCGGTCATTCCAGTAGTAAGAAGACACAAGACATGTTGGAGAGGTACTTTTGGTGGCCAAGCCTGAGAAAGGATACTATTAAATACATTCAGAGATGTGAAACTTGTGTTGAAACTTGCTGAAATGCACATAATGCATGAGGAGGGAACGAAGTGAATGGCGTCGATGAAATAGTTAGAATGGATGAAGCGTGTTGAACAGATGAATGCACTGAATGAAAGAATGCATGAGTGGAAGAACAGATGACTATGTAGATTGAATAAGTATGAGTGCATAGAGTGGATGAATGTGTGGAGCGGATGAGTGCGGGTAGCGGATGAGTTGAATGTGTGGAAAGCACGAGTGCATTGAGCGGATGAGTACGGGGAGCGGGTGAATACGGGGAGTGTATGAGTACGGGGAGCGGGTGAGTACCACTAGCGGACGAGTACTGTGAGCGGATGAGTACGAGGAACTGTTGAGCGCAGGGAGCGGATGAGTGAAGAGTGAAGTGAGCGAATGAGTGCGGGAGCGGACGATTTGAATGCGTAGAAAACATGAGTACATAGAGCGGATGAGTTCATAGAGCGGATGAGTGCATAGAGCGGAGGAGTCTGGGGAGCGGGTGAGTGCGGGGGGCAGTTGAGTGCGGGGGGCAGTTGAGTGCGGGGAGCTGGTGAGTGCGGGGAGCTGGTGAGTGCGGGGAGCTGGTGAGTGCGGGGAGCAGGTGAATGTGTACGGTGGGGGAATGCGAAATACAGGCGCAGACAGGGCGCATGAGTGGGGCAGTCAGGAGCACGCGGGCCGGACCGGAATGCATGAATGCGTCGAGCAGACCGGAGTGTGTATCGTTGACGGGGACGCATGGAATGAATAAAAGTCTATAGAACGGACTGGAGTGCATAGTACTGTGCGATGTACATGGTATGGTCTGGAATGCAGGGAACGTTTGAAAGAGCATGTAACCCATCATATCACACCCCACGCTTACTCTCTTCTTTACACCACCACTCAACTAGAACACAGAGATACTATGACACCATTCGGTATAACTGTTCTCATACCAACACCTCCCGCTCACTCCCCATCACTCTGCTAAACACTGCTGGTTACACACACCCCAGCCAGGCGTTCTCCTCAGGCCTAACGCAGCCACAGTCGGTCTGGATAAATCCTGCCAGAACAAACACATACCCCTGATCTCAACCACTACACCTACCGCTAAGAAGCAGCTATTTCACGAATACCGCACCAGCTGCACACATACCCGGTGCGCACACACGCCCCTTTGACTCTCCCTACTCTCTCTACTGACCTGAACTTCGGTTCCCAAGGGCGTTCAAGCTACCAGCGCCTTCAGACTATACCAATGGTATATAAGGCGCCATATAAGTGCAAAATAACATAACATACGCAGTAAGACAGACCATGCAAGAAAAGCGGGGCCGCTTCAGCCACTGCCCACTCCGAAGAAGGTATGGACTAATATTTCCATGGACTTCATTACGGATTTGCCTCCTCATGAGCAGTATGACACTATTTAGGTAGTGGTAGACTATTTGTCCAAACAAGCTCATTTTGTGCCGTGCAATGGAATTCCAGAAGCTGGGAAGTTGGCTGAATTATTTTTGCAACATGTTGTCATATTACATGGGTTTCCTTGAAGCATTGTATTGGATAGAGGTCCCCAATTTACCTCTAAGTTTTGGCGCGCCTTCTGTCAGATGTTAGGAATCGATTGTGCTCTATCTACTAGCTATCATCCCCAGACTGATTGACAAACTGAGCGTGTCAATCAGACCCTGGAACAGTATTTGCGCTATTTGCACGATGGCATGGACTCATGGGTTCAAGCGTTGTGGTCAGCAGAGTTCACGTATAACAATACAGAGCATGCCTCATTGGGGATGGCACCTTACGAATGCTTATATGGGCAGGTGCAAAATATGTTGCCTAAGCATTTACCAGAGGTTGAATACATTCCAGTTCTTCAAGAGAGAAAACCGTTTCTTCTGACCATCAGACAGAAGGCACAAGCAAATCTAGAACAGGCTAAAGAAAATTAAAAGAAACATGCAGACAAGAAAAGACGTGAAGCTCCTCGGTACAAGGTGGGAGACAAAGTAAGGTTGTCTACACACAATTTGCCCTTGGTAGGACCCCATAAATTTGCACCCAAGTTTATTGGGCCATATGAGGTTGTGAAGTGTGTGTCTACAGTGGCTGTCAAATTACAATTACCTCTAACTTTAAGGATACATCCAGTTTTCCATGTGTCTTTGCTAAAACTTCCAGCTCCTGGGACGCATGTGCAGAGACCACCAGCAATCACGAACGAAGGTCAGACGGAAAACGAGGTTAAAAAGATACTGGACTCGAGGCAGAGACAGCACGGGTTGTGGTATCTAATTCTATGGTCCGGAAGACTGTTCTTGGGAACTGGCTTGTTCTGTTCATGCCCCTGCTTGGTAAGACAATTTCATTTGAGCCATCCTGACAAAGCAGGTCCTGGGAAGAGCCCTGGCAGAGGAGGTACTGTCAGCAATTAGGTTTAGGGCAAAAGAAGACGAGTAAATTGTAGAAAATAGGTTCTGAACTACACTTCCCAGCATCCTTTGGGCCAATGTGTAGTTTAGTGTGTGTTTGCACGGCGAGTCAGCTTGGAGTGATTAGGTGGCTATGAAACCACCGGCCACCCGTGCTCTGGTGTGCATAATTAACGATGTGCAGCACTGGTGGTCACAGCGTTCGAGAGTGAAGAGATCTGGAGGACACCTGAAGCTGGAGGAATGCTGATGCAGTAGACCGGGCCGCAGCGGTGAGCAGTGATGGCCCCGGCAGCAACCTCGCTTCATTCTACGGAGTCCGGGGTATCCTCGCGAGGCATCCGGACACTCAGCATTTCATACCTTGTGGGAAGTACAAGTGTTCCCGTCTTCTCGATATGCAAAACATGCAAAATGTGAACACTTGTTGGGTATAGGCTATCCTCTGCAGACTGTGATAAGCAATTTTAAAAGCATTACGAAACTTGCTTTCACATAATGCGCTGGCGAGTGTTTCCCATAGGGCTCATGTCTTTTGGGTTTACAAACCAGTTTCAAGCCTAAACGAAGGGTATTACGGACACGTTCCTTACGTTTCCTGTTTGTGAACATTTTGATAGCACACACACTGATGAGATTAGCAGCACACTGTAGGTGCTGTTACAGAACATTAAGGACACGTGATTCAGAATCTTACATGCTGAATAGGGTTGGCTCTTCTAGGCAAGTTAGGAAGAGCGCTACTAAACGCAATGTTTATGTGTTGTTGTTGCTAGCCCAAAGGGCCATGTGTCTTGTTTCTTCACTACAGGGAGATTCCCTTGTTTGTGCCATACAGCTTGATGTCAAAACCATGTCTTGCATTGTGGTCTTCATAAGCTTTATGTCGGGGCCTATGTTACATCATGTTTCATGTTAGTCAAAACTTTGTTATATGTGCACTTATGCTTGATTGAGTTGATTAAGCATGTACAAGAAAACATGGGTTATGCAGAGCGGCAGGAGTAGGAACTAACAGGCTTTGGAGGTTAGGCCTAGGAGTGCAGGGTTTGTAGTAGGCTTTGATTATTATGTATATGCATGATCTCTCTTCCCACCTTTCCCTTATCTGTCCACACACTTTCCCTAAACTCCTTCTTCCCCCCATTGGCTGCCATGTGGTTACCTGTGTTATCAATATCCAGGTGCCCGTGCCAACCACGGTGGGAGGATTGAACTGTTCAGCTTCTGTCGTTCGGGAGAGGGGGTTGACACCCTTTAATCCCCTTTAATTTTGACATTTGGTTTGGATGTTTTCATAATCGCCTCGGCTCTTTCAGGTGTCACATTCTTTCCTTAATATTAAATCAATTGACCTATATATAACACATCTTCTTGACAATATTGCAAATTCTCCTTGTCTACTAGAATAGTCATCAACTGAACAGAATCTTGTCTGCACTCATCTTCTGTAGTGCTACTAATTAAAATGTCATCTACATACTGTATCACTGCACTCTTAAGATCAATATTGCCTACATCCATCTGTAGGCCCCTATTAAAAATCAATGGGCACTCACAGTAACCTTGGGGCAAACGAGTATATTTCAGTCGGGTTTGGTGAAACGTAAATGATGTTAAATCTTGTGAATCCTTGTGCAACGTGATCGAGAAAAACGCATTCTTGAAATCGATCACCGTTAAATATCGAGCTTTCACCGGGATACTACACAGTATCGTTGCCGGATTCGGAACTAAAGGAAACTCTGCATCCACAATCTGGTTAACTGGTCTCATATCTTGTATAAATCTCCATTACCCTCCTTTAGATTTCTTGATCGGATACACTGCAGTATTACACAATGATTCCAATGGCACCAGAATACCTTGTTTCATCAGTGCTGAAATAGTCTGAAATATACCCTCATCAGCTTCCCGAGACATGGGGTACTGTCGTGAACCATCGAACTCGCCCCTTCTGGGCCTCCTGGTCCCTGACACGTCGGGCCTTACGCTCCATAATACTACCAACATGGCGGCAAGATCAGAACACTGCTCGCCAGTCTTCATGTTCTACGCAGCGTCCTCTATAAAGAAGCCACACCCCCGCGGCCCTGCGCGTCTCAACGCTGCTACTAGCTGTGATCGGACGTGTGTTCCAAACCTTCTCTAGTGCTACTTGCTATCCCCTGGCCCCTGGATTCCCTTTTCCCGACTTCTTCCCTCTTTCCTAAACTTCCCAGAATCCCTGCGTCGCTTCCGCTTGCCCCCCCTACTCCTTCTTGAATAATCCCGGAGTTTCCCGTGATCCTGGACATCGAAGCTGAATGTAATCTGGAAGCCGAGGACAGCTGAGCGGGCTTATTTAAGTCCCGAACCATACGAAAGAAGACTCCACCTAAAGAGGACACCAGGCAACATAGACAGGTGAGAAGGGGGGAAACCTGTGACAGATTGAGACGTCACCTGACCGAAGTCGATACAGACATGGAGGCGGCCATCCAGGATCTTATGCGTGGCATGCAGGAACTACCGACCGAAGTACAGAACTTGAAAGCGGAGAACGCCGCGCTGAAACAATTGGTACTTTCACGTGACTCTGCCTCAAAGGACAGCGTGCTATTGGGCGGCATTGTTGACAAATATGACGGCAGTGCAAAAACCCTCCAAGGATTCCTGGATTCTTGTTTAGTTCACTTTACCTTTAAACCTTATTATTTTTCCACCCCCAGGGCTAAAGTGGGCTTTATTATTTCTCACCTCTCCCGGAATGCCTTAGCCTGGGCGACACCATTAGTTAACACCGGAGACTCCCTTTTGGATGATTATGATGGATTCATTCAAGCACTTAAGACTATGTTTGACCGCCCAAAACAGGTCTTTAGTGCTCAAGAGCGTTTACTCGATTTCCAGCAAGGCTCTCAGGACATGCTCACCTATGTAACTCGATTTAAGCAATTGGCTAAAGAAGCGGGTTGGCCTTCTGAAGCTTGCTTCACCCTCTTTTGAAGAGGGCTAAATGAAGATGTTAAGGATGAATTAGCCAGGGTAGCATGTCCTAGTTCTTACCAGGCACTTATGGATATTGCTCTACAGATTGATTTCCGCATCCAGGAAAGAAGGGCAGAGAAAAGGAAGACCAAGTCAACCATCCAAAAAAGTCCTCTTGTGAGCCCGTCAAAATCCGAAGATTCTCCTTTTCCTACAAATGAACCCGAACCCATGCAGCTAGGGGCCTTCCGTGGACCCATATCCCCCCAAGAAAGGCTGAGAAGGATCCATACTGGCTTATGCATGTACTGTGCCTCGGACAAGCATTTAGTCAGAGAATGTCCCTTAGCCCCTCCACGGCGTTCGGGAAACGCCAGCTCCCGATCCTAGATGGAGCTCAGTTTCGGGAGAGAGATGCAGGCTCCACATCTATACCATCCTTGAACTCTCCTGGACAAAACTCCCTGGTAGTCTTACAGGCTTTTCTATCGTCATCCAAGAAGGAATCCTACCCCATTCTGGCACTAGTGGACTGTGGGGCCATGGGAATATTCATAGATCAGGAATGGGTCCTTAAACATCATATTCCTTGCGAATCCCGGAACGTCCTGCAACCTGTAGAAGCAATTGATGGAAGACCCCTTTCTTCTGGACCCATAACCCTTCAGACTAAGGAAATTGAGCTTGCTATAAACCATCACCGAGAAAGGATAAAGTTTGACATCATAAAATCTGCTCATTTCCCAATGGTATTGGGAATGCCCTGGCTACAAAAACACAACCCCTACATCAATTGGACAGCTGGTTCCCTATTCCTAGGTTCTGAATTTTGCATGTCCCATTGTTTGTTCCAGGATCCTTCACTGACAACATCAGAAGAACGTTCGACAACTCAGTAAGATCCTCTTATGGTCTCCAACATCATCCAGGTTCCTAAAACCTACCAGGAATACGCCGATGTGTTCTCTTCTGCTGTTGTCCAAGCCCTACCACCCCATAGGCCTGAGGACTGTGCTATTGAAACCGAACCTTCAGCCGTGATTCCCTTTGGAAGGATGTTTATCCTGTCTGAACCAGAGAAAAAGGCCTTTCGTGAATACCTAGATACTAACCTAAAAAACGGTGCCATACGCCCATCCAAGACTCCGGCTGGAGCCTCATTATTTTTTGTTCCTATAAAAGACACCAAGGAACTCAGACCTTGTCTTGATTATTGAGGTGTTAATCAGTGCACCCTTAAGGATCGTTATCGATTACCCTTGATTTCAGATATCTTGGAAGCCGTAAGAGGAGCCGTAATATTCACCAAATTGGATCTCAGGGGTGCTTATCACTTGATTCGTATTAGAGAAGGTGACGAATGGAAGACAGCCTTCAGAACACCCTTTGGTCATTACGAATACTTGGTCATGCCCTTTGGACTCTCTAATGCTCCGGCAATCTTCCAACGCTTTATGGACCGGGTGTTTTCGGATATGCTATTTCTTTTCGTCATCGTCTACTTGGACGATATTTTGATGTTCTTCATGCTTGAGAGGATCCTTAGAGAATATGTTAAATCAGCGTTACAATGGCTACGTGAACACAAGCTTCTAGCAAAACCCGAGAAATGCCTTTTTCATGTTTCCACTGTTCACTATCTAGGATTCGTCCTTAGCCCAGATGGCATAGGCATGGATCAATCCAAGGTTAAGGCCATACTATCCTGTCCAACTCCGACCTCCGTAAAACAGATCCAATCTTTCCTGGGCTTGGCCAATTTCTATCGGAAGTTTATACCATCTTTCTCCGAGATTGTTCAACCGATCATCTCCTTGTTGAAGAAAGATATTCCCTATCATTGGACCCCAGCCCAGGAGAAGGCCTTCCAACACCTGAAAACAGAATTTACACAAGCCCCCATCCTGGTTCAACCTGATATAAATCGACCATTCCTAGTGGAAACAGATGTCTCTAACTATGCCATCGGAGCAGTTCTGAAACAGGAACTCGATGACGGGCTAGAACATCCTATTGCCTATCTTTCACGGACTCATTACTCAGTCTTAGAAAAGGAACTTCTAGCCATCCGTCAAGCCTTCACCGAGTGGCTATACTTACTTCTAGGAGCTAAACATCCTGTCCAAGTCCGGACGGACCATCGAAAGCTCCAAGTGTTACAGGCCCTGGAATGCAGGAATAGCCATCAGGCCCGTTGGGCGTTCTTCTTTGCCCAATACCAGTTAAAGATTCACCATGTTCCGGGAACACAAAACGTAATTGCTGACGCCTTGTCTCGGCGCCCTGACTATGACCCTCCTGATGACCGAACATTTCCCAAGATGTTTCCCCACACAATAATTGTAGCCCAGGCGACCAGCATCTTTGATGAAGTCCGCATTCAGACTCAATCCTCAGAACTCTGGAAAGATATCTCGGACAAGAACAAGTGGAAACTGAAAACCAAAAATGGATACTTGTTCAAAGACAATGCCTTGGTCATCCCAACACAGAAACTACAGCAAAGGATAATAAATCTCTGTCACGATACTCTTTACTCCGGGCATCGTGGTATTACCAATACCCTCCGATTAATACAAAGGCAATTTTGGTGGCCTGGAGTGAAAGCTGATGTATATCCAGGCATGCTCTGTCTGTAATCAAAACAAACATGACAACAAGAGACCAGCGGGTCTATTGCAGCAACCTCCACTTCCAACAAGGCCTTGGGAATTCATAGCAACAGACTTCATTGTGGAATTACCACCTTCCAGGGGATACACAACCATCATGGTCACCATTGATTTGTTCACCCATGTGGCCCATTTTACACCTCTGTTTAAACTGCCATCCTCGTCAGAACTTGCTGGAATTTTCCTGGAACACATATTCCGACTGCATGGACTTCCTTCCAAGATCATATCAGACAGAGGGCCCCAATACATTTCTCAGTTCTGGAAACATCTTTGCCAAATACTAGGAATCCAACGCGCTCTTTCCTCAGGATATCATCCCCAAACCAACGGAGCCACAGAGCGCGTAAACCAAACCTTGGAACAATACCTCCGTTGCTTCGCTACCAAGGTCCAGGACGATTGGTCCCTTTTAATACCAGTGGCTGAATTCGCCTATAATAATTCGGACCACTCTGCTATTAAGACCAGTCCTTTTTTCTGTAGCCAAGGATTCCACCCTTCGGTTCTACCTTCTATCCTTCCTCATCCTACACCAGTTCCAACAGTCGATTCCTGGATTGAAATGCTCATTAATGTTCAAAGAGAAGCCAAAGAACAATTAGAAAAGGCCAGGACCCAGACCAAACTGTATGCGGACTCCAAACGAAGACCAAGCCCCTCCTACATAATAGGGGATAAGGTTTGGTTATCCTCGAAACTGCTACCACGGCATTTGCGACCAAATAAATTGGCTCCTGTATATTATGCGCCATTCCTTATAAAGGAAGTCATCAACCCAGTGGCCTACCGACTTAAGCTTCCAGACTCCTGGAAGAAAATCCACCCAGACTTTCACCCGTCCTTAATGAAGCCATATGTTCAGACTTCTCGAACTAACCTTCGGCCCAAACCAGTACTCATCAATGACCAACTGGGGTATGAGGTCTCCAGGATTTGCGATTCTAGATATAGACGTGGCAAACTCCAGTACCTGGTGGAATGGAAAGGATATCCCCCCAGTGAACGCACTTGGGAACCTATCTCAAAACTAAATACCCCCAGGTTACTCAGAAGGTTCCATCTCATACACCCGGGCAAACCTGGTGGAACGAGTTTCCGGAGGAGGCATGTTGTCATGAACCATCGAACTCGCCCCTTCTGGGCCTCCTGGTCCCTGACACGTCGGGCCTTACGCTCCATAATACTACCAACATGGCGGCAAGATCAGAACGCTGCTTGCCAGTCTTCACATTCTATGCAGCGTCCTCTATAAAGAAGCCAGACCCCCGCGGCCCCGTGTGTCTCAACGCTGCTACTAGCTGTGATCGGACATGTACTCCGAACCTTCTCTAGTGCTACTTGCTATCCCCTGGCCCCTGGATTCCCTTCTCCCGACTTCTTCCCTCTTTCCTAAACTTCCCGGAATCCCTGCGTCGCTTCCGCTTGCCCCCCTACTCCTTCTTGAATAATCCCGGAGTTTCCCGTGATCCTGGACATCAAAGTTGAACGTAATCTGGAAGCCGAGGACGGCCGAGCGGGTTTATTTAAGTCCCGAACCATACAAAAGAAGACTCCACCTAAAGAGGACACCAGGCAACATAGACAGGTGAGAAGGGGGGAAACCTGTGACAGGTACCGCTTCGCTCGAGGTAAAATTGCTCCTGGCTTAAGCTTTATTTTAACTTACCTATTCCCTTTAATAAACCTACGTCATAATGGCCTGTGGTTCAAAGGACGCTTGGCACCTTTTCCAAGTCTTCCAGAAAAAATGCTGGACGTTGCTGCATTATCGCCATTTCCTGTGGGACTTCCCTTTTCTCTTTTTTTATCCAGTATGTAATGCTCATGAAGAAGACCACTTTATCATCTGTTTGGTCTTCACTGAACATGTCATCATTAGTGATGTCAGTCAATCTGTACCCTTCCTTGAGATCTATTACTGTTCTCCATGGTCTACCCTCATCATCTACTCCTTCAAGCATTGCCATTTGCTTTAATGCAATGGCTGCTTCCAATTCTATAGGGATAGTCTGCCCCCCCTCTTCGTCCATAGGTATTTGTGGTCTAAACAGAAACTCATCAGGTATCCTTACAATGTTACCCACTAAGCCAGGTAGCCATGTCAGTAGAATGCTCATTCTATACAGAAAAAGCTCTGGATCTACTGGAACGCCTCGCAGAGTCACTTGCCCTGTGAATGCTGGTATACATTCTCCCACATTTAAATAGTGTATTCCTGGAGTGGAACACACTATTCTTTGATCAGTAAGTGAAATGGTCATGTTAAGTTTTGTCATTAAATATCTTCCCAAAATGTTACCCGGTGTCTGCCGTGAATATAAAAAAGAAACAGACATGTCACACTCTCCTATAGAGACTGGTAATACATTAGTAAAAGGAACTTGACTTGTAGCTCCAGAGAACTCAAGAGCATTCATGACAATTCCTGACATTAGATATTTTCCCTCTCATATACATGAAAGAGTTGCTTCAGTGTCTACAAGGAAAGAAAAAGATGTGCCTCCTATCGTCACATTGACCCTTGGTTCCTCTTGGGGGTCTGGTGTCACAGATAGTACTGAACACATCAAGTCACGCTGTGAGCTGTCCTATTGTGGGTACAGGCTCATCCCCGTCCTTGTGAAAGGATTTCCTCTTACCACAGTGACACCTCCTATCCTGGGTGTCAATACCTGTCCTGTATTTGCATATTGCTGTGTCTGCATGGGGGCTTGTTGCGACTGCCCTTGCAGTGGATTAATTTGCACTCGTTCTGGCCATTGCACCAGCTGCACTTGCGGCTCTTGTGTCTGATTCAATGTATGATCTTGGACGAACCCTTCTGTAGTATGTGTGCTATATGGTCGAGGATAAGCTGCCCCCCTCTTGAAAATTGGCCATTCTGCACATTCTCTTGTCTCCCACATACGCACACAATGTGCCCTGTCATCCTACAAGTCCAACATACTGGAGGTGTTGGTCTGACAAGCCCTCCTTGAGTACTCTGGTTCTCATTCTGTGTACTTTGAAACGCACTTTGATTATTTTGAAATCCTCCTCCTCTTCCTCTATAGCCTATACCCCTGCCTCGTGGCACAAACCCATATCCACCTTGATCCATCGGGTGCAGATTACTCGCCTGCGATGTACCCATTACTTCCTGCATTCCCAATCCTTATACGCTTGTCAATACCGCCCCTTCTATGGCATATTTTGACAATTTTTCTGAACTAACTTGGCTTCCTAATTGTTTCTATTCTCATCTTTCTTCTTATTTTTCTCTTATAATAACCGACAATGGTGTACTATTGTCAACTGTATCTAAGCCCAAGGCTTTGCTTCCAATTGTTTCTTCATCTGTCTTTGTACTGGCTCAGGCAACCCGTGACATAAAATATGGTAAAATAATGACACTGTCTTTTTCAACGGCTCACGAGTTTCAAGTTGCCATTTCTCCTGAATATCCTGAATGTAAGCAATAGGGTCTTCATCTTCTTTCATCTTACATGTCATAATTGCACCCATATCTGATGTGTCAGGATACTGTACCCTGAATGCCCTCCAAACATCTGTCCTGCTATTATTAAACGGCGATCCATCATGTGCTGTATTCTGTGCTGTCACACTTGAATACCCTGCTCTTCTCCATATGTCATGAGCTCTTTCCCAAGAATAGCTGCCAGGAGACGTTTTATGTCCCCTATGGCCAACATGTTTCCTCCTGTCATTGTTCTAATTCGCATATCCATTTCCCAGGCCCCGAAGTCAAACTCAGGAACTTACAATTTAAATTATCCTTGTCCATGTGCGGCCATGGAATATACTGTGGTCTTGCTCCCCCCTTTTTCCAATAAGGGAAACTGCGTAAACCCTACCCCACAGTCAGATCCTTCTATTAGTCTATCTCTGGCAGGGACAATCATCCCTGTCTGTCTCCTTGTGGGTAGCGACCTTAACCTACTCACATATGGTGCGACTCTCCCTTCTCACTCTACGATCGTCCTCGAGGACACTCAGGATATGCTATGGGATCTGGCGTCCTATCCTTAGGTTGTTCCAGATCAGATCATGTCACTTCTTACATTTGCAGGCTTCCTTCAGGGGCACAAGCGCTCCCTCCTCCTACCTCGAGGGCAGATTCTCTTTCCTCGTCTGACATGTCTTGTCCCGAACTAGTGTGACTATAATCCCCTTCACACTTATCCAGATCCAATCTACTTAAAGATAATGCTCAACGTTCATCACTGAACAGGCTTCCCTCCTCTATTCGTGATCGAGGCATTGGGGATCGATCATCATTCCCTCGAGTTTCATACTCGCTATTTCGTCTCAACTGTTGATAGACCTTATCGATTCTTTCTCCGATGCTTTCTGCATCAAATCTTTCTTCGTCTAATGCAACTCTAGACATTGCTTGCATTGCTTCCTTTAATGGAAGGAACTCTTCTATTCTGTCCCATTGCATTTCGGGCTTGGCCCTTCTGATTCCTTATGAGTGAGACTGGTATCAAGAGCCTCGCTGCCTTCTTTTTAGTTCCATTTCTTCATCTATTTCTCTTTATTTTCTCGCATCCCTTCTAATTCTTTCTTCCGCTTGCCTTTGTTCTTCTCCTCTCCTTATTCCTTCCCTTCATCTCTGTAATCGTTTGTCCCTTAGTCCTTGCACTTCCTCCTCTTCTTTCTTCCTTTCCTGTCTATCTTTCTTCTATCACTCTGTCTATTGTCATACATTCTTTGTTCTTCTGCCTGGTCTTCTTTTCTTTGTTGCTCCTCCTGATATATCTGTTCTCGTTGCTCTCTGCTCTTTCTTTTCTGCTCGACTTCCCTCAATCTCCTCTCTCATTCTTTATCCTTTCTTTCTTGTTCATCCTTGTCTTCTCTTTGCCTAACTTCCTCAATACTCTTCCCATCTATTTTAAGTAAGATCTGTCCTCCCATCCATTTCTCTTTTGTCACCATAACAAACAGTAATTTAATTCTATCTGTTTTCGTGCTATACATTAGACCCTCCCAGTAGGCACACTGTCTTCTCTCTCAGTAGGAAGAGGGAGGGTCTAATGTATAGCCCGAAAACAGATAGAATTAAATTACTGTTTGTTATGGTGACAAAAGAGAAACCAACAACTGTTTGTTTCTCTCAGGTCACATTGATAAACTAGCAGAAGATACTGCTAGCTCATGTGTGTATTTTAGATACATTGTGTTTGAAATTGGTCAAATCATGAATATATTCGTTTTTAACAATTGATGTATGAATTGATTGGTGTTTTATAAATAATAAAATATGTATATTTTTTGAAAAATCCATGGTGGTCTACCTGAATTGATGCGGGATAGGCAGTGGTATTAGTGTTAGAGTGAGCCCGTTAATGAACTCATACGTGAAAGAAGGAAGCTGTATTGTGGTCTTTTGTATATTTTGTCTTGATTTGTCCTCACCCACACAGCCCCTAAAAAGAGGACACTACAGCTCTTATATAGCTGATATACTCAATAACGTGCCATCAGGCACTGAAATAGGTACAAATCTGGACAGCTAAGTTGATGCTATGGTGTTGGTTTTTGGTGCCGGGTTAGTAGTTTTATCTGGTAAGATGAAGACCAGGTCCTGATCCACAATTGAGTCATTAGCAGGGAGAAGAAAAGAAGTAAGTTTCTTCTGGTTCATTGAATTTCCCTTTTTTACTAGGAATGGCAGCTAATAAATTAGAACTAGCAACCATTATATCTTGCATAGGGGAATCCTGCGGCTCCTGAGTTCATTTATTATTGTTAACGTTTGGTAGATTCTTGACTTTCTTTTTCTGCGGATGCTTTTTCCTTCTCGATTGGATTTGATTCTTCGGTAGTGAAGAGGCAGGGGTGACATAATGTTCTGAGCCCTCTCCGGTTGGCCCTCTGCCCCCTGAGCCACTTCCTCTCTTTGAGACTCAAACAGCAAAGGAGAACCACTAAGCTTTGGATAAGACTCCAGCAGTGACGTGGGGATGTTGGCTTGCGACCCCCATGGATCGATGTTCTCTTCCAGAATAAAAGAGTTCTCCAAATCCTGCTGAATGTCTGTTGGAACGTAGGGAAGTTAGTAAGGGTGGGCTTTGTGGTGTGGTCAGTTAGCGTCAATAATTTATGATCTACTTCTGTTATCTTGTTGGAATTATCATGGACGATATCCTTAATGTTATCGTACAATCGGAGAAGTGATTCTAGCATCAAATTCAATGTCGAAATGGATGCTGGCTCCAAAGAATCAAGGTTGGGTAGGATATTAGAGTCCCTCCATAATTGTGCTTTTCTAGGTGTAAAATAACCTTAGAGGCACGTGATTTTTGGGGCCACCTTTGGGGTCAAATGTGGTGATGAATAAATCTGAAGGTAATAGGCGCTAGTACCTTCAGATGCTACGTTACAGTCCAAGGGCAGGATACCTGACTCATCTCCCAGGTCGCGACAGAGCCGCAAAAAGGATTCACCCGGAACAACAGAACCCACTTGATTTGTAGCAATCCCTGAAGCTAAAATAAGTGAAGCCTGGTCTGAGTTGTGAGTCAAGGTAGAAGCTGTTGAATTTGAGACCGAACAGGGGGCCATGGAAGAGGCAACAAGGAGAGCTGTTGGAGTGGGCAAAGACCCAGACAGCGTTTAAAAAGCTTGACAAAAAGTGGTAATTTTCGCCTGTTTTTCCTTGGAACACTGACTGTGGAAGCTGTTCTGTGTGCGGTGAATTAAGCAGACCAGATTTGGGTCCCATGACATTGAAAGAATCGGGAGCAGAAGCAGAAAAACCCGCCTCTCTAGTCGCACTGTTGCTTCGTAAATTACAGTTGGAGAAGGGCGAAGCCACCATAACGGTGCAGGAGAAGGTTGGAGTTATTGGCGAAATGCAGGCCCTTTCACAGAGTGTGAGGATTTAAATATATAACATAATAATAAATGAGGAGCAAAGCGTAGGCAATCACAGCCAAGTCGAAGTGTATGAAAAGAAGTAGTGGAACGATGCTCCATGCTGTCCTGCCCCTGCTCCTCATAAACCCCATCACCACACCTCAATCAACGCGCAATCCAAACCCCCAAACAGACACATCTGCTGTTTAAGGGAATGTTCAGTGCAGCGCACTGAAGTGCAAGTTTCAACTTCTTCCTACACTTTTATCTTAAAACTAAACCATTCCGGAACCTTAAAACTAAAAAATAAACTAGAGGAGCACGGCTCCCATCCATTTCCATCACTGGTCACAGCTGGTAACAGAAACTGGTGAGGGGGATAGCTCAGGGGCAACACGTTTGTCTTGGAAGCAAGACAAAGCAATGCAACACTGGTTTGAATCCCGATCCCGCACCTAGAAACCAATCTCTGGTATTAAGTTTGTTATAAAAGAACAATTATAATAATTATTATATTAACAAATGACCTACTGATGACGCCATTCTCCTTCAAAAGTAGATAGAATGCTCCACTTTGCTCACCATCCGTGAACCGCCACAAACCAGGCTTTCATGACACTTCCCAAGATGTTCCAATGGATTGAAATTACGCCTAATGAACTTCATCCTTATTATTATAACAATCCCATCAGCTCACCTCAGGTGTCTGCAATGTTCCACAAATACATGGCAGGAAAGTAATGAAGGAAGTGTGAAATCCACACTAAATACGGCTTCGAATCGCGGCAGACCACTCCACGTGAATCTGCCACAGAACAGATCCTAGTTACAGGTGCTGCAGCTGCCTGACAGATTTATGGATGGAGCGAGCAGGAGAGATCTGGCTGCCCTGACAAGTCAACCTCAGCACAAGTCCTGGTTACCAAACCAGCAGCTACCAATCAAGGTAATGAGGCAATGAGCAGGGTACGCGGGAAGAGTCAAGCTGCACTGACTATGTCCGCTGCTTCCGACCCTTCCAGCCCGCGTGCACCAGCTGTCCCCCTTGGTTGTCCAAGCGCAGACAATGTCAAACAGTGACAGTGCTTCCCCCGTCGGGCAACGGCGGGAACTGCCCACTACGACGGCGCTACGCTGGCACTTGGGAGGGCACATATTTCTTTCCCAACACGCCTGCATACTCCTCCTCCACACGTCTCCACACATCACTATGCTCTCATCTCTCTGTGGGAACTGCCTGCTACCACTGTCTCCCTCTTCTTCCATTAGGGTGAAAGCCTAAATAGTCTGCAAATATTACCCTTGAGGGGTTTAGGCTCACATCTAACTCCCATTGGACAAGCTATCTGATTTGACGCTATTCTAGTGATGACAACTATTGAAACGTCCCCGTTTTTGTCATTGTCTTAGTTGAGAAGGCTTGCAGGGGCAGTTCTCAGATTTGGGTTTCAACGCCATATCTCCATGAGACCAGACCACCCCTCTCAATCTTGTGACATCATCCAGCTTTAAAATGGTATCAAATAATTGCCTTCTGCACGTATCTGGTATACCATTGTCTTGGAAATCTACCATCACATATGCATATGTTTATCTGGGTTGCTAAATGCTATTCATCTTGACTTTTTAGCATGTTAAATGGCAGGGATATGGATTTCTATTGTTTTATAATCAAAGATGAGGTTACTTTTAAATTAAAATTACATTTTTAAATACTCGGTCTAAACAGGCTGATATGCTTGTTTTTCCTTTTTGAGTTTAATAAAAAAAAATGTTATAGTGGACATTCGGAAGTCATACATTCAAGTAGTTTAAGCCAGCCAATTGGGAATGAAAGTGCACTTTTTAACATGCAGGAATGACAACCTTTTGCTATATTAGTTTCTGTTCTCCACAGTTTTTCTGAAGCAACATATCAACAAGCAGCTAGATTCTTTGTGAGTTTGTTAGAAGCTCGATTATTAGCTTTCCATCACGCTAAAGTGTGGATTTTTGGTTTAGCGAGACCCGTCATTATATTTTGCAGAGACATGCTTATAATGAGCTTTTCTATATCTGGCCAAACAGGCCCTGGCTTGCCTGGTCAACTCATACAATGGACACTGTTTCTTAATAGGCGCTTGATGGACGGTATGTGTTCTGCTCGTAGGTGTAATGGGCAGTTCATTGCTAGCCTAGAAAAACATATCAGCATGAAAAGCATTATGTTGGGTCTATTTCTTTGTGTTTTAGTGAGTTCAACACCTGAGATACACATTGTTATGGTGCGCGGCTCTCAAAGAGACTGATCCTTGTCCACGTCATGAAACATTTGCCAAGGCTTAGGAATCCGTGGCACTGCCAGGCACAACGTGTCAAAGCATTATTCGTCTGTTTCTGTGAAGAGGACATATATTCTTCAGGCAAACCAGTGTTCAATGTGGCATCTACTTCTTGTGCAATACAAAAGTTAAAACACAGAACACTTTTGATGTGAATAAATTGAACTTTCATTTCATACACAGAATATGTGTTAATAAGTGTGTTGCTTTGTCTCAAGCCATGAGAATGGGCATTCCTTTGTGATTTGTCTTTTTCTGATTTAGTGATAACAGCAATGCAGCTTATTAATACATTGATTAAAGATTCGCTTTTTTGTTGAACCCATCTCTTGGTGTGCATTTTGTGCTGTGAATGTAACATACTGCAACTTCCTGACTAATGCACATTGTTGTGTTTTGTCTTGCACAGCACAAACTTATTTTGGGCCTCTTTAACCAGCATTTCAGAGAAGTTCCATTTCAACAAATCAAATGTTTCTTTCCGAAACAGTGAAAGCAGGCTGCACCAGTTAGGTCTTCAGAATATACGTTTCATAAAAGGGAAAACCTTTGAACGTATATACTGTAAATGTCCTGGCAGGTGTCGAAAGTGCGCATTTCACTGAAAAAAACCTCTAGCAAGTCCCCACCCCTTGTGCTGTAGTTAACAAGGAACACGCAAGGTTACCTTCGATCTTTGGACCTTTTTTTTACGGGAGTGCTCTTTTTTCAGGGACATGGGTTTAATTTCTTTTACACTGCAATACATGATTTCATTGTAGGGGAAAGATCAACCGTGGTCCTCCAGCAGAATGCTACACATCATCTTCCTTTTGGCACGTTTTTTATTTTTGGGGTGCAGACCTCGTCCTGCACCCTTTCAAGGTCCACCATCTGGAAGAATCCATCTAGAAGTATTTGTTTGCTACTTAGAGCAGGTTAGTAAGGCACTGATAATACATATCCTTAACAGAACCTCCGATTTTTGCAGTTATTAATACATTATACACATTTTACACATTTTCATTAATTCATTCCTGCTTTCATCCCAAAATGCATTATTTACATCTTAATCAAAATGCATCAATTTTCTTTTCTTAATTTCCAGCCTTAGTGTTCTTTGGAGTTACCCTCAGTCCTGGTTTCAGATGATTCCTCAATCTGTCTCAAAGGTGGTCAGGGTGTCAGTTTTTTAACTGATTGATGTGGCCCCATTTTCCTCAATCGTATCTCCTTTTGAGATTCGGGAACTTGTAGATGACAGGGGAGATATTGTCTATAATGTTAAAGGATCCACTCCAGAAAGAAAAACCTTCTCCTTAGAAGGGTTCCTTTGGAAATGATATAGGCACTCTTGCTTGGTAACCTTTAAGTCATAGTAGGTCTTCATCCTGACGGCAGACTTCTCAATGTTGTGTTGGACATATGAAAAAGCAGTGTCCGGACATTTCATCGAAAAAAATGCGTCGACAGGACATTTGGTCGACGTAATTTCGTCGAAAACCAAATGGTCGAATTTTTTTAAAAATGTATATATATATTTTTTAGGTTGTAGTTTAGGGGAAAAAAAGGTTTTTTAGAAAAAAAGGGGGTTGGGGGGGACACCCCCCCCCAAAAAAAGGGGTAAAAATAAATGTAAAAAAAAATTCGACCATTTGGTTTTCGACCAAATTGGTTCGACCATTTGTCCAGTCGACCAATTTTTTTCGATCAAATGTCTGGTAACCTGAAAAAGCATGCTGTAGGTGTTTTCTCAAATTCTCTACATACTCATGAATAGTTGAGGCATTGATCTACTTCTGCTCCTTTGTTCACAATGACAGCGGTTGTAGCAATGCTATTTTTCATCCAGCCATTGACTCCAATGGTGACATTTTATTATCAGAAGAAGGTGTTGATCTGAGAGCCATCACAACAAGTGCTAATCATAAGTTCCAACTTGGGTCAGAACCAATCTCAAACTTCTTTAAGACTCCCACAATTGTTTTATGGTATCTCTTAATCTACTCTGGGGATGCTGGGCAGTAGGCAATGGGTATTTTCTTTTAAATGAAAGATTTCACACATTTCAGTAAATTGACTACCTCTTTTGGACTGCATCCTGTGGGGAAGACCAAAAAGAGAAAATATGTGGTTGATCGTCAAAGTGGTGGCTATTGCTCCCTCTCAGTTCTGGACAAGAAGACATTCAATCCACTTTGTGAATAAGCATGCCACTGCCTACGTGTATTTGTTTCCTCTAGAAGAACGAGTTACTTGTGTAATGAAAGAAATCTGTAAATCACACCTAGATAATGTCATGCCGCTTTTCTGTAGAGGACCCCGGTAAGTGGGAGAACTTGGTTGGAAACAAGCACATTTCAGACACCACTTTACATATATGTTGAGATATTGACCAGGTGTGGCCAGTGAGCAACCTCATGTAGGATTTCCAGAATCTTTTGAAATCCCAGTGACTGGTTGTTGCTGCATCTTGGTTGTGAGTTCTCATATTGCAGAATGAGGTAGGCACTACTCACTGATCACACACTGACTGGGGATTCCTCACCAACAGTCCATCTTTGATCTTAAGCATTTTCTGGAATTTCATTGGGACTCGAAAATCTTCTCTCCCCTGTTAATCTTGTTCTGCAAGAGGAAAGTTAATCAGGTCCTGTAGGAATCCCCAGAATCACTCAATGATGAGATTCTCATGTTGAGCAATGATGAATTCTGCATCAGGAACACCTCTACTCCACTGAGCAGCAGGAAGTTCATGATCAGGCAATTGTCTGACGTGGTCGCGGCCATAACCTGGGTTTCTCCCAGGAGGTGTTCCATGGTGTCCCATTTTGTCCAGATTTGCCAGTCGACATAGGGAACCTGCTTCTGAAGCTCATCAGCAGTCATAGGGAGACTGTTAGTTGACACCCTCTATATTTTAATGACCTTTGATCTTTTACCAATAGATGGTCATGTCATTCAACATCATCAAATCAACAATCGTCTGGATCATTCTACCATGTTTAACTGATTTGTTATTGGCATAAAGCATGCCTCTATTTTTGTAGTTAATTAGGCACTCCACAAACCCATTTCCGACATCTGAATCGGTGATGATCACCAGGTTTGTGAGTTGGCTGTTTGTCGCAGTGAGGATAGTTTGATAAACCGCCATCAAATCTGCCACCTGACTACTTTGGAGGTCAACTTTTTAACCAGCCCAGGGTTCTGTAAGATCATTTAATCAAGCATGCCCTATGCCAGCAACAGTTTCTTACTCCGGTCTTTGATAATATGGTAGGAAAACCAATCCACATAACGTGTGTTCATCCCCTGACAAGTATTTTCTATACGAGTACTGGCTAAAACACACTTATAACCACTATAAAAATTCGGTCTATCTGGACACATAATCAGTCTCCTTGACATGCATACTTTCCCGACAGCCTTCACAGCACTCATCCACAAGCCAGCTCTACACAGAGCACTAGCAGGGACCTATTCACCCCTACCAATTTGATTACTGACTAAAATGCACACATGCATTGTAAATTCCTCTGACCAATCTCTTATACCTCAGACTTCCGTCTTCCTTGGACATTAACCTACAGCTCTTTGAGGTCATACTAATGGGAAAGGGTGCTATACAAATACCACATTAGATTACATACACTTTGAGCTGGGAAGCAAGGTATTCCGCCATAGTGTCAGTAATTGTTAGACTTTCGACCTCGAGACAGCGATCTTCAGTACAGTCACGCAGGTTTGTCATCTGTGAAGAATTGGACTCTTTTTCTGTTTTCTCCCTAACTGACGTCTACAGGACAGCATTCCATTGGCAGAGCCCAAGAAGTGATTAATGGATTAGAGACATTCCAAGCTTGTATTTAATTACTCTGCAAATGTAGCAATCCCTGGTTGGAAGTCTCTGCAATGATGTGCTCTCCCCAGATAAAAGGGCATTAGTTCTTCAGTGCCCGCACCACCACCAGAAATGCTTTCTTGTCATTTTTAACATTTTCTTCTTCAATGCAGAATATTGTTTTACTCCTGTAGGAAATGACCTTGCTGATTTTGCATTGTTTATAATACATCAAACAGGTATCTGAGAATCCAGTCTCCAAAAGAATTCCATGTTCCTAAATGATGAAGCCAAATAATGAGCTTGAGACAGGCTTCTCTGCAAATGCTTCACTGTCTCGTATTATGCATCACTCCAACTCAACTTCACCCCAACCTTCAACAAATGATCCAAGGATTTAGTGATGTCTGTGCAATTCAAGATGAAATTTCAGCAGTTCTAGAATGCTTTAAAATTCCTGCAGAGTCATAAGGCTCTTTAATTGGAGGGGTGCCTCAGCTTTCTTCTTCTAATGATTGAGAGACTCTGCCATTATTCCGAACCCTCCGGCTTCTAACAATTTTGCAATCGCTAAAAATACAGCACAATCGGCAGTTTAAAAAAATGCTAATTTGGCTCTTATTGCAAAAATACCTGTGAAGCAGCTGTTTTTGCAAAAAAACTTGCACAAACTGCAATTTTCACAAAAACGATTGTTTTTTAAGAAAAATCAAAATCTACATTTTAGATTTAAAATAAAAGTCACTATATGAGTTAGGAAAGGAGATAGTGCGGAGCAGTTGGCCAGATGGGGAGCAGTGGGCTAGTGGGGGAGTGATGCATGAGATGGGCATCGATGGTTAAAATAGCAGAGTGAGAGCGGTGGGCTGGGGAGGGGAGTGGTCATCAAAAAAGAGAGGGAGCACTGGGCAAGGGGGGTAGTGGTGGACCACAGGGCGGTGATGGGCAAGCAAGCAGAGAGGTAGCGCTGGGCCTTAGGGAGACTGGTAGGCCAGAAAGCAGGGAGGAGGTGGGCTGCCAGAGGGATAACTGTGGGAGAAAGCGGTAGCAATGGGCCAGCGGGGAGAGAGATAGGCAAGAAAGCAGAGGGGTAGCAGTGGGCCATGGGAAGCAGTGGGCCAGAAAGCAGAGGAGTGGTGTGGCCAAAAGGGTAGCAGTGGGCTAAACCGGTAGCAGTGGGGCCAGCGGGGGTAGAGATAGGCAAGAAAGCAGACGGGTAGCAGTGGGCCATGGGAAGCAGTGGGCCAAAACGCAGAGTGGGAGTGGTAGGCCAGAAAGCAGGGAGGAAGTGGTGTGCCCAAAGGGGTAGCAGTGGGCCAGCGGGGGAGAGATACGCAAGAACACAGAGGGGTAGCAGGGGGCCATGGGAAGCAGTGGGCCAGAAAGCAGAGTGGGAGTGGTAGGCCAGAAAGCAGGGAGGAAGTGGTGTGCCCAAAGGGGTAGCAGTGGGCTAAACCGGTAGCAGTGGGGCCAGCGGGGGTAGAGATAGGCAAGAAAGCAGAGGGATAGCAGTGGGCCATGGGAAGCAGTGGGCCAGAAAGCAGAGTGGGAGTCGTGGGCCAAAAGGGGGGGGAGCAATGGGTAAAGAGCATGTGCTGCAGGCTGGGAGAAAGGACAGGGAAGAGTTTGATAGACTGGGAGAAGGGTTGTGAGAAGCAGAAGTCTCGAGAAAGAATGGTGGACTTCAGACTACAGTGGGAACTCGATAGGTACGCTATAAATTGGGAGCACAGTTGGGAGCGTGACAGGGACTGGGGAGTGTGAGTTGTCACCTGGCTGTGTGACAGAGCAATTGGCTATGTGCTTTACTGGCAGAGAGGGAGGGTTGGGAGTGTAAGTGGGGATATAGAGAGGTGATGGGAAGTGGGAGTGTGTGGGTGCTAAGGGGGATTGGAGAACATAGAATGGGAATATTTGCACCATTTCACTGTTACGAATACAAAATAAGCAAGTAGATTAAACCAAAAAAGTAGAGCAAAACAAACACTATTGTGTCAAGCCATGGACATCTGGGACTCTTTCAATAAGATTGCTGCAGAGACCACATACACAAGGGGCAGAAAATGACAACATGGCTACAGTGACGGCAGCTTGCGTAGGGCGGGGGCGCTGCCCCCTTTGTGGGCAGCTTGGCTGAGGAAGTGTGCAAGCAGTCACACGGGCACTCAGCAGCAGCATCCAGACTCTGCACAAGAGTTCATTATTCACTTACTCTCACAGAGAGTGCTGGCTTACCGCGCAATATGGGGACAAATAAATAATTAATGTTTGCCTGGGCCCGGGAGGCTCCAATGTGTTGCTGTCATAATGCGCAGGCGTAGGGGCGCATCCCATTCCACGAAAGCGTTCCTTGTTGTTCAACACAGAGCCTGCCCTGGGCTTTACGCAGATAGCGTTACATGTTTGTTGTAGGAAGACGGCGGGGCGCCAGAGGTGTGGCCCCTGCCAGTAAAACCTTGTGTAAACAGCGGATTTGCTTTCCTTCCTTACCTGTGACAGTCAGTCGGAGACACCATCAAACTTCATTGTGAGTGGGTGGGTGAGAGGCCTGTGAGCGGCGCGTGGATGCGTGCTGCACGCAGACTGTGATGGGGCGGGGCAGGTCAGATCCGGATGAACTGAGCCAAGCTTAGCTACCCGCACGTGCGGCAGAAGAAGGAAGCAGGTGCAGCCTCAGAGACGACGGCGGGGTAAGTCAGTTGTGTAGATTTGAAATACTCAAGTCAAATGTTTAATGGTACGTATTGCTTTCCTTCTGTGCATTAGCAGGGGTGGACTAGGATCAAATCAAATGAGTCATTTTTCCTTAAAGATGTCTGCTATTCTATGTTTTTAACATGATTGTTCGTGAAAACAAACGTGGCAATTATGTCCCCATCTAATGTACTGCGTTCTGTATATCCTGCGGACACATACATCACGGACGTCATTTCACCAAAATGCCAGGGGTAGCGGATGTGACATCACATGACGCTTGACCTCTGCTGACATCACAGGAAGTGATGTAATTTGACCCGACCCCGAAGAGACATCACTGGAAGCGATGGAACAAAACCTTTTACCCCTTGACAAAACAGTGGCATCACATAGCATTGTTCCTAAGTACGCTATGAAAAATATGGTTACAATATCCATGTAAAGTGATATACATTTAATCCAAGAATGGATCACCCTATGTATTGGCAGAAAAAAACATTCTATAACTGCAACTTGCGAAAAGTAAAATTCATAGTCCGAAATGGATTCTTATTCTACTCCAAATGCTTTTTGGAGGATTTTGTTTGCGTTGTGAATTTGAGGTCTTTAAGAACAGACTTAATCAGTGACTTACCCCCTGAAGTGTGCCTGAAATAAACCTTTAATGAGTCTAGCAATTATTGTATAGAATTCCAGAAAATCAAATTGTTAATCCTATTCTTTCTTATTTAGGGTCACTGCTCAAAGTGTTACACTTGTGGAACCCCCTGTTTTTGTAAAGAAGCCTGAACAAGAAAGCCAGCCACTCTAGAAACATAGAGCCACATGACATTGGCCACAGCCCTGGAGATTAAATTTAAAAAAAAACGTTTTATTTTTACATTTTCTTTTAGGGGTAGCAAGGGAGACGTCAGGGTTCGCAAGTGTGACCCCTGGCAACCCCTAAATGACGTCCCATCTATATCTTTGACTTCGCAATATTTCTGCTCCATTTCTGATGCTCTTCCCAACGCGCGTGACGGGGTCGGGACTCTGCTGAGTTGGTGACTGCGTGTGAATGCTTAGTCACTAATCCTTTGCTCTTTGTCCACATATCCACACGTTAATAATTTTATTACACAGGCTTTCACATCAGGAGGGGGATATCTTTCACTTTAAAGTTGAGGAGGCGAGCGAGAGGAACGCATGAGTGGGGGGTGACAATTGGAGAACAGAAGAAAGTGAACCACTTGCAGAATGAGAGCAGAGCACAGACATCCAATGAAGGCGACAGAGTGAGAGAGGAGAGAGAGTGCAGAGAAAGCAAACATTTGTTGAGGGCAGGAGGGGATTTTCTTTTTTTTAGCCTAAACTGGGAGCCAGTTTGTGTGAAACATCTCTGCTCGAAGAGAGTGAATAAAGCACACTAATGACCAAAGTACAATTACTGTTTAATTTAACAAAGCTGACTACAAACAGAATGAAAACACTAGAGCTAAGCATGGGGGTCACTTTGGATTATTGTTGTTGGCACAGAAATGCAGAAACAGTGAAGGAGTCACCCGCTGCTGAGTTTCTAGTTTCCTATCTAGATAATGTGCCTGAAATCACAAGGTGTGTAAAGGTGTATTTTGGCGCTATAACATGACCAGTCAGGGAGCTTTTAAGGGTATCTGTAAGCTGGAGAGCATGTTGTCCAGTGCAAAAGGTGAGGCTGCCTTCCCTTTTTCTCTTATTCATCATCTCAGGTGTGATTTTAGGCTCTGTGGACAGCAGTTAGGCGGCATTCAGGACAGTTTACAATGCAGTCAGGCAGCTTGCATAGGTAACATTGCAGTGATATGTTAAAATTCAGTGTCTGAGGAGACATCATGTATACAGATAATGAAGTGCAGCATACTAGAATGTGGCCTAGATGCTCTCCACTATACCGAGTATATGGCGTTAATCCCCCGTAATGGCCCAGCAGCCTAAGTAATTGGCCCGACCAAAGCGAGGGTGGATAACGAGGGCTCTGGGCTGTTACACCCTGTTCCAGCACTTGGAACAGGGGATTAAGGCTATTAGCACACCGTGTTGCCAAAGCGGTAACCCGGGGTGCTAAAAAAAAGGATTTTCTTTGGTACAATGGGGCATGCTCATAGTCCGTTTGTACGAAGAAAAATCCTTTTCCAAGATGGCCATCATGGAATGGAAAGCGGGACTCTATGCGGAGCCCCTCTTCCCTTTCCAGGGCGGCCTGCAGGAGCAGAGAGAAAGGAGCAGCTGCAGAAGAGATTGCCGCTGTCGCAGAGGTACAGTAAGTTACGGGTGCGAGATGGAGAAAAAAAGAAAATAACGGGACAGAAGGTGGGGGAAAGATGGCGGCAGGGGGAGCTCGTCGTCAGGTGGGATGGAACGTGGGCTTTCACTGGCGGCTCAAGCCGGCATCCTTGCCACCTGATTGGCTGGCTCCCCCCTTCCAGGGTGCTAATACTGTATTTCCCCCTTTTTTGTATTTTCATTTTGACGGATCTGAATACATACTCTGAGTGAGCAGTGCACACTAATCTGTGGCGGAGGATTATCCGTCCCGGAGGTTTCATGTGTATCTCAAACAGCAGCCCACTAATGGCTTTGGTCAGTTTGTGCGAGAAAGTCTTTTGTGCATTGTCTCACTGCAAAGCAGACCGATAGAGTCACAAAATATAGTAGTGGGGGATCACCGTTTTCAGGTGATTCCGATTGCACTGCAGAATCCCCGTGTGGCACTGCAAAAGAAAAAAGATAACCTCAGTCAAAAACGGCTGAGGTGCAGGGGAGGCAACCATTCCAATCAAACCCTCCAACTTGTAGCAATTTTGCGATCCCGCAAAATCCCACAAAAACGGCAATTTTTTGCACAAAATGCAGCATAAAAGACCATTTTGCACAAAAATTGACGTTTTTGCAAAAACAAATGCAAAAACTGTTTAAAAAAAAATACTCAGGGTGCCAGATTCTCAAAGCTTTTTAATGCAAGAAATTAAATGTGCTAACACATCTCATTACTTGCGCCCAAAAAAAGAGCAGCCCAATCCACAAGGGACACATGAATGGGCACATTTTATATGCGCGCCCATTCAGATGGCATTTTTCACCTCCTTAAGCAAATCAGGGGGCGTTTCTGCCCATTTAAAAGGGCATCCTAAATTTTCAAGCAAGATGCTGTTTTAAATGTGTAGAACTTGTAGGCAACCATATGGGCACAGGAGGTGGGGGTGCCACTGCATGACATGGTCTTTCCTGACCATGTCATGCATTTTTTAAAGGTTTGAAAGTATGAACCACTGCTGTGTCGCTTGCATTTCTGTTCCTCAAAGGATAGAAATGCGTTTTTTGGGTCACATTTTACAGTGGCAGGCCCCTGATGGGCCTGTCACTGTGAAAGGCGCTGGGGGCTTGTAGAACACTGTCAGGAGAGGGCTTCTATTCAAGGTACTACCCATTTCGACCGACAAACATCGTTTGAATGGTACAATTTGACCTATTTCGGCCAGTACCATTCAATCGATTTTTAGAAATACTGAACATGTAGAGCGGGGGTTGCAGGGGTGTCACCCGCTCCCCATGTTCAGTATTTTTGGGCTTTGGGGGTTGCAGGGGTGTCCCCTGCCTCCTCAAAATTGGACGTGGGGGACTGGAAAAAAAAGAACTAAAAAGTAACTGCGGCGTCGGATCCGACCCGCGTTAGAGGGACGGATCTGACACCGCAGGTTTGCAGGGGAAGCGGCAGCGACCAAACTGTAAAGTAGAGGGGGGGTGTGGGGTGGTGGTGAAAGGTACATTTTGGGTTGTTTGGCTGACGTGCAAATCAATTTGCAGCGAAATTGACGAGTCAATCCCGTGGCAAATAATTACACTTCAGTCAAACTCAGAACCCTATTCAAGGCAGCTGGCCAGCGCACAATTTGCACTATAGCTCAGCCCCGTGGAAATGCGCAGGTCACCTTTGAGAATAAGGTGACCTGCTCATTTCCAAAAATGGGTTATCTAAAAATAGCATATCTTCGGCTCTATTTTTAAATGCCCAAATTTTGAGGATCTAGGTCAAAATCAACATTTTTAAAAGATAAAAAAATGGTCACACTATGAGAGGGAAAGGAGAGAGAGGGAGAGTGATGGGTGAGATGTGATGTGATAGGCAATAAAGCAGAGGGAGAGCAGTGGGTCAGAGGAGGAAGCTGTGCACTAGAGAGTAGAGGAAGCAGTGATGCAGTGGGCCAGAAATCTGAGAGCAAGCGTAGGTACAGAAAGTAGAGGGAGTGTGTGGTAAGGGGGAGCAGTGAGCCAGAAAGCAGAGAGGAAGCGGTTGGCCAGAAAGAGGCAGTGAGCTGCATATTGGGAAAAAGGATGAGTGAAGAGTGCGATAGAAAGGATGCAAGATGCAGAAGCAGCACAAAAGAATGAAGGATTGTATATTTTGCAGGAGGAATTGGAGAGTGTAAGGTGTGAGTTGGGAGTATGATTTGGAGTGTGGCAGGGGCTGAGGAGGGCAAATTGTGGCTTGACAGTGTGACATAGCACGTAAGTATTTGTATGACAGAGTGAGAGGTTCAGGAATGCAAGTTGTGATGGATAGTTGATGAGATGTGTGTTGGTGAGAGAGGTGTGTGGGTGTTTGGGGGATTGAAGAACATAGAAGGGGAATATTTTCAGCATTACAACTGATAATGATTAATTTAGTTAATACTATTAAATAGGCATGCACATTAAACCAAAAATGTAGCCAAAACAAAAACTGTTCTGCCAAGCTAGACACAGCTGCGACTCTTCCTATTAAAGTGATACAAAGATGCATAATAATGGCACCCTGATTCTCTTGTAGCCTTGCACTCTGCCTCTTTCATGCAGTGTGGCAATCTTACATCCTCCAGTTAATACAAAATGTCCCACAGAAATGCTGCCATAAATAAAGATTTGTGCCACAATATTTGCCATTTTGTGCCGCAAAATTTGCCATTTCATGCCGCAATATCCTGGAAGGTCTATTCCAATTCATCCATTAAATTGTACAGGAGCGGGAAGGGGGTGGAGGGTATTGAGCAAGTATAAAGGCTGCTTGAGTCACTTTCTTTTGTTTATCATACCGGACCTGACCTTGTTTCAAAGCAACACGTTCCCTTTCTGGCTTACTTGCTACTCTTTTTCTTAGTATTAGAATTATGCTAAAACTGAACACTTTCATGCTTGTTTTACTACTAATAATCTGATGGAAAATAGAGCTGCATGGATTTGAGAGTGTATGTTTGTATAAATGTGTGTGCGTGTGAGACAGTTTATTTGAAAGGTTTTCCAGTTTGGGAGTGGGTGACAGTGTGTGTTTCCATGGTACAAGGCAGGCCCCCCCTGTCATGTGTGTTCCAGAAGAGGGCCCTGCCTTACACCATGGACATGTGCTTTTCAGGGCTGCACCCCCAACAGTCAGGCTTTAGGACAGGCCACAGCACCGAATCAGCCTTACTAGATCTGCAGACCGAGATGCTAGGTATATTGGACAAGGGCAAATCAGGTCTCCTGATATTACTGGACCTCTCGGCAGCCTTTGATCTGCTCGATCACAAGAGGCTCTGAGAGGCCCTAGAACTCTCAGGAAACTGCTCACTAGAGGCAACAGAATGGATATCATCATTTCTACAAGATAGACAATCCAGGATTGTCTGGGGAAATAAGGCCTCCGGAACCAAACCAGTGGACTGTGGAGTCCCGCAGGGAGCTAGTTTCTCTCCCCTACTGTTTAACCTGTATATGCAATGCCTATGTACTATGCTAACTCAACTGGGAATATTCTTCACTAATTTCGCCGACGATACTGAATTGGTATTCGAGTTTACTGGAGACTATAATCAAGACAGTGAAAAACTTACGACTATATACAACATCATTGAGGGCTGGATGAAAGACAACTGGATGTGTTTGAATGGGACCAAAACGGAACTAATGATCTTTGGATCCAGACACGCCCGGAAAAACTAACTCCTTCATACTCCGCATTCAGTTTAAAAAATGCCCTAATTCCAATATCCGAGAAAGTAAAGACACTGGGAGTCTACTTAAAAGCCTCACAAGGAGCAGAGGCCCATACAGCATATTTTAAAAGGAACTGTCAATACCACCAAAAACTCCTGAGAAAAATTAGACCCATGCTCAACCAAAAAAACAGCATTACCATAGCCAGAGCAACTATGCTGTCAAGACTGGACTACGGCAACTCCTGGCTTCTGTGAGCTAATATGAAATGCCTGAAGCAATGCCAGGTAATTCAGAATAATGCCGTTAGGACAATCACGGGTAGGCCAAGGAGGGAACACATCACAGGCGATAGGAAAGATCTACACTGGCTGGCCATGGAGGAGAGAATTACTTTTAAATCCCTCACAATGGTCCACCGATGCTTGTATGGCAAAGCCCCAGCATACTTGAAAAAACACTTCAAGTGGCATGAACCATCTAGAAATTTAAGATCCTCCAACAAGGGTATTCTCCAGACAACCCCAGCTAAAAAGCAAAACGGCCTGGGCAAGGCCTTTCCAAACAGAAGCATCCATAAATGGAATGAACTGCCCGTATCCTTGAAATTAGAAACCAACTACATACTCTCCAGAAAGAAGTTAAAGACCCTACTCTTTAAATAAACTGGACTAGCGACCTCTCTCAGCTCCCCATGATACGATCTTCTGTGTGTCTATTCTTGTCCCGTTTTTGTAATCAATGTCCTGTCTTTTTGGAATGCGCTCTGATGCCTGCGGGCTTTAGCGCTATATAAATAAATAAATAAAATAATTAAATAAATAAATAAAAATAAACATGGCTTGCTTTGGCAAAGGCTAGACATGCATGTTCTTACAGTGGATAGCGCTGGAACACTGGCAGTACTGGCTTGGGCTTCAATGGGCAAAGCCATCATGAGTGTATTCTTACAATTCCAGTACTGACAACGTTTAGCTAAGCCAAAACAAGTATGTCCTTGCAGTGGCTAGCATTGAAAGGCTGGCACCCTTGTGCTGCTTGGGCAAAGCTATCATAGATGTGTTCTTACAAATACTCTACTGGCAATATTTAGATAAAGCCTAGCTAAGTATGTCCTTACAGTGGCTGGAACTACAAGGCTGACAGTACTTGCATTGGCCTCAAAGTGCAATGCATCATGGGCTAAAAAGTTACAGTACTGGCATTGGCAAAGCCAACACAAATACGTCCATGCACTATCTGGCAGTACTGCATTGTTAGGCAAAGCCAACATGGGTGTGCTCTTACCTTACCAGTACTGGCTTTGCTGTGTGTGCTTTGCTTTGCACCCTCCCCTCCCCCACCACCCTATTCTCTCCTTTTTCCCCTTCCGTTTCCCTCCTCCTTCTCCTCCTCACCCCCCTCCCTCTCAGTCCTACTGCACTACTCTCCCTCTTCCCTTCAGTTTAATTGCTCTTCTTACTGTTTTGTTGGACTGATTCACAACTGTAATTTGCTTCTACTGTTATAATGTCATATGTATCAAGTTGTTAAAATGTTCAGCACTTTGGAGTAAAGCGCCATATAAACAAAATAAATACAAATACAAGATAAGTGTGTTCGTACAGTGGCTAGTACAGCCAAGCTGCCAGTAAAGGCCATTGCATCATTGGTCACAGTAGCCGCAGGTGTGTTCTTACAGTACTGGCATTATTAGGCAAAGCAAAGACAAGTGCGTTCTTACAGTGGCCGGCACTATCAGGCTGGCGGTTCTGCCCTTGAAAGTATTGGGCAAAACAGTCATGAGTGTGTTCTTATAGTTGCAGTGAAAACATTATTGAGCAAAGCCAAAACAAATGTGTTCTTACAGTGGCTGTTAGTACTGCAGTGTTGGACAAGGCCATAATGAGTTTGTTCATATAGTTATAGTACTGCATTTTTATGCCAAACCAAGACTGGTGGCATCTTACAGTGTCTAACAATACTGCAGTTCTGGGCAAATCCATTATGGATGTGTTCTTCTCAAAGTAGAAACGCTGGCATATTTGGTGTGCACTGGCATGCTGAAAGTATATTGGAAAATGCTCCTGTGCACTGTTGGTGATCTGGCATCTATTGAGTCGGACAACAAAGGCATCCCTGAATCTTAATCTAAAGGCATTGTTTCTGTATGTGGACTCAAGTGACCAATGCAAAATAGGGATCACTTTGCCAAATAAATGTGGGGTAAAATAGCCATCCTGACCTGCTTGAATATACGAGACTATCTACAGTACTATCTAGTACATGTTTATTGATGATGGCTTGGCTGCATACAGGAGGAACTGGCAAATTGACAGGTGGAAAGGGATAATTAAAATAACTTCTTTAAACTTATAGCAGTCTTTATATTTAGGGAAAACTGATTTGAAGGCTCAATCCCACAGGTAATGGCCTCCCACAGAGTTAAAGGAATAGTGCACTCAAAAATGGTGTTGTCCCAGGCGTTCGGGCATGTGGTTTTAAGCAAACTGTGAACGATTGTAAAAAAATTTCCTATGCACCTTACCATAGTTTTCTGCACTTTTACACATGCGAAATCAGGCAGTCAGGGCGCAGCCATCTTGTGCTAATCTTATCCGTTTATCCATCACCCTAAATTGACCTGCCCTCGTGGCACTAAATCATATCCCCCGCCCCTGAAGCTGACATCACTACTCCTAGCGATGTTCGCCACCTATTTTCATGATGCTAGTGAGCAGCATAGCCAAACGTGCCCAGTCATCACCTACGTTTTAACGTTAGTTGACGCAGAACCCGGAATGTCAACACATATATCCTATCACAGCATGACGCGTCCCAAATCAGAATAGAAAACACTATTTTAAAAGGTAACACTAATACTCTGCAATTTATAATGTGCTTTTATTACACAATAAACACTCCAAGAACATCAACCAATTTCCGTATTCAACCACATTTTTAATTTCTTTGTTTTTGAACATCAAATCTTTATCATGAGGCACACAGTGTTCCTTTCGGTAGAAGAAGCGCATTGGACGCACCATGAATCGCAAGGCTTCGGTATCAGGTTTTTGCTAGACCATCGTAAGCGATGTCAGGTTGCTCCTTGTCGCTGGTACCGTAATAGGGTATATCGGTCCGGGGCGATCATCACACAACAGCGTAATTGTAAGCCAGCAATTTAGGTGTATCTGCCACTGCCTGCTGAAGAAGCCGTCAATTGGTATCTGGAAACAATGGCATTTGCAGAATGGTAGGATGTAGCTGTGTAGAAAACATAACAGAAATGTATCTCAATAGATGTTCTTTATTCTAATCTATCCATTTACCCATTAATTCTGCACCATGTGAAAAGTAATAATGAACACAAACCATAAACAATGGAAACACAGAGAAAACATTGTGGAAAATTGGAGTCTACGATGTGCTTGAGAGGTTAGTGCTGCAGAGTATGTTTAGCTCACAATGGGATGGCGATGCGGAAGGTGACAGACGAATTAGAACAACACATAGACAACATTCTAACGGAATATTAGCAATAAACTTGGCGCTGGTGGAACATGGGGGGACCCAGATGTGGACTCCATGCATTTTGCTGCTGGACTGCCCATGTGCCCCTGACAAAGACAAATACACACAGGTTGTGTTTGTATGTTGTCACAATATGCCCCAATAATCCAATAATAACGGTCAAAAAATGAAACCTTGACTCGTCGGTCTATAAACTCGTCTACAGTAAAACTTACATTATATTTGGTATTTCCATACTCTTGGCATAAAGCAGAGTGTCTGCTCAGATCAACGGTTTTCATAAAATGAAATTAGATGTTCCTTTCTCCAGTTTTGAAAAGGTGAACGTTATCATTGTTGCAGGTATTGCAAACCTCCCGTCATTCATTCCAAAGCGAATCCTCCCTTTCTTCCAAGGACGAACAACCATTGAACCTTCATAGGAGCACGCATGCTAAGTTTCCTTTTGGGGAAGGAAAGCCACAAATTAAAAACATACTATACAGGATGCGTAGGTGTGAACAGGCCACAAGCAACATTAAACGCAGTGACCTTCACTCACATGAGAGCGATTAGCCCGGCCGACTAACGCGGAATTTGAAATATTTATGAAAAACAAACAAATTGTTTGCTGGCATCCATCAATTCTGCGCTACCCTGAATACTATTTTACTCTTCTACATTGATAGTGATTTAGGTATTTTATGACAACAGTTCTAGTTAGTGTCCTCCACATTGTCACATCTGCGTGCGCCCTGTTTTCACAGAGGCATGTTCTCTGTGGATAACATGAGACACTGACAAGTCATAAATCCAAGTGCGCTTCCAACTCCACTGAACTTCCTGTGCACTAACAAATGTTGGAGAAGAGGCGATATATCCGCCCCCCTGCACCATTCTTGTACTGGTCAAATGATGTGTAAGCGAAGGTGGGAGACATCTCCACCCCTCCTGTACCTATTTGCAACACCCATGTTTCATATAAGTGTATTAACGCTGTGCTAATGTGTATACTTTGAACTCCTTTTGTGTCCTTCCTAATGCCTTCTTTTTCCTCTGCCCCTCTGGTGAACTGTTCACTCTCCCTAACCCAGCGCTGCGCACAGCGAGCCCCCCACCACCTCTGTCAGCTCAGGGCGTGTCCTGTTCTCACGGAAATGCAGCTATTCATTTTTGCAAGTAGCGAGTATCAAGCCCTGACAAACTGTGCTCATCCAAGAATGTGAGACCAAGGCCTGCTTCAACCTTAGTACCCCATCCATCCCTGCTGACTTAATCATCCTATCTCTAACCCCTCCCTGCCAGGCCGCAGTCTACTGAACCCATGACCCCTATTCCCTTTGAACGCATCTGGTCACCAGATGCTACCCCCGCACCACCTCAGATTCACCTACGATATACTTTATCTAGAGTGGTCATATATTTTGGGAACACTAACACCTGTCCCCACTGTGTTTGAAATCGTAAGACTCCAAAGGCCGCAAATCAAAGATCAGCCCTTCTGATAAGGCATCCGAAAGCAACAACCATTAAAATATGCCCCATAAAAATATAGGTCGGAATGCACCTATTTCACACCAATAGCACCCTTTCCTGCAGTGTTTTGCTTACAGTCATTAGTTCTTGCATGCCAAGTTCTTTGTTATTTTGCATAGGCCTCATTCCTCAGTGGGAATCGTATTTGTTCTATCTATTTGGACATGTGCATGCTAAGGCAACTGCAGACCCAGCGGTTGCTTTCATGCTGATAGCCATCTGACCCTCCCGTGCCCTGATCAGTGAAGGACCCACAAGAGCTGGCCGAAAGTGGGAAGCGGGAATACACAGTTACACTGTATGGCATCCCCCAACAGGCACTTCTTGCAAAACAAAATTGACAAAGAGGATACATTTCAAAAGGCAATTTAGACGCTTAATACTTCTTAATAGTTTTAATACCTTTAAAATTCAAGTTAAATAGACTTCAGGTGGTCATGTACAATGTACAAACATTGTGGAAGATACACACCGTTGGTAATCATTTAAACCAGGAAGTCAACTGTTCAACGAGGTCCGCTTTGGGCACGTTTGCAATGTTTTGTGGCAATGTATGAGTCCTAGGAACAAAATCATGATCGATTCCACAAGTATGCTTGTCCAACACAGTCAAAGTGAGATCTTTCACAAAATCGAATTCCATTTCCTGGTATATGGCTTGACCACACATTTTTTGCTTCTTTTTGCAAAGGCCATTATGTAACAAAGCATCCCAAAGTTTCCTGCAGTTCTAGATTGTTTTCTCCCTATGTTCTCATTATGCGCTAATACCACTAGTAATGTTCGATATTGCATACCGTCTATGCCGAAATGCAACCTCTCGGGCCTTTACTTTAGGCACATATTGTGGAACACCTCCAAATCTCTGGTGTGACAGAATTCTGTGAGTCCCTTCAGGTCTCTTGAAAGAGTTTCATCAAACACAATCTTATCAAGAGCTTTGTGTGTAGATGAAGATGGAACCAACCACATTTTGTTGCGTTACTGTTCTTCTGATAAAGGTCATGTGCATATTGGTGAAAATGTTGGCTTTCTATATGAACGTTAGAACAGTGGTGCATCAATGAGCGTCATTTTTCTAGTCGAATTTCCACAGACCCATCACAAGTTTTGGAGCTCCACCAAAGATGGTTGCTGAAAGACTGGGACCACTGTAAAATATTTTCAGAACCCTTTTTCTTTTACCTGCAACTGTGATTTTTGTATTGATTGATTTGCCAACCTGCTATACATCAAATTGATGGCGAATGTTTGGAAACTGCTCTCGCATGTCCTTGGCTATCGAAACATGTCTGTCAGTGGCTACGTGGTCTATTTGCATTCCGCTCGATTGAAGATTTTCAACGGATTTTATGAAACCATGTTTCTCCATGGCCACTGAGGATTTACGTTCGGCCACCTGCACGACCTCCGAACTCACAATTTTTTTTTTGTTTCCATGTCCTGAAAGCGGTATGTGCAGTACTTTGCTGAAAATCCGGGGCTGTCACACTGTCCATCGCCAGCTAGCCTGAACCGTTTCCCAGAGAATGTCCTTTCGATTGACATTTGTTCAATTTTCCAGGCTTGACTAATAGCAGGAATACAAATTCTCTTTGATATTTGTAGTACTGCGTTTTAGCAAGGAACTGAAGTCCCAGAAATTGACAGAAACTTGACAACTTACTAAAAGTAAAGCTACTGAAAAGTAGAGCTGCTGAACACAGTAGATTTTCAGCTGGGACTTGCCCAGCATCGGTTGAGCGGACCATGAAAATGTATGATGGAGGTGGGCACAGGTGGCTTGGATTTTCAGGTTGGTGCCTTGTAATACACGAGTCACAATCACCAATGGCTCCCTGCATATGTTCCCCCTCACTGCATGCACACATTTCAGCATCAGTATAATCTCTACCAGGCAGCTGTCGAATGCAATGTATTTATGCTACTTTATTAGCCAATTGTCCTGCATGATTGTGGATTGTGACTCAACTGTGGTGGACATTTCACCCAAACTAGGCAAACTGTAGTCGAGACGTTGGCAAGTTCCTCGGTCAATTGCATTGAAGCTTCAGTCTCTGTTAGTTCAGCTTGTGTTATTTGCACACAAATTGGAGAAACCGTCAACAACAAATGTTTATCGGGTGGACCTTTTTTTGCGGGTGTAGATTGTGTCAAGTGGTCCTCAAGAAATTTCAATGAATCTTTATTATATTCAGTTTCATCTTGATCTTGTCGAGATCTCACATTGTAGCAATGGTCCAACAACACTTTGCTGGCTTCGCTGGTCACATTTAATTCATTTTCTGGCCATTCGACATAAGCATCTCGAGTCTGCTTATTGACTGGACCACGCTGCGCCTCAAATAGTAGTTGCTCCATGGTGAAATCTGTTTGGCAAGCAGCATCTTTGGTTTCATTTGTTGTCTGTGGGCTTCATTACGACCCTGGTGGAATGGGTTTAACGGCGCCGGTAATGGTGCCGGTGCCGTTAAACCCATTACGCCCTATTAAGAGGTCCTTTGCGGGTCCTGCGAGGGAACTAGCATGCTAACAACGGGCCCGTCATTAAAAGTCGGAATGGCCCGGTAATTCCCCATTCAAACTATACAGAACGGAGCTGTTCGAGCTGTATGTGGCCTAAGTCGCCAAACTCACATCTCAGAACATCGAAAAAAGTTACACTGGCTCTCTATTGAGCAGCGGCTTAAATTCAAAGGACTAGTTATAGTTTTTTAATGTCTTTCAGGCAAAGCCCCGGAATATCTAAAAACTAGGCTACAGACAGCGATTCCAAAGCGTACGCAATGCTCAAACAGTCTCTTGCTATTGGCACAACCACGTATCCTTCTGAAGAAAGTGGGTGAAGCAAGCTTTGGGGCCTGGAGCCCTAAGAACTGGAACATAATCCCTCTCCACCTCAAACAGTCCACCACACTGCAACAATTCAGAAAACGTCTTAAGAACTTTCTTTTTGATGTCTAATCGCCATTTTATGCCCTAAGATCTCTCAGGACGTGTTAGTCGCCATCGCGGCTATTTCTCTTTCCCTTCTTTTTCAATTTATATTTTTTGTTTGTTATGTTATGTAAGCGCCCTGAGACCTTTGGGTGAGTGATTGCGCTATATAAGAAACTCTTTAGTTAGTTAGTAATTCAGGGAACCCGGACACGAGTTTGGAGGCAGCCAAACTCGTAATGAGACCCTGTGTCTTTATACTTCTTTTCCTTCTTGGTCTCTAGGAGATGGGTTGTAAATCATGTTCAGTGGAAATCACACATACAGTCGATAGCTCTTTAAATAAAAAAAAACAAGTTATGAAGAAAACACCAGCCCAAAACACTTAGAGAAAATGAAATAAAATTGTAAAATTGTTTTTATTTACCCTTGTTTTCTTGATTTTCTGTGAAACAGTGGTTTTCTCTGTAACGACCGCACCAGCAAGCAGGTCCACCACCTCTGATATATGTGCCTCCTCTTCTAAATCCTGACCTTGTATACATTCTTTGAATAGAATATTGATTAAAAAAAGAATCAAACATTTTTTAAATTAAAATCTTTCATTGCACCCATTGCTTACTTACATACCCTTGTAAACAGTGTACGTCATTTAGTCAAAATATACATTTCGAATTTCACCTGATTGATCGAGTACACTTGCCATCAGAGATCACTGTGCCGAACATACTGACTGTAATGTTGCCCTCAAACATTTTGTAATGTATTCTGCATTAGGGAGAAATTGTAACATTGGAACTGAAATGATAAAAGTTTGAAAGACTGCACGTTTATAAGAATGTCACTGTCTAATAGTATGCTATGTAGAATTTACTTTCTTTCATTTAAGGGAACTGTCAGTACGCATACCTCATACTCTGGACCAGCTGCAAAGGATGATGTAATTGTAGTCGAAGTACCAACATCCGCCTGTAACACAGTACGTGTTTCAGTATGGATGAAAACAGCTAAATGAAACAGAGACAATGAGATGCAGAAAAGGGTACATATAAATAGAAACCCTTCAATGACACATAGTGTAAACAATCGACCGGGTACACAAACAGTTTCATATTATTTGAAATTGCAAGCATAATACAATTTCGTAATTGTAAAGTAAAAAAAAAACCTGGTAGGCGCTAGAAGTTGTTGTTGACTCAGGAAAGAAAATGAATGCAGAATCTTGCTCCTTCATTTTTAGTGCATTGTCACAAAGTGGTAAAAGGGAAAATTAGATTTGCATTAGATATGTGAAAAGATCCAACTCTTGATAATATGAACTCAACTCCTGCAAATCTGTAGGGCTCACCATTGGTATACTGGACGTATCGGTGTCGTCGTCACTCGCGAGGGTCTGTGCTCCAGTCAGTATGCTCTCCTAAAAAAAAAGGACATGTGAAGCACGCGATTACAAAAAGATTATGCTTCTTTTGAAGGGCACTATGGCATTGTTTTCTATGGTCATAAATACTTTCTATGATGCTCCATAAACCAGGGACATAAGTGCAGTAAAATGTGGTATAGATAAAAAGTAATACAATCTGGCAAATATACAATTCATCATCCAGGACTCACCTGAGACAGCGTGTGCATGAATAGAGTTGGGATTGCATTTGGAAGCAATTTACAGGACGTTCTGAGTGGATGCTTTTTGTGTGGTCGTACATACCCTGGGTAAAGTGCAGGCTGCAGATGCGGAATCGATTGGCCCTCGAGTCTCCCAAGACAGCCACAACTCTACTTTCAAGATCGTCCACTGGAAATCCACAACATCAAACCCATTCTCTTATTAAATTGATATTCGTTGGGATAGTGCCCATACTTTTGACATGGCTCCTAGAATGGCAACCGTAAACCATACAAGCAAGCAGGCATTCTTGGAAAATCTGTATAAAGAAAGTACACATAATTAAAAAATCTACTGAAATCATGAGATTGATGGGATTATATCAAACTTTTCTATGCAATGTTAATTTTGGCCAAATAACCAAATCCTGTGTAGCGTAGTCGAATAAACACTGGGATAATTTTCATAAAGAATTGATTAATGCGATGTAAATCGTTACTCGTACATTGAATGTACTTTCATGCATCAAAAGGAAACATGCTTATAGACATTGTTCGTGAAAGATGCAATTCTATCACAATTGCCACTGATGAAATTTGCTATATATCGAGATCAGAACACTTCAAACAGTAGACAATCGTAAAGTCATTGAGATGAATGGACATTACACTACTAGGTACATTTGTTCAAAATAGATAGACATTTTGAGATAAGAAAGAGATGATTAGGTGACCTGCCCTTACCTTGACTAACAAACAATTGGATTCAGCAAGCAGGGTAGTTAGTAGCAGGAGAACAGGTAGCATGATCACGAGTTGACTTCCTGTGCTCACAGATGCTTTCAGGATAACTATCAAGGGTTTATAAAGAATTAGAAAAGTGGGTGTGTATGTGATGGAGAAAAGGACCGGAACACTGCTGAATGGAGACACACTTATGTGGATTGCAGGGTGCGGCCTGCCTCAAGGGAGCCTGCCTGGAGACACTGGGTCTGGCTAGGCCATGTGAGCATTGGCACCTGTGTGGAACATACCTTTGTGTACATGGTGTTTGGCCCCTCGGCCGTTCCCACCCTGCCAGCCCCCTTGGGAGGGCACGGCCACAGGTGCGAACTGCTATTGATACTGGAGGGGCATGAGGCATGCAGAAAAGGGCCAGAACACTGCTGAATGGAGACACACTTATGTGCACTGCAGGGGCACGGCCTGCTTCATGTGAGCCTGCCTGGAGACACTCGGACTGGCTAGGCCATGCTAGGCCCCTGCGCGGAAGATACCTTTGAAGTGTACATGGTGTTTGGCACCTTGGCCATTCCCACTCTGCCAGCCCTGCCAGGACAAGTGAGCGTGTCCTTGATTCAATGAAAAATTGAAACAACTATTCATAAAAGATGATTTTTATTTTATTTTGTTGCTGATGTTGATAGCATAAATGTACTACAAATTGTATACTTTGGGTTGCAGCACAGTGTGGGAAAATCCCCTGTACTGACCGCTGTCAATGGGGAATTTGGCTCGAATGGCACCAACGACACAGGCGGGTATTACTCTTTGAACGCAGTATCCAGCCCTCCCATGAAGCCACCATGTAAATGCACGATAGGCCACAAGCCTGTACCACCTGTGCAAGTGAAACATACAAACTGTATTTAAATGAACATGATAAGTGTACAAACCTTAGTTGAAAATGCAATCTTGTATCCTATGGCATAGTTGCCAGTACAAATGTTACTTCATGGATCAATCGACTTGGGCTTTAAAGTGTAGACACATTACAAAAGTGAACCCCCATGCAATCCATAACGTTTGGGGGACAGAGAAATATTGTTTCATGGTTGTACGTGAAAGACATATAAGATGACCACTATGATTTCCCCAAATAGCGAGAGATGTATTGAATTGCCAGACTACATTCATTTGGCAGTGATAGATTAAAGTTACGATAATATAGGAGAAAAACCTAAAATGTTATATTTCCTAAGTTACATCAGATCTAGAGTACACTTACTCGTTACTTGGATTGCGAGGGTGAACTATTGCATGAAGTTCGTGCATAAGCACCATCATAATCCGCAACACAGACCTTGTGAGGCAGGCTGCCCTGATGTCATGCAGCTCGTAGCGCATTGCGGCCATGTCTCATCTTCCGATATGTAGGCCAAACATCCAGAGTTTTCTCTTCAGCAGCAGTTCTTCTTCTCGGTTGGCATGACCTTGCACCAATTGCAGGTACACCAGGTGGAGACGTCGTCCATGCGACTACGCTCTGGCTCAGGATCCGGTGATTCATATTCTCAACTGTTGTTCGATGCCCCATCGTTTCTGCATCTTTCTCTTTCAACTAATTCCACCTCAGAATACTCTGGCTCGTACTGGTAGGGCTGTATTGTTGCCATTATATGACAAAATTAAAATCAATAGTAATGCTAGTACTAGTATCTGTTTGCACAGTCTACGAGCAACGAAGATAGCTGAACAGAGCAGAAACGAGTCACAGGATATACAAAAAAAGACAGTGAAACGATTGAAAAAGCAACTCTGATGTTGTCTGATGAGCAGCGTCTGTTTATACTTATTGAGGAAAGAGGTGCTATTTCCATGGAGACATGTCATTAGCTGGTGCACAGAGAATGTTGACACAAGACGTGCTTTCGCATTGTGAAATGGGCTGTACGCGTCTAGTGATGTCAGCTTCAGGGGCGGGGGATATCACTTAGTGCCGCAGGGGCACTTGAACTTAGGGCGATGGATAGATAAGATTAGCACAAGATGGCCGCGCCCTGCTGCCTGATTTTGCATGTGTAAAAGTGCAGAAAACTATGGTAAGGTGCATAGGAAATGTTTTTACGATTGTTCACAGTTTGCTTAAAACCACATGCCCGAATGCTCAGGACAATAACATTTTTGAGCGCATTATTCCTTTAACCCTGCAATGCAAAGTGACCTTCACAGCTGTCACAAGGGGATTTTCACAGTGGACACTTATTTCAACATCTGCCCCTCCTCCACAGCAACTTGCCCGCACCTGACACTCCCTGTGCTAATAATTAGGGAAAAGGGAGTAAGGTGACTGTAAGGGCGGCGAGAAGGGGAACTGGACATGGATTAATCCATTCCTGGGCACCCAAGGCACACGATAGAAAAAACACTAAAACCAGAGCCACTGAACAGTAGCCAGTGGAAAGCACATCATTTTATATCACATACAACACCCCAACCATCCTGCTACCATTCTGACAATGCATTTGACATATACAGGAAATGCCACAGTGCTGTGGCATTTGTGAATCTGGACTCACATGGAAAGGGAGAAATAATCTTTTCTGGTGATAGTGTCCCTAAAAGGAACATCAGGTAAAAGAGCATTGGTTAACCAATGGCAGCGGACCTGACACAATATATACTAATATCATTTATTGATTACCTTCTAGAATGTGAGTCCCAGAGCTGCATTGGTCATGTAGGTGGGATCAAACGGTTTTATGTTATAATCCTGCCCAATGGATACCACTCCACCAAAAAACTGCCCTTTTTAGCCACTGCAGAGCGGCCTCCAGGAAACCCCCTGATGACATTTCAGTCAATCAGAGGGCTTCACCACTCAAACCCCATTTGAGCCACTCCCCTGACACATGAACCTCCCTGCCCTCCTTCTCTGCCAAATTCAGGTCATCATGCATCTACTCTCCCCTCATCCTGCTTGAAGGAGACACTTCCGGGCGTCTTCCAGCACCACCTGTTCCGGTGCAGTCACCTTGATGGCGTTACCTGGGCAGTCGGCAGTCTCTTTAAGAGATGGCCCAAGAAACACAGTCTAAAGATGGTATAACGATCAAACTGGGGGACACTTTTGAATTATGTCTAATGATGAGATAAGCATGCCCTGCTCAAACATTAGCAGCAGGCCAGTTTTTATGTGACCCCTCCTTAGTCGGAATGAACCGGTACATTGATCAGATTAATTTTAATACATTTTTCTAATATGGGGCTAGTCATCGGTGGGGGTACATTTAAAGGCACCAAACAGAAGTACCTCTCACATGAATAGCAAGATGTTAAACACTGAAACAAAAATGGCCTGGCATTCATTTTAGTTTTTCAAGTAAAGTTAACGAGCCAATTGGAAAGGGGCCTATCTGTCATCACCAAAGCACAAGCAGCATTTTAATTTACAAAAGAAGGTGGAATCAAAGATCCCTGTCATATGGAAAACAGGATTGTTAAACATTGAAATAAAAATGGCTTTAAAAAGCAAAAGTGTAAAAGAATATCACTGCTCACAGAAAAATGTCAGGAAAACAAAACATGATTTGTGGGTTGGCAAAAGCAATGTATACTATATTTCACCTACAAAACTCCAGTGACATTTGAAGAGCCACTTTGTCTTCATGGAAAATGTCAGCCCAAGGCAGACCCTGTTTCTGGCTGTAGTCAAAACGTCACAAAGGAAATCTCCCACTTCCAGCCTGGATGTCACATCTCCCATCTTATGACCACCCACAATAAAATGTCCTGCTGAAGGTGTCAAAAGCCGAGAGTTCTCCAGACCTACTTGCTCTGAAAGCAGTGACTTCAAGGAATGTCACCCTTGTCTGGAGCACGACTAATATGTGTGAAAATGGGGGCACCCACTTAAAAAAGCAAGCTTCCAACACAAAGGAGACAGATTAAGGTACAGGCTGACCCAGTGAAAAAAAAATGGCTGGAAGCAGAAATTGCCATTTGTCTGACAGGAAGATTCACAATTAAGTTAAAAGGACTAATATCATCTAGGCCTTTTTCTCAGCAACCATAATATGGATTGATTTCATTTTTGTGCCATTGTTTATGTAATTTCTAGGCAATTGTGGGGATATAAAATGCATCTACCTGTGACTCTGAGAACTGTAATTGCCAGTTACACTAGGTTCCTGGCTGATGTGAACATGTTCCAAATGTGAGAGTCGGTGAGTGGGTGGAAAATGAAATTAGGGATATGCTTAACAACTTACATATTCATAACTGTTGTGCTTTTTATGGAAATGGCAGAAAGGTCATGGCTGTGATAGATCGTACAGATTTGGTGGTCGGCTTATTTAATTCTCCATGATTAGCTAAATTAGAAAATATGCTTAATATGGCAGTTGCTAGTAAAATTATGAAGTTGTGATACATAACTAGTCTTTTCAAAAAGTTGAAAGGAGAACAAAGGAGCGACTACAAATAGGAATTGCCATATGTTGCTCCAGTTCCCTAAGCCAATCCTGACTTGGAGGCGGGGTTTGGTGGAGAGAAAAGGGTAACGGTCCAATCCTAGTGGCAGGTATTATTGCAGAGTACTTCTGCAAGATTGTAAAATTGGTGGTGTCATCGCTGCTATATAAGGGGGACTGTACTAGGACAGAGGACACACACAAAAACCAGACAGACAGAGAAGGAGAAAGACAGGTGATAGAGAGAAGAGGCAGACCATCAGGAAAGCTGCTGAAACGTACCATCTGACAGCTGTAAGGAGACACCAGAGGAGATTGCTGAGAGTGCATCTGGGAGGAGCTGTCTATTTCTGGGAAGGCCTCAAAGCTGACTGGGTACTGTGGTGCAGAGCGGGAGGCCATCTTTGAGAGTGGAGTGACCAGACCCCTGCCCTATCTTGCCAGAGTGCCCTGAGATGCAACTGGCTTTCCTGAACCTTAAACAGAGACTTACCAAAAGGTGGGGAGAGTTAGTTTGTCTTGAATCATTTTCCTTTATAGTGGGTGAGGGGGAAAAACTGTGTAGATCCTTAGCCTATGTAACCAAAAATATGAATTTAATTCTCCATTTGGCAGAACACTACAGGGTGAATTTTATTAAAATTTGAAATTACACTGAAAACTACAGCCTCTAATTTAATTGGGTAATCCTTGTTGTCCAGCTGACCCCGACTTCTTTAAGGAAAAGGGGTGTCTTTGTTCTTAATTCAGTCCAACATTTTTAACAAGCAACCCCAACACAGGCCTTTTAGTAAGAGCTGTTCTGAAATCCATAATTCCCCAAAGCATTCCAATTTTCTGTCTGACTTCCCAACATAGACCAAAGCAAGGGGGGTCTGAAAAACAAAGTGATTAATCACCCTGTGTTTGTTTTAAACCAACGGTTTGGGCAAAATTATAATTGACATATGTATTTTTACCAATCTTGAGATCCTACTGCTAGAGTTTAAAGCCTGCAGGATAATCAAAATCACACAATGGTACATAAATGCCTTTCGTGATCAGTGTAATTATTTTGTGAAGGGAAATTTACAGAAAGTGAATAATTGCGATTGTGTCTTTTTAACTCACTTTTGTGATTTATGTATGCTGGGAGAAGTTGATTATGTTGTGCCATGGATAAAGTGTTATTTTTTACATTTCATGCTAATTTCTATTTCTTTTAATTTAAATAAATACCAATATATTTACTGTAAACCGGCCTGGTTCTTGGCTCATTGTTAGGTCAGTAGCTATGGATCCAAGGGGCATGATATGTGTCTGAGATAGGGCTAAAAAAGAATCTGTTAAAGAGTTTGTTGAACAACCACTTGAGTGGGGAGGGAAGGGAGTCCCTGTGTTGAGGGTGGCTTCTCATTAAACCGTTACAAAGTGAAGGCTCGTCTGGGATTTAGATTCCTATTCCTGACCCATGACAAGTACATTGTGACAGTCTATTAATTTTGATGCAATTGCATTAAGGAGGAGGGAAAGTAATCTTTTTGTTGTTAAAGTGCCACTAGGATTTGACTCCTGAGTTCCAGGGAGATGTATGGGTAGAAAATTAAGTGTGTATAAGAATTTATTTGAGTGAGGCAATCAAGCAGGAACAGGGTGAGTTTGCCTCTGCATAAAGAAAGTTTTATTAAAGTGCAAAAAGCCAATTGTGAAAATGACAAATTGGGGAAGCCAGGGAGCATCTCTTAACTAAATTATTTCTCAAAGGAGAATGGGTTGAGGACGATGCAGGAAACTGGCAAACCAGAAGTGTGCGGAAGGTTACCCCAGTAAGCAAAGATATTTGGCTTGAAGTTGGAATATTGCACAAAGCACCTGAGGCATTTTATATGACCACAATTTTTGTATTTTGTGTTTGTATTTTCATTGTATTCATAAAGTGCCTTAATCCAAAGTGCTGGACACAGTTAAAATAAACCTTACATCAATAATGATAATTATAATGGTCAGACAACCACAATGCTGAGAGCTAACAATCGGGAACAATAGAGAGATGATTTTTCAGAGACCCAAATAAGAGAGTACACATAGATGGACTGAAGAGAGAGAGGGAGAGTGTTCCAATGAATGGGAGCGAGAAGCTGAAATGACCGAAAGCAGGACTGAGCAAAGGAAGGGGCAAGAACATTCAGCCTAAAGAGGGAAGAAGAACGAAAGGAGCGAGAAGGAGTGTAAAAAGACACAAGTGCAGCAGGATAAACAGGAGCTAAACCATAAAGAGATTTGAAGACTAAGCAGAGGAAATTAAATTTAAGTTGAAAATGGAAGGGTAGCCAACCAAGTGAGACAAGTGATGGTGTGAGAGAGTCACGATAGGAGAGTGAACAAAGTACCCAAACTGAAGAATGGTAAACAGATTTTAAAGGAGAAAGACGAGATAATGGAAGACCAAATAGTTTAACAGAACAGTAAAAAAGCTGTGAGGAAATAAGAGAAGAGGTACGAAGTTTAGTAGAGTGGAAAGTAAGAGAAGAACGAACTTTACGAATATTATAGAGATGAAAATGACAAGAACGAGACGTGAGAAAAATGTGGTGAGTAAAAAAGAGGTTGGAGTCAAAGTAAAGACCAAGATTACGTGCGATAGAAGAGATAGAGAGAGTTGAAGGCTGGAAAGAGATAGATGATGGTGCAGGAATGGGAGAAAGAGTGTTAGCAGGGAAGAATAAGACCTCAGTCTTCCAGTCTTCCTGGAATTTAAAGTGAGAAAGTGAGATGCCATCCAAGATTTGATGGCAGAAAGACAAGTTGTAAGGGTATGATGTATTTCCGGAGTAAAAGATGAGAAGCATAGAAAGAGTTGCGTGTCATCAGCATACAAGTGATGAGAAAGTCCAAAAGATGAGATGACAGGAGCAAATACTGCAGTATATAATGAGAAAAGGAAAGGACGCAAGACTGACCCTTGGGACACAATGGGACACAATGGCTTGTGATGAACAAATACAAATGGCTCAGCTAACTGCTCAGTTATATTTTCATTTGCTTTTAGTGGAAGAGTGTTGGCAACAGGGATGTCATTTCACCGAAATGGCTGGGGTAGCGCAAGTGACATCACACGACCTTTGACCACTGATGACATCACAGGAAGTGATGTGATTTGACCCCACCCAGAAGTGACATCAGAGGAAGCGATGGAACACGACATTTCACCCCTCGACAAAACAGGAAGTGGTATCACAAAGGACTGTTTCTAAGTACACTACAGAAAATATGGTTATGCTATCACTGTAAAGTGATGATCCATTTCATACAATAATAGATCACCATATGGATCGTTAATTTCAGTGCGTTTAGGCCCATATTACCAAAGCACTGTGAATGCAAGCAGACGTCCAAGGCCAAATGATAATGATGTGTTATTATATAGCACTTACGCTTAAGACTTCATATCAGACAAATACACATACAATATCACCAAACCTGTGTTGGTAATGATAAATTATATCAACCTCAGCAGGATGAAAGGATGAGTTGCCCTTGCTGGGAGTCGAACCTGCAACCTGCAGATCACACACACATTGCAGCAGCCAGCGAACAACCCACTGAGCTATATAACTGGCTATAGCTATCAGAAAACCAGCCACTCCAGAAACAATGAGCCACATGCTGCTGGCCACAGCCCATGAGCCTCATTTTTTAAAAAAAGAATACAAAAATATATATAATTTCTTTTTTGATTTTCTTTACGGGTGGCAGGGGAGACCACAGGGGTAGCAATGGAAACCTCAAGGATCGCAGTTGTGACCCCTGGCGACCCTAAATGATTTCCATGGTTGGCAAAATACTGAGGCTAGTAGGATGAATCAGGCTGGAGACCTGTCACAGGCCCAGGATTGTGTTCAACAACTCAAAGCGAGTTAGAAACACTGCAGCAAGAGAGTGCAGAGCACAGTTTCATGCACTGAAAAATGCACAGAAAGAGTGTGTAGAAAATCTGAGTGCACTGCAAACACAAGCTAAATGACCAGCCTGTTTATAATAGAGTCTTTTTGGAGGACAGTTTCACATTCCAATCAGAAATAAAACAATAAAAAACAGAAAATAGTCAATTATCAAAGGGGTTGATTCCCAAAATGACTTTGATCAGATACATCAGCAGGTAAGTACTCTGAAACAACAGAGGACGCAGCTGGCTTAGGAAAAAGATCTCTTGGATTAGGATAACAGTGTCCTGTTACAGAGGATAATTCAGTTAGAAATGGAGGTAGAAAAGGAACAGTCAGGTTCTCACGAAATGCCCAGAATTAGAGAAGAAAGGAATGAGCTTCTAGAGTGAGGGAGGCAAATAGCAGCTGAACTATTAGAGGCAGCACGTAAGGCTCACAGATGGAGAATGAATCACTTCAGCAGGGGGTGCAGAAAACAAAGGATCGGTTGGTAGCTCAGAGCAGGGATAATGATATTAATTAGGCATTTTATTGAATTAAAAAGCCAGCTCTCTGACCAGCAACAGCAAATAAATAAAGAGAGACACAGGTGTGAGAGCCTCACCAAGGAAATTTAAAATTATAAACATGACCTGAGGCACTCTGACCAATCAGGATATGGGACAAGGCCCATTGATCAAGGTGAGGTGCCCTTCCCAACAGGGGCCTCATGCCAGTCATTTACAACCTCTTGTGCACAAATGGGAACTGTCCTCATGCATGCCACCTATCCAGAACGGGGCGACATGAGGCAGTTAGACTTACCCAGGCCTAGCCCAACTGATCAAGAAGACAAGTCCCTGTCTGATATTGGTGAGTATTCATCTCTAACACAGAGAAGGGAAAGTGACCAGAGCTGTGTGTCCTGGGAAGAAAGGAATAATACGCTAAGTACTTCAAACCATGAAAACTCTTATGAGGAGAAAGTCAGGGAGTTAGATTGGCTAAAGATGCACCTACAAAGAGACCACCCTGCCCACTTCTCTGAAGGAGGAAAGCAAGACCCTCAGCCTAGTGAGGGCATTCTAAAAACCTCGGTATATTTAGGGGAAGGGGGGAATTCTCCAGACTCCCTGGTAGGAGGGATGAGGAAACTGGGTTCTATCGTGGGCCTGAAAGGAACTCCAGGGGGGGTGACCAAGAGAGTTCACTTTGGTCCAGGCAGGAGGGGTCCAGACCCTGTGGTTCTAGGAGATATTCCCAGTCTCATAGATATAGGGAGCACTTAGTCAGAAGGTGAATGGACTCAAGTACAGAGCAAGAAAACGACAGTAAAGCAGAGCAAGGGTTTTATGAAAGACCCAATAAGACAAATCAAAGCCATAAAGAGCTTCCTGACCCCATATCACAAGGATGCCAAGTATTCCTTATGGGAGCACCTGGAACTTTATCAGCAGATGATGGCATAATTCCACATCAGGAATGATGTGAATTGTATAACATTTGCTAAATGGACATTCTCACCTGAGTACTCCAGTTTCTTTGCAGGACTGGAGGACCAAGATCATCATAAATGGTCCAATTATAAGGTGCCCATATTGAAATTTGTTTCCACCCATAGGAACCCACAAGAGGCCTTTGAGGCTGCATATAACTTGCAGTGCAGGAAAGATCAGGTGCCAGGGTAGTTTGTGCAGGAACTAAAGCACGCATTTGCTCAGACTTTCCGATGGGTGAACTCAAAAAGTAGGGAGTTCATAACTACATATTTCCATGCTCTCCCCAAATACATAATGGGCCTCATTAGAGTGTGGCGGCCACGGAATGAACGGTGCCGGTAAGGGACCAGCACCATTCATTCCGGGCTGCCACATTACGAGTTCTGCAGCGGGGCCTGCTCTTCACCCCTGGTCAGACCAGACGTGCAAAGCGGGACCCGCTAGTAGACCAGGATGCTAAAAACGGGACCATCATTAACGGCCCCATTGTTAGCATCCTCCCCATTCCATTGAGCCCTATGCGGACTCAAATGGGAATGAGGACGTACCGTGGTCTGGGTCCCGCGAAAGGGAATTACTGGGCCCTCCAAGGTCAGAATGGCCCGGTAAGTCAGCTTTTGCGGGACCCAGACCCGAGTTTGGAGGTAGCCACGCCGCTAAAAATGGCATGTTACCTCCAAACTCGTAATGAGGCCCAATGACTCCGTTCGCGTGACTTTCACAAACATAGGACCCTGGATTGGGTGATCGAACAGGCCACCAGGAATTATGAGGTGCAAAAGCCTGCTTAGAGTAAAAATACTGTCAAAACCCTCTCTCCATTGGATCTTGCGACAGGGGGCCTAAAAGTAACCCTCCTGCTAACAAGCAAAATGGAAAGCAGAAGGGACCCCCCAACCCGGCCCAATCGAATGGTAGTCAGGCAGGGGCCCAGGACAATGATCCCTCTGACCCTGCCACCTATATAAGTCTTAGGTAAAAGGGTACTAAACCAATCCTGGGGTATGTATACACTCCCCCAGCACCAGGGGGACTAATCAGGTATGTACTGCCGCGGGAAACTTCCCTCCATACTTCCCGCATGAGAGAAGTATCACTCCACCTCCCAATCTGAATTTTTTCCCCAGATATCCCCCAAACCAGAACTTCCAAAACAATCCTCCTCTCTCTCCTCGGTTCCAGGACAACAGACCCCTGAACCTGGGAGAAGGGAGATTCAGGCAGAAAAGTTATGGGGGGAATTCCCAGTACCCGAGCTACTCCGGTAGAAGGGACAGTTACCCCTTTCAGGAGAAGCAGAGGTATGACTTGAGACCTCCCTAACACCCAGAAAAGGTCTTGCAACTGGAATGACAGGTCCAGCAACTGACCAATGATGTGGGGCACATGCTGAGGGCTCAGTCCAACTCTCAACCTAACCCTGCTTCCCAGAATTCCCCAACACCCAGGTCTGATGCCCCAGCGGGGAAATGACAGCAGGAAACCTCTGATAAATAACAGGCTCCGGAGGAGGGGGGCCCCGGTGGAGTGGAGATGCCAAGCCCTTGAAGAAGCTTCATTTCTCACCCAAACAGAACCCCTAAAAACCTCTCATCCTGAAAGAGTCTCTTATACCCCCAAAATGCTAGAACACAAAGAGCAAAGGGTAAGTAGGAGAGGCCAAAAAAGAACCCACTTTAAAAGAGAAGAATCCCTGGAAGATTCAGGTAAGCATACCTTCTCTTTTTTAAACAGGGGGATCCCTCCCAAAGACAAATGGGTCCCAAAAGACCCTGAGTGGGACAGGACAAGTATGGAGACCGACCCAGAACCAGAAACGATTTAACCCCAAACATGTGAGCCAAACAGAAGTGAAAAAGAGGTGGTGTCCTTTCTCCAAACAGGTTCTGAGAACTGTTGCCAGGTAACGGGGGATAGCCACGGAGCCAGGGAAAAAGAGGATTCCCCAACAACACCCATTGTGAGTTGCAAAGTGGTTTTTTTTACAGATTCCTGAACTCCAACACAGAAAACTGCCCAAGATCACACAGTGTCAGAGTTCAATATTAAGAAAATCACCAGTGGCCTGTCAAATAACTCACACTTTCTTTGCACCTTGGAGGAGAAAGACGGCAGATTTTATGCACTGGCTAGGATGCAGGGTCAGTGTGAATTGACAGCTCTGGTGGACACTGGATCCCAAGCCACCCTCCTGTCAAAAAGGGCCTTTGACCAACTAAACTCAGGATGGGGGAGGGCCACCAAATTCCACTCACACCACTCCCTGGACAGCTCCAAAATGTCAACGGGAATGATATTTCCGTTGAAGGGACTGCAGATCTGGACATAAAAATTGGACGGCACCGGCTGAAACATCCGGTGATCATTGTGACTCCAGAGGGCACACCTTGTTTTCTGGGGAACGATCTTGTGAGGAGGTTATCACCTCTGATCAACTATGTAAACAAAGTCCGCTGGACTCAGACTAACTGCCCTATCAGATTAAAAATTAGTACCAATTATGTAAGCCTGAATGGTACTGTCAAGTAATTGATCAACGCTCCGAGAGTTCCATTTAAAAAACAACCAAGTCCCAGACATCACAGTTATCTCTGTAAGAGAATCAACTGGTGATGGAAACCCTTCTCCATTCTTGAAAATCAGCCCTCCTCCCAGTTTTAAGTGGCAATCCACACTGGAAGGGAACACCCTAACATTTTACACCAGTCGAAAATCAGAAGAAACGTTGAGTCCCGTGAAACCAGACAAGGAAGAATCTGCCCAAAGTCTGACGGACATTCAGAAAAAGGGTGAGCTGTTTTTTCTCCCCATTCAGTTAAATGAGGGGAGGAACCGGTGCTTGGCAGAGTATGAATGAATAATGGAAGGAGAGTCATCAGCGAAGAATTATTCAGTAAACTCCCAAAAGATCAGACCATTCCCACATTTAAATTGATTGACAAATGGGAATAGGTCTGGAAACCCCATATTCCAACATTTCCTGCCTAGCAGGTGTATGCTAAAGATTTCCATTGGCAGGAAAAGTATAGACCATAATTGATGGGTCATGAGAGATGTCCCCTCTGCTTTTTATCTGGGAAGTGACATTCTCAACCGAATCGCAATCAATTTGGATCGAATTAATAATAAAGCCTGGTCCCGACTGGGGAGTAACCCCATGGGTTTTGACAACATTGAAAAAGCATTCCGGTCTGCTCAGTTGCTGCCTTATGTGGTTGAAGTTCAAGTGCGAGAAGACGTCACCAGCCCAGGACAGGTGCTACAATTTACTCTGCCCCTCAAAATTAAGCAAGGACATATCCTCAAACATCAGGACGCATATATAAATCTAAATTCCCATCTCCAACAACAAGGTTTATATTTAAATCTGACACCTCTACTAGACCTAGAACACAACACCATTTGAATATTGGTGGATAACAGCAACCCTCGAAGTATCGCAGACACCTTTATTGGAATGGTGATTGATGCCCAACATTATTCTCTGGATTTAGGTAATGAAATCATGGGACCAATCTCAAACGACTGTTTCGACATCAGCGACGGTATTCCTAGAGAAAAGATTCTTACTAGGCATGGGGGGAATTTCCTGGTATACTCTTCCTGGCCCTACAGTGTGGAAGAGGTGACCTATGATATTAGGAGGGTGGAGATAGTGTTCAGAGTCAATTACCACTACCTTGAATCCCCTGTCCAGGTCAACACCATAAAAAGCAATCTTTCCACCCAACTGGAGGATACTGTTGAAATTGCCAAGCCTGAGGTCTTTCCAGATTTCAGGCAGATGGTTGAGGAAAGGATCAATCTGTCTGATGCCTGTGAGATCGAGGAGCAAAGACAAAAGCTAAAACAGGTCTTCCTGGAATTCCAAGATATCTTTTCAGTAGACTCATATGACTGTGGATGCACATCCATTCTTTCAACCACCATTCCCACGTGCCCCGAGATGGCTCCCTTATTTGTGAAACAATAGCAGTTACCTCTGGCATCCACAGAGTCACTCAGAGAGATTATTAAGAATTTAGAATCCTGTGGGATAGTTTGTCTGATCCACCGTACCTTCAACAACCCAGTACTGAGGATCCTCAAACCAAACGGCCAATGGAGACTCCCTGAGGTCTGCACAAACGGGTCCACATGTCAAGATGGCCCCTTCCCTACATCGATCAGGGACTGGCCCAGATCCAAGGGTCAAAGGTGTACACCGCCATTAACCTGACCAACGGTTACTGGACAGTACCCGTGAGTAGGGAAGACCAGTATAAGCTTGCCTTTACCTTTGAAGGGCAGCAGTGCACATGGACCCATATCCCCTTTGGATGCATACATTCTGGCAATGAGTTTAAAATCTTCATACATAAGGCCATGTCCGATTTGGAAAAAAGGGGAAACCTGGCCTATGTGGATGATGTTTTGATCAAGAGCTCAAATGTGGAAGAACACATAGCAGAAATCCGCTATGTTCTTACCCAGTTTCAGAAGCCCGGAGCAAAACTGTCCTTTCAGAAGGCACAGTGGTGTAAGACCCGAGTGAACTTCCTAGGGCACGACATCCCACATGAGGGTCCTAATCCCCAGGCAAAGAAGGTGGAAGCCTTATTGAAATTTAAAGACCCTACCACTGTGTGAGAATTAAGAAGCCTTCTTGGATTTACTAATTATAGTCAAAAGTTCATTGAAGACTATGCAGAGGTCACTCAACCTTTGGTCCATTTATTAAAGGCTGGAGTCAAGTGGGCGTGGGGTCCAGAACAATCTGAGGCCGTTAAACAACTGAAAAGAAGCCTTTTCCAGGCTCCTTGTTTGTCTTACCCCATAAAGAACAAGGAGTTCTTCTTGGAGACAGGGATCCCAGACACTTGCCAAACAGCAGTATTGTACCAAAAGCATGACAAGGTCAACAAGGTCATCTCATACGCTAGCAAGACTTTGTCCTCTGTGGAGGAAGAATTCAATGACTGCGAGAAGGCACTCCTGGCAATGGTGTGGGTGCTGAAAAATTACCACCCATTCATACAAGGGGAGCACATCATTGCCGAGACTCCCCACCAACCCTTGCAGTATCTACGAAGTGACAGAATCCGGCTGGAACATTAGTAATTCCAGAATTACTTCCTGGATTCTGTCCATGCAAGGCTTTCCTGTGGCAGCCATATATGCGCAAAACAAGAAGAGTCCCCTAGCGCAAGGGTTGGCGGACGTGCATGATTGTGCTCAAGAAAACTGTCTCAAGGACGAAAGTCTAAGGACCAACAACAACATGGAGGCGTACTTAACTTCCCCACACAAGGGAGGTCATTACAACCTAGGCGTAAGGGGTTAACGGCACCGATAAAGGTGCCGGAGACATCAACCCGTTACCGCCTCATTACGAGTTCTGCTCACGGGACCCGCCAAGGACGTCTGGTAAGACCAGGGTGCTAACAAAGGGCCCATTATTTAAGGGCCCGTTGTTAGCACCCTCCCCATTCCCATTGAGCCCTATGGGGGCTCGAATGGGAATAGGATGGGTTCCTTGAATGAGGAATTACTGGGCCCTCCAAGGTCAGAATGCCCCGGTAATTCCTCATTCAAGGAACCCAGACCCTGTACCAGGTAAGGGGGTAGCCATGCCGCTAATAGCGACATGGTTACCTCCTACCTCTTAAGGACACCCAAGGTCTATGAAGAAGACACGTGTCAGAGGATAATCACAGTTATGTGGATGGGCGCTCCTACCATGTTGATAACAACGGGAGAAAAGAACTGTTTGCTGGCATTGCGAATGCATGGGTGAATAATACCCCGGAACTCTGTGCTAGTTATAAAACAGGACCCCGAAATAGTCAGGTTGCAGAGTTGATGGCTGTTTATCAAGCCATCCTCACCGCAGTTTACCACCAATGAAATGAACTGGTCATAATCACTGACTCTGATTAGGTCAGGAATGGGTTTGTGGAGCACTTGATTAACTGGAAGAATCGAGGCATGCTTTGTGCCAACAACAAGCCCCTAAAGCATGCCAAACTGATCCAGTCAATCGACGATCTGTTGACCTCCAATGAGATGACCATCTATTGGAAGAAGATAAGAGGTAGTTCCAAGATAGAGGGGCCAGATATGACTGGGAATTACCTGGTTGACCAGCTGCCTAGAACCAGAGCTCTGCAGGGGGATTTCATAGAAATGGAATCCCTGCTGGGTGAAACCCAAATGGCAGCTGTCCCCAGGTCACAAACTTGGGCTAAAAGCGAACTCTCAACAGCCGAGTGGAGTAAAGATACCCCAGATGCAGATTTGATCAATGCACAGAAACAGGATGCGATCATTGGGAAATTTTATTGACACATTGAAGACCCCGTAGGTTTTCCTCTAACAGAGCCGGATTATGCCGGTAAAGAGGATCTCCGGGTGTTGATGAAGTTTTCCAAGATGTTCCGGATCCAAGACGGTTTGTTGGTAAGGAGAGCCCTATCTGGTTGTGACCTCATTCCGAAGCCTGATGTTGAACCACGCCCATGACGTGGTCGCTGCCGGTCATAGAGAGTTTCATATGACATTGAAAATCTTGCACGAGGTTGCCTACTGGCCACACATGGGCCAGGCCCTCAACACTTACCTAAAGGGGTGTGTTCTGTGTGCTCAATTTCAACCCAGTTCACTCACACAAACAGCTCCCCTACAGAAAAGTGGAATGACACTGCCTTGGTCAGATTTGTAAGTCGATTTAATCGGGCCAGTGATTCGTTCCTCTAGAGGAAACATGTACATGTTTACTGTGACATGCTTGTTCACAAAGTGGGTAGAATGTCTACCAGCCACGAATTGTAAGTCAGAGACAGCAGCTGCACTAATGATCAACCAAATCGTCTCTCATTTTGGACTCCTGAAAAGGATTGTGTCGGACCCAGAAAGCTACTTTACCAGTGAGGTGATGGCAAAGATGTGGGAGATTCTAGGGGTAAAACGAAAACTCCACATTGCCTACTGCCTGGCCTCAAGTTCGGGGTGGAGAGATACAACAAAACAATTTTGAGTATCTTAAAGAAGTTTGTGGCAGACTCTTGGCCCCGTTGGGACATCCGATTGCTGCTTGTCCTGATGGCTATTAGGTCTACACCATCTTCTGCAACAAAGATGTGTCCATTTGAGCTCATGACCAGACAGAAAATGGTGTTACCACAGCGTGTGCTCTACAGGACTCAGGAGCAGACCATGATAAATGTGTCCACTACTCATGAGTACATTGAACATTTAAGGAAGCACCTCCAGCATGCTCTTGCTTATGCTCAGCACAATTTAGAAAAGTCGGCTGAAGGAATGAAGACCTACTATGATCTAAAGACCACTAAGAAAGAGTATGAAATAGGTGACAGGGTTTACCTGTACTATTTTCAAAGGAATCAGGCCAGGGAGTGGAACTTCCTCCCATCTTGGTGTGGTGCATTTGAAATTGTAGATAAAATATCAATTGTTGCTTACAAGATCCACATCCCAAAAGGAGAACTGACAGAAGAAAAATGGGTCCATATCAACCAGTTGAAAAGCTGTCATCTCAGACACGCTTTATGACTGATTGATGAGCCAAATGAAAGTTGAGCAGAGAAACCACCTGAAGAATGAAAGGGAAGGTTGACAAATGGGATTGGAAATATATATATATGGGAGTAATTTACTTGGTGTTATTGTACAAATGAAGAAAATAAATAAATGTGTTTGTGAAATGGAAATGTCATGTTATAAATGTATGTTGTTGTTGTTGTAAATTCTATGTAAATATTCCTGGGGAAAAATGTGTGTAAAAAGTACTGAAACTTTTCTATCTTTTATTAGAGAACAAACCTCCTTAACTTCCAGCTTGGAGGTGAGAATGGAATCCGTTTAGAACCCCAGGAAAGGAAGGAAGAAAGGGGGTGCCATGCCATACCCTCCAACCCAAAGATGGAAGGGGAGGCTGGAGTGCCCACTCTCAAAAGAAGGAGGAAAAGGGGGTGCCATTCCATAACCATCAACCCAGAGATGGAAGGAGAGACTGGAGTGCCAACTCCCTGATGAACGAATTTACACCTAATTAAACCCCACTCTGCCCTGCTCTTCCCCAACAAACTGTCATGGAATAACACATGGGGGGGGGCATTTGGGGTGCATTTAAAGGACCCAAACTATTCACATGAATAGCAAGATGTTAAAAACTGAAACAAAAACAGCCTGGCATTCGTTTTAAACAGGATTTTTAAACATTGAAAACAAAAACGGCCTGCTCATGTGTGTGCAAATAAAAACAGCTTTAAAAAGCAAAAGAGGAAAAAAATATCACTGCTCACAGAACCATGTCAGGAAAACAAAACATTATGGGCCTCATTACGACCCAGGCGTAAAGGTAGGATGACCAGAAAAAATGAAAAAACGGAATGACCAACATAAAAGAGGGACTACCCCATCGCAGCCCACCAATTACCGTCTCTCCACAACACGCCCCACAACCACCACCCAAACATATTTCCAGCACTTCTCCTTTCTATAAACTGTATATGATCTCATTTGTGTAGTTTTGTCTGTGAATCTTCGCATTTTAATTCAAAACAGGTGTTTGCTCTAATTGATATATAACGTGGCTTGCTGTACACTCATTTCCAAGCCAGTCTCCGTGGTACAGTCAGCAAGTGTTGTGACTTGTACCTGAAAGGTTGGGGTTTGAGCCAATCCTCCGACTTCAGAATCCTGAAAGTGTTGTGAAAAAAATTACAATTTTTATGACCGTAGCCACCCAACACTGCAAACCCCGGACGGGGTTTCTAAAATGAAAAAACACACGGGACCCATTGACGGAGGGAGATTTCCCTGGGACGTCTGGTCACCCGAGGTAGAGGGTTAACAGCGCTGGTAGAGCTGCCAGCGCCGTTAACCCCCTACCGCCTCATTGCGAGGTCTGCTCGCGGGTCCCGCTAAGGACGTCTGGTAAAACCAGGCGTCTTTAGCAGACCGCTAGCAGACCAGGATGCTAACATTGGCCCGTGATTAACAGGCCCGTTGTTAGCATCCTCCCCATTCCCATTGAACCCTATGGCGGCTCAAATAGGAATGGGGATGGACCGAGTCCGGCTCCCGGGGAAGGGAATTACCGGGCCCTCCAAGGTCAGAATGGCCCAGTAATTCCTTATTCCTGGAACCCGGACCCCAGTACCCGGCCTGGCTACCTCCATACTCAAAATGAGGCCCAATGTGTTGGTTGACAAAAGCAATGTATATTATATTTCACCTACAACTCTCCAGTGATATTAAAAGAGCCACTTTGTCGTCATGGAAAATGTCAGCCCAAGGCAGACCCTGTTTCTGGCTGTGGTCAAAACTTCACAAAGGAAATCTCCCACTTCCAGCCTGGATTTCAGATCTCCCATCTTATGACCACCCGCAATAACATTTCCTGCAGAAGGTGTTGAAATCTCAGTGTTCACCAGACCTGCTGGCTCTGAAAGCAGGGACTTCAAGGAAAGTCACCCTTGGCTGGAACACGACTAATATATGTGAACATGGGGCATCCACTTCAAAGAGCAAGCTTTCAACACAAAGGAGACTGATTAAGGTACAGGCTACCCAGTGAAAACAAATGGCCAGAAGCAGAAATTGCCATTTGTCCCACAGGAAGATTCACAATAAAGTTAAAAGGACTTATCATTTAGGCCTTTTTCTCAGCAACCATAATGTAGATTGATTTCATTTTTTTTACCATTTTGTATGTATTTCTAGGCGATTTTGGGAATTGTGACTCTGGGAACTGTAATGGCCAGTTAGACTAGGTTTCTAGCTGATCTGAACATGTTCCAAATGTGAGAGTTGGTGAGCGGGTGGAAAATGAAATTAGGTATGTGCTTAATAACTTACATATTCATAACTGTTGTGCTTTTTATGGAAACAGCAGAAAGGTGCCACATGGCCATGCTACATCGTACAGATATGGGGGTCAGCTTATCTAATTCTCCGTGATTAGCTAAATCAGAAAATATGTTCAGTATGGCAGTTGCTAGTAGAATTCTGAAGTTGGGATACATAGCTAGTTTTTGACAAAAAGTTGAAAGGAGAACAAAGGGGCGATTACAAATAGGCATTGCCATATGTTGCTCCAGTCCCCTAAACCAATCCTGACTTGAAGGCAGTGTTTGGAGGAGAGAGTAAGGTATCTGTCCAATCCTAGTGGCAGGGATTATTCCAGGGTACTTCCCCAAGATTGTAAAATTGGTGTAACGCTCACCTGGTATCCACGGGGACGTCACTCAGCCTGCTCTGACCTCTTACGACCTTGAACCCTTCCCTGGAGACTATTCGACTGCAGACTGGGCCTGAAACACAGGATTGGTAGAGTTTAACTCCCTATTGTCTCTGTGTGCTTGAACCCCTTCTTCCCCGGGGTGCAACCCTTCCCTTTGATCCACAGCTCACCTTGTTTTCTTGGATAGTGTGCTCTCCGTCCTGCCTTCAGCGCAGGGGCGCGTTGATTGATGCGGGCTCGTTGCTGCCTAGTTACTTCACTGGCAAGAGTCTGACAGGTAAGTATAATGAGTCTTTTGAACAGTTCTCTAACTTTGTTCCTTTTTCCTTCCTTAGATGATGGCCGGCGTCCGGGGATGGCGGCGTGCTGCTGAGATGATTAGCACTGAAGGTGAGTGAGAGCGCGATGCGCAATGCACCCTTTTCGTATTTGCATTGAACAGAGTTCTTTTTCTGTGTCTTTTAGGTGCCGCAACGTTTTCAGCGTGGATGCCGGTTATGAAGAACAAATGCGGTGGGTAAGCGCGGTATACACCGCCTCTAGATGTTTCCACGCTAAACTGGAGTGTCTTTTCCCTCATTCAGATGGATGAGAAGTTCCGGAGAGAGAGTTCCCCCAGAGCGGCTGAGATTCAGGTAAGCGTTTGAAGCTCGTACAGTATTTAAAAATAAGTGAAGATTTACAGAATGCTTACTAATGCCTTTTTTCTGTTCTTTTCCCTTTTCCGTAGGAAGCAGCGTGCCGAGATGGGAATGACACCGCCGAAGATGCCCGCAGAACAGAAGGAGCGATGACTGATGGGCAGAAGCGCCGCAAGGTAAGGCTGTTCCTAACGGTGTTCTTGTTCTTGCAGGAGCTGAGCGCAGAAGAAAGATGCAGGTCTACTGGAGACCGATCCGAGCACTGTGAGTGTCACGCTGCAGGTGCAGAAAACGCAAAGCATGTTGATCAGCCTGGGTGTGGCTTAAATAGTCTCTGGGTATCCCAGGTGCCTCTGGACTGAACCACACCCAAAAGACTAGACCGCACATGCAGTTCTGGGAACCAAAATATGTGGGGGCATCCATGTTGTCCCCATCAATGCACTACAAGTCCAATCCCCAATGTTATCCTATGGGAGTGAGTGAGTCTGGTGCCACAAGTGCCAAGTCTGTCTCTAAGTGGGTCTTTGGAGGGATGGAGAGGCCCTTGAGGGCCATGTAGGTGATCGTGGCCTGACTCCAGCCTGACATCTTGGAGGGCTGGGGACATGTGGGGCAGGAATCATGACAATTGGTGGTGTCATCAATTCTATATAAGGGTGACTGCATTAGGACAGAGGACACAGACAAAAACCAGAAAGACAGAGAAGGAGAAGGACAGGAGGACAGAGAGAACAGGCAGACCATCAGGAAGGCTGCAGAAACTTACCATTTGACAGCTGTAAAAAGACACCAGAAGAGATTGCTGAGAGTACATCTGGATGGAGCTGTCTATTTCTGGGAAGGCCTCAAAGCTGATTGGGTACTGTGGTGGAGAGCGGGAGGCCATCTTTGCAAGTGGAGTGACCAGACCCCTGCCCTATCTTGTCAGAGTGTCCCGAGATGCAGCTGGCTTTCCTGAACCTTCAACAGAGGCTTGCTATGTAAGTAGAACTAAGCCCTGGAAAACCAAAAGGTGGGGGTAGTCTGCTTGCCTCGAATCCTTTCCCTTTATAGTGGGTGGGGGGGTAAAACTGTGTAGATCCTTAGCCTATGTAATTAAAAATATTAATGTAATTCCCCATTTTGCAGAACCCTACAGGGTGCATTTTGTTAAAATTCGAAATCAACGAAGCTCACTTCCCAGAATGTGCTGAAAACTATAGCCTATAATTTAATTGGGTAATCCTTGTCCAGCTGACCCCTGACTTCTTTAAGTAAGAGGGTTGTCTTTGTTCTTAAATCAGACAAACCTTTTTATCCAGCTTCCCCAACACAGGCCTTTCAGTAAGGGGGGTGTGAGAGGTCTGAAATCCAAAATTCCCCAAAGCATTCAAATTTTTCTGTCTGACTTCCCAACATAGACCAAAGCAAGGGGGGGAGGTCTAAAAAACAGAGATAAATCACCCTGTGTTTGTTTTAAACCAAACGTTTGGGCGAAATTATAGTTGCCATATTCCGGAAGTGCTTGGAAGTGCGGCTGTTGGGCTGTGTCTCGCTGCTGGAATTGACACTTGGACTTGAGAAGCAGACTTTGCAGGCGAGGCGTCGGCAAGAGGAAGTTTGCAGCGCTGTCGCCGCGCGAAATGCGCAATTATTTTGGGACTTCATTGAAACTCGAGGACATGCCCACTGGTCCCGCCCACTGCCGGCCCACCTGCTACCAGTCACTTCCACTTCCTTAAAAGCACAGGTGCACGCGCATTTCGCGCGCGCATCCGGAAGTGCTTGGAGGTGCGGCTGTTGGGCTGTGTCTCGCTGCTGGAATTGACACTTGTACTTGAGAAGCAGACTTTGCAGACGAGGCGTCGGCAAGAGGAAGTTTGCAGCGCTGTCGCCGCACGAAACGCGCAATTATTTTGGGACTTCATTGAAACTCGAGGGTATTTATGTTTCCAAGGCTCTCAATGATTATCTTGATTTGACTTGACCGCGGGTTCACCGCGGGTTGTGCAAGAGGAGTGAGTTACTCATTCTGATTCTCTCCTCCCTTTAGACACGCCCACTAGTCCCACCCACTGCCGGCCCACCTGCTACCAGCCACTTCCACTTCCTTAAAAGCACAGGTGCACGCGCATCTCGCGCGCGCATCCGGAAGTGCTTGGGAGTGCGGCTGTTGGGCTGTTCGGCTGGCGGAGGGAGGAGGGGGTAAGAGCCTTTAGGGCTGTGCAGACTTTTATACTAGAGGCTGGTGTGTCTTGCTGCATAGGGTGTGATTGAAAGAGAGAAGGAAAAGAGAGAGAGAAAAAAAAATAATAATAAAATAAAAAAACATGAATTGTGTACTTCTGTAGCGATAATCAACTCACTTGTGATAAATGGGGAAAGTCAAGCTCGCGCCTCGCAAACATGCGAGGGCGGACTTTTTCATTGCGGTAAGCACTAGAAGGGCAAGTTTGGTCAGGGCAGCAGCTTTACCGCTGCCTGAGGCAAATGAGGAAGAGGCTGATTTACTACAGTGTGCGCAACAATGTTCTCAGTTAGAAAAACAGGCTGAGGGCCATATTGATCCATCGCAAGAGGCTGAATTCTTAAAATATGCTCAAGAACGGTCTCTTCTTGAGAAACAGAGTGAAGATATTATGGATCCTTCTCAGCCGCTCTTTGGGGAGGAAGAGACAGGGAGCATTGCTCATCCTAAAGAGATGGTAACTAACATAAATAAAGAGCAAGAGAACATGCCCAAGTTGAATGACAAGGATGTACATGATAATTGGAATTATGATAAACTGCTGGATTTCACAAATGGTACTACATTTGATAAGGAGAATAATATTGTGAGCAGTTTGAATTCCCCGCCGTCAGAATTCACGGTAATGATGACAATCTTTAACTGTCTAATTCTGTCGGAACTCCGTAAGCAAACAGAGTGTTTGACAAATTTAGCCTCCAACATCAAAGTACTACCAGATAGTTTACTTGATAAATTGCCAAAGTCTCTTATGAAAATAAAGGAGTGGGAAGGGGTTGAAAGGCCAGTGGACCTCACGAAGGAGCCCTGCCCGGAAGAGATAATTATGGTTGACGCCTCACAAGAACTGGCCCAAGATTCTAGCGGGTTGGGGGGGTCACATCCCGTTGGAGGACACTGTCCTAAGTTGTCAGGAAGTCACAACGAGGACAAATGGGTTAAATGGGTCTGAGGATCAGATGACAGAATTTATTTTGTCTAAAAGACAAATTAAAAAAATGGCAAAACAAAAAAAGAAAAACATAAACAAAAATGGAGCAATTACAAAAACATCTAGAAAATGCATGAGAAATGTTATTCAGGTTGAGCTGGATGAATCACCAACTAGAGGTATCAATCAACAGCAGAATAAAAACAGTCTAAAGGAGAATGGCAGGGGCACCAGTAAGATGAAGGATCAAGCCACTCAAAGTGCATACGTACAAGGTGATCTACCACTTTGTGAAGTTCTGAAAAATAAAAACAAAAAAGATGAGGTATATGAAATCTTTAATGCGTTCCTCCACAAGAAATAACAGCTAATATTGGGTGTCTTGCAAAAGCCAAAGAGACTAACATCCCCATTTATAAGGAGAGTCCCATGACCATAAATATCACGAAGATGAATGACATATCTGTTGATAAGGCCCCGGGAAGGAATATGATCCCCATCGTTGATAAGGGGGGCTTGGGGAGCAGGGATTGGAAGATCCCCCAAGGTAACGAACTCAAAATTCATTCGTGTTCGACTAGGGGCGATTCCAATCCCGGCAATCTAGAACCGGGATTGGATAGTGGAGCAGATAATCATGGTGTTCTGAACTCCGAAGTTACGGGGGAGGTACAGATAGGAAACATTTATCACCAGAACAATCAGAAAATAGCTGGTAAAATTCAGGAGAATGCCAATGATGAGACCCTTTATCAAAATATACTGAGAGTGCTAAGAGATAAACAACAGCAGGTGGTACCCAATAATGGGAGGGAATTGAGACAGATGAACACGAGGGAGGAGACCTACGAAGAATATTGTTCTGGAAGGAGGGGAGAGAGCAATGGAAGGGAAAATGGGATGAAGGAGAAGGATCAGCTCCATCATTTTCAGTTATTGGACCTGAAGGACCCGGTGAGACCGGATTTCCCAGCCATGGTTCTGACCACATTATTCCAGGAACAGAATAACATCTCCCTAAATCGACTGTATATTCTGTCTCTATTGGGTCAGATTCCTAACCTAAGTTTAATTGAATCTATAGACATATACCTGGTCGATTATATACATAGGCAGAGGCTGGATTATGTCCGTATAGTTATACCATCCCCTTTGGTCAGAAACCTTATGATGAAAGAAGGAGAAGAGCTGCATCATAGGGGTTTCGATATTTTTTAATATGTACGGTCCCAGTCACATCCAATAGTGACACCTCAAAATATAGGCAGAGAGCAGAGGGACAATCCTCTAAATAAGGAGGAAGGAGAAAGGAACGAGGAGAGGGCAAAGGAGGAGACACAGGATTGGAGATGGCTAGCTTTGTCCCTGAGAGAGTCCATTGAAAATCTCAAAAAACTAGGAAAGCCACTTTAGTAATGACAAATGGTACTTTGAAAGTGCTAACTTGGAACTCGAGAGGTTCGGCAAATCTCCTAAACAATGTGACTTTTATGAGGGATTTGGCACAATATGATCTACTCTTTATCCAAGAAACATGGTCAAAGGTCCCACTATGTTGGGAGGGATTTACGGTGTGTTCGCTATGTGCCCAAGGGGGAGTTAGGGGTCGTCCTAAGGGAGGCCTCTTCATTGCAGCAAAGAACCACTTGAACCCCAAAATTATAGGAGAATGGGCCTTTGCACATCATTTTCTGGCCGTGGGTTTCCTACTGACATACAATAATAGGGTTACACCTTTTTTGTTGGTTAATATTTACTGGAACCCGGCAGAATTACCGGGTAGGCAATTAAGGCTGGAACTATGTAACTTAGGGTCTTTATTGCAGAACTGGTTGTTAATTAATACAGGTGGCCAGATAGTGATCGCAGGTGATCTCAATGCTGCCATTCATGGCGACTCTTTTAGTGGGGATGTGCTGATTAGTAAATTGGGGAACAGAATCCAAGGGCTGACAACCTAAGGTGCAGGGGGAGGATGTGGTCCCACTTTGTAGAGATGTGGGGCTTGTAAATTTTGGTAAACCTTCAGCCAACTTGGCAAGCCAGAGGCTGCCAATCGATAATCGACTATATCATATGCTCAGGGGATTTGTTCAACTGTTCTGGTAATTTAGTGTGCATTGAGACCACCTTGAGTGATCATTGTATCTTGTCTACGGAAATAGGTATCACTGTGCCAATTGTGTCTAAAATTGGGTTTGAGTACAACATTATTGTCAACCAATCAGGGAACCGAATTTCATGGACGGGAACAAAAAGTATACCATTCACCGCATCCATGATTGCTGACATTGAGAATTTTTCAGAACAACAGAGGGAAAAGACTTATGCGGCGAGTAACTTTACAGAATATATTCGCAGTACTTTGGAAAAATTGGATAAAACTGATAATCGGGCCACTCAGTTTAGGAAAGACAGAGCCCATAATTTTGACCTGGAAATTAGAGATAAAAAGCGGGTCATGAGGAAAGAGATAAGAATAATTAAGAAATCGGGATTGTCATTTATTAATATGGTGGATAGGATCAAAAAAATCAAACAAAGCTATAAAAACTGGTCCTTACAACATAGAATAATCAAAGCGCAGACTGATGGGGAAAACCTGTTGACTTCATTAAGGGGTTCCAATTCAAGAAACTTCTGGTATCTAATGAATAACTGGGACAAACCCCAGAAGGAGCTATTAGTGAATCCCATTAATGAAGAAATGTGGAAGGGCCACTTTGTAAATATGTACTGTCCCAAGAAGGACGTGACAGGTGTCCCTGAGAAACAAGACATAAACTGGCAACTGAATTTTACCACCTGGGAGATAAGAAATCTAATAGTAAAATCTAAAAATTCTGCGGCACCAGGACCGAACAATCTGTCGAATAAAATCCTTAAATCAGACCCCGAATTATGGGCTAGAATACTTTCCACTCTGTTCACTAATATACTTGAGACCAAAACTTTTCCACTGTCCTGGAGGGTTGCGATTATCATACCCATATTTAAAAAGGGTTCCAGACTATGCCCAAAGAGCTACAGACCTATTGCCTTGGCTGACCCAGAATCAAAACTGTTCACGTCACTTGTTCTGAGAGATATCCAGAAATGGATTGTTGATAAGCAGGTCTTAGATATGAGACATTTCGGCTTTAGGAGAAATATGGGGACGGAATGTGGGGGGCTCATCTTGCACTGTTTGAGGGCCGAAACAATGAAAAAGGCGGAGACCTCGGTCTTTATTGCGTCAATGGACCTGAGTTCCGCGTTCGATTTAGTTGACAGGAATATACTGTGGGTTAAATTAAGAACTTTAAATATACTGGCAATCCTGTTGGATATTGTAAGGACAATTTATCCTCAGACGGATGTGAGAGTCAGATTGGATTCAGCGGGTACCCTCTCGGATCTTTTTACCATCCATAACGGACTGCGTCAAGGCTGTAGACTGGCACCCACAATCTTCAATCTATATGTCAGTGGCGCTTTTATGGCTTTACTAAATCAGGGGTTAGTTCCACCTAGAATATCGAGTATACGCATGGCCTGGTTAGCTTACGCTGACGATTTCCTCCTTATTGAGGTCAATCCGGACAAAACAGTTATTGTTCGTCTAGGGAGGAAAAATAAGAAATTAAACACGATGTCATGGGTTTCAGGGAACATAAGCATTAAAGCTGAAGGGGAATTCAAATACATGGGCTTTTCGATAGCAGGTACACTATCTAGACCACTACTACGAACTCAATTGAAACTTAAGGCTGATATTGCTATATCTCAAATGCGGGCCCTAGATGCAACATTTGGGAAATTTCCAATGATTCCTCTCAGAGAATATTGCACCAAAAAAAGGGATTCCCAGATTGACATATGGGGCTGAATTTCATCCCTTAGCATGCGAAAGTGAATGGGCCTCGATAGAAAGCTACATCTGGAAATCGGTACTGTATCACCTTCCGAAATGTATACCGTTCTATTTAATTAAGTATGAATTGGGTCTTAACTCGCTTCAAGCTTTGGTGACATGTAAAAGAATGATGTTATGGAGGAAATGTAATTCCTTGGACACCAACATGTTGTACTATTATGCTGGTCAAGACACTTCCAATCCTTTTATAGTGGAATTGAATGAGGAAATCTCAAATAGTCTAAGGATAATGGGAATTTCAGCCTCCTCCCTGATGACTAACCCGGCTAGTGTGAAAGAAAGTGTGTTGGGTTTTGACTGGATCCATACTAAAAACGCAATACTGAATACAAAAATATACCAACAAGTGTGTGCTTTTAACAAATGGTTGTGGGGAGTGACAAACTTTTGGACTGGAAAGGCGCTGGTTGGATTTGATAGTCCAGTATTTGTTTGTAGGCAGTTTGCACAAAAAAAAAATAGATGGTCCAGGTTGTTGGTGTGTTAAACATGAGATTTTTAGGTTTATTCCTTGTTATAATCAGCACCAATGAAAGACATCATTGGATGTAAATGTAATATTCATAACATGATGATATGTTACACAGCCGACGCGCGTTTCAACCTAAGTCTTTTTCAAGGCTGTGTTTTTGGTGAGGTGGTGATACGGTATACCCAGTGTAGTGACATTCCAAGCCAATTAGTATTAAGGATATTTCATTCACATCCATTATGCATACATAATTTAGGCAGTATCATGAAACATAGACAAGCCAATTGTGATTAGGGCAAAACAGTACAGTGTGACACCCAGGAGAGGTGATTTACCATGTTGAGTGATTGCAGGTGATAGTGACAGTAAAAAATATAGTTAGTTGGACAGGGCAAATTCACAGTTTTAGAAAATCAAGTGCAAATTCACAGTTTTGGTTTAGCAGAATGAAGAGAGAACAGTGTACCAAGGGAGAAAAGAACACAACAGAGGATAATAGGTTAGGTTTGGGTAAGTAAAGAGCTTGGTAGAATTCCCACATAGTTTCATAGAATTGGAAGAGTTAGAATCTTACCCAATTGGGTTCGGTGGTTGAGTTTCCAGGTGGAATGGGCTGGTCCTCCCAAGTGTGGGTGCCAGAGGGCTGAATAGCCGTACTGAAAGGGAAAATAGTAGGAGTAAGTGATAGTCACCTGGAGTCTTAGAAAAATGGGCATTGCTGTAGTAATGGCGTGTTGTCCGAGCATGGTGGTATTGGGATGATAAGGCCTGTTGTGTGTTGGAGGGTTACCAAGTCTGATAGTGTGATTAGAATTTTAACTGTTTGCGAGTGCGCGGTTAATAAGGAGGGAGCTTTAGTTACAGAGATATTTGTCGTATTATGTGCACAGTATGTTGGTAAAAAGTGCTTATTGTAAGGCGCATTAAGTAAAGGGTCTAATTGATTCTAGGGCTGTGAGCGACTCCTCAATGTTGGTGTCAGCCTACATAATTTAAGTACTCGGATTAATGTTGCAGTCAAGCAGCAATTAGTGAGCAGTACTGAATATACAGTGAATATACAGTGAGGGCTAGTGTTTGGACAGAAGGCAAAAAAAAAGGGAAATTAGCCCCGTGCATGCATTTCCCCCGACCCCGACCCCGAGGGCGCCAGATAACCTAAGGCAACATTTTATAAAACTTGAGAGACTGTGTACCAAGGAAATAAATAAATTTTGGGAGAGATTCACCCTCCAAACTTACCTAGAACAAGAGAAAATCCCAAGAGGCCTTCGAATCATTATTTTTCCGGACTTCACTGACCCTGATGACGCAGATCTAGCTGCTAAATGGGAAGAAAACCTAATCATGGGCTCCAAAACAATGATGGAATTGCTCCTAGAACATGCGGATAGAGCACATGGGAGATTGGTTGTACAGATTGACCAACTCAAGGAGGTCATCGAGACCCACAACGCCCCTGCGGCCACTAAAGACAAAAACTACAAAACTATGTATGAAATTTTAAGAAATCACCAGGATGAAGTTAAAATCAGGAAATGCAGGAAATTCGCAAGGGATGAAAGAGATTATCAGGATAACAGAGTCTTTACCTTTCAACCTAAATTTGACAACATACAAGGAAATAATTCAAAAGATAGCTCTGCATCGAGCACCCCAGCGACATCTGACGCTGACAGTGAACCAGAAACAGAACAGGAATCAGAAGAAAATGAAGATTGTGATCAAGTGATAGAAATAGAACAAGGAGAAACAGACGGAGTAGCGACCCCCACCGAAAAAGAAAAAGACAGAGTCACACCAAGATTGTCCAGACAACATGAGCTAAGAAGGAGTGTTGGCTACAACTTCCTGGACGAAATTCAGCGATACAGGAAAGGAACCAGAGCGCCACAGCAAAATCAGCTACAACAACAAAAAAACAACAAACAAGTTCGTTTTTTAGGTCCTATCCGGGACAACATACCACCAAGATTAGAACCAAGAGAGGCAAGAGAGCGGGGACCAAGAAACGCGCACGAAGAACAAGAAAGCGCTATCAGGCTAACAAGATCCAAAACACAGCTACAGCAACAAGCACCAAGGTAACACATCTAGTGACAAACCTCTCCAAGTATATCCTCTCTGAACATGATACAGAAATTCTAAACAAAGGACTTTCATTTGCACCAGCCAAAGACACCAACTTTGTGAATGCTCAAATTGATCTATTCAAATACGTCAGGAAATTAAAGCTAAAAAAATTTTTTGCCAAACAAATCAAATGGAAACAACCAAGAACTATACCTGTGCCCCTGAGCACTTTAGACATGGAACACCTAGAATACACCCACCTCTTGACGAACCTGGACCAATTACCTAACAGTGAAAGACAGACCATGTCACAGACTATACAGGATTTAAACATTGAGGAAAGCAACCTTAAAATACCGGAAATGAAGCAGAAATCCAAATTCACCCCAAATTTGCAAGGGGACAATGCAATTGACATCTTTAACCAGGCAGTTACAAGAGACCTCCAAGCAATAGAGGATCGTCTAAAATTAAATCCCTCGAGAAGAGTGGACAACATTACCAACAAGGAACGACTCGCACTCAAAAAAATTACAGGATAACCATCAAATTGTAATTAAGGAAGCAGATAAGGGCGGCAACGTAGTCATAATGGATAGAGCTGACTACATCAAAATGGCCACCACTCACCTCACCACCCCTGGCTGCTATGACACCTTGAGCATGAACCCGACAAAGGAAATCACAACGGAAGCAAACAGGATGTTGGCCAAATGGCATAGACGTGGACTTCTGTCAGACGATGAATTGAAGTACCTACAACCCTCACATCCCAGGATGCCAACAATATACTTCTTGCCCAAGATACACAAGAAATGTGACCCCATACCGGAAGGACGACCCATTTTAAGCGGGATTGGTTGGATCACTGAACCTCTAAACAAATATATCAACAATGTCCTGGCACCTGAAGTACCCAAGATACCGACCTTCCTACGGGACACAATGCATACCTTGTTGATCCTAAAAGAAATTGTATGGAGCAATGATTACACTCTCGTCACTCTGGACGTGAAAGCCCTGTACACATCCATTGACCATGGACTAGCTCTCAAGGCCATCGATTATGCCTTCACAAAAGCATCAGCTTCGTTCTGGTCACACCTGGAACTCACAAAGGAACTCCTGGAATTCTCACTAACGAATACTATTTTCCTCTTTAACCAACAGTACTATAAACAAACGAAAGGCATAGCCATGGGGGCCACGTATGCACCCTCCATGGCTAACCTCTTTATGCATCACTACGAGCAAACACATGCCTTCACCAACCATGACTTTAACAAACTGATCCACACTTGGATACGATTTATTGACGACATCTTGATGATTTGGTGTGGAACAAAAGAAGAACTCGTCTCATTTGAACTCTATTTGAACCAAAACAACTTTGGCATTCAACTAACAGGCTCCTCAAGCAAGGAAAACATTGACTTTTTGGACATCACCATCACACCATCAGGTACAAGTCTCACAACCACAACCTACAGGAAACCCACGGAGGTCAACTCTGTACTACATGCCTCAAGCTGCCACAGGAAATCTATAATCAACAATATCCCGAAGGGGGAATTCCTTCGAGCTAAAAGAAACTGCAGTGGCCTACCAGCATTTGGGAAAGAATGCTCAACACTCAGCAAACGCTTCCTCGAGAGAGGCTATCCCGAGCAATCAATCCAATCAGCTATAACTATGGCCAACAATAGGGAACGCAGCACACTCCTGACCCCCAGAGAACGCACCAACAAAGAAGAAACCCAAGACAGCCAAATACGGTACATCACGCAATTCTGCAGTGACAGCCATCTAGTACAGAGAATCCTTAAGAAGCATTGGCATATCCTAACAATTGATGAAGACATTAGGGCATGGATCCCAGATAAACCAATTTTAACCTATACTAAAGCCAGAACCTTAAAAAACATTCTCAGTCCGTCATTTATGTCACCCATTGCCAAAACTGACACCAACTGGCTCACCAGCAATAAACCAGTAGGATTCTACAAATGTGGATCCTGTTCTATGTGTAAATTCGCCACTACAACTAAAACGGTAACCTTCAGCACCACTGACACACATACCATTGGGCAATATATAAACTGTAAGTCTAAATTTGTGGTGTATGCTATCAACTGTGTCTGTAACCGGAAATACATTGGAAGCACGATAAGAGAGCTCAGAACAAGGATCAGGGAACATTTGAATTCCCTTCACGCTCAGGACACCAGATATCCACTGGCGCTACACTGGCAGGAGAAACACCAGTGGGACAACAAGGATGATATCACCTTCGTGGGCCTGGAAAAAATACCAATCAACGTGAGAGGTGGAGACAGGGAACTCCGACTACGGCAGAGAGAAGCAAAGCTGATATGCAAATATCGAGCAGTTACCTCTGGACTGAACAGTGACCATGATTTCCATGTGTTTCTATAACAGTGTCTATATACTCATATAGACAGTATGCATGCTGTACATGTCAAAACATTTTTTGATTAATTTGCTTAGTGACCTCCTTGGCACTTCTGGAACCCAAACTACCATATTCAGTACCCCTTCGTCATCATGAGGGCACTAACCCCCTTGAATAAACCTTGAATTCCATTTTCACCCTATGTTTTTACTCTCGGACACAATAGCAAACTCTCGTGCCCCTCCTACATTAATTGCCCCCAACCAGACCTTCACTCATTACTATAGCCGTCTTACCAACCAACTGCACACCAGTGGGCCCTATGCCAATTATAGTCTGACACGCTTGCCCAAATGCACCCACATTCATTCCCACCCATCGCCCATCATGGGCTGACACAGTCCCCATAACTTTATAGTCCCTTCTCAACTGGACTAATCCCCATTACGACACAACCTGAACAGAATTATCACACCATGCACTCGCGCAGCCACGAATCGCAGTACTAACCAGGGTAAAAGACCCAACATCGCCCACAATAACTCTACAGAACAGGCTATTCTAAGCCCCATGACATCCACAAGCCCAGGAGCCAATCCGTGGGCGCCTTGCAACAAGCGAATCAGATCGCTTGTTGTGGGCACCAACCACAGCGCTGTTCCCATAAACTACAGGAAGAATTGCTACACCATGATAGCCGATCCACGACTCCACACAACAGCATTGCCGAACCCGGCCAAGGTAAGCGCCAACACGGGACAATCGCCGCGCCACTATGGACGCTTCCGGGACCGTTTCACCTTATTTTCACCATTTTGTCAAACTGTGAGCCCCCATTGCACATGCATCATTGTCCAAAGGTTGCTGCCAGGCTGCAACGTTAAACCAACTATTTTAATTAGGTTGGTGATACCAACATTGAGGATTCACTAACAGCCCCGAATCATTTAGCCCCCCAAACCTAATGCGCCAAACAACAACACATATTTTAACTATAAGCTCCCTTCACACTAACCGGGCACTCGCAAACAGTTGGAATCCCAGTCATATTATCAGACTTAGAACCCTTTAAAACTCGTAACAACTATATTGAACAAGCTATTCCAAGCCCCATGACATACATGAACCCTGCAGCCAATCCGTGGGCGCCTTGCAACAAGCGAATCAGATCGCTTGTTGATGGCACCAACCACAGCGCTGCTTCCTTAAATTCAGGAAGTAGTGCAACTCCAATGCTGACTGACTCACAACTCCACACACCAGCATTGCTGAACCCGGCAAAGGTAAGCACCAACACGGGACAATCACTGCGCCACTTTGGACGCCTCCGGGGCTAATTTCCCTTTATTTTTGCCTTCTGTCCAAACACTAGCCCTCACTGTATATTCAGTACTGCTCACTAATTGCTGCTTGACTGCAACATTAATCCGAGTACTTAAATTATGTAGGCTGACACCAACATTGAGGAGTCGCTCACAGCCCTAGAATCAATTAGACCCTTTACTTAATGCGCCTTACAATAAGCACTTTTTACCAACATACTGTGCACATAATACGACAAATATCTCTGTAACTAAAGCTCCCTCCTTATTAACCGCGCACTCGCAAACAGTTAAAATTCTAATCACACTATCAGACTTGGTAACCCTCCAACACACAACAGGCCTTATCATCCCAATACCACCATGCTCGGACAACACGCCATTACTACAGCAATGCCCATTTTTCTAAGACTCCAGGTGACTATCACTTACTCCTACTATTTTCCCTTTCAGTACGGCTATTCAGCCCTCTGGCACCCACACTTGGGAGGACCAGCCCATTCCACCTGGAAACTCAACCACCGAACCCAATTGGGTAAGATTCTAACTCTTCCAATTCTATGAAACTATGTGGGAATTCTACCAAGCTCTTTACTTACCCAAACCTAACCTATTATCCTCTGTTGTGTTCTTTTCTCCCTTGGTACACTGTTCTCTCTTCATTCTGCTAAACCAAAACTGTGAATTTGCACTTGATTTTCTAAAACTGTGAATTTGCCCTGTCCAACTAACTATATTTTTTACTGTCACTATCACCTGCAATCACTCAACATGGTAAATCACCTCTCCTGGGTGTCACACTGTACTGTTTTGCCCTAATCACAATTGGCTTGTCTATGTTTCATGATACTGCCTAAATTATGTATGCATAATGGATGTGAATGAAATATCCTTAATACTAATTGGCTTGGAATGTCACTACACTGGGTATACCGTATCACCACCTCACCAAAAACACAGCCTTGAAAAAGACTTAGGTTGAAACGCGCGTCGGCTGTGTAACATATCATCATGTTATGAATATTACATTTACATCCAATGATGTCTTTCATTGGTGCTGATTATAACAAGGAATAAACCTAAAAATCTCATGTTTAACACACCAACAACCTGGACCATCTATTTTTTTTTGTGCAAACTGCCTACAAACAAATACTGGACTATCAAATCCAACCAGCGCCTTTCCAGTCCAAAAGTTTGTCACTCCCCACAACTTTTCTAGACAGTAGGAACCTCGGAGTTGGTTCCTTGACAAACTATGACTCTGGCTGCAGGTCTAATTCAACTAACAACCGAATAAAGGGTGCGCAGGAGAAAGGGAGTCCCGCCACAAGCTCCACTCTTCCAAAAAACACTTTTAACAAATGGTTACCATGGATGGAATGTTACTTAAACAAGTATCCTAATATAACAATCCAAAATGATTTCATGCGTTTTAGATTCAATGTTCTGCCTACTAACCAAATACTATCAATTAGATCCACAGTTCAAATATTATGGCCATGGTGCAGGTTCTGTAAGGTAGAAGGTATGGTCGAGGACCTGAAACACATACTATTGGTTTGTCCGGCATTAAAGGAAAAAAGACTGTTATATTTTGCCCAATATGTTAATAATACGGCGCAAGTAGACAGAGAATTTATTTGGTATGAAATGTTACACAATTGTAAAGGCAACTTGAATATCAGGGTGGCAACATTTCTGCGAAACATTTGCACCGTGTTTTAAATATGCTGTGAATTTTTAGAATGTCAAATTTACCTTTAGATTTTAGTTTTCTTACTATGTAAGAGTTTAGAGAACAGATTGGGTTGCTTATCAGGTTACTCTACGAAGCCATGGTATGAAAAGTAATGACTAGACGTGGCAGAAGTATTATTATGTATTGCACAAGGTATAAGTATTATTATGTTTTGCACAAGAGAATATTGGATAGTTGGTTGATGCTATTCTGTTACGGTCTGTAACGTTTCTTTTTGTAATGCGATTCAGTTTGTGTCTGAAACTTCTGTAATGTAAATGAACTTTTGTAAAGGTTTATCTAAACCAAAACAAATAAATAAAAAAATAAAAAATTGCCATATGTGTTTTTACCAATCTTGAAATCCTACTACTAGCCTTATAAGCCTGCATGAAAATCAAAATCGCACAACGGTACACAAATGCATTCATTATTGATCAGTGTAATTATTTTGTGAAGTGTAATTTACAGTAAGTGAATATTTGAGATTGTGTCTTTTTTGCTCACTTTTGTGATTTATGTATGCTGCGAGAAATTGATTGTGTTGTGTCACAGATAACGTTTTTTTTCATTTTCACGCTAATTTCTATTACTTTTAATTTAAATAATTACCAATATATTTCCCGTACACCGGCCTGGTTCTTGGCTCATTTTTAGCTCAGGGGTGAGGGATGCAAGGGTCATGATATGTGTCGGAGATCGGGCTAAAAAAAAAAAATCTGTTAAAAGTTTGTTGAATAACCACTTGAGTGGGGAGTTAAGGGGCACAATTTGCATCACATTTGCATCACATTTGATCCAAAACCTCCTCCTTGGTTACTACTCAAACAGTCTGTCACAAAAGTAATAAATTGCTTGCCATCTGCAACTGCGGGCCACTTTTTCATTGGTGCCGTAGACAATGTTATGCTCCAGACTGACCCTGGTCCCTACCCATCACTCCTTTCTCAACTGTACAGACCTTTCATGGGTATTTAACCTATCTCTTCCTTTGTCCTTTCCCCTCCTCACCCGCCCTTTTGTATTCCTGCACAGACCAAGTTATGTATATCGCTTGCGGGAGACACAATAAATCACCCACCTGACAAGCCTTGGCATTGTTAGACCAGCATGGTCGAGACTGGCACAGTATAAGACTCTTAAAATCCCAGGAGTTCAGTGGACTATAAAATAAAAATGCCTTTTGCTGGAAAAGTCTGTGGAAACAAAAAGCGTTTAGAGACACACCTGAGTCAACATTGGGTGAAAGAGCATTCGCTGACCAAACTCTTCCATACGAGCAATAGCTGTGTAGGAGGGATAGAACTGTGGGCATATCTGAATTGTACACATGATAGAAATTTCGGAACTCAACCAGTTCCCATTAGCCAACTGTGCCATGCGCTTAACATTTTAAGTTCCTACAGTACTGTCTACTGCGTCTTTATTGATGAGGGCTTGGCTTCATGCAGGAATGACTGGTAAATTGCCCAGATAATCAAAGGGCATAAAGAAATATGTAAATTCATTGTAGTATTTATACTGGAGAGAGCCAGAAACAATAGGAAACCGGCAATGGAAATACCAGAAAATAAGAAACTAGTACAAAAGATAATTAAAGGGAAAGAAAAGTGGGAATGTGAAAAACAAAAGAAACAGAAAGGTATCGACATGACGGGCTCATCCCACTTGTTGTTAACAGGAAATCCTAACATGGGGGCACCTGTAATGGTCCATCATGCAAAAAAAACTTTGCATCACCAATGCTCCCTTTCAATCAATTTTTTAAATGCTCAATTCATGGGTGACTTAGTTAACAAGCTGACATATTATTTTTAAAAAGGAGAGCATCAGTGACGAGGCCTGAATTTAGCACATTCGACTGTTCGATACCCTTGGGAGATTGTTACTTTTTTTTTTTGTATTTTAGTAGACTTTTAGCTCATAACCAGGAACGTGAAGGTGAGTACTTGAGACAAACAGCTGTGTGGGACGGCAAGGTGGGAAGGCAAACCTCACGACAAATTGAAGCTGATATATATCCTGGTGGGGGACGAGAACTCACAACACTAACTGACACACAGGTGGGTGATGGAGGTTTGCAAGCAATTGTTGCAACACTGTCTCCGCCAATGATCTGGTTGCATCACCTGCCTGAACACTTCTGTATCTGAGGAATGTCATTGAACCCCCTATTGAATGACAAGGAGGCATATTGTCACAAAATGGAAGACAGCATCTCACACCTCTGTATTGACCATGTATTAAAGGTAATTTGGGGCCAGAGTATTGGCATGATGTGTCGATGTGTGGGCCATTTTAGGCGATAAAACCGGACATATCCACATGTAGATCTCAAGCAGGGCGGTTTCTAGGCAATTTGGGGCCCAGGGCAAACCACAAAAATGTGCCCTGTCATGCATTTGTGGCTCACTCCCTTGACAATAACAAGCACTGGTCAACATAATGCTTGATATCAGTGTGCAAATATTGCCCGAGGTGCAAACGTGGCTGCAGGTGGGTACTCCACAGCCACAGGACCATAGAGAATACTCCAGTCCATTCAGCTGCATTATGAAGTGCAGGAAGATGCGTTCTGGGCTTGAACATATCCTGATATTCTTCAGGTTTTAACCAATCAGATACCTGTTGGCATAGATTAATTTAGTGTCCTGTACCTATATTCCTTTGCTGTGTGCAGTGGGCACAAAAAAACATCATAGTTGATCTCAAAATATTACAGGCACTCCAGAGAAGCAAATTGAAAAACAAGGCGAGTCATGACTGCAGAGATAGTGCAGAGTTCTGAACTTACATAGGGCACCACTCAGGCGAAATGACAGAATTTTATATAACTGGAAAAAAAATGCTAATTCTGGACAAAATCGACAACTTATTCGATTTCCCCCAAAGAGCAAAATAGACCATTCTGCTGGTTTTCACACCAAGACTTTCCTTTTTGGGCTGTTTTGCAGTTAGGTGGGCAAACTATTAGCCAATTAAGTGTGTGAAATATTTTGACCAACTAAATAGCATCCATGTCGCATGCATAAGGAAAACAACACCAAACAATGGGCCTCATAACAAATCGAGCAGTCTGGCAAAAAAGTGCCAGTATTCGTGGATACCGGCACTTTACTGGACTTCCCGACTACGGGTTTGCTGGTGGAGCACCTTGGCTTACCCCCAGTTAAAATCTGGAGGGAAACCAGATGTCCTACTGGTAAACAAAGCCCTCATTACTGGCACCAGCATTGCCGGTGCTGGTACTCACAGCAAATCGCCCCATGGAGTCCCTCTGGAACTCGAGACAGTGCCGGAAACGGTAACAGCCTTTACCGGTATCCTGGCGGCTTTACCACCAGGATACCGGCAAGGTTGTAATGAGGCCCAATGTAATTTCACCATGTTGAAGCAGGCTGATATCTGCTCCACCAGCAAAGCAGGGTATGTCACATGTTTCACTCCGCCGATGAGCATTTCAGCACAATTTTGGCCCTAAGGAGAAGAGAGAAATGGGAATGAGCAGGAAGACGCGCTCTGAAAGCATTTGAATTCCTGGTGCTAACCGTGTTTGAAAAGCAGTGAAATTCTTTGTCTCTTCTGGAAGTGCGAGAGAGAGCATTGATCTGGCACCATTGTGCTTTGAAATCTGCGCTTGCATCCAACGTTGGCTGGTCCCTCGTGAGAAGACCAGGGAGTAGCATGCATGAATTGGAATACTAGCATGGCATGGCATGGCATGGCATAGCAATAACTGGCAACAACTGGCGACAGCCTGAGACCTGGCAAGGAAGGAGTGAATTTGAATCTGGCATTTTGGCCTATGTGAAGGGCCTATGTGAAATTGCATGGAATTGCCACAGGAGAGTTGCCATCTACATTGTTTTGCAACACTCTGAATGAGTGCCACATGAATGATACATCGGTATCAAAAGAGGATAGACTAGGGAGAGCTTTGGAATAGGGAAAGTTCATCATTGAAGGAAATTTGCAGCAGTGAGCAGGGATTGCTCTGAAGAAAAGATCTGTCACCTATTGTGAGAAGAGCTTGCAGCAGTGAGGCTCTGGAATCTGTCGCTGAAATTGTCCGTTTGCAGGACACACACTGGAGGTCCGTTTGCGGCTGGAACTACTTTTTGCTTTGGGCTATGCTTTGATGACCATACACATGTTTGCTGAACACACACACGTTCGTTGAACACATTTGTGACCCATTTGTGAACACTCGCTTTGTTGACATTCCTTGGCTGAGAGATTTGCATTAGAAATGGATTTGTACTGACTTGGAATTTTGCACAGATGTGAGGACACACATACATTCTGTTTGGCAACAACTGATTTGATCACAGACTGACATGCAGTGAGAACCTGGAAATAACTTGGACTGGAAATGTAACTGAATTTGCCTGCATGACCAATACACTGGTATGTATGCACTGACACATGAAATGAATGCTTTTGACACTTTGACACCTGTGAAGGTGATATTGTAATTTTGTGCTTGACACACTGAAATTGAATACACCTGATATCCACAGTACATAAGTATTGATTCTATGCATTGCATTTTTCGTTTTGAATAATCTGCCTGTAGACACACTTTCATACTTTTGGCTTTACACTTCTGAGTTGACTTTTTGCTTGGTTTGACATTAGACACTTGAATCTGAATTTTGACTTGACATTTGCAGCTATGCATTTGAAATGTTTAGCTTGCCACTGATAGAGTGAAATACTTGCATCGTTTCTTTTTTTTGCATTATGAGATCGAATGTTTTTTCCCTTTGTTATTTTTCCTGATTTAGCATGCCACATTGAGACATTTTTTGACAAATCGTTACTAATGATTATATAATGATAAGAGGAGAGATTGTAAAACTAGATAGTATGGAGAAGCCTGGTTTGTTATCATTAGAGAATCATTACCCATTCTTAAAGAATCATTACCCATTGTTACAGAATCATTACCCATTTAGGGATCCAGTTATCCATCAGACATTCTGATCAGTTCTGATTAGTAGTGACATGAAGTAGTGACATTAGATTATCCACATTATTCTGCCACTTTGTAGCCATTTGCAATTTGCTATAGAATGAGGCCTGTTATATTTGAAGTGCCATTTAGAGACACATGTTATATTTGTAGAGACATGTAGACACATGTAGAGATATGTTGTTATGTATTATGTATGCATAGTAGAGAGACACCATGCATGAGTGTGCACTTAGAATATGCATTGAGACATTATAGATAGCACATGGGTTTGCGAGAGATAGAGTAAATGCTAGACAGAGATGTAGCTGGCTCCTAAACCATTCCATTGAGACACACAGAGGCTCCGCGGAGTGCGGAAGTTGTTATGAGTTACAGTGTACAAAGTATGCGTAAACAGTTTCTTGGTAGAAAGGTCGTAACTTTTCACAAGTAGAAACAAATGAGACGGCCTGGCTTATCAGCATCTTGGAGGACGTGTGTTCGCAGACGGCAGACAGAGAGAAAGGTGGGGGCAGGCAGCAGGGAGTGCTTTTGCAGGGAGAGACATGCAGAAGGAGAGAGGGAGAGAATGGAGAAATATGAGGAGATGGTAAGATGGTGTACCGCAGGCAGACAGAAGAAGATATGGTATAGATATGATGACAAATGTCATGATGACCAGAACACGCAGTGAATGACCAGAACATGCAGTGATTGAAAAGTACAAGACATGCATCACAGACTTTTAGGCACTGCTCACATTTAGAAATGCTGACAGACATATAGAGAGGCATTTTAGCTTAGAGAGACATGTAACCATGGATATGTATACGTCATTGAACAGTATAATGAGAGGTGAGGCTCTGAGATTTGAGTTGCTGCTCTCTGCTGGTCTGCGCTCTGAGATAGAGAGGGAGTTGGTAGTTTGAGATGCTAGTTGGAGTTGGAGATGACACACTGACACTCTGAGAGATCGAGAGATGACTTGGAGAGGCGTTTGGGAGTGATTGGATGTACTTCGGCAAGTGGTTTTGCGAGCAGCAGAATCCGATGGCCTTGGCTGATATGCAGATGGGGAAACATTCTGATGAGAGCTGATGAGATCGATCTGGCAGGGATCTGGCAGAGAGAGGCCTGGCCCTGACTGACTGGCTGGTTGCAAAGTTAGCTGGAGAGGAGCGACAGAGCAACACAAGGAGTATTGTTGAATAAGACACGTGCATGGGGAATCAGAACACACACTCACACAGAGCTTTGGCTGACATGATAGATGGGGTAATCAGACAGGGTTTGTCTTAGAGAGAGAGTGTGAAGTATGGTTTGGAATGGAGAGGAATGGTGTGGATTGGAGTTGCTATTAGATTGCTTGCATTAGAAGCCTGTAAGACTTATAGTTATTGCATTGCATGGTAGATTTGCACCAAAAGCATAAAAGGTGCAAATTCAAGATTTTCATTATAGTAGTGTTTGCATTATGCATTGCTATTTATGAATAGAAGTGTTTCTATTGTTGAATCGATTCATGTGTTTTCTTTGTGTCTTATGTTAGTGTGTCCATAGGAGTAATTTAGGAGTAATCTAGGAGTAACACAGTGCACAAAAGCTCAGATACAAGAGCAGGGGGGCATAGTGATCCACACCCCCCTAGGAGATTTGTCTGGGATTGACACCACCTTTCTAACCTTTACTTATCCTCTTCATTTTATGTTCCCTTTCACCCTTCTCACTTTTGCGCTTCACACCTTATGAAACATCGCCATCCACTTCCTTTCCCTCTTTCATCTCCCTTAAATGTGTACACATAGTATCTCTCCCTCTAACCATCCTGTCTCATGCATAACCATCTACATCACCAAGCTTTCTCTTGATTCTACCTCTCTCACAATACCTGTCACGGCTCCCTCCTGGTTTCCCTCTCAACATTGGCTCTCACTTCCATTTATGCCTCTTTCCTATCAAAGGACTCCTTTACACCTCTACCACATCTGTCCTTGTCTGTCACTCTCCCCATCTCAACCTCGGTCACCTTTCCTTCTTCCAATTTTGTTCTGACACCATTCCACTCTCTGCAAGGCTCACAGTTATATTCCTCCCAGTTTCAGTATCACACCTCGCAATCGCCTCTCATTCTCTTGCCATAGTCTATATTTTGCTCTCATCTCTATCAGTCCATTTTCCCCTCAACTTGATGAAGTTGCCAATTCTTCCCCCACTTCATTGTTTTCCAACACTCTTACATCTCTCTCCCTTGATTCTTTTTTCAGTTTTTCCTTCTTCTGTTTCAGTCTTATCCGCCAGCCCAGCACTCACCCATATCTCCTCTTATTTTCTTTTATACTACCCACGCCTTCATTGGTGTATGTATTTTCTTCCCTTCATCTCCCTCTGTTTTTCTGTCTACAGCCCTTCTTTCCTGTTCCCCTTCTACTGCACGTTTTTGTTTTATTCCTGACAGCATTTTCTGCCTGTTTTTTTTCTTTATCCAATTCTCCATACCTTTTATTTTTCATGTATTAGCCTACTTACCTTTGCTCTTTCCAGCCCAGTTGTATGTGACACTTGCTTTGTGCTCTCTCTCTCATTGCCTATATTTTCACACCATTTCTCTCCGCTCTTTTCTTTCATTCTCACATTATCGTTCCTCTATTGTTTTTTACTTTCATACCATTTTGATCTTCATGTCCTTTGCCTTTCCTTCTCCTGTCACTAACCAAATTCACTTTTTTTTCTCACTAACTCCCTTCTGTGCCTGTAGTGATTTTGACTAAAACATAGCGTCTATGTGTGCTTTTTACTAAGATATAGCGCTTGTGTTCAGTGCAACCCAGACCATTAATGGACATTTACTTCCAGTCTCATTGGAAGCTGCACTTGATGCAAACTCTTCTCGTTTTATTCCATTGTTCTGTCTACTGCTTATGATATTTTGCAAAGCTTCAAGGACACGTTGCAGAGAAGCAACATGCAGAGACTGTAACACTCTAATCTGATAGTCCAGAATGAGATATAAAACTCCACTAACCTGGTCGGAACGCCGGAACCGGGACAGCAGCGGCGGAATTGAAAAGCCTCCCTGAGAGTCCTGAGACCCCCACTCTGCTGGAAGGGAAGAAGGAAACTTCAACAGGAAGAGGCAGGACCCCCAGGGAAACCCTCAAGGGGGAAAAAACCCTAGGTGTGTTGTCGGAGATCCTTGCAGACAGGTGGTTATCCAAGGCGCAGACCTCCCGATTTGATGGCTGTATCACAGGTTCTAACGGGAGAAAACAACAGGTAAATATAGGAGGACAGCGGAATAATAGAATCGATTGGGAAAAGAGAGGGGTTTCTTACGGATAGATTTGGAGGAATCTAGTTGTTGCTGAGAGGTGGAGGGTTCTCGGAGTGAAAGGTAGAGATGGTTGGAAGGAAGCGCTGGAAGGGCACACTATAAGGTACGAGAGAAAAAGGAATGGTGGATATCATGCAAGATTGAATACACTAGAATGGGAGAGCCTAGAGTTCGAACTTACGAAGCGTCCTGAAAGACAGAAGCGACGCGCGAAGGCGAAAGCCTTCGGTTCTGATATAGCGTCACATGACATGTCGTAATAGTCAGCTGGTTGCGTGGAAGAATCATGTGACCTGTCCTTGACGTGCACAGATGACGTGGAACCACAGTACCGCTAGAACTGGTGGTATTGACAGAAATAGATCGCGCATCAGCACAACAAAGCGCGGAGCTGCACATTTTCCACCTATGTAAGTGTACAAAGCAGCGATGACGAAAAGGTGTAACAGTATGCCCTCTCTTCCTGGGGGGCGATCCGGGCTTCCCAGGGTGTAAACGAAAGAAACGTTGAATCAAAAGGGGAGAGTGAACACCAGAAGCAGGTTCCCACGTTCTTTCAGCCGGAGAATACCCCTTCCAGTCAATAAGAAATTGTAGTTGACCCCTGTGGTAGCGGGAGTCACATATACCGGCCACCTCATATTCTGTCCCGGTATCAGTGATCACCGGAGGTGGAATGGTCTTTGTGGAGCGCTGGAAACGATCAGCTACAGTTGGTTTCACTTGAGATAGATGAAAAACAGGATGAATGCGAAACCAGGCCGCCGGGAGAGCCAGTCGAACTGCTGCCGAGCCTACTTTAGATACCAACTTGAAAGGACCAAAGAACCTAGGAGATAATTTAGAAGGGACTAAGTGTTTCGGAAGAAACCGAGAGGCCAACCAAACCTTGTCCCCTACTTGTAGTTCTGGAAATTTGCGTCGATGTCGGTCTGCATATCGCTTTGCTCGATCCTGAGCTTCTTGAAGGGCCAACCGAGCCTTCTTTTGGCCAGACTGGATGATGTCTATCAAACAGTCCACCCCTGGTAATTTAGAGGGGGAGGGAGTAATGGTAGGGACAAAAGAAGGGTGAAACCCGTATGAACAGAAGAAGGGGCTAGTCTTAAGGGCAGTGTGCTTGGCATTGTTGTAAGCAAATTCTGCGATTGACAACAGTTCAGACCAATTATCCTGAGCTGCTGAGACATAACAGCGGAGGTATCCTTCTAGAGTTTGGTTAAGACGCTCCGTCTGCCCGTTGGTCTGGGGATGGTAACCCGAACTGAGTGCCCTCTTAATGCCTAGGAAGTGACAGACTCCTTTCCAATATTGAGAAGTGTATTGTGGCCCTCTGTCAGAGACTATGACTTCAGGTAGGCCGTGTCTGGAAAACACTTCAGAAATGAAGATCCTAGCCATTTGGGCTGCCCCTGGCAATTTGACTAAGGGAATGAATTGGGCCATCTTGGTCAAGTAGTCAATGGTGACCATTATTGTCGTGTAACCTGAGGAAGGGGGAAGATCCACTATAAAATCAGTGGAGATGATTTGCCAAGGTTTCTCGGGAATCGGCATGCGGGAAAGTAAGCCAAAGGGAGGAGCTCGTGAAGCCTTAGACTGGATACATGTTGTACAGGAATTTACATAATCTTGAACATCGACCTGAAGGTTTGGCCACCAGAAATAACGTTGTATCAAATCCAGAGTAGTCTGTATTCCCCGGTGACCTGCAGCTCGGGAGTCATGGCACATCCGAAGAACCTCAGATTGAAGAACACTAGAAGGAATTAGGACCTGTGTTGCGTGGAAATACAATCCTTGATCCTTTGTAAGATGGTGGGTATACAGAAGATTCTCACATTCAGATTGATTCTTAATGGTATCCAGCTTTAGTAGCTGAAGAAAGTCGGAAATGACTGCCACAAATCTTGCTTGAGGAAACATCTTCTCTGAGCTGAATTGCGAAACCTGTGGTTTCTTTCGAGATAAGGCATCGGCTCTGAGATTCTGGCTTCCTGGGAGAAAGGTGAATTCGATTCGGTAAGGCAGAAAGAAATACGCCCACCGTGCTTGTCTACTATTGGTGGTTTGAGCCTGCTGTAGTACTTTCAAGTTCTGATGGTCTGTACGGACCACAATGGTATGGGGAGATCCTAGTAGAAGATGTCTCCATTCTTCGAAAGCCTTCTTTATGGCCAATAACTCTTTTTCAAGAACAGAGTAGTGTAGTTCTGAGGAGGTAAACGTCTTTGACAGATAGGCCACCGGTCTCTCTTCCCCCGAATCAGTTGTTTGTAGAAGGACAGCTCCTAGAGCGTGATGAGAAGCGTCTGTCTCAAGGATGAATTGGCGGGATTGATCCGGGTTGAGTAAGACCCTGGCGGAGATGAATAAACCCTTTAAGGTCTCAAAGGCTTGTTGGGCAGAAGGATTCCAAGAGAAGACGATCCCCTTCTTGAGTAGTCGAGTAATGGGTAGAATAGTCTCAGAATAACAAGGAATGAACTTCCGATAGAAATTTGCGAATCCGAGAAATCGCTGAACCTCCTTGACGGTGGAAGGAGCTGGCCAATCCAGCACGGCAGAAACTTTTCTGGGATCCATAGAGATCCCATTTGCAGAGATGACAAATCCCAGATAGGTTATCTGAGCTTGATGGAACTCACACTTCTCTGCCTTACAATACAAATGGTTCGTCTGCAAACGACTCAGAACTAGATTAACATGCTGGATGTGGTCTTCAAGAGTGTCTGAGAATATCAAAATGTCATCGAGGTATATGACGACACAATGAAGCAGCAAATCGGCGAAAAGGTGATCCATAAACCGTTGAAACACAGCCGGCGCATTAACCAGGCCAAAGGGCATGACTTGGTACTGGAAGTGTCCAAAAGGGGTTCGAAAGGCCGTTTTCCATTCGTCATTCGGAGCGATTCTGATGAGATGATAGGCTCCCCTAAGATCTAATTTAGTGTAGAGAGTAGCTCCACGGACGGCTTCAAGAATGTCTTTAATCAATGGCATGGGATACTTGTCAGGAATAGTGATCTTATTGAGCCCTCTATAATCTATGCACGGTCTCAATTCTTCTGTATCTTTCTTTGGAATAAAAAATAAGGAAGCTCCAGCGGGAGATTTAGATTCGGTAATGAGACCGTTCTGAATATTAGCATGGAGATACTCTCGAAGGGCACTCTTCTCCCGTTGGGACAAAACATACATTCGTCCAAACGGAACCGGTTGATCTGGAAGCAGGTCTATATGACAATCATCCCTTCGATGAGGCGGAAGAGTTGGAAACTGGGGAGTTGAGAACACCCTGAGAAAGTGTTGATGACATTTGGGAATCATACTCAAATGACCGATGGAAGGCAATTCGGTGGTAGGAGGAGACTCTGATGGAATATATAGGCCTACCGAATTGCGTGAAAGACAATGTGTGACACAGTACTCCGAGCCCAAAAAAAGTGTTCCTGCCTTCCAATTTATGTAGGGGTTGTGTAATCGCAACCAAGGCAGACCAAGAATAATGGGGAAGTGAGCCGCTCTGATTAAATCGAACACCAATGACTCTTTATGAGAGGCGATCAAACAAGTTAGCTGTTTGGTCTGTTCTCGTATAGGTCCCGAGCTTAATGGACTACCATCGACTCCTAAGATAGGTGTAGAAAAGGGTTTAGGAGTTCTGTCTATCCCGTTCTTAGCTGCCCAATTATCATCAATGAAGTTTCCAGCGGCTCCGCAGTCGAGCAGAGCTGGTATGTCCATCAAGTTACGGTCAGGCAACAAGATGGTCAATGAAAGTACAACCATGGAGGGGTTATTAGCCAATGGTTCAAAAGTGGACTCTTCTTCTATCGGGGAACCCTGAAGTTGTACTCCTACCGTGGTTCCCCTTACGGTAGGGGCTTGGCGTTTCCCGACGGCAAAGGTCTGGATCTGCGAGGAGGGACAACAGGACAATCTCGTAACAAATGGGAAGAAGACCCACAATACATACACAGGTTCAAGGCCTTCCGTCGTTCTCTCTCTATGGCTGAAATAGGACCTCTAACAGATCCTATCTGCATGGGTTCCTCAGAAGGAGTGGTCTTATGTTGTAGGGCCACGATATCAGGGTTGAAACGAGGACCTTTCCCTTTCTTCCTTTCAATAGAACGCTCTTGAAGGCGGTAGTCTATTTGCATAGTCAAAGATATCATCTCCGCCAGATTCGCTGGCCGTGGGATCTTGGACACCTCATCCTTCAAATCCTCCGCAAGTCCTCGTCGAAAGAGAGTGAGTAGTCCGTCATCAGGCCAACCGGTTTCTGATGATAACTGTTTAAATCGAGTAATATAGGACATAAGGTCCTTCTGACCTTGCCTGAGATCAAGAAGCCGTTCCTGCGTGGCTACCGAAATCTCTTGTCGACCAAACATGGACCTGAGACTGTTGGAGAACGCTGGATAGGAATCCAATACAGCGTTTCCGGAAGTGACTAATGGAGTAGCCCAAGCAAGGGCAGGACCCGTTAGGTGTGAAATGAGAAATCCTACCTTGTCCTTATCCGTGGGAAAGAATCGAGATTTGAACGTAAACTGAATTATGCAACTATCAAGAAATTCTTTCAACTTATGTGGGTCACCATCATACTTGCCCAAGGAGAGAGTAACGGGAGGGGTTTCAGAAAAGGCCCGAGTCAACTGTTGTCTTAATTGTGCATTGTCCTGTTTAAGACTCTGCATTTCAATAGACATAGACTGCATAGCAGCCATTAGCTGCTGCATTTGTTGTTCCATTCCTGCACCGCTGCTCCGACCAAGCTAGAGAGTTTCTTTAGGGGCGTCGCTTACTGTAACACTCTAATCTGATAGTCCAGAATGAGATATAAAACTCCACTAACCTGGTCGGAACGCCGGAACCGGGACAGCAGCGGCGGAATTGAAAAGCCTCCCTGAGAGTCCTGAGACCCCCACTCTGCTGGAAGGGAAGAAGGAAACTTCAACAGGAAGAGGCAGGACCCCCAGGGAAACCCTCAAGGGGGAAAAAACCCTAGGTGTGTTGTCGGAGATCCTTGCAGACAGGTGGTTATCCAAGGCGCAGACCTCCCGATTTGATGGCTGTATCACAGGTTCTAACGGGAGAAAACAACAGGTAAATATAGGAGGACAGCGGAATAATAGAATCGATTGGGAAAAGAGAGGGGTTTCTTACGGATAGATTTGGAGGAATCTAGTTGTTGCTGAGAGGTGGAGGGTTCTCGGAGTGAAAGGTAGAGATGGTTGGAAGGAAGCGCTGGAAGGGCACACTATAAGGTACGAGAGAAAAAGGAATGGTGGATATCATGCAAGATTGAATACACTAGAATGGGAGAGCCTAGAGTTCGAACTTACGAAGCGTCCTGAAAGACAGAAGCGACGCGCGAAGGCGAAAGCCTTCGGTTCTGATATAGCGTCACATGACATGTCGTAATAGTCAGCTGGTTGCGTGGAAGAATCATGTGACCTGTCCTTGACGTGCACAGATGACGTGGAACCACAGTACCGCTAGAACTGGTGGTATTGACAGAAATAGATCGCGCATCAGCACAACAAAGCGCGGAGCTGCACATTTTCCACCTATGTAAGTGTACAAAGCAGCGATGACGAAAAGGTGTAACAGAGACGGCTAAGACTGAGCCAGGTGCTGTCTGATAATTGATAACGTTGTTGTGGAATGTAGTTCTTTTTGCTGCTTTCATGAGAATTGGAAAAGCTTTGCTTTTTGGGTTGCTACGGGTCACTCTGGCCAGTGGAAATTGGCACTTTTGAATCGGCAGAGACTTGGAAAAAGCCAGAAAGTTTAGGAAAATGCCATCATGCATTTTCAATGGCTTAAAAAGGGGGTGCCCGGACAGTCAGACAGAGAAAGCTTTGCTGGTAGATGGACGCATCGTGCCAGACCAGTTGATATCAAGATCTTTCTGCCTGCCTGTGGGAGAGCTTTCCAGTGTGTTTTTCTAGCAAGATGAAGGCATTCTTTAATGCTGTATCAACGGTGATGTATTTTTTCCAAACGACATTTATTACTTCTTATTCTTGTTGTTTTTATGTATTTATGTATGGTTTTGGTGAATAAATATGCCCTATAAGAGCCATTTTATAATATAACAGAGCGAGTGCCTGTGTGAATAATTGTCTCCCAGCGTCCAAGGTTGTTTTTCAGTTAGGTAACTGGGGGGAAAAATAAGCAATATATCCGTGCACTTTTTGAAAAGCAAAATAGTCCCTCATATCTATTGAACTCCTCTATCACCTTACCGTGTCATGTTGCCTTTCTTTTGTGTTGTATTTGAGTTTTCTTGTGATTGCCTGTCTGCCACGTCTGCCTTTTTGGTTCCCCCTCAGTCTCAACCCTCATACGTGGCAAGGCTCTACCTCTGTGTCTAATTGTCATACCTTGCTCAAAACCATAAGAGTCTCATCAAAGTTGAGAGCGTGAAAAGAAGTTCTAATGTTTATGATTGTGAAACTGACCCCGATGAACAAAGGCTATATTGTGTGAGCATGGCTCTTTGTGCCCTCTTTCAGGAGGTCATCTTGGGGACCCATGAACCGGAGACAATGCCAGTGAGGGGTATGGTGGGAATGGAATGTTGGGTAGGGGGATCATTTGTACCAGAGAATGGTGCAATATTGATGACAGTGTGGGATATATTTATTTTGTGCATAGAGCTTGCTTCAACTGACATGGCTTCCACGTCATGAGAACATATGCCGTCTGCATGTGGGGAGTACGGTGGTGGCCAGAGTAGACTTCTCTTCTGTGCCCCTGTTTATGCCACTGATCTGCTGCTAGAAATAATGTAGCTGGCTAACTTGAAAACAGTTGGAGTTGATGTGCCATGCCCAACTTCAACCAAGCATGTCAGCATAGGGGTGAGGCTAGAGTGTCCCCCTAAGTACATTTTGAAAATAGTCTTCAATGGTGCTTTTTATAGCACAATTTCCAGGACATTAGTAAAACATCCATAGGATTATGCCATTGCTCAAGGCCTAACATCCCATCTAATGAAATGGTTCAGGAGTTTCAGGGGCATGGGTGGGCTGCTTGCATTTATCCAAGAGTCATGTGACCACAGAGCCCTTACTGAGTATCATTAAAATGGTACCATTTACCAGAGCACTCAAGATTCCTATTGCCATGCACCAGAAGGACATCCAGCCCTGTTTGGATTCTGGGACTCGTCGTTTTTTCTTTTCAATTTGAAATTTAGGAAAAAAGACGTGTCCCAGGATTTGAAGCAAAAACAGCACTGGATGGTCTTTTGCTGCATGGACTCAGGAAACATGAGAGCTCTGTATTAAACAATGTAATTGTATGCATTGTGTTCAACTCGTATAGGAATGGCTGAGTTAACGATGTTGGGATCCAATCCAGTGGCCTGCAGATAGAACACATATTGCAACTCAGTGAATCATGGGACCAGCGAAACATTGGTTAAACTGGCATTGGTGTGATTGTACCTGTGAAATTCACAAAGAAAGGATTTGGCAAATTAAGCATACATACAATGGATTACCGCTTGAATTAATTGATGTATATTTTGGCAAAAGACAAAGTAGGAGGGCTATTTGTCTCCCTTTTAGGCTTACAGGCACAAAGAAGGCCCGCCCAGGCACAAGCATTATATGAAAAGGAGAAAGCTCCTTTACCATATAATTGATTGCCAAACAACCACTTTGGTATGTTTTTTAATGCTTACTGCTCACCAAAGGGTAAGATCTCTCAAACCTCCCATGACATGCGGGAGGACAGACAGTCATGATTTGCTTGGAATTCTGGGACTTGTTGTTCAAGTGGGAAAGTCACAGAATTCAAATGAAAGAATGCAGGACTGGATTGATTCTCAAACATGGGCAGAGGAAACTTGAGATCTCAGAGCGGTGCCGTACATATTTTTTATCGTGCCTTCTTTAATTCCTGGGGTGGCTCTGCGAGCTGAAAACGTTGGGAGGACTGGGCCTGCAGAAATGCTCAGCTTGGATAGCAGCGTGAACAAAACAACTGTGTAACAAGAACTTCAGGGATGCAAAGACCCATAGGCTGGACTTGCTGAAAATATGTAAGAGAGGAGACTGAATGAGGCATAGATTATCAGCTGCTGGTCGGAATTACAGTGCAGACAAGGACACGTTTTTGCTCCTGTGAGCCGCTCAACCTGGGCCTCCCAACATGTACTTTATTTTTCTAAATATTAGTTACTCTGCAAACACGCCCAGTCACCAACTCCCCACAGCCATTTCAGCCAACATGCTGCTTGCCCGCTTTACATAACCACTCAGTGGGCGAAGTGGGAGGGAGCAGTTGGGAGCGGTGCTCCTCTACTTTTTAGTTTGGGCTATTAGGTGGCACTGAAAGCGCTACCTTTAAGCCAAAACTATTGTCATTAAATAAGTGCGTTGACATAAGAGCTCCAAATGTGGGATTTGAATGAGGGTCTGTAATGCTTTTCCAATGGAGATGACATTTGAGGAAGGATATACAGTTGTTAGGTTTTTGAATACCTCACATTCCCTGCTGCTAGCCATGCTTACCTTATGGCTAATCCCACCCATTCCTGCCCATCTCGGAACACTTTGAGCTCTTCCATGGGGGCAGCCATCTTGGATGACTGTCTCTAAGGAAGCTCTCTGGAAACAAGCTGAAACTAGCGGCCATCTTTGAATAGGTAAGATACCATGCAACTTCCAAATAAAATTACACATTGAATCATGTGAGTATAATATTTTTTTAAATAGCTCAAGTAATTTACAATACTTTCGACAGGAGTAATAATTTCTGTCCTTTCTCCGTTTCCTTGTTTTAAATATAGCTAGGGCTGTTGCACGTCCTTTTTAAATCCATTTTAATATGTGTCAAAAGAACATATGTTCAATGTCAAACAAGGTTTCCAGACAGATACACCTTGAACATTTCTAACTAACCATTTTAACCATAGGCTCAAAAGATGTATCCTATTGTTGAGCGCTACTACCTACGGTAGTATTGGTTGTTTATAAATGTTAAATAAATACGTGATCTCACATTGGAGCAGGGAAGAATATAGCATATGAGATGAGGCTATGTCGATTATGTGGTGGCGAGATCTCCTCACAAAACATATTTAATTCCATGATGTTCTTACCAAAGGCTTTTTAAATTGAAGACACCTGATTGATAACTACAAGTCACATCAAATATGGAGTTTTATGCATTCAGGACACAGTACCATTGTACGAGTTCGCGTTATACCACATGTGGATTAACATTGTTAACAGGATATCTAATCTATGAGAATGTAGATTTTAGTATTTAGTTGTACGTTTTTATGAATACATATGAAATTGGCTTGTATATAGTTTTTATTTGTGAATTGATATGTGAAATAGGTATGGTGGTTGTGATATTTATATTTTTATATCGATATATCGTAGATCTATTTGTTGAAATTTTGATGACATTTTTCTTTTCCTTTTAACTAGTGTCTATATGTAATTAGTGGATTGTTTAAGACTTTTTCTTGTATTTCAATGTTAAATTAACCAATACAACACTAAATAAAAAAATAAAAACATATGTTTCAATGTCTTACAACACAACAACGGCAATGTTGTGATACATGTCATGTAGTGCTCGAACCCTTACTGGCTCAGTGATTGTCTGTTAGCTGAGAAGGGTCATGCAGATGCTTGCCACGCAAGCATCTGCGTGGCAAGCATTTTGCCACGCAGGTGCTTGTCCGATTGGTTGTGCTCGGCTCTACACATAAATTGTCTGGCTCACCCCACCTCTATTCTTGTCCTTGGATGCATTCCCTTTGCAGTGTTTTCCTTCCCCAACACTTTTAAACCAACTGTAAAGTGATCAAATAAGAAACTTGCAATAAGACATGAAACCCCACAGTGCTCCCATTGGAGAGGATCTCGGGGTCTTTTGCCCTGAGATCCGCTCCGACGTGGGCACTGTCCTCTGTGTGTTCTTGGGATTTTGCTTGCATTGAGGATTTCTAGCTCCCTGCTACCGGCATACACCGCGTGGGGACAGCGGGAGCTAAAAATCTGAAGTGCGAGCAAAATGCATGCTTTATCATAGATGCCCAGTACAAAATGATATCACACAGTAAGAAAAGGCAAGACTGGCTGCATCAAAATGCCGGTCTAACCACTTGATAAAGCTTATCATGCTTGCTTTATTATTGATATCCAGTAAAAAATGACATGCCAAGATAAGAAATGGCTAGACTTGCTGCTCCAATATGGCAGTCTAGTTACATAATAACAGGTATGATATGATATGATATGGCATTTATAACGCGCCTATACACAAGTGTTTCAAGGCGCGACGAGGCAAGGGAGGGAGAACAGAAGGAAGACAGACAAGCGATCCTACTAGGCCAGGTGTCATTCAGATCATGCAAGTGCATGGGAAAGGGAAGGAGGGAAGTGCAGAGGGGGGGGAGAGGGGACAGTGCAGTACATGGGATAATAAGATAAATAACAAAGTAAAAGGTACAGCCATCAGGTGGCAAGGGTAAGTGCAGACAACAGGTGTCAAGTGCTGGTAAGGGACTGTAGGCATACAGAAACAGTCCCCAAGTTCGGGGGTTGCCAGGAGGGCAGTGCAGGAGTGCGACTGGTGGGCAGGGGGCCAGTGCCCGAGATCAGCAGGAGGCCAGGTAACCAGTGCAGGATCAGTATCAGCCAGGAAGTCAGCAGAGGAGAGGAGGAGAAAAAGCAGAAGCAAAGAGAAAGGTTTTGAGGTGCTTCCGGAACCAGAGATGATTCTCAAGTTTCAGGGAGGCAGGGAGACTGTTCCAGAGGGAGGCCCAGCCGAAGAATGAGATCTACCACCAACTCGTTGCTTGGAGAAACGTCTGACCCGGAGGGAGTTGCAGGTGGATGAGTGAAGAGCTTGAGAAGGAAGATATTTAGGAAGGGTGAGTTGAAGGTATTGAGGTCCCAGGCCCCAGAAGTCCTTGTGGACAATGCAGTGTGTTTTGAACTTAATCCTCGCAGCCTCTAGGAGCCAATGCAGAGATTTCAGTCCTGGAGAGATACGATCCCTGGACTTGAGGCCAAGGACAAGTCTCGCAGTCCTGTTCTGGATGAGTTGCAGAGGGCAGAGAGTAGAAGCAGGCAGATTTAGAAAGAGGCTGTTGCAATAGTCCAGCCTAGAGAGAACCAGAGCTCTGGAGACAGTGAGCTTCTGGGGGAAGGAGAGGAAAAGAAGAATACCGTTGAGGAGGTGCAACTGGTAGTGAAACTTCTTAGAGATGTCAGAGATGTGAGGGGAGAAGGAGAGTGTGGAGTCGAAGATTACGCCAAGTTTTCTGGCCTCACAGGTGGGAGTAGGAAGAGGGCCAAGATAGGCCAGCCAAAGAGTGACAGGAAAGGAGGGAAGCGGGTGTGCCGATGCGGGTGTGCTGAGGTATCATGCTTGCTTTATCATACATGCCCAGTAAAAAATTTCAAGGCACAGTAAAAAATGGCTAGAGTGGCTGCACCAAAATGCCACTCTAGTGTCACGACCCTCGCCCAAAACCCCCTCTGGCAAACCCATTGGCAAGGTGGAGTCAGGACTCGGGCCTCTAGAGCCTGGCATCCTCTTCCAAAACCCTCTTGGGGTCACTCCTGGCGCCTATGGCGCCAGGATCATACACCATGAAAAAACATGTGTTTTGGAACTACTTAATGTATTGTCAGCCAATATGGAGGCATCCACATAGCTTGGTTCCAGGGAACCAAGCTATGTGGTCTAGTGTTTTTGGTGTGGTAGCCTAGGGACTACTTGACCTGGACTATTTTGTTGGGGCTATTTAAACCACACCCGAGCAAGACAACACACTTTGCGTTACCTTGCAGCTTGCAACGTGATGCTCACTGTGTCCAGCTATTCCCTCGAACCTCTGAGTAGCAGAACCTGCAAGGAGACAAAAGGAACATCATTAACAGCAGCATTTTACCTGCAGTCTTCATCTTTAGCCACTCGCAGCTACTGAGAACAGCTTCCTCGAATCTGCACGCCTCCCGGACAGAACGACCTGAAAGAGCAAGATAGAGGCAACATTAAAGTAAGCAGTAGAGACATTTGCAAATTACGAACTGCTCAAAAGGCTTACCTGGCTGGTCGCCTCTCGGCTGGCACCACTCCGGACATTGCACTCGCGCTGAGGAACACCGCAACCTACAAGGAAGGAAAACACAGGTTAGCAAAGGCAAGACTTCGCAGCGCTGCGCATAGCGCTTACTTACCGCATCATAGCGCTCTTAATGCGCCATCATTTACCAGCGGGGCTCAACCAAGCCAGTTCACCGCGCTGAAGCTCTGCATACCTAAGGGAGAAAAAAGAGACATTTTAAACAAAGAAAGGCATGCAGGATAGCAACAAAACTAAAGAACAACAATAAGACCTACCTGAACAATATCAAACGGGCCGGCATCAGTGAAGTAACTGGACCGCACACGCCCATGAAAGTCAACGCGCCCCTGCAAAGAAGGCAGGACGGAGAGTACGCCTAACTCTACCACAAGGTGAGGAGAGGGCGCCAGAGGGGCTGAAATCATACGGGGGTGGATGGGAGGATACTTACCCTGGTCGGTCAGTCTTGAACACAGTCCTCCTGGATTTTCAGGCAGAACCTTCCCCGCAGACCACATCTGGGCAAAGCTGAGAAGCATACCAGCGAGTAACCCGGCTGGGTGGCGTCCCTGTGGATAACAGGTGAGCGTAACAGAACGCGAAGCCCACCATAACAAATCCACCTGGGCGCCATGGAGACATCAGAAATGGACCAATTGGCCCAATTACTAGGAGAGCTTTGTGCTGAGGTTCATTCTGCCCGACAAGAGACTAATGCCCTCCAGAGAGACCTAATAGTGACCAAAGAATGCACTGAAGAGATTAGCAGGCAATACTTGCAATCACAGGCAGGACAGGCGCCTCTACCTGGAAGCAATCCAACAATGCAAAACCCTGCCATACCATCCACTACCTCCACTCAGGTACAGATCACGTTACCTGGAACAGTTCCCCTTGCACCACCAGAAAGGTTCTCAGGTGACCCACGGAAGTATGCAGCATTCATCAATCAGTGTTGTCCTGGAGCATTTCCAAACGACAAAGCTCGGGTAGCTTTTGTCTTATCATACCTGAGTGGTAGTGCAGCAGATTGGTCGGTGCCGTTGGTAACCCATGACGATCCTCTATTACATGACTTTGGGGGTTCCAGAGAGAAATGGAAAAATGTTTTGCTCGCCATACCCAGGAACAAGCAGTAGACAAGGAACTCGTGTCCCTCCGACAGGGGAATCAGGACTTGTTAACGTACATTGCTACCTTCAACAGACTGGTTGCCGAAGCTAGGTGGCCAGAAAACAAAAGAACCACATTATTCCATCGAGGCTTACGATGCGAATTAAAGGACATTAGCCCATTTAGTTGATCCACCCAGAGGCTGTGCCGAATTCATAAATCTGGTCGTGCAGCTAGACCACCGGTTGCAGGACCGAAAAGCAGGCCGGTCTAAGACGGACCCTCGTACCGTGTATGTTTGACCAAGGGAAAACACACACTCAGTGCTTCACAGCTGTTTCCACCAGAGACCTGTTCGGCATTACCCTCGTTCTTCTTGTAACTCTTTGGAACTCGACCACGGACCGCTACTTGGACTTGTCTTGGATTGCCCTTCTTGTTTCGACGCATCTTCTGGACCCTTGGAACTCTTGACCACCCTTTTTCTGGCCCTGGAATTGCTCTGGATTACCCTTCTGTTTTGGCGAACTTCTACCCACGCTCCTGGCGATCACGTTTTGTCTCCTGAGTCATTTGGGGTTCACCACCTGGACCTTGGATGGACTTGCTATCTGGTCACGCTCTGGCTATCGGTGTGAGGTGGAGGAAGTACTGTACATCCCAGCCTGCTGTCGGTCTTCCCTCGTTGTCTGTTCAGGCTTACTACCTGTCCTATCATCCCCAGGGTAAGCTTTGCCATTTTTTCCTTGTTTGCTTGCACTGCCATTATTGTTCATAGTATACCTGAACCTAACCTTTGCCTTACAGCACTCAGGGGTCCTTCCGGTGTTCCGGGTATCCGATTGACGACGCCACTCATCACCTGTGGCCTCAAAGATTGCTAGGGCAGTATTCTTTACCTGCTCGAGCGGTACTTGGGGACGGAGGTAGTTTATAGCTGCACGACCATCAAGGCGGATCACCAGGATCAGAACAGACTGTGAAGCCTATTGGTCGTCCAGCTATGGACACCTCAGCCGGGGACCCCGTGACGGCTCTAATGCAGGCAGTGACAGCACTCAGGGTAGACATGGCTACCGCTACTGCAACCCTACGCGCTGATATGACCGCCGCCACCACCGCATTACACCACCGCCTCGACACGGTACTAAGTACACGCTATCCCTTACCTGCAGAAGCCGAATTCGACGAACCTATTCCTCCCCAAAACCCTCCTCCTATCATACCCCCTTCCTTCCCGGCCGCTCCTGTGGTGATCCAAAACCCTTTCCCCTTGGCTACTCCCGAGCGATACCAGGGCGACCCAAAGAAATACCGTACTTTCATCAATCACTGTAAGCTCCATTTCATGTGTCGCCCTCAGGCTTTCCCCGATTCCGTATCAAAAGCAGCCTTTCTTCTCTCCCATCTATCAGGGGTAGCCGCCACATGGGCCAATCCATTGCTGGAAAACAACCACCCTGCGTTGTACGATTTTGAATTGCTGACCCAAGAGATGGCAAAAGTATTTGACACCAGGCACAAAGCGCAGTCTAGGGACATGGAATTCCTAGATCTCACACAGGGTCGCTCAACCCTCATAGAGTACATCACCAGGTTCAATCAGCTGTCTGCGGAGACCTCCTGGCCAGAAAATAAAAAGGCTGTGGTGTATTACCGGGGTTTATCTGGGGCCATGAAAGATGCCTTGTCCGTGGTGCCTACGCTTCCCATAGCATATGCTGATTTGGTGGACTTAACATTGCAAGTCGATGCCAGACGATCGGAGCGGCGCGGAGAAGGTTCATCCTCGTTTCCACTCCCATCCACGGCCGTTGCCACCCCCGAACCCATGCAGATAGGCGGGATCCGCAGCCCTATCTCTCACGTTGAACGAGAGCGCAGGAGAACGGACAATGCCTGTTTTTACTGCGGTCTTAACGGCCATTTCATAAAAGAGTGCCCTCGCCGTCCAAAAAACAGAAACCCAGGTTTTCAGAAGGCTCGCCCCTAAGATCAGAGGTGGGTGCGAGTACTATCCGGAATACCTCTGAACCTACCTTTGGTCCTGTGCGACCCATTATAGTACAGGCCTTTCTGAACCATGCTACTGGTTCTCACGCCGTGTCAATAGTGATAGACTCAGGTGCTACAGGCTGCTTCATCGACATAGCCTTGGCCGGTTCATTGAACCTGCCTTTGGTCACAAAAGAGTGTCCCGAACCGGTCCAGGCGGTGGATGGTACGTCTCTTGCCTCTGGCCCGATCCGGCAACAGACCGCTCCCTTAGAGCTGGTTGTTCAGGAAAACCACAAAGAGACGATATCATTCGATCTCATCTCTACCCCTCAGTTCGGAGTAATATTAGGCATTCCTTGGCTAAGACTGCACAATCCCCTCATTAACTGGGGGACGGGTCAGGTTTCATTTCGAATCCGAAACATGCCAACACTACTGCCTCCTGGCAACACCTCAGTTCTCTAGTCCAGCGGGCATCCTGGGAAGCGTCACGTCCATGGCTATAGGGGACAATACAGACCACCATGATACGCACACAGTAGGGGCTGTCACGGGTGGGATACCTGCTGTTTACCGCGATTTCCAGGCGGTATTCGATAAGGGTTCAGCAGAAGGCCTACCCCCGCATCGACCTTACGACTGTCCTATCGACCTGATACCTGGCGCATCTATCCCGAAGGGTCGTATCTACTCCCTTACTCAGGTGGAAGAGCGGACCTTGCAGGAGTATGTCCAACAGGCTTTACGGCTGGGACATATTCGTCCATCGACTTCTCTGGCTGCAAGCCCTATATTCTTCGTTCCAAAGAAGGAAGGGGACCTCCGTCCCTGTGTCGATTATAGGCGCTTGAACGCCGTCAGAGTAAAGAACCGCTACCCCATATCTCTGATCACTCCCTTGCTGGACAAGCTCACCCATGCCACAATATACACCAAACTAGACCTTCGCGGGGCGTACAATCTTATACGCATGCGTGACGGTGATGAATGGAAAACGGCCTTCTGCTCACGACAAGGCCTATTTGAGTATACTGTAATGCCTTTTGGCCTGTGTAACGCCCCGGCTACCTTCCAACACTTTATGGACGATGTTCTTAACGACATCTTGAATACCTATGTGATTGTTTACCTAGATGACATTCTGGTGTTCTCCACTTCCCTTGATGAACACATAAAACATGTCAGAGAAGTACTGTCGCGACTACAAAGCAACGCCCTTTACGCCAAACCCGAGAAATGTACGTTCCATGCAAATCAAATCGAATTCCTGGGGTTCCATATCACGCCCAAGGGACTCTCTATGAATCAATCCAAGGTACGGGCGATTGACGAATGGCCCACTCCGACCAATCTCAAGCAGCTGCAGTCGTTCCTAGGATTCGCGAACTTCTACCGGAGATTCATATCAGGGTTTTCTTCGGTTGCGGCTCCACTTACGGCACTCACTAGCCCTTCTGTCCCCTATGTATGGTCCACTACGCAGCAATCTGCTTTCGACATACTGAAAACCATGTTCACCTCCGCTCCGGTATTACAACACCCTGATCCCAACCTTCCGTATATTCTGGAAGCAGATGCCTCGTCCTATGCATTAGGTGCGGTGTTATCCCAGACCTGTCCTACCACCAACCGTTTGCATCCGGTAGCATTCCACTCCCGCAAGTTCACGACTACCGAACTACACTACACGGTTACAGAAAAGGAACTACTGGCTATTAAGGATGCACTACAGGTCTGGAGACACCACCTTCTAGGTGCCAAACATCAAACCACGGTGTTCTCCGACCATAAAAATCTCCAGGACCTTGCTTCCTTGAAGTGCACCAACAGTCGCCAGGTTAGGTGGCATCTGTTCTTTGCCGCCTATGATTTTGTGGTCAAACACAGGCCCGGTGTTGGGCACGGTAAAGCCGATGCCCTGTCCCGTTCACCTGGGGGGGAGACCCTTCCCTCATTCCCGGACACTCTGTTGGAAAGAATCATGTTGTCTGTCTATGCACACCAACACCCTCCTTGTTGTCCACTATCCGCCAATGGGCCTCTCGGTATCCGCAATCATTGACGGAATGGGACCCAGTCATGCAAGATGGGTTACCTTTCGTTCAGGGGGGTAAACTCCTTCTACCCACAAGTGAAACCCGGAACCAAGCGCTGACCTGGTCCCACGACGCTGCCGTCAACGGTCACCCCGGACAGCTTCGCACCTTGGATCTCCTTAAGCGTTGGTGCTGGTGGCCTACGATGAAGCGTGACGTACGGGACTATGTCAACCCCTGTGCGGTGTGTGCCCAGGGCAAATCGCGCAGGGGTCGGCCTTTGGGTCTGCTCCTTCCTCTCCCAATCCCTCCACGACCTTGGCATACGATCTCCATGGATCTGGTCACTGATCTCCCCCGCACTCATGGGTTTGACACTATTTGGGTCATAGTCGACTCGTATACCAAGTTTGCCCGTTTTATACCCTGTAAGGGAATTCCCTCAGCCCCTGTCTTGGCCAAACATTTCTTCAAACATGTATTCTGCCTTTTCGGATTGCCCCAGGTGTTGGTCTCTGACCGTGGTTCCCAGTTCACCTCCCGCTTTTGGCGGGCCCTAACGGCTCTGTTGGGCATAGATGCCCGGTTTTCCTCTTCGTATCACCCGGAGAGTGGCGGTCAGACCGAAAGGGCAACCAAACGATGGAACAGTATCTACGCTGCCTAACACTTCAATACCAGGACACATGGCTCAATCTGCTACACACTGCAGAGTTTGCCTACAACAATGCTCTGCACTCGGCTACCGGTTACTCACCTTTCTTTTCACTCTACGGTCAGCATCCTCGTGCCCTCCCCATTCCAGACTATTCCTCTTCCGACACCCCAGCCGCATCGGCTTGTGCCCGAGACATTGTATCTGTGCACGCTCAGACCTTGGTCCACTTACGTGAGGCACAGGCTTCTATGAAGGCGGCTGCTGACAAAAAGAGGGCTGTTCCGCCCGTTTACGGGGTGGGGGATAGGGTTTGGTTGTCCACTCGTCATCTACATATCCCTGGCTGCCGCAAGCTGTTGCCTCGTTTTGTGGGCCCTTATGAAGTAGTCAAGGTTCTGAACCCGGTGGTGTTGCGCCTGACGGTTCCCCCCCCTGGCGGATCCACCCGGTATTCCACGTTTCTCTCCTTAAGCCTTGCCCTGGCCCTACCCGCTTGGTTTCTCCTCCTGCTCCCGTCTCTGTCTCTTCTCCCGATGTGTTTGAGGTCCGGGCTATTTTGGGTTCTCGCATTCATCGGGGTGTCCTGCAGTACTTGGTTGACTGGTTGGGTTATGGCCCAGAGGATCGCTCGTGGGTGGCTTCCCGGGATGTTCATGCCCCCCGTTTGTTGGCCCGTTTTCACCATGATAATCCCACGAGCCCACGCGGTCGTGGGCCTTTGGGGGGGGGCTCTGTCACGTCCCCGGTCCTGCCCTCCTCCCGTCACTCACCAGGCACCATTCGTTCCCATACCCACCACCCACACCAACGGGGAAGACACGGCAGGCGGGATGTCCGAGGGGGCAGAACCTCCTCTTTCCGCCCATTTCCGTGCTGGCGCTTGCCATGGCGTCTCGTACATGCCCGACGGCTCCAGCGTCGGCGGCTCCAGCTTCCACGCACGGGGGAACCTGATCGCGTCTCGCTCAGACGATCACGTGACTGGTCACGGGATCGCCTGTAGCCGACGCTGGCGTCCACATCGGACGAACACCAATCACTGATGGCGTCCGTCCATCACGTGATGCCACTGTGCGGTCACGTGCCCTGTCACGTGATCTACCTTTCATTCAAAAGAGCTGAGAGGAAACACTCAGTGCTTCACAGCTGTTTCCACCAGAGACCTGTTCGGCATTACCCTCGTTCTTCTTGTAACTCTTTGGAACTCGACCACGGACCGCTACTTGGACTTGTCTTGGATTGCCCTTCTTGTTTCGACGCATCTTCTGGACCCTTGGAACTCTTGACCACCCTTTTTCTGGCCCTGGAATTGCTCTGGATTACCCTTCTGTTTTGGCGTACTTCTACCCACGCTCCTGGCGATCACGTTTTGTCTCCTGAGTCATTTGGGGTTCACCACCTGGACCTTGGATGGACTTGCTATCTGGTCACGCTCTGGCTATCGGTGTGAGTTGGACGAAGTACTGTACATCCCAGCCTGCTGTCGGTCTTCCCTCGTTGTCTGTTCAGGCTTACTACCTGTCCTATCATCCCCAGGGTAAGCTTTGCCATTTTTTCCTTGTTTGCTTGCACTGCCATTATTGTTCATAGTATACCTGAACCTAACCTTTGCCTTACAGCACTCAGGGGTCCTTCCGGTGGTCCGGGTATCCGATTGACGACGCCACTCATCACCTGTGGCCTCAAAGATTGCTAGGGCAGTATTCTTTACCTGCTCGAGCGGTACTTGGGGACGGAGGTAGTTTATAGCTGCACGACCATCAAGGCGGATCACCAGGATCAGAACAGAAGGTGACTTGAGAACCTGTATTGACCGCGCATTGAACCAGATCAGCGTAAAGAACCGCTACCCCTTGCCACTTATCCCTGAGATGCTAGACCAAGTTAAAGATGCCCAGAAATATACCAAATTGGACCTTCGAGGAGCGTACCACCTGGTCCAAGTCAGAAAAGGAGATGAATGGAAAACCGCTTGTTTGAATATCAAGTCATGCCCTTCGGGTTATGCAACGCTCCTGCTGCATTCCAATATTTCATGAATGAATGTGTGCGCCTTAGTGTACATAGACGACATCTTAGATACTCAGCCTCGAAACAAGATCATGTCAGGCACGTTCGTTCGTTCGTCCTCATAAAGCTCCGTCAACATCGCTTGTTTGCAAAGCTTGAAAAATGCTTTTGTCACATCACCGAAGAAGAGTTTCTTGGTTTTATCCTTACTCCATGAGGCATCATAATGGACATGCACAAGGTAGATGCCATTCTGAAATGGCCTTCACTGACGTCTCTGAAAGGGGTACAAAGCATGCTGGGCTTTGCGAACTTCTACCGCCGGTTCATCCCAGACTTCTCTCAGGTTGTGCACCCAACCACAGTACTATTCCGAAAAAACAATAAAAAGTTTGCTTGGACGGAAGAAGCAGAAGAAGCCTTTCAGGAACTTAAACGAAGATTTACCTCCACTCCAATCCTGTGACATCCTCGTCCAGACCTCCCTTATGTCATTGAAACTGATGCGTCCAGTCTCGCAATGGGGGCTGTCCTTTCACAGAGAGACCCGGAAACCGGCCAGCTACATCCTGTGGCCTTCTGGTCAAAAAAGTTCCAGGGATTAATTATGCCATCACGGAAAAGGAACTCCTGGCTATCAAATCCACCTTTAAAGCCTGGAGGCACTACCTTCTGGGGGCCAGACACACCATTACAGTCATCACAGACCACCGAACCCTGCAATATCTCAAAACAGCCAAGGCCCAGTCCTTGCGCCAATTACAGTGGCCCTTTTCTTCGCCGAATATGATTATGTAATCACATTTCGACCAGGAGTCAGAAACGGAAAGGCAGATGCCTTATCTCGCATGGGCATAGATGAAATGGTATAAACAACTCCAGACCGAGTACCTATTATACCTGAAGACAAACTCTTGGGTATCACAACAGCCTTAACACAAGCAGAACTACGAAAAGAAATCCAACGAACAATGAATCCTGATGCCTTCCTCGCATAGCAAACTCAAGGAGAACAATATACCATCAAGGACCATCTACCATTTTTTAGGGATCACCTATATGTACCCAAGAAGGAATTACAACAGCATATTATTTCAAACTATCACGATTCACTGATCGAAGGGCATCCTGGGATCACCAAAACCCTAGCTAAGGTTAAAGAGAACTTTTGGTGGCCTACCTGGCATAAGGATATCATTCAGTATATTCACTCCTGCGGTTTCTGCGCACAAAATAAATCACAGAACCAAAAACCATCTGGTCTCCCACAACCATTGGACATTCCTCCAGTTCCATGGCGCACTCTTTCCCTTAACTTCATCACTGATCTACCTCCAAGCCAAGGGTTCATCACCATCCTTGTAGTTGTGAACTTATTCTCGAAGATGGCCCATTTTATTCCTCTCAAAGGCCTCCCAGACGCAGCCACTTTAGCAAAAGTATTCCTGGAGGGCGTGGTTAAGCTACATGGTTTCCCTTCGGTTCTGGTCTCTGATTGAGGCAGCCAGTTTGTTTCAAACTTCTGGAAAAAATGTTGTGCAATGGCGCAGATCGACGTTCGGCTATCTACCAGTCACCATCCCCAAACGGACGGCCAAACCGAGAGAACCAATCAGACACTCGAGCAATATTTACGGTGCATGCTGCACCACGAACAAAGGAATTGGAAAGACCTACTATATATAGCTGAACATGCATATAACAATTCTTTGCATTCAAGCACGGGACAAACGCCCTTCTATACCCTTTATGGATGACATCCACGTACCTCTGAACTAGACCTTCCAGCAAGCTTCGAAATGCCAGCGATAAAGACTCTACACACAACCATTACTCAGGCGTTCAAAAGGGCAAAGGAACACCTTATTCATGCCAAAGAAAAACAAAAAAGGTTTGCAAACCAACATTGGAAAAAGGCCCCTGATTATCAAGTAGGAGACAAAGTTTGGTTAGCCGCTAAATTCATACCCATCAAGGGAACCCGGACCTTTTGAAAGGGGCCCTTAGGGGTCCCTCGCGATATGGAAACAAGGCAATAACCATACACGAAAGGATGCGCCAGACACGAGGTTCAAATTCCCAATGCTAGGGTTTATTGCAAGCAAAATAGTCCCAATTGGCCAACTGTGGTCTCACACCCCGCGACGTGTATTCTCTAGACCTCGAGGGACGCAAGAGTGCGAATTACGTACATCAGTTACATATATACAAAATGCATATCATACAATCAGCTATGTCATGTTTAACACCCCCCTTTTATTGAGTTTCTTTGAACTCGGGATGATGATGGACATTTCCGACGAGTGTGACAATTATGACACTTTCGATGTCTATTCTAGTAACAATGTGCAATTTAGAGAGTGCGGAGGCATCTTCTAGTTGTTGAACAGAACACGGTGCTTCTGTTCTTGGAAGCAAGCTGCACACGGGGGAAGAGTCACATTCCAAGCTTTGCTATCTATGAAGTGCTATTCGTGTCCTGGGAGCCCACACGCTCTAAAGGGTTTTGTGAAGGGGGGCCGTAAGAAGAGCATAATTCAAGCCTTTAGCTGCTTTATTGTAACATATTCTACCACAGTACGAGACTGGCTGGCAGCTGTGAAATGATTAAATGCCCTGCAGCTCTCCCTCAAGTCTACAGAGAAGAAGCGTGGGCATTCCTTTCTGGGCTGCTCATGAGGAGTTTCAACGAACTCCCCAGTCCCGCGGCCTTGCCCTTTCATATTCAGACAACAATGTTAACAGTTGAGCAGAGTAAGCAGAATTCGCAAGAATTGCAAGCTGCAAAGCAGTTTAGACAGAAAGCAATGAGCAATGGTTAACAAGCAAAATGGCGATTCTTGCTACGTTTAAAATGGCCGCTTGTTGGTCAAGCATAGCAGTATTTCTATAATTCTGTGCATAAAACGGTTGGCCTTCGGCCATCAAGATACGTCTATCATCCAAATAAAGGGTATTCATTTTTTCAGATTGACAAACCCTCCTTTTGGCTGTATGCCAAACGTCGTATTCATTCATTGTATCCTCCTCTGATGAGGATAAGTCTGGGGTATCTATGTCTGAACCTTTCATGCTATCACAAGCATCATCTTCATCATTAATGTCTATAGCCATGAATTGTTTTATTGTTTTTGTTTCATCAGTGTCTCTGTTATTTCGGCCATGCGTTTGTTTTCCTCTCGACACCATGTGCATAGTACATCCCTCAGTTATCTCAGTGCAAACTATTGGTAGGCATTGTATGCAACAGCAACATGTTATGAATATACCAAGTACCACCACTAGTATCAAAATTAGCTTCCATCCCCAGAACCGCAATAGTCCCCAAAACCAGGATCCTATCCCCCAACCCCGTTCTTCAGTAGAGAGTGTGGATCTTAGGACATGTAATTTCCGGATTGCTTTAAATATCGTAGGGGAGTAATCATCTATCAACACACAGCACGCAGTTTTTACGAGTTTGCAAACTCCCCCACGATCAACTAATATTATATCAAGAGCCATTCTGTTTTGTGGTGCCATTAGCCTAATTCCTTTTTCTTCCAACGTCATGTTGTATAAAATATCTGTTGTTGTATCTATTGTATTTTTTAGTATTCTGGACAGTTTCCTTATGTTATAGGAATTTTCTATTTGGGCCAGGAATGGTATAAACGATTTGGCTACATCCATTGCTATCATTCCATCTTCACTACTCCTTCGGGTTCTACCTTTTAATCGCCTCACTACTTCTGCAGTTTCTAAGAGGAACACTCCTGGGAATAGTAGACCCAAGTAACACGTACCTCCCCAGTTCCTAGGTAACCATGGATATGCTTTTTCCCCACATATAAAGTAAACAGGGTCCCCTACGTACACAGGTTCTATTTCATGCTTTAAAACCACTGTTTTCAGGCAGCTGCTAAACGTTCCTACTTTATAGGGACCTTTTTTCTTTGAACATAGGGGAGCAGTTTTGGGGCTGTAATCCACTGTATAGGCAGGGGGCACAGCATCTTTATTCCATTCATCCCTTATTCGAAATGTCATTACTGATGTTTCTTCTGCTGGCGGGGTCTGTCTATTCTGCCTATGTAATCTATTTAGTCTTGTTGTCTTTAGTGTATTTTTCCTCATGGGATCTGGTGATAACACGCGAGCTTTGTGGAATATGGAACAACCCACAGGTCTCATGATCACTTCCTCAAATTCATTCATATTGGTCTCGTCTAGCTGACCCGTATTACTCTTGTTCCATTTCCCAAAGAACATTGCACTCAACGATACTTCACATGAATAAACCAATGATAACGGTTGTACATACCAGCCTATCCCTTTCCCACCGTGCTGTGGTAAATGGGCACAAACCCAGCAATCTTTTTTCTTTAAAACTGCATCGGTCATGTTCATGATGAGCAACAATGTATTGTTGTCATATCCTTCTCTATGTCTTTCTTCCATTGGGGACAAAGTACCAGTGATTACATGAACCGGGCTCTCATTAGCTGCTTTTAGCAAAAGTGTTTTTAATGGGTGCGCGGACTCCAGGAACCATAGTGTAATAGCTATTATTGTTGGTACTACCATACTTAGAGAACACAGGACCAATGTCCAAATCAGTACCTTATTCCTTTTACCATGCTTTTTCCCTAAATTTACAGTCTCTAAAACTATCATCTTTTCAGCAGGGGTGCAGGAGGAGGCTGAAACCGGTCTTGATTTGTTCTTCATCGTCCTTCTTCTTGCTGGCAAAGTTCATTGCAAATGTCTCTCGTTCTTGATGCCAAAAGTTCAATGAAAATGTCACAGTTCAATTCTGCCAACCCTTTCACAGCCTAGATCACTTATCCCCTCCGAGCAAGATTAGTTGTTCTTTCTCCCACTGCTCAGACGATTTCTGAACAGTTCTTTATTGACAGAGTACTACGTGCATCCAGCTTGTCCCGCTCTGGCTTAGGACACATGTACTCTATCAGCCTTAGTACCTATGTGCGTCCAGCTTGTCCTGCTCTGGCTCCTGACACTTGTACTTTATTATAAGCGCACCGAGGAGCCGTGACTCTTGAATTGTCCGACTTGCACAACTCTCACACTTCTCTCCTCTACGCCCCTGGTTCCTACTCTGTCCGTGAGTGGAACCAAAGGCAAAAGAAAAGCACCAAAGATCTGTGGAATCACTTTGCCTGTCAGGCCGCAGATTATATCGTTTCACTCCTGGTATTGTATGATCTGTAAACAGTGCCGAAGCACTTCCAGTATCAGGCTCAGTGTCAGCCTGCGGCGCAATGATGGGTAGTGATGAGCGCCGTGGCAATGATGTAGTTTCTTTCTTTGGCTTTGATGCGTTTGCAGAAGCTGGTGGGCGCCAAAGGGGTACACTCGTTGTTTCTGCTCGTGTTTGCAATGCAGAGTTTGTGTCGCTCAGCAGTGATGTTGTTTCTGCTGAGCAACGTTGGGGCACTTTTCACCCTTTCCCCTTCCTGGCAGCCTCCTCAGGCTCTGTTTCGAGTTTCACTTCTCACTTAGGCTTTGTTTCAACTTTCACTTCTCGCTCAGGCTGATGCTGTGGCAGTGGACTGGCAACAGTCTCTTTCTTTTTCAGGACCGTTGTCTCTTTCTGGTCATCGGAATCAGGCAAAGTTTTCAGTGAAACTGGGAACCTTTTGGCATGGGTAGCATGAATCCAGGCCTTGCGGTCGTCCACCCGTATGGCCGTCTGAGTCGCCAGCAACACTTGATAGGGGCCGCGCCACCTGGGTGCTAATGCTGTCTTCCGCTCAAAGTTCTTAATCAGGACCCAGCTTCCAGGCTACAGCACGTGCCACGGTCTGGTGTATCGCACTGGTAACGCCTCCTGCACCTGCTGATGAATCAAACGCAACTTCTGCATTAAAAGGCCACAGTACGTGCTTAACACAGAATGCTCGACCTCACATAATCTTTTGGGCTGCGGTGCGCACCATACATTTGCTGGTCTCCCCATGATAATTTCATAGGGAGAGAGCCCAGTTTTAGCCTGCACAGACGTGCGCATGCACAATAGCGCTAGGGGTAATGCATCCACCCAACTCAACTTGCTCCCAGCACAGATTTTAGCTATCTTTGACTTTAAGATACCGTTATGTCTCTCAACAAGTCTGGCGGAACTCGGATGCCTGGAACTGTGGAATCGTTTCTCTATCTGTAGACCAGCACAGATCCGTTGTACTACTGCGCCCACAAAATGTGGGCCGTTATCTGACCACAGGACACGGGGCAGCCCGAGCCGGGAGAAATCCTCCTTCAACATTACTTTTGCCGTTGACATGGCAGTACAGTCTTTTAAAGGATATGCCTCCACCCACTTGCTAAATGCACAAATCACCACTAACACATATTTGTAGTTCTGGCACCTTTCCATTTCTATGAAATCAAAATGGATCACCTCGAATGACATAGATGGTGGGCCAAAACTACCTACTGGAGTCACGGTTCCCTTCCCTACATTGTGTTGCAGGCACGTAATACAATTCTGCACTAGCCTTTCTGTATTCGTTTTTATGTGCTCATTTTTCCATACTGTGCATAAATGCTGTACCATTTTCTTCGCGTAAATGTGGGTAGGGCTATGCGCCATTGTAACCATTGTGGTTACATAACAATTTGGCAACATCCAGTTCTTGGTCTCTTTGTCCACCCAACATTCTTCCAAATCTAACTCAGCAGAGCCCTCAGCCCACCCCTGAAACTCTTCGGTCGTGGCCTCAGCCTGCATTTCTTTGACTGTGGCAACTCCATTCTCTATCATACAAGGTACTTCCTCTGTTTGTACTGTCATCATTCTAGTACTCAAATCAGTGGCTGTTTGTTTCACAATCCTGTCTGCAAATGCGTTTCCCTCTCCCACTTTGCATGTTACTTTTTTATGCGCCTCGCATTTTATTATAGCTAAGCGCTTTGGAAACGTGAGTGCAGACAACAATCGTACAATCAAAGGGCCATGCTGAATCCTGGCCCCATGTGATGTCAAGAAACCCCTCTCAGCCCAGAGTCGACCAAAGTTGTGAACCAGCCTGAATGCGTACTGACTGTCAGTATATATGTTTACATTCAAATTTTCAGAGAGTTCACAGGCTCGGGTCAGTGCTATTATTTCTGCAGCTTGTGCCGAATTGTAGGGGATTCGTCTGCTTTCTACAACACTCTCTAGGGTAGTAATTGCATATGCGGCCGTTGATGTGCCATCAGGTAATTTAAAACAAGAGTCGTCACAAAACAACTCCCCATCTGGCTCTTTCTGTGGGATGTCGCTCAAGTCAACTCTTCCCTTTGTTTCTTCTTCAGTGACCATTTAACAATCATGGGGTGGTGATTCGTTGTCACCAATTTCTGCTATGGGCAGTGGCATTAATTCTGCAGGAATCAATGTGCTACACCTCATAATTTGGATGTGGGGTGCAAACAAGATGAGCTCATATCTTGTTAGTCTAGCAGAGGTGAGGTGTTGCGTCTGTGTTCTGTTTAATAGAACGTCTATGGCATGTGGCACCATCAGAATTAAAGTATGCCCCAATACCATTCCTTCCGTTTGTTTCACTGACGCAGCAGCCGCTGCAACAGATCACAAACATCGTGGTAGTGCGCGCGCTACAGGGTCCAGCGCAGAAGAATAATAGCTGCACGGCCTATTTCTTCCACCGTGTTCCTGTGTCAAAACCGCCAATGCACATCCTTCACTCTCGCTCACAAATAGTCTAAAGATCTTTTTATAGTTAGGAGTGCCTAAAACTGGCGCAGCACACAATGCAGCTTTCAATTGCTCAAACGCTTTCTGACATTCCTCATCCCACTGTAAAGGCATCACTGCATTATTTTAGTTAATTTTTTCATCGGCTTCAAAATCAACGCAAAATTACAGATCCACTACTGACAATAAGAGGCCATGCCTATTACAGCTCTCACTCCTTTTTGAGTTTTTGGAATAGGCATACTAGAAATGCTTTCTATGCGTTCTGGTGTTAATCTTCTCCCTTCTTTCGAAAGTAGGTAACCCAAATAAGACACCTCCTTTTGATTATACTGGAATTTCTTCAAACTTGCCTTGTGACATGGGTCGCTAGGTGTGTCAATAGTAATATAGTACTTTCTTTGCAGATCTTTATTATGTCAGCAGCTAGTAACAAGTCATCTATGTACTGCAAGAGTATGGAACCTTCAGGTAATTCTAGCATGTCTAGCTGCTCTTTTAGCGCTCTGCTGTAAATACTCGGGCTTTCTGTGTATCCTTGTGGAATGCGTGTGAATGTGAATGATCGACCTCCTAGAGTGAACTCGAACAGATATCTACTGCTTTTATCCACTGGAATGCTAAAGAACGCGTTCTTCAAATCAACTACACTAAAGTATTCTGCAGTGGCCGGTATCATTGTCAGTATTGTTGTGACATCTGGGACCAAAGGGAATTGTGGGTCTACCACTTTGTTCAATGCGCGCAGATCAATTATGAAACGATATGGTACTTCATTGCCTCCTTTCTTGTAAACTGGAAGAATCGGGCTGTTGCACCTGCTACCTGCAATTTCTTCAACCACCCCCAATCTCACCAGGTCAGTAACAATACTCTTTATTCCCTTCTCACCTTCAACAGAAATTTTATACTGGGGAATTTGTGGTAATGTAACACCTTCTTTCAAAGTTATTTTTGCTGGCTCTATTTTCAAGCATCCTACATCGTTATCATGCATTGCCCATAGACAGGTTGGTACTCTACTTAGCTCTTCTGGTAACGCTTTTGACATAAATTCCGTCACTGGTGCATCGGGAGGCCAAATCGTGAGGAACACCCCATCTGCCGTACAATGTATAACTGCCCCCAATTTTCTCAACAAGTTTAATCCTAGCAAGTTCCCCCCACAATTTTCTGTCAGAAGAAATGGACACTATTCCGTAAATGGTCCTATTGTAATTGGGACAGCTTCAGACATGGGGTTAATTACTGGTGTACCTGCGAACCCTACAGAAACTTTCTTTTGCCCCGACAGTGGGATCTCCGGAACCAAGTGGTGGTCTATCGAACACTTCTGTGCCCCTGTATCTACAAGGAAACGGTGCTCCTTATTCCCGACTCTCATTTCACGGGAATAGACACTGGTTCCGACCCCTGCCGCGGGCTGTCCTATTACGAAATTAACACATCGTCCGATGTGTAGTCACCGCTGCTACTATAATACGTGTTTGGCTGTGTATCAAAAATATTCCCATTTCCCCCTCGGTGTCCTCCACTCTGATCATTTCTCGGTTGGCCCTGCCCACCCTGATTTTGGTTCGGAACACTTTGGTTCAATGCCTGGTTCTGTTGAGCTTGGGTTTGACCATAGGATTGGTTTTGATTACCTCCATTGGTATATCCCTGCTGCTGCTGCATGCTATTTCAGCTTGGGCCATTTGACCCCTGATGTCCTCTATGAGGCCTTCTCTGGCCAAACCCACCTCTATTCTGTAGGTGCGGGCATTGCGCTCGCCAGTGTCCTTCCTCTTTACAGTACGCACATTGATTTAATCCCAATGATACCCCGTGCATATTATTCAAATTTCCCCTGCCTTGTGCATTTCCTCTACCTCTATTGTATCCAATTACCTGCTGCAGTAACACTCCTACTATCGTTCGCATCGCTTCTTTTCTCATCTCCAATGGGTACCCATTACACATCTCACTTACTTCCTTTACTGACGTTTTCTTATTTGACATCCATCTCATCGTTTCCCCCACCCATGCCTGCAATCTTTGTTTATCACCTATTTGTCCCGGTGCCGGTGAATGCTTTGCACCACCTGGAAAAACTGTCGGCCACGATTTTTGCATATACAACCTCGACGCCTCCTTCCTACCTTTCTTAATACACTCCTGACTATATTCAGGTGTAGCAAACATTTCAGCATATCTATCTTCCATTTCATTTTTCAGTTCAATGAGTTTGTACGGTTTATAGTCATAATATCGAAAAAATAATGTCGAATTACAAAAATGTCGAATTCAAAAATGTCGAATTCAAAAATGTCGAAAACACATACATATAATAGAAAAAGTCATTAATTCGAAAATAAAATGTCGAAAAAAAAATCGAAAAGCCAATGTTAAAATAACTGTAAAATGTCACACATACTAATGTTTTTTATTGGGGGGGTCCCCCCCAAACCCCCCATCCCAAACCCCTACCCCAACCCTCCACTCCTCCCCATCCCCCCAATCCCCCCCATGGATATACCGTTAATTTTTTTAAAAAAAGTATTTAAAAAAACATTAATTAAATAATTAATTATTTAAAAAAACCCATCCCAAACCCCTACCCCAACCCCCCACCTCCCCTCCCCATCCCCCCCACCCACCATGGATATACCTTTAACCATTTAAAAAAATTATGTTTTATAAACTATAATTAATTAATTAATTATTTAAACATTAATTCGAAAAAATATCGAAAAAAATTCGACATTTTTGTAATTCGACATTTTTATTTTCGACATTTTTTTTTCGACATTTTGACTTTCGAAAATATTGTATTCGATATTATGACTGGACACCAGTTTCTACACATGTTTTCTTACATCCTCATCTCTTTGCTCACTGTGTGCTAACTTATACAAATCTAACAATCGTTGTGGCGGTAAATTCCCAAGTATCTTTTTCCATTCTCCCACCAAAAATTCCCCCATGGATTCCAACACTACCTGTCTCTCGTTGCTTCTTTGGTACCCATACAATGAGGCCAATGCTGCCGTCCCATCATTTCCTTCTATGTACATTTCTGCCTCTTGCTGTAATTCAATCTTTCTTTCTTTGCTGATCGCGCTGCGAGTTACCCATCCAAATCCTGTTCCTTCAGCCCCGCCTCTCACCTCCCCAGTCTCAATTTCGACTTCGGGAGGGGCGGATGGTGCTGAATCTGTCTCTGGAGCGGGAGGTGCGGATGGGACAAGTGACACAGGTGGCATCTGTGAAGGGCCTTGCTGGGTGCTGGGAAATTGTGCGTCTGCGGTCTGCGCTTGTGGGATGGTTCGAGCTGTGGGTGGGGCGTGGGTTAATGCTTGCGTGAGGGGAAGTGCTTGGGCTGCGGGAGGGGTTATGAGAGCTACTGGTTGGGCCTGCGCAGTCACTACTGGCGTGTTTGGTTTCGATCCTGGTTTTGGGCCTTGACCCGTATGGGTTAACAAATGTTCCATTAATTCGTCTGCTATGTGTAGTTCCTGCTGCAGGTATATTCCTTCTATGTTCATTTTCTCACGTCTCCCTTCCCGTCTTAGACTTGCCGTCCACTCATCCTCCTCCTTTTCTTCTGCTACCTCAAGCTTCGATTTGTGCCTACGCGCATGCTTCTCTCTACTCCTAAGTCGGAGCATTGCTGCCCTCCTCCAATCTTTGATAGGCTCAAAAGCTGTGGGTCGCGCTTTTTCCCTTATCAACACCCTTTCTAAGTTATCTATCCTTGCAATCTCAAAGCTACCATTAATCGGCCACTGATGGTCCTGTTGCTTTCTAGTTTGCCTATGCCAAATTTCACAAAATATTATCGCACCCACACCATATTTTGCATACATGTCATAAGCCGGCGTTCCCCCAGGCGGTGCACTTTGGCCATTTTCCAAGGACTGTCTACCGCAGCGGAAAAGCCCCGCTAAAGTGGACAGTACTCCAGGCATGATTTTAACCTTCCCCTTGGTTAATCAACCTTACTCTGGATGTTTGAATTTGCAAAATCAACCCTCTACCAATAATCAGGGTTTCGTTTGAATCGGGAATGACTCACCTGATAAAACAAGTCGCCTGTTTCCTGACGCAACCTCTCCCAATGTGTCTGCGCTTCTCTGGCTTCTGCCTCGTTTCGGGACCCTCGCCTCCTTTGCCCTCTGGCCCGGTACGTCGATCAGGGATCAGATGTGTGCAGATCTGCGTAAGGAAGCTCTCCTCACTTCTACAGGGTGCCCCGTGCACCTCTTGATCCCGGCTCGATCGTCCCGTCCTCGCCGTTCTCCGCCTTTACTCTGTTACAACGTATACAATGGGGCAAGTGGGGGAGGGTCCCTATTCGGGCGCCATCTTGAAAGGGGTCCCTAGGGGTCCCTCGCGATATGGAAACCAGGCAATAACCATACACGAAAGGATGCACCAGACACGAGGTTCAAATTCCCAATGCTAGGGTTTATTGCAAGGAAAATAGTCCCAATTAGCCAACTGTGGTCTCACGCCCCGCGACGTGTATTCTCTAGACTTCGAGGGACGCAAGAGCGCGAATTACGTACATCAGTTACATATATACAAAATGCATATCATACAATCAGCTATGTCATGTTTAACACCCCCCCTTTTATTGAGTTTCTTTGAACTCGGGATGATGATGGACATTTCCGACGAGTGTGACAATTATGACGCTTTCGATGTCTATTCTAGTAACAATGTGCAATTTAGAAAGTGCGGAGGCATCTTCTAGTTGTAGAACAGGACACAGTGCTGCTGTTCTTGGAAGCAAGCTGCACACGGGGGAAGAGTCACATTCCAAGCTTTGCTATCTATGTGGTGCTATTCGTGTCCTGGGAGCCGACACGCTCTAAAGGGTTTTGTGAAGGGGGGCCGTAAGAAGAGCATAATTCAAGCCTTTAGCTGCTTTATTCTAACATATTCTACCACAGTACGAGACTGGCTGGCAGCTGTGAAATGATTAAATGCCCTGCAGCTCTCGCTCAAGGCTACAGAGAGGGAGCGTGGGCATTCCTTTCTGGGCTGCTCATGAGGAGTTTCAACGAACTCCTCAGTCCCGTGGCCTTGCCCTTTAATATTCAGACAACAATGTTAACAGTTAAGCAGAGTAAGCAGAATTCGCAAGAATTGAAAGCTGCAAAGCAGTTTAGACAGAAAGCAATGAGCAATGGTTAACAAGCAAAATGGCGATTCTTGCTACGTTTAAAATGGCCGCTTGTTGGTCAAGCATAGCAGTATTTCTATAATTCTGTGCATAAAACGGTTGGCCTTCGGCCATCAAGATACGTCCATCATCCAAATGAAGGGTATTCATTTTTTTTTTTTAGATTGACACTTTCATCCCAGATTCTTAGGACCCTTACCATTAAGGCAATTATCAACCCAGTAGCCATGAAACTGGATTTACCACCTAATCTACAAATTCACCCAGTATTTCATGTGTCCCTCCTGAAACCAATACAACCCGGCACACGGATTGGGACACCACCTAAGCCCATACTTGTTGACGGAGAACCAGAATTCAAAGTCAAAGATATCTTGGACTCTAAATACTCTAGGACCAAGCTATATTATCTCATCGATTGGAAAGGATTTGGACCACAAGATAGATCTTGGGAGTCCAGTGAGAATATCCACGCACCACGCCTAATCAGGAAATTCCATCAGAACTTCCCAACCAAACCTGGGCCAGACAGAAGAAACATCATGGGAGGGGCCTTAGGGGGGAGTGCTGTCACAACCCTCACCCAAAACCCCTTCTGGCAAACCCATTGGCCAGGTGGAGTCAGGACTCGGGCCTCTAGAGCCTGGAATCCTCTTCCAAAACCTTCTTGGGGCCACTTCCGGCGCCTATGGCGCCAGGCTCATACACCATGAAAAAACATGTGCTTGGGAACTACTTAATGTATTGTCAGCTAATAAGGAGGCATCCACATAGCTTGGTTCTAAGGAACCAAGCTATGCGGTCTAGTGTTTTGGGTGTGGTAGCCTAGGGACTACTTTACCTGGACTATTTTGTTGGGGCTATTTAAACCACACCTGAGCAAGACAACACGCTTCACATTACTTTGTAGCTTGCAACGTGACGCTCACCATGTCCAGCTATTCCCTCGGAGAAGCAGAACCTGCAAGGAAACAAAAGGAACATCATTAGCAGCAGCATCTTACCTGCAGTTTTCGTCTTTAGCCACTTGCAGCTACTGAGAACAGCTTCCTCGAATCTGCACGTGTCCCGGACAGAACAACCTGAAAGAGGAAGATAGAGGCAACATTAAAGTAAGCAGTAGAGACAATTGCAAATTACGAACTGCTCAAAAGGCTTACCTGGCTGGTCGCCTCTCGGCTGGGACCACTCCGACATTCCACTCACGCTGAAGAACACTGCGACCTCCAAGGAAGGAAAACACAGGTTATCAAAGGCAAGACTTTGCAGCGCTGCGCATATCGCTTACTTACCGCATCATAGCGCTCTTAATGCGCCATCATTTACCAGCGGGGCTCAACCAAGCCAGTTCGCCGTGCTGAAGCTCTGCATACCTAAGGGAGAAAAAAGAGACATTTTAAACAAAGAAAGGCATGCAGGATAGCAATAAAACTAAAGAACAGCAATAAGACCTACCTGAACAATATCAAGCGAGCCGGCATCAGTGAAGTAACTGGACCGCACACGTCCATGAAAGACAACGCGCCCCTGCAAAGAAGGCAGGACGGAGAGCACGCCTAACTCTACCACAAGGTGAGGAGAGGGCGCCAGAGGGGCTGAAATCATATAGGGGTGGAGGGAGGATACTAAACCCGGTCTGTCAGTCTTGAACACAGTCCTCCTGTATTTTCAGGCAGAACCTTCCCCGCAGACCACATCTGGGCAAAGCTGAGAAGCATAACAGCGAGTAACCCGGCTGGGTGGCGTCCCTGTGGATACCAAGTGAGCGTAGCATCTAGACACATAACATTTATCATGCTTGCTTTATCGTGGATGTCCCTTACAAAATGTCATGACACAGTAGGAAGAGACTAGATTGACTGCAACAAAATGCCAGTCTAGCCACGTGATAATACTTATCATGCTTGCTTTTTCCTAGATGCCCATTAAAAAATACCATGCCTGCACCGTGGTATCCCCAATGACTTGCACACACACATTATCACATTCATTATTATGAATGGTTGTGTATGAGTGCAAGAGGTTGGGGAGCCCAGGGAACAGGCATGGCATTTTCTACTGGGCATCTTCTTACTGTACATCGTTTATAAAAAGCCAGTAAAAAATGCCATTTCTGAGTCTTGGGCCCTCCAGCACTACGTACACACATAAAATCATATTCATACGCTGTCATTCCCTCACCCAAACACCTTCTCTCACGCGCTGTGCACCCATAACTTTCACGCTGCATTTTCCACACATGCACCCAGAACATTCACACACACTGCATCCTCATTCACAAGACACACTCACTCACACCCATACATACACCATTCCCATGCACACATGCATATATACAAATATCTATGTACATACATTACATAAATACACAATCACATCCAACATGCATGCACACACTCAGACATGTACATATAAAAAAATAAAAGGGTTTTCCTACCTGCTGCTTCGAGCGGGAAGCTCTCTCTTCTCTCCAGGCTTCCAGCTCCTGCACTTAATGCAGACAGGTACCAGGAAGCAGATAGAGCATCACCCACAGGGTCTCTCTCAGATTTCAGGTCTCCTTCAGATTCTGCATCTGAGCTCCTGCCTTAGTTCCAGGTGTTTTCTGGATAGATCATCCTTCAAGATCATGTTCTTCAGACCTCTGTGGATCATGCATTCCTAAGGTTCAAGGTCCACTGTAACTCATATAATTTTACTCCCTGCTGCTCTGGCGGACAGGGCATTTAGTGGTTAAACGCCACGTCCGCCCCGGCAGCAGGGGTTCAAAGTTCCCAGGGTGCAGATAATATTCTTTTAGATTTATTCCTATGGGAGTCATGCTCAGCACGAGCACATCTCCGGTCAGAATGAAAAAAAACGTTTGCAAAAATAGCCTCCGCCAGAAACATAGAAAAGGGACTATGTTTTTTTAAAGCATGTTCTAAAATGGCCACTGTCATCCGAAAAGGGACCTAGCCTCTTTTAAATTTTTAAGATGACGACCATTTTTGTGGACTTTTTTTTTTCACCACAGCAGGCAGTGAATGCAGAATCGTGCACATGAAAGGCGCATTCTGATTGGCCAGACCGCCTTTCCCGGCTACGAATCTCTATTAAGGTCCAGATGTTGTCTCCTGTTCTCACGATACCCAGTCTCTTATATTGGCCAAATTCTACTTCTTGTGCAATTTTATTGGCTGGTTTTAGATGAGTGGGTCTCTTCTTTATAAGAAAGTCAGGCTTCTGCAGGAAGTGATGAGATAGTACAAGGCCAGTTTGAAATCTTTTTTTGATTCTGCCTCTTGGTGTGGATGAACCATGTCCTCCTCCTACCAGGTGTTGCTGTGACTTGGGTACCCAGGTAACACCCACAGTCAGGACCAGAATACCACCCAAACACCTAGTTCCAATTCTACAACCCTCAAGCTGCAATCCCTCCCCAACATCATTTAATCATTGGACTGTACATACATTTTTATTGATGTGTACTTCAAGGTAATACGTGCCTCCTGCACTGCCTATCTGTGGATTTCATCTGGCGTCTGTCACTTTGCAGATTGGTTTACCGTCCCGTCTGATTTTTCATGGCCCCCGTCTCCTGCTCATTGTTTGATTATGCAAGTTTTTTTTTGTATTGTTCTTTTTCTTTCCATCTTATTTTCTGTTATTTGTTCTGATCTCCTTTTGGATGACCCCCTTTTCCATTCTCCTCCCAGTCGCTTACTTTACATTTCCATTAATTCCTCCTTTCTTTCTACCTTCCTCTCAATCCCTCCCTTTCTCTATCATTCACTCGCCATATTTGTTTCCCCTGTTTTGCTGTTAACTTCCTTTCTTTATCCGTCTTTCTTTTATGTTGATAACCTCATCCTCTTTATCCTTATTTCACCTTCTCTTACTTTTCGCTCTTTGGTTAACTATTTGCTCTCTCTCACTGTGTGACTCCGGTGTCCCCCTCACTCCCCTCAGCCCCACAAAACCACCAGGACAGACTTTCTCGGGGTTGATTGCCCCTCGCTTCCTCCAGTGACACGTGTGCACTGTAAGGAACTCAAAGTTAAGACGTTCAGTGTGATTAGTGCACATTTATGTGGAGTTGTGAACTCCTCCGAAAACAATGATCAAGTACTGAGTACTGCTTTAGCTGCAGAAGGTGCAGTGAGGATGACAAGCTTTGAATGTTCATCTGTGCCCTCTCAGCCATCCTGTCACCAAGTAAAATTGGCTGATCCTGGGTAAATTATTTTGGGTAAGCTTAAATCGTAACTATCTTCTGTAATGTTCAGATCAAATTGAAAATTGAAAACAGATTCCCAGTTTAAGTAAAATCTTGAAGATTTTTATCTTCTGCTTTATTTGTGAGGCTTAGGCATTCCTTAATTGCATAGCGCCTATAGATTTCTTTGCCAATGCATTTCGGACATGTGTCCGTCTTCAGGGCTCCTAGGCACTATAATTATAATATTATCATCAAACAAAAGTAAATGGTTAACATCATAAATCAAGCAATTCACATATGTTGTCCCAAAGGGAAGTCACAAGGTAATATCATTTCCCCAAATTAAATCATTACATTTAGCCCAAATGAATATGCAACATTTCTTTCAATGAATATAGTAACATACCAATTTCAATCGGTATCCAAATCGTCCAAATTCGAGGAAATAGACCAACAAACATAAACAGAAAATAAAAAGTCAATTAGCTCAGTGAATAGATGAAATGCACTAAGGTATCTATCTAATTCATGGTGCCTGTACCTCTGTTTCAAAGGGCACTGCCTGTGTCCTACGTGTTGTCTCAGCGTTAAGCCTCCGTTTGCTCTAATCACCATGGCAACCTGTTAGTTAAACACATTAAAATGACTTTGATGTATTTACTTTTACTTATTGCTAAGTCTTGCGTTATTAATCAGCTCCATTCTCTTAGCTGTCCCCCTCTATCTTACCTTAGTTGCCACTCCATGCTCCGTGGTGACTCTCAAACCGAAAAACCAGTGTCTGTGTTGAACGCTGGTTTTCAAGTATGTTGACTGTCGTTACTTAGTGACCCGCGCATGCGCTGGTTGTACGAGGGAAGTTACTTTCGCTTTCTCGTTGCGGACGAGAATTCAGCCATACCGCTATGATGTTTAAGAAAATGTAGGGGTATGTACCCCTTACATATTATATCATGTGTTCCTGGTTATTTCTGCACAATGCTCCCCATTGCTCATGTGTGTATATATGTCTAGTGCATTAATTATAGTACGGCTCGTGTGTCTAAAGCGGAAAAATCAGAAAACTAAAGTACATATTCATTAGATATTGGGGCAAGTCGTTATACATTTAAACTGCATACATCAATTCCAGTCAGATCTCCAGTGCAAAAATAACAGCGCAAAAATTAGAATGCATCTTTCACTCTGTGGTTGGACAGTCACTATAACTTAGTGCATATTAAAATTAAATTAAATATTTCACATTACTCTTGGTCAATATAGATTAACAAGTGAGTGTTCAATCAATTACATATCCTGTAAATGGTTGTTTGACTGTGGGGTGTGTTATGGCAGGAGCACACGCTGCTGCCTTGGGTCCCGCTTGGACCGAAGTACCTCACGGGAAAGCACCCCCACTGTATATTCAAAAATGTAGAGAAAAAATAATTAAAGCGGTCTCTTCAAGAACCATCCATAGGTGTCCTGCGTTATTCATCTCCATGTATGCTTCCTTCACAGAAAACATACGTAGTTCGTCTCTTCATTGATCCTGCCTGGTTTTGCCGACTCCAATCTGTCAGTCCAGTAGTTCTCTCATTGATTAAGCCTTCTGGTCAGATCTTCCTGTTTATCTCTAGGCTTTACCACTTCTAGGACCTGAATCCTAATTTGGTTAATGTTGTGTTTTTTCATTTCCCAATGTCTTGCTACCGCAGAGTTCTTGTTGTGTGTCTGAATACATGATCTGTGTTCGTTCCAGCGGATCCTCCCTGACCTTGTTGATTGTCCAATGTAGTAAATACCACAGGGGCATTTGATGGCACATATTATATTGGTTGTGTCACACGTTGCATAACTCCTTAGTCAAATCTTTTCTCCTGTCCGGGGGTGATTGATCGTATCGCCCTTGATGATGAAGCTGCAGTTACTGCAATGTAGACATGGGTAAGTTCCCGTTCTCTGTGTCACTGGCGGTAATGACAATGGTCTTGTTTTTACTAGTTTATCTCTTAAATGTTTGCTCCTTTTGTATGCAAAAATTGGATTATCTTTGAATAGATCTTCCACTCTAGTGTCATTCCTCAGTATCTGCCAGTTTTTCAGTAAGGTCGCTTTAATGCGGCTGTTTTGTAGTGAGTAGCACTATACAAAATCTATTGGGCTATTTGGTTTCTGTGGTTTGTCTTTCATTTGAGTTCCAATTGTCTGTGATGACAAACGCTCCTTTGCTGCTGTGATTTCTTCTGGTTTGTATCCTCTAGCTTCAAACTTTGGCCCCATAATCTCAATTTCCCTGTCGCATATCACCGGGTCATTCACAATCCGTTTCATTCGCATCATTTGGCTGTACGATAGATTCCTGAGTAGGCTAGGCTGGTGGAAACTAAGTCGGTGTAAAAGATTATTATGAACTGTTTCCTTTCGATAGATGTTTGTCTCGTATCTCCCTTCTTTGACATGTATGGCCACATCTAGGAAATGGATATCTGTTGTGGAGCTCTCATGGGTAAATTGTATCCGTGGATCTATCGTGTTAAGATATACAAAGAACTGTTGTAGTGTTTCTGGTGTCCCTGTCCCTATGCCAAATATGTCATCTATATACCTTGTCCACAATGCTATGTTGTCCTTCAAATGCGCCTGTGATAAAACATGTTCTTTCTCGAATTTATGCATGAAGCAGGGAGCTGGGAGCGAGCACACCTAGGATCGGATTAAGTTCTGATTCTTCTTTTTGTTTGAATTTTAATCTTGTGCAAAGGCCTCAAGGTGTGCCCCAAAACATATTAAGCAACATTGAGCTACAATTCAAGTACAGAAGCGGTGCCCACCCCTCGTATATACTCTCTTGTGGCACACACATAGGGTGGAGGCACGCAATCAAAATGTCCTTTGAAGACATAGAAACACTAACGGATGTGAGAGCCGAAACTGTAGGTTTCACAGCGGATGAGGCAGAAGCAATCCTAACAAAGATAGGTGACTCATCATGGTCAAGCAAAAAGGATAATGTCACTGATACAACAAGAAGAATTAAGCAAATGGAATGCCTAATTCGTAAATAGATAAACCGCAAATTACATGCTGTGACATTGGGGCGGTATTATAAAAATCAAAGGATCCCACGTGGGCTAAGGATTAATCTTAGACCGACACTTTGTAAAGAAAACAAAGAATTCATCGGCAAATGGGAGGCCATCTTGAATAAATGCTCCCTGGACCTAATCTTATTGACGATACAAGAACTAACCAAAAATGTAACAACTCTGAATGCAGAAATAGAGGAGATTGAGAAGGAATGAAGTAGCACATTAGGAAAAGAAGAGTTGGAAGAAATAGTCAAGGATATCAATTTGAAGTTGGAGACATACAAAACCGAGATAGAGGGGAAGAAGGTGAGGAAATTCCGTCGAGGCACATATTATTACCTGAACGGCGAGGTCTACACGTGGATGGACAAATACACAGCACCACCACAGAGGAAGCCCAATAGAGGTAGTACGGATAACTCTTCAAGCACTGATTCAGAAGATAGGGACGGCAGACGTAGACCTCCAGAAGGAGGAACTACAACGACAACACAAGGAGAGAGTTTTCCCACAACAACAAAAGCTACAACATCAGCACAACCTTTTTTAGGACGACCCAGAGAAGAAAGAAGACAAGGCGAGGGAAAAGGCGACACAAGGGTGGAAAGCAGAGCAGCATGTCAACAACAAAAGAAAACTTAGTGATAAATCTATCATCCAGGATACTCAATAGAGCAGAGATGGAAGTGTTACAGAAAGGCCTTAGTTTCGTGCCAACACACAGTATAACATTTTTTTAGACTAAAATAGATCTCTTTAAATTGGTGAGAAAACTTCGACTTAAAGTTTTATTTGAAGAACTAGAACCTGCGACCAATAAAGACCCCAAGGAAGTGATCTTACAGGAGTTTAAAAAGAAAAGTAATTTTATGCCACCATTTTATGCCACCGGTGAACATTCCTTCAATTGATATCTTCCAAAGACAAACTTTGAATGACCTTAAACAAATATCCTACAAATGTCTGAGATACAGCAACTTGAAACGTAATGAGCATATTGAGGGATCTATTGGAGATGATGAAATTACCATAAGACCAGCGGACAAAGGGGGTGCACTAGTTATTATGAACAGCACGGATTGTAACAATGAATGTGATAGACAACTCAGTGACACTAACACCTATGCTAGACTAGATGGGGACCCAACAATGGAAATCATGCGGCACTTGGAGAAGTTACTTGACAAGGCAGAAGAGCTTGAGTGTATTAACGAGAAGACCAAAGCATTTTTGCTAAATAAACACCCTCGGGTACCAAGTTTTTACACACTGCCAAAGGTAAATAAACACCCTACGCTACCACCTTGCAGACCTATAGTGTCAGGCATAGATAGCATAGATAGTCTATCACAGCCACTTGGCCAATATATAGACTTCTTTCTCGAACCCTTAGTACAGAAAACATGTACATATACTAAAGATACCACACATTTTCTGAATCGCTTGAGGGATATTGGCTACATGGAGAATTTGATCATGTTCACGATTGATGTCAGGAATCATTATACGTCTATACCCAATGATATGGGTCAAGAAGCCATTGAATGGTTCTTAATGAATTAAGACGAGATGAAGGCAGTAAAAGAATTCATCCTAGTGTTACTTGAATTCATATCAGAGAACTCTTATTTCCAATATAAGAATACGTTTTTTCTCCAGACATCTGGGACATCGATGGGGGCCACTATGGCTCCTATTTATGCGAACTGCTTCATGCATAAATTCGAGAAAGAACATGTTTTATCACAGGCACATTTGAAGGACAACATAGCATTGTGGACAAGGTATATAGATGACATATTTGGCATAGGGACAGGGACACCAGAAACACTACAACAGTTCTTTGTATATCTTACCACGATAGATCCACAGATACAATTTACCCATGAGAGCTCCACAACAGATATACATTTCCTAAATGTGGCCATACATGTCAAAGAAGGGAGATACGAGACAAACATCTATCGAAAGGAAACAGATCGTAATAATCTTTTACACCGACTTAGTTTCCACCAGCCTAGCCTACTCAGGAATCTACCATACAGCCAAATGATGTGAGTGAAACGTATTGTGAATGACCCGGTGATATGCGATAGGGAAATTGAGATTATGGGGAGAAAGTTTGAAGCTAGAGGATACAAACCAGAAGAAATCATAGCAGTAAAGGAGCGCTTGTCATTACAGACAACTGGAACTCAAATGAAAGACAAACTGCAGAAATCAAATACCCCAATGGTGTTTGTATCGTGCTACTCACTACAAAACAGCCGCATTAAAGCGACCTTACTGAAAAACTGGCAGATACTGAGGAATGACACTAGAGTGGAACATCTATTCAAAGATAATCCAATTTTTGCATACAAAAGGAGCAAAAATTGAAGAGATAAACTAGTAAAAACAAGACCATTGTCATTACCGCCAGTGACACAGAGAACGGGAACTTACCCATGTCTACATTGCAGTAACTGCAGCTTCATCATCAAGGGCGATACGATCAATCACCCCCGGACAGGAGAAAAGATTTGACTAAGGAGTTATGCAACGTGTGACACAACCAGTATAATATGTGCCATCAAATGCCCCTGTGGTATTTACTACATTGGACAATTAGCAAGGTCAGGGAGGATCCGCTGGAACGAACACAGATCCTGTATTCAGACACACAACAAGAACTCTGCAGTAGCAAGACATTGGGAAATGAAAAAACACAACATTAACCAAATTAGGATTCAGGTCCTAGAAGTGGTAAAGCCTAGAGATAAACAGGAAGATCTGACCAGAAGGCTTAATCAATGAGAGAACTACTGGACTGACAGATTGGAGTCGGCAAAACCAGGCAGGATCAATGAAGAGACGAACTACGTATGTTTTCTGTGAAGGAAGCATACACGGAGATGAATAACGCAGGACACCTATGGATGGTTCTTGAAGAGACCGCTTTAATTATTTTTTCTCTACATTTTTGAATATACAGTGGGGGTGCTTTCCCGTGAGGCACTTCGGTCCAAGCGGGACCCAAGGCAGCAGCGTGCGCTCCTGCCATAACACACCCCACAGTCAAACAACCATTTACGGGATATATTGACCAAGAGTAATGTGAAATATTTAATTTAATTTTAATATGCATTACGTTATAGTATAGTGACTGTCCAACCACAGAGTGAAAGATGCACTCTAATTTTTGCACTGGAGATCTGACTGGAATTGATGTATGCAGTTTAAATGTCTAGCGACTTGCCCCAATATCTAATGAATATGTACTTTAGTTTTCTGATTTTTCCGCTTTAGACACACGAGCCGTACTATAATTAATGCACTAGACATATATACACACAAGAGCAATGGGGATCAGCGTGCAGAAATAACCAGGAACACATGATATAATATGTAAGGGGTACATACCCCTGCATTTTTTTAAACATCATAGCGGTATGGCTGTATTCTCGTCAGCGACAAGAAAGCGAAAGTAACTTCCCTTGTACAACCAGCACGTGCACGGGTTGCTAAGTAACGACAGTCAACATACTTGAAAACCAGCGTCCGACAGAGACACTGGTATTTCGGATTGAGAGTCACCACGGAGCATGGAGTGGCAACTAAGCTAAGATAGAGGGGGACAGCTAAGAGAATGGAGCTGATTAATAACGCAAGACTTAGCAATAAGTAAAAGTAAATACATCAAAGTCATTTTAATGTGTTTAACTAACAGGTTGCCATGGTGATTAGAGCAAACGGAGGCTTAACGCTGAGACGATACGTAGGACACAGGCAGTGCCCTTTGAAACACAGGTACAGGCACCATGAATTAGATAGATACCTTAGTGCATTTCATCTATTCACTGAGCTAATTGACTTTTTATTTTCTGTTTATGTTTGTTGGTCTATTTCCTCGAATTTGGACAATTTGGATACCGATTGAAATTGGTATGTTACTATATTCATTGAATGAAATGTTGCATATTCGTTTGGGCTAAATGTAATGATTTGATATGGGGAAATGATATTACATTGTGACTTCCCTTTGGGACAACATATGTGAATTGTTTGATTTATGATGTTAAACATTTACTTTTGTTTGATGATAATATTACAATATATGGTGCCTAGGAGCCCTGGAGACGGACACAAAAAGAAGGCCGAAATTCATTGACAAAGAAATCTATAGGCGCTATGCAATTAAGGAATGCCTAAGCCTCACAAATAAAGCAGAAGATAAAAATCTTCATGATTTTACTTAAACTGGGAATCTGTTTTCAATTTTCAATTTGATGTGAACATTACAGAAGATATTTACGATTTAAGCAACTCCAATTAGGAGAGCTGGGAGCGAGCACACCTAGGATCGGATTAAGTTCTGATTCTTCTTTTTGTTTGGATTTAAACCTTGTGCAAGACCTCAAGGTGTGCCCCAAAACATATTAAGTAACATTGAGCTACAATTCAAGTACAGAAGCGGTGCCCACCCCTCATATATACATTATTTTGGGGACCATTTTCGTTCTGAAGTAGATTATAAAAAGAGGCGGAGAACATTCTTTTCATCACTTTTTATGATCCGCCTCATTTCCCTTCATTTGTCATGAGGATTTGGGGAGTGGGCCGGACATACCGTGCTGCCTCCATTTCTGCTTGCTGAACGCAGATACCTTGCCACCAGCACAGGTTTTCATGCTGGTGGTAATTCTATTGTAGATTCCTATGGAATCCGTCTGAAATGACCACTTGGATAAAAGCAAGTGGATTCCATAGGATTCCAACACTACTTAATTGCGTGAGGCATTTGCACTTTTCCGCCAATGAAGTGGAAACATGAAGAGAACGGGTGATTTTCCCTATGTGTAACCCACCCATTTTTCCCAAAGTGGTGGAAAAGTTGAAAATTACACGCTAGGCACATTTTAAGAGCCAACAGACGTGCTCTCCTCTGTGCAATTTACGCTTAGAAAGAACATAACCTCTCGTATTTCCCTCTGCCCGCATTTCACAACAGATGCTGCAAGAGAAACCCCACAGTTGCCTGGCTTTTCTGGAGTCTCTATTTCTCAGCCCTCTCTTCGGCCCCCCCCCCCCCCCGCTCTCTTCTCTTTTCCTCTCTCCCCTCTCATTCTTATTTCGCTAGGGGGGCTGAAGCTGAATCTTACCAACCTGCCGAAAGACCTTTGCACAGAACAAAATAAATCCCTGCTATAAAAAGAAAAACTGTAGCAACGTATGGGCACAGCCAGCGTGACCATGTTTCTTGTGCTGGCACATATTGGGGGTAAAGGCATGAAAATGCACTGGCAAATGCTCCGGTGCACTGTTGGTGACTTGCATGTATAGGAGTTTTTTATGTGTTACCCTTGCAAACTCTCTGGCCTTTTGCACAATTTTCCACAGAAAGTGTGCTGTGTAGTGCACCATTTTAACTCCTTATTCAAAACTTTTCTCAGAGGGGTCACTCTGTATACTTCTGGCAAATATTTATGCCCCTCCAATGAATAAAGTTGCCATTTGGGTAGGGTGACCAGACGTCTGGGTTTTCCCGGGACAATCCGGAAATCTCCCTCCGTCCCGGGATCCCGGGAGTTTTTTCTGGGGGGCTACGGTAATTAAAACCGTAATTATTTTTCACAACACTTTCAGAATTTTGAAGTTGGAGGTTTGGCTCGAACCCCCAACCTCTCAGGTAAAAGTCCGAACACTTACTGACTGTGGCCCAGAGGCTGGCTTGGAAATTATTGTACGGCAAGCCATGTAATATCAATTAGAGCTAACGCTCGTTTTGAATTAACATGCCACGATTCACAGACAAAACGGCACAAATGAGATTATTTACAGTTTGTAGAAAGGCGAAGTGCTGGAAATATGGTTGGGGGTGGTTGTGGGGGCGTGTTGGGGGAGGGGCGGTAATTGGTGGGCTGGGATGGGGTAGTCTCTCTTTTATGTTGTTAGCCGTCCTGGTTTTTTGTTCTGAAAATCTGGTCACCCTACATTTGGGTGCCAGCGGCCAGGCACCGCCCTTGTTTCTACACTAGTGCAAAGACTTAAGCTTCAATTAAAAAACATACTTACATCTTTCATCTACCACATTATGGGTGCGCATGCCGCTGCGGTGGCATGATCACCATGGGTATTGCACATGGGTGGTGGTCCAAGCTGGCATGAAGTGTGCCGCGTTCTGTATTTTGTTGAGGAATTTAGGAGGTCATCCTCAGCAGGGCTTTCAGATGGAGCCCCGACATGTGTGCTGTGCGGATGAAGTAACGAAGAACAGGGAAAATGAACAGTCTTCCTCAGCAACCGTCCACCTGCGTGACATACCAAGCAACAAAGCATGCGGTTTCTCCATTTCATCAGTATAATAATCCTGTCAGTAGTGTTCAAGATTGAATCTAGTGTTGGTTTACTTTAAAAGAATCATATATGCTCATTTAGCATGCGGGATTTCATAGCAGAGGAAATTAAAGGATTATCAATTTCAGAATGGGTCTGCTTTTGTTATGTTATGTTACGTTATGTTACTGGGGTTTATACGTGAACCACAACCATTGTGTGGCCACCAGGTGCTCTGGAGGATCAGGAAACGGCAGGCGCGTGTTAGGTTATTTGGGAGAGAGGGAACATGCTAGACAGCCCTGCTGTTGTGTTGGTGCATGCAGTTCAGAAGTTTCCAGTTATTGTGTGCTGGCTTCTTTCTAGGTGATTGTGTTGAAGGCATTGAGGTATTTGCGTTCAGATGGGAACCTCTTCTGCCGGTGGTGCTAGGATGCATTGGCTGGAGGAAGGGTAGGCAAGCTGGTTGTAAAGGTGTAAAGTTCTGGCGTTTGATGTCTGTATGGAGGGGTTTTAAATAGCCGTCAGTGCGTGTTTTAGCTGGCCTGTGTATAGTGTGAAGAATGTATTTTAAGAAAGAGGGAATATGATGCAGGTAGCATTGTAGCCTCCTTTAAACAGTGCTGGTTGTAGACCCACACCACCCCTGCGGCAGGCAGCAGGGCACTATCTCTGGGAATAGGAATGCTGAAAAGGGTGTCTTTAATCCAAATGGAGTGCGTGCACTTTAAACTATCCCCAAAGTTTACACAAGAGGGCGCCCCAAGCACGCAAGTGGAATGGGGAATCATTCTCTTGAATAGAGATCAAAGTATGTCAGCAGTGCCTCTAACACACGTGGTAGGCAAGCCAATGGCATTGGCAAACCACTTCTTTTTAGAAACGGATCCGTGTCGCGTGTTGCTACAGTCCTGGGAAGCTGCAGTAAATTATAGCACATGTTTTGCCCTTGTTCTGGCTCGTGCACAAAACACAGTCTACCCAACTGATCCGATGAATTCATCTGACTTCCTGCTGTCATTTGTCAGCTAAGGGCCGTTAGAAAACCTCCCTTCACTACAGAGCCAGGTACTGTACAGCAGAATCTAGCAGAGTACTCAGAGTTGCCGGGGCAATTGCCTGGGAAGGCCACCCAGCCCTGTTTCTGCTTGGTATATGTGCGCCTGTGTGTACTAGCCATGTGTGTGTGTGCCATCTTCTTGTGCAGGGTCAGGTGTCCGGCCAGTATCAGAGCTCTCAAGATCCCCATGCCCATGCGTGAGAAGGCGATCCAGTCCGGGTTTTTTTTTGTTCTTTATATTCTGGCCCTTGCAGATTTGTCTTTTCCATTTGAAATTTCTGAAACCTGCAAGTCCCTGAATTCCAAGCAGACAATGCACCAACAAACATTGCAAATCAGCCCTCAGTTGCTGCAGAACGTCTGTACCCTTGGTAGAACCAAGGTCATTGCCACCAACACGCAGGACAATGAGAAACACCATCAAGTTTGGGATCAGAAGAACCCAAATCCATGATTACATCATCTCATTAAGCCCCACGATGTCTATGCCAGGGGATGTTGAAGTCAATATCCACCCTGGGCTACACACAAAGTCAGCAGCCTTTTAAATGTCTCAGTAGTGGAATGTAAATTGATACATAAATCATCATACTAGCAACTTAAAAAATATGATGCAGCCTGTGGCACACATGCCAGCACATCGCCCCAGCGTAACCATGCACATTTGATAGCCACAGACACACCCAAACTCATGACACTTTCAGGTGCAAGCTCCTTCCTTATTATTTTCTTATGTGTCTGTCAATTCATGCCTACCACACAGAGCCTGCAGCAAGACTTCAACTCGACAATCAGCGTGGTAAGTCCAGCCCATGCACCAAACAACATGCAACAACTGTGGGGATCCCAACACAATAAAGCACACTCACCAAAAAATGATAGTGCCTCTACAAGTACCCACCAATGCAGTATATGGGAGTGCCTGCATACAAATTCCTTCCATGTGCTAATGTCTGACTCCCCTCCCTACAACAATGCGGTGCCCAAGCCCTACGCTCTTGGGTACATAGGCAAATGCCTATGGCCTCCGCCCATACACCCAATAGCCTACTCCCTTAACACACCCACTAAAATGCAATATAGACATGCATGCCACCATGTGGCCAGGTACCTTTCCTGACTACCAGTACGTATGGGTACACTAACGAAGTCACACAATGCTATATTCTCCAATCTACTTCCAACCAGTGGCCAAACTGTTACATGCAATCGCCCTAGCCATGCACACAATCCAGTACTGCTTTGTAGGCACAACACACCATTTTACATCAACTGCAAATACCTTCATATTACCTCCAATTCACTCCCCATCCCCAATGCACTCTACCTGGACTCAATGCACTCTTTCTACCTATGTGTGCAATTCACACACCATTATCACAGTCCTCCCATATATGCCTACATTGTGTTTCAGGTATTGTGCCGAACACCTATGCTAGTCTTTGTACATATGTGTGCAATCCACACACCAATATCACAATACTCCTATACATTGCAGCATTTTCTTGCGGTTTTATTGGCAACAGCCTACTCCTTCGTCACACCCACTGTGAAGCAATGGAGGCATTCCTCGAAACATGTGACCACTTGTCTTTCCTGTCCACAGGTACAGATTGGTACGGTAATGACCCCACTCAAGGCAACATTCTATAACCTACTTCCAACCAGTGGCCACCCTGTTATGTCCAAGGGCGCAAGGCAACATTCTATACCCTACTTCCAACCAGTAGCCACCATGTTAAGTCCAAGGGTCCCAGCCATGCACACAAGCCAATAGGGGTTTTGCAAGCACAACACAACATAGCACTCCTACAGCAAATATCCTCATATTGTTTCCAGTGCACTCCCCCATCCCCAATGGAGTCTCCCTGCACTCATTGAAAAAATATAGTAACCTCTACAGCTGGCCACTGATACAGTATATATCAGTACCTCGTACAAAATCCTTCCATGTTCCAATGTGTGACTGCACTCGCTACACCAAGACTGTGCCCAAGGTCTAGGCTCTTGAGTATGCACCCAATAGCCTACACCTTCAATACACCCAGTGCAATGCAATGGAGGCATGCATGGTACCATGTGGCCACGTACCTTTCCTGACTACCGGTACGTATGGGTACACTAATGAACTGACGCAACGCTACATTCCCCAACTTTCTTCCAACCAGTGCCCACCCTGCTATGTCCAAGGGCCCCAGCCATGCACACAAGCCAGTATGGGTTTTGCAGGCACAACACAACATAGGACTCCTACAGCAAATATCCTCATATTGTTTCCAGTGCACTCCCCATCCCCAGTAGAGTCTCCCTGCACTCGCCAAAAAAGGATAGTTGCCTCCACAACTGCCCACCAATAAAGTATATGTGAGTACCTATGTACAAATGCCTTCCATGTGCCAATCTCTGACTGCCCCCCTTAAAGGAAGGCTGTGCCCAATCCCTAGGCACTTTGGTACGTAGGCGGAGGCCTATGACCTCCGCCCATGCACTCAACTACCTAATCCTACTACACACCCACTGGAAGGCAATAGAGGCATGCATGGTAACATTTCCTACGATACTTCTCTACCCACAAATGTGTATAGCTACACTAACGAACCCAAAGAAGGCCACATTCTCACACCTACTTCCAACCAGTGTCCATAATGTTACGGCCAAGGGCCATAGCCATGCACACAAGGCAGTTGGCCTTTGCAGGCACAACACAACATAGTACACTGACTGCCACTCTTCTCATATTATCTCCAATGCACTCCCTATCCCCTATACAGTCTGCCTACACTGACCAACATATGATAGTCCTCTGTCCACCTAACCACCAATGCAATGTATGTCAGCAGCTGCGGGAATGCTCCACATAGCAACAGTGTGCTGCAACACAATCCTTCAATTTCTGCATGTCGTTATGGCCTCCCTTGCAGCAACGGTGTGCCCAGACTCGGCCACATACCTACCCGCTAAGTGCATCTCTGCTCTCCCATGCATGCAGGCATTCCATTGCGAGGGTGGTGGCCAAGCCCTACACTCTTTGTACATGCCATGCCCATGCAGTAAAAAGGCTAAGCCTTACCCACAACCACTACAAGACAAGTCAGACAAGCATGCAAACAATTCCCCACAAACCCACCGTCGTACAACAACGCAAATGCACAAAGTCAACATAACCACCGGCAGCTGCAGCCTGCAGCACAAACCATTGCCAATATCTTCGCCTCGCCCTCTTTTACCCAGCTGATCCTACAAACCATGTTTTCCAATGCCTTTCGGCGCTCCGCCATCCTCCGCTACACCATGGTGGCGTTTCCCACAAACTTTCATGCACAGCATGCTTCCCTCCAGCCAACCACTGCCCGCGTCCAATGTTTGCTGACATCATGGTGTCCCGCAGGCCAATCACACTTCGGTCCGAAGAGCGAACACGGAAATGGGTCTGTGGAGTGGACCCAGATATCACACATTTTTTGGGATGTACATTTCAGTGTTCTGCAAACAAAGTACTGCTCCGATTTCCAGCAAAGACACAAAAGCATGCTTTCAGACCCAAGCCCCTGCAGCAAATTTGGTGAAAATCCGACCAACCGTTCGGGCTGTAGCCGTGCGCAAAGTTTTTCCCCATTCAGTCTATGGAAAAATAAAAATGTTGGGACCCCCTACAACTCCCCCCCCCCGCACGAAACCTCACCCAGCTTGGCGAAAAAATTCAGAGCGGGCCATATACTTTTTTGCAAGGTTTGGTGAGGATTCGTCCAGGGGCAGCAAAGTTATAAACTGCCAAAAAAAGTGCTCTTCCTATGGGTTTAGCAACTTAACCATAACTACACGCCCACTACCACGGGCCATGTAGTAAACACTCCACAGCACAACACCCCTCTCCATCTGCTCCCCCTCAGCCCTCCCTCAATGCGCTCTTCCATCCCTGTGCCCACCATACCCCCTACTACCTCATTCTTCCCATCCTTAAGTTCTGCTCAGGCATCCCTCGCCAACAGCCCCTCCTCAGCAGACCCGCCAACCCACATACATATGCCACAGGCACCTTTGAACTCCCTCAAAAAGAGAATTTGCAACACACAGACCATCTCTTTTCTGCACACCTTATCTGACCCCTACATTCTTACCCACACCATTACAGCATTCCGCATCTCTCCCAACAATTCCTTCAACACCCTCCGTACAAACACCCTCCAGTCCCCTCAACACTCCCAAGGAAATCAGTAACTCAGCAGCATCTTCAACTTCACACCTCTCCACTTGTCCCTACTCCACTCACCAACAGCCTCTCTCGTTGACCTCAGTCACCACCCTGCACCCTCACCAGCACCCCAAGCTCCTTTGGGCCCACACCTTCAGCTCCTTTGCACACTCTCCCTCCTTTCCCACCACCACAACTGACATCCCCCAAAGACTCACACATTACGAACACTCTTTCCACAGACCATAAGAATGCTCAAGCCTCCATCCTCCTTCAGCACAGCAGAGACAATCTGCCTCCCCTGAACAGATACTCCCTTTCTCCCTTCCCTCCATCCTCTCTCCACCCACCGTACCTTCGTCCTTAGCAACATCACAGCTCCCTCCACCTCCCCCACTCTCCCACGTATACACACCACATCCCACATGAGACCTCCACTAGGGGATCCCCTTCACTACCATCCCCATCCACCCCTCCCGGCGCTCCTCCACTTGCATCTGGGGGCCAACAATCCCCGCCATTCCTTATCACTCTCTTGCATTCTCGACAGTACCAGATCTGTAGCCAAAAACAGATGCAACATGTACCACTTAATCTCCCCTGAAGGCCCAGACATCCTGTTCATCACAGAAAGCTGGTTCTTTAATGACTTCTGACCATTCGCACATGAGGCATTCCCCCTGACTACACACTCATCAGTCACAACAGAACTAGCAGAGCAGGCAGGATTGCCATCCTCCATAAACCTCACCTATCCATCTCACACTGTGAGGCACAGTCATGCAACACAGACTGTGAACCACTCCTAGTGAAATTCCTCATCAACCCCTTGTTCACCCACAGCTTTACCTCAACCTGTGCAGTTGGCATCGCAAGATCCATCCTTAACTCCCCCCTCACATCAGGCATATTCAACAGCATTCAAAACATCACACGTCAAACCCCTCCTAAAAAAAACCTCACTTGCCCCCTCCTTACAGCTAACTACAGACCCATTTCTAACACCCATTTCCTAGACAAACCCACTGACTGAACGGCCTACTCCCAGCTCTGCTCTTTCACTAAATCCAACCACCTTCTCAACCCCACCCAGTCCAGCTTAAGACCCATTCATGGAACTGAATCATCCCTAATCTCCAGATGGGATGACCTTAAATGCACTGCAGACATAGAGTGCTGTGCTGCACTCATACTCCTCGACCTCTCTGCAGCCTTCATCACCATTAACCACTGCATCCTCACTGACAGACTCCTCTCCCTCGGCATAAGGAACACAGCACTAAGGTGGATCTCTTCATTCCTCACCAACAGACACCAAATCACCCACCTCCATCCCTTCACCTCAACCACCCGCCCAGTCAACAACGGAGTCCCACAAGGCATTTGCCAATCACCTCTTCTCTTCAACCTCTACCTGAGCCCTCTCCCCGCACGTATCCGCTCACACAACCTCACCTACTACAACTACGCAGATGACACCCAAATCATCTTTAAGATCCCCAAGTCTGTCTCCACCCCCCACCCTGACCTTGCATCCTACCTCACAGACATCCATCACTGGATGACGGCTAACCAACTCCTCCTCAATCCTGGAAAAACAGAAATCATGCTCTGCGGGAAGACAGCTCTCTTCCTATAACCCACCCCCTGGCCTTCTTCATTAAGGCCCACCCCCCCTGCCCCCCCCCGCTGCACCTGTAGTAAAAGAAAATTGGGATGCACCATGAACACTGACCTGGCACTCTCACACCACATTAACACTGTGTCTAAATCTTGCCACCAAACCTCTGCACTCTCAGGTGCATCTTCCCTTACCTCTATTACCACCACAGAGTCACTGCAATCTTGTCCCTTTTCCTCTCCCGCCTAGGCTATGCCAACTCCCTCGACCTGGGCGTTCCTGCTTATCAACTCAGAACACTCCAAAGTGTCCAGAACACTGCAGCTACGCTCCTCCTTGCCCTCAGCCCAAGAGAGCACATCACTCCAGTCCTATGCATCCTCCAGTGGCCCCTGGTTGGAGGACGGGCTGCTTTCAAAGATATGTGCATTACTTACTCCACATGACAGGCCCAGAATACCTTCAACAGAAAATCACCCACTCCCAACCCAACAGAAACCTGCGTTCAGGCACTGCACTCCTCCTTGTGATCTCCACCTTCTAATTGACTAGAATAGGATGAGTCTCCTTCTCTGACCAAGCCCCCACTATCTGGAATTTAATGCTGATTAACATCCGACACATAGAGGACCACCTGGCCTTCTGGAGGGCCCTCAGTGTCTATTCCCCCTACCAACTAGACAAACCCTGACCTCTTGCACTAGGCAACCACTTCAGGTAGGCCAGGGCAGCAAAGAGCTTCCAGAAATCATGAATGATGGTAAGAATGATCTAACAACCTTCAGCAGAACACAGGAGAGAATATATGCCACACCTACAAAACCAAGAAGCCATCCAGAGAACATGGCTATGTTTCACACTCCATGCTTATGGAAGATAGCCAAAAGCAAAAACACCCACCCTCGCACAAGTGCATCAAGATACCTGTGAAAGTATACCCAAAGCCATAGAAGGATGAGAACAAAAACGGTGTGCCAAAGGTACACACTGTTTCACAGCTGTAAATAAGGTGCTCTGTAAATATATGTCCATTCAGCCATCTTTACAGAAGCTGCTCAGTGCTAAGCAGGCAAATGGCATCCTTGCTGGGTTCCTCATGTGTTTTTGATGACATTCTGCCGCATGCTTGGTACTAGTAGCAGAACCAACTGCAAAGTATGTCACACAATGCATAACTGTGATGTTTATACGTAATCTTTGAGATAGGCCTTGAGATAGGCCTTTTACTTTGAAACATATGGACATTTTGGGACCTGTAGAATTGGGGGGAGGTTGAGGAAAGTTCATTATTGTGCTTATGGATTTGCTATCAGGGTGGACAGAATATAGAATTGTGAGGGAGACCAGTGGAGAAACTGTTGTTGTGTTTATACAGAAGGTGTTTGCAAGATAAGGGGTGTCTGGGAGCATCGTTACTAATAATGGTTCAATCTAATCAATTTACTGGTGTCTATTTTCCAGAGTATTTAAAGAGGTGCGGAATAAAACATAAGAGGTCAGCTTTGTACCACCTGGAAAGCAATGGTATAGTGGAGAGGATGAATACATGTATTATGGACGCTATTCAGATGGCGAGTGCGCGTGGCAAGGGTTAGAGAGTGGCCGTTCAGGACAGTCTATATGCGCTGTGAATGTCTCTGCATGCTTTCACAGGCATCAGTCCTTTTGAAATGATGAGAGGGGGCGGAAGGCTAACACAAAGGGGGTTCCACCATGGCTTTTAAGGGTAAGAGAATCAGATTGTGTGGTGGAAGAATTGAGAAGAAAGTTGATAAAGGACAAAGGAGTGTGGATGAGGAGAGAAAATGAGAAGAGGAAAACAAATGTATTGTTGGTGCAGTGTAGAGATTGGGTAGGATTAGTAAAGGTGTGGTGAAGAGGAAAGGAGATTTACTATATTCATGCATGATGAAGGGTGCTGTGAGAGCGAGAGGAGGTCAGGTGTGGATCAAGAACAGGATTGCAAGGATGAGAAGCAAGATGTGTTAAATGAAGGAAAGGAGATGTGGTATGATGTGTCCTAGAACACGGAATACGGGTATAGAATGTATGTGTAGGAATGCAGGTTCTCGTTCTGAGCAGAGCAAATGGACAAACAGCATTGCTGGAAGAAGGCTGTGCTGGTCGCTGCTACATATGTACTTCAATAAAGACATATTGTAAAGCTTACCAGAGGCGTGGTCGTGCTTCACATCTCACCTGGAGAGGTAAGGCAGCTCGCAGCAGAGCCTGTCATTTTAAAACCACTCTGATTCAGCGCTCGACCTACTGTTAGCAGCAGGGTCTTATTACCAAATCTGCTTCTAATTTAATGATTTTATGTGCCTAAAGTGTATAGTGTGAATTTACTCGATTGCTCACTCCCTCTGGGATTCTACTTTACGAGAGACCGCATTACGCTCAGTCCACTTTCTACCTTGTGATTGGGCGGGCTTATCCTCCCCTCCCTCCAGCCACCAGCATTTATGTGCCTATCTCATCGTCGGCGCAGCGGATGGGCACAGCGGGCACACCGTCAGCGCGCCTAAGGCACGCTTAAGGCAAGCCCATCTGTGCCCATCCGTGTTGAGGCCGAGGAGGGCCATCAACGGATATGTTATTCCAGATCTTATATTGCTGCACTAGCCCCAGCAACCACTATATTTCCATCAGGATTGAGCAGTTGCTCTTTAGTATCTGTAGGAACTCTCTCAGGTTCACCAATTGAAGAGCTTCCTTGCTCGGACTCCCTCTCAGTGTTACTACTAAATACCCACTCGCTCCCAGCTCATGCAGATGAGTTAAGATTTCTGCTCGAAGATCGTCGTCCTGCACTCTTATGTCTCACAGAGACGTGGTTACAGGAGAGCTCTACCCCCTCTCTTGTGCAAGCAGTCCCTCCAAGTTACTGCATCCTACATGCAGACCGTCAGAAACCTCAGCATGGGGGTGGGGTTGCAGTGATCTATAGAGATGACTTCAAGGTTACCCAACTTGAGTGCTCCCATGTTATCCCTATGGAAGCCCTTCTCTTTACATTGCTATTTCTGCTACCAACACTTGTCATATTTGATTGTGTAGCGTCCCCCGGGCCCTTGTGGTATCTTTCTTGAACAATTCCCTGACTTACTGGCTAATCTTCAGGTACAATATACCCAAATGATTCTAATGGGTGATTTCAATCTGAAACTCGACTCACCCAGATCCCCAGTTCTTGAACTGTTTGTTGATAGCTTATTAGACCTTGACTTCCAGCAGCATGTAAAAACTCTGACGCATAAATTGGGAAATATGCTTGACTTGATTTTTGCCAGAGAATCCTTCTTGAGTATCCAATCTATTGAACCTGTCTTGTGGTCAGACCACTTCCTGGTTTCTTGTCTGTTGAAAGCGGGAGGCAAACCTATCAAGAAATTAGCAGCTAAAATCTGGCAGCGGTCTTGGTGCACTGCAGATACCCAAAGTATGGTAACCTCTATCCGCGCCAAATGTGGTGCGGCCACTGTAACCTCATTGTCTCTTCTTTCTCAGTCATTCGTAGAAGCTGTCAATGCGGCGGCCCCGCTACGCCTAGTTCAACCTCGCTCACTGCCTTCTGAACCATGGTTTACGGACCTTCTGAAGGCTGCTCTTCTCAAACTACGCCAAGCCAAACGTAAATGGTGAAAAAAGTATGACCCCGCCAAGAAAATACAATATAAAGTCTGCACTACAGCCTATTCCGTTGGCATTAAAGCAGCTAAAGCGCAATGCTACACCACTAAAATTGGGTCCACGTTATGTAAGCCCAGAGCCCTATTTTCAGCTGTTAAGGCTCTCTCTTATTTAGAGAAACTGACCCCCAGGGCGGTCCTAACTCAAGAACTATGTGACGCTTTGTCTTATTTTGTTACTAAGATTGATACTATCTGATATAACATCTCTGTGACAGCTGCTGCAGCTCCCCCTATCGTGTTCAATTCTCCTCCTTCTGCTACTTCTACTCAATCTATAAATTGGTCAACCTTCCCTAGATTCTCTGAGGAGACGGTTCTAGCGGCCATCCAAAAAATCAAATCTTGCTCTCCATCTGATGCCATCCCTCTACGGGTCATGAAGGACATTGCCCCGGATCTCATATCCGAGATTACTACTGCCATCAATGACTCATTTCAATCTGGGATGGTCCCGCAGGAACTGAAGATGGCCAGGGTTGTCCCTCTCCTGAAAAAGCCTTCCCTGGATCCTACAGTCTTATCTAACTTTCGTCCTATCTCTCTTCTTCGCTTTTATCTAAACTTCTTGAATCACTCGTGTCTACTCGGCTCTCTCCATTTTTGGAATCATCCAATCTTCTGGACCCTGTTCAATCTGGTATCCGCCCGGGCAGGGGCACTGAGAGTGTACTGGTCGCCATCCAGGATGACATGGCCAGGCTGATGGATACAGGTGGAGTGGGTGCCCTGATTCTGTTAGACCTGTGGGCGGCTTTCGACACGGTCGACCACTCCATCCTGTTATCCTGCCTTGCCCAATTTGGTATATCTGGGCAAGTGCCTGCACGGTTCACGTCATTCCTGGCGGATCGTTTTCAGACCCTCTCTTTACCGCCATTTCTGTCTGCCCCCTGGCACCTCAGTTGCGGAGTGCCTCAGGGCTCCTCCCTCTCTCCAATCTTATTTAATATCTATATTTGGGCCCTTGTATGTTTGATCCGCTCCTTTGGCATCAGATGCTACTTGATTCGATTAGATCTCGGTCAAGCTAAGGTATCGTTGTGCCTGCGGGAGTGTCTGGCGGCCGTGGGAGAGTGGATGAACTGCAATTGGCTCAAAATGAATGGAGACAAAACTGAGATGACTGTGGTGGGCTGTCCCCCTAATCCCACACTTTTGGTGTCCTCTTTCTGGCCCGAATCTCTGGGTCCCCTTCTAGTTCCTTTTAGCAAAGTAAAAAATCTGGGAGTTATTCTCTCGGCTACACTGACCATGGACAAAAAGGTCACAGCTGTCTGCCAAGCTGGTCATTTCCAGCTTAGAGTTCTTAAGAAGGTTCTTCCTTTGATTCCGGCTATGGTGTCATCACGATTAGATTATTTCAATTTGTTGTATCTGGCACAACCTAAGGGCCCGATCCAGCGATTGCAATGCCTGCAGAACCTGGCAGCTCGTGTTGCCACTGGCTCCCTTTATGGGGCACCTATAATTCCAGTGCTCCGTACTCTCCATTGGCTCCCAGTTACCAAACAGATTGATTTCAAGGCCCTGTGTATAGTCCATCTGGCTCTCCATGGTCAGGGGGCAGAGTATCTGCAGGCTTAGTTTACCCGACACCTTCCAAATCGAGACCTCCGATCAGCCTCAGCTGATTGTTAAGTGGTACCAAGGTTTAAACGGACCCGAGTGGGCGGTCGGGCCTTCTCTGTAGCTGCTGCGGTTCTATGGAATAATCTTCCGAAATTGATAAAGAACATTCTGAACTATCTTGCCTTTAGAAAGGCGGTTAAAACTTACCTATTTTAGACAATCTCTGTTTCGCTCTAGCTGCCTCCCCTCCTTATAGCGCCAAGATACCTTTGGGTGATCGTACGCTCAACAAATATTACTAACATAACATAACATGCTGCTATGTCACACACTCTTATGATACATGCTCCTACAACAAGGTCACCTATGGCCTGTGCACCTACGAAACATGTTCATAAGATACTAAGGATGTGTTCCTTTTAGTTGGAACTGGCGACCGATCGTGAGCACGTACGCATGGAGGTTTAACTTGAATGTGACTTTTTTCAGGAGGGACTTAACCCATGACTAACCTTTCAAATATTCGTGAAAACCGATACGGATAATAGCCCTGATTTGAGAAAGGCGCTGTGTCGCCGAAACACGTGTTATCACAAAGGGCCATGTTTTTGAAATACTAATCACCACTAAATAAAAATCTTTTTGAATAATTCTACTTTTTGTGATGCATGTTAATATATGAAAAAATCTTATACTGCTTCTTGCTAAGTGGAGTGGAGGGACTTTTTTCTCTGTTTCAATTTCATATACATGCGACACCGGTGTTGTGCTACAAATGACTATAGAGCGCTGAGGCCTACACGTTGGTTTTCCTCAAGAAATTCCTCATACCCCTTATCCATTGAGAAAACCCTATCAAATGTATCCCTGAAGAGATGACAATCTGAGGGAGGAACCCCCTGAAGGAATATGAAAAGGAGCCAAGAAAGAAGCTTGTGACATCAGAGGAAACATGGGTGACACCCCGAGAATACTGGCTGAAGAGAATGCATGGATTTTACAGAAACCGATGACGAAGTTAAGAATCGAGTAAATTTTCATATGCAAAACAAAGATGCTGCAGAAAATCAACCGTTCAACAATTGTACAGACGCTGAAACACAAGTAGACTAAGTCATCATGTAAGCTGGCTATATGTAGTGAATAGACTGCAGGCGAAGCCGCCATTGTATAGGAGCAGGACATCAGTGTCATGAATTTAGTAAGCCCGGACCCATGGAGAGGAAAGGCTGAGAATTGTGTAGGAGCAAGAATAAGCTGAGATGGTGGAAGCGCCTGACAACGCTGTCTGGCCTGGTATCAAAACTGAAGCAGCCAAGGTCGGTTATCTATTTTTGAAAGCAGTGAATGTGCGAAGGACGAATCATCCCTTGTTAAGGTGCAAAGAAAGAACACCAAGAGTGCAAAGTTTTATTCATTTAAGACATTTAAAGGCTGCGAAATGGACCAAATCATGGTCTACAGTCACGTGAGCCAAGGATGGAAATAGAGTTGAGCTTGGAGTTCTAGAACAACAATAGTGAGAGCCTGTACTACCATATATTCCCACAGACAAGGATACTTTGCAAGGCCAAGTTCAAAGACAATCTTCATGGCAGAAGGCATGGGTGATGAGAGATGTTGGGCTAATTTCGGTGGGGAGGTAAAGTCAAGTCCACATCCTGACACGTGGGTCTGAGCTTGCGTGCTGCTAAGTGAACTGAATTTTCCAAATATGAAAACCAATGATAGAGGGCCACATAACGAAGGGCCTTATAGTTTGAGAACCAATAATAAACTGTGTACTTAATAGTGTTGAAGATTACATGTTTTAAAAGGTAGGCATAATTTGACCACCTGGCAGTGGGCAGCCAATCACATTCCTAGTCCCTATAGAAAGTATATTTAGATTTTTACCTTAGCCAATCCCAACACTTGATAGATTTTCTATTATTTGCCACGTAGTATGCAGTCACCTACTGACATATTTTTTGCATATAAGGATGTTTTTATGAGAAAATCACAGAGAGCCTGAGCGAACGTCCTTTGATATCTGTTGTAACCTCCCTGTTTTAGATAATTGTTAATAAAACAGTACCTTTGCCATCTTCCTGAGTTGGTTCGATTATTTGGACTCAGAATTACTCTGCGATCCCATCCATTGCATGCACATTACTAAAGAGCCATAAGCTCACGTGGTAGCGGTGCAGATGATTGAAAAAGATCCAAATTGGTTTGTCTCCAGTGTTTCGGACAATCGGGCATCCTCCGCCATTATCTGGAAGATTGCAGGGTTTTCTGTGGAGAGCGGCCGATGGAAATAAACTTGCAAGAAGAACCGAGACTGTGGGTGGGTCCCCCTTTGACGAAATCCCTGCCCGGTTTCCACAGGCACTTTGCGGATGGAAGGCAAAGTGGTTGAATTGAAGGAGGAGTTCATACCGAAGGCCTTGAGTCGATTAACAAATGGTGAGTAGACTAGGGGGAATGGCAAATAAAGGGGATGTGATTGTGATAATTTTTGAGTAACAGGAAATATTGCGAAGAGAAAAGGTACGCCTAGGAGTCCTGACTCAAGGGAGTTTCAGAAATATATAATGCGTAATCAGGATTACATAAAGTGACATCTCAATCCCTGTATAGGGTATACAATAAACGCGAGAGAGATGAGGTGATCAGTGTTTGTAAATGTGTAATGTTGACTAGTCTGAATGTTGTTTGTTGAGTAGAAATATCGAAGAGCGATAGAAGTTGTGAAAAGATTGAAAAAATTGAGGAGCGATAGTGATTGAGCTTAGTAAAGTGGTTGGTGCCAATCAAGATTACAGATATAGCCAATTAAAGAAATAGATATATCCAATAAGAAAATAGGTAAACTGTTGAAATTAGAGGCTTGGACAGCAATTGATAGTGCGTGCTCTTATTTGTTGTTTTTAAACGTTGAAAAGTGGTGATTTAAGCAAAAGTATAAAGGTAATTTAATAGTCTGGTAAGTATTGACAGTCAAGTGATACTTGTCATTATGGGAGACACTCCTCTTATGCACGTATGCAAAACATTACCAAAGCACATGCCCAAGCTCAAACAGTATAGTGCAGAATGGGTGAAAGACACAGCAGATAAAATGTTCATGCCGTGGCCACAAGGGGGATCATTGTCAAAAGTGGTATTGCAACGCATGACCATATACTTGCACGCTGCGTACACGAGGAGGAAATTAGAGAAAATATCAGCGATTCTAGAAATCTGGAAGATGTACCAAGAAGAAAGAGAAGACCCGTCACCTGTAGAGTGGATGCTTAGTCAGCGAAAAGAGGAATGTGTTGAGACTTCAGCTCCCCTTACCTCTCCCGAAGCAAAAGGTGTTAGTATGGAAGAAATAGGGAGATGAAAGTGGCGATGGGGTATAGTAATCTGATATATGAACCTCCGCTTACAATAGTGACTATAACCCAGAGGAGAATAAGAGAAAAGAAGAGATCTATATGATCATACAAGACAAAGCAGAAAGGAGTGAGTGCAGACAGGGAGATTAAGAGATGGAAAGGAGAGAAGGATAAAACTGACGTGATAGCGCTCATGCAGAACTAATGGATGGGAAACAGATATTACATAAAATAGATGGGAAAAGTATTGAGGAAGTTAGGCAAAGAGAAGATAAGGATGAACAAGAAGGAAAAGACAAAGAATGAGAGAAGAGGTTGAAAGAAGACAACCAGAAAAGGAAGAGAAGGGAGCGACGAGAACAGATATATCAGGAGGAGCAAGATAAAAAAGAAGAACAGGCAGAAGAACAAAGAAAGTAACACATACAATACAGAGTGATAGAAGATAGGCATAGAAGGGAAAGGAAGAGAGAAGAGGAGGAAGCACAAAGATTAAGGGACAAAAGATTACAGAGATGAAGGGAAGAAGAGAAGGAATAAGGAGAGGAGAATAACGAAGGAAAGAGGAAGAAAAAATTAGACAGGATGCGAGGAAGCAAATAGAAATAGATGAAAAAATGGAACAAAAAGTGAGACAATGAGATTTTGATATCAGTCTCATTTGTAAGGAACCAGTAGGGCCAAGCACAAAAATATGATGAGATAGAATAGAAGAGTTCCTTCCGATAAAAGAAGCAACACCAGCAGCATCTAGAGTAGTATTGGAAGAAGAAAGATTTGATGCAGCAAGCATTGGAGAAAGGATCGACAGGGTCTATCAACAGTTAAAGGAAAGGTAGCAATTTGGGCTACTTTGAAGGATCCCTTACTGCAAAGCAAACCAGATCTGTGTTCCGCAGTAAGTGGAGAAGTCTGGTGTAAGATTTATGAAGCAAAATATGCCATGCCTGCCAAATTCTGTAGCTTAAGATCCCCTGATCTGGCTAGCAATATTCCCTCTATATGTCCTTGGGGTTTGAGCGATATCATTGCTATAATTGCAAAATTAAAACCTTCTAAAGCTGTTGGTCCTGACGGTATTCCTCCATGTGTCATCAAGGACGACCCCAACTTATGGGCAAAAATCATTCTAAAGAGGTTGGATTGTGTATTTAAAATAAAGAAAATTCCAGAGTCATGGATATCTGCGATCGTTATTCCATTACATAAAAAAGGTTCTTTAAATGACCCTGCTAACTTTAGACCTATAGCCCTCATTGACACCTTTGCAAAAACCTTCTCAGCCTTAATTTTGAAGGACCTAAATGAGTTTATCTCGAAACAGAAAATTTTTTCGAGGTATCAGACTGGCTTTCGAAAAGGTATGGGTACACAGCTAAATGCAACCCTGTTAGCTCACATATTGAAAATCTCTAGGGTGAAGGATCATGGCCCAGTGTATATGGCATTAGTAGATATATCAGGAGCTTTTGACTCTGTGATTAGACAAGTGTTGTGGCAAAGGAAGCAGGATATGCAGATTCCGTTGCACCTGATAGCATTGATCATCTTGCTTCATACTAACACAAGCTATAGGATCAAGCTGGACAAAGAAGGTTCTTTGACGCCACCAATCAGTACATATATAGGGGTGAAGCAGGGTTGTAACCTTGCTGCAACCCTGTTTAACCTATATTTGTCTGAAATAGCTTCAATATGGTCGACGTGTAACTCTTTTGCGCTTAAAATAGGGGACCTTTGCTTAGATTGGTTAGCGTTCGCTGACGACTTGGTAATGTTTGATTCTACTCCCTTTGGGCTTCAACATAAATTAGAGTGTCTTGTCGATTTCTGTGAGAAGCGTAATTTACAATTAAACCCGAACAAATCTCACATCCTGGTATTCTCAAATAAAAGAAAACTGGTAAGATACCAGTGGAAAATAAATGGCTCTTTGATTCCACGTGCCTTAGGTATAATTTATTTGGGCTATAATTTGAATAATTCCGACTCATGTGACAAATGGAATAGAGAAATTTCTATTAAAGTAATGCCTTTGATCGCACAAATGAAACTAATCTAAGAATCTGTAATTTCTCCATAATCCCATTATTAGATTTCTATAAACTCAAAGTTGAAGCAATTATTTTATATGGCTTAGACTTGTGCTTTGCGGAAATTGGCCCAATATTAAATAAAATACAAGGAAAAATTTGGAAGAAGGTCCTACAGTTGCCTATGTCATTTCCAAACTCTATCATTATTCATGAACTAGGTCTATCTTCCTTGGCTACTAAGCACCTATGGAGAAAGCTTACGTCCTATGCTAAAATCTTGGAGCCCTTACCGAATTCACTATATGAAGATCTTCTAAACATGCTAAAAAAGGGCAAGCCTGTGTCAGTGGCGACTGAAGGTATAAGGTGTGACAAAGAGCTTGAAAAAATAGAAATGGTAAGGGACGACCTTATAAATCGTCCTCAGATTGTAAAGTCCAAGCTCATACAATTTGATTGGGCAGTCAATTCAGATAAAATTGGGGAATATCTTTTATATAGGGAGTATGCAAAATATCGGCACAAACAGTCATGTTTACCTATATATCTGAAATTGTGTCCTAGCCACAAGATGCGCTCTATGTATATGAGATTCAAATTTAATCTAATTCCGACATTAGAGCGCATTAAGAATTGGCTAATTTGTGCTGCCTTGGTAAATAGGGGTTGCAGATTTTGCGTTAATTCGCAAAAAGAAACGCTGAAGCATCTTGTCTTGCAGTGCGTGTATTTTGAAAAAACACGACAAAATAGCTTGTTAAAAAATCAAAGTCTAATATCTGAATACCAAAGTGAATTGCTGTGGTCGCAATGTATGTGGGGCTATCGTATGTCAATGATTATTGACTTAACACAGTTGTTGTTTATAATTGAGAAGAGTTTAGTACTCAAAAACTCATGTGAATTTGGAGTGGGGATTGAGTTTCGTGATTTTCCAGCCAAATTATGATTAGGGCATATAATAGTTGGCTATCTTTTTAAAAGGAGAAGTGTGTAATGATGTAAATAATTGTGCTTAACTCAGGCTCTTAAGGTATTTTAAATTAAAATCTGGTGGTATGAGGTTATCATAATGTTATATTTACGTGTTTCGATTGTGAATAGGTGCTGCTTTGTCATGTCGGCTTTAAAAACTAAAGTTATGACAATGTTTTAGAGTTTTTACTTTGTAACTTTTAGGTACACTGCATTGTAATGTATAATATAAATGCCTTATTCTAAGTTTTGTAACTAATGAACTAATATTAAGAAAATGTTGTAAAGATACTCGTATCGAAAAACAACTAATAAATAAAAAAAAAAAAAGGTAGCAAGTATGTAGCAAGTATGGGATTCGAGGGAAGAGTGATCAATCCCTAGCATTTCAATTATGAAGCAAAGAAGAAAATCCGTTCAGTCACGGACTTAGAGCATTGTCTTTAAGTAGACTGAATCTGGATAAGGGTGAAGGGGATGATAGTCACACTAGTTGGGCAATAGACATGTCGGATGAGGAAAGAGAGCTGAGTCTTGGGGTAGAAGGAGGGGGCGCGTGCGTCCCTGAAGGAAGTCTGCAAATGGATAAAGAAGTAAGATGGTAGGATCTGGAACAGCCTAAACATAGGATGCCAGATCCCATAGCATATCCAGAGCATCCCCGAGCACGATCATATACTGAGAAGGGAGAGTTGCTGCCATATATGAGCAGGATAAAGTTGTTACCTATGAGGAGACAGAAAGGGACGATCGTCCCTGCCATGAATAGAACATTGATGGGGTCTGACTCTGAGAGGGGGTACACTCAGTTTCCCTTATTGGAAAAAGGGCAAGCAAGACCACAGTATATCCCATGGCCACAGATGGACAAGGATAATTAAAGGTGTAAGCTCTGGGTTTGACTTCGGGCGCTGGAAATGGATATACGAATTAGAAAAAATGACAGGAGGAAACACGTTGGTCATAGGGGACATAAAAGGTCTCCTGGCAGCTATTCTTAGAGAGAGGGCTGATGAATATCCTGCTCTTATCCATATGTCAAGTGTGACAGCCAGAATACAGCGCATGATAGAGCGCCATTTAATAATTGTAGAGCAGATGTTTGGTGGACTCTTAGGGTACAGTGCCCTGATACATCAGATATGGGTGCAATTATGACACATAAGATGAAGGAAGATGAAGATCCTATTGATCAGGATATTCAGGAGAAATAGCAGCTTGAAACTTGCAAGCCGTGGAAAAAGACAGTGGCATTATTTTATCGCATTTTATGTCAGGGGCTGCCTGAGCAAGTACAGAGGCAGATGAAAAAACAAGTAGGGATGGAAGCGAAGTCATGGACTGAGATGCAGCTGATGATAGTACATCATTGATTGATTGATTGATATTTTATTTCTATTGCGCTCGTACACAAGTGTTTCAGAGCGCTACAAGGAAAGGGAGGGGAACAGGGGAGAACAAAACAGTGATCTTACTAAGCCCAGTGACATTGAGAACGCGCAAGTGCATGGGAGAGGGGGGAGGGGAAAAGTGCATGGAAGGGGGGGAGAGGTGGAAAGTGCGAAGCAGAGGAGAAACAGATAAATAACAATAAATAAATGATAAAGGCAACAAACAGTGGTAATGCAGCCAGCAATTTGCAAGTGCTAGGTTTAAGGCAGCAGACAGGGTAGGTCCGATAAGTGCAGGAAGAAAAAGGGGGGGCTGTATGGGTACAGATACAGACCCCAGTGCAAGGGCTGGCCCGGAGGCAGTGCGGGAGGGTGACAGGATGAGCAGGTACCTGGGCCCAAAAGATAGAGGGTGGCCAGGTGCACTGTGCCAAGAAAGAACAGATCAGCAGGGGAGAGGGGGAGCGAAGGCAGAAGAAAAGAGGAAGGTCTTGAGGTGCTTCCGGAACCGGAGATGGTTCTCCTCAAGTTTTAGAGTGGCAGGGAGGCTGTTCCAGAGGGAGGCCCCAGCCGAAGACAGAGATCTACCCCCAGCTCGTTTCTTAGAAAAACGACTGACCTTGAGTGAGTTGGAGGTAGAGGAGCGAAGAGCTCGAGAGGGGAGGTATTTGCGGAGGGATAGCTGAAGGATTGTCCGTTATTACAAGAGAAAGATAAGAAGAAAGATACAAATAAAAAAAAATATATGAAGCCAAGTTAGTTCAGAAGAAATTGTCAACATTTGCTAAAGAAGGGTCGGTATTGACAAGCGGAGAAGGATTGGGAATGTAGGAAGCAATGGGTGCATCGCAGGTGAGTAATCTGCGCCCGATGGAACAAGGTGGATATGGGTTTGTGCCACGAGGCAGAGGTAAAGGTTATTGAGGAGGAGGAGACAGATTCGAAAATAAACAAGGTGTGTTTCCAGGTACGCAGAATGAGAACCAGAGTACTCAAGGAGGATATAACCAAGGAAGGCTTGTCAGACGGGCACAAGATGGACTTGTGGGTTGACAGGGCATATTGTACCTGTATGTGGAAGCCAAGGGAATGTACAAATCGGTCAATTTTCAAGAGGGGGACAGCTTATCCTCCCACATGTAGCACACAGACTAGAGAGGGCTTTGCCCAGGATCACACATTTTATCAGACACAAGCGTCACGAGTACAGCAGGTACAGCAACAAGAACGAGTGCAAATGAATCCACCACAAGGGCAGTCACAACATGCCCCCATGTAAACACAGCAGTACGCGAACACAGGACAAGTGCAGGACAAGTACTGACACCGAATATAGGAGGTGTCACAGTGGTAGGAGCAGATCCTTTCACAGGGACGGGGATGAGCCTGTACCCACAATAGGACAGCTCACAGGGTTACTTGATGTATTCAGTACTATCTGTGACACCGGACCCCCAAGAGGAACCAAGGGTCGATGTGACGATAGGAGGCAAATCCTTTTCTTTCCTTGAAGACAATGGAGCAACTTGTTTGTGTTTATAGGAAGGACAATATCCAATGTCAGGAATTTCCATTAATGCTCAAGGGTTCTCTGGAGCTACGAGTCGAGTTCCTTTTACCAATGAATTACCAGTCTCAATAGCAGAATGTGACATGTCTGTTCTTTTATTATATTCACGACAGACACTGGTTAACATTTTGGGAAGAGATTTAATGACAAAACTAAACATGACAATTTCATTTACTGATCAAGGAATAGTGTGCTCCACTCCAGGAATACACTATTTAAATGTGGGAGAATTTATACTGGTGATCACAGGGCAAGTGGCTCTGCGAGGTGTTCCAGTAGATTCAGAGATTTATCTATGTGGAGTGAGCATTTTATTGACAATGCTACCTGGCTTGGCAGGGAAAATTGTGAGGATACTTGATGAGTTTTTGTTTAGACCGCGAATACCAATGGACAAAGAGGGGGGACAGACTATCACTATAGAATTGGAAGCAGGCATAGTACAGAGGGAAATGGGAATACTTGAAGGAGTAGATGATGAGTGTACACCATGGAGAACATTAATAGCTCTTGAGGAAGGGTACAGATTGACTGACATAACTGATGACGACATGTTCAGGGAAGACCGAAGAGATGATGATCTGGTGTTCTTTATGAGCATCACATATGGCTAAGGATAGAAAAGAGGGAAGTCCCATGGTGAATGGTGACAATGCAGCAACGTCCAGCAATTTTTCACGAAGGCGCTTATGATGTAGGTTTATTAAAGGAAATAGGGAAGGTTAAAATAAAGCTTAAGCCAGGAGAAATGTTACCTCGAGCAAAACAGTACCCCATGCCTCGCGACGTTGATGAAGGTATATTTCAGACCATTTCAGCATGGATGAAACAAGGAATTCCGGTTCCATCGGACTCATTGTGTAATACTGCAGTGTATCCTATTATAAAATCGAAAGACGGGTCGTAGAGATGTATACAAGATGTGAGACCGATTAACCAGATTGTAGATGCAGAGTTTCCTTTAGTTCCTAATCCGGCAACGATGCTGTGTAGTATCCCGGTGGAAGCTCGATATTTCACAGTGATCAATTTGAAGAATGCATTTTTCTCAATCCCGTTGCAAAAGCACTCACAAGATTTGACTTCTTTTACGTTCTGCCAAACTCGACTGAAACATACTCGGCTGCCACAAGGGTATTGTGAGTCCCCATTGATCTTTAATAGAGTTTTACAGATGGATTTAGGCAATATTCATCTCAAGAGTGTGGTGATACAGTACGTAGATGACATTTTAATTTGCAGCACCACAGAAGATGAGTGCAGACAAGATTCTATTCAGTTGATGACTATTCTAGCAGACAAGGGATATAAGGTAGACAAGGAGAAGGTACAACATTGTCAAGAAAAGGTGTTATACATAGGTCAGTTGATTTCAACTAAAGGAAAGAAAGTGACACCTGGAATTGCAGAGGTGATTATGAAAGCCTCAAAACCAAATACAGTGAAACAGATGCAACAGTTTTTGGGGTTATGTAACTACGTTAGAGAATCGTTGTTTGATTACAGTACGTACACAAGACCACTTCTGCAAGCTTTAAAGAAAGCCCAAGTGGGGAAAATAAAAATAGAATGGACTGAAGAGATGGTGTTTGAGGAGCTGAAAAAAGCAACTTGCACAGCCCTTGTTTTAGGAATTCCCAATTATGCTGAGTAATTGTATTTGTTTTCGCACACAAATCGAACAGACATCACAGCAGTGCTTACGCAGAGAACTACATTGGGGTACAAACCTTTAGCGTATTACAGTGGGATTTTACACCCAGTTATGAGAGGACATTTCCCTTGGGAACAATCTTTGGCTGCTGCCACATTTGCGATTGAGAAGTCTACAAGTATTGTCATGGGCTGCTCCATGACTCTCTTCGTGGAGCATGCTTTATTTGCTATTTTAGAGAAACCCAATGGCACATTGACATCCCAAAGAGCTTCAGCTTATGGGGTAATGATTTCTACCCCAACAATTAAGATTGTAAGATGTAAAATAGGGAATCCTGCCACGTTTATAGCTGAGCCAATAGAAGAAGGCGATCATGTGCATGACTGTACTAATTATGTTGAATTTTATGATGATATACCCCGTATGAAGGAAAATAATTTAGCAGGAGGGGAAATTCTCTTTATTGATGGTTCTTCAAAAATGTATCAGACTAGTGGGGAAAGGCATTCAGGCATCGCAGTAGTGAGGCATAGATTAAATGGAGGATTTGAGGTTTCACTAAGTGCAAGGCTAACGTCTCACTTTTCAGCCCAAGCGGCAGAATTAGCAGCGCTCATTGTCGCACTCGAGAAACATGATGGGCAGGAAGTGACGGTGTACAGTGACTCCGCCTATGTGACGTCAACCATACATGCAGGGTTAGCACGTTGGAAGAGGAGGGGCTACCTCCATGCAGACAGCACCCCAGTACAACATGCATCCTTATTGGATAGGCTTATTAAGGCACTACAATTCTCAGTGGGCATAGCGGTCATTAAATGTGCAATCGCACACTAAGCAAACAGATTTTATCTCTTGCGGGAACAAAGCCGCAGATGAAGAAGTCAAAAGGGTTGCATATTTCCCAAACATTTTGAATTTTGATACTGAGGATATTAAAGAAAAAGTAGTCACAACCATGTTAGTACAAGAAGGGTTTAATAAACTGTCAATAATCCAACTAATGGAGATTCAAGAGAGTGCACCACAGGAAGAGCAGGAATTGTGGAAATGCAGGGGGTGTTCTTTATCCCCTACAGAAGCATTATGGTGACAAGACAGCACTGGAAAGCCAGTGATGCCAGTAGCATTATTAACAGTTGCGCTCGAACAGCTGCATTACCCCGCACATGTAACTAGGGAGACTCTTGCTGCTACGATTGCAGAAGACTGGTTCATTCCTAATTTGTTGGAGCATGTTGCACTATTTATAGTAAACTGCATCATGTGTCAAAAGTTTACTGCTGGGCATACACTGAGAACGATTACATGGGTAATACCCTGACCGAATGGTCAGTTTCAGCATTTACATATCAACTATGTTGATATGCTGCAAGTATGTAATGGATATAGGTATCTATTAGTGGTGGTGTGTCCGTTCTCTAGGTGGATCGAGGCAGGTCTGTGTACACACCCTGATGCCACTTGCGCGGCAATATTTTTTGCGTGCAAAGTTTTACCGAGGTGGGGTGTTTGTGAAGTGCTGAGATCCGATAATGGGCCCCATTTTGTTAATTAGCTAATCGAACAGATATGGCTTCTATTGAGCATTAAGCTTATGTTTTCTTCTGCTTATCACCCGCAAGCAAACAGCATATGTGAGAGACTCAACGGCCTCCTTCAGGAAAGGATCACCAAAATTAGATTGACGTTGAAGAAGGGATGGGTATATTGCCTACCACTAGTGTTATATGCCCTTAGGAATCAGCCAGGGTCAGACCACCACCTCACACGTAATAAACTAGTGACAGGGCGTCGAATGAGAATGCCCCTTACACCTCCGTCTAGGTGTAGAAGTGATACCCAGAGTGTAGCTAAAAAATGTATGACTATTTAACATGTATGACCTCTAGCATTTCTTTCAATTCAGATCAACTCAAGCGCAAGAGGTGTGGTTCTCAGAACACAGAAGAAGACAATTCAACAAGCAACCCAATTGAACTATTAGCACTTACGTTATATGTAGGGAGACCTAGGGCTCATTAAAAATTTTACTAGAAGGTGGCATGAGCCATCCTTTTTGTGTTGAGGATATAACCCCTTCAGCTGTGAAGGTCCAAGGGCGACGAGCTTGGCTTCACCTGAGTCATGCAAAGGCCTATAAAGGTGGGAACCGCCCTCCCACCGTTGCTGATCCAGAAGCAACACAAGAAGAAGAATGTCAGCTGTGCAGACTCGATCAATCACAAAGAAGTATGAGAAAGCAACCAGCGGTTAATACAGATTTTGTATTGAACTGGAATTCAGGGGACACTCCTTATAGATATTTTAGCAGAGAGTGCAAAGACTTACAGAGAATTACAGGGAGTTTGAAATTAACTATTAGAAATACATTGAAGTATCCGAGGTATGCCTAAACGTCAGTTCTTGATTAGAAATTGGAAACAAGATCAATATCCAGATTCATTTCTTGGAGAATACCTGTTCTAAGTAGTTAAAAATATGGCGCTTATGACCATGCAGAGGTCATGAAGGTATGGAAGGGAGGGGGCCTCCAATTGATATTGGTTGGAGGGGAAATCTCACAGAAGCGTAGGCTGTGCATTACAAGCCTCTGGATTTCCATGCCGGGCAATCGATATTAGCTATAACTGTGTTTGTTTTTGCATTGACAAGCTCTTCCTAACCCCAATCCTCTGTCATTGTGAACTTCACTGGAAACTGTCTGCACGCTGCACACTTGCAGTGCCTCAGGGTTCTCTGAACCAGACGTATGGAAAGATGTCAAACTTATATAAAAAATACTGGAACTACTGGGCCTCCCAAGACATCCAGGCAGGTCTACCAGAAGCAAAGCAGTTTCCTTTCAATTGACAATGCCAAGGTACTTGAATCAATGTATTCAGCATTATACAAGAACCATGACCAAACTTCATAATACATCAGATGTTTATGGTAATGTCTATGGTTGATAATAGCACAAAATATGCCAGCTGAGATTTGGAAATATATCACCACGTATATGACTTGTGTAACATTTCTCCACATTTTCACTTGCCATTTCTATTGCATCAAATGTTTATAAAAATTGATCGGTGCATAGTAATTCTGTGTAAACAGTATAGATGTGTGATGCTCTATGGGACTGTATGCATAAAACTGAGTGTTTTAAAAAGAGATACCAGCTCACTTTGTAAATGGTCACTTTAAGTTTCAGCTGCACTTTGCCTCCAGATAATCTTTGGGACACTGGGCAATGTCTTTGATTGAAGTTCCATCATTAGACATATTCTATAATTGCCCACTCTACTGAAGTGGCCACTGATTTGGAGCAGGTCCCATGGCTGCTTTCAGCACTGAGATACAGCTCTTTGAAGGTGCCAAAGCCATGTAACTGTTTGCACACCCCTTCGCTAACCACTTAGCCTGTTGAAGAACATTTTGTTTGGAATTTCAAGTAAAAGATTGTCTAGCAATTTTGTTCTTTCAAGCTGGGGCATCACAGTGGCTAAATGGCAAGACTTGATACTCGCGTAAGCCATATTTTATGTAGAATGCTGTTTTCCATCTGACATCCCTTTACTAGTATCAGATAATAAGCACAACAGTGACCTTACTTGGTGTAACTCAGAGTCCTTGACTTGATCCAGCAATACAATGATAAGTGGCCAAGATATCTGATTGTCCAAAGCCCTGTAATCCATACGTAATGTTGTACACAAAGAAGAGGGCAAGGCCGCGGGTGAGTTAGGGGGCCTTAACCCATTTGTTCAAGGATTATTCTGATGAAAATGTATACATAACATATATTCCCTGAATTTCGGCTCCCATTAGTAAAGTGGACTAATCCCATTCTATTTATAAATGAAAACAGTGAAAACATGGAACTCTTTGTTTAGCATTGTATCCAAGGTTACTGGACACAATATAAAAAATGAAGGGGAACACAGCTGGAGTTTTAGTGTGGCCTGACATTCACATACATTCCCCACCCTTTGTGTGTCGTGTGAATATATGGATGTCAGTGGGGCGCGCCTATCTGTGTGCTGTAACCTCTCATTGCCAGGTTATGGGATGGGATGGGCAGGCAGCATGAGGCCATTTCAATCAATATGTAATACCACAGAATTGAAGGGCTTGGTTCTCGGAGTCTACGCTTGCCTCACTTGCTGTGGCACTAAACAGAATTATGGGGTTTTGGTATGTGACAGGATCATACATATGACACTGTTAGAGGGGCCTGAGGACCCCTCTCAGGCTACGGTAGGCAGCTTACCGCATCAGGCCAGAGCCAGATCTATTGCAGAGTTGGTGTGAAGGATTTGGGAGGTGTTGGGAGCTAGTAGACACTGCACCTTTAAGGCTGACCCACGTATGAAGGGGGAACATGTGGGGAAGAGGGGGAGGAGCGGAAGGAGGGCAGTATTTGAGGGGAAAGGATTGGGAGAGGATGAATAAAAGTGGTCTACAGTTGCCATCTTTGGTTTCATTTAAGAAGAAATGGGTCTAACAACTAGCGACAAGGCCCTAAATCGACCCACCGTTCCATACCAGCAGGCTTGTGAGGTATGACCCGTCAGAGCGGCTGGCGTCCATCAGCACGAACCTGCATCAGTAGAAGGTGGCACCTTAGTAGAGATGAAAACCCTGCAATGGAACTCAGTGAGGTGAGGAGGGGGGTGAGGAAGGGGACCACATTGGATCTCAATGAGGGTGAACACAAAGTGGCACTCAAGGACAGTAAGGAGGCCGTACTGCGATTCAACTTAACACAAAAACAGCCTTTGGTGAATCTTTGTGAGACAAGGAAGAAGCCTAACTCTTGCGAGGCCTGTGGAGATATTGGAGGAACCTGTGGTGAGACATTAGAGGAGAAATATGTGATTCGCCCTAAGTGATTGGAAAAGGAGTCAGTGGTGGGACTCAAAGAGAGAATGTAGTAATCTGTGGTAGGGCTCTAAATTGGAAATGAGACTACCTGTGGCGGGAGGGAGTCTCAGAGAGAAAGCTGCCATCTTTGGTCGGGTCACCTTAAGAGAAAGGATGTGTGCCTGGTATCACTCTGAGACAAAAAGGGAAGCCCATGTTGGGATATTGGGAGAGAAACAGGGGGCATGTGGTTCACAGAAGAAAAAGGTGGAAGCTATGGTGGGATTTTAGAAAAGAAAGGAGATGCACACCTAGAGACTTCAATGTGATCCAGTACTAGATGCATGGGCACATGAGGGTGAGGTGTGAGAATTCAAGGTTAACAGATCAAAATTCAGAAGAACACTATCAGCTGTTGCTTGAGTAGTGACTAACTGTCCAAAAGGGATGAAACAAATCAGGGTTTCATGTACAATAGATAAATATGTAAATCAGCCTCATTTAGACATGTAGACAGTATCTATATCAATATCTATTGTGGAAATCTGGAATACTGAATGGATTCAGCCCTCAAAGAACGTCAGGTAGCACTCACGCCTTTTTCTTTAGTTTAAGTATTTCTAACATGCCCTATAGCACCTTTCAGCTTGGAGCTCTACAATGTTAATTAGCCAACCTTCCTTCAATATCTTCTCAGCCATACCACTGCAAATGTGTATCATTATGATCACACAGAGTTGTCATCAGTGATGCTGCAATGGCACATTTCTTTGATGTGCATTAGGGAGAGAACAAGTGATGTTAGCAGTCTGTTACCAGCCCTGAGTTCCATTGTTCATGAGAAATTGAATACAGTCCCCCGGGAGACACCTCCACAGTTTCCTAGTGCTCTTTTGTTCTGTGCAATATAATTATCTGTTCATACCTACCTCCAGAACACCACATGGATGACGAGGAGTGTGCTTATTTGATCTGGTGCAGTCCAGGTAATTAAACCACAGAAGCACCATTTCTTCAATGTCACCTAAGGTGCTACAGTGGAAATAGGTTACCCTAGACTGGATCAATGCCCCAGGCAACCATGCAGGGGTTAACTCCCCCATTGTTCTTTTGTCATTCTCCACTCACTCACCACTCACTCATGCTCAACTCCACTAAGACTGAAGTTCTCTACTTCCATGCCAAAACGGCTATCTCTTCCTCTCCTCCTCTTCTCCCCTGGCTTCCTTTCTTACTCTGCTTCCGCTTGTAACCTTGGTATCATCTTTGACCCATCACACAACTTCTCGCTCTTCATCTCCAAACCTGCCTCTGCGGCCAGACTCAACCTCCTCAATATCAGAAACAAATGTCATCTTCTTCCTTTCTTACCGTGGCTACTATCTACCGGCCTCCTGGTCAAATCACCTCATTCCTCTCTGAGTGGGTGGACCTCTCCTCCTCCCTTCTGGCCTCTACCACTCATCTCCTCCTCCTCTGTAACTTCAATATCCATTTAGATTCTCCTTGTTCCTCCTCTTTACTCTTCCATGACCTCTGTGACTCCCTCTCCTTTTCTGTCCTCCCCTCTGGCCCGACTCACTCTGCAGGGCACACACTCAATGTCTTGATCTCCTCTGGAGGGGGCGTGGCCAGCGCGCATGCCGTAAAGACGTGCATCTGCGAAGCTCCTGCCAGCGATCCTTTAGCTGACTGCAACAGGCAACTACGGCCAAGAAATTTCCTACAAAAATATATGACTGGAAAGAGAAACCTCTCCCCGCTGCAGCGACCCGACCCCCGAACAAAATCGGAGTCGGCATCACCCTGAACGAAGGGAGCAAAGAGACGCCCCTGAGGACCCAAGATGGCGGCGACAGTTGCGATTCCGTGCGCCGCCGAGTGAAGTGGCGAGGCCGCAGTGGGACCCGTGGAACAGTCCTCTCCTTCCCGATGAGCTAACTTCCAGCCCCTGGGCTCGCCCTCGGCCCCCCGAGGACTGGAGGAGACACTGCGGAACTGTGCAGCGCTGCGATTTGCAGACCTCGGACCGCTGACTGCTTGGAGTGAGCAGGGATCCTACGCAGCGGGAGCCGGAGGCGAGGGCCTCCTCTCGCTGCCCGACAACACAGGTGCTGGGCCCCACTGGTGATCGAACGCGAGGAGGAGGGAACCGACTCTCCCCAGAGGCACGGGGAGCACGGGGAGCGGCCCCGGGGCCAGACCTCAATGGACCGAACTGCGGGGACAGGCCGGCGACACGGGAACGGCCCCCAACGCCGATAACAGTGAGTGGCTGCCTTGCGCCCCCCCAACCACCTGTGCTGCTATGGAAATATAACTGCCCAACTGTCAGGGCCTGTGGGCAGGGGGACCAGGACTAGCGGCCTTGCCCAGCATAAGACATCACTGAATACGGCTCACAAATACCCCCAATGCATGCACGCCCGACACTGAACTGCGTGAACCCGGGTGGTACCACATCACTGTGACCACACGGGAGCACGACTCAACGCTGCCAAGGTCACCCCCCCTAACATCACCGATGGCTGAACCTAACTAGACGTGGCAATAACGCGCAAAGGGGGGGGCCTCGGCTCCGGTTCTTCACCGAAACCTGGTACTTAGATAGGCACCCAACGAATAGAAGAGGCTGGCACGGCGGCCCAGAGGGAAAGGATGTCTCCGCCCAGAACCAAATCGAAATCCATGACAATGGACACCTACACGACGGTCAGGCCTAAACAGTTGCCACTGTCAGAACCTATACCCACTGATGAACCATCACATACGGCAGCAGTAACTGGTGATACACAAGTCCTCCAAGCAATTGCAGCGCTCCGCGCCTCCATTGAAGGCAAGATTGACGAAATGAAAGTGGATATGCAGCTCATGCGGCAAGACGCACGCAATCTGACCGAAAGAGTGAACGCCAATGAAGCCACTTTACAGGTCAATGTTGAAAACACCACAGACCTGAAGAAGCGAGTCCTAGACCTAGAACAGCAAGTGGCAAGACTGGAAGCATGATCCGAAGACGAAGAAGGCCGAGCATGGCGCAATAACATCAGGATCCTAGGTGTTCCCGAAGATATGGAAGGCCCGGATCCCACAGAATTTATAGAGACAATGCTGCAACAAGAAATTGGTGCAGGAAAACTCACGCAAGGGTTCTCAGTAGAACGCGCCCATAGATCCCTTCAAAAGCGCCCTCCACCGGGCTCACACCCACGCCCGATTATTGCAAAAATTTTAAACTTTCGAGACAGAGAGACAATATTGCGCTATTCCAGGGAAGGAGGAGAAATTAAAAGACAAGACTCGACAATTGTCATATACCCAGATTACACCCCCGCAGTACAGCGTGCCAGGAACTCATTCATACCAGTAAAAGCGAGACTCCGCAAACTTAATCTAAAATACATGCTGCTCTACCCCTCTCGCCTCAAAGTCCTCTACAAAGGGAAAGCGCTCTTCTTGGAGACCCCAGCCGCAGCGAACATGTGGCTTGAACACAATAACTTAGTGGACGACGGAGAGGAACCATCAAGGACCAACAACGGATAAAGCAGGAAGCCACAACCATCAACACCGGCCGTCAACTCCACATAGAGGTACAACTCAGCCAACCCAGACCGTAATTGGACGATAGCAATATCGGGCAGAAGCACAAGGCACCACACACGACCACGCCAATGGTCGCCCACCAAAAGAGATGTGTGAGCCAAATGCTTGCACACAGCCTGCACCGGACGGCCTGGAGAGGCCCAGAAGACTCGGGAGCCCCTGAGCGCTGCAAGTTCAACGCAACTGCTGGGGGCAGTTCACAGTTAAATGGTTTAGTTAGTTCATTCATTGGAATGACAGTTGAAAAGGTTGGTAAGTCTCCATACCACATTATGCCGGCTTTAGAGAGGGAACTGGGAGAGGGGAATACGCTCCAGGAACCCGGGCGCATAGACAAAGCTCCTTCCCAAAAAACACCCCGACCACGGGAGCCCACCTGAAAAACTGCGAATACCACAACACCCCCCATGACATGGCGATGAAAATAAAAATCATGACATGGAACGTAAGGGGCCTCGGCACTTACCTTCGAAGGAACAGAATTAAGTCCTATCTACACAGAAAGGGGATAATGATAACGCTCTTACAGGAAACACACTGCACTGCAGAATCCACCACCAAACTCCAGGAACACTGGGGTGGGCAGAGGTACGGAACTGCCTACTCCAAGTATGCTAGAGGGGTCTACACATGGATCCATCCCCAACTCCCATTTCAATTAAGGAACGCAGTAAAAGACCCAGAGGGCAGGTTCGTGATACTGCTCAGACGCATAGAACAGCAAGAAGTTTGCATACTGAACTCTTACCTCCCCAACAGTAATGTCCCAGCCCACCTCGATTCAATGTACGCTAGAGTCACACCACACAGAGATGGCCTTTTTGTTTGGGGAGGGGACTTTAACTGCACCCACAACCCAGGCCTAGATAGATCCCTACCCTTGCCTAGGGCCCCATCAATGGCTACAACCTCACTAAATGCAATAACGGATAGACTAGATCTTGCAGCAGACATATGGAGGGAGTTACACCCACAGACACGCACCTACTCTTACTATGCGTCCCCTCATGGCCTCCACACAAGACTAGATTATGTCTTTGTAGGAAGGGAACACCTACCCCAGATGGAGGAGGCACAGTACCTGGGTAGGACAATCTCTGACCACTCTCCATTGGCGATAGAGTGGAACCATGCTGGCCCACAACCACCCATTCCCATGTGGCGAATGCCGGTAGAAGCCGTGAGTGACCAAGTTTTTAAAGATGAACTCCAGGACTCAATAGACAACTATATAGAGCTAAATACAGGGAGTGTAGAACACGTGAGCACCATATGGGAAGCCCTAAAAGTAGTAATATGGGGTGAAATTATAGCAAAGGCTGGAGGTGTGAGAAAAAAATTGAAAGACGAACTAAAACAAAGAGAAAGGGAGATAGAGAGGCTTGATAACTGTCCCTTAAGCCCACAGCAACGGGAAGACAAGCTTAAAGTCCTTAGAGTCGAATGCACGAAGGCCTGGGATAGACTGGCCAAGTTTGATTATACTACCAGAACGAACAGAGCACACACGGAGGCTGACAGGCCTGGTAAGCTGCTGGCTTGGCTCTGCAGGAAAGAACACCCCAGACACACAATTACCTCTCTACAGGACAAGGACGGCAACGTACATCAAGCCCAACAAAACATAAATCTCACCTTTAAAATTATTATGCGCACCTGTACTCCCACAAAGCTGAAATCCCCCTAGACCAGATAATGGACACCCTAGACGAAATAGGAGTACCCAGGCTCTCCCCTACACAAGCCGAAGCCTTAGATGCTGAAATCACTGCGGATGACATAGCTGAGGCAATTAAATCACAGGCTACATGCAAGGCCCCGGGCACTGATGGGTTACCTTCAGAATTTTATAAGTCATACGACTCCTCCCTGGTCCCACTGTTACACAAAGTCTTCCTAGAAACATACGAGCGAGGTATCTTACCTGACAGCATAAGGGAAACCGTTGTGATCCCAGTCCTCAAGCCAAACAAACCGGCTGAACACTGCGAATCATATCGACCCCTAGCCATGCTTAATTATGACGTCAAATTATTGACTACAATCCTAGCTAAAAGACTTTCTAGACTCATAGGCGATATTATCCACACAGACCAATGCGGATTTATACCGGGACGCAACACAACCATGAATTTACGCAGACTACAACACATAGTTGAACAAACAGACACGAAACCCGAACCCTATGCCTTACTGTCGCTGGATGCCATCAAGGCATTCGACTCTATATTTTGGGAATGGTTGCTAGCTGTCCTAAAGGAATTCGGTTTTGGTCCGGGGTTTGTTCGATGGGTCAAAATATTATACACCAGACCAAGGGCTCGGGTGAAAACTGGGAGACATGTGTCAGAAATATGGGACATATGCAGGGGCACAAGACAGGGATGCCCACTGTCTCCCATGCTATATATTCTCGGGTTAGAACCCATTGCAATTTATTTCAGGAAACAGTTCTTTGATGCAGGGATAAGACTTGGCGGGACGGACCACATCATTTCGCTCTATGCGGACGATGTCCTGTTGTACGTCAGAGACCCGCACCTTAACATTCCAACCATGTTGGAGGTTTTTGACAACTTCTCCAAGGTCTCGGGCATACGATTCAGCAGAGCTAAGTACTGCCTGTTCCCACTGGCAGGACTGAGAGGCAGAGACAGGGAGGAGCTCCCTGCACTAGGTATACAATGGCAGACCACGACATTCCGTTACCTCGGAATCCAAATAATGCATACCCCGGAGATTATGCATGAGCATAACACGGTGGCGGTGATACCTGCACTACGCCAATCAATGAGCTTCTGGGCAAAACATCCCCTATCAGTGATGGGCCGGGCCTCCGTAGTTAAAATGATTATCCTCCCCCGGTTCCTATACAAATTCCAGAACGTACAATACTACATCAAAACTACGTTCTTTCGTCTGCTTGATTCAATTGTTCGTGGCTTCCTTTGGGGGCAGGCCAGACACAAAATAGCACACTCTACCCTGGTATTAACATATGCACAAGGCGGCATCCAACTCCCGAACCTTGAAAAATACTATGTAGCTGCTCAACTCAGCTTTGTGTCCAAATGGTTGGCCGATGACACCACGTCCGAGACACCCCTACTCCAATCCATGATTTCCCCTATACATCTGAGAGAACTCATATGGGCACCACAACACCTACTGAGTGACATACCCTTCATTGCCACCCTGGGGAGGCAAATATGGCAAAGGGCGAAGGCGATAACCCAGCTGAAACACCCGTACTCTCTGGAAATCCCACTGATCCAAGACATGTGTAAATCAGGTGTGGACCTACTCCACCTTAGACACTGGGAGAGGAAAGGTGTCTATACTTGGGGGGACCTGTACGACGAAGGCTCCTTCAGGGAGTTTGAGTCGTTACTAAAAGAGGAGGACATACATGCTGGCCAATTCCTCTGGTACCGCAGGATACGGGAAACGGCTAAGGATAAATGGGACGTTTGGCCAGAGGAACCAGAGCCAGCCCCTCTTATAACGCTGTTATATAATCTGGGAGAGGGACAGAGAGTGGTCTCTCAGATATACAGCCACCTCAGCTACACACCCAACCCAAAAAGTGAGACAATGAAAAAGAGATGGGAGACAGATCTGGGACGGGAACTGTCAGAAGGGGAATGGAACAGAGCGCTAGCATACCCCAAAGCTGTGTCTAGATTCCGATTTATACAACTGAGCATACTATACCAATCATATCTGACCCCCTGCAGGCTAGCGAAAATTAACAAACAAAAGGAAGCTCACTGCCCATGGTGCATTGCAGACGGGGCAGACCTACTTCACATGTTCTGGGAATGCAACATATCGCAATCCTTAAGATAAAAATAAAACAGACCTTTGAAAAAGCGGGCTCCCCCAACTACAAGTGGTCCCCCGAGGAGTGCCTCCTAGGAACACACCCCAGGCCAGACAAACTCAAACACTGGGTGAAACTTAAGGACTTGATCTGTATACTGGCCAAAAGACAAATTGCCATGGCCTGGAAAAAACCCGCAGGCCCGAATTATAAGGCATGGCGCAATGAACTAGAAAGGTGGATTAACGCGGAAACAAGAGCATGGGAGGACAGCGTCATCAGGTCAACCGACGAGTCAAGCTCTACCTTGGAGGCATGGAAGGAAATAACCATTAGCATGCTTTCCTCCCCAGATGATAAACCCCCATGAATAAAAAAGGACCCGACCACACCGCGCTGCAGGAACACAACACCCATTGCAGAGACAGACACAGGTCGCGCCGAGCCCCTGAAACTTGCAACCCCCCTCCCCTGCTCCCAATGCCCCACCATAATGTCTGCCAAGACTTTTGAGCAAAGAAGTTGAAACTAGGAGACAGTTAAATGTTGTTAAGTTACTTTTATAAAAATAAAAATGTTACTGTTTATTAAGCAAGAATTGCCATACCTGCTATTAAATGCAGGCCGATATGTCTTACTGTAAGATAACAAATGCCAATAAACAAATTTGAAAATTAAAATTGATCTCCTCTGACCTCCCCCTCTCCATCCCTCTGACCACTCTTCTCTCCTGGAGCGATCATATCCTCCTCTCATCTCTCCCTCTCTCCCCCCAAGCCAAGCCTACCACAACACTGCTACCTACCTTCTCAGACATCTGGCCCATGAAGCGTGTGTCATTTGAGGCTTTCGCCCAACCTTCTCTTCCCCCACTCCACGTATGTCTGATTCCCATCCTGATACAGCTCTGCCTCTGCTCTACTCTTCTATTTCTGATACTCCTGATGCTCTTGCCCCTATCATGACGATCCGCTTGAAGTAAAAATCCAAGTGCAATTCCTGCTATAACTCCGATTTAGCTACACCTAAACATAAGTGTAGGGCGGTTGAGAGGAAATGGAGGGCTTCTTGTTCATCCTCTGACAAACTGGCCTGTCGCCTGCTCCAAAGGTAATACCGACTCTCTGTCCTCACCAAGCAGAGAGTCCACATTCAAGCCTGTGTCTCTGTGCCATCTAACAACTGGGCCGAACTCTTTAAAATCTGCAAGGAGCTGGCCAACCCTGCTGCAGTCTCTACCCCTCCTGTTGCCTCCTAGTCTCTTTGCAATGCCCTTGCCTCTCACTTCATCTCAAAAACCCAGGACACCCTATCCACCCTCTGCCCCCCCTCTCCCCTCGCCTTCTGTGCATGCTGACCCTCCCTCACCCACCCCCACCCTCTTTCTCGTCCTTTCCTCTTTTCACCCCTAATGAGGTTGCTAAACAATTCCGATCTATGAAAACCTCAAAACATCCCTATTCCTGTAAAACCATCAAGGACCACATTGATAGCCTTGCTCCGGCCCTTGCAGATTTCTGCAACCTCTCATTTGCCTCAGGAGCCTTCCCCTCCCCTTTGAAGCACTCCCTTGTGCATCCTCTTCTCAAGAAACCCACGGCTGATCCCTCTTGTCCGGCTAACTATTGGCCAATTTCCATTACTCCCTTTCTGGGCAAACTCCTGTAAAAGCTGACCATCTCTCAGCTTAACCTTCATTCCAATTCTGTGGGCTGTCAATGAGGGGAGAATAACCGATCCTTTCTATGCAAAAAATGGTTTAAAACAGGGATGTGCACTAGCTGCCATCTTTTTCATTTTATAAGTGGTTCTGGTAGGCCAATTCCTGGCTGGCAAAGGTTTACTTGCACCTAAAGTAGGTACACTAAGTGTGAACTGGTGTGCCTACGCCGATAATTTCTTATTATTTGATAAGACCAAAATAGGGATGCAACGTTTGATAAATGCATTTGTCCAGTATATAAAATGTTTAAAATTAAAAATAAATGCTGCAAAAACGGTTATAATGAATATGGGACAAGAGAATAGGAAATCTATAGGTTTCTCATGGAACTGTGATGGAACAAGGATAAAGATATCTAAATCTATGAATTTTATTGGTTATGGTTTTGCAAGTGTACCATTGCTAAATTGGATAAAAAATTGTTTGAAGTTAAAGGCTGTGGTTGGGGCGAAACAGTTAAAGATGATTGAAAATAAATATGGAAAATACTCCCTATACGCATGCATAGAATTGTATGTTTAAATATTATACGGAGACTGAGCTATGGTTTGGAATTGTTACTGGATTCTCTGATTCCATTCTTAAAGACCACTGAGGTGGTTATATGAAGCAAAGTCTTGTATTTTTTACCTAGGTGTATTCCTTTTGAAATTGTGCGTTATGAATTTGGTTTAGCATCGTTGGAAAGTTGCATGCTATGGAAAAAGGCTTCAATACTACGGAAATGTTTGATGGGGAATCAGGAACAGCTGTATAGAAACTTAGCTGAGGATAAAATAAAAAAATAATATGAAAGAAAGTGTGGAGCGATCTCTGCATGAAATGGGGTTATCTATACAAAAGCTGCTGGATAAACCATTCAAAGTAAAAACTCTGATAAAAGCATTTGACTGGGCTGGAAACAATGTGAAATTACTAAATTCAAGTTTGTACTCTCAGTCTGTTTCATTTTGGAAGTGGCAACCGGACCCTGAAAAGTATGTATTGAAATATCTAGCAAGAAGAATCAGAAATTCAAGGATGAGGTTTAGAGCGAATGTATTAAATACTCAGGAAATAAGAAACATTCATTATCCCTCAGAGGATGTCTACACATTTTGTAGGCACTGTTGTGTAGTTGAGGAAAAGGAAACTTTATATCATCTTTTGCTTACATGTCCGAAACTAATACCAAAGAGAATGGAATATTTTAAACAATTTGTAAGTGACACTTCTCAAGTATATTGTGAAATATTGTGGCATGAAATTCTGCATGGTGGTTCAATTGTGTTAAAATGAGAACTGTTGCTTTTAAAAAAAATGTATGTGATCTTACATAGTGCTCTGTTTTTCATTTGACTTGTAATTATTCTTTTAAATGTTCTTTTAGAAATTATAAATATTAAGTATGAAATATTGTTTTTTTAATGATACTAGAGAGTTGATAATATTTGTTTGTATGAGTTTGTAATGTTTTGAAATTGTGTATAAATTGTTCATATTTTGTAAAGGTTTATATAAACCAAAACAATTAAATAAATAAATAAATAAATAAATAAATAAATAAATACATAAAGCTGTGGCCTGTCCGCACGACCACCAGTCTTGCTTCAGAGCTGCCAGAAGCATGGAAACTGCTCTCCTGAACATCCGTGAAGATTTGCTCTCCAACCTTGACTCCAACATTCCCTCTGTCCTCATCCTACTCGATCTCTCTTCTACCTTCGACATGGTCAACCATGCCATCCTGCTCAACCGTCTCCGTGATAACATGGGTATCACCGATCAGGCTCTGGCGTGGCTGACCTCTTCCCTCTCTGATCGACCCTCCTAGGTCCATTTGGGGCCTTCCTATCATCTATCTCCCTCTCTACCTGTGGTGTTCCCCAGGGGTCTAACCTCTCGCTCTGGCTTTTCAACCAATACCTGGCAACTCTCGCCCACTGCATTGCCATTTTCTGCTTCAATTTCCAGTGCTATGCTGATGACACTCAACTCATTTTTAGGCTGCCCTCGGCCAACTTCTCTCCTTCTCTCATCTCTGATTGCATAACTGCCATTCAAGATTGTTGTGCCGCCAACGATCTTTGTCTGAATGCCAGCAAGACTGGGATCCTCCACATCGGCACACCTTCACCATCCTTTCCCCTCACTCTCTGGCCGGTCTCCCTTGGCCCTCCTCCTACCCCCACCTGCAAGGCTAAGAACCTCTTGGTCATCTTTGACTCCACACTCTCCTTCTCCGCCCACATCTCCGATGTCTCTAAAAGGTCAAACTTCCTGCTGCACCTACTCAGAGGTACTTTGCCTTTCCTCTCCGTCCCCCAGTAAGCTCATTGTCTTCCAAGCTCTGGTTCGCTCTAGGTTGGATTATTGCAACAGCCTCTTTCTAAATCTACCTGCCTCTACTCTCCGCCCTCTGCAACTAATCCAGAACAGGACTGCAAGACTTGTCCTTGGCCTCAAGCCCTGGGACCGTATCTCTCCAGCTCTGAATCCTCTCCATTGGCTCCCAGTGGATGCAAGGATTACATTCAAAGCCTCTGCATTGTCCACAAGGCTTTCTGGGGCCTGGGTCCAAAATATCTTCTGCTATCCCTCCTGAAATACCTCCCCTCTTGAGCTCTTCAGTTCTCTACCTCTAACTCTCTCAGGGTCAGTCGTTTTTCAAAGATGCAAGCTGGGGCTTGATCTCTGTCTTCGAATGGGGCCTCCCTCTGGAACAGCCTCCCTGCCACTCTGAAACTTGAGGAGAAATATCTCCCATTGCGGAAACACCTCAAGACCTTCTTCTTTGCCTCGGCCTTTGTACCCCCTCTCCCCTGCTGATCTGTCTCTCTCGGCACCATGAATCTGGCCACCCTATGTCTTCTGGGCCCAGGATCCTGCTCACCCTGCCACCCTCCCGCACTGCTTCCAGGCCACCCCTTGCACTGGGGTCTGTATCTGTACATATACAGGCCCCCTAACTCCCCTTTTTCTTTCTTTCCGTCCTGCACTTATCAGGCATACCCTGTCTGCTGCCTCAAACCCAGCACTTGCCACTTGCTGGCTGCACTACCACTGTCATTGTTTTGTTGCCTTTATTATTTATTTATTTATTATTATTTATTTGTTTCACCTTTGTTCCGCACTTTCCACTTCTCCCTCCCTTCCATGCACTTTTCCCCTCGCCCTCTCCATGCACTTGCACGTTCTCAATGTCACTGGGCCCAGTAAGATCGTTGTTTTTGTTCTCCACTGTTCCCCACCCTTGCCTTGTCACGCTTTGAAACACTTGTGTACGAGCGCGATAGAAATAAAATATCAATATCAATATTGATCATTTGGTGGTGAGCTGCCCTGGTCTGATAAATTTGCGACAGATGCATTTCAGTTCACCTTTGAGTGATTTTAGACTTCTTAGTGAGGAGAGGATGGTGGGAACATTATTTATGGCACCCAAATATCCTTGAAATGTGTCTTAGGTTTTTAAAACAGCTGTTTCCTATGAGTTTTTAGTATGATGCAAAATGTTTAAGGAAAGATTATTTTCATGGCGACTGATCCGACAGTGGGAATATTGTGACGCTTGCCTTAATCATTTTATAATTATTGCCTACCGCGTTTCTAGGAGGGAATTTGGCTATTTATTAGGCTTGTTTGATTGTTATATGTTATGACTATTTTAATTTGATTTTGTCTTTCTGTAACTCTTGACCTTAGTGTGTTTAATATTTTTCTAATTTTGGTTTTTGTTTCATTGTCAAAGGTTTGATATCAAGCCAAAACACAAATAAATGTTTTTTTCTAAAAGTTAAGATCATCCTCGGCTCACCTTCTTGCCACCACTTGAGCCCCTCGTGCTCTCTCTCTTTTCCACGCTCTCTCTCTCCCATTGCCCCCCTACTCTGGCATGCTCTTCCTCTCCCTCCCATACTGCTCCAACTGTACCACTATTGAAGCCCAACCTGAAAGCACTCCTTCCTTCTGAAGAACCTGTTTCCTAGCACTCTACGCTGCTGCATTGCTCTGTTTTCCACTCTCTCTAACTTTCATGGACAACCCCACAGCCCTTTTCTGTCACACCTCCATCCTTAATTCAGCACTTCCTCCGCCACCCTGTTCCTATGTCATTCTGTCCCATCCTTGCACCCGGTTTATGTTTCCACCTCCCCCTGCAGCATCTGGTCTTCAAGTCCCATTCTCTCACCCCATTGTAAAGGACGTGTCCTCTGCTCTGTTGACAATGGCAAATTCTGTACGTGCTTTTGTGCCAAAAATGCATTGCTTTCTTTCCCTGTAATTATTTCAATAAATTAAATAAATGAATAAATAATCCAATCCTGATTCCTTGGTCCCAGAGGTTAACCGCTTTTGAGAGCTACATCATGGCCCTGGATGTGTCACTGAATTAAGGAAGAAAGTGTTGTTTTGCAATGCAACGAGCATGGAATGCCTGAGACATTTTCTGCTAATGGCCTTGGCAAAGAATGTAAAAGGTCTCATCAGCACAGATGGGTCAGGTAAAGATTGCCCTAGAAGGGATATATGGTTCCATAAGAAGGTAACCATTGTGTTTGAGAGACAACTTCTACACCAGACTGCAATCCTTGCATGAGTCCATTCATTTACTAGGGCACAAACTTAGCCGGATGTCTGACCAACTTATTTGTGACCAGCTAACTGTTCATTGCATGGACCCAAAAGTGCAGGAGGCGTTGCAGCTCAGCAGAGACGGGTCCATGGAAGAAGCCTTCGCCATTGTGAAGAGTTTGAACAGTCCATGCGTACGCTGGTGATGTACCCCTCAATTTCATGTAGGTGTTAGTAATTGTACTTCCCTTGCCAAAACCTAGAATTCAATCGCATTGGCCCATTCCTAAAATAACGGACCAATAACTATGCCTAGCAGCGAAAAGCCCTCTTTGTAAATTAATATGTAGTGTTAAACCAACTGCGCTAAGCCAGCATTGGGCCTTGGAACAAGCAGTCAGGATATACACAGGTTCATGTTTGGTGCAGAATTGTTCAGCAATGCAGCTGTATCTGTAAAATGAATTCAATGGTTCATAGTGATAATACCGAATTAAAAAATCTCGAAAACAAAAATCTCGAATACAAAAGGCCGAAAAAAAAATATCAATTTTTTTTTTCAATGTGTTTTTTTTCAAAATGGGGGGGTTCCCCCCCCAACCCCCCTGATTTCATTTTTTTTTTATTTTACCCCTTTTTTTTTACTTACCTGACCCCAAAAACATATATAAATAAATAAATAAAAAATTCGATATTTTTTTTTTCGATATTTTTGTTTCGGGCTTTTTGTCATTCGAGATTTTGTTTTCGAGATTTTGACTGTCCACCGAATTCAATATGAAAACCTAATTCCTCTGCCTTTTTGAACCCTGCATTTGAAGAGATTGTTACTGTGAGCATAGATATAGTTCTTTTAAAGTTCACTAGGCCTCCATTGAAAAAAACACACTTTCCACGTGTGTCGGAAGACTAGACTACTTCATGCAATCATCTCTAGAAACCGTGTTCTTTTCGACCTCCTTCTCTGCTAGCTCATGATACAACTCTTGGATAAGGTAAGCCTGGCTAAAACTATCGCAATGTGTCTTTCCACTTCTGCCTGTGAACATCTGACGAAGAAGGGCTTTGAGTCTTTGCATACTCCATCGCAGAATGATACCCTCTAAGTCTAATAAAAGGTATCAAACTCGAAGGTTTGCGTTTGTTTACACCTGGACTAACACGCAAACGCGCTTCTATTGCATATCATGACTGATAAGCACTTGGCCATGCAGTAGCTCCTCTAGGGCAGTGCTACCAGTTAGCTATAGGATGTGTCACCTCCTGCCCAACTGGACCACTCTAATGACTTGGGCACTCATTGTGAACAGTGGTAGAGGGGCATTCCATGTGTCTGCAGTCACTGTGTTGAAAGCATCTCCCAGTGTGACGCTGTGTCACAAGGTCAAACAGCATGACACATTGTGGAATAGTGTGAGTGTGTACTGTAGCAATAGGGTAGATGGGTGTAACACCCAAGGAGAGGAAGGAGGAGTCTATGGTAGACAGTAAGAGAGAAAGGAGGAACCTGTGCACAGGATCTTATTGGGACAGGTCCTAAAGGAGAGCAAGCCAATAGGCAGCAACAGGGCAGTGGCGGGCAACTTTTCTTATCAATGGGACTCATTTGCTTGGTCCTCAAAGTACCGGGTAGGTGGAAATCCATAAATCACTGTGATAGTGATAAAGCATGGTCCCAAGCCTCAGTAACAACCAGAGAAAGACGCAGGGAACATTTTTGGATGTTCGGACCATTCACTGATTAAACCTACTGATAACAAAAAAAGCAGATCCCAACAACCCAATACTGATTCTTTAGACCTCACACCACGTTATAAATCACATCTCTGTACAGTATTTCGAATGAACAGAATACCAGTTGTCAAGGAGAATCACACTTTCATAGTGAATACATTCTTATTTTTATGAATTGTTATTAAGCACAAAATATCAAAAACACATATAAAAATGCAATCAATTAAATCACAATTACAAAACACCATGAAAGTCCCAAGCCCCATCACACTGCCAATCCTTATGTACCATGAGACACAGGGATATGTGTTTTTAGTTTGTGCTTTGAGCTACTCAAGTGATGGGCATCATGGAGCAGCCTGCTGTTTGTGGCCAATTTGGCATTTTTAATGCAAGGTTTCAGGTTCGTGTTCCATTGGTGGGGTTTATGTTGCGTGTGCTTTGTTTCTGGGGAGGGATACACTTTGTTTAATGTTTACTGACGTTATGCATGTTTTTGCAGGTTTGGGCTATTTTCCTTTTCGGTATTGTAGATTTGGTTGAGGGTTCTAGGACAATATCACCTGTGAGGAGACGAGAAAAGAGGGGTCGAGAGACTCTGGGGGGGCAGTTCAATGCAGGTAAAGGAAGTGTATGTGGGATCGTACAGTGCATCTGTCATATTGCCGGCCTGTTTGCCCACCCCATGGATGTTCAAGGCACGAACCATAGACTTTGAGAGCTACAGGCATCAGGAGTGGTCCACACGTGTGGGCAGAGAGCTGAGCCTGATCCAGTATCTGGTGATGGCGTCTGACTAGGGGGTAGGGCAGCTCATCTAACCAATGCTGTTGCACGTGATTGCTAATCGCAGGTGTTTGCTTCCAATGTAAAATCCTGGGGTCTGGAATGGTTCCACGACATTTCATCGACAGTAATTACTTTGTGGTAATTTACTATGCAGCAATTACTTCGAAACTTTAATTCGAATTTTTATTTTTTATTTTGGCGGGGTCACCCCCATGCCCATCCTTCCACTTCATTACTACCTCTCCCCAAAACCCTCCCCACATTGTCTTTTCCTTTAAATACCTATATTTATTGAAGTCATTACTTTGTAGTAAATTACCACAAAGTAATTAGTGTCGAATCAACAGGATAGCGACTAGGATACAAGGCCTCCTTACCGAATGCTCTTCGGGGTTGTTCTCAGGCAGAGTGCCAGGTTACCCTATGGAAATATGTGTTCATCCATAACTCTTTGATCATTGTTTGAAGGAAAGGTGCAGTTTCGTGATTCCATATTTTTACCCACAAGTTTGCACCCCTCGTCATTATTAAATCTTGCAAATAGGGCACTCCCGATTCATTGGGGAGTACAATAGTACTGGTGGCTTTGGGAACACTTAGAATTTACCTTAGGAACACATTTTCTGCCCACAATTGATTACACCTTGTCTTTAGGACTCAAACATCACAATTGTAGGGTGCTTGTGCCACCGCCTTGGCATTTGAGTGCATTGATCGCTACCCTGAACGATGAGTGTCCATTTACTCAGCTAAGAGAAAGTAGACCAGCCGCTGTCTGCTGCATACGATGTTGGGACTTCCTGCAGTGGGCCACACATCCATTGCAAAACGAGCATCAAACCTCCAGATAGTCGAAAGATGAACTAATTCCAGGCTCATATCACCTGTTTTAAATTGCTACCTGGACCTCTTAATTTGTCCTGCTACCAATACTTTGGACGTGCCCACAATCACCACAAGGACCATCAAAGGGGGGTAAAAGCTTGGTCACAGAAAATTCGGTTTTGTCCAACACAACAGCCTCGTCCGCAAAGGAGTGGCGTCAAGTGTCGGACAATTTTTGGGACCTTCTGGGCTGTGTTTTGTGGGCACCGGTCCAGGTCATTCATGAAGAGAATAAACAATAATGGCCCCAGGACGTATCTCTTCCTGACCCCTTTTATTTTTAGTACATTGACCAGGAGCTCCAACTCTAGCGCGCACTGTTTTTCTAGAGGGCCCTAGTGCAACAGTCCCCAGGTACCAGCATGTTACATAGAATTGACCATAGTTTGTTGTAATTAACAAGATCAAAGGCTGTACTCAAGTCGATGACAGCCACATAGATTTTCTCATTTCTCATTTTCTTCCATTTATTTATCAGGAGGTGATGGGTAAGGCATTGGTCGATTGTACTAGCCATTGGTTGGAATCCCACTTGTGTTGGGGTAATGATCTTCTTTGCTATGGCCCAGCACATCAGGCTGCTATGCAGTACTCTCCCAAAGACCTTAGAGTGGGTATCAAATGGGGGTGCAGTTGCGCTGCTGCGAGATAGCAGCCTAAACGAGGAGCTCCGCTCGGGGCTACATTTTCTACAATAGATTACTCTGCTTGGTGCCGATTCTCCCTCTACAAAGCAGACACTTTAACTGCTAAGGACCCTGCGCAGAGCCAGCTTCCTTTCTGCACATCTTTGAGGTGGTGCAGCTGAGGAATCGACGTCCCACACTCGCTGGCGGAGACTCAACTGGTGGCCGTCTCCCGCATCCATACAGCGAGGCCTCATTCCAGGCGAGAGACCGCGGCCCCGGAGGCCACAGAGTGGGCAGGGCTTCTGGAGGACTGCCGTGCAGGGGTGTAATACGCAGCCTCCCGACATTAATCTCCTATGGGACGGATTGGATGGCACCATAACGTGGGCCTGAGATCTGCAGCTACCCCTACTCTTGTCCTCCCTGGACGCCAACGATTCACGCACAATGGCCCAGACTGGGGGCTGTTGGTCTGTGCCTGGCCCAGTTGGCGGTATAGGGTATACGAACGGTGGTGTGTGACCTGATCGTTCGACTGGAGTCGCAGCCCCCTGCATCCAACATTGGAAATATATGACATGTGTGCCTAAGCTCAACCAGCCGAGCGGTGCCCACTATGCAGGCCGTCCCAGGACAGCAGAGACGGTCCGACAGACGTTGCAGACTGGTGGACCCACACAGAGTCGGTTGGTGGACACTCGCCCATCCGCTCCCTACACCTAAGGCAATGCGATTGCGGCCAGGGGCAACTGCTCCTGCTGAGTGAGAACTACCCCCACCCCTCTTAGGTATTGGGAAAACTGATTCTTTGCGCCGCGACTCTGTTGGATGGACCTGGACGGGTGCATTGTGAGTACACCTGTGACCTATGCTGGGAGGGAGCTCCCCGGACCGCTCCGAGGCGTTAACACGGCCTCTATATATTTCGACATGGACAGGGCTGAGGCACTACGGTCCCATGTGGACCTAGCAACACTGCCACTCCACAGGTCACTCGATTCTTACCTTTATCAAACTATCGTGCAGGATAATTGACAATCTCCTCCCACGGATGACTATGGCCCTCGCTCAGACCGGCAAGTGAAACTGGGCTTGATACCTCTGGCGCTTGGGCGGTGCAGGACTCTACTGGCCACATCCCCTCCTAACGCATGGGGTACCTTTACCGAGGCCCCCTCCACGGGTCACTTTATACAGGAATCAACTCCACCTGCTCCAGCAGACACACATGCTGTGCTAACTAATAGGGGCCACCGCAGCCTTTGGGAATTGAATTGGATGACAGGTCGAAAGATACTGCTATAGAAGCTGCGCACGTGCCACACAACCCTGATTACATGGGAGTCTACAACCCATTACCCCCTTAAATGGGGTACCCAATAAAAAACCTTGCTTGGGAACTCAGACAGGACAGCTTAACACAGGATACCAAACTGGCAACTGGTCGCACTTCACTACCCACCACGATTGCAGCACCACCGGACTACACCTACGAGACGCAGTTGGGTCCGTGGGTCCGCTCTGTGAGTAATATTAGCCAACGTTAACCTCTTCCACAACTACTATATCATCAAACATAAACAGGTCACATAAGTCACTGGGGATTTGACACTGTGACAGACTTGTTAGGCCTCTCCATTACCCAGAAGGTGGTTGGCTGTTACCTGTTGAAGTAGTTAATTGATTAGACTTCAACCCCAGCCACAAGCTCTGTGAGCGATATCAGTGCGACCTCCCCTCTCGCTTCCTTGGGAACCCCGGACGGGCTACCCTGACTGCCCCTGCCATTGGATACACCACTGTGCAACCATACTTGTTGGATTCCTCTACGCCTGCCTTGTTGTCACCGGCCCCTGGACCTACGGAACTGACCTGTCCTGTGGAAGAGGTGCCCTCACTGTGGACAGCACGGAATGAGAACGATCCATGATCCCTCCATCACGGTGTTCTACCCTGTCCCCATATACAGCTTGGTATAGCCATGACTAAGGGTTCCAACAAGAAACAGAGCTCTATCAATATGTTTGCAATATCAACACCCAAACCTGGCACGAGCCAACCAGAAGCTGAGGCCCCCCACACCATCCACTCAACCTACAGATCTCCAGAAAATGATGCAGTTCATATGTGAAGGGTTCACTACGGTACACTCAAAACTGGACGATATGAGCGGGACAATCAGCTCAATCAAATCCCGAATGTAAAAAACTGATACTCAAGTGACAGAGGTGGAGTCCAGGGTCAGTTTTACGGAAGACAGCATCACAACACTTCAATCTGAGGTTGCTTTGCTGTACATACAGGTCCAGGGGGTCAGTAAGAAGAATGACGATCTGGAGTCAAGATCCAGACGTAACAACTTGTGTATTATTGGTGTTTCAGAGGAGAAATGTGATGGTCCCATGGAAGATTATGTGGTGCAAATACTTGATTCCCCGAAGCTTTCACCACAATTTGCGATTGAACGGGCCCACCGATCACTGGCCACGAAACCCAGGCCTGGTGCTCCTCCTCGCCCCATTATAAACAGAGTGCTAAATTACTGCATAGAGATGCTCTGCTGCACGCGGCCAGGGCCAAAGGTGAACTACTGCCAGGATTCATCTATACCCGGATTTCTCCGTAGCTGTCCAACAGGAACGAAAGACCTTCTTATCCGCTAAGAAGCAGCTCCTAGACCTGGGTGTTAAATACTCCATGCTGTACCCGGCAAAATTGAGGATCGAACACTCTGACAGGGTCTTCTTTTTCACCATCCCGGCGGAACTCTCGAAGTTCATTGATGAACATTTCCCTGGCTAATAGTTCAATCCTTTTCCCCTTGTGGACCTCTTCGAATTTCTTCACTACAGGCTTCTCCCACGGGGCATGAGATGCCGCTACAGGGCCTGCCCATTTGATCTCCTTCTACATCTACATGATACTAACCCATACCCATAAAATAGCTGGAGATCCATACCATCTTTGCTATGACCCCATACAATGCATCTTTATCAACCTTTGAACTGTGCACCACACCATGTTTTTTCATGCCCACGTCGGTTTGGACGCCGTTCTAGGCTAGCGCACAGCCCCCCTGCAGTGCTGTGATTATTGTTGTTTTGGTTTGTGGTTCTACAAGGGGTTCACCCTTCTGATTGGGAAGTGTTTGGGGTGGGGTGAGGGGGAGGGACCAAACATCGAAAAATTGCTTGACATGAGACGACAGGGCCGAGCGGTAACGAACCTTTGAAATAATTGGGCCATGAATCTCCCCTCACCATCCCGGCTGGATCTTTATTGGAAATGGGGATACTAGATTATCCTCCTGTTGACACAGATCTATCCTCTTGATGGCGGATGAACGCATGATCTGTATGAGCTGACAAACCAGCCACATCAGGGGACTGGGCAACTCGGTCAAAATGCATAAACTACAATTGTATTTTGAAAGACACAAAGTTAAGATTCTATTTCTGCAGGAAACTCATGCGCTTTCCAGGGGATGTGACTGGTTTGCTAGGTCATGGGGCCCCCAACACTACTACACCACCTATTACTCCCAAAGTCAGGAGTCATGATTCTTATACATAGGTCCCTCAAATTCTCCCACAAGATCTCACACATCGACCCCCCCTTGGATGCTACGTTCTTATGTTCAGCTCGCTTCTTGGCCGAGAAGTGGTTTTACTCAATGTATATGGTCCTAATATCGATGATCCTGATTTTTTCCCCACACCTTTCCTCGCTACTGGCTGGGTTCCCTCACATTCCAATACTATGGGGTGGTGACTTTAACACTATAGTTGACATTGATTTGACAGATCCGGCACAAAACCTTGACAACTCTCCCAAGCTGCTAAAACCATTATAGACATACAGGCCTTGCTGGGGGTAGTTGATGCATGGAAATTACTCCACCCCAATTCCCGCACCATTTCTTTCCACTCATCGGTACACGATTCTCACGCTCGGATTGATAGATTGCTACTGTACGATATACTTATCAGATCCATAGATAAAATGACCATCCTACCTGGGACTTTCTCAGATCACTCCCTGGTCACGGTCTCACTGCAATGGGGTGTGAGGAGTGGGGTTACACATACATGGAGATTGAAACCACATGCTTTATTAGATCCAGTGTTCAAATCGGAGCTGGGATCCAGCATCGATGACTTCTTTGCGACCAATACTGGGTCAGTGGAGACCCAAGCCATTCTGTGGGAGACCTTCAATGTTTCCATTTGTGGAGTTGCCTTGTAGAGTGAACCGTAAGTCCATTGGGGAAAGTGAGATCCTTCTAGCCAAACTAGAAACCCAATATTCCTCATCCCCATCAGCTGATATGCTCAGAGATATGGAGGTGACACTAGATACCTTCCGGACCCAGGCAGACCGGGAACGCAAGTTCCTAGATGATCCCCAGGTCACAAGAAGATATGGCGAAGGTGAACGTCCTGGGTGCCTACTAGCCAGACTAATCCGCCAGAAAAGGGGGACCTCCCATATCCCAGCAATTGAATGAGCGGATGGCAGCCTTGCCCTCACGGCTCAAGAAATTAACGATGAGTTTCGCTCCTTTTATGAGTCGCCTTATACAAATTTAGACATCGCACCAATAGCAGAGATCAAATCCTTTCTCGACAACATCTCACTTTCAGTGCTTTCAGAGACCATGGAATCACTAGATCGCCCAATAAGAAATGATGTGATATCTCTAGCAACAGACTCACTTTCTTCTAGGAGAGCTCCTGGAGCAGACGGACTCACCACTGAGTGCATGGTGCCCCGACTGATAGCCGTTTGGGAGGATGCATGCCTGCCCGTTAGACTCCCCCCTCACTCAGGGAGGCAGTTATCGGGGTATTATTGGAACCAGACAAACCAGCCACACAATGTGGTTCTTACTGGCCCCTTTCCCTCATCAATTGTGACATCAAAATATTTGCTAAAGTATTGGCCCTTCGACTGGCACCATACATGTCATTCATCGTCCACCCCGACGAGTAGGGATTCATATCGGGACGCTCCACTGCACTCAACTTACACCGCCGATTTAACATACTTACCCGGATAGACCCTGAGACGCAGGCTGTATCAGCCTCATTAGATATGCAAACAGCGTTCGACTCGGTTTCCCGGAAGTTCCTGTGGTTGCTGATGGAAAAGAGCAATTTTGGTCCTCGTTTCCTATCCTGGGTGAAATTACTATTTGCGTCTCTGCCAGGGTCTGCACTGAGGATCGATGCTCTGCCCAGTTTAGAATAGACGGGGGCACAAGGCAGGGATGCCCCTTCTCGCCCCTAATATTCACAAAGGCAATCGAGCCATTGGCAGACAGGATTCGCCAACGACATGCCCAGAGGGGTATAGGACTTTCCGGGGATCTGGAGATCATCTCACTCTATGCTGATGATGCATTGCTGTACATCCGCTCGCCTGAGGAAAACCTGGTGCCTATACTGGAAGACGTGATTCTCTTCGGCACTTTATCCGGGCTTCAGCTCAACTGTGCAAAGTCCATACTATTTCCGTTAACCAATGCCACCCTGATCCTCCGTAACCTCCATGGTTTTACCTGGTCTCAATCAGAGATGAAATACTTAGAGGTAGTTGTAACTCGGCAACAGCCCTCACTATATGACCATAACTATGGGAACTACCTCTCTCTCCAAGCCCAGAAAACTGAAGGCTGGGTCACTCTGCTGATTACACTGGCCGGGAGGGTGGCTGTTCTCAAGATGGTGGTTCTCCCACAACTCTTATATAGATTCCTGTACATCCCACTTTGGCCCGGCAGTGAATTCTTTAAAACACTAACTCGGATGATCAATTCGTTCCCTTGGCACTCCAGTGCTGTATGTTTAAAACTCAACACATTATCTGCCCCCATTACACAGGGAGGGTTTGCTGCCCCTAGTTTTGAGCGATTTTGGATTGCTACCCAGTCCCACCACTTCGCAGCACTTTGGTTTGATCCCGATGATCCCCCACCCCACGTTAAACTGGAACGCCTAGCGGGTGCAAACCTTGATATTCATTCCCTAATTCTCCCCCCTTCCAAGTTGAAACTAGAACCCATGGACCCTACTGGAGTCACGATATTAGCATGGAATAGGCTCTGGAAACCGGTGACAACTCACCGTCCATTTCACGGGGACCTTCCCCTGTGGAAATTCCTACCCAATTTGCCCACCGTTGATGGCACAATGGCTCGCCTCTGGTTGGAGGCGGGCTTTGGCACTATCCGAAATGTTTTTGCTCAGGACTCCTTCACTGAATGGCAGGACCTTCCGGAGTCTCTGATAGGACGCCCCTCCCATTGGTTACAATATGCTGGGCTTTGCCAAGTAATTAAGACTAGATGGCACAAATTCCCCTCATTGCCTCTTGATGATACACTACTATCTGAGATTATGAGCAGCTCCACGATGAAGGGGACGGTTACCAGGTTATACGGTCTTATTCAGGGTAGAGCAAGGCTTCTGCTGGATAGGCTCTGGAGGGCGTGGAGTAGAGATTTGGGTGTAGAGGTGACTGACCAGTAGTGGGAGTCTATGTGCACACATACCCAGGAGGTCTCCCTTAACTCCACGTTTAAACTGATCCAACTAAAAATACTCCATAGATACCACAATACCTCGATCAGATTACATCGTATGGCAGGAGACAAACCGGCTGAGTGCCGGGGATGTAAAGCTGACAATGCAGATTATATTCACATACTCGGGTCCTGCTCACACATAACTGTGTTCTGGGAAGAGGTTTGTAAGGCGGTATCCTTGATGCTGGACTGTAATATTGCTCCAACACCAGTGACTTGCTTATTCCATGAGTTCCCACACACCGGCCGCAATCTCGGGAGATTGGCCGGCCTCTGCATGTTGCTCGCGGCCCGCTGTATATTATTTCTCTGGTTTCGCCCTAGGTCCCCCACCTTTGACCAATGGCTTCCTTCATGGGCCTCGGATGTAGAAGAATGCTAGTCTTCCTTACAGCCGGCTGCTAGTAGACACCAGAACATCTGGGCTCCTTTCCGATCCTACCTACACTCCCTGACCACTGATGATAGCAACGACAGTGACAACCCACCATCCCCAGACCCTGGTCCCTGTTGATAGTTTGGCTACAAATGGTTCAATTATTGTCATTACCATGTAATGCTTACAAGTTCCTTACCTTGACCCTGCGTGGTCATGTTACTCTACTCTGTGATTTCAATGTCATATGTGGACTCGTTAATCAATGCTCATGCTCCCTGCTGTAATGTAAAGCATGTTAAATAAAGTTTAACCTTTTTTCTATTTTTAAAGAGTCGGTATCAAGGAGTGGGATCTGCCTGTAACAGCTGGGAGTAGATTTTGAGTCCTTCCTGAGTATAGGGATACCTTCTGCCATCTTTCATGTAGATGGAATTCTTAGGCTCTGACTGATGCTATTCAAAACTTTAATTAGCAGGGCTCCCTATAAAATGTTTTAGCAAGTTCCACAGGAAGCCAATCGGGCCCCAGGTCTATCTCAATAAGGTGGGTATTGATGGGCACTAATAGCCCCTGGTTACTAAAGACTAGATCAGATGGTCTGGAAAGTAATTGGGATTCACAATAGCCCATTTATGATCATCACAATAGATACAAGCAAAGTGATTACACCACTACGTAGCACTGATGCCTAGAATCAAGGGCAGTATGTCTCCAAAGTTAATACCTAGGGTCCTCCAAAATAGATGGTGATCAGCCATCTACCATTGTCTAAGAAAATACACGCTCTTCTTCCTATCAAAGTAGTTTTAATACATTTTCCTAGCCCTCCTGATATCCTCTGTATTACTCATAGCATTCTTGATTATTCGAATTATTTTCCCTTTGGAAGTTTCATACTTCTTATCAAACCATCCTTCCTTAGCATGTCGGTTCATGTAAGTAACGATCTAGATCAGAGTTCTCCTGCAGTCTATACCAGTGATTCAGAACAAGACAAGATATTAAAAGGGTTGCAGCTTCCATCCAATATGATCTCAGTATCTGAGCTGCATGCCTTAATGATATCAATATGTCTGGCCTCAGTGAGACCTAATTCCCTCCTAATTCCCTCCATGGGGACAAGACGATGTGAGTCAGAGGTAGAGCTAATAGATGAAGATGACTCACCAAAATTAAGCAAAAGCATTAGAGGGTTATAATTTCTCAGTCGTGCAACTCTGCATGCTTGACATGAATACATCAACTATTACTGGAGACAACAACTACTTCTAAAAAAAACATAGTTTTGACAAGAGCAAGTTGACCAGGCCCACTGAAGGACAACCATGATGATTGTCCCTCTCCCTCTCACCGAAGACCAAAACACCTTCAATTTCCAACTCACCCAGATGCCACTCACATGGGAAGCTATTATTCACAATGTGTAAACCCACTCTATCCAGTCCCCGTCTTCTACCATTGATATAAAAATGGCTATGTTCCACGACCTACGGAGCACACAGACATTCGACAGTTCAATCTCCAGGATGGATTCCCCAATGCAGTCGTGAACTTTAAGAAGTTGTTTATTAAATTGGTGGTCCCCTCTAATCATCTTGTTCCTCAGTCCTGAAGTAGCTGCTACTTAGTTTCCACAGTACTGGAAAGGAGAGACAACTCTCAACATGGAAGAGAGCAACCATGAGAATTCTTCTCCTCGCTGCATGAGAGAGGACATATGATGGATTTCTAAAATCAACAGCGAAAGGAATATTTTAGGAGGCCATCCTAGTTTTGGTGAACAGGTTTCTCACAGGCAGGTATTCTATTAATGGATGCAAGAGGCTTGTGGTGGTAATGTCGGACAGTTCAAAACTATGAAAAAAGTGGAATAAATATTTGTCCAAAGAAAAATAAGTTCCCCTCTGTCTTCCACTCCCAAGGCTTTCACAGGGGTAGGATATTTGACCCAGGTCCAAGGACCACTTGCCAGTAAAGAGGGAGTTACCCAATGGTATCCTATAGAGGTGCGGTGGGGCACACGAACAGTGGCATTTACTCACCCCACTGACTCAGATTTTCCCAGGTCTCACAATGGGTCATCTGGGGGTCACTGGAAATGTGATCTTCCATCATTTGATTGGGGCAGGGGTGCCCAGATGTTGCAATTTTGTGAGCTTCTTCCGGTCGGTCACAACTTCAACACCAAAAGATGAAGAAATGCAGAGTTTCATGATGCCAACCCATTTAGGACACTTCACATAATGGAGTAGGGTGAGTTCCAGTGATGGCCACCCGTTGCAGGCGAAGACACACGTACTACCAGTCACCGTCACAGAAGCAGCTCTATGAGAGGTTCCCTTAATGCTAGGAAGCTGAATTTCTGGGAGAGTGCAAGTTATGGCACAAGCTGTCGACCACCAAAGATCTGGGTTTAAACGTGGAACATCGATGTCTCTGGTGAGGTAGCCCACGGGGGAGCTGGCCTGTCCTCCAGGCAGTCCAGGAATACTCCAGAAGGCTCTTGGGGCATGCAATCTCAAGTAGGCATCGAGACTAGGTAATCACAATAGTCTAAGGGCTGAAGCACTGATGAGGGTCTTCTGAGATGTTGCAAAGGATCAGGGATTCACCGGGCCAGTGACTGGAGAAGATGCTGGTCCACTGCAGAACCCATTCTCGGGTCGTCAGTGGGCTGCTGTTAACAGTGTCAGAGCTGGAAGCAAGTCCAAGCCCAACAATGAAATGAAGCTGTCACATGCAAACAGCCAGGGACAACTACTGGTTTCACATCCACCTTGTAGCAGACTCTTTGGGACCAAGGGATGTAGAGTCAGACCAGACAGTCCATTGGCCTCACACATATAAAAGGCTCACTAGCACGTGACAGCAGCAGCTTTCCAGGGCAAGTGCAGGTCCTTATATGGGTCTTCCTGACCTGTGAAGGTAGGAAGAAGGCCAAACTAAAACATGGCAAAGAACAAGCAAAGAAACTCATGGCACGGCCATATTAGGATGCTAGCCACCTTTAGTATCTATTTGCGGCAAACGATAAAAGGTTATGAGGATCCTAAGTATCCCCATTGCACTGCACTGTATAAATACAAGAATACAAAGAGAAACAAAGTTTCTCAGTACTGAGAGTCTGATGGGCTAGTCAGTTTCCCCATAAAAATGAGCAAAAAGCAAGGGCAGTAACACTGAAGGCTTTACTTCCCTTCAGAAAGTCATAGCAAGCTAAAGAAATTAGCAAATTGAAGGGTGTACCATTGGTGGGAAAGGTGCAAATGAGAACATTTTTTCTAACACTGCCAACATGAGATTTTTCAGGATCTACCAACTACATAAGTTTAATGCAGACAAAGCATCTTTGTTGGCATCTCCCTGCAATGCAATCATTGCTGCCACAAATAGTTAGCAGTGTCTGCCTAATACATGACAGTTGCATGCTGCATGTTTCCACATATTACTACGGTCAGTCTTTCCTTCATTGATCAATTTAGTGGGGGATGTTGGGGTGATCGGCTTGCATTTGTGCCTGTAGAACACCTCTGATGGCACTATCCTCCATCCAACTCCTCTCGGTTGAGAACCACTTTGCAATGCAGTCAATGCTCCTGAGAGCCAACCTCTCCACCAAGGGTTGGATGGGGAGCCAACACAGGGCTGATAACTGCAGCTAGTGACACTCTACACCATGATGAGGAAAGTCCTGCATCTTCACAGATGCTTCGTCTTCTCCACTGGAAGAGGATACCATGGCGGGGGACGGGGGGATTCTACATGGGTCTTAAACATTGGTTTATGACTCTTTGAATTGTTGTAATGTATTATGTCATGCCCAATGTATAGCGCTCATTCTCCTTGCCCCAACACACAATCTTATTGCAGAGCTTGCAAACAACTTACGGTATCCTACCTGCTGTAGCCATGTGAACTTTGTGGTAATGGTGTATCTAGAATCAAAGTCACAGAAGGAAACCAGTGGTAGAAATATATGACATGGATATACCATAAATGAGCGACACAAGATAAATAAGTGACGGCTAGGAATAAGAAAATCATTTTAATACACTTAGAATGGCAACTAAAATATACATTCTGTAAACCTAACTTCACTCTATAACACATCTTCCTAGCACAGACTTCGATTATAGTTTGCATGTAACCCAGCTACTATTTAAAAGGGCTGGTCTGATGTTTCGCTCTAGGGTGAGCTGACGTTTTATCACTGACTGACTGTAACCTTAATGTTGGCTTTCCCAATGGCTATACAATTTGCTTTTGGTAAGTTTTAAACTGAAACAGATTTTTAAAAAATGCGTTCCCTGTTTTTTTACATTTCCATCTGTTTTTCATTTCTATGCAAGTGGCATCACGAGAGGTGATGGCACACAACCTTCAGATGCATCTAACACCTGTGTTTCCACCTAGAACATTGAAATACCCACTGTTCACCCACCAGTCACTCACTCATACACCTTCTCTTATATCCACGCTCACTGCATTCTCCACACAGGCACACACCCAGCCAGAACATTCAAACACACACACTATCGTATTTCTTCTCATTCACCAACCACTCAATGACCCATAGCATATACATACATCTGACACGCACTTCACACATGCAAAATACACGTCAGCTTTTTTTTTAAAGCCTTCTTACATGTTTTTCCAGCTTCGGTCCTTCACTCCGTGCTGCTCACAAACAGGACCAGGAAGCTGGGAGAGCTTCCTGGTTCCTGTATGTGAGCTGCAACAAAGCCAAGGGAGAAGGGGTTGGAGCTGAACGTGGCACATGCCATGGTCAGCTCACGCTCCTGAGCGCTTCCTTCTCGCGCTGCAAGCCCCGGCCCAGCCTTCACCCTGATGTGTGAGGACTAGGCCGGGGACCCTTCAGACTTGGTATGGCGGGGCCCCAGAGCTTCCATACAGGGGTAGCAAGGGAGACCACAGGGGCCACGGCTGCGACCCCTCGCGACCACCACATGACTTCCCAGATGCCCTCAATAACACTGTGCTTACGGACTGGCAGGGCAGGAATGGGAGTCATTCAGAGCGCCAGTAGTGCAACTCCATTGAGCTGGCTGAGCAACAGCCCCCCGCCCCTGACCTTCCGAAATGTTGGGCTATGTTGACTCGACCTGGCTGACCTACAGAGCCGGTGCCGGACATAACAAGACACAGATGTTAAACGGCTCCTGGGCTTTGCTCTTAACAAAGGCCTGGCAATTACTACCCTAAAGCATGTCACTGTTAGCTCCTGCATGCATATGCACCTTGCAGTTACTAGCCTAAAGCATGTCACTGTTAGCTCCTGCATTCATATGCATACATTTTTAGGGGTTGCCAGTCAATTCGTCGAAAAAAATTGGTCGACCAGACAAATGGTCGAATCAAATTGGTCGAAAACCATTTCGTCGAAATTTTTTTTTTTCTATTTTAACCCTTTTTTTTTTTTTTTGGGGGGGGTCCCCCCCAACCCCCTTTTTTTCTCTAAAAACCCATTTTTTAACAAAACGAAAACCCAAAAAATAAATATATAAATAAAAAAATGTTTTCGACGAAATGGTTTTCGACCAAATTGCGTCGACCAAATTGCAGTCGACCAGTTTTTTTTCGACGAGTTGACTGGACACCATTTTTAGGCTATTGAAATCGTGATGTGGGGTTAGTACTTGCATGCCAGGGGAGTGATTGGAAGGGTAGAGAAGGGACAGGAGACCGCTCAGTCTCAGTCCTTAAGTAGGTGCTGTCAGACTTAAAGGAGAGAGTTAACTGCTTGTAACATTGAAGCTGCAGAATAGTCTAATGATAATATATAAAGAAGTTAGAAGCCCCCACAAGAGTAAGTTTGCCTCCACCGTCTCTGATGTTAGCACCTCTCCCAACATTTGGGGGGTTAGCCCCCCACTAATCCCCCTGAAATTTCATTTTTGTTGCACCCTTGCAGAGGGCCTGGTATGGGCCAGTTGCTGAGCCTGTGCTATGGCTATGAGGGAGTTGCACTTGGGAGTGGGGAGCGTTGGGTTTGTACAGGTGCACACGCCTTTTTTGTTCACACAGGCATGAGGGCGGGCTACAACCGTGAGGCCAGCCGAAGACACCTGCGACCCGCCCGCACCCCCTTATTTCTTTACATAGGGGCTTGGCTGCGGTTGCCGCCCATGATGTTTTTAGGATGCTCCTCCTTCACAGTTGCACTGATGCAGAACTCCTGGCACTCCATTGTCAGTACTAGACAGAGTTTACTATTTGTATTGATAATGTTTCTTTCTGACTTTGAAGCAAGCGTTGTAGGCGCACTACACTCCAGGGCGATCTCTGAGACCAGAGGTCAGGTAAACCACTCTTACCTTGTCATGCCTAAGTGCATTTGGGTGTTTGGAACGACAACGTTTTTGACTTTCTGCTAGCAAGGGTAGGACCTCATTATGGCACACTCTGTGAAGGTCTAACGAGCATTGCAGTAATAACTTACCAGCTTAAAACCAGCAGCGGATTTAGCACTCGGATGGCTTACATACAGTGAGCGAGCCCTGCCATGTCCTGGTCTGCCACCTTCCTAATCTCCTCACAACAGCCACAAGACACACGTCCTGATTGCTACTTGCTGGTAGTCAGGCACATTGGAATAACAAAGCGTGTCTTAGTGCCCACTCACAGGGCCCGGCTAAACCTTTGTCAGGGCTCGTGGCACCCATTTCCATGTGATTAGGCCCCCCCATTTCCTAAAGTCAGGAAGGGTGGACATAGTCTGTAGCACCTGTGGGTTGCTCAAATAAGAATGGATACAAAGGACTACTCTTTAGGGCAAGCAGCCAGAGGGAAGCTGAAACACTAAACTGCCACTGAAAAGTTAGTAATTGCTCTGTCAACAAAGTGCTTACACAGATGAAACCAGAGTAAAAGGCAAAGAGGTGGTAACACTGCTGGATGCTGTTTACTATCAACGGAAGTCTTTAACCTGCGACAAAGGACTCATTTAAAGTCTTCAGTTAAGGTGACAGCAGCCATTAAAGGGCATCCTGTAACATGCACACAAGGCAAAGTGCACAATTAATGACATGATAGAAAGAAATATGTTGCTATGTAGTAAGACTGCCAAAACAGGGGCAGCTGCTTGGGCGCCCCCTCCCCGAGGCTCTAGAACACATACACAGAACAACAGAATCACAACACTGTGGCACTGTTAGGCACTGATATGTTCTAATTTGTCTTCTGGACTTGTCCAGTAAAAGATGTGCAGAATCCTTAATTGCACGATATGGATTGGCATGATCAGAAGCAACATCACAGTGAATGACTTTACAAGCTGTGGCATTAGGACACCATTGGTAAATACATCAAAAGAAGTTTTCATGTGTAAGCCAAGAGAGTAATGTGCTGTGCAATATATCCATATTGACTATTATTAATATGCAACAACTAAATATATTAGCAAAGCATAAGGGCTTTTCTTTATTGCAAAAATTGAAAACTAAATCACTTCTAGCAACATCCAGTGTCAGTAGATCAGCCACATTGAGATTAAATCATTTGCTAAAGTATTTAAGGTTTGGGTTTCCAAAAACGAAATAATTCGCTTTTCAATAAATTCCTAGAAAGTCACATAAAAAGCCAGATCCAATAATAAACCAACCTGACATTGTATACATTGTTACAGAAATAGGTAAAAAAAAAACATGTAGAGCTTTATTTTTGCCACCCTAAATGCACTATTGCAGTAGCAGCCTGCAAAGGAATGTGAACCTAAAAACAATGTAGTTTGTTTTTTAATAAGGTATTCACAATGAAAGAGAATTCAATATTAGCTAATCTGCTTCAGCCATTATTTGACACAACATGCAGAGTTATACTCCCCTCCCATTTATTATCACCCACCAATCGCACCTTTTAAGGGACTACAGTCCCTACCCAGGTGCCCCTGTGTCTGGGTTATCAACCTTTGATCGGTTTATTGAAATGAAGTTGACACAAAGCCGAACCTGGGGGTGCTGGGGAGTAGTGGGAAAGGCGCTGTGCCTTTTTCTTTCTGTCACACACTCACCCTCACCCCTCAGTGTTCCTAGTGTTCCAGCTGACCGTTCTCACACCTCCACCCCATCTCGCACTCTTGCCCGGTTCCGGGACTCACTTGTGCTTCCCCGAGTTCCCATGTGTCACCGCGCATGGTTCGACATGCTGCCCACTCGCGGAGACACCAGTTCCATTGGCGTGTTCCTTGGCAATTGCGAGACCGGCTTCTTCCGCGTCACATGACCAGCATCCCCCGCTCACGTGTTTCTAAGTTACGCTCACGTGATGCGGTTACGACTCATGTGACCGGAAGGTAATAGGCAGCGCAGGTATTTAAACAGCCGCATCGCAACACTTGGGTGCTTCACAGCTGTTTATTTGGACACCTGTTCGGCGCTACATTTATTCCTTCCGATTACTTGGACACTGACCTCGGATTAGTCTACGGACTGCTATTGGATTTCCCCTGGCTTCTGGTTCTTGCTTCATTGGATTCCTTGCTACGATTCACGGACTACCTTCTGGACATTCTACTTCCTTAATCCTTTCGTACTACGTTCTGCTCAGCTTCTTTGCCCGAACTCTGACAACAGGTGGGCCAGGCACACGCAGCTCAGTGACACCTTCTGCCCTGCAAAAGGAAACAGCCTTGCTGGGTCCCGGAACCTCCTCTATAGGTGTAGCAGATACTCCACGGCCACTTATTGGTAAGACCGTTCCACTTGCTTGTTTTCTGGTTTGTTATTGCTGTTTTAGGCTTGTTACTTAACCGGTGCTTTCTTTACAGTGGTTCGGGGTTCCCAGAGGTCCACGGGTCTGGAAGATCATCTCCCACCTGTGGCCTCAAAGGTTGTACAGAGAGTGATTTATATTCTCCCTGTGCGGCACTTGTGGACAGAGGACTCTTCTGACTACACGACAGTCAAGACACAACAGACTATGAAGCCATCCTGTCGTGTAGTCAATGGAGGGAGCCGCAGAGGACCCCTTGGCCACTATCATCCAAGCCATTACCGTGTTACGTGCAGATATGGCCGCAGCAAACACTGCCATTCATCAACCTTTTGACAACATCCAAAGCACTAGACACCCCCTGCCTCCAGATGCTGATTTTGGGGATGCTTCACCAGCGTCATCAGCCCCACACCCTGTCCAGCCTCCAGTTCCATCCCCTCCGAATCCCATACCCGTGGTACTCCCCTCACCTTTTCCATTGGCTGCCCCCGAGAGGTTTCATGGGGATCCTAGTAAGTTTAGAACTTTCTTGAATCAATGCAAATTGCATTTCTTGTGTAGACCCCAAGACTTTCCAGACTCAACCACTAAAGCAGCATTCACACTCTCCCATTTAGCCGGTACAGCCACTGCCTGGGCTAACCCGCTCCTGGAAAATGATAATCCAGCACTTTATGATGTTGATTTTCTGGTCACCGAAATGTCCCGGGTGTTTGACACTCGTCACAAGGATCAGTCCCAAGATCTGGAACTCCTGGAACTGGGACAAGGGAGAGGGTCCTTAATTGAGTATATAACAAAGTTCAATCAGCTTGCAGCCGAGGCCTCATGGCCTGAAAGTAAAATGGCCATTGTGTATTATAGAGGCCAAAACAACGCTATGAAGGATGCTCTTGCTGTTGTTCCCTCTCTGCCAACCTCTTACCAAGTCTTAGTTGACCTAACCCTACAGTTGGACGCCAGGCATTCTGAACGCAGGGCTGAAGCCGGTTTTTCTCATATGTCAAACCGATCTGTCACTCCTGCTGCCTCCAACACCAGTCACGAACCCATGCAGATTGGGGGCATAAGGAGCCCAATCACACCCATAGAAAGGGAACGCAGGAGGGTGGACAATGCATGCTGTTATTGCGGTGTAACTGGTCATTTCGTGAAGGAAGCTCAAGTCTTTGGGTTTTTGCAGTGCTCGACCCTAGAACCAGGGGCTGGGTTGAGCGCTCCTTGTTACACCCCGAATCCTATTCCTGCATTCGGTCGCATCAGGCCCATACATGTACAGGCTATTCTCCAACCCACGCCTGATGTCTCACACCCGGTTACTATTATCATCGACTCGGGCGCCATGGGTAATTATATTGACATCGCGCTTGCTCAAACCCTGAAACTACCTCTGCTAACTAAAACCAGGCCAGAACCAGTACAGGCAGTCGATGGTACATCTCTGATTTCTGAGCTCATCAAACAACAGACAGTCCCAATGCTCCTGACCATACAGGCTATACACAAGGAAACCCTGAGTTTTGACCTCATCTCGATGCCCCAGTTTGGCTTAATATTGGGGATACCTTGGCTCCAGGAGCTCAATCTGTTAATAGATTGGAAAGTAAGTTCCGTGCACTTCGAATCTGATCTCTGCCAACACTATTGCCTACCAGCAACCACTAGCAACAACACACCCGCTCAGGCTTTGGGGGCCATTGCTCACTTGACCATGGAGGATTCTACGATTCCCCCAACTGAACAGCATATAGTAGGACTGATCTCCACACTTGTTCCCACCCAATACCAGGATTACACAGCAGTGTTTGATCGTGGTTCATCTGAAGTCCTTCCTCCACACCGTTCTTACGACTGCCCAATTGACTTAGTTCCAGGTAGTGCTATTCCCACAGGCTGGATTTATTCTCTCTCCCCTACTGAAGACATACCCGTGAAGGATTACATCCAAAAGTCCCTCCGCCTAGGCCATATACGTCCTTCCACTTCTCCAGCAGCTAGCCCCATCTTCTTCGTCCCCAGAGGGCGATTTGCGGCCGTGCGTGGATTATCGCCGGCTTAATGCCATCACAAAAAAAGACTGCTTTCCCATTCCTTTAATCACACCTCTGCTAGATCGCCTCACACACGCAACTGTCTTTACTAAACTGGATCTCCGTGGGGCTTACAATCTAGTCCGTGTGCGCCCTGGAGATGAATGGAAGACCGCCTTTTGCACCCGCTACGGGTTGTATAAATATACGGTCATGCCATTCGGTCTATGTAATGCACCGGCCACGTTCCAGAGATTCATGAATGACATCTTTTCTGATATCCTGGACGTGTTTGTCGTGGTCTATCTAGAGGACATTTTGATTTTTTCCCAGAATATGAAGGATCACGTACAACATGTTCGGGAAGTGCTTTCTCGTCTACAAAGACACTCCTTGTTTGCCAAACCCGAGAAGTGCCAGTTCCATGCAGATTCTGTGGAGTTCCTCGGTTTTCATATCACGTCTGGGGGGTTGGCCATGAATTCATCTAAGGTGCGGGCTGTGTTGGACTGGCCGGTCCCCAAAACCCTGAAGGCACTTCAGTCTTTTCTTGGCTTTGCTAATTTCTATAGGCGTTTTCTCTCTGGATTCTCGTCTCTAGTGGCGCCCCTTACTTCCTTGATGAGTCCTTGCACTCCCTTCCTGTGGACAGAGTCACACCAGCAAGCCTTCGAGGCTCTCAAAACGGCCTTCACTACCGCCCCTATCCTACAACACCCGGACCCTGAACTACCGCTCATCGTGGAGGCTGACGCCTCTTCCTTCGCCTTGGGTGCGGTTTTGTCACAGACCTGCTCTGCCACTGGTCGGGTTCACCCCGTGGCCTTTCACTCTCGCAAATTCACTGATGCCGAATCCCACTACACTGTTACCGAAAAAGAATTGCTAACCGTTATGGATGCTTTCCGTGTTTGGCGACACCATCTCTTGGGTGCTAAGCACCGGGTCACGGTTTATTCAGATCATCAGAACCTGCAGGATCTAGCATCCTTGAAATGTATCAACAGCAGGCAGGTCAGATGGCATTTATTCTTTGCGGCTTATGATTTTATCAAGCATCGCTCGGGTTCAACCCATGGCAAGGCAGATGCATTGTCGCGTTCCCCTGGTGGGGTGGCCTTGCCGGTGTTTCCGGATACTCTTCGGATGTCGGCAAGGTAGTTTGTTTGTGTACTCCAACCTTGCCTTTACTCTAAGCTGTCCGGAGCTGGGTCACCCTACACCCTGACCAGTTGTCCGAATGGGATCTTGCGATTCATGATGGACTACCCTTTGTTTCCGATCGCCTATTCTTGCCCATTGCAGATACCCACAACATGGCCTTGAAGTGGTGCCACGATGCCCCTGTTCATGGACATCCCGGCCAGAAACGCACGTTGGCGTTACTTAAAAGATGGTGCTGGTGGCCGTCCATGAAGAGGGACGTGGAATGTTATGTCAACTCCTGTGCGGTTTGCACACAATGTAAACATCGTAGGGGTCACCCTGTGGGTCTCTTGCTCCCTTTACCTGTCCCTCCCAGGCCCTGGCATACCTTGACCATGGATTTCGTCACCGATTTGCCCCGGGTCCAGGGCTTTGATACCTTGTGGGTGGTCATTGATTCCTTTTCTAAGATGGCTCGTTTCATTCCTTGCAAGGGCATTCCCTCCGCTCCTACACTGGCCAGGCTCTTTTTTGGGAACGTTTTTTGTCTCTTCGGGCTTCCTTCGGTTCTCATCTCAGATAGGGGTTCCCAATTTACGTCACGCTTTTGGCGTGCTCTGACCAAACTACTTGGTATGGATGTCCGCTTCTCCTCGCCATATCACCCCGAGACGGACGGCCAGACTGAAAGGCTCAACCAAACCTTGGAGCAGTATCTACGTTGTCTAACTTTGCAGATGCAGACTTCCTGGTTGAGAGTGCTGCATCTCGCGGAGTTTGCCTACAACAACGCTGTGTATTCCTCCACAGGTTTCCCCCCCTTCTATGTCCTGTATGCAACTCTGCATGCTTGACATGAATACATCAACTATTACTGGAGACAACAACTACTTCTAAAAAAATCATAGTTTTGACAAGAGCAAGTTGACCAGGCCCACTGAAGGGCAACCATGATGAGTGTCCCTCTCCCTCTCACCGAAGACCAAAACACCTTCAATTTCCAACTCACCCAGATGCCACTCACATGGGAAGCTATTATTCACAATGTGTAAACCCACTCTATCCAGTCCCCGTCTTCTACCATTGATATAAAAATGGCTATGTTCCATGACCTACGGAGCACACAGATATTCGACAGTTCAATCTCCAGGATGGATTCCCCAATGCAGTCGTTAACTCTAAGAAGTTGTTTATTAAATTGGTTGTCCCCTCTAATCATTTTGTTCCTCAGTCCTGAAGTAGCTGCTACTTAGTTTCCACAGTGCCGCAAAGGAGAGACAACTCTCAACATGGAAGAGAGCAACCATGAGAATTGTTCTCCTCGCTGCATAAGAGCTGACTGTTAAGATGGATTTCTAAAATCAACAGCGAAAGGAATATTTTAGGAGGCCATCCTAGTTATGGTGAACAGGTTTCTCACAGGCAGGTATTCTCTTAATGGATGCAACAGGCTTGTGGTGGTAATTTCGGACAGTTCAAAACTATGAAAAAAGTGGAATAAATATTTGTCCAAAGACAAATAAGTTCCCCTCTGTCTTCCACTCCCAAGGCTTTCACAGGGGTAGGATACTTGACCCAGGTCCAAGGACCACTTGCCAGTAAAGAGGGAGTTAGGAGACAAAGGGCTTTGTACCCAATGGTATCCTATGGGGGCGCGGGGGGGGGGGACACATGAACAGTGGCGTTTACTCACCCCACTGACTCAGATTTTCCCAGGTCTCACAATGGGTCATCTGGGGGTCACTGGAAATGTGATCTTCCATCATTTGATTGGGGCAGTGATGCCCAGATGTTGCAATTTTGTGTGCTTCTTCCGGTCGGTCACAACTTCAACACCAAAAGATGAAGAAATGCAGAGTTTCATGATGCCAACCCATTTAGGACACTTCACATGATGGAGTTGGTTGAGTTCCATTGATGGCCACCCGTTGCAGGTGAAGACACACGATCTACCAGTCGCCGTCACAGAAGCAGCTCTATGACAAGTTCCCTTAATGCTAGGAAGCTGAATTTCTGGGAGAGTGCAAGTTATGGCACAAGCTGTCGACCACCAAAGATCTGGGTTTAAACGTGGAACATCAATGTCTCTGGTGAGGTAGCCCACGGGGGAGCTGGTCTGTCCTCCAGGCAGTCCAGGAATACTCCAGAAGGCTCTTGGGGCATGCAATCTCAAGTAGGCATCGAGACTAGGTAATCACAATAGTCTAAGGGCTGAAGCATTGATGAGGGTCTTCTGAGATGTTGCAAAGGATCAGGGCTTCACCGGGCCAGTGACTGGAGAAGATGCTGGTCCACTGCAGAACCCATTCTCGGGTCGTCAGTGGGCTGCTGTTAACAGTGTCAGAACTGGAAGCAAGTCCAAGCCCAACAATGAAATGAAGCTGTCACATGCAAACAGCCAGTAATTGTCCAATCAGGGACAACTACTGGTTTCACATCCACCTTGTAGCAGACTCTTTGGGACCAAGGGATGTAGAGTCAGACCAGAGAGTCCATTGGCCTCACACATATAAAAGGCTCACTAGCACGTGACAGCAGCAGCTTTCCAGGGCAAGTGCAGGTCCTTATATGGGTCTTCCTGACCTGTGAAGGTAGGAAGAAGGCCAAACTAAAACATGGAAAAGAACAAGCAAAGAAACTCATGGCACGGCCATATTAGGATGCTAGCCACCTTTAGTATCTATTTGCGGCAAACGATAAAAGGTTATGAGGATCCTAAGTATCCCCATTGCACTGCACTGTATAAATACAAGAATACAAAGAGAAACAAAGTTTCTCAGTACTGAGAGTCTGATGGGCTAGTCAGTTTCCCCATAAAAATGAGCAAAAAGCAAGGGCAGTAACACTGAAGGCTTTACTTCCCTTCAGAAAGTCATAGCAAGCTAAAGAAATTAGCAAATTGAAGGGTGTACCATTGGTGGGAAAGGTGCAAATGAGAACATTTTTTCTAACACTGCCAACATGAGATTTTTCAGGATCTACCAACTACATAAGTTTAATGCAGACAAAGCATCTTTGTTGGCATCTCCCTGCAATGCAATCATTGCTGCCACAAATAGTTAGCAGTGTCTGCCTAATACATGACAGTTGCATGCTGCATGTTTCCACATATTACTACGGTCAGTCTTTCCTTCACTGATCAATTTAGTGGGTGATGTTGGGGTGATGGGCTTGCATTTGTGCCTGTAGAACACCTCCGATGGCACTATCCTGCATCCAACTCCTGTCGGTTGAGAACCACTTTGCAATGCAGTCAATGCTCCTGAGAGCCAACCTCTCCACCAAGGGTTGGATGGGGAGCCAACACAGGGCTGATAACTGCAGCTAGTGACACTCTACACCATGATGAGGAAAGTCCTGCATCTTCACAGATGCTTCGTCTTCTCCACTGGAAGAGGATACCATGGCGGGGGACGGGGGGATTCTACATGGGTCTTAAACATTGGTTTATGACTCTTTGAATTGTTGTAATGTATTATGTCATGCCCAATGTATAGCGCTCATTCTCCTTGCCCCAACACACAATCTTATTGCAGAGCTTGCAAACAACTTACGGTATCCTACCTGCTGTAGCCATGTGAACTTTGTGGTAATGGTGTATCTAGAATCAAAGTCACAGAAGGAAACCAGTGGTAGAAATATATGTCATGGATATACCATAAATGAGCGACACAAGATAAATAAGTGGCGGCTAGGAATAAGAAAATCATTTTAATACACTTAGAATGGCAACTAAAATATACATTCTGTAAACCTAACTTCACTCTATAACACATCTTCCTAGCACAGACTTCGATTATAGTTTGCATGTAACCCAGCTACTATTTAAAAGGGCTGATCTGATGTTTCGCTCTAGGGTGAGCTGACGTTTTATCACTGACTGACTGTAACCTTAATGTTGGCTTTCCCAATGGCTATACAATTTGCTTTTGGTAAGTTTTAAACTGAAACAGATTTTTAAAAAATGCATTCCCTGTTTTTTTACATTTCCATCTGTTTTTCATTTCTATGCAAGTGGCATCACGAGAGGTGATGGCACACAACCTTCAGATGCATCTAACACCTGTGTTTCCACCTAGAACATTGAAATACCCACTGTTCACCCACCAGTCACTCACTCATACACCTTCTCTTATATCCACGCTCACTGCATTCTCCACACAGGCACACACCCAGCCAGAACATTCAAACACACACACTATCGTATTTCTTCTCATTCACCAACCACTCAATGACCCATAGCATATACATACATCTGACACGCACTTCACACATGCAAAATACACGTCAGCTTTTTTTTTAAAGCCTTCTTACATGTTTTTCCAGCTTCGGTCCTTCACTCCGTGCTGCTCACAAACAGGACCAGGAAGCTGGGAGAGCTTCCTGGTTCCTGTATGTGAGCTGCAACAAAGCCAAGGGAGAAGGGGTTGGAGCTGAACGTGGCACATGCCATGGTCAGCTCACGCTCCTGAGCGCTTCCTTCTCGCGCTGCAAGCCCCGGCCCAGCCTTCACCCTGATGTGTGAGGACTAGGCCGGGGACCCTTCAGACTTGGTATGGCGGGGCCCCAGAGCTTCCATACAGGGGTAGCAAGGGAGACCACAGGGGCCACGGCTGCGACCCCTCGCGACCACCACATGACTTCCCAGATGCCCTCAATAACACTGTGCTTACGGACTGGCAGGGCAGGAATGGGAGTCATTCAGAGCGCCAGTAGTGCAACTCCATTGAGCTGGCTGAGCAACAGCCCCCCGCCCCTGACCCTCCGAAAAGTTGGGCTATGTTGACTCGACCTGGCTGACCTACAGAGCCGGTGCCGGACATAACAAGACACAGATGTTAAACGGCTCCTGGGCTTTGCTATTAACAAAGGCCCGGCAATTACTAGCCTAAAGCATGTCACTGTTAGCGCCTGCATGCATATGCACCTTGCAGTTACTAGCCTAAAGCATGTCACTGTTAGCGCCTGCATGCATATGCACCTTGCAGTTACTAGCCTAAAGCATGTCACTGTTAGCTCCTGCATTCATATGCACCTCGCTTTTACTAGCCTAAAGCATGTCACTGTTAGCTCCTGCATTCATATGCACCTCGCTATTACTAGCCTAAAGCATGTCACTGTTAGCTCCTGCATTCATATGCACCTCGCTATTACTAGCCTAAAGCATGTCACTGTTAGCACCTGCATTCATATGCACCTCGCTATTACTAGCCTAAAGCATGTCACTGTTAGCACCTGCATTCATATGCACCTCGCTATTACTAGCCTAAAGCATGTCACTGTTAGCACCTGCATTCATATGCACCTCGCTATTACTAGCCTAAAGCATGTCACTGTTAGCTCCTGCATTCATATGCACCTCTCTATTACTAGCCTAAAGCATGTCACTGTTAGCTCCTGCATTCATATGCACCTTGCAGTTACTAGCCTAAAGCATGTCACTGTTAGCTCCTGCATTCATATGCACCTCGCTATTACTAGCCTAAAGCATGTCACTGTTAGCTCCTGCATTCATATGCACCTCGCTATTACTAGCCTAAAGCATGTCACTGTTAGCGCCTGCATTCATATGCATACATTTTTAGGCTATTGAAATCGTGATGTGGGGGTAGTACTTGTATGCCAGGGGAGTGATTGGAAGGGTAGAGAGGGGACAGGAGACCACTCAGTCTCAGTCCTTAAGTAGGTGCTGTCAGACTTAAAGGAGAGAGTTAACTGCTTGTAACATTGAAGCTGCAGAATAGTCTAATGATAATATATAAAGAAGTTAGAAGCACCCACAAGAGTAAGTTGCCTCCACCGTCTCTGATGTTAGCACCTCTCCCAACATTTGGGGGGTTAGCCCCCAACTAATCCCCTGAAATTTCATTTTTGTTGCACCCTTGCAGAGCGCCTGGTATGGGCCAGTTGCTGAGCCTGTGCTATGGATATGAGGGAGTTGCACTTGGGAGTGGGGAGCGTTGGGTTTGTACAGGTGCACACTCCTTTTTTTTTCACACAGGCATGAGGGCGGGCTACAACCGTGAGGCCAGCCGAAGACACCTGCGACCCGCCCGCACCCCCTTATTTCTTTACATAGATGCTCCCCCTTCACAGTTGCACTGATGCAGAACTCCTGGCACTCCATTGTCAGTACTAGACAGAGTTTACTATTTGTATTGATAATGTTTCTTTCTGACTTTGAAGCAAGCGTTGTAGGCGCACTACACTCCAGGGCGATCTCTGAGACCAGAGGTCAGGTAAACCACTCTTACCTTGTCATGCCTAAGTGCATTTGGGTGTTTGGAAAGACAACCTTTTTGACTTTCTGCTAGCAAGGGTAGGACCTCATTATGGCACACTCTGTGAAGGTCTAACGAGCATTGCAGTAATAATTTACCAGCTTAAAACCAGCAGCGGATTTAGCACTCGGATGGCTTACATACAGTGAGCGAGCCCTGCCATGTCCTGGTCTGCCACCTTCCTAATCTCCTCACAACAGCCACAAGACACACGCCCTGGTTGCTACTTGATGGCAGTCAGGCACATTGGAATAACAAAGCGTGTCTTAGTGCCCACTCACAGGGCCCGGCTAAACCTTTGTCAGGGCTCGTGGCACCCATTTCCATGTGATTAGGCCCCCCCATTTCCTAAAGTCAGGAAGGGTGGACACAGTCTGTAGCACCTGTGGGTTGCTCAAATAAGAATGGATACAAAGGACTACTCTTTAGGGCAAGCAGCCAGAGGGAAGCTGAAACACTAAAATGCCACTGAAAGGTTAGTAATTGCTCTGTCAACAAAGTGCTTACGCAGATGAAACCAGAGTAAAAGGCAAAGAGGTGGTAACACTGCTGGATGCTGTGTACTATCAACGGAAGTCTTTAACCTGCGACAAAGGACTCATTTAAAGTCTTCAGTTAAGGTGACAGCAGCCATTAAAGGGCAGCCTGTAACATGCACACAAGGCAAAGTGCACAATTAATGACATGATAGAAAGAAATATGTTGCTGTGTAGTAAGACTGCCCAAACATGGGCAGCTGCTTGGGCGCCCTCCTCCCCGAGGCTCTAGAACACATACACAGAACAACAGAATCACAACACTGTGGCACTGTTAGGCACTGATATGTTCTAATTTGTCTTCTGGACTTGTCCAGTAAAAGATGTGCAGAATCCTTAATTGCACGATATGGATTGGCATGATCAGAAGCAACATCACAGTGAATGACTTTACAAGCTGTGGCATTAGGACACCATTGGTAAATACATAAAAATAAGTTTTCATGTGTAAGCCAAGAGAGTAATGTGCTGTGCAATATATCAATATTGACTATTATTAATATGCAACAACTAAATATATTAGCAAATCATAAGGGTTTTTGTTTATTGCAAAAATTGAAAACTAAATCACTTCTAGCAACATCCAGTGTCAGTAGATCAGCCACATTGAGATTAAATCATTTGCTAAAGTATTTAAGGTTTGGGTTTCCAAAAACGAAATAATTTGTTTTTCAATAAATTCCTAGAAAGTCACATAAAAACCCAGATCCAATAATAAACCAACCTGACATTGTATACATTGTTACAGAAATAGGTAAAATAAAAACATGTAGAGCTTTATTTTTGCCACCCTAAATGCACTATTGCAGCAGCAGCCTGCAAAGGAATGTGAACCTAAAAACAATGTAATTTGTTTTTTAATAAGGTATTCACAATGAAAGAGAATTCAATATTAGCTAATCTGCTTCAGCCATTATTTGACACAACATGCAGAGTTATACTCCCCTCCCATTTATTATCACCCACCAATCGCACCTTTTAAGGGACTACAGTCCCTACCAAGGTGCCTCTGTGTCGGGGTTATCAACCTTTGATCGGTTTATTGAAATGAGGTTGACACAAAGCCGAACCTGGGGGTGCTGGGGAGTAGTGGGAAAGGCGCTGTGCCTTTTTCTTTCTGTCACACACTCACCCTCACCCCTTAGTGTTCCTAGTGTTCCAGCTGACCGTTCTCACACCTCCACCCCATCTCGCACTCTTGACCGGTTCCGGGACTCACTTGTGCTTCCCCGAGTTCCCATGTGTCACCGCGCATGGTTCGACATGCTGCCCACTCGCGGAGACACCAGTTCCATTGGCGTGTTCCTTGGCGATTGCGAGACCGGCTTCTTCCGCGTCACATGACCAGCATCCCCCGCTCACGTGTTTCTAAGTTACGCTCACGTGATGCGGTTACGACTCATGTGACCGGAAGGTAATAGGCAGCGCAGGTATTTAAACAGCTGCATCGCAACACTTGGGTGCTTCACAGCTGTTTATTTGGACACCTGTTCGGCGCTACATTTATTCCTTCGGATTACTGGGACACTGACCTCGGATTAGTCTACGGACTGCTATTGGATTTCCCCTGGCTTCTGGTTCTTGCTTCATTGGATTCCTTGCTACGATTCACGGACTACCTTCTGGACATTCTACTTCCTTAATCCTTTGGTACTACGTTCTGCTCAGCTTCTTTGCCCAAACTCTGACAACAGGTGGGCCAGGCACACGCAGCTCAGTGACACCTTCTGCCCTGCAAAAGGAAACAGCCTTGCTGGGTCCCGGAACCTCCTCTATAGGTGTAGCAGATACTCCACGGCCACTTATTGGTAAGGCTGTTCCACTTGCTTGTTGTCTGGTTTGTTATTGCTGTTTTAGGCTTGTTACTTAACCGGTGCTTTCTTTACAGTGGTTCGGGGTTCCCAGAGGTCCATGGTTCTGGAAGATCATCTCCCACCTGTGGCCTCAAAGGTTGTACAGAGAGTGATTTATATTCTCTCTGTGCGGCACTTGTGGACAGAGGACTCTTCTGACTACACGACAGTCAAGACACAACAGACTATGAAGCCATCCTGTCGTGTAGTCAATGGAGGGAGCCGCGGAGGACCCCTTGGCCACTATCATCCAAGCCATTACCGTGTTACGTGCAGATATGGCCGCAGCAAACACTGCCATTCATCAACGTTTTGACAACATCCAAAGCACTAGACACCCCCTGCCTCCAGATGCTGATTTTGGGGATGCTTCACCAGCGTCATCAGCCCCACACCCTGTCCAGCCTCCAGTTCCATCCCCTCCGAATCCCATACCTGTGGTACTCCCCTCACCTTTTCCAGTGGCTGCCCCCGAGAGGTTTCATGGGGATCCTAGTAAGTTTAGAACTTTCTTGAATCAATGCAAATTGCATTTCTTGTGTAGACCCCAAGCCTTTCCAGACTCAACCACTAAAGCAGCATTCACACTCTCACATTTAGCCGGTACAGCCACTGCCTGGGCTAACCCGCTCCTGGAAAATGATAATCCAGCACTTTATGATGTTGATTTTCTGGTCACGGAAATATCCCGGGTGTTTGACATCGTCACAAGGTTCAGTCCCAAGATCTGGAACTCCTGGAACTGGGACAAGGGAGAGGGTCCTTAATTGAGTATATAACAAAGTTCAATCAGCTTGCAGCCGAGACCTCATGGCCTGAAAGTAAAATGGCCATTGTGTTTTATAGAGGCCAAAACAACGCTATGAAGGATGCTCTTGCTGTTGTTCCCTCTCTGCCAACCTCTTACCAAGTCTTAGTTGACCTAACCCTACAGTTGGACGCCAGGCATTCTGAACGCAGGGCTGAAGCCGGTTTTTCTCATATGTCAAACCGATCTGTCACTCCTGCTGCCTCCAACACCAGTCACGAACCCATGCAGATTGGGGGCATAAGGAGCCCAATCACACCCATAGAAAGGGAACGCAGGAGGGTGGACAATGCATGCTGTTATTGCGGTGTAACTGGTCATTTTGTGAAGGAAGCTCAAGTCTTTGGGTTTTCGCAGTGCTCGACCCTAGAACCAGGGGCTGGGTTGAGCGCTCCTTGTTACACCCCAAATCCTATTCCTGCATTCGGTCGCATCAGGCCCATACATGTACAGGCTATTCTCCAATCCACGCCTGATGTCTCACACCCGGTTACTATTATCATCGACTCGGGCGCCACGGGTAATAATATTGACATCGCGCTTGCTCAAACCCTGAAACTACCTCTGCTAACTAAAACCAGGCCAGAACCAGTGCAGGCAGTCGATGGTACATGTCTGATTTCTGGGATCATCAAACAACAGACAGTCCCAATGCTCCTGACCATACAGGCTATACACAAGGAAACCCTGAGTTTTGACCTCATCTCGATGCCCCAGTTTGGCTTAATATTGGGGATACCTTGGCTCCAGGAGCTCAATCTGTTCATAGATTGGAAAGCAGGTTCCGTGCACTTCGAATCTGATCTCTGCCAACACTATTGCCTACCAGCAACCACTAGCAACAACTCACCCGCTCAGGCTTTGGGGGCCATTGCTCATTTGACCATGGAGGATTCTACGATTCCCCCAACTGAACAGCATATAGTAGGACTGATCTCCACACTTGTTCCCACCCAATACCAGGATTACACAGCAGTGTTTGATCGTGGTTCATCTGAAGTCCTTCCTCCACACCGTTCTTACGACTGCCCAATTGACTTAGTTCCAGGTAGTGCTATTCCCACAGGCCGGATTTATTCTCTCTCCCCTACTGAAGACATACCCCTAAAGGATTACATCCAAAAGTCCCTCCGCCTAGGCCATATACGTCCTTTCACTTCTCCAGCAGCTAGCCCCATCTTCTTCGTCCCCAGAGGGCGATTTGCGGCCGTGCGTGGATTATCGCCGGCTTAATGCCATCACAAAAAAAGACCGCTTTCCCATTCCTTTAATCACACCTCTGCTAGATCGCCTCACACACGTAACTGTCTTCACTAGACTGGATCTCCATGGGGCTTACAATCTAGTCTGTGTGCGCCCTGGAGATGAATGGAAGACCGCCTTTTGCACCCGCTACGGGTTGTATAAATATACGGTCATGCCATTCGGTCTATGTAATGCACTGGCCACGTTCCAGAGATTCATGAATGACATCTTTTCTGATATCCTGGACGTGTTTGTCGTGGTCTATCTAGATGACATTTTGATTTTTTCCCAGAATATGAAGGATCACGTACAACATGTTCGGGAAGTGCTTTCTCATCTACAAAGACACTCCTTGTTTGCCAAACCCGAGAAGTGCCAGTTCCATGCAGATTCTGTGGAGTTCCTCGGTTTTCATATCACGTCCGGGGGGTTGGCCATGAATTCATCTAAGGTGTGGGCTCTGTTGGACTGGCCGGTCCCCAAAACCCTGAAGGCACTTCAGTCTTTTCTTGGCTTTGCTAATTTCTATAGGCGTTTTGTCTCTGGATTCTCGTCTCTAGTGGCGCCCCTTACTTCCTTGATGAGTCCTTGCACTCCCTTCCTGTGGACAGAATCACACCAGCGAGCCTTCGAGGCTCTCAAAACGGCCTTCACTACCGCCCCTATCCTACAACACCCGGACCCTGAATTACCGTTCATCGTGGAGGCTGACGCCTCTTCCTTCACCTTGGGTGCGGTTTTGTCACAGACCTGCTCTGCCACTGGTCGGCTTCACCCCGTGGCCTTTCACTCTCGCAAATTCACTGATGCCGAATCCCACTACACTGTGACCGAAAAAGAATTGCTAGCCGTTATGGATGCTTTCCGTGTTTGGCGACACCATCTCTTGGGTGCTAAGCACCGGGTCACGGTTTATTCAGATCATCAGAACCTGCAGGATCTAGCATCCTTGAAATGTATCAACAGCAGGCAGGTCAGATGGCATTTATTCTTTGCGGCTTATGATTTTATCAAGCATCGCTCGGGTTCAACCCATGGCAAGGCAGATGCATTGTTGCGTTCCCCTGGTGGGGTGGCCTTGCCGGTGTTTTCGGATACTCTTCTGGATGTCGGCAAGGTAGTTTGTTTGTGTACTCCAACCTTGCCTTTACTCTAAGCTGTTCGGAGCTGGGTCACCCTACACCCTGACCAGTTGTCCGAATGGGATCTTGCGATTCATGATGGACTACCCTTTGTTTCCGATCGCCTATTCTTGCCCATTGCAGATACCCGCAACATGGCCTTGAAGTGGTCCCACGATGCCACTGTTCATGGACATCCCGGCCAGAAACGCACGTTGGCGTTACTTAAAAGATGGTGCTGGTGGCCGTCCATGAAGAGGGACGTGGAATGTTATGTCAACTCCTGTGCGGTTTGCACACAATGTAAACATCGTAGGGGTCACCCTGTGGGTCTCCTGCTCCCTTTACCTGTCCCTCCCAGGCCCTGGCATACCTTGACCATGGATTTCGTCACCGATTTGCCCCGGGTCCAGGGCTTTGATACCTTGTGGGTGGTCATTGATTCCTTTTCTAAGATGGCTTGTTTCATTCCTTGCAAGGGCATTCCCTCCGCTCCTACACTGGCCAGGCTCTTTTTTGGGAACGTTTTTTGTCTCTTCGGGCTTCCTTCGGTTCTCATCTCAGATAGGGGTTCCCAATTTACATCACACTTTTGGCGTGTTCTGACCAAACTACTTGGTATGGATGTCCGCTTCTCCTCGCCATATCACCCCGAGACGGACGGCCAGACTGAAAGGCTCAACCAAACTTTGGAGCAGTATCTATGCTGTCTAACTTTGCAGATGCAGACTTCCTGGTTGAGAGTGCTGCATCTCGCGGAGTTTGCCTACAACAACGCTGTGTATTCCTCCACGGGTTTCTCCCCCTTCTATGTCCTGTATGGTCAGCATCCCCGTGTTTTACCCTTCATGGATCTACCATCCTCTGTCAACCCGGCTGCCACTGCTTGTGTTAGGGACCTGTCCTCCATCCACACGCAGGTCTCGACTCACCTCGTCGAGGCTCAGGCGTCCATGAAGGCATAGGCGGATAGGAAACGGGTGATGGCCCCGTTGTATTCCGTGGGGTCCCTTGTCTGGTTGTCTACTTGTCACTTATGACTGGTGGGTTGCCGCAATCTTTTGCCTCGTTTTGTAGGACCCTATGTAGTCATACGAGTTATCAACCCTGTGACCTATCGTCTTGCACTCCCGGGATCATGGCGGCTTCACCCAGTTTTCCATGTCTCCTTACTCAAGCCCTGTCCTGCTCCTACACGGTTTTGTGTCCCTGTGGCTCCGGTGTCTCTGTCCGCCCTGGATGTGTTTGAGATTTCTGCTATCCTGGGCTCCTGTATGTGTAGGGGTTGTCTTCAGTATCTTGTGGACTGGTCGGGGTACGGCCCGGATGAGAGGTCCTGGGTCCCTGCTGCTGATGTCAATGCTCCCCGCCTGGTGTTACGGTTCCATAGGGACAATCCTTCGTGCCCACGGGGTCGTGGGCCTTTGGGTGGGGGATCTGTCACACACTCACCCTCACCCCTCAGTGTTCCTAGTGTTCCCCCTGACCGTTCTCACACCTCCACCCCATCTCGCCCTCTGTGCCACCGCACATGGTTCGACATGCTGCCCACTCGCTGAGACGCCCGTTCCATTGGCGTGTTCCTTGGCAATTGCGAGACCGGCTTCTTCCACGTCACATGACCAGCATCCCCCGCTCACGTGTTTCTAAGTTACGCTCAAGTGATGCGGTTACGACTCATGTGACCGGAAGGTAATAGGCAGCGCCGGTATTTAAACAGCCGCATTGCAACCCTTCGGTGCTTCACAGCTGTTTATTTGGACACCTGTTCGGCGCTACATTTATTCCTTCAGATTACTTGGACACTGACCTCGGATTACTCTACGGACTGCTATTGGATTTCCCCTGGCTTCTGGTTCTTGCTTCATTGGATTCCTTGCTATGATTCACGGACTACCTTCTGGACATTCTGTGGTACTACGTTCTGCTCAGCTTCTTTGCCCGAACTCTGACAACGGGTGGGCCCGGCACATGCAGCTCAGTGACACCTACTGCCCTGCAAAAGGAAACAGCCTTGCTGGGTCCCGGAACCTCCTCTATAGGTGTAGCAGATACTCCACGGCCACTTATTGGTAAGACCGTTCCACTTCCTTGTTGTCTGGTTTGTTATTGCTGTTTTAGGCTTGTTACTTAACCGGTGCTTTCTTTACAGTGGTTCGGGGTTCCCAGAGGTCCACGGTTCCGGAAGATCATCTCCCACCTGTGGCCTCAAAGGTTGTACAGAGAGTGATTTAGATTCTCTCTGTGCGGCACTTGTGGACAGAGGACTCTTCTGACTACACGACAGTCAAGACACAACACTTTCTCCATTTCTGCCAAAGGTTTTTTGTTATAAAGAAACTGACTCTTTTCCTTGTGTTGCTGCTATACGCATACTCACCTGCCTTCCTTCCCTCCATTTTTCCTTTCCTCATTTACTCATGTCACACCATTTGCCTTCACATTTCTGCCCCTCCACTCCCCATTCCTCACTCACTTGCCTCCCTTCTCTCCCTTTTTTCCTACCCTCCCTCAGCCTTCATTCCTACCTCTTTAGACCTCCATTCTTCCCTATTTTCCTTACCTGAACCCCCTGATCTCCATTTTCCCTCGTTTAATCCTCACTACCCTGCATTTCTACTCACTCTTGTCTCCCATTACCTATTGCCCCATTCTCCTGCCCTCTTTCATTCTAGGTAACTATTCACCCTTCTACCTTCACATGGCCCATTCAATCACCTTATCACCTGCCTTCCCTCGCTCTCGATCTCTCTGTCGGGCTTCTACCCTCCTTCAGTATCCACTCGCCTGTCCCATAAGTGTTCATGTTACCTCTTCCTTCTCTACCTTTTCCCCTCACCATCCTGCCCTTATTTCCTCTCCATTTTCATTCACTGCCCTGTAGAGAGGGCCCTGTGGAGCTGGAGGAGATCTGAGGTGGTGGGTTGGAGTTAAGGGGTCCCACAAGCAGCACCCACAAAAAGGGTAACCCCTGGTATGTTTTGAGATTGGCAGGTGAGCTCCTTTAAGTTTGTGATGTTCAATGACATTTCAAGTGAGTGGGGTAAGAACACTAGGGACATGCACAAAATGGTTCTGCATGCTGTAGGAATGATCCTGTGATACCACCTCCTGTAATGTCCCTTGCCATTGCCCATGTTACTGCCTTGAACCCTATAATTTCCAACCTTAGGTTCAGGCTTGCACATTCAATATTACCACCATTGACAGAAAAACCTGGTGAGGAGGCCTAGCTGTCCAACAAAAGTCAGACTCACCAAACACAGAAAACTAAAAAACACAACTTGAATTTATTTTTAGCATTTGTCCCTAAAGTTCATCATTGTGCCCACTCTAGGCTCTGTCTGCACGACCCGCCAACCTGCGGCCCTTTGCCTTAAATCTGCCACTGCTTAAGGCCTGCACTTTGCTCAAGTGGAGAGCACCCACTCTGCGTGTGTGTTTTTATCTGCAAATATATATATATTTCTGTTTATGAACAAATATTTATAGGTTGCTGCACATAGATTTGTGGATGATAAGTTGCCTTAGCTGAAGGGGACATTGCTAAAAGATGTTTTCACCATATTTTTACCCTACTTGTTTTCACCATATGTTTACCCTACTATGACTGGTTTGGGACCCACTTTTACAGAAATAGGGGCCATGTGGGTCTGCTCGCTCCTGGCTAAGTAGAACAATAAAGAGGGTGTATCTGTGTCAGCCCTCTGAGAATGTTCAATCTCCACCCTTAGCCTTTCTCCCCTTTCCTCCTCCTCACCTGAAGATTGGTCTTGAATAGATGATATCTGTGGTCTTCTAGCACAATAATCCTTCTCCTTCTTTCTACTTTCTTTTTTTTCTGAGAAAGTATCTTTCTCACGAAAGGAAGCCACAGTGTATTGCTGTGAATAGCACTACCTGCGGCCCCTCTTCCGAGAGGAACAAACTGGGGAAAAAGCCGTCCGGCACAAAAAAGCCCAGAGGTGGAACAGCAACAGCGGAGGTCCGTCGTAAGGATTCCGGGTGGAAGGCGGGCTCCGAAGGAACCGAGAGGCAGCCGATAATGACGGCCAACGAGGGTAAACAGAACGGAGACAGAACCGGAAAAGAGTGAGAGTAAGGAGGAGAGGGAAAACAAGAGGTCCCGGAGAACGGGAAGGCAAGAAGTGGCCCGAAGGGCGGTAGAAGGAAAGCGAGGAAAAAGGAAAGAAACTAGCGTAACCATAACCGAAAGAAAGCAGTCAGGGAGCTGACCAACCAGGTTGCAACGCACTGTGTGCCGGGGGGGCGTGGCTGATAAGCTTCCCGGCTAACTGAGAAGGAAACACTAGACTGCTACAGCGACGTTCGAAAACGTGGCGGAACTCTGCAATGGCGGCCCCCAAGCCGCACCCTGGACCATAATGTCCACAGGAGGTGGCGCATGACAGTATGCCCCCTTCCAATGTTGTAACCCCCTGGCTTTCCAGGATGAGCCCTGTGAAACTTCCGCAACAACCTAGGAGCATGCACAAAGGTAGAGGGTTCCCATGAATCTTCCGCCCTCGAGTATCCCTTCCAGTGTATCAAGTATTCCAAGCTACCTCGCCTGTATCGGGAATCACATATTTGAGATACCTCAAACTCTGCTTCCTCCTTGGGCGGTGGTTTAAGTGGAACCCAACGGGTAGAGGATCCCTCGGGAGCTTCCCTGAGAAGAGAGGAATGAAAGACTGGGTGGACCCTGTGTAAACAGGGAGGCAATTTCAGGTGAAAAGCCACTGGGTTGATTTTAGCCATGATAGGATAGGACCCAATGAAACGGGTGGAAAGTTTTGAGGGACGAGTCCACCGGGGATAATATTTCGTAGAAAGCCACACCCGGGTGCCCACCTTCCATTCCGGCACCGATAGACGGTGACGATCCGCTTGAGCCTTATTTGCCACTTGACTGTCCAAAAGACTGGACTGGGCAGTCTTGGGAGCCTCCTGAATTTTGGACAACACGCCTTCTACAGCAGGTAGGTTGGATTCAATGGATGGAACAGGGAAGATAGTGCGAGGATGAAACCCATAAGTACAGTACAACGGAGTGAGCCCAGAAGCGGAATGACGAGTATTGTTGTAGGAGAACTTCGCCGTGGGAAGAAGAGAGACCCAATTGTCCTGTTCTTGGTTTATGTAACAGCGTAAGTATTGTTCGAGAGTGCCATTTAATCGCTCAGTCTGCCCGTTGGTCTGGGGGTGAGAATCAGATGATAATGCCCGTTCAATGCCCAACCGATGACATAAGGCTGTCCAAAATTTTAGAGACGCATTGGCTGCCTCTATCTGACGTAATCTTGTTGGGGAGACCATGCAGACGGAAAATATCCTTGAGAAACACCTCTGCCATTTCTGATGCCGTAGGCAATCCAGGAAGAGGGGAAAAATGAGCCATCTTGGACATATAATCCACTGTTACCATGATACAGGTACAAGCACTTGAAGCTGGTAGATCCACCACAAAATCAGTGGAGATGTGACTCCACGGACGTAAAGGTATCGCACTCTGTTCAAGTAAACCCAAAGGTTTGGTAGTGCGATTCTTGCTGCTGTTACAGATCCTGCAAGCTTGGACATACTGTCTGGTTCCGGATCTCATTCTGGGCCAGCACCTTTTGACGAGATCTAATGTGCCAGTCTGACCTCTATGTCCGGCCGTCAGGTGATCATGACACCATTGAATAACTTGTCGTTGAAGAGCTCCTGGAGGAATAAATAATCGATGGTCCTGAAACAAAAGCCCTTCTCTATCAATTAAAGCCACCTTCTCCTGAGGGGTAGCCAGAATCGTAGCTTCTTTAACCTGCTGGAGAAAACTGGTCACATGGAAGAGAACCCGATTTCTGGGAAACAGTCTTTCTGCCGGTGGTCGAATGGTGAACGGACAGTTACTTCCCTGCAGCAAGTGTCGCCATTCCTCACACGTAAGTTTCATGGCCAAGAGTTCCCTCTCAATGACCGAATAATTCTGTTGACTGGAAGTGAGGATGCGTGAGAGATAGGCTATGGGGTGTTCATTTCCATTATGATCTTGGAGTAGGACTGCTCGTACTGGGGCAGCCAAGGAGTCAGTCTCTAGAATAAAAGATTTTGTCTGATCCTGGTGCCGCAGAATGGGAACTTGACAAAACAGTTCTTTCAGGTGTTTGAAATTTCTTTCAGCTTGGTCATTCCATGAGAATGGTAACAAAGATTTTTTTAGCAACTGGGTAATGGGTAACACCACTTCAGAAAAAGAAGGGATGAAACACCTATAGAAGTTGGCCACTTCCAGGAACTTCTGTACTTCCTTGACTGATCTGGGAGAGTGCCAGCTTAGAATGGCGTCCACCTTTCTTTGATCCATAAGAACCCCCTGTGATGAGAGTACATAACCAATATAGGGCACGGTGCTGACCCCGAACAGGCATTTCTCCTTCTTTACCAGAAGCTTATGTGTTTTCAGACGTGTCAAGACTTCGGTGAGATGTTTCTGATGCTGTTCGGAATCTCTGGAAAATACAAGTATATCGTCCAGATAGACTATAACCGAGACAAACATAAGATCTGAGAAGACCCGGTCGATAAATCTCTGAAACACTGCCGGTGCGTTGACCAGAACAAAAGGCATAACATGATAATCGAATAGCCCGAATGGAGTACGGAATGCCGTTTTCCATTCGTCCCCTGATTTTATGCGCAAAAGGTGATAAGCACTGCGTAGGTCCAATTTGGAAAAAATAGTTGCTCCTTGTACAGCCTCTAATATATCAGAGATAAGGGGCATGGGATAGCAATCCGGTATTGTGACTTTGTTCAACCCACGATAATCAATACATGGTCTGAGTTCAGAAGAATCCCTCTTTGGTATGAAAAACAAGGAAGCACCTGCTGGAGACTTAGAAGGACGGATTAGACCATTCTGCAAGTTGTCGTCCAAGTAAGTCCTGAGGGCTCTTTTTTCTGTTTGTGATAGGGAAAACATTTGACCGAAAGGAACTAGGGAATTGGGAAGGAGATCAATGGCGCAATCCTCTGGCCTGTGCGGAGGTAGTTCCAATGGGTTCTTTTCTGCAAAGATATACTCGAAAGCCGAGAAGTCCATGGGAAGAGAGTGGACACCTACGGTACTGGCTTGAGGAACGGTATGGGCCTTAGCTTCCATAAATCGTAGATCTTTTAAGCAGGTCTGTCGACAAAACTTCGATTCAAAGGTGATATTGTTGGTGGACCAATTAATCTGCGGATTGTGTTTGCGCAGCCAGGTAATGCCCGAAATTATTGGAAAATGGGCCGCACGGATGATATCGAACTGTATGGTTTCTGAATGTTTCTGAATGTTGTTTTATGAACATTTGAAGAAACTCAGTAGTCTGCGTAATAAGGCCTGAACTGAGGGGCTTACCATCCACCCCCTCGACCTTCTGATCCTCCTTGTGGTCCATACGTCGTAAGCCGACAGAATCGGCCCAGATGGTGTCCACAAAGTACAATCCAGTAGGGCCAATGCTTCAATCTTGCGATGGTCTATAAACAATTGCACCTTGAGTACCATTAGTCTCAAATCTTCCTGTGGATTCACTGGACCCACTGACAATGACACATAGCGACTGGTTACTTCCCCTCAGATTCCCGTCCCTCCTAGGACCGAGGGTTCTCGTTTCCCGCTCGTCGTGAAGAAATCTCGGAGCAATTCCTAATTTGATGTTGGTCTGATCCACAATAGGCACATAAACCCAAGTCTCTTCTTTGCTTTCTTTCCTCTGGAGTTAAAACGAACGTGTGGTTCCAATCTGCATCGGTTCTTCTGATCGGGCCGATGCTGCAACTGGAGGAGGAGGATTGTGGGCGGAAAAGGTAGTATTCCTATTCCGTCTCCTTTCTATTCGGCGTTCGTAGAGTCGATGTTCAATTTGTAAAGCTGAAGTTGTCAGTTCTGGAAAGGTGGCCGGCCGGGGAGACCGGGCTAACTCATCTTTAATATCTTCTCGCAATCCTCTTCTGAATATGACATATTGGGTCTGCTCCTGCCAACCAGCTTCTGTGGCTAAGCGTTTGAACGTGGTAAAATAGGTGTGCACACCAGTCTGGCCTTGACGTATGTCTAACAGGTCTTCGCCTGCAGAAAATTAAATTTTAGGCCTCTCGAACTCTTGTTTTAGTCGTCCTACAAAAGCCTCGTAGTCTTGCAGTATAGGGTCTGTTCCCAACACAAGTGGAGTGGCCCAGGCCAGGGCATTACCCGACATGTTGGAAATCATGAATCCCACCCGAGCGTGACTGGTGGAAAATGTATGAGGTCTAAAGGCAAAATAGATACTACAAGCTTCCAAGAATTCCTTGAGATTCTTTGAAGCTCCGTCATATTTCTCTGATGGGAGTGCCAAAACCAGTTGTTTTAACATGTTATTTTCAGTCCTTAAGGTTTGCACTTCCATGGATGAATTTCAAACCTCTGCTGAGAGGTTTTGAACAGCGGCCACCATCTCTTGCAATTGTTCAGGGGTCGCCATCCTGACCACTGGGCGTTGCAAACTGTCAGCCCTCTGAGAATGTTCAATCTCCACCCTTAGCCTTTCTCCCCTTTCCTCCTCCTCACCTGAAAATTGGCCTTGAATAGATGATATCTGTGGTCTTCTAGCACAATAATCCTTCTCCTTCTTTCTCCTTTCTTTTTTTTCTGAGAAAGTGTCTTTCTCACGAAAGGAAGCCACAGTGTATTGCTGTGAATAGCACTACCTGCGGCCCCTCTTCTGAGAGGGACAAACTGGGGAAAAAGCCGTCCGCCACAAAAAATCCCAGTGGTGGAACAGCAACAGCAGAGGTCCGTCGTAAGGATTCCTGGTGGAAGGCGGGCTCCGAAGGAACCGAGAGGCAGCCGATAATGACGGCCAGCGAGGGTAAACAGAACGGAGACAGACCGGGAAAGGAGTGAGAGAAAGGAGGAGAGGGAAAACAAGAGGTCCTGGAGAACAGGAAGGCAAGAAGCGGTCCGAAGGGCGGTAGAAGGAAAGCGAGGAAAAAGGAAAGAAACTAGCGTAACCGCAACCGAAAGAAAGCAGTCAAGGAGCTGACCAAGCGGGTTGCAACACACTGTGTGCCAGGGGGCGTGGCTGATAAGCTTCCCGGCTAACTGAGAAGGAAACACTAGACTGCTACAGCGACGTTCGAAAACGTGGCGGAACTCTCCAATGGCGGCCCCCAAGCCGCACCCTGGACCATAATGTCCATGGGAGGCGGCGCATGACAATCTGTCGCATATTACACAGCTGTATCTTTCCATGGTGAAGCCTACACCACTTCTGCAGTAGCAGAGGACGTTTAACTTGTACGCCCAGAGGTGGACTGGGAACTAAAAGAGGCCCTGGAAATAATGACTGGGGACCAAAAGAGGCCCTGGAAATAATGTTCAAAGTGGCCCCATATGACACATTTTCAGCAAGCTCAATGCTTTTCCTATGAGAAAATTTGGAAATGCCACACAAAAGAGGCCCAGGGTGCAGAGGCCCACCGGGAAATCTCCAGAGTTCCCTATGGGCCAGTCCACCCGTGTGTACGCCCTCTTTTAAAGAAAGCAGTGGGTCTGGGGGTGGGCTGCCCACTCCCGACGAGGTTCGACTAATCCCTCTAATGGTCCCACCTGTATCTTTTCATAGAGAAACCTTCAAGAATTCCACAGCAGCAGAAAATGCTGGATTAGCTTGTGCCAGTAAAGTAGGGTCCTTTGCCTCACAACTGAGGGTTGTTGATATTTACTTGGCGCGAAAAGTCTCTGCCAAGTGGTGCATTGCTACAACTTACTTCCCCGCGGGGGTCAATTCACAGATGGCATTGCCTGCTGGGTATTGCATCTGGTAGAAATGCAGGGGGCATGCATCATGTGCAATGCGAGATGCACCACTATTCGCCGCATGTCCACTCTTTCATGGTGGTCGGACGTCATTTGGGTGTATCCAAGTGTGCTGGGGCGGGGGGTTCTTCCCTTGGGTGGCCTGTTCCAAGCAATACTGCCACCATGTCCCATGGGAAGATCTTTCCCAGAATTCGCCCCAGCAAGGGTACTAATAATTCCACCATGGTGCCCAGACACGCCCCGTTTTACTTATTCACTATATAAGATAGGTGGGGGAAAAATGGGTCAATCATGTCATGGCTAACTTTTATGATGCCTCTAATGTCCAACTATTCCAACTCCCTTTTCAGCTAGTGGGGGATGGAGCAGCATGGTGAAGAAATCTCGTTTTTCTGGTTATGCAGTGATATCATCGCTGGCAAAAAACATCGAGGAGGACTCGAGATTTTTTTAAAGGCACTATGCAACACTTTCCCCAAATATTCTAGGACTGGACGTTGTTTATAAAATTGCACCAGTCCTAAAATATGTTGGTAAGGGTGTTTAGTGCCTTTAAAAAAAATAATGATTTAACCTCGATGTTTGTACCAGCGATTACATCACATATACACGTTTTTCTGTCACATAAAGAGGGTTTCAGGGACAAACTGGTTTCTTAGTTTCCCAATTGGGCCTTTTTTCTGCCACTTAAAGGAAGTGTTTTTTTCAGCAACCGTGTTTTCCTTTCTTGAAAGAGTCGAGGCTCTATCCGGAAAGGAGGTTCAAGTTGTGTTTTTAAGGCTAGGAACAGCTTGCCTCTTGGTAACTATACAAGGGTATGCTCCCTGTGTGTGGAGAATCGAGGGGGGCCAGTGGCTTTCAAAGCTGGGCTGGTCGTCTACAGCTTCAAGAGGTTTTCCCCGGTGTATACTTAGGATTCTTTCCGGAAGGGCTCTCTCTTATTCTTCCCACCCCTCCTGTGTTTTGCTTTGAATATCAGCAATTATAGTTGACTCGATTATCATTATGCAATATTCAGAACACCTTACACCCGTCCTTCCTTGTTTTCCATTCATTGTCTGCACTGCTGTACACACCGATGGTGGTCTCATTTATTTATTTATTTATGTATTCATGCATTTGTAGAGTGCCTTCGGCCAGAGGCTTCTCCTGCCTCCTCCTGTTGTGAATTTCCAGGAATGTGCTAAGAAGAGACATCTTCTATAACTGGCTTCCCTTGCCAGCTAGGTTGTCTGGACTTCAGCGAGCTGGACAGATTGGTGTGCACAACATCTCAGTAATTATCGTAGGGATTAATGCTCAGTGTGGTTTGCGAACAAATGAGTTTGTCACACGTTTCCTGATACTGTTCCCTAGATGTTACAACCAATATGTCTAGTATTCGTTTAAATGGCTTTGAGCATACACAATAGGAAGCCGCCAGTATTGAAATAGAACGGATAATCCCAGTCAGTATTGTGGGTGGGGGTTTTATATTCTATCAGAATGTTTAGAGTGCAGTCAATAACTACTGGTGTTGACTGCATTGAGAACATTTCTGGTTTTAGAAGCAGACAAGGAAGCAACAAAGCAATTTCCAGGCAAAATTCTTCTTCAAAAAGACACCTCTTCTTTTTGCTGCAACATGCTATTTGACACGAAACAGAGAAAAATAAAAAAGTGGCTAATAGTTTCACTTTCTAACACAGAAACAAATGGCTTTTACATGACACCTACTCAGTGCTGGAAATGTAAAACTTGTATTGGAGAAACCGTCACTTCTTAGAAGGGGCAGGGTTTTGGGAAGGAGGGGGCCTGGCACCCGGCCAGATTGCGCAACACAGTATCTCTACATAGAACCCAATCCTGACGATTTGACGATTTGCATAAAAGCAGAGAGCATTATGGGAACAACATAATGTCCACAATTCTAAATGTTAAACATGTTCTATAGTGATTCATTAAGAAAACCTTTTAAGCAAATAATGGACTCTTCTGTTTTGATTGGTCCCAATATTTGCCCTAATACAGAGATGTCTGTAAAATGCAGGACACATATACCAGTGAACAACTGCATAACCATGTGAGGCTTTGGCAGTTTCTGTGTGTGTTCTGAACGCTCATAACAAGCAGTCTGCTCATTGGGGCACACAGAATAATAATGGGTTGCTCAAAGTGGTATGTATGCTCCATGAGGCAGGCACAGGATCTGCTTGTCTGTGCCCCCTGCCGGCACACGTTTTTTGCAGCACCCACTGCATGCTCATGTTAAAACTGTTCCAAATACAATACTTAACTTATGGAGACAACCATGTCATTGAAATACTATGAAATAATACTACATTTCATTTAATACCTTTGTCTATTAACTTTACTCACTCTTAAAGCAGCATTTTTTTACTTCAGCAATAAAACTCCAAACCACGTATTGCTATTACCACCGTGTGCTAATGGCCCGACAGACCTTGCGAGGGGTCTTTATCGCTCGGGATACTGACCCTTCCCCTCTGCTTTGCCTCGGGCCATAACTTGGTGGCCGGCCATTATCCCGCGATAGTCTTGTTCAGGGTAAGGGATCCCTTTTGGCTTCATATCCAGACATGGTTGCAATGCCACCAATAATTGGTTATATTTGACTAACAGTTTTCTCCACAGAGGATTTGCACTTTCTTTTTTTTTTTTTGGTGACTGTGTCTTCCTATGGATATATCTATTTACTTGCTGCACCCTTTAAGAGTGGCAAACGTGTTAGGCCCCTTTTTCCACATCTGTGCAAAGTATTATCACCTGCAAAGTCATCTCATAAATGCCCCTTAACGTAGCTTTGTGGATTATGGCCTTGCATAAAACCTTTTCCAAAGCCTTCTTATTCCAGAACTACTAAAAAATACAGTTACATTTGCGTACAGGCTGGTATTAAGTTTTTGACAAAGGTTTGGTCTTGGTATTTTTTTTAAATATCCTTTTGTAGTGGTGGTCAGAAAATAGGGATTTCAGAGTCTTTATCCTGTTTGTTTTGATAATTTCCTAGTTATCAGTGGCTAGCTAGCTGGAAGGTGGCTAGCTGGAAGGATCCCGGCTAACTCAACTTGATGTCCATTCTGATTGTGGGAGTGAGAGTGGATATTATGCTGCCATCCAGAGTTCCGAATTGTCTATTGGCACCAGGAGAAGGGCGCTCAGCCAATGTGGTGGCTAGAAACACAGACGAAAACTTCCAGTGTGCCGCCTGTGATTTACCAGCCATGCAAGGACCTTCTCCAGTTTCTGTCATCTCCTTTTCAGCGAGCAAGCCCAATCTCCCGTAGAAATAAAACAAAACAATTTGCAACCGGAATGGTGCCCCAGGGTGCGAAATAGCTATCTCCCCTTGGGTGGCCGTACCGCTCGGGCCTGCCTAGGCTCGGGCTGCCGGGCCCTTGCCAGCCCTGCTATGCCCCATGACGCGGGGGTGATTGCCATATTGGTCCTGAAAGTACACATTCTGACCAGGTACTTATTATTGTTCTTCCCGAGCGCAAAAGCAGGAGGTGAGATTGATTACGCGTCCATTTTGTATAATCGGACTTGCTGTGATTGGCTGTTACAGGGGCCAGCACCAGATGATTAGAAACTATCGTTAATGATCCTTGAAGTCTGTTTCACTTTGCTTCTTTGAAAACATTTCTTAAAGTGTATTTTGCTCTTTACTGTGCTGGACGAGTAGATAAGGAAGATGTATGCCTAATACCCGCCTCTGTGTCTTTACTCGGATCTAAACACCCACTCTCGGTAGTCAGGGGGATTAGCCATTGTGGTTCAAGTTGGGGTGTAGTGTGAGTTAAGGTTTAACTTGCACAGTGATTGGCTTTGTCTATTATTGGGAAATATTTTAAACTGAGTGTTTGTACCTTAACATTCGCCTTCCCAACGATTGTTGACTTTACTTTTTGGAGGTGGGGTTGCGCTTTCCGTGGCTCGGCTGAAGGGCTTGCCCGGGGCATAGTGACCACAGGGCAAGGTTACCAGCCATGCCATAGAAAACAGTTCTAGATGAAATGAACAGGGGGACCAACAAAATGCTGTCCACATGGGCATCAAGAAACTACTCACTTCTAAAAGAAATAGGAGGTTCAGTGATGGAACTCGAAAGCAATCCAAAGAAAACAGCAAGAAGATTGAAAGAATCAGATTGGAGCATAACTCTTGAAAGGGCGGGGAAAAACAAACTAAGCACCCATCTCCCAATCAATACCCAAAAAATAAACCAGCCAATGGGATATTTGATTGTATTCCCAAACAAGAAGCTGTGATCAACCTTCTTGATGGCAGGGCGCAACCTACTAAAAACCAACGATGTTCTGGCAATAAGAGGCAGTTCCAGCCAAAACAGCTGTTGGTTCTGCGGTCAGGACTATACAGTGGAACCAGTCAGGCACCTGCTCCTCACCTGTCGGGACTATCGACAAAAGGAAGGGTCCACACGGGCCACCTTAGCGGGGGCATCCTAACGCCATTCACCTCCCCCCCACTACACCCCCACCCCCCCTTAATCCGGCTGTCGTGTAGGCCGGCACCACCTCCCCTGCCCCTCCCCCCCACCCTTTCTCCCGTGCCGGCCTTCCCGCCTCCACCTTCCCTGAGCAAACAATAATAGGCAGAGACAAGTTGTACGATTGGAAGTGTTAATGCCACAGCAGCTTTATTTTGCATAAAGTCTTGGAGTTATCTTACATACGATCCGTAATTCACCACACCACAGGTTCTTCTACTCCGTGTGAGGTTACCTAGGGTCGCCCCCTCCCCCCTCTCCGTCGGCGTCGTACGGACGCCTCCGGGGTACCCCGGCCCTGTCTATCTTCTCTCTACCCCGTGTTCATCTGTCGTTGATTTCCACTTGCCCCCATCGATATCGTTTAGTTCTCCTCTTAACTTTGGTCCATTGACCCAAATGCAGCTCTGCCCGCCCCCTCCCCTCTCTGCGTCCCCAAGGTCCCCTTCTAACTAACGCAGGTCGCCCCTTGGCGCCGTGCGACTGGAAATTCCTATACAGACACCACCGACAGTGTCCCAATATCTCATACATACACCGGGCCGGCCCCGCCCTCCGGTGCCGACCCACCACTTTACACCGGGCCGGCCCCGACCTCCGGTGCTGACCCACCACTTTCTCCCTGCCTAAACCCAAACAGTGCCCATTGTCCAACCCCAGCCGGTCTCCTGCTCCCCAATTACTACAGCTCTGAACCCAGCGCCGTGACCCTGCATGCCGCCCCCTTGGGCTAGGCACAGTCTGAACCCGATCGCCCCAAAGTCATGTCATAAACGACAATTTTGAACCCAAGTCCCGCTCAGTATCCCTGTCCACGGCAAGCCCCGCATGGCGACCAATACCCCTAATGCAACACGAGGACTAAAAACAGCGAATAAATAAAATTAACATTGCAACATCTTGTCGTACAAAACTCCTTCCTCGCCCCTTATTTCTTCCCCGTTCACAAACTGTGATCCTTTTATTGTAACTCGCCCCCCTCCTGCATTCACCTGTACTGACCGGCAAGTGCCCTCATAATAATTCGGCATTTCAATAGCGCTACGAACCCTCCGGTATCTGGGCGCTGCCTATTGCTACCCCCGGTATGTGGTGCTCATTTAATCGAGCTCAGAAGGATGAAAGGCTGCATTTGGCCCCTGTCGGGATTCGAACGCGGCGCATTCGCCCGCCAGGAGTGTGAGCGAACCGGAGAAAGATTGTGCGAAGAAATGTTTACCCCAGGGACGGCAGCACTCGTAGCAATGAAGTGTCTTATTGTAGACGAGACATATGTTCCACAACTTCAGTAAACCCCCCTGCTTGGCCAGCATAACGTAGGAAGTGCGTTTGCAGAGCGTCCTTTGTGTACTTCTAGGCGCTGATAACAGAGGCGGGTTTTTCCAGCTCCATGCTACCCCCGCGGACACCCCCCCGCCACCAGGAAGCAGCCATCCGCTAGAGGAAGGGGCCAGGGGCCGCCCCCTCCCCCCCAGGTGCGGACGAGACGACCGCCCGCAAACTGAAAGGGGATCTGTCTCGAGGCCGGCGGAGCTGGCGGTGGAGAGGCGGTCAGTGCGAGGGCCCTGGGGGTAACACACAGGAACCCCGCCCGGCCCGCATAATATTGCCAACGAATGGCGTTTAAAAGACACAATTAAAATTAACAGCGCCCTCACCGCACATGAGGCAATACGCAATTATCCCCATGGCACACTAACCTTCCATGGTTTGTAGCCCATTCCTAGCCGCCCCTAGGAACCAGTGCCAACCCAACTGGTCCAACCTCCCCCCCCTTTTAAAATTGCAGCAAGTAAAACCTTCCGGATTGGCGCCACGATCCGCCAAGCCAACGCAGCCTGGGCCCTCCTCCCCCTGCCGCTCGTCAACCTGCTGCTGCCTCGTCCCCCCCTCACCCTGCCACCTCCGAGCTCAGCGGGCTCCCCCTCCCATGGCCCCCCAACTAGGAGCACCCTCCCGTGCCCTAATCGCCATTCCCCTCGTGGGTGCCCCACCCCCACCTGGCCTCGTATGTCTGGAACTCCCCCAACCCCGATTGACTGTGCCGGCCCCAACATTCTCAACGGGTGCCAAAACTTTCGCCTTGGTCACCTGTGTGCAAATAATAATGTGTGGCGCTCGTCTATCGATACGCTGAGTTTGGCGTTGCTGGGATTCGAACCTGCGCTAGCAGGATCTGCACGGATGGCAAAGCGAGCGCTCTACTTGCTGGGCCACTTGACCGGTACGATAGAGTGGGTGATATCTGCCATGCAGCACTGCATGCACACCATATACTAACAAACTTGTTCATGTTTATAGCTAGATGCCTACTAAACCGAGAATTTCATAAAATGAAAGAGACTCGAACATAACGGACCAATACAATACAGTTGGCGCGGCGGCCAGGGATGCCAAAGGCACGAACGTGAAATACCTGGTGCGCAAAATCTAAGCCTGTGTTGTCAAAGGCGGGATAAAATCGAGCCCTTAAACCTTTCGTTCGCCTTATAAACCCGGCGACACTAGACCAAAACGAGGGTGTACCCTCATCATGAGGACCCCGGTGGGACCTGAACCCACCATCCCCAGATTCGGAGGCTGGTGCTTTATCCATTAGGCGACAGGGCCACTCAAACCGCGTGCTGGCCAGGCCACCATAAACATGCAAAAAACCACTGCCCTGTGGCCGTACAATCACACCTGGGGCCCGCCTTTCGGCAAGCGTATAAAATTATTCAATAAATATTTAAAATCTTTGATACCGACAAATATTCATCAAATCCTCACGCGGTAGCCGCGCCCATCCCAAAAACCGATATTGCTATCGTACGTGGGAGCGACTGCTAAAGACACCTTTGTCCTACACCTGCCCCAGGGACCTCCCTCTCGACAACACCCCCCCCCTTTGCCTGGGCGAGCGTCAATCGAGGAAACCCCCGCCATACCATTGCAACCCTCCCGCATTACCTTGTTACTCCCGCCTGGAACCGACACCCGCTTCACTGGAACCTCCTAGTCCACCGCACCAATCCTCACTGAACGCCTGCCTGCAACGGACCACGACCAGCAACCTCTTCGACGGCAACGGCTTCTTCGTGGACCACACATGGCGGGGGCAGGAAACCGGGGGAAGAGATCGTTCGTGAAACGATCCTACCCTTTTGTAGGGTCTTCTCCACCCCCCCCCCGGCTTCCTGCTCCCCCCACCCCAAACCAATCCCAGGTACCCCAGCCACTTCCGGGGCGGCCCCCTCCCCCCTCCGCCCCCCCCCGTGGTCCTGAGTTAGCCCCTCCTCCCGTGCCCCCGTGGGCCGCCTGGAAGACCAGGCACGGGGGGGGGAGTCTCTGGCCCGGCAACCCCCACTAAGGGGCGGCGCCTGCCATGCCGCGTCCCGCGGCGCATTCGCCCGCCGGTTCAGGGATTTACAGTGCCTAGCTGAACAATTTTGGAACCCTTTGAGGAGTGGTCTTGCACGAAATCAGTGATTGCAGTAGGGCAATACCTGCCGAGTCTTGACCTAGACACAGGACAGAACCTGGCATTCGAACTAAAGTAGAAGCAGGAGAAGGACTTCTGGTCTTGCTCATAGGAGCATGGCCACATGAATAGAAAACAAACAACCAAGACCGCAGGAACCACTTGGAAACACTGGTAAAATACAGTTGAACCGAGTATATAAAAAATAAAACAAAATCAAGAAAACAGTGACTTCAGGACATGGCTTCAGCCAAGACCAGAGTGCAGTGGCTCTGCGGCCAAGCCATGACCTTTGAGTTGTAGTCTAAATTGTTCTGTGTAATTTGAGGGTTTGGGGGGGGGTACATTGATCAGGAGGCGAGGGGGGCGAGTTGGAATGGGAACCGCAAACCGTTACAAGTCCTTAAAATGTAATCGGTTCCCGGGTATGTGAGTGCGTTCATCAAAAGGGGAACGAGGCTAGAGTTTAATCTGAGCCTGGGGCTTTCTCGGGCAGGACGCGTTTCCTCAAAGGCGTTGTGTTTCAAAAGGAGCTCTGTGGGGCGCACTTAGAAATATTAGGGTAATGCGTAACCTCTTGAGCTCATTTGCTTGAACGCCTGTGTTTTTTTCGGGACTTATACGCTCTGCGGCCCCTATAAACACACGGCCAACAAATATGGGTTGAAGGAGTCCCACTTTAAAGCAGGGGAAGTACATTGGGGTGCGCGGAATGACAGGGTCCTGGACTCTAAGGCTCCGCCGGAGAGGATGGCTTTGCTTCCGGAAAACGCGCTCCGCATTCCTGCTCCCGCTTCCTCCTCTGCCCGGCCTCCTCCCGCTGCCGTTGCACAATCTGTGCCATTTTAATGACACCCGTTCGGAACTTCGCCCCTGTACTAACTCCGGAGCTGGGGAACGGAAAGGCCCATGGGAGGGCTCTGATTGGCCGAGACCGAGTGACAGGTGCTCCTCCTGCACCTTTCAGCTGCAGGTGCCCGGAGAGGTGGCCAGCACTGCGCGACGACCTCTGGGCACCGCTGCATCCCCGCATCACCCGAAGAGTGCTCCTGAGACCTTGGTCAGACTCTGCGCAGACACCTCAGGATAGAGCGCGCTGATTACCGAACCGGCTGTGTCCGGAGTGCTACCGCCTCGGGAGATCATGGACCCCGGCAGAGGGCGCAGCAGGTACCCGGTGGACACCAAGGGCATCGGCTTAATACAGCACGGAAGGCAGAAGGTACCACATCTGACCACAGAGACGCGTTTCAGCTGTGAGGGCAACCGGGGCTAAAATAGCCGTGTAAAGACGGGGTCTGGGCAACGGGCTCACAGGTGTGATGCCGTCCTGTCACACTTATAGCCCAGAAAATGAATCCGATTGTAGGCACTGGAGAAAGAGCTGCGCTGGGGATGTATTTATTTATTTATTTATTTATTTATTAAACGCGGGAAAACCCGGCAGCCATCAAGGCGCGACAAAGACACACAATACTAAAAATAAAGCACAGGCCAACCCAGGGGGGCACGCAAAGGTAATTTTTTTCAAACTACATGGGGAGCCGTGGGGGGTGGGGGGGTGAATCGACAGTGTACAGGTGCTGGAGCCAGGGAAGCACTGCATAGACTTTAAAGTGGGGTGACCAGAGTTTAAAAATAAAAAACCGGGACGTCCACAAACGTAAAAGTAGGACTACGCCCCACCTCCTAATGCCGCCCCCCCCGAACTTCATCCCCAGGTCGTCACCCATTCTCCCATCCCAGGCTCCGCCTGACACCCCCCACCTCCCTCACTAATGGGCTTTCAATTTGGCTACTAATATGCATGACAAAAATACACGAGATGTGTGTCTGGCTGCTATTACGGGCATGTATGTCTACGCCGTGCAGCCAGACCCGTGCTGCACTCGGGTGTCTGTTACCCAAGAGGCTGGTGCAAAACTACACTAATACGATCATGTGCCTTCAGTGTAATTATAATGCCCACTCGGCCTGAAAATATCAGTGTTCACTCTCCCTTTCCCGAACATCGGGACGGGGTGTTTAATTATAAAAACCTCTCGGGACAGAGGGCCCAATTCCGGGACAGTCCTTGCAAAACCGGGACGCCTACTCGCCCTACTACAAGGACTAGAGCAATGACAGCAAACCATAGGAACTGAAACTAGAAAGGGACACAAGAAATGCGCTACGATTCGGGGATTGAGCTTTTGTCACTGAAACGAGTGAGACATGGGCAGTCCAACTTTGTAGTGCTATGTTAAATTGTATAGCGCCCCTACCCTGTGTGAAGGCGGTGAAGCGCTAGCTCAGGAACTTAAATGTGTGGAGAAGATATGTAGTAGGATTTGGCTGGAAATAATTCGATTGGGCTTCTGAGAACCAGAATAGTGGGGTGACCGTGGAATTGGGACGGGTCATTTCATGGGGGTTAACCAGGGTTAGTGGGATTGCAAATGCTTTATTTGTTTTTAGTGAAGCAGCAGGATGACATTCTGACAAACAATAACACACAAAGTAACCAGTTCCAGGGGGCAGAGTCGGGCCCTGGGCAGGATGGCCTTCACAGGAATCTTCACTGGAGTGGGCGAGTCAGACAGATGTGAAGGGGCAGTGGGCAACATGCACCAGGGACATGGAGGGGTCCTATTCCCACCTAGAAGAACCTCCGGCCATGCGGCTGGGCTGCCAGGGCCTCAAGGCGTTAGGAGGGGTGACCGTGGGATCTGGGGCTGGCAACGGGACTGGCAGTTTCTACCCTGGAATCAAGTGAGACCGCGATGGAGTGTGTGGCCAGTGCTCTTTGGTACTGGATTACAGTGTCTAGACAGGAGGTCTGAGAGTGTGCACATGGAGTTAGTTGAGGGTCGGATCAGGGTTTGAGGATGGACTGGGGAGTGTGAGCACATACTGGATTATGGGATGTGAGCAAGTGGCTCGGTGGTGTTTGAGGACCTTGGGATGGTTAGGGCGCTAGGGGAGGATGGTTTTGGTATAGGGTTTAAGCCTGGTCATGGGGAGCGCAAGCCTGAGATAAGTGGTGGAGAGATTAAGTTTAGGCACCAGAGGGAGTGCACCGTGTAACCTAGCAACCTGTGGGATAAGGCTGCCGCCCCTCTCCCAGGTTTGAAGGGCAGTGCCCGCTGTTTAATGGCATCTGTTCAGGATACCAGCCACCATTGGCACTGGCTTTAAGGGTCTGGCATAACTCAAGGTGAAGCAGTTTATTGAAAGGATGTTTAAGGCGTCCACCCACAGAGTTGTACTAACCCGGCTGATGGTCCCCGGAGCCTCACTCTATGAAAGCCAAACCCAGTATCATATTATTTATTTATTTATTCATTTCATTTGTAACGCGCACATACAGCCCGGAGGCATTGAGGCGCTCAAGCACATACAAGTCAAGTACAGATAAGGTGAACATGATTAGTCTGACATAGGGGTGGGGTTTAACAACAGGGAGATGTAGGTATGGGTTAGAGTAGGTTGCACAGTGAAGGTATTACTTTCCAGTTACCATGAAAGGGATGATTGTCTGAGTCATGCCCCCCCCCCAAGTCTGTGGGCAAGGAGGGGGAATAGCCCGTATTTATTTGGCTACTGGGAGGCGGGCGCTACAGCAGGTGAGGCTTGTAAGATAAAATGCCTATTCTACCAACACATTGCATAACCAAATCCCCCATCACAAGGATGTCAGACTATTCCTCTCTGCACGAACTGCATACGTGCTTTTCTGCACCCATTACAGGTGCCTGACTTATGTTGCCATACCTAAGTGGAAAATAGAGTTGCCCTATAAGACAAAGACAGTTTCTGGGGGAAAAGAGTACTTTTCAGCTAATTTACATACTCTCTGTGAATTGCTAGGTGGCTCTGAACTTCCAAGGTGACCAATGGGTGGCGCTATGGTACGTGTGGCTCATTTCGGCTTCATCACGAGTTTGGCAGTAACCCTTAAATGCGGCAGTAACACTATTACTCCCGCATTTAGGGGTCCGCCAAATCACGGGTTTGGCAGGATTTACCCCCAGCTCTTTGCTGGGGGTAAATGTGCTGCAAATGTGTTGATTTTTGGTGCAATTACCGCGCGGTAATAACGCTGATGGTAGCCGTGCCAAAAATACCCGAATAGGGAATTACGGCTCAGCAAAACCTGTGATGCGACACACCCCTCCTATTATCTGCAAACACCACTGTGCCTACAGCAATTTGCAGATCTCTGCTGAGCTGGGGTTTATGACTGCATGAGAATGGGCTTTATGTCGCAATCATTCTATTGAAATAAAGCCAATCCAGCACCTGCGAGATGATGTGATGACATGTCACATTTGATTGTTACTTGCAGGGTCTAGGTGCGCATCCTCTACAGGGGGAAAGTTAAACACAATTAAAAGAAAGGTGGCCTTGTACTCCAGGTCACTTAAAGTAAAGGAATGATGACAGATTTCCATGAGAAGTGAGGGTATGTCGTTCCCTTTAGTTCCCTCCCACTTTGACCTCTGTAAGCGACTCAGAAGATGATGTAGGGACCTCCAACTGAATATTTTCGAACTCCGTGAACACGTATTCAAATATATTTTGTGTGGATATACTGAAAACGTGTGGTGGATTTTTCACTCCAGGAATGGGCTATACCATCCCTTAGCTATGTGCTTGCTTTCTATAGTACATTTCATCTGTACTTGCTCCATTGAATCCAATGGACTGCACCTTCTTTTCCTGGTGCAGTAGAAGCGGGCACAGTGCCATGGCAGCATGCTGGTCCTCAACGATCAGAATGCTGCGGCCAGGTACCGGCGTGAGGAGTCCCTGCTTGATGCATGAACCCTGCCCAGGAAATGCTGTGTGTGTCATCCTCATGAGGTTCCCACACATCAAGGGAATTCCTGCTGCCGCTCTTAGCAGAATGGCGTGCATGCGCACAAAGGCACTCAAGGATTTTTTTTTGCCGCCTGTATCTGCACCATCTACAATGAGGATGTGCGTGTTTTGTGCCAAGGAATATCATTTTTCTAAAAAATGGCAAGGAATAGCATTTTTTGTAAAAATATCCTTGCAAACATAATGTTAATTCTAAGCATTTAAAAGGGCTATTTGTTAAGGAGTCAGATGCATGAGTGGAAAGGGAAGTAAGCAGTAGTGCTGTTAGATTGCTGAGTATCATGTTGGTGATTGCAGCAGTAGTAAAGCTGAATGAACGAAGATGACTTAACATGGCTTTCACGCCCCGGCAGAGGTTGCGGACATGGCCAATCTCCACAGGAAAAAAAATGAAGCAAAGATGGCCGCCGCCATAGGGAAAAGGGACCAACTCCCTTTTCCATTTCAATGGCGGCCAGAGCGGCAAGTGCAGCAGACCAGAGCATAAAGCTCCAGTCCTGCAGGTAAGGGGAGAGAGAGAGAGGCGGGGGCGGGGGGGTTTGGGTTTGGTTTGGGGGTGGGGAAGTGAGGAGGCAATATAAAAAAAACAATAGCGCCACCCGGGGAAGGGCCTCTGGTGGCTGGAACAGCAGGTAGAGAATGCATATTCTCGCCTGCTGTTCCAGTCACCTGATTGGCCAAGGTCCTTCCCCAGGTGCGAATGAACAGTAATACACCCAAGCCGTGTTTGCTGCCCAGCCACAGTATCCACATGACTTAATAGTGGTCTCATCTAACCATTATATAAAACTAGCTGCACCCAGCATATCATAGACTGATCTAGCATCTGTCCAGAGAGCCTGGTTGTGTTTTAATAATTGTTTGAGATCTGGGATGTAAGGTGAGGAGCTTTGCTGACTTTTGGAAAGGAGTTGAGGGGGAAGCCAAGGCTGTATAAGCACTGCAGTGTGAGCAGAAATGTCATAATCAAAAATGAGGATAGGCGATGAACATAGAAGTAGGACCACAAAATGACAGTGACTGCAAAGAAGTAGAATAACACGTCAGTAGTGCAGGGGGAGGGGAGCTTGGAAGAACAGGGTGCTCTCTAGTTCGTAATTTCACAGTTTTGGCAGCAATCGCATAACTTCTAATGCTTATCAAGATCATCCGAATTCGAAAAACGATTTGTTCAACTGCCAGTCATGCCGTTAAAGTGTTACTGCATTGCATTGAATGGAAAGTGTGGCAGTGAATGCTTCTTTTGCCCTGTTATGCAGGGAGATGTGTAGGCAGAGAGCCCCTTGGTGCAGGAATCCAAACTGACAGCTGTTGTCAGTGCTCCATGTGGGTGAGGTGTGGTTTCTGCAGCCCCTCTGAACGCCTTCCTTTTCATACTCCATCCTCCCCTAAAATATGTCATGCTCCCTGTTAGCTAGAGCCATGTCAGCCGTTGCTGAAAAGAGTGCGACCACAGGGAAAAGAAATACAGATATCTTGAAATGGAAGGGTGAAGGAGTGCTGAGAGCAACAGCGACCGAGGCTTGGTCCTCACTAAGGCGGGGACTGCCTGGTATTTGGAGAAATACATTGTCACCACATGTGTCCTGCAGGAATGTTGCCATTGCACTGAGGGTGCCCTGTCGGTACAGGGAAGACGAGGGGACACGCATAAGCTTTGCATGGGCTAGTGGGGTTCTGACAGTTATTGTAAGGTATCAGAGGAGCAGACTGCAGGATCTAAAGAAGTGTTTGTTATTTTATATTTTTGTTAACTGTTAGTGTTTGTCCATATTATAACAAACACGAGCCAAGAGTTTGTCTGGCAAAGTATGGACCAGCCCGTGTTGAAACAGGGTTGAAACAGGGTCTATTGCCTACCCACTCTCTTATGGGCACAGGCTCACCAATTAGCTGCACTTTGGCTGCCCTACAGATTGGTTGAGGAAAGGTTTGCTGTGGAAAAAGTTGAGGGCAGGCATATGCAATGTGCCCATTATGTGCGGGCTTCTATCTAACTTGTTTCCTGCCCTCACAACGTGTTGCTTTCTGACTTCCTGTTTCCTGTCCTCACAACGTACTGCTTTCTGACTTCCTGCTTCCTGTCCACCACTCACAACATAACTCAGGATTGCCTGATCATTTCCTGGTTCAGTGGAGTGTGTCTTTGTGGAAGTGCGTAGGCGGTGGCATTTTGAGACCAGTTTACGAGGATAGTTTGCTTGCTGTCTTACCCAGCATTCAACCATCCCCCACCATGCTACCCTCTGCATCCAGTCTCAATCTTCTGCATTGCCCCTGTTCACCCCAGAGCCATTTGAACATTGTGCTGTCATCATGCCCATTCCTGCCGTATCACAGCCCCACCATCGTGTCACGGTTTAGAATACGGAACACTCCAGCCAGGGACTCCTTCCCTGACAATGAATGCAGCGTACAATAAAGTGCTTTTTATTTTTAATAAACCACGGATTCATTTGAGTAGGCCTCCAACCCGTCTCACAGCCAACCTCCACAAACACCCTGAGCCTCATTACCGCTCCGATGGTAGCCGTGCTGGCAAAACTGCCACGGCTGCCGCCGGAGTTGCATTTTTAACAGCACCCGCGAATGGGCAAGAACCGGGTCATGCCGAGTTCGGCAGACCCGGTAATTGCCCATTTGCGGGTGCTGGCCATAAGGGACTCCCCATCCCCATTCGGCCCCATAGGGCTGAATGGGAATGGGACGTCGAATGCACCGGCACCATTTAGAATGGTGCCGGTGCATCCGATGTGCTGTGCTCGCGGATGCCACGCTGCCCGCCAGGTCAGATCTGGCGGGCTGACAGGCGTCCGCAAGCACAGCTCGTAGTATGGCAGTCCGGGAACTACGGTACCGGCATGCTTACCAGTACCGTAGTTCCCCGACCGCCATGCTTATAATGAGGCCCCCTGTGTCACAATGGACAGGTGTGTATCAAGCAGATATTTATGAATTTATGTTTGAATAAAAAAGGAAAATCAAACAATTTTACAACAGCCACTGATGTTGTGCCAAAACAAATGCAATGATTCCTACAGAACAATTGATTCAGAAATCCTGTCACAGTTTAAACAGATCTTTAATGGCAAAACAGGAAAAAGAACAGTTTTGAATCAAGTGATAGCGTCAAGGGTTAGCACTCCCCCCTGCAACAGTCCCCCCAAAAACATCAGCTAACTTAATTCCTTTTGAATGGAAGGCAGTGGCAAGGAGTAAGGATAGAGAGAGAAAATTGGATTTAGAATAAAGCCCACCACCCCAAGATGGGAAACCGGAAAAGAAAGTGAAACCCCGTTTTTGGAGCAAAACCGCAAAATCAGATTTTGATTATTACTCCCATGGCTTCACAAAGAATGAAAGGAAATTTTGTGGTGCTACAATTGAGTAGATAGGGAAGCTTAGATACTAATAATCAGCACACGAGGGCAACGTGTAAACAAGGTAGGAAAATCGATTCTGGGGACAAAGCAAATGCAAAAGAAAACTACAAACAGCAAATGGAAATTCGTTTTACACAGGATTTACAATGACAGGCAGCTAAGGAAGAGGTTTAGATTTCAAAATCGGTTTTCAAGGACAGAGGCAGATAACAGATAAGATTCTAGACAAAAGAGGTTGCTCTCAATGGGACTACAGTTCGGGTTTTAATAGGACAGAGCAAATTGGGAATTTGTGGGTTGATGTACACAATACACGGGCAAATTCGGTTTTCAGTTGCACGGAGGGTAATTCTTTTGAGGCTATACTTAAATTACTATAATTATTTAAAAAAGACACTCGGGACAAGGGGGTTAATTTTGAATTTTAACCAATTTGTACCGTGGATTTCAATGGGGAATTAATTGGTGTACTTCAAAATAATGCTAAGGAGCTATACAGCCTACTGGGAGATACATGAAAGGAATACGCTAACATACACGGGCTAATACAGATTCTTCTATGGGAAGGTGAATGAATTATACTGGAAATTTGGGACTTTCAATGGGATTTCCAATGGGATTTCAATGGGTTAAATGCTATTAAAGGAAATATTTATGCAATTTTGGGATGGGGTTATTGGCTACTTAGACAGTAAGCCTTGGTCTGGGATTCTGGAAAGCCAGCTGGATCTCAGGACATTCTGGCCAGCTAGAGCAAGGGATCTGTTCACTGTGCTATCCTGGATGGGATTCTGGACAGCCAGCTGGATCTCAGGACACTCTGGACAGCTAGACAAGGGGTCTGGTCTCTTCCCTCTGCCTTGGTATTGTTCAGCTGCCTCCTCTCCGTCCTCCTTCTCCTGTCTCCCTGGATTCTTGTGTGTGTGTGTGCCTGTCTGTCCCTCAACCTAGTACAGTCCCCCCTTATATAGCCCAAATGACCTAGGGGCAGTACTCTATAATTACCCCTCCCCCCGGATAGGGCAGTTCACCATTCCTCTCTCCGCCCCCCTGGCCTTATTGGTTCAAGGGGAGAGAGCATCATCTGTCCGTTTGGCATTTATGACAGTTATTTGTTCTCAGGTCAACTTTTTAGCAAAACTGAGTTATGTATCATAACTTCAACCTTATACTAGCCATCGCCATAAGAAATAGATATGCGGTTTCAGTGGGTAATAGGGAATTAGGCAAGCCAATTGCCAACTTCGTGCAAGGTAGCATGGCCATTTGGTACATTTTGTCCTTTTAATGAAATGCATAACAGTATAACCCTGCAAATGATTAAACATGTTCATAATCTCATTTCCCATCTTTCCACCAATGTTCATATTTGTCCCATTTTCAAATTAGCCAGAAACGAGTCTTTAATGGCCATTCATTTCAGTCCAGAAAGTCCTAGAAACATGCACCTAGCCTCTTAAGAACTCCCTGGAACTCACATGGAAAAATAGCAGAAAACGAAATTACTTCTTATTCTGAGTGCTGCGAAAAATGCCTAAAATGAATCAATCCTTTAATGTCAATTTGGAGGATCTGTAACATATGGGAGGGTGTTGCTTCATCCCCCACAGCCAACTGTCTCCCCCTGGCTCAGCCGGTGACCAGAGATTTCTATTACACCCTTTGAAGTTTGTCCTTGGTAGTGGGTGCAGGAGGTACTCACACTTCTTGCTCTAGCCACACTTACTTTCTTTGTCTTCCCTAATAGTACTGCCTTTCAGTCTGGCAGAGCCGGGAATTATAATGCCCTCAGTCACATCAGATGTCATTGCAGAATAGTTCACTTATAGGTGCGACTTTCAGTGGGAGGCAAGGCTTTCAATTGAGAGGTACCTGAGCCCAAAAACTGTTTTTTTCCAGTTTTCTGAGCCTCTTCCAAGGTGATTTAAGTCTTGTGGGGGAAAACATAATATACATGGCTTAAGTCAACACCCCACCCACAACATCTTTCACTGACATTTCTCTGCAAGCAAAGCTATCCTTTCACAGTAGCTTTTGAAGTCATTTTTTTCTTTTTCACACCTGTGCAAGCCCTATTTCATCAAACATTTGAAATGCTGTTCTGTAGGTCATGGGATTCTTTAATTTGTCCTTTTTGCATGAGTTTGCATTTGCTGTTGGTCGATTGACACAGAGGGCTAGGCCCCCTGCACAGGGTTCTTTGATTTGACACTGGATAAAAGAAAAAGCCAAGCCATTTTTTATTTGCAATGTTTGGAGCTCTGCTGTTCACATGAAAGGGAAAACAAAAGCCATTTCGGGTTGCAATGTTGAAATCCTTGCCCCTCATGTGAATTAAGAATAAGACACGGCCGTTTTTGGATGTAGTGCATAACTTTTTTCATTCAAATGAAACACAAGCAACGAAGGGCCGTTTTTGGTGAAATGTTTAACTTTTTGTCATTCAGATTGAATAAAGCAAACGCAGGGCTGTTCTTGGTGAAATGTTTACATTTTTGTCATTCACATGGAATAAACACAATTGTAGAGCTGTTCTTGGTGCAATGTTTTCACTGTTGGTCATCCAGATAGAATAGAAGCAAACGCAGGGCTGTCTTTGGGTTGCAGTGCTCAAATGCTTGCCACACATGTGCCAGTGAAAGCAAAGTACAGCCATTTTTTGGTGGCAATGTTTAATGCAGCGTTTCAGGTGGCAGGGATTTCTGTTTAGGGCCTGTAAATGCACCCTACAATGGTGTGTTTCCTGCGCCCTAACTCCTTCCCCGCACCAACACCGTGAGCCCATCTTTGTTCCCCAGCCCACCACTTTATCATTCAGTCTATGACGCAGATGTTTCCAAATGGAGCACTGTTTCCTCAGACCCCAGCCCATGCCACAACCATCAGCAACATCCATGCCCCACCACCATCACCCACATCCATGGTCCCCATCCGAGTATGCCGCACCTCTTCCTCCCCCACTCTGAACAGCAGTTTAAATGATTAAAATACATAGAAGCAGTTTCCAAGAGAAAATAACTGTAGTGGGCAATATGAGAACGGTTAATACTATACATGGCTTGAGCAATACTAGTTCAAGTAGACCATGAGTGAGGCTTTTTTCATAACATAAAATGCAAGCTGAAGCCCTTGCAGGGACCCCCAATTTCGACATGTAAGATAGAGAGGTTAAATGATTTGCCCAGCATCACACACTTTGTTTAGGTGGTGGACCTGGGATTTGAGCCCAGTCTCTGACTTCATCACATGCCTTCCCAGCACAATCTGCCATGTTTTATGCAGGCATTTCCCTGGCTCGGCTCGTTTTTGGCCCTTAGAGCAAGGCCAGGCCAGGCACACTGGCTCAGCGGTACTGATGAATTCACTGACTCCCAGCTCTGTACAGGCCACAGGGCAGTTTGGCAGCTCACCGGTGACAATTCTTTAAAAAGTATTGTTACACAAGCAGGCTTTCCAGGAAACTAAACCCTTTCAACCCACAGGACAGGGTGAAGTTAAACTTAGACAGACGTGGACTCATTATCTGCCAACACCCAGGAGCTTTATTTCAGTCTTAGTACAACATTCTTACGTACCTCTCTGGAAACTGAACCCTATGTTGGTAGAAGCTTCTAGCACAGCATGTGTATCCATTTATTGCTTTTTGTCATCTTTTCTTATTTGATACCTCTATTTTCTCCAGCTCTGTCCAGCTCTGTAGTCATATCACGAGTGATGGATTCTGTACACGTTACGCAGTGGCGTGTCAAGACTCTTTTGACTGGGATGGCCCAAGTGGGTCACTTACTTTTGCAGGGGTGGCATGAAGTACGAGAGGGTGCTGGCGCCAGCGCACACACACATAGACCTCTGAATAGCATTCATTTACTATTTGTCTCCACTACCCATAGCTGCTTTAATTACTAACATTAGTGTCTTACATTCTTGTGTTTAAAGTTTAATGATCATTGTTTAGGATAATGAGGTGGCACCTGGGGTGGCCAATCAGATTGCAGTGGTAGCACGTGTCACCCCAGGCCACTGCTGTGACGTTTGCCCGCTCCTGAAAAAACCCTCTCTCGGTCCTTCCTCCCCTAATAACTATCGCCCCATCACCACCGTCCCCTTTCTCCTCAAAATCCTAGACAAAGCTGCACACAATCAAATCCAACACTACCTGGAAACCAACACCATCCTAGGCAAAAGACAATCCGGTTTCCGCAAAGGCCATGGGACTGAAACTGCCCTTCTAGATCTAAAGAATCAAATTACCAAAATAATGGACACAGGCAAACCTGCTCTCCTCCTGCTGCTCGACCTCTATGCAGCATTTGACCTGGTCGACCACAGCATTCTCACATCTCACCTCTTCAATGCTGCACACTTCTCTCACAAGGCAACCACTTGGATCACATCCTTCCTTGAAGGTAGGGCCATGAAAGTGTACTCTTACCTGGCCAGCGACCCCCCCACCACTATAAATTGTGGTGTCCCACAAGGGTCCTGCACTGCACCGACCCTTTACAACCTATTCACCAAACCCCTCTTTGATTTATTGGACTTCCTCAACATAGCATACACAAACTATGCAGATGACACGCAAGTTCTCCTCCCCCTCTCCGGAGACTATGACCTAGACTCAGAAGCCCTCCTCAAAATCTACTCGATTATCCAAACCTGGATGGCTATCAATGGTCTCTGCCTAAACGGAGACAAAACCGAAATCATCACCCTTAGCCCCCAACGAAACACTAACTAAACTCAGCCCCGATTATTCTCACATGATCATCGACAGTATTAGCATACCTGTCTCCACTGCCGTCAAGACCTTAGGAGTCTACATTGACGCCACACTCTCAATGACCAGACAAACCAGCGCCATCGCTTCAGCTTCTGCTCTGACCACCAAACTCATTTACGCCATAAAACCCCACCTTACCACGCCCAACTGCCACTCCGTAGCCAGAGCTACTAAAGGAGCCAGATTGGACTACTGCAACGCCCTCCTGGCAGGCACATCGACAAAAAACCTAAGCAGGCTCCAAATAGTGCAAAATAATGCCCTCCGCGCTGCACTACACATCCCCAAAACTCACCATATTTCACAGGCCAGAAGATTTGTCCACTGGCTCCCAGTCAAGGAAAGAATCAAGTTTAAAATCCTCACTCTCACACACAAGTGCATCAATCACACAGCACCCCCCTACTTATCAGAAACCATAACCAAGAACTCTTCCATCCGTCCCAGAAGAAGCCATCACGCCAACCAACTCCGAGTACCCACTGTAAAAAGAGCAAAAGCCGGCGGCATTGGCTTCCCACACATAGCACCTAAGCTCTTGAATGCCCTCCCCAACTCACTCAGAGCAGTGTATTAAATGGGTTTGCAGCTGCCGATTGAACAGAGCACCGAATCGCTGTATTCCTTTCGCAAATCCCTCAAAACCACTCTATTCAACTAACTTCATCCCTCCTTCACCTACACTAGCTCGCATACGTCTGATACGAAATGTGTCTTGTAATGGAAATTGCTTTGTAACCATCTTCCTTCAACTGTAACCAGATTATGTATGTCTTCATGTAACAGCGCCACGATGCCCCCGGGCTGACGTGCGCTTTAAATAAATCAGAATAAATAAATACACGGTCATCTATGCATTCCCCAAAAGTATGCAATGGGCATTGCCTGGGGAACGCACCCTCACAGTTCTTGTGTGTGAAACATTGTTTTATTATGAAGGTCTGAGCCGTACAACAATAATACCTTGCTTCTGCCTGCTCGCTCAACTGCTACACACATTCCTTTAGGATCATTGTCCTAATACCCCTTCCTCCTCTGCTTACAATTATTCACCTGTCTGTCTACACAACCCCACTTGACCTCTAGTTCCCGCTCTCTGGGCGAAACGCTTCTTTTTGCTCATTGATTTCCTGGTTCGTCTGACTCTGGGTTCCAGTTTCTTCTCTGAGCTCCGAGTCCTGAGCTATCCGAGGCCACAGGCCCCTGACTGACCACCAAGGGCGGGAAGATAGAAGGCCAGGCGGGTTAGGGATAGGGAGCAGGAAGGTGCACTCACAGGGGGAAGATGGCCGGCGGGCACCGTCACCTAGGACTCCCATGGCAATAGAAAGGTGGCTGTGCGGGAAACAAAGGCAAGAGGCTACTATCACGAGAGGGTGATGCAGCAGGGAGCAGAAACACTGAATGTCCACTGAATAGCAAGGATTCCTTCTTTGTCAGCAAGTGTCAGATGGGGAGGAAACAGTGTTGAACGGTAACCAGGTAATAACAATTCAGTTTTCCCTAATGGAACTAACGGCCGAAAGGACTTCAGCAAACGCAGCTTGTAAGGCGAGTGCTGCAAAGCACACACTGTAAGCCTCAGGATGTAAGTATTGTATAAGGGAACATGTTATTAGAAAGCTGATCGGCAATATGGGGCAGTTGCCGTGGGCCCCCCTGAGGCTCGAGGCCCCTTTCATTTGAAATGGTTGAAAGGCCCCCACGCCGTCCCTGCTTAACATCGGGCTCTATTGTGTGTTAGGTGAGAAATGCCCACATTAGAGGCCCTCCTCGCCTTCAGCTTGGGATGCAGCACTAACCTGCGTGGCAACCATCTTCCAAAGAATAAAGCCTCTGGCTTGGGCTCTAACTTTTCATAAAAGAAGCCAATACCGACACATTCATTCATGACTGTCAACTGAGGGTTGTGAGGGGCTGCTATTAGGAAAACCCTTGTCTTGTTAAACCGTAAGGTCCACCTTTCTGTCGCAAGAAGAGGGGCCGCTTTGAAGTTATGTTTTATGTGTTTTAACATCATGTGCCATAGCTAGGAGTGCCCATTTTTGTTAATTTTGGAAGATGGCCTGGAGCATTGAGCGTGGATCCACAGGTATTCTGTTATTTTGAAGAAGGGGCTGTGTCCTGTTTGCTAGTAAGAGATTACTACAGCAGGCACATAAATCTCTCGAGCTACCATGCTGAACATTTTTGACATAAAGGGCCCGGTTCGTGGAATTTTTCGCACAGTTCAAAGTGACTTTGCACTGCTGAAAAGGAACTTTGCACTGCCGACACAAACCCTGATTCATGGAACTGTGCAAAGTGTATTTTTGCAGTGCAAAGTCATTTTTGCAGTACAAAATTAACTTTGCACTGACTTTGCTCTGCAAAAAAATACACTTTGCACAGTTCCATGAATGCCATGAGTCGAGCCCTTAAGGTCCAAACACAGCTCTGCAGGAGACACTTGAGCTTTCTCAAATGGACTGAAACCTGCAGTGGCCTATTTTGGTTTGATTTATTTTTTTAATATTGGCATATGAGTAGATTGTCTGGACTAGTACTTAGCAGAACTTGTTCAATACACTGTGTTATTTGCTCCGCAGACGTACATGATGTCAGTGCTGTGGTCTGACTGCAACAATATCATCGTCTACAGGACCTTCGAGGAGTTCAAGAAACTGAGTGTGAGTATTAAAATACATTAAAGAAAATAAATAAGAAGGGGAAAAAAGTATCAGCTTCTACCGTGGAGAGACTGTGGAACACTGCATGGACTGTGAGACGGAGATCACACGGCAGTGAGTCCGTTGCTGCATTTATACAGCGCCTGTAGAAAATGCATGGTCTCTAGGCACTGGACACCTGTGCGAGTGGTAAAGGATTGTTTGTATGGTGGTTGCTGTGACATCCATTACCGGGTAGAGCTCTGGTTAAAGGGGTGCAGTTTAAAATCCTTTCAGGAACCCAAACTGGAGTGAGCCTTGCCCGGGTGTGCAGATAGTGCATTGTGCGCTTAGTTGGGTGACCAGACGTCCCGATTTTCGTGGGAGAGTCCCGGAAAATCGCCCTATGTCCCGGGGTCCCTGGAGATAATGAAATTTTATAAACCCCGTCCAGATTTAGAAGGGTAAGTGGCTACGGTCCCGGTTTTTGCCAGGACCTGATTTCAAAATCCTGAAATCCGGCCCGGTGCGACACTTCCTGCGCATGAATGGGGGCTTGAATGGTTTTCAGGCTCCCATTTCTTCCCCTTTCCCCTCCCCGGCCGCTCTCCTCCAATGAGAGGAGTGTGCCTGTAAGCACCCCCCTACCCCTCCTCCCCCCGCAACAGGCCAGTGACATAGAGGTAGGACTACAGTGTCATTAGTGTTTACTTTAGTCCTACTTCCATGTCTATGGCCTGTCCCGTTTTTGTTTCCTTTAAATCTGTTCACCCTAGTGCTTAGGGGCCACAGGCAGAATATCATTGGTCCCCGCTGTGACAGAGCCTTAGCGCAGGGATTTTTAGGAAGCCACTCTTCCCTGGTGGATGCATAGCCTGCTGGGAACAGGCCGCTCTAAACAATGCATGGAGGCCCTTAGGGGCAGATCCTTGCGCAGTCGCAGTGCAGCAGAAATGCAGCCATGCACTTCAATGCACAGCAGCAATGGTTTGAAATAAGCTGGAATTGTGGTGCTGGTGATTTGCTTAGGTCTGTGCAGGGTCTGACTGGGGCATAATATTGTCTCGGGCACCAATGAAAAAGTGACCCAGAGTATGAGCCGGGTTCGCACTTAATGTTGGGTGTTTTCTATCCATTCACTGTATATTTGTATATCTGTTTTTTTTTAATTGAGTAAGCCATACAGTACAAAGGTGCAATAGAATCTACTGAAAAAGTGAACATGACGAGAACATGAGTGCATGTCATGACGACAATAGAATGTGAATAAAAAGGAACACACGGGGTGATGTTTGGACCCTCCGAAAGAGAGTTTAAAAATTAGAATGACCACTAGACATGTCACAAAGACTTTTACTAAAAGAAAAAAGTGGACATTAATTTGCCACACATTGTAAACAGCAACACACACTTTGGTGGATCTCGAATTGTATTATTAGGAAACTTTTTGTTAAACACAGTCACAAAATGCCATACCATTCCTTTTGCGACAGGCTGAATAGTACCAAAGAGGACGTTTTTTGATCAAATGTGATGCAAAGTGTGCATTTGAAAGAATATTGTGTTCAGCAACACTGGTCACAACTACCAGCTGCATAGTGAAGTAACTCATCAAGCTGGCCTGCATTGACCCAAAAAAGTGGCCCATTTTGACAAAAAGAACTGGCCCACACTAGCATTTTGTGTTTTTGGTTAGGGCATTGCCCTATTGACCTATAAACCAGTGGGAGCCTGGGTCTGTGCATTGGAAGACACGTGTTCAAATTGCAGCAAAATCTGCTAAACATTTGCCTTTACAGTATTTAATGTTGGGGGGCCACAAACAGATGTCTGGCTATTTTTATTTTACAAACAGCAGCGGTTTCAGACACCATATTTCCCAGCGATGATGTCACTCCCATGAAATATTGCCCATTATTCATGCGGGTGGCCATCATCCCTGCGAAATAGGGATTTCTCCCACCGGCCGGGTCAGTTGGACCCTGGGTTCTCTCAGCGTGGCAAGCACGTGACATCATAGAACAACAGCACATCATTAGCCGCCATGCAAATATGTCCCGGGCGCGCACTGGGAGTTGGTTTACACAAGGAGCAGCTGTGATTGTCAATCAATTTAATTAATGTGCTCTGTTCAATCGGCAGCTGCAAACCCATTTAATACACTCCCTTTATTAATCAGCAGTTGCCTTCACACGAAAGATAAACTAACATTCTGGGGGCAAGACAAAAATGGAAGACTAGGTTTCAATCAGCGCTCCAGCAAGAATTTCCCACAATCCTGCAATGAACCTCAGATTCATCGATAATGAGGTCCAACACATGGTTGTACTGTCAATCCTCCGATGTATTCTCAGTTTCTTGAGCGTGTTTCGAGCCGTAGCTCTACCTTAGGGCTCTTAACTGTAGTAGATCTCAGTTCGCCAAATACGCTGTGATTGTTATGCATCAGTTTCAAAACGGCACCCAAAACATGACAATTGTCATCGCTAATCACCTCGAATTCAAATGCCCAGAAGCAGGAACTCGCCTCCACCACCCCAGAGTGCATGATAACGCCTCCACAATTTCAGCTGATCCTGCGAAGTGAAGCAGCCGCCCGGACCCTCGCGAACAGCACAACATTCGGGGAGTTCCATTTTACCATAAATGCCGTGTATACACCAGAATCTGCCGAAACACTTACAAGAAACATAAATACCACAAAACACGGTTTGCCCCGCCCAAGAATTCCTCCAGAGATGGAAGTGCGGCCTTTGCGGGTGATGCTATCTCTGGCGGCCGAGGGAGGTTCTTTCTTACCCTCAATGTGGGAGCATATTGAATGTTCTGCTCGTCCCCTAAGGCACCCACACAAGTGTTGGATTCTGCTCCTTCTGGGTTTATTAGTCCCCCCCCCTTTTAAAAATCCCCCAGGGACATCGCTGTAGCCCAGCAGTGTAGTTAAATGTCTATGTTTTGGTGCAGGACCCAGTTACAGCCACACAGCTGGCCCGGGGGGTGCAGGGGCACACTCCTTTCATTCCAAGGAGAAGTGGCACGACAATAACATTGAGAGCCCGTTGGATAACAACTTTGGAACTGAGATTCCTCTCAATTGGTAACTTTTAAGTAATGGTAATCCCAAATCTTTTCCCCTTGAGAATCTTGTCCTGATTGGGAAAAGGTTTGGATGTGTCTGGGCGTTGCTAGGGGGGGGGGGGGGGGCTAAGGGGGCTATAGCCCCTGATCTTTTGGTTGTAGCCCCGGATAGAATCTTAGGAGCTACAGCCAAAAGACTCGCTAGCCCCCAGTCCCAACAGTTCCGACATCAGCTTAGCCCGGGTCTTTTCCAGACCTAGCAACTCCCCTGTAGACTGTGTGAGCGCTGCACACCCAGGTGCATGCAAAGTAGGCGAAGCGTTCAGCCCTGCTTTAAGAAAGGTAACTGTGATGCACGTGTGTGTGTGCGTGCGTGTGTGTGTGCGAGCGTGCGTGTGTCAGATATATTTTGGAGAGTCAAGGCGCAGCCGTTGCAGGCGTTGTGAGGTGAAGGTCGCAACAGGGTACGCACTTGAAGGTGCATCCAGGGGCCAGATTACAGAAACTTTGCACAGGTGCAAGTGCAAAGTTTGCACGGTATTAGCACTAGGGCAAAGTTTGCCCTACTTTTAAAAACACTGGGACATATTAGGAAACTATTGCACCATGACAAGTGCATTTCGTCATGGTATAAGCACCAGGGCAAAAAAGATACATTTTCACTCCATTATTGTACCAGGGCAAAGTATGCTCTGGTGAAAAAACACATCGGAAATGTATCTTTTTTGCACTATGCCAATTTTTCACCTGGTGCTTATACCATGCCAAACTGCAGTTGTCATGTTGAGATAGTTTTCTAATATGCCCAAGTGTTTTTTAAAATAGGGCAAACTTTGCCCTAGTGCTAATGCCGTGCAAATTTTGCACTTGCACCGGTGAAAAGTTTCTGTAATCTGGCCCCAGATTGCCAATGGGATGCGCTTCTAAATGCGCCCTGCAATGCGCAGCTTTTCCTTGGGCCTGCAATCTCTTGTCTGACCGCAGGGGACAGCAATGCTGTCAGATTCCAGACAGCGCTGCTCTTCAATGAATGAAAACGTGTGACGGTTTCTGTTCATGTTTACATTCCGAGAAGCCAAACGGAGGTCTGCAGCGATGGCCCCTTTAAGGCTGGTTACTGTAGGCGTGTTAAGGTTTGTGACGTAGGCGAAGGACTGATCCCAGTTCTCCATCCATGCTGGTGACCACAACCAATGACTAGGTTAGTGGTGAGCGTGCGCCCCCTAACTTACATGCTATGCGCCCACAGCCTGTCCTCAACAGCGATTCTCAAGAATCAGGAGGAACTGTGGTCTAGCTCTTGTCAAACGGTGCACACACGATACGAGACGCATCCGGACCGTCCTCACATGGCGCACGCACAGGGTTTTTGGGAGGTTCTGGTCCCAGGTAGCCTGCCTACAGATGCGCGGATCAGGTAAACTGCATCAGGCGCAGGCAGCAACAGGCCAGGGGCTGTGGCTTGGACTTGCCAGCAAGGGCTAGGGGACAGACAAACAACGGGGGAGCCATGGTTCCTTGACAAACTAGCCTATACCAAATCAACCAGGAAGAAATATCAACCAGAAAATAAAACCTGCACAAATATCGACCGATTCTATAAAAAGCAAAAATATCGACAACCGTTCACTTAATGTAACATCAATGTAAAATATTGTCGTTTGCGAATTGCTTCATTTCCCCCCTCAAAGTGAACAGCAGTGCTCCCACTTTCGCTGCGGCAACTCCCCTGGCTTACACCCACGAGCGCCCATTAGTGAAACAAGTCTGTCAATGTATAATTATATTTCTGAACTAGTCAACGTTTTGCACTCTTATTTAGACCATCTTGATTTCTGATATTTTCACCTGTCACCGAGCAAATCAATGTATGTGTCCTGGGGATTCAGACTGTCATTCACCTGCCATGCCTGTGTCCTTCTCAGAGAGACCTTAGGAAGAGGTTCCCCATTGAAGCCGGCTTCCTGAAGAGGTCAGAACGAGTTCTTCCTAAGTTCAAAGGTAAGAGGTCAAACGCCTTGGCATTGACTCTTTCAATATCTGGTTTTGGATTTGTGCAGTCATGTTACTGGGTCGGCAGTGCATTCGTTTGTGCTTAGCCGAGGTATGGAATGGGTGACTGCAAGAAAGGTGTGCTGGAATCCAGTGGCATCACATGGGAAAATCGCACCATCTTAAAAGCTAATGTTTGCCAATATTCCTTTTAGACATGGTTGTAATTCGACAATGTGCTGCTGCATCGCCGCACCTCTGTACTGCGAGATACAGTGGTAAGGTAGAGGCGGTACATCCAGCAAACAGCTGGAGATAAATCCTCCACTTCACAGCCGAAAATCACCCGAATTACCGCAGCGGAAATAATGCTTGCAGTTATTCTCAAAAATTCCCAAGCGGCTCCAAAAGTGGCCACCGACTTCACTGTGCCACCACTCGCAATCCCATGCTAAAGTCACAAGTCACAGTAGCAGTCTACCATTTTGCCAGCAAATTGGGGGTAAACCTGCCCATTTACAGCCAAACTCGTAATGAGGCCCATTGCTACATCCCTAGTAAACACACTTAATACCAGCACAATGGGCCTCATTATAGGTTTGCTGGTCTGGTAACAACGGTACCGGTAAGGTACCGGTACCGTTGTTACCGGACCGGCAAACTACGAGTTCTGCTCGCGGATGCCTTCCCGACTTGGGCGTACCGGCACCCTCAAGCAGAGCATGCCGGAATCACCGGCACCATTCTGAGTGGTGCAGGTGCTACCGTCCTGCGCATTCCCGTTCAGCCCTCTGGGACTCAATGGGACTGGGGAGCATTTTTTTACAGTGCCCAGGAATGGGCAATTACCGGGGCCCGGCAGGCATAATGACCGGTAATTGATAATGACCGGTTATTGCCCATTCCTGGGCGCCGAAAAAAAATGATACCGGCGGCAGCCGTGCTTGTTCTACCGGCACGGCTACCTCCAGCCTCGTAATGAGGCCCAATGTATTTATTGTGGATTTGTTAAAAATGGTTGAAATTGCTTATTTTCTTAACCATAAACAACATTTCTTATCTTTTATTGCTGTTCTGTGTCACTACTCGACTATTTGAAAGACTTTCATGGTTGGTGCAAGGTATGCTAGCCCTGCGCATTATTGCCATAGTGCGGCGAGCATTCCCTCGCCCCCTGCCCTGTCTCCTCCACACAAACGGGTGAGTTTTTCAATGTGTGGCCAGTAGCTTTCGACTGCTCCTAACTCAGGTTGCTCTTGGATCTTGACGGAAGGTTGCAAGCAGAGGCCGAGAGACCTTCCTGAAGGCCACCCATGCTCTGTACCATTGGAGCTTCTTGATGGTTGGGTCCCCCTTCATGTGGTCCAAAGTAACTCACCGGTGGTGCTGCTGGGGCCCAGTCCCACATCTTGGATGGAGGTTACGACAGGTTCAACACTGACAGGAAGCCAGTCTGCTCATTCTTCCACCCGGGAGTATTGGATATTTGGAAGTTGAACCCAGAAGTTTCGCAGCAAGACAAGGCAACCTGGATAAAACCTTCTTGACCCCAATGGGCACCAGAATTTGAGTTGACAAAAAGAAAAAAGGGCATATTTTTCTATTCTTGTTGGCCATGCCCCTTGCCTGTCCCATCAATCCAAGCCCTGACAGAATGGCGGGGCAGCGTTGCTGGTGGTGCGGGTGGCGAGCAGCGAATTCTCAGCGCCTGGCTCCCGGCCCGGGCCAGTAGACAGAGGGCTCCGGAGGGGTACTCCTGTCTCCTGGGATAGATTCCAGGGCAAGGGGGAGTGCCTGGATGAGGGCACCCCTCCACAACCAACTGATTTGGCATGCTTGATTAATTACAGGTAATTCCCAGTGTATTGTTTTCCTAGGGTAGAAATGTTTGTGAGAAATTAATCTGGATTTGATTTACAAATCAATAAATAAATACATGCATTTTACTGTCGCATTTTGTAATAAAGGCGGCCGAGTGATTTGGCATAAAATAAATAAATATGACTGTGTTTCTCTTCTCGCGCGCCACGTGCCTGCTGCACCCCAGGAGTAATGCGTGTGGCGGGAAGGCATCATTTCTATGGCCTCGTTGAGGAAATAGCAATGATAAACATTGAAGGTAAAACCAGGTCATTGCCCTGAGACTAAAATTAGAAACCAGGTGACACTGTCATTACTGTGCTGCAATTATTCCGGGCAGCATTCCAGAGCTTATGACACGTCTTGCTGATTAATAGCCCTTTGATTTCCTCTGCTGTGTGGGTAACCCCAGCATTTGTCAATGCATTCACACGCCACGCGGTTGTGCTAATTGTGGCCGTAGTTAACTTTGTCATGCCTAATGTCTGCATGACGCGCATGTACTAAACTGACGCCAGTGGTTTCATTTGAACAGAAATTGAGTGGCAGCCCTTACAAGGGGGCGTGGCATTCGTGGCCTAAAGAGCGCTGAGCATGGTTCAAGGGAGGGCAAAGGCTACCACCCCAAACAATAAGTCACGAGAGTCTGAAAACGTTTATTTTGGGCCACTCAACATGGTCTCGAGTAATTTTTTTTCCTTCAGTCTGCGCATTGTAACTAAATCTCTCTCCGCTCAGGTTGTAAATAAATCGCATTCTGTGAATAAATCACTCTCTCACTAAGTTTAGAAGTAACTCAATCAATAAGTAAATCACCCTCACTCTTTAAAAACTCACCTTGAGGACAGGGGAGTTGGACAAATAGCACCAATGAGGCTCCTTGGATCTTTTGTTGAAAGCCAAAAAGCATTTTGGGAACATAAAAATGACCACCGATTTTTCTATTTGACAAATATGTCAGACAGGGATTTAAGCGCGCAACCGTCGCAGGCATCTAACGCACAATGGATGTGGCGCTCATTTCATTTGTGACAATAACTACCAAGGACGTCATTTGTGAGTCGCCAGTGGTCGCAACTGCGACCCCTGAGGGCTCCCTTGCTACCCCTGTGGTCTCCCTTGTTACCCCAGAAAAATAAGATTTTTTAGTTGTTGTTTTTTTAGGTGTAACCCCTGGGCTGTAGCCAGCACTATGTGACTATTTGTTTCTGGAGTGGCTGGCTTTCTTGTTCAGGCAAAAAAAGAGGGGGTTCCACAAGTGTAACACTTTGAGTAGTGACCCTAAATAAGAAAGAATAGGAAAAACAAATAATTTGTCTTTCTGGAATTCTAGATAATAATTGCTAGACTCATTAAAGGTTTATTTCAGGCACTCTTCCTAGGGTGAGTCACTGAATTAGTCTGTTCTTAAACACCTCAACTGAGCCTTTAATCCTTCTGAGGTTGATAAATGAGTACCAACACAGGTTGGGTGATATTCTATGTATATTTGTTCTTTATAAAGGCGTAAGTGCTATATAATAACACATAACGAGCATTTGGCCTTGGACGTCTACTTGCCTTCACAGTATTTTGGTAAAATGGGCCTATACACACTGATATTAACAATACATATGGTGATCCATTCTTGTATGAAATGTATGTCACATTATAGTGATATCGTAACCATATTTTTCGTACTGTACTTAAGAACAATGCTATGTGATGCCACTTTCTATTTTGTCAAGGGGTGAAAGGTTGTGTTTCATTGCTTCCCATGATGTCACTTCCTGGGATGTCATCAGAGGTGAAAGGTCATGTGATGTCACTTCCGCTACCCCAGGCTTTTTGGTGAACTGACGTCCCTGACAACTACCCTAACAGAATAATGTCTGCAAACACAAACCATGTATTCTCAGTTGGACAGCTTCAATGCTCGGCTTTGAGGGTTGGCGTGACCTACTTGAAGAGCAGGCGACTCCCCATTGGTCCGATACAGCCGTCGCTATCTCCTGGAGCGCGCTCTCTGGCTGCGCGGGAGAACCGCCTCCGGTGCCGAGGCAGCACCTCCCTTTGGACGGTGTTTATGGAGATTGCCAGGGCTCTGCCCAAGTTAGCCCCGGCCCAGTGAAAGGCCTGGTCGTGACACATAAGAAAGGGTTCACTGCTACAGTGTTTCTCCACCCCAAGAGGTCAATTAGACCAAAGCCCATTATTTTAAGGATTCCTTGTGACTCATATCCGGCTTGTTTTGCCGACGGTGGCATAGGTGCGACGGGGTAACGGCCCTCTTAGTTCTTTAGCAACGAGGGCATGGACCTCACTTTTCCCCATAGAGGTTTTTACAGGCGTTTCTTTCTGACAGTGCACCCAAAATCAGGCTGTGGGTGGTGTCAATGACCTTGGAGATAAACGGCCTTTAAGTCACGTGCTAGAACAGCACTTTTGGCAATGCTGGGATTTTGTGCAACATCCCATGTCAAATTCTTTGAAATTTGAGTGGTCAGTCCTAAAGCGGAAAGCTGCAAAGGCATCTCAGCAGGTTGAGTACATGTTGCTGAGATGTAATTGCTCAGAGCAGCCTGTAAATCCTGGGACTTTTTCAAGGTGTGTCTGAAGGAGGGGGATTTTAAATGCACTGTTTCGACTTCAGGAAGGGTTGGGCTCTGTTGCTTGTTCATATTCAAGGTGTGTAGGAAAGTGCAGGGGTTTTCTGCCCCCCTACTAATAATGAAAAATTGCCACCTTCGTGGGCTTGAAATGCTGAAGGGCAAAATTGGTCGCCACTGGCACTAAACCGGGAGCCAATTCAGAAATGGGCCATTAACAAAACAGAGGAATTAGTCATGTGAAAACTCGTCAATTGAATCATGATGAAGACTTTGGGGCTCGCTTTTGGCAGAGTAGAAGAGTCACTGTGCCCAACAGCAGATAGGGTGGCTGGACCAAGCACGTTGCCTGCCGTGTGTAATGGTTATTCCCATGCATGGGTTCGGAGCTTGCTGGACCCAGAAACCCAAGCAGCGGCTGAATAATGATGCCCAATGAGGCTGGAATACGCCAGGAGATGCTCAGGGTCAGGTGCAGAAGGGATGTGACTTAGCAGTGCGGGATGGACTGCCCCTTTTGGGGTGGGACCAAGCCGGATTTGCATGTAGTCTTTCCCCTTACTGTAATGGCTTGGCAGGCTGAGACCGGTGGTCTGGAGGGTTGTCCAGAGTAATGGCAGAGCTATGGTGAAGATGAATTCTTAACTTTCCAGCCTTCACCCCTTTGGTTTTGATTTAAGCACCCAGGTGTGAAGGCTGTGCCCAGATGTGGGTACAAAGCCTGCTGGGCCTAGAGATCCAGGCTACAACTCACCGATGATGCCCAATGAGACAGAACTATGTTGAGGGTTTCTTGTGGTCTTGTGCATCAGGGAAACGATCAAGCAGTACAGGCTGAACTGTGCCTTTTGGGTTGGGACCAAGACTGATTTGCATATGATCTGAAAGGTTGGCCCAAGCAATGTCAGAGGCCCAGGCCAGGCAGACAAGACTCTCTCAATTAGGATGCAGCCATTGGGTCACACAGCATAAGTGTGCATAGGGTGTACCCTCGGGCATTCGGCTAAAATGCGGACTTCAAACAATGTAAAATATCTCAGCAACATGTACTCAACCTGCCGAGCTACCTTTGAAGCTTTCCACTTTAGGACTGTCCATTCAACTTTGTGGAACAAAAATACATTTTATTTCGAGAAGCAAGGTATATTGATATTTTCTGCATTTTTTAAAAAGCCATTTATTCATTTCAAAAGAACATTTTCATTTTGTGAATTGCATGTACATATCGAGAATATTTGTTGTTATTATTAAGGGCAATAGGACTGCAAAATGGTGCAATCTGTGCTTTGCAAACATGATCTTATAAGCATACGTGGGGCTCTGGGTATGCGCCTGAGTCTTGAAGAGTCTTGTAAATCTAATATTATGGTCACAGGCAATTTACTAGGGTGAACCACATGCATAGTTTGCAACATGTTTTGCTATGCTTTGTTTTAATATGCGGTGTGTCGTAATGCTATGCTGTTTCACATTATGTTTTGCTGCACTATGCTGCGTGGTTATGCTATGCTTGGTAACGTTATGCGAAGTTTGTTTATGGTGTGAATTGCTACGCAATGCATGTATGTGCTGTAAATTCTTATGCATTATCGGATTACGGTCTGCCCAAAACTCAGACCTGTGCAACACTGCACACCCAGATAGTCCATGCCGGCTACAAGGCAACAGCAATGCAATATGAGCTGTCGCAGTGCTACAAGACAACAGGAACAGGAACTGCATTTGGGCGCTTTACAATTGAAAGGTAATATTAAATCACTGACACGTTTTAGGTTTAGTCTAAGGGGCCGATTCATGGAATTTTCTGCGTGAAAATTAGGGCACTTGCAACTGCACGCAAATCTGCCTTTGTCGATTCATGGAACCGAATGCGCTGTACTTTCCCTGGACTTGTGTGGATTTCGTGCTGGCTCGGCACGTCTGTGCGAGCCGTCGAGGGCCTTGCGCGAGACTCCAAGCAGAGCGTGGACGTGGTCTGCGCCAAGGGCTGGGAAGAGGGCGGACACCAAAAATGGGGAAGAACTTGCAAAGAAGTGGGTGTTCTGAGAGACGGCCTGGAGGCAGTCGCTCGCATGCCCACTATTGTGCGCAACGAGACGTATTCATGGATTCAATTGCGCAATGTCTCGGCATGGAAATGGCCACGCAAGTCCTTCATTCGATCTGCGAACCAAAGGCAGGCGTAAGTACACTTGCACGTAGGATTTTTAGCATGCAGGTGGGGTCGCATGTCAGACTTTGGGGTGCATGTACTCAATTGGGGTTCCGATGTAAGGTAGGGGTGCGCGTAAGCAGAGTAGCCGGGTGCAGGAACGTTTATGTGGGTTTGCACGCACATTTCCAGAGTTATTGCTGGGTTATGATTTTTTTACACGCATGTTGTCGAGTGCCGGGTACAGTTATGGTGAACTGCGCGCAGGGTCCCTGAGTCGCAGGCCTGCTTACGGGAGACCCCACACACTGTTTGAAGGGTGCGTGCGTGCATTCACGCCCAGGGGAGCGCGCAAAGGTAGCTGATCTGGCAGTTTTTTTGCTTTGTGTGTGGGCGTGTTGGGGACATTCCAGCCATGACTTGTAAATACGGTTACTTTGCTTGAACAATTCCATGAATCCGCGGGGCACTCCTTTTTTCTTCTGCGCGCAGGCTCGCGCAGTGTCCTTCTCGGCACGCGCCCCTTGCGTGATTTCTGCATGAAATTCCATGAATCGGCCCCTGAATTTTAAGTTCTCATGTATATGCACACATTTATATCCAAGTGCTTGTAGGCATGGGGGGCATATCACAAGGAGTTCAAGAAAGCATCTGACAAAAGTATTTTCCTGCAAGTGGTTAACATCGTTCCTCTCAAAAGCAGTCATTGTTATTCGCTAATCGCGCTTTGTTGATTTCACATGACAGGTGAACGAAAACTATTTTAAAATACCGTTAGTTGAAAAGCCGAACTCTCATAGGTCCCGCCCTTTTTGATTTTCACAAGCCATAGGTTGCAGTAAGGCGCTATACAAATATCAAGTTACATAAGAAGATGGCAACACATTTTTAGAGGGTATAGCTGGAAAAGAAGAATCTCCAGGAGCCAAGGAAAACAGACACTGTTTGCTCTGTGGGAGCAGCATGCTTGCTGAAACAGAGAACATCTAGCAGAAAGGCCGCCGTTTTGTGAGCTCGAACGCGCCTTGGAGGTAAACAGGCCAAACATCATTGCATCCGTCTTGTTGACCCTGATTTGGGTCTTGCTAGGAGTCGCAGCCTTCTCTGCAGAGCTGCGAGTCCAGCGTTCACACTATTGGGATCCCTAGGAACTTACTTTGTACTCATGTGGAAAACTGTTGGACTGAGAACACATACAGCCTGCTCGTTTAGAAACGCGGCGTTCACATCTCAAAGGTCCAGACAGGGGTGTTGCTAGGCCTGGAAAAGATCCGGGGCTATGCTAATTTTGGGACTGTCGGGACTGGGGGCTAGCTAGCCTTTTTGGTTGTAGCCCCTAAGCTTCTCGGCTATTAGTAGGTCGAGTGAGCTGGAGAATAGCTTGGAGGGAGATGGCATGTTAGGAGTGACACCCATCTAGTGGGTTTTTGCTTATTTACCTACCATCGACTGCCCATGCTAATCCTTGTAGCCATGCTCACCCACTACCTGCCCCTCCACGCCCAAAACACACCCTTGTGGGATCTCTTTGAAATAGCTCTATCAAGCAGTAACTTCAAACGTTTTCCTGACAATGTTAGTTCTAAGCTTTCTGCTTAGCTTAATTGCAGCTATGCATGTGTTACCGGTGTAATATGTGTCTTAAGCAAGCATGCCTTCAGCCACTTGATGTATATCTGTTCCTTGCAGAGGTGTATTGTTAAAAACAAACATTGGCAAAGCCACATTTTTGTCCCGTGTACAGGTATTACATTGGAATTTGCCTGGCACTGCTATTGCCTGCACTGGTAATCGCACTATATCTATCTTTTGGTCAGATAGTACAATTATGACACTGTCTGGCAAACGCCTACACAACGCAAAAAACAATTGGCTTTGCCAATGCGTGTATACGTGTGGTAGGTTCTGCTTGGTACTGTGAGTAGTGGTGAAGGCCCCATTCTTGCGTGCCACATTGAGGCCATCAAACTCATTTTTTTGTACTTGTTATGGTTTTTCTCATTGGGATATCCGGTTGACCGATACACACATGGCACCACCCAGCGCCAGTCAGTCAACCTGCCCTTGTGCTTTCTGCGTGGCTTCACCGGTGCATTCTACAGTGTCTGCTCATCATCAATATTTCCTCAATTGGTCAACACTGCTCTCTGAGGTGTGTGTGGTTACCTCCTGGTTTCCTTGATTTTCAGATGTGTACATTAAGATACTTCTGTATAGTATTCTAATCAGTATTTGTAAAAGGACACAGAATTCACAACACTTACATTGCCCGCTTCATGAACTGAAACGTATCCAGGTGATAACAGACGTGATTACCCAACGCCATTGGTGTTCGTTATGTCAACTTTGGAAGGGCGACATGTTAAGTGGGCCTGCCAGGACTCACACCTGAGAAAGTGGGGCCCACGAAGATGTTTATGTTTATTAGGTTTATATAGCGCTTTAATCCAAAGATATCTGCCATAGATGCATTCATCCACTGCACCATTTCACTTTAGTATTGTGTACAAAACAGTCTTAACTTTATTACTGAGTGCCACGTAATGGCATCACCGTTTTATACCAGGTGTAATTATTCCACTATTTTGTGGTACTTTATCAACCGTGGCTCAGGCATTTCTGCCGGACACTAGCCCGTTTTGAACTTATTTTGCAGGCTCCACCAATAGAGTTGTCTTGTTGCGTAAAAGTGTTCAATTTGTAGGATGCACCAATGTTCATATTTTATATATCAATTTCCTCCTCTTCTGCAATGGGTTGTGGTTGTTAGAAAGGTATATTCTGGGTATTAGTACGATTTCTAAATCACATACATGGTGTTTTCTGGTATACAAGCTCTGCATCTAGAGGTGAATAACTCTGTGATCAACTGCTAAGAAATGCAATTTTCTTTCTGTGTACGCCCATTCTGATACAGAAAAATTGTTTTTGTCGACATTTGTGGGTCTGTCTAATGGGTATTCCTATGCTGTGTTTTTTCTAAATTCAGTTAATACTATTGTTATGTTATGTGTCGCTTTATTGCACCAATTTGCCAGTGACATTTCCATTGGGCGCTTTTTGCTAATCCACTTCTCTGGACTGCAGTGCACTTTGATCTGAGTGATGGACCGGGATGCCCTCCATCCCACAGGAAATACACGAGTGACATGCGCAATGGGAAGCAATCGGATTCTAGTCTTACTCTCTCCTTTGTCTGATCCATGCATGCCATGTGAGGCAATGATCTCACTGCTATCATAACCCCGGAGGGCATTCTGCACATGGAGGTAAATGATTTCTAGGATATTGGAGTGTAAATGTTCAGTGGAAAACCAAGATAATTCTACTGGTTAAATAAAATAGTCCAACAAATATCCAGAAGACAGCAATAACTACCAGTTGCCAGCAGTAGAACAAAACTAGAATGGCAGATGTTTTGTGCAAAGTATTATTGAGTTGTGTATGAAAGCACATGATGCCACGTCCTGTAATGTGAAGTGGCGAAAGGTCGTGTGCCACCACTTCCTGTGATGTCACAAGAGTGTGGGGTCAAATGACATCACTTCCTGTGATGTCATTGGGGGCGGCGAAGGGACGTGCTGGTGAAATGACGTCCCTGTACTTATGTATAATGTAAATATGTATACATTTGGCTTGTTGGCCTTTTTGACCTCCTTACAAGGATGGTTGATAGAATGCAGTGAAAAGGCCCATGGCATATTCAGCAATTACACATTTGCTCTTCAAGTTAGGCCATATCAAAACTGTCCTGATGTTTGCCTGGAATACATTTTATTAGCACCGATACGGAACAGGACGTTTTTAAATTCACCTTAATTTTCTAAAAGTCATCACACGATTGCAGGGGTATAATAGGCATGGCACAGGTTGAGCAGGGCACATTAGCAAGAGTTTCCAGGCTTATTGCCCAACAATATGTTGTTGACTGTGCCTCTCTACATCCCTGGTGGTGCTGTGTAGTCCCACTACCAGCCTGTGTGCCCGGTGACCTCTACATTCGTTTCAATTTGCAACAGGACCTTGGCATGGCCTATGCAGCTCTACATTCTGGTGACACCCTCACTTGTGGGCACTGTCATTAAAATGGGTATCTTTTCCAAAAGAAAATTGTTCACTAAGGGCTACCTTGATCATTCCAGGGGTGTGCAACCTGTGGCTCTTGAGATGTTTTGGATTACAGCTCCCATGATGCCTCACCATTGACTATACAGCCAGATGGGAGTTGTAGTCCAAAACCCCGGAAATGTGTGAAAGGTCATAAGCAGGGTTTCTTTGTTTGTAACACTTGACATGAGTTCTCAAACATCTCACCTGTGGGATGTTTTCGGGTTGTCATCCAGTAGCCATTGTTTTCCTGTTTTGCACATTCAGCCAGTTCTTTAGAGCCATTCACATCGAGCTTGTTGGGTTCCCATTTTGCAAAGTTAAGCAACACCCACAGTTATAAAGTAACCTTTTCCACGCCTTGGCAGAGGTACAGAGAACACAGTACCAGTGTTGTTTTTGAGCAAATGCTTCGCTCAACCAGTACTGCCACTGCTGTTTTTATCAGAGGGTAAATATTGCTCCATTATCAGAGGGTAAATATTGCTCCAGAGCCCGAAGTGACAGAAATCTGCGTGATGCTTCCTGTCCCATAACATCCCTCTCTGTATATGGCGCCACAAAGGCGTCTATTGTAATACTGCAATGCTGAGTTCCAGCGATACCCTCTTGCGTTTTACTGGGACTGACAGGTGGATGTTTTATGCGTGGCTCTCCCAAGTCCTCCCTCGGCTTAATGGCATTGCCATGTATCTTTATTGCAATGTTGCCTCGTGATTGTTTCTCATAAGCAAGTCGTGGATAAACATGTAGTGATGAAATGACTACTTTTGCCGATCAGATAGCGCAGCGAGTAGAGTGCTTGCTTTGACATCTGTGCAGAGCCTGCAGTCGCAGGTTCGAATCCCGGCAGGGTCATACTCAGCCTTTTATCCTTCCAAGGTCGATACATAAGCACAACACACCATGGGTAAAAATAAGCTGCGCTCAGATACCTGGGGTTTGTAGCGCTATATAAATGCAAAAAAATATATACATATGCTGCTCCGCAGGAATAAATGGTTGTGTAGTGGCTACACTGCCTACTCAGTCCCACACCACTACTAAACAAGCAGCGATCCCAGTCATAAAGGTGGAACAGGCACAGCCTAACAGGTACGCCTCCTTCTCCTCTTTTGGTAAAGTCAGCCATGGGCAGGCTGTGCTCTTCAGAAGGTGAGTGAGCTTATACAGTTGACATGCAAACAAGTAAAGAACGGTGGTATCAAAACAAAAGAAAATGGCCAACCAAGGCATTATAAAAATAGAGACTTTAATCAAAACAATCAATGCACACAACTAATAAAAGCACTAAGGACCCACCCTGTAAAGGAAACAGAGAGAATAGTGACTTTGAGAACAAAGGGGACTCTGGTTGATGAACAGGATGTTCAGGCAATATCTATGATCAAAAATGTTTCTTTTAAAAGGCAGAGAAAAGAAGCTTTAAAGTCACTATGGTTCTTAACGCAGCCAGTGGGCAGTGCCTCTTAAAATACATTTTGGATCTTGTCATTAAGATTCAACAAGGTTGAACCAGGATTCTAGGTGCTTTACTACTATTGAGCTGGCGTCCGGAGGTCAAGTCGTGCGTTCTCGATGGCGAGTCATCATTGTGTCAGCTCCAGCTGGTGAGAGCATAATAGCATTAGCTTTTTTATATTTTTGTTACATAAAATGATGCAGGTAATTCTGTGTAAAAAAAGGAGATCTGCTAATCAGTATCCTTTGCATAAATGTTCCATGTCAAAATTGTACAAACATGTGCCAGTGCAACAGGGCAGGTTCAAAGGTAAAATGTACATTCCTAACTGCTGCTGGATCACTAAATCCTTGCAGAAAGAGGTGGATTTTAACTGTCTGCACCTCTAATCTAAATCATGATAATTGTATAACCTAGTTAGTCTGGTGGCCCCACAAATCTGTAAATATAAGCCATACCCAGTTGTGGCACTGTGGCTGCCAGGATCACACAATTAAACCACAACCTCAATTTGATATCACACTAGTGTCAGCTGTGTGAGAAGGGCCCCGCTATGACAGGACTGATGTGTATTAGTGTCTGGTCCGACTGACTCCACAACCGCTTTGTGGGAGCACTGTTACCCCCACTAGGAGACCTTGTGGGGGCTGGTGCTTCAAAGGCAGCGCTGACATAATAAAACAACACTCATACCAGGGCACTGGCCACTGCAATCCATTTGAAGCCTGCAGACGTGAGACGGGGGGAAAGAGTTAGAGCAGCCAGAAGGGAGAGGTGGGCTGAGAGAGGGGCACCACCATCCTGGTTTCTGTAAGGGCTCTCTGCCACTTCCTAGGTATTCTGGCTTTGACGTCAGAAGGCAAAGGGCACTTGTTACAGCAGCCTGTATTGGACCCCTTCCAACAGCAGTGCATTGAACCAATACACCATGCCCTTTTGCATTTACAAGGCCTTCCTTGATTCATCCTTGAACTCTGAAGACAAGAAGGATTCACAGGACCGATTTTGATAGTACATTCTACTCCAAAGTCCTCTGCCCAAGAGGTAAAGATAAAAGGCATCGAAGGCTGATGGAAGCTCTGTCCCCTAACCATCCCCAAGGAACAGTAGTGGTGACCTGCTATGGAGCAAGGCCTCTCTGCTGGCTGGAATATGGGCCCCGCTCACTGGAGGCAAAGCGTCCCCTGTTGGGCCAGCCAAATTCCTGGAGTCGACACGCAGAAATAAAAGACTCACCTTTTCCTGGAGGCCATGGATCGCCCCACCCCTAGCAATCCAGAAATCCACCAGCATCTTGGAATCCTGTTTCATCACCTCGAGACTCCTTTAAGCCAGATCAACTGCACTAAATGAACTGCAAGCCACCACAGGACCTGCAGTGCTGCTTTTGGCACTACAGCAACTTGAGACTGCTTGGACTGCTTGCTGCACTTCAGGCTGTCTAGATGCCAGCACAACCCTTTGGAGCACACTGGCTCCTCTGGACCTGATTGCAGCCTCGACATCGTGGGAGCAACTGACTCAAGCACTGACTCAACTGCTGGAAGCTATTGACTCGCCTGCTCTAACGCTGACTTGATCCAGCAAAGCCATCATCTTGCTGCTGACTCTACAGCGGCCCCAAATCCTTGGAAGCCATCGTCACGCTGTCCTGAATGCCAACCTGATCCATCAGGAGCCGGCACTTTCAAACCGACTTGATGCAGACCTCCTGTGGTATTGCATCGACTCAAATGTCTAGGCATCAGCTCCACTGCAGCTAAAGTGGCCAGATGCCGGTATGCCTGCAACTTGATGAAAGCATCAAGCAGGGCTTCTGGCCAATCCAGAAAGAGTTTCTTTTCAGACAGGTATTTTTCTGGTTGAGATTGTGGTTGGTCCCAGAGCTGCAAATATATCGGGATGCTACATCCCACCTTCTGGAGCCTGAGGGTGGCAGATCTTTGCCTTGGTTTCAGCACATTAAAAATCTGTTGGTGCAAATGGAACTGGGAGATCTCTGGCAGAACCCCCAGGGAATCACCAAGGGTGATTTACCCAAATCAAAAAACATCTCCCGGAGACTGATTGAGGCAGAGTTAATCAATGATTGCATGAGAGTAACATCAAGTATTACTTGTCTCACAAGCCAACTATGGGGCTCCCATTTGCACATAGCCTTTACATAAGGGTTAGATTTTCTCAATTGAACTTGGCATACCGTACCGAAAAATGGTCTCCTGATGAAAATGAGAGTGTACAGTTTGTGGACCAGGGTTGAAAGAAGAAATGTCAGCCTTTTTGGAACAGTGCTGGCGCCCCTGAGGTTGAAAAATAAAGAAGAGCTCTAATTTTGGTGATCAGAGATGCTGTAACTAAGGGTTGCCACAGAGGCTGACCTGTGCTCGAACATAGACTGAAACAAGATGTCCCACAATAAGGAGACCAATGAGACCACTTAAGTGTTTAGAACTAAGTCGATTCAAATAAGAGCCCTATAAGAATTGCATAAAGAAAAAAGAGATTTGTGACTTATCGAGCATTCAAACTGACCAGTTGCACAATTTTTGAATTCTTGTTCGTGTTTGTTCGGTGAAATAGTGAATTAACTATGTTTATGCATTATTTTTTTCAGTGCTATATACTGCACAACAATACATTTCCACAAATTTGTATACATACAAAATACAAGTCAGTCTCTATCATTCATGCTTCAGAGAAGCGCAACTTTGGGACATCTAGTTTCAGTTTGTGGACCAGCTAAGGAATGTTTGCTACATTTCATCTTCTTTTGCCAGGGCTATCGAGTAGCTCGATGTACGTTTTTAAAAACAATATGTAACATGTATGGTATACATTGTATACTTAAATGAAATTCTGAATGTTAGCATGTGCCACACTTAGATGGAATTCTTAACTTTAGCCTGCGTCGCATGTAGATAGGATTATGAATGTTAGCATGCGCCACACTTAAATGAAATTGGGAATGCTAGCATGTGCCACACTTAGATGGAATTCTTAACTTTAGCCTGCGTCGCATATAGATAGGATTATGAATGTTAGCATGTGCCACACTTAAATGAAATTGGGAATGCTAGCATGTGCCACACTTAGATGGAATTCTTAACTTTAGCCTGCGTCGCATATAGATAGGATTATGAATGTTAGCATGTGCCACACTTAGAATTCTTAACTTTAGCCTGTGTCGCATCTAGATAGAAATGTGAATGTTAGCATGCGCCACACTTAGATGGAATTCTTAACTTTAGCCTGCATCGCACCCAGATAGAAATGTGAATGTTAGCATGCGCAACACTTAGATGAAACTGTCAATGTTACCAAGTGCCACATGGAAACGTGATCACTAGCCTACCTCGCATATAGATAGGATATTGAAGATTAGCAAGTGCCACACTCAGATGGAATAGTGAATGATAGCGGGCATCACACCTAGGCATAATTGCAAGGACAGCAATGCCAAGTAACCAATCCACTAACAATTTCAACCCTCTGCATACACCTCTCAAACTCTATCCAAACACAGCCACAAGCCTAAAACACAACAATCCCCACAAACTTCACTACACTGCAACAACAAAACAAACCACACATGGACACGCACAACAGCACATGATAACTACCGACCGTAAAACACCCCAAGCCCAGCCAACAGACCCACCGGGCTGAGGCTGCCAACAGCACATCACTGCTCTCTTGCACTTTTCCAGCTTATTCCCACTAACTCACTCCCCCCTTCCCTTTTTCAGAGCCGCCAGAGCACTCCGGTGCTGATAGTGCGCGGTACAAATATCCTTTAACATTAACATTAACGTTGTATAAGTCTCGTGCTCCAACTTTTTGAAAACTGTGATGCTATGAAAGTGGTTTATTGTGTGGCAAGTTATCTCGCCCAGGCTTGGCAAGTAAGGGCGAAAAACATAAAAGTTGGAAACTTGTGCTATGATACTCGAGCACTTTCCAGCCTGTCTGCACTTTATGAGTCTGTTAAACGACACGTTAAATGGTGCTAAACTAATGTGGATTGTACCGAGCACATGATTTTAGAACCTATTCCAGGTTTTAGCAATGATTTTTATACTATATATTTATTCTTTAGTCACAAATGAATTATGTTTTTTGATTTATTGTAACTTTTCTGTTCCCAAAATGTGTATTAATGGCAAATGACTATATTGTCGAATAGCAGCCTACTGCACTGAGCTATCCTTCCCCTTGAGCTTTCACCAAAGAACCTGACTGTGCTGGGTGAGACTACAAGGGGGAGAAGGATGGGCAGTCTGCTTCAGTTCATGCTGCTCATCCGGGCCAAGGCTTAGTATAAATTCTGCGCTGCCGCAGTAGGATCCCTAACCATAGAGACAGCGTTTTCTGTGAGCTCTGCCAGTCAGCCAAAAGAGGGAAAAGCTGTAGCTTGAGAATAAAGAGGAACGTCCAGGGGTAACTCATGTTTGTAGCTCAGGTCAGCAGAGTAATGGAGGACATTGACAGGTGAAATGTGCCAACTCTGGAAAAGGTCCTCCTACCTGCGGAGATCCGTTATAATTAGAGCAGTGTGGGTACAGGTGGAGCATTGATCCAGCCTGGCCCCTTAACAGGGCCATCAAGAGGGAGGTGCAGGGGGGGCAAACTGCCCCGGGCCTCGCACTTGCGGGGGGCCTCGCAGCCCCCTCTCCTAAGTGGAAGGCAGCACAGTCTCCCGTGTCATTTATTCACACGGGGGACTGTGCTGTCTGCTCTCTGCCCCAGCAATGATTTAGCTGTTTGTTGCGAAGCCGTTTGGCTCCGCAACAAACAGCAAAATAATGAGAGACAGCAGGGCTCAGAAGTGGGCTCTGCTGCCTCCCGTCATTCAGCTGAAAACGTGGACATGCTGAATGACAAGAGAGGACTCCTCTCCTGTCAGTCAGTGGGTTCACGTTGCTCAGCGTGACCACGCTGACTGATGGCAGAGGAGTTCTCTCTTGTCAGTCAGTGTGTTCACGTTGCTCAGCATGACCACGCTGACTGACAGGCGAGGGCTCCTCTCCTGTCAGTCACTGTGTTCATGTTGTCAGCATGATCACACTGACTGATGGGAGAGGAGTTATCTCTTGTCAGTCAGTGTGTTCACGTTGCTCAGTGTGACCACGCTGACTGAGGACAAAGGAGTTCTCTCTTGTCAGTCAGTGTGTTCACGTTGCTCAGCATGACCACGCTGACTGACAGGCGAGGGCTCCTCTCCTGTCAGTCACTGTGTTCATGTTGTCAGCATGATCACGCTGACTGATGGGAGAGGAGTTATCTCTTGTCAGTCAGTGTGTTCACGTTGCTCAGCGTGACCACGCTGACTGAGGACAAAGGAGTTCTCTCTTGTTAGTCAGTGTGTTCATGTTGTCAGCGTGATCACGCTGATTGGAGAGGAGTTCTCGCTTGTCAGTGTGTTCACGTTGCTCTGCGTGACCACGCTGACTGATGGGAGAGGAGTTCTCTATTGTCAGTCAGTGTGTTCACGTTGCTCAGCATGACCACGCTGACTGACAGGCGAGGGCTCCTCTCCCGTCAGTCACTGTGTTCATGTTGTCAGCATGATCACGCTGACTGATGGGAGAGGAGTTATCTCTTGTCAGTCAGTGTGTTCACGTTGCTCAGTGTGACCACGCTGACTGAGGACAAAGGAGTTCTCTCTTGTCAGTCAGTGTGTTCACGTTGCTCAGCGTGACCACGCTGACTGAGGACAAAGGAGTTCTCTCTTGTTAGTCAGTGTGTTCATGTTGTCAGCGTGATCACGCTGATGGGAGAGGAGTTCTCTCTTGTCAGGCAGCATGTCTACGTCTCGGCTGCGTGGATGCTTTTTAAGGGTTCATGGAGGTAAGGTAAGTGTTTTTTATTTTAAATTAAAAGTGTATATGTGTATTTAAATTAAGTTAGTATGTATATGTGTATTTATGAATGCATGCATGCATGTTGGTGTTTGTGTCAATGCTGTGTTTGGTTTATGTATTCATGCATGTATGGAGTTGTGTAACTGGTGGATGAATGAATGGGTGAAAGTGTTTTTTGTGAATGTGTGTTCAGCACCACCCCTAAATGTAGCCGCCCTGTGGGCCACTTGATTAAGGGGTGGGTTCATGGCATCAGAGGTGCACCTAGGCTAAAATGTCAGGGGGGAAAGGGAACTAACACTTCAAATGTTGGGAGAGGCGCTAACGTCAGAGGCTGTGATGAAGGGGCAAACGTCCTTGTGTGGGGGCACCTTTCCACATTTCGAATGAGACTATTCTGGTAAAGCTTCAATGTTACAAGCAGCTACCTTTTGCCTTCATTTCTGAAACGTCACACTTAAGGACTGCTGTGAGAATGAGATGTCTCATGTCACCACTTCCCTTCTAATCACTCCCCTGGCATGCAAGTGCTAACCCCACATCACGATTTCAATTACCTAAAAATGTATGGATATGAATGCAGGTGCTAACAGTGACATGCTTTAGGCTAGTAATTGCAAGGTGCATATGAATGCAGGTGCTAACAGTGAAATTACGTCTCATGGCTCTGCTAATCCCTATGGCAATTCTCACAAAGTTCCTGCCCTCCCCACCCAAAACACCTCCTCACTGGAACTCTTTGAGCTAGCTTTAAACATGCCTTGCCATCAAACTTTGCCCTCAATGTGCCTGCAAGTGTATCCTCAAAGGAGTCTTCTGAGAGTTCATGACTTCATTGGAGTTGTAAACACGTAACTGGTGTAATAAAAATGTCTTAATCAGGTCTGCCTTTGGCCACTCAATTTAAAAACACCATGCATGTCTTTCGCTGAAGTTCTTTTAAAAATAAGCATTGGCAAGGCCAACAGTTTTGGCTTGTGTATAAGTATCAGGCATTTACCAGGCACTGCTATTGGCTGCTCAGGTACTCAAACCATTTTGCACTGGCACTATCAATGGCCAGCTAATACCAATACAGGAGTGACTTTCCCATGCCTACACAAATGCCCAAACTGTTAGCATTGCCAGTGCTCTTTTTGCTTTACCCTTGATGCACAGGACTATGCATCAAGGTTGAAGCAAACATACTACTTGGCTAAATTGGTCCACATTGAATGTAGGCCAATCTAGCCAGTAATAACACTTATGGTACACAGTCAGCCTGGATATACTTTCTGTGGCATGGCATTTTTACTGGCTGAGACTGCGTACATGGTAATAATGGCATATATTGATACAGCCTGCATGGACATAATTAGAACAACCAGCATGAATATATTTTTATACTAGCATATCTCGCGTGGAAAGGCAGCATGAAATGTATTGGAAAATGTTCCTATGCACAATTTGTGATTTGCAACTATTGGGAATTTCCATGTGCTTCCATACAAAACTAATTGCAAACTGTATGGATTTCTACCCAATTTTGCAAAGAAAGTGCTATAAAATGCATACTTTTAACCCAATGATTCAAACATTTTCTTGGGAGTGAGAACCCCCCTCAAGCAACCCTTGTTTGGTTTGGCCTCCCTCACTGTGCTCTGTTGATCCTGCCTAATTGGCACAAACATTTAAGCCTCTTAAGTTCACAAATGTACCAGCATCCACTGTACATCGTTTGTCACTGTGTATGATGTGTGTTTTAATGGAACACAGGGGCAGGGTGCTCCTTAATGATATGATATGGCATTTATAACATGCCTGTACACAATTGTTTCTAGGCGCGACAAGGCAAGGAGTGAGAAACAAAAGACTAGGACAAAACACAGATCTTACTAGGCCTTGTGTCATTCAGATCGATCAAGAGCAGGGAAGGGGGAGGGGAGATGTGCCGAGGAGGGGGTAGGATGCAGAAGTGCAGGAACAAAGGAGAAACGAGAGTGCAGCCAACGGGTGGCAAGTGTGGGTACTCATAAGTGCAGCCAACGGGTGGAGAATAAGTGCAAGAGCGGGGACTGTTGGGTTACAGATACAGACCACAAGTGTAGGGGAGCCAAGAGGCAGTGCGGGATTGAAACAGGACAGTCAGGGACCTGGGCCCGAATTCAGAGCTTGACCAGGTGACCAGTGCATAGATTTCTCGAGTCTCCTGTTTGCGGATGTGCTGCCGCTGGACGAGTGCAAAAAAATGTAAGGGGGCCTCACCAAATGTTTTGCCCCGGGCCTCACCACATCTTCTGACAGCCCTGCCCCTTAACCCTAATGGAAGGTGAGGACAAGTAAAGCGGAAGGTGGGTTACATAGAGTAGAGTCAGGCGCAGAGTGGGAGCCATGGTAGCCCCAAACACTGCCAAAGCGCAAGAGAGACATGAGCAGAATCAGGGAAGGGGTCAAGTGTGGACAAGGCAGCCAAGCTTGACACTGGATGCACCAGCAAAGAAAGGGAACAGGGAACCAGCAGAACTTCCAAAGGTTGTTGCCAAACAAGTGACTTGCTCTCCCATTCCCTATGTAGGCGTTACTGCCTTCTGTGACCCAGAAGTAGTTCCCTGCATCTTTCCACCAGAGGCGTTAGTTGCCCTGGTCGCCATCTTGAACTGCCGTCCACTCCTCGGTATTGTGCATGCAATCCGCTTGCACCTTTAAACTTCCTTTTGTTTCTTGGCACTGCATTTCCATTCCCACTTGGCACACACTCTCCAATTCATCTGTCCCTTTCAAACCTAACACCTCATGCCTCCGAACATGGTAAGTCGCATGCAGATGTACGTGTAAACTGGCATGAATCCAATTAGAAATGTTTCAAGTTTATGAACAATCACGTTTGATGGCGACCACAAATAAAACGTGTAAACCAAAAGACTGTGACCCATCAATCGAACTCACTGCTGCTACAGGTTGGAGCGATCCCACGTATCTGGCCTTCTGGTTTCAGCCGGGCCTCCACAAAAATATTTGTAAATCTCAAAAATCACATGTTTATCCACTCAGGCCTCCCTTCTTCTCCCATTCCCCTTAAAGAACTCCCCAAATTCCCAAGTACACATGATTAAGATACTATATTCCTCTATAGGCTACACGAGTAAACATCATTGTGGGTTTCACAAAATATGTGTGCACGTGTTCTGGATAAAATGTTGCATTATATGGTGTCCATTTTCACATAGATTTGAAATAATGCTAATTATAGACTGAATAGGGCCTGGGCTAGGGGTCAAGAAGAGAGTTAAGGAGAATAACTTGCATTATTGACCGGCACCAGGGCCATGAATGGGCCACCTCTGTCACGCCCTCGCCCCCTCTCCTTCCGTTACCTGCTGCGGTTGCTCCTCGTGTTGTTCATACTTTGAGTGGTCTCGGTACCCGTCTCTGTATTTTCAGAGAGATTACAGAGCAGTCCCATAAGAGTAGTTACAGACTACAGTTTGATGAATCAGAATGGCTGCAATGCTCTGAGCATTCCACGACTGTGCTATTATGCATTTTGGGATGTGCTTGACTAATAGAATGTATTCAATAATGTATTATGTCAGTCGAATAACTGCCATGAACGATCCTTCCCAGACGCGCCTTTTCTATTCAGGAGGTCCAACCGGGACATGGAGCGCCTCAAGCTGCTGGAGGTGTACTCCAGAGACCTGCTGCAGACCGATGCCAACGTTTCACAATGCGAGGATGTGACGCAGTTCTTTATGCCGCAGACGTGTGACTTCAATCCATCCTTCCATGAAGACAGGTATGGCCCAGAGGCATGCAGAGACTTGTGTTCGTTTGTTTTGGGTGATTTAGCAGTGTCATGCTGCCTTCTAGCTGTTTCCGAATGTAATAAGGCAATGTTTCAATGGAAAAAAAAGAAAAGGATCCTAAAACCACAGTAAAACAGGGGGGAATATCAGTGCGCCACATGGTCTGGGGCCTTAGAATCCTATGAGGACCTGGAAGTCGGGCAGCTCATCCATAATGATGTGGGGGCACCGACCCATTAGTACCCTCGCACATCATGGAGGAGCTGCCCAGCCCAGTAGAAACACAGAACGTTCCCCAAGGTGCTATTGCAGTCGAGGAGAGTACTGCTTGGCTGGCTTAAACTGTGAAAGGGAAACATGTTTCCCTTTGACAGTTTAGTTCTCCGCATGCATGGCCAATGGACCATGCAAGGCCAGGGTATTTTGCTTCCCAAGCCTTGCATGGCCAATTGGGGATGCACGCTGGGGAACTGTATGTTTCAATGTGGGAGGGGGTACTTCTGCACCCACCCACACATTTAAAAAGATTGGGGCACTGACATTGGAGTGCTCCTGTTCATCCTGCACATGAGTCAGAGCCTTTGGTGGAGGTGCCAGTAGAGCAGAGCAGAGTCCGGAACGAGGCTGCAATTAAGATGTATTTTATTATGTATTATTATGTAATGTGTTCGTGAATGAGGAGGTGTATTATGTATGGGTGCATTTGTGAATGGTGTGTGAATGTATATGCACGTGTGCTTGTCCTAGGCAGGGGATCTGATTTTGGTAGGCGGGGGTGTGTGTATAGGATCAGCTGCATTCTTTACTAGACATCTATCAAAAATGCCCAGTAAAAAATGCTGTTGCCAAAGCAAGAGTAAGTGTTATTGTGTGGCTGCACTGGCATTTTCATGCAGCCAGTCTAGCAATTTCTCTCTATGGCATGGCATTTTTTACAGGGAATCTATAATAAACCAAGCATTATGTGTTACCTGGCTAGACTGGCATTTTGGTACAGACAGTCTAGCCATTGTTTACTTGCCATCTATGATACAGCAAACATGGTATGTTTCACTATGTGTCTAGCCTGGCTTTCAGACTTCTAGTCTTAACAAGGCCTAGATTGTTCAGTTACTGAATATTAGTAGGGCATGTACCCCGGGATATCTGGCTATGGATGCTGCTTGACACAAAAAGGCCGGGTTGAACGGGGACAAAAAAACAAGCCCGGTCAACAAAGAAGACGGCCGGCCTTAGAGAATCACAGTTTGCTACTTTTCACAACAAAAAATTTGAGTAGTAAATGGAAACCACATTTTTAATTAAACTTGGGCCAAATATTGAATTTAAAATAACTTTGGTTTTGTAATATTTGAGAACACACACTGGGCCTCATTACGACCTTCGTGGAACGGGTTAATGGGCTCCGCTAATGGAGGCGGACCCGTTAAACCCGTTCTGCGAAATTAAGAGGTCCCCTCGGGGGACCCGGTAATGACGCCTGGTAAAACCAGGCGTCATTACCGGGTCCCGCGAGGGGTAGAGGGAACTAACAACGGGCCGGTCGTAATCGGCCCGTTGTTAGCTCCCTCTCCCATTCCCATTGAGCCCTATGGGGGCTCAGATGGGAATGGGGAAGGTCCGTGCCCAGGTTCCCAGAGGGAAGAATTACCAGGCCCTCCAAACTCGGAATGGCCCGGTAATTCCCCATTCTGGAAACCCGGTAAAGGAGCCCGGTTTGGCGGCAGCCATGGAGCTAATAGCTTCATGGCTGCCGCCAAACTCGTAATGAGGCCCACTCTCTCTTTCACTTCAAATAATTTGTTACAGATTCTGTTGTAAACCACAACAAAACAGGTATATCCGTTTGTGTAATGTTCTCATTGTTCCTTGCTGCAAGGTGAGTCTAAGCCTAAAATCACACTCAAAAAGCTACTTCGATTTTCGATCACAGAGGAAAGATTGAAAGCGCCGCTTCTCAATCTGTCTGTGTAATAGTTAACTAGATTACAGATATAAAATCAGCCGTTGGTAGATTAGGCAAGTGCATGCCATGTTTACGTGGATGTCCACGTTTGGTCCACTCAACTGTGTACACATGCCTCTGACGATGAATCTGAATTTCTTCTTGTCCACAAGTTACCATTTTATATATATGGTACCTTCCTAAACTGAAGGAGACTTGGAGCAGTCTGGATTGCCACCAAGATGGAGTTCCAGAGGACCGCAGCATAGCAAGAGAAGGACTAACTCTGCTGCTACCCCACTTGTAATGCTGCAGTAAACCCGCGGGACCAACTGATGGCAACAATAAACGAGTTTGGCGGTAATTCCCGAAAACTCGTAATGAGGCCTAATATACCATAGCCAGCATCACGAAGGTTAGGCCTTCACCAGATTTTAGTCCCACCAACACTGCATCCAGCGGTCGCACTGATTGGGGAACTATATTCAGGATGCGCATCCCCACACTGCGCAGTGCTAGAAGCATGGGCACGGTGAAGGGAAGTAATGCCAAATGCCGTTGGAAACTTTGTCCACTCACTCCTTACTGTATCCGTAACCCCGCCCGAACCTCCTAAAATAACCCTTTGTGAGGCTAATTATGGTGTGACAGTGTTTATTCTAGGGTATTGTCTTGGAACACATGCCCCAATATACTGAGAGCAGGCAGGCTACAGTTCACCGGTGTAGTTAATATGTGTGATTATGGGAGTATTTTGGAACATTGTATCCTCATGATGCCTGTCACTCTATATCTCAACGTCCGTTTGTTTTGGTTGGATGTCCCCCAGTGCAGGGCAATTGCGGGATGATTTTTGTATATTCCTGTAATTATTTTTTAAATGTGTTGTACCTGTTTTGTAAAGCAAGAACTTTGTCTATGTATAATTTTGCATCTGCGCTTCAGTATTTTTCAAACAGAACTCTGATGTCATTTATATCTTCTGTACCTTTTGCTATGAAACACGTAATGTTGAATGGTTGTTTCACCAGATAAATGTCCGTTTCTAAAGGTTTCTGCCGTGTGTATCTGGTGCGTCATCGGTAAATTGCTGACACGTAATAGTTAACTCCCTAGTATGGCTGTAGTTGACTGAACCACATGAAAGTGTTGGGCTCTACTGATTTTTGGTTATGTATTTTAAGGGATTCAGCCAGGTATGGGGTGGCCAGAATTTTCGCGGTCTTCCCGCACATGCTTGATGATTGCAATTCCACCAGAATCGTCATGTATGTGTGGTATGTGCGAACACTGCATGCAGACTCTGGCCATCCCCTGTGTAAGGTGCGAATAACATAAAAATCAAGGCAAAGCCATTTTGCCCCATGGATTTTAACTGCACCTGCACCTCCCTGCATGACAGTGAATATGCTACCATGGGGCAAATATGACAAGCTGGTCATTAGAAGACCTTTACATACTCTAGTTCAGGGGTCTTCGGCCTTAGGCGCTCCATAGTTTTGAACTACAATTCTGATCAGCCCTAGCCAGCAAGTCAGCATAGTCTATGGTGAGGGATCATGGGAGTTGTAGCCCTGAACATCTGGAAAGCCACAGGTTGCAGACCTCTGCTCTAGACTCACTGCTCTCTCTAGGGCTGTCATCTAAGAACGTGGGTAACAGACGACCAATTGGAGGTCACACAGCGCGCTTTCTCAAACCCTTGCATGGAGACCTCACCAGACAGCAGAAGGCTATTGTAGCCGGTCATAGCCAACTGAATAATACTCTAAATGCATGGAGTTGGGTCACAGTACTACCCAACTTGGGTTACTAGAGGTAAAAAGGGTCACATCTGCAAAGGGATTTCAGGCGTTTGGTTCAATACTGTGAAGAACCCTTTCCAATGTGGCATGCCCCACGGCCCAAACCTTCATCTTGTCATGGTCCTTGTTTACTACCTGCCAGCTTTGATCTGCCTTTGGGGCAGAAGGTGCAAGCTCAGACTGTCTTACAGGGCAATTCAGAAGGGCCTTCCTAACACACCAGCCTGAGCCGGTTTTTCGGGCCAGTGTGGGCCAGTTTCACGAGTTAGTGTGATTGGTAGTTTTGGAAAATGTCACAAAATCAAGGTTTCTTGAAATTCACTGTTTGGCCCACATTGTATCAACAATGTGCCGCCCATTTACTACTCAAACAGTTCATTGTGAAAAGTAGCAAATTGTGATTCTCCTAGACTGGCCATGTTTTTTTTGCCTCGGCCAATTTCGTTATCCCAGTCCAACCCGGCCTTGGTGTGTCATGCAGAACTCATATCCAGGGGCGCATGCCCTCCTGCTGTCCAGTAACCACCAATCAATACCTGGTGGTAACCTGGTGAAGTATGTAAGGCTGCCTTTCTGTTGGTGAGAGTGGGAGTTCTGTGAGTGGTTGCGCGGCGTCAAGCCGCTCTTGGCTAATTAAAGCTTCCCTCCTGCCCACCTGTCATTACTCCACATGCCAAATATCCACGTGTCATGTCAACCCCATTCCAACTTGAATGTCTTATTAAATCCCAGAGCTCCCGCCTCTAATCACAGGGACAAGCCAAATGATTCTCCAATGACTGCCATGCAAGCCCTGCCATTACCATTCCCTGGCGGCTGTCATTAACCGTTTCAGTGAACATTTCTTGCTCATGGTGAACCGGGGGTTACCCCGGTGACAAAGTTGGGATCACGTTACACTGCAGCTGCCCACCCTGTACTTAGCTCCCTTTTAATGAACATTATATGTGTACTCTTAAGTGTAAAGTGTCCATGATCATTGTATCCGTGTTATGCTATGCTATGTAATGTTGTTATTTTTTGCTATGCTGTGTTGTGTGGCCTGCATAGCTCATATGCCACCCTGAGGCATTGACGTTATGCAATAGTTTGCGCCATTCTCCCCGTGTTATTTATTATATGTTATGTTGATAGGCTTTGATACTGCACCAAATCACTCCCGTAGCCTTCTCAGAGTGCCTGGGCCTGTCCGTGGAGTGGTGTGCTGTGCCCCCGCCAGGGGTATCCAGAGCTTAGTCTGCTGGGGCAAATAAAATGACCTAGAGGCAGATAAGAGGATGGGAAAGCGGGAAATAGATGCTACGAACACAGGTGGGAAGGGATGCGGTGGGGCAAGACGGAATTGTGACAGAATGGCAGTGTGCCAGCCCTGCAGAAGGGTGTGCAAAATGTAATGTTCAGTGCACGAGGAGTGTACTCAGGCAATCCTGGAAGCTTAGTGGCATATTTGCCTGGACATTATGAAGATACGATTCATGGTGATAATTCGATGAGTTCAGCACTCCTTATCATTCATGCTCCCAGTGCACGATACTGCCCTGCCCATCTGGGGGCGCACTTGCCCCACTCTTCCTATTTTGTCAGTCAGCTGGCGGTACAACCTATTTTGGCGCGGCCAGTTCAGCGCAAGCCGGTTTGGCGCAGACATTTGGCCGCAAAAACCATTTGGGTGCTTCCAGTTGCGCGCAGGGATCTTTTGGTGATGTTTGTGTGGGACAATACCCATATTTCAATTATTAAAAAAAAATAATGTAAGCATTTTTCCGTCGCAGACCCAGGCCTGCAGGACTGAGAGACAGAAACGTTAACCACAAGGCCATAGAGATCCTATCGTTTCATTTCTGAAGCATGAAGTGGGTTGATATATATATCTTGTGCTTGTAAACACAATGAGATATCTACAGCCTTGTGGTTATGTCTTCGGTCTTGTAGTCCAACTAACCCGGGTTCAAGACAGCAGCAAAGCTTCATTTTTGTATTCGATTAAAATAGTGACATTGTCGCGCCCAACTGGTCACGCCAAACTGGGCGCGCCAAAACTGCTCTTGCAGCCAAACGTCTGTGCCAAATAGGCCCGCGCCGAACTGGCGGCGCCGCAGTGTCCTGCTCCGTCAGCTTCTCAACACATACCCTGGTTGCCTCATTTCACCTCAATGTTCCAATGCACACACTTGAACCCTCTGTGTTAGTGCATGAATGGGTTGACCCCTCCACCCCGAATCAATACATATATCGAATGTTCCGCCCGCTCCCATGTTTGTCGGGAACCTCTGCGCATGTATGGACTGCTCTCCCTCTTTCAGCTCCTGCCTGGTCCGCCCTTCTGGCTCAGCGCATGCTTGCCCTATCATCCCTATCTTAGTGCGTTCCTGGACAGCCTTGCCTGTCTCAGAAGTAGAGTGCCACACAGGTACCAACCTTGAACACCCCCTGCCCATCCCCATGTGGATCTTGACTGCCTTGCCATGCTGTAGCGCGCCCGGATAGCCCTGTCTGTCTCTAGGTAGGCTGCCACTGCCCCATCCATCTCACCATCTGCCTCCCTACCTTTCCAGCGTTGTGATCATGCCTTCGGATGCAGGAGATGTGAGGAAGAAGGCCTCCAGGCTCCAGACTGAGACCGCCATCACGCAGCGCATCCAGTCGGACCGCTACCAGTGCGTGGAGGCCTATGAAGGCAAGGACACCAAGAGCCGCCCCTTCAAGGTCAACCAGGGGGACTTCCTGGGGGTTCTCCTCAAGGACACCACAGGTACTGCGCTTGCGTGCACCGCGCGTCACGACATGGCAGACACCCGCTAGCTTGCCACACAGGATTCAAGGGTAAAACAGTCATTGGTATAGCTTAGACCCTGTACCAAAAATGCATTTATAAGGCCTTGATATGTTCAACAGCAAACGCCACTGACTCTGAACTCTGCACAGCAGTCTTTGAGAAATCAGTGGCCACTATAGCAAGCATTTGCCGCAAAGAACCACGCGGTCTCCATTCAGTCCTGGAATTTGCAATGTTGATGGGAGTATTGGGAAGCTCTGGATGTAGGGAAAACTTTCTACGTGGTGCATGTGCTTTCTTGTGGATAGCCCTGTACTGGGGTTGTCTTCCCAGTTCAAAGGATAAGCCCAGAAGAGCTTCCACAGTGTGAGGCCAAATGCCAGAAAGAGCAACACCAGCGAGATCATCCATCACTGCAACTCACACTCCCCCTCTGGGAGGAAAATTATGGTCTGAGGGTGTGTTTAAACATGTCACAAAATAAATGCAAACCCTCCCACAACCCCTTGGTCTGCTGGCTTTAAACGCCACATTGAGTCTTCAAACTTTGGCTACCCAGAAGTTTTGGACTACAGCTCCCACCAACCCCAGGCATGATAGTCAATGGTGAGGGCTCATGGGAGTTGTAGTCTCAAAATATCTAGTGGGCACTAGGTTGTAGCCCAACGTAATAATAATGTATTTCTTACATAGTGCCACACACGCACAGGTCTCAGAGCGCTGAAATAACAGAAAATGTTATAATCCCACAGAGTAGTACTCAATTTCTCCACCTCGAAAGGCTGAGCGGACCCCGCTTCGACTCAACTTGCCACAGCAGGCTGTGCGCAGATATCAGGGGCGAGCGCTTAGCTGGCCAGATAGCACAGTAAGCTGATTGCATGGGGATTCGGTTGCACCATGAGGTCTTTCTGTTGGTTTTTGACTGCAGGTTGGTGGCTAGTGGAGAACGACGAGAAGCGTTTAGCCTGGTTCCCGGCTCCATATCTACAGAAAACTGGAAGCACGGATGATCTGCAAGCAGTACGAGAATCAGTCCATGGGGGTAAGTCGCCCACTCATTGGTTCAGAGGCTGCAAAGCTCAGCAGCTGTGGACAAAGCAGGCACATCACCTGGTGATTAGTATGCATCGTGATGTCATTCTGTGGCAGTTCCAATCAATAGCCTGTCCATTTTAAGAGTCCAGTCAACCACTGCAGTGTCACACGCCTGCCTCTGCCAGATACCTAACATCTCTGCAAAGTTGCCAAACTTTCTGAGCTGGGCTATGCCTTAGGAGAGTAGATAGCACTGATACTTCAGCCAAGACAATGAGGTACCACAGGGTCCTGAGGTTGGTAAATTGCTCTGATTATAAAGCAATAAAACAACACTAATTCTCTATATGTTAGAATATTTGAAAAACTTTTTGGGGGGGAGAACTACTCCAAGATATACTATTCGCAAGCAATTCAAATGCAACCAACAGATTATCAAACACACCAACAAAATCAATGTTTACAGGTGCATAGAGGTGTTATGCAAAAGCATAGAGGTATTCAAACCAATAGTGTGTACAACGTGAACAACATTTCATCCCATAAATACAAAAATATTATTTTAATGATATTTAAAAAGACAAACAACTCATTATTCACATATATGATAGGTTATTTAAAACTCTCGTAATACCCAGAGGTTTCTAAGCGCGGACCCGGGATCGAACCTGTGTTGCTTCGTGTAGTCTTGCTTTCGACGCACGTTGCCCCTAAACTATCCTCCCGAGACAGCTATATAAGCTGTGATAGCCTTCTACGTCTATACACACTGGGTCTACCCCTATCGTTTTTGTTTAGGGGGGGCCTCACTCGAAACACGGTGGTATTGGGCTACCCCTCCCTCTATTGTGCAGACTCAACAGCCTAATCAGGAAGCCGTGCAGTTCCAGGACAGATACTGCACTGTGCCTCTAATTTACATTTGCCATAAAGTCAATTAATTCAAGGACAAGTATTGCAATATACATATACCATTCAACAAACATTGAGAACAAGAACCACAACACAAAGTGGCATACAAATGTCATACATAATGTTTTCATCACGAGTAGCAGCAACTCTAAAAAACGTATTCAAACAAAAAGGTCTACAGATTTTGCCTAATCGTTAAAGTGCATAACTGCAGACAAAGTTATAACAACTTTGGGGATAGCGGTGGGGTTAGCACAGTAAAGTGCTTATTTAGCGCAGCAACAGATTTATGAAAGTTGTTCTTAGTCATACACATAGGGATCTGCAAGCACAAACACCCTAACGTGTACATTACTTGGTAGGGTGATCTCTATCAAAATATTGAGTATACACTCATTTTTCTACCAGTGTTAACATGGGGTTTTGTATGCCTGCATCTCCCTGCGGTAGTTATTATTTTCATTCCGCATCTCTGAAGGAAGTATTATATAATATATGGTCGACACAGGAGTGTTTCGGCCCTCTATTGAGGATCTGCCCATTCTTGGCGGTGTTCTTGCACAACTTAGAGTTGGGCCTTCATCAGGACGTATATTTTTTAATTGGAAGACACTTTAACAGTCGAAGGACTACCTCTTCATCTTATCTTCTATAGTCTGTGGGGTTACAAAACAAACATGAAAATTATGAGTGAGGTGGTCTGTGGTGGATTGCTATATCCAAAACATTTACTTCCGTACTTGGCTACTGACCTGGGTTTAGTTCACATGCAGGGGAAATTAAGCATGTCTTTTCTTGAGGAGTTATTCTTAATTGCGTGATGAATCACGATGCATTCATTAGTAAGCTGGGGACTTTTCCGTCTCACCTACAAGGATGACAATTTTGGTTTAATTCTACCTACATACCCGTTTTGGTGACTTTATTAATTATTTACAAATTCTTTTCTGTTTTACTCCGATAAAATGATGCTGTCATCCTTTACTGACCTTCTATTCAGGTTGGCCAGGTGGTTCTTATTGAATAAGTTTCATATGCCGCCCAGGTTGTCCTCCTGCTCTATTACGGCGAACCCCAATTCAAAAAAGAAAAAAGGGGATGTTGGTTCTGGGGATGCTACTGACCAGAAACAATTTTCAATATTATAAATAAATCAGGATAACTTCTATCTTACATAGGTCATCAATTGCTCATGTACTCCACAGACCCTTATTGAGTACTAGGTGCCCAGTATCCACCATGACATGCCGCGAAGATAGCAGAGGATCATGCAGGATAAGAGTGCATGGCCGCAAAAGTTTGGGCTTCTGTTCAGAGCGGCGTGTGACATGCCCCCCAGTGGGAAACATTGTGTGCCTACTTCCTAACTAATAGTTTTTGGGCTGCTCGTTTTGGACCTCCAGATTGATACTTATTCCGAACGTCTCACTTTGAGCCACTCCTCTCGTTAGTGTTCAATTGCAGCAACCCGGGTGGGGCAATTGTTTGGTGCACCCCATGCGCATTCCCTCCCGGTGGGTGCATATATACTTGTGGATCTTAGGGGTTGCGCTGGTACAAACACCAGCAACATCAACTTGGCATGCTGAGTGCATAACTGATTTCCCGAAAGTAGAGGAACTTACTCTAGCCATCATTCTTTAGCTTTCCACAGTGTCCGCCGTCTGTGTGTCGTGGTCGATGCTTGATCAAAAGTAAGTGCCGGCTCTTCTCCAGATTTTATCACAGAACTGGCAGCTTAGTCCCTTTTCACTGTTCGACATTTGTTGGGTTAATGCCTTATGTCTTCCAAACGTGGTGGCCATTTGCAAGAGGGGTAGGTTTAGAAACCATACCCTGATAATCCATTCACCGCCCACTACCCTATGGGACCCTGCTTAGTATGTCACGCTACATTAGTGACAGTGTGAAGACGGTGGATCCAACTTTGCTCTAATTTTCTTAGTGCAACATCACAGTCTCCTCCTCCTGGTAGAGGGTGTACTATTTGGATGACAAACGAACTGAAATCATTGTACTTAAGTTTTTTATCCTGGATGTGCTCAACCATGGGTTTATCAGGTACGGAATTCTTGAGGCATGATCGATGTTCACATATTCTTTGTCGTACCTCTCTTTTTTTTCTCCAATATACAGCAGGTTACAGGTGCATTTGATGCAATATACTGCCCACGTTGTTTTACACTTTTCAAAAAATCTTTGTATTCCCATATAAGTCTCCGCAAATCAAACTTTTTCAACCCTTTTCATGTTGGAGGTCAGTGCACATACCGAACAATTCCCGCATTTGTAATGGCCCACAATCGGTGATTGGGCTGAGTCTGCACAATCGAGGGAGGGGGCCCAATACTCGCTTTTTTGTCTGCAGCCTTCTACGTCTTACAAAAAGCAATTTGAACTGAAATGCATGGACACTTACTGAAGGAATCATTAAATGGAAATTTTATTCCATTAGGCCTACAGATTAAAAAACGAATCCTGTGTCTTCCTAGACAATCGTGGTTATAATTTGGCTTTTAGACAGATTGCTACTCAGTGTAGCCGATATTTATTAGTGCTAGCCATCACTACATCCCAGAAGGAAGGCCAGAACATCACAGTGGAGATAGAAGAGAACGAACGTGCCTTTAGATCAGAACCATTGATTAAAGATGTAAAAGAAAAATTACAAAATATTCAGATACAAGTGGAGTAATTCAAGACCATCACTATTAAAAAGAAAAAGGATAAACTAAAAATGGATAAACAAAAAAACACCTGATAAAGCTAAATAAATAAATTATATGGCCCTATCTTGCTGATGACTATACACCGAAACATCGGTGGAACCTACCTTCTCACCAACATGGGAAAGGGCATCAACAACCCAAGAAGAAGTGGGTTAAGTTCTCAGATACTTCCCCTGCCAGTTCAGAATCTGAACATGGGTCATTCTCCATCTTCTACTTTGAAGGAAATGACCAACAGGGCAACACAAGGCATTAGAAGGTGCACTCGGGTAGGCCTATGGCTTCATACAGACCACATACAAAATAAAATTGTAGCCATTTAGAGGCAAACAGGACGCGTTTTATTGCGCAAACATTTTTTGCAAAACTTGATGGGGACCCACCTGTTTGCTACCTTTTTAAAACAAGTTAACATGACCATGTCCCCAGTAGCCCCCTCTAACCCGCCACTTGCCTGTTGGCCTACTAACTGTCTGAGCTGCTCTGAGGGTGAATTAAAAAGTCAAATGTCAAGCGGACAGCTGAAGCCCCACGCCTGCGATCCGGCTTTCTCCCCGATGGACAACCCGAGGGGCCAGCCAACCATCCACGCCTGCCTGCTGGCCTATTTGATGGGAGAGGATCCCTCACCAAAGCCCGGGTAGCACAACATAAGTCATAGAATAAGTTCAAAATTGATCATGGTTACAACATCTCCATATACATTGTAAATGTCCCTGTCAAAAGCGCCAACAAAGTCCCAAATGCAACAATCAACTCAGAAACCTTAACAGCTGGCAGAACAGATATAAGTAATGTCAAGTGAATTTTCATCTATAGTGTTACGGATGTCACAGCCCAGAGAACCAGCACATGGGATGGAAGGGTGGGAGAAACATCCAGCGGACGCTGTGAAGAAAGCGGGAGAGGTGCATGGCAACCCGCTTTTAAGGGTGGTCACAGGAAGACAGGCAAGTCCCCCCTTCCTTGCTGTGCCCCCGTCAATTTCCTAGGAGGTCAAAGACATGACCCCCAACAACCCCAGCATTCGCCATGGCCCACGATGCAGCCCCCAAATGGTGCCCTCTGATGTAGGACCATGGCAGCACCACCATTTTTAGAAACGGGTGGGTTTCTGGGCAATCAACAAGCCAGATCACGGGGTCCCTCAATGCAGAAACCCAATTCAGATTCATATGTCCAATCGGGGGGGGGGGGGGGGATTCAGAACCTGTCAGAAAGGGTATCTCAGGTAAATAACTTAGCTGTTACCAGTGCAATTTTCAATTTAACCGACACTCCCCTTACACAGGCTGAAATGAATCTGCTCAGTACTCCCTAAAAAATGTTTTTCAAATATTCGAACACATGGATAATTAGTGTGGTTTTATGTCTTATTCCCTGCACTCCAGGGTTCTTCAGGGTATCTTGGTGTTTTTGTTTCTGATCATGAAGCAAGGCGAAGCTCGCTTGACTCAGAGCAATCACCATACTATCTTCAGAGATTTGAACCTAGGATGTCTTTAAATGGTAGGAAGGGAAGAGGATGGGATGAGTCATGGGTAGGGCCTCCAACCAAGCCTTCAACCCAGAGATCTGCCAATCCACTGGGGAATGATTGACCTCCTGATACCCTGATCCCACCCCAGCTCCCTCAGTTGGTTGGCAAACACTTGGCATCCTGATAACACACCTCTCCGTCTAACTATCTACTCCTTCCTGGTCACAGGTGACTGACCAACAGGGACATGTGGAGATTTCATGACTGGCTGATGCATCTGAGAGACAAATAGGACATGTAGCCATGTCAGACCGCCTGCTGCAGACATTCCGTATTGGTCAGACCGCCACTAATTCAGATGAGCGCTGCTGCTAACGTCATATTTTTTTTAACTTAATTTCTATTTCTCCTTAGGTGCATTGTACTTTGCAGAGAAAGGTTATGAGGCGAAAAGTTCTGACGAAATTTCCGTGGACGTCTCAGTGGTTGTTGAAGTTGTTGAAAAATCTGACAATGGCTGGTGGCTCGTCTGGTGAGGCCATATTGTTTTCTCTGCATTACATCAGTCATTTCAGGGTCTGCTTCTGCGCTTGTGCGGGTCAGATACATGTATGGGTTATTATCTCAACTTCTCAGTACAGGAGGGTTTTGTTATGTTATCTTATAGGAATTTGTAAAGCGCAGCGTTCACTCAAGGGCATCTTGGGACTAACTAGAAAGGAGAGCCGAAAGGGAACAGACTAAGTAGCAGAAAGACAGAAAAAATAGGTTTTTAACACACAACGAAAGGAAAAATGATCCGCCCTTTCGCTTAAAACATAGGGTAGGGTGTTCCAAGCTTTTGATGCAGCCACAGAGAAGGTGCGTCCACCAGTATGGGAGAGGTTGGTCCGGGGAATCCGGATGGTCAGGAAGGTTTAAGAGTGGAGTGCTCTAGATGCGGTATAGGGGAGAAATCGAGCCTGAAGATATTCAGCCCCCTGTTTGTAGAAGGCATTATGCTAAATGCAGAGAGACTTGAACAGCACCCTCTTCTCAACCAGAAGCCAGTGGAGTTGACGGAGATTAGGAGACATGTGCGCACTATAGGGGGAGTGGATGACAGATCTAGCAGCCATGTTTTGTAGTAACTGAAGTCAGCGTAATAGATAGGCAGGTTGTGCCAAATAGAACGCATTGCAGTATCCAATGCCGCTCATTACAAAGGAAGAGACTACAGGAGCATAAAAATGTGCAGGGATATAAGGAAGAACATTACGGAACACCATCAGCTTAAAATGACCGGATTTGCAAATTGCTGATATCTGGTCAGACATTGATAAGGTGTTAGAAATGGTAACACCTAGATCCTTCATAGAGGAGACAGGGCAAGGAAAATGGCCCAAACTAGATGGCCAAAACTCAGAGGTCCAGTACTGTGAGGGATCTGTTGCACCCACAACCAGTACCTCAGTTTTATCAGCATTTAACTTCAGCCAATTCCTGGACATCCATTCACCCACATCCTCCAAGCAGCTCCTAAGCCGAGCGGCAGTGTCGGAGCAGGAGAGATCGAGCCGAAGGAGAATCTGTGTGTCATCAGCATAGGAGTAGGATAGGAAGCTGTGAGACTGGATGATACCAAGAAGAGGCTGAATGTAAATGTTGAAGAGAAAAGGGGATACTGCGGAGCCTTGAGGGACTCCGCACAACAGAGGGGTAGCTTTAGATTTGAAAGGGGGCAGGGGGACCGATTGATCCGCATCTCTTACATTCCGGACCGTAGTGCAGCCCTTGTCTTGCACACTGATGGGTGAAATTCTCTATTCCTTGCTGATGGGGCTTCCAGCTGCTCACTTGGCTCCCATAAAAGCAGTCCACCATGCTACAACACGTCTTATTACAGGTGCATGGAAATTTGACCGAATCCCTCGAATCCTACGCAAACTACATTGGCTTCCTCTACAGGCCAGGCTACTGTTCAAGACTGCATGTATCACCTACAAAGCAATCACGAGTAACACACCACTGAACATGGCGTATATGCTCCACATATCTGATGGCACACGCTCCTCGCGTAGCAAGCTGACCAACCAGCTCGAATCACAACTTGTTCACAAAGAGAGGACCGACAATCAATCTTTCTCTTTTCAAGCACCCACCTTCAGAAGGCTGGAGACAACATTAAGCTAATGGAAGAGATAAACATTCAGGAAGAGGGGAAAGGTCATGAGGAGGCTGGAGGAATTGTTGGAGGCAAGGATAGGCAGGAGTCCAAAGTGGAGATTGGAATAAGAGCTGAGGTGGAGGGGGAGAAGGAGAAGACCACGAGATAAGAGGCTAGTGGAAAGGATGAGAAGAAGGGAAGAGAGAGGTAAACATGTCTTATGCCTGTGGAGTGTGAGTGGAGACGTGGTGGCGACACAAGCATGTGATGAAGTGTTGAGGTGTCAGGAGAGAGGTAAAATTAGGAAAACTTGGCAGAGAGGCAGTATTGAAGACGGGAATATTTCTCTAGGTACAAGATTGCTATGAATGTTGGAGTAGGAAGTGGAGGAGCAAAAAATCTGGGCACCTGGTATGGAACCTATTCTACCCAGGAGGGTTAAATCAGAAACAAAATACACCAATGAATAGGTTCAAGGGTACTCATACACGAAGGGCTCCCACAGTTGGTTTGAAAAAATGACTCTTCGAAATTGTTATCATAGAGAAAGATCTCTAGAGGACTTTTTATGTTGTAATTGCATGAGTCAAAAACAAAACAACACAATTTACAGAGAGAGAATAGACATCATCAATGGTTTGTTGGACCATAACAGAACATAAACGTAAATGCTTTAAAACACCATTTACCACCAATGCTCGGGACAAAGTTGAAAATGGTGTGTGTGCAACAAACCCAACCTCTGTGGAGGTTTGTCAAAACAGACACAGTTCAATTGTGAAACAATTCAAAGCGGAATTCTAAAGACAACGTAAAACAAATAAGATGCAACAGATAAGATTTTTCATGTGTGAACAGCAATCAATGTGCCGTGAATTCGGGGAGTAGTATGTCTACACCAGGTGTTTCGGCCGTTTAGAATTGGGCTAAATGAGCCTCATCTTTGGGACGGCCATCATCAGGACAAGGTTCTGTACACGGGACGTCTAAGTTGTGGGGAAGGGAGATCACAATCAGGTGGGTGTATGAGCCGCAGAACTAATTTAAATTGACTGAATCAAAAATGTGTAGTCACAAAATAGAAAACACACAGCTTACCTATATAGCAATTGATAGGCACTGTATTAGAGATCCATACGCCACACTGGGCTGGTCTCTAGGTACTCCTGTTGTATTAAACAGAAAAAAGGGGGAGGGGGTGAGTCTAAACCCCAACCGTTATGTACATAATAAATATAAATGTACACAAAGCATAAAACGTGTCTTACCTTTCACCGAATAACTACAGGTGAAAAGGTCCAATGTGTTGTAAAGCGGTCAGCCATCAAAGGTATGGCTGCATGTAAACAGAAAGTCACATTTAAGTGTCTGAATGTAACGACTGCTCATGTGGAACTAAAAGTGCCCATGCTGGCGAATTTTCCTTTGGTGGTGGGCCAGATAGGCTGTCAAAAGGCTGCGTGCAGAGAGCGGGGCATCTTCGAGTGACTGAAGGAGCACACTGCACAGCGTGGGAAAAAGCTGTTGCCAAGGCTGCATGAGTGTTTTATATGGCAGCCATTTTAGGATCAGGCTGAAATCGAGCAGCCAGAAAAAAAATGTATAGCGCTCGAACTGGTGGAGCATAGTGATAATAAATCAATTTAGTAATCCTAAGTAATCCGGCTCCAGGACACCCCTCTTTCCTCTCTAGCTCCACTATCTATCACTATTGATGATCGCCCTCCTTTTCATCTCGATGTTTCGCCCTGCTCTATACTGGTGTTTCTCACTCGCCTTGAGGTTTCTCCTCTGCTTGCTTTTTCTTCTCCTCCTCGCTATTATTTTTCACCTCCCCCTTAATATTACACTGCACTGTAGTTGCTGCGTCCTTCACTCCTCGTCTCTCTGATATTCTAATTCCTATCAATGTCCTACTCCTCCGACACCTCTTCCTCCTCTGCTGTTCTCTTCACCACCTCAGCTACATTCCTTTACTCCTCTGTCACCACCTCCTCACCTCCTCTCTCAGATGTTCTCACTGCCTCTTCACCCCTTTTCTCTAATACTGTCCCCACCTGATCTCCGCTCCCTTACTCCTCCATCACCCTATCTCTCAATCACTCCCCTCCTTCTCATTCCTGTTTCTCTTCTTCTTTCTCTTCTGACAAGTGCCATCTCACTCTCCTCACCTCCACATTCCAACTCACACATATTTTGTGATTGTTTGTCCTTTGTATTATCTTAGCATGTTGGCCCACTGACAAAGTAATTGAGTGATTGACTTAAGCTAGGGGTTTATTTTAAGTGAGCACAATGAATTGTCGGCTTACTCTGATCTACCAAACTCCCAACTACATTTACTTAAGTTGTGCTGGTCTGTGGCCCAAGGCTTTAACTTCGCTCTCCACCATCTTGTTTTCATATGGTGATTTTCCTCGCTGTTGTGTGAAGGCCCATGCTCTTGCTCCTTGGTGGGAAATGTTGTTTCAGTTACCATTCTCAGGCTATGCTGCGCCTGCTCTCACAGTGCAGACTTGTGGTCCTCTGCGCGTGTGACCATGGCTTGTGAGCATTACCGCTAATCCAACTAAGCTGTTAGAGTTTACGTTTTCAGGTGGCAGTCACCTGTGGTAGCAGTCCCACAGGGAGGTGCAGGATCAGGGTCAGGGCCATCAAATTCATTCCTTTTTGGTCCCATGTTAGATCCTCTAGGTTCTTGATTTCAAGGTCCACTTATTGTTGGCAAAATGGTGGGGACGGTTCTTACCTTACAAGGACCTTGCCCTTTTACAGGCCTAACAGGAACTGCCTGACAAATGGTTTGGTATTCTGGCATTGAAAGCTTGTTAATGGATTCTAGGGGGCTGTAGATTGTGTTTACCTTATGTAATGGGCCAGAGAAGTTCAATTGGGAATTTTGGAAACCTGGTGTGCTCTGGAAACCTTTTGATATTATTCTCAGGCAAATGACCCACTTTCCTCCCACTGCCTTGGAAACTCGACTTCATGCCACTTGGGAGACCTTTACTGAACTGTACCACAGTCTAGACTCTCTAGGACTAACAGGGTTGGGGTCTGCAGAGACCGTGCAGGGGGTCTTTATACTAAGGCTGGTGATGGACTGGGGGTGCCGGGTGATCCTCTCTGTACATGCTCAGGGCCCTACTTCACAGAGCGGGTGGTGGCATGCTGGCTACCAGGGTCAGCCAAGTCCCATCATCCAGCCTCGGATATGGTACGTCATCAGACGTCAGTTTATCCAGGTTCAACTGAGGGAGAACAGATCCAGCGAGTGTTTAACAATGTTGGCTTGTCATTTTTAGAAGACAATTCTCTTCAGACTTCTTCTTCCTTCATCTCATTGTGAATTTTGCATCTTTCTGCAGGTACAACGGAAGGGCAGGTTACATTCCCTCCATGTATCTCCGGCCATACACAAATCCGCACCAGAGGTTCCAGGATGTCCTTAACAAAGGTATTTACGCTTCCACCCCAGATATACATGCAGCCAGCCGAAACTTGAATGTGGCCGCCGCGCCAAATCAAAGGGCCGTCGAGGACGACCCATCACAAAACAGTGCTGCAAGCAAGAGGCAAGAGGAGAGACGGATGGCTCTGAGCAGAAGGAAGTCCAGATCCCTGTCTGGATTACCTACCAACGGAGGGCAAGAGCACATTTCGCCATTGGGTCTAGAGTTGAACATGCTGCAAGGTGATGTAGGTGGCGCAAGAGGCCGTAACCCAAACGCTAACTTGAAACCCGTTCCCTGCCCACGGAAACTTATTAAAGCTGATTGGGAATTGCCATTGATGTCCAAGGGCTCGCTCATCGCACGAGCCCCAGCGATACGAAAGCTGCCTCGTGAGCTTAGCCAACCAAGAAAGAACTCTGGGTCCGAGGACAGCTCTTCAATGAGTGGCTCTGACCCATTCCTCTACTCTGCCAATGTGAACTCCGACTCAAACATTCCTGTGGTGCCTCCAAGACCACAAGCACAAGAAATCTTACAGAAGTGCACCACAGTCACCAAGAAGGCAGTGCAGAAAACAGGGCAGCAGAGACTTGTACTGTGAGTCACATCAACTGAACCAAGCAGGACGATGCTGTTAGGTAGTCAGCGGAGTAAAGCTGGAGTTCAGTGCCTGCAGACTTTGATATGCTGGGGAACCAGAAAATTCAGGCAGGATTGGTGAAGTTTCTGTGAAATTCTGCGACTGTCTGAATGTTACTGTCTTCTTAATCCAGCTCCTTTATGGTCACTCACTGGTTTTGTAAGAAAGAATGTATCAGCCAATTGACTTAAGCTGTGTTAGCGACACGCTTCATGGCATATGTCCATGTCACGGAAGGCCGCCTCGTTGTCTCATGGTCATCACCTCTACCACACCTTCCCTTCCCTGTATCATTTCAGGTTTTTTCTGTTTTTATGTACCTGTTAAAAATGAATTAATTTACCACACCAATTCTGTTTTTTCTATTGATTGGTGCCATATTTATATCAGCATTAGTTTAAATGTTTTGATGCTTACAAAATAAATGTGTTACTTCAGTAAAAAGGAAACTTTAGTCAATTTTGTGCATATATGTGAAAACGTTTGCCCAGATCGAGGCACCGCCCAAGAGCCATGTGTTTTTACTCTATGGAGTTCTGAGAGAAGAAACTTTCCATTAGGGAGGTTAAAAACCATGAACTGTACCCTCATGCTCAGGAGTGGTCTGGAAGCCGAAAGAGGCCCTAGAAATAATGTTCAAGGTGGCCCCATATTACACGTTTTCAGCAAGCCCAATCCTTTCTCTATGAGAAAATGTGGACATAAAATGGGTAACCACACAAAAGAGTCCCAGGGTGCAGAGGCCTAGCGGGAAAATCTCCAGAGTGCCCTATAGGCCAGTCCACCCCATCTCATTCTAAGTACAACAATCATGAACAGTGATGGCTAAATTATGTGGAATCATCATACCCTGGTCTTAAGGACCATCTAAAAATGCCATAAGTATAATTTACAAAGATTGATGTTCTGTGTATTTGGCAAGCAATGGGCTGCCTTTAACCAATGTATTTCTTACGTGCAGGCCCAAAATTTTACCCAATTTAAGAACTCCCATAAAAGTGGCCTAAAGTGGGCTAAAAAAACAGTTTCTATATTTTTCATCACACTGCGTAAGTTAAAACAAACACTGTGTTAGTTAGAATTGTTCGCAAATAGTGCTACAGGCTCTTAAAACTCCTTTGTCATAACAAATTTCAGCCAGCTTCATGCCCAGTTATGGGGCGAACATGCCTGGGCATGCTCATCCCATAACAGCTCAACCTAAAAACACAACCAGATATTATTAACAATCATTTTTTTATTAACATTTAAAACAACAATTTTTATTCAGATTTTATTTGCATTGAAATACTGAAACCATCCCTGGCTCTGTTCATAGCTCAATCATTTTATATAAAAAAGCTATCAATTCTAGCCCGTGTCATTGAGATTGTAAACATTTTTATATTGAGCCTATAGCAAAATTCAATGTTACAAAGGGATCCATCACCTATACTATCTATAAAATACATATCTGCTTCCTATTACCTCGGGATGGAATCCCTCGGTGACGTCATCACTGCGTCACTCTGCAAAACCCTAGATTCACAGTCCCTGTCTTCAGAGCTCACTTCGCTCCCAGCGCTCGACTAAGAAACACCGTCATCCGCTGCCCCATCATTGTATAGATTTTTTATAAAATGTATGTTCACTTATATCAAATGATATAAAATGTATACCCACTTTATATAAAATATACATTTGATATCAAATGAATATAAAACATTTTTGATATTTTATTTCATTATCAAAGTCTATCAAAAGGGGAGGCACTAAGACCAGAAACAGGGGGCGTGCCCAGCTGTCAAAATCTAACATGAAAGAAAAGGGGGCCCTCTCTACTACTCACACCACCTCCCAACGTCTTCTCCGGGGTATGACAGCCAGCCACACACACACCCATTCTCAGTGCAGTTTACTTCAGAATGCATAGCACATCATGCAATAAGTGAATCCGAACAGCGACCTACAGGATCGTGGCTTTTGAACAATTGAGAGTATTGTCATGTCTGTCCACAGAACCCGTTCAGAGAACAGGTACTTTTTGCTATTATCTAATAAACTGTTTCATCAATGAGAGAGAGAGAGAGAGAGAGATAGAGATAGAGAGAGAGAGAAAGAGAGAGAGAGAGACAGAGACAGAGACACAGAGAGACAGACAGTATATACATATTTTTGTTTTGGCATTTTCTTCCACAGGTGTTAAGTGAGCCTGTAACCGCTTATTAGCCAGGCCTTAATGGGGGCCAGAGGATATGGTCATCTGATAAAGATGCCCAAATGCTACATTGCCCATCCTACCTTTGTTGTTGCTTGGTGCTTCGGTAGAAAGTAGTGTAATTTGTATGTTTGGCACTTAATTGCCACTTACTCTGTTAAACGTATGGGTAGGAAAGGATTGGAGTTTGTAGGCAAACTCTGCAGGTGTTCTTAGCATGCTATGATTTGGGTCTGGTGGCCTTTTTGCACCACCATTAGCTGTGCTTATAAGGTGGTACTTTAGCGCCATCTAGTAAGACTATATTGTTTTGATTCACAGAGGAGACTTAGTTGGCACACCGCGGTGACGCTTTAGTACCAGAATTCGTTGCAACTCACAGGCAATTCTTTATTGAAAACATTTGTTTTGGGTCCTAGCTGGTACATTGCTGCCACTCATTGTTTTGGTTCAGAGGTGGTGATTTAGCTGCACCATTGGTTTTGGGTCCTAGCTGGTACATTGCTGCCACTCCTCATTGTTTTGGTTCAGAGGTGGTGATTTAGCTGCACCATTGGTTTTGGGTCCTAGCTGGTACATTGCTGCCACTCCTCATTGTTTTGGTTCAGAGGTGGTGATTTAGCTGCACCATTGGTTTTGGGTCCTAGCTGGTACATTGCTGCCACTCCTCAATGTTTTGGTTCAGAGGTGGTGATTTAGCTGCACCATTGGTTTTGGCTCCTGGCTGGCACGTAAGCACCAAACCGAGGAAGCAGAATATCTTGTTTTGGATACATTGGACGTTGAACCCAACAGACAGTGCACACTGAAAGCCACTGGGTCTGGTAGGAGGGTGCCGATAGGAGAATGCAGGGACACCCATTCCTGCTGACATAGCTTCGGCCATGCACACAGCCTCCCGCTCTCCCTGCCTTGGATCTGTAAGGAGGCCTGTCCAGATGAAGGAGTAATGCAGGAAGGACAGATCCTGGACACCAAGGTAAGTTACACGATGCTTTATTGTCCTGGTCCTGTACTCCTTCAAGATGTACACAGGATGGTAGGGGACACGGATGACAAGACATAAGGAAGCAAACACCGGGCTTGTCCCCACACCCATACACCTCCGCTCTCTCTCACTCCAAGCCCAACGGTCAACTGTAGAACACTACAACCATCACATTCCACACCAGCCCATGACCTCACCACACTCCACACTCCAAGCTACATTACAACAAGTAACCTTTAGCCAAATCGTGGTGAAGGATAAAGGTGCATGGCTGTGCACCTAGACAAAGGTAAACATTGCTTAATATTCACCAGCCTGTTCGGTGCACATCACAAGCGTCAGTGGTATTTACTTGGAGGAAACAACAGGTTTCTGCAACCCTCCATTATAGGTGGCTGTGGTGCAATGTAAAAACAAGTGTGAAAGAGCATGAGAGTCACACTCCCTCACCTGGTAGCAGCCATATAGACTGACCAGTGCACCCTAAACAAAATAAGTGTAGCCACAAATCAGCTAGTTGCAGACAAAAAGCAGATCAGACTCCAGTTCATTATCATCACTGACATGGTAGGGCAGTTTTAACATTATTCTGCCTTTTCAGCTCTTAAACAATTATACTTTAGATCCCTGCATGATTTGGCTATTTGTTGACAAGGTGGGGGAAACCATCGGGGGGACGGGAGGAGAGCTGCGAGGGGTCTCCCCCTGCATTGCATTTCGAAAAACGTGCAAAAAAATGAAAAAAAAAACAAATTCGAAATTCGATTACAAAATTTGGTGTTTTTAGCCAAGTTGTTTTTTTGTTAACGTAGACAAACCACAAACAAAATAACACGTTACCTGCTAGTTAAAGACACTGAGCAGGTATCCATATTTTCACAGGGCCAATAGAAACTTGACTAACATTGGAAATCCCCAAAGGGAAAAGGCCAAAACAGCCTTCAGTCCTTCTCCTGTTTCACATCCAAGAACTGGAACTCCTATGACAGAGGGAGTGAGACTTTGTCCCTGCCATCTATATTTTCTCAAACTGAAAAAAACCTACCTTTTTAAAACCTACCTCAGTTATTTATGAATACACCCAGTGAATTTATTTGGTTAAACCTCAAATCACCTGCTTCTGCATCGATTTGACTGGACCCAACTTTCTCCAAAGTCCTTCAAGGTTTGTGGGGGAGAGTTCAAGCAAGTTCAGTCTCCCATGCTGTATAATGCACATCCCTGAGCATCCGTGTAGCCAGTGGCATGAGGCTGCTGAGATACTTGAGGGAGAGGTATATAATATGATATGATTCGGCATTTATAACGCGCATGTACATAATTGTGCTTAGGCGCAACGAGACAAGGAGGGGGAAACAAATGGATGACAAAACAACGATCTTACTAGGCCTTGTGTCATTCAGATCATGCAAGTGTGGGGAAGCGGGAAGGGGAGAAGTGCCAGGAGGGGAATGGAGAACTGTAGGTAAATCAATAATTGCAGCCAGCAGGTGGCTCATAAGCGCAGAGAGACAGAACTGCAGGGTTGTACGAACAGACCCTTAAGTGCTGGGGGAGCACGGAGGCAGTGCAAGGGCACCTGGACATGCAGGAGCCTGGGCACGAGTTCAGAGGGTATCCAGGTGACAAGTGTGCGGAGCAGTCAGGAACATCAGCAGGGGAGAGGAAGAGAGAAAGCAGAGCGAAAAGGAAGGTCTTGAGTTGCTTCCCGAACCGGAGGTGGTTCTGCTCAAGTTTGAGAGAGGCAGAGAGGCTGTTCCAGAGGGAGGCCCCAGCCGTGGGAGAGGGATCTACCCCCAACTCTCTGCTTGGAGAAGCATCTGACCCTCAGAGAGTTGGAGGTGGATGAGCGGAGAGCACGAGGAAGAAGATGTTTTGGAAGAGAAAGTTGGGGGTAGAGCAGTCCCAGGCCCCAGAAAGCCTTGCGGACAATGCAGAGGGTCTTGAACTTGTTCCTTGCAGCAATGGGGAGCCAGTGAAGAGATTTTAGTGGTGGAGAGATACGATCCCTGAGCTTTATGCCTAGGACAAGTCTCGCAGTCCTGTTGTGGATGAGTTGTATAGAGTAGAGGCAGGAAGATTTAAAACGAGGCTGTTGCAGTAGTCCAGCCTTGAGGGGACCAGAGCTCTCGAGACAGTGAGCTTCTGGAGGAAAGTGAGAAAATATAGAATACCTCTGAGGAGGTGCAGCTGATAGTTTGACTTCCTGGAGACATCAGAAATGTGAGGAGAGAAGGAGAGGGTGGAGTCGAAGATGACACCAAGGTTCTTAGCCACACAGGAAGGAGCAGGAAGAGGGCCCAGAGTGGGCAGCCAGAGAGAGAGAGGAAACGAAGAAGCAGGTGTCCCAATGAGGACGATCTCAGTTTTACTGGCATTAATGCAGAGATTGTTGGCGGCACCCCATTCCTGAATTGGTAGACATTTGAAACTGAAATAAGATTGGGTTGAGTGAGAGGGAGGTAGACAATTGAAACATGATTGAATGGAGGGAGATTTAGAAATTTAAAACAGCATTTAATTTAGGGAGAGAATTTGAAATAGGAAGGCAGGATGATAACAATTCAGTGACTGTAACCAACTGTGACATGTGTGTGTGATTACGAGCAGGGAGGAGAGAATCCCAGTGGGCACCATGCATGACCTACTTGCATGTGACATGTTTTGTACAGTGAATCAGGGACCAGGGTGAAGGGAGGAAATCCCAGAGATTACCACTCACTTGATGTAAAAGAGTGTGCCTTCCATTTGCGACAACTTCTTACAAGCAATGAGAAAGTCCCAGAGTTGATTGGTGGCTGGTGATTACAGAGGACCCAATATGACCCTCATAGCCCCCACACGACTCTCAACACAAAGGCAAAGAAATGACAGATGTGCCTCATTCTTAGGTCCATCACCGCAGTCATTGATGCATCGCAGGTGTGAGAATCGTTACTCTCTCAGACAGCCGTTCAGACCATACCCAATCAATGATTTGGACGATATGGAAATTACATCGGTCAAGCAAGTCGACTGACTGCAAAGCCAGAAATCATTGACGTCATTGCTGGCATCATGACATAGCCGCACTTATACATGAAGTACATGTGCATCCATTCATGAAGTTACACAAACATGCACTAGTTTATTGCATATAGGCACAAATAACATGCTTATGGCCCACATAGGTAGGAGTACTGGACACGCATACACATCTCTATATTCATATCTTTCACCAAAGCAGAAACCGCACGATGCCAAGTATTTTTTATATTTAGCTTGCACATGCGTGACTGCCACTAACACGAAGGAGTCATAAGGAACAATATGGAAGCTATAGGTCTCTGCAATGAATGACAAGGGAGAAACAGACTTTAGGTACATGGACAGGGTGACATGAGCGCCACAGCCAGAGGCGTGCTGAGACGATGCACTCAGCCAAGGACAAGTGGAGACGGAAAAGTTCCATTTACCAAGACAATGAGCCACCTGCAGAAAATCAGGCTAAAATCCTCATACTTACAAGCAGCATAGCTTCATTTAGTGGTCCCAACACATGTGACCCAGCCGAACAGGACAATGCCCATTCAACCGAGGTAGACCAAGAGGACTGTTCCCATCGAATCAGAGGAGAAAAGTTACAAGTGTTGCCCACAAACTGCTAACTGAATGCACTCTCACAGGCTTAGGTGATCAGAGATGGCAACATTAGAGAACACTTCGCACCTCCATGTTCAATCCCATTGACTTGAAAAGGTGCACTCAGTCTGGTAACCGTCCAGGATCCCAAGGCTAGAAGGACACTTTTTGCCCAATCCAGATTCACCTTTCACAAGGGGATATAACTTTTTGCAGGGGCCAATGGTCTCTCTGCGATCCGGCAACATTGTAGATTGACAGTAGAGGTGGTCCTAGTAGGAGCCACTAGATTTGGCTATCCAATAGTAGAACTAACCCTTATAGCTCCTATATGTAGCTCACCCAAACTGACCAATGTAAATGTCTGATAGGTTTCTGACATGGAAACTGAATTTGTGATGTCACACGGATAAAACCGGGTGACACATGCTTAGAAGCGGAGAGCTCCAGGGGATACTTGTTTTCCTGGTCTGATCCCTGTCATTTTGTTTGCTAATAAAAGACAGTGAGCCTCATTCCGGGTCTGGAGCTAACCATGGAGTAATTAGCTCCATGGTTGCCTCCGAAACCGTCCCAAATCCGGCATGGTAAATGGAGTAATTACCGGTCCATTCCAGGGTTGGAGGGACCGGTAATTCCCCATTCACCTTTTGCCCTTCCCCATTCCCATTTCTGCCCCATAGGGCTCAATGGGAATGGGGAAGGAGGTAATTACGGTACCGTAATTACCTCCGAAGTACCTTTGCGGGTCCCGCACTTAACTCCTGCTAAAAGCAGGAGGTAAGGAAGGACCCGCAAAGGGACCTCGGAATACGGAGGTAAGGGATTACCGGCATCGGCACCCTTACCGTTGCTGGTAATTCCTTACCTCCAACCTCGGAATGACCCCCAGTAACTCTGCTCCAATAGCGGAGTCTTCCATTCTTGTGGTGGGGAGTCTTTGATAGGCCAAAGTGTTCTCTGCTGAAAATTGGGGTGACAGCTAGAGAGCCCCGGCCATATCTATACGCAGCGGCATTAACTGAGTGTGAAATGCTTGCAACATCTTCTTGCGGCTACTACCAGAGAGCGGATACTCCCTGTTGACCACCTTGCACGATATGCATGTGCATACCCTTTCTTGTCAGTGACTATTGAGGGGAAATCCCAGAATCATTTGGAGATAGGCACGAGATTTCCATTTAATGACAGCAACTGAATGTGGCATCTGTTTATGACCACTACTAGAGGAAATCACGAAGACAACGTTGCATGACAAATGTTCAGGCCACTTCACCCAGCCACAGCAGCTGCTGTGTGCTCTGAGGATGGCAGTATTGCGTGCTGTAAAGTGAAGGCATCAATCTTGCATTCTGCAGCATGCTCTGCCACACATGACTTTGGGGTGCAAGACAAAATAGTGCTCAGATATTGCAGCCAGAGAAGGAGGAGGTTCAATCCACTGTCCATGGGGGCAGAAGCATGAAAGGTGCACATTGCATGCACTGAGGCAATATTGCCCAAAAGGGTAGGAAGATTCTGCTGGTAATAGTCTGCCACCCCAGTTAAGGGCCCAAGCAAAGCACAGGACCCTTAACGTGGGCAACAGGGCCATTTTCGGAAGGGTCTGTCTGCCTGCCGTGGAGGGTTATGTCGTTATTAGAACCAATGATGAGCATATTTGTGTGCTAGGACTGGTTTTAAAAATAATAACATACCAGAGCGATCCACCAAACCACAGGGGTTTGGTGAAGCCTGTTTCCATTGTTGTTAACCGTGACATCATTGACAATGAAATTGGGCTCAGCCAATTCTTAGCAGCATCATGAACTAGTGAGGTCTGTTTGTTTCTTTCATTTATGGGTTGGAAAGCTAGCCTTGCAACCCCGTATGCTCATCACAGGTGCTAACGCAGCGAGTTTGCTAGGAGTTACAGGCACGCAGTGCTCAGGCTGCTCAGAGCACAGGCTTGACTGTGAATACAGTGCATGTTCCAAACAATCTGATTGGCTGACACCCTTTCCCGGGGTGTTAATGAGTCACGAAGAATAGAAGACAGTGTAGCGGAACAGGATATGGGACATCCCTGGCCTTCACCACCACCCACATTCGCTGATGATGAGCAAGACAAAAATGATGACTCATCTGAGTATAGGCTGCAGCCCATGATTCTGGGAACCATTTATAGTGAGGAGAAGCAGGAAGATACCACAGTAACGCAGACAGGAGTGAAAAAGCAAAGCTCTTCCCCTGCCTGAGTACATTGGGCCTCATTCCGAGATTGGAGGCAGCCATGGCGCTAATAGCGCCATGGCTGCCTCCAATAACGGTACCGAGTCCGCCCTCATTCAATGGGGACTTACCGGTCTAGTCGGACCTTCGCGGGACCGGTAAGTCCCCATTGAAAATACCATTCCCCATTCCCATTTGAGCCCCCATAGGCCCCATAGGGCTCAATGGGAAGGGGGAAGGTGCAAATAACGGTACCGCAATTTGCAGTACCGTTATTTGCTCCCTGGACCCTTTGCGGCTCCCGCAAAGGCCACCTGGTAAAACCAGGCGGCCTTAGCGCGACCCGCAAAGGGACCTCGGAATATTGCGCAAAGGGTTTATCGGCACCGGTGTCCTTACCGGTGCCGGTAATCCCTTTGCGCCAGCCTCGGAATGAGGCCCATTGTCTTTCTAACACAGCTGGGCAGAAAATGAAAGTGCAAAATATCAGCGTTTGTCAGCCATACCGCCAGCGCTGCCACAACCACCTTTATGGCCAGAGGAGCACATTGGGGACGGTTTTAGCCCATCATAAAAATCAAAAGAATGGAATTTCTCCATACAGGACAAAGAATGCCATCTGGCGATGTGGGGTCTATACAAGTGAACTGTGTACTGGGGCAGGCAGGCTGGGACCAACTTGAGCACCACATCTTTTATGGTGTAAGGGCTTCCTAGGCTGCAGTTGCTATGTTGCATGGTCCACAAATGAGCCTCAGGAAGAACAGATTAAGCGAGGGTGGGCACACCATCCGGAATTATCAGAGGCATAGGAGCAGGGCCGGCCTTAAGGGCAGCAGCGCCCTGGGCGAATTGGCGAACCCCACCTAATCCCAACTGGTTAACAGGGGTGTGGCGAAAGTGGGCGTGGCCAGGATGGGCCACTTTTTTTTTTTTTAAACCTCCTCGCTGTGGCGAGGATGTAATGATATGAATAGGGCGCGTCAGCACCCCATTGTCATTGAATGAGCCCGCCGCCGTGGGTGCATTCAATGACAATGAGGTGCCTGCCATGCCTTCTGCCACCACACCAGCTCGGGGGACCCTTTCAAAGACTCCCCTAAGCTGGCGTGGTGGGGGCTAATGGTGCCTTTTATCATTAAAGGCACCCGCGGCGAAGGGCGCACCCAATGACAATAGGGTGCTGACAACAGCACCACATTGTCATCAAATGCGCCCGCCGCCGCGGGTGCATTTAACAGCAAAAGCCTGCCTGCCACGCCTTCTCCCACTACGCCAGCTTGCGGGAGCCCTTGAAAGAATCCCCTAGGCTGGCGTGGCGGGGGCTAATGGCACCCTGGGCAGTCGCCCGGCTGCCCCCCACCTCCTTGCGGCTCTGCATAGGAGAAAAAAAAGAGAGTGCGGCAATCCAGTGAACGCCTCAGGAGCAGTGCCATGGAAAAGAGGTCAGCAAAGCTTCGGGTTGCGGTGGAGCAATGGCTCTGCACCTGGCCAACCTCCCCGGGGCGGCCTTCACAAGGTCAATCTTTAGTTCTAGGCTTTTAGACATAGAGCCGTTGTTGTACTGGAGAAAGGCCTTTCTCAAAGAGCCAAAATGGGCTCAGACAAGGCCTCACTCCAGATACTGGTTCGAGGGATTCTTAGTAGGGTTTCTTTAGCCATGTGAGTGCTTAGGGAGTGATGAGGACCTAACCAGAACTAGGCTGTCGGGTTTCCACCCAGGTTCACCTGGCTTTCATAGTGGCAAATACGGCCACACCCTGCGGAGAGGAGTAGGCTGATTAAAGATAAAGCATAAGTCTTTATATATAACAATATATTAGTCCAAATATATATTTATATTACTGTGGAGGAAAAAAGGGAATGCAGAATTCTGAGTAAGTAACTTTCTAAAAGAGAGGTAGTTCAACTCTTTAGGTTGCAAACCTGTCAGGTCAGGGTCACTGGGAACGTTAAGGGTCAACCGGGCCCCCTGGGTAACAACGTTCACCAAATATACTTATTGTATCCTAGAGTCAATGGCTTGCTCGCATGAAGAACATTTTTAAAGCTTTAAATGGTGATGCTGGGCCAGGTACAAAGGTGAGCTGATGCAGAGGTACTTTGCAGTGATCAGGTAGCCGGCAATGCAGGTCCATTAGCCACGCAGTCCAAACAGCGGCCCAGCCGTGCATAACCGTCCGGCCGGGAGATCCTCAGAGTCCCAGGGTCTTCGAAAAATGTACCTCTGTTTAAGTTGCCTTCTATGGAAGTAACCCTTTGTCCCTACATTCAACATTCAATCTCTAACGTGGTTCATCATCACATTGTGTTTTTTGTGAGCAGTGTTGTGTGTTTTGATACTATATTGTGACATCCTTAAGCATGGATTATCTTATCACAGTGCCTTGTGCGGTCACTATTGTATTTGTTATATCATATGTTGTTTACATTTTCATCATGACGTAAGGTCATTACATTTTGTAACTGACATCTTTTCTTTTTTGTTCTCTCCTTTTTGTAAATGCCTGTTACGACACCGTGCCATTTGGATACCTGTGTTTTAACTGCCTATTGTGATTGAATGATGTGCAATGCATTCATATGTTTGCTGTGGTGTATATATATATATATATATATATATATATATATATATATATATATATATATCCTTGTATAACCTTACATTGGATTTAGCCCTGATGAAGGACCCGATTGGTCCTAAATGCATTGGCCATTGTCGTCACTGCCAGCAATCATTGCATTTTTACTGTGACTGAATTCCTGTCATGCAATTCTCATGGAAGAGCATTCACTTTGAATTTGACATGTATATTTGCACTAATTATTCAGGCAGGTGGACATAGGGTGTGCAATCCACACCAATGGCTTGTTGCCTAGTTCTTGTTTCAAAATATCCTGCAGGAATCCCACGGTATGGGCCGAACACACCCAGAAAAGTTCCACTTTCCTGCAGGGCCCATTTTGGGGCGTTCGAGCACCACTAGCATTGAACATATTTTTGTTGCTCTAAAGCACATGGCTATGATGACTGCACCGCCAAAGGGAACCTCAACATCTTAAGTGGAGTCACAGTGGGCATCACTGACAAAAGCCTCAACTATATTTCCTAACGCCTTTTAAAACGGGTCTTAAAAGTGCGATCTTGCAGGATTTCCATAGCAGTCCGCTAATCCAATGACTCACATTTTGAAAGAACACCTCATTGAAGCCCCATTAAATGTTCTCCTCTGAGCTCCCACGCCCCGGCACCACCTGTGGATCACCTGCATCCCTTACGCTTCTGCTCACTATGCTACTCTCCTCTTCACAAGTGTACACACACCATACAATGCTGCATTGTTATGTAGCTACAATGAGCCCTGGTTTATCGAATTGATGTGTCAATCGTTAAATGTAATGGCGGCATCTGCATTCTCGTGGTGGGCGTGAAAAATGCAGAACATACTTAACTTTAAAAGGCGTGCAACGGAGATGAATGGAGCCTTTCCTGATGCACTTGAGCAAATCATGCTGAATTCTATTTGTGCAAGAGCATCTCTTCTGATCTAGAGCACGATGCTCTAGGCCGCTCCAGTTGTAGTTATGTTAAACTATGCTATTGGGATATTATAGAAGTATGGGGAGGTTGCAGGGGTCTCCCCCCCGCATATGTATGTGGGGTAAAGGGGGTTGAAAAAAAGAAGAAGAAAAAAAGTCAGCGTTTTCAGCCGTCGGAATTCTGGGGGTCATAGTAATCCCATAGATCCCACCAATAGCATTTGCAAGGACTCCACATTGCAAGATGGCAGAAACAAATGTGAGCTGCTAGGGCAGGGGTTTGAAACCTGTGCCTCTGCAGATGTTTTTGGGCTTCATCTCCCGCAGGCAGCAAAGTCAATGGTGAGGGAACATGGGGAGTTCGTAGTCCCAAACATCTGCAGAGACACATCATGCAAACCTCTGTGTGAGAGAATCTAGTTAATTCCCAAAATTTGGCACAAACTCCCAGCAGCATTGGATACTCATCAGATCAGATTCTAATGTTTGTTGTCAACTACTCTGCTAAATGCCTGGCTTCCCCGGGGGCTCTCTGCCATTGGACGAGCGCCTACAGAGGGTTCACGCTGCATGGTGCCCTGCTCAAGCATAGTATATCCAGACATGCAGTCATCAGGCTTTTAAAAAATATCTTATGATCAGTGATTGCAATTGATTCTTTATGGAGTTGTAAGGTTCCTTAGAAAGCATTTTGACATGTATCAAGCATTCAGTCTTGTTGTTCCTCATATCTGTAGTCATGTGCCTGGAAACCGGCCCTATAGACCTTAGCCATGGCCAAGGAGCGCTAAGGGAACATACCTAGTGCAGTGTTAGAAGTGCACCAAAACAAGTCGTGGAAATCTGAGCCCGGCGGGGGACAGAGTAAGCAGGAAGAGAGCCACATGCAACACATTTTTCAAGGGTTGCAGCCATGCTCATTAACAGCCAATTGAGTTGAAACAGATTTCAGTTTAGCTGTCACTGCTATTGGGTGTTAAAGTGGAAAAGTGTGCTTTAACTTCACAAAGAACAGTTCCGTATTGGTGAAAATGGTTACAAAAAGTAGTGGAGCTGTTAACAGTAAAAAATTATAATGGAACACTGCTCCTGACCGTTCCTGCCTGCTTCGACCTCTGACCTAGTGGTATTGCTTTCAGCAAATGGGTTTAATGCTATTTCCAGCCAGCCACCGGGCCAGTTGCCAACATTTGACCATCGTTTGTCACCAAAATGCACTTGGCATGAACCTGAAGAACAAGGGTCAAATCAGTACCACGAGCAACTGACGCTCAGCGTCAGTGTATCAAAAGTCCACTATGAGTGGCACCACAAACAGAAAGGGTGAGGTGAAGGTGAGTGGGGATAGATGCTGTGTGTGGAGATATGTAAGCGTGTCGGAAATGCAGGAAAAGGTGCGTGAAGGGACAGTGGGACGAGGCGGGAGGCACACGGAGGGATAGCAGGATCCTCTGCCCTACCAGAGATTATTGCCAGGAAGGCCTGAATATTGGTTGACTATCAGGAGTTCAACCGTCCTCTCTGGATGTAATAATATCTGTGAAAGAAAAATGTATTTTTCCCAAAAAACATTGCCCATAGGACGTAGGCTGACAGTAGCAATCCCATTCCTGAAGGCTTTACAATTTAGCAGAAGGGATGGGAGTAAGTGGAAGATGAACCTGCTGGCAGAGTAATATGGAGTATTAGTGCACACACAGATGCGGGGTGGGGAAGGGGAGCCAGCCCAGAGTCTTAGTAGGGAGGGGGTACCACGAGGAACGAGAACCCCTGCCCAGTGGATGGACAGGTATGGGGGGATCAGGCTTAAGTGGAGCCCTAAACCAGCCAGGGGGTGCCAGTCAGGAAGGGGATTGGAAGTTAAGAGGAGCCCTGGACCAGCCCATACTTCTGTGCGTGTAGCTTTATATAAACAATCAAGTAACTTAAAATAGAAAAAAACAGATCATCTTTGCAACATGATGTTTGGTCTATTCATTGTTAGAGGATATCGAAGTCCTAGCTGTCTGTGGTGTTTAGGAATTGCAAAGATTGTGTTAATGTTTGATTAAAACCTCACAAAGATGTGCAATGGAGCAAGCTAAGAGATGCCTGTGATTTGCACAAGCTACTTTGTGTCATTCACAATGCCTAAAACTGGAGCATCCATGGAGATGGCTGGACCGTCCCTGATATGCCCTTGGGCAAATCTTTACAAATCACATTTGCACACGAGCATCTCCAGATCTGCCCCAGCTTTCAGCTTTAAGATAGCAAGATCCTATTTCAGAGGCTCACGGGCATCGTCTCAATCTTCTGCATTGCAGATCTTTGGAAATCAGACCCGGGATTTCTAAATCTCAAGGAAAGGGATGGGAGGGAAGGGGCGGTTGATACCCAAACCCAGGACACAATCTTGACCACAAATAAATACCTTGGATATCTGCTTTCGAATCAGTGGTACGAAGGGTACACCGTTTGGGCTTTATGTCACATGGGCACAGCTTAATGCCCAACAGAAGAACTCTCAGTGAAGTGGCAGCTAAATGGGTGGCGAAATGCAGGATGTGGGGTTCCCCTTAATCAGATCCCCATAAATTGCTTAGATGTTGTGACATGCAGAATTGAAACCAACTCCTGCAAAGTGGTCTGCTTCCTCCAAGGCCCTTCCATGTGAACCAGTTTTATATTCAATCAATATTGATTTTCAGAGATGAACAACCCATGCTCAAGTTTGCATGTTCAGTTGTGATTTCCCCCAAAATGGTAATATCCAACACATTGAAGAAAAGTTGATTGTATGCCACTTGATCATGTCTGGCCCAATAGGTTAAATGGTGGAAAAACGTCCATTGCAGTTAACTTTGCATGGAGGGTCCTCTCGTATGGCTCATGACAGGTTTTGGAAATACATCCATCTTGTGCTCACTTAAACCTCTAACAGCAGCCAGACAAATGTCTAGCAACTTGCTAAAGAAACTAGAAGCTCTGTTAGATTGTTTTTAATCTTTCAGGAACCCCGATAGGATTCTCAGCCAGGTTAACCCACTAGTAGGACCCACAGTATGTTTTTTTTGTTTTACTTAGGACATGTTCAAGCATGAATACCTGCGAGTGAACACCGGATTATTGCATCCAAAGGTCTCCTGTGTGATGTGCTGCAGCTGGAATCCCCCTTTAAACCAATAGTGTGTCCTCTGCTTGTTGTGCTGTAGGAACTCAACCTTGCCATCTTGAGTGAACCTTCGGTCTGGCTTCAGTGGGTGCAAATAGCTAACAGCGAAGGCCCCCAAGGTTCTCTCTCGTGTCTCCAGTGAGAAGATCCTTGCATTGGCTGCTTGAGGCCAGGCAAGGGCAATTCCCTCTGTTTAGTTCAGCCAGAAGCCCCCATCCTCATTTTTCATCACTTTGAATCTCCATTCTCGTAGAATCAAGTGGCCTGGCGGGTGATCCTTCTCCATCACAGGCTCAATTCAATGGAACGCATTGCATCGCAGAATACAAGATGAGCCAGAGTCGCCAAAATTCTGCAAACTGTTCAATTCATGGCTGTTTACAAAAGCTTGAGCTAAATCCCACTTTCGCAACGTACGCTGTCACAAAGCGGCAGGAACAGAACTTGCCAACCCTACAGATATGTTCCATACAAGTGCATTCACAACGGAATCGTGAAGTAGCAACAACAAAACAGAATGCTCTCCTGGCAATATTTGTCAAACCTCAGAGTCTCTACCCAACCTCATCAATCACTCCTACAGGGGACCCGAAACTTGAGGAAGAAGGGTGCAGCCCCTCGTAGCAGAAGGAACCATCTCCCCATTATAGGAGAGTGTGTTTGCTTCCTCGGCTTGGGGTTCCCGAGACTTCTTGATTCTTCTCATAAGCTTCAGGATATGGGTAATGAGAGGTGAACTCCTACAGTTCCAAGGGGATTCAATGAAAAAACAAAATAGGGATTTCTCTATAATGAACTGTGAGTAGTATAGCCCTGTCAGCCGATAAGACATGCACAGTGTTGCGTGTGTCTTACCGGCTGAAATTGCCTATTCTACTCACTAAACTCAGGAAAAAGGTGTCTCTTATCTTGCTTTCTTTTTAAACCCACCATAATATTGATGGTAGAATAAAGTGAACCAGAGTGGGATTAAACGACATCTGTGAACACCATTCAAAGGGACATTATGTACTGAGTCCAACGACCATTTGCCTAGTCTACGCCCCCCACGCTCATGATTTCAACCATACAGGATAATACCATATCCATCAAAGTCACTTACAGTCTTAGGGATGCTGTAGGGACCCAGCCTTCTCCTTGGTCTTCCTTCTGGTTCTCTGAGCAGTTGTAGTCCCGGCTTGGATCTGTGTCTTTGCTTTAGCCTTCAGTCACCTCTGGATGGTATGATGGCCTCTGGGCTATTGAGGTACCCCCCAATTCTAGGGTTCCTCCTTCTGCTTTGCTGGGAAACGTCAGTATTTCCCGGTTTATAGTGATTATTTCGAAAAAAAAGTTTCGAAAAACAAAAATTTCAAAAACAAAGTTTCAAAAAAAAAAAAGCTGTGACAAGCTATATTTAACATGCAAAGTGCATTTCAATTGAAATGCACTTTCACATGTTAAAAGTAGAATTTCAATGCTTTTTTTGTAACTTTGAAACGTTACATGGAGCTGTCGAGTACTGTAATTTCAGCACTGGACAGCTCCATGTAACGTTTCAAAGTTCTTGTGTATATTGGGGGGTTCCCCCTCCCTGCCCCCCAACCCGTAGGCCACCCTCCCACCCCCCAACCCTAACCCAAGCCCCAACCCTAATCCTAACCCTAACCCTGGCCCCAAGACTCACCCTAATACAACCCTTAAACTAACCCAAACCCCAACCCTAACCCTATTTTAACACAAACTAACCCTAGCCCCAACCCTAACCCCAACCCTAACCCTAAACCCTAACCCTAGCCTCAACCCTAACCCTAATATAACCCCTAAACTAACCCAAGCCACAACCCTAACCCTGGCCCCAGCCATGCACTAATACTTACCATCACATGTCGATGGCACCTTCGAATGTTTTTAACGAAATTGTTATTCCAAAGAAACAATTCGAAGGTTTGCCATTCGAAACTTTTACTTTTGTTAGAATGACCGGATACCGTATTTCCCTCCTCTTGCCTAAGGGGTCTCCAGGTGCATCTCTGTCTGTTTCGATAGCTCAGTGGTCTGTCTCTCTGTCTCCCTCTGTCGCTCTCTCTCTCTCTCTCTCTCACTCCCCTCTCCATCTGCCTCCCCTTCTCCCCCTTCCCCCTCCCTCTTCCTCTTTCTCTGTCTCTCTCTGTATCACTTTATCTCTATCTAAGGTGTTTCCCCCCTAATGGCTACTTCTGGGTGTGAATGTTCCCCCTAACTTGGGTTATCCGTGCAAGGTTATTTAGTTTAGGCGTGTGGCCTTGCAGTGGCCATTAAGGTCTGGGTTAAGCCTGGAGTTGCTTCTATTTCAGATTCTGGTCTCGGGGAATATAGCATCAGGCTCCCTTTACCTCCTTGGAGATTTAGGGCCTCATTACGAGTTTGGAGGCAACCATGCCCTTAATAAGGGCATGGCTGCCTCCAAACTCGGGTTCGGGTCTGTGGTCCCTGAATGGGGAAATACCGGGCCATTCCGACTTTGGAGGGCCCAGTCTTTCCCCATTCAGGGAACCTGGACCCGGACCATCCCCATTCCCATTTGAGCCCCCATAGGGCTCAATGGGAATAGGGCGCATGCTAACAACGGGCCCGTTGATGACTGGCCCGTTGTTAGCATGCTGGTCCCCTCGCGGGACCCGCAAAGGACGTCTGGTCTGACCAGACGTCCAGAGCGGGTCCCGCGAGGGGACCTCGTAATGAGGCGGTACGGGGTTAATGGCGCCGGCACCTTTACCGGCGTCGTTAACCCTTTAACGCCTCACTTGTAATGAGGCCCTTAGTATCCTGCTTATTGCCCCACTCATTTCTCCTTGGGGATATAATGGCCCTAACTGCAAACCCATTTGGGGTTGCACCGCCCCTACTCACTTCTCCCTGTATTTTATTTGTATTTTCATTTATAGAGCGCTTTATGCCAAAGCACTGCACAACAAAATCAGAGAAGGGTACAAGATAAGTGATAAAATGACCAGAAAAACAAAATACTAAAAGAAAGGATATATGCCTAAGGCCAACGCGAAAGAGAGGATAGGAAGAAAGGGGGCAGCGGGAGAGAGGAAGTGTGTTCCAATGAAGAGGGGCCAAGAGAGAGAAGGAACGAAAGCGGGACTGGGCACAAGGTGGATGGGGAACTGATAGAAGAAACTGAGACTGGGAACAGGGAGATCGAAGGGTGGAATATCATGAGAGCAAGGAAGAGAGGTATCTCTTGAGGATAAAGTGCCCCTAGGTACCTTATTTGGAATCTTCAACTCCTGCTTTCTTCTCTTTCTGGGGATAGGGCATCCCTGCTTTCTTCTCCTTCTGGGGATATGGCGTCCTTGCTTTCTTCTCCTTCTGGGGATATGGCGTCCTTGCTTTCTTCTCCTTCTGGGGACAGGGCATCCCTGCTTTCTTCTCCTTCTGGGGATAGGGCATCCCTGCTTTCTTCTCCTTCTGGGGATATGGTGTCCTTGCTTTCTTCTCCTTCTGGGGATATGGCGTCCTTGCTTTCTTCTCCTTCTGGGGATATGGCGTCCTTGCTTTCTTCTCCTTCTGGGGATATGGCGTCCTTGCTTTCTCCTCCTTCTGGGGATAGGGCGTCCTTGCTTTCTTCTCCTTCTGGGGATATGGCGTCCTTGCTTTCTTCTCCTTCTGGGGACAGGGCATCCCTGCTTTCTTCTCCTTCTGGGGATAGGGCATCCCTGCTTTCTTCTCCTTCTGGGGATATGGTGTCCTTGCTTTCTTCTCCTTCTGGGGATATGGCGTCCTTGCTTTCTCCTCCTTCTGGGGACAGGGCATCCCTGCTTTCTTCTCCTTCTGGGGATAGGGCATCCCTGCTTTCTTCTCCTTCTGGGGATATGGCGTCCTTGCTTTCTTCTCCTTCTGGGGATATGGCGTCCTTGCTTTCTTCTCCTTCTGGGGACAGGGCATCCCTGCTTTCTTCTCCTTCTGGGGACAGGGCATCCCTGCTTTCTTCTCCTTCTGGGGATATGGCGTCCTTGCTTTCTTATCCTTCTGGGGATATGGCGTCCTTGCTTTCTTCTCCTTCTGGGGACAGGGCATCCCTGCTTTCTTCTCCTTCTGGGGATAGGGCATCCCTGCTTTCTTCTCCTTCTGGGGATATGGTGTCCTTGCTTTCTTCTCCTTCTGGGGATATGGCGTCCTTGCTTTCTTCTCCTTCTGGGGACAGGGCATCCCTGCTTTCTTCTCCTTCTGGGGACAGGGCATCCCTGCTTTCTTCTCCTTCTGGGGATAGGGCATCCCTGCTTTCTTCTCCTTCTGGGGATATGGCGTCCTTGCTTTCTTCTCCTTCTGGGGATATGGCGTCCTTGCTTTCTTCTCCTTCTGGGGAAAGGGCATCCCTGCTTTCTTCTCCTTCTGGGGATAGGGCATCCCTGCTTTCTTCTCCTTCTGGGGATATGGCGTCCTTGCTTTCTTCTCCTTCTGGGGATAGGGCATCCTTGCTTTCTTCTCCTGGGGTTATAGCAGCACTGCCAGTCTGTGAACTTAGCTTCTCAGTGGGCCCCCGTTGCTAACTTGAATCTCCACCTGGTCTCCCTAATGTTGTGGCCTGCTTGGCCCAGCTATCCTCTCCATCTCTCTCTGCTGCTAGTCAGGCCTCCTGGCCAGGCTGACTTATGTTCTGCTTTGATGCTTCTCCTGGTCGCCTATCTCTCATCTTCTGGCCCTTTTGCCTTGGCCAACACAGGCGCGGCCTTGCTTCTTTTGCCTACTCTGGCTGCAAGCTCACTCTTCTGCTGGAACCTCGTCGTGAGACTCAGCGCAAACCCTCCCAAGAGTGGAGGTTTTTGTCCCCTTTTATAAAGGTGCTGATTAGTTATGTGGGGTAATGAAGGTTCTGACTTGTGGATCTGTTTCCATACTGGCTTCCTCAGTTGCAATTAGCTTTTGCCCCTCCTGGTCCCACCTGCTACCCATGTAAGTGTGCCTCCATCCTTCTAACTCCCAGGTGTGGTGTGTTCTCCAATCCGTGGCCTCGCCTCTGCCCAGGCCCTCCATGCAAGGGTCAGAGAGGAGTGTCACGCCTGCTCTCTGAGGCAATGCCCTGTCTCCTAGGTTCATGGGCAATTGACTCTCTCATCTGTCTGGGCTCGGAGTCCCAAACCCCAACACTGGATCGTGTCTCCTTCCCAAGAGGCGCATTTCATCCTGGGACCAGTAAAGGTCCTCAACTAATCCAGCCCACTGATAGCCTCCTGACGCCCGGCCAATCTGACCTCGTCACAACACTTTTCAGTGCCAAGAGGCCCGTAGTGGGGTACATTTGCACTTTACATTAAAACAAATCCAAAGAGAACATTGTTTAACAACATCTACCCTTGTAACGCATGTGGCTGAGGTCATGGGTGGAAAAACAACATGTAATATGGGAATACATACTTTGGGGAAACCACAGACGAAGTTCAGCAGACACGCCTCGGCAGACCAACCCAACCACATTCTTTTATCTCTATTAATATCAAAACCTGTCTTCTATGAACCTAGCTGAAGTGCACTCTGTGATAAGAGGCGCTCTGTTTCCGGGTCACTCTGCATTCGTGCTTGGCACCGGGTGCACAGTCAGTGGCAGGATGCAAAAGCGACTTGGGACATTGGACCGTCTGTTTATTACAGCCAGACAGTGTTCTCTGCATGGATCAATTTTCTTGATTTTGGTACAGATGGTATATTCGTGGATGAATTGGGCAGTTTTGGCACCTTACGTATCTGTATGTATTTACTTTGATGTATAAGCGCCTTTCAAATGCACAATAAATAAAACAAATTGTGTTTCAAAGCGCCCACAGGGCAGCACAGGGGGTGGGGGGGAACATGGGAAAGAAAAGCAAATATAACAATGAAAGAGAGAGGCGGTCCTACTAGGCCTTGTGAGCATTCAGAACAAGCAAGTCCAGAGCGTGAAGAGATGAGGAAGTGGGGGTAAGTGCTAGGAGTAACAAGGAGGGAAGTGCTAGGGGGTGACCAGCTGTTGAGTCACTTTGGTGAGAGTGGTCAGCTATCAATAAATCTGCCAATAAGTAAGTGCAGGCCAGTGGGTGTCAAGGCAAGTGCTGGGAGCGGGCGCAGGCTGAAGGCAATTTGGTGTGAGAGGCCAGGGCCCCTGAGGACACATAAGGGCCCTGGCCACCAATCTCAGCAACTGGGGGGTTTAGCAGAGGAGGGAGGAAGGAAAGGACGAGGTGAAGAGGAAGGTCTTGAGGAGCTTCCAGAATTTGAGGAGATCCGGCTCAAGACAAAGAGGAAGGGGAAGGCTGTACCATAGGAGGGAGCCTGCCAAGGAAAGAGATCGGCCACCGGCTCGCTGTTTTGCAAAGCCCTTGACACAAAGAGAGTTGGTGCCAGAGGAACGTAAAGATCTGGAGGGAGAGTATTTAGTGGGAGCGAGTTGTAGATAGTGAGGTCCCCGGCACCAGACAGCCTTACGGATGATGCACAGGGATTTGAATTTGATCCTTGCAGCAACCGGGAGCCAGTGGAGGCCTTTTAGGGCTGGAGAGAGCCTGTCCCTGGGCTTGAGGCCAAGGATAAATCTTGCAGCCCTATTCTGGAGTAGCTGGAGGGGTCATAGAGAAGAAAGGGTAGATTAAGGAAAAGGCTATTGCAGTAGTCTAGCCTAGAGGGAACCAGAGCTCTAGAGACAGTGGGCCTCATTACGGGCCTGGCGGTAACCCTGATGGTGCCACCAGTGGTTTGCCGCCGGACTTGTAAAAACTTGCCGCCACCTGACTGTTAGGCAGAAACCTGTGCAGTTCCCTCTGGGACCACTGCAAAATATTTAAGTCTACAGGTGTTTGGCAGTAAACCCACTTGGTAGCAGTCTGTACCACACAGATTCACTTGGTAGCTGTGGCTGAGCAGTCAGACTTCCCTCAAGAAGAGTTAGGCAGTATACAGAGTATTCACAATAGGTCAAGGGAACACAATAGAACAAGTAAACGCTGACCAGAGCTTGGTGTAAAAGAGATACAATTATTTATTTAAAACCACATCTAGAAAAACACACAGGCACTAATAGTAAGCAATTCAAAAACAGGGTCACTAAAAGATATACACTCCCTTAAAAGAATATTAGACAAGTCTTAAGTAAAGCCCCACTTATTTTCAGACAGCGGTGAGCGCTTAACGTAGATGGCACTCTAATAGTTCGTTTTTAAAAGGGAGAGAAAAGCAGAGAACAAGTTAAAACAGATCCCAACACTTTTACAAGAACATAACAAGAGAGGAAGGCAAAGTAAAACCGTGAAGTTAGAGTTCAATAGGCCAGATCCACTTTAAGAGGATCAAACGAAATGTGTCCAAGGTCACACGGTTGCAGTGCACAAAAGTCTTGTAATGGTTCAAAAAGGAGTTGGATCAAAGAAAGGGACCAGTTAGAGGGTCAAGGCGGCCAGCCCAGTCCAGGAGGTTAAGGGGTTATTATTACCTTGTGGCAATCTTTAGAAAGGGAGGCCTGGCGGACACGGTACATTGAAGTGGTGAGAACACTCCAGCGGGGGTGTTGTTCCTGGCAGCGGATGCAAGTCGGTGCTTCGTCCGGGGGAAGAGAGGATCTCGTCATGGAGGAAGACAGGAGTCCGTTGCGCTGCCAGGGAAGAAACCAGCCGCAGAGTTTCTCAGGTACAAGGAGCGGTCCGTTGATTCGCGGTTCAGTGGTGAGTGGCTATCCGGCCGCCGGGGTGCTTGGCACGGGCAGTTCGACCACAAACCGGTCTGGGGTGCGAAGAAGGAAGGTAAAACTGGTTGTGCCCACCAGTCAGGGGAAGAAGTCTCTCCAGCCGGGAGATCTTCTCGGTGGTCGGGAAGTGGTGAGTCGGTTCCGCAGGGCTCCATCGGTGGTGTCGTCGTGGTAGGTCAGCTCAGCTTCTCCCTCGTCGGATTTTCAGGTCCTGTGGCAACTTCTGAAATTCCAGTCCCCAAAGCCCTGCATTTATGCAGCATACCCCCATTCACTCAGCCTAGCTGTCAATCAAACATGCTAAGTGGTGAGCCGGCCGGCTCACCACTTGGGCCAATCACACAAGAGTGCGACTTGAGTTACCAAGGTAACTCAGTCCAGGGTGCCGAAACCCCCTCCCACACCCCTGTGGTACCCAGACAGAGTGGCACCACTTTTGGAGGCTTCTGTGGAGAAGCACGCCAAAAAGTGGAACAAAGGGCTCGACTTGGGTTGGAGTCACAGAAGAGAACACAAACGCCATTTTAGAATCGAGTCCTGGCAAAAAATACCAACCGGCAAATTAATATTAATTAAATAAACCGGCGGTATGTTCGAGGCTATGAGAATTAAATAATTAAAGTTGGTAGCCTCGAACAATGGGAAAATCCCATAGGGAAATATTCGCGGTCGAGTATAAAAAGTAGTTTCCACTGTCACCAGCCAAAACTCGATCAGGGGGGACGGGGACGTGCCCCCTCGACTAACAGACCCCGGGGCAATCGAATTGCCCCGACCAGTACGTCCACAATATGATGGTTTGTACTGGTTTCTGTTAATAATTTGGGACTAGTAAAGCCAATGGTGACTTTACATGCCCTGGGAGACAGTAGTCAGTCCCAGGGTATGGAGTCTATGGTGGGGTGTCACTATGACACCCCTGTGTTACTGCACGAGGGTGCTGTGTAACACACATAGTAAAAACACATGAGACCCTATGGAGTAAAGGACCCCATAGCCCATAAAACACATAACCAGTCAAAGGAACACCATAAATCCTGTCCAAGAGTAGGAGAAAAAGAGTCTCACTCTTGGCAGGAGGAAAAAACAAACTCCAGAAATCCAGCAAAACTGCTGGGGAACTCACTAGGTTAGGAAATTCGGCCTAAAGAGAGAATTCTTCATAACACTGACTTCCCAATCTTTACGACTCTGGCGGCCGGGAAGTCAGGCACTGGTAAATTTGTAAATCCCCAGTCCCATAGAGGCCCATAGGACTCTATGGAAATGGGGACTCAGAAGCATTGGCACTGTTGTTAACGGTGCCGGTGCTTCCGTGACGGCTTTGCTTACCGTGACCGCTGCACCGGCAGGGTCAGACCTGTCAGGCACAGCGGCTCCAGCAGGCAAACCCATAGTTTACTGGTCAAGAAATAAGGATGCCTGTGAGCTTACCTTCACCCTTATTCCTGGACCGGCAAACTTGGCATAAGACCCATTGAGATTCTGGGGGTGGGGAGGGGAGTGAGGAAAGGAAGAATTCCTTTGAGGAGGTGGAGTTGAAAGTGGGCCTTCTTGGCAAGGTCCTGAATGTGAGAGAGGAAGAAAAGAGTGGATTTGAATATGATTCCAAGGTTTCTGGCTTCAGATGAAGGAGAAGGGGGAGAGCCCATCGAAGATGGCCAGAGTGAGGGGAGGAAAGAGGGAGCAGGAGTCCCAATAGGAAGGATCTCAGTCTTGCTGATGTTGAGGCAGTGATCATTGGCAGTACATTAGGACTGGATGGCAGATAGGCAGTCAGGAATGATGGAGGAAGTAAGGAGAGGAACAGAGGGAATTTTGAAGAAGAGTTGTGGGTTATCTGCATTACACTGAAAGTTGGGAAGAAGGTGGAAAAGAGGTGTGCAAGCGGAGCAAGATAAGTGTTAAAGAGCCAGGGAGAAAGGTTGGAGGGTGGATGCCACAGGTGGAGATGGAGGTGGGGGAGGAGAAAGAGCCCAGAATAACCTGGGAAGGATGGTCATTGAGAAAGGAGTTTAGCCAGTCCAGTGCCCGCTCCGAGATACCTACGGTATCGTGGAGCCATGTTATGAGGATGGAGTGGTTGAACGTATCAAATGCAGGGCTTAAAACTAGGAAACAGTCGCAGAAGGCAATGCGCTTACAGCCAGAAAATAAGTGACATTTACAGGGCTGTAATCATGTTTTGGTTCATATGTACATTCCAATTTATGAGTTTATGATAATTTTGTAACCAAACATGACATTGCTATATTGTCTAAGTACAGCCAAGGGATTGCAGGGTTACCTTTTAAAACAAGAAGGGCAATCATTCTCCCCACTACAGGGAAATCTGTTTCCGGCTTTTACTGTTAAAAGCGGATAGTAAATTCTACTCCATGCTCATGGTTAAACGAATGCGCAGTGTCACTTCTATCGTTATGCACCAAGACCAGCATGGGGTTCTGCCAGGAAAAGACACTACTGAGAATACAAACTCATTGAAAATGACATTCATTTAGCTTTTCATCAAAAGCTCCCTTTTGCCCTCGTTGTATTAGATGCAGACAAAATCTGTAATGGTTTTTTTGGCAAAAGGTTTTTCTATTTTCATGTTTAACCATTGTATGCCAAATAAAAATAATAATAATAAAAATAATTTAATGGGGTTATAGCATCTGTGGCAGGTCTTGGCATATACATTTGAGCTTTTTACTGTCACATGTTTGGCTGTTGCCTGGGAAATTTCCTAAGAGAGTTCCCTCTCGCCTTTGTTTTTTGCTGGCACCTTTCAATTGTAGCGCGCTAGCCACAGTAAGGCCGTGCAGCATGCCGGGGCAGCAATGTTGGGCGGTGCAGGAAAGGGCCAGGGGGAGCAGGATGTCTGGCAACATATTGGCACTGGTGGCATGAGGAAACACTTGTGTATGAGCGCAATATAACTAAAATATCACATCATATCATATCATATCCCCATTAGGTATCACCGATTGTTGCTGGAAGTCCGTTGAGATCACAGAGTCCCGAGTGCGCCAAGAGCGGTGAACACAAAAAGGGACTGTAAGTGCCTACCGTCCCCTTCCCATGTGCACGGGCCCTGTGCTTTGCTGGAGCCTATTCTTTTTCGTTTTATTGCGTCATAGTTTATTAAAACCTTTTCACATACAATTTACCATAAAACATTCCTAAACAGAAAAAAGTAAGAATTCTCATAAAAAACACCAATCACAAGATTTCCCCAAATAGCTGCAGTCCATTCCCTCAAGATGACATTTCCAAGATGTTAGCAGTCTTCCTTCACAGCAATGCATGGAGAAATAAACATTGCAGGCTTGGTGGTTCCCGCCCGTGAGCACTACCCACAGTATCCGTAGGCATGGGCACCACCAGCCCTGCAACTCATATTGCACCTGCCCTCGGGCACTCCAGAGATGGCGATTCACATAGAAGGTTCTTCACTGACTCCAAAACCCCTCCCCACTAAAGCGGCACTCCCTACTTTCCCTTGGGGACGTTGTACCAGACCCCCTCGACTTCCCTTCTTCTAACAGTATTACATTTCCGTTTGAGATAATCCCATGCCAGGTGGTCACCAGCGAATTGTTGGATATAAGTGGGCGGAGATATTCAGTCCTGCATATTCCGCAGCATTTTCTTTTTATGGCAAGGTCAACCATAGACGGTTCCTTGCCATAGCCAACTAGAATAGCTTTCATAGTTTTCTCTAAACTGGAAATCGAGGTGCCCAATGAATTCACCAGGAGCCAATATTAGCAATTCTTTTGCCATGTTACAAAGTCGGGCAATGCTACTGAGTGGTATCAAACTGGCTCTAGTTGTGTACACATCATATATTAGGCCCTTACGTGAATCTTATGGGGCATTGGCTGGCTTCCACAGTAAGGTGGTACAGCCAAGAAGTATTTTACATTGAATGGATGTAAGATTATACTCCAGGAAAACCATTTCAATAACGGTGCCAGATGGAAGACGCAAGAGGCGCTTTAGCAAGAAGCGTTCTAATTTGCACGTCTCTTGCAGATTCGCCAGTGCCCAATATTTCGGCTCCATACAGCAAAACAGAAGCTAGTTTGGCTTGATAAAGCTGGACTAAAGCACCAGTCGAAACCCCCCAGCCTTTTGGACGAAAGAGAGAATACTACCCAGGGTCACGTGTGTCTTCAGTCTGGCCTGGTCCAGGTGGCAAGCACCACCCAATTTGCAATCAAGGTGTGTGCCCAATATACGGACACCACTTCAAGTGTGTCCCCTTCAATCTCCCATTTCACCATTTTGGTTTTTTTTACCAGCTGGGAGTTTGCATCGGCATACACCTTCAGTTTGTTCAAAGTGGACCGCAAACCTCCAGGAGTGAGGTCCAAGACAGCAAGGTCATCCGCATCGCCCAACCACTGTATGGGGATGATACCCAGTTTTGGCGGAATTGCGATAGGATTCTTGATGGCTACGCCTAGGTCAGAACAGCATGGGGGCTAATGTACATCCTTATTTGAAGCCTTAAATTGGAATCCATGATGTAGTCCCTCCAAACTGATCCAATCTTATCTTGACCCTGGTTTGTGAGTGCAAAATTATGAGGATCTGCAAAAGTCCAGAGGGGATGCCCAATTTATTCAGCTTTCGCCACAGCCTGTTGTGGTCTATACAGGGCTTTAAGTGGGGTAAGAAATCGAGAGGGGGCCCTCATTTGGGGGCGTGGCTTCTGGGAGGGGCGTGGCCTAAAAAGCACGCAAATCGTAAGGTCTGCGCACAAATATATATACATGTTATATGTCTGTGTGCGTACCTTACTATGGTTTGTGTACTTTGCAGGCCATCTTTTCTAAACATAGAAATATGTTACATATGTTACATATTTCTATGTTTAGAAAAGATGGCCTGTAAAGTACACAAACCATAGTAAGGTACGCACACAGATATATAACATGTATATATATTTGTGTGCATACCTTACGGTTTGCCTAGTTTTCAGGCCATGTTATCGGGTTTATAAAAGATGGCTTTGAAAGTACACAATTCAAGCCATCTTTTATAAAGCTTTGACTACGGGCAAAATTGTCCGTCCGCAAAGCTTTATAAAAGATGGCTTGAAATGTGTACTTTCAAAGCCATCTTTTATAAACCTCGAAATATGTCGAGGAATCCACAGGTTCGCCGAGGGTTAAAGACGCCTCGGCGACCTGGGGAAACAAGGAACAGTAACTGCCTCTGGTGACCTCTCGCGCGAGGGGTCACCAGATGCAGTTTCTATGACTGACAGAAGCGGCAGCCAGTCACAGCATCGCTGTGGCTGGCTGCCTCTTCTGTCAGATCGCCTGACTTCATGGCAGGCGCATGCATTATCCCGTCGCGGCTGCGGCCGCGACGGGATAATGCATCCTGCCAATGTTGCGGGCGGTGGGACGGGGCCCCGGCAGGGCCCCGGCTCAGCCCCACTTTTTGGAGACTGCCGGGGCCCGGCCCCGGTAGGCCCCGGCCCACTTAAAGCACTGGGTCTACAGTGTCAAAAGCGGCCCTGAAGTCTATATATATGTACCACATATAACAGGAGTTTCCTAATCATCCACGCCTGTTGTTTGGTCGTGGTTAAAGCAAGAATGTTGATTATAGTACTAGAGTTCTTCCAGAACCCCCTCTGATTATAAGGAATAATATTGGAAGTATCTGCTCAGTCCTCCAGCTCTTCTAGGAGGACCCGGGTGGCAAAGATCTTTGCATGCACATCCAACGTGGCCAATAGAAAATCATTTTTGGTGTTATCTCGATCATCCTTTTTAAAGACAGGGACAACTATGGTGTCTCGCCAAGAGGTTGGTATATTCTGCAGGACCTCAATGCAACGGAACAGCTGGTGCAAAGCGAGAGACTTAACTGTGGGATCATGTTTGCTCAGCGTTCTACATGTCCCAGCTGGTCCAGGGGCCCTAGAAGACTTACTGAGCCGGATGATCTTATGGATATCATTTGTGCTATATAGATAATGCCAATTGTCCAGCAACAGCACCTGTCAGGAAATACCTACAAAAAGGCGCGCAAACACTTGCTCGGTATGCAAAATCCAGCCTGTTTCAGATACCAATTAAAATCCTTAGAAATAGGTTTCCTGCCATTTATGATCTGCCAGAACTCTACTATATGGTGTATATCTTCACGTTCCGGCTCACAGGGAGCATAAGGTGCTGGCAGTATTAAGGGAGGTTGCCCATTTGGACTCCGAGGACCAGCCTGCCACGTCCTGTCTGCGGCAGGGGCTTTTAGACCGGGTTCCAATCAAATTATGGTTAACCCATGCCAGTGGTACTGGATATATGGTCAATGCTGAACCAGTCAAAATTACCCTGAATCCTGCCAAGCCCTTGTACTGTGTACTGCAGAATCCAATTTCCCAAAAAGGCTGAAGAGGGTATTCATCCTGTGATAGAATCCCTTCTCCATCAAGGCATCATTGTCCCAACCCGCAGCCCCTATAATATACTCCTATTGTGCCTACTAAGAAACCAGGTAAAGTGGTTTGGTTAATTCAGGACCTGTGTGCAGTTATTACAGCAGTGCTGCCGGCTTTTCCGGTTGTTTCTAATCCAGCTATGATTTTGTCATGTATTCCATAGCCAGACAAATATTTTACTGTTGGGAATTTGTGTTCAGCATTTTTCTCTATAGCTTTACATTCTGACAGTCAGTATGTTTTTGCATTCACCCATAAATCAACTCAGTACACATACACAAGGCTTCCAATGCGGTACGTGGAAAGCCGTACCTTGTTCTCCCAAGTTTCAAAGGAAGATTTGGATTCTGTTCAGTTTCCAGGAGGGTCAACACTAATGCAATATGTAGATTTGCTCCTAGCTTCCCCCGCCTTGGAAGCATGTAAGGAAGGCACATAGGTTCTGTTGACAGCGCTCGTTGAAATGGGTCACAAGACATCCAAGGACAAATTACAGTTAATTCTGCCCCAGTTGCGGTATCAAGCCCATGAGATTTCTTCAGGGGAAAGACTCTTGTACCAAGATCGAATTGCAGTGATCCAGAAGGTTCCTAAACCCGAAAACAAGAAGCAGGTTAAAGGCTTCATTGGGATGATAGATTTATGTAGGCAATGGGTCCTGGGTTATGCGTCCGTAGTTAAGACCTTTCAAAACCTCACACATGATTTGATCCCCGCACTCCTGCCAATGTCTCCGGAAGCCGAAGATGCCTTTGTCACCATTAGGCAAGCACTCGCAATGTTTGCTAGATTATAGCAAGCCCTTTGTCTTGTTCTGTGATGAACACAAGGGGTTTCCGCAAGGTGTGTTGACTCAGGAACATGGTGACAAGCAGCATCCTGTATCTTATCATAGTGTAGCATTAGTCCCCACAGCCACACGACTCCCAAGCTGTCTGTGAGCTGTAGCCACTTCTGCAATATTTGTAAAGAAAATAAACTTCCTGGTGCAGGGCCATCCTGTGAAAGTTTCTGTTCCTCATGCTGTATTGTCACTGTGACTTAAAGGAAAGACACAGCATGTGTCAAATTCCCACCTTGCACACTACGAGAAGTTGCTCATCTCTGCTGCAAATGTCACTCTGAATGGTTGTTCAGTTCTAAACCCTGCTTTACTATTGCCTACCCCAAGGGATGGAGGGCCCCAAGACTGTCAGGTTGTTGTAGAAACACCTTTGTCTCCCCGTGTGGACTTGTCTGATGTACCCTTTCTTAATCCTGAGCTGATTCTATTAATGGACGGCTCGTACATTCGGGTGTCGGAAACGGGGGAATTGGTTACAGGGTATTTTGTATGTACCTGCCATGCTGTGGTAGAAGACTACCAATTAGCGGTGGCTAAGTCACCTCAAGTGGCCGAGCTTGTGTCCCTTACCCCGGCGTGTATTCTGGCATGGGGTAGATCAACCACAATCTACACCGATCCCAGGTAAGCCAATGTGGTGGTCCATGACTTCAGAATTTTCTGGAAGCAGCAGGGGTATTTAACATCCATTGGTACCCCAATCATAAATGGAAAATATGTGGCAGCATTTTTAAAGACATTGTCACACCCTGCAGCAGTAGTCATCGTGAAGTGAAAACGGCCTGATCCTTAAGTCATTAACAGGCTATGGAAAGGATTTGGCCGATGGTGCAGCTCGTTCAGTGGCCTTTAGAGGGCCACTGACTCCTAATGAATGTTTTGTTTGGTTGTAGTTCCACAGTCACCTATACCTTCCCTGGCCAGTCTGGCAATACTTCAAGATCATGCTCTAGAAGCTGAAAAGCGACCTGGATGCAACATACGTGTGCATGGGGGAAGATTTGATGCGTCATTCCCCAGATGGCCACCTGGTGGCATCCAAGGTACTTCTCACCTACTTAGTCCGTGAAGACAATGGCGTGGCCTATTGATGCAAAAAATGTCATGATTGTACAGTTACAACGAGATTGAATGGCTCCTGGGTTATTGACTCTGGCTCAGAATTATTGTGAGAATTGTATTATATGTTTAACCCACAATGTCAGGAGAGCGGTGCCTTCAAAGCTGTATGCACGGCATGTACCAGAGGGTAAATGTTTGTACACGTGCAGACAGACTTCATACAGCTCCTCATGTGCATGTCATATCTTTATTGCCTGATCATAGTCGGTGTGTTTCCTAGGTGGGTGGTGGCCTATCCTTGCAGGAAAGCAGACCCAGTCAATGTGGCAAAGAAATAGCCAAGTTTATACCTCGGTTTGGATTGCCCTTATGTATAGACAGTGACTGATGGACCCAGTTTATGGGTCGGCTTATCAGGGAGGTGTGTTTATCATCCTCATTCCAGCGCACATGTAGTACACCAGAATGGTTCCATGTAATAATGTTGCCACAAAAATTTCGCCATACAAAAATATCGCCGAAACATGGTCGTTTTTTGTGGCGACATTATTGCATGGAACATGCGGGGGACACCCCCGCAACCCCCAAATGTTTTATTTTTTAAAAAACATTTTTTTGTTGCCCCTGTCGCCATATATATGGTCACCCAAATAATATTGCCACGACATTTTCCCGGTGATATTATTTACAGCGACCATATATGTGGTGATATTATTACCTGATACAACCTGAATGGTGACCGCAAGTTAAGGCTGTCTAAAGTGTGTTAGGAGACTGGGGTGAAATGGCCCCGTGCTCTACACCTGGTTTTGTTTGCTATGCAAAACAATCGCCAATGAACACATAAGTGGTCGGCCCACAAGATTCTTACTGGTCACCCTATGCGAATAGGAACTGCACCTTCAGCAGTCTCCCAAATGCAAAGTCTATCACTGGAAGATGATACGTTGATGAAATACTGTAGCATGTTAATTTGTTAATTAAAACTGTTCGATCTCTTCATGCTCAGGTTTGCGAAGCTTTGCCTGAACTGGCTAGGGGACCATGCCAACCTCTGTGCCCAGGACACCGGGTCCTGGTGAAAGTCCATCACAGATAGTCTGCACTTCAGCCAAGGTAGTAAGTTGCTTTTCAAGTTTTGCGAACCATCAATTCAGCAGTGAAGTGCACCAGCATTGCGGCCTGGATTCACATGGCACATTGCCACAGGGACGCTGCCCCAGATAATGACTAAACTTCTCCGGCCACCGTTCAACCGCAGACTAGCTCCGAATCGCCCGCAACCACTGTTGCCACTCCCAGTGATGCTGCCAAGTGTGTGTCAGATATTTCCAGGGTTCCTGGAACAGAGTGCTCATTATCAGAGAGTGAAGACACGGCCCTCAATCAGACAATAAGCTTACATAGTGAACCGGGATCCAATAACTGCTGAATCTGTTTTACATAGTACGGTCTGAGAGGAAGCTGTTGATAAGGCTCCTCTGACAGGCAGTCAAGGCCCAGGAAGGCACAATGCCGAGACGGTTCCCTTTGTTGGCATACCATCTCCGCTGGGCCTAACCACGCTAACACCTCAAGGTATGCACTGTGATCGCACAGGAAGATATCCGAGAGTTAGTAGTTCTGATCAAAGTGACCACTGAGTGAGTTATTCACCTCTGGATTTGTCTCCCCAACAACGATGAGTCCCACTGAGAAGGTGGTGCGACGGTGTAGAGTAAATGCCACTGCTGCTAAGTCCCAGTATCTGCAGGTTATAAACCTTTATGCTATCATGTATTGGTCATGCTGTTTGTTAGCAGTATGTTCAGTCTGCTGACTGGTTCACCTCCAGAGCCTACGGGCCCCAGGCTCCCCCGCCAGTCTTATGCACTTGCCTCCGTGCCGCTGCACTTAGTTCAACTTTACTGCACTTTCAGTTTACGCTCCTGAGCATGACAACCTCTCTACACTTAACACAGGGCCCTGCTAGACCGGAATCTTTGCTCCCCCTCACCCTCTCCCCCCGTCTCTACACTCCCATCTGTACACATGCATGACCTAAATGTACTAGGACCGGTTAGTTTGTCTGTCCTGTCCACCCCTGTCCTGTCCCCCCTCCCAAGTTTGGTCTCAACTGTACCACTTACACTTGCACTAGGGGAAATGTCGTCAGGCATAGTATGCTAGTTTTTTGTTTAGATCATTCAGAATCTTCAAGGCCTAAGAATGATTACTGTATTCCCTTGTACCCATCCTGCCTTCAAGCAATTTGAAGCCCTTCACCTGTGTATAAGCGCTATATAAATAAACAATAAATAAATACATTCCATGACTCTGATATTTGTGTGGCTCTGGTACAATCGGTATATGTAGTTTTGACTCAGTGGTGGATCTGTTGACTATAACACAGTGAGCCATGGATTTCATTGCTGGACCCTTGGCAAGTGAGATGGAACCTCGGAACGTTGAGAGCTATAGACCCAAAGGATTTTGACTGGAAGAAAAGTCCAAAGAACAGGCTCAGCCCATGTTTTGTACTATACCTACTTCAACAAACTAGTAAAGGAACTTTGTCAGCAACCCATAAACTATTGTCCCGAGGATGTGACTCAAAGACCGAACAGGACCATCAAAGAATAGCACCAGGGGCATGATGTTGTACTATATCTCTGTCAATATAAGTGTTGTTGGTATGTTGATATATATGCATTTTATCATTACTGAGGCTTTTTGAACATGTCACGAGATAGACGGACCCGCAGACCAGCCCTTTGTACACAGTGAAAACACATATGTGCACCTCTCCTGGCAGTATGTGTGCATTTTTAATGTGAATGACTGTTGGGTGTGTGATTTGTCATCACAATTTCCTACTGCACTGATCCCTTTTCAATGAGGAGATCTCAGCTTGAACCTTAAGCTGCTTTCTCAGTCACAAAGACCCAAAACCATGAAGGGATGCTCAGTTCCCACTGAGATTCACAGGTCCTCCAAATTTCCTTGAGTCAACCCTATTACACAGAAAACCCGCTGCCATCTACTTATCTCCGGCAAGGGGTCTCCTGTGTTATAGTAAGCAAATGTCTGTGGTCATGGGAGCCAGCAAATGCCAGTATTACCTGTCCACTAATGCTAGTGTGATAATTAATAAAACATTTGCATTCGACCAGAATTTCACCTTTTCACTAGCTGGATATGCTACTTATCCCAGAACATATTTCATGTGTGGAGATCAGGCATACCCATGGTTACCAATCAATTGGGGAGGGAGTTACAACATGGGATGTGTTCTACCTGCAGTGCATCACACCTCTACATTCCCTGCACTGCCTCACCCTAATCCTCATGGGAGGACTTTGGTGTAGGCCAGGGTTACCTGATACCAGCCCTTGGGATTAAGATAAACAGAAATCGGTTAACATAGATATTGCCAATTCGACAGCCTCCTCCTTGTCTATTTTGTCCCGGGATCAGGTAGCCCTCCGAACCACAGTTCTTCAGAACAGTTCTGTATGGCGTTAGACATGGTTCTGGCTTCCCAGGGAGGCATCTGTGCAGTCGTAAAGAGTGAGTGCTGTACCTTTATAGCAACTTACGAAAGCAACATCTCTGACATCATCACTCACATTCGGCACATTATAAATTGCCTGCACACTAGGCTGGAGGCATGCTGGTTCTTCGGGACGTGGATCGAGGGGCAACTGGGAGCCCAGGGGGCGTCTATCAGACAGATACTGCTGTTGATTTGTGTCTATGCTGAAAGTCTCCACAACTGCTTTGTGGAACAATATCCTTCCCACTGGGCATAGAAACGTCCCCCAGGAGGTCTCCTGGGAATGGTGCTTCAGAGACAGCACTGACATAACAAAGCCAGCATCACTTCAGGGTGCAGATCACCAGAATGCCTTTGAAGCCAGCAAGCAAGAGGAGGGGGTGGAGTTACAGTAGCTAGAGAGGGAATTTAAGCCTGGAGAGGGGTTCCACCATCTTGCTTTCATTTGAAGCTCTCTTCCCTTTTCCTATCCTTTCCATTTCCTGCAAGCAAGGCACTCTGGGCATGATGCCATGAGGCAAAAGGCACTTGTTAAAATAACAGGGAATGGACCTCTAACAGCAGGCTTGCTTTAGACCAGTTCCCTGTGGCATTGTGGCTATAAAAGGAGTGGGAAGCCCCCTCATTCTTTGATACATCTTTCAACCCCATCAGGAAGAGTGGAAGTGCAGTGCATTCCAGAGTCCTTTCCTGTAAAGCTAGGTGAAAACAGAATGTATGCAAGGCAGAGGAGAGCTTTGCCACCTCACAATTCCCTGGCAACAGCAAGGTTGAGCAGCTGTGGAACAAGGCCTCAAATGTTGGCTACACTGTAATCAGCCACCTGTTCACTAGAGGTGAAGGATCCCCTGTAGGTACCAGCCAAGCTCCCTGGAATGGGAGTGCAATGGAAGAACTTACCTTGTCTCAAAGCCCCTTGTTTTGGACTCCCCAGCAACTTCAGAACTATTAAGTGACCTCTGCTCACCCTGAATCTCCAAACCACATTGATACTAGTTTGGGCACCTTCTATGTCGTCCAAGCTATTGCACAGGAACTGTTAAAGTCGTCTTTGATCTCGATGTCCAACTGCCTATGAGCAGAGTTTTCTCAATGACAATGCCAAAGTTCTACTGTCTCTGCATCTGAGACCAGCTGAATCTACTAGTGGACTCAATGTGATACTGCCACTTGATCATCATCTTTTTTGAGCTCTAATCTGTTGCTGCTACAGTGCCCCAATACTGTGTTCAGCCAGCTGGGCCCACTTGCCACGGAAGGCAAGTCTCTGCTTTACCCGAGATGCCAACGTCTTCATGCACCACTGGCCTGACACCGCCCACCATTCTCACCATCTTCGACCCATAAACTGATACCACAGCCGCACAGCATCCCATCTTAAGGACTTTCTGCTGCTACTCCATGACTCAACCCTGGCCTGGTGCCAAAAGTGTCCAGCCTCAATGCTGTTGAAATAAATAAATAATGTACTGTGCAGAAGCCCTGCCACTATGGTCCATCTTTTGTACACCCCATATCATCTACCCAGAATGCTGTTTGCCACAGTTTGCATTTTCTAGGTTTCTTTAGAGGGGTGGATTTTTGCTTGTGTTTTCTAGTTAGTTATTTGCATTTTTATTGATTGACTGCTGAAAAGTATATATTTTAATAGAATCTTGCTAGAATATTATTTTATTGTGGACTCATTGTATTATTGCTGTTTGTGTTGCTATTGTTATCAGCTCACAACTCTCAAGAAGAGATAGCCTGCTATCAGTCTGTGCTACCAAAAGAGGCAAGCAGGTACGCCTTTTGGGGTGTGCCCATTTATGATTGAGGTCACTGTTGGTTTAGCCGTAGTGTGGGGCTGATTAGGCTGTTTAGTCACTAGTCGTTCCTATATCTTGCAGAGCAGTAGTCATTTCATCACAAACCCTGCACCCCAACCGAGGCTTGCAATAGCCATTGTAGGCATTACATTATTGAGGTTTTGCACCAGTGGATCCTGAGGGCAGAGACACTGCAGACTTGATTTTGGGGATCCTGTACCTGTTAAGGGGTGGGAATGCTGCTTCATCTGCTGAGTCTGGTGCTGCTGGGGAAAAGAAGGTCCATTTGGTGGAAAGGAGCATGATCTATAGCTTCCCCTCCCCAGCAATTTCGACTGCTTCCAACAGTGAATGAGTATATCTAGCGGCTATGCAGGTAGCTCCCTGCTGAGTATGGAACAAGTTACTTACCTGTAACTGTTGTTCTCCAGCATGGGTCTGGCATGAATTCACATGCTCATGAATATTCCCCGTTGTCAGGCTGGGAATCCTCAGTGAAAGAAAAATCAGTTTCAGTTTTGTTTCTGAACTGTCTTTCTCCTATAAACAAATCACTGGGCTATGGGTCATACTGCGTGCAGCCAATGACTGTCCTCTACCCAAGCCCCTCCTCTGGCAGCCATCTTCAGATTTGGTAGCACGTAAAGTGGCAGTAGGACCAAGAAAAGAGCCACAGAGGGGCAGGCGGGAGAGTTTGCTTGTGAATCCATGCCAGACCCATGCGGTAGAACAACAGTTACAGGTAAGTCACTTGTTCCTTCTCCAGCATGGGGTCTGGCATGGATTCACTTGCTCATGAATAAAGAATACATAGCAGTACACACATGCACAACCACTGGAGGTGGCAAGGCTCAACAGAAGCAATTACTCTTACGTCCTCAACGGGCTCACCTTCAAGTGAACAGGTTGCGCTGCACTGCTTGGCTGACTCTGGAATCCTCCCTGGAATCCCTGTCGATGCAGTATAATTTCGTGAAGATGTGCATCGACCTCCACGTAGAAGCCCTGCAGATGTCCAGCAGGGGCACACCAGACAGGAATGCCGTTGTAGCAGCAATCGCTCTGGTAGAATGGGCTCGCGGGAGGCCAGGCAGCGGTCGATTTGCAAACCTGTGACAATGTGTGATGCAGCCGGAGAGCCACCTGGAAATGGAAGCCTTGGACAGGACCTTCCCATGGTTCACAGGACCAACGTTCACAAAAAGAAGAGATGTTTTCCAGAAACTCTTTGTGCGGGCCACATAAAACTTCAGCGTTCGAGCCACATCCAGTGAGCGCAAAGGCCTTTCAGCCGTCGACGAAGGTGTCGAAAAAAACACAGGCAACACCAAGGGCTTGTTGAGATGAAATTCTGACGGAAGCTTGGGCATGAAGGATGGGTGCCTTCTGCAGCACCACCCTCGCCTCGTGGAAAGTCAAGTAAGGTTGCTTGCAGGACAAGGCCTGAATCTCACCTACCCGTCTTGCAGAGGTGATGGCCACGTGGAAAGCCGACTTTCACGACAGAAACTTAAGCAGGGTTGAATGCATAGGCTTGATGGGTCCCCCATGAGCCTAGTCAGCACCACGTTGAGTTCCTACACCAGGGCCGGAGTCTTCAATGGCAGGAACGCGCAGAACAGTCCCTTGATGAATTCCTTGACTTGACGGTACGACCACAGAGAACCGCCCGGGGACCTTGTATAGCGGGAGATAGCCACCAAATGTACCTTGATGGAGGCATAAGCCAGCCCCAATTTAGCCAATGACAGCAAATACAGAAGTACTTGAGGGGCCGTGACCTTCAGAGGGTCAATTTTCTGTGACCAGCACCAAATCGCAAAATGCTTTCCTTTGCTCGCCACCGTCGCAAACAGATCCATCTGGGGACTGCCTCATTTGAGGAAAAGGTTGATCACTTGATCCTGCCAAAGCTCCCACTCATGGCAAGAGCGTAGCTCCCTGGTGAGAGTGTTGGTAATGGTTTTCTTTACTCCTGCCAGGTGAAACGGAATGAGGAACATCCCCTGTGCGATGGCCCAGTGCCACAACTCCTGCCCCACTCTGGAGAGCGCCAGGAATCTGATGCCGCCCTGCTTCCGAATGTAAAACATTGTGGTGGTATTGTCCATAAAGACCCTCACCACTTTGCCCTTGAGGGACGGCAGAAATGACCTGATGGCCCAAAACACTGCTCATAGTTCCAGTATGTTGATGTGAAGTGTCTTCTCTTCTGGTCGCCACAGGCCTCTGGGGTGAAGACGTCCGGTGTGTGCTCCCCATCCTTCCAGGGAAGCATCAGCCGTAACCGTCTCCTGGTACAGGGGGTTGTGGAAGTTCGTGCCTCCGGCGATGGAACTCCTCGTCGAGCACGATCCTGTCCTGGAAGCCTCCGGACACTTGGACCCAAAGGGAGTTGGGGAACTCCTGCAGGGGATGCATCCAAGCCTGCAAAGCCGAATCAGGTGTATGCTTGACGACAAACTTGCCGAGCAGTGACTTGATGGTCCTCGCTGTGGTGATCTTCAGCACTAACAGCCATTGCACGCTGCCTAAAATGGCCGCAATCCTCTCCTCCGACAGAGCCGCAAGGCAGAACACCATGTTGAGCCTGGATCCCAGGAACAGTGCATCCTGCGATGGAGTCAAGTAGGACTTTGCATAATTCACCGAGAACTCCACATCCGTCAGCAGACGGAGAGTCCTCACTGTGTGATCGATGGCGATGTCCTTTGACCTGGCCCAGATGAGCCAGTCATCCAGATAAGGGTACACGTGAATCCCCTGTAGCCGAAGATGGGCCGCCACTGGAGCTGGGCACTTGGTGAAGACTCTGGGCGCCGACTTCAGTCCGAAGGGAGGAGCCTTGAACTGATAATGCTTCCGCTGAACGATGAAGTGTAGGAACTTGCAATGCCTTCCGTGTGTGGGGATGTGGAAGTAAGCATCCTCCAAATCCAACAATGAAAGAAAGTCTCCCTGCTCCAGCTGGCCGAGCACGTTTTGCAGCGTGACCATCCTGAACTTCTGGGGTTTTATGTATTTGTTGAGTTGTCGTAGGTCTAGAATGGGCCTCCAGCCTCCTGTCTTCTTTGTTACGAGAAAGTATCTTGACTAAACTCCAGAGCCCCGGAGATGCCCTGGGACCAGCTCTGTTGCCCCTTTTCTTAATTGGACCCAGACCTCCAGCAGCAGCTGAGGCATGTGTTGTTCTTGCTGGGCCACCAGTGGTATTGGCGGACACTTTAATTGAAACTCTAGGGTGTGTCCATGGGCGAGAGCTTCTAGTATCCAACGATCAGCGTAGATGGGCTCCCACATGCTGACAAAGTTCACCAGCCAGACTCCCACCAGGGTGCATGGGCGGGGGCCCAATGTCCTGGCTGGTTCAATCTTGCTTGGAAGTCGACGGGCCGCCCTGCAGTCCCTGACAATGATGGCAGCCACCTCCGAAGGCCTTGGAGTGACCCCTGTTGGCTTCCTGGGTCGAGGAGCAGGAGGGCTGGCGGTAAGAGGATGAGCCCCCACCGTTACCCTACGAAGACCTGTTAAACTTCCCTCCTGAGGGGCGATCATATTTAGACATGTTATATTTCCCTCCTGCGGGACGAAAGGACGGTTGTCGGTGCTGCAGAGGGCCTTCCCGAACAGTTTTTCCCCGTCGAACAGTATGTCCAGGGCCTTTGTCTGGACCGCTTGCCTAAAATTGGTGGCCTTTAGACAGCCACAATGTCGGAGGCAAACCCTGTTGCCCATCTGGCAGAACCCTGTGTCCACAATGTTCAGGGTCACTGTGATGACGTGGCCCGACACCACCTTGCCTTCCTGGAGGATCTCCAAAGCCTCAACCTGCTTTTCATCGGAGAGGAGACCTAGGAGGGGAGCCATCTTGTACCAAAGCTCCCAATCGTATCTAGCCACGATCGCCAAGGCATTGGCAGCTTTGACCGGCGTTGCCCCTGAGAAGATTACCTTCCTACCCATGGAATCCAATTTCTTCCCCTCGTTGTCTGGGGGTGTAGAAGATAAAGACGCGGAATTCAACAATTTCTTCCTGGCGGCCGCCGGGACCACCAAGTCTGGCGACGGCTGAGATCGAAGACATTTGGGTGCCGAGTCCGGCACTCTTGACTTCTGGGTTCCTCAGCAGTGCCAGCCCCTCATCCCAAAGGTCATCCAGGAGTGGGACCAAAAGGATTGTCTTCCTCTTCGCCTCCCGGCGCTGATACAACAAGCCCTCCTTCTTCTCCTCTAGGGTGAGCTGGAAAATCTCTGATGCACGGGCGATCATGGAATGGAAGGATCCCACTTCGTCCGGTGGAGAAGCTCTCAGCTGTGGTGATGGGAGGTCTCCCATCCTGCCGTCATTATCTGTGCCCGTCGATGCCGTGTCCGACTCTGTCCCCCTAGGAGGTTGGGGGGCAGTGACAGCTGTAATGGAGGTGCAGGAAGTCTCTTCCTCTTCTTCGCCGGTGGCTCCCCGGTGTCAACGGCGTGACAGGCAGTGGTGTCGCCGGAGGTGCCGCCAGTGGTGATAACGCCATCCTCCTCTGAATCTCCAACACCAGCGTTTGGAGGGTCGAGAGTATGTCCTGAAAAAGGTCTCTAGCAGGCACCTGGGGGTAAGGGTCACTGGGCCCAGGGCCAATGTTGTCATCCCCGTGGACGGTGTCACCGTCTCGTTGTTGCTTCTGGCAGGCCTTGTCCCGACGTTCCCCTCGTCGTCGTCATCGTCACCCTGAATGGTGTACACAGAAAGTCGCTCTTCCTCATCGGACGATGAAATGTCCGTTCCTTGGAGTTCTTTTCCGCCCCCTGTTCTTTGGGTCCTGAGGGGTCGGTCTTGGGATGAGATCCGGTATCCTCTTCTCTGGAGTTTTCTCATCCAGCTTGGCTGAAGCCTCCCTCCTGGGAGGTAGAGCCACTCTGGTGGTCGTCGGGGTTCCCTGGACCGGATCCGCCCCAACTGCCTTCGCGAGGGAGGCCACCACCAACTCGATGGAGGAGGTCGATTTGGCCTAGTGCACCTTGGCCTTCACGGGCAAGCTGGATCCCTTGTCCTGCTTGGCCTTCTCCTTCGAGGCCATGTCAGACACCTTGTCCTGCTTGGCCTTCTCATTACCGGCAGTGTCAAACACCTTGTCCTGCTTGGCCTTCTCCTTCCCAGGCAGCTCGGACACCTTGTCCTGCTTGGGCTTCTCTTGCCTGGCCTTCTCCGGAGTCTCCCACAGCTTCCCCAGGGTAGCTGACTTCCTCTTGGATGAAGAGCTGGAGCAGTGGCTGGAGATCGATGCCGAAGGGGATGATGAACGTGCCCTGGCCATCGTAGGACCCGCAGTAGCGACGACCCCGACAGAAGCGGACTTGCGGTGCTTAGCCTTCTGTTGGGCCCCCATGAATGGAGCACCCTTAAAGGACTTAGAAGCCCGCTCAGGTTGGCTGGATCTGGAAGAGGCATGCCTCTGTGACCCACCCATGGTAGAGGCCCTGGTCTTAGGCCACGTCGCCAACCAGACATGTCGATCCTTCATCGTGCACTTGAAGAAGCCACGACAGATGTCACAATCGTCTTCTTTATATGTCGGGTGTAGGCAATACAGGCCCTGGGAATGCTTATCGTCCATGAACACATTCCTCAAACCGCAGCCGGAGCAAAGCTTGAAGAGAGAAGTGCTGTCCTTCTTCTCCTCCGAAATGATCCGCACAGTGTAGGCTTGAGAACTTCTGGAAGTTTCCGAGAAGAACACTTGACGATGTATGCCATTGAGGGGCCTGAAAGATGCTGAAATATGGGTCCCCGTTAATCAGAAGGATAATCGATGGAGCACACAGGCTCGATTGTCTGAAAAATGAGTTTTCCTTTTTTAAAAAGCTAAAAAAACACAGAAAAGCTTGAAGAGCAAAAAGCGAGGACTTCCAACACTTGAACGTGTGGTAAAAATCTGAAGATGGCTGTCAGAGAAGGGGCTTAGGTATAGGGCAGTCATTGGGTAGAGGCAGTATGACCTACAGCTGAGTGATTGGTTTATAGGAGAAAGTCAGTTCAGAAACAAAACTGAAACAGTTTTTACTTTTTCGCAGATTTCCAGCCTGACAACGGGGAATATTCATGAGCATTTGAATCCATGCCAGATCCCATGCTGGAGAAACCCACAAATACACATTCTTGACTCCCTTTCAGGTGGCACTGAAAGGAAGGCCATTGGTCTAGACCCTAATATGGCTGCTTGTACCATATTTTAGGCATTGGATGAGTCGTACGAAAAGTGAATCTGAATACAGGCTCTTTTGCACAATGGCTGATGACCATTGGTCTACTTTATATAGGCATTCGCGTATCCACCAAGACCTCATTGGTGGGCAATAACATAGACTTGGGGCTCGGTGGGTCAAAGATGTCAGTTATGGTATGCATTCTGACCTCTTCAGAAGCAGCAACCAAAGCTCAGGTATCAATTGCCCTTGATAACAAAGCCTTAAAAGAGGCAACATCTGGGCCTGGGGTCTGTATAAATCATTTGCCAATCTCAGAGTTGGGCATATGTCGATCACCCACTGTCTTCTCTACATTCTCTCTGCCATTGCAAGAGTGGTTCCTCAGACTGTTGGTCTAACTGAAGCTCCTCTAGGAGCATGGACTCCCTATGAGACAAATCCATGTGGAAGGAATAGGGTATGTCATTGTCATCATCGGATTCAAACATGCCAGTAAAGCTTTAGTTCTGAGTTCACCTAACCTCACCCTCGAATCTAGTCCAGTAGTCCCCTTCTGTCATGAACTTCAACCAGTTTTTGTGATGCGGCTCAAACAACATTAGTCAGTAAAAGGAGCAGCTGTTGCCAGTATCACACAGACTGACACATGTGTGGATGGGCCTTTAATCACCTTAACCCAAACAGGCCCACCACTTAAGAAGTGAGTACACAGTTGTACATAAAGCAAGTTTATTGTACAAAGCTCCGGAAAGCGGTTAGATGGTGTTGCAGGACCAAACTAACCCAAGCTTCAACAATACAACATCAGTAGGCATCTTATATACTTTTTGCAACAATTAAAACTGTATTCTATTACAATCCACCCCCAAATATGATTGGACAACAACCTCTTCAAAGAAATCCCATCTTTTCCCAATTCATTCATTTTCATTGGCCAGTCTTATTTTGAATGTCATCTTCATATCATATCATATTCAGAACACCCCTCTTCTTGGGATTCATCCGTAGTTGGCCATGACATCAATACATGGTTAAACATTGGTATTGAAAACATAATTAATTGCTAGCAATAACTGGCCTAAGGCCTTTACCTTTAAGTGTGATTGCACATGGTCCGCTTACATATTTTAGCAACTAGAGGAAGGTCTGAATAAACAGGATCTTCTTTGAACTACTGATTGTGATCTCAATCGCCCAGACTCCTGGTGCTTCTGAAGACCTACTTATTTATGCAACCACAACTCTAGAACATACAGCCTCTGATGATCTGTAAAAACAATTAACTGCTGCATACACTGGCCTCAGGCATCATTTTTATTACCACCAAACAAATGACCAACGCCCTCTCGAGACTTCAATATAATGAGCAATATAACATCTGTTCCCTTGTGGGACTTTTAAATCATAAAACTTGTCCTGTTCAAACACTGAACCTCTTACTAGGCGACTCATTCTTCTTTCTGTCAAGAATTGCCCTGCTACATAATATTCATGTGCAGCAGCTAACCACAGAGATTAAAAATAACTGATTTACTAATTGTTCTGCTGTCTGAAAACCTGAGAAAGTCAGTTTAAAAGTCAAACATGCATTTTGCAAGGGAGTCCCATCTAACATGTTTTTAGCAAAGCATCCCATTGTGTGGATTGTGTTCATGTTACTTTTGCAGTTTTAATATTGTATCTTTCTACATGCGTGAAGATCTAATATGTATACATTCTAAACAACTGTAACACTAAAAGTAACATATCCCATCCATAATTAACTGCACTCGATGTATATGGATTTGCAACATTGCACCCAATTCTCTGCCATCCCCCCGTCATCAATATGGTGCGTGCAACATGAATCCCTCGTAATGATGTGGACCCTTCCTGACCACCCCAACACACCAATAGCACTGTGGGAGCAAATGGCTCTTGTAATGGTGAAACCAACACCATGGGAGAGATGTGTGCCTTCGATGGTGTAAGTGCTGGTGACGCCAGAGTCCCTGCTGTCCTCCATTAGCCCGAGTGCTCCGGCATGTTGAAGACACATCGTGGTGAAACTGAATTGCCCCTAACAGGAGCAGAAGGAACAGCAGAGGCCATAGGTGCCTGGTCAAAAACCTTCTGTTTAGAGGTTCCCCCTTCTCTGGAAGAGGGATGACAGTGGGTGTACAGTATGCTTCTGGTATAACTGTTATGCAACAACATCAGTATCTGAGTGTGGTCATGAATGCTTGTTCTTCTTGTGAGTGGAAGAAGAGTGAGTAGGGAAAAAGGAAGACTCGCTTCTACAGTGGTGGTGATGCCTTTTCTTCTTTTTTATCCCTAGCTTCTTCCCATGAGCAGCAGCTAATTTGTCTTTTTCTGTTGTTGACTTGGCTTTTGCTGGAGTCACAGAGCCTGTTTTACTGGCCTGGAGACCTTTTTTGGGTGGAGCACCAGTCTTGCCATGAGCTAGCATCCCACCTTAAGATACATGGGCTGACAGAAGGCACGGTTCTCAGTGTCATGGCTTTTTTATACACAGAAAAGACAGACGTTGTGTGGGTATGTCACATACATAAAGCAATGGCCTTTACAAACACGCCTTAGAGCACGATTTATTTGACATAACATCAAAAAGACTGTCATCAAGTCCACAGAGAAAAACATTAGTGTATACGACCATTGGAAAAAGGAAAGTAATGGAGGGAAATTGTGCCTTTGGTACTAAGTATATGTATGGGTGATATTTCCCCGAGTGGGACAGTTATTCCCAGATGTGGGTCTTTTGCCTGCTGGGGCTAGTGACCCAAGCTACTCCTCACTCATGATGTCCTATGAGGCCGAAACATGTATTGGGATGCTTGTGGTCTCCTGCAGAAGGGACATGATCAGGCAGTTTAGACGGGAATGCCCCTTTAGGGGTGCAACCAAACCTGATTTACATTTGGTCTTTCCCTTGTTGTAATGGCTTGGCAGGCAAAGGACCATGATCTGGAGAGTTGCCCAGAGCAATGCCAGAGGATAAGATTTATTCAAAACCTTCCAGCCATCACCTTTTTTTTATTTTTCTGGGTGATAGCTCTGCCATGAGATGCAATGAAGGATTTGTGTCGATATCAGAGCCACACACCACCACCAAGTGGCTTGAGAAAACTTGCAGGAGCAGACCACTTCTGTACTGTATTTCATTGTCTGTTCAAGAAACGTATCCATTATAATGTCTTTTTACAGTGGCAATATCATCATATATTGTGAATGCAGGTATTGTAGAATGTGCTTTACAGTGGCAAAGCAGGCATATGTTTTGCTACAGGCATCATTAACATGTGATGTACAGTGTCAATTCTGGCATTTATATTGGCACATGCATCAAGAAGTGTATTATACGGGGACAATGCTGGCATAGATAGTGGGTATGACATTTCACAGTGGCAATGCTGGAATAGGTGGTGGGCAGAAGAATCATGAAGGTGTGCTTTACAATGGCAATGCTAGCATGTATTTTGGGTACAGACATCATGAAAATGTGTTGTTGTAAAATCCTCCTGCTCACTGTTGGCGACTTGCAATTCATTGGATTTCATGTTGTACCCAAATATTGTGCAGTAAAATGCACCATTTTCAACACATTATTTTAAAAATGTTTTCAGGGGCAGATCCCATGGCATCCCATTAGGTTGGATTGGGTTATTTCACTTCAGCTTGCGCTGTTTAGGGGGAAATACTTTTGCCATTCCACTAAAAACAAAATCACTAGCTGCCACTCACATAGCTCTCAACTCACCCGCTTTTGGCGGGTGTCACCCGCCTTGTAAACAGGTGAGTCACCCGCCAAGCCTCGTGCACGCCCATTCATTTCAATGGGCCTCTCACCCGCCAAACACAAAATCGGGTGATTTCACCCGCCTTTGCATCGAAAAAGGTTGAGAGCTATGCACTCAGAGTAAGGTGCACATTAAAAAGTTTTGTGACACTGGTGTACAGTACGCTTTTAGGTTAAGACACAGCACCAAATCCTCAAAATGTGTGTTGCAGTCATCGGCACTACCCAATTGACACGATAGATGGTATGAATTGCTTGTCACGATGAACAATTTTCCTCTCTCCTGCACTAACTCTGCCTCAGGAAGCAAGTTTTGAACAGACACGCCCAAAACATAGTCACACTACTTCAAGTTATAAAGAGATGAAAATGCATTAATCTGCTACCGACAATCAATGATGGAGGACTATGCAGCCATCTTCTTTATTGCCAACAAATGGCTCTGCACTCAAAGACCTAAAGCTCTCTTCAACCATATTTAAAGCAGGCTTCTTCTAGGCAGTGGATGTTTTGTTAAAGGGACAAGGAAGAACATGTTTAATCAGCCATGTCAGGTTTACAGCGCTCATGGGGTTTTCCCACTTCAGTATCCGCAACAACATTGCCTGTTGTGACTTGATGTGTCATGCATACCTTAGTGAGGTCAAGCACACGCCCGTTTACGTAGCGTAACGCGTGTATTCCCCCACCCCTCACGCAGCACGCTACACCAAGCGCATGACTTCCCGGCACAAGTGCGCGCCACGCTTCACTTACAGTAGAAGACTAGTCTACATGTAACTGAAGGTCACGTGTTCGAAACGCAGCGGACAAACCCAGCCATCGTCCTTTAGAAGTTGATCAAAGGAACACGAGTGCAGACGAGTTTGGGGAATCGAACTCCTGTTATCAGCACCTAAATGAAGCCCGTTCATACAGAGAGCTATACAAAAGCACTCCCTGTGATGGTTCCTTGGAGCAGAAATAGCCCCAGACCGACCAGGTTTGGGGCAGCGGTTTCTGGGAGAACAGTTTGAAGGCCCCTGGTAGTTGCTCAGTAACTCTTCCACAGAATGCTTTCCCCAAAATACAACTTTCGCTCCGAATTTTAATGAAAATGCTGGGCAGTATTTTAACCAAGTTCACCATACAATGCGAAAACATTGAATGCTTTCTTGTTTATTTGTGGGCATATCCGGATTCTAATAAATAAAACATGTTTGGCACCACTTACGGGCTGCCATTTTTACTAAAAGTTGGTATGTTAAACGGCCTTTGACTGGCCCTGTGGCTTGCCCAACAGTGGCGTGTCCAGACTGTTGACTGGGATGGTCCAAGTGGGGCACTGATTTATGCAGGGGTGGTATGAAGCACAAGCGAGCGCGCACACATTCCAGGGGTAACACGTGCCAGCCGACGACCACTCTCAGGTCACGCCTATGTCATTATAGCCCGGTTTGTGGGACAATGTAGGGCAGTTTTTTTTTTATAAATTACTGTACTGTGATGCTGACTGTTTTAACAAATGTCACCCGACAAACTGTACTTTAAAATATACTCTTTGCTGCAGCCAGGTACTACTGAAACAGTTTGTTGCAAATTGTCACAAACTATTACTTGGAAAATGTGTCTCACTTATTTGAGTTCCTGGGCGTAGAGCCCTTTGCAGGTCACTTGAACCAAACTTCACTTGAATGCAGGAGTTAACTGGGAACAAGTGACCCTGGAAATAGTTTTTAAAGTGGCCTCGTATTGCATCCTTGCCAACCCTACAGATTTAGGCAGTAGGCTACTGCTTTTTAAGCAGTCCTGCCAGACTACAGATTTCAGTGACAGATTCTACTGCTTTTTATAGTGTCAAGTAATTAATGTGACTCTAAGGCAAGCTCCAGGATAAAGCATGCAACACATTAGTATGTCTGTACAGTGGACTGGTAGGTGATTACTTTGATTGGGCTCAGACCAATTCACTGACCTGATAGCTACGTGACTGTCCTGCACTCTGGCCAGTACAACCCTTAGGTGAACCACCAGCGAAGGCAAGTGGCAAAGTGTAACACCATTACACAGCATCTGCCTATGAGACTGAGTGGGGTATCAGTCTCCATGTCATTCAGTGTTCAACTTACACTGCAGGAATACATATGTATTGCCCAGGCTGCTGCTACAGAGCAGTGGCAAACGTTGCCCACCAGCTCTGTGTAATTACCTTCTGTGAAGTTAGGTCATTGAATTTGGTGTTAAGTTACCATTCAGAATTATACATTTTTTACATTTAAACATCTTTCCATGTTGTGCTGTTTGATAGGTTGTGTATTTTAGAATACTTCAATGGTGCCAACAATGTATGTTATGTATTTTCCCGTGATGTCATTGTTATGGGAATTATACATTTTTGAAACTTCAAAAATCCTACATCTTTTTGGTCACAATATGTTGGCAAGTATGGTATTGCACCAGTGAGTGTCGTGAAAGAGCCCAAACTCTCCAAGGAAGGTTTAGAGTGTCCGAGTGGAAAGAGGGTGCATTTCAAAACAAATGTTCAAATATAGGGATGGCTATAAGCAGGCAAGCCTATCGCACAGGAATTCATATTACAAAATGATATAATTTGTCTTGAGGGGGCCACATACAGCTGCACTTCCGTGCTAAATGGTTCCCACCAGGCAATTATCCTCATTTGCACTACAGAGTGCAGATGGGTGGTGAAAACGGTGGTGAATGCACCCTTACATTTCCCTTTTACACTTTGTGGTAAAATGAGAAATATGTAAACGCTGCCTGCCATTTATCCATGGCAAGCAGTGTTAACAACGCATCTCTATGGAATCCACCTGCTTTTTGCTGGTGTAAAAAGCAGGCGGATCCCATAGGAAATTCAACGGTTTTGTGCCAGCATACAAATGTCATGCTGGCGTAATATCAAGTGATTTTTGAAGGCAGTGGGGAAAGGGGAAACATAACTCTCATTGCGCTGCCCCCTCAACTGCCTTCAAAAACACAAAAATGCCCTAGACCGTAAATGGAGATGATAAAACAAGTGTAAGACATTAACGGGCCGATTCATGGAATGAATGTGCGCTGAAAAAACGGCACACGCGTGCGAAAACGTGCGAATCGCAGTGAAATAGCGAAAATCGCAGTGCAAGTGCGATTATCGCATAGAAAACAGCGCACATCTATTCATGGAAGTCCGTGCACGCGCAAAATGTGGGATGTGCGATAAAAAAGTGCGCGGCGCACGCTGGCGCACGCTGGCGCACAGGTCATCGAACGCCGTGTGATAAGGCCACAGCGAATTTGTACATAGCGCGGCGCACATAACAAAAGTAGGCGTAACACGGGGTGTTACACACAGAATGGGGAACAACTCGTGAAAATGTGGGCGTCACGGGGGAAGTACAGGAGGCAAGTGCACGGAACGCCCACACGCTCGCCTACAACACGTATTCATGGAATGGAATAGGGAAAAACAGCGCACGGCCAAAGACGCGCACAGGCCCATACATGTCCACCCTGCGCAGGAAAAAAATGTGCGCCAAAGTTCCACATGCGATTGAGCTGGGTGCGTGTATTTCAGGGGTGGGTGAGAAGTTCCACACGCGATCGGGCCTGGGGGAGCGTGTGCGTGTATTTCAGAGGTGCACAAGAAGATCCACACGCGATCAGGCCTGGGGGAGCGTGTGCGTGTATTCCAGGGGTGCGCGTGAAGTTTCACACGCGAATGGCCTGGGTGCGTGTATTTCAGGGGTGCGCGAGAAGTTGCACACGCGATTGGCCTGGGCGCGTGTATTTCAGTGGTGCGCGAGAAGTTCCACACACGATTAGCCTGGGCGCGTGTATCTCAGAGGTGCGCGAGAAGTTTCACACACGATTGGCCTGGGCGCGTGTATTTCAGAGGTGCGCGAGAAGTTTCACACGCCATCGGGCCTGGGGGAGCGTGTGCGTGTATTTCAGGGGTGCGCGAGAAGTTCCACACACGATTAGCCTGGGCGCGTGTATCTCAGAGGTGCGTGAGAAGTTTCACACACGATTGGCCTGGGCGCGTGTATTTCAGAGGTGCGCGAGAAGTTTCACACGCCATCGGGCCTGGGGGAGCGTGTGCGTGTATTTCAGGGGTGCACGAGAAGTTCCACACACGATTAGCCTGGGCGCGTGTATCTCAGAGGTGCGCGAGAAGTTTCACACTCGATTGGCCTGGGTGCGTGTATTTCAGAGGTGCGCGAGAAGTTTCACACGCGATTGGCCTGTGTACGCGATTCCATTGGACCAAAGGCCCTGACAGCTCAGGCGCGTCTGTGTCGTGTCACGCGCGTGCGTTTCCCTGTACCCGGGGGAATGTTGCAAGACCAAAAACTGCACGTCCGAGTGTCAGCCCGTGTAATTGGAGGATAGGGCCTCAGTGCGTATACACGGAAGTGACGTTGGACGTGTGGTGCGGTTTAAAAGGTACGTGTAGTACGTCATTTCCTTGTACGTGCTTCTCGTGGAGAGCGAGTGGGTGAAATCTGTATTTTTCTGATTTTCTCTTCGACCTGTTTCCTCGAACAGCGTTGACTTCTCCTTTTGTCCTGTCTCCTCAGACAGTGTACAAATCTTCTTTTGGCGGGGGTGAGTCGCACACGTATTTACCAACTGTGCTAGCCCCGTGTGTAGCGTACCCCTTCAGAGGTCATTGTAGGCTGCGTGTGACACGCATACGTTCATTTTTGTGTTTCTGGTTGCCACAGCGTAGTGCGGGTTCCTTTTCCCACGCACGTGGTCTACGAGGGGTCGCGTGCACGTCATTTTCTGTTTTAGGGGTGCCTGTGCGTTGCGTGACCCGTCATCTTTCCCCGGGGGTTCCATACAGCCTTGCTAGAGCACTTGGGTACGAATTCCATCTAGTACCCTACCCCTTTGACCCCCAATTGCCCAGGACAATTGTCTACTGCAACTCCCATACGCACAACTCCATCAGTGCCATGGCTGGGAGGCGAGCAAGCGGTAAGGGTGGCAAAGGTGGCCGAGCCTCAAGAGGTGGGCGTGGTGGGCGCGGTAGGGGACGTGGCCAGGATTTGCAGACTACCCCTAGCCCCCCACGTGTGGAGGACCAGTCAGGGACACACATCCCCCCCCATGGTTGAGGGAAACGTGGCTGACACCATCCCTGCTCAGCCCTTGTTGGACCGGCCCGTTGTGGCATCTGACCTAGCACAGGGTGACTCCCAGGCTGACTTTCAGGTCGCCAAGTCTAGGCCACGGGTGGCGGCGCAAGCCAGTATCACCAGGCCATGTGGTACAGGGGCAGCCATGTCATCTGCTGCCCCGAGTAGGCGGGGTGGGGAGGCTGCAGGGGCAGCTGCAGCTCCGTCCACCCCAGCTCTGACTCTCCCAGCCAGGACAGTGTTGGTCCCGGTACATCAGACTGAGGTTCCCCCTGCCATCATCACACTTCAGCTAATGCCTGCAGAAAGTCATGTGGTCAGTGTGCCATCGCACACTACTACTACACAGTCCACCGGTGCTCTGCCGCTAGTGTCCAGAGTGGCGTAGGGCACTCTGGATCCCCACCACCCACAAAAAGAAAGAGGAAGAGTGCTCGTCCAGTACAGGCTGATGACCCCGACACGGCTACACGGTCCGGCACGCCAAGGAAGCCTAGCTTCAATGATGCCGAACTGGATGCACTTGTGCAGTATGTGTCTGAACATGACGCCGAAATGTTGGTCACTTCAGGGTGTAGGATCACACCTGCTCGACGTCAGGCACACTGGCAGTCCATCGCGGACAGCATAAGTGCCCTTGGGTTTGTGAGGCGCACAGCTGTTGAGTGCTACAAGCGCTGGAACGACCTTAAGCGTAGGGCAAAGAAAAAGCTGGCCTCAAGTCATGCCGCAACTCTGGTGACTGGAGGTGGGTCTCCACAAGAGGACATTGAACTCACTCTACATGAGCATGTTGCTGGGACCTACGTCACAGAGGAGCAGATCCAAGGTGTGGGAGAACTGCCAGATTACGAGGCATTGTCCGGTGAGTGCACATGCATGTGTGTGCCATCCATGTGTATGTTTGTGGGAGGGGTTCTGGTTGAGTGCCAGGTCAGGGTGTGTGTGCCTGAGTGTTTTGGGCCACCCATGTGCTTCATCCAATGCATTTGGCGCCCCGGGATTTGGGTATTACAGTATCCCTTCTGCCCACAGTAGGCATTTTGCACTACATCGCGCCAGTTGCCCTTGAAGTGGCATCTTGCAACAACATTGTTCCGTATTTAGCTGTGTTCATTTAGGCTGATTGTAGAAATTCACCCGGTTCTACTGCGCATCACTCTGCCCTATTGTCACATATATGACATGCCTACGGTACATGCCATCTATGTGATGGCATGTGTCATGTATGTGTATTGGACATGCCACTCCCGGGCCAATGTGTGATGGCACTGCTAGCCAGCATGCAGCTAATGTGTTGCTCTTCCATCTTGGTGTCATCAGTGTCTGACATTTTCCTTCCCTTCCAACTCATGGACAGTGCATGCATGGGAGGGTTATAGTCATGTGGAACATGTGTAAATCAAGTACTGGTACTGTAGCTTGTCTGGCCTAATTGCGTGCCATGGTGCTAATGCCTGTTTCCATTTTTTGTCTTTCATGTTTTTGCAGAGGATGACGCACTTGATGCTGTTGAGGGTGAGGAGATGGTGCAGGCCCAGGAGGGATCTGAAGCACGACCAGGCACCAGTGGGGGACGTGGTTTGGTGGTGGGGGAGAACCCTCTCTTGCTGAAGGCCATACTGTCCAGGGGTGTCCCTGCCTGCACCTCCCCAGAACTCATTTCAGGTGTTGATTCGGATGAGACCTATGTGGATTCGCAGATATGTGTTTATGGAAGGGATACTGTTCTGTCCGACCCACCTGCACCAGGGGTAGAGCCCACTATGGGGATGTCAGTGTTGGTAGGTGCGCCTGTGGTGGTTACGGATGCAGGGCCACACTCCGCAACATCTGATCCTGTTCCTGGGCCAGCAGATCAGAGGGGAAATGCAGTCCTGAAGCCTCAGGCAGTGCCGACACAGCAAGGCGCAGTTCGCCTTGCCCCAGACAGGTGTGGTGCCCGCCAACGCGGTGGCCGTCCGCCACCGGGCAATACCGCATGGGAGCAATCCATATACGGTATGGCCAACTAACAGGCAGCATCATCAGAAATGATTGCTCAAGCCATGGAGAGGGTGGCCACTTCCATTGTCCCCCCAGAAAGGCAGATGGAGCTACTACAGCAGGCAACAGACTCCATTTGCCAAACAGTCAGGGAGGACATGTTGGCGTCCAACAGGGACAGACAGGCGGCCCTGGACAATCTGAGGGAATAAATTTCTCTAGATGCCCAGGGACAGAGGGAAGCCCTGAGGGGAGAGGTCCGGCACCTCAGGCAGACTCTTGTGGACCTTGAGGCTTCCACTGTCACCAGGACGGAACAGCTGCTGGAGCGCGTCACCCGTACGCTCTCAGCAGAGATGCAGGCAACTCGGGCGGAGGTCCGGGCAACACGTCGGGTGTTGCATGGGGATCTCCGCACCATATCCCTCCAGAACGAGGCCTTCCACACCCGCATGCTTGCTGCCATGGAGGACCAAACTAGGGCTTTGCGTGGGCTGCCTCCCATAGCACCACCACCTCCTGTGGCAGCAGCAGCAGAGGTTGAGGAGAGCGAATCCAGCAGTGAATCTCCCACAATTTAGTAGCCGTGCAGGCCATGAGCCCATGGAGGTGTTTTTTTTCCCCAACATTCACACAGGTGGCTGTTGGTGGGCACCCTGTCCTCGGACCTCCTGGGTGGCCTCCCTCACCCCCCTGGCCCACACATGGCCATTTTTTTATTTTTTATTTTTTGTTGCAGTGTGTTGCCTTGTGTGGCTCCCGTGGGCATCCACTGTATTCTGGCTGGGCACATGCAGGCATGTCCTGAGTTTGGGTTAGATGCTTGGGTTCGTGAGACACACACCCCTCCTGCTTCCCGTTTCCATGGGCTTGCAAAGGGTGTGCCCAAGTGACAGTAACTTACACAGTGACGTTGGACTCCCACGACATGTGTGGGCAGTCTGTAGTCAATGCTGTGTATACATTCCTAGTGCATATTGTTGTTGTATTGTGCACTGCATGGTGTATTGATGTGTGCTTGTGCATCCATGTCTCCCTCCTAATTTGCAGATTCATTCCTCATGTCTTCACAAGGCCGTCCACTTTGGAGATGGAGCTCATGTTGTGAGCAGTGGACTTCCAGATGTGCATGGCAACAAAACTGTACAGTTGGAGGTGGTGGATGTGCTGGCATTCTCATGTTGTAAGACTACGTATCCTTTACCTTAGTACTGTCATGTTTATGCTATGTCGATTGTATTGTGGTAAGTATTTGGTCATGTGTGTTGTTATTGCTACATTTATGTGGGCATATTGTGTGTCGCCAGTTTCCATTAGGGACACTGTACTTTGTGACGCGTGTCATGTTTGGGGGATGACTTAGTTTGCTCTCCCATGGCATGTCATGCCATGGTGTGTTGGGTGGCGGTGCTGGGGAGGGGTTGGGTGACATGGCACTGTTGTCATGTTGTATCTTGCAAGGGGGTAATGATTTTAGCAGCATAGAAGTGTGTCTTTTGAACAGAGCATTGGTGGTGTTTGTGTAGGTAGGGAAGCACACAATGGAACACTTCCAGATGTACAATCTCAGGCTGGTATGGTTGTGACAGTTGACTGTCCATTGACACATCATAATTGTCAGTTACAATCATCATTGATTGTCAGCTGGTATGTGCCAGGGCTGTGTGCACTCCACAGGGGTGTGATTTTATGTGAAGTAATTAGCCACGAGCTGCGTACGGGCTGCCTCAGCCCGTGCCCTTTCCCCTCCCATGCGCAGCGGGCATGCATGTGGTTGGGGATGTGGGGGGACCACCATGTCCACGGCCAGGCCCCGGCGTGTTGCAACGTTGTGCAGGACACATGCTGCCACTATGATCCTGCACACTACTGGGGGAGCGTATAACAGCTGCCCGCCAGAACGGTCAAGGGAGCGGAAGAGTGACTTGAGCACTCCGAATGTGCGCTCCACGATGCCCTGGGTTGCAATGTGGGCTGTGTTGTATCTTACCTGGGGTGGCGTGGTGGGGTTCCGAATTGGCGTCATCATGTGGGTGCTGAGAGGGTAGGCACTGTCCCCTGGGGAGGTGGTGATGGGTATCATTAGTGGGGTTGTGACATTACTCAGTATATGACATGCATGCATGCGCAGTGGCATTTATACTCACCGAGCAGCCATGTATCGCCATGCCGCCCAGCTTCTATGTCCCGGTTTAGGGTAGACATTCCGTAGATGAAACTGTCGTGGGTGGAGCCTGGATAGTTGGTGTATACTGAGGTGATGATTCCCTTGGCATCACATACTACCTGGACGTTGATGGAATGCCAGTGCTTGCGGTTTCGATAGATGTGCTCAGTTGCCCTGGGGGGACGTAGAGCCACATGGGTGCAATCAATGGCACCTAGCACTTTGGGGAATTGTGCCGCCCTGTAGAAATCCTGGGCAACAGCCTGCCTTTCTGCAGGTGTTCTGGGCAGGTATATGTGCCTGCGGACTGATGGGCGTGCAGTGATGATGGCCAAGACCTGGTGTAGGCAGCGTGACTGCATGGCCTGTGACACCCCCCCCCACTATGGCACTTGTCCGCTGAAATGATCCAGTGGCCAAGAAGTGCAGTACATTGAGGACCTTCTCCAGGGGGCTGAGTGCTTGGGAGCACAGGGTGGTTGATGTGAGGTCATCCTCCCACTCACTGACCAGGTCGAGTATTATGTGAGGTGGAAACCTGTACCTCCCATACACATGGTCATCAGGCATCCCAAAAAGGCTGGTTCTGGGTGTAAAAATTCTGGCCCTGACTATCCTCCTCCTCCTCCTGCGGTATCCCACGGCCACTGCTGCTAGGAACGGTATGTTCATCCTGGCGTCTGAGCTTGTTTGTTGTTTGCGTGCACTTTTATGCTGTGCGGGTGGACGTACGCCTACTTCCTGCTGGCGTACGTGTTTCCGGATTGGCCACGTTCGATTCCATGAATACGTGTTGTAGGCGAGCGTGTAAAACTTCCCGCGCACCCCTGGAATACACGTACCCAGCCCAATCGCGTGTGAAACTTCCCGCGCACCCCTAAAATACCCACACCCAGCCCAATCGCGTGTTAAACTTCCCGCGCACCCCTGAAACACACATACCGAGCCCAATCGCGTGTTAAACTTCCCGCGCACCCCTGAAATACACGTACCCAGCCCAATCGCGTGTGAAACTTCTCGCGCACCCCTGAAATAACCGTACCCAGCCCAATCGCGTGTGAAACTTCCCGCGCACCCCTGAAATACACGTACCCAGCCCAATCGCATGTGAAACTTCTCGCGCACCCCTGAAATACACGTACCCAGTCCAATCGCATGTAAAACTTCCCGCGCACCCCTGAAATACACATACCCAGCCCAATCGCGTGTGAAACTTCTCATGCACCCCTGAAATACACGCACACGCTCCCCCAGGCCCGATCGCGTGTGGAACTACTCGCGCACCCCTGAAATACACGTACCCAGCCCAATCGCGTGTAAAACTTCCAGCGCACCCCTGAAATACCCACACCCAGCCCAATCGCGTGTTAAACTTCCCGCGCACCCCTGAAACACACGTACCCAGCCCAATCGCATGTTAAACTTCCCGCGCACCCCTGAAATACACGTACCCAGCCCAATCGCGTGTGAAACTTCTCGCGCACCCCTGAAATACACGTACCCAGCCCAATCGCGTGTGAAACTTCCCGCGCACCCCTGAAATACCCACACCCAGCCCAATCGCGTGTTAAACTTCCCGCGCACCCCTGAAACACACGTACCCAGCCCAATCGCGTGTTAAACTTCCCGCGCACCCCTGAAATACACGTACCCAGCCCAATCGCGTGTGAAACTTCTCGCGCACCCCTGAAATGCACGTACCCAGCCCAATCGCGTGTGAAACTTCCCGCGCACCCCTGAAATACACGTACCCAGCCCAATCGCGTGTGAAACTTCTCGCGCACCCCTGAAATACACGTACCCAGTCCAATCGCATGTGAAACTTCTCGCGCACCCCTGAAATACACGTACCCAGTCCAATCGCATGTAAAACTTCCTGCGCACCCCTGAAATACACGCACATGCTCCCCCAGGCCCGATCGCGTGTGGAACTTCTCGCGCACCCCTGAAATACACGTACCCAGCCCAATCGCGTGTAAAACTTCCAGCACACCCCTGAAATACACGTACCCAGCCCAATCGCGTGTGAAACTTCTCGCGCACCCCTGAAATACCCGCACCCAGCCCAATCGCGTGTGAAAATTCCCGTGCACCACTGAAATACACGTACCCAGCACAATCGTGTGTGAAACTTCCCGTGCACCCCTGAAATACACGTACCCAGCCCAATCGCGTGTGAAACTTCTCGCGCACCCCTGAAATACACGTACCCAGCCCAATCGCGTGTGAAACTTCTTGCGCACCCCTGAAATACACGTACCCAGCCCAATCGCGTGTGAAACTTCTCACGCACCCTTGAAATACACGCACCCAGCCCAATCGCGTGTGAAACTTCTCACGCACCCCTGAAATACACGCACACGCTCCCCCAGGCCCGATCGCGTGTGGAACTTCTCGCGTACCCCTGAAATACACGTACCCAGCCCAATCGCGTGTAAAACTTCCCGCGCACCCCTGAAATACACGTACCCAGCCCAATCGTGTGTGAAACTTCTCACGCACCCCTGAAATACACGCACATGCTCCCACAGGCCCAATCACGTGTAAAACTTCTCGCGCACCCCTGAAATACACGTACCCAGCCCAATCGCGTGTAAAACTTCCCACGCACCCCTGCAATACACGTACCCAGCCCAATCGCATGTGAAACTTCGCACGCACCCCTGGAATACACGCACACGCTCCCCCAGGCCCGATCGCGTGTGAGACTTCTCGCGCACCCCTGAAATACACGTACCCAGCCCATTCCCGTGTGGAACTTCTCACGCACCCCTGAAATACACGCACACGCTCCCCCAGGCCCGATCGCGTGTGAAACTTCTAGCGCACGCGTGTTCCCGAAACCCGTAATACACGTTCCCCGCTTTGCGTTTGCTGTTTGCCAGTCCGGTGAACTGGTCCAGGGTTGGCGCAGCCCTTGGCGATGGTTTTGCGATCTTGATGGCTTTTCCTTGCGCATAGGCGTTCTTGGGGGCATAACTGGCACTGCTGCAGGCTCGCTGCGCCACTCTGCACCACGTCTGCTTTTGGAGGCGAGAATCCATGAATACGCTGTGCGCGGAAATTGATTTTATCGCATGCGGCTGGCGCAGACATTCGCACGGGCACGCTGTGTGCCAGCCGCGTGCGACACTTTTGTGAGGAATTACATGAATCGGCCTGTTAGCCTGTCTTTGAAACCTTCATTTACGCTGGAGGACTTTAAAAATGAGTCCCGCCGTATATTCTGTTGTGTGCCTTTAAGTCTTGAAAGTCTATTCACAAAACAGAGTGGAAAGCTGTTTAGGCTCACATTACTTTGCATTCTGATACTCCTCATCGATTTAAGTGGGTGCAAAGAAGGCTGTAATCATTCTCTTTTTTCTTGACGCATGTTCTGCAATGATTTATATATTTGCCAGGTTGGTTTATTGTAATTTGTGTACTTTTCAAGTCATGTCTATAAAAACAGAGTCTTCTTGAGAGCCAAACATCAACACATATTGCTAACAACTCGTCCTGAGGGGAAAAAAAAGTGGTCAAGTGGCCAAGTTGCAGACTGTTCTCAAATACTAGCAAATAATCACCTAAACTGTGTGATCCTGGGCAGAACATTGTATACCAATCTGCTAAGATTAAAAGTGCATAGAAGTGATTCTGTTTCCACTGTATGCATTTGAAAAAACAAGCCTTACTCATAGAAGTGTTGCAAACTTTATAATACCATTTATATATTGCACACCACAAAGTTATTTATTTCCTGGCTTATTACTTCCTCTGCCCGTCTAGCACCAAGGAGTTTTTTTTCCTCTGGGTGTTTATAAGGGCTTAGTTTGGTGAAGGGGTGCTGCCTGAAAGCTGCTGGCATACCTGCACAAAATGATGACCTTTCTGAAGCCTCTGCAAAGGGCGACAGAAAGCATGATGTAACGTCGGTGGGTCAGTACTTTTTATAGTCCACCTCTTTGAGCTTATGGTTTGGAAACAAGAGCATGTTATGTTTTAAATACTGGCATGCACGCAATAACCCACAGACACCATGGTTAGCGCCTAACCTCTTTATTACTCTTCTTCTCTTTCCGTGTGCCCTCCCCGTCCCCTCGCCTCCCTCGACCCCTTCTCGTTCTCCTGCTCCATCTCCTTTAAAGGGGACAGTGTCTAATTAGTCCATAACACTCCCCCCCTTTACTTATCACGAAAGTTCATGGCCTACATCTGATCGAAGAGGCGGGGGTGGGGTCTGCGTACGGTTCACTGGGGCCAATCATGCAGGTCTCTGGTGTCCTCGTCAGGCGCCTTTGGCGGGGAATCCTCAGGCGGTTCTGTCTGGGGTTCCTCTTCATCTGCTTCCTCTTCCCTCGCGGTTGTCTCGCCATCGGGGTTCCCCTGAAATAGCTTGCCGAGAAATGAGGCATTCCTAGTTATCTCTCTGCTCTCTCCAGTGTCTGTGATCAATGGCCCCTTGACTTCAGTGACCAGGAGTGGTTCGGACCTGTATCTGGAGTCGGTTTTCCGTTGTTGCGTCTGTCTGACCAGTAAGACTTTGCCCACTGTGATTTGATGTTCTTTGGCCATGCGTTTTTGGTCTGTCCATTCTTTGGCCTTCCTCCTCTTCTCGGCCTCCTGATCCCTGATCTCAGTGTCCTCGGCCGGGGTGTAGTCTTCCAGTTGCGGTAGTCGTGTCCTTGGTTTATATTTTATCATGAGTTCTGTCGGGGTTCGACCAGTTGTCTCGTGAGGGGTATGTCTGTAGCTCCTCAGATGCTGAGGCATGGGGCATGGATGCCAGATCTGCAGCGGCTTTCTGGCGTGTCTTCTTTATGGTCGCCATAAATTGTTCTACCATGCCCTTGACCTGCGGCCACAGTGGTGAGATCCTTTGATGGTGGAATTCTAGGTGTGCTGCGAATTTCCTGAATTCTTGTCCTGAAATGGTGGACCGTTGTCCGTCTTTAGGATGTTGGGGACACCCGATTCACTGAACAACTCTTCGACTACAGCCAATACCTGAGGGAATGCTGTGGACGGGACGTGCTTCACCAAGGGAAACCAAGAGTATTCATCCATGGCCATCAGTAGATGGCCTCCTTCTTCCAAGGGCCCGTAAAAGTCCATTGCAACCCGTTTCCAGGGTCCTTTGTGTAGTGGGACTGTTTGGAGCGGGCATGGGGGTGTGCTCGCGGCAGTCACCTGGCATGGTGTGCAGTGTTTTAGTGTGTTCTCGACTATTGTGTTCATATACGGGAACCACACCTGGTTGCGTAGGATCTTCTTTGTATTAGCTATACCACTGTGTCCTTCGTACGCAATGATGACTAGGGCTTTCCTGAGATTCTTGAGGGCCACTAGCTGGTTCCCTCTCAATAGTGTCCCCTGTTCCGTTGTGGCCAGTTCTCTCTGTATCCTCGCCATTCTCTGCAGGTCTCTCCTGTCCACCTCCCCTTTTTGAAAGCGTTCGGTGTCCACGTGTCGCTATCTGTTGGTATTCATGAGTTGGACGGCAGCCTGGATGGTGGGGTCAGCCCTACTGTTTTCGGCAAACAGATCTTTTGTAATGGCGGGGGGAGGGCATTCAGGGATAAGTATGCGATGTAGGATTCCTCCTTGAGCTGCATATTACTGTCCGGTGCACTCTCAGGGTGCATTGACAAGCAGTCTGCAGGGTTGGCTTCACCTCCTGGCTTGTGAATGATGGTGTAGTCATACTCCTGTAGTCAAATACCCCACCGTTCTATGCGTGGTGGCATCTTGATTTTGGGATTCCCAAAGAGTGAGAGGAGTGCTTGATGGTCCGTTATGAGGGCAAATGTTCTCCCTATGATGAAGTGGTGAAACTTCTCGCACGCCCAGACTGCAGCCAGGGTCTCACGTTCTGCTTGGGAGTAGGCTTGCTCAATGGAGGTGAGCGCTCGGCTGGCATACCTATGCGCATTTCAGTCCTTTGGTTTGGGTCGGTCTGGGCTAGAATGGCGCCTAGTCCGACCGGGCTGGCATCAACAGTAATCTCAGTGTCCCACTCCAGGTTGAAGTACACCAACTGGCGGTTGTTTGCCAGCTCTCTCTTGATTGTGTGGAAGGCATCTTGACAGTGTTCATCCCGCGCAAAGGGGAGGTCTTTTTTGAGCAGCTGTCTAAGTGGGCGGCTTAATGTCACATATTGTGGTAAATATCGTGCACTATATCCCGCCATCCCGAGAAAGGATCGCAGTTCTGACACGTCCTTCGGGGCCTCCAGATTAACAATGACACTGATTTTGGCAGGATCTACCCATATGCCTTGGTCAGAAATGATGTGGCCGAAGAAGCACAGGCTGTGCTTGTTGATGGTGCACTTTGGGCCGTTAAGGGTGACACCAGCCTCGTGGAAGATAGTGCATACCTGTCTCAGTACATCATCATGGTGTTCTTGAGCAATGCCGTATACTAAAATATCGTCACTATAGTTGAAAGCGTTGGTGACTGGCACTGTCAACCTGCATATTGATTCCTGGATTATCTCGGCTGCCGAGGATATTCTGAAGTTGAGCTGCTTATAGCGGAATAAGCCTTTGTCGGTCGTAAAGGCTGTGATTGGCCTCAAGGCTGGTTTGATGACCAGCTGGTGGTACCCATCGGTCAGATCTAAATTCGAGAACCGGGTGAACTGGTTGTGTCTCACCAGCATGTCCTCGATGTTGGGCCCGGGATGTCTCTCCCTCTGGATTGCGGTGTTGGGAATCCTCATATCCACACAGAGGTGTAGGCGTCCATCCGACTTGGGAACTACTACCAGGGGGGACACTGCGGGGGTGGCTCCATCGACTCTTTCAATGATGTAATTCTCCAGCAATAGTTGTAGTTCATGTGTCACTTTGGTCTGTAGATGAAATCCTATACTTAGGGGTTGTTGTGGTACGGGCTGTACCATGGAATCAATGTGAAGTCGAATGACTGTATCCTTCAGCAGACGTACGCCCTTGTATAGGTTGGGAAACATCGTTTTCAGTTTGTCTATGTCCAAAGCCCTTTGGGATAGAGTGCGTACCATTTGGGTCTGTGTTGGGAGTCCTTGGATCATCTTGGACTGTCGTACTGAATGTTGATGAGTTGTAGGGCGGCGGCCGTCTTGTAACTGAGGAGACATCTCCCGGTTACGGGGTTATGTATGACATGAATTGCGACTGGGACATGTCGTCCTCTGCGTACTAGGTCGCAGGACAATTGTCCTGTGGATTGTAGATGAAGGGTTGCTCCCCATTGGAAAATGCGAGCTTGAGATGGTTGTAGTGGATAAGTGCCCCCCATGGTCTTGAACGTTTTTACATTCATAACATTGACAGTGGCTCCTGTGTCAATGAGGAATGGTGTGTGGAGTCCTCCAAGGTGCACGGGCACCTTTAGGGCCGTGCTGTCTTCAGAGGTATCACATATGAGCTGGACATACTTCCTGCTGTACCAGTCATATTCGTAGTATGGTTTGGCACCAGGTGGTTCTTCTTCTGCTGGAGGGTTCTCATATGGGTGATCCGTATATAATTCCCATCTTTGGTCTTCCCCTTGGCGGGGTTGTGTGCGGCAGAGGTGCTCTGTGGTGTCAAAGGCTCTGTCGGGGGTGTCGACTTGTAGGTTTTCTACGGCTACGGGGTGTGTTGTATATGTTGCTGTGTTTCGGTTGAGGTTGGTCCTTACACTGTCCCTCTCTGGATACGACCGTGGATTGGGTGGCCTCGTTGGGTCATATCTTCTGAAAGGAGTTGATTGGGGTGGTGGTCTGTTTGCTGGTAGTAGTGGTGCCCTTTCCCAACGCATAATTTGCAAATGATTTTCCTGGCCGCACTTCATGCACATTTGGCCAATGGCGGGGCATTGGCCCTTGTGTGGAAATTGAAACCCGCATCTATTGCGTTGTCTTTCCGGTTGGGCTCGGTAGCTGGTGTTCCACGTGTCTTGGCGGGATGGTGTGCCCAGCTGTTGGGCCTGCCCTTGCGGGTTGGTGATTATGGCGGTGTCTATGTCCATTTTCTTTGGGTTCTCTATGTTGGCTGCTTGTGCGTCGACCCGTTCGCAGACACTTGCCAGTTCAGTGATTTCCTTCAGCGGGAGGGGTTTCTTTAGTAGGTGTTTCCTAAATTTGCGAGGACGCCGACCCTTCTATCACCCTTAGTCTGATGGCCTTGTCGTCATTATAATTTGCAAAGTCACAGTACTTTATCTTTTGCTGGAGACACAGCATGAACTGTCCGATTGTTTTATGGGTGCCTGGGTGCACTGATTAAATGTATATAGTTCATAGTCTCTGTTAGGGATGACCATCAATCGTCCGTTGAGTGCGGCGATGAGGAGTCGGTAAGTAGACTTTTCTTGGGCAGGGATGATTTTGATAACGCTTTTCATCTCCTTCCCTTCAAGGTTGATCAAGATGTCCAGTTTCTTGGGTGCGGCCTGATTCCCTACCTATCTCATAAATTCCTCAAACTCGTCCATCCACTCCTGCCATCTTTGGCCTTGATCTTCTTGTGGTTCCAAGGGGAAAGGATTTGGGTGGCGTAGGAAGGACACTGGATTGGTGGGGGTCACTCCAGCCGCAATTTATGCAGCTGCGTCCGCTGCTCCTGGTAGAGACATGTTTGCTTCTTCTCGTCGTGTGTTTCAGTTTCCTGTGATGTCTCCTTTGCTTGGGTGCTGGGATGTCTTTTTTTGCCCCTTTCTCTCTTCTGTTGGGGTCTGTTGTGTTCACGCACATCTGGTGATGCTGGTACATGCTCAGTGGTCCTTGGGCATGTGGTGTCGCCAGCTGGGTTACACTCGTGGTGCTGGCTATGAAGCCGATATGTAGGCAGTGTTTTTTCTGGTTGGCTGGTGAATTGGCTGGGCAGCCTGCTTGCCTCAGGGCACTGAACATGTGGTGGGCGGTGTCCTGTCTATGGACTCCAATTCAGATGAAGGCACTGATCTTGGCACTCCACGTGCAGTGTACAGCGGTCAGGTGCTTGTGGGATGTTGTAATCCTCGCTTTCAAGTGGGTTTGGTTGAGGTACTCCTCGTTTTCTAGTGGGTTTGTGAGAAAGCGCATTCCGCTGCAACTGGCCGGGTCGCACCTTTATTGAGTCGCAATCCTCGCTTTCTAGTGGCTTTATGGGAAGGTTCTGCGCACGTGGTGTGCGCGGCAGTGATCAGAGGCAGTCTCCCTTTGCGCAATCCTCACTTTCTAGTGGGTTTATGGCAAGGTTCTGTGCACGTGGAAGTTATCAGAGGCGGCCTACGTGAACCGCTTGGTCGCAGTTCACTACTTCTCCTACGTGGCAGCTTTCCTCCATGTTCGCGCCACGTGAGGGTGTCTGGGCTCCCTTCGCCATCCGTCACAGCTGCAGATCACTCCGCCCTATCAATATATCTCCGTCAACCTTCCTGCATCCAACGGCGGTCCTCCTCCTGGGAGACCGAGCCCTACCTGCTCAGGGCAAACACTGTTGTATTCTCCTTCCCGGCGAGGTGAATTTCAGACTGGGAAATCTTGTTCTGAATGGCCAGAGCTGCATCCTCTCTCTGCACAGGGCGAGTGACCCTACACCACCTCTTTTGTTGATGTGTTTTCCGTCATGATCAGGACAGTCCTCCAGCATAAAGAGGGCAAAAAGGACATCAGCACCAGTTTGATTGCCCTCAGCTTTGATAGGTTTATGGGCAATCTTGTCTCCCCCAGGACCACAGCCCACTTGGTGTCAACTCGTTCAGGCGAGCGCCCCAGCCTTTCAGTGACACATCCATCACCGCCAATACTTCTGGTCACGGTTGCCAAAAGGTTCTCCCGTCATCATGTTCTCCCTGCAAGTCCAACACAGGAGATGCTGAGCAACTCTGTTCAGGACTTGAATCAAGTCCATCATATCACCTGAAAGCTGAAAGCATTGAGATCTAATGACCCATTGGAGCAATTTCATTCTCAAGCGAGCTTCTGGCACCAAATAAATGCAGGATGCCAGAAGAACTAGTGTTAAGCAAGAAAGTCATTTTTCTCTATTTTCTGTTAAGCTAGGTTTGGGACCCCTTCTCCAATTTACTAGACTTCTCACAACGTTGGGGGAAAAGCTCAATTGGGCCGCTGCTGGCAATTTCGTTTTTGGAATCCTAACCATGTCTATCCCCCAAAGAGACTAAATCCACAGTCTCACTGGGGACTCCAACTCTAGCGCATAATTTTTTTACGTGAGTGCACTTCTAAGGTGTGCCCTTGGTGAGCCCCTAAGGCACACAAGGGTGGGGGCACCCTTAGGTGCCCCATTCATAGCACAGGACGCCCTTCCTAATCCGGTAGGTGGAAGTAAAAAGGGCTGGTGGAACATGGGTTTCTTTAACCGCTTTATGTAAGATGGCAGCCCAGCCATCTTACCACTTGAGTGTTTGCGAACACGCCGAAAGGCACAAAATTGTGTTTTGTTCCCTTCCCGTTTCTCCGCGAAGTCCTGAGGGACTTCCACCACCCCCATTGCAGGCCTTGCACTGTGGAGAGGATGTGGACATATATGGGCATGGGCTACATGCATCACTCAGCTTTGGAGAGCACAATAGCCCATGACCAGTTTGCACTGGTTTGTATTCAGGGCTGATAACACACCCTGATGTCTGGTGGGGGTTGGCCTGAGAATGTTTGACTGTAGGATGTTTTCCACGCATTGGAAAGCAGTCTCAAACACTGGCAGCATCGGGTGTGATTGGGGGATAGGGAGAGCCCTCCCTTCTCCTGTGTGGGTCTGAATGTGTATAAAAATGCAGACCACAATCCATTATCTGGTCGATAGTCTTGATTTCCTCCTGCTCCTACCGAGGAGGCATTTTGAAGAATTCCTGGAAGCTCTGCATACTCAAGGCATCTCCTTTTCCAGTCTCCTGCTTCTTCTTCGACCACAGGGAATCTGCAAAGGTGTTCCCTTGCTCACCTGGCAGGGACAGCATCCTTCGGGCCACGCACTGCAGCTGTGGACATCCCTGGAGGACACTGGATATGTTCCCCATGCGCTGCAGATCCTCATTTCCGGTGGGTGAGATGTTCTTGGATGCTGTCTGCCCTGAGCTGCTGCTGTTCTTCCTCTAGGGATGATCTATGGAACCCACAACCTGACTGGCTGCTGCTGTGTGCTGGTCTCCTGCCTTGGCGACAACTCGAAATGCTGGGCAGACAAAAAGTCCTCTTCCAGACGCTCTGCCTTGTTGTGCTGATTCGAGCAGGGCCAGGGGCTGCTGTGGAGTAGAGGCCAAAGACTAGGAGTACTGGGAAATCTCCCAATCGGTGCCTCGCTGGTGCCATCCTTGCTGCTGCTGCTCCTTGTGTGGGGGCTCTCCTTACATAGCAAAAACAAAGAGGTGATGGCTGGAAGGTTTAGACTGAATCTCACTGAGGAGGCCCAACAAGGCCGAAACATGTCTGGGGTTGCTTGTGTTTCCGTGCAGAGGGGACCTGGCCGGGCAGTTCAGGCTGGGCTGCTACCATTGGTGGCTGTACCTGACTGATTTGCATTTGGCTGGACCCCTTTTGCAATGGCGTAGAGGGGCTAAAAAAACTGTGGTGTGGAAGGTTGCCCAGAGCAATGCCAGTGGTACAGATTCATTCAAAACCTTGCACCCATCACTTTTGTGGTCACGGCTTTCCTGACCTGCCTGGAGATCGTTAATCTCCCCTGGGCCTCTTTGGAAGGCTGTGGACAGCCTTTGTGGATGGTAGGCCTGCAAAACCGGACACCTCCTTGGAACAATGCATCCTCAACTGCGGCTTGTCTGTGGCACTGCTCCTATGTGTGTTAATCCTCAGAGGGTCCACTGGGCCAAGCAATCCCTTTGTTTTGGGTTGCTGGAGCTCCTGCACTTTGTGCGCATGCCCATTCACTTCAGGGCCTCTTGGCAGTAAACATTGCACTAAAACAGACTTGCCTTCTCTCCTTTGCTGTAACTCTTCGCAATACTCTTCGCAATACTCTACGGCATCACAGGCACATGACATCCTCCTCTGGACTTGTAATTTGGACTCACAACCTCTGAAAATCCTATCTGGGAACACCCCATGTTAGCCTATGGTCTGCACCCTAAACTTCGATTTTAGGAACTGTTAAGTTTACTTACCTGTATTGGTGATAACTATTAGTGGTGACTTCCCATACTGAAATAGCCTGTTTCCCCCATTCTGGAGAGTATTTAAGTATTTTAATTCATTTTAAATGCATCTTCTGAACCACTGGGTCTATTTGTGTGGGTGTCTACACTGCTTTTTCTTCCTAGGCATCTAGGTACCCTAGGACTGTGCTATACTTTAAGGGTGACATTGGAGATACCTGGCGACTTTAATATACAACTAACGTTTCTTGCCTCTTCTCTTTCATTGGAAACCTGTTTTTAGACTTTTATAACAGGAGAATGACTTACCTATTAAGGATGACTTGTGGAACACAACCTCATAATTTGGAACATTTTCCCTTGCTCTTGTGGGGGCTTGAAACAAAGTAACAAGCACCTCCACCGTGTGTCTTTTTAAAGTGTCAGACTTTCTTTTCCTGAAATATTCTCAGGTCTAGAGCCTTCCAATATTCCATCTCAGTATCACCCTAAAAAGTATGTTCTACATGAGGCTTACTTGTACATAAATGTATATAGATCCTCCCTTCCCACTGGGTTAACCCTGTGTTGATGTTATGCGCTAGTGTTGGTGAAGGAATTACACTTGATATATTATTTTGATTGTACATACCTATGTTGCTCAGTTTTAATATAGAATAAACCACTGTTATCACAGACAGTGTGGACATTCCCTGCTTTGTACTTGTGGTTCTTAACAGGCCTAAGTCGACCCTACTTCCCCTCCTGAGAGTAAAGCCTAGACTGCTCTGCCACACTACCAATTGGAGAGTCTGGCCTAGTGAGGTGTGTGAAGAACGCTCTGCAACCTTAGGGGATTCTTCCTGAAGCGCTCACCAGAGTCCCTCTAGGAAAAACTCTCCCATCGCTGAGCAACCGTAGAAAGTCTAGGGCTGGCAGACATTGGAGGTGGAAAAGCCTTGCCTGAAGGAGAATCCACGATCACTCAGATGAAGTGAAGCATTTGAGGTGTCAGTTGAGACTTCTCGAAAATGAGGGAGAAACCCAGTCTGTGGACAAGGTGGCAGGTGTGATTCAGGTGAACCAAGGCACGATTAAGAGACTGCCCCATGATTAACCTATCGTCGAGGTAGGGAACGATGTGAATTCCCCTTTTCCTGAGACTGGCTGGCACTAACGCCAACAGCTTGGATAAAACCATCAGGCGGAGGTAAGCCTGAAAGGCAGAACTTGAAATTGGTAATGAATATTGCCCATAGCGTACCTCAGGTACTTCCTGTGCTTTGGGTACACATGAAAGTAAGTGTTCTGTAGGTCGAGTGACACCAACCAATCCTGAATTTCCAGGGCTTGGAAGATCTGCAAGAGTGTTACCATCTCAAAGTTGTCCTTCCTAAGAAACTTGTTCCAGTCTCAGGTCTAAGATGGGTTGCAGACCTCGGTCCAGTAAAGAGGGTATCACCCCCTAGTCCTCTCCTGAACTGGTACCAGTTCTATGTCACCCTTCTCCAGAAGAGAGGAAACCTCTTTATGAAGCAGCAGATCTGGAACAGGGGATGGTCTGGAAGGAGGGGGCAGTCCTGTGGATGCTTTAAAAAGGGAAGGCTGTATCCCTGAGAAACCACCTGCTATGCCCATGTCTACATGGGAATACTGCACCATTCTGGAAAATAGTATGACAGGCACCTCCCTATCCGAGTGGAATGGCACAAGTCCTAAAAGAGGTTTTGCAGCAGGGGCTGCACTGAAGGGCACAGACGTGGAAGTGGTCTGTTTTTTTTAATCACCTCTACCGCTTGAAGGTCTAGAGAATCTTCTCTGGCTTTGAATGGTAGTGACTTGTTTTTCCTTTTGGCCATAGTTGTAATACCAAAAGGGTTTGCTCTTACATCTGAACCCAATTGTAAATTACACATCTTGCTGTGTTTTGCATTTTGGTTAAAAGTCAGATCTAGCTGTGTTTTGCATTTTTGGTTAAACGTCAAATCTAGATGTGTTTTTCTAGCTTGCTCTGCACCTTGCTTGCATTGCTGCTTCTCCATAACTTGCTGGACCAGTAACATCCCCGTTCCACTCTTACCTGCTCCCTCCTCCCCCCAAATCTCCCTCCTTTTTTCTTGCTTCCACACCCATGGTGCTTTCTGTTTCTCCTATCTTCTCCAACTGCTTTCTCCATTGACTATCCTTCCCTTCTCACTAAGTTTGGTAGGAGGAAGTTCAAAAGGATATCTTGACCTCCAACCCTGGTCTCCCTATCACTGACACCTATTCCATCGGCCAGGTGGCGAGGGCAGGAGCCCCCACCCTCCCCAGCCCAGGATCAGCTCATCTGAGCTGCTGCACCGTGCCACGAGGCACGAAGAGGATCGCCGCCCAGACAGGCCCCCACCAGCCCCCACCAGCACCCCTGTGCTGGCCACCCTTCCAAGAGCGCCTCTCCACCGCCCTGCCGCCCATCCCTCACCCAGAAGCGGCCCGGGTCGCGCTCCTGCAGCCGCGCCGACAACAGAAAGAAAAAAAAGAAAAAACAAAATGTCGGGCGCGATGCGGCGCCAGAGCGAGGCTCAGCGTCCTGGTTGCTAAGCAACCGTGCTTAATAGCACCCAACATCCGCCGGCAGGCGGAAGAGCCGGCCACCTCCAAAGGCCATTCTAAGGCCCTGTTTGCCCCTCTGCACTCAGTATTCATCGGCCAGGTGGCGAGGGCAGGAGCCCCCACCCTCCCCAGCCCAGGATCAGCTCATCTGAGCTGCTGCACCGTGCCACGAGGCACAAAGAGGATCGCCGCCCAGACAGGCCCCCACGAGCCCCCACCAGCACCCCTGTGCTGGCCACCCTTCCAAGAGCGCCTCTCCACCGCCCTGCCGCCCATCCCTCACCCAGAAGCGGCCCGGGTCGCGCTCCTGCAGCCGCGCCGACAACAGAAAGAAAAAAAAGAAAACAAAATGTCGGGCGCGATGCGGCGCCAGAGCGAGGCTCAGCGTCCTGGTTGCTAAGCAACCGTGCTTAATAGCACCCAACATCCGCCGGCAGGCGGAAGAGCCGGCCACCTCCAAAGGCCATTCTAAGGCCCTGTTTGCCCCTGTTCGCCGTGCTCGGCGCGTGGCGAGTTGTCCAGGACATCCTACCCGAACTCTGCCTCATCATGGACAAAAGCAGCTGTAAGTAACACTATGCCATTCTAAGCTGCTCTATAGAGCTTACATATGCGCATTAAAATGTACGCAGCTCCTTAGCGTGAGTCTCGTTCAGGCCCCACTCCTAGCCGCTGCCCAGGAATATTAGTGAATTGCTGCATTATGCCTAACTCCTATGCCCCACACTGCTAGTGAATTGTCGCATTGTGCCTGTGCCCCACACTGCTAGTGAATTGTCGCATTGTGCCTGTGCCCCACACTGCTAGTGAATTGTCGCATTGTGCCTGTGCCCCACACTGCTAGTGAATTGTCGCATTGTGCCTGTGCCCCACACTGCTAGTGAATTGCTGCATTGTGCCTGTGCCCCACACTGTTAGTAAACAGGGCCCAAACCTCTGCTACCTGACCTCCACACTGTGCCTTAACTAACTGCACCTACAGATGACTACTACCCTATGCTCACCCATCATGGCCAATACCACACCCCCACCATCCGCACTCATCGCCCCCACGCCCTTCCTCCCATCTTTTTTCACCAAACCTACAGTACACAAACCCAACCAACCCTCAACGCACCCCAGAACCACAAACTCTAGAAATCAAAAGTTAGGCCTCCGCTCCAGACACTCACAGCAAACCTCTCTAAGCAAAACTAAAAACAAAATATCCCCTGAACACAAGAAACTGTCCACTCCCAAGAAGGTAGCCAAAAAGCCTAATACCACTCCCACACCTCGCCCAGACCTACAGTGTGCATTAATTAATGCCAGATCCCTCCCCGCCCACGCCACCGAAATCTATGACCTTCTCACCAACCTTGACCTCGACATTCTTGCCATCACAGAAACCTGGCTACACAACGCCGCCGGCCCAGCCATCTCACTAGCCATTCCACCAGGATACTCCATCCTCAGACAGGACAGAACATTATCTACAGGTGGAGGAGTGGCACTCATAGTCAAAGACCACCTTGAATTAAGACAAACTCCCTCCAAACTAGGGGATAACATTGACTCTCTATCTGCCAAGATCGCACTATCTCACAACACCACCATCACTCTCAATCTAGTATATCGCCCACCAGGCCCTTTGCTGGATTTCCAAGACAACCTCACACACCTGCTAGGTGAAAACCTTAAAATCACTACAAAAACCATTCTCCTAGGAGACCTCAACTTGGGGCTCCACGACCAGAAAGATAAACCATCCACTAAGCTAGCACAAGCTCTCCAAGAAATGGGCTTTGTACAAAGAGTTCTCCAACCTACCCACAGTAAAGGGCGCACTCTTGACTGGGTAGTTGACCACAACTGCGGCATCGACATCAGCTCCACCACGCCCACGCCATGGTCAGACCACTTTCTCATTCACTTCTTCATCCCCCTACCTATCAACTTGGTAACAAAACTCTCACCTGCACCCCCAGCCATGGCCAGGAGCGCCAAGAACCTCACCAAAGAAAGCATCACACCCTACCTAGCTCCTCTCACGAACAACCTCCCTGCCTCATCTGACCCAGCTGCACTGGCAGATATCTACAAAACCACCATTAGCACTGCCATTGACATCATCGCCCCCCTACAAAAGAAAAAATCCAAAAACTCCAAACACTCCAATACGTGGTTCTCAACAGAACTAAAAGAACTACGAACTAAAAAACGCAAAGCCCTCAACGTATGGCAAAAAGCACCCAATGCCTCCTCACTATCGTCCTACAAATCACTGGCCACCCAATACAAAAAAAGCATCATAGCAGCCAAATCTGCATCATATAATGAAAGAATCTCCAACGCCACCTCAGAATCCAAAGAGCTCTTCGCCATCTTCAAGGAACTCTCCACACCGGCCACTAAGTCACAAGAGATTGTCAAGGACCAAGCCTGGTGTAACACCATACAAACCGCCCTTCTAAAAAAAATCGAACTCCTCCAAGCCAAAATCCTAAACCATCACAATAATCTCACTCAGCAAATCTTAGCTGCATCCCCTAAGGAAACAGTGATTGAGAACAAAAAGATAAGTCACATCACACCCTTTAAATTTAGAGAAGTCTCAGAAAAAGAGGTAATCGATATCGTTAACAGAATCAAACCCTCCAACTGCAAAGGCGACGCTTGCCCCGCCAAACTAGTCAAAGACTGTGTTGAGACACTAGCACCATTCCTCAAATCCTTCATTAATGCATCATTCAACTCTAACTCAGTCCCAACCAGCCTAAAAGAAGCCTGGGTGCGCCCCCTTCTCAAGAAACCCACTCTAGATCCAGAAAACGCCAACAACTATAGACCCATTACAACAGTTCCCTTCCTGCTCAAGATCCTCGACAAAGTCGCCTACTCACAAATACAGCACTACCTTGAAGAAAACCACATCTTAGGCAAAAGGCAATCGGGCTTCCGCCCGGGGCATGGGACCGAATCTGCCCTTCTAGACCTTAAAATTCAACTTAATGACATCATGGACAAAGGCAAACCGGCTCTCCTCCTACTATTAGACCTATCTGCTGCCTTCGACTTGGTCAATCATGACATTCTAGGCACACAACTTAAAAATGAAGCTCACTTCTCGCCGGAAGCCGTCTCCTGGGTCAAATCCTTCCTAGAGGGTCGACTTATGAAAGTCTTTTCTGAATCTGCAAACGCTACCCCAACCACCATCCACTGTGGCGTCCCACAAGGATCCTGCACTGCACCCACCCTATACAACATTTTCACCCTCCCTCTGTTCAATGACCTCGACCATCACCACATAGCTTACACCAACTATGCTGACGACACCCAAGTCCTGCTCCCCCTTACTGGCTTATATGAACAAGACGCCGCAGCACTAACCAAAATATACACAGCCATTCAAACCTGGATGGCAGCCAACGGACTCTGCCTTAACGGGGACAAAACAGAGATCCTACTAGTTGGCACCAAAGAAACACTAAATAAACTCCCGCCTCTATACAAATCCTTTAACGTCGATAACTGCACCATCACAGTCTCCACTGCGGTAAAAACGCTAGGAGTATACCTCGACTCCACTCTCTCCATGACACGGCAAGTCAATGCCGTAGCCTCCTCTGCTGCATTAACCACTAAGATAATCAACGCCGTTAAACCCTTCCTATCCCCTAAAAACTGCCTGAATGTAGCCAGAGCCACAGTAGGTACCAAATTGGACTACTGCAACGCCCTCTTCCTGGGCACATCTGCACAAAACATTAAAAAAATGCAAGTCACACAAAACAATGCTCTAAGAGCAGCCCTAAGCATTCCAAAAAGGGAGCACATCTCCCAAGCCAGAAAAGAAGCACATTGGCTACCTATAAAAGAACGCATACTATTTAAATCCATGGCCATCACACACAGATGCCTCTCTGCTAATGCCCCACCCTATCTTTCTGAAAGGATCACCCTCCATACCTCCTCTAGACCTACCAGGTCACACCTGACCAACCAAACATATGTACCCACTTTCAAAAGAAGCAAAGCCGGAGGGTCCAGCTTCCAACACCTAGCACCCAAAAATTGGAACGCACTCCCCACCGCCTTAAGAAGCGAAAAATCATACCATGCCTTCCGTAGACTACTCAAAACCACGCTGTTCCACTAACCCCGCCTCACCTGTATTCTCACCACTGTAATTATGGAAATAACAGCAAATGTATGAAAAAACGTGTCTATGCTAATCTGTATATCTGTATACTCACCATGTATGCCTGTAACAAGTAAGAATTCTTAGCGCCACGATGCCCCCGGGCAGATGTGCGCTCTACAAATCCAAATAAATAAATAAATAAATAAATTCCAGCGCTTCCTCCAGACAGACCCTCACTGACATCCTCTTTGTCGTTCTTTTGCCAGATCTATGGACTCTTCATATGATCTCTGTGCTCTGTCCTGTCTCCTCCTCTGCCATTAATGGTGGCACCTGCTGGGAAGTTCTCATGGCTCCCATCGACGCCTCTAAAGTCATCATTAATGTCTACCTTAATGGCACTGTCATGGCCCAAGGCCCTCAGGCCAATCTCCTCCTCTGTGATAGGCGCTTCCCTCGCCTCATCAATTCCCTTTCATCTTCTGCTGCACCCCCCCGACCCAGCTACCTTGCCCTCTGTTCCCTCCTCCTCTGCCTCACCTCTGGCTCCTTCTCCCTCCCTCTGATTTGTAACCCTCCTCGGAAGACCTTTAAAGATGGAAACCTTTATCTTGTCTCTCTCAACTCTTGCTCTGCTGTCAAACACTCCTCTGACATCTGCCACCTCCTGGAAGAACTTGACCTCGATGTCCTCGGTCTTACCGAGACATGGTTCACGCCCAGCTCTCTCACAAGCTTTGACACTCTCCTCCCTGATGGCTACAAGATCGTTTCCACACCCAGATCCACCCGGTCCAGAGGAGGTGTAGCCCTGATCTTTCCTGAGTGGATTCCTGCCTCTATCATTCACACGCAGACATACTCCTCTTTTGAATGCCTTGTCTGCAGGGTTTTTCTCTTCTCTAGCTACTCTCTTACTGTGGCTACTATCTACCGGCCTCCCGGTCAGATCACCTCATTTCTCTGAGTGGGCAGACATCTCATCCTCCCTCCTGGCCTCAACCACTCAACTTCTCCTTCTTGGTGACCGCAATATCCATCTAGACTCTCCTTGTTCCTCCTCTGTACTCTTCCATGACCTCTGTGATTCCCTCTCCCTTTTTATCCTCCCCTCTGGCCCAACTCACTCTGCAGGGCACACACTTGATGTCTTGATCTCCTCTGACCTTCCCCTTTCTATCCCTCTGACCATTCCTCTCTCCTGGGGCGATCACTACCTCCTCTCCTCTCCTCTCTCCCTCTTTTCCCCGCCAAGCCAATCCTACCCCAACACTGCCACCTACCTTCTTGGACATCAGGCCCATGAAGCGTGTGTCAGTGATGGCTTTCACGGTCACCTTCTCACCCCCCTCCACCTCTGGCTGACTCACATCCTGACACAGCCCTGTCTATGCGCTACTCTTCTATTTCCGATACTCTTGATACTCTTGACGCTGTCATGAGGATCCGCTTGAAGCCCAAACCCAAGTGCAATTCTTGGTATGACTCTGATCTAGCTACACTTAAACGTAAGGAGGAAATGGAGGTCTTCTTGTTCATCCTCTGACAAACTGGCCTGTCGCCTGCTCCAAAGGCAATACCGACTCTCTGTCCACACTAAGAGGGGAGCCCACATCCAAGCCTGTGTCTCTGCAGCATCTAACCACTTGGCCGAACGCTAAGATCTGCAAGGTGCTGGCCAACCATGCTGCAGTCTCTACCTCTCCTGTCACCTCCCAGGCCCTTTGCATGGCCCTTGCCTCTCATTTTATTTAAAAAACCCATGATATCCCATCCACCCTCTCGTCCCCTACCCCTCTTTTCCCCTCTCCTTCTGTGAACTCAGACGCTCGTTCACCCACCCCTCCCCACCCTCTTTCTCGTCCTTTCCTCTTTTCCCCCCTGACAAGGTCGCTAAACAAGTCTGATCTATGAAAGTCCTGTCAAAACAGGTGCCTCCCTGTTCTTCCAAAACCTCCAAGGACCACATTGACACTCTCACTCCTGCCCTGGTTGATTTCTGCAACCTCTCCTTTGCCTCAGGAGCCTTCCCCTCTCCTCTGAAGCACCCTCTTGTGCACCCTCCTCTCAAGAAACGCACAGCTGACCCTTCTTGCCCCGCTAACTATCGCCAAATATCCATCACTCCCTTTCTGGGCAAACTCCTGGAAAAGCTGGCCATCTCGCAGCTTAACCTTCACTCTGATTCTGTTGGTTGTCTCCTCGACCATCAGTCTGGCTTTAGAGCTGCCAGAAGCAAAGAAACTGCTCTCCTGAACATCCGTGAAGATCTGCTCTCGCACCTTGACTCTAAAATCCCCTCTGTCCTCATCCTACTTGATCTCTCTTCTGCCTTCTACATGGTCAACCATACCATCCTGCTCAACCGTCTCCGTGACAACCTGGGTATCACCGATCAATCTGGCATGGCTGACCTCTTTCCTCTTTGACCAACCCTCCCAGGTCCAACTCGGGTCCTTCCTTTCATCTATCTCCCTTTCTACCTGCAGTGTTCCTCAGGGGCCTAACCTCTCACCCTGGCTTTTCAACCAATACCTGGCAACTCTCACCCACCAAATTGCCATTTTCTGCTCCAATTTTCAGTGCTACACTGATGACAATTCATTTTCAGGCTTCCCTCGGCCACCTCTTGTCCGTCTCACATCTCAGACTGCTTATCTGCCATTCAGGATTGGTGTGCCGCCAATGCTCTCTACCTGAATGCCAGCAAGACAGAAATCCTTCTCATCGGCACACCTTAACCCTCCTTTCCTGTCACTCTCTGGCCGGCCTCCCTTGGCCCTCCTCCTACCCCCACCTGCGAGGCTAAGAACCTCAGGGTAATCTTCAACTCCACACTTTCCTTCTCTGCCCACATCTCTGATGTGTCTAAAAAGTCAAACTTCCTACTGCACCTCCTCAGAGTTACTCTACCTTTCCTCTCATTCACCCAGAAGCTCACTCTCTCCCGAGCCATGGTTCTCTCTAGGTTTGATTATTGCAACAGCCTCTTTCTAAATCTAACTACTTCTACTCTCCGCCCTTTGCAACTTATCCAGAACAGGACTGCGAGACTTGTCCTTGGCCTCAAGCCCTGGGACTGGATCTCTCCAGCTCTGAAATCTCTCCGCTGGCTCCCTTTGGCTGCAAGGATTAAATTCAAGACCCTTGTGCATTGTCCACAAGGCTTTCTGGGGCCTGGGTGCAAAATACCTGCAGCTGTCCCTCCATAAATACCTTCCTACCCGAGCTCTTTGCTCCTCCACCTCTTACTCCCTCAGGGTCAGGCATTTTTAAAGAAACGAGCTGGGGGTAGATTTGTGTCTTCGGCTGGGGCCTACCTCTGGAACACCCACCCTACCACGCTGAAACTTGAAGAGAACCATCTCCAGTTCCGGAAGCACCTCAAGGCCTTCCTATTTGCTTCTGTCTTCGCTCCTCCTCTCCCCTGCTGATCTGTTCTGTTTTGGCCTCGTGCACCTGGTTACACTCTGACTTTCGGGCCCAGGAACCTGCTCACCCTGCCACCCACCCGCACTGCCTCCTGGCAATCCCTTGCACTGGTGTCTGTATCTGTAACCCCACATTGCCCCCTTTTTCTGCACTTATCAGACACACCCTGTCTGTTGCCTTAAACTTAGAACTTTGCCACTTGCTTGCTGCACCACCACAGTTTGTTTTGCTTTTTATTATTTATTTATTATTTATTTCTATTCCTTTGCTCAGCACTTTCCACTTCTTCCCACCTCCCATGCAATTTCCCCCTTTCCTCTCCCATGCACTTGCGCCTTCTAAATGTCACTGGGCCTAGTAGGATCGTTGTTTTGTTCTCTCTTTTTCCCCTTGCTGACCTCGTCGCACTCTGAAACACTTGTGTACAAGCGCGATACAAATAAAATATCAATATCACTGTGAGGAAGTTTGAGCAGGCTGTTTTACCGGCACCCCGAGGGACTTTGCTGCAACCTTGGAGGCTTGCAACTTCTCCAGGCTATCGTCTGCCTTTGGTCCCAACAGGTGCAACCCATCAAAAGGCATATTGGGAAGTTTTGCCTGCACATCCTGTGCAAAACAAGATTTCCGTAGCCAGGCGAATCTCCTTGTGACAGAACTCACCACCATATCCCTTCCGACAGAAACAGCTGTGTCCTGGTTGGAGGGCTAGGCACATAACCACTTTTCCATCATCCACAATATTTTAAAACCCTCCCTCATTTCCCCACAGGGATGCGCTCTGCCACCTCAGAAACAACAAACCATAAGGTACGTGTGTACATGGCAAGTGCGCAAGAGGCATTTACTGCCTTAAGGGCTATGCTGCCCGAGGCAATTACCTTTTGGCCAGAGGATATCTCTTGTCATCCCTATCTGAAAGTAAAGAGAGGTAGGAGCCTACCTTAGCACTAACAGTAGCTGCTTGCACCACCAGGATGTCATGTATGGGATGTTTGGTGAGGAACTCAGGATCGGAGGCAGTTGGCCTGTTCTTCCTTTCAAAATCCTTGTGAACTGCTGGTCCCGACCAGGGAGTTTTCCACAGCTCTAATAAAGTATTATTTATGCATTGCAGAAAGGAAGGACAGGCTCAACATGTGTGCTCTTTCCAAAATGTCTGCTTGCAGGGGCTCCAGCCCAAGGCATCAGCCACTTTGGCCTTCATCTTCCTATATACCACACTAGGGTGGGCTTGAGGATCATCTGGAGGACACTCCACTTCAGGGGAGGTATCCAGACCACGTACATGCTTTAAAATGGAATCCAGGCCAGCCAGCCTATTTTCCTCGATCTGAAATTCCTCAGGCTCTTCGAGAGAGACCCAAGAGCTTGAAACCAAAAGGAACTGGGTCATCATCTTCATCAAAGATGCCATGGAAGTAAGACAAATTTGCTTCTTGACATTGAAGCAAATCTAGAAGTCGAGGATTCCTCGCCCATCTAGGCCGAGAGGCCCTTCTAGGCCAACAAGGTGTCGAAGAACGAGGCAGCCTATGAAGAAGTCGGTGGCATTGACACTTCACACATTCTTTTGGAGGCACCTGCCTAGCCAGCGACGAGTCTGTAGACAAGTGGCTCCTCCTAATCTTTTTCTTCTTGGATGAAGACGACGAATGTCAGGAGTTGCATCTTAATGGACCTTTACGCTGCTTTTTTTATAGTTTATTTTCCTTCTCTGTTGATTTCTTGACCACAGAGCTTTTGCCTTCATCAGAGTTTTGCTTTACCAGCGTCGAGCTAGGCGACATTGAAAGACTGAGGGTCAGTTTGGAGGCTCTGTCCTTTGTGACTCATGTCAAAACAGGATACCAAAAGCACCCATCTGCCACTACATGGTCGGCACTTAGGCACTACAGACACATTTTGTGAAAATTAGTCAACAACATTTTAGTACTGCAATCACAATACTTCTTGAAACCCAAAGGCTTTGAAGTCGACATGTCAATGTAAACAATTTAAGTGCGTCAGAGAAAATTCTCAGAGGCGGAGTGTTCCAGAGCAGCGTGCTGGGCATGTGGAAAAAAGGAATGGCGGTCACGGAACGTCGTGTGAGCTATCTGAACCACTGTCGATGTCACATCCAGTCCCGAAGAAGACTCTTCGAGGATCCTTGAGGCAGACAGCGCCCCCTGCTGGTATAAAAGATTTCTGGGATTTCTGCAAATCATAAAATTATATCTAAAATGAGGAATCTGTAGGAGTACACAATCCATTAGAACAATGACTTTAGTAGATTTTCATATGAAAACCCTATTAGTGACAAAAAATAATAATAGCGATGATGTAACACCTAGGTCCACACAACCTTCACTCCCCACCCTACCCGAGACTGGGTGATCTGCTCCCCACTGTTTACTCCTGTGGTTGCTTGTAGATCCCTTCCTGCCAAATTACCCCTCCCTCCCTCGCATCTCTGCTTCCCTCACTGTGTCCTCCCCCAATGATTCTAAAGCGCTCCCTAGCTTCCCAAAGCTAGATCTGCAACCATAATAATAATCGCTGCACAACAAAGCATGCAAACACTCATTAATATCACAATCATTTGCTTTTTTAAGGCACAAAAAGCCTGTTCAACCTTTTTGAAGAACTGCAAATATGCATACGAGATATGTTTTGCAAATACTACAAGTAGGTGACCTTACCGCACAGATTATTCCAGGAAAGTAGCGGAATTGATTGCGCGGGATCTCAGCTTGTTATATTATGGATATTTATAGAGCGCCACATACGGCGCAAGTGGCTTCTTAGCTCTAACCCCAAAACTTACAACGAATGCAAGCAACCTACAAATATGATGCAAGAGGATAATGTAAAAGGTTGAGAAAAAAGCCAGGTCTTAAGCTTGTTTGAACAATGGCAAGACAAGATGTGAATATAACGGAGAAAATTAGAGAATTCCACGAAGAGAAAACCTAGATAGAGAGACGAACATGAACAACTACCAGGAACACTAGTTTGGCATAAGGAAGGGAGCGTCGCCTGAATCCAGGGGAAAGATGAGGCACAATAGCAGAAAATGATTGCTTAAACCAGGTAAATTCCCAAACATTTTTTCTCGGGGGATCAGAACTCAAAGGGAATTCATTCAAATAAGAAATAACAGAGAGTGAGTCTGATTACCCCTCTTTCCGTTGCCCTAATGTGTCAGCGTAACGCTCACAGACTACACACAGCCCATCTTACTACTATAGGACATCATGAACCCAATGCAGGCACTTAATTAGAACAAATAAATACACTTTTAATGTTTGTGTGGATAAAAGCAGGGGGCGACAAATGCCCCACAAACAACATGACACAATTAAACAATTGAACAAGACATAGTTTGTTAAAAAAACTTTGTTTCACTATGACTAAACAAGGTACAAAAGTACTCATGGAACACGGGGGTGCAAACAGACACAAAATGATTTGTTTGTATATGAATCCCACAGTTAAATCATGAGGATATTACAGATAGATGTCGACATGTTTCGCCCGGTTTTTTGTTTCAGACACTATCTCTAGTGTCTTAGATCTCTCTTTTCTTAGGCCATCTTCAGGACGAGATTCCTTCAAAAGGTCAACAAAGCCTTTATACCCCAGAGTTGATCAGCATAACCACTTTTTTGGTGATGTAAAAACACATTACATATTGGTCCCAGACCCAGGTGTGCCAACTACCACTAGGGACCTCGTGTCTTTTGTACTTATTTAACACACGTATCACAACTGGGACAGTCGCTTAGCATTGATGTGCAAGAGTTTAGCACTGATGTGCAAGAGTCCCCACTCTGATGTCAAGTGACTGCAATGCAAGAAGGGGGATAATGATTGCCCTGGTTCAAGAGGGTGGTTTAAACACACACTGTGTGTTTTTCCGCGCTGTCTCCCATGCTCAGTATCAGGAAGCTATAAATCCATTAGCAGTCCAGGGAAATGCAAACATCATTTCACAAAGCTGCTATTATTCATTCTCAAATGCCGAGTGTTTCAGTGTGAATACTGGAATGTTTCTTGCCCCATGTGCGAGGAAAAGCTTAGTCACACCCTGTTGACTTGGTGCTGGCTGCCATTCGCAGAGTCAAGACACTCAAGTGAATACAAGTCCTCTTCACGGAGCTACAGGGAGCTGCCCTGAATTCAAGTCCTCTTCACGGAGCTACAGGGAGCTGCCCTGTAGCTCCGTGAAGAGGACTTGTATTCACTTGAGTCCCTTGACTCTGCGAATGGCAGCCAGCACCAAGTCAACAGGGTGTGACTAAGCGTTTCCTCGCAACTGGGGCAAGAAACATTCCAGTATTCATAGTGAAACACTCGGCATTTGAGAAACGGTCTGGCAAGGGACTAGTTAGGGGAATCAACTATGTATACAATGTGTAGGGGTAATACATTCATTGGTCAGGAACTATCTAATAACTCCGCCTGCGACCACCTTCTAAGTTGCTGCAAGTTGCTGCAAGTGAATAAATGTTATCTCTACAATATGCCATTTGGCCATGCAACAATGTGTAGGGCAAGGTGGATGGGAGGTAGTGATTGGTCAGTGATGACTTTCTCAGCCTTGGCATTTTGGAAGGTTAGCAGCACATGAGCACAATGGGGTGGGGTGGTGAGAAAGGCAACAAGGTGCTACTTACAATTTCAGATTCTCAATGCTACAGGCTAGAACGTTTAGCTTTCAACGTTGCACTACCTTTTATCTTTTGAGCGAGAAATGGATGGAACAAAGGTCTCTCTCTGCCTGTGTCTGACTCTAATGAATATACCTTATCCTCCAACTGTGGGACACGTGTGTGGAGACCACATTTTAGAATATTTTGCTCAGCATTTGTCAGGATTTTAGTACTTTTTACGGTGGGTGTCGTTACCTCCCTTGGCCTTTAGTGACTTGTTCAAGCTACTTTCCTCTCAATATTAGGTGCGAGTTGGTGGGAATCCGACCATCCAGCATTACTTCGTTCTTTGCTAATCTAAAAGGATTGTGTCTCACGTCTGGGACCTGGAATTATCTTTACCCTTTGGGTGCTAATTCAGATCTTTATTTCTTGTTTAGCCTTGGCAAATATATGCTTTTATTGTCTGTGCTGTTCGGATTGGGTTTTTCTGCTAACTCAGTGAGCCAGGTCCCCCTGCGAACTCGAAGATTCTCCTCTGTCTGCCATTCATCCACATGTGGCTGTGCTGTCCATCTTGTTTTGCATGGCCATTTATGTTAGATGTATTCTGCATAAGCAAGTATTATGTGTATTCTTATGCATCTTACGTTTCAGCATGGAAGGGGAATGTGGTTTCTAACCTAGTGGATAAAACCATATTATTTGTGTCTAAGTGCAATTTGACCTATTGTTTGTATATCTTTGTGATGGATGTGAATGTGCTTCGTGTCTAATGCACCTATGTGAGTCAGTGTTCGTTAGTGACGTCATTTCGATCACAGCTCGTTCATGTCCTCGATAGCCTGCATGTTCAGTGGTTCTATGATCCGGTGGAGGGTTGGTACTGTTGTCTCAGCAAGTACAGTCTCTCCCATCTGCGATACAGTGGTGGGGATGAGTCAGAGATCACTAGTGATGTACACCTGCCATTTCTGTAGCATCGGGACGGGGCTAATGAAATTAATGGCACATTAATCTGTCTCTCTTCACCGGCACCGGGGCAGCAGGCAGTCTTTGTTGGATTTCCGACACCAAGGTGTGAAGAGTGGGGAGGATGTCCAGCAACATGTCCCTGGCTGCTGGCTGCAGAGCAAACGGTAAAGAGTCAGGGCTTCCTGGAAGGAGCAAACTGCTGATCCGGGTCCTGTCATGGTGATCCCTCCTGGGATATGGGCCCTTAGCCCCCTTCATGTTCCAAGTAGTAGCCCTTAGGCAGATGCTCGAGCTCAGAGCTACTATATATCTGAGGAGACCTCCTGGGACACCACAAGCACTAAGGGGGAGACACACTAATGGGGCCCGGAAGGAAGTCTGTCAGACGCAGCAAGTCCCTCAGCCTAACCAAATCCTTTGGGAATGAGATGGCAATGGAGACCTGTAAAGTTGGTGTCACTGCTGAAGTCGTGAGCGGAGGGAAGCAGCAGCAGGCAGAGGCCTCGGAGGCAAAGCCACCATTGGCATCGTAGTAGTCATGACTGTAAAAACAACGCTAATTTCCTGGCCTCTCGTTGACAAAGTAATGGTGGTCGTTGTTGATGGGGTTGTCGACAAGGCGGTTGCAAATAATGACGACATTGACGGTGTCATGGTTGTCGACTAGCTACGAGTCTTGGAAGAAGAAGCAGTCATTGACGAGGTAGGTGTCTTGGTAGGTGATGCCGTTGTCGATGGGGTCTTTACCGCAGCTGATGAAGACTAAGGAGTCGTTGATGGGTCTCCAGCAGGCCTCTCCTTCAAAGACCTGTCCTTGGAAGAGGACTTGTTTTTGGAGGTGGTCAGGAGCATCCTTGCAGAAGGCATTCCACCAACCGGCAGGCTCACCGTAGATGGCAGCGTAGAGCGGCTCCGTCCCGAGCCAGATCCCGCAGCAGCAACCTTTGTGAGATCAGCACCGTGGTGCTTTGTCTTCTTTTGGATCTCTGGGAAGGGGCATCCTCAAAGGACATCAACCTCTTTTGCTAAGAGGGAGCACAATCATGGACCAGCCGGTCCTCGACGAGGCATGACTGCTCCCGGGGGCCGTGTCAGAGGCCTTCTCCTCCTTGAGCTAAACCACCAACCTGCAATAACGATGCTGCTTGATCTTTGCTGGGAATCCAAGGCAGATCTCACATCTGTATTCATCGTGGTCCGGATGCAGACAATACAGGGACTTGAGCTGCTGATCCTTGACAAACGTTTGTCAGGCCACACTTCTTGTAGGCCCTGAAGTGACTTCTCTTGTCCACGCCGTACATTGTCAAGGTGCAGTGGTCGAAGTGACCGGGAGTGATTGGGAGCAGTGCTCATCTACATTTTTAAATTAAGTTTTACTGTTCCTCTACTTTTATTATAAAAAAGAAACCGTTTCGGAATGGTTTAGTTTTAAAATAAAAGTGTAGAAGAAGTTGAAACTTGCACTTTCAACGCACTACACTGTACGTTCACTTGAACAGCAGGTGCATTTGTTTGGAGGTTTGTATTGTGTGTAGGAGGGGGGTGTGGTGATGGGGTTTGTGGGTGCAGGCCAGCATGGAACATAGTTCCACTACTTCTTTTCGTACACTTCAACCACTATCGAGGTGAGATGTAGGCCCAAACCAGGGCCCGCCAAAAACCTGAGAGAAGATCCAATGATGGACCTCGATCTTCACTGAAAATGGATCCCCACTGCCGGTAATCAACCGTGATGGTCGATGATGATAGAATCGAAGGAAAAAACAAACAAACTTATCAAAAACTATTGAAAAAAATCACAATTCTCGAGGAGCAATTCGAGGACTCCCAAAGCTGAAACATACTGTAAAAATCTGAAGACGGCGTTTGGGGGCAGAGCTTAGGGAGACAACAGTCAATGGATGGGGCAGCATGGACCAAAGGAAAGTGATTGCTTATAGAGGAGACTTAGCAGTTTTCAGGCTAAAGCGAAACTGCTTTCTTTTGTTTTACTGAAGATTCCCAGCCTGACGCAGGGGATATTCACAAGCATGTGAATTCATGCAAGACCCCATGCTGGAGATAAAGGATTATAATTAAAGAGGGCAAGAAGGTCCAGAGACGTTTTTTTTTCTTTTTTTTAACCATACCATCCTGCTCAACCATCTCCGTGACAACCTGGGTATCACCGATCAGGCTCTGGCATGGCAGACCTCTTTCCTCTCCGATCAACCCTCTCAGGTCCAACTTGGGTCCTTCCTTTCATCTATCTCCCTTTCTACCTGCAGTGTTCCTCAGGGGCCTAACCTCTCACTCTGGCTTTTCAACCAATACCTGGCAACTCTCGCCCACCGAATTGCCACTTTCTGCTCCAATTTTCACTGCTACACTGATGACAATTCATTTTCAGGCTTCCCTCGGCCACCTCTTGTCCGTCTCACATTTCAGACTGCTTATCTACCATTCAGGATTGGTGTGCCGCCAATGATCTCTACCTGAATGCCAGCAAGACGGAGATCCTTCTCATCGGCACACTCTAACCTTCCTTTCCTGTCCTGTCACTCTCTGGCCGGCCTCCCTTGGCCCTCCTCCTACCCCCACCTGCGAGGCTAAGAACCTCAGGGTAATCTTCGATTCCACGCTTTCCTTCTCTGCCCACATCTCTGATGTGTCTAAAAAGTCAAACTTCCTACTGCACCTTCTCAGAGTTACTCTGCCTTTCCTCTCCTTCACCCAGAATCTCACCCTCTCCCGAGCCCTGGTTCTCTCTAGGTTTGATTATTGCAACAGCCTCTTTCTAAATCTAACTACTTCTACTCTCCGCCCTTTGCAACTTATCCAGAACAGGACTGCGAGACTTGTCCTTGGCCTCAAGCCCTGGGACTGGGTCTCTCCAGCTCTGAAATCTCTCCACTGGCTCCCTTTGGCTGCAAGGATTAAATTCAAGACCGTTGTGCATTGTCCACAAGGCTTTCTGGGGCCTGGGTGCAAAATACCTGCAGCTGTCCCTCCATAAATACCTTCCCACCCGAGCTCTTTGCTCCTCCACCTCTAACTCCCTCAGGGTCAGGCATTTTTAAAGAAACTAGCTGGGAGTAGACCTCTGTCTTCGGCTGGGGCCTCCCTCTGGAACACCCACCCTACCACTCTGAAACTTGAAAAGAACCATCTCCGGTTCCGGCAGCACCTCAAGACCTTCCTATTCGCTTCTGTCTTCGCTCCTCCTCTCCCCTGCTGATCTGTTCTGTTTTGGCCTCGTGCACCTGGTTACACTCTGACTTTCGGGCCCAGAAACCTGCTCACCCTATCACCCACCCGCACTGCCTCCTGGCAATCCCTTGCACTTGTGTTTGTATCTGTAACCCCACATTGCCCCCTTTTTCTGCACTTATCAGACACACCCTGTCTGTTACCTTAAACTTAGAACTTTGCCACTTGCTGGCTGCACCACCACTGTTTGTTTTGCTTTTTATTATTTCTTTATTATTTATTTCTATTCCTTTGCTCAGCACTTTCCACTTCTTCCCACCTCCCATGCAATTTCCCCCTTTCCTCTCCCATGCACCTGCTCCTTCTAAATGTCACTGGGCCTAGTAGGATCGTTGTTTTGTTCTCTCTTTTTCCCCTTGCTTACCTCGTCGCACTCTGAAACACTTGTGTACAAGCGCGATACAAATAAAATATCAATATCACTGTGAGGAAGTTTGAGCAGGCTGTTTTACCGGCACCCCGAGGGACTTTGCTGCAGCCTTGGAGGCTTGCAACTTCTCCAGGCTATCGTCTGCCTTTGGTCCCAACAGGTGCAACCCATCAAAAGGCATATTGAGAAGTTTTGCCTGCACATCCTGTGCAAAACAAGATTTCCGTAACCAGGCGAATCTCCTTGTGACCGAACTCACCACCATATCCCTTCCAACAGAATCAGCTGTGTCAAGTCCTGATTAGAGGGCTAGGCACATAACCTCTTTTCCATCATCCACAATATTTTAAAACCCTCCCTCATTTTCCCACAGGGATGCGCTCTGTCACCTCAGAAACAACAAAGCATAAGGTATGTGTGTACATGGCAAGTGCGCAAGAGGCATTTACTGCCTTAAGGGCTATGCTGCCCGAGGCAATTACTTTTTGGCCAGAGGATATCTCTTGTCATCCCTATCTGAAAGTAAAGAGAGGTAGGAGCCTACCTTAGCACTAACAGTAGCTGCTTGCACCACCAGGATGTCATGTATGGGATGTTTGGTGAGGAACTCAGGATCGGAGGCAGTTGGCCTGTTCTTCCTTTCAAAATCCTTGTGAACTGCTGGTCCCGACCAGGGAGTTTTCCACAGCTCTAATAAAGTATTATTTATGCATTGCAGAAAGGAAGGACAGGCTCAACATGTGTGCTCTTTCCAAAATGTCTGCTTGCAGGGGCTCCAGCCCAAGGCATCAGCCACTCTGGCCTTCATCTTCCTATATCCCACACTAGGGTGGGCTTGAGGATCATCTGGAGGGCACTGCACTTCAGGGGAGGTATCCAGACCACGTACATGCTTTAAAATGGAATCCAGGTCAGCCAGCCTATTTTCCTCGATCTGAAATTCCTCAGGCTCTTCGAGAGAGACCCAAGAGCTTGAAACCAAAAGGAACTGGGTCATCATCTTCAACAAAGATGCCATGGAAGTAAAACAAATTTGCTTCTTGACATTGAAGCAAATCTAGAAGTCGAGGGTTCCTCGCCCATCTAGGCCGAGAGGCCCTTCTAGGCCAACAAGGTGTCGAAGAACGCGGCAGCCTATGAGGAATTCGGTGGCATTGACACTTCACACATTCTTTTGGAGGCACCTGCCTAGCCAGCGACGAGTCTGTAGACAAGTGGCTCCTCCTAATCTTTTTCTTCTTGGATGAAGACGACGAATGTCAGGAGTTGCATCTCAATGGACCTTTACGGTGCTTTTTTTTATAGTTTATTTTCCTTCTCTGTTGATTTCTGGACCACAGAGCTTTTGCCTTCATCAGAGTTTTGCTTTGCCAGCGTCGAGCTAGGCGACATTGAAAGACTGAGGGTCAGTTTGGAGGCTCTGTCCTTTGTGGCTCATGTCAAAACAGGATACCAAAAGCACCAATCTGCCACTACATGGTCGGCACTTAGGCACTACCGACACATTTTGTGAAAATCAGTCAACAACATTTTAGTACTGCAATCACAATACTTCTTGAAACCCGAAGGCTTTAAAGTCGACATGTCAATGAAAACACATTTTTTTAGATAAGTGCGTCAGAGAAAATTCTCGGAGGCGGAGTGTTCCAGAGCAGCGTGCTGGGCATGTGGAAAAAAGGAATGGCGGTCACGGAACGTCGTGTGAGCTATCTGAACCACTGTCGATGCCACATCCAGTCCCGAAGAAGACTCTTCGAGGATCCTTGAGGCTGAGGCAGACAGCGCCCACTGCTGGTATAAAAGGTTTCTGGGATTTCTGCAAATCATAAAATTATATCTAAAATGAGGAATCTATAGGAGTACACAATCCATTAGAACAATGACTTTAGTAGATTTTCATATGAAAACCCTATTAGTGACAAAAAATAATAATAGCGATGATGTAACACCTAGGTTCACACAACCTTCACTCCCCACCCTACCCCCAGACTGGGTGATCTGCTCCCCACTGTGTACTCCTGTGGTTGCTTGTAGATCCCTTCCTGCCAAATTACCCCTCCCTCCATCGCATCTCTGCTTCCCTCACTGTGTCCTTGCCCAATGATTCCAAAGCGCTCCCTAGCTTCCCAAAGCTAGATCTGCAACCATAATAATAATCACTGCACAACAAAGCATGCAAACACCCATTAATATCACAATCATTTGCTTATTTAAGGCACAAAAAGCCTGTTCAACCTTTTTGAAGAACTGCAAATATGCATACAAGATATGTTATACAAATACTACAAGAAGGTGACCTTACCACACAGATTATTCCAGGATGGGTTTACGTTTTTTGAAAGTAGCAGCATTGATTGCGCAGGATCTCAGCTTGTTATATTATGAATATTTATAGAGCGCCATATACGGCGCAAGTGGCTTCTTAGCTGTAACCCCAAAACTTACAACGAATACAAGCAACCTACAAATATGACGCAAGAGGATAACGTAAAAGGTTGAGGAAAAAAGCCAGGTCTTAAGCTTGTTTGAACGATGGCAAGACAGGATGTGAATATAACAGAGGAAATTAGAGAATTCCACTAAGAGAAAACCTAGATAGAGACACGAACATGAGCAACTACCAGGAACACTAGTTTGGCATAAGGAAGGGAGCGGGAAGGAGCGTCGCCTGAATCCAGGGGAAAGACGAGGCACAGTAGCAGAAAGACAGCAGCAAACAGTGGAAAGGGATGTAAAAAGGACACATAGGCACCAGGGAGCAATGATGTAGAAGCCGAGCAGGAGAGACGTGTGGTTGCATAACACGGATATAGACTGAATGACAGGAGCTAAGCAGCACTCAATAAGTGCAGAGGAAGTAATAACTCGAGCTAAAAGGAGAAAGCTGGCGAACAATGTGCAGGCAAAAATAACAATTCCCCACTTGCGGAAGAGAAGGAATACCTTAGCCTGCTGAACTACCCACTTGTGGCAGGACCACAGTTCTCTTCTGCAATGCTGCTCTTGGTGCCTGCCAGGTGAAAGGGCACAAGGAACATGTCCTGAAGAATGGCCCAGTGCCACAGGAGAGCACGGGGGAGCACGTTCCGCCCTGCTTCCGGATTTAGAACATGGTGGTGATGTTGTCCGTGAAGATCTGCACCACGTTCTCCTACAGCTGAGGTTGGAAAGATTTGAGGGACCAGAAGACTGGCCAGATTTCCAGGAGATTAACGTGGAGGTCATTTTTCTCTAGGCTCCCCCCACCATCGTAGAGGTCGCCGGAAACTCTTGGGTAAGGGAGATTTTGCCCATCCAAATGCCCGCGACCTGCAGGCAGGGTGCATCTAGAAACTCTTGAAGAGGCTTCATCTGGAGCCTGCAAAAGGGAACGATGTGGATGCACAAGGGCATCAGGCCCAATAGCGACTTGATGGCTCATACTGCTGCAGTGTGCACCGACGATAGGCATTGTACCTTCCCCAGGATGGCCATCACCCCTCCTCTGAGGGGGTAGCCAGGCATGCAACCGTGTTGAGGCGTAGGAACAGAGCATTCTGCGATGGCCCCAAGCAAGAATTGATGGATGATTAGAGCTCAGTCAGAAGGCGTATGGTCTCAGCGGTGTGCTCGTTTGCCATTGCGTGCGAGCAGGAGCGGATGAGCCAGTCCAAATAAGGGTAGATGTAGATGCCCTTGAGGTGTAGATGTGTTGCTACCAGGGCTAAGCACTTTGTGAACACCCTCAAGGCCGATTTCAGTTTGAAGCGCAGGGCCTTGACATCATGGTGCCGTCCCTGGACCACAAATCGCAGGAACTTGCGATTCCCCCAGGTCCAAAGTCGCCAGGAAATCCACTTCCTCCAGCTGTTCGAGCATGTGCTGAAAACGTGAACATCCTGAACTTCTGGGACTTAAAGTTTTTGTTGACACATCTTAAGTCTAGGATCGGTGGCCACTCACCTGACTTTTCCATACCAGAAAGTATCTGGAGTATACCCCAGATCCCAGGAGTCTCTAAGGACCGGCTCCATCACCCCCTTTCTTAACATGGCTTGAACGTCCTGCAGCAGTTGAGCCATGTGCAGGTCTTGACACGCCGCAGGAGCAATATGAGGGAATCTGTGCTGGAATTCGAAGGTGTGCCCTTGATGAAGAACATCCAGCACCAATTTGTCTGTGGTGATGGTCTTCCACTGGTCAACAAAGATTGCTAGCCGTCCTCCCACTGAGGTGCAAACGTGGGGGCCTGGGCCCACTAGCGGTTCAGGCCTGCTTGGGCATCTGTGTCCTGACCTGCGGGCGACGGTGCTGTATTCCACTGCAGTAGGGCTGTGAGTGGACTCTGTAGGTTTCCTGGGTCATGGATCAGGAGGACCGACGATAGGGGGTAGTATACCCCTTGGAGGACTTGCTGGACTTCCCTCTCGAGGATCAAAAGGATGATGATCTCCTATGCTGCAATGTACCCAGCGAACGTGCCATTTCTGTTTCCATTTTAATTGCTTGGAGTGTCTCGTCCACTGCCAAACAAATTGTCCCCATCAAAGGGCATGTCCACCACCTTAGACTGTACGTCTGCCCTGAAGTTCATGGCCTTCAGCCAACCCTGGCATCGGGCCTGCCCATTGCCCATCGGGTGGAATCCGGAGTCCACTATGTCAGGCACCATTGTGATGACATGGTCAGAGGCTACCTCACCCTCCTGGGCCAGGGCTTCGGCCTTCTCGTCATCCGGCAGGAAGTCCAATATTGGTCCTAGCTTGTACAAGAGCTCCCTATCGTAGCGCAACAGGATGGCAAGGGAATTAATGACTTTAACAGTGAAAGCTGCAGTGTAAATGATGCATTTGCCCACCGCATCCAACTCCTTCCCCTCCTGATCCGGGGGAACCATGGAAGACGATGATGGAGTGGAGGAGCACACACTGTTGGCTGCCTCCACCACCAGTCCGGAGAAGACTGGGACCTCTGGCACCCGAGGGCAGAGACCGGGAACATTTCTTCTCCAGCCTGTCTCTCTTGGAGGGTGTGGTACTTGGCATCTTTATCAGGGCCAAACCTTTCCTCCCAGATGTCGTCCAACAACGGAACTGACATGACTGTCTTCCTCGAAGACTCAAGTTGCTGAAAGAGGAACCCCTCTCCTTCTGCTCCTCCGGCACCAGGCTGAACAGTTTGGGCACTCCGCGAAGACTCCCATTGCTGAAGGAGGAACCCCTCTCCGCCTTCTCCTCCGGCACCAGGCTGAACAGTTTGGGCGCTCTTGAGATCATGGCATGGAATGAGCCAATCACATCTGGCGGCAAAGCCATGGTGGGCTTTTGGTGCCCAGAGGTTCTGCTTTCAGCCAGGACATAATATCATACTCGTCCAAATGGGTAGCTGTAGTATCCGTTTTAGTACGTGGTGGCTCCTCCTCCACTGGTGTCAAGGCCCTATGGGGCAGCATTGGCTGACCCTTTGGCCCAAAGGGCTAGGCAGACGCTTTGGCCTGAGAGGACTCAGTAGCCTAGGCGGATTCCTGGTTGGGGTCCTAGGAGTGCTGAGTGCTGGGCCCAGTGCAATAATGGGGAGGAAACCCCCCTCCCCCCCCGTGGATAAGCAAGAGGACAGGGCAGGGGAAATTCCACACCCAAAAAATAGAAGAGATCAAAAATGTGAAACGCCCGTTTTATTTAACAAAACCCATATAAAACAGGGGCAGCCTGAACATTAGGCAAATCTCTGTGTCTCACAGCGAATTCCAGGCTTGACTACCTTAATAAGGGGTACAACATCACAATTGACATTTAATTTCACAAAATCCTAAAGTGGCAAGGGACTGGTTAGGGGAATCAACTATGTATACAATGTGTAGGGGTAGTACATTCATTGGTCAGGCACTATCTAATAACTCCGCCTGCGACCACCTTCTAAGTTGCCGCAGGTGAATACATGTTATCTCTACAATATGCCATTTGGCCAATGCAACAATGTGTAGGGCAAGGTGGATGGGAGGTAGTGATTGGTCAGTGATGACTTTCTCAGCCTTGGCATTTTGGAAGGTTAACAGCACATGAGCACAATGGGGTGGGGCGGTGAGAAAGGCACCAAGGTGCTACTTACAATTTCAGATTCTCTATGCCACAGGCTAGAACGTTTAGCTTTCAACGTTGCACTACCTTTTATCTTTTAAGCGAGAAATGGATGGAACAAAGGTCTCTCTCTGCCTGTGTCGGACTCTAATGAATAGACCTTATCCTCCAACTGTGGGTCACGTGTGTGGAGACCACATTTTTGAATATTTTGCTCAGCATTTGTGAGGATTTTAGTCCTTTTTACGGTGGGTGTTGTTACCTCCCTTGGCCTTTAGTGACTTGTTCGAGCTACTTTCCTCTCAGTATTAGGTGCGAGTTGGTGGGAATCGGACCTTCCAGCATTACTTCTTTCTTTGCTAATCTAAAAGGATTGTGTCTCACGCCTGGGACCTGGAATTATCTGTACCCCTTGGGTGCTAATTCAGACCTTTATTTCTCGTTTAGCCTTGGCAAATATATGTCTTTATTGTCTGTGCTGTTCGGCTTGGGTTATTCTGCTAACTCAGTGAGCCAGGTCCCCCTGCGAACTCGAAGCTTCTCCTCTGTCTGCCATTCATCCACATGTGGCTGTGCTGTCCATCTTGTTTTGCATGGCCATTCATGTTAGTTGCATTCTGCAAGTATTATGTGTTTTCTTATGCACCTTACGTTTCAGCATGGAAGGGGAATGTGGTTTCTAACCTAGTGGATGGAACCATATTATTTGTGTCTAAGTGCAATTTGACCTATTGTTTGTGTTTCTTTGTGAAAGATGTGTATGTGCTTCATGTCTAATGCACCTATGTGAGTCAGTGTTCGTTAGTGACGTCATTTCGATCACAGCTCGTTCATGTCCTCGATAAACTGCATATTTAGTGGTTCTATGATCCGGTGGAGGAGGGTTGGTAGGGTCTCAGCGAGTACAGTCTCTCCCATCTACGATACAGTGGTGGGGATGAGTCAGAGATCACTAGTGATGTACACCTGCCATTTCTGTAGCATCGGGACGGGGCTAATGAAATTAATGGCACATTAATTTGTCTCTCTTCACCGCCACCGGGGCAGCAGGCAGTCTTTGTTGGATTTTCGACACCAAGGTGTGAAGGGTGGTGAGGATGTCCAGCAACATGTCCCTGGCTGCTGGCTGCGGAGCAAACGGCAAAGGGTCAGGACTTCCTGGAAGGAGCAAACTGCTGATCCGGGTCCTGTCATGGTGATCCCTCCTGGGATATGGGCCCTTAGCCCCCTTCATGTTCCAAGTAGTAGCCCTTAGGCAGATGCTCGAGCTCAGAGCTACTATAAATCTGAGGAGTCCTCCTCTGGGACACCACAAGCACTAAGGGGGAGGCACACTCATGGGGCCCTGAAGGAACGCAGCAAGTCCCTCAGCCTAACCAAATCCTTCGGGAATGAGGCGGCAATGGAGACCTGTAAAGTTGGTGTCACTGCTGAAGTCGTGAGCGAAGCAGCAGCAGGCGGAGGCCTCGGAGGCAAAGCCACCATTGGCATCGTAGTAGTCATGACTGTATGACTGTAAAAACAATGCAAATTTCCTGGCCTCTCGTTGACGAAGTAATGGTGGTCGTTGTTGATGGGGTTGTCGACAAGGCGGTTGCAAATAATGACGACATTGACGGTGTCATGGTTGTAGACTAGCTAGGAGTCTTGGAAGAAGAAGCAGTCATTGACGAGGTAGGTGTCTTGGTAGGTGATTCCATTGTCGATGGGGTCTTTACCGCAGCTGATGAAGACTATGATGTTGTTGACGGGTCTCCAGCAGGCCTCTCCTTCGAAGACCTGTCCTTGGAAGAGGACTTGTTTTTGGAGGTGGTCAGGAGCATCCTTGCAGAAGGCATTCCACCAACCGGCAGGCTCACCGTAGACGGCAGCGTAGAGCGGCTCCTTCCCGAGCCAGATCCCGCGGCAGCAACCTTTGTGAGATCAGCAGCGTGGTGCTTTGCCTGCTATTAGGTTCTCTGGGAAGGGGCATCCTCAAAGGACATCAACCTCTTTTGCTAAGAGGGAGCACGATCATGGACCTGCTGGTCCTCGGCGAGGCATGACTGCTCCCGGGGGCCATGTCAGAGGCCTTCTCCTCCTTGAGCTAAACCACCAACCTGCAATAACGATGCTGCTTGATCTTTGCTGGGAATCCATGGCAGATCTCATATCTGTCTTCATCGTGGTCCGAATGCAGACAATACAGGCCCTTGAGCTGCCGATCCTTGACAAACGTTTGTCAGGCCACACTTCTTGCAGGCCCTGAAGTGACTTCTCTTGTCCACGCCGTACATTTTCAAGGTGCAGTGGTCTAAGTGACCGGGAGTGGTTGGGAGCAGTGCTCATCTACATTTTTAAATTAAGTTTGACTGTTCCTCTACTTTTATTATGAAAAAGAAACCGTTTCGGAATGGTTTAGTTTTAAAATAAAAGTGTAGAAGAAGTTGAAACTTGCACTTTCAGTGCACTACACTGTATGTTCCATTGAACAGCAGGTGCATTTGTTTGGGGGTTTGTATTGTGTGTAGGAGGGGGGTGTGGTGATGGGGTTTGTGGGTGCAGGCCAGCATGGAACATAGTTCCACTACTTCTTTTCGTACACTTCAACCACTATCGAGGTGAGATATAGGCCCAAGCCAGGGCACGCCAAAAACTTGAGAGAAGATCCAATGATGGACCTCGATCTTCACTGACAAAGGATCCCCACTGCCGGTAATCAACCGTGATGGTCGATGATGATAGAATCGAAGGAAAAAACAAACAAACTTATCAAAAACTATTTTAAAAAATCACAATTCTCGAGGAGCAATTCGAGGACTCCCAAAGCTGAAACATACTGTAAAAATCTGAAGACGGCCACTGGGGGCAGAGCCTAGGGAGACAACGGTCAATGGATGGGGCAGTATGAACCAAAGGAAAGTGATTGCTTATAGAGGAGACAAGCAGTTTTCAGGCTAAAGCGAAACTGCTTTCTTTTTTTTACTGAAGATTCCCAGCCTGACGACAGGGGTTATTCACAAGCATGTGAATTCATGCAAGACCCCATGCTGGAGATAAAGGATGATAAAGAGGGCAAGAAGGTCCCGAGACGTTTTTTTTTCTTTTTTTCTTTTTTTAAAGAAGAGGAGTAAGAGTAGCCTGTTTCCGCAATTGAGGTACCACACCATTAGAAAAAAAAGTCCTGTGTCATATCTGAAGTTATTAACAAGTCTGAGCTTTTAGGTGAGCCTTCCAAGACGACACAAAGCAACAAAGGTTTGATCCCCGGGTCCACGCTTAGAAACCTCTGGGTAGTGAAGCACGTTATAAAAACGCAATTAAGACAAAAACCATTACGCAACTAAAAAACGAAATTCCTGTAACAGCGCCTCGATGCCCGCGGGCTGTGTGAGCGCTTTAAAAATGCAATAAATAAAATATTTCTTTTTGGTACTTGTAGGCCTGTATTTTGAAACTGTAATCTACAATATGATATTGCATGTATAATGCACCTATACACAAGTGTTTCAAGGCGCGATGAGGCAAGGGGGGAAACAGAGGGCGGACAAAAGACAACAATCTTTCTAGGCCTAGTGACATTGAGATCATGCAAGTGCAGGGTAGGGGGAGGGGAAAAGTGCTGGGGGAGGAGGGAGAGTACAGTACAAAGGATAAAAACAACAGGTAGTGCAGCCAAGCAGGTGGTAGGTCTGAGGGTTAAGTGCAGGCAGCAGGTGTAGGATAAGTACAGGTAAGGGGACTGTAGGGTTACAGATACAGACCCAAAGTGCAGCAGTTGCCAGGAGGCAGTGCGGGTGTGCAACTGGGCGGGCAGGGACCTGGGCCCGAATTCAGGGGGTAGTCAGGTGACCAGTGCAAAATCAGACAGGAGATCAGCAGGGGAGAGGAAGAGAAAAGGCAGAAGCAAAGAGGAAGGTCTTGAGGTGCTTCTTGAACCATAAATGGTTCTCACATTTCAGAGAGGCAGGAAGGCTGTTCCAGAGGGAGGCGCCAGCCGAAGGAAGATCTACCACCAACTTGTTGCTTGCAGGAGCGAATGACCCTCAAGGAGTTCAAGGTGGAAGAGCGAAGAGCTCAAGTAGGAAGATATTTCCGAATAGAGAGAGTTGGACGTACTGCAGTCCCAGGCCCCAGAAGGCCTTGTAGTCAATGCAGAGGGTCTTGAACTTGATCCTTGCAGCCACTGGGAGCCAATGGAAAGATTTCAGGGCTGGAGAGATATGATCCCTGGGCTTGAGGCCAAAGACAAGTCTCACAGTTCTGTTCTGGATGAGTTGCAGAGGGCGGAGAGTAGAGGCAGGCAGATTTAAAAGGAGGCTGTTACAATAGTCCAGTCTAGAGAGAACCAGAGCCCTGGAGACAGTGAGCTTCGGGGGGAATGTGAGGAAAGGAAGAATACCTCTGAGGAGGTGCAGCTGGTAGTTAGACTTCTTAGAGATGTCAGAGATATGAGGAGAGGAGGAGAGTGTGGAGTCGAAGATGACCCGGAGGTTCTTAGCCTCACAGGTGGGAGCACGAACACGGCCAAGGGAGGCCAGCCAGAGAGTGACAGGAAAGGAAGGTGCATGTGAGCTGATGAGGATCTCTGTCTTGCTGGCATTCAGGCACAGATCATTGGTGGCACACCATTCCTGGATTGCAGACAGGCAATCTAAGATGAGAGAGGGAGAAGAGGCGGCGGAGGGGAGCCTGAAAATGAGCTGAGTGTCATCCGCATACCACTGAAAGTTGGAGCAGAGAGCAGCAATGCGGTGGGCGAGAGGTGCCAGGGAGAAAGGTTAGACCCCTGGGGAACACCACATGTAGAGAGAGATAGAAGAGAGGAAGGACCCAAGTTGGACCGGGAAGGGTTGGTCCGAGAGGAAAGAGGTCAGGCACGGCCAGGGCCTGATCAGTGATACCCAGGTTATCACGGAGCCAGTTGAGCAGGATGGCATGGTTGACCGTGTCAAAAGCAGATGAGAGATCGAGTAAGATGAGGACAGAGGGGTGATTAGCATCAAAGTTAGAGAGCAAGTTTTCACAGGTGTTCAGGAGAGCAGTTTCCATGCTTCTGGCTGCTCTGAAGCAAGACTGATGGTCATGGAAAGAACCAACAGATTCAGTTTGAAGATTAAACTGGGAGATGGCCATCTTTTCCAAGAGTTTGCCCAGGAAACAAGTGATGGAGATTGGGCGATAGTTATCCAGACACGAGGGGTCGGCTGAGGTTTTCTTGAGAAGAGGGTGCACAAGAGAGTGCTTCAGGTGGGGTAGGTAAGGTTCCAGTGGTGAAAGAGTGATTGCAGAAGCTGGCCAATGCTGGAGCCAGGGTGTCCATGCGGTCCTTGATGGTTTTGGAAGAACAGAGAAGAACCTGTTTTGACAGGACTTTCATAGATCAGACTTGTCTAGAAACCTTGTCAGAGGGAACAGAGTAAAGGCAGAGAAGGGAGGAGGAGAGGTGGCTGCAGGGAGGCCAGAGGTAGAGGAGAGAGGAGAGGGAGAAGGAGTAGAGGACAAGAGAGTGGACAGGATGTCCTGGGTTTTAGAGATGAAATGAAAGGCCATGGCCTTGCGGAGCGCCTGGGAAGGGACAGGAGAGGTAGAGACTGCAGCAGGATTGTCCTGCTCCTTGCAGATTTTGAAGAGTCAGCCAAGTAGTTAAATGCAGCAGAGATGCTGGCTTGGATGTGAGCTCTCTTCTTAGTGAGGACAGAGAGTCTGTAGGCGGCAGGCCAGTTTGCCAGTGGATGCACACAATGACAGCCATTTCCTCTCAGCCAGCCTACACTTGCGTTTAAGGGTGTCGAGGTCTGAGTTGTACCAGGAGCTGCACTTGGCTTTGGGCTTCAAGCGGATCCTCATGACATGGGCAAGTACGTCAAGAGTATCAGATAGAGGAGTGGAGCATGGAAAGGGCTGTGTCAGGATGTGAGTCAGCCAGAGGGGGGGGGGTGGAGAAAGCCTCAACTGACACACCCTTCATGGGTCAGATGACAGAGAAGGTGGGTGGCAGAGTGTGGTGGCTTGGACTGGGGGGGAGAGAGAGAGAGAGAGCGAGAGAGAGAGCGAGAGAAAGGAGAGGAGTGTTCACTCCAGGAGAGAGGAGTGGTGAGAGGGTTAGAGAGGGGGAGGTCTGAGGAGATCAGAACATCCAGAGTCTGCCCTGCAGAGTTAGTCGGGCCTAAGGGAAGAATAGAAAGAGAGAGTCGCAGAGGTCGCAAAAGAGTCCAGAGGGTCAGGAAGCATCCAGGTGGATGTTGAAGTCTCCAAGGAGGAGGAGTTGAGTAATCAAGGCCAGGAGGTAGGAGGAGAGGTCTGCTCCCTCGGAGAGGAAGGAGGTGGCTTGACCAGGTGGCCGATAGATAGTAGCCACAGTGAGAGAATGGCCAGGAGCGAGAGAAAGCCTGCAGAAAAGGCATTTAAAAGAGGAGTAGGTCTGCGTAGGAATGATAGAGGCAGGAATCCACCCCTGGAAGATCAAGGCTACACCTCCACCAAAACAGTTGGATCTGAGCACAGAGAGGATCTTGTAGCCATCAGGGAAGAGAGTGTCAAAGCTCGTGACACAGCTGGCCGTGAACCATGTCTCGGTGAGACCAACAACATCAAGGTAGAGTTCTTCCAGGAGACGCCAGATGTCAGAGGAGCGTTTGACAGCTGAGCGAGAGTTGAGAGTGGTTCAGGTAAGGAACAGCATTGGCAATGCCAACAGTTTTGGCTTTTGCATTTGGGCATGGGAAAGGCAGTTGCTAGACACTATGGTAGTGGTATTAACTGGCCATTGATGGTAGCAGCTGCTAAATTGTGCGAGTACCTACGCCTATAATAGCAGTGCCTAGCAAATGCCCAATACTTATACACAAATCAAAACTGTTGGCTTTGTCAATGCTTGTTTTTAACATGACAAGCGACAGACACGCAAAGTGCTTATAAACTGTGTGGCTTAAGTCAGACCTGGTTAAGATATTTGTATTACAGCTGCAGCACGTTTGCAACTCCAATTAAGTCATTACCTTTCAGAAGACAGTCCTCGAAGTGCCTGCCAGTGGTTTTTCAGAGGAAGGTTTGATTGTAATGCTTGATAAAGCTAGCTCAAAGAGATCCTAGGACCTAGGAGGATGTGTTTTGGCCAGGCGATGAAGGAAGTGGGCTGACATGGCCATATGAATTAGCATGTGAATTAGATGTGTTTCAAAGATGATGTGAAAATGATATGTGTATGATAATCCATCAATAATGATGCATTTAATGTGAAATGGTTTAACACGAAAGTGTGCCTTGAAAATTACTGATTGAGGTCGAAACCGTGTTGACATAAGGGCAATTGAACTTATAAAATCATCTTTGAAACACAGCTAAAAGCATCAAGATAAGTATGTATTTGTAACTTAAGTGGATCGGCACAGGACGGGGGTGATAAACTGTACAGTATTTAGGAATTGAGGTATGGGGATATCTTAAGCCATCCCCTCTAGCGACAGTTTCCTCTCAAATCCTTTCAAGAGGTAAAAGCGTGGAGTGATGTGGCAAACCCATATTGAACTCTAAATAATCAAACAACACCTACAAGCTTTGTGTCCCTCCTCATATGCCATTTCTCCATAACTGTACTGTAATGTAATAGTTTCAACTTATAGGTGGCGCTTTAGCACCATGTAGTAGACAAAACTAAAAATTAGATTTGCTTTAGAGTTCAAGATCAGTCGAGGGCGAGGGGACAAGAGTTAATGTGAATTTATGGAAGTGTACTTGTTTAAAAATAACTTGGACAAGTCTGACGCCTTGGAAGCCAGGGGACTGCCCTGCACCCTAGAGCAGCAACTGAGAGTTCCCCTAATAACAAACGAAGAAAATGGCATGGGGTGGGAAGGGGTTAACGTTTAAGTTCATAAATGCCTCCAAGGGAATGACATTTTTAAAAATAAGCATTCCCGAACACTTGTTCTAGATTTCCCTCAAAGGAAGAGCCACGCCGGATGGTGAAGTTTCTCGATGCATTCCGGATAATAGACGTGGTCCCGCAAAGATAATACTGTCCCGAGGTGTTATCAAAGTCTGCAGTAACATGACATGACATTTGCTTGAACTTTCCGGGTCTGGCCCACTTTTTCTTTTGGTGTGGCGGCAGTACCCCCCCGCAGTGAGCGGCTTCTGTTCTTGGGTAGGCTTTGTAATGAGAAACGCTGGCCTTTGTCTAGCTAGTCAACTTCATCAGGGCGCTAGAACCAGTTGCAATTGAACGGTGGTGTCATCAATACACAGTATGGCTTCGTGGTTGAAAAGGACTGTTACTCAAGCCCGTTCATAGCATGTACACAGAGAAAGGTTTTGCACATGGATCGTGATGTATGGTATACCCTTTAATCCAGTGCTTAACAAATACCTTGGGCCTCGTTAATACTCAAATAGCATCAAATTTGTTTAGCAGTACCACCACTCCGTCTAGCAGATTTACTGCCAAAGAAGAGAAGTGAATTCGCCATATTTAGAGACCCCAGGACTCCACGGTCGATTAGAAGGAATTGTTGCGAGTGGCACTTGGCGCAGCTATTTGGTGGAGGCGTTTCCTCCACTTCACTTTACTGAAATTGCAACTCAGCAGATGGTGGTAAAGCGACAGCAAATCTACTATCCCCAAATTACCACCATTTCTTTCCACACCACCAAACTCGTAATGAGACCCTTTGCCTTAATCAGCACACATGAATGAAGGAAAGATATGTTCCCTGCTAGGCAGCACGAGCAGCTAAGTACTGCGCTACTTTCAGTTTCTGAACATGGGGATTAGAGGCACCAATTAGAAGGAGGATCCAGTTATCAATGTTTGTGCCTTCGATTGCTCATGTAAAAGAGGCCGATGCGTCGCGTAGAGGACTATTTGGTTACCACGTGTGGCAAAGTCATTGAGGCGGCACCAGCCGGGGCAGATTTCAGAACTCTGATGGGGTGGGGGGAGAATAAGGTGCAGTTTGGTCTATGATGCAACCCCAAAAAGTAAACGAGGGGGTCCCCTAGAGCTTTCCCAGTCCTCCGAACACTGACAGAAAAGACCCCAGGCATAGATGTTTAAGAATAGCTGGCAGAAAATCCATAACTGGGTTGGAAAGCTCACATACACACAGCCAGGTAGCGGAGGAGAGACAAGCGCATGCGGCTTAGCCCGCCCTAGGTCTACCAATCCATGCCTTGAGTGGGAGTCCCAGATCAGTGCGCACCTGAGTGACAAAGCCAGACTTAGTTTGCGCACTGGTCCCTGAAGTAACACCTGTTGCAGTGAAGGGGGTCATGCATTTGCTCTAAGGGCCTATTGGAAAGCAGGAAGGATTTCCTCTTTTTGATGCATTTTGCCCCTCTTTGTGACCCCCCTCCAGCATTTTCGCTGGTTTCTCTAGTGTCAGACTTAAACTGTGTAAGTGAGGCTCTTTGAAAATTATCACTTAACTCTGTAACCTTTTTTATTTATGCTGCTATGGTAGTTCTTAAGGCTACCAGGTCTGTGGTACCTTTTTACCCCTTGCCCCTTGATAAATACCCTCACACAGTGTGTTCTGTGCAGACAGGTGCCACTGGGGTGTCCGTTTTCTAGCGCAAGGTAGCCTTTTGTCATTTTACAGTAGCCAAAACGGCCACTTGGTTGTTTTAAGCCCCTCACAGTGACCAACTGGATTTGTTGGTAGTCTTCCTCAATTTCGCTGGAAGGAGAGGCCATATATGGTCATTCACCTTCTCTGGCTGTCAACAGAGCTCACATAGGAAGCCTACGAGGTCTACAGAATTCAATGTAGGCAGGGTATGGTTTAGCCAAACCCCTTCATCCACATGTCTGTGTGTGATGGAATGAAGGTTGGATAGCAACCAAAACTTTGAATGCTGCACTAAAGACTGGGGTATTCCCCAGCCCTATATGTGTATATAGCCGGTGGGGTCGCCAAGCCATTTTTCAGCTAAACCACTTAGATTGAAGATGAGAACACCAAGAACGAGGCAGAGGAATATTTTTTAGAGTTTGTATTACCTTGGTGAAACCCCATGCACCTAGTTGGTCTTCCTGAACCCCTCACCAAAGTACTTCAGAAAATCCTCCTAAAAGAGCATGACTTTGAACTACAGCTCTCAATTCCCTACGATTGTAGTCAGAGCAAGTTCCCAACCAGCTTTCTATGCCACTTCTGTTTGATCTTAATATGGTGGGCACACAAACTAAACCGGTAGAAAACAACACCTGGAAATAAGGCAGGGGGTGGTTTACTCCTAATGGGAGAATGTGGGAACACGGGGCCAGAGCCATTTAGGCTAAGGGAAAACCAGCAACGAAAGGGCCAGCAAATCAGAGCCCTTATTCCTCCAATCACATTACAACTCACATAAAAGATAGCCAGTTCCCAACTAGCTGTAACCTTCAACTCTCCATCTCCAATACCTTGCACATCCTTGCCCCGTCACAAGGATCTGCATGAATGAAGCCTGCCTCCAAGTGCAACTCTTGGTATGACTCTGACCTGGCCGGTCTGAAACGCAAATGCAGAGCTGCTGAGCAGAAGTGGCAGGCTTCAAGCACATTCCTCTGACAAATTGGCCTGCTCCAAAGGCAAGACAGACTCTACATCTGAGAAAAGAAGAGGGCCTATATTCAAGCCCACATCTCTGCGGCCTCCGACAACTCAGCTGAACCTTTAAAAATCTGCAAGGAACTCGCTAACCCTACTGCAGTATACACCTCTCCCTTGCTCTCCCCTGGACCACTGCACTTCTCTGGCCGCTCACTTCATTTCTAAAACTCAGGACAAACTGTCCTCACTCTCCTCTACCTCACATGCCTCTCCCTCACCTGCTTTCTGGCCTCCCTTGGCTCCTACCCCCATCCCCCAACAGACTCTCCTCCTTCTCTCCCATTGCACCTCCATTTTGTAGACAAGTCAGCTCAATGAAAGTCTCATCTAAACAGGTGCTCCCTTGCTCCTCCAGAACCATCAAGGACAACACTGTCTCCCTTGCTCCAGTCCTGACCGATTTCTGCAATCACTCATTTGCCACTGGTTCCCTTCGCCTCTCTCCTCAAGCACTCCCTTGTGAACCCCCTCCTCAACAAGCCTTCTGCAGATCCTTCTTGTCCGGCAAACTACCGCCCTATATTCATTACCCCCTTCCTCGGCAAACTCCTGGAAAAGCAGTCCATCTGCCAGTTTATCCACCACACTGAATCTATTGATTGCCTCCATGACCACCAGCCTGGCTTCAGAGCTGCCAGAGGCACGGAAACTGCTCTCCTGAACATCTGTGAAGATTCTTGAATCTCGATTCCAGCTCTCCTTCCGCTCTCATCCTTCTTGATCTCTCCTCCCTTTGATATGGTCAACCATGCCACCCTGATTAATCGGCTGACCTTCCCCTCTGACCAACCTTCCCAGGTTCAACTGGGCCCTCTTCTCTCCACCACATCACTCTCCAACTGCGGTGTTCCTCAGGGCTCTATCCTTTCTCTTTGGCTTTTCAATATCTACCTTGCCCCGCCCAAGCCCATTTGATCTCCACCTTCTCTCCTAACTTCCAGTGTTACTCGGATGACACACAGCTCTCCTTCAAGCTTCCCTTCTCTGCTTCATCCTCTCCCCCTTTCATTCCCGAATGCCTGTCTGCTATTCAGGCTTGGTGCACTTTCAACAATCTATGCCTTAATGCCAGTATGACTGGGATCCTCCTCATTGGGAGCCCTGCTCCCTTTGTCCGTCCCTCACTCTGGCCGCCCTCCATGGCAACCCTTCACTACACCTTACTGTAAGGCATACAAATATTGTCATCTTCGACTCCCCTCTCTCTCTCCTTCTCTCCTCATTTCACAGACCTTGCCAAGAAGGCCCAATTGTAGCTGCACCTCCTCAAAAGCATTCTCCCTTTTCTCACCTTCCCTCATAAAATCAACGTCTCTGGACCTCTGGTTCTCCCTAGGTTTGACTATTGCAACAGCCTCTTCAATCTGCCTAATTCCTCCCTTTGCACCTTCAACTAATCCAGAACAGGACTGCAAGACTTATCCTTGGCCTCAAGCTCAGGGGCTGCATCTATCCAGCCCTACAATCTCTCCACTGGCTCCCAGTTGTTGCGAGGATCAAGTTCAAGACCCTCTGCATAATCCACAAGGTTTTCTGGGACCAGGGACCCCGCTACATCCATCTCCCACTCCCTAAACACCTCCCTTCTAGAACCCTCCGGTCATCTAGCTCCAACTCTCTGCAAATCAGACGTTTCTCCAAGCAGGGAGTTGGGGGGATGGGGTGGGTGATGACAGGTGCTTTCCTCCACAGCGGCCTCCCTCTGGAATGGCCTCCCTGCCCCTCTCAGACTGGAGCCAGATCTCCTTAAGGTCTGGAAACGTCTCACAACTCTCCTTTTCTCTTCTCCCTTCCCTCCCCCCCGCCCTAGCTGCCTGATTCATTTAGACTTTCAGTGTCTTACAGGGCACCAGGGTCCCCTAGTCCCAGTCTACTCCTGCACCTGGACCCCCTCCTGCACTTACTTGCCCATCCAGACCTTTTTTCACACACTTACCTGGCTGGGCCTGCACAGTTGTTGGGCCTGCATGGTTGTTAGTTCTGCTTCCCGTCCCTACCTCGCACTTCGTGAACCAACCCTGACCTGCACCTTCCTGCTTTCCCCCCCCCGACATACCAACGTGCCCCCCCCCCCCCAGGCCCTCACCGGCACGCACAGGCCCTTCTGCTGTGACACACACTCCCCCCCCTTCCCCTGCACTTCTCGTTACTACACTTGCACAAACTGAATGTCACAAGGCCTAGTATGATGGTTTCCTTTGTTCTTCCCTCCCTGTTCCCCTCCCCTCTGTCTTGTTGTACCTTGAAACACTTGTGTATAGGCGCGTTATAAATGACCAATAAATAAAGATAAGATCTGGAGACAGATTTGAGGAGGAGAAAGAGGGGGGGGGGGTTGGAGAAGCAGGAGTGAGAACTGGAATACAGGAAGAGAAATAAGATATGGTGGAGGAGCAAGAACCAGAGCTGAAAGAGACACGATCTGGAGTGTAAGAACTGAGAGGGTGACCTCAGGGCTGAGCCAGGCACAGATTGGTGCAGGAGATCAGCCGATAGCTGCTATCAATTGGGAGGTGACGCAGTCTCTGCATGCACAGCCCTGAACTATAAAAGCAGACAGCAGCAGAGGCACAGTGTAGGTTGTACAGGCTAGGTTGCATGTGGAGCCAGAGGCGGACCAAGAAACTGGGCAAAGGAAGAGCATTGAAAAGGCAAGGAATTAGAGAGAGAACGAGAGAGAGGGGGGTGTCTCAGTGGTGTGTAGTGATTTGTAGTGCAGGAAGTGGGGAAGGGGAAGTTTAGGAAGTGAGAATGAGAAAAATGAAAGATAGGGTGGGAGACAGTAGCCGAGTAGTGACTTTAGTGGTTGGTGTGAGAGGAAATTAGTGTTAGTTGAGAGTGAGGCTAGCAGAGAGGGGTGTAGGAGTGGAGTGAAAAGAGTATGTTGTATTAGAGAAATGGGGAAGGATGAGAGTGGGTGCAGTGAAGGGATGAGCATGGCACCATATCCCTGAGTTTCTGGAATAGGCGTAGTAGAGGGAAGAGCAATTGGAGTGGCGAGGAAGTGGTAGAGGGGGGCATAGAAGTAATAGAGACAGTAGTAGCATAGAGGGCAGTAGTAGAGAGATAGGTGGTATTCAGGGCGATAGTAGTAAAACAGGAAATAGTTTTAGTAGAGCAGGAAGAGTTGCAGTAGTGAGGAGAGAGTGTTAGTGAGAAAACATACTGATATCCAAGTTGTGTGGAGAAGAGAAGGTGGGCAGAGTTGGTAGGACAAAGGAGAGGAGGAGTAGAGTAGTGAAGAGAAGAGTGGTGATTAGGTCAGGAGCCACATATACACCACCCTCTAGAGCATCTTGGTAGTATAGAGTTAGGTACGACATACCTGAGGGAGATAGATAGCTAGCATCTCAGGGACTCCCCGCTTAGAGTAAGTTAGCGAAGAGACAGGAATGGCTACCATGCTATAGGAACTAACTGGAGCTAAGAACTCCTGGGCTAGGGAAGGAATCCCAGGGGGGTTGAGAAAGAGTGACAGTCCTAGTCCCACTTTCCCAAACACCTTTTCCAGCTCGTATGGCTTTGTGTATTGCAACCATTGCCCGTCTGTGCCACAATCCTACCAAAATTGTAAAGAACCACACTATAGCTCTACCGTTTGCTCTAATAAAAAGCCTTAAATAGGAGTGAGACCCTGTGCATCATTCAGGCCATTTGTCACATCTCATTTCTCAGTAACTCACAGTCTTGGGGTTGAGTGCCCCCACACTTTTCTTGGTTCTTTTTTCTGTAGATCCCTGTCCTCCGCTGCTCATCCTCGACTCCTGGGGCGACCCCTAAAGCTGGGTCTTGCATCTTCATTAATGCTTACAGGTTAGTCCTGGGTAGAGGCAGAAAGGGAATAGTTTCTTACCTGTAACTCCATTTCTCCAGCATTGGTATCTTTCATGGATTCACATGCTTAGAATATTCCCCGTCGACAGACTGGGAACCCTCGGTACACTTATAAAGCCGTTTCCCATAGGAAAACTTCCGACACTTTTGTGTCCTATCTACATCGTTTTTAGGGCCGCCCACGCATGCCCCACTAGGACATAGCGGTATAAATGCCCCGCCCCCGCGGCTCCCTTCAGATTTCGACCCCTCCAAAGCAGAATGGGGTGAAAACCTAGTTATACAAGTCGATTGCATTCCGGGGAGGCCGGCGGGCGCATGTGAATCCATGAAAGATACCAATGCTGGAGAAATGGAGTTAGAGGTAAGAAACTATTCCCTTCTCCAGCATTGGATCTTTCATGGATTCACATGCTTAGAATAGAATGCAGAGCAGTGATCCTGAAAAAGAGGAGGTGTGAATGCAATCCGGCACCCTCCTAAGAACCACGCTTACATAAAACTGCCAATTTATAAATATGCACCACTACATGCACATATCAATACATATATATATATATATATATATATATATATACACATACATACATCCATATATACATATGCCAAAATAAGTACAGACCCTTCTTGAAAAGGACTTACCTTATTGAAACAGATGGCGTAAGACTGCTCTTCCCATTTGTATCTCGTCCGCATGTTGCCTTTCGAGGCAGTAATGGCAGGTAAACGTGTGAGGCACTGACCATGTCGCCGCCTGGCAAATGTCTGTCAGCGGGATTCCTGCCCACAACGCCGTGAACAACGAAGTTGCCCTTGAGGAAAGAGCTCTCGGACGCCCTTGTAGCTGTTTTCCCGCTTTGGAATGACAGAAGGCAATCGTCGACGAGACCCATCGGGCCAGTCCCTGCTTTGAAATTGCTTTTTCTCTCGCCGACGGACCATATGCAATGAAGAGTTGTTGTGTAGATCTTAGTTGCTGAGTCCGATGAAGGTAACATTTTAGAGCTCTCTTCACGTCCAAGGTATGGAGGACTTTTTCCGCAGCCGATGAGGGGGTCGCGAAAAAGGTAGTCAGGACAATGGATGAGTGTTTATGATAAGTCGTAGGAACTTTTGGAATGAAACGAGGATTAGTTGACAGAACCACTTTGTCCTTAAAGAACCTTAGGTACGGCGGGTCTACGACCAATGCTTGCAATTCCGAGATCCGCCTAGCTGATGTTATAGCTATTGGAAAAGCCAATTTCCATGACAAGAACTTCATCGACGATGTGGCCATTGGTTCAAAGGGTGCTTTCATTAACCCTGCTAACACCACATTAAGACTCCACGTTGGTGGAAAACATTTAACCGGCGGGAACGTTTGGAACAGACCCCTCATGAAGAGTTTCACCAGCCTGTCACTAAATAAGGGAGACGACTGCCTCCTCCTCGTGAACCTAGAGATGGCCGCCAAAGATAATCCGCTCTTCGCCAGGTGTAGCAGATACGGTAGAAGCTGCTCCGGAGTTACCCTTAGAGGTTGCACTCCCGTCTGTCCTTGACACCACGTACAGAACCTTCTCCACTTACATGCGTATGACTTGTTGGTGGAAGGGGCCGTGCTGCTTGCAGGATTCTCCGACAATCCGATGAAATGCTAAAGGCACCAAAGTCCGAAAAGTCAGGAGCCAATCTGTGAGATTGAGACTGTCTGGATTGTGATGCCACACTGTTCCTTCGTCCCGGGACAGGAGATTGGGAACCTTCGGGAACGTTATTGGTTTATCCACTGACAGGTGAAGCAGGTCGGAAAACCACGGCTGCCTCGGCCAACACGGTGCCACTCGGATGACCCGGCACCTGTACCTGCGCATCCACTGCAGAGTTCTCCTTATAAGAGGGAACGGAGGGAAGGCGGAGAGGAACTTGTCCGTCCACGGGAAGGAGAACGCTTCCCCCAGAGAACCTTCCTGTGGCCACCTGCTTGCATACATTTCGCACTTCTTGTTCCTCTTCGTAGCAAAGAGATCCAGCAGAGGCCGTCCCCATTTCTCAAAGACCTTCGACAACTGAATGCTGTCTATCTCCCATTTGTGTATTTGTTCAATTTTTCTGCTGAGTGAGTCTGCTTGCTCGTTCCTTACTCCCGGAAGATGATGAGCTACGATGGATATATCGTGTTTCAGAGCCCAATGCCACACCTTCTGAGCCTCGGTGGAAAGGGTTCTGGATCGCGTGCCCCCTTGCTTTCTCAAGTAAAACATTGCCGTCGTGTTGTCTGTCAATATTCTCACTATGGACCCTCTGATGTGCGGCAGAAAAGACTTCAAGGCCCAGCGCACTGCTCTCAGTTCCAGAACGTTGATGTGCAGGAGAGACTCCCTCCGAGACCAACGACCTTGCGCTTGTAGAGTGCCCATGTGTGCTGCCCAGCCTGTCAGGGATGCGTCCGTCACTATGGTTAGCCGAAGCTCCGGCTCCTGTAGGGGTACCCCTCTGGATAGATTCTGAAAGCTCTGCCACCACTGAAGAGCTAAGAGGAGTTCGTCGTCGTTGGTCAGTTTGTCCGACCAGAGCTCTTGGGCCTGCGTCCACCGGTCCGCCAGAAACTCTTGAACCGGCCTCATGAACAGGCGGCAGTTGCCCACTAGAGGAATGCAGGACGCCATAGCGCCCAGAATCAACACATATTTTCTCACCGATAGTCTGGTATTGATTTTCAGCTGACCTGCCAATCGATTGAGTTTGGTGATTCTGTCAAGGGATGGCTTAACTAACCCTGACTGGGTCTCGAATTGTGCACCCAGGAACACCAAGCTTCTCAACGGCGTTAACGAGGATTTCTCGAAGTTTACCTCAAACCCCAGCCGTTGTAACAGGTGCATGGTGGCCTGCAAACTTGTGTGAGTCGACATAGGGGAGGACCCCCTCACCAACCAGTCGTTGAGATACGGGTACACATGATGGCCTTGCCTTCTCAGCCAGGCCGTGACCGGGGCCAAACATTTCGTGAACGTTCTGGGAGAGGATTTCAGCCCAAAGGAAGTATAATGAACTGGTAGTGAGTCCGTCCTACCACAAACCTTAGGAACTTTCTGTGTCGCCGACACATTAGTATGTGGAAGTACGTGTCCTGCAGGTCCAGAGACGCCAGAAAGTCCCCTTCCTGAACTGACCGGATCACTTCCTGGAGCGTGAGCATCTTGAATTTTAGGCTTTTCAACGTCTTGTTTAAATCGCGTAGGTCTAGAATGGGACACCACTTTCCGTTTGGTTTTTTCACCACAAAGTATCAGGAATAAACCCCTTGACCCCTCTGCGACGACGGAACCAATTCTATAGCACCTTTTTGTAGCATAAGTGCTACTTCCTGCTGCAACACGCTCAGATGGGGTTGAGCTACAAAGGCCGGTGGAATGTGCGGAGGGTTGCTTTTGAATTGCAGGGAATGTCTGTATCTTACAGTGTCCAACACCCATTGATACGTTGTTATTTGCTCCCATTCGTCAATGTAGCACGATACCCAGCCTCCCATGACGTTCCGATGCCCGTCATTGCTGGCCCTTGGTCTGTTTATCCCTCGTCAAAGACGAATAACCTGTTCTCTTCCTGGGGGCCTGGTAGTCTCGGCGTCGTTTTGCCACTTGAGAAGCCCGTCTGTATCCCTGGGAGGGGTATGCTGGCCTACTGAAGGATCTGTCTCTCGATGCCGAGAATCTGGAGTTTCCCGATGCTCCCCTAAAGGGATGAAAAGACCTGAAACTTCGACCACTTTGGAGGGCCCTCAAGGAACGCGCCGTGTCCGAGTCCTCCTTCATGCCCTTCAGGGCCTTGTCCACCTTTTCGCCGAACAGAAGGTCTCCCTCAAAAGGCAAATGCACCACCTCTGGTCTAAAGTTGGTGCATTTTAGCCATGCTTGCCTTCGGAGAACCACACCGTTATTCACCCGTTTAAACCCCGATTCCGCGAGGTCCACCGTGATGTTTATGGCATGATTGGAGGCCTCTTCACCTTCCCTGACCAGTAACATCGCCGCCTTACGATGTTCTTCCGGAAGATGCTCCAGCATAGGCGCCAGTCGGTGCCACATCTCCCTATCGTATCTGGCTACTATGGGCAGAGAATTGGCCACTTTCACTGTGGTTGCTCCTACAGACAGCACTTTTTTGCCAAAGGCATCCTGTCTTCTGGCTTCACTTTCCATGGGGGTCGTGCACTTGTGCTGGGCCCTCGCCTTTCTCGCCGCCGCCGCCGACGACGACACCACCGAGTCAGGGGTTGGTTGGGAGGACAGACACTTGGGGGTAGCTTCTGGGGCCTTACATTTTTTCTCCAGGCGATCTTTTATTGCCGGTTCCGAGAAAGGGTGATGCATGGTCTGTAACTCCTCCTGCCACACATGATCCAGGATGGGTACCAAAAACACTGAGCTTCTTCTCTTTCCCATGTGGTCAAAAAGAAAGCAGTCCTTTTTCTCCTCTTCCTGGGGCAACCCGAATTCTGTACACGCTTTGGCCATCATGGCGTGAAATGACCCAATGTCTCCCGGGGGAGATGGCTGAGCCGGGCTTCTCAGGGTTTCTAATTCCACCTCAGACTCCCAGGTTGGATCCGTGGAGGGGGAAAGTGAGACATCCGATAATGTTCTCCTGTCCAAGTCCGTATCTATCAGTTCTCCTTCCTCGTGGCGTGGATCTCAGAGGTCTCCACCCGCTGGCACTGCCGTGGGGGTTGACGGAGGTGGCCGACGAGACGGGGCCGGTTGCTTGTGGTAGCCTCTCGTCCAGTGTCTTCAGCAACGTTTGTAACGTGGATAAAACCTCCAGCGACAAGAGTGACTGCGGATTGAGAAGAGGGATAGACCCCGGAATGCTCCCGGAGAGAGGCCTGGTAATCCCTCGTAACCTGAGGTCTGCAGGGCCAGCTACTCTCACATCCTCATCTCCCGAGGACACCGACAAGGCCTCTTGCTGCAGAAGGGTCTCCGGAAAAACCGGGTCGAATACTTCTGGTCGCCAGGCCCCTTGCGGGATCTCCGTCGACGAGGCTAAAGCTGGCCCCTTCGTCGTCGTCACCGTCTGCGGCCCAAGAACAGTTGAAACCAATTGTGTCAGTGGCAGAGAACTGGTCGACGACAGCCCTGCCGTCGACGACGGTGGTGGTCGTGTAGGTCCTGAGGCGTTCCCGCCTTTTCTGAACTCGACCTACGCTTCTCCGCTTCTCGACTCGAGGTCGATCTATGATGATCGCCCGAGGAGGATTTCGACTTTTCTTTTCTGTCTTTCTTCGTCGAAGAGGAGGATGACGAGGCTTTCTTCAACGAAGACTCCTTAGAATGGCTTCTCCATGATTCCTTCTCCGCCGGTTGTGATTTCTTCACCGTGGGTTCCGACGATGTCGAGCGGCGCTGGGCCCCCGAAGATTTTGACGCTGAGGCCACGCTGCGCGTGGAGCCTACCTCCGAAGGTGGGATGCCCCCGTTCCATCGTTTACCCATGCCACTAGTCTTCGACTTCGATCTTTAAGAGTCTTCTGGGAGAAGCCCTTACATATGTCGCACTTGTCTGCCGAATGAGGAGGGTGTAGACAATATATGCAATCCATATGTCCGTCCCCCTCGTACACCTTCAACCCGCACGTAGCGCACGGGAGGAACAGCGCTTTTCCTGACATCAGGACAAAACTCCAACAGCACAACCTAGACAAAATAGTAGACTACACGAGGTGCTCCCACTACTTTGGAGACGGTTGAAATATGAAGAGAGCCGCGGGGGCAGGGCATTTATACCGCTATGTCCTAGTGGGGCATGCGTGGGCGGCCCCAAAAACAACGTAGATAGGACACAAAAGTGTTGGAAGTTTTCCTATGGGAAACAGCTTTATAAGTGTACCAAGGGTTCCCAGTCTGTCAACGGGGAATATTCTAAGCATGTGAATCCATGAAAGATCCAATGCTGGAGAAATTAGAAGCTGGCTTGTACTGAAATAAGCCCAAAAACTTCCACCAGGAGGCAGGCCAGTTGAGCTTCTATGCTGTTCAGTTCAGGGTGCCTCCTCCACCTTCCTGTTACGCTCACCTGGCTCCCACAGGGGCGTCGGTCGGACCCGGACAGCTGCGGTCTCCACCCACATGATGCGTAGTGCAGCGATGACTGACTGGATCTGCCCTCCTAATCTTATCTGCTTAACCCGTAGAAATATTCTCCTGCAAGTGGAGAGATGGATTTAGCCACTTGTGGATTCAAGTGATGGCACCCCACAGTCCTCCCCAACTACTCACCTCCGAAATGCCCTTGCAGCAATCTCACCTTATATTCTTGAAAGATGAGCTCTCCATCCTGCGTGGATTTGCAGGCACGCGCCGATTCCAGTTACTTCACTGGTTTGAAGGCTCCGGAGATTTCCGGAGAGTATTGACTCTGAGGTTCCTGGTGAGGACCAGTAAGTATTAAGTTCATAGAGTTCAATATGTCCGATGTTCACTCTTGTTCCCCCCTTCCTTTCTTGTCTTGCAGCTGGCTTGTGAAAAGATGCTCTTGTGGCAGCTGGTGGCGCTCAGGTAAGAGTCTGTATTACCCGGCGCTGTGCGGTAAATGTTGCACGAGGAAACATGTTGTTTTGTCTCTCTTTACAGATGTGGCACGTGAAAATATGGAGAGTCACAAAAGGATGCCTCCGGTGGTAAATCAGGTAAGTCTATGGTGGTAAGAATTATATTTGTTGGTTCCCTCAGCTCACCTTGTGGTTTTCTTTTGTCTCCTAGGTGCCGAAGTTCGGCGAAGAAATGATGGAGGCAGCACCGACCCGAAGGATGCTGTGAAGATTGGCGAGTATGGCGCGGCGCTGCAGCTGAAGGTGCGGCGCGTGCAGAAATGATGTTCTTTACAGGTCCGGAGACAAGATGGATCCAGAATCAGGTGTGGAATAGAAATAAGTTTGTTTTCTAACCTTGTCCCTTTCTTTCCTCTTTGTTTTAGGAGCTCCGGATTCGAGGCGGGCGTGGCAGAAGACTGGATGCAGGCTGCAGGCATGGTGAGTGTTACGCTGCTGGATGCAGAATAACGCGAAGCTTGTGTTGCTGGTCGGGTGTGGTTTAAATAGCCTCAAAAGTAGTCCCAGGTAAGAAGTCCCTTGAACCACACCCGAGTAAAAAATAGTCCCTTTCAGCCTTCATGTTGGATTGGAGTCATTTGCAGCATGGTCTGCCTGAGGTAAGTAATGACTATGAGCCTGGCGCCTTAGGCGCCAGGACTGATTCCTACTATGAGCCTGGCGCCTAAGGCGCCAGGACTGATTCCTACTATGAGCCTGGCGTCTAAGGCGCCAGGACTGAACCCAGATAGCCCCTAGCCGGGGCTGCTGAGGTTTTACTAAATGTCTAGATGCCTGCTCACGGGGCTGATGGGCTTGGTCCGGATGCCTGGGGGTAGGCATCATGACACTTCCTCTCATAGGGCTATGGTGCTAGTCCCAAACACCCAGTCCTCATCTTCCTCTTTGATGAGTCACAACAGTCCCATGCCTACAGGGAGCCTCACTGCCTATGTCCTCCCACTCCCAACTCCTTGATGCATCATCTCATGCTCCCATCTCCACCTTTCCTTAACCATCTCCTTTAAGGCTTGTAGAGTGCCCATTCCTTCTCAACACCAACCACCTTTTCCATTTCGCCTTCACCTCTTACCCAACCTTTTCCTTGATGACTTCTCCAACCAACTCCTCAATACTCTCCTCCTCATTCCTACTGATGTATCCTCCAATCATCTAAATAATCCTCACCACTTTGCTCCTCTCCCCTCTTCTAAACCTCTACCCCCCCTTTTGGTGGTCCTCACCACCCCATCACTGTTCTCCACCTCACTCCTCACCCTCTTTATGATCACCTCTACCAGGGGTGGGGTGGGAGGTGAGCCACCCCCCCCCCCACTAAAACCTTCACTTTCCTCCTCTAGCCCTATCCAATGCTCATTCTCACCCTAAGAAAAACACACACTATTGTCAAAGCTTAATTGTTATAAAGTGGTTTGACCATGGCAAATCCATGTTTAACTGCATTCAGATGTTGGTCTTTATTAGGCTTTAAATTGATATAATCATGTTTGTTTGCTGGGTTTTCACCTCTGGATTTTCCACCTCTGGCCCCTTGATCAAGGCTGACCACTAGCTTGCGATTTCACAGTGGGCATGCCGGGAGCAAGGCTTAAAACGCAGAGCTCCATGGTTCATGTGGTATTGCTCAGCTATAAACGTGGCTTCATCTCATAGAAGTTTCTTGGTGGGGGGTGCCCTCACAAGCTGTGGGCCAGTGAGAAACAATATCTTTGAAAACGACCATGTGTTTCCTAGGTTCTTGCATTCCTGGGACATGAGTCCCTTTGCAATCAAGGCTAGGCAAACCCTCCTCCAGCCGCCCCAATATTACCTTACCTGGGTTTAGATTGACCAGGCAGAGCACCTCACAGGAGTAGTTTGAAGGGGTGGGGGCACTAAACATCTTAATAGAGCATGTTTTGGAAATTGTTGCACCACAGGGGCATTTGTAATGTGAATGCATTACCCACATTTGGACCCTTTTTAAAAATGAGAGGCATGTTCCTACTCAATGTGATGAGTCCCTACTTGAGGGCTGGAGAAGGCAATGGGGGATCATATCTGCACCTCCCTCTGGCCCAGCATCACCTAGTAGGTGGTGGTGCCCACCCCCTATGGGCACCTCACATCTCTAGCCCAAGAGTCAGACAGGAGATGTCATCATAAACCCCAACTGCGAATACTCTGGCCCTTACTCTACCATCGTAGACCCTTCAAATAATCCATTTGGCTCAACACCATGATCAACCACTATAACAAAAAGGGACAGCCTAAGGTCGGGCAGGGCAAAAAGGCTGGGCTAGTACTTTGTACAAGGGGGTGGTCCTGTCCTCAAAATGTGTGCACTGCAGTGAGTTGTTGCAGTGATAATTTAAACAGACTTCCACATTAATGATAATACATCAAAACAGGTATGCATTACTGGAAGAAGTTTCTGATCCAGGCACTGGAGATAAACTACGGTGTCCTTTATTTTAATTAGATCACACGTGTAGGTATTGAGATAGAAAGTAAAACATATCACCAAATGTACATGTTGTGTTAAATAAATAACATATAATTCAAATGTTCAGTACACATTGATTAAAGGTACATGTTCATTGGTGACAGACGGGCACTGAATCTAACATTTTCAAAACAAATAGAAAACCCAAATTCTGAAGTGTCCTGTGGAAATGCACTAAAAGTTTAAAGGGTACATTTGCAAAATTCATGTGTGTGTTGACAACACACCTATACAATGTTGCGGTATTGTTTTTCCATTATAAAGTTTTGCGGAATATTACTTCATATTTGCCAAAAAAACAATGTATTTCAACAGTTTAAACAATATTGTGTGAAAATCAAAGCAAGTCGGGAAAAACAATACCGCACCATTGTATAGGTGTGTTGTCAACACACCTCATGAATTTTGCAAATGTACCCTTTGAACTTACCTGGATCAGAACCTTCTTCCAGTAATGCATACTTGTTTTGATGTATTATCATCAATGTGGAGGTCTGTTTAAATTATCACTGCAACAACTCACTGCAGTGCGCAAATTTTGAGGACAGGACCACCCCCTTGTACAAAGTACCATGATCAACCATGGCTGATACCAAGACTACCAGATTAAGCATCTTCTTCAGAGCATCAAATGGAGCTGCAACAATGCAAGAGGACATCAAGCCCAAACGTTCTGAAAAATCAGAGCAGGCAGGCTTGCACAACACTGAAAACATTGTAGGAGGATCCTCAGTGCCTCAACCCTTTATGGAGCGGGAAACACCTTTCCCGTTCTAGTTTTCCAGATTTAATCAATATAATGAAGACAGTGAGTCGGAGTCAGACTACTTTCTTGTTGACAAAGGGCACCAGGGAATGAAGGAGTAGAAGGACCAAATATTGGAGAGTAAAGGCTGCTTCGTAGATGATTCAGTCGTGCATGCAGACATGCACCCACACACCTCTTTGGAAAAACCACCACCACAATCAATCTCTGTAAACATCCTAGCAACTGTCCTGCAAGTCAAAAGAAAGTCTATACCGATAAAGCGGGTTCTATGCTGCAAAGTATACTTTGATGAAGAGTATATCTCAATAGTCTGGAGGAAAGGGAATGTAACATAATAGTAAGTAACATTCTAAATTGTAATGTCACATCTGTATAATTGTAAATTTGCCTGCAGCACGTATCTGGAAAAAAACAGCACAAAACAATACCAACAAATAATAACCTTACACAACAGAATGTAGAATTCCATTTGCACAAAGCCAGTATATCAGCCATTAGGCAATATCAGTTATCAACACATAGTGCTGATTTCAATGACTGGCTTAGCATACAAGTTTCCAAAATTCACAGAGTTAGCACTCGAACATATATATCATTTTCTATTATGCCCAATATGAAAACTTTGCAGCCCCCCACAATGCCACACTGATTACCCAAAATCCTTAAAAACTAACATCACCTTGCAATATTTTCTATAGTGCATCCCCATCCACTTACTGCCCCAATTTGTAAGTATTACATTTAAGGAGTGCTGGGCCTTGGCTAGCTAGGAACAGAAATGGTGTATGAATAATTTGCTGTTACGAGCCTGTAGGTGCTGTGGAGTAGCATTGCGGCCCCTGGCCTTGCCCAACAATCTCTTGTAACCTTAACACTTCCAACCAGCCTCCATGCCTTTAATATTCGCTTTGTTATGCTTACCAATTACCTAGAGAAAGTAGAATAGTCAGATGAAAATTTATGAACGAAGGAAAAAATAAAACAATGTGTAGAACCTGATAATATAGAGGCCTGGTTTGTTATCAGTACAGAATCATTACACACCATTACCCATCATTACCTATTGTTGGAGAACTATTACTCAGTAATACCCCTTTAGGAATCCAGTTATCCATTCATCCAGTTTAGTTATCCATCATCTAATTAGTACGGATTAGGAGTACATGAAATAGTAACATTATACTGTTCACATTATTACCATGCATTTGAAGAGAGAAATAGGCCCTGTTATATGAAGGGTTTGCTTAGTTATGTTATTGCCATATTTGTTGAAAGAGATGCTTTTAGAATGATGTATTATGCCATTTATGTAGCGCCTAGGCTGAGAGAAACGTGCTAGGCACTATAGAGAATGAATGAGGCCTGGTATATTCGCAGAGACATGTAGAGTCATTTAGAGACACATTGTTATACATTATAGACACATGTAGAGACTTATGTATTATGCTAGCACGTAGAGTGTGCACTTAGAATATACATGAGTTTGCATTATGTAGTGCTTGGGTTTGCAAGAGAGAGTAAATGCTAGAAAGCATTTAGCTGGCATTATAAAGCCATTACACGGAGAAGCACCATGGCACTGCAAAGTTGTTTTGGTACAGTGTGAAGAAGGAATTCGTAAACAGTTTGGTTGATAAGAGGTCGCCTTTGCCTTAGTATAGACCCGGAGAAGGAGGCCTAATCAGCCGTGGGCTCTGTGCTTCGCAGAGACAGAAAAGGTTGGAGGCAGCGCCATGGGCTCTGTTGCACGGTGAGAGGGAGAGGTGCTTTTGCAGGGAGAGCCTTGCACACAGACACGGAAAGAGAGATTTTGTGAAGCCAACAGTGGAATGAATGGAGAAATAGCAGGGATAGATGGTGTTTTGCACTGCAGGCAGACAGAAGGCCATGAAAGAGAGATGTTTTGAAATGTCACATTGACACAGAACACGCAGTGACCAGAACATGGAGTAAAAGTACATGCAAACACAGACTTTCAGGCATTGCTCATATTTGGGAATGCTGACACACAGAGAAACTAAGGAATGCTTAAAGTAACCATGGGGATTTGTATACGTCATTGGATAGTATAACCAGAGGTAAAGAGAGGGGAGTTCTCTAGTTGTTGCAGATGCAGAGGGAGTTGGAGTTCGATGAGAGAGAGGCGTTTTGGTGTGGCAGTGATGCAGCTTTGGCAGACCAGCTTGGCAGAGATCTAGAGCTTGGCAAAGGCTTGAGGCAGTTCGAGTGACCAGATCTTGAGAGAAAGGCCTGGCCCTGATACTGACTGCGTGGGCAGAGTTAGTGGGAGAGGAGAGACTTGACAAAGACAGAGCTGGAGAGGGGAAGAGATACACATGCAAATGGGAAGTATGGTTTATGAACTAAACTAAACTGATTGATTAGAATAGACACTCACACAAAGAGCTTTGGGAGAAGGGGAAGAGAGAGAGAGAGAGAGAGAGAGAGAGAGAGAGAGAGAGAGAGAGAGAGAGAGAGATATGGAATGGAGAGGAATGCTGAATGCTGGCACTTGCCATATGTATATTGCATTAGACACTGATAGCTTGCATTAGAAGCCTGTAAGGTTTATAGTTATCACACTGCATGGTAGATTTGCACCAAAAGTATAAAGGTGCAAATTCGAGATTTGCATAGGTTTAGTCATCATGCCTTATGTGTGAATAAATGTATCCTATTGTTATAATTGAATCGATTCTTGTGTTTTCTTTGTGTCTTGTGTCCATAGACGTAAGATAGGTGTATGTTGTTAGGAGTAAGACAGGTGTGTAACAGTGCACATAGGCACTGAGATACGAAAGAAGGGGGGGTATAGTGATCCACACCCCCCCTAGTCGATTGTCTAAGACCGGTGCATGGTTGCCCAAGTGGGGCTAGACCATGATAGGATTTGTCAGTCTCACAAATGTTTCAAAGTAAATTAAAGGCACCTGTAGAATGTATGGCGAGCAAAGTTTGTTAGAGCAGACTGGAACCAAACCAGAAAACTGTTTTATTAGGCTTATTAGGGACTGTACGATTTGGTTTTAAGGCACATTTTGGAGTCCCCTTAGATTGCCAAATGTTATAGATGTTTCTTGTGGCATTTTGACCTTGAATTATGTATCAATGCTATTGTTTGTTTTGTATTATATTTGTACAACGTTTCTTTGAAAACCATAACACATTTTAAATTATTTAAAAAAATAAACATTTCTTCAAATTAAAGACTTCAAAAAACAAGGTAGGGTCTCTTCTGGAAGATTTCAAATGCCAAGCACCAAGTATAAAAGAAGAGCCTAAAAGTTTCAAGTTGCACAAGTCATCTTAAACGGCAATAAAACCTCCAATAGGAACCATAGGAATTTTGGCATTGGGGTGATGTGGTGAGATATATGGTTTCAGATACTTAAAGACCTGACTCAGTTAAAGAAAAAAAAAGTAAATCATCCAACTCCTGGTATTCTGCTGCCATTCACACACTAAAACTAGACTATCGCAGGAAAGAAAAGATCTGGCACAAGAGGATAGACCAATCAACTCTACTCTCCAGCAAAGTGGGCCTTACATAATTATGAGGCCATTTCTGGGCTAAACCATTACATGTTCAACATGTTATATGGATTTATATCGTGCGTCGTTGCCAATCGCATGGTCTCCAGCCTCTCATGCAGCTCTGTAAGAAAAGTGGGTAGGGTTGGTTAGTGAGGGAGAGAGGGATAGGATAGAGGTTGTGCCCATAAGCTGATGCGTGCAGAGTCATCAACAGAGCCAAGCCAAAGGAGATGTTTGACACAACAAAAAAGCGCAATAAACCTTCCTGTGGCCATACACACCTTCCCCCTTCAGCGAAACTGGCTAAATAATGTAATAAAGTATTTCTGGACAAAATATATGTGATCCAAAGGAATCTCAGACTCCTTGACCAGTCAAACGAGCCTTTACTTCTCAAACTCACCTTGAAGGTAGCTACTTTTTGCCACATAAGCCAATACCTGGTCTTATTGATCCATACATCTTTGAAAGTTCGCAAATCATAATTAGGAGTGGGTTCCCGCATGCCACTCACTTGCTTCTTTTATTAATCCTTCATTCGATCAGGGGACAGTTCCTAACAGCCTCAAAGTTTCCATGGTCACCCCATTACTGAAAAAATCTTGACCCCAATTCCTTTTAGGAATTATTGGGCAATCGCCCGCCTTCACATGCCTGCTAAGGTCTTGGAGACAATTGGAACCCACCAGCTAATAAAAACAAGTTTAAGAGCATCATCTCCTCAGCAATTGGGTTCTGACCAGCTCATGGGACTGAGACTGTCCAGGTTACCGTCTGGGGCAATACTTACCCTCCAATCATGCTTCATCTCTCTGCAACCTTCAACACCTTTATTTTCACTATACTGCTCAGTAGGTTGCCAGAGGTCATGGGAGTATCTCAGCAGAGTCTTCGGTGGTATGGGCCTTTCCTAACTGGCCGAACCCAACAAGTAGAAATTGCTAGTTGCTCCTCTGACCTTGTCCCAGTCACTTGCAGAGTCCCTCAAGGCTTGTCCTTGTGCTCTTTATTGTTTAATTTGTACATGCAGCCACTCATGTTAAGTTTCACAAAGATTAAACTCTCCTACTACACAGACGCAGATGATACTCCGATATACATGCATACCAATGTCTCCTCGTTTGATCCAGAACATTGCATACTGTATTCGAGAAGTCAACCAATGGATGATCACCAACAATTTGCAACTTCATTCAATATAAAATGGAACTCATCCTCTTCGGCCTCTAAACACCTATCATCGAAACGTGTGTACCATCTCCCCCTTCCCTTTTTGGCCTCCCTTGCTCTTCTGTCTCCAAGGTAAGAATTGGCAGGCAAATATTGGCTGCAAATGTCATGTTAGCGAGATTGCTGAGCCAGTCTTTTTCATCCCTAGACTCTTCAATCTGTTCTGCCCTTTATCCCTGCAGCCTATCGGCCCACTGTAGTGGTTGCATTAGTTAACTACAAACTGAACAATTGTAATCCCATTCTTGGTCCAGAATGCAGCAGCCAGAATGATGTTCAGAATCCCTTCCTCTAAAAAGAGGATCTCATTTCACTGGCCATCAGGCAAAGGATGATCTTTAAAATACTGTGCCTAGTATTCAAATGCATCCATGGACTAGCTCCATCGTACCTTGCCAACAAATTCAGACCCCATTATCTACACACTGCCTTTGTTCCGCTGTGCAACAACTCCTGGTGGTTCCTTTCTCCCACTGTGCCACCAGAGGGGACAAGCGTTTTTCGGTGGCTGACCTTCAGCTGTGGAACTCTCTCCTACCACCACTTGGGGCCATGCATTCTTTTAACTTATTCTGTAAAAGGCTGAAGACTCACCTATGTGCTTAATGCTGATCATCAGAGCTTTATTATGCAAAATCTGGGTCCATATGCAGTTCACTCTGCCCGGGTACTTCACGCAATATAAATGAAAACAAAAAACTAAACAAAAAACAAAGATTTTGGAAAGAAGCAGTATGCCAGGCACTACCGTGGCCCACTGTAAATAGACCAGGGTGTATATTACTGTCCAAAAAGGAGAACATGTACTACAGTTTAATCTTCCACTAAAGTTGAAGTAGATAGTTTGTTCATTTTTGTAAGAATTATTTTCTTTTTGATAGAACATGGTCTGGGTAGGGGCTGAAATGTAGAGGTTTGTCAAAATCAACTGAAGAAATTAACACCATGAGAAATTATTTTCATAACCACAGTAAGGGGTGAAAGGGTATTCATTTTAATTGCAGAATGTTTGCAGGAGAGGAGGACCTCAACAGATAATCTCTCTTGTACCAAAGTAAACCATGCATGTACTAGACCCATATTAGAATGGAGACTATCATATATAATTGAGTTTAGGCACGATTTTCATAAATGTGATAAATATTCCTGAGTTGTGTCAACCCCAGAACGTTTTGCTGGACTATGGGATTATTTTTTGTTGTCTCTAGATGAGTGGGAATCTTTTTCCCCCTCTTATCTAGTCTTTTACTCTTTTTAGGGTTGACCTTTTTACGCTCAACATAGCGTTTGTAGGGATTTATAGTTCCCTTTAACTTTTAGGATGTATGTAATTTACTATGGCAGCACACAGCTCCTTATGGGCAGTGTTGCTGGGTTGCCCTTGGGCTTCCCTTTTTAATTTCTCTTTAATATCTTGAGTGAACTACTGTTCCCAAGTGTAAAAGTGGGATTCCTATCTCCTTTACATTTGATATGAGAGACCAGAAAACCCCACCTTACGTGGAGTGCTGAGGAGATGTAATGTATCCCCTTTCTCACTGTCCTAGTAACGTTTTTGTTACAATGTCAAGCTAACTTGAATTGCTGGTGGCAGAAGTTATTCCTTAACAACTTTTTAGTCACATTACTTGCAGGCTGTCAAATCAGCCACGGTAATGCACAGGAGGGTCACCATTCTGGTAGAATGGTGGGCTGCACCTTTTATCACCATTTTAAGTTTACTTGTTGTTTCTTAGGTCTTCTGCCATCCTAGGCAGGGGATGTCCAGGTCTAGGTTTTGTCTTCGGCACAAATGCTTTGGGTTTCCTGCCAAGGCTCCAGAGTGTCTGTGAAGGCAGGAAGTGAGGGAGGAGTCCAAAACTCTGCAGCCCTTTGTCTTCCATCTTGCCTGAAAGCTCCTAGTGGGGAGGTGGCTGTCCTGAATGGACAGCCAGCTGTTCCTTTCTGTAAACTGCAGGGAGATTTTTCAGAAGTTGTGCTGTGGTTCCTGATAAACAGTTCGATCCTGGAAGCTGCGGACAAGTTGACCACTGGAGCCAAATCCAAAAGAGGAAGATAATGAAAAGACAGCTGTAACAAATTCCAGCTCGGACATCCTGCTGTGTAACTGTAGCCTGTTTTAACCCTTCCTTCCAATCAACCTAGGGTTCCCGAAGACTACTCCTACCAAGAGGCTGGTGACACCCACTAGTCTCAGGAAGACCTGCATTTTTAGCCATCCCTTGACGTGCTCTGATCTTGTCAGTTTTGCAAACCGCCAATACCTAGGGACCTTGAGCCATTGTGCAGTGCATGGTCTTCTGAAGTCCGATTTCTGCCGAAACTTTGTTGGACACCTGCTGGACCTCCAGAGACACAAATTCAATCTCAGAAGTCCCCTCAGCAGAGTGCAGGAATGAGAGAGTGAAGAGAATCCGACCAGAGATATTTGTTCATCAGGTACCTGTAAAAGGACGGCAAATCCCCAGCACCGTTAGAAGCCTTGAAGAATCCTTTTTTGGAACCCTCTCTGGTCGACTGCTGCTGCCAGTTTCCCTTCAGTGTCCATTTCTTCAGTCTCCAGACCAAGAATCCAAGGCCCGGGTCCCGTGCTGCAGCCTCAGGAAGACTACTGTCTTCAAGCGCTTCTTCTTAGCTGAGGTACTGTGTTGGCTTGTGTAATACTTACCTCAAGTCTTGTGTCAATTCTCTGTGACTGAGTGGGTGATTTGTGTGTTTGGGGGTTCACCCAGGCCTAACGCTGGAAAATATATAGGGGCATTCTGTTAAGTCCAATAACACTTTTCACTAACTCTAAAGCTGATACTTACTTGTTTAAGAAAATATTCTCTGGAACTTTTTAATTGCACCTAAACCCTATCCTAACCTCCAAGACTACTAGGGTCCCTCATCCGTCTCTGAGAAAACTCATGCCATATAATAGGGAAGGATTTTAAAAGAGAAGGCTTCTGTCTTGAAAGTATAACAAGTGTTGAAAGTACTTAACTGTAAACGTGGTAGTGTGTAACTGTATACCCTCTTAACAGAGTTATTACTTACCTTTGAGTTGCATACTGCCCCTCTAAAAAGTATGTAGGTACTTACTTACCTTGAACTGCCAATTGCTTTCTTAAAAGACTGGAAGACTTCCTATTGATCTTAGAATTGTATCCTACACTTCGGAAAATTATCCTTGGTTAAATGGTCTATTCCTGTACTAGAAATAGTTTAACAGTTTAAATATCAATAGGTTTACCTTACCTTGACTAGCTGCTGCCATTCTTAAAAGTATAACTGGGTTGTGCTTTCCCCGAATTGTTTTAGTGCACTGATATCTACTTGTAACAAGTGTTGGTCTAACTGATTCTGTAACTGAATAACACTAGATTATGACCAATAGGGTCTGCTGCTCTTGAATTACTTATTGTATTCTGAAAGTATACGTAGCCTGGTTTGGTTTAGGCCTGTTTGACCAAAACAAATTGACCTTTTCCAATTTGACCAAATTCTTTCTGATCATTCTTTTGTTAATAAAATGCGGGGACGGCGACCACCCTCTCCGCCCTCCCACCTTAACATATTCCCATTCCCCACTCCAGATATATATTTCATTTGACTGAAATTCCTCAAAAGACGATCAAAACAATTTGGTCAAATTGGAAAGGTCAATTTGGCATGCGATTAAGTATGCTAATTACCCTGGTTTTACCCCGCCAAGAATAGGCTATTGGCATTCTGAAAGTGTAACTATATGTTCGACTCATCTTGACTTACTGAATGCTATTCTAAATAAGGTTATACTTTGGTTAGTATACCATCATTATTGAATTGTTTTTTATGATTGTGTTTATGTTATATTTGACACTACTTACCTTTCCCAAAATGTTATCTTGGCCTACATGTATTTATAATAAATAATTATTTTTACAATGCATTGGGCCTCATTACGAGTCCGGCGGTAACTGCAGCGGTAAAACCGCCTGGTTACCGCCGGACTCTTATTACCATTCCGACTCTGTGACTCCCGGAATTACCAGGGCATTACAGCCCAGGTGTCCTGGGAGTCACGGAGGCGGAATGGTGTTAATCCCCATTCCCATTGAGTCAATGGGAATGGGGCAGTGGAAACACCGGCACCATCTAGTGATGGTGCTGGTCCGCCTGCAGGCGGGAGGTGTTCAACCCGCCAGGTCAGACCTGGCGGGAAGATCACCCCCCGCCTCCAGGACTCGGGATCGGGCGGTCCGGAATTAACAGTGGCGGCGGGTTTACCCCCACTGTTGATTCCGGACCGCCCGACCCGTAATGAGGCCCATAGTGTTTCTTTGGACCATATTTATGCTTCAGTTTCTTTGTACTTATCTACACCCCTCTCACTCTCCTAAGTTAAGTCTGGCTGCTCTTTCTAAACTATCAAATGTCTTCAGGTGGTACAGCCTTATACTAAGAGTGGAGTTTCTGTATTGCTGCAGATAAAGTTTTATGAAGCCCGTAATCACATTTTGTTATGTTAAAGGATATTTGTACCGCGCACTATCACCACCGGAGTGGTCCCCTGGCGGCTCTGAAAGAGGGATGGGGGTGAGTTAGTGGGAATAAACTGGAAAAGTGCAAGAGAGCAGTGATGTGCTGATGGCAGCCTCAGCCAGGTGGGTCCGTCGGCTGGGCTTGGGGTGTTTTAGGGTCAGTAGTCGTTGTGTGCCATTGTGCAAATCTATGTGGGGTTTGTTTTGTTGCGGTGTAGTGAGGTTTGTGCGGATTGATGCGTTTTAGGCTTGTGGTTGTATTTGGTTAGCGTTTGAGAGGTGTATGCAGAGGGATGAAAATGTTAGTGGATTGGTTAGTTGGCATTGGTGTCCTTGCAGTTATGTCTAGGTCTGATGCTTGCTATCATTCACTATTCCAGTGTTGCTAATTTTCAATATTCTGTCTAGATGTGAGGTAGGCTAGTATCATGATTCCAATCAAGTGTTGCACTTATCATTCACAGTTTCATCCAAGTGTGGCGCATGCTAACATTCACATTTCTATCTAGATGTGACGCAAGCTAAAGTTAAGAATTCCCTCTAATTGTGGCGCATGCTAACATTCACATTTCTATCTAGATGTGACGCAAGCTAAAGTTAATAATTCCATCTAAGTGTGGTACATGCTAACATTCACATTTCCATCTAGATGCGACGCAAGCTAAAGTTAAGAATTCCTTCTAGGTGTGGCGCGTGTTAATATTGTTACACCTGTCTAAAGATTATGCAGGCTAATCTTAACAGTTCTCTATAGGTGTGGCATTAGTTAACATTGGCTAGTGTATCAGTGCATAATGCAATGCAACATTTACAGTCAGGCCAAGAATGGAATAAGGCTTGTGGTCACAAATCTCTCTAAGAATGCATGGTGTAATTCTATGGCATTCTACGTTATGGAGAGGTGAGGTAGAGTGGTGAGGTCTTTCTGGAGTAGAGTAATTGCTCTACACCCCACCCATGCCACACTTACAGTTTTGTTGGTGTCTGTTGGCTGCTGGCTTCCTTTGCTTCCCCTGTGGACACCTGCAGACACGCCTTGGAGCCGCCACTGTAGGAGCCGCCATTTGCCTCAGGGCCCCCAGCCGAGGGGGCTGTCGGGCACAGGGCTGCCCAGGGGTAGGTGGGTTATGAGATTGAGACAGCCCAATTAGGTTGGGTGGGTGGGACAGGAGGTGGGGCGTGGCGAACCCGGAATTGGCAGGGGAGAAAGAGGCCAACACGCGCCTTGCGTTCCATAATGGACATGCCCAGTGTGAACAGCATTTCAGGGCAAGACTGTGGGGCTGGGGGCCTGGGCGCACTCACCGTGCCTCGGATGGCTCAGGAAATGGTGTGCGTGCCGTGCCTGCAGCCAGGTCACTAGGCCTGTGTTGTGGATAAGCATGGGGAGCCAATCGGGATGTGGCGAACCCGGAACAGGCAGGGGAGAAAGAGGACGAGAAAACAGTTCAAACAATTGGGCATCGGCCATATTCTCTAGTAAAGGAACGCAGAGCAGGTCAATCAACTCCCCTTAATCCACCCTGTACATATATAGGTAAAAAGATGGATTCTTGGGGCAAGGTTGGACTCAACTACCCTAATCCTGACCTATTGAAAATGAATAGTCAGAACAGCCGTTCCCTGAAAACACAGGCCTGTGCTGGCACAGCTTTGTCTACTGGAGGATTTTATATAAAGCAAGCCATTAGTGGGGGAAAAACACACTTTAGCTGGTGGGAGGGCATTACTGGCGTAAGAAGTGGAGTAACTCCAACCACAGTCTTCGCAAGCAAAACCTCTGAAAGGGACTGAATTCTGGAATTACTTTGGTAATTACAGTGATATTCCTTCTCCTGATGGGGGAAAGATCATTGATAAGGGGCGGGGGGTTGAGATTGGTTTGCTGGCCAGTCAAAGGTCTGGAAGGGAGTGGGATGAGACTCAAAACATGTGGTCTGGCTCTGCACATGGAGTCCTGCAGGAGTGTTGACTTTTGACTAACATAAGTCATGTCCGTCTCGCTTGGGGCAAAATGGGGCTCAGACGGGCCTCTCTACTGATATTGCTACATTTGACTGGTTCTATTTTGTTTAAAAAACATATAGTGAGGCAGTAGAACAGCAGCTGGCTTATAATATCCTAGTCGCTTAACATTGGGACTACTTACCCTCCTTTCACCTTTGATAGCTTTACCACTGAAGGGAGGTGACCAGCCGGTTGGTAATGGGTACAACTAGAACAGAGAAATAAAAGCTCTGAATTGGAAGGATTGCTTAAAATTCTATAAACCCTCCTAAAGGATCAGAGATTTGCACACAATATTACCAACTATCTAACCAATCTTGCCTACATCGGACACAGCCTGTTTGGAAATAATGACTGTCAAAAGGGGCCCAGTGCACAGATAATGAGACATAGCATCTGAGTATGGAACCATTCTTTCTTATAAATAATGCATTCATGTATTTTGGGGATTAATCCAGCTCTAAAATGAAACAGGCTTTACAACTCAGCAATATAAAGAAAACGTCCAGGAAGCATCCCATCTAAAAATATCATGCAGTAATAAAAGGTTTGCAGTCTTTAACATGATCCAGATAACCTGTCTCCAGTGCATCAGCTACACAGTTTAAGGCCTTATTTTAGATTTTCTTTATTAAAATTGCCTACATTTTCAAAGTCCATTTGAAAACACTTTAAGTCCATTAGAGTACAAAACACAGCGATCGATTGCTTTTTTATTAACATCTTTAGATGAAACTCTGATGTTTGCAGACAGAAATCGGCAGCCCTTTTGTGTCCGGAGTCGACTGGGCACTGTCCAACTCACTTGTGATGTCTTGGATAGGATGTTGATGTTTACACTGCAAAACAAATGTTGAGGCCGAGGGCTCTCCAGTGCAAAACTGCAGTGATATCAGGGCTGAGCCCCATCATTGAACAGGGGTGAATCATACACAGATGGTCTCCTGACTAGGTTGCGCTGTTCCTCTGTAGCTGGCCAAGCCCTAGGGCGCTGTGGTTAAAAGCTGTCCACGCAGAGAGTGCGTTTCCTCGCCTACGGTCCCGTCAGCAGTTCTTAACACAACATGTCCTCAGTAGCTTGCAAAGGAGGGGGTAATGAGCCTTGAACCTTCTCAGATTGTGCTGGGACCTCAGCCAACCTCATGTTCTGCCACATGAAATCCACAAACATTGAAGCTTGCAACAAGCGACTGAGTCTTTGCAAATGCCGATCTGTAGGAATAAGAGAGAACACCATTAAAACCCTGATGGGATAGATAGCTGATTGATGCTGCCCTTTTGTTACCATAGAAACCTTCATGTGAAAACGCTGTGTGAGAAGCATTTTTCTTCATAACACCTTGAACAAAACGTAAACTTTGTTTTTTTAAATAAAACATTAAGGAATGGAGGCAGGTGTTAGCAGGGGAACAAATGGGTGAAAAGACATTGGAAAGACCAAATTAGGAGGTGTTCTTGAGAAAGGCATTTTTACAGAGAACTCCATGGACACGTGGGTCATTTATTTGAATCATTACATCAGAAGAAACTCTGATTGCCAACACTGTGTTTAAGATGCCCCCTAATGGTCCCTATGGCTGCATTAGGATATAAAGTGCAATAGTTAAAATGCCCCCTCCTAATGAGTATTCCCAAAGCCAATAGGTCTAACTTTTTCAGCCGAAAACCTTTATGTGTTGAGTACGAAGAAGTGTTGACTGCATGGTTTGTAAATGTGTCTAAGAATACAATACTGGAAAGTTGAAACGTACTTCAGGGTGTAACAGACAGGAGACATGGCAAGTGTATTAAGGCAGTGACATGGGCACTGTGGCGGGGCAGAAGGAGGAGTTGGACACACGTTAGACATTTTTAACTCGTTTATTTAAATAAGAAAAATGCCTAACTCACCCTTTTGCTATGGCATGTTCCCTACCTAACCAAACTAACTAAGGGTGCATGTCTGTTGTCAAAGGTCCAAAGAAAAAGGTTGTCCGTCCAAAACCTACTTCTATCTGACCCTACCAATAAAACTAGTAACTAAAGATTGCCAAAATCAATGCCTTCTCGCACCTTCCCTTTAGCCGTATGTCTTGGAGCTTTATTTCTGGGTTTTCGCACTTGCAGCAAGTCTGATTTTGCCACCACCTGGAAGAATGTTAGTAGAAACTATTGATCTTAGTTCCCAGTGTCTCTTTCAAGAGCTTCTGTAGTTCGTGCTGTATATTCATAGGTCGGCTATCCCAGAGTGTGCTATCAATGTCCTTCTTACTGTCTTTCTGGATGTAGTCTTTTACATTCCGTCCTCTGTATGTTAGTCCTTCAGACTATTTATACTTGGCGCTCTTTCGGTTGAGGTTTGGTATACTCTTAATGATGGTATGACACCACAAGTCCTGGGGCCTCTCTAGTGGGGTACCCCTTTTTTGTCTTTGAAAACCACTCCGAGTTAAGTTCAAGTATATAGTCTCTTAGAAATGGCTCCCACTGTTCCTCCACAATTATACTTGTTAACATTCTCATTCTTTCCCCATACACACATTTGTGATTCTCAATGATCTACAGTCCTCTTTGCAGTTCCTTTCAATAATATACGTGGTCCCAGTTGCCTCGCCTCTCTGGGTTCCACGGTATCTTCAATTCTGGTGGGTGGATTTTCAGGGATTTTCAGGGCTTGGCATCATCATGTGTCTCTTTCCTTGGATCTCTGTATCCTCTTTCCCAACTCCAATGTGGACCTGCTCTCAGCTGCCCACAGGAGGTTTCGTTCCTTGAGTTCTCTCCAGTTTCTGCGCTGTTGATCGGGCCCCAGGCCCACCACAACATTTCTTTGGTCACGCCACCATTTAGGATGCTCTCCAATATTCCGTCCGGACAGAGGTTTTCCCACTGCCCATTGCACGGTCGCCAGCGTCTTCCTCTGGCCTTCTTCCTTTGCAGGCTGCTGCGGGCTCTGCAGCTCCACACTGCTCAGCCCCTCCAGGACGTCGCTATGTCAGAGGACTTCCCCTGCGTATGGCTCTATCAGTTTGTCCCTGTTACATACACTTTCACGTTCAAAGGGGCATTCCGTTTTCCTTCAGGTGTTGTATTGGATCCAGCATTACCTGAAGCCAAACACAAGGCAGGCACATTACTTGTGATTGAAGGCAATCCCATATAGGCAGATAGTGTTGCTTGCATAGGGAGTTCATTGTGGGAATGAGTCCTTGTCCCATAGAGGGGTCACTGCCAGTGAGATCTCCTTGCCCAGACCCATAAGGAGGGCCTTGCGGAGCGGGCTCACCTCCATAGCCTCACAAAGGGCAAATACACTCTATTTGTCACAGCAACCAATAGGGGGTTAATGAGATTTCGATCACAGGCATACAAATGTCTATATTCTAGATTTTGCAGAGGAATAAATCTAAGTAACTATGATATCTGGAGACAAAATAGAGGCAGTAAAGAAAACATCGACCAGTCATTCTTTTGGATCACTGTTGGGATGGGATTGGGAGGGCCTTTCGCAAGTTTGAGTTTTTTATGTAATTTTGCTGAGTCTTGAACGTTCATGAGAACTAATGTTAGCGCATTCCAAAAAGCAAGGCCTAGGAGTTGAAGTGTCTGGAATCAATTTAGGTTTTGAGTGTATGTTTTTTGTTGACACAGGTTTCTTGTCAGAACATGGTGGGTGACACATTCTGGCACCTGAGAGTAGTTTTATCAGAGGCAGCAAGAATTAAATGACCATGTAATCTCAAATCACCATTGCACCCCCCTAAGCAATTGGGGCCAACGGAAATGCCACCAATTCAAAGCCTATGAAGCATTTATGAGCAGGTGTAATGCAAATTGCATGGCGTACACAAACCACTTTCCATGAGATCTTCCATGCTTAATGAAACTTGCACCGGCCCAACCGTACAAGCTTCTAAATAATACCCGGTATGTTGTGGCACTTGGCCATGTGGGTGCAATGTAGTTCAAAATCCTGATAGCTCATGCATAGACACCCAATAGTACAACAAAATTAAACATATCAAAATAGTCTTCCTAAAGAACTGGACCTAGGTGGTTTTATTAGTGGCCAGTAGTAGTTCTTCCAGCGGCTGTTGTCCCGAGTGACCACCCTCGTGCCTTCAAGCAATCTCCCATTGAGCATGCAGTCTAGCACAAAGAAGTACTTAACAGTCTTCCAATTTCTCTGTGTGTTAAACTATGGCTGTATGTTTGCCGGATCAGTGCTGCAATACACCGCATTGTTCAATCTCGCCCATGTCCCACTACCTTGTCTTGTACTAGGCTGATATAATGCATACGACAAGCAGATTCTAGCAGCAAGTTCTCCAGGCCTTCTTCACTATTACACATTCCATTTTCTATTGATGACTGCCACAAATTTACTGCAGTCTAGTGGTGGTTAGTGACATGATGCACGGGGTAGGTGAGGTGTAACATGGTTGACCCGAACAAAGAGCTTGTGGGAGACTGGCAAACCCTGGGAAAGTAAGGTGATGCGATGAACACCAGCCTAAAGTACAAAGAATAAGTCCCCTGCCTTGTTTTGGGGAGTCTAGTGGGGTGACTAAGGGGACTGAATGACTCAGCGAACCAGTGGTTTATGGGCACAGTGTTGGTATGGGCAGGGGCCTCTCTGTTCCCCCCTCTTCGTCTCCGCTAGTGATCACAGTGTTCCTGCCATTCATCCTCTGCTTGCGCTCGCTGAGTGGAGTGAAGCAGACGCATGTACAAGAGCAAAGACTGTCCTAAGCCAAGCTGGGGACCCCACTGAAAGTAGTAGAACGCTTATCGAAACCTCAACAGCTTTGGCTTGTGTATAAGTACTAGGCATTAGCACATCTATTTGATGCCCAGTTTGAGAAGCTTGACAGTGGTTCTTCCCACCTACTGCCCCAGGATTCTCTAGTCAGGGGGCCAGGGAAGGGCCATAGCTTTTGGATCCTGTCCCCGGAGCGGACAAGCGAGGAAGGATCACCTGAGTGGAGGGTCACAGCGGATTGTGAGGACAACCTCTGAGGGGGACACATGGTATTCCCCCTTTTTCCATTCCACCTCAAAACCCTTTCCCTCAGCTTTTATGGGGTATTTTCAAACCCATTCCATCTCCTCCTCCCATTTCCAACAAATACTGGGACGAGTAAGAGGCAAGATTTCCCAAAGGAATAACATGGGGAGTGTAAGGGAAACCGGCTGTAGAAAGAACTCAAGTTGTCTCATTGATAGAATCAGGCATTTACCAATTATCACTTACACCTGACTCCACTTAACTATTTTTTTCAACCATAAAAGGTGTGGTTCTACACAGGTGAGAGCGAGCTGGGGACTTTGTTTGGACCAGAGAAGCCAAGGAACAGAGGGCAGCAGGATCGACGGCCCAGAGGAGAACAGCGTGCCGAGATGCTGGCCCAGTGTTTTTGAGGGGCTGCAGCGTTGCTAGGGAGCTGTGTCGACAGAGCCAGAGCAAAGCACCCTGTAGGCTGCTATTGGCGGTCAGAACATTGCTCGGTCCCTTGGGGACAGTGCCTGCTCCAAATGTGTCTATGGGGCAGGTGGTGAGACCCTGACCATGAGGTCACCTACAAATGAACGATAGACTTTGGCTCAGAATTGGGTTGATGATATATGAGGGACTAATTGTGAAAACGGAGACCAAGTTGATGCAGCTCGAACACCTAGGTTTCGTTTTCACTCGCATGCTGCTAGACAAGCCGGAAATCCAAGGTTGGATAGGGTTGCCAACCAATTAATAAGGCCTGCCATGCACTTTCATAGACAATGTTGCCGTTATTAGTCCGCTGCCACATTTTCTGCTATAATCAGTACGTGACGTTCATAGAAGTATCTCAGGGTGCGTCCTACAGACAAGGGGCAGCCAATGAGATATTAACCCGTATACAATTCTATAAGCAGATATGTTCCCCTAATCCAATCCCTCCCAGTGATAGGTTTTATGAAATGCCACGTAGGAGGACGTCATAAATGACATATGTGAAAGGATATAAACTCTGTAAAAACAAAATAACGTGTGAATATTGAGCATCTGCTTAGATAGCCGTCGTATCTCTCTCCTTTCAGTCATTTAGATTAAAGCAGTATTTTACCATCGTCCTTTGGTCTGCCCGGTTATTTGGTCCGAGATCATTACTGGTAATTCCATCTAGCACATAGAAGACGCTTCAAGGTGCTAGAGACCATTCGGTAGTGTTGTGGATGGTTCTTGTTTTATGTTAGGAAAGATTTCTCTTTACTGCATCTTTCCTTCCATTTTTATGGACCTACAAACGGTTTGCTTTTATTTTTGATCCTGAAGAAATGCAGCCTTTTAGCAATCAAAAAGCAAGCTCTAAATTAAAGCCAAAGTTGAGTTGTTTTGATCTTGACCTGTACTTTTTACAGTGCAGTGATGTCTTAAGCTTCACTACACTGTCTTTTGCTCATCTGTTATGGGGAAACTGACATGTCCTCGAGGCTGTCCGTAATGGGGAGCATTGTTTCCCTTAGTCTTGCGACTTTGTTACTACTTTTAGTAACTTTTATCATTGTGCAATCCATTTTACAATGCGTACAAGGGGGTACACTACTTTGAACTGGATTGGTATCAGCTCCCCAGAGTTGTCCTTGTGACAATATAGGTTGGCCTTCTATACATCTGTCCACCAGGCCAGAGTATAGAAAATGAGTCCTAACATCTAACAACCTAGATCTAGGCTCAGATCCAGACCCCGGGCAATGACTGGCTCCTACCATTAGCCAGATGATCGCAGCGTTTCATACAGAGAGTAAAAGAGCACGTGTTCAAGATCCATTTTGGCATGTCCCCTTTTGATGAAATTCCTATCCGGTCCACGCAGGTGTCCTGTAGACTGAAGGCGAACTGGTTGATTGTGGGAGAGTCGATGGCAAGGGACTCGAGCTGAATAGCAGATGTGAGTAGACCACTGAATATGGTATAGGATAAAGGGGGGTGTGATTGTACTGTGGGGTGTCGAATATGGGTTACATTACTCACCGTAATTGTATTTCTGATGCTTGTATCTGCTTAGATTCACATGCTATGCATAGGCCGACATCTAGTGGTAGCCGCAGAGTATTACATTTTTTTGTTTTTGAAATTCAAAAAGGGATGTCGATAGGATGTGCCAGTAATACTATCCCTAGTGTGAAGTCCACTGTACCCATGGTCCTTCACGTGTCCAGGTCCCTCAGATTGTTTTGTTTCTGACATGAGGTAGCATGAGGTGTAGTGCGAGTACAGATGTAATAAAGCAGATAAGAGTAGATAAGCCAGAAAACATCTATGCGCCTTCTACTCCACAGGGGAGGAAGGGTGGGCGCATGTGAATCTAAGCAGATACAAGCATCAGCAATGTGATTGAGTAATGTATCCCTTCTGAGGCTTGTGTATCTGCTTAGATCACATGATCTGCATAGATTATCAAGCAGTATCTGGAGAAGGAGGTGGGATGTGAGACGGTACAGCGGCAAATCGATGTTTTAGAAACACTTGTCCCACCCGTGAATCTGCTTTAGATTGAGTGTCAATGCAATAAAGCTGTGTGAAAATGTGAATGGAACCATGTAGCAGCTTTGCAAATGGTGTTTAGCGGGACCTTTGCAATGAAGGTTAAGGTAGCTCGGGTAGTTCTGGTAGAGTGAGCCCTGGGAGTGAAGGGTAAAACACCTTGGATAGGCAATAGAAGAGCTGTATGCACTTGACTATCCATTTGGAGACAGCATTTTTTGGTATATGATCGCCTTATCTACCAGGTGCTATGGAAACAGAGTTGGTTTGTTTTTCTTAGGGGTTTAGTTTTGTTCACATAGTACAAGACCACCCTCCGTACATCAAGTGTATGGAGGGTTCTTTCAGCCGAGTTAGATAGATTTTGAGAGAAGGTAGGGAGTTCTATGGATTGAATAACATGCAACTTTGAAATGAACCTAAGTGAAAACTTAGGGTGTGTTCTGAGGACAACTTTGTCCTTGTGGATTATGAGGAAAGGGTCTTGTATAAACAAAGCTTGTAGCTCACTGACCCGCCTTATAGAGGTGATGGCTACTAGGAATACAGTTTTGTAAGTTAAATGTTTTAGGCTGGCCTTGTGCATAGGCTTGAAGGGTGGACCCATGAGTTTGGAGAGCACGATATTAAGATCCCAACCCAGTGGAGGGTTAGAGATAGGTGAGTATAGCCTCTTTACCCCTTCCATGAATGCTTTAATGACAGGAACTTTCCACCAGGACACTTTGTTCTGTGAACTGGTGTAAGCCAACAGAGCCTCCAAGTGTACTTTAATGGAGTTGAAAACTAGGCCTATAATGTAAAGCATGCAACAAATAGCCTACACCGGTAGGTGGAAGCCGTCCCCCCGACGCACCAAGGCCCCCAGCATAAGGCCCTGTCCTGAGCCAGGGACCATCACTTTATCCAAGGGCAGGAGCCCCACCACCTCTGCACTGCCGCTGCAGTCCCAGGAGCACCAACCACGCCAGCCCACCACGAGGCTCCAGCGTGCTTTGGAAGCCGCTCCGTATGCCTTAAAGTGCCTGCTACCAAGGATTGTCTTGCAACCAGCATATGAATAGCACGCAGGGTTTAAATTGTCCCCTCTTACTGAAATTGTGAATGTGCTGCGCTCTACCTCCTAAGGGCAGCCGTGCGAGAACCGTGAAACGCCGACTTTTTACATTCAAACTTCCCAAAATGACAGCCGCCACACCGTTCCCCTTTTGTTTGCAGCGTTGCTAGGCAACCAATCGAAGGAAGCTATTTCAACGAATAGCCAACACCAGTAGGCGGAAGCCGGCCCCCGACACCCCAAGGCCCCCAGCATAAGGCCCTGTCCCGAGCCTGTCGGAGCTGGGAGGGCCGGAGTGCTACCTGCCAGCTCGCATCATGCACAAGAGCGCTTCCTTGTAACTTTTTCTGGACTACTGCAAACTCTGAGTGCTACATTGTATTGCACGCGGTAAGAACGCTATGTTTTCACTGCACCATACTGTATTGTAATAGCACCCATTGTAGTGTAAGCTCCTCCTCGCCTGTCATCACCCACTGTGTCTAGCGCATACCGCATGTTAGGCCCACCCACCTTCCTAGAACTCACCAGAATAGAGATGTATACGACGCCTCAAATGCACCTATTGCACTAACTGTCCCAAGTTCTCGAATACATCCCCTCCCTGATGGTCTCACCAACTTATACTATTGCCATTAGCATTTAGGTACTGAAACTTGGGCCGCTACCTTATGCCTGCATAACTCAGTCTGTCGTGCTATACACACTGATAATAAGCCATACCTCCCCATCATTGAAGGTTGATTTGCATTGACATGTGCTGCATGCTTTTTTCGTCACTTACCTGTGTATAATACTGTCAACCTCCACCGTTAGAATACTGTAACTCTGCTGCATGTTCCCACCCGCTAATTGCTAATACTCCCTGAACTCAGCAAGGTTTTCTTCCCACAACTACGCCGAGTCCCACTTCTCACAAAAATATCACTGCAGTTGTCCAGGCCTACCTACTTGCCACCCTCCTGCAATCAATCACAACATGGCAGAAACAGCACTCCCAAAACCCGCAGATATTCCACCCACCCCCTTCTTACCAGCGTTTTTCTCCAAACCCACTTCTCTACATACTGCCCATCGTAGAACCACCATACTCCGCCACAACCTCCATAGACCATACACAACCAGCCGAACAATCCCCCTAGAGCCTCCCAATTACCCAAACGCCCCAGATTAATTGACACCAGAAATAAACTACTAGGTCTGCACTCCCGTCAGGCCCCTGAAACCACAGCTTCCACCCTCAATCCGCCTTGGCCACACCTTTCTGTAACTAAGACCACTGTCCTGCCTGACTCCGCCACAGCCTCACCACCCACACTCTCCAAGACAACAAAAACCACCACTACCACACGATCAGGCAAAGGCATTAATAAATCTGACCTGGCACCCTCTCCTTTGCAATGTGCACTGATTAATGCTAGATCCCTGCCAGTACATGCCACAGAAATACACAACCTCATCCCAAATCTGGATCTTGACACATTAGCCATATTTGAGACCTGGCTCCATGAAGCTGCTGGACCTGCCCTCTCACTAGCCCTCCCACCATGATACACAATCTTCCGGCAAGACAGACACACTGCCAAAGGTGGAGGAGTAGCCCTCATTGTCAAAGAGAGCCTAGCAGTCAGACATACTTCCTCAGGTGGGCAGTCATAATGTCGACAGTCAAAATGTCGACAGTCAAAATGTCGACAAATAAATGTCGAAAAACAATAATGTCGACAAACAAAAATGTCGACATTTTTTCGATATTTTTTCGAAATTTTGTATTTATTGTAAGAATAAATAAATACATATATATATAACTAAGATGTGTTGAGTATGAGGGGTGGGGGGTGGCAGGGGGGTGTTGGGTGAGGGGGGGTTGGGGGGACCCCCCCCAATAGTAAATGATACTCTTTTTGGTTATTTATTTATTGAAAAAATAAATAAATAAATATATAATTAGAATGTGTTGAGTATGAGGGGTGGGAGGGTGGTTGGGGGGGTGGCAGGGGGCTGTTGGGTGAGGGGGGTTGGGGGGACCCCCCCCATTAGTAAATGATACTCTTTTTGGTTATTTATGTATTGAAAAAATAAATAAATAAATATATAATTAGAATGTGTTGAGTATGAGGGGTGGGAGGGTGGTGGGGGGGGGTGGCAGGGGGGTGTTGGGTGAGGTGTTGATAGTTTTAAGTGACATTTTTTCGAAAAAATGACTTTTTACATTATAAGTATAGGATGTCGACATTATTATTTTCAAAAAAAAAATTTCGCCATTTTTGTTTGTCGACATTTTTTTTTCGACATTATGACTATAAACCACTTCCTCACACCTAGGGGAGAATGTCGACTCCCTCGCAGTCAAGATCGCCATCTCTCCCAACACCACCATGGCTATCCACCTAGAATACCGCCCGCCAGGTCCATTAGCGGGCTTCCATGATAACCTCATCCATCTCCTGGGGAAAATCTGAAAACCACCTCTAAAACAGTTCTTTCAGGTGACTTCAATTTAGCCTTCAATGACCAGAAAGATAAACCATCCAAAGCCCTGGCCAAAGCGCTACTAGAACTCTGTTATCACCAAAAGATCCTTACCCCCACCCATTGTAAATGGCGCACCCCAGACTTGGTAGTAGACCACAACTGTGGTCTCGACGTCAGCTCCAATACCACTACCCACTGGTCTGACCATCACCTTATACACTTCCTCATTCTGACCAACTCCAACACACCTAAAACACTCAGTCCTGTCCCACCTGCGCTAGCCAGAAGTGTATGGAACCCCACTAAAGAAAGGATCCTCCCCTATCTAGACACTCCAGCGCTCAACCACCCATCCTTCTCAGACCCATCAGCACTTGCAGATATCTACAACTTGACGCTGAAAACAGACGTGGATACTATTGCACCACCATTGAACAAAAAAAGCAAAAAAAATAAAAACACTCTAATACCTGGTTCTCTGCCGAGGTAAAAGAACTATGTACCCTCAAGCGTAAAGCGCTGAGCAAATGGCTAGGATCCCCACATGAATCTACCTTATCCGCCTACAAAGCCTTAGCCACTCAATACAAGAAAGCCATAATATCAGCAGAATCCTCATCTTACAATGAGGATCACCAATGCCACTTCAGAATCTAAAGAGCTCTTTGCCATCTTCAAAGAACTATCCACACCAACCACCAACTCACAAGAGACTGTTAAAGACAAAGCCTGGTGTACTAGTGTTCTAACAGCCTTGATTAACAAAATTGAACACCTGCAGAAGAAAATCAATGATCATCACAAGAACCTCTCCAAACACATCATGTTAGCATCACACCTTGATAGCAAGGACACTAAAAATAATAAACTTTTCTCTTTCAGGGAGGTAACCAAGTCTAAAGTACTGGCCATCGTGAAGAAAATCAGGCCATCCAACTGTAAAGGCGATGCCTGCCCTGCCAAACTGGTCAAAGACTGTGCAGAGATCCTAGCCCCTTTCCTAAAATAATTAATCAAGGCCTCATTCAACACCAACACAGTCCCTGACAGCTTAAAAGAAGCATGGGTTCGCCCACTTCTGAAAAAACCTCACTAGACCCTGAGATAGCTAACAACTACAGACCCATTACCACCGTCCCGTTCTTGCTCAAAATCTTGGATAAGGTTGCTTGTGCCGAAATCCAGCCATTTCTGGAAGAAAACAGGATCCTAGGCAAAAGGTAATCTGGATTTCGCCCAGGCCATGGGACAGAATCTGCCCTACTCGATCTCAGAATACAACTTGGAGACATTATGGACAAAGGCAAACCGGCACTTCTCCTCCTACTAGATCTATCGGCTGCCTTTGATCTAGTCAACCATGATATCCTTGGTAAGCAACTAAAAAACGCTGCCCACTTCTCCCCACAAGCCATAGCTTGGATCGAGTCTTTCCTCAAAGGAAGACTCACGAGGGTCTTCTCAGACTCTCCGTGTGCTGCACCCACCACCATACACTGTGGAGTCCCCACAATGATCGTGCACCGCACCACCCTTTATAACATCTTCACCCTCCCTCTCTTCAATGACTTGGATCATCGTGGCATAGCCTACACAAACTATGCTGACGACAATCAAGTCTTACTCCCCTAACCGGCTCCTACGAACAAGACTCTGCTGCCTTAACCAACATCTACACAGCCATCCAAACATGGATGGCAGCCAACGGTCTCTGCCTAAATGGAGACAATAAAAAAAATAAAAAAAAAGAGATCCTCATGGTAGGCACCAAAGAAACACTCAAACTCTCTCCACAATACAGTACCTTCGACAATACCCCTATCAGTGTATCTCCATCAGTCAAAACATTAGGGGTTTACCTTGACTCCTCCCTGTCCATGACACCCCAGGTCAGTGCTATAGCCTCCTCTGCCGCGCTCAACACTAAAATTATCAACACGGTCAAACCCTTCTTATCAACCAAAAACTGCCTAGTAATTGCCAGAGCTACAGTCGGCACCAAACTTGACTACTGTAATGCCCTCTTCCTGGGCACCTCTATAAAAACCTTAATAAGTTACAAATCACACAAAACAAAGCACTCAGGGCAGCACTGAGTATCCCGAAAAGGGAGCATAACTCCCAGGCAAGGAAGGATGCACAATGCTTACCAGTCAAAGAGTTCATCCTTTTAAAAACCATGGGCATCACACACAAGTGCCTCTCACGCTGCCCTATCTATCTGAAAGGATCACCCTCATCACCTATTCCAGACCCACGACATCACACCTTACCAATCAGATCTACGTCCCCTCCTTCAAAAGAACCAAAGCAGGAGGTTCTAGCTTCCAACACTTGGCACCCATAAATTGGAGTGGCCTTCCCACAGCACTCAGAAATGAAACGTCCAACACAGTCTTCCGCAAAGTTTTGAAAACCAAACCTAAATTAACTATGCCTGTTGATCCTGCGCCACTTGTCTGTAACCGGCTACAACTGACTAGTCTTGCTATTCTGTTCTGCTGTAACCAAGGAACATGCACTGTCCCTCTACTGTTGTCATGATTTATCTGCTCAAACATGTTCAACCATGCAAGTATTCTGTAACAGCGCCACAATGCCCCAGGGTTGCTGTGCGCTTTATACATTTAAATAAATAAATGTAATGTAGAAGGTTACCTGGGCAAAATTCAATTAGGCTTATGGATTGTGCCTGCACCATATCAAAAATCTCTTCCGCTTGTTGAAATTGCAGTGTCTGGTGTTGGGTTTCCGTGCTTCCTTTAGGATATCCATACACAGTTGTGGAAGATTTAAGTGGCCAAACTCTATGACTTCAGGAGCCAGGCTGCCAAGTTCATAGATTGTGGACGAGGGTGGAGAGATGCTCTCTTGTTTTGTGTTAGCATGTTGTAAGGGCACAGGAGCTTGATCGGGTTGCACATCGCCAGTTTGAGCAGATGTGGAAACCAAGTGTTTGGTTATACCAGAGGACAAGGGTTCACACTACACAAACACCATTCAGAGCACCCAGTGCCCAACAAACCCTCCCCAGTATACAGACGGAGAACTCAGCCAAGGGCAAGTTAGAACCTTCCTTTATTTTCCATAACAGACAGGGATCATACAGGAAATGGGAAAATCTCCAGCAATCACAGCTCCTGAGCATGTGCGTGTTTTTTGTTGTTCTTGTGGTTTGGCATCACAAGCTGGGGCTCTTCCCCAAAAACCTATGTGCTTACACGTTTGGGTGACTGGGGTGGTAGTGCCTATAGCCGGCACCTATAGAGGTTAGGTGAATGGTCCGCACACGTCAGATGGCTTTGCCTGAGCCTTCTCCAAAAACTATTACATTGTTGCAGTGTCGCAAAATTACCATTGGCCCTTGTACTTTGCCATCCACCCCTGGATTTGTGTTCCCCGATTGGTTGGAGCAGGTCTACTCAGGCCTGGAACCCAGCTCTGTTCTCAGCGCTCTGTGTACCTTCTCAAGGTGATGAGAAAGTCTGTGTCCCCATTGTTGCTACTGGCAACCACTAGAATGCCTGCAGGGTTGCAGCGTTGTAAAACACCACATGTATCAGTTCTCGTCTGCTTTGCTGGGAACGTCTCCTCTTCCCACCGTGGGTAAATGGCTATTGTTCGGCTCAGCCGGATCACATGTGTTAGGATTGCATAACTGAGCTTTCTGGTCTGCAATTAGGGAGGATTGATTCTGTTATTTTGCAGGTGGCTGCTTGTCTCTTGGGCCAGGAATGTTCTGCTCATCTCGGAAATTGGCTGCGAGCACCAGCCCTGGATAGTGTGCTGAGAATTCTGTTTTCCTTCAGCCCATATTCTGAGGCCTGTGGCTTCATGTAATTCTACTATAGTTATGCTATATTTCTATATGTCTATATTGTAGCATTTTCGTTAGTCGTACTTGGTCCTTCCAGGTTCCTTGTACAATCCCATAGTTCCGTATGGCTAGTTGCAATAAGCGGCTGCAAGCTTGCTCTGCATCTCTTGCTTTCTTGCGTTTCTGCATTTGGCTAATGAGAGAAAATAATAAAGGCGTTTGACAGTATGTATCGGTCCTTAATCTACGTGTGTGTCTGTGTAACTTCTTGTAGGGATGTGATTCTGCTTCATGGCTAACGTTACTATGTCGTGGAGTCTCAAATGACGCCAGCACAGTTGAATATTTTTCATTAGTCGATTAGGTCCAGTGAGGCACCTGCATCCATGATCAGTGTCAAGGCACCTGTAAGAAAAACATCAGCTGGGTAAGGTTTGAATAGTTGTCTGAGAGAATATATGTTTGCATTTGTAGATGTCAATGGCCCTCCTGGGGGCTGGCCAAACAGTGACTGACCTCTTGCATTTCTCGCTCTTTGGGCTGTCATGCTTATGAGGCTCAAGAGGGGCATTCCAGGGACACTCTTTACAAGGTTGCCTCGCCCACATAGGAGCGACCTGGATTAGAATAGCGTGTTCCTGGTGCATCTTGTGCACTATCCTGCTGAGGAGTGGTGTTGGAGAAAAAGCGTAAGCAAATTTCCCTGACCAGTTAATCTAGAGGGCGTTCCCCCTTGGACCCTTGGTGGGGAAACCTGAATGCAAAGTCTGGGCATTGCGTGTTTAGGCTTGAGGCGGACAAATCTAATGTGGGATGACCCCATTGGGAGAAGACTCCATCTAGAATATCTCTGTTGAGTTGCCACTCGTGTTCTTTTGGTAGAGGGGGTAGCAAGTTGAACTGGTAGTGAACTCCCTCTATTTTGAATCACAGGTATTTTCTGTGCGCTGAGAGCATTGAAATATGAAAGTATGCAGCTTTCATATCCAATGTTGCCATGTAATCCCCCATTTTAAGATTTAAGCGGGTCATTCAAAGATTTTGAGGTCTGACATTTGTTCGCAGGGCGCAGATCTAGTACTGGGCGCATGGACAGGTCTTTTATTGGCACAAGGAAGTAGATTGAATAAATACCATTTTTTTACTTGATTTGCTGGGATGATCTCTATGGTGTCTTTTCCAGCACGCTCTTTGCGCTGCTCGTCTGGCGTCATCTTCCGGTGTATTGGCCGGTGGCTGGCTGGTTTTTGCAAACGTTTGATGCAATATCCATCTGCTACGGTGGACAAAACCCACTTGTCTGATGGTATCCTCTCCCATGCGTGGGATGAAGTGTGAGATTCAACCTCCTAGTGGAGTGGCATAGGAGGGGACCTGTAGCGGTGTGTCATTGCTTTGGAGGGGTGGAGCCTTGCCAAGGTGATGTGCTGCCTCTTCCTCTGGATATTTTGTTTGTTTGTTTATTTTATTTGTAATGCGCGCCTAACCCGGAGGTAGCAGGGCGCAGGAGCAACAAGAGGATTTATGGCTTAGGTTACATATAATACTTTGGAATCCAGCTGTGGTTACAGTGCTAGACACAACAGCTAAATTGAGAGTAAGTACAATGAGTCGATAATTACATGAAGAATAAAATATACAAAGTTTACAAATTTGAACTGGAAGGACAATGAGTACCAATACATTAGATAGCATGTTCCTTGTGAGGGGGCCTCTCCGAAAGTTAGAAGAGGAAGAATGTCCTTGTGAGGGGGCCCCCTGTCGAAGACTGTCCGCCCGATTGCATCTGGAAGAGCGTTGCGTGCCCCGTCCCTGAAACCTCCAGGAGTTTGAGGAACCCCGTTGGACATAGGGTTTGTTGGTAAATTGGCAGAGGGACTTAAGAGTATCATACTCTTCCTTTGTGCTCTTGAGGGCATCTTCTACGGCCTTCCCGAAAAGGACGTTAGGTTCCACTGGCATGTTAAGGAGGGTGGCCTGTGTCTCCAATTTAAATACAGACCGTCTAAGCCAGGCATGGCGCTTGATAAGTGTGCCCTCTGCAATGATGCGGGCCACCTTATCTGCAACATCAAGATTGTTTTTAAGGATGCAATTAGATAATTGCTTGCCTTCAGAGATAGTGCCTAGTAGTTGTGATTTTAGGGGTTCTGGAACCGCTTCAACCTCATCCCACTTGTGGCAGCCATAACTAGCTAGGAGGGTAGTATTATTTGCAATTCTAGCCTGATATGCCGCTGATGGGACCTTCCTTCCGAAAGTTGCCAGAGGAGTGCCGGCCCTCTTCCTAGTAGTGGTGACGATAAGTGAGTCAAGTTTGAGCTAACCCCTAATGTACAGGGGGTCTGTGGGCGCTGGCCTGAATAATTTGTCAATTCTAGAGTTAACCGCCCTTGTGAGGTTAGGCGTAAGTAAAGAGGGCCGAGTACGTCTTTGTATGGACTGTAAGGAACAAGTTACTTACCTGTAAATCTTGTTCTCCAGCATGGGTCTGGCATGGATTCAGATGCTCATGAATATTCCCCGTCGTCAGGCCGGGCATCCCCGGTAAAAGAAAAAACATTTTCACTTTCGGGTACAAACTGTCTTTCTCCTCTAAACCAATCATTGTACTCTGATTCATACTGCCCCAGCCAATGACTGCCCTCTTCCTAAGTCCCTCCTCTGGAAGCCAGCTTCAGATTTGGTAAGCACGTAAAGTGGCAGTATGACCAAGAAGAGCTGTAGAGGGGCAGGAGCGAGGGTTTGCATGTGAATCCATGCCAGACCCATGCTGGAGAACAATAGTTAAAGGTAAGTAACTTGTTCCTTCTCCAGCATGGGGTCTGGCATGGATTTGCATGCTCATGAGTAAAGAATACATAGCAGTACAACATTACACAACCATGGGAGGTGGCAAGGCTGAACAGAAGCAAATACTCTTACCTCCAGAACAGGCTCACTTTCAAGCGAACAGGTTGCGTAGCACTGCTTGACCGACCCCGGACTTCTCCCTGGAATCCCTGTCGACGCAGTAGAATCTCGTGAAGGTGTGCGTGGACCTCCACGTAGCAACCCCTCAGATGTTCAGCAGGGGCACAACAGACAGGAACGCTGTCGTCACAGTGATCACTCTGGTGGAATGGGCTCTCGGACGGCCGGGCAACACCGGTTTGCCAACCGATGGCAATGTGATGATGCAGCTGGAGTGCCACTTCGAGATGGAAGCTTTAGGCAAGGCCTTCCCATGGTTCACAGGACTAAAGTTCACGAAACAGTTGAAGAGGTCTTCGGTAAACTCTTTGTGCTTGCCACGTAGAACTTCAGAGCACAAGTCACGTCCAGAGAGTGCAAAGTCCTCTCAGCCGGTGACAAAGGTTTCAGAAAGAACACAGGCAACACCAAAGGCTCGTTGAGGTGGAATTCCAACTGAACCTTTGGCATGAAGGAGGGGTGCGTCCGCAGCACCATCCTCGATTTGTGAAACGATGGCCCGGATGAAAGCCGTTTTCCAAGATAGGAACTTGAGAGGAGCCTGATGCATAGGCTCGAAGGGGGCCCCCCCATGAGCCTCGTCAGCACCACCTTGAGTTCCCACACCGGAAACGATCGAAACCACCTTTGAGGAACTCCTTGACGAGACGATGGGGCCAAAGAGAAGATTGTCCTGGAGACCTGGTGTAGCGGGAGAAAGTCGCCAGATGCACCTTGATAGAGGTGTGTGCCAGCCCTGCCTTGGCCAACGGCAACAAGTACGGAAATAATCTGCTGGCCCGTGACCCTGATAGGGTTGATCTTCTGCGCCCGGCACAGCGCAGCGAAACGCTTGCACTTCTGTCCGTAGGACTTAAGAGTCGATGACACTCTGGCCCTGGCAAGGACCTTCCTGCAGTCCACCACCAACTTGCACCCTCTGAACTCTAAGGCTACAGGAGCCAAGCCCTCAGGTTCAACGATCCCGGGTCCTGATGTAGGATTGCGCCTCCTTCTCTGGTGACCAGATCCGCAACCATTGGCAGCTTGACCAGAGGCGATGTTGACAGGCTGAGAAGGTCTGGGTACCAAATCTGCCTCAGCCATGCCAGTGCGACGAGGATCATCCTGCATCAATACCATTTCAGTTGAGTGATGACTCGCAGCAGGAGAGGTAATGGGGGGAATGCGTATAAAAACAGCAAAGGAGAATGCGTCCTCCATGCTCCTCGGCTGGTGGAACTGTTGGCAAACGTCTGGCATTTGGAGTTCATCAGCGTCGCAAACAGCTCGATTTGGGGTCTGCCCCACTTGTGGAAGAGGAGGTCCACTTGGTCCTGTCGAATCTCCCACTTGTGGCAGGAGCGCAGGCCCCTGCTGAGGCAGTCGGCGATGGTGTTCTTGACTCCCGCCAGGTGAAAGGGGATGAGGAACATCTCTGGGGCGATGGCCCAGTGCCACAACTCATGCGCCTCTCTGGAGAGTACTGGGGATCTGGTGCCCCCCTGCTTCATGATGTAGAACATTGTGATGGTGTTGTCTGTGAAGACTCTCCCCACTTTGCCCTTGAGGGCCCAAAACACTGCCCACAGCTCCAGGATATTGATGTGGAGATCCCTCTCCTCTGGCAGCCTCTAGCGTGCAGACGTCAGGTGTGGGCTGCCCAGCCCTCCAGGGAAGTGTTTGTGGTGACCGTCTCCTAGTACCGGGGGCTCCGAAATCCTGTGCCCCCAGCGATGTTGCAGTGTACGCACCACAAAAAGACCTAGGGCTTAAGTAAAGACCAAATGGTCATAATTGCATTCCTACCATTAGAGCAATATCTTGTTACACAGTGAACAGTCTATGGAGAAAATATTAAAGCAGTAGAAATTACAGCAACACTTTCTCTTGTTCACAGAACACATGTGCAGGCTTGTCCCTATCTCAGGACTCTCTCCCTAGGGGTCCGGTGGTGCACTGCCTATCTAAAAGAGATTGCAAGAGAATTCTCCCTATCCAACATGTATAAATATATATCTCGGAAAATTAAGAGGTCAGACACAGGTGTACAGTTGTTAAGGGCAAAATACATTAGATGATGCCTCTTTAGCGAGTGACAAGATGGGCACTGCTGCCAGGATTTTTTTCTATCTAAGTTTTAATCGCCAATTCGAGCATTAATCCTGTCATCTCAGAACTTGTTCTGATCGTGTAAAAACACTCAACCCTCAAAAAAGGGAAGATCTAGAGGCTATAAGCCCATCCAGTCATAGAACAAATTTCTTTATAATCTGTGCAAGTTTCTTTAGTTGGACATCGTCTTATGCATGAGAAGGCTCATGCATTTGTAGGTCGACCGGTTTCAATAATCATAGTGATTTGGGTCATCTTCTTCAGGACCGAAAGTTCTTGTTATGGAGCTCCCTCCTCCTATGGACCTTCAATGTGATTCAGGCGACACCTCCGTTTCCCAAGTCACAAGCATATGTGGTTCAGCACGTTGGAGAATCGTTGATTCATCAGAAGATAGGGTATGAATATAAGTCTTGTTGCAGCATCTCGACTGATGCAGGTTTGTATTAGGAATCAACTGTCTGTTTCATATGGTGGCTCGCGAAAGAAAACCTGCAGTATACCGTTACTGGGTATGCCTGATTTGGAGGTGTCGCGGGTAAGAATTCCTACGCGTGAAAGTGTTCACAGCGTTCGGACGTCCAAGCAATGTGTGGAAGTTATCCACACATTTGCTTGGACGCCAGATAGGGACAGTCTACAAGTGTGTTCTTTGCACAAGAGAGAGTGTTGTATTTTCTCCATAGACCGTTTGCAGTGTATGCACCACCACCTTATCACTTGACGGAACTCCTCGTCGAAAACAATCTTGTCTGCGAAGCTTCTGGATACCTGGATCCGGTGAGCGTCCAGGAACACCTGAAGGGGTCGCATCCGCAACTTGCAGAGCCGGATCAGGTAGATGCACAATTACATCATGCTGAAAAGCGACTTGATGGTCCGCACCGCAGTGCTCTTCACTGCCAACAGCAGTTGCACCTTGCTCGCCAGGGCCGCTATCCACTCCTCCGAGGGAGCCGCCAGGCAGGAGACCATGTTGAGTCGGGTGCCCAGGAACAGCGTGTTCTGCAATGGTATCAAGCAGGATTTTGGATAAATGGAGAACCCCAGATACGTCAGCAGCCGGACGGCCCTTTCCGTGTGACTGACGGCCATTTCCCTCGACTGGGCCTGGATGAGCCAGTCATCGAGGTACGGGTACACGTGTATCCCCTGTAGATGCAGATGGGCAGCCAATGGTGTCAGGCACTTTGTAAACACACTGGGAACTGACTTCAGTCCAAAGGGGAGGGCCTTGAATTGATGGTGCTTTCCCTGCACTACGAAGTGCAGGAACCTCTGATGCTTCTCTTGAATGGGGACATGGAATTATCTGTCCTCCAGATGCAGTCACATCAAAAAGTCTCCATCTTCCAGATGGCTAAGCACGTGCTGCAACGTGACCGTCCTGAATTTCTCAACTTAAGGTATTTGTTGAGGCGCTGCAGGTCTAGAATGGGCCTCCAGCCCCCGGTCTTCTTTACCAAGAAGTATCTGGAGTAGACTCCGGACCCACGGAGTCGCTTTGTAACCAGCTGTATCACCCCTTTTCTTATGGCGCGTACCTCCTGCAGGAGTTGAGGGATGTGCTGCTCTTGCCGGGCCACCAGAGGTATTCGCAGACACTTTTGCTGGCACTCTAGAGTGTCCAAAGGCAAGAGCGTCCAGCACCCATCGGTCGGTGGAGATCTTCTTCCACTCGCTGAAGAAGCCCGCTAGCCGGCCTCCCACCGGGGTGCATGAATGGGGGCCCGACATACTGGCAAGTTCAATTCTGCTTTGGGGCTTTCGTGCCGCCTTGGGAGCGACATCGGCCACCTCCACCGAAAGCCTTGGAACGGCCTCTGTAGGCCTCCTGGGTTGTGGACCTGGAGGGTTGGCAGTACAAAGACGAGCCTCTGCCGAAATCATTTGACGATCTGCCGGACCTCTCAATAGAGGCACGGGAGGAAGGGCGATGTTGTTGAAGGGTGCCCAGGGCACGGGCCGTCTCCATATCCGTCTTAATAGCCTGCAATGATTCGTCGACAGCCTTCCCAAAGCGGTTGTCCCTGAAGGGCATGTACAGCACCCCAATCTGGACCTCCTGACGGAAGTTGGTGGCTTTCAGCCAGCCATGACGGAGGCAGACACCATTCCCCATCTGCCGGAACCCTGTGCCTGTGACATCCAGGGCCACAGTGATGGCATAGTCCGATACCACCACCCCCTCCTGGAGGATGGAAAGCGCCTCGACCCGCTTGTCAGGTAGAAACTCCAACAGCGGGGCCCTCTTATACCGCAGCTCCCTGTCGTATCTGGCCAGGATTGCAAGTGCGTTAGCTGCCTTGACTGTTGAGGGTGCCGAGTAGATCAACTTTCTTCCCATGGCATCCAACTTCTTCCATTCGGAACAGTGGATTGCTAGGCAAAGTTTGTATGCAGTACCCTTTGGGAACACTACACACAACTATGACTACAGGTGTAAGAACACCAACCTTTGTTATAAGTCTGTACTACACAGTTTTGGAAGCGTGTTGAGTAGCCAGGCTCATCTCAAGAGGGGAAATGTGGGCTGTAGTGGAGTTACACAAAGATTCACAGTTACAGGTGTTCAAATAAACTCTTACACTCAAGGTTTCTTTGATAAATATTTATTAATTTTATCAGTCAGTTATAAAACATTCATTACTTCAATACTGTACACAAATAAGTAAAAGGCAAAGATTATCAGAACATGAAAGACTACAATTATTCTTAGACAGTGCAAATATTTTGAGTTCACCAGAACAGTCAATTCAATTCAATAGGCTAGGCCAAAGTCAATGGGCGAAAGTCTTGGATAGGATAAAGCAGTTCTTGTAAGTAGACAGAAAAGTTGGATTATGAGTGACGATTGATGGCGCTTGCTCAAAAAGATTAAAATGATATATTTAATAAACCTAGATTTAATAAACCTAGAAAGAAGAATAACAGATCGGGTAAGTATTAACAGTCTGAACTGACCATTGAAAACACACCGCTTTTACACTGATGCAGAACACTGCAGAGATATACAGCCTTTATTCTCAAGACAGTGGAAAACCACAGTTTGGGGATTAATAAACTTCTTACTCCGTGGAGTGAAATCTAATATCTACAAAAAGAAGTTTAAACGTTTATTCCTAAAAAAGGAAGGAAGTGCCACCACTCACATGGGTATCCTGTCTGACACATACATTTTTTAGACAAGTAGATATCAATTTTATTAATCATGCAAAATTCATTTTAAGAAAAAAAAAAATTCATCATAAAAATGATCATATCACCTAAAACAAACAATCAATTTCTAAAAACACACAAGTAGTTCAACTTCAATCAGTTCGGATTACAAATTTGATCTATTGGACAACCCGTATGACCCAATCACACTGAGTCCCCTCACTTCAAAGTAATCTTTTGGCTAATTCAGTTCTTAGTTTCCCAAAAACCCAACTTGCACAAGTTTCTGTCCCATAATCACATCAATGTAGGACATTCTTCAGGGGTGTGTGTCTTGTGTAGATCTTATTCGAGATGAAACCACATTTTCAAAGTTCTATCTTCTTGTTAAAAATCTGTATACCCTGTTAATACAAAGGGGGCACTGTATTACTCTTACTTTACACAGTGTTAGTCTGTTAATTGAGCTAGCATTGTATCCCTTATCCCCATAAGGGTGAGGAAAATGTAATTAATAACATACCTCTCTGACCCGGGGGTTCTTTATCCCAGAATCTTCTTCTCAACCTCAATTGGTTAAATTAAGGCAAAAGTCCCATTCGTTGAGGACGTCATGCCTGTGTTCCTGTAACTTCTGTCCTAGTACACAACATATACACGTGTTAGACTCTTATTACCTAGAATTATGAGCTCATCAGCCTATGTTTATCTCATGGAGACATCTTACCATATGGTTCTAATTATGCCATCCGGGATCACTCCATCAGTTTGCTCAGAAAACTTCATTTACCCTTCCAGGTATATATACCTGAAAGACATCAAAACCGGAGCACACAAAACCTCAGTCTGATTCCCACGTATTCAAATCCACTACATATTTTATTTAGGTGAGCCAGACATTACATGCTCGTGACTCCCACTGGGGCTAGATATCTTTAGTAGTCCTATTTCCTCACCAGTGCGCCTCCAACAGCATTCTGAAGGTTCTTTCCCTTAATTCCAACAAGCAGGCTTGATCATATCCTAGTGTCCTGCTCTTAGCTTCGCATCGGCTTGTACAGAACTCGAGCGGCAAGCATCTCGGGGAACAACCAAGGTACCGCGTATGTCAGTCGCGGGCAGCGCAATGACGTCACCACGCCTTACGCGGATCGCGTGCTGGTGACGTCACTACGTCCCGCGACACACCCGCGCGGGCCTATAGCTGGGAATTGAAGTCCCGGATCGTCTATTCATATTACTGCAGACTCCCAATCTGGCCTTCAAATACCCTCATGTCTGTAATTTCATCCAACCTAGGTACCGCGTATGTCAGTCGCGGGCAGCGCAATGACGTCACCACGCCTTACGCGGGTCGCGTGCTGGTGACGTCACTACGTCCCGCGACACACCCGCGCGGGCCTATAGCTGGGAATTGAAGTCCCGGATCGTCTATTCATATTACTGCAGACTCCTAATCTGGCCTTCAAATACCCTCATGTCTGTAATTTCATCCCAATATCTGTGATTTCATCCCAAATAAGACCCCACAGTAAACGTAAAGCACAGAGAATCATTTCTAATCAAAGCACATTTTTAAAAAACGCATAGTGACGCTTCGAATCATTGTAGATGGATCCTCCATGCGTTCTAAAAAAAGATAGGAATTATACATGTGTTACATGCTCTCTATAATTGCTTCTCATATGTCTTCACGTCCAATGTGTACATATGTTCGACGATCACCATGATCTCTCAGTTACGTCAATCAAAAATTCGAAATTCAACAGACTCAATGGAAAAACCAGACTCAATGGGGAAAAAAAGGGAGAAAGAAGGAAAGAAAGAAAGAAAGAAAGAAAGACCGAGTCAGAGAAGCGTGTCTAGGTATTATGCCACTCCACGCCTTCATTCAGACCATGGAGGTGGCTTCCAGATAAGAAAATAAGTTTTTGTTCCAAATGTAATAACTTCCTATTGATCAGTGGTTGTGACTCCCCTTTAACTTGTTTCAGAATCACCCATTCAAATTCGTTACTGGTATGTTTCTTTTCAATAAAATGTTTTACCATTGGCGCTAGTTCAACTTTATTCCTAATACAGCTTCTATGCTCGATCATCCTTGTCTTGCATTTTCTGTATGTCTTACGTAGAGATGGAGAAACTAATGAGACCCCGCTAGTATTTGTGAATACATTTAGTAATCTTTCATATAAAATCAAGAGTATTATTCAGAGGAATTGGAAGAAAATTATGACTAAGGAAATGAGGAGTCCCATTATAGCTTTCAAAAAGAGCACTACGGTGCGTGAGCTAGTCATGAGGAATGATATTAAGACCAAGAAAAGAGCAGGCCAACAGACGAATCTGTGGGGCCTTTCGCCAGTCCAGGGCCATTATCCTTGTGGTAATTGTACCATGTGCCAACAAACGAGGAAAACTACATCAGTTGTTTTAGGTTTGGGGAAAATATGGCAAATGACAGAACACACAAATTGTGAAACAAGTAATGTTATTTATATGATTAAATGTCCATGTCAACTTATGTACATAGGAAAGACAAACAGAAAATGCAAGACAAGGATGATCGAGCATAGAAGCTGTATTAGGAATAAAGTTGAACTAGCGCCAATGGTAAAACATTTTATTGAAAAGAAACATACCAGTAACGAATTTGAATGGGTGATTCTGAAACAAGTTAAAGGGGAGTCACAACCACTGATCAATAGGAAGTTATTACATTTGGAACAAAAACTTATTTTCTTATCTGGAAGCCACCTCCATGGTCTGAATGAAGGCGTGGAGTGGCATAATACCTAGACACGCTTCTCTGACTCGGTCTTTCTTTCTTTCTTTCTTTCTTTCCTTCTTTCTCCCTTTTTTTCCCCATTGAGTCTGGTTTTTCCATTGAGTCTGTTGAATTTCGAATTTTTGATTGACGTAACTGAGAGATCATGGTGATCGTCGAACATATGTACACATTGGACGTGAAGACATATGAGAAGCAATTATAGAGAGCATGTAACACATGTATAATTCCTATCTTTTTTTAGAACGCATGGAGGATCCATCTACAATGATTCGAAGCGTCTCTATGCGTTTTTTAAAAATGTGCTTTGATTAGAAATGATTCTCTGTGCTTTACGTTTACTGTGGGGTCTTATTTGGGATGAAATCACAGATATTGGGATGAAATTACAGACATGAGGGTATTTGAAGGCCAGATTAGGAGTCTGCAGTAATATGAATAGACGATCCGGGACTTCAATTCCCAGCTATAGGCCCGCGCGGGTGTGTCGCGGGACGTAGTGACGTCACCAGCACGCGATCCGCGTAAGGCGTGGTGACGTCATTGCGCTGCCCGCGACTGACATACGCGGTACCTAGGTTGTTCCCCGAGATGCTTGCCGCTCGAGTTCTGTACAAGCCGATGCGAAGCTAAGAGCAGGACACTAGGATATGATCAAGCCTGCTTGTTGGAATTAAGGGAAAGAACCTTCAGAATGCTGTTGGAGGCGCACTGGTGAGGAAATAGGACTACTAAAGATATCTAGCCCCAGTGGGAGTCACGAGCATGTAATGTCTGGCTCACCTAAATAAAATATGTAGTGGATTTGAATACGTGGGAATCAGACTGAGGTTTTGTGTGCTCCGGTTTTGATGTCTTTCAGGTATATATACCTGGAAGGGTAAATGAAGTTTTCTGAGCAAACTGATGGAGTGATCCCGGATGGCATAATTAGAACCATATGGTAAGATGTCTCCATGAGATAAACATAGGCTGATGAGCTCATAATTCTAGGTAATAAGAGTCTAACACGTGTATATGTTGTGTACTAGGACAGAAGTTACAGGAACACAGGCATGACGTCCTCAACGAATGGGACTTTTGCCTTAATTTAACCAATTGAGGTTGAGAAGAAGATTCTGGGATAAAGAACCCCCGGGTCAGAGAGGTATGTTATTAATTACATTTTCCTCACCCTTATGGGGATAAGGGATACAATGCTAGCTCAATTAACAGACTAACACTGTGTAAAGTAAGAGTAATACAGTGCCCCCTTTGTATTAACAGGGTATACAGATTTTTAACAAGAAGATAGAACTTTGAAAATGTGGTTTCATCTCGAATAAGATCTACACAAGACACACACCCCTGAAGAATGTCCTACATTGATGTGATTATGGGACAGAAACTTGTGCAAGTTGGGTTTTTGGGAAACTAAGAACTGAATTAGCCAAAAGATTACTTTGAAGTGAGGGGACTCAGTGTGATTGGGTCATACGGGTTGTCCAATAGATCAAATTTGTAATCCGAACTGATTGAAGTTGAACTACTTGTGTGTTTTTAGAAATTGATTGTTTGTTTGTTTTAGGTGATATGATCATTTTTATGATGAATTTTTTTTTTTTCTTAAAATGAATTTTGCATGATTAATAAAATTGATATCTACTTGTCTAAAAAATGTATGTGTCAGACAGGATACCCATGTGAGTGGTGGCACTTCCTTCCTTTTTTAGGAATAAACGTTTAAACTTCTTTTTGTAGATATTAGAGATATACAGCCAACATTAGGAAATATCATCCCGAATGGGTCAAGGGCACAACTAATAAAGCACTTATGTTATGGCCTCAAGAGGGTTCATTGTCAAAACTGGTATTGCGTCACATGACTCAAAGGAAGGAAGTTAGAGAAAAGGTTGGCAGTTTTAGAATTCTAGAAAATGTACCAGAGTGAGAAAGAAGATCCAGCTAAAAGGGAGTGGATGCTTAGTCAGAATAAAGGATTTAACAGCTTCAGCTCCTATTTTACCTCCTGAAAAAATACTGAAGAAAAGGATTTTATCCTTTAAAGGAATTGAAGGCAGCAGCGGGGTATGTTAATCCAACGTATGAGCCCCCAACAGTCAAGACACCTCAGAAGCCGTTTATCCGACATGTCCCAACACAAGGGCCGGGCACTGGAGAGTAACCATACACACACCTGATGGCCCTTTACCTTCCCCACAGGGATAAAAGGCGGAGAACGAGAGCACACTACGAGCAAAGCCAACCGCACAGTCAGCTATTCCAGGACGGCATTTCAAACGGAGAAGGAAAGCGACGAGACCCGAAAGGACGACAAGGGGGGAAATGCCCTTGCCCTTTTCAACTCAAAGCCGCAAAGCCTCCGTCAAAAGAATTATAAGACCGGGAATGACAGCTGGCATGTGGTATAAAAGATGCCAGCAGTGCACAATGCCCTCCCGCACTGATAACCAAGCCAGGGGGACGTGCCTGCTACCATGGTTTCGTCCTTGACTTCAGAGACAAGAAACGCCAAGGAGTTCAACACTGCCAGTGAGTCGGAGGGAGGTGATAGTAAACCGGGCTGTGTTGAACCAAAGGTTGCAATCAGCAAAATATTGTGAACGCAAGGACCTGTGAACAAAGAACTTGTATGTGTTTGAACTTTTGGGAAATTCCAGTGAAGTGCCAGCTGCAGAGTGGTCAGTCGACACAGGAGTGCTAATTCGAATGATTCTGGCTGGCCCCTTTGTTGAAACTACAAGTACCATGAAGCCCTAGGAGAGGGAGAGGGAGAGGTGAGGTGTCCAAGTGGTCCTACAAGGGTCACTTCAAATCCCTTGTAAAATCAAAAGTCTCTGACCCGTTGCCAAGAGAAAGCTAGAGGAAGGCACCCCCGACCCCCGCTTTCTGATGAGCTGTGAACATTGTTGTTAAAATGGCTATGTGAACCCGAAGGAGGGATGCCAAGGGGAAAGCCAACGAGAGTGAATCCCGTACTGTGATAAAGCAAGTTGAACTGTGTATCTGGCAAATGTGAACACGGCCGAGGGATGCCTGCGAACCGAGGTGAAGCACAAAACACAGTGAATGATTGTTCAACTTGGGATTGAAAGGCCGTAGTGAACCCGACAGGTGGAGGCCAACACAGAGAAGGATCGAAGCCCGACACAGGGGGATCCTAAGGCAAAGGGTAATCGTGCAACAATGAAGATTTATTGAAGGAACTTTTTGTTTTTTTTGGCACTTCAGGTTCTCCGAGGCAAGAGACTTTGTGTAATGGAGGCTTGGCCACAGACGGCCCTGATATTTGGAAACTAACTGTAAACTCATATTGGCGAGGCCCAGGAGTGCGATGTGCTCAGAAGTCCCGCCTTGTCCCGTGCTAAAAACGTAGGTAAGGGAGACCCCAGCAATACCATAATCATTTCATGAACACTTCTTTCTTTTCTGATGAACATTATCCCACACTATTTTGTAACTTTGCAGTAAGAATTGGCAATGGGTTTTTCTTACTATATGCCCTTTTTATTTGACAAGACGCCACTAGGACTGCTCCCATATTAGATTTAGGTTTAGATTAGGTGTTTTTCTCACCCATTTATACAGTTTAACAAACACCCTTGAACTGTGACCACTTGTGTCCGTCTTTACTGTTGCCACCATGAGTTCCTTACAGATATCAATCTTTTCTCTAATCACGCTGTTTACCTTCATCGTGAGTCAATATATTTTTGCGTTCTCTATTCCCACTCTCTTCTTTTTAGGGTACAGTGCGCTCAACTGTCTTCTTCCTGGAGGAAGAGGAAACGAGCAGACCCACTTTCTGGAAGACCTGCACTATTTTTACACAAAAATCTTCTGCAGAAGCAGTTTGAGGGCAAGCGTACCTGCCTAGCCAGTGACGAGCCTGTGGAAAAGTGCCTGCTCCTAATCTTTCTTCTTCTTGGATAAAGAGTATCAGTACCGAGTAACTAGGTTTCCCTTTTGACTTTTACACTTCGTAGCTTTTTAACATTGCACACAGCATCTTAAAATCCGGTGCAATGGGGATTCTTTGTATCACCCTAGTCTTTTACACTTGGAATATTTGGTTACTTTTATATGTGCCTAAAGACAAGCTGGTGGCAAAAATTATATTTTTACCATTTCGTTTTATTCGTAGTGTGCACATTCATGTTTACAGCATGTCGCTGTATAAAGGCCATACCACAGATTTTCGCTTGTTCTTTGGCCATATTGCTGTTTCGCCTTCTTCCTGGCCTGCCAGGAAATCCCATATAGGATCATGCACTTGTCTGGGAAAGCTGCTGGTGGTGCTAGTGCGTGTGCGGCTCAGGAAGTGGGTGGGACTGTCTGGTCCCATTCCACATTCATGGAGCCAGAGAATCTGGGTGTGGGGCCTGGGTGAAACCAACTACTGTTTGTTTGAATGGTGCAGATCCTTACCATTGGTGGGCATGGACTTGCTTCCAGGCTGAATTCTAGATAAGACGAGAACTACTGCAGAAGGTCTTCAGATCAGCGTTGGAGCCAAGAATCCCTCGTACAAGAACAGCCAACTGCAACCCATGGACTGGTGGGACCAGCCAGTCTCGATGTGTTCAAGGTTCCAGCCGTCCCGAGCTTACAGAAGTGTCCTGGGACCACCCAGTGGACTGACCAGCTCTCCAGCGGGCTACCTCGCTAGAACTGTCGCTGCTTTGAGTTGGCAGCCAGAACTTTGGTGGTCGCCCGCTTTTGGTATAAGTCACCTCCTAGCATCAAGGGATTCTGCACTGGAAGGACTTCTGCAACCACGTCCGGAAGGATGCCTGCTGTAGTCTGTGTGCAGTGGCAATTGCTGGAACTCGCCTTCCCCTGTGCTGTGAAGTGTCCTGAAGAGGGCTGCATCAGTGCGGTCTGCATTTCTCCATTGCCAAGGGTTGCACTCTGCTCCTGGACCGACCAGAAGAATCCTTGCATCCGCAGCTTATGGGAACCTGTCACCGGAACCAATGGTAGGAAGTCCAAACTCCAGCCAGCACATCCAGTCATCAGGGAAAATCTGAGTCAGGGCGTTAAGTAAAAGCAAAATGTTTATCTATCCTTGTCCTCCATAGGAGAAAGTGGAGAACAAGTCTTCCATTCCACTGCTTTTTGGTCGTCACAGCTGAGCAGGAAAACCTGAAAGATAAGAACACATTTTTACTTACCAGTAACTTTGCTGCATCTCTTTTCTTGAACAATCGCCAACATAAGTACTTTATCTGCATGAGATACATTCTGTGGGGAAGCATTTTGACTTTTGTACACAAGACCGCACTATTCATAGGAATTGGACTTCAGAAGCTAGGGAACATTTCTTATGACTTGGTTCTATATTACTGTATCACTTTACCTTATTTTCGCCTGCATGTTTTTTAGTGTGCGTTTCAGAACTAGAATAAAGCTAGCATTTTTATACATTGTCTACTCTTCTGATGTAAACCTCGGATCATCCGACATCTGGTGTTTTCAAGAAACTTGCATCCAAAACAAACCAACGATAGAGGGCTATGCAATCATTTCTTCCTCAGCCCTGAGAGGAGCCTCAAGCAGACCAAGGGCCGGATTACTGATCGCTCTGCGCATTGGATCCAACTTTCAGTTCCTCAAAGTAATAAAGGAGGAGCCGCACATCTTGGCAGCATTGATCCAACGAGGCTACAACCAACAAGACTCAAGTAAACAAAAGAAAACGACTTACTTACTAGTAAACCTGTACTGGAACCCCAAAGAATATGCAACAGAGCACTTTCTATTGAAAATCGAAAATATTCTAAAGGATGCTCTATAAAACGACCTAATTGATAGCACAATCATTTGCGGCGATTTAAATGTCAAGATCATGGACAATGAATCTGAAAACTCCCAATCAAAACCAAACATCTTACAATTGCCAGAAAACTCCCTAGAAAGAGGAAAGAAATGGGCGAACCTGATGGACTCCTTTGACCTTTATAACGCCCACTTCTTGGGCAAAGTTCCTCACCCGGTCCTCCCCACTTGGGAGTTAGCAGGAAGGCACGCTACCCTAGACCACGTCTATCTTTCTAGAAACCTCTTGCCGCAGGTTTCGAGATTAGAACACGCAACAGTGACCATAATCTCCTGAAAATGACGTGGACAGCTCCCAGTCTCGACGTCCATGAAAGTTCGAGCGCCCTGAGAACGACCAACATTGAGACCTAAGCCAACTCCACACGTTTAAGGCTGAAAGGCTCACTCATCACGACACTAATTACAAATTACCGTCAAGAAAAAGCTCTGGACAACGCAAAAGAGGCAGGCAGCCTCACGGACTACTGCCCGCTACTACAACCATACCAGATTCGAAAAACTGGTAACCGAAACAAAGTGAAGACTCACCACCACAACATTTTGACACTTAGAGAAAAAAGGCTGGAGATGAGACGAGCAACAAGAAAGGCCAGACGTTTTCCTTCAACCAATAACAGAAACAGCTCGGACCGTCACAAATGCTTACAAAAACTGGCTAAAAGGCTTTAAACTCCAGCTATATCAAGATGACTCCGAGCAAATACTGCGAGTACTGGCTGGCAAGCAAACAAAGGCTTTTTGGTCATTGATTAACTCAAAAAATTAATCAAGTGAGGATGCTTTATCATCCAGCGTTCCAGAAGAAGCCTGGATCGCTCACTTTTCCGCCCTCTTCCGCCCACCGATAAGGGAATGGAACCTGGTAAACACTGAAGTACCTATTGAGACATTGATCCTGACCCAGCTTGCATCGAATCCAAAATCAAGAAATTAAAATCATCACGAGCACCCGGCCCGGATGGCCTGTCAAACATGGACTTAAAATCCAATCCGGCAAGCTGGTCTATCCTGATAGCTGAAATCTTTGAATCCTGCACGGCAACTAGATCCATTCCGATGTTGTGGAAGACAGCAAACGTCGTGCCAATTTACAAGTCAGGTGACAGACGCGATCCGAACAACTATCGCCCGATAGCACTCCTTGACTGCATCGGAAAACTTTTTGGATCCTTCCTACTCGACAGCTTCAAAACCTGGGTGTCCTCTTCAGAAGGGTGGGACAATTTCCAAACTGGCTTCAGAAAAAACCTCAGTACCATGGCAAACATATTCACCATCAACATCCTCAAGGACATAGTCCAGGAAGGGGCTCCTCCCCTGTGCCTGGCTTTTATCGACTTGTCCAAAGCATTCGATAAAGTAAACAGAGAGAAGCTATGGACGAAACTTACTAACTGGAACTGTCCCCCCCTCCTTGCTGGATCCTATTCAAGAACTTTACTCTGAAACATCTATGAGAGTGCGACTTAATGGCACAGGGCTACTCTCCTCTTCAATTGGTACAACCTGTGGAGTAAAGCAGGGATGTCCTCTGGCACCGGCACTTTACAATGCCTACACTGGCGACTACCAACACACTGAAAGGAATGTAAAAGCTTTCCCCCCTTCTTTAGGGTCTGAAAAAGTCAGCAGGCTGTTTTATGCAGACGATATCATCTTAATCGACCAAACGAAGATAGGGCTCCAGCGAAAACTGGACAATTTGATGGAATACCTGCAAACCAACGACCTGGAAAGCAACCCCTTGAAAACTAAAGTGATGCGACTGACAAAAGCGGCCAAACAAAAAGCTCCAGAGGCATGGTTCTTCAATAACATCCGCCTCGAAGAGGTGGAATCTTTTAGATACCTGGGCACCATGTTTAGCAACAAAATGAATGAGCAACCAATGCTAGACCTCCTGATCAACAAAAACAAAACCTTGACAAATCAACTGACCATTATGGACAAAAAATGTGGTCGCTTTTCAGTTAAGGCGGCAACCAACTTTTACAGGATGAAAGCGGTTCCAGCGCTTACTTATGACGTGGCAGCCATGTTTGGCATTCCAGATTCTATCTGGCCGAAATTGGAGGGTTCCCTTTGGAAAAAAAAGTCCTCCGACTACCAACCTCTACCCCAATAACTCTGATAAGAAGAGAACTCGGTCTTACCTCACTCGAAGGCAGAGTATCCCGTAACAGCTTGATGTTCTACAGGGAAGTGAGATCATCCGTGGAGAAAATCTACACACTGATCCAAGAAGAAATCGAGAAAGGTTCAAACAAAACGCTCAAAACCTTGATAGATAAAAACCAAACTCTCCTAAAATCAATAGGTAGTTAAGAGAACGAGTTGCTGGTCAATCCGGTAAAAACGGCAAAAAAATTGAAAGAAGCAGACTGGTGCGAGACCCAACAGAAAGCACTGAATTACAAATCTGCGGCCCATCTACCACCTTTTGCCCAAAAAATAAACGAGCCCATCAGCTACCTATTGAAATTTCCGAATAAGACCTTTCGCTCGACTTTCTTGAGAGCAAGACTGAACATCCTAAAAACTAATGAGGTCTTGAAAACCCGAGGTAAATCCGCGTCTGACTCCTGTCGTTTCTGCCTGAATCAAGAATCAAAGGAGAGCCTAAAACACCCAATTCTCCATTGCCCAGGAACCACTGGCAACAGAGAAACCCATCTAGGTCACCTCTATTCAAAATTCTCAAGACTGGATGAGGACTACTGGTGGTCATACTTGATGAATGGGCTAAGTCAAAGACCAGTAATCGCTGTGGTAAACTTTTTGCACAGTTTGAACTTGGACGCTATTTGTCAATGATCAGAAAGACCTGGAAAGGACTTAGCCCTCTGATAAGCAACTGGAAAACTAACTTAGAAAAAAAAAAAGGATTTTCTTCTTCTTTTTGTAAAAACTTAATTCATTAAACACAATAAAAAAAAATTAAAAAAAATTAAAAATAATTATTGTGTGCGCATTGTGGACCCCTAACCACACTCTCCTGAGAATAGCCTTCACTACTCTCTATTGCTAGCTTGATTGGGTTTAGGCTAACCTCTCAGTTATCCTGCTAACTATAACTAGGGTGGCCTCCTAAAATCTGTCCACCAGGCCAGATTCTAGAAATCTATCTTAACATCTGCATCAGCCTCTCTGTGAGCCCGGGCTGCAGAGTCGCTCAGGGCACTTTTGGAATGTTGATCTGAGGTGTTGGATGCGTATCAGCGGTGGCCATGTCATGAGGCTCGTGATCTATGCATCAAGCTAGTAGAGGCTGTGCGTAGCCCAGATACAGAGTGACTCGGGAGGACTTTGGGATGGCAGTTTTTTGGGGGTCCTTTTGAGCAAGTTTGCCAGAGTTCCATGATGGTTCCAGAGCTTCCGCTGTCTTGGGGATACCATGTAGAAAGAGGTAGGGGTCTGTAGTGATAAGCTGCTAGGCGCTTGCAGTAACCTGCATTTGCACTAACCCACTGAGCTATCTTGTGTGTATTAGAGCCTATTCGAAGCGTGGAGGAAAATGCTGACATCAACCAGGACTCTCAAACTGGGTGAGCCTGCATGCTTGCAAGGGGTTAATTGCAAAGGCCTTTTTTGAAGACATAAAACATCGTGCTTTAGCAAGAGGCTCCATGCAGTTCGTGGGAGCCAGGCATTGCTTTGCCCGTCTTCGCTCTGCAAGTCAGGTGCACTGATAAGACAAGAATGCAAAGAAACAGTGCCCGAAGCCTGGGAGCCAAGACTGGCTGTTTCCAGTCTTGTAACTTTCCAAGCAAAAAACATGTTTACTGCCAGGAGGGAAGAGCCTAGAAGCTTCTCGAAGAGCTGACACGTCATGATGATTGACGTGCAGCTCCTAATAAGAGAACTATACTTGGACCAGGGAGGGGGGACTCATCCTGGACTGTTGGAAAGACGTGCGTATCAAGGACAGTGCCTGGACGACCAGCTGTGCGCTATCAGGGCCGAGGCTCCTAACATCACATCCCTGCTCTGGTGTAGGACTGTGGGGGCTTGGCCAGTCCTCCCCTCCTCTGCTGAGGAGTGCCGGGCACCAGATAGCGGCGAGGGTCCTGGATGTGATCAGATCGTATCTTCATCTACATTTCATTAGGAGCGTAAGACCAAATAATTGCATATTCATCTGTGATTGATAATTGGCATTATATAGCTTGCACTCTCTATTTCCACATTATTATAAATTGCTGCTTAGTTTTCATTAGTCATTGTAGATAATAAATGCAAGCATCATATTCTGTGTGATTGGCTTTTTTCCAGACTGAGTTCATCGTGCTTCTTAAACCTTATTTGTGTGGGAAGGTAATTAGGAGTGATTTACTTTGCACAAAGGGCTGGATCCCAGGGAGGTGCGGGTACTGTTTATCACTACATTTGGCGCTGTGAGTTTGGGTTTTCGAGCACGATGCCCTTCTGGAAAAGAAATACAAAAGATGAATGCAATGGGGAAGATAGTGCACTCTGTCACATTCCAGGATGGCCGGCATCAAATGCTTGGTCGGGTGTGGCAGATATTTTGCATCGGTACTCGGCACCGATGGCATGGGACATGCTTGAAAATGATGTTTCCCCGGCGGTAATTAGTAAGTGCTTGGAGAGTTTACCGCTTGAGAAATGCAGAAAGGAGCTCAAGGCAGCAGGAAATATAGGCTGGTTATTCCTGCAGGCGCTCAGAAAGGTGCATGAGAATGAATTGCTTAAAGATGCTAAAATTAGTAAATTAACAGACGAGATATCCCTGCTCCAAGAGCAACAAATTATTATGAGAGAGACCCTTGAATCGTCCGTTAAACGGGCTGATCAGATGGAGGACAGGTGTGCCTCTTTAGCTGTGCGTGTAGCCACGCACAAGCGCAGACAGCAGCGGGGCAATCCATCAAAGATAAGGATTCGCGCGCTAATTAGGAAAGATAACTGGGACCCAAATTTATGGTCGGGTGAAGTCAGTGATAGTGAAACTGAGCAAGCACATGACTGGAATGAGTCTGTTGAGATTAGACTTGCTGAATTAAATTGGTCTGATGGAGAAGAGCTGGAATGTGTTCCAGAGAAATGTGTTTATCCAGCACGGCCATTAATCACTAACAAATCAAAGGGCCAAGCTGGCGGTGCAAATATTCAAAATACAAGGATTGTCCGTGATTATACACAGACAGAGCTTTTAGAGATTGCTAAGTTATTTAGACAGAAGCTAGGTGAAGCACTTTTGACTTGGTTCCTTCGCATCTGGGACACGGGTGCCGATAGTATCTTCTTAACCCCAGAGGAACTGTTAAAGATGGGTTCACTCACTACTAATGTGATGTTGGGACAGATAGTGCGCGGTGCGCTCGGACAGCAAGGTTCTCATTCCTTGTTTAATTGGCTTCAGACTGCCCTAATGAATCTGTATGGGAGTCCAATGGATATGGAAGAGAGTTGGGGCTGTTGGCAGTCACTAACTGAAGCAACAAACCAGCTTAGAGAGATGGGTTTGCAGTGTGCACTGTACAGTGCAAATTTTGCAGGGCCTGACATGGAGTTGTTTACAGCTGGCATGCGCGCACGTTTGTTAAGAAATGCACCGAGTCACATGAAGGGCGCATTGCTTTCATTGCTGGGTCCAGCGCAGGGCAAAGCCATTGGTGAAGTGGCACTTCTGTTAGGGCAACTAGAAGGGCTGGATGTACGCAAAGCAGCACGTCTAGTGGCTGCAAACAATGATTCAGAAAAAAAGCGTGGTAAAAATGTAAAGTATAAAGAGAAAGCTGATACTGTTGAGATCACACGCAAACAAATGTGGGTGGACCTGCTAAAGGCAGGAATTCCAAGAGATGAGATAGATGGTAAACCCACATCTGAGCTGCTTGAGAAATGGAAAAAAATTAAAAGACAGGGACGGGAAAAAACTAAGCCCTCTGCACCCTCTGAAGAGGAGGTGTTAAAGCCCAAAGTGCGAGCAAAGGGTTACCCTGATTTGGCAAAGAACAAGTGGGAGGTCCCAGACCCCATTTTTGATTGAAGGGCTGGCTCTGTCTTTGAGGTACGGTTAATAAAGAGAACTAGCCCCAGAGACAGACGCCCTTTTGTGCCACTTACCTTGTACTTGGATGAGAAAGTAAAACATGTTTTGGCTCTATTAGACACAGGAGCTGAGGTAACCATTCTGAATGGCAATCCCAGTAAATTGTCTGGTCCCAGAGTTTTGGTCAATGGTTATGGGGGAGCAGAAACTGTTGCAAAAGCCTTTAATGTAAAAATGTCAATTGGTGAGGGATTGCCTTTCACAGCAAATGTTTTGATTGCAGATATACCAGAGTACATCCTTGGCATGGATGTGTTGTTGGGCAAAAGTGTGACTACAGATTTAGGCGAATTTGTTTTTGGCAATCGAAAAATCCATGTGAGAGTTGTTAACCCTGTTGTGGTTGGGCATGCCAAATGGTCCCCCTTGCATTTACCTCCTCCTGCTGACCCAGTGTGTGTGAAACAGTACCGGTTGCCAGGAGGACATAAAGAGATTGGTGAAACTATTGAGTCATTGGTGAAAGCTGGCATAATGAGGCCGGCAGTCAGTCCATTCAACTCGCCGATCTGGCCTGTCCGCCGCCCGGATGGGGCATGGCGTCTGACAATTGATTACCGCATTTTGAACAAGAAGGTGCCGCCCTTAGCTACGGCGGTGCCAGACATCATTACCCTGATTGAAAACCTTACGAGAGAAGTGGGTGAATGGCATGTGGTCCTTGACCTGGCCAATGCATTTTTCTCCATTGATATTGACACTGAATCACAAGACCAATTTGCTATCACTTGGGGAGACAGACAGTTTACCTTTACTAAATTGCCCCAGGGGTATGTGCATAGTCCCACTCTGTGTCATGGATTGATTGCCAGGGACTTAAAGATGATGCAATTGGATGATGTATTTATTGCTCATTACATTGATGACATCATGCTGACCAGTGTTGAGAAAGAACATGTAGAAAATGCTGCTGAAAAGTTGATCACACACATGCAAAATCGGGGGTGGGCCATAAATCCCAAAAAGGTACAGGGGCCTGCTCAAGAGGTGAAATTTCTAGGTGCAATCTGGTCTGGGTCAGTTAAGAAAATTCCCGACCCGGTAATTGATATGGTTCAGCAGATGGCTCCACCAGCAGATAAAAAAGAGGCACAAAGATTCATTGGGTTAATGGGGTTTTGGAGAAATCACATACCTCATTTAAGCCTGATACTGAAACCCATTTACAAAGTCACCAGAAAGAAACATGACTTTACATGGGGCCTAGAGCAACAGACTTCCTTCCAACAGGCTAAAGATGCATTGCAAAATTACATCACGCTGGGGCCCCTGACAAAAACTGATCCTTTTGAATTGGAAATTCTTGTCTACAATGACGTGGCTGTGTGGAGCTTGTGGCAAAAGCAAGGACATAAAAGAGTGCCACAGGGGTTCTGGTCAAGGAAACTCACAGATCCTATGACAAGATACACTCCTCTTGAGAAACAAGTTGCTGCAGTGTACTGGGCTCTAGTTGAAACTGAAAGAATCACAGGCGAGCAACCAGTGACAATTTGCACAGAAATTCCAATCATGGGCTGGGTGCGTGACACTGCTGCAAATGGGAAAAGTGGCAGAGCACAAGACGCCACTCATGTCAAATGGAAATGGTATTTACAGCAACGTGCGAAAGCTGGCCGCACAGGGGTTTCCAGACTGCAAGAACAAATGCTGGAGGCAGTAGATCTGGATGCGATGCCTGAACCAAACACCCATGTGGCGTTGCCAGAATCTCCCTTCAAAGTCGCACCAGCCTATGATACATTGACAGAAGAAGAACAAAAGTCTGCATGGTTCACGGACGGCACGGCAAAGTATGATAAAGGGCAAAGACACTGGCAAGCTGTCGCATTCCAGCCCCATCGAGAAACACTGCTAATGAGAGAAGGTGTGGGAGGATCAAGTCAGTATGCTGAACTGCAAGCAGTGGCCTCCGTGATTGAACAGGTGAAGGAAACAGAGACTGCATACATATACACAGACAGTTGGGCCACATATCAAGGCCTGACACATTGGGCACCGGCATGGAGAAGAGATGGTTGGCAAATCAAGAACACGCCGATCTGGGGAGGGCCAGACATCTGGGAAGAGATGTGGTGCAAAGGTGAGAGGTGCAAAATCTGCATTGGGCATGTCGATGCACACATGCCCCCTGACACCTCACTGGCTGCCCTGTTCAACAATGAAGTGGATCAAATGGCAAAGATTCGCCCAGTGACAACACCGCAAGAAGCTGAGGTGCTGCAAGGGATGGCGGATTGGGCACACCAAACCTCAGGGCATCTAGGGCAAACAGGAACTTATCAATGGGCAAAAAAGAGACAATTGCCCATTACCATGGATCAAGCCAGACAAGCTGCCTCCCAATGTTCCGTGTGCAGTGAAGTGAAGCACTACCCTCTGGAGAGGAAGCCACAAGGCCCTTTGAGAAGAGGTGAAAGAGCTGCTAGCGTATGGCAAGTTGACTACATTGGCCCTTTACCGCCCGAGAATGGAAAGCATTATGTGTTGACCATGGTAGACACATACTCTGGACTGTTATTAGCTTATCCAGCCGCCCATGCAGATCAAAGGGCTACCTTGCAAGGCATGGAATACCTCATCAGACACTATGGCATCCCGGATGAAATCCAATCAGACCAAGGCAGCCATTTTGCTGGACACAATGTGCAAGACTGGGCACTAGAGCAAGGCATAAAGTGGACACTGCACATCAGCCGATACCCAGAATCCTCTGCTCTGGTGGAACGTAGCAATGGGCTGCTCAAGCAACAAATAAAGAAGCTGACTAAGACTCACACTCTCAAGGGGTGGTCCAAACATCTGGCACATGCACTGTTTGAACTGAACAATCGTCCACTGGGAAATCGCCAGACACCCTTTGTGAGACTGACAAGTGAGAAAGTGGAATCTACAAAGACTCTTGTTGTGTGGAAAACTGACAAAGAAGCTAAGCTGCCTGTACAAGCCACTGCAGGCAGCATTGGACTTGATCTATCTACCTGTGAAGATGGTGTTATACCGGCGGGGCAAACCAAATCCATCTCGCTGGGTATTGGCATCAAATTGCCGGCTGGCACTTATGGACGCATTGCTGCACGATCCAGCCTGGCAAAACAAGGCATTGACATATTAGGAGGTGTGATTGATCCTGATTATAGAGGGACTGTTTCGGTACTTTTACATAATGCTGGTGCATCTGCAGTACCATTAACCAAATATGACCGAATTGCACAATTGATTTGTGAACAAGCAGTTGTCCCCCTAGTAGTAGAAAGCAAGCAATCTCCAGACACTACATTGAGGGGGGAAGGAGGCTTCGGTAGCACAGGAAAAAAGGTGTGGGTGCACCATCCTAACAAAAAGCCTGAGGCTGGGGAAGTGTTAAGTCAAGGTGTTGGAAGTACTTATGTTGTACTTTTGCATAATTCTGATGTGCCTGTTTATATTCCCGCTACTAGGCTCACACCACGAACGTAGAGCAGTATGAAGGGGATGGGACTTGCCTTGCTGTGGGTGCTCCTGGCCTGCCAAACCAACGCTTTCTCTGTAAAGAGTGGGTTATTGCAAGACACTACATGGACTCTGAGAATCGCATGCACTACACCTGATGCTCCAGTCCTGCGTGATAACTACAACCGCACCGTAACCTGTGAGAAAAGTGTTACAAATGAGTATCCACATGGAACTGCAAGAGTTCTAGATTGGCACATTGTTGGACACCTTTTATCACTAACTCATATGACTGGCGCCTACGAGATTTTAGGTCCAAAAGTTTCAGTGAATGGATCAAATAATTTGTTTGATGTTTCATGTTTCTTTTGTCCCAAGAACTGCAACGAGTGTACTCGCCAAGATTTTCTGGACTATAACTTAGCCACATGTTCTTCATATAATTGTACGTTGAAACAGCCTATACCAGATGGTAGTATGGTGTTTGTATCAAAAACCAATATTGTACTTGGTAGGCATCCCACTTGGAGGATGGTGTTTTTCAAATCTCACAAAGAGGAGTTGGTAAAACTGCTAGATTTTCCAATAGTAAGACAACATTTAAATTGCAGACATGTGATGCACGCTTCCATTATTTCAGAGGTACACTTAGACATAGACTTGTCACGGGGCAATGTCTCCTTAGTACTACCAAGCTGCTATAAATGGAGTCAATTTCTATGGCCCATCACCAAATTGCGCGTAGCTAGGGGTTTAGATTCCTTGATTGCGGGTGCAGCGGGAGTGGGAACGGGGGCTTTAAATGCTTTTGACATAGAAACTGTGCGCAACAAGTTAGCCACTATGGGTTCTGATGCCAGCGGCGCTATAAAACTTCTGGCTCAGTGGGGCCCATTGATAAGTCCTACCCTGCGCAACACTGCTACAAGTATTGGCAACCATTGGAAGTGGCAGAATTTCAGCTATGAAGACATTTTCTCTGCCATAGGACAGGTCAACAAAACTGCTAAAGACACACGATGTATTTTATGGCAAACTTTGCTAAATCAGCAGGTGTTAGCTTTCCGCTCCGAATGGGGGCGACTATCTTCAACCCACTGGCACACAGAGCTACAGTTACCAGCAGACATATGGATTAAGCCGCTTGCTTTTGATTGCATGAATAACACCTGCCATGCGTTAATGCAAGTGAGTAGGACCGCTTATGCTCTAGAAATATGGTGCCCTTTTATAGTACTGCCTATGAAAATCAATGGTTCCTGGTGGGTTCCGCAAATACGAGGGGAATGGTTAGACAGCCAAAACTACACCATCCACAGTCACACCTGCATGCCCTGGGATCAGGGGTGGGTGTGTCCCCTAACTGGGAGGGTTCCGGACCCATGTATACATCCCGTAGCAGGGGAGTGCACCTGGATGCAATACCACATAAATGGGACTGACATCTTTCAGATAGATCAGCATACAGCTTGCGTAGTTACTAATCATTCCTTGCTTATTAACAATTATAGGTTATTAGGGAATCCTCAAGTATTTTGTGTAGATCAAGTTGTGACTATCCTAGACATTGTTACTCATACCCTATATTCTCTAACCCAGTGGTCTCACACTACTCTGCATGCTGAGCTCACGCATTTGCTTAACTGGACTCTATCCTATGGAGTGATTACTGCCCGGCTTCAAGCTATTAGACAATTTGCTCAAACTGCTTGGAAAGATTTCCAGACGCTAGCTACCTCAGTTATTTCTGCAGAGTACAAGCTAATAATAGACAGAAACCAATTAATCAAAACTGCTGACCATCTGCAATCTGTTACTACTCACCACTGGTGGGATATATTCACTGGATGGTCTCCCTCCTCCACTAAACTGCTTAATATAATACTGCACCCATTGCTGTGGTTGCTGATTTCCCTAATATTCATACTTATCGTCTTCATTGGACTCTTGCGCAGAATGTCTTTCCTTTATACTAGAATGTCTGCGCTAGAGAAACGCTTAATTGGCCTACAGCACACTGTGCATGCTTCCAGATCATGGAACTGAGTCAGCATTTTCAGGCCTCACTTCGAAAGGGGTGGAATGTAGTGATAAGCTGCTAGGCGCTTGCAGTAACCTGCATTTGCACTAACCCACTGAGCTATCTTGTGTGTATTAGAGCCTATTCGAAGCGTGGAGGAAAATGCTGACATCAACCAGGACTCTCAAACTGGGTGAGCCTGCATGCTTGCAAGGGGTTAATTGCAAAGGCCTTTTTTGAAGACATAAAACATCGTGCTTTAGCAAGAGGCTCCATGCAGTTCGTGGGAGCCAGGCATTGCTTTGCCCGTCTTCGCTCTGCAAGTCAGGTGCACTGATAAGACAAGAATGCAAAGAAACAGTGCCCGAAGCCTGGGAGCCAAGACTGGCTGTTTCCAGTCTTGTAACTTTCCAAGCAAAAAACATGTTTACTGCCAGGAGGGAAGAGCCTAGAAGCTTCTCGAAGAGCTGACACGTCATGATGATTGACGTGCAGCTCCTAATAAGAGAACTATACTTGGACCAGGGAGGGGGGACTCATCCTGGACTGTTGGAAAGACGTGCGTATCAAGGACAGTGCCTGGACGACCAGCTGTGCGCTATCAGGGCCGAGGCTCCTAACATCACATCCCTGCTCTGGTGTAGGACTGTGGGGGCTTGGCCAGTCCTCCCCTCCTCTGCTGAGGAGTGCCGGGCACCAGATAGCGGCGAGGGTCCTGGATGTGATCAGATCGTATCTTCATCTACATTTCATTAGGAGCGTAAGACCAAATAATTGCATATTCATCTGTGATTGATAATTGGCATTATATAGCTTGCACTCTCTATTTCCACATTATTATAAATTGCTGCTTAGTTTTCATTAGTCATTGTAGATAATAAATGCAAGCATCATATTCTGTGTGATTGGCTTTTTTCCAGACTGAGTTCATCGTGCTTCTTAAACCTTATTTGTGTGGGAAGGTAATTAGGAGTGATTTACTTTGCACAAAGGGCTGGATCCCAGGGAGGTGCGGGTACTGTTTATCACTACAGGGTCCAAACAGTATAAGGCAAAGGGGACAAAGCTAATGGGAGGAGGAGCAGAGGGGTGTGTGGATTGGTGACCAGAGTGGGATGAGGAAAGGAGCTGGGCGTGGGGAGGGGGGCATAAGTGGTAGAGGACTGGGAAGAGTCAGAGGGTGAAGACTGGGGATTGGGGATAAAGGAGGTGTGGACTAGAGGGATTGATGACAGGGATGAATCCTGGGGAGGGTGACAGCGAGTGGAGGCCTGGGTTCAGACTAAGGGGTGACAATAGAGGTTGGACAGAAAAAGTGACAGTGAAGTTTGGAAATGTGTATGACACACTTAACAAACCTAAGTGAATCTAGAAATGGTGCGCAGGAGTGACTGTAAGTTTGGGCTGTAAGAGTGGCAAATAGGAGGCCGGAGGGGAGAGTGAAGTTTAGTACATAGATGGCAGGTAGAAGCAGCACCATAGTATTGAGGGTAGATGGACATTGAAGCTGCAATTTAAAAGGACAGACTGGTGGGGGGGTCAGGAAATAGAGGTCGGTCCGAATGAAAGGCTTGAGGGACAGATAAGTGGCTAGGGGGCAAGAAGTACAATATAAATGGCTGCAAAAGGAATTTAATTAGAAGGGAAATGAGTAGCTGACCTTTAAGGATAAGCAATTGAAGGATATTCAGATGTAATATAGGGCTAATGAGAGACTAGAGTGAATGGGGGACCTGTGGAGTGAGATCCATGGAGAGAGCTAGAGGCAGGTAACCAGCATTGAGATCAAAGTGGTTGTGATTGCGGGATCTGGCCAATTTCGAGACAAATGGAGCAGAGCCCCCGACGGCATCTCATGGCCCTTATCGGATTCTCCTGGGCAAGTATGTTGGAGGTCTGGAAGAGGATTGGGTGTTGTAAGAGTGCAGATGTAAGGCTCGGACACAATGGTGGCACGTTTCTGGGTATAGACTTATTAAATAAGAAAAGGTTGGAAAAAGGCCTCTCTATGCCTAAAGCTAAAAGGGGTTTCCCTACCTCAAAGGAAACTAGTGAAATTGTCAGGAGGTCTGAAAATAAAGTGCGTCACTGTCGTGTTCAAAAACCTGCTTCTGAGCTCAACACTAATAATCTAAAGTAACGGTTAAAAGATGGTCTCTTCTTAAAGTAATAAGTGTTCTTTGTGGTTCCAATCATCAGAAAACTTCCCAGTATTTCTGGTAAAAAAGTGCTGAAATAAACAATGTTTAAAAATGTAAGATTTCAAGACTAGGTTTATGTTCCTTTCCCCTAGAGTTCTTCAGTTTCATTCCTTTTGGGCTCCTGAGCCCCTTTTGTCTTCTTTGGCAAATGTCAGTGGACAATCCACAAGGATATGTTGCTTTAGTTTCACAATCCATTGTCTTGTCAACTTGATACAGTTTGCAATAGGTTCTAGGTCCAAGGGTTTTGTTTTCCCAATTCTACGGTGCTTGGCCCCTTCAGTCTGCCACATGGGTGCAAGTCGCAAACTCACAATTCGGTACGATATACGTTTGGTTCACTCGCCTGCCAAACGCCTGATTCTGTTATCGTGGTTCTTCTCGGCTTCTCATATGGGTGCGGGTCCCAGACTCTCAATTTGTTATCGTATCTGTTTGGATCACTCTCCTGCCAAACATATGATTCTCGTCCCTTGGGGTTTCTCAGGGTCGCCAACCCTCCTATACTTTAATTTCTTTGTAGGTGCGGGTCCCAGACTCGCAATGTCCCTTCAGGGTCCCAGACCCTCTTTCTACAATATTTGTATTCATCCTTTTGCTCCCCGGGACCTTTAACGCCTCTTGGTAAACCTGCGAACCCGTTTCCTTCCTCTTGACAGGTACCAGTGTTTCCCCAGCCTATGTGTGTTGCTCCTCGAGGCTCCAGTAGCGCTCTGATAAGTGGGGGTAGAAGTTCTGCAGATGTGCCTCTCTACCTGGTTGCGCGTCCTGCTTTGCAAGCGGCTCACAGGAGCCTGTGTTGCCTTGAGGTATTGGCAGCAATCCGAACGGTCCCTCCAGCTTGGACCGTGTTCAGGTTCTCCTTCTCCTCGCTTTGCGGCTTCTTCCCCTATGGCTTCTCTCTGCCCGCACGATGCAGAAGTCCACAATTCCTCCTCCTCGGATCATTCATCCCCTGTCTCCCAGCAGAGTTCCTTTTAAACTCCTGCGCTGGCCAGCTGTATTCGTTCAGACAAATGAGATCTTCAGAAAAGCTAAATCGCTCACTCTGTTTCTTCTGAGTGATCCTCCGACTCTCCATGATCATCATCTTCACAGTACTCATTTTCAATTCAGATGCAAGATACTTAGTTTTCTCTTGTATTTTAGGTTTACCAAGTATATTAAAGTGACTGACCTTGCAACAGAGTACATTTGCTCTACCTATAAGGTGGGGGTGAGGAGGAATTGGTATTTGAGAGGGACCTAGATGTATTAAGGTGGGGGAATACTGCGCTCCCTCAGAATAGTCCTCCCCAATCCCATAGGGAGCTTCCCTTCCTACGTGATCTTTCCTCGGTGCACAACCCCCAGGGGGGCTATTGTACCGTGGACGCACCGCCCTGGCCCCGGAGAGAAGGGACAACAGCCTCTGATTCGTCACTTTGGGTACAGAAGAGTAAAATTGTGAGTGCTTAGGACAGGATACTTCTTCATGACCTCTGATTCTAACGTGACCGGGAGGTAATCCCAGAGGGTAGGCATATATGGTCCAGTTGACTTGAACTTGGATTTGCGACAATTCTTCAAAAAACATACAAAGTGTAACTGTACTATATGACCAAATCGAAAAAGAAATAAAAGATGTCTGGTCAGTTATTTTGCGTAGCGCATGATTGTCAAAAGCTGGCCTCTTAGCGCAGACATACAGACCAGTGATCGAAATGAGTTAGACAACAATAAGTTAAAACAGGAAAACTGACCTTTTTTGTTCTGCAAGCCAACAGTGAATTTCAAAATGTGACTTAAACCCACCCTCTGATGCTGTCCGATGCCAGCAATGTTATTAAAGGCATGGATCCCCAAAACCTCAGTAGCAAGTATTTACATTTTAAAATGGTTGTTGCAGACTCAAAACCATGTGCAAACTGAGGCATTTTCAGAATCAAGAGCCTAATGTTCAGGGTGTGTTCCCTGGTTTCTACATCACCCAGGCTGAGGGGCTTGTAACCAGTGGGAACTAGAACTTCAGTATCTGCTCGGCCCGTTTCGTGCACGAAGTGCAAGCAAAGGTCTGGTGGACAAATCAGCATAAGTAAGGGTATGAATTAATCAGGGGTTGATCCCATTGCTTCAGTGTGCTTTGAGGCCTTGGAGCGAAAAGAAGGAATGATGGTCATATTTTCCCCACCACTATATAATATTATAGAGACGAAAGGACTGGACCAAACGTCCCACCTAGCATACATCCCCGAACACCCTAAGATTGGGTTAAGTTACCAAGTCCAATCCTACATATTAACACACAAGTCTGAGGGAATTGAATCCACCTTCAAACAGGCCCTATTTTTTCTAAGACTGGGTTAATTTACTTTGCCAACTCCAGTCTTGGCACATTTAGAGGCAAGTGTCCCATGGAAGATTTTCCCATATCTTTTCTTTTCATGTTATGTTGATTTGTACCATGCACTACTGCCCTTTTCAAAGTATCCAGGCGCTGAAGTGACTATGCAAGGAAAAGTGGCTTGGTTAGGGAGGGAGAGTGGGATAGGAAAGATGTGGTGTGCTCATCTGTTGGTGCATGCAGAACCAGGAGCAATTGGCGTCTGTGCCGGGTATGCTTTCTGGATGTGCTTTGTTTCGTGCACTGGGCTGGTTGTGTCCGGAAGGCCGCCATCCAGTTTTTGTCTTGTTTGTTGTCTGAAGTGGTTGGGTTTGTAGCTTGGTTAGAGATGTGCAGTTTACGTGATTTGGTGGGTTCGTTCACTAGTCCTCTGAGCTTTTAATGTCAATGTTACGGAACAAAGACAGTAAATGCTGGTCTAGATGATTGGTATGGAGGTTTGTGTGTCGAGATTATAGTAAAGGACATTGTTGTGTAGAGACTATGATTGCATGAATGAGGCTGAAGATAATTTGGTTTAAAATGAAGTGGAGAGGGGATGAAGAGGCCCGGGAAGAGTGCTAAGAGTAAAAGGCGAGTAAAGTGGCATTGTCGAAGAAGGAAGAACACAAGTAGTTCATGATTCGCCCAGTGCTAGTCTGCATAGCCTAGATGGTACAAATGAAGCATGGTGGTCAAGGCACAAGTACACATCACTTTGTTTTAATAGTTTTATTCAGAATTTGACACAATACTGCCCCATCAATAAATACAAAGGAAGTTCACTTTCTCTGAAGGGCAGAGTCTTCCAAAAGCAGAGGTCAGCAAATCTAAAGCAGATCCTCTCCCCCTGCTAACCCATTTACGAGATTACAATTTCCCTCATGTATACGACATGACAGAGGGGCCTGAGCAGGGACAATTTTCTCAGAGGAAGGACATGATCGGAAAGGGGTTGCTTCAATGGTACACAAAGCAGTTGGCACAAAACCATACTAATGTTCAGCAGATTAAACAGCTGAGAATAACAGGCTGTTGGAGTGGGGATGCACTCAACCTCTTGCATACCACTCATCACAGACACAACCTCCATTAGGTGCCTTCTTTCTGAAAACCTACTTATAACAAGCTGGTTTTAGCAGAAATATAATACTAACATGAGAGAAAGGCAGACAAACTATGGTTGCCATTAGAGGCAGTTATGTTTGCGTAGGAGGTGCAAAGGCAAAGTAATGGGCAGTGTCCCCCCCAATTCTTTTATAGTAAAACATCATAGAGCTTAGACACATGACTGTTCACTCACCTGTGTAGGGAAGCAAGGACTCCACTGCTACCTTGATCCCGTTGTACCGCAACAGCTCTTCCGGACTCTCATGTGTGAGCAGTACCCTTACCACAGCCTGAGCTTCCAGGCAGTTACGAGAGTTTGTGTTCCACGTCGTACAATATTTCAGCACAGATTCTAGAAGGAACCAAAGAGTCCACATTGGTTAAATCAAGGGCTCTTTGCAAGACCTCAAACTCTGATGTTGCGCCTTCTCAAGCCATGCAATAGATAAGAAAGTATGCAATCAACAGTACAATGGAAGGAGGCTATGCATGCCCACCTGTAAGCTACAAAACTGACCTCTGAAAAATGTGCATTTATGGGCAAAAACAGAAGTCTCAAGGCATCATTTAATTCTTCTGCTCCCAAAGGGATTGTGTATATATTTCGATGACAGGTAACAGATCAACAAGACCATCAATATGCCCTGCTGCCACCTATCGTAATGTCTGAAACAATAAGGACATCAGAGCAGTCTTTAAGGATAGAGCATAAACACTCTTATTTCAAAATATGAAGTACCGTAGTGCAAGATTACAGAGGCAGGAAGAAATAATCACCCTTGATAAAGGCACCGCAAAGCATATCAAACTACCAAGACTAAAGAGAAAATATAACTAATAAAATGAGCAGAAACTTTGGGACAAAAGCCAGGTCAAGCATCTTAGGCGGGAAAAGCCTCCCATTCCTCAAGTGTGGAGAATTGGGTGGGGATAGGTACCGGCGGTGCTGGTTACTCAGAGGAATCTCTGAAGCAGGGACTCCTTTCCCTTGTGGAAGAAGAATGCTGTTTAAAATATCCACCGGCTGAACACCTCTTGCGTTTTTTTTTTGTTTTTTTGGCCCTTGCGGACAGGGCACCATTCTTCGGTGCAATGTGTCACCTTTCTCCTCGTTTCATTTTTTTATTGCGCAATATAGTTTATGATTTTCAAATTTATACTCAAATATATGCGCCAAGGTAATTTTCCATCACCACTATTTAATCATCCAATGTGTGTGCCCTTTGGATTACACGTGTTTTGACTATGCGCCTTTATCAAATCAGGGCATATCCATTTTCTCTAACGCAGCATGAGAGCCGACGCGTATGACAGATGCGGATGCCATAGGGATTTATCCCAACACTTAACAGGAGAACCAGTAACGTTTCTCAGGACTACTGAAAAATGGGTATGCCCTGATTTGATCAAGGCGCATTGCCGAAACACGTGTAATCTGAAGGGCACACACATCGGATGGTTAAATAGTGGTGATGCAAAATTACCATGGCACATGTCTTTATTGAGTATAAATTTGAAGATTTATAGGAGCAGTACCTGGCTTTTCACCGTTAAACTTTAATAAGACGAGACAGGGATTCTAATTACAAAGAATTGTAACCACCAGATACTGAAGTCGCCAAGCAGGTAAGTTCTAAGAAAAAGCTCTCAGAAGTTTATGATTTTGTTGAGAAAGGTGAACAGTTTTACGGTTCCATCTGATATTAATGAATAAAAAATAACGAAAACTTTTTTTAACACATTTCTTTTAAATTTGGGCTCCCCACTTCAATACCCATTTCCCTTAATATCTCCACCCCAGTACCCTCCCCACCCGTTTTAACCTCTTACCCTACCCCATTTATATATTTAAAAAAATCCCCCCCCCGATAAAAACATTTAGTTAAAGTGTTTTGTTATTTCGAATTCAGTAATATCACTGGGTAACCTGTTTTACTGCCCACTCACAAAGCGACTTGGGGTGCATCGATTGGCACAACCCTCAATCCTGTGTGTCGTGCTCCTCTCCAAACAATAAAGACATTCTGCGAGGATCGGAAGCAGTCATCTAATGTCTGCAGTCTTTGGACTTCGAAGTATTCAGCATGGGACGAGAAGAGAACTTCAATCGAAGCAGTGTTACTGAAGTGACCAGACTGCACAGAAAAAAGGAACTAAGGTCAGAGTGAGCGGCGCCTCAAGATATACTGGCCCAGATGTCATGTACGACGATGGGCACATAGAGGTGTCGGACGAGCCTTAACCGCTTCTGGAAGTGACTAATAGGTACTTACCTAGCCAGTGACATTTTTTGTGGGTTCCCTCTGGGTCCAAGGAGTTTAGGTCCAAAGACTACAATTTTAGCTGGTGCTCCTGATTTTCTCTATATTTCTATAGTCTGGCATTACATTATTGCATTGGGAAATGTGTTATTACACTGTATATATGGCATACATTACTCACTGTATTCTCATTTCTGATGCTTGTATCTGCTTAGATTCACATGCTATGCATATGCAGCCATCTAGCGGTAGTCGCAGAGTATTACATTATTTATTTTTTTCAAAACTCGAAAAGGGGCGTCGGCAGAGCGTGTCAGTAATACTATTCCTAGTGGGATGTCCACAGTACCTATGTTCCTCGTTTCCGCCATGAGGTAGCATTAAGTGTAGCGTGAGTACAGATGTAATAAAGCAGATAAGAAGCGATAAAGTCAGAAAACCATCTATTCACCTTCTACTCCAAGAGGGGAGGAAGGGTGGGTGGGTGCATGTGAATCCAAGCAGACACAAGCATCAGAAATACGATTACGATGTTTAATGTATCCTTTCTGAGGCTTGTGGATCATGCTATGCATAAACTAGCGACCAGTATCAGGAGAAGGTGGGTTGTGAGGAGGTACGGCAGCAAATGGTATCCAGTGGGACGTTTGCAGTAAAAGCCAAAGTAGCTCCTGTACGTCTGGTAGAGGGAGCTCTTGGTGTGAAAGGCAGAGTTTTCTTTGATAGGGAATAGCGTAGCTGTATGTATTTCACTATCCATCTGGAGATGGCATTCTTTGAAACGTGATCGCCTTTCCTGCCATGTGCTATGGAGACAAACAGTTCATGTATTTTTTTTAGCGGTTTAGTTTACATAGTACAAAACTGCCCTCCTTACATCCAGTGTATGGAGGATTTTCTCAGCCGAGTTTGATATGTATTTTGAAAGAAAGCAGGTAGTTAAATCGATTGGTTAACATGGAACTAAGATATGAATTTAGGTGAAAACCTAGAGTGTGTTCAAAGTAACACTTAGCACAAGGGAAAGGGTCTTGCACTGACGAAGCTTGTAGCTCACTAACCCTTCTTATAGAGGTGATGGCTACCAGAAAAGCTGAATTGTTTGTTGGGTGTTTGAGGCTGGATTTGTGCATAGGCTCGAAGGAAGGACTCATGATCTTTGAGAGTACAACTTAAAGTTCCCAACCTGGAGGCGGGTTGGAAATGGGGGTTGGGGGTAAAGTCTCTTTACTCCTTGCATGAAAGTTTTAACAGGAACTTTCCACCAGGACACCTCGTTTGGTGGAGTGGTGTTCGCGGACAGAGCCGCTAGATGAACCTTGATGGAGTTAAATACTAGGCAAAAATGGAGCATGTAGTGAAGAATGTGTGAAGGCGTACATTCAATAGGGTTCACATTCTTTGATCAGCACCATATTACAAAGCTTTTCCATTTGTTGAATTAGCAGTGCCTGGTGTTAGGTTTGCGTGCATCCTTGAGGATTTCCATACAACTTTGAGGTAATTTTAAATGTCCAAACTTTATGACTTCAGGAGTCAAGCTGCCAAGTTCATAGACCGAGGATGTGGGTGGAATGTTGTCCCCCCCCGTGCTAGGACAGCATGTTGTGGGGGCACAGGAGCTTGATTGGTTCGCATATTGGCAGTTTGAGTAGATGTGGGAACCAAGGTTGTCTCGCCCACATAGGGGCAACCAAGATTAGAGTGCTTGTTCCTGGTGCACCTTGTGCACTATCCTGCTCAGGAGCGGTGTTGGTGGAAAAGCGTAAGAAAATTTCCCTGACCAGCTCATCCATAGGGCATTCCCCTTGGATCTGGTTTAAGGAAAACTGGATGTGAAGCCTGGGCATTGTGCGTTTAGACTGATGGGGATCGCATAGGTCTGTGCTCAGTCCTGCTCTAAACTCCTGCCACTGAATAACCTTGCTATTAGTTGTCGCTTGTTGCTGTATTCATCGCTTTGCATTCACTAGGCGTGTAATGAGTCTTCATAGCTGGTGCTCGAAGTCTAAACTAATCTTGTTTTTGGGTTTGTGTTATTTAGTTTAACCCTCTCTTTTCGCTTTTATAGCTCTATGTTTATTATGTGCTGAGCATTTGGATTATCCATGTTCCTACGTGCTAGAGGATCATGAATACTTAAACTGCCTGTGTGGCCTCTTGGGTACTGAGCATGACTGTGTAAATGTTCCATATTTTGTTATATGTGTCTAAAGTATATATTTTTTAAAGCTGATAGATATTGTGTGCGTTACTTTAATAAAGTCTACAAGTTGGACTGCACTGCCTCACTACTTGACCCCCCATTAGGCTAGGTGGTTGTATAGCCCTCAAAAGAGGCCTCCTAAAGTCCCACCGGGAGAACCAAAGGTTGTAGACACCTGAGCCAGGATGTAAATAAACACTCAGTTTGTTAAAATGAACGCACAGGTTTTAATAGAAGACATGTTTGTTATCTGGAGTTATGCCAACATGCTTATGTACTGTCTGGTGTCATGCAGGGGTGGCAGCATGTAGTTGAGTTTTGTTGTCAAGCAGTTTTCTGGAATTATGTAGTTGCATTCATATATTGGCCCAGTATGCATGCAAACTTGGTTTAACTAACCCGCTTTACAAGTCTTTTCTCCCACAAGGGTTAAAAGTTGATTATGTCCTATGCATTTCTTCATCAGGTGACGCCCTGCATATAAAATAACCTACAGCAAAGGCAAAGACCTGAACAAGAGCTGCCCCCATCCCCACTAAATTTTGTGTACACTCTGGACCCAAAAGAATATGCTCCAGAAAGGAAAAGACTGTTTCAGAGAAAAAGATCTAGCCACCTTTCTGGTCCTGTCGTAATCTCAGGACAACCTCTTCTAGCTTCTTCTCCCCACTGGGTTCACGGAGGATGGCTGAAAGTGAACAAGGAAAGGTTAGAAAACCCAAGACGGACCCAGCAATTTTCACTGTAAACAAAGGTGAACAGATGAAACATTCAGCACACTATTCCATGGGAACTCTGGTGCATCACTCAACAAAATGACTATGGGCTCTCCATAACTATAAGTGTGAACCGTTCAAATGTCACAAATTCACTGCAGCACATTAGGGGAGAAGAACAAATTACTTACCTTTGGTAATGTTCTTTCTGATGGACGCTTCTCCCACGGATTCCTTGTTAGGGAGAATTCTCAGAAATGTGCTAATTCCGCTCTACCTTAGAGACACCCAGCAACTTTGCTGGATTTTGAGGACTTGAATTTTTAACCTGGAGAGAGAGAGACCCTTTTTCCCCACTCTCTCGTGTATTTTTGTTATAATTTGAACACTGTTTCCTTTGGTTGTGGAGTCTGAAATTCCATAGGCATCATCTTTTACATTGTATCACACAGCATCTTCAGTGCAGTAGCACAGGGAAGTCTTGCAGATTTCCCAAAGGTTTAAATACCTTCTCTTGGATAAACTAGTTTCCAAGAGTAGTAAAGTGAAATTGACTTTACTTACATTTGTAACTTTCTAGACCCAGCACACACGATTACTTAGTATCCCCATTGTCTAGCTTCTCATGTAACATTTTTATGTTACCCTTTCCTCGATGAATGGTGGCCGTGGTTTACTTTTAACTACAGTGGTGTGCTTTTACCGCGGGGTGCGTTCGCGGCTGCAGTAAAGCACCCAAGTCCTGTCAAAATAGCCCGGTCGTCTGTTTTCGCCATTTCTTTGTGGAAAGGTCCTCCTAATACCCTTTTTCTTTGACATACTCTTACGTCTGGTTCTAAATGCAAACAGTAGTATATTAATGTCCACAGTGTCTGAGTTACTAAAGTCACCGGAGAGTGTAGAAAGTATCTGTGTGCCAACCCAAAAGGGTACTTACTGATTTAGAAATATTAAGATGTGTATTTTGGAGTGTATTTGTGTGTTACTATTATATTGCCCCCTTCTTAAGAAGGCTTACTCAAACAAAATTAATTATTGTTTAATCAAGAAACCTTGTGTGTAAGAGTTTATTTGAATATTTGTCACTGTGAATCTCTGTGTAACTCCCCTACAGCTCCCAATGACCCCTGTAAGCCTGGCTGCTCAACACGCTACTAACCTGTGTAGTACAGACTTATTACAAAGGTTGGGTTCCTATTGTCAGGAGGTCAGGGTTGTTGTAGTACACCCAAAGGGTACTACATACAATCTTGGCTAACATTCCTCATATCTGATATCTATGTCCCAGCAACAGCTGCTCTTCTGGAACCTTTTCTGCCGCCATGAGGCGCACCACAGTTCCGCCACACGCTTTTATGTGCCGGATATGACGTTGGGGCCAGTATATACACAGGTGCTGAACCCTGAACTAGAGTTCCACCCTTTATCCCTAGCACTGTGGCGCTGAGGGACCGCAGAACTAAGGTGTACTAGCTACTCCAGGAGGGGCAGGTATGGAGGCCGGCAAGGAATCTGTGGGAGGAACGTCCATCAGAAAGAACATTACCGAAGGTAAGTAATTTGCTCTTCTAATGGATTCCTTCCCCCGCAGATTCCTCATCTATGATAGACCCCCAAAGCAGTAGAGTGACCTGGAGGGGGGAAGGTAACAAGGACACCACCTAAACCAGAAACAACTGAAGAACAGCCCTCCTGTATGTCCTGACCAGACATAGAATCCAAACAGTAATGCTTGACAAGCATCTGTAAGGAAGCCCACATGACTGTTTAACAAATATCCAGAACAGGCACTCCACGTTGCAGAGCCAAGGTGGTGGCCAACCCTCTGGTGGAGTGAGCCCCAAGACCCTCATGGACCTCCTTGCCAGACAGATTATAGCATTCCAAGATGCCGAGAATGATACATCAAGACAGGCACTGTTTCTTAACAGCCCTAGCAGCTCGGGCATCCATTTAACTAACGAAAGAGGATTTCAAACTTTCATTTCTGTTTCTAACAATTTTAATGTAAATGTTTAAAAAAACAAATATGAAAAATACACAGATATAAACACAATTAAAAAAATTACTTCACTAGCACTGAAACTGCATGATCTGAACAGCTAGTAACTCACATCAAATTCTAAAGACAAATACCACTTAAATGTGTAATATCCTCCAAATGGGATTTTTAAAAATAAATTATACAATCTGAAGCGATAAAAAATCATCCGCCTTTCTTCAAGAGTAGCACAGTGGCTAGGTGACAATATCCCCAAATAATTCTCAGTCCAGAATCTCCAGACATTGAATAGCATAGCAGAATATCAAATTAGGTCTCTGTACCAAAGATTACGTATGATTAATTAAATGCTAAATGTTCCCATTAAATAATATACACACCACAAATGACTACGAGCCGAAGCCCTTGAGTCTATTTTTCCATGTTTTTTAATGTATTCCATAAGGGAGGTCTGCTGAAACTATCAAAGTTCTCCAATTTACTTTTATTATGAATAGCTAAGTGGCCCTGTGACAATATATCAGACTAACTCCGAGTCCTGAACCACCAAATATTGAATAGCACAGCAAAATACAAAATATCTTATGAGATCTTTACGTCTAAGACCAAACTATACACTGAGAAGAATCTTATACGATCCAAAAATGACACCCACTGCAGCATATACACTCCATAAACAATGGGCTACTAGCCATGGTCCATTAGTCCTTTCTCTATGTTTAGAGACACAATCCGGTCTCTTTATATAGAACGCGTGTAGCCATGATTCTCCTTTAACTTCTGTTGGAGACACGGTTCGAGCTCACCCAACTTCAGGCGCCCAGAAGCACAGCAGCACACAGCAACAAAATGTGTGAGAGATAAGTAAGGATTCAGAAACCGCCATACTATGCAGTTAACATCGGCTAATTAGACCTAAGTATGTTAAGTAAAACCGAGTTCTCACTCAAGCCACTCCTATTGTAAATCATTTCTACAAGCAAGCATTGATGTTTATCATCACAACGAAAATATATCTAGCATAAGAAGCCTGCACCATTCATTCCTAGGACATACAGACTCACATGCCGAAACTGGTGTCTGGGGCAGCTATTGGTACTCTTGTTCAGAAGAGAATTGCCAGGCATTTCGGTGCTGGACTGCCCTTAGGCAGCACAAAGACTGATATGTAGTGGAATTTTCTCTTCTGTGAAAGGATGGTGAGCTAAAGACTCTGGTTGAGATTCTAACCCAGGATATAGGCCGGTAGTAGAGAAACCCCCTGAAACCGCCTTGTTTTTGCGAGACTGTTAACTCCACCAGCACCTCTTCGTGTACATCAGCACTAACACTTGGTAGACATGACAATGATTTTTTTTTCCAACAGGTGCTTACGGGATAAAATATGCAAAAGTGAAATTGGAAATTCTTTTAAAAGTTGAACTATGGAGACCCTCCATTTTTCCAACCACTAAATGGTGAGTGTAAACTGGTAACTGTGTAGAGAGTATCTGGAGCAAGAGATGTCCAACTGAGCACTTTTGAAACTGAATAGGATAAATGTTTAGGTCTGGTAAGGTGATCAATCCGGACCCTATCACAACACATTAGAGGCGCCTCATTGAAAGGGAAAGCCCCCAAGACTATATACAGATAACTTTTTTTATCTATGTCGTCATTCTAAATAAAGCTAGCTACAAGCATATTTTGGCACATCTGTTATTGAAGTTACAACAAATGAAACGTTGGTTCTTTGCAGGCAAGGGGGTGCCCAAAGAGAATTCGCTGTGAGGCAAAGAATGCAGAATATCTCTAGAATCTACAGACACACAAGAGAAGGATAAAAGCATAATTGGCAATTGCTTGACAGTATTAGGCTCCTGATGATTGTAGGGCACTTGTAAAGGCCAGATACAAGAAACATGTCATGTAGATTTTTCATCACCTTTGATTGCATATGTTTTTTGAAAAAATACCATTTAGAGGATATTAGACATGCAAGTGGTATTTGTCTGTAGAATTTATGATATAGGTTTGAGTAAGTAGGTGGTTGGGTCACGCACTTTTAGTGCCAGTGATGCAATTTTTCTAATTGTGTTTATATCCGTGTATTTTTCTTATTTGTGTTTTTTTTTATGACATTTACATTAAAATTGGTAGAAACAAAAATAAAAGTTTGAATCCTCATTGCTTATGAACCAATAGTTATACTCAGACCTAGTATGTGGATTTTGCATTTCAATGAGTCCCGGGGAAGGGCCTAGTCCGTAGAGACTACAAGGCTCATGGTTTCTCGCAGTTGCCCATTTGCATTTTTATACGAATTAAAAGCTGGTCATCAATCCTGTTCTTCCATGTCTGAGAGACATAGAACTTGAGGGCCTGCACCGGATCTAACCGATGGAACCGTTCCTCTATCTTGGAAGGGTGAGGCAGAGGCAATAAGACAAGTAGATAGATATTTTGAGAGGGATGGAAATAAGAGACCACCTTCAGAAGGAAAGAGGATCTAACTCTAAGCGTTGCCTTCTCCTTTGATAAAACCAAGTAGGGAGGATTAGCTCACTCTCCCGTCTAGTGGCAACCAGGAAAATCACCTCTACGGGTGATCATTCTGAATCCCACGCTGGAACAATAAACTGGCATCAGGGAAACACATTGGAAAGACCCCTAAGGAATTGAAAACAGCTGGGGATCTTGAAAAAGGAGCCCTGCTCCAAGGGTCCTCTCGAAAACTGAAATGGCACAGTACCAATTTGTAGGCCCGTCCGGCCCAAATTCAGATGTAATTTCAAAACAAAGGAAGTGGAGCAAGTAAAAGTGTCCAGATACCTCTCCCGGCACCAAGCCAAACACTTTCACCACTGGCCGGCATGAATGGACTTGGTGGCGGGTCTTCTAGCAGACAACAGTATGTCCCAAACGTCCTCCGACAAATCCCACTCCATATACCTCAGCCTTTCAGCAGCCAGTCATGGAGGTTTAGGCTGTGGAGGTTTGGTGCAGGACCCATCCACACCCTCCACCCTGAGTGGGAGAGGAGGTCCGTCCTCTGCAGAAGACGCCAGGGGAGCAGATGGCCATGTCCAACAACTCTGGGTACCATGTTCACTGGGCCCAATCCGGAGCGATCCAGATCCTCATGGCACCGAAAAGACATTCTCCTGAGAAACAGTGGAATGACAGGGATCCCCGGGAACAAATAGAGCCGGTTGAAGCCATATTCAACCGTCAAGGCATCCCATAGAACACCCTAATGAGGAAATTCCCAGGAGCAGAACCACTTGCACTTCCTGTTTACACTGAAAGCAAAGAGGTCCTCCTGGGGAGTAACCCAGAAGGAGAAAATCTCCTCCAGAACTTCCTGGAAGAGCTCCCACTCGTAGAAGGTTGTAGAATGCCTGCCCAGAGCATTCGCTAGAGTCGTCTACTTGCCGGGAAGATGACCGCTGTCAGAGACCTGCTGTTCTCCAGAGCCGCATTGCTTCTCTGCCCAGTGGCAAGGAGCCCACACTACCAGTCTTGTTGCAGTAATGCATGGCTACAATATTTTCTGCCAGGACCAGTACCATTTTGCCCTTCACAGAGGGGAGGAAAGAGACCAGGGCCAGCTTGAGCGCCCACAGCTCCAGCAGATTGATGTGTTCCCGGCACTCCGATGGGGACCACAGTCTGCTCACCGTCAGATCTTGTAGTGGAGAACCCCAGCCCTTCAGGCAAGCATCAGTGACTAGAGTCACTTGTGGCCAGGGTTGATGGAAAAGAGACCCCTTCAGGAGGTTGCCCTTCACAGACCACTCTAGTAGGTGTCTGGACACTCTGAGACCAGAAGGTGGTCTGAAGTCTGTCCCTGAAACAGATCATTGAGCGCTCAGGAGCCACTAAAGCGACCTTATGTGTAGATCGGCCTCTGGTACCACCAAGATGCACAATGCCATAAGACCCAGCAAGCACAGAAAATCTGAGGCTGGAACTGTAGTCTGAGGTTGGAAAGCTCTGGTGGGAAACCCTGACCCAGGCAAGTGTCCAACACTGCCCGATAAATCGGAGGGACTGGGACGGTGAAACCTTTGACTTCTTGAACTTCATGGAGAAGCCCAAGTTGCGCAACAGGCTGCACGCCTGGTACAAATGTGGCAACGCTAGAGCTGGTGAGCGGGCTCTGAGGAGCCAATCGTCCAGGTAGGGAAAGACATTAATTCCTTCCCTCCCGGGGTGAGCCGCCACCACTTCTAGTATCTTGGTGAAAACCCTAGGAGCTGAAGAAAGACAGAAATGGAGGACTTTGAACTGGTAGTGACAGTTCCCTACTTTGAATGTCAGGAACTTCCTTTGCTTCGTTGATAGCCATGTGGAAGTAAGCATCCAGGAGATATAGGGAAACAAGCCGGTCATTCATGTCCAGGGCCTGGAGGATCTGGATTATTGAACGTGTCCTTGCGCAAGTAAGTTTTGGAGCCAAAGATCCAGGATAGGTCTCAGACTTCAGTCCTTCTTTTGTACCAGAAATTGGAGTACCAGCCCCTGCCTCGTTCCGAGCAGGCTACCATCTATATGGACCAGATTGCCAGAAGTGGACTGATTTCCTCCAGCAGGAGAGGTTCTGGAGGAAAAAGTTGGTGACAAGGGGGGTGATCTGAAGGTCAAGAGGCAAAACGGAGGCAGTATCCCTGCTGGACGACCTCGCATCCGAAGTGGTATTTCTCCATTCCTCGCCAAACTGTGATATTCTGCTCCCACAGGGGATGAATGGCAGAAATCCGCTTCACAGAAGTTTTGTACCAGAGGGGTTGCAGAGGACACTGAGGAGGAAGTGACTCCTCTAGGCGCAATGTGTCCCTAACCCCTGTAGGGACAGCATTGTCCTTGCCTGCCTGAGGAAATCTGGCCTCTAACCCTCTGGGCAGAATAGGCAAAGGGACGAAACCCCCTGCCCGCCAGGCGCAGTTGCTGCGCTGCCAGCCCCAATGATTTGGGTGTTGTCTTAGAGGCCTGGAACTTCTGGACGACTCGTTAGTCTTGGTGCCAAACAAGTTCACGCCATCTAAGGGCATGTCCAGGAGCATCTCCTGGACGTGAGTAGCGAACAAGGACCTCATCAGCCAAGAAAAAAAAAAAAATAACACCTTAAGACGGTTCCTGTAGCCATAGTCCAAGCAACAGTCTGCTGTGTCCAGGCTAGACTGCAAAATATGACAGGAGGCATCCTTGCAGTCTTTAATAATGGCCTGAAAGCAGTCCTGCATCTCTCCTTCCGGCATGTGCTCCGCCACCTCAGTTATCACGGACCAAAGGATGAATAAGAATTTGACCAGGGCACAAGAGGCGTTGATGCACCAGAGGCCAAGGCTTGTGAAGCTGAAAATCGTCCTGCCCCACACGTAACCGAGGGCAACAACGAAAATGCTGTGGTCTTGAGGTTTGCCATAGCGGCCTGCACTACCAACCTCTCTGGAGAAGCATGGGCAGAGACAAATAAGGGGTCCAAAGATGCTGGTCTGTGCTTGATGGCCAGGTTACAGTGCACTGTGAGGACAGCTGTCAGTATGGCCCACAGTTCCACCAAGGAAAGGTCTCTTTCTTGGGACTCTAATCTAAAATGTCACACAGGTCATACTGCACCTTAAGCAACAAGGATGCAGACAGTCCAAGGGGTCAACCACCTTCGCCATCACATGCTGAAAAGCAGCATGTGGCTCACCAGGAGTGCCAGCAGGCATTAAGTCGACCTCTAGCAAGGAATCTAGGCCACTTGCCTCCAGCAAGTCAGCTGCCAGGTCCACCAAGTCACCCGGTTTCCCGTAAAACTTCTCTGGGAAGTCTCACCTTCCTGGGATGCAAGAGTTACAGTCTGAAAGGGACATCACCCTCCTCATAATAATTGTCCTCCAAATGTGACATATATGCTTATCTTGTGAGTGGAAGGACCTCCCTATCGACTCAGCTTTGTACAACGTCCTATCATCGCGGGATCTTTTTTCTTGGTTTTTTTTTTTTTACAGTGGATTTATTTAGTCGAAAAAACTAATTTAATTTTTGGGGAGGTTAAAAAAATTATATAAATTGGGTGTGGGTGTACGGGATTATAAAAAAAATTTAAAGGGGATGGGGGTAACCCCCCCCAAAAATAAAAATGCAGTGATTTTTTTCGAGAAAAAAATCCACGCTAAAAAAACAGCGAAAAAACATCCCGCGATGTAATGACATGGAACCGTCAGCTCATGCTGGCCCTGTTGGTCCGGGACCGTTTTCAGGGGAAATGACGACCGAAGATGGAACAATGGGCCCCTTCCTTGTGATCTCGTCATGCTGCACTGCAATCTCCCTGCTGGCTCCTCCAAGCGTGGAGGGATCCACCAGCTCGGCCAAAACCATTGGCGCTGGGACCGAAGCAGACACTGTGGACATTGCGGCCATAGATGCCTTGGCAAAGATATCAAACCTCTTTAAACTGAAAGCCTCCCATTCCTCTGGTGAAGAGGATTTGGCTGGAACAGATACGTGTGAGGCCTCTTCCTCCTGACATTCTAAGGTGCGGTGATTGCCCTTCGATGACGAGTGATGCCATGAAGAACCGGCAGGCAACGTCGACCTCTAGCGGAGCAAACAGAGCACTCAGAAAAAAGGAAGAAGTCACGACACCTCTATATATACTGGCCCGACACGTCCAATTTAGGGCACTTAGAGGCATCAGGCAGTACTGACTCAGAGCTGTACTGCACCCTCCTGACGGCGGAAAGAGTTTCCAAAGAGCAGCTGGCGCTGGGAGACAGATAACACTGATGAGGGATCTCTGAGAGGAAGGCGTCCATTAGAAAGTGAGCTTTTTAGAAATGTTCTTCGAGAATGAGGTATGAGAAAGGCTGTTTGGATGATGGGTAGCATACAGGTGTTGTTGGCCCTTTGACATTCTCAAGGTGTTGGTTGAGAACTGCCCTACTGAAAAGTAGGAATTCTCAAGATGGCCATTCATCAAGGGGTATATATCTGGTAAGCAGTGCTTTAATGGTGCACTTGGTTAATGAGATAGCATGACTGTCACGGTTGAAGGCCTACACAAATAACCAACCAAGAACATGCCCTTTGTGGGGGCTCATTGGATTTCAAGGGTGATGAGATCAGAAACAGAGCATTAGGACATCTAGTGTAATGAGTCCTAGTTTGGTGCAAGGATGTAATAGTGTAAGCATGCTCAAATTTCAGAGGTATAAGAAAACATGGATTTCCTCAAAATAACAGTAAATTTACTGGCAATGAAGGATTTTTTTAAAAACAAACTGAAAACAGGTGGTGAATACCATGTGAAGACGGCTTTTAATTTGGACTAAACTGCAGAAACCACCAAATGCAGTAAACTGCATGCAGAAGGAAACTGCAGTGCACACATAATATATTGTCTTAGCTGTGTGACACTGTCATCAAGACAGCTCTCTATGCTATAAAGTTTGCCCACATGAGCAGATTCCTATGCTGTATATATTTTTGGCCATAGCAGTTTCTGATGCTACATACGATGCCCGTTATCAGTTGTCTCAAATGATACCTCTCATATCTCATCTTCTTTCTATAAATGCCCCATTTTGGGATACATTCTCTCTCCGATACTTTTCTCCAACCCAATTCTTGCTCTAAAGTCTCACTCCCTACTTATCCTATTAAATCAATTCCTGATACCATTTTCACATCTTGGCTTTGTACGGTTAAATGCTCCTTTGAGTCAAGATGTTCTTAAAACATGGTGAGGTGCTCAATCTTTTCAGAATCTGTCCTCAACTCTCTGGAAAGGACTAGCTATCCTCCTGTTACTGTTGCCTCAGCGTGCATCAGTTCAACCTTCCCAGCACTAATCCAAACACAATTTGTTGTAGGAATGTCAATCTGGCTTCCGTCCTTAGTTTAGCACTTTGAAAGTGACCCTTCATGGATTGGATGATGCTTTGTGTATTTTGGACAGCGGTGCGGCTGGTTCGCTCATCCTCATGGGCCTATCTGCAGAGTTCAAAATTGTTGACCACAAGGTTCCGAGTATCATCTTATCCTCCCACATTGGCATCGATGTCTCTGTCCTGGTTCGATTCTCCCCATTTCTGTTTCATTGTTTCATCCAAGCTGCACAACTTTCAAATGATCTATCAGGTCAGCTCTATTGTCCATGCCATGTAGTGTTTATCAGAGTGAAATCCTTCCAACTATATCACTTAACATCAATACGGAAACCTTGGGAGATCTGGTTCCTGGGTCGGGCCTTAAAGTCCACCAGTACGCAGACAACAACCAGGTTTATCATAGGGTGACAGCTCCGGCTAATATCCTTTGCCAATGGCACTGCCTCAGTGCCATACAGGACTGGAGGTCTCTTGCTCGTCTTGAACAAACGTTGCCTCGTAAAGCAGAGTTACTTCTGGAGTCTGTAAAATCCTTGGGCTTTACTCTCAACACAAATCTGAACTTTAAAGTTTTTTATTTCTCATCCGTCTCAATCTTGTGCATTTCAGTTCTCTTCTTCAGAAGTTTAACTTTGTATTCCTCCCTTAGATTTTCATACTGCCATCCGAGCTCTCGTTATATCTTGCTTGGATGCAAATGTTTTAACAAGCCTTCAAGCCTTACCTTTGGGCCCCTTAAGGACTGTGTTGAATTCTGCTGCATATTTGGTTTCAGGTGTAGAAATATTCTCGCATACTACGCTTTCATTAATCTGTTTTCACTGGCTCCCAATTCACTGTAGATCACTTTTCATGAGCTGCTGAATGATTTACAAGGCCAGGGTTCTCAGACAACGAGCCTGCCTTGCAGCAAAACTGCATATTTCCAAAGGGTTGAGGTTCACTCAGGGCACTGACATTTTAAGATTGACCAAATCCCAACAAGCCCTTTTCTCAGCTCACACTCTTAAATGTGTGAGAAACCTCAAAGTGTTTCACCCGCTAGTCCATATGGATCTGTCATCCAGGTGGCCAGGACACAGCCATCGCTACTGGATCCAGTTCCTGGGGGTGGACCAGTGCGGGAGGATCACCTGGATGGGGGGTCTTCAGGGAGTGGAAGTGGGACACCGGAGGGTGAGACGCAGTATCCCCTTCCTTATGACACCTTTTCCCCATCCTACCAGGTAGGCTATATAGAAACTCAACCACCCCCCTTTCCGACACGAACACCTTCTCACGTACAGGTCATCGTGAGTGACAACAGACTAACACCAGAGCCCAACACATGGGCCAGGCAGAGTCAGGCTATTACTGATAACTAAAACACACCTGATTCCCATTACACTTCCCCACAAGGATAAAAAGCGGAGCACGAAAGCACACTTTGAGCAAGGCCCAACGCACAAGGAAGAAGCTATCGTGAGAGGCCAGTTTGAACCGAGGAGAAAGGCAACAAGATCTGGAGAGGACGAAAGGGGGGAATTACCAATGGCCAATTCAACCCAGAACCGCGACTTTCCAAGAAGCCTCAAGGAAAATAAACGTAAGACCGGGAATTGCAGCTGGTGATTGGTGGGCCGTGTGTCAACGGTACAAAGGACCCCCCCGCACCAATAGCCAGGGCAAGGAGACGCGATTGCCACTGTGATACCGTCCTTGACTCCAACGGCAAAGAAATGCTGATGAGTTCAGCACAGCCGGTGAGTTGGAGAAAATGATAGCAGACCGGACTGTTTTATGCCCAAGGTTGCAAGCGGCAACATTGCGTGAAGGAGAGCTTGAATATAATTGAACTATGTGAGAATAAGAATAGTACCAGATACAGAGTGGTCCGGCGCTTGTGGGTGCTCACTCAAAGGTCTCTGTTTGGGATTCCCCCCCCCGCCTCTGTCTGAGCGGAAAAGAATTGGTGAACTGTAAAATCGAAGTGGTTCTGCAGCGGGCTGCGTCCAATCCCGCGCACACTCAAAAGTCTTTGATTGTTTGCAAGCTGAAGTTGGTCTGAGCCTGGCAGAGGGGGACTAATTGTAAAGACAGGGTCTTAGCCCAGAAGAGGGGGATCCTGGGTGAACAGTAACACACCTGAGAAAATTGCGGTAGCAAATGTGAACCTGACTGAGAGATGCTTACATATTGAAGTTGGTCTGAACTCGACCGAGTGAGGCCAACGGTGAAGGAAGCATCACAGCCCGGCTGAGGGGGGGGGTCCTGGACGAAGAGTAAATCGACTTACGAAAAGATTGAGAAAGGAATTTTTCTATATTTGTTTTTGGGACATCAGGCCTTCTAAAGTCGAGAGACTTTGCATTAAAGAGACTTGGGCACAGAAGGCCTTGATGTTGGTGAAAGGAACTGGACCTCGTGCCAGAGGAGCCCTGGAGTGTGCTGTGCTCAAGTGACCCACCTTGTCCCATGCTAAAAACGTGGGGAAGGGAGGTCCCGGCCTACATATGATATTTTATTTATATCGCACTCATGCACAAGTGTTTCAGAGTTCGACCAGACAAAGGGAAGGGAACAAGGGTGAGAAAAAACGATCTTACTAGGCCCAGTGACATTGAGAACGCTCAAGTACTTGGAAAAGGGACAAGGGGGAAAGTGCATGGAAGCGGGGAGAAGTGGAAAGTGCGGAACAGAGGAGAGAACGGAATAAATAAAGGCGATAAGCAGTGGTTGTGCAGCCAGCAAGTGGCAAGTGCTAGATTAGTCAGATAGGGTATATCTGATAAGTGCAGAAGAAAAGTGGGAGGGGGACTGTATGGGTACAGATACAGACCCCAGTGCAAGGGGTGGCCCGGAGGCAGTGCAGGAGGGTGGCATGGTTAGCAGGTAACTGGGCCTGAATGACAGAGGGTGGCCAGGTGCACAGTGCCGAGAGAGAAAACAGATCAGCAGGGGTGAAGAGAGGCAAAGGCGGAAGCGAAAAGGAAGGTCTTGAGGTGCTTCGGGACCGGAGATGGTTCTCCTCAAGTTTCAAGGTGGCTGGGAGGCTGTTCCAAAGGGAGCCTCCAGCCGAAGGCAGATCTACCCACCGCTCGTTTCCTTGTAAAATGACTGACCCTGAGGGAGTTAGAAGTAGAGGAGCGAAGGGCTCGAGAGGGGAGGTATTTACAGAGGGATAGGTGAAGGCAATTTAGACCCAGGCCCCAGAAAGCCTTGTGGACAATGCAGAGGGTTTTAAATTTAATCCTCGTGTCCACTGGGAGCCAGTGAAGGGATTTCAGAGCAGGAGAGATACAATCCCAGTGCTTGAGCCCAAGCACAAGTCTTGCAGTCCTGTTCTGGATTAGTTGTAAAGGGCAGAGAGAAGGAGGCAGGTAGATTTAGAAAGAGGCTGTTACAGTAGTCCAACCTAGAGAGAACCGGAGCTTGGGAGACAGTGGGGAAGGAGAGGAAAGGCGGATTACCTCTAAGGAGGTGCAGTAAAGTTTGACTTTTTAGAGATGTGTGCGGAGAAGGAAAGTGTGGAGTCAAAGATGACCCCGAGGTTATTACCCTCGCAGGTAGGGGTAGGAGGGCCAAGTGAGGCCGGCCAGAGAGTGAGGGGAAAGGATGGTGAAGGTGTACCAATGAGGAGGACCTCAGTCTTGTTAGGATTTAGACAAAGATCGTTGGCGGCACACCAATTTTGAATGGCGATGATGCAATCAGAGATGAGGGAAGGAGAGGAGGTGGCTGAAGGAAGCCTGAAAATGAGTTGGGTGTCATCAGCATAGCACTGGAAGTTTGCTCTGAGAGGCCAGTGTATTATGGTGAAATGGAAAGATCCTGTAGTCTAGCCAAACACAGTCCAGGAAGTGTAGCAAAGCAGTAAGGCTTAGACTCAGGCGGGTTGCGAGTGGTCCAAGGCTACAATGAGAGACACACAGCACTCCAATAATTCCAGTTGGAGTGAAGAGTAAAAAAAACATTTATTGACCTTTAAGATACACTTCAAACCATTGAAAACTACAGGTAAGTATTGTCACACAACTACTATCATATACATATATAAATATATACATTCACCATTGGGGGCTCTACTAATAAAACACCAACACTTTATCTTAGTTAACAATTATGCAATACTTGCCTTCCTGAATAAGATGAAGATTCACAAAGTTCCAAGGATGCCTTAGAAACGGTGACAGTAGCAGCAAGGTGACCCAGGAGGGAGCTGGTCAGTCCACCGGGTGGGCCCGGAACACTTCACTCCATGCCTGCTGGGCCTTCTGAACAGGGGCCGGGTCAGGTTGTTCCCGCTAGTCTAAGGGTCGAAGCACCAACGAGGGCCTTCTTGAAATCAGGAAGGAGAAGCAGTGCTTCACTGGGGCTTGGTTGAAGGTGATGCTGGTCAGCTACAACGGTCATCCTCAGGTCTTAAGTGGGCTGCACTTCTTCATAGGGGGGGTGGGGTCTTAGCTCCAACTATGATGCTTTGATCCAGGATTCACCACCAGGTCCACCAGATCCAACTGAACCATTCAAACTGGCAGGGGCTATCCAATCATGGAAAGCCACTGGCCACCCATTCTGAGCAACAGCATACACAATGCGGCTCAGAAGTGGACTGAGTCCAGACAGACCCAGCCCTCACATCTGCCCACAAACGCAGCCTGCCATTTTTCCCGGGAATGCAGAGGCTTTGCCCAGGAAAGGGCTATCCATATATGGCAATTCCAGACCATAGAGGTCAGGAAAAAGGCCAAAGTACAAAATGGCCAAAGACAAATTAGAAATGTCATGGCACGGCCACTTTGGAGTGTATGGTACTTTATATGGTGTTATGCTGTAAAATGCACACAAAAAAGTGCACAGGTAAAAAGTGAAAAACATGGCAGAAAAAGATCCCCTGCAAATAGCCCATCCTGGACAAATTGCAATTGTAAGGACAAAATTACAAAAGAAAAAAAGTAACCACACTGTACTTTAAGGTGAATGTGAGCAGTTTTAAAAATAGAAGAAATCCACTAAGGGAGACAAAAACTCAGTACTGATAGTCTTAGGAATTGCCCCGTTTTCCCACACAAGTGAGCAAAAAGCAAAATTTCTGTTGGGCCTGCAAGCAATAGCAAAAAGATAAAGTGCCAAATAGTAGTCTATGGGAAGATAGCAGCTAAAAGAAACCTTTCCTTGCCTCCTTCAACATGACTCCTACCCTATACTATTTGAATTTCGGGAAGCTCGCACAGTTCATCTGTTCTCTTTTGCCAATTCATAAACTTTGTTTCTTTTGGCTTCCACTAATATTTCCATAACTATTTTATTTTAGTCAAACCCAGGAGTAAAACATATTTGCACTCCCCCAGGAAGCACAAACAATCCTTGACAATGCCCAGCGGTGGGGAGGGTGTCAAGCTTCTGAATGGCCACTGTGGTTGACATTCAGCCACCAATCCGCTGCAAATATTTTATTGTACTTTTACAGTGTATCAATGAACAGGTTGTGGGTCTCCAGCCCAGGCAGTCTGCACCAATGTGTGCGCACAAGAGGTTCTGGGTAACATTGGAAATCAGATTTTTGTGTTAAAGGAGCAAAGATCAAATAAAGCATCTAATCGTTATCGAAAAGATATCAGATTTCGCAAGCTCCCATTTATGAATCTAGTCAGTAGGCACACACCCTCTCTCCGGGAGCCAATACAGTCATTTACAACTTGAACCTAGTTCAGAGTAAGCATAGAAGCATAATGAAGGCCGGGTGCAATAGCAAAATCAGGGCTGGGAGGCGGTTAAAGATGCCAAGATTATTGATTTAGCTGTATTCCACAAACTGCCAAGCAGCAGTTATTGCTTTTAATAAGCGGCCAGCAAGCCAGAAAGCACAAACTATCCGATTTGACAGACAAAATATTTTTGCAAGTAGGAGGACGAGGTTGGCAGGGTTGAAGGCAAAATGTATGATTTGGCAAACACTCCCCATCAATGCTGATAAAGGATGATACAAATATTTGTGTAAAAACATTATAGTGGAGCACCTACAGTAGTAAAGTGGCACTGGTTCTACGGCTCAATGGTATGTGCAGTTAATCTGCCCTAATGATCAAGCTACTGGATAGGGAGGCTTTCTGCAGTTAGGGGAGAAAGAGATGTAACCCCACTGTATGGGATAGCTCTCCCATTTTACACCAGCCACCCACCAACCAACCAGACCAAATGATTGTCATGGTAGCTTTCCTGTGCCATTAAGGCACTCTTTTATTGGGGTTTTGGTGCATCCGCTGACATCAGTAATCTCTATTACATCTACCCACCAATCTATCAAGCGATTTCAGTGCATTAGCCCGCCAATTCCCCCTGCCATCTCCTCTATGGATAGAAACTCCTAGTCGGCCCCGCACTACAACTAAACTAGTAGTCATCTGAATCATACAGTTTAAATAGGCATATCATGACCGGTATACCTCCTTCGTCTCCTTCAGGCAGCATGGGCTGTGGGCAGCGTAAGGGTACAGGAGTAAGACTAGAACGCAGCATTGGCTTACCGCTTCTGGTCATCCTCATTACTGCATCCATCTTTGTCGTCTCAGTAATATACAAGGGAGGGGGGTCACGTAAAAAAAAACTTCTTGGACATGAAACCCCAGGAATTCTCTATCAACATCACACTAAGCCATAGAAGAATGTTGCAAAGGTACATGGTTATCATTAAGAATTACAGCTGAAGGATTATTCGGATTCAGTATTGTTATGTCTCCATGGAGTTTGTCCTCCCCTATGTGGTCCTTCCGCCGGGTCAGAGTCAGGTAGCTTCTGCCTTTCCCTGGCCATGTAAGAGAAGCTTTCCTCAAGGGAATCAGTGACTATGTTGCTAGATTCGTCACAGCAGGCTATACTTTTCAGGAGGAATGCGAGCTAGCACAGAAACATTCCAAACAACAACAATACTGTGGGACCAAAACAACCAACCATGGTTCTAAAGAAATAGGATGATTTAATTAAACTAAAAATACAAACACAAAGGAGAAATTACTCACCGTAATGATCAGGATAGATATCCATTATCCGGCTATGCTGTTCGGAAACTTTGACAGGGGGCGTAATGGACCTCGACTCGATCGTCGAATGGTCTTCGCTTGGCTCTCAATCGTCGGCATCGGAAGTGACATCAGGCATCGTATATATAGCACGTCACTATGCCCCATGCATCAGTTCCTCCCCTCCTCCCCTGAGTATGAAGGCTGCAGAAGGAAAAACCACAGGAGGCGGCTAATCAGTCGGTAAAAAACATAACAAGGATACACCTAAAGGGCGAATTCCCTCCCCCCTTCCCCCCAGGACAATGAAGAAAATCTTTTTTTTTTGTTGTTCATTTTTCATTTTTTTTTGGAATAAGACAAACTGTCATCCAGAAGCCATCCCCAGAGGTATTCTTGTTTGGAAAGAATTGACAAGCCACAGAACTCTGCGGGGAAGGATGTGAGGGTCGATGAGGAATCTGTGGGATAAGAATCCATAGAAAGATCATTACAGCGAGTAATTTCTCCTTCACTGGATTGCTTTTCTCCCACAGATTCCTTATCTTGATAGAATCCCCAAGCAGTTAGACTAACGGAGGAGGGCAGAAGTTGTAAACAAGTAGATCCTAAATAACCGCCCTACCAAACCATGCAAAGTTGCCCGTCCAACATCCAAGGCATAGTGCTTGGTAAATGTATGTAAGGAAGACCAAGGGCTGCTCGGCCTATATCCCCAATAGGTTCCCCTCTCTGGAGGGCTGTAGAGGCTGAAACCCCTCTGGTTGAGTTGGCCCTCATGCCCGCTGGAAGCACTCTGCCTGCCAATTGGTAACACGATGATATGCACAAAATAATCCAACATGACAGGGTTTGTTTAGTAATGGCAAGACCTTTTCTAGACAAAGAATGGGCCACGGACAACTGGTTTGACTTCCGTAACTCGGAAGTGCAAGCAACATAGAAACACTCTCTTGGGATCAAGGCGTTGGAACCGCTCTTCCTCTTTCGAGGGATGTGGAGTAGGGTAAAAGACAAGCAAATCAATAGACTAGGACAGATGAAACTCTGAAACCACCTTAGAAAGGAATCCGGGTCTGACTTTAAGAGACTTTCTCATGAAAGAACTTTAGAAAGGGAGGTTTCCTGTCAGATGTGATCGCAATCAAGACGACTGTTCTTAAGGGATAACAGTCGCAAAGAACATGAGTGCACAGGCTCAAACGGAGACACCATTAAGTAGGTCAAAACCAGATGAAGATCCCAATCTGGGACAACAAACAGGGTTGGCGGAAACTTGTTGAGAAGGCCCTTCAGGAAATGGGCCATGACCGGGATAGTAAAGAAGGAACCTTGGTCTGGTAACCTCTTGAACACAGAAAGGGCTGCCAAATACCCTTTGACTCTGGCAACCTGAAGGCCTGAAGAGGCCAGTCACAGAAGGAACTCCATCACTGTGGTGGAGGGGCAAGAGATGAGGTCAGTCTCGCGTTCTATGCACCATGCCTCAAATCATCTCCACCTGCACACATACAGAGATCTTGTAGAAAGTCTGCGTGCAGTCAGCAACTCCTCAAGCACCACCTCTGAGAGGTCCTAGTCATACCTTATCCTCTCAAAAGCCACTCATGTAGGTTGAGGAATCCGGGGTCTGGTGGCGCACTCAAACCTCTGGCTGGGTTAGGAGATCCAGACTCTGAGGCAACTGGTAGGGTGGACAGATGGTCAGATCCAGGAGATAGGAGTACCACGTTCTCCTCACCCAATCCGGGGGGATCAAGATCATGGTCACTCGAAATCTCTTCAACCTCCTGAGAACCCAAGGGATGACGGGAATCAGGGGGAAGGCGCAATGAAGAGGGACGATCCAATCCACCAGAAACGCATAGCCAGTGCGCCGTTCACTGGGAATCCCACAAGCAAAACTGTTTGCACTTCCTGTTTGACTCTGTGGCACAGTTCCCACTTGTGTGAGACCGTGCTCTGCCTGCTCAGAGCATCCGCCAGATGAACTGCCGAGACCGAGATTAGGTTCTCTCGTAACCAGAACCACAGCTGAATTGACTCTGTGCAGAGGGGAAGGGAGTGCACACCACCCTGCTTGTTGAGGCAGTGCATGACCACTGTGTTGTCCATCAGAGAGTGGACATGCTTCACTCAGAGACGGGACAAAAGCCCTCAGGGCTAACCTAATGGCCCGCAACTTCAGCCTGTTGATGTGCCACCTGGTTTTTGATGGAGACCAGAAGCCGCTCACCTGCAAATGCTCACAGTGGGCGCCCCAACCCTTCACGGTGCATCAAGGAGGCCTTAAGGGTTCCCCTGCCAAGAGATTGCTGCATGTGTTCCACCAGCCGAGTTCGCGGACTACCTGGCTGGACACTGAAATGCAGCACATGAGCTATCTCCCAGATTCTGAGACCACTGGTCTCTCAGGAGCCACTGGGGGGGTGGGGGGGAGGAAGGGGTCTCATACACATCCTGGCCTCGGGCACTAGAAAGACCCAAGAGGCGGAGGAAAAGCCTTCTCTACCCGGGTGTCTAGGACTGCTCCGAAAAACTGGAGCCGCTGGACTGGTGTCAAATGGAACTTCGTCAAGTTGAGGGAGAAGCCCAGCCTGTGCAGTAGCAAGCAGGTCGTCAAGATGAGAGAAAACCTGCCCCGCCGACATCCCTCGGATCAGCCAGTCGTCCAAGTACAGAAGCACATGGACCCCAGATCTCCTGAGGTGAGCCACGACTACCGCCATGAGCTTCCCACAGAGGTCAACCCAAAGGGAAACACTTTGAACTGATAGTGCTTGCCCCTATGAGGAACGTTAAGAACCTCCTGCGCTTTTGGTGTGTCGGCACATGGAAATAAGCGTTCTGTAGGTCCATTGATACTAGCCTGTCCTGAAGTTCGAGAGCGTGGAGATCTTCTCTCAACGTCACCACCCTGAATTTGTCTTTCCTCAGGAACTTGTTCAAGGCCCTGAGGTCCAAAATGGGACGGAGACGCCTTCCCTTCTTGGGCACCAGAAAATATCAGGAATACCCACCCGACCCTCTCTGATAAGGGGTACCTCTTCCACGGCACCCTTCGTTAACGGGACTCAGTTCTTCCTGGAGCTCATATTCTGGTCGGATTGGGGGAAGCAGTGTCTGTCTGGAGGCCTCTTTAGAAAAGGCAAACAAAAACCCAGCTGAATCAACTGCATAGCCCATGCATCAGAGGTTATGTCCTGCAAATGGGGCAACTGCCCTGCCAACCGTCGACCAACCAGTGCATCGGGGGAGGGGAAAATCAAAGTGGCTTAGAGGGCGCAGCTGTCCCTGCCGCTGTTACTTCTTGTTGGCCTCTAGAGGCCACTTGCCCCTTCCCGGGACGCGAGAAGCGCCTCTGCCCCTGCCTGGCTTGCGGGAGCTGCGCCTTCCTGCCATAGGGTACGTACCGTGTATAGCCTCTGCCGCTGGAGGCAAGACTGAAGGGAGGCTTGGTTGGCTGTGCCGCTAGGCCCAATGATATAGCAGCCAACTTGGATTCCTTAGATTTCTCCAAGGATTTGTCCGCTTTCTGACTGAAAAGCATGTCTCCTTCAAAGGGCATGTTCAGCAGCCTGTTCTGAACATTTGGAGGGAAGCCAGAAGTTTTCAGTTAGGCTTGACATCTCATTACTACTGTTGAACCCATTGCTCTGCTAACGCAGTGCGCTACATCCAGGACGTTTGCAATGACTGTTTGGCTGCCTCCTTCCCATCCTCCACCAGCTGTAAAAATCCGTCCCACAGGGCACCCTCAGGGACGTATTGAGCAGCATGTTCAACAGCCATCCATAAGCCAAAGGAGTACTTGGCGAATACACATGTTTGTGGCTTTGAGCGCCATGCTGACAGAGGTGAACACCTTTCTGGCCAATGCATCTGTTTTCTTTCCCTCTCTGTTTGTAGGCAGAATGGAAGTGGATGTCACTGGTCTTGTGGCAATAGTGGCAAGCCTGTATAACCAACCTTTCTGGGGAAGGCTGTGTGGCGAGGAAAGGAGGGTCTCCTTTAGCCGACCTAAACTTCCCTGTAAATTTGCCATTCACAGGGGGAATAGTACAAGGTTGGGGACATAAGGAGGCTAAAGGGTCTGCAATGGCTGGGTTGAATGGCATGTTATGCTCAACTGTAGGACCCTCATCCAAAATGTCAGTGAGCTCATACCCCTGAAGAGGTGAGTCTTCAACCCAAGGACGTCAACAACCCTGTGAACCAGATCCCTGAACTTGATATTAGCATAGGCATATGGCTAGTTTTGTAACTCAAGGTCTGGGGAAGTATCCAGACCACTGGCGTCTTTTAGACCCTGAGCTAGGGCCAATAAATCTGCCTGGTTCTTGAAAATAAAAGTCGACGCTGCCGGCTCCCGTTTAAACGCAGTCGACTGGCTCATCAATGCCAAATATGGATTGCATCGAGTCGAAGAAACCTGATCTCAAGCACAAATGAACCGCTGCCGACTGTTGGCGCAGAGGGCTTGAGAATAGGTTTAGAAGCTGGAGCTTTCGATGCCCAAGGTTCTTTAGCCACCGAGGGACACTCGGATGACCGATGGGAGTTGTGGCCCTCCGGCGACTTATGCCTGGTAGGCATGACGCCCAAAGGCGTTTTCAACATCGACAGTGTTGACTGAGTGGCTGGCAGCACCGAGAGTCGCTTTTGCCACCAAAGCTCTAGGGTCGTGGGCTGGAGCCACACCTACAGCAGCTTGTTGCCTAAACATTTTAAACATGGACGTTTTAAAGCTTTCCCACTCTTCCTGAATGGTCGGCCCTGCCAAGGGCTTAACTCATTCCAACGACAAGCTAGACTTGTGTCGATGGCGGTGGTGCCGCTTCTTCCACGAGGAAGACGACGAGGAATGGCTCCTGGAGTGGGACCGTTTTAGTCTTCTTGCAATGTCGTTCCTTCCCCTTGTCAGGGGTGGGCTCCTCAGTCTCGGCCTCAGAGGACCAGATGAGGGACCTAACCAGAGATTTGGCGGCCGGTCGGCCCAAAGCCAGTTTCCCAGTGCTCTCACATAGGGATTTCGGCTGCATCTTTGCACACAACGCACAGGCCTATGTGTCGGGACCAACTCCTAGGAACCACAGACACATCGTGGGTGTCGGTAACAGACGTTTTGGCCTTGCAATCGCAGCAGCGCTTCAAGCCCAAAACCCTTAGACGGCATTATGTCAAGGTTCTCTGAAAAAAAACGTACAACTAGGTAAAAAAAAAAGTCAATTAAACTCCAGTCGTGTTCCCGATGTAGCGTGCAAGTGCGTGAAAAGAAAAAAAAGAACTGGAGCATGGGGCGTAGTGACGTGATATATATATATATGATACATTACTCACCGTAATCGTATTTCTGATGCTTGTACCAGCTTAGATTCACATGCTGTGCATAGGCCGACATCTAGTGGAAGCTGCGGAGTATTAGTTTTTTTTTATCTCGAAAAGGGACGTTGACAGGGCGTGCCAGTTATACTATGCCTAGTGTGACATCCACTGTACCCATGATCCCTCCCATGTCAGGATCCCTCAGATGGTTATTTTTCTGACATGAGGTAGCATGAGGTGTAGCGTGAGCATATTTGTATCCAAGTAGATACTTTTCAGACAAGCTCATAAGCATCCATGCGCCTGCTCTCCGAGGGGAGGAAGGGTGGGTCGCATGTGAATCCAAGCAGATACAAGCATCAGAAATACGATTACAGTGAGCAATGTAACCCTTCTGAGGCTTGTGGAATCTGCTTAGATCACATGCTGTGTATAGATTAGCGAGCAGTGGAAGGCGGCAGTGGGATGTGAGAAGGTTCATGAGCGAATAAATGTCTTAGAACCGCTTGTCCCACTTGTGAATTTGTCTTGGAATGGGTGTCAATGCAGTAGTTCTGAGTGAAAGTATGTACAGAGCTCCAAGTAACTGCCTTGCAAATACTGTCTAAGGGGACATTTGCAATGAAAGCCAGAGTGGCTCCAGTACCTCTTGTGGAGTGAGCCCTGGGCGTAAAAGGCAGTGTTTTATCTGATAGGGAATAGCACAGTTGGATACATCTGATTATCCACCTAGAGATGGCATTTTTAGAAATGCGGTCACCTTCTCTGCCTAGCGCAATGGAGACAAACAATTGATCTGTTTTTCTTAGCAGTCTGGTCTTGTCTACATAGTAGAGGACCGCTCTCCTCACATCTAGTGTGTGGAGTTTTACCTCAGCTGAGCAGTTGGGTTCCTGGAAGAAAGCCGGTAGCTCAATTGACTGGTTTACATGAAATTTGGAGATGAATTCAGGTGATAACCTAGGGTGAGTACGTAAAACCAGCTTGTCTTTGTGTACAACAAAGAAAGGATCCTGCACTGACAATGCTTGGATTTCACTAACCCTTCTTATGGAAGTGATAGCTACTGAGAAGGCAGATTTATAAGTCAGGCGTTTGAGACTAGACTTGTGCATAGGCCCGAAAGGGGGTCCCATGAGCTTAGCGAGTACCACATTGAGGTCCAAATCTGGCGGCGGGTTAGAAATTGGAGGGTGGAGTCTCTTTACCCCTTACATAAATGCTTTGATGACCGCTACTTTCCACCACGAGACCTTATTATGAGAGGTCGTGTAGGCTGATAAAGCCGCCAGGTGGACTTTTAGTGAGTTAAATACTAACCATGCATCTAGCAAATGGAGCACATAAGTTAGAATGTGGGATTGAGTACATTATATGGGGTTCATCTGTTTAGTCTGGCACCAAATTATAAATCTCCTCCATTTGTCAAAGTAACAGTGCCTAGTGCTTGGTTTTCTTGATTCTTTCAAGTTATCCATGCATCTCTGTGGCAGGTTGAGATGTCCGAACTCTGACCTCAGGAGCCATGCTGCCAAGTTTATTGAGCTCAGCTGCGGGTGCACGGTTAGTCCCTTGTGCTGGGTGAGTAGGTTGTACTGGCACGGGAGTTTGAGGGGAATCGCACATAGCCAGTTTGCGCAGATGTGGATACCATGGTTGTCTGGCCCACATAGGAGCAACTAGGATAAGCGTCATCGGTTCCTTGTGTATCTTGTTCACCACCTTCCTCATGAGAGGTGTTGGGGGGGGGGGGAGCATAAGCAAATTTCCCTGACCAGTTCATCCATAGGGCATTCCCCTTGGAGCCTGGCTGGGGGAACATGGACGCGAAGTCTGGGCACTGACTGTTTTTGCATGTGGCGAATAAGTCTATAGTTGGGAAACCCCATTGAGTGAAGAGGTATTGTACGACTCCTTCGTGTAGACGCCACTCGTTTTCCTCTGGTAGGGGATCTCTGCTCAACGAGTCTGCTAGAGAGTTGAGTTCCCCTGGAACATGTTGTGACCACAGGAACATCTTCCGTTTGAGTGCCTATCTTCAAATTTGCTGTGGAAGTCTGGACAGATTTGGAGAATGTGTACCCCCCTGTTTGTTGATCTAACACATCGCTGTAGTGCTGTCTGTTCGGATCTGCACAGATAGGTTTGTTAAATGGGGTTGGAATGCCTGAAAGGCTTTGAATACTGCCAGAAGTTCCAGCAGATTGATGTGGTTCTGAGCTACAGTGTGAGACCACAGACCCTAAGCTGTGTGTTGAAGGTAGTGAGCCCCCCCCCCCCACGCTGCCAGTGAGGCTTCTGTCATTACAACCGCCTGTACCTCTGGATCGTAGAAAGGTTTCCCCTTCGTTAGATTTTCTCTTGTCCACCAGCGAAGATTTCTTACAAGTGTTGGCGAAAGGACCACTAGATCGGCCCACTGACCACTTGCCTGAGACCACTGTTTTGCCAACCACTCCTGCATGGGTCGCATGCATAGGCGCGCGTGAGGAACCAGGTAAATGCAAGATGCCATCATGCCTATTAAATGCATAGCTTTGCGCACCCTTATCTGGCGGGAGGCCTGATAATGCGGTATTTGCAGTAACACATTTTTTACTCTTTCCTCTGATGGAAAGACCAACCCATCCTCTGTGTTAAGATAGCTCGTAGGAACTGTTTTGAAGTGCTTGGCACTAGGCTTGACATTTTCTCGTTGATGGTGGAGAAGCCCAATTGAAAGAGGAGGTTGATTGTTCTCTGAATGTTTTGTCTGCAAATCAGGGATGATTCCCCTGTCCAGGTAAGGGTACACTGGGATTGCCTCCCTGCGCAGGTGCGCTGCCACCACCGCCAGTACCTTTGTGAATACCCTTGGAGCAGATGCTATTCCGAAGGGCAGCACTTTGAATTGGTAGTGCTGGTTCGCCATCTTGAAACGTAAGAATCTTCTGTGCACTGGGAACATTGAAATATGAAAATAGGCATCTTTCATATCCAGTGTTGCCATGTAATCCCCTTTTTTAGTAGGTGGATTACCTCTTGTAGCGTAGTCATGCAGAACTTTTGTGGCTTGACATTTGTTTGCAGGGCGCAAATCTAATACTGGGCGCATTGTTCGATCTTTCTTTGGCACAAGGAAGTAGGTTGAATAAATACCCATGTTCACCTGGTTGGCCGGGACAACCTCAATAGCGTCCTTTGGAATGGGTCTTTTGTCGTGGTAGGTGGTTCTGGGGTTGCTGGAGGAGCTCTATGCAGTATCCGCCTGTTACAGTGGACAGTACCCATCTGTCTGTGGTGATTCCCTCCCATGCGTGGGTGAAGCTGGAAATGCGCCCTCCTACTGGAGAGGCATGGGAGGGCACCTGAAGCGGATAGTCACTGCTTTTGAGGTGGAGTGCCACCTCGGGAGGAGTTGGCTCTACCGCGTCCACGGGACCTGCGCGCTCCTCTTGGGTAATACTGGAAGGACTGACCCGGATCGTTTCCCCAGGCAGTATATTGGGTTTGGCTAGAAGTGGAACCCCTCTGAGAATTTTGGCTGCGTAAGCAACGAAAGTTCCTGTTTCATCTCTGGCCAGTAGGTTTATTGGTGATTTGGCCCAGAGACCTGAGAGTCTCATTCTTCTTTGGACATTTTGAAGGCGTCTTCGACAGCCTTGCCAAAGAGCACATTGGGCTCAACGGGCATGTTGATAAGGGTAGCTTGCGTCTCTGGTTTAAAACCGGATTGGCGCAACCAAGCGTGACGCTTGATAATAGTGCACCCCGCTATTATTCTGCCTGTGTTGTCCGCGGCGTCAAGATTGGTTTTTAATAAGCACCCTGACACTGCCCTGCCTTCTGCTACGACCTGGGCAAGCTGAGAGTTAAGTGGTTCGGGGGCCGATGACAGGAAGGCAGAGACCTTATCCCATTTGTGGCAGTTGAACTGGCCAACAGGGTAGAATTGTTAGCAATCCTAGTCTGGAATGCTGCAGAGGAGGCGACCTTTCTTCCCATCGTGTAAAGTCTCTTGCTTTCCTTGTCAGGCGGGGCCTCAGAGGAAGCTAGGGGAGTACCAGCCCTTTTTCTAGTTGTTGTAACAACCAATGAATCAGGCTTTAATTGCCCTCTGATATACAATGGGTCAGAAGGGGCAGGTCTAAACAGTTTCTCTATACAGGGTTTACTGACCGCGGAAGATTAGGGGTCTCCAGCGATGGCTGTATTTTTCCGCTGAATGGACTTGAGTGGGATAAAATGCGTAACAGCTTTCTTAACCCCAAGGATTTCTTCTACAAATTCCTTATCTTGTTGTACCCCCCGAGTTTCTATATGAAAATGCTCTGCCGCCTTGACTGACACTGCATTTAGAAGGGGTTGGTGGTCAATAGGTGAGTCTATGACCGGGGGATCTTGATCAACAGGTGAGTCTATGGGATACATATTTGCCTCTCGGTTAACCTCAGGGTCTTCATCATCCCCATAATAAGGGTCTGCTGCATCATCCCCGTAATAAGGGTCTGCTGCCTCTTGAATAGAGTGGTCTTCCTTGTCGGAGTCCAGGTCATAGAGATCAATGACTGTGCTCTGCACTGGAATCTCGATGCAAGCTCTCTTAGCAAGGGGTTCAGCAGTTTGAGCAGGGATCTGCGACCCAGAGGGAGCTGTAGTGGGGGGAGTGGAATGGTAACTCTGAAAATATGCAGGGTACTTTTCATAAAAGTTTGCCATGAAGGGCATCCTCCTCATGACCCTGTCTATATCCTGGGCCGACCATTGTGCCGAACTAGGGATGACCAATGGCTGGGAAGGGAGCCCTAAATCTTCAGCTGTTGGAGGAAGTAATACAGGTTCTTTTGGTCTAGCCTCCTGAGATTTTTCTTTATGTGGGGTGGCCCTAGCCTCCTCAGATCTCTCCTTATGAGGGGGTTTATCCCTATGAGGGGTCTCTTAGGACTTTTTCTTGGGCTCTTTCTCCCTACTTTGGTTCTCTGGAGCATGTTTCTCAGACTGCTTGGGCCTAGTACCCGACTTGACGCAGAACATCGAATTTCGGGTGCGGTCTGAACCGGAGCCTTGTCTGCGGACGATCGGCCCTCAGAGTTTTTCACGCAACGTCTGTACCGTCCTTTGATGGTCGGGACCTGTCATGCGGCGATCTTGAACGATAGTGCCCAGAGGACAGTTTCCACAGACCTTTCCCTGGACGTCTTGCGCTGCGGTCCACTCAACAAGTGTGTCGAGTCTCTGCCTCGGGTTGTGTGCTTAGTGGTGGATGAAGTGATGGCGCTTCCGGTGCCGGGTGTTGTCCCCATAACAAGGCCACCGGCCTGTTTTCCGCGGTCAGGGGCCTGCGCTTAGGTAGCAGAAGCCTCCCCATCACCTTCGCCGTCAGAAACAGCGGCGTTGCTGCCATCACTGAAAGCACCTTCTACTTCCATGGCCTGGAGTTGCCTGGCGTAGCGGGCCCAGCGTTTGGTAGATCAGTCCTTTAAAGTCTTGGGCTTGAAGATCCTACACGCTCGACAAGAACCTTCGACGTGGTCTCTCGGGAGACACAGGTTACAGACTAGGTGTTTATCAACCCAGGGAAATTTCCTTTTTTCATTTGGGGCAGAATTTAAAGGGGGTCTTGTCCATAAAAAATAGATGTGGCAGCTAGGCGAATGTAGTGCAAGAAAAGGGGGAGACACATTCTATAATGATCTCCCCCATCTCTCCCTACTGATTGGGCCGAAGCCCGTAGCGGCCTTCCAAAGCTGAAACGGATCCGTCGCTGAAGTCTTTCGATGGTGGTTTTCCTGTCCTTCACCGGCGTCTATGTCGATAGTCAGTGAGGAACTATCTGTAATTAGGTAAACGTAAAATGCTATCAGCCGAAAGTAGAACTCTGCTATAAGCGTCCGTCTAGCAGGCCGGAAAAAACAATCTGAGGGACCTCGACGCGCGAGGGATCATGGGTACAGTAGATGTCACACTAGGGATAGTATTACTGGCACGCCCGGTCGATGTCCGTTTGAGTTTAGAACACAACTGTAATACTCTGCAGCTTCCACTAGATGTCAGCCTATGCACAGCATGTGATCTAAGCAGATTCCACAAGCCTCAGAAATGTATTTTCTCTCTCTCTCTGACTCTCTCTCTGACTCTCTCTGACTCTCTCTCTGACTCTCTCTCTCTGACTCTCTCTCTCTGACTCTCTCTCTGCCGATGATCGAGAGCAAGACGGATCGAAGGCCAAGTCAATGTCCACTACGCACCCTGTCGAAAAGTTTCTGACCAGCACAGCTGGATGATGGATATCAAGATAAGGAACCTGCGGGAGATATCAATTCATTGAAACAGACACTATAACCCAACCCTCTAAAACAGGGCACAGAATATGCAGACTTTATAATGAACGGGGCATATTGGGTCAAAAGACAGGAGCGCACCGGCAAGATCAGCAGCAATGGCAATGAAGCAGTCTTTTAAAAAGGTAGATAGTGGGGTCTTACTATTCACTAGGCACCTTTAAGGAAGAGCACTGGGACAGAACCACTTCAAATAGTTTCCATGCTTGCTCTTGTGACTCGACACAGCATGACTCTTTTCTTCCATTTGAGTCAGTGTCGAGTTGGTTTCAAGAACGATTGAGACAATGGCATCCAATGGTTTGAGTCACATCAAGGCAGGCAGATCTACGGCTTCTTCTGGATTGTGTTGGTGCTATGATAGATCAGGACTATGGCTTCAGTGGGTCACATCAAGACAGGCGAATTAATGCCTTCCACTGGGTCGACTCGGCATCAAGACAGTTCAAAGACGGATCGAAAAGCAGTGAGTGACAAAGTTGCTTAGAAGAGCTTGAAAAGCGATTCAACACGGTTTGAGCTGAATTGAAAAGAAGATCGAAGTGGGCAAAAAGGTGTTAATAGCTGGTTCTCAAATTCTGATTGCTGGAGGACCACCAACCAGGATCTCCAGGTTTTTTGTTCTGTGCTTCCCAGACAGCAATGGGTTTAGACAGCAGCATTTGCAGGGTATGTCACCTCAAGTGAGCAGGTTCCAGGGTACCAGCGGTCTCAGCTTGCAGCAGGCATTTTCCAGCCCAAAGTCATCCCAAATATTCCTCTGGAATGATTGAGGTTTAAGGCCTGCCCTTTTCTTGGATGTCTTTGCTTTCACCTCTATGGAAGAGTAAGTTGGAGCAGACTGTCCATCCAAAAAATTTCCAGTTGAAATCCGTTTCAATAGCCGAAAGATAATTCAACAGAAGGAGTGGTTGGACCCACTTTGCTACAGCAGATTTGTTCCCTTCAAGTCTTCAATTCCTGGATGCTGTTTTAGAGTCCTATGCCTGGTGATATCAGTGCCAACATGCTTTGTCAGCAGGAGGCGAGATTGGTGGAACCCCTGACCTGTTGGAAAGTACTCTCCTTCGCCCCCTTCTCTTCTCGGCCTACATCGAAGAGCCCATGTTAAATACCAGCCTGGTGTGAGCTTTCCCATTATCCTGACAGGGAAAATATTTTTTATTTTACTAGACAATAGAACACACTACTAGTGTGCAAGAAACATTTTGAAAGCCCTCAGGCCTGGAGAAGCTCAATACAAACCGATCTGGCAAATGGAGGAACGTAGCATGTTTTAGGCACAATGCAAATGCCTTGCACACAACCAAATTGTGAGGAGTTCTCTCTTTACCCGAATCTGGATTAGGGAAGAACATTGATGAGAAAGTCCATTGTGCAGAAAGGAAGGCGGAGTCCTCAGAACCAGCTAAGAAAGCTAGCCCACCTCAATGTTCAGTTCCCCTTTTAAGTGAGCATTAGGTAGAATTGTCATTTCTGTGCCAATTCCCTTTAACCTTAGAGACCCCCAGCTCTTTTGTTGGACTCAGGGCTTTTTAACTTTAACTCCTGAGTGAGTGAGACTTTTTTCTCATTCCCTCATGTGTTTTTCTGATGAGGATTCTTATCTTTCTTACTGTTTAATGGCGTCTAGTAAACTCCATAGGCATCTGTTTTTTTTTGCATTGTGGGACTGAAAAGTCCCTTGGACTTCTCTTAATGTTTAACTACATTTTCTTGGGTAAACTACTGTTCCCAAGAATAGTAAAATGGCTCCTGTCTTACTTACCTTTTTCTTTTGTGGGTCCAGCACACACTACCCTATGTGGAGTGCTGGGGGGTTACATAGTAACTCCTTTATTCCACTTCTCATGTAACATTAGGTTACATTAACTAAATTGAATGGCAGGGGGCAGTGGTTTCTTTTTTACTACCGTGTGCCATGTTATCTGCAGGCTGATTTCTCAGCTGCAGTACAGCATCCAAGGTTGACCGTTTGCTCAAAATAGCCCCCCCATCATCTTTTTTCACCATTTCTTGTTAGTTAGTTCCTTCTGGGCTTTTACTCTGTTTGAATCTGGTTTGAGTCCGTTGTACATTTTGCCTTTAGCGGGTTTCCGCTCTGAATCCCCCACAGACTCCAGTGTGCGTGTGTGGAAAGGCATGAAGTGAGGGAGGGTCCCTGAAACTTCCCTGTCCTTTGTTTCAGGGTGTGCCCGAGTGAAACCAGTTCTGACTGGACAGCTGGCTGTCCACGGCGACAGACACTTTGCTGGGTATTGACAGCCTAGGGCTGTGAATGAATGGGAACTTGCTTAGAAGGTGAGGTTTTTGGGATTAGAGGCAGAGTCGACCACTGGAGGACAACATCCGACGAAGATGTGAAGAGACACCAGGAGCACCCTCCTGGACAGCAAAGTGCCCGGTGAAGCCCTGCAGCTCTGCTGACCCCATTTTCGTTTCGACTGGGAAAACCTGTACAGCATGACTTCCTCCCTTGGGCTGGTTGGACCAACTAGCCTTGAGACAAGCTTCAGTTTTGCGCAACCCCTGACTTGCTATGATTTCCCCAGGCTGCAGAATCCCAATGCCCAGGGACCCCTGACCATCATTGAGGGCATTGTCTTCAGAAGTGCGAATCCGACCAACACTTCGTGGGCATTCAGAGGACCCTACAGAAGCAGGAAATCTATCTAGAGTCCCCACTCCAGAGTCCAGGACCAAGGGATCAAGTAACTTCTAACCGTCGTTCTTTTCGCACTGAGAAAAATGTGTCAAAACCACAAAAGGCAGCTGAATCAAGGAGAATCCACTGTTGCCGGAGAAGCTTGTCAGACGTCCGCCTTTCGTATCCACGAGCAAGGACCAGGAACTAGGGTTTGCTACACTGCAACAATAAGGCATCCAGCTGGAACAAATTCTTCATTTCACAGTTACTGTGGGGTTTGGGGCACATCTACCTTTTGCCAATTGTGGTGCTTCCTAGCTGGGGGGAGGGAGGGAGTACTATTTTACCCTCTTGAGTTGATCTCAACTCACTTGCACTGGCCTTCCAGCTTGTGCTTCTTCAAGGTGGCTCCTCTGGAGCGTCTGATTTTCTATTTGAACTACTGACTTTTGAAAAACATTCTCTAAGAGAGCATCAGAACTTTGAACTAGCCCATTGACTTTGGCTGTCCCTAAAGGCCCCCTTCTGAACCTATTGGCTTTGGCAGTGCATGTTTCCTTACAGGTTTTAATAGTTTAACAGTAGTATTGCTGGGATAAAAGACTGCCTACATCCCTCTGGGAGAATCTAACTGTTTTTATAAGTACAAAGAACGTTCTGATCTAACTATACATTTTCCCTCCTTATAACTCAACATTGCAATGGTGATCACAAATAAGTGTTATTACTGACCTCAAATGACGTCACTCAATGTGCTCGAATATGCATAACATATGAAAAGTTACTCACCTGCTTTATTGCTCTTGTTGAAATTGAATCCTAACTTTGGGATTAATGTTACTATTAGTTGCTGCTTTTTAAAGATTGTCTAATAATCCTTGTATAAATAAATATTTATACTACAACTTTAAGTGTGTGTTTACTTGGATACCTGTATTTACTGATTTCATTGTACAGCTCTACAGTTCACATTACCCCTCTTAAGATGAGCCTGGCTGCTCAGTCACTTTACCAACTTGTGTAGTGAAGGCCTATATTAAAAGGTGGGTTTACCTCATACCAAGAGATAGGTCTTAAGTCCCACACCAGTTGGACTCTACAAATTCTTACCCAACTTTGAGTCATCACTGGGAAGACAGACATACCATGTGCAATGTCCATCACTGATCTGTGGAGTTAGGGCAGACTTGGGCCCTCCTTGTTTGTTCAGATAGAATGAGCATACTGGCCCCTGTAATGTTAAATGTTAAAGTTATTTGTACCGCACACTGTCACCAACAGAGTTGGTCCCCATGCGCTCTGGCGGACCTGCAAATGAGAAGGTGGGATGGGTTTATAGGTGAAGCAGGAGTAGGATAGTGAGAGGAGTGGTGTTCTGTTGGCAGCTTCAACTTGGTATACACCAGGTGCTGAGCTTCGGTGAGAGTATTGGATCGATGTCAGTCCTCGTGTGTTGTTGGTGTTGCTTATGTGTTGTTGCGGTGTTGTGAAGTGCGTGCGGGTTGTTGTGAAAGAGATGGTTGTGTGAGATTTTGAGTGACATAAGTCTGCAGAAATGCTGAGTTTTTTGTTAGTCGGTTGTATGAAGGTTAACAGAAGTTCAGAAATCTGTCCAAGTGTGGCACTCGCCAATCCTCCCAATTTTATCCAGGTGGGCAAATGGGCTACGCCTGGCAGGGTTTTGGTTTGTGTGGGGCGCTCCCTGTGCTGCTCTAACGCGCTTTGTAAGTGTTATGATTGCTTCTCGCCGTTCTATTCTAGCCAGCTCTGTAGGAGTTCTAATGCCGATGGATTGATTAATGTGGGTTGTGTGGCTATTCTCCTCCTTGGGTGCTGGGCTGGTGTGGCGGACTCCTCTCTAATTTCTATCTAAATGTGTCTGCCTTGAGCTTCAGAATATTGATACAACAATCCATGACTTGGGGAAACCCATGAATCTTGTACATGGTCCTTGCCTACTGTTGACTTCCCAACACGTAAGGGAGAGTATTGAGGTGGGTCTCCCTCTGTTTTTTATGGTAGAAAAGCAGTGAAGTTGGCAACAACAAAAAAATAAGCGAAATTGCCATTCAGCAAAATAATGTGAGGAATGCTCATAGATCCACGTCATCTAGAACAGCTCCACCAGGACGGACCAAATGAATGCTGAAAGGACCCCAGCCACATTTTCCTTCTTTGCAATTGCAAAAAAGCAACAACTGAAAAAAAGTAAGATCTACTGTATTTATCGTTAGCAAATTATGAATTCCAGCATGTCAACATATATGCAGTGCATTGGGTTTGCATATAAATGCTGTTCCATACCATGTTCTAGTCTCGTTATCTCCCCTTTGCCCCCTGGGAACATTTCCAATACATTTAGAGGAAAGGGGACAGGATGTAGGAGTACCATAACTAATTAATACTTTTTTTCTTTTTTAAATAAATCGCTGTACATGTTGAGTACAGCTCATCTGGGAACATATCAGTAATACATGAGTTGGGGGAGCCTGTTTGTATAGTTTTACTTCGCAAACATGTTAATCAAGCCAACACTGTGTGCCTTTTGAAGCATCTCATCGATGCTGGTTTCCAGTCATTCTATTGAAAAAGTTTCCATCCAAACTTTTTCTATCGAAAGTTTTGCAACAAATTTTCTTCCATTGAATGTATGTGTGTGGGATAAAGGGTTAATTTTGTTTGAGATGAGGTTCTAAAGGTAAAAAAAAAGGGGTTTGGGGATAACCCCCACAAAAGAATCACTAAAAATGCATTCAACAGAAAACAATTTGTTACAAAACTTTTGATGCATTTTCATTTAATTGTAAAGTTTTTGATGGAAAGACCATAAACCATGGATGCCTGCGATGGGACTCCTTGAAATGGCACCAACAGTTCAGTTTATAGTTACAGGCACTAGAAATGACATGAGCAGTGACCTAATGTCAATGAGGGGCAAAACAAGGGATTAGAACCCTTATGATCGTTGACTATTTCTCCATCGTGAACAAAATCCTGTTACAGGCGGACATGATTTGTAAGCAGGCCCCATCACAAAACTGGAATGATACATAAGAATAATGATAAGCAGAAAAATGATGTTGAGATAAAATATAGAATCAGTTCATATTCTCCAAGCTTAATAAAAAAAATGTACTGCCTTGCATAGTTTGTGGCTTTAGTTGTGCATGATAATGAGCCAATTGGGTACAAGGGGAACTGTCAATATGAAGTTGGCACAGTTCTTGACATCAATCCCAAAACCAAATGTAGAAAGGTTTAAGTTATTAACCTGTAACTGTTGCTCCAGCATGGGTCTGGTTTGGATTCACATGCTCATGAAGTTTCTCTTTCACTTTAAAACTGTATTTCTCCTCTAAACCAATCACTGTCCTCTGTCATACAGTAATCTCCCTAAGCTCCACCGCTGGTAGTCATCTTCAGATTTGGTAAGCACGTAAAGTGGCAGTATGAAACAAGAAGAGCCACAGAGGGGAAGGAGGGAGGGCTTGCATGTGAATCCATGCCAGACCCATGCTGGAGAACTATAGTTACAGGTAAGTAACTTAAACCTTCTCCAGTATGGTGTCTGGCATGGATACACATGCTTATGAATAACGATTACACAGCAGTACATATACACAACCATGAGAGGTGGCAAGGATCAACAGAAGCAATGACACTCACCTCTGGAATAGACTCACCTCAAACAGGTTGCGTAGCACTGCTTGGCCGACTCGGGATTCCTCCCTGGAATCTCTGTCAATGCATTAGAACCTTGTGAAGGTGTGCATGGACCTCCACGTAGCAGCCCTGCATATGTCGAGCAGGGGCACACCAGAGCGAAATACTGTTGTTGCTGCGATGGCTCTGGTGAAGTGGGCTCTTGGCCGGCCTGAAAGGGGTCTGTTAGCCAGTCGATGACAGTGCATGATGCAGCCGGAGAGACACCTGAAGATGGAAGTCTTCGATAAGGCCTTTCCTTGATTCACAGGTCCAAAATTGATGAACAGTTGAGTAGTCGTCCGAAAAATCTTAGTGCGTGCCGCGTAAAACTTCAAGGCATGAGCAACATCCCGCCAATACAAGGCCCTTTTACGGGTGACGATGGATTCGGGAAGAAGACGGGTAACACCAAATGCTCGTTGAGGTGAACTCCAATGGTACCTTCGGCATAAAGGTGGGGTGTGTACGCAGTACCACATTCGAAGAGTGGAAGGACAAGTATGGCTGTTTGCACGACAGGGCCTGGCCCTCCCTGACCCGCCTGGCCGAGATGATCACCACGAGGAACGCGGTCTTCCACGATAGAAACTTGAGCAAGCCTGCTGCATTGGCTCAATGGGCGCCCCCCATGAGCTTAGTCAAGACTACATTGAGCTCCCAAGCCGGGGTAGGAGCCTTCACCAGCGGAAAAGTCCTGAAGAGACCCTTGAGGAACTCCGTGACGAGTCTGTGCAACCAGAGAGAAGGCCTAGCCGGTGCCCTGGTAGAACGGGAAATGGTGGCCAGATGCACCTTGATTGAGGCATGAGCCAGTCCAGCCTCGGCCAAGGAAAGCAGGTATGGTAGGAGCTGGGGGGATGTGACACGCAGAGGGTTAATCTTCTGAGTCGGGCACCACTGAGAAATGCTTCCATTTATGACCGTAGCAAGTCAACGTTGAAGAGGCCCTGACCTTGGTGAGGAGGTCCTTACACTCTGCAGGTAAAACAATGTCCAAACTGTAGGGCTGTAGGAGCCAGACCCGGAGATTCAGCTATGCTGGGTCGTGGTGCAGAATCGCTCCTCCCTCTCTGGACAGGAGGTCGGGAAGTAGTGGCAGCTTCATGGATGGAACCACCGACAGACGTAGCAGATCTGGATACCAAATTTGCCACTGCCGCGCCTGAGCGACTAGTATCATCTTGCAGTGACACTGTCGGAGTGTGCTGATCACTCGTAGCAGAAACAGAAACAGAGGAAAACCGTATAGAAACAGTCCTTCCCACGGGAACGAGAATGCATCCCCCATGCTTTGTCGCTGTGGGAACCTGCTGGTGAAATTCTGACACTTGGAATTCGTCACTGTCGAGAAGAGATCCATCTTGGGTTGACCTCATTCGAGGAACAGAAGATCCACCTGGTACTGGTAAAGCTCCCACTGGTGGCAAGAACTCAGGTCCCTGCTGAGCGAGTCTGCGATGGTGTTCTTAGTGCCAGCCAGGTGAAATGGGACGAGGAACATGTCCTGACGAATGGTCCAGTGCCACAGATCCTGGGCCCTCTGTAGAGTGCTGGAGGGCGTGTCCCCCCTTGTTTCCTGTTGAAGAACATGGTGGTGGTGTTGTCCGTGAAGTTCCTAACCACCTTGCCCCTCATCAATGGCAGGAAAGACATTAGGGCCCAGAAGATGGCCCGCAGCACCAGGACGTGAAGGGTCTTTTCTTCTGGTAGCCAGAGTCCTCTGGCGTGCAACTGTCCGGTTTACGTTCCCCAACCTTCCAAGGAAGCATCCATGGTGACTGTCTACGGGTAAGGAGGGACTTGGAACGGAGCCCCCTGCGCAAGATGAGAGCGTACCCGCCACCACCATCGCTCGTTGGAACTCCTCATTGGAGGGGGATTTTGTCCGTCCAGGATCACGAGACTTGCAGTCATCTTGCATCCAGAAACCCCTGGAGAGGCCTCATCTGTAGTCTGCAAAGGCAGACAAGGTTAATGCCGGAAGACATCATGCCCAACAGTGACTTGACCGCCCACACCGTAGCCGACTGTGCTGACGGCAGGCGCTGCACCTTCCCTAGGATGGCTACCACCCCCTTTTCTGATGGAGCCGCCAGGCACGCCACTGTGTCGAGTTGTGCCCCCAGAAACAGAGTGTTCTGCAATGGCTCCAAGCAGGACTTTGGAAAATGTATGGAGAATCCCAGATCCATCAGCAGACACATGGTCCTTGCCGTGCGCTGGCTTGCCAGAGCATGGGAGTGGGACCGAATCAACCAATCGTCCAGGTATGGGTAAACGTGGATGCCCTCGAGACGAAGATGCGCTGCCACCAGAGCCAAATACTTTCTGTAGATCCTCAGGCCAAAGGGAAGTGCCTTGAACAGATAGTGCCGTCCCTGGACTACGAACTGCAGGAACTTGCAGTGCTTCCGATGGATGAGGATGTGGAGGTACGCATCCTCCAGGTCCAGTGACACCAGGAAGTCGCCTTCCTCAAGTTGGCAGAGCATGTGCTGCAACGTGATCATCCTGAACTTCAGATATTTGTTGAGGCTTAGCAGGTACGGGATCGGCCTCCACCGTCCCGTCTTCTTTCGGACCAGAAAGTATCTGGAGTACACTCAGGAGCCCTGTAGGTGCTGGGAAACTAGTTCTATTGCCCCCTTTTTTAGCATGGCTTGGACCTCCTGCAGCAGCTGCGCCACAGGCTCCTCTTGACGAGCTACAGGAGGGTGGTGGGGGATACAGGGAGACCTGCGTTGGAACTTCAAGGTGTGCCCTTGTTCGAAAGCGTCCAGCACACATCAGCCAGTGGCGATTGTCTTCCACGCTCTGACGAACTTAATCGCTGGCGTCCCACTGGGGTGCACAAGTGGGGGCTTGAGTCCACGGCCGGTTCAGAACTGCTTAGGCATCGGGGCCGTGCGGCGCTGGCGTATGCCTGGGAGTGGCCTCTATATGCCCCCTGCATCATGGAACGGAACAGCTGCTGCTAAGGGGTGGTGTATCCCTTGGAGGATCTGCTAGATGTTCTCCTTGAGGAACGAAAGGACGACCGACGTTGCTTCAGGGTGCCCAGCAAACGTGCCATCTCTGTGTCAGTCTTTAGTTGAAGAGACTCGTCGACCGCCTTGCCAAAAAAGTTCTCTCCGTCAAATGGAATGTCCAACACCTTAGACTGAACATCCCGCGTGAAGGTGGTGGCTTTCAACCATCCCTGCTGACTAAGAGACACTCAGTTTCCCATCCCATAAGTTTCCCATCTGACGAAAACCAGTGTCTGCCGTGTCCACCGCCACTGTGATGGCCTGGTCCGAGGCTACTTCCCCCTCCTGGAACAACTCAAGAGCTTCTGCCTTCTTGTCATCAGGTAGGAAGTCAAGAATCGAGCCCAGTTTATACCAGTTCTCCAAGTCATAGCGTGACAAAATAGCCAGAGCACTAGCAGCTTTAATGGTAATGGCAGCCGTATAGATAATCCTCTTCCCCATTGCATCCAGTTTCTTCCCCTCCTGGTACGGGGGGTACCATGGATGAGGATGACGGATTTGCTGAGCCTTTCCTGGCCACGGCCATGACCACAGAGTCAGGTGAAGTCTGGGACCTCAGGCACTTGGGGGCCGAGTCCAGAACACTCTATTTCTTCTCAAGCCTGTCTCGCTTGGGTGGGATTTGGATTCTTCAACAACGCCAGGCCTTCATCTCAGATATCATCCAACAAAGGAACGGATATGATGGTCCTTGGACTTCTCACCACTGATAAAGGAACCCTTTCTTTTTCGTCTCCTCCGGTACCAGCTGAAAAGGTTTGGAGGCCCTGGGCATCATCGAATGGAAGGAGCTGACCTCATCCAGTGGTGAAGCCCAGTGCAGGTAATCAGCGCCTGCTGGCTCTCCGTGCACTGGCACAAAGTCATCGGCGTCGGTGTCTAGAGCCGTAGCCATCTCCGTGCCCATGGCAGGATCTCCTGTGGGGTCAAAGACAGAGGCATAGGGGGTATCGGGTGGCGCCTTGGATCAGCAGAGTCCTTCGACTTGTGTTTGTGCTTAGAGGGACTTCCGAGAACCGGTCTTGGAGGACTTCCAGATAGAGCAGACCTGGCTTGGGCGGCAGCCTTTGCTAAATTTCTGTTACCAGCGTGTGCAGCATGGTCAGAATGTCCAACGAATGTCCAACGAAACGTCCCTGGGTTGAGGTGTAGAAAGGATGAGAGGTGGAGGCTTTGGGCTGTTACGCCTCTGCAGGAAAGGTAGGCGATAGGGTTCACTCCGTGGCAACCCACTTTCCAACAAGGGTCCTTGGCCCCCTTTGTGGTCTGAATTGTAGCCCTTGGGTAAGTCATTACCCTTATTGGAGCTAATATGAATGCGCCTGGCACACTTCATTCAGCTTCTAGATCCGTACCCCTCCTAGGGGTCGTCATTCTTACTCACCCCATGTTCCTTGAGTCTTTTGGGGGGAAAGGGGCTGCTGTCCCCTTTCCGGAGGGCTTCGCTGCAGCCTTGGCAGTAACCTCCCACCATGCCGGCAAGGACACGCGTGGTGTAGTAGCCGCTGTGATTGGAGTTCGTCGGCAAGGTCGTCGAGGGGGCCGTCTACGTGGCAACAGCTGTCGTGGTCGAGGTGGTCGTCGATGATGGTGTTGTCTTGGCTGGTTGAGACGTTGATGGTGGTAGAGAAGGGCCCACCTTGGATTTCTCCTTCGTCGCCTTATCCACTGATGTTAAGTGGAGTTTCGAAAGGGTGAAGGATTTTCCAAAGTGCGTGACTCCAGTTGGTAGGCTCACAGTGGATCTGGTAGGTGATGGCGACCTCGCCCCTCCTGAGCTGAGGCCCGCAACAGCGGTGAACCTAGTGGGATCCGTAGCCTGCAGCCTTGCCTTCTTTTGGACCCCCATCATGCAGGGCGTCCTCAAAGGACCTCAACCTCTTATCCGAGGGAGTTTTTCGTGGGACTGGCCTGCCCTGGGGGGAAGCTTGACCATGCCCAGAGGCCGAGTCAGAGGCCTTACCCAATTTTAACCAATGCCGCCAGCCTGCTGTAGCTTGCCTTTTTGGTCTTATTGAAAAAACCACAGCAGACTTTGCATCCCTCCTCATCATGGTCCGGATGTAGGCAGTAAAAACAATTGCGGTGTCGACCCTCTGTGAAAACATTTCTTAGTCCACATTTCGCGCAGAGCTTGAAGAAGCATCTCTTCTCCTCGGTCATGGTGAAAAGGTGCGAAGTAGGCCCAAGCCTGGGCCTTCCAATGAAGATCCTTGATGAAGCTTGATCTTCAACAGCGGGTGCCGGCAGTCGACCTCTGGTTGAACGATAAATTCAAAAATCAGTCAAAAACATTTAGAAAAAAAAGCTTAGAGAGTACTAAGAGAACTACCAACACTGAAGCGGGCAGTAACAATCAGAAGATGGTCACGAGAGGTGGAGCTTAGAGAGAAGACTATCATTGGTTGGGGGGCAGTATGACCCAGAGGATAGTGACTGGCTTAGAGAACTACAGTTTGAAAGTAAAAGTGAAACTGTTTTTTCTTTTACCGAAGATTTGCAGCCTGACGGGCAATATTCACAAGCATGTGAATCCATGCCAGACCCCATGCTGGAGAATGAAGAGGACACAACTCAACGGTAAAACCTATTGGAGAATGTGTGAGTTCCAGATTGGTCGGCCTAGGATTTGCAGCCACAAGCGGTTATTTTCAGAAGTCAAATCGCTGAAGATACACACTAAACTTACCCTTTATGACAGTTAGCACAGTGTGAGGATGATCCAGTGAGATGGCTAATCCCAGGGCTTTGGCAAATTTCTTCTCATGCAACAGGTTGGACAGCTCTTGTTGTCTGTAAAACAATGGGAAACCGTCAGCAACAGAACGTACACACTGCTGTCGTTTGAATCACAGACAGAGGATATTTGCTGGTTCAGGAGAGCTGCTGCAATGTTTTATGACAGATGGTGGTTTCAAACCAGTTTGGTAATGTTACATCATAACTAACCCCCAACCCTGTCAGTATATCTTGCAACCGTCCAGCTGCACACAAAGAACACTCACTGATTTCTGTGATACACAGCCGCCTGACTTCCCGGTGCCACCAGGTTATTACGGCAGGCAGCGGAAACGGTAAATCCCCATTCCCGTGTGTAGGACTCCACGGGAATGGGGACGTTGAAGCACTGGCACCATTCTCACCAGTGCCGGTGCTTCAGTTCCAACCATGCCAGGTCAGGCCTGCCGGGGATCCGTGTCCCTACCAGCAATGTAGTATGGTGGTCTAGAAAGGGTGCCAGTACGTTACTACCGGCGTCCTTATTTCTGAACCACCATTCTTATAATGAGGGCCTGTGAATATAGTCTGTGGTGAAAAATAGTACAATAGTTGGTAGAACACGTCCACTGCCACCAGCCATAACTAGAGAGTTGTCTATGTGACTAACAAGTCACAGGAGTGGGGAGACGGGGGATACTACCCATCTCCTTGGCACTCTGCATAAGGTGGTATGTGCCAATCTCCGCGTATAAAGTTCTAGGAAGAATACAAAGTATCCCTCTATTCTTAAGAACAGTAGTAAGGGTAAAGAAAGAATCTCAAAGGAGAACCCAAAGGGCTCCCAACAACACTGCCCAAAAGGAGCTGTGTGATGCAAAGGTCAAACACAGATGCCTCAAAAGAAGACTCCATAGTAAAGGTAAAACACAGAACAGAGTTCCAAAAGACAGAGCACATAAGAATGAATGAGTGGAAAAAAGGCTCTACTCATTCAGGATACAAGGAAAAAGGTCCAGAAGTCCAGCAAAACAAGCAACAAAATGATAAATCTCTCCAACAATGATTTCCAGATGCCTTAATGACTTTTTTTCCCGATTACATGACAAGACGGTTAAACTGGTCTTTTCTTGCTCTGCACTTCTGCCAGGTATATCACACAATCACCTTGTCACTATGGGCGCTTGGTGATTTCTTAAATATGCAGCTTTTGTTTCACACTGGCTTTCTTTGTTTTATGGGGCTCTGAAATGCAGAGGAGTAATCTTCTGAGCCCGGCAACACACAGAGAAACACTTCTACTTATGGCTGTAGCACATCAACGTTGAAGAGGCTCTGGCCTTGGCCAGGATGTCCTTACATTCTGCTGTTAAAGAATAATGTCAAAATACTAGGGGTGCAGGAGGCAGGCCCTGAGGTTCAGAGATGCCGGGTCATGGTGTAGAATCTCTCCTCCCTCTCCGGCAATAAGATCGGAAGTAGTAGTAGCCTGATGGACAGAGCCACCAACAGACATAGCCTGTCTGTATACCAGATTTGTCGCACCCATGCGTATCATTCAGTAGTGACACAGAATATGTTGATCATTCGCAGCAGGAGTGCGAATGGAGGTAAAGCGTATAGGAAGAGGCCCTCCCACGGGAACAAGAAAGCATCCCCCATGCTCCTCAGCTGCGGAAACCTGCTAGCGTACCTCCTTCATGGAATAGAAGATCCACTTGGTCCTAGCAAAGCTCCCACACATGGCAAGAACTTAGTTCCCTGCTGAGTGGGTCTACAATGGTGTTCTTGGTGCCCACTAGATGAAAAGGGATGAGAAACAAGTCCTGACGAATGGCCCAGTGCCACAGATCCTGGGCCTCCCTGCAGAGCCAGAAAGTGCTACCGCCCAGCTTCCGGATATAGAACATGGCATAGAACATGGTGGTGGTATTGTCTGTGAAGACACTCCCCACCTTGCCCTTCAGTGACGGCAGGACTTGAATCCAGAAGACAGCATGAAGGTCCAGTACATTGATGTGAAGGGTCTTTTCTTCTGGTAGCCAGCGGGCTCTGGCGAGCAACTGGCCGGTGTGGGCTCCCCAACCTTCCAGAGAAGCATCCATGGCGACCGTCTCCTGGTAAGGAGGGACGTGGAATGGAGCCCCTTGTGTGAGATGAGGGTGCATGCCCCGCCACTAACACCCTTCAGAACTCCTCGTTGAGGGCTATCTTGTCCATCCATGATTCCGAGACTTGCAGCCACCCTGCATCCAGAAACTCCTGGAGAGGCCTCATCTGTAGTCTGCAGAGGCAGACCAGGTGGATGCAGGAGGCCATCAAGCCCGGCAGCGACTTGACGGCTCACACCGTAGCCGACCGCACCAACGACAGGTGCTGCACCTTGCCTAGGGTGGCTATCACCCTCTCTTCCGAGGGAGACGCCAGACAAGTTACTGTGTTGAGTCAGTCTCCTTGAAACAGAGCGTTGTGTGATGGCTCCAAGCAGGACTTCAGATAATTAATGGAAAATACCAGATGCACGGTCCTCGCCGCGTGCTGGCTTGCCAGTGCCTGGGAGCGGGATATGAAGAGCCAATCGCCCAGATAAGGGTAGACGTGGATGCCCTCAAGGCGAAGATGCGCCGCCACCAGAGCCAAGCACTTAGTAAAGACCCTTGGGGTAGATTTCAGGCCGAAAGGGGACCGCCTTGAACTGATAGTGCAATCCCTGGACCACGAACCGCAGCAACTTGCAGTGTTTCTGGTGGATGGGAATGTGAAGTAGGCATCCCCCTGATCCAGCGACACCAGGAAGTAGCCTTCCTCCAGTTGGCCTAGCATGTGCTGCAATGTGAACATCTTGAATTTCTGGGACTTCAAGTACTTGTTGAAGCGTCTCAGGTCCAGGATTTGCCTCCACCCTCCTGACTTCTTTCGGACCAGAAATTATCTGGAGTAGACTCCAGAGCTCCAGAGGCACTGGGGGACGGATTCTATCGCTCCCTTCTTTAACATGGTGTTGACTTCCTGCAACATCTGTGCCACGTGTTGTTCTTGTCAAGCCAAAATGGGAATAAGTGGTCATCTGTGTTGGAACTCCAAGATGTACCCTTGTTTGAGCGCATTCAGCACCCATCTGTCGGTGGTGATGGAATTCCATGCGCTGACCAACCTCGCCAGTTGGCCTCCCAATGGGGTACACAAGTGGCAACCTGAGTCCACAGCCATTTCAGGCATGTTTCGGGCTCGGGGCCCTGCCCTGCAGGCGACACAGACGCTGTCCTCCGCTGCTGTAAGCGTGTGAGTAACCTCTGTAGGCCTCTTTAGTCATGGAGCAGGAAGGCTGGTGATAAGGGGTGGTATATCCCAGGAACAAAAGGACAAGGACTGATGTTGCTGTAGGGTACCCAGCGAACGTGCAGTCTCTGTGTTGGTGTCAGTCTTTATAATTTGCAGAGACTCGTCAACGGTTTTGCCAAAGAGGGTCTTTCCATCAAATGGCATGTCCAACACTTTGGACTGAACTTCCGGTCTGAAGTTGGTGGCTTTGAGCCATCCCTGCTGACAAAGCAAAGCTCTGTTGCACATTTGACGGAACCCTGCGTCCGCGATGCCCACCGCCACTGTAATGGCAATGTCAGAGGCCACATCCCCTTCCAGGAAAAGCGCCAGAGCTTCTACCTTTTTGTCCTCAGGTAAGAAGTCCAAGATAGGGATGAATTTATACCACAGTTCCCAATCATAGCGGGATAAAATGGCCAGGGGTCATTTGCCCCATCGCGTCCAGTTTCTTCCCCTCCTGGTCCAGGGGCACAATGGACAAGGACGACAGGTTTGCCAAACGTTTCCTGGCTGCGGCTGAGACCACAGAGTCGGGTGAAGGTTGGGACCTCAGGCACTTGGGGGCAGAGTCCAGAACTCTGCATTTCTTCTCGAGCCTATCCCCGCTAGGGTGGAGCATTGCTCAGGGTATTCATTAGGGCCAAGCCCTCATGCCAGATATCGTCTAGCAAGGGAACAGACATGTTGGCCTTCCATCTGGACTCCCGTCGTTGGTAAAGGAATCCTTCCTTTTTAGTCTCCTAAGGCACCAGTTGGAAAAGTTCTGATGCCCTGGACATCCTAGTGTGAAAAGAGCCAACCTCATCCGGTGGAGAGGTCCTGTGTAGTTCATCCCTACCCACTGGCTCTCCGCCAGCTGGTATGAAATCCTCGGCTTCGTCTGTCTGTCACTGTATCCATACCTGTGTCCGTGTGTGCTGCCAGATCCCCAGTCGGAGTTAGAGGCAGTGGTGGAGGTGTTGGTTGACACTTTGGATGTGCTGGGTCCTTTGACCTGCCCTTGCACTGGGGTAGGACTCCCAGGAAGCGGACTTGGGGGACTCCTAGATGGAGCAGGGCCCGGTGTGGGAGGCAGTCTCGTTCGAATTTCAGAAACAAGCATGTGCAGCATGGTCAGAATGCCCAAAGACCTGTCCCTCGGCTGAGGCGTGAAAGGAATGGGCGGTGGAGGTTTTGGACTGATGCGCCTCCTCTGGCGAGGTGCGGGACCTGGCTCACCTCATGGAGACCCATCTACAGACATGGGTCCCTGATCCCTTTCATAGTCTGAATAATAGCCTTCGGGCCGATTATCGTCGACCTCCTCCGAGCTTCTATATATCTGCACTGGTTTCACCGGGGCGGCTCTTGGTTCCGTACCCATCGTATGGGTTAGTAGGAGCTTTACCATTTCTCTCAGGAGACTTCCTGGGCGGAGCGGTCTGTGAAGCTGTCCCCCCCATTCCAGGGGTCTTAGTCGGAGCCACAGGAGCTATGGACAACGGAGGAGCGGCCGCCGCCGTGATCGTGCACACTACCTGCATGGCCAGCCCCCCTTTGACGAAGTAGTAGTGGTCATCGACGGGATGGTAACAGGTGCCTTTGTCGAGGTGGTCGTGATCGTCGATGACCAAGTTGTTTTGGCCGGTTGAGCTGCCGATGGGGTGACTGAGGGGGGCAGCGATGGGGCACCTTTAGATTTCTCCTTCGTTGTCTAGTCTGCTGATGGTTAGCAGAGTTTTGAAGGAATCAAGGACTTTCTCTTAGAGGGAGTGCCCCTCAGTGGTAGGCTCACTGTAGAAGTTGTTGGTGACAGCGACCTTGTCCTTCCCGAGCTGGGACCCGCAGCCACGGCGAACCCAGTAGGATCAATGTTGCACAGCCTGGCCTTCTTTTGGACCGCCGAGAGTGGGGCATGCTCAAAGGATCTCAACCTCTTTTCTGAGGGAGTTTGTTTGTGGGAATGGCCAGTCCTGGGGGAAGTATGACCATGAGCGGGAGCAGAGTGAGAGGCCATGCCCGATTTGAGCCAATCTGCCAGCTTGCTGTAGCGATCCTTCTTTGTCTTTTTTGAAAATCCACAGCAGACCTTGCATCCCTCATCATTGTCCGGATGCAGGCAATATAGACATTTATGGTGTCGATCTTGGACGCACACATTCCTCAATCCACATTTCGTGCAGAATTTGTAGAGGCATCTTTTCTCCTCGGTCATGGTGGAAAGGTGCGAAGCAGGCCCAACCCCGAGCCTTCTCGAAACTCAATGGAAGATCTGTGATATAGTAGGATCTTCGCCAGCAGCGGGTCCCCGCTCCCGGTAATCAACCTCTGGTCGAACGATCAGACAGAAATCGGTCAAAACCATTTTCAAAATTTGCAAAAAAAACTTGTAATACGAAAAATAGCTCAGAGAGCAAGACAAGGACTCCTAACACTTAAGCGTGCAGTAAAAATCTGAAGAAGGCCACCAGGTGTGGATTTTAGGGAGAGAGGACTGTCATTGGATGGGTGCAGGATGACCCAAAGGACAGCGATTGGTTTAGAGGAGAAATATTGTTTCCAAGCTAAAGTGAAACAGTTTTTTTCTTTTTTACCAAGGATTACCAGCCTGACGACAGGGAACGTTCATGAGCATGTGAATCCATGCCAGACCCTATGCTAGAGAAATGTCCCTTTTGAATATGATATCCTATTATGTTTCTACATTTTTTGTCTACATTGTTTGAGATGCAACGTATTGATGATTGTTAATAAAATGCACAATGTTTTAATTAAGTGTCTAATGTGTGGTGAACTTTAAATACCCATTTCAGCAAGAATTGGAACGTATCGGTTCTCCGTAGGAGTATGCAGCTGGGTTCTGGAGAGTTTCTGCTTATACTTCTGGTACAACACTGAGCACTGACATGCCTTGTTTCAATGTACCTAACCTTTCACTATCCCATCTCTTTCCCTTCCTCTTGCTCAATTTCGTCGGGCACGACCAATGCCCTGCTAATCCTGCATGGATATTTACCTCTCGTATGACCATTCAATTTCTTTATTTCTTACTAAATGACTTACTACCAAATATTGCAGGTATTACTCACATATGATAATGTACTTGAACACCTTGTGGTTTTGTTTTGCATTACTATTCACATGTATGTATTGGTTGCATTAGCCTTGAAGACCTGAAGTGTCGAAACACATCTCACACAGGACCAAGCCACAACGATTGTGTGATTCCCACTACTTAAGAGAATTGGATACCAGCCTTGAAGACCCGAAGGGTCGAAATACTTGTCAGCAAACGCAACCTAGCATTAAAAAATTGCTCTACATTTGTGACTTTTATTGTGTCTTTAGCCATATTAGATTGGAAAGACCGAATGTTTAATTATGCTGGATTTGCACGGGCATGACACTGGATTCCCACGCTTTCAACTATTCACATCTAGTGTTTTAGGGCATAGATACCACTCCTGTGGGTACGCAGCATACCCCAAGATATTGACCCATGTTTAAAACCTTATCCCAGTGCACTAACTAAGGGCCCCTCATGCCCTCACTCTCTCTTTTACCATACACAGTGCCTCAGCCCTTAAATGCAGCAGTAACGATATTACTGCTGTATTTAAGGGTTGGCCCAGTCCTGAGTCGGAGCGTAAGTGGGAGTTCTACCTTCACGTTTTTGCTAGAGGTAAAAATGTCCCCTCACCTGTTTTAGGTGCTATTACCCAAGGTGCAATCACTGGTAATGGCACCCTCTAACCCCATTGGGTGGACCCAAAGGGGAATGAAAACGTACTGCTGTACCGCTAATCGTGACCCGGCGCTAATAGCGCCGTACTGAGTAGCAGTAATGCTATTTGCGCTGGTGGTATCCCGGCGGTATTACTGCGGGATACCGCCAGACTCCTGATGAGGCCCACAGTGTAGCCAACTTAAGAAACTCATATGCAGAGTCCTAGGAAATCTTTTATTAGCTGTCCAACAAAAGATTCTTCAGAGTCAGAGCTGATTAGCAACAGGAGATGGCCAAACAAAAGTGGAAGTGTAAAGACAAAATAGAATTCGTAATAAGTAGTAGAGGTTTTGGGAAGTAGCCACCATTTCTCGGGTTCCCAGTATTGACCTGGCCACCACTGATCAGGGCTTGGTCCATAGTAGTGCTAAGGTAATCAGGTCTTTTGTACCCAATGCATACCCAATAGGGCTAGGTGTGTTTAAGGAGGTATAAGTGATCTCAGCCCTGGAACACCCACCAAGGTAGAAACACAGCTAGCTGTTGGTGACTTACTGGGGAAGAATCTCCTTGCCATCATTGGGGGTCATGCTTGGGCATGGGTCATGGGTTTGAGGGCTTCCAACAGTGCTTTTCTGGTTCCCTGGATTTTCCCACAATGAAGCCGAGCTCCTCACACTGGTCAGATATACGTTTTGCATGGACATTGGACAGGGTCAGTAGACTCTGCAGCTTGATGGTTGCACTCCAGGTTCCTAGCAAGCTTCCCTTCTCTTGAAAGTCAGCAAAGCAGGGTTGCAGCACAAAACAGAGAATGACCATGAAGATTCCTGCCTCCAGGCTGGATGAAAATCCTTGCAGCCGAGAAAAGCTAGTTCTGGGTAGTGCAAGCGAATTACAAGCCTGACTGCTAACTGGTTATACCTATCCCATAAAGGCAAGCAGGCGCCTTGCAAAGGTATTCCCTAACAAGTAGAAGGTCAAGCTTCGATATGCGATGCTGTTGGTCGAGTGAATTCTGGTTCCTTGAGCAATTAATAAGAACATTAATAATGAAACTTAATAAGAGTGGGTAAGCCTTTCTTATCCAATGATAGTTGCATGATCCTGGTGAGAGCCCTAATTCTCCCCAGACTCAATTACTGTAATGCCCTTTACAGCGGTGCAAACAAAGTTATTACCCAAAGGTTACAAATTCTACAAAACAATGCTCTAAGAGCTGCGCTCGGTATAAATAAAAGAAAGCATATATCCTCCATTAGACGCCAACATAAATGGCTCTCCACTGACAACAAAATCCAACCGAAAATGATTTCCCTGACCCATAAAGCTCTTAATAATGCTGCCCCTAGCTACCTGATGGATAAAATAAAGAGAAAGATATCCATCAGACAGATCAGAACTGACAACTCCAATTGTCTGGTAGTTCCAAGATTCAAACTCTCCAAGATTAGTGGCAATAGCTTTCCTGTGAAAGCTGCTAAACTCTGGAACTCCTTGCCACACAACCTCAGAGTAGACCAACCCTACCTACACTTCAGAAGGAACTTCATCAAATACATTAACTCCAATAACCTGTAGTCACCCTCCCTTTAGATACTCTGCGACTTATCCCTAACAGTATTGTATATAACCTGTATTCTTATAACTCTGCTAACAAATGTATATGACATTTAATAACATGTGTAAATTATACTGCACCTATGTACATTAATCCTACCTCTATTACCTGTATATATTTGTAATCAATCATGTAAACTGTATATTTCTGTAACATTGTAAACTGTATATTTTTGTAACATTGTAAGCTTTGCATATTCTTACTGCTGCGCCCTCCTACCTCTGGGTTTGGTGCGCATTATAAATTAATAAACAAAACAAACAAACAAAACAAATCCTCCAGCATCCCTCATTTGTCTTGTTCGGCTCTCTTCGGGTGCAAGTGGTTGACTTCCTTCCTGGGTCCTGCTCCCCTTCTTATATCCAGAAATCAGGCTGGGAGTCAGCTTAGTCCTCCAATAAGAGATGTTGCAACTTTCCAACTTGGAGGTGGCGGTCCAACGGAGGACATCCAGCTAACCAGCATCTGGCCAATAACAGGCATGCCTCTGGATGAATGTGCATTGTGGCTCCCCAATCCCTGCCAGCTGAAACAAACTGGTAATTTTATGGGTTTGCGGAGGAAAGCCTGCAAAAATGCATGAAGATGGAGGGGCCGCTACTCACCTGGAAAGGCAGAGAGATGAGCAAAAACGCCATGTCAAATTAAACAGGACATTAAACAAGAGGAGTAGCAGTTTTCAGTAAATCTTAGTCCTAAATGCAATATCGCGTTAAGAATCGCAACACGCTACTGACACCAGCCTATCAGAAGGTGCATAGAAAGTAACAAAAAATGTTATCCCTTAAAGGAAAATCGGACTAAGTCTCCCTACAACACTCTCTGCAAGATGGCTTGCGCTACAAAGGAAATAAATGAACATGTCATAAAAGGAGAAGACATCCCCTGCACTGGTAAGCGCCTGTGGGGTAAAAGGGTAAAAACGGGTGGGCAGGGTTTTGTGTAGAGGTAGTAATGAAGGGGAAAGGGTGGGTGCTGGGCGCCCCCCCAATATAAAAAAAAAAATTGAAGTAACATTTCAAAGTTAATTACTTTGTAGTAAATGACCACGAAGTAATTACTGTCGATGAAATTACATGGAACAGGACCCATAGGCAGTTTGTTCCTCCTCACGTCGTCTGCCTCATGTCTGTACGCCAATGCAGCAGTTTCGCCTTACTCGCACACAGCAGTCAAAACGGCCAAACTGATTCAGGTGTACAGCATGTTTAATGGTTTCCGCCACATGAATCAGGATACCTGGAGGAGCAGGATCCCCCTGCCACTGCTGGAGCAGTGCCCCTCCTACCGCAGGTGAAGCCAGGGATGATTTTCCTCAACTTCCAGGCCATCACACCGACCCACGACGCCTCCCAACAAGAGCAGATTTAAAATCTGCAAAGCGACCGTCATTGCGTCGCTAGAAGCATTAATTCAGCATCTTTCCACAAATCTTCAACTTCTATTTCGTTCTAACTATATAGCCCCATTTGGCTCCACGAGGCAAACACCATTCAAAGATGGCCGTCTGAATCATTTTGCACTACAGCCTTTGTCTGGATAAGGCAGCGTCTGCTGTGATTGGAGCTCTCTACCTATTTGAGCCAATCACATCGCCGGCAGGCGAACGCCGGCCCTCCCACTAAGGCCTCCCAAAAAGGCTTCCTGTCCTGAGCCTGTCCAGAGACGACAGAGGCCAGGGCCAAGAACTCCATTAGTTTGTCGCCACATATACCTAGCCCGTTGACTGCTGAAGCCTTTACCCAGTCATACTGGTAAGAACAGTTTGGACTCAACTGCTTGAAATAACTGAAATCTTATTGCTCGCTAACTCCAATTGCATATTACAACTGGTAATCGCCACTCGATCATATACACTCTCTGCCACATGTGCCCCACTAATTGCATTGCCTCCCGCCTCAGCCTTAGCCTCAGGATTTCAGGTTTGGTTTAGGATTCTAGATCTGCCTGTATAATTGCATCCCCTGCCATTCCACCCAGCGGTATAGTGCCCGACACCCTTTATCTGCTTGCAATACCTGTATTACTTCCTGCCTACACCAGCACCGCCGGTATCCATCCGGCCTGCACAGTGCCCCTGCCACTCCGACCTGGCTGTGTGCTGCATGCTTTATTCTTAACCACCCGCACACTTGTTGAATTCAGCCCACAATGTCGCCCAATCCTAGCCTGCAATCACCATACTTACGCTGAGCTGTAACCTCTATTATTACTCTGCCAACAGTGAATAGATTACGTTAGCATATGACTACTATGACCATATAACCTGCTCTGTTCATACCTTGCCTAGTACGTCATTCCTTTGACCACTGCGACAGTGCTGTTTGCTCTATACTCAGTCTGTGACCCTAGGTCTATGTCACTACTGGGCAAGCATTGTTCATCCTTGCCTAGCCTCATAGTTCTGCTACAGCATCGCTTGCTCTATATTTAGCCTGCGACCCTATGTCCAGGTCACTACTATGCCAGCACTGTTTATCTATGCCTAGCCTCATAGTTCTGCTACAGCATCGCTTGCTCTATATTTAGCCTGCGACCCTATGTCCAGGTCACTACTATGCCAGCACTGTTTATCTATGCCTAGCCTCATAGTTCTGCTACAGCATCGCTTGCTCTATATTTAGCCTGCGACCCTATGTCCAGGTCACTACTATGCCAGCACTGTTTATCTATGCCTAGCCTCATAGTTCTCTGTTAGTATTGCCTGCTCTATACTTAGCTGGCGACCCTAATGTCCATGTCACCACAATGCCAGCACTGCTTACCTCATAGCTCTGTGATAGTATCGCTTGCTCTATATTCAGGCTGTGACCCTAATGTCCATGTCACTATTGTATCAGTATTGTTCATTTATGTCTAGCCTCATAGTCCTGTGAACTTTCACTTTGTGTTATCCGCAATTTCTGCGAGCAAATTGCACACTTTGCCAGCCTCGCTATTAGAAAGCCTAGTATATGATTTTACTAACTATTTTGACTGCATTGCCCATATCATGCTCAACTAGCGACTCCGGTGAGTACCTTGCCAGCGCTGCCTATACTATGTCCAGCCAGCCACTCCTATGCCCACTCAGCTTAGCCTATGTGTGCTAACACTGCTCTCTCTTTGCCTTGCCTCATAGCGCCGTGACTATCTCGCCGCTATCTGCTTGCACACCCTAATCAGTCATCAGCGCCCATTCCGAATTTGCTCCATATATATGGTACCTCTACCATTAGCTAGCCCACTGTCACACAGACCATGTATTTGCCAGCCACATATACAGTCCTACTGAGGACTATCCTACATTTACTTACCACAATAGACGTCGTCAACATGCCTCACACTCTGCCTTCCTTGGTGTCTGCGACACCCCCGAATGATCCCGAAAACTTAAATGACATGATCACTAGACCATGTAATCTTTCCCAAAGAAACCTTAAACTTCGTGCCAGACGCCCCAAAATATACGAACCTACAGCTAAATCCTTACACCTCACTTCTAATAACCTGTCTAGAAACCTAAGAAGTGCTCAGCCTAATACCAACATTTCTTTGTACAATTCTACTAATATTCAGCACCCACTCCAGCTCAATAGCCGACTCTCTAGAGATTCCACTACCCACCCTAGACCTCCCCCCACAACATTGCGCCTCTACCCACTGGAACTACACTGCCTGGTATAAGAGGAGCCTAAATAAATGCCCGGTCTCTGGTGCCAGACGCCACAGAAATAGCAGACCTTATCACAACTGGAAAAATGGATTTCCTCGCCATTACGGAATCATGGCTTCACTCAGCAGCCGGCCCAGCAATTATGCTAGCCATTCCTGATGACTACACTCTTCTAAGAACAGACCGTACTACCTCCCGAGGCGGTGGCTTAGCCATAATCGCCAAAATCAGCCTAGCACTGAGACTTGCTGCCCCATTAAAGGTAGACTCTTGTGAACTAACTGCCAAACTAACTATCACAACTACTCCAACTAGATCTATCCACCTAATCTATAGACCTCCAGGCCCTCTAGGATTCTTCGAAGAAGATTTCACTAACATCCTCTCGGATAATCTCAAAAATACCTCACCAAGTCTTCTCCTTGGAGACTTTAATCTTGGCTACAAAGACCCCTTAGATACTAATGCCACTCGGATCAACGATTCCATCGAGGAACTAGGTTTCACCCAAAAGGTAACAGGTGTCACCCACACTAAGGGCAGAACCCTCGATTGGATAGCGGAACACCATCGTCAAATGTCCATCACTGCCATAACACCCTTGCCCTAGACTGACCACTACCTCATCTCTTTCTCCTTTGAAGTTACAGCCCCCTCCCAGGTTACCAGTATAGCCCCTGCTATTCCCACCAGGAATAAAGAGACCATTACAGCTGACAAACTTATTCCTCTGATCATCCCCACCCTGAACTCTCTCCCTGACTCTGCAGACCCACTCTCCTTGGTCAAAGAGTACAATAAAGTAATGCTATCAGCTCTGGACACCATAGCACCCTTGAAAATCAGAAAGTGCAAACAGAAAAAACATGTCAATTCATGGTTCTCTCCCCACCTAAAAGCCATTAGACTTGAGAAACGTAAATGTGAACAGACATGGAGACTGAACCCTTCTGATATTAACAAAAACAACCTCTCTAAACTTGCCTCCTTGTACAAAAGATAAATTATCCTTGCCAAACAAGAATCCTACAATCTGTGTATCACCTAAGCTAATTCCAATACAAAATAATTATTCATAATCCTTAAAGAACTGGAAACACCTATCCAAGCTCCTGATACCTGTCTCAAGGACAAAACCTGGTGCACCAGCATTCAGAGCGCACTAGCTAATAAAATAACAACCCTACAGGCTAAAATTAACAATAAAAAAGAATCCCTCCTCCTTGCTTCCAATTCTAACAATATCACAGCCCCTGTGCCCTTGAACACCCCACCTCTTACCCTCTCCGAACCGCCTTAACCCCTTTTCAACTTTAAGAAAATATCCATTCTAGAAGTTGAAAGTCATCCTTACTCTCAAACCGTCCAACTGCCACGGGGACCCGTGCCCCGCACAAATTATAAAGGATGCCGCACAAGACCTCTCCCCATTCATAACCAAATTTATAAATGCCTCATTCTCTACTGGCACCATCCCCAACAATTTGAAACAGTCGTGGGTCCTCCCACTTCTAAAAAAACAAACACTTGACACGTCCATTCCCACTAATTATCGCCCTATCACGACAGTACCATTCCATCTTAAAATTCTGGACAAAGTAGCATACCTCCAAATTCAACAATATCTGGAATGTAATCACCTCCTAGGGGTACGTCAGTCAGGTTTTAGACCACAACACGGAACTGCAACTGCACTGATCGACCTCAAAGCACAAATAGACACCCTGAGAGATAATGGTGACAGCATTATTACTGCTGCTCGACCTCTCAGCGGCGTTCGACTTGGTCGATCATAAGACCCTCTGCCACCACCTGGACTCGGCCACCCACTTCTCACAAGAAGCCATATGCTGGATTCAATCCTTTTTAGATAATAGAACCATGAGGGTCTTCGCACCTTCAGCAGCCGCAGACTCCTATCACTTGCGGTGTGCCTCAGGACTCATGTGTTTCGCCTACTTGTACAATATCTTTACAAAGCCCCTTTTTGATGATCTAGATGGCCTGGGTATCACCTACACTAATTATGCGGATGATACACAGATCCTCATCCCGTTGACGGGAGATTATGATAAGGATTTGGCCTTCGTGAACATAGTATACCTCATCATCCAAGCATGGATGGCCTCTCATGGACTATGCCTGAATGAGGACAAAAACTCCTCATTCTGGGAACCACAGCAAATATCAACAAATTAGGCCATCTATACTTTAATTTCATCATAGATAACAACATCCCAGTAGCCAAGGAAGTGAAAACTCTTGGTTTCTACTTAGACTCCTTCAAAATACAAGTAAACTCCATGGCCTCAGCCACTGCTTACACATGTAAGTTAATTAGAGCAGCTAAGCCATTCCTTACACCCAATAACTGCATTACCCTAGCAAGAGTCTTGGTATTATCGAAACTGGATTATTGCAACGCCCTATACGTAGGCTGCAACAAATATATTACTAATAAAATCCAGATCTTACAAAATAATGCCTTGAGAGCAGCTTTCAACATTCCTAAGAAAGCCCACACATCTGACTTTAGAAGATTCAACAATTGGCTCTCCACCAAAGATAAAATTCTCCTCAAATCAGCCTCCCTAACTCATAAATGCTTACATATGGCTGCCCCCCAGTACCTTATGTCCAGATTCCAGAGACAATCCACCAACCGCCCCTCGAGGATAGCCACTGCTAACCTACTTCAAGTGCCTAGATTCAAACGCATGGTGACTGGTGGTAGTAGTTTCCCGGTCAAAGCCGCCCAAAATTGGAACTCACTCCCACCCTCGTTAAGAGAAGACATGCCTTACCCACGCATTAGATCTCACCTCATCCAATGGATCAAGGAGCAGGACAACTGGCCCTTCACCCCATGGTTTATACTACTGTCCATTACTATTGTATATAATTGTAGATTGATTTCTTCCGTTACCATTTGTTAATTTGTATGATATTTACCAGTGTTTATTATTGTGTATTGTAACCCACAGCAATGTGATCCAAGCTGAACAATCCTCTTTTTCTTATTTTCCTGCGCCCCAATATCCTCGGGTCTGGTGCGCATTATAAATATATAAACAAACAAACACAAATCCTTTAAGGCAACCCACAGTTATGTTGCCCTGAATTCCACAAGTACATGTGTATACATTTTCATTTTGTAGTTGTAGTCTAAACACTATTGTCGCAGGCTAGCAAATCCATTCACAATTGGCTGCAATGATCAGGGGTGGACTGGCGTATGGAGAACTCTGGAGATTTCCCGGTAGGCCTCTGTACCCTTGGCCTCTTATGGGTGGTATTTCGAAATGTTCCCATAGGAAAAGGGTTGGGTTTGCTGAAAATGTGTACTATGGGGCCACTTTGAAAAATATTTCCAGGGCCTCTTTTGGTTCCCAGTCCACCCCTGTAATGATGTGCCCCTTTAACCTAGAAAATAATTTCGAGTGGTTAAAAAAAGAAAGAAAAAAAAGAAGAAGACTAAAAATAACCATAGTGTTTCCGAGAAATCAGTGATGTCCCTGCTTCTCTGCCACAGTGCCAAACTCAAAATGTGGCTATGGCTTTAATGACAAGGATTTCCTGAAGGAGCTGTTTCTGTTCCTCCTCCGTCACATAACCAGCCGTCAACAGGCAATGTGCCTACCCACGCCCAGAAATCTCATTCCGCCAGTTTCCTGGACATACCAAACCTGCTCGGGTTTGCCTTGGTTGGCCCTACCAGGAAGAGGAATGCCATTGCTTTCCTTTTCTTCCTACATGATCTTCAGAACAGCAAGCAGCACCTATTTATTTCGGTCCTCTCGATTTTAATAATACCAAATACAATACCTTTGCATGCAGGATCGAGCCTCCTATTTTGCTCAAAAAATGGATGGGCAACGGACAGTATTCGAGTTTCTATGGCGGAGGATTGATTAAAAGCACAACATAACAATTAGACGTTTTGTCATTCTGCACACCTAGAAGCGCTAGACAGGTGAGCCAGCCCTTTTCTTCAGATTTCCTTACCATAAAATCTAACTGAGAATAAGGCTTTTTTCTCCATTTTAGCACAGTTTATTAAGGAATGTAAAAAGGAAATCTCAGCAAAGGATCCTGCAAATGAAGTTTGCTGGCCCACAGCTGATTTTCAGTTGCAATTAATCCATTAACTTTGAAAAAATTGCTTAGAAACAGCACTGGCAAGCCCTACACGGCACAATGTTTGATGTTACAGCCTGATTAAGCTACCTAAAAGATCGCAGAAGAGTGCTTTTGGGAAGGGGGTGCAGATTGTGGGTGGGAATAGCAAGACGGATAAGCATGGTCCATGGGTAAACAGCCTAACGGGGCAGGTAAAAAAGTTAAACACCCACACGCTGTGTGCCCCCTCAAATCCCCTCACCCACCTGCCTGCCCGCCCTGCAGTAGTTTGAGCTTAGGTGGAGCTAAAACATCCAAAAGTAAAAATGATAGAAGAGAACTAGCCAGGACACAATAAATGATTTCGAAGGCTGCTTAAACGCGCGGGAAGTTATATGGCCAAAACTCACAAGTGCGGACTAGTGTGAGACAATGAAGCTGTGTTAGCTTCTGCTGAACAGGAAGGCAACTCCTTGATAGCACTGTGTGAAAGCACACAAAAACAAACTACTCACCAGGTTGTAAAGCTGAATGGAAAGAGGCTAGCTCTAAAAAAAGGGCTTGTAAATCTTGATTTAATAAGTTGATAAAATGATTAACAATGGGTTTAGCCGAAAAAGGAAAGCACCCATAGATTTATTATAAGAGATGAGGACAATTATTATCAAGTTCGCGTCGTTCGTGAATGCATTTTTCCTCCCACGGCGCCTCGGGGTCGCGGCTCTCCTACTTTAGCTCTACTCACAATTCGTCTTTTACCGCTCTAGACCTCAACAGCATCATTCATGAACACCCAAGAACACATCCAAACGCTTAAAATGTCATTTTTAAATCTTTCTGACTTTGGAGAGGACTCACTGCATTTTATTTTATTTCCTTATTTATATGTGTGTAATGCGTCATAACCTGCAGGCATCAGGGCGCACACAGAAACAGTGCAAAACATCAAGGACAAGACAAGCCGAGAGAAAGTGTCATCCAATAAATGACTTGGTTAAAGAGCAACGTTTTTAGAAGTTTGGCAAAAGGACAAGGGATTAGATTCACGTCGTAAGCTCAGGGGCAAGGTATTCCAAATAGAAGCTGCCAACGCTGGAACAGATCTACCTTTTCCCTTTTCTGGCCTAGTTCTGGGGCAATCGAGTAGCCAAGGGCCCTCTTAGGCTCATAACTGACCAGCCTTTCCTTCAGATAGACGGGGAGCTTTACCATACAGGCATTTATGTGCTAAAGTGGCTACTTTGAATTGTACTCGAGTGGCCACTGGTAGCCAGTGCATGTCTCTTCTAATGGTACAGATATGAGTTCTCCAGCGAACAGTTTTTGCTATGCGAATAGCGCCATTTTGTATGGCTTGCAGCCTATGAAGATGGCCTTTGCCTGCACCCACCAGCAGTGTGTTACAATAGCCTATCCTGGGCAAGATAAAGGCACGAGCTAAGGTTATACAATTTTTCTCAGTGACAAAAGGTTTGACTTGCCTAAGATGGTATTGACAATTCTTAGCCACATGGTTGGTGTGAGCATCAGCACCAAGAGAGGATTCTAAGTAAATGCCGAGAGTTTTTACTTGATCAAGTGTTTGGACGACAACCCTCAATGGTAAAGCTGTAATATCTGGGGTCTAATTTGGCTCTGATCTGAGCAGAACCAAAAATTAAAAGTTCCGTCTCGGAGCTGTTGAGCTACATCCAATGGGTAGACATCCAATGTTTGATGGTCTTGTAAATGTGTGTGAAATTCGTAGCATCTGTTTCGTATACTCTATCAAATTCAAGTAACAGTTGTGTGTCGTCAGAATAGTTGGTGAAAAGCACACCCATCTCAGTTAAGAGATCAGATAGAGGCTTTATGTAGATGTTATATAATGCCGGTGACACACAAATGCACCCTGAGGTACTCTGCATACGATGGGGGCAGAATCTGAGTTAGCATCTCCCCAACAAAACGTGGTGTGAGGAATTCGACCATCTGCAGAGGGAGTGTGCGCTCACCTGTTTTTAAAAAAAATTTGTAGTGAAATTTAATGATGGGAGATCAAGCTCTGGAAAATGCGTGGGGCTAATCCACACACGTTTTCCTATGCTCGCTGTACAGCAAACAGTCACATGTACTCTGGGTGGACACAGCCTTCAGGAGCAGTCCTCGAGTCATGTTCAGCTGGAATGTGATAGTCACGGGGACATAAAAGAATCACAAGAAGGGGAAAGGCAAAACATTCCTCCTGCCATGGCCAGCTTCATTAAATGACAAAGACTCCATGTGTCCGCTCTACCCTTTGTCCGCCCTGCTGGTGGCAGCGCATACTGATAAGAAGTTAATTGAAGCAAGCCAGGGAGAAGCCAGGTCGCAGGACCAACAAAGGACAGGATACCCAACACCCAACATCTGGTCCGACCGCCGCTTCAAGGGAGACCTGCCGCTTTTAATCAGGAACCACAGAAAGTTCAATTAACCAGAGGGACACTTTGATCCACAGCAGACAGGCAAATGGGTGGGACTTAGTAGTACATGCTGTCACTCCTTTACCTTTCCTATTGCAAAGCACTCTGGTTATGACCTCATGCATAACAGAAGATGGTTGGTGGGGACCACGAACGTCATTTCACCAAAATACCATGGGTAGCGGAAGTGACATCACAGGACCCTTGACCTCTGATGACATCACAGGAAGAGATGCCATTTGACCACACCCCGAAGTGGCATCACAGGAAGCGATAAAACACAACCTTTCACCCCTTGACAAAACAGGAAGTGGCATCACATAGCATTGATCCTAAGTACACTATGAAAAATATGGTTACAATATCAATGTAATGTGATATACATTTCATAAAAGAATGGATAACCATGTGTATCGTTAATATCAGTGTGTATAGGACCATATTACCAAATTACTGTGAATGCAAGCATACGTCCAAGGCCAAATGATAATGATGTATTATACAGCACTTATGCTTAAGCACTTTATATAGAACAAAAACAACATACAAAATCACCCAACCTGTATTGGCACTTCTTTATCGACCTCAGAAGGATGAAGGGCTGAGTTGGCCTTGCCGGAATTCAAACCTGCAACCAGCAGATCACACACACAACTCATCAGCGAGCGCTCAACCCACTGAGCTAGCCTACCGGCTATAGCTATATTACCGGCTATAGTAAAATGAGCAATTACATGTCTGAATGTTCTCGAAGTCAGAAAGCAAATTACACTCTGTAGTGGATGCCATTAAACTGGTAACCGAGATTTAACAGCAGGCCCGTTCATCTGTAGGTCTGGTGCAAAGTTGGCCACATGTCAAGCCTGCGTGGATCTACCTTTTAGGCTTCAGAGGTTGGCAAAATGCATACCAGTGGGATTCTTCATAACACTATTAAAGAATTTAGATTAACGCAGCGAATGCAGCGCACTCACAGTATCCCGTACTCTGGGCACTCTTTACCTGATACATGCAAACAAACATTCTGAGCAGCATGCTAGGGAGATGGGAAAGATCGACACATTACAACAAAGCATTCATTGGGGCACAATGAAATCAAGGGCCACTTTATTTGCTATGGTCAAACATGTCTACACTGTACACAAGCTTTTAGGCGCAAGGATTTTGTTAAGTGACTGAGGACACCGAGATGTATTGTCTTGTGATGATTGTAACAGAGACAACGGCAGAAAAAAAAACATGCTGTAACTGCAACTTGCAAAAAGCAAAATACATAGTCCAAAATGGATGCTTATTCTACTCTAAATGCTTGTTGGAAGTTTTTGTCTGCGTTGTGAATTTGAGTTGTTTAAGAACAGACTAAATCAGTGACTCACCCCCTGAAGTGTGCCTGAAATAAATCTTTAATGAGTCTAGCAAACATTGTATAGAACTCCAGAAGGACAAATTATTTGTTATTCCTATTCTTTCTGATTTAGGGTCACTGCTCAAAGTGTTATGTGGAACCCCTGTTTTTTTTTTTTTTTAGAGGCCTAAACAAGAAAGCCAGCCACTCCAGAAACAAAGAGCCACATGGTGCTGGACACATCCATGGAACTTCCATTTTTTAAAAGTAAAAAAAACGACAAAAAACAAGAACATGTTTTTCTTTTTTTTGTTTAGGGGTAGCAAGGGAGACCCCCCCCAAATGATCGCCCTGGTGGGGGGCCCACGATTGGTTCATTAAGGTAGGCTTAGCCTGCACCAATCACTGGCACCCATTTGGCTTTAAAAGAGGGCTGAGCCTCTCGCTTACATCCTCTGAAGACTTCTCAAGGAGTAACAAGAACAACTCCTTTGGACCCTGGCTGAAGGTACAGTCTGCCTTACAGCTAACGCCAGTGAAGGAAGGCCAGGATTTCAAAGAGGGAAGCAAGATCCCTCCCCTAAACATCTCCCAGGGAACAGAAGGAAATACAGAGGAGCCTCTAGCAGCTCCAGAACCGGTAACTAGCCAGCACACAGCATGCCCTGCTAGGCTCTGCAAGCAAGCTTCCAAGGTGTGAAGTGCCAGAGAGTCTCTGAACCAAAAGAAGGACAAGGCCGTTGCCTGCAACATTATCCTCAGCTTTGCGGCGTCCGCCTTAAAGGATGACATGAGTGAAGAAGCTAGGAGTGCACCGACAAGCATCAACCAGCGTCTGCCTTAAGGACATTTCTGAGGCAGTGAAGCCCCTCGAGCTGCAACCGACTGCACCCCTGACTGATGTCACACCACAGTCGCTCAAGGTGTCCGAGATGCCGAGACCAGTGTTTCTGACCCACCAACCAGCATTGAGACAATGATTCCTGACCCTGAGCCACCATGTAGGGCAGCCTGCAACCGTCCATCCAGCCTCACTCGCCGAACTTCCTACCACCTCATATCTGCAGCTGTCTCCTGTCTTGAACTCTGTCGTGGATGCGGCAAAATGCCCTGAAACCGACTCTGCACTGTCAAGCACCAAGAACTTCTACAAGCACAAGATACATTGTGCTTCTGTCCCCCTGGTCCTTTGCCGAAGGCCATTTTTGACATTTTACGACCCATGGCTCCCTTTGTGCTGAAACCAAGTATCCTTGAACTATTAAGATTAATTACTTTACCAACTACCCTCCTGCCAGTATCCAGAGTGCATCCCTTTACCTTCGTGAAACGGCCTGTCCTCTGCATTCCTTTACAGGGTGGGTTGTATTTTGTAGTGGGCTAGAACCGTCTGTTGAATAATAATAAGTAGATATTTTTATACAACCTTGACTAGACTGTCCCTTTTGTCATTGGGTAATAATTGTATTTTTGCTTTGTTGCAACTAACCAATGATCCATGACCTTGCGGAGATGAGCCTGCCGTTTTGTCCGCGTTACCAAAATTGGACAAGGAGGTTTATAATTTACTTGTGTTTCCAATCTGATCGCATCCCTTCTGGTGTACTAGAGGTGTGGGGCTGATTGATGGTTTAGAAACGGATATTCATCCCTGGACCACTGGTGCCCCGGAAGTTGATTTGTCACACATAGACCTCCGGTTACTTAAGAAGGAGCAAGTCCAGTGCACCGCATTCGGGTGAGCAGTTTCCAAAAGAACAAATGAAATTTATGTTGGTGGCATTGCTATGGCATTCTTCGCTATCTAGGATCACCAGACCACTATTGGGCAAGGGAGATGGAATGTGTGCTTAGTCAGTGGCAAAGGTCAGTCTTTCGGCAGGAGGCTTCAATTAATTTCCCCATTCATTATTTGGTGAACTGTGTGAACTAACTACTTCACTAAAAGCCCCTTCCCACCCCTCCCTTCAGTTAAGCCTGAATGTTCTGCGACAGCTACAACTTTAGAGAGTGTCTCTCCTTTCAATGAGCAACACTGTTCTCTTCCTTTTGAGTACACCGCCTTGCGAGTCACATGGACTCACAAGCAGAACTACATCGTTAGGCTGGAAGAGTCAGTGAACCAGTATGGGGAATCAAAATGTCAGCGGAGTCAGATTAGGACTTTCATCCTAAAAGGTTTGCCTTTGGCAAGGCACATAAGACATCCCGAAGCAAAGTTTTGTCTGCACCACTGGACTGGACCCTACTTTTCTCACTGTCAATATCGCTAAGGGGGTTTTCGTTATACTGCAGATGTCCTACTTGCAAACTCGGACGGTCTTAAAAAATGATATCGTTCTGGTCGCAGAGGAGGCGGCAGTATGGAGGGGCTCTTCCCCGCACAAATATAAAAAGAGGTGATAAAAAGGTACACAAGGGCAGGGAAGTAGGATGAGTGAAATGGATGGGATTTTGTAATAGAGTGGTCTAAGGAGGTACAGTGTTGGCCCTTCCCATGACAGTGGAAAAAAAAGCACTAGGAGACTGAGTGGTAAAGGATGGCAATGATGGGAATTAGACGCTAAAGAGGAGGAAACAGGAAAAAGAGCAGGGTACGAGCCCCTAGTCCCCACCCAAGCAGAACAAAGAAGATTAACAAAAATCATAAGAAACAAGCATTACCAATGCCAACAGTTTGGCTTTTGTGTAGGCATGGAGAAGGCACTTGCAGGACACTGTCAAGGCAGTAACTGGCTTTTGATTGTAGCAGAGGCAAAATGGTGCGAGTACCTGGACATCTAATAGAAGTGGCTGGCAAATGCCCAATACATATACACAAGCCAAAACGGTTGGCTTTGCCAAAGCTCGTTTTTATCAGGACTTCAGCCAAGTACATGCAAAGTGCTTATAAATCAAGTGGCTGAAGGCAGACTTGGTGAAGACATTTTTATTATGCCAGTAGTGCGTTTACAGCTCCAATTAAGTCAAACACTCAGAATACTGTTTTGAAAAAAACACTCGCATGAGGAGGTGCTTTGGGCATGGAGTGGGAGGAACTGGGTGGGAATGGCCATAGGGATTAGCATGGCGATGGGCAGTTAATGGGAGGCAAAATACCCAAAACACCTAGATGCTTTGTATCCTTCCCCATATCCTATTTCTCCTTATCTGTACCCTGGTGCAATAGTTTCGTTTTATAGGTGGTGCTAAGGCGCCACTTAATAGCCCAAACTAACATTGCAAACAGAACACAAAAGACCGGAAACAGAGGATTCTACAGTGCTATTTGGCCACAGCATGACATTCATTTTTTGGCTGCTAAGAACAGGCATTCAGGTTTGGGTTTGTGCGGTAGGGATTTCTCAGAATTATCAGCGCAAAACACATGCATTTCAACTCAGCACCAGAAATAGTACACCGCTCAGCAAATCTGATGCCGCTCAGACAAATTCAAATGCGAATTAACCCCTTACCTGCACATCAATAGGTAGCAATCAGCAACAAAGTCAAACTGCAAGCATTAAAGTGAGCTGTTGCCTTGCCTACTAATTTTAGAGTACAATAGCCGCATTAAGGTCTTGACTATTGTACCAGCTTGTTGGACAGCCCAGTGAACCTATTAAAAGGTTAGTGACATGCACATAAATGATAAGGCAAACAAGTATCATGCTGCGGCTAGGAGAGAAACCAATCTAACATTTCTACAAAATCCACCCGTAAAACAGAGGAACCCCCGAACCTTATATGTCTAAGGCAGGGGTCTGCAAACTCTGGCTCTCATGTTTCGGTCTACAACTCCCAACTGCCCCATCAGTCAGCATTGTCAATGGCGATGGGTCACGGGAGTCATAGACAAAATATATGGAGAGCTGCAGGTTTCAGACCCCTGGTCATTACCTGCTTTCCATCATCATGCCAATCATTACACAACTTATTTTGTACTGCTCATATTTGTATCAATATCTTGGCTGTCCAAGACCCTTAAATAGTGAACTTGCATCCAAAAGAATGGTCCTCCAAATGCGAAGCGGCACTTACTTCACAATCTGCTCTTCTTGCTTCGCCTGCTCCTCAGCCAACTCCGTCTCAGTGACATCCTAAAAGAGGACAGAGCTTTCAGTGAATCACCTGCTTGCTTTAGGATTGAACTTGTTCTACGTATATATCTTCAGACCTCTCTTAACAGGCATGTCCTCTACTGGAAAGAGGAAAAATCAAACTTGATGCAAATACCTGGCATCTCCAACACTAGTTCGCTGCCTGGCCTACCTCTGATGGAGGCAAATGACAGCTTGCGCATGAAGGCAGTGCTCCACTCTCACCCACCAGGATGCCCATCCAGACAGGACAAAAGAATAATCATGATTCTTCTTTAAAACTCCCCCTGCCCCCTCCGCCTCACGCTCTTGAAATGGCCTCTGAGTGAGAGAATTGTGATAGCAATTCTCATTCAATCATTTGTCTCTCTTTGGAGGATACATTGAAATAAATTGGATTGTTTCACCTGGCTGTTACCAAAAAGAACACCAGAAATGGAATTCTGACCTATGTCCCCTGAGGTCCCCTAAATGTTTTAATGCTTTCTTGGCTTTAACTTTTTGTTGTGTCACAGGGACTAAGCTGCCCGCCAGCAGTTGCAACTCCTTTGTGGCATGTCACCCTGGTAGACAGATGTTCCTTGAAGGCCCTGTGCATCAGCATCTTTAAGCATATCCTTATGACTTTGGTACTACTAAAAGATTCCCTCAAGCTGACCAGGATCTTCAAGTGGTAGTCGTGGCAGAGCAGCCCAGGCCTAACTTAAAGGAGGTGGAGTGTCGTGGTTCACAGGCACAGTACATACTTTGTTAGATACCAAATAACAGGTTCCACACTCTGACTTGTTTCAAAATAAAGACATTTTTATATAAAGTGAAACAATACACCAACAGGTAGAGCAAAATGAAGCAAGTATCTATCACTTCATAAATAACAGTTCTAATGGAGTCAAAATCTTTCCAGAAAAGCAAACACTAGTAACGGGCATGTTAAAGCTTTTCGGTTCAGGTAGACACATTTCCAAGAGACCAAGAGGGACCTTTATTGCGAGCAGGGGAGGTCTATTAGAAGGAGAGAGTTACCTCATTGCAAAAGTGCTTCCATGGAGCAGTTCTTTGATATGATATGATATGGCATTTGTAACGCGCCTATACACAAGCCTTGAGTTTTGTTGGAGGAAGACCCTCAAGAGTTTGTGAAGATGAAGAAGCAGCCCAGAAATAAAGAAATAAAAATCAAAAAAAGAAAATGTCCGCCAGCAGCACCAGAGGGTCTGGAGAGTAAATACCCTGTGACCAGGTAAGCAGTTCTGTAGGTAGAGTTTGGCAGTTTCCAAAGGCAGTTGCTTGACGGGTCGTTCAGCAAACACTGTAGACTACCGAGTCAACACACCAATGCAGATCGGACACCCAGACCCTTAGGAAAAATGATTATCCCCGATTTGAAGATTCCCAGGTAAGGATTCAGGGCCATTGGAGCAGAAAAGCGAGATGGATGATGATGATGCAGGGTTCCTATGTCGTCCTCTGGCACAGGATCAGCTTGGAGAGACCCCCCTCCCCCCAAACACAGAGCAGATATTAAAGATAAAATGAACAGAAAACTCTGAAGAGGAGCAGGCCATGGAAAAGGGACAGAGAAAGTGAGTTTGGCAATGCTGTCGTAGGATTCGAGGCAGCACACCCTCTGGGTAATGTGGGGGTGGGGAACGGAACCCAGGCGATTTCCTGGGGTCCTGTGGGGGAGATTCTCAGTTTGGCAAGTCTTCAGGGTCCCGTCAGGGTATCTGCGCTTTTGGCTCCAGCAACGCAGGACCGGCCTGGCGCTTCAGGGAGATTGGGCCTTCAAGCAGGAGTTCTGATAGTAATTTCCACCAGCTCTGGAGAAAAGAGTGCTGCAGGGGGTTCCTTTTGGTCTTTTTTGGAAAGGCCGAGCTTCGCTGTCAGATTCTCCCACACATCAAGGAGTGCAGATGCAGAGCTTCAGTCCTTACTCAAGCAGCAAGGAGGCCTTCCAGAGTGCAGGTTCTGAGAGACGCAGGTAGATCAGTTGAGAGGCCAAGAGGCTCTGTTTTTATCCCCCCTCAGGAACCAGTGAGTGATCATAGCACTCAATCACACACCAAGTATAATGCAAACAGAGGGGTGGTCAGCCAACGGCAGACAAACCCTCCAAGCACACCTGTGCTTTCTGCAAAGGACTTTCACACAAAGGGCTGGATCCAAATGGTCCCAGCCACGTTTCTACATATGCCAGTCAGAACTGGTTTCTGGCTCGCTACAGCCTCCAGTCATGTACACACCAAGTGGCCAAAAGCCACCTAATCTCACATACACAGAAGGACAATGGACAGTCATGTGACCCATCAGGTCTTCGAGGTAAATAACTACAACTTTCATTTTGATGGAGGAGTGGATCAAAAAGGGATCTAGCAGGTACAATGGCGTTCATCCAGTGGAACCATTTTACACAAGCAAAAAAACCACTATCAGACTAGGGACAGAGGGTGTTCTCTCTGGGAGACAAAGCAATACCGTTTGTTTACTCATGCCTTAGAAGTCACAAGGACATAAAAGCAGAGCACAAAACACAGAGGCACACTCCCAGTCAGATTTGAGGTTAGGCCTGGCTGGGAGAAAAACAAGTCACAAACCGAGAAAAGCCAGTACAAAGCACAGAGGCTACCACATGTGGTAAAAAGTGGGCTTTCTGCTCAACACATCGTCAGTAGCCCTTATGGCTACCAGGGTAGGTACGCTGCGGGACCACCCTATTAAGTCCTGAGGCAAGGTCTCTTACTCAGAAAACGTATTGAGGAGCAGGGTGGTGGTAGATATACACTATGAAGCGTTTTCAACAATGTTAGTACCCAAATCGCTATCAAATATGGGCATTTTGCTACCAAGAAATTTTGCAAGTCCTGTGCTGTGCCATTTTGTTTCATGGTTTTTAGTTGACGGGACTGCCAGGAATGGCCAAAATGCTGGTGCTTCCTATGTAGCATATTAAGGCTCTGTGTATTGCTATTTCCACTGGATGCTGCTCTTAGACAACCCAATGCACACTTGCATGGGTGTGCCCAAGTGTGTGAATGTTCGCTGCCCATCCAGGATGGGATGGCCACAAAAACTCTGAAAGGCGCACAGCTGTGGATTGATGGGCTGGGATATCTCAGCCCCTTTGTGGGTAAGCAGGGTGCCCATGTGCCATTCAAGCAGATCCCCAATGGAAATCATACCTGTAAAGATTGTTGGTGCGATGGTCAGCTCCTGGCTATCCTGGCAGGGGCCTGTCTTTTTGTGGAGGCCTTCATGTGCTGGAAAAATCCCTTGCAGGATTCTTCTACTTCCCTTTGGTGTTGTGTACTGTAGCTGCAGGCTGCAGCCTCTGATGCTGCCTAGCATTCCTTTTTCACATAGTATTCTCTGCTGCCTTACTGGAATTTGAGCAGTTTGCTGCTACTCGGTCTATTCACAGCTCCGTCGTGGGATACTTTGCATCACCTCCTACAGCTGTTGTTCTTCAAAGGGTGTCCCTGCTTCTTATCTGATCACTGTCTTGATCTGATCCACATGTGACCGGCCTGCTTCGTGCTCCTTGAACCGCTGTGCTGCTTTCCCGGATGTACGGTGGGTTGTCTGCAAAAGGTCCATCTTTCTCTGGCATGATGTAGCTAGTCCGGCCACCTCCTCGTCTTTATTCTTCAGAACCAGCATCCCGAACCAGTGTCCGAACTCAATCACAAGCCTGAGACTTACATCTGCCGGCACCCATGTTTCCTGTGCATTTCTGCCACAGTCATTACATTATTAGTGTCGTCCCAGAGTCCTAAAGCCGTGAGCTAGTGAATGGACCCGTCCTCAGGGGTTCCCTCATGTCCCCTTGGCTGCAACAATATTAAGTTTGGAGCTTGGGCATCACACATCTGAAATGCTTCCCTGGTACTTTGGTGATGGAACCGGGGTCTAATAGCTCCACTGGTGGGGTCATCTCAGACACCTGAGCATTATGTCGAGGTCTTTCTTGCAACTGTGGGCTGTGCAGGTACAACATACTTACCTTTCACCTGTAACTACAAGAGCACTATTAGGTTTGTCCCGTTAAATTCTACGGCCAGTCTTTGTGGAACTCCAAAATTTATTTAAAGGTGACAAAAACCTTTCAGTCCAAGCAAATTACCCTTGTCCCATTGCCCTTTTGGGTTGATTGCGTGGATCGAGCTGTATGTACCTGGATACCAGTTCACTCACTGAGTTGAGCCATATTGCCCTTTTATATAACTATGGAGTGTGTTTTGAACTACCTTGGTGGGCACCCTCTGGACACACCACTAGATTGGTCTTCAGAACCTGTGACCAGATGGATTCAGAAAAACCTTCCTAGCACTGGCCATTACAACTCTGACCATTTCAAGTGGGTTTAATCCTTGGCCTTTTTGATGAGCTATCTCCTAGGTAGGCCTAGCGAGGCACATTATTGATTATCCCTTCCTGGACCGTTTATCGTTTCGATCAATTGCCTAAAAACTCTAGTGAAAGCTGTTCGTGGATGTCAATTGTGGGAAAGGGTTAAGCAAAGTGACTCCTCTGAACTCAGGCTACAAATTCTAAACCTAAAACAACAAGCACTGATCAGTCTCCATAAATCTTGGCTGGGTGTGAACAATTCTTTGCCCCACTACCAAATTACGAACCTCATAGCGCTCTGCTTCCCTCCCCAACTCACATAGGTGCCATTCACTTATATGATGCCACAGACAGCGGTTGTCAAGATTGATAGGCGGTTCTGCATGCAGGCCTTACCTTCCAGAGGATGATGCAAGAATCTGTAGATCCTGTGACCAAGGTATCATCGGCCTTATTGCAGTGCAGGCCCCAGACCTTCTCCTCATGGGCATCCAATGTTTTCACACACTCATTCGTCTTAATCGTCCACAGCTTCAGAAGCCCGTCAGAACCACTGGGGACAAAATGGAATACAAGACTGAAGACAGCTAGTAATCTTCATACTCCAATCTGCTCACCACTGTACTGGAGCGATTAGCAGATATGATCCATTGTAGCCGGAGATCGTGGTATGAAAGGCTTTACTCAAATGCTTGCGACATGCTTTTACACAATTGCATCCAGTAACAAATCGTACAACCTGAAGCTTCAATACCCACAGATACACGGTTCCTTTGAAGGAAGTAAACAGATTCCATCAAAATCTACACATACTCGTCTCAAAGACTTTCAGTTGTCAAAATATTTAAAGGTGTGAAAACTGTCATGTAGCCTACATCGAGAGAACACACAGCAGGTATGGGCTATTTGGTTTTGAAACAGTACATTTTCATATCCATGCAAGGCATTTTGCAAACATGCGCGAGGTTTTTTGGGGGGGGGGGGGGGGAGTATACAGGCAATTGACAGGGCATTGACAGTGTTCAAAACCCTATTTCATGTATACAAAAGTGACTTGCCTAGTAATAGTCTTTGTGTTGTATTTAGAGGCGCATGCTATCCATATACCACCATCTTGTGGTAGGTCAGGTGCACTACTAGTTGTTTTCATTCAACGTAAAAGTAGGTACCAACGGGGGCATGCCTGACATACTAGGTTATAGGGCAAAATTAAATTTTTGAGGTTTCTGCTGCTCCTATTCAGGGACATCTAAACTTTGTGCTTTTTCACTCCTTTACTTTTTGGCTCTCTTGCCTCTCTGTCTTGGTGGCTTGTTAGTCTTAAATGAATCGTTGTGACTTCTTTGCGTATGCACTAAGTTTGTAGGTAAGTTCGTATATCTTATGTTGTATATATGAGCGGCGTTCGGCTGTTGCGTCCTACAGATTCAAACTAACAAGCCACCAGGACCACGAAAAAAAGGAGTGTCAAGACTGACATTTGGATCAATAGGCATATATGAGACAGAGTTTAAACACGTATTGACATTTTATTTCTATCGCGCTCATACACGAGTGGTTCAGAGCGTGGCAAGGGAAGGGGAACAGGGGAGAACAAAAACAACGATCTTACTAGGTCCAGTGACATTGAGAACGTGCAAGTACAGGGTAGAGGGAGAAGTGCATGGAAGGGGGAACAAAAGGAGAGTGCGGAGCGAGAAGGAAAAAACAAAAATAATAAATAAAAAGGCAACAAACAATGGGAGTGCATGTCACGCCACATTGGAGACCGGGGTCCGCCGCGCCCGCTCGTCCCTTCACCTCCTGGCGAGTCTACCCGCGCTTCCGCGCTTGGGGGCTCGCCAGAGGGAGAGTGTTTGGTGTCGGGGCAGGAGGGCTACGGCGCATGCGCGGAAGACCTCTGTCTCGGTTCCGCGCATGCGCCGTGGACTGGGCTCGAGCCCTAGGAAGGGCTTGCCTTCCAGGACTCGCTTTGGATACGCCGGCGCCCGGAGGTGAAGCGGCTTGCGTTCCAAGCCTCCCGGGCGCCGGCGACCCATAAAGGGAGCCGCAGTTCGAGGCAAGCCGCGTCTCAACGCGGTTTGCTTCGTTCTGCGAGCTTCCTATCTGGGCTGCCTGCTACCTTACCTGAATTCCTCCCTGGGCCTGCAGTCTACCTTACCTGAATTCCTCCCTGGGCCTGCAGTCTACCTTACCTGAGTTCCTCCCTGGGGCTGCCTGCTCTGGGCTGCCTGCTACTTTTACCTGAGTTCCTCCCTGGGGCTGCCTGCTACCTTACCTGAATTCCTCCCTGGGCCTGCAGTCTACCTTACCTGAATTCCTCCCTGGGCCTGCAGTCTACCTTACCCGAGTTCCTCCCTGGGGCTGCCTGCTCTGGGCTGCCTGCTACTTTTACCTGAGTTCCTCCCTGGGGCTGCCTGCTACCTTACCAGAATTTCTCCCTGGGCCTGCCAGCTTACCTTACCTGAATTTCTCCCTGGGCCTGCCAGCTTACCTTACCTGAATTTCTCCCTGGGCCTGCTAGCTTACCTTACCTGAATTTCTCCCTGGGCCTGCCAGCTTACCTTACCTGGGTTCTCCCTGGGCCTGCCAGCTTACCATACTTGGGTTCCCCTGGCTCTGCCAGCAACTTACCAGAAAAAACTCAGGATTTGCCGGCATACTTTTACCTGGACCTCCCTGGGTGTGCCAGCATACACTGACCAAGGTCCCCAGCAATTGCTGCCCTAGAGTAACCCTTCGGGCTCCTTCAGTTAGATCTCCTGCTCAGCCTTGGTTCCTTCCTTTCCTGTCCGGCCTTACCCTCTTCATCCGTTCCTGTGGACCAAGAATATACCTGCCACGCCGGAATCTTAGACCTCTGCTTCAGTTCACGTACTTTGGACTTTATTCCAACGGACTCCATCCCAGCCCTTGATCTGCAACAAGACCGTAGCCTCTCCTGCCTGTGCTTGCACAGTCCCTTTGTCACGTTAATCAGGAGAGTGCTTTCCGTGACATTGGGAATCGGCCCATCCTCCACCCAGTATTAGTTTTTGGGTGGCGGAGAGGCTGGTCTCTCGTGCCACAAGCTCATCTTTCGACTGGATACAGACTGGCGACCTCGGCAAGATCAAAGACCAAGAAACCAGGTACGCAGCCCTCTCGTGCTTCCCAACTTCACAGTGCAGCCAGCAAGTGACCAGCAATTCAATTTACAGCATTCAGAAAGACCGTTCTGGCCGAAAAACATGTGTCAGCTCTGACCTAATTATGTTGGTTGATATAAAGCAATAAAGATGCCTATGTACGAAGAATAAACCAAAATTGTCAACAATTTGATTCAACACAATAATACTTAACAAAATAATGAGAAGGGAACTGGCGCATATCTAATCCACCAATGCTCAGGATTACTCAATTTTTGGTGTGATATTGTTTGCTTTCATGCTGCATTCCCTAACGCTGCATAAAGGTTAAGAAAGACAATTTATTGAAACAGCCAGCACAGTACTTGAAGTGTATGCCCAATCCCCCACAGTTAGCTTACTCCATTACGAGCTGTTGAGATGGATTTCTCAAATCTGACCTGGTGGACAGATTTCAGGAGGCTACCTTAGTTGTAGTGAACATGGGAACTCTGGGAGTTTAGCCAAACCCAATCAAGGTAAGCGTGGAAAGTGGTCCAGGCCAAGTCTCAAGAGAGACGAGTGGGGTCAGTGGTCCACAATGAGTCCACACAGTGACAAGTACAATAATTACACTTACAAGGTAAATACAAAAATATTCTATTTATTATAGGCCCAAAATCACTGTACGAAAATGAAAACAGCAGGTAATATCACACACCACTAAATATGAAACATATATACAGTTGCTTTTGGTTAGAACAATGCATACAATTCACCCAAGTACCTGTAAGGACAGGTAAGTAGTTAAGCAATTGGATAATAGAAGCCCTCACTTTATTAGTCCAACCCTAGGTTGAATGGGGCCTTGTGCCCAAAGGTTCACAAAGTTCCTTTAGGAGATAGGATAAAGGGAATGAACAATGTTCCAAAAGTCTTCTCAGGACTCTCAGTTAATTAAACAACGTTTACTATCTTTTAGAACAGCTTTTTAAGTAAGTTTTAAATAAGCGTTTATGTAATGTAAAGCCTGGTGACATTTTAGATCGTGCAAGAGCTACGAAAAAGATAGGAAGGAAATGGGAAACAGACGGGCATCTACCGTACTAGGCCTGACCACATTTCTGTTAAAGTAGGAATATTACAAGAGGTGAGAGAGAGGGGAGGAGAAGGGAGGGAGAGGAACAAAACAAGCGACTATCGTACTAGGACGGACGACATTTCAGATAATGCTGGATTGGGGGGGGGAGAGCAAGTATGGGAGGGGATGGGGGAGACAACCAATTGTTGCTATCATACTAGGTCCAAGGACAATTCTGATAGACTAAGTGCAAAGACAAAAGTAAGGGAGGGAAGAGAAGGAAAAGGGTGAGGAGGAGAGAACAGAGAATAAAACAGTGAAAAAAGAGCAGAAATGCAGAGGGGAGAGCGAAATACAGTTGCAGAGGTCAATGAAACACATAATGTTGCAGGGAACAAAAAATGTAGGCAAGGATTTAAGAAGACTATGGGCACAGCATGATTCAGGGCCAACCCGAGTACGAGATCCAGGGAGGTCCAGCATGAGAGTTGAGAAGGTGAAGCACCAAAGTCAACGTGCCCATAAAGTTAAATCCAAGCATTGGCAACAGGTCGGAGATGGTGAATCCATAGTGAGTCAAGACAACTCCTGCAGTGAAAAGGTGATTGGGGGTGGAGGGAGACCTGAAGGGAGGCTGTGTGGCTGAGTTCAGCAGGGAATCCCTTCTCAATCCCAGCCCCACTTACTACTTGTGCAAGGCAAAAGCGAGACGCCGGAACGCTGACCCGGTATGGTTGGAGGCTTGCAGCCTGAAGAGAGCCAAAAAGCAAGGAGAGCTGCTCGCAGCAGGCCAGATACAGGCCACTGATGCTTTCCTTGGGTGGATGTTGATCCCCAGGGAGACAGAGGGGCAGGTGGCAAGACCCTGACCTCAGATCCGAGAGCGGCAAGTCTTTCCAGACAGCATTGCATGGCCGTGTGAGGCTGAAGCGGGAACTTTTGTTGTGAGCATGAAATCCCCTATTTAACCATAAGGAAAGGTGCATTGTGGGACATATAGTGGAAATACAGCCACAAAGACATCTGAACCTTGCCTATAACTTGTGAACTGTGGACAGATGCTACAGAGTAACAAGAGTAGCCCGGCATAGTGAAAGTGCCCAATCGAAAGTCTCTGTTTAGATGAACATTTAAGACTGTGAAGAACTGAATTGAAGGGATTCTAAGTTTAGGGCAAGGAACCCCTTACCAGTGTTGTCATTGCGATGTCAGAGCCCGGCTGAGGGAGACCTACAGGAACATTTAAATCCCTTGTGAAAGGTCTGAGCCTGACTGAGGGAGATCTGTAAATGAACATTGTGTTTAAAGGGTCTGAGCCCGACCGAGGGAAACCCAGTATGAACTGTGAACCCGAACCTTGAGAACTTAGTGATCCTACAGAGAATGAACTTTGTTTTGTGTGTGCACAGGCACTCTGCGAATGAGAGACTGTTTTGGAAAGAGACTTGTCGTGGAAGGCCCTGGCTTATCTCCCAAACTGCATCCTCGAGCCGAAGAAGTCAGAGAGTGCTAAAAACGTGGAGAAGGGAACCCCACTGTTCAGTCATCCCGATACACACTTTCTTGAACACCGTTTTCTTTTGCATACACCCTTCTCCCGCACACATTTGTTATAGCGTAAGGATTGGCAATAGGTGTTTTTTTGTATAGGCATTTTGATTTGACAAGACACTACTAGGACTGCGTCATCTATTATTTGATGGTCGAGCTTGCTCCCATCCTTAGATAAAGGGCTAGATAGGCGTTCTACCACCCCATCTTTGCTAAATAAACACCCTTGAACTGCGCCTCATTTGTGTCTGTCTTCATTCATAATAGCATGCCTTCCTCACAGAATCCCCGCCTAGGGTCCAGAGTGTCTGGGCAGGCAGCTCCCTTAGAGGGTCTGGCTGTCCTGATTGGACAGCCAACGGCCCCTTTCTGTAAAATGCTGAGAGAGATTGCAGAGGAGTGAGTGCTGGAACTGTATAAAAGTTGAGGCTTCTGGAGTGAAAAGCAGGTCGACCACTAGAAGCTGAAGTAACCGAAGAAGAAGACGACCAGAGACATCTGCAGACCCTTTCCAACACTGAAACGACCACTGCTGTCCTGACCCCGTTTTCTGTGTGACAGAGGAGCTCCAAAGAGGATGACTCCTTCCCTTTGGCTGGTGGGAACAACCAGTCCCAAGACAAACTTTGAAACAAGCCATCTCCCGAGGTCCTAGGAGTTTCCAGAGCTGCGGATCCCCTTTACAAGGAGACCTGCTGCCCATATTGAGTGCATCATCATGGAAAGGCTGAATGCGTCCAAATCTTTGCTGAACCTGTAAGGACACTCCAGAGATCCGATCCAACTCGCCCAGACCCCCTCATCAGAGTGTGGGACTGCAGGAAGCAAAGAAGATTGACAGGGCAATCCATGTCTTTTGTTGGTGCTGCAGAAAAGGCACCAAAACTGCAGAGTGACCCAAGAAGTTGCTCAACGACGTGCCACAGGTCCTCTGTTACAAACTTGATGGTCGTGCAGAGTATGGGCAACCCCTCTGTCCCCAAGTATCACACTGACAACACCAGAAATACTCTGTGATTTTTGAGGCCACAGGTGGAAGTCCGCAAGCCTGGGCGTGGGAACAGCCGGAAGAACCCCTTGAGCACTGCAAGGCAAGGTGCAATGTGGTTAGGATACAGGGCAAGGCAATGTATACTGAATGCAAATACCAGAGCACGATGTACCTGTGAGGATTTGAGGGTGGTTCCGGAAAGGCCGACGGAGGCGTTGATCTTCAGACAGTTGTTAGGCCAGACAGAGGGCAAGGGTAGGTGAACACCTAGTGCAGGACCGTAATCCTAAAGTGGTACGTGATCCGTAGAGAAAATCAAGCAGTCCGTGGTCAAAAAACAGGCGATCCAGGTCGAGGCAGATGAAGGGTTAAGAGACAAATACAGTCCGTAGAGCAAAGCGTAGTTCGGCAACATGTAAATCAAAGTTCCAATTCCAGTGAAGGGTTAAGCACAGAGCAGTCCGTTGGGCAAAGCATACTAGTCGGCAGGCAATCCAAAGTTCCAAAACAGATGAGGGCTAAGCTTAACAGTCCGTGAGGCAAACCGTGGTCAGGCGATGGACACAGATCCTTAGAACGAAGAAAGAGTCACGTGATCCAGACGAAAACAGCTGTGAAGCAACGTCTTCAGTTTCCGGTCTTCCTTTATCCCTTGGGAGAAAGCACGTGACCGTAGTCACGTGAGGTGTGGAAACGAAATGCTGTGGCGTTGCTAAGGGACCACGAGTCACGTGATCCGTGACGCGCAGGTTTCCGTGGACGCCGTATGTCTCGGCGATGAAGGAGTCTCCACTTCGTTTGCCAGCGATGTGAAGGGCGATAAACGCCAGTCCTGCCAATCATGCCATGCCGTGCCCTGCTGTACAGGAAGCGAGGAGGCAAAACGGTACATGTGTCAAAGTGTGTGTGTCGGGTGGCAAGAGGGGTGGAGGTCACAGACGGGGTAGGGCGTGTCTTTGTATTTATAGGTGCAGCAGGCAGCGTGGGGGGCGGCGTGACAGAATCCCCCCTAAAAGGCCCACGACCCCGTGGGCTGGCAGGGTTATCCTTATGAAACCGTGAAACCAGAAGCGGAGCCCGGACATCCCGGGAGGGAACCCACGAACGGTCTTCGGGACCATAAGCCAGCCAGTCCACCAGATACTGGAGGCAACCCCTATGGACACGGGAACCAAGGATGGCGCTGACCTCATAGACGTCCTGGGAAGACACAGAGACCGGGGCGGAAGGAACCAGGACACGAGTAGTAGCAAGGAAGGGCTTGAGGAGAGAGGTATGGAAGACCGGGTGGATCCGCCAGGCAGGAGGAATAGACAGACGGAGAGCCACAGGGTTCAAGACCCTGGCGACCTTGTAAGGGCCCACAAAGCGAGGCAACAGCTTGCGACAACCGGGGATCCGCAAATGCCTGGTCGACAGCCATACCCGATCACCCACATGATACTCCGGTGCCTTAGCCCGCTTCCGGTCCGCCTTAGCCTTCATCACCGACTGGGCCTCACGGAGATGAACCAGAGTCTGCGCATGAACGCCAGCTAGATCGCGCAGACAGGCGTCAGCTGCAGGAGTGGCAGAGGAGAAATCAGGGAGCGGTAAGGTGCGTGGATGTTGCCCATACAATGAATAGAAGGGGGAAAACCCAGTGGACGAATGTCGGGAATTGTTGTAGGCGAATTCCGCGAGGTAGAGCAGATTGGACCAGGAATCTTGGTACTGAAGGGACAGACAGCGTAGGTATTGTTCTAGGGCTTGGTTAACCCGCTCGGTCTGTCCATCGCTCTCGGGGTGATAGGCCGAGGAGAAGCGAGAATCGATACCCAGGAGCTTGGTAAGAGCACGCCAGAAACAGGACGTAAATTGTGATCCACGGTCCGATATGATGACCTGTGGCAGACCAAAGAGGCAAAAGACCGACTTGAAGAACAGGCGAGCCAGGGTTGGGGCTGATGGTATGCCCGTACAGGGAATGAACCGGGCCATTTTAGTGTATGAATCGACGATAACCCATATGGTATCGTGACCTTGTCTGCGGGGAAGATCTGTGATGAGATCCATAGAGATAGTGTGCCAAGGCCTGGGGGGAATGGGCAACGGTAGGAGCAACCCTAGAGGTCGCCCTCTGCGTGTTTTGCATTGGGCACATATCGAGCAGGTGTTTACGTAGTGCTCTATGTCCTTTCTCATGGATGGCCACCAGCACCAACGTTGTAGCAGTTCTAGGGTGCGTTGTTGCCCAGGGTGGCCGTTTATAGAAGCATCATGTGACCAGGCAAGCGCCTGGTTACGTACATCACATGTAGGGAGAAACAATTTGCCTTGGATAAACGGCAACCCCTCCCGGAGGGCAACGTCCCATTCGGTGAGCGCATGAGGATGTTTGGAAACCCATTGTCTGATGGCGGTGAGCATGAGTGGGGATGGTGTACACATACATATTACATGGCCCTTCCCTAACAGTGTGTCCGGAAACAACGACAACGATTCCCCACCAGGAGAACGGGAAAGAGCGTCAGCCTTGCCGTGGATGTGACCCGGTCTGTGCTTAACAACAAAATGGAAGGCAGCAAAGAACAAGTGCCAACGCACTTGTCTACTGTTTACACATTTCAGGGAGGCCAGGTCTTGTAGGTTTTTGTGATCTGTGTAAACCACCGTCTGATGCCTTGCCCCCATTAGATGTTGTCGCCACGTTTGGAGGGCGTCTTTGATAGCCAATAGCTCTTTCTCGGTCACGGTGTAGTGTGTTTCGGCAGCCGAGAACTTCCGTGAGTGATAGGCTACCCGATGTAGGCTACCCGTGGTTGGGCAAGGCTGAGATAATACTGCACCCAATGCAAACGAGGAGGCATCTGCTTCCAGAACATAGGGAAGGCCAGGGTCAGGGTGTTGTAGGACAGGGGCGGAAACAAATCTGGACTTAAGCGCCTCGAAGGCTTCCTGGTGTACGGAGGTTCAGGTGAACGGGACAAGAGGACTAGTCAGAGCGGTCAAAGGTGAAACGATAGAAGAGAAGCCGGCGATGAATCTCCGGTAAAAATTAGCAAAGCCGAGAAAGGACTGTTAACGGGAGTCGGCCACTCCGTTACAGCCCGTACCTTAGTCTGATTCATGGATAACCCTCCGGGGGAGATGTGAAAGCCTAAGAACTCCACTTCCTTTGTATGGAACAGACATTTCTCGGGTTTGGCGAATAAGGCGTTCGCCTTGAGGCGAGAGAGGACCTCCCTAACATGACCAACGTGTTCCTCCAAGGAGGATGAGTAAATCAATATATCGTCCAGATATACCACCACGAACGTATCCAAGATATCAGAAAATACGTCGTTGATAAAACGTTGGAACGTCGCGGGGGCATTACAAAGCCCGAAGGGCATCACGGTGTATTCAAATAACCCCTGTCGGGAACAGAACGCCGTCTTCCATTCGTCTCCACGCCTCATACGGATTAGGTTGTATGCCCCCCTTAGGTCCAGCTTGGTAAATATGGATGCCTTGGTCAACCTGTCCAACAGCGTGGAGATGAGCGGGTACCTGTTTTTTACGGTGACGGAATTCAACCGCCTGTAGTCCACACATGGGCGTAGATCGCCTTCTTTTTTCGGCACAAAAAAGATCGGGCTGGCAGCAGGGGAACAGGAGGGACGGATGTGACCAAGTTGTAAGGCCTGATGGATGTACTCTTTGAGGGCTCGTTCCTCTGACTGGGATAACGAATAGATCCTGCCCCTGGGAAGGGGTGTATCTGAGACCAGATCTATTGGGCAATCGTATGGTCTATGTGGGGGTAGACCTTCTGCAGTAGCTTTGTCAAAAACCATACGGAAATCGTGATAGTCAGCGGGTATGTTCGGCATGACGGCCCCCACGATATGTGAAGGCACCGGGCCTGAGACTCATCAATGCGGGTGGAAGCCATGGCACCAAGGATGGTAGCAGGAGTGGAGACCAAATCCACTTCTGTGAGACAAAACTGTTGGCACACCTCTGACTCAAACGTGACTTGTCCCGTTCCCCAATTTATCAAAGGGTTGTGCTGTCGCAACCAGGGTATCCCCAATATGATGCCGAACTGTGGTGTAGTGATAAGGTCAAACGACATGGTCTCTCTATGGGTACTCTGTATCATTACTTCCAGAGGAGCAGTTCGGTACTTGATAGGGCCAGAAGATAGGGAAGTGCCATCAACCGCGTGTACGGGTTCTGGGTGTTCTTTTCTGACCAAGGGCAGATTGAGACGATGGGCCAAGGCAATATCAATGAAACAACCAGTGGCCCCGGAGTCAATCACAATCTGAACGATGTGTGCGATCTCCCTAGTGGGTTTCAGAAGGGCGTGGACTACCACCGGTCTGATAGGGCCGAAGGCGGGTTCAGCGGGGGTCATAAACGGGCTCGCCGGTGCCCTCTGTATCATGGGCGAGCCTTCTGAAAACCCAGGGTCTTGTTCTTGGGGCGTCGGGGGCATTCCCTTACATAGTGCCCATTCAACCCGCAATAGAAACAGGCGTTCTCAGCCCTCCGCCGTTCTCGTTCGGATGAGGTTATCGGACTTCGGATACCTCCTATTTGCATAGGTTCAGAAGCGGTGGTAGAAGTGCTCGGGCTTGATTGGCTAGTGAACGTTGCTTCTGCCCTCCGTTCGGATCGCCTTGCGTCAACCTGTAAGGCAAGATCCACCAGATCCGTGAACACTGAAGGAAGGGCAGGAACCACAGAGAGTGCATCCTTCATGGTGTTGCATAGCCCACGATAAAACACAATAGCTTTTTTCTCCTCTGGCCAGGAGGTCTCGGCGGCAAGCTGGTTGTACCGTGTGATGTACTCTATCAGTGTTTGTTTCCCCTGTGTTAAGTCTAGGAGTTCTAGGTCCCTTGATTGGGCCTTATAGCGAGTATCGAAGACGTTGGCCATTTCTGTTATGAGAAGATCAAAATTATACAAAGCGGGATGGTCGTTCTCCAACAATGGATTTGCCCAGGTGGCCGCCACCCCAGACAGATGTGACAGAAGGAATGCGGCCTTAGTGACTGAATCGGGGAAAGCCAAGGGTCTGCACAAGAAATGTAGTTTGCATTGATTAATGAAAGTACGGTACTTCCGGGGGTCCCCCTGGTAGCGTTCCGGAGCGGCAAGAGGAACGGGTGTCGGGAGTAACACTGGAGTGGGTGTTGGGGCCTGAACAGGTGCTAGTTGGTCTGGAGGGGCTGGGTCCCCGAACTCGGCGTCTGCGGGTAGTGGGTGTTGGGTGCTCTGTAAGGCGTCCAGACGGTGATGTATGGCTGCTGTGGCGGCGGCCATGTCGGTCCTGAGGGCCGCCACTGCCTGCATCAACGCGGTCACTGGATCCCCGGTGGAGGGATTCATACTCTGGATGACCAAAAGGGTTCACAGTCTGTTACAAAATTGATGGTCGTGCAGAGTATGGGCAACCCCTCTGTCCCCAAGTATCACACTGACAACACCAGAAATACTGTCTGTGTGATTTTTGAGGCCACAGGTGGAAGTCCGCAAGCCTGGGCGTGGGAACAGCCGGAAGAACCCCTTGAGCGCTGCAAGGCAAGGTGCAATGTGGTTAGGATACAGGGCAAGGCAATGTATACTGAATGCAAATACCAGAGCACGATGTACCTGTGAGGATTTGAGGGTGTTTCCGGAAAGGCCGACGGAGGCGTTGATCTTCAGACAGTTGTTAGGCCAGACAGAGGGCAAGGGTAGGTGAACACCTAGTGCAGGACCGTAATCCTAAAGTGGTACGTGATCCGTAGAGAAAATCAAGCAGTCCGTGGTCAAAAAACAGGCGATCCAGGTCGAGGCAGATGAAGGGTTAAGAGACAAATACAGTCCGTAGAGCAAAGCGTAGTTCGGCAACATGTAAATCAAAGTTCCAATTCCAGTGAAGGGTTAAGCACAGAGCAGTCCGTTGGGCAAAGCATACTAGTCGGCAGGCAATCCAAAGTTCCAAAACAGATGAGGGCTAAGCTTAACAGTCCGTGAGGCAAACCGTGGTCAGGCGATGGACACAGATCCTTAGAACGAAGAAAGAGTCACGTGATCCAGACGAAAACAGCTGTGAAGCAACGTCTTCAGTTTCCGGTCTTCCTTTATCCCTTGGGAGAAAGCACGTGACCGTAGTCACGTGAGGTGTGGAAACGAAACGCTGTGGCGTTGCTAAGGGACCACGAGTCACGTGATCCGTGACGCGCAGGTTTCCGTGGACGCCGTATGTCTCGGCGATGAAGGAGTCTCCACTTCGTTTGCCAGCGATGTGAAGGGCGATAAACGCCAGTCCTGCCAATCATGCCATGCCGTGCCCTGCTGTACAGGAAGCGAGGAGGCAAAACGGTACATGTGTCAAGGTGTGTGTGTCGGGTGGCAAGAGGGGTGGAGGTCACAGACGGGGTAGGGCATGTCTTTGTATATATAGGTGCAGCAGGCAGCGTGGGGGGCGGCGTGACATCCTCCCTCGAGACTGCTGCTAAGAGATCCTGTCCATTATCCTGCCTTCAGTCATCAGACCAAGGAATCCAGAGGTCGGTTCCACAGCTGAAACATCGCGGGGGATCCAGCACGAACATTTTCTTCTAACCGAAGGTACTGTGGGGAAAAAGGTATTGCTTGCCTGATTCCAAGAAGTTGCTCCAGAGCATTGGAGTGTATGCAGAGGTGTCCAGGGTATCCCTCCTCGTACCTCAGACACAAGCCGTTGCTTGTATCCCTTCCTCAAGTTAGTTTTAAGGTCTCCCTTGTTAGTTGTTAATTTGCTGCTTCAATAACACTAAAGACTGGAAGAAATCCACAGGAACTCTTCATAATTCGCTGCTCATCAAGACGGAACAAGTTACTTACCTATAACTGTTGTTCTCCAGCATGGGCCTGGCATGGATTCACATGCTCATGAATATTCCCCGTCGTCAGGCTGGGAATCCTCGGTAAAAGAAAAATCAGTTTAGTTTTGTTTCTGAACTGTCTTTCTCCTAAAAACCAATCACTGAGCTCTGGGTCATACTGCCCCCAGCCAATGACCGCCCTCCACCTAAGCCCCTCCTCTGGCAGTCATATTCAGATTTGGTAGCACGCAAAGTGGCAGTAGGAGCAAGAGAAGAGCTACAGAGGAGTAGGCGGCAGGGTTTGCATGAGAATCCATGCCAGACCCATGCTGAAGAACAAAAGTTACAGAAGTAACGTGTTCCTTCTCCAGCATGGGGTCTGGCATGGATTCACATGCTCCTGAACAAAAAATACATAGCAGTACACACATGCACAACCAAGGGAGGTGGCAAGGCTCAACAGAAGCAATTTCTCTTACCTCCTCACCAGGCTCACCTTCAAGCGAACAGGTAGAGCAGCACTGCACTGCTTGGCAGACTCTGGACTCCTCCATGGAATCCCTGTCGCGGCAGTAGAATCACGTGAAGCTGTGTGTCGACCTCCACATAGCAGCCGTGCAGATATCCAGCAGGAACACACCAGACAAGAACGCAGTCGTGGCAGCGATCGCTCTGGTAGAGTGGGCTCTCGTACAGCAAGGCAACAGTCGGTTTGCCAACCGGTGACAATGGGTGATTCAGCCGGAGAGCCACCTGGAAATGGAAGCCTTGGACAGGGCCTTCCCATGGTTCACAGGACCAAAGTTTACAAAGAGCTGAGACGTTTTCCAGAAACTCTTCGTGCGGTCCACATAGAACTTCAGCGCTCTAGCCACATCCAGCGAGTGCAAAGTCCTTTCAGCCGGCGAAGAAAGGAGTCAGAAAAAAAACACGGCTAACACCAAGGGCTCGTTTAGATGAAAGTCCAACGGCACCTTGGGCATGAAGGAGGGGTGCGTCCGCAGCACCACCCTCGACTTGTGGAAAGTTAAGTCGACTTGTGGAAAGTTAAGTAAGGTGGCTTACAGGACAGGGTCTGGATCTCACCCACTCGTCGTGCAGAGGTAATGGCCACAAGGAAAGCTGTCTTCCACGACAGGAACCTGAGTGGAACAGAATGCATAGGCTCAAACGGAGCTCACATGAGCCTAGAGAATACCACATTGAGCTCCAACGTCGGGGATGGGGCCTTCACCGGCGGGAACGAATGGCAGTCAATTGACAAATTCCTTAACCAGACGGTGCGACCAGAACGAGGACCGTCCTGGAAATCTAGTGTAGCGGGTGATATCCGCCAAATGAACTTTGACAGAGGCGTGAGCCAGCACCGCCTTGGCCAACGACAGCAAATATGGCAGTAATTGAGGAGCCATGACTCTGTCGATCTTCTGCAAATGGCATCAAATAGCGAACCGGGGTTCACGGTGGGGGTGGTCAGACATCCCGGCCAGTTCAGTCCTGTTTGGAGGTAGACGGTCTGCTTTGCGGTCCCTGGCGACGGCAAAGGCCGCCTCCGAAAGCCTAGGATCGACCACCGTTGGCTTCCTATGTCGAGGAACGGGATGGTTGGCAGTAGGCAGATGAGCCCCGCCGAAACCCTTCGATGACCTGAAAGACTTCCCTCCTGAGAAACGCTGTAGGGTGCCTAGGGCACACGCCGTCTCTGTGTCCAAGTTGAAGGCCTGGAGAGACTCCTCCACGGCCTTCCAGAACAGGCTGTCCCTGTCAAAGGGCATGTCCAAAACCCTTGCCTGGACCTCCTGCCTAAAAATGGTGGCCTTGAGCCAACCCCCGACGACTGTTAGGGAGAATTCTCAGAATTGTGCTAATTCCTCTCTACCTCAGAGACCCCCAGCTCTTTTACTAGACTCTAGAACTTTTTCATGTTTACCTGGAGAGTGAGACCCCTTTTTCCCCACTCTCTCATGTATTTTAATGTGATTTCAACTCGGTTTCTTTTGGTTGTTGGAGTCTGACAAACTCCATAGGCATCTTTTTACATTGTGTCACACAGCACCTTCAGTGCAGTGGAAAAACCTTTGGAAACCCAAAGGTTTAACTACATTTCTCTTGGATAACTACTGTTTCCAAGAGCAGTAAAGTGAAATTGACTTTACTTACACTTTTAAATTTCTAGAGCCAGCACACACTATCTTACCATAGGGTGCTGGAGGGGTTGCATAGTATCCCCTTTGTCTAGCTTCTCATGTAACATTTTTATGTTACCCTTTCCCCGAATAATGGCTGGTGGCAGTGGTTTACTTTTTACTACTGTGGTGTGTCTTTACCGCGGGCTACGTTGGCAGAGGCAGTAAAGCACCCTTTGGTGCCATTTTTGTCAAAATGGCCCGGTCTTCTTTTTTTGCCATTTCTTTGTGGAAAGGTCCTTCTTGAGATTTACTCTGCGCGCCAAACCAGGTTTGGTCCTTTTGTTCATTTTATCTTTGGCGGGATTCACGAGTGAAGCCCGCCTCTGGCTCCAGGGTGTCTGGTGGGGGCAGGAAGTGAGGGAGGTCCCCGAAACTCCCTGTGCTTTGTCTCCTAGGAGACAGGAATGCACTCCTAGGTGATTGGCCGGCTGGCTGTCCAGCAAGGACGGCCACCCTGCTGGGTGATTGACAGCCAGGCTGGAATGAATGGGAGACACCTGCATAAAAGGCGAGACTTTTTGGCTTGGAAGTCAGAATCGACCACTGGACGAAGGAATCCGAAGAAGAACTTTAAGAGGACGCCTGCTGCAACGCCTGGACTTTTGGTTTTCCCGGTGAAGCCCTGCTGCTGTGCTGAAACTCCAAATTCGTATTGACGGAGAAGCCCGTGCAAGGACGACTTCTCCGTTTGAGTTGGTGGGACCAATCAACTCCAAAGGAAGCCACCTGGACAGCCTTCTCAGAGCTGTTTGAATTTCCACAAAGTTGCTGCTGGAAACCAAAACTACCAGGGAGAGGAACACCAGTTTGTGTGCGTAGCTTTTAAGCTGGCCAAGAGCTCAAGGAAGATCCTCCGGACTCCCAGGAAGCAGGACTGAACGAGCCAGAGCCACCTCAACAGAGTGCTGGACCCCAGATGCAAGGAAAGCTCATTTCGACAGCCAGGAACCACGTGGTGCTGCTTGCGGTACACGCGAGGAGCTGAAACACTGAATTGCCACTAGTTTGAAGATTGCCGTTTGCTGTCGGTAACCGTCCCATTGCAGTGCAGCAGTTCCCAGAAGTCCTCCCTATTGTCCCCACGACTGAGGCCCAGGAACACCAGGATCTGCAGAGCTGCACAGGAACAAAAGTCTGCTGCATTTTCTTCTAACTAAAGGTACTGTAAAGTCTAAGAGAACTTACCTCTTGTTGTAGATTTGCTTCTACTCTTCACAAGCCTAATAGCTTGTGGCCCTACATTGATTCTTCTTCTTCACTAAAGACTTCTAAAACAGTGTGCAAAGACTTTTCTTACTTACATACAAGAAGTGCTTCAGCTACATAGACTTTTGGCTATTGACTTTGGGCTAGCCTTTTTCACTGAAAGACTCTTCTCTCCTCCGACACTGGGGAGGGTTGAAAAGTATTTGCCTGCTTAAGAATATTTGTGATCTCTTGTTTGTTCTAATAACCCTTTCTTTAACACATCTCAGTGCTATTCTAAATGCTAACAGTAACAGATCAAAGCGCCAGGGGACCACTTCGGTGGTGATAGTGCGCGGTACAAATGTCCTTTAACATTAACATCAATGTCCACAGTGTCCTAACTATTGATGTCACCTGAGGGTGTAGAAAGTGTCTGTGTGGCATCCCAAATGGGCATTTGCTGATTTAGGAACTAAGAGTGTGTATTTTTAAAGGTATGTGTGTGTTGCTATTATATTGCTCCCTTCTGAAGAAGGCCTAATCAACTAACCGGTAAATAAATAATTGTTTTATCAAGAAACCTTGTTTAAGGGTTTGTTTGAACACTTGTCACTGTGAATATTTGTGTAACCACTCTACAGCTCACATTGACCCCTCTTGAGATAAGCCTGGCTGCTCTACCACACTACCAACCTGTGTAGGTCAGACGTATACCAAAGGTTGGGTCCTATTGCCAGGAGGCTGAGATTGTTGTAGTGCTCCTGAAGGGTACTACCCCAAATATTTACCCAACACACATACATTCATATTAAAATATAGATTATACTTGCATAAGAGTCCCTGTTAAATACTTGGTACAATAAACCAAAACAGATAGGTATACTTTTAGATACTTTCAAAAGGCCACTTCTTAAATGGGAGTCGCTGAACGCTTGCAATTGTTACAGGAGTTTGACAGGTCTACCGTATTATCGGTAATAAGACGCACCCACAATGTAATACAGTAATTAAATTAAGTAACCAAAGACATACAAGATAGCAATTTTTAGGAAGGAAAATAGTTGCTTGCTGTTATACTAGCCTTGCCTAAGGTTCTAGAGGCAGTTTCTTCGCACACCAAGTCTTTTGAAGTCCAAAACACAACCCTAGCTAAAAGGAAGTTCGGAGAGGCCTAAACTCTTGTAAAGCAAAAACAAAGAGGTGATGGCTGGAAGGTTTAGACTGAATCTTAACCACTGGCATTGCTCGGGGCAACCCTCCAGACCATCGTTCTTCGCCTGCCAAGCCATTACAGAAGGGGAAAGACCATATGCAAATCAGGCTTGGCCCCACCCCAAAGGGGTGTAAAGCAACAGAAGTCAAAAGTTCCTGTGTATACTTTCTAATCTCTAGGATACAAAATGCAAGAAGGGTTAACCAATGTCGGACACCCTGTTAAAGGACTTGCTAAGGGGACACAAGCAGCAGCTACAAGCATTTCAATGCTCTGGAGCGACTTTCTGGAATAAGGTAAGCAATACCCTTTTCACCAAGTAACTTTGGTTAGAAGAAAACATTTGTGGCTGGATGCTTCTTGATGTTGCAGCTCTGGACCAAACCTCCGGATTCCTTGGTCTGATGATGAAAGGCAGGGCAATGGATGGGATCTCTCAGCAGCAGTCTCGAGGGAGGACGGCTTTCATCAACTTCTCTGGTCACGCTGCAGTTTTGGCACCTTTTCTGCAGTATCAACATAGGACGCGATTTGCCCGGTCATTCTTCTTTGGTTCCTGAAGTCCTGCACTCTGTTGAGGGGACATGGATGAGTTGGATTGTGTCTCTGAAGTGTCCTTGAAAGTTCAGCAAAGACTTGGATGAATTCAGCCTTTCCACGACAATGCACTGATAATGGGCAGCAGGACTCCGGTATGCAGTCTTTCCATCGAAAATTTTTCCATGGAATCATTCATTGAAATTCATTCAATGAAATGCTTTTCCATCGTAAAGCATTCATTGAATGATTTTTCATTGAATTTCCAACTCAAACATACCTTTAAAATAAATGTATGGATGTTTGGGTTGGAAATTCAATGGGTTGAGGAAAGGGTTCAATTTTGAAAACAGGGGATGGGGGAGACCCCTGACGGTATGGGGGGCGGGGAGGAGGACCCCCCCAATAAACACCACAAGTTAGAGGGTGCTGTACAGTGTTGAAATACATTGTAGATTTCTGCACTGGACTGCTCCCTGTAACGTTATAACGTTATGCATGTTTCATCGAATTTCCTTGCAAAAAATGTAAAGTGTTTATATAACGAAACCCTATTAGATGAAAGGGTTTCGATGCATAAACACTTTGCACTTTATGTATGGCAATTCAATGGAACATATTTCAATGGAAAGGATTCGAACCAACGAACCCTCAATGGAAAAACTTTGTTGGAAACACTAGTAACCATGTTGGAGCTCCATCAAAAAGTATTGAGGACATCTTGAGGAAATGGGTAGTCCCATTATTAGACTTATTTGGGACCCAATAAAACTCCAAATGCAGTCTCTGTAGCAAGGCTCCTGCTGAAGGGGCCTGTGATGGCACTTTTGTGTTTACGCTGCTCCCTCTCATCCACTTAATCATAGAAAATGTTTAGAGGAAGCACAGTATATTGGTTACTATTACACACATGACTAACTTAGACCCGGTGCTCAAATCTGCTTCACCCATCTGCTACACGAGCAGTCCGGATATACACAGGTAATAGCTTATTTCAAGCCAAAGCAGCCTTGTTCACCATGCATGCCCTCAATCTCTCAGCTATGCTTCCTGTTGGATAAGAATGTGATTCACTCGCATAGTTTGAGGAATGACAATCTGAACATTTTGCAAGTTGCATTTCGGCCATACAAAAGTGCAAAAGCAAATGGCTGAGATTTTGCTAATGGTCTCTGGAGCACAAGTGTATTCCATTGGTATGCTCTCTGGACAAGATCTTCTCGTTTCACTTGGGAAACACGAAACACAAGCATTCAGTTAGAGCCATTTAAATCACACATGGCAGGAATCCACACCTATAAACATTTTGAGAAGGAGTGTTTCTCCCTACAAAACTGTTAGGGAGATGTATCATTGTTATGCTTTTAAATCACTCATTTGAGGAAGGCAGATGGACATGCACAGATATTTGCTGAATTTATTTATTGCCTGAAAATCAATGCACTACCCTTTCCTCCATCTAACATTCTGGAGGTGCGACAAGAAAGAGATACCTACTAAATCACCTTAGTATATGGCTTGAGCATCAAACACCCACATCTGTTCACCCTTCCACTATTCTCACAAATTATGCTGGAGGCATCATTGTTAATGAAGAGAACATCGAAGCACGTCCCAAATTACCTTGTCAGCAGTTGAGTGCCCCGACTAACAAAGACAGCCTTCAGGACAGATGCATCATGACCCTCAAAGGTCTGAAAAAGATAAAACAAGCACATTGAAGACATTTTTCGGCATGAATAGAACCACCATCAAGAAACACGTCCCTTTGGGCCTCTGGCACCGTGTTAGGCAATGTTTGTATGCAATGCCCTCTGGGAACACTACAAACAACTCCGACTACAGGTATAGGAAACCCAACCTTTGGTATAAGCTTGTACTACACAGTTTTGGTAGCGTGTTGAACAGCCAGGCTTATCTCAAGAGGTGTCAATAAGAGTGGAGTTACACAGAGATGTACAGTTACAAGTATTCAAATAAACTTAAACTCTTTCTTGAATAAACAATTATTAATTTATCAGTTACAATAAGCCTTCTTCAGAAGGGAGCAATAGAATAGTAACACCCAAATACACTTCATGAAATACACACTCTTTATTGTCTCTAAAGCAGTAGATACCCTTTTGGGATGTCCCACAGACACTACCTACACCCTCAGGTGACTTCAATTGCTAGGGACATTAATATATCACTGTTGCATTTAGAATCATATGGTAATAAGTCAAAAGGAAAAGATTATTTAGAACATACAAGAGACCACAAATATTCTTAAGCAGGCAAATACTTTTGGATCCCCCCAGAAAGAGTCATTCAGTACAATAGGCTAAGACAAAGTCAATGGGCAAAAGTCTTATACAGGATGAAGCACCTCTGGTAGGTAAATGGAAAAGTATTTGCACAATGTTTTAGAAGTCTGTGAAGAAAAGAAGAATCAAATGTAGGGCCACAAGCCGATTAGACTTGCGAGTGGTAGAAGATGCAAGCAACTCTACAGCAAGAGGTAAGTTCTCTCACACTTTGTACAGTACCTTTAAAATTAAGAAAAGATGCAGCAGATGACTCATGTTCCTGTGAAGCTCTGCAAGTCTCACTGTTCCTGGGCCTCAGTTGTAGGAACAAGAGGGAGGATATCGGGGGACTCCTGCAATGCACTGGGACGGTAAAAACTCGTAACCGGCAAACTTCACTTTCAGTGGTTGTTCAGTGTTTCAGCTCCTCGTGTCTACCACAAATAGCAACACTGCGGTTCCTGGCTGTTGAGATGGACTTTCCTTGCTTCTGGGGTCCCGCACTCTGTTGAGGGGGTTCATGCTCGGTCAGTCCTGCTTCCTGGGAGTCCAGAGGATCTTCCTGGAGCTCTTGGCCAGCATAAAAGCAATGCACACAATCTGGTGTTCCTCTCCCTGGCTATACGGTTTCCAGCAGCAACTGTGTGGAAATTCAACCAGCTCTGAGATGGATGTCCAGGTGGCTTACTTTGGAGTTGATTGGTCCCACCAAATCAAGGGGAGAAGTCGTCCTTGCAGAGGCTTCTCTGTCGATGTGAACATGGCGTTTCGGCACTGCAGCAGGGCTTCACCGGGCAAACCACTGGTCCAGGAGTTGCAGCAGGCAACCTCTTCAAGTTCTTCTTCGGTTCCTTCGTCCAGTGGTCGTCTGTGCCTTCCAACCCAAAAGCCTCGCCTTTTATTCACTTCTCTCCCATTAATTCCAGCCTAGCTGTCAGTCACCCAGCAGGGTGGCTGTCCTTGCCGGACAGACAGACGGCCAATCACCACAGAGTGCATTTGGTTCTCCTAGGAGACTAAGCACAGGGAGTTTCGGGCACCTCCCTCACTTCCTGCCTACCCCAGACACCCTGGAGCCAGAGACAGGTTTCAATCGTGAATCGCACCAATGGCAAAGAGAACAGTGGGACCAAACCTGGTTTGGCGCACAGAGTAAATCTCAAGAAGGACCTTTCCACCAAGAAGTGGTGAAAAAAGAAGACTGGGGCCATTTTGACAAAAATGGCATCCTTGGGGGCTTTACTGCAGCTGTGAACGTAGTCCACGGTAAATGCACACCACGGTAGTTAAAACAAAATCACTGGCACCAGCCATTCAGTGAGGAAAGGGTCAAATAAAAAATGTTACATGAGAAGCTAGACAAAGGGGATAGTAGGTAACCCCTCCAGCACAGGTCTAGAAAGTTACAAACGTAAGTAAAGTCAATTTCACTTTACTGCTCTTGGAAACAGTAGTTTATCCAAGAGAATGTATTTAAACATTGGGGAAATCTAAAAGACTTCCCTGGGCCACTGCACTGAAGGTGCTGTGTGTCACAATGTAAAAGATGATGCCTATGGAGTTTGTCAGACTCCACAACCTAAAGAAACACAGTGTACAAAATCACATTAAAATACATGAGAGAGTGGGGAAAAAGGGTCTCACTCTCTCCACGTAAGAAAAAAAAAATCAAGTCCTCAAAATGCAGCAAAGTTGCTGGGGTCTCCAAGGTGGAGGGAATTTGCACATTTCTGAGAATTCTCCCTAACACCGCAAATAAAAGAGTTAGGGGTTAAATCTCGGTCTCCTGGAGCCCTGGTGATGGTGGTGCTGCAGGTATGAGCCAGTGCAGCAACAGTAAATAACAACAAATTGATTTTAGATCAGATAAACACCAAAAGCCAGAACGGGGTGATGCAAAATGTACCATATTAGGACCACAAGAACTATTTAGTTTTCTACGCATATGCCTTTTATAAACACAATCTAGGCTCTGTGTCTGTCATCAATAAGGTATTTTCTCTGTTAACACCTTTACCACCACTGGCAATTCCTGAGAGATTTCAAGAAGCATCTACTAACCTTTATATTTACTGCGCTGACGTTTGCCAAATGTATATACTAGTCTCTAGCTGGGTCTCAGAGTTGGGCGCATTGATCAATGGAAATCTAAACTACTTTAATGCCCTCTAAGCTGGTTTGAGAAGGCACTAGCTACAGAGATAACAGATGCCTGAAAACGACTGCTGATGGTTTGATCTTCATCCTACAGAGTAGAAACTGTCTCAACTCCTGTCAATTCACTACATTATTTTCCAGTTCTAAGTCATAAAACCACCAGTTGACGGTTGCTCCCAAAAAAGACCACCTTTTTTCCCAGCCACCTTGGAGCAGCCTTCAACAGGCGGGATTGTGCAGACATCGAGCAGTTTCACCCCCCTCAAACCTCCAATTCGCCCCAGCGGGATCCTGCGAACCCCATAAGGTTCCCCCCCATCCACCCCACCTCCCCTTGAGCATGCACCATTAGTATAATCCTGCCCTACCCATCACAATCAGCCCTTGCATACACCCCTGAAACCCTGTGGCCCTCTCACACACTTAACATCTCTAAAGCCTGCTCTCCTCTGCGGCAACTTCCTGGTTCCAGCAGACGCCGACTCACGTTATGGGGGGTGGGGGTGGGCGGCTTTAGAGATGGTATTACGAAATCTGTCTTTGACGTGGGTACAAAGTTATGCGCTCAGGAAGGACTGGACTGTAAAACTTGTTCCAAACCGACACATAATTGATACATTGAGACCTTTCTAGAGAACTATTTTTCGGTTGTCTTTTTCTTAAAATAAAGATATTTTTATACAAATATAGAGTGTGGATCTTCCCCCTTTTGGTATTAACAAAATGTGTGTGCTGTTCCAGTGAAACACTCCACTCCACCGCTTTCGAGTTAGATGAACATGTTACTCTCTTACCTGGTAACGTTCTTTCGATGGGATGGTCCGACAACGTATTCCATATCTATGACAGGCAATGTCCACAGCTGTGCTGCTTCGGAAAACTTTCGGTGTCTGCATCCTGCGTCGATGAAATCGATGCGCCGTCCCCGAGGACCTCCTCCGACGGCCGACGTCACCCGATGTGATAAATAGGACGCACGACGCCCGTAGCCTCAGTTGTAGTTTTTTCCCCAAAACGTGTGACACCAGTGTTCTGCCAGTCAGAGACACAAGGCCTTGCGGAACGCAAACTGCAATCGCATAAGAAATTCTGCAGCGGGGACGATAGGGAGGGAGCGATATGGAATACGTCGTCGGACCATCCCATCGAAAGAACGTTACCAGGTAAGAGAGTAACTTGTTCTTTGAGGGGATTGGGTCCTCCGACGTATTCCATATCTATGACAGACACCCAAAGCAGTACCAATCAAGGAGGTGGGAAAAGAATTTAGAACACAAATTTAGCATGCCCAATCAAATTGCGGAATAAAGGACTGCCTTGCCAAAGGCCAGATCTTGCCCTCGGATGGAATCGAGGGAGTAGTGACGTACAAAAGTATGTACCGAAGCCCAGGTGGCTGCATCACAGATGTGACAAATAGGAACACCCCTCTGTAGGGCAGTAGACGCAGCCATTCCCCTGGTAGAATGGGCCCGCAAGCCAGCCGGAGGGTCCTTACCCGCCAAGCGGTAACACTCGGAGATAGCTAAAATAATCCAACGAGACGAAGTCTGTTTCGTCACAGCTTGTCCCAAACGCTTTCCAGCGTAACCAATGAAAAGTTGATTGTCCACTCTGACCAGGGACATGCGCGAAATATAAAAGCTCAACGCTCTCCTAGGATCAAGCCTATGGAGCCTCCCCTCTTCCTTACCAGGATGTGGAGGAGGATAGAACGTCACCTTCTGGCTCAAATGAAACTCCGAAACCACCTTCGGAAGAAAGCAAGGACGAACTCGAAGGACAACCCTGTCCTTATGAAACACAGTGAAGGGTGGCTTAACTGAAAGTGCCTGTAACTCACTCACTCTGCGAGCGGAAGTAACCGCAACCAAAAACACAGTTTTAAGAGTTAACAGTCTCAAAGGGCAAGAATGGAAAGGCTCAAACGGAGCACCCATAAGAAACTTAAGAACAAGGTTCAAATCCCAACCGGGCACCAGAAAAGGTGACGGAGGAAACACATTAGTGAGCCCTTTTAAAAACTGCGAAATTAAAGGAATCTTAAAATAGGAACATTCTTCAGACCAGCGCTTTAATATGGACAGCGCCGCCAGGTAACCTTTAATAGTACCCACTTGCAAGCCCCTGTGGGCCAAGGAAAGCAAAAAAGACAGAACCATGGGAATGTCACACTCAAAAGGATCCACATTCTTAACTCTGCACCAGTCGCAGAACTTACGCCAACGGCAACGGTACAGAGACTTTGTTGCCAGGCGCCTGGCCGAGAGCAACACCTCCAACACGTCTTCAGGGAGGTCCTAATCCTTATACCTCAACCTTTCAGAAGCCAAGCGTGAAGGTTGAGGGATCTGACCTCTGGATGGAGAACCTGACCCCCCCCCTACCGTGAGAGCAGATCGTTTCGGTAGGGAAGACGACGCAGAGGGCAGATGGACAAGTCAAGAAGGTCCGGGTACCACGTCCTCTGAGCCCACGCCGGAGCAATGAGGATCATCCGGGAACCAAACCTCCGTAACCTCCGCAGTACTTGCGGGATGACGGGGACTGGAGGAAACGCGTACAGCAGTGGGAACGACCACTCCACCACGAAAGCATCTCCTAAGGCTCCTTTTGGAGGAAATTCCCGCAAGCAAAACCTTTCGCACTTCCGGTTGACACTGGAGGCGAAGAGATCCACTTGAGGGGTCCCCCAAAGGGCGAAGATCTCCAGGAGAATCTCCTGAGCCAGCTCCCACTAGTGAGAGATCGTGCTCTGCCTGCTCAGAGCGTCCGCCGTCTCGTCGTCCCCGGCCAGATGAACAGCCGAGATCGAAACTTCCTACTGGATGGCCCAGAACTCTAGCTGCATCGCCTCCCTGCACAGAGGAAGTGACCATGCCCCCCCCCCTTTTTGTTGAGGTAGTGCATTGCCACCATGTTGTCCGTTAGGATCAGGACACTCTTTCCTCGCACAGTCGGCAGAAAAGCCTTCAGGGCTAGCCTGACGGCCCTCAGCTCCAACAGATTGATATGGAGTCTGGACTCCGACGGAGACCAACAACTGCTGACTGTCAACTCGTTGGCATGAGCTCCCCATCCCGTGAGGGATGCGTCCGTCACAATCGTCACCTCCGGCCAGGGAAGCCAAAACGGGGCCCCCTTCATCAGATTGCCGTCAACGGCCCACCACAGAAGGTCCTGGGCGACCGAGGGCGGCACCTGAACATGGTCCGACATCCTGCCGGAAGATTGCGACCACTGCATCTTGAGTGTCCACTGCAAAGATCTCATCCGCAGACGAGCCTCTGGCACCAGAAGAATGCAGGATGCCATGTGGCCGAGCAACCTCAAGAACTCGAACGCCGGGAGCGTCTGGGCAAGTTGAAACTTGTGCACCATCTGCTGAATGTGAAGAGCCCTCATCTGGGGAGTAAAACAGCCCCAGGGATGTGTCGAGCACTGCTCCGATGTACTGGAGCCGCTGTGTTGGCATCAAATGGACTTCTTTAAATTGAGGGAGAAGCCCAGCTTGTGAAGGGAGTGGCAGGTGACGGACAGATGATCCAGGACTTGCTGAGATGCACTGCCACCACAACCATGAGCTTGGTGAAAACCCTCGGGGCAGAGGTCAATCCGAACGGCAGGACCCGAAACTGAAAGTGCGAGTCGCCAACCGCGAAACTCAGGTACTTCTTGTGCTTGGGATGGATCGGCACATTGAAGTAAGCGTCCTTGAGGTCAAGAGACACCAACCAGTCCTAAGTTGAAGGGCCTGGAGTACTTGAGAGAGAGTAACTATCTTGAACTTGTCCTTCCTGAGGAGTTTGTTCAAACCGCGCAAGTCCATGATGGGTCTCAATCCCCCGTCTTTCTTCGAAATCAAGAAATAAGGGGAATACCATCCCTTGTTCCTCTCCGCTACAGGCACCAGTTCTATGGCGCCTTTCTCCAGCAGGGCTTGAATTTCCTGTGCAAGGAGCGGATCCGGACTCTTCAAAGAGAGGTTCCCAGGTGGATTGTCGTGAGGCCTCTGCCGAAAGGGAAGACAGTAGCCGTGGGTAATGATCTCCAGACCCCACACATCTGAAATAATGGCACGCCACTCTACAAGATGCTGCACCAGCCTCCCCCCCCCCCCAACCGGCGAACCATGGGACCTGGCCTCATGACTGAGTGGTAGCGGCTGCAGCGTTTCCTGAGGGCAGAGAGGCAACTGCCCGAGCGGCCTTGGCACCTCGAGTACCCTGTTTTCCACCTCTGGCACTCTTATGGTGACCCCTTTGACTGACAGCTCCTCTCGCTTTACTGAAGGACGAGTAATAGCGAATGGAACCACCCCTCCATTGTTGTGTCCTAGGACGAAAAGGCAGAGGTTGTCAAACTGCATCGCCCAACGACTTCGCTGCAGCTTTGGAGGTCTGCAACCTCTCATGGCTCTCGTCAGCCTTGCGGCCAAAAAGATGTTCACCGTCAAAGGGAATGTTGAGGAGCCGGAACTGCACATCAGGAGCTAACCCCGACTTCCACAATCTGCCATGTCCAAACCCGACTGAACGACCTCACACATGGCATCCTTGCCATCCTGAACCATAGCAAGGAAATCATCCCATTTGTCCCCTTCGGGAATATGTTCAGCCGCTAATGCAACACAGTTCCACAGAGTGTGTGTGAAACGAGACAAGGCACATATGGAGTTGGCCGCCTGAAGCGCCATACCCCCTGAAGAAAACACATTCTTCGCCCAGCCATCAAAACGTTTGTCGTCCCTATCCGGAGGGATGGTAGGATACGACGCCTGATTTGCCGGGGCCGTAGCCGCGTGCACCACCAAACTCTCCGGAGTGGGGTGCCTGGACAAGTAGCAGGGGTCGCTACTGGTTGGACGGTATTTTCGCGACAAAGACTTGCCCACTGCCGGGAGACTCTCCGGAGCTGTCCAAGCCGCCGCCACCCTTCTCTGCAGAGCCATATGAAACAGCAGTACCGGGTCAGTGGGGGGACCAAGATAAAGGATGTCCGTGAGATCATCCTGAACAAGTACTCGGTGACCCGAGACATAATGCGTCGGTACGAAGAATCGGCATGAGTGCCAGGCTCCAGCCTACAAACTCCACCTCCGGAGAGGTGTCCAGTCCACTGGCATCATGCAGTGACTGCCTCAGGTCATCAAATTGGCTATGGCCCGAGAAAAGCTCATCAGAGCCCTCATCACCCTCTGAAATGTACTCCAGGTGGTGAGAGGAAGACACCCGGGGACCAAAGCTATGCCTGACCTTAGCCAGAGACCTTCTAGGGGCTACACCCGTGCCACGGGGCCCCTCTGACACCACCACCTCGAAAGGCGTCGAGGGCGCCGAACGAGTCGGTGCCGGCGTCGAGAGAATCGGTGTCGACGTCAGCCGCAGCGCCGCCAGCACCGGCGGCGGCCAGGGCTCCGAGCGTGTCCTTCGACGACCTAGGCGCCGACGACCCCCTCGAAAGCAGAGCCTCGAGAGTGGTCGTCGACGACCTCGGCACCACAGGCGTTGACGTCTTCCTCGAAGACGGCACAGGATCATGCGGTCTCGAGCGCGTCAAGGACCGGGACCTGGAACGGACATGGCGAGAACGGTTACCCTTGTCCGAGCGGGACCTCTCCCACGAACCGTGCCGACCACCCGAGCCCGAAGGCGTGCGAGCGGTGTCTCTCGACCGATCACGACCGACCCCACTCGGAGGCGCGGACGGATTCAAGAATCGCCAACATCTTCTTCCCGAAGGAAGCCCATTCCTCCGGTGTCGCTTGCATGGTGGGATAAGCGACCCGCCGACGGGCGGAGTGCTCGGAAGAGGACGAGGAAGGCGACCGAGGCCGGCGCTTCCGGGAATTCCTCGAAGAGGCAGAGGAGTGGCGAGACCGACTCCTGGAAGGAGAGTCACTGGACCTCCGACGATGACGCGGAGAGTCACCTCTCGAATCATCTGTTGAAAGCCCCGCAGACCCCGACTTCCTGGGCTTAGACACCCTACCTACTGATAACTTCTTCTTGCGCTCCCGCAAGCCCTTGGCCGTGAGCGACTGGCAGTCGACAGTTGTCCGTGTCGTGGACCTCCCCGAGGCACCAGAGGCAGGCGTTGTGCGAGTCCGTTACCGACATCTTGGACCCACAGTCCCCGCATTTCTTGAAGCCCGGACGCGGGGTTGAAGATGAGGTAGACATTGTCACGAACAGGTTTTCACAAAAACCGAACAGGTTCAAAGAACCGAGAAGAATACAAACAAACTCCAAAGAGTCGAGGCATACCGAGATTCACGTAGCGAACACGTTCGTGGAAAAAACGGAACTGAGGCTATGGGCGTCGTGCATCCTATTTATCACATCGGGTGACGTCGGCCGTCGGAGGAGGTCCTCTGGGACGGCGCACCGACGTCATCGACGCAGGACACAGAAAATTTTCCGAAGCAGCACAGCTGTGGACATTACCCGTCATAGATATGGAATACGTCGGAGGACCCAATCCCCTCGAAATGGGCTGTTTGGTCACATCTACCACCTGGAAATCCTGGTGAGCTTGAGGAAATCACTAATAGCACCCGAGTCGGGAAGATATACTGGTCAACCTTGAGAAGAGGGTAAAGCTGGGAATGGTTATCAGAATCGGGTCCCAGGGCCAGAGTAGCACCTACCCAGGGACATATCGCCCGCGCAGTGTACTCACTTCAAGCAATTGCTGTGGGCTCTGTTCAAACAGTACTTGATCCTGCAAAACAAGTACTTTTTCCACCTCATGGATGCTTACTATCCTGGTGCAACAGGCAGAGCCCGCCGGAATCCATGAAAGCATCCCTATAAGCAGTCTAAACTTGTACCAAGAGACCGAGTGACACCGGGGATAGATACGGAGAGACTGTTGGAGGGTGGAGTCAAGGAGGTTGCATGAAGAGAACTTTGTTTGGCTTTGTGTGCTTTGAGGCCTAGGGGTGTTTAGCGAGTTATAAATGTTAAACTAAATTAAGCTTCTTACCCCCTCATTTTTGAATTTGCCCACATTTCTGTTAAGCAATGAACTACATCCATGAGTTGCATCATCTGGACTCAACCTGCCTTTATGGCAGTGCCCATCAAATTTGCTGAGATGGGGTCGTGCAAGTGTATGACTGGATGCAAGGACAGATTTCTCCTTTAGGCAGCGTTCCCTCCATAGTCTATGGACCGCCAAACGTTTTGCTTTTGTTTTTGAACCTGTTCTGACATTTTAGAGAGAAGTGAAGCCTTCAACTTCACTTCCCTGACCTTTTTGCTAATTTTGTCATGGGGAAACTGATCAGTCCTTGCTAGGTTAGATTTTCATTTCTATCCTAAATCTCCCACCACTGAGACCCCAGCACTTTTTGGTGGACTTGTAGATTCTTTCTCCATGTTCCGAAGTAGGTGGGAACCTCCCCTCCCACTCACCCTTTCTTTTACTCTTTTTATGGGTGTCATTTTGCCAACTTTCCCTAGTATATTTTTGAATATATCCTTTCCTACGACTTTTTGGGCATCTACATTTATTTATTGCAGCACTCAGCACTTTATGTGCAGTGTTGCTGGGTTGCCCCTGCGGCTTCCCTTTTTATTTTCTCTTAACTTACTTTGAAGAACTACTGTTCTTCAGGGTAGAGGGATTGTCATTCCTTTCCCTTTTATATACTGAGACCAGCAAACCACGCCTTATGAGGCGTACTGGGGAGATACATGGTATCCCCTTTCTCACTTTTCCTGTAACATTAAGTTTACTGTGACAAGCTTACTATTATGGTTATGATATGTTATTTATAACGCGCTTAATACCCAGAAGTTTCTAAGCGCGGACCCGAGGATCGAACTTGTGTTGCTCTGTGTCGTCTTGTTTCCAAGGTGAGCACATTGCCCCTAAGCTATACTCCCGAAACCCGAGATGGTTGGTGGCAGTGGACATACTTACTTTTTGTGGTAATATTACAGGCTGTCAAACCAGCCTCAGTAATTCATGGTTAGGGAGAATTCTCATTTCCGTGCTAATTCCCTTCAACCTTAGAGACCCCCAGCTCATTTGCTGGACTGTAGGACTTTTTAATTTTAAACCCTGGTTTGAGTGAGCCCTTTTTCTCATTCTCTCATCTGTTTTGACCCGATTTGGATTTTATGTTTCCTTTGTTTTTGGAGTCTGACAAACCCCAAAGGCATCTACTTTTTGTATTGTGACACACAGCGCCTTCAGTGCTGTATCACAGAGAAACCCTTTAGATTTCTCATGAGGTTTAAATACCTTTTCTTGTGTGAACTTCTGTTCCCAAGAATAGTAAAGTGAAATTTACTTAACTTACCTTTTCTCTTACTTAGTAGTCCCTTTTACTACCTAGTCATTTAACATTTTTTATGTTCCCCTCACTACTTTAACTGGCTGGTGGCAGTGGTTTAATTTTCCTATCATTGTGCTTTTCTACCGCAGGCTGAATCCTTAGCCGCAGTATAGCATCCATGGGTGACCATTTTGTAAAAAATGGCCCCAGTGTTCTTTTTCCACATTTTCTGTTTGTGAGGTCTTACTAAGGTTTTACTCTGCGCGCCAAGCCAGTTTTGAGCCCTTTGTTTGCCTTTGGCATGATTCAGTACTGAAACCCGCCTCTGGCTCCAGTGTGTCTGGAAGAGCAGGAAGTGAGGGAGGTTCTCGAAACTCCCCTGTCCTTTGTCTTTTGGAATGCCTGAATGCACCCAGTCCTGATTGGCCTCAGCTCCATAGACTTTGCTCCAATTGACTTTGGCTGTCCTGGCTCCCTGCACACTCCTCTATTCCATTTGACTTTGATTTTTACTGTCCCTCATAGGTGATACATTGGTTTTTAACTAATATTGCTGGGAAAGGTTTTTATCTAGACTGCATTGGAAGATGTAAAGTGCTCACATACTTTGAGAACCTGTTTAACCTTTTTCCTTCCTTTAACCTTTAATTTCTACCAACCTCAGAATTTACAAAGTGTACTAGTGATATATAAATGCAATTACTGTCCTGCTAGTGAAGTCACCTCAGGGTGTAGGAAGTGTGTTAGAAGCATCTCTAAAGAGTATCTACTAGCTTTGTGTTGATTCTGTGAAAATATTTAAAGTATATATTTGATTATTGCATACACTTCCCTTTTTAAAGAATGCTTATTTAAAAATGACCGTTATATAATTATTTGAGCTATAAACCTTGAGTGTAAGTGTTATTTGGATACTTGTATTGGTGGATGTCATTGCTACAGCTCTACAGCTCACATTTACCCTTCTTGAGATAAGTCTAGCTGCTCAGTCACACTACCAACTTGTGTAGTAGAGACCTATACCAATAGATGGGTTACCTAATACCAAGAGGACAAGGGCTGTGTAGTCTCCCACAGGGTTACCCCATCAATTATTGTCCAACATTCACAGAAGGGTCATCCTTCTGCTAGAATGGTAGCTTATTTCTTTTTTTGCTATTTTAGTGTTGACAAGTCGACCACTGGAACAGAAGATCCGATGAAGAGGAGAAGACTGCTGTAGCTACTTCCAGTGACCGGAGTAGCCTACTGTGTAACTTTTGCCTGTGCTGACCCATTATTTGAAACAACATAGGAGTCAAAGACAACTCCGACCTACAGACTGAGACCCATCAGTCTTGGAAAGAGCTACATTTGGAGCCATCCCACAACCAGCTTTGACCTTCCTGGGCTGCAAACTGCCAATAACCTGGGACCTTGACCCTTCGTGCTGTGCACCGTCTTCCGAATTCCAATTCTCGTTAAAACTTTGGTGGACCTCCAGTAACATGATTCCACTCATTGAAGTCCTCTCACCAGAGTGCAGGACCAAAATTGCAAAGCAAATCAGTTCTGTGACAACCATTCTTTATCTGGCATCTTGAAAAGGGCACCAAATCCACAGAGCCACGAGAAGCACCAAATCATTCTTTTTTGGGAAACTTTTCTGTCGACTGCTGCAAGTTCCCATCCTGTGTGCGTTCTTTCTTCACCACGACCAAGAATCCAGAAGCGGGGTCCTGTGCTGCTACATCAGGAAGGCACCTGCCTGCAAGTTCTTCTTCCCTGCTGTGGTACTGTGTGGCTGAGGGTAGTACTCACCTAACGTCTTGTGTGGCTCAGGTGTAGCCGAGTGAGTGATTCGTGTGTTTGAGAGTTTGCCCATACAGTTTGCAAAGGTCCAGCGCTAAACCGCATCTAGGGAGTCTTCTACGAAGTCCCTGAACACTTTCTACTAACTCTAAAGTCTGTACTTACTTGTTTGAAGAGTAATCCTGCATCAGAGCCCTATCCTGACCTGCCATCTTTTGGCTCCTAGACCACTAGGGTCCCTCTTCTGCCTCCGAGAGCACTCATGCCTTAGAATAGGGAAGGACTTTCAAGTATAAGGCCTTTGACTAGAAAACACAAGTGTTGCAAAGTACTTACTTGTAAAGGTGTTAGTGTGTAACTTTGTAATTTATTCTGTTTCAGGAATCAAAGTGTCACTACTTACCTTCGCGTTCCTTATTGCCCCTCTAAAAAGTAGAAGTTTTTACTAACCTTTGAATTGTGTTCCACTCTTCTTGAAAGTAACTAAGTTAGTATTTATTTATTATTCTTGAAACTGAATGCGTGCAAAAGTCTACCAATTGGTTTAACTGACCTTGCTGCTGCCATTCTAAATGTATAACATTAGGTTTTAACTTACCTTGAACTGCTTTATTAAGTCTGACAGTTCTTACTTACCTGAGATTGGTTCTATGTCATAATCGTACATTTTAAAGCCAAACACAAAAAAAGACTGGCTTTGTTTGGTCATTTTTGTGTAGGCTTTAAAATGTGCAATTATTACATAGAACCCCCCCTGCCCCTCCCCCCCACCCTCTCCTGCTCACATGCTAGTTAATCTGGGAGGGTTTAATACCCCCACCCGAATGCCTCCTTTCCCCACCCATCACCCCCTTCCCACATCTAAACACGCATTCTCCCCACATTCGCATACAAACACATACACACATACAGTTTCGAACTTACTTGTCACTCCCACAACGAGTCCGCTGGGGCACACAGAGCCTGTCAGCCCCTGCGCGCACTCGCACAGCGGTCTTTGTAAATCTGTCTTTTTTCATTTTGGAAATAAGAAAAAGGTATTTTGACCTAGGACCCTTAGAATTGTGTTCCACACTTGAAACATTGGTATAACTAACTATTCCTGTAATAGAAATAGTAATAGTTTATGACCAATAAGGTTTTACTCATCTTGAATAGATTAGTGCCATTCTAAATAAGTATCCAGAGTTCTTACTTACCCACGATTTACTTACTGCCCCTCTGAAAAGTAATTGATAAGTAATTGCTCAGCTTAGAATTGTGTTCCACTATTCTGAAAAGTATTTTTGGTGTAATGTATACATTTTGAAAGAAGAATATGTTACATATGTTGCAAGGTGTATACTTGAAATAGTGTTGGTATAGAAACACTTTAGGTTATTACCATAGGGTCTGCTTACCTTGAATTACATACAGTAATTCTAAAAGTCTACTAATGTTGTTTTACACCCCATGAATAGCATACTGCCATTCTAAATGTGTAATACTAGGTTTTACTCACATTGAACTGGATTAGTCTAAATAAGGTTTATACTTTGGTTTGCATACCATAAGTATGGCTGCAAGGAATGGCAAACATTTACTCTCGGACTGGGAAATCTCCTTATTAAGTTTGGGGTGAACTTGTCGCTTGTGAAAAGACTAACTTCTGTGTTTGCCCAGAAGTATAAATTATTTTTAAAATTGCAATTTTTTGGTTACAAAGAGCCTGAGAAACAATCGTTTTGAATGCAACCCAATGGGTTTAACAGAATGTGTTAATTTGTGAATACAAATCCAGGCTAACTCTTAAATCGCCTGCATATAACATGGCAGGATTTGATTCTGCCTCTGCATAATTGCATAATGTTACTAACCTAAACTAAAAATCACGTATGGTTATCAAAAAATTCTGAACATTAGATATTATCAGTTATTACATCCAATTAAATGTTTCCTCCTGAAGAGCCACATCCAAGTGGTGAAACACGTGTAGCGGATCAAAGGATAAAAAAAAAAAAGAGGATCAAAAGGACCACAAAAAAAAGAAGACACTTAAAAACGACAAAAGCGACTGTTAGGGAAGATTTTCAAAATAATGATAAATCTTCCTTAACCGAGTCAACCCCAGAACTTTTTTTATTTTACTGGTGGATTCGTTTTCATTACACCTCTAAGTGGGAACATTTTCCACACTCACAGAACCTTTTACTCTTTTTATGGGTGTCATATTTAAGACTCTCCATAGTGTCTTTTAAAAGCTATCCTCTTTCATAACTTTTTGGCAGTAAGTGCCTATTGTTGCTGGGTTGCCCTAGGTGCTCGTCTTTTAACTTTCTCTGGCTAAACATGTTAGAACTACAGTTCCCAAGGGTAGAAATGATCTTTGGATCCCTTTTACATGTTATTAAGTGAATCCAGCACCCCTCACCTTATGTGGAGTGCTAGGGAAATGCAATGTATCCCTTTCACACTAAAACTGTAACAATTCTGTTACAGGGACAAGCTCGCCTTCAATGGCTGGTGGCAGTGATACCTTTTATTAATTTGGCGCACCTTTACTGCAGGCTGTTAAAGGAAGCCATGGGTGCTCATTTTATCAAAACGGCCCCAGTCTTTTCCCCCATTTTAGTGTTCCTTGTCCTTTCTTGTTTCTTCCCCTGACATCTAGGGCGGGAAATTCCTTTGTGTGATTTTTATCTTCGGCGGTAGTCCTCTGGACAACGCACAGGCTCCAGAGTGTCTATGAAGGCAGGAAGCGAGAGAGGAGTCCAAAACTCAGCAGCCCTTTGTCTTCCAGCTTGAGTGCGCGATTCCAGTTCAAACTGGAAGGCTGGCTGTCCTGGAAGGATTGCCACCCCCCCCCCCCCCCAATTTTGAATGTTGCAAGGCTGTTTGATTGGCTGGAGTCCTGCATAAAAGTCTGAACCTGGAAGCTGAAGAGATATTCGACCACTGAAACCAAAACCGAAGAGGATGATGAAGGAAAAGTGGATGAGACCATTTCCAGCAACCCGAGAGCCTGCTGTGTACCGGAGCCTGCTGTAGCCCTTCCTTCCAATCGACCTGGGGATCCCGAAATGGATGACCCTGACAAAGAGCCTGGCGAGACCCACTAGTGTCAGGAAGCACCTGCAGTTTGAGCCATCCCACGCTAAACTGCGCCCCTGTGGGGCTGCAATACCCCAATAACCCTGGGACCTCAAGCCATTGTGCGGTGCACAGTCTTCCGAATTTTGCTGAAACTTCGTGGGCATCCTCCTGCTGGATTTCCAGAGGCACGATTCCAGTCCGAAAAGTCCCCTCACCAGAGTGCTGGACCATTGTAAACAACGAGAATCCGACCAGCGATATTCTGTCTTCTATTGTGCTCCTGAAAAGGTGCCGAATCCACAGAACTGTTCCAGCCGCAAGGAAAATCTTGCCTAGAGCCTTTCCCATGATCCTTGCTGCAAAGGTCCTTCCAGTGTCCGGTCTTCTGTTTTCTTACTGAAGGAATGAAACAACCAGGTTTTTGGCCGCAGATCCTGAAGTCCTCTTACTGCAAAAGCTTCTTCTGTGCTGAGGTACTGTGCTGGCTTGGGCATTTTACCTAACTTAAGCCTTTGTGATTTCTGTATAGCTTTGGTGTGTTTTCTGTGATTGGGAGGCCATTCATCCAGTTCACCTAGACCCCTGCAGAATCCTCCTAGGGTGTCTTCTGTGAAGCCCCTGAATGCTCAACTAACTCTAAAGTACTTACTTGTTCTACCAGTCTTCCTTAGGAACTCTGTGTTTTGCTACTTAAGAACCTATCCAGACCTGCCTGTTGAAACTAGACTCTAGTGACCCCCCCCCCCTTCTGCCACTGAGAACACTCATGCTCCTAGAATAAGGGAAAGACTTTCAAAGGATTGGGCCTTTTGCCTAGATTAAAGAATACGTGTTAAAAAGTTACTTATTTGTAAAAGAAGTTGGTCGGTAACTGTAACTCAGAGTGCACAGTTACAAAAGTTCTTACTTACCTTGAATGTGTGTGGCACTATTCAGAAAAGTATATATAAGGTTAAGTTACTCACCTGTGAATTGGTTGTACCTCTTTCCCAAAGGTAATGTGGTTTGCTTTCACTTTATTATTCCTGTTAGGATAATTGTAGGAGTTTCCAACTGGGTCTTGCTTCCCCTGACTTGCTGTTAGCCTAGGCTAAGTCTGCCTTAGGTTTTACCTACCTAGAATAACGGAGTCATTCATAAAGTGTAACACTGGGTTTTGCTTTCCCTGGTCGGGTTTAGACAGACACAAAAAGAGTTGTAGGTTTACAACCGTCTTTAAGTTGCTTATAGAGCCTGAAAAAAGTATATATGTTTTACTTACCTTGAGTATAACTGTTATCCTAAAATAAGTTTGTTATTACTTCCCTTGGTCTGTAAACTGAAAAGCAATTGTAAATTACATCCCAAGAAGGTCCAACTCCACTAGAACAACTGTGTTATCCTGAATCAGAATTATAGGTTTATACTGTTCCTAGAATCTGTGTTTCCACTAGATCAGAAAAGTATATTGTCCAGTTGATATTACTATGTGATTTCTTGCTTAGCGGCACGGTACAACTGATAGGGTCAACTACCCTTGTATTACTCTAAAGTGATATGAAAGTAACTTATGATTTTTATACCCCACAAATAGGTGTGACCTATACTGAATGTGTATAAAAAGGTTTGACTTACCTAGACTACTGTTAGTTTTCTAAATAAGGTCTATGCTTTGGTCTGTGTACTTTAAAGCATAGGGTTACGTTTGTATTATTGTGGTTATATATAATGTGATAGTACGTATTTCCCCCCCAAGATTTATCTGGGCCCACTTATATTTAAATAAAACATTTATTTTTACAATACATAGTGTTTCAGTGTTTCTTTGGACCAGGTCTATTGCAATTTCATTTGTACTGATTCTACAGCCCTCTCTCGCTCCTAAGCTAAGCCTGGCTGCTCTATCTGTGCTACTCTGAACTCAGGCGGTATAGCCTTATACTAAAAATGAAGTCTTGTACTGCCTCAGTTGAATGGTTTTATTTCGTTGGACTTCAGAAAAACTGTCCTAACAGAGACCAAAAGGACAAACGAACACGACCAACAGAGGATAAGACCCTAAAAGGGAATAATCAAAAACAACGTATTTAAATTGAACAACACATTTGTGATTTCTTTGCAATGGTTTATTCACAAATAAACAAATTCTGTGAAACTCATTGGGTTGCGTTAAAAACTATTGTTTATCAGGCGCTTTTTAACCAAAAGATTGAAATTTCAAAACCATAAGTATAGTGTTGGTTTTCAGAATTGTGTTTATTCATTATAATAGTACATACCTTTCAAAAGAGTTCTCTTTGTGTAACGCTCACCTGATTCCCGTAGAGGCGCCGGTCTTGACTGGGCGTATACCGTATCTTCAAAGGTGATGTGTAACACACGGCTGGCTCTTTGGGCTGGACCTCTGTGCACTGTATGTCTGATTCGAAGGGTAAGATGTCTGCAGATAGAAAATATGGGATTAAGGAACTGGGTTATTGAATGTCTCTCTCTTCTTCCCTTTCTCTTCTCCTGTAGAACCCCAGAGGTTAACGCTCTCACCTTAGGTAAGTGAACGCCGTGCTCTCCATCTGCCTCGGGGCAGGGTGCTGCAACCAGTTTCTTCACTGGATAAGGGGAGCAGGCCTCTTGACTTCAGAGGACTGCTGTCCGTCGTTTACTGCACGAACGGTAAGTTTCAAGTAACTCTAATGTCTTTAAAGTCTTTAGTAATGATGTTTCTTGTTTTGCAGGGTTCCGGCGATGGCGGATGACGGGCTGAAGTGAGGTGAAGATGGAGCCCGTGTGATGAATAGAAGCGCCTGGAAGCACGTAAGTAAGCGCTTGTTGCCTGCTTCACGATGCGCTCTAACTGTCTTTTTATTTTGCAGGTACAAGTTCGGAGCGGCTGCAGGGTGCCGGAATACCCACTGGGTTAGATGTGGAAAGGAGTAATGGCACGTGAGTATTAAAGTTCCCCAATGTCTTTAAACGCACCTTGTTTTGTCTTTCAGATGCGGGATGCAGCGCCGAAGGCCTCCGGAGCGTGCAAAGAGTTGGTAAGCTTTTGTCTTTCAGATGCCGGAGTGCAGTGTGAAGACCTCCGGAGCGCACGAAGAGTAGGTAAGCCTTTGTCTTTCAGATGCCGGAATGCAGCGCGAGGCGTTGGTGACAGCCGATGGACCAGGTAAGTGAAGAGCTGTCACTGAAGACCGTAATGCTAACCTGTTCTTTCTTGTCTTTATAGGTGTTGCTGAAGACTGGATTCAGGATGGTAAGCCTTTTTCCTTAGGCCCAGGATCAGATGCAGAAGACACGATGAGCGTTCTGCTGCAGAGGATGCAGAATAACGCAAAGCAAGATTCATCCATCGGGTGTGGTTTAAATAGCCTCCTTTAGTGCTTAGGTGTCTCCTTCCACAGCCACGCCTAGGTAAGAAAAGAGTTCCTGCTTTCCAGAAGAGTTCCAGTGTTCTGAATCTAGGCAGTGGCTCCTGCCCCACCCAACAGGAAAAGTAGTTCCAAACAGAAGAGGATCAGAGGCTCAACTGGCAGGCAAGTAAGCAGCATGGTCTGCTGCAGGTAAGTCCACCCAAGCATTATGAGCCCGGCGCTTCCAGCGCTGGGACTGGGCATATTTATGAGCCTGGTGCCACTGGCGCCAGGACTGGGTCCAAAAGGTCCCAATTGGGACTGGTTGGCACTCGGAACCTGGGTTATGGATCTGCTTCCAAGGGAGTTGGGAAAACCCTGACCTCTTGGAAGCAGAGATCATGACACTTTGCAGGTGTATATGGGATACATTACTCACCGTAATCGTATTTCTGATGCTTGTATCAGCTTAAATTCACATGCTGTGCATAGGCCGACATCTAGTGGAAGCTGCAGAGTATTACAGTTTGTTTTTCAAAACCCGAAAATGGGCGTCGACACAGGGCGTGCCAGTAATACTATCCCAAGTTTGACGTCCACTGTACCCATGATCCCTCACGCGTGTAGGACCCTCAGATTGTATTTTTTCTGACATGAGCTAGCATGAGGAGTAGCGCGAGTACAGATTATCCAAGCAGATAGACAGGAAGATAAGATTACAAGCATCCATGCGCCTTCTCTCAGAGGGGAGGAAGGGCGGGTCGCATGTGAATCTAAGCAGATACAAGCATCAGAAATATGATCACGTTGAGCAATGTATCCTTTCTGAGGCTTGTGGAATCTGCTTAGATCACATGCTCTGCATAGATTAGCGAGCAGTGTTAGAAGAAGGAGGTGGGATGCGAGAAGGGTCCTGAGCAAACAGATGTCTTAGAACCGCTTGTCCCACTTGAGTATCTGTCTTAGAATGAGTGTCAATGCAGTAATGCTGAGTAAAAGTGTGAATAGAGCTCCAAGTAGCTGCTTTGCAAATGGTGTCAAGGGGTTCATTTGCAATGAAAGCCAGAGTGGCCCCAATGCCTCCTGTAGAGTGGGCTCTGGGCGTAAAAGGCAGAGTGTTTTCAGAAAGGGAGTAACATTGTTGGATACAATTGATTATCCATTTTGAGATGGCACCTTTAGACGCGCGATCTCCTTCTCTGCCTGTAGCTACGTAGACAAACAGTTGGTCTGTTTTCCTTAGCGGTCTGGTCTTGTCTACATAGTAGAGGACCACTCTTCGCACATCTAGAGTGTGTAGTCTCACCTCAGCAGAGCTTTTGGGTTCTTGGAAGAAGGCCGGAAGCTCGATGGACTGGTTAACGTGGAATTTAGAAATAAACTTAGGTGAGAACCTAGGGTGTGTTCGTAGAACCAGTTTATCCTTATGAACAGTAAAGAAAGGATCCTTCACTGACAGAGCCTGCATTTCACTGACCCTTCTTATGGATGTAATGGCTACTAAGAAGGCAGTTTTATAAGTCACGTGTTTGAGACTGGCTTTATGCATGGGTTCAAATGGTGGGCCCATGAACTTAGCAAGAACCACATTAAGGTCCCACCCAGGTGGTGGGTTTGAAATTGGAGGATGGAGTCTCTTTACCCCTTCCATGAAGGCTTTAACCACTGGTACTTTCCACCGCGAAACCTTGTTGTGGGAGGTGGTGTAGGCTGAAAGCGCAGCCAGCAGATGTACCTTTACTGAGCTAAATACCAAGCCTGTATCCAGCAGGTGGAGCATGTAAGTGACAATATTGGAAGGAGTGCAATCAACTGGGTTGATTTGCTTATTCTGGCACCAGATAACAAATCTTTTCCATTTATCAAAGTAACAGTGCCTCGTGTTAGGTTTCCTAGATTCCTTTCGGATGTCCATACATCTCTGTGGTAAGTTGAGATGTCCAAATTCTATGACTTCAGGTGCCATGCTGCCAGGTTCATTGAGCTGGGTTGAGGATGCACTGTTTGACCTTGGTGCTGGGACAGTAGGTTGCACCAGCACGGGAGTCTGATGGGTTCGCACAGTGCTAGTCTGCGCAGGTGTGGGAACCACGGTTGCCTCGCCCACATGGGAGCAACTAGGATGAGCGTCATCGATTCCCTCTGCATCTTGTTGACCACCTTCCTCATGAAAGGGGTTGGTGGAAAAGCATAGGCACACATGCCTGACCAGTTCATCCACAGGGCGTTCGCCTAGGAGTCTGGCTGGGCGAACATGGATGCGAATCCTGGGCATTGCCCGTTTTCGCTTGTGGCGAATAGGTCTGTAGTGGTGAAACCCCACTGTGAGAAAATGTCTTCTACGACTTCTCTGAGTAGACACCATTAGTGTTCTCTTGGGAGGAGATCTCTGCTCAAAGCGTCTGCTAGCGAATTGAGATCCCCTGGAACATGTTGAGATGACAGGTAAATGTTCCGTCTGAGTGCCCATTTCCATATTTTCTGGGCAAGCTTGAACAGATTTGACGAACGAGTCCCTCCCTGTTTGTTTAGGTAAAACATCGCTTTTGTGCTGTCTGTCAGGATCTGCACTGACAGGTTCAACAGGTGGGGCTTGAACGCTTGAAGCGCTCTGAATACTGCCAGAAGCTCTAGCAGATTGATATGATTCTTGGCCACTGTGAGAGACCAGAGACTCTGAGCTGTGTGGTGAAGGAGGTGTGCTCCCTACCCTGACAGGGATGCGTCCGTAGTGACTACAGCCTGTACCTCTGCATCGTAAAAGGGTTTCCCCTTTGATAGGTTCTCTCTTGTCCACCAGTGAAGACTTTGTACAAGTGTTGGCGAAACGACCACTAGATCGTCCCACTGACCACTTGCCTGAGACCACTGTTTCGCCAACCATTCTTGCATGGGTCGCATGCGCAGGCGCGCGTGGGGCGACCAGGTAAATGCATGACGTCATCATGCCTAGCAAACGCATCGATTTGCGCACCCTTATCTGGCGACCGGGCTGATAGAGGAATTTGCAGTAGTAGATTTTGAATTCTTTCCTCTGATGGAAAGGCTAACCCCTCTTGAGTGTTTAGGACAGCTCCTAGGAACTGTTTGGAGGTGCTTGGCACCAGGCTTGATTTTTTTCTCGTTTATGGAGAAACCCAATTCGAAGAGGAGGTTGATCGTTCTTTGAATGTTTGATTACTGGGGTCTCCCTCGTGATGAGCCAGTCGTCCAGGTAAGGGTACACTGGGATTGTCTCCCTGCGTAGGTGTGCCCCCGCCACCGCCAGTACCTTGGTGAATACCCTTGGAGCCGAGGCTATACCGAAGGGCAGCACAACGAACTGGTAGTGCTGACTGTCCACCTTGAAGCGCAAGAATCCTCTGTGCGCTGGGAACATGGAAATATGAAAATAGGCATCTTTCATGTCCAATGTTGCCATGTAATCCCCCTTATTTAGGAGGGGGATTACCTCTTGGAGAGTAGTCCTGCAAAACTTTTGGGGCTTGACATACTTGTTTGCAGGGCGTAAGTCTAATACTGGGCGCATTGTCAGATCTTTTTTTAGCACAAGGAAGTAAGTTGAATAAATACCCTTGTTTACCTGGTTGCCCGGGACCAGTGCTATCGCGTCCTTTGCTAGAAGATTGACAATCTCCTCGAGGAGGATCTTCTGGTGGTCTCAGGAATGTATTTTCTGACATGGAGGGTGGTTTCGGGGACGCTCGAGTAGTTCTATGCAGTATCCTGCGGACACTGTGGACAGCACCCATCTGTCTGATGTGATCCCTTCCCAAGTTTGGGTGAAGTTGGTAATGCGTCCCCCTACTGGGAATGCGTGAGAAGGGACCCTGAACGCAGCGTCACTGTTTTGCGGGAGGCATGCCGCCTCTGCTGAGGCTGCCTTTACCCTTACCACGGCCCCTCTTGTTTCCTCTGCTGTAACTTTGGGTAGACTGCTGGTTGTTACCCCATGAAGTACCCTGCCCCTGTGAATAGTTGGAGCCTCTGAATTTTGGCCGCGTGGGCGACAAAAATTACTATTGCCGCTTTGATTAGGGGGCTTGTTGGTGAACTGTCCCAGGGATTTCAGAGTCTCATATTCATCTTTGGAATTCTTTAATACGTCCTCTACTGCTTTGCCAAACAGTAGATTAGGCTCCACCGGCATGTCTATTAGGGATGCTTGTGTCTCGGGTTTGAACCCTGACTGTCTTAACTAAGCATGCCTCTTAATGACAGTGCTCTCTAGCCTGCCGGCATTATATGCGGCATCAAAGGTTGCCTTAAGGATGCAACCGGACACAGCTCTCCCCTCGGACGCAACCTGGGCCAACTGGCCCTTTAAGGGTTCCGGTGCGGAGTCGATGAGGGCAGCTACTTGCTCCCACTGGTGGCAGTTGTAATTAGCCAGCAGAGTGGTGGAGTTGGCAATCCTTGTCTGGTAAGCGGAAGTGGAGGCTACCTTCCTTCCCAACCCGTAGATTTTCTTGCTCTCCTCGTCGGGGGGAGCCTCAGATGATGATAGAGGCGCTCCCGCCCTCTTCCGGGTATTAGTAACTACCAGGGAGTCAGGCTTCAGTTGCCCCCTTATGTAAAGCGGGTCTGATTGGGCTGCCCTGAACAATTTCTCGACTCTGGGGTTTACTGCCCTGGTGAGGTTAGGATTGAGAAGGGAAGGATCAATTCTCTGTTGAATGGACTTGAAAATTGGAATGGCCTCAGCAGTTGGTTTCTTTTCTCCTACTAGTTCCTCAGCAAAGTCTCTCTCCTCCTGTGCCCCTTGAGTGTCTATGCGGAAGTGTTCTGCCGCTCTAGTCAAGACCTCATTTAGGAGGGGCTGGTTGTCGACTGGAGAGTCAGTAACTTGAAGTTCTTTGCCTACCGGGGAGTCTATTCTGTAGACTTCTGGGTCATCTTCCTCCTCCTCTTGGTCCTTGTCATCCCCATAATAGTCCATCCCAGTTTGGTCGTCCAACGTTACCAAGTCTGGATCCTCACTATACTGGGCGTAAGGCTGGATGTAAAAAGGAGGGTCTGAAGACCGACCTTGCGTTGGGGTCTCAAACCAAGGTTTCTCACCAGGGGGCTGCGGGTCCCTAGACCCTGAGGGAGTAGCGCCGTCAGGGGTATAGGAGAGGAAGTGTCCTGGGTTCTTGGAGTAGAAGTCTGCTAGGGAGGACATTCTAGACATAACCCTGTCTATATCCTCACTGGTCCATTTGATGGAGCTGGGAATGACCCTTTCTTGAGAGGGTTCCCCTTCTATGACTTGACTGGACCTATGGGCTTGTGCAGGGGTCTTGGCTAGCTGTTTATCAGAAGACTTAGAAGACTTAGAACTGTCTTTATGTAATTGTGGTGCAGAAGAAGGGTGAGATGGTTTCTTCTGCTGTTTCCCCTCTTCCCCATGAGTGGAAGAGTGTTTCCCTGGTGTTTTCACCCTCTCGGAGCTTTTCAAAGCCTGGCGTCGAGATTCGGGGGTAGTGTCCCTTTCCTTAGACTCAGGGTGTCAGGATTCAGAAGCAGCCGCCGAACGGTCTGCTGACGCTGACTCTTGGTGAGCGGCCTGGGGCTGGCAGTCGGCTTCATCTTCGGACGAGCGTACCTCCATGACTTTGGTGAGTGAGGCACTTTGGGCAACTGTGGATGGATGCCTGGTGTCGTGAGGCGATCTTGACCGAGAACGCCCAGAGGACACCGATTCGGTGGACCGCTCTTTGTGTGCCTCTTTCCGAGAACTCGACACGCGCATCGAGTCTCGGTTGGACTTCGAGTGCTTAGGTGTGGAAGTGGTGTGGATAGCGCTCGTGTCGCCGGGTGTGTTCCCCATAACTGCCCTGCCGGACAGCCTTCCGAGGTCGGCGACTTGCGCTTGGGCGTCTTTCGATGCCTTGTTGCCCTCGCCGTCCGAAAGTACGGCGTCGCTGCCATCACTGAAGGTGCCCTCCGCTTCCATGGCCCCGCGTTGCCTGGCGTGGTGGGCCCAACGTTTGGTCGAGCAGTCGTTAAGTGTCTTAGCCTTGAACCGGCTACATGCTCTGCAGTTCGCCTCAGGGTGGTCCTTCGGCAAGCAGAGGTTACAGGTGGCGTGTTTGTCAACCCAAGGATACTTGCGGTTGCACTTGGGGCAGAATTTGAAAGGAGTACCCTCCATACGCACCCTGTGGCAGCGGGCTAGTGTGTGTGTAGGAAAATATACACGAGTGTAGAGTATGTTACCACCCCCCACTCTCCCTACTTGCAGGGCCGAGGCCAGAGGCCTTCCAAGGCCCGAGCCGAGGCCAACGGCTTTCCAAGGCCCAAAGTCCGTCGTGCAGCTCTCGACGGTTGTTTCTTCTCTGGGCCGGCGTCGGTCTTCGAACCGCGATGATTCGACGTGGGAGTGGAAGAAACAGGGAATTATTATTTATTTTTAGCAAAATATAGCTGAAAGCCAGGGAACTCCGTGGAATGCTTCCGTCAAGTATGGCGGAAAAAAACAATCTGAGGGTCCTACACGCGTGAGGATCATGGGTACAGTCGACGTCACACTAGGGATAGTATTACTGGCACGCCCTGTGTTGACGTCCATTTTCGAGTTTTGAAAAACAAACTAATACTCCGCAGCTTCCACTAGATGTCGGCCTATGCACAGCATGTGATCTAAGCAGATTCCACAAGCCTCAGAAATTATATGACAATGCATTACTTACCGTAAAAGCATTTCTGATGGTTGTATCTGCTTAGATTCACATGCTGTGCATAGGTCCGACATCCAGTGGTCACTGCGGAGTATTGCATTTTGTTTTTCGTAGTCGAAAAGGGGACGTCGACAAGGCGTGTCTGTAACACTATCCCTATAGTGACGTGCGTTGTACCCACAATCCCTCACGCGTCGAGGTCCCTCTGTTTGTATTTTTCTGCCCTGAGGGAGCCTTATAGACGTGAGTGAGTACAGAAAAGAGAGATATAAAGGAAGTCTATGTTCCTTCCATCCGAGCGGGGAGGAAGGGTGGGCGCATGTGAATCTAAGCAGATACAACCATCAGAAATGCTTTTACGGTAAGTAATGCATTGTCTTCTGATGTTTGTTAATCTGCTTAGAATCACATGCTGTGCATAGACTAGCGAGCAGTACCCGGAGTTGGCGGTGGGTTATGAGAAGGAACAGTAGAGAAAAGATGTCTTAATACTGCCTGTCCCACCTGGGAGTCAGATCTAGAGTGTGCATCTAGACAGTAGTGTTTTGTAAAGGTGTGCACAGAACTCCAGGTAGCCGCTTTGCAGATGGACTCAAGGGGAACATTTGCAATGAATGCTATGGAAGCCCCAGTGCCTCGAGTGGAATGTGCTCTTGGCTTGAAGGGTAGTTCTCTCTTAGCAAGAGTGTAACAGAGAGTGATGCATTGAACAATCCATCTAGATATAGTGGATTTTGAGACCGCATCTCCTTCTCTTCCTGCTGCCACCGAGACAAAGAACTGATTAGTGTTTCTCAGTGGTCTGGTTCTTTCCATGTAGAACATGACAGCTCTGCGTACATCTAGTGTATGCAGACTTTTTTCTCCCGAGCTGGAAGGGTTTTGAAAGAACGTTGGTAGTTCTATAGTTTGGTTTACATGAAATTTCGAGATGAATTTAGGTGCAAACCTTGGGTGTGTGCGTAGAACCACTTTATTTTTGTGAACTGTTACGAAGGGGTCTAGTACAGAAAGAGCCTGTAGTTCACTTACTCTCCTAATGGAGGTGATAGCTATTAGGAAAGCAGTCTTAAGGGTGATATCTTTAAGAGTTGCCTTGTGCATGGGTTCGAAGGGAGGGCCCATGAGTCTGGAAAGTACCACATTTAAGTCCCATCCGGGAGCTGGGTTAGCTATCGGAGGGTGTATCCTCTTTACCCCCTCCATGAAGGCTTTGATAACTGGTATCTTCCACCACGACACTTTAAGTTGGGAAGTGGTGTATGCAGAAAGTGCCGCTAGGTGGACTTTAATGGAATTGAACACTAAACCTGAATCCAGTAAATGGGTCAAGTATAGAATAATGTCAGTAGGAGAGCAGTCAACTGGGTTGATGCTAGTACCTCTACACCAGATAACGAATCTTTTCCATTTGCTAGAATAGCAGTGTCGAGTATTAGGTTTTCTGGCTTCCCTGAGGATGTCCATACATCTCTGTGGGAGTTGTAAATGTCCAAATTCTATGATCTCAGGAGCCAGGCTGCTAAGTTCATGGTCTGAGGGCATGGATGCAGTGTCCTGCCCTTGTCTTGTGACAGCATGTTGTACGGGCAGGGAAGTTTTACTGGGGGAGATAGGGACATCTCCATCAAGTGAGCGAACCAAGGTTGCCGTGCCCACATTGGGGCCACTAGTATCATGGTAACCTGCTCCTGGTGCATCTTGTGCACCACTTTGTTGAGAAGAAGTCGGGGGAAAGGCGTAAACAAATTTCCCTGACCATTGAATCGACAGACCGTTCCCCTTGGACTGGTTCTGGGGGGTCCTGGAGGCGTAACTTTGGCATTGTGAGTTCTCCAGGGTTGCGAACAGGTCTATTTCCGGGAATCCCCATTGCGTGAAGATGTCTAAGACGATGTCTTCGTGCAATTGCCATTCGTACTCTTCGGGCAGGGGGAAGTCTCTGCTGAGTTTGTCTGCTAGCAGATTGAGTTCCCCTGGTACATGTTGTGCTAGTAGGAACATGTTGTGTTTGAGAGCCCACTTCCATATATTCTGGGACAGCTTGGACAGTCCTGGAGAGTGAGTGCCCCCTTGCTTGTTGAGGTAGTACATGGCTGTGGTGTCGTCTGTGAGGACCATCACTGTCTTTCCTTGTAAGTGTTCCTGAAAGGCTTTCAGTGCTTTGAACACCGCTAGTAGTTCCAGCAGGTTTATATGCTTGGATGCTAAACTCGGAGTCCACACTCCGTGTGCCGTTTGATGGGATAGGTGAGCCCCCCATCCTGTAAGGGATGCGTCTGTGGTTAGAGTGGCTTCCACTGCGGGTGTGGCAAAAGTTTTCCCTAATAACAGGTTTTCTTTTGTCCACCACCGTAGCGAGAGAACCAAGGCCTGCGAGACCACCACTAGATCGTCCCATTGTCCGCTGGCCTGACACCACTGGCTGTAGAGCCACTCTTGCATTGGGCGCATGCGCAGGCGCGCGTGAGGTACCAAATAAATACATGACGCCATCATCCCTAGCAAGCGCATTGCTTTGCGTACCGTCACCTCTCGGCCTGCTACATAATGGGGAATTTGAAACAGCATGTTTTGGACCCTCTCGTTGGAGGGGAATACGAGGCCGTCCTTTGTTCGAATTAGAGCCCCTAGGAATTGTTTGGTTTGGCTGGGGTCTAAGCTGGACTTCTTTTCGTTGATGGAGAAGCCCAGTTGGGACAAAAGGTCTACGGTCTTTTGGGTATTGGAGAAGCATGTTTCGTAAGAATCCCCTGTTATGAGCCAGTCGTCGAGGTAAGGGTATACCGGGATGGATAATCTGCGCAGGTGGGCCGCTGCCACTGCCAGTACTTTCGTGAATACCCTTGGTGCAGATGCTATCCGGAAGGGTAGTACTCTGAACTGGTAGTGTTTGTCCTCTATTTTGAACCTGAGGTATTTTCTGTGCGATGTCAACATTAAAATATGAAAGTATGCATCTTTCATGTCCAGTGTTGTCATGTAATCCCCTTGTGATAACAGTGGGATTACCTCCTGTAAGGTCACCATACGAAACTTTTGGGGTTTGACAAATATGTTCGCTGGGCGCAGATCTAATACAGGGCGCATGGTTAAGTCCTTTTTGGGTACAAGGAAGTACACTGAATAAATACCTTCTGTTACCTGTGATAGGGGGACGGGCTCTATAGCTTCTTTCTTCAGTAGTTCTTCCACCTCTTGAAGAAGAATGGAGAGGTGTTGCGGTGTCATGCGCCGGTTCCGTGGGGGTTTGTACTTCGGGGAACCGTTGAACTCGATGCAGTATCCGTGGGCTATGGTGGATAATACCCAACGGTCTGACGTGATTCCCTCCCATGCTGAAAGGAACGATGTTAGCCGGCCCCCGACCGGTGATGCATGGGAGGGGACCCGAATTTTCGGGTCATTTGCTGGTATTGGCGTGGAACCTCTGGGGCTGGAGCCACGACCTCTTCCTTTGCCACGGCGTTGGCCTCTTTGACTGAACTGGGTGTTACCCTGGTTGGTGGGCCAGTTGGAGGCAGAGTAATATTGTTGTTGTTGGTTCTGCTGCTGTCTTTGGCCACGAAAGGAGCGTTTATTACCATAGCCTCGCCTGTTAGGGGGCCTAGAAATTTGATCAAGAGTCTTGATGGTATCAAACTCTTTTTTAGCATGTTCTAGGGCCTCATCTACTGCTTTCCCAAACAGATGCGTCTGTTCAATGGGTTTATTTATGAGGGAGGCTTGGGTTTCGGGCTTAAAACCTGAATTGCGTAGCCAAACGTGGCGCTTGAGAAGTATTCCCTGCACTAGGGAGCGGCCAGCCGTCTCAGCGGCATCTAGGGAGTTTTTAACGATGCCCTGGTTTACCAGTGTGCCCTCTGATATTATAGCTAGCAGGCGAGAACGCAGAGGTTCAGGTGCTTCCTCTGCTTCGCTGCGCAGCTTGTTCCACTGTGCATCTGCGTAGCTAGCTAAAAGTGAGTTGTTATTAGCAATTCTAGTAGAGAAGGCGGCGGAGGTCGTGATTCTCTTCCCCAGTGCGTAGAGTTTTTTGCCTTCTTTGTCTGGAGGTGCTTCACTAGTGGACAGTGGCACCCCTGCTCTTTTTCTTGTGTTGGTAACCACAAGGGAGTCCGGAATAGAGTGTCCTCTGATGTATAAAGGGTCAGAGGATGAAGGGCTGAAGAGCTTTTCTATTCTAGGGTTGACCCCTCTTACTAAAGCTGGGTTAGTAAGGGAAGGAGAAATTCTTCTTTTAATAGAAGCCAGGAGTGGAATAGATTGGCTAACAGGGGCTTTTTCTTTGATGACTTTTTCTACAAAGTCAATGTCTGGAAGAGTTTCCCCTGTATCAATCTCAAAATGCGCTGCTGCCTTGCGCAATAGTGCATTGAGGGAAGGTTGGTCATCTATGGGAGAGGAGTTCCCATGTGAATCCTTGAGAGGAGAAGGGAGAAAGGCATCAGGGTCTGAATGTACTGATGGGGATTGCCAAGGCTGCACTGACGGTGAATGCCAGGGCTGCGAGGTAGCTGTATCCTCTTCAAACCCTGTAGGAGTGGTGTAAGGATCTTCTTCGAACCCCTCTTCCTCAAGTTCTACCTCTTCTTCTCCACCCAAACACTCCTCATCTTCTTGGAGGTATTGCTCCTCCTCAGTGAGGTCAACCAGCCTAGGAATCTTGACTCTAGGGTCATCCTGTGGCCATTCTCTTTGTCTTTTGTGAGTGGGTGGGTCTTGGTTTCCTAGAAACCTTTCCATTTTCTCCATGCAAGAATGGAGTCTTTCAAGGGTCTCATGGGGTACCCCTGAATAGTCTAGAGGGGGGAAATTAGTGTTTTCGCCTTCGAATCGTTTCGAACGCTCCCACAACGTCGACGAGAGGTTCCCGTCCCCTTCTGAAAAGCCTTCAGGTAGTTCGGAAGCGTCCTTTGGAGAAAGGGGCAGTTCCTGGCTACTTTTGTGTTTTTTCGACGCGGTATTCGACGTTTGTTTCGTCGTCCGCGTACGTTCGTCTTCGGCGACAATTCTCGCTAGGCTCTCGGCCACGATTTTGTCCGTCGAGGGCTTTGGTGTCGACGTTGTGTGCGTTGCGCGTTGTACCTCGACGGTCGCTCTATGGAGCGTTGCGTCGGATGTTTTTGGGGTAGCGCCCGTGTTAGATGGAAGCCCAATCGCTGGTCGCGGCTGCGTTTGCGGGTGGGGCTTGTGACCTTTACGGTCTGCGGTAGACGCCGGAGTGCCCTGCGTCCCCTTCGGCGCTGATGGATCCTTCGTTCTCGACGAAGAAGAGCTGTGGGTAGTGTGTTTAGCCTTATGGGGTTTGTGTGCGTCCTTGTCGCCGGGGTGTTCATCCCCATAAGCAGGGCGTGAGCCGAGCCCGTCGGGGCCGGGGACGGACGACGAGGAGCGTGAGCGCTCCTTCTGGGGGTTCATGACTTCCGTAACGGACGTCGAGTTATCGCACTCCTCGTCACTTTCAGTAACAGCGGCAGCGGGTGAGGAAACTGACTTCGACATCGCGTAGTCCGCCCACCTCTTAACCCTACGTTCTTTAAGAGTCCTGGGTTTTAAGAGCTTGCAGGCTGCGCAGCTGTTCTCTATGTGATCGAGGGGTAAGCAACGATTACAGAGCTTGTGCTTATCTTTCCAAGTATATTTGCCCCTGCAGCGTGGGCAAAACTTAAATGGTGTCCTCTCCATAGCTGAGGCAATAATAGCTGGCGATAACAACCCCAAGGGAAAGAAAAGGGAGAAAGAAAGACATTCTCAAAGAGAAGAGACAAAGTTCTAACCCCCACTCTCCCTACTGTAAGTTGGCCGTCGAGGCCAGGCCACGTGTTCGGCAGCGCCGAAGGATCTCCTCCGCTCTTCCTCTCCGTCGAAAATAGTTCGGCGGAGAAACAGCTTCACAGCTAACGTCGAGGGGGAGGGATCGTTACCAGTATATTAAGTTATGACAAAAGGACCGAGGTCCGTGGTAAGTATAGCAATGTCTCTCTAGGAGCTCCGCGAAAGGCGACCAGAAACTGGGCGGAAAAAAACAATCTGAGGGACCTCGACGCGTGAGGGATTGTGGGTACAACGCACGTCACTATAGGGATAGTGTTACAGACACGCCTTGTCGACGTCCCCTTTTCGACTACGAAAAACAAAATGCAATACTCCGCAGTGACCACTGGATGTCGGACCTATGCACAGCATGTGATTCTAAGCAGATTAACAAACATCAGAAATATATATATATCAAATAAACCATTCTTTTTACAATACATCAGTAATTCTTTGGACCATATGTATGCTACCGGTTTTTTGTACCCATCTACAGCCCTCTAAGATAAGTCTGACTGCTCTGTCCATGCTACAGAGTTATGCAGTACATGTCTATACTAAGAGTTGGAGTTTACTGTGTTGCTTAAGTATAGTTTTCACAGACTATTAGTGTTGGGAAACCAAGTTTCCCTTTTATCTTTTACTTAGTACCTGTTTTGGTAAGTTTTCTAACAGAGCTCACAGCATCTTACAATGCAGTATATGGGGATACTTTTGTATAACCCCAGTCTTTTACAGTGGGGACTTTTGGTTACTTTGATATGTGCCTGAAGACAAACTGGTGGCAGCAGTTACATTTTTACTATTTTTGCAGTTCTTTTAGTGTGCACATTCGCATTTATGGTGTCTGGATACTAAATGTGGCTAATCCCCTAATGTGGCAGTGCCACAGGATTCTTCATTTGTTCAATGGTCATATTGTTTCTTGTCCTTCCTGCCTTCTCAGGTCAGGAAATCCCTAATACGGTCATGTATTTGCCTGGGGAAGCTGCTGCTTTTGTGGGCTAGTGCCTGCCATTTGTCTGTGGGCCCAGAAAGTGGCTGGCACTGTCTGGCCCCATTCCAAAAACATGGTGCCTGAAAGGCAGGTGTGCGTGCATGAGTGAAACCCACCGTGAATGGACCACTACTGGTTGAGCGAGTAGTTATGCAGATCCCTACCACTGGTGGGCTGGTATTTGCCATAAGCCAAGATTTGGGATAAGAAGGGGACTCATGCAGCCATTCCAGCAGATCAATGTTGGCGCCAAGCATCCTGTGTAGCCGTGCAGCCACCTGAGCATATTCGTCCGTAACTTCGGTGGTTGCCTCCTAAAGCCACCAGTCGCCTTCCTGCCAAGTTTCAGCTTCCCAGCATCAAGGGATCCTACACGGAAAGGACTTCTTCGACAGCAACTGAAGAGAACCCTGCTGTCTCCCGGGTGCAGTGACTGTTGCTGGAACCAGCTTTCTTTCATTGGGTAGAGTGTCCTGAAGAGAACTGCATCAGTGCCCGCTGCATTTCTTCATCAGAAAGGGTTGCACCCAACTCCTGGACCCGACCAGAATCTTCCTTGCACCCGCACATCCAGGGCATCCTCTACTGGCTCTAACGGCAGGAAAACCTACCCGCAGCGACTCCCAGTCGACCTGCCTATTCACTTGAGAAAATCAGAGTCGGAGTGGTGAGTAATTGCAAACATTTGTTCAATCCATTCCTTTGCTTTTTAAACGCTTGTTCTAAAAGCTGCTTTAAAAGATAGAAAAAGCATTTTACTTACCTGTAATATTCTTGAGAAGTCTTCTGGAACATTTTTTACCACAAGAACCTTTCCTAACTTTGTCCCCTCTCCTGAGAAGAGCTTTTGTGACTTTTGTGCACTAGGCCCCATTTAACATAGGGATTGGACTTAATAAAAATAGAGTATTATTCTTGTGAACTGGTTTTCCTTACAGCATCATTTCTTAACTTCCTTTCATGTTTCTAAGCGAATTGTATGCATTTCTACAAACCTAAGGTGATTCTCGTGCTTGGAAACACTTGTGTACAGGCGCGTTATAAATGCCAGGTCTTTGTCTACAGCATGCCTGGTGTGTTGCTCCCTGCTCAGCGACCCCTGTTCCCTGCATCTTGTCCCAATACTAGTTAAAACAGACCTAGCTGCAGCCCGTTCCGCCCGCATCCACTTCGCTCCCTGCTTCCTGGTTAGAGCTAATCCCGCCTCCCTGAGCCCGCCCCGCGACCTGATTGGCCCTCCTGCCCCTTGAGCTTTACTGTAGTGCGGCGTTCCCATCTCCAAGCCGTCTTTGTCTACAGCGTGCCTGGTGAGTTGTTCGCTGCATCTTGTCCCAATACTAGTTAAAACAGCCCTAGCTGCAGCCCCGTTCCGCCCGCATCCACTTCGCTCCCTGCTTCCTGGTTAGAACAAATCCCGCCTCCCTGAGCCCGCCCCGCGACCTGACTGGCTGAGACGAAAGACTCCCCTCCATTACCAGAACTCCCAGGGCAGCCCTCTGCCCGGCAGCCCATCGGCTAAGGACCTGAGGCAAAGGACAGCCCGACAGTGACGGCCCCAGGTCGTATCTGCAGGTATCAGCAGGAGAAGCAAGAAGCCAACAATAAGTAATTGTGGCAAGGGCAGTGACAAAAGCCATGACTTCTCGCCATACTACCCTACCACTCCACCTTCACCATTTCAGATGAGTGCCCAATAGCCTCTCTATACAAAGTTGAATCGAGTAGTGTCCCATTTGCCCCTCTGTGAAAGCTGAATTTAGAAGTGTGCCCAATAGCCTCACTGTGAAAGCTGAATTTAGTAGTTGAATTTATAAGTGTGCCCAATAGTAGGTAAGGAAGTGAAAACCCTTGGCATCTACCTCGATTCCACCCTCTCCTTCCATAAACAAGTCAGCTCCATGGCATCCACTACAGCCTACACATGCAAGCTTATACGTTGGGCCAAACCCTTCCTCTACACCCAAAGCTGCATTACTCTAGCCAGAGCTCTCATACCATCTAAACTGGACTATTGTAACTCCCTCTATGTAGGCGCCAACAAACAGGTCACCAGTAAAATCCAGATCCTACAGAACAATGCTCTCAGAGCAGTGCTTAGCTTCCCTAAAAGAGAACACATCTCGAATACTAGGAGAACTCACAACTGGCTCACTACCTCGGACAAAATCCTGCTTAAGGTAGCCTCCCTCACCCACAAATGCCTTAACAACGCAGCTCCCCGTTATCTAACAGACAGAATGACAATGCATTACTTACCGTAAAAGCATTTCTGATGGTTGTATCTGCTTAGATTCACATGCTGTGCATAGGTCCGACATCCAGTGGTCACTGCGGAGTATTGCATTTTGTTTTTCGTAGTCGAAAAGGTGACGTCGACAAGGCGTGTCTGTAACACTATCCCTATAGTGACGTGCGTTGTACCCACAATCCCTCACGCGTCGAGGTCCCTCTGTTTGTATTTTTCTGCCCTGAGGGAGCCTTTTAGCCGTGAGTGAGTACAGAAAAGAGAGAAATATATATAAAAGGATGTCTATGTTCCTTCCATCCGAGCGGGGAGGAAGGGTGGGCGCATGTGAATCTAAGCAGATACAACCATCAGAAATGCTTTTACGGTAAGTAATGCATTGTCTTCTGATGTTTGTTAATCTGCTTAGAATCACATGCTGTGCATAGACTAGCGAGCAGTACCCGGAGTTGGCGGTGGGTTATGAGAAGGAACAGTAGAGAAAAGATGTCTTAATACTGCCTGCCCAACCTGGAAATCAGATCTAGAGTGTGCATCTAGACAGTAGTGTTTTGTAAATGTGTGCACAGAACTCCAGGTTGCCGCTTTGCAGATGGACTCAAGGGGAACATTTGCAATGAATGCTATGGAAGGCCCCGTGCCTCGAGTGGAATGTGCTCTTGGCTTGAAGGGTAGTTCTCTCTTAGCAAGAGTGTAACAGAGAGTGATGCATTGAACAATCCATCTAGATATAGTGGATTTTGAGACCGCATCTCCTTCTCTTCCTGCTGCCACCGAGACAAAGAACTGATTAGTCTTTCTCAGTGGTCTGGTTCTTTCCATGTAGAACATGACAGCTCTGCGTACATCTAGTGTATGCAGACTTTTTTCTCCCGAGCTGGAAGGGTTTTGAAAGAACGTTGGTAGTTCTATAGTTTGGTTTACATGAAATTTCGAGATGAATTTAGGTGCAAACCTTGGGTGTGTGCGTAGAACCACCTTATCTTTGTGAACTGTTACGAAGGGGTCTAGTACAGAAAGAGCTTGTAGTTCACTTACTCTCCTAATGGAGGTGATAGCTATTAGGAAAGCAGTCTTAAGGGTGATATCTTTAAGAGTTGCCTTGTGCATGGGTTCGAAGGGAGGGCCCATGAGTCTGGAAAGTACCACATTTAAGTCCCATCCGGGAGCTGGGTTAGCTATCGGAGGGTGTATCCTCTTTACCCCCTCCATGAAGGCTTTGATAACTGGTATCTTCCACCACGACACTTTAAGTTGGGAAGTGGTGTATGCAGAAAGTGCCGCTAGGTGGACTTTAATGGAATTGAACACTAAACCTGAATCCAGTAAATGGGTCAAGTATAGAATAATGTCAGTAGGAGAGCAGTCAACTGGGTTGATGCTAGTACCTCTACACCAGATAACGAATCTTTTCCATTTGCTAGAATAGCAGTGTCGAGTATTAGGTTTTCTGGCTTCCCTGAGGATGTCCATACATCTCTGTGGGAGTTGTAAATGTCCAAATTCTATGATCTCAGGAGCCAGGCTGCTAAATTCGTGGTCTGAGGGCATGGATGCAGTGTTCTGCCCTTGTCTTGTGACAGCATGTTGTACGGGCAGGGAAGTTTCACTGGGGGAGATAGGGACATCTCCATCAAGTGAGCGAACCATGGCTGCCGGGCCCACATTGGGGCCACTAGTATCATGGTAACCTGCTCCTGGTGCATCTTGTGCACCACTTTGTTGAGAAGGGGAGTCGGGGAAAGGCGTAAACAAATTTCCCTGACCATAGAATCGACAGACCGTTGCCCTTGGACTGGTTCTGGGGGTACCTGGAGGCGTAACTTTGGCATTGTGAGTTTTCCAGAGTTGCGACCAGGTCTATTTCCGGGAATCCCCATTGAATGAAGACGTCTAAGACGATGTCTTTGTGTAATTGCCATTCGTACTCTCCGGGCAGGGGGAAGTCTCTGCTGAGTTTGTCTGCTAGAAGATTGAGTTCCCCTGGTACATGTTGTGACAGTAGGAACATGTTGTGTCTGAGAGCCCACTTCCATATATTCTGGGACAGTTTGGACAGTCCTGGAGAGTGAGTGCCTCCTTGCTTGTTGAGGTAGTACATGGCTGTGGTGCTGTCTGTGAGGACCATCACTGTCTTTTCTTGTAGCTGTTTCTGAAAGGCTTTCAGTGCTTTGAACACCGCTAGTAGTTCCAGCAGGTTTATATGCTTGGATGCTAAGCTCGGAGTCCAAACTCCGTGGGCCGTCTGATGGGATAGGTGAGCCCCCCATCCTGTAAGGGATGCGTCTGTGGTTAGAGTGGCTTCCACTGCGGGTGTGGCAAAAGTTTTCCCTAATAACAGGTTTTCTTTTGTCCTCCACCGTAGCGAGAGAACCAAGGCCTGCGAGACCACCACTAGATCGTCCCATTGTCCGCTGGCCTGACACCACTGGCTGTAGAGCCACTCTTGCATTGGGCGCATGCGCAGGCGCGCGTGAGGTACCAAATAAATACATGACGCCATCATCCCTAGCAAGCGCATTGCTTTGCGTACCGTCACCTCTCGGCCTGCTACATAATGGGGAATTTGAAACGGCATGTTTTGGACCCTCTCGTTGGAGGGGAATACGAGGCCGTCCTTTGTTCGAATTAGAGCCCCTAGGAATTGTTTGGTTTGGCTGGGGTCTAAGCTGGACTTCTTTTCGTTGATGGAGAAGCCGAGTTGGGACAAAAGGTCTACGGTCTTTTGGGTATTGGAGAAGCATGTTTCGTAAGAATCCCCTGTTATGAGCCAGTCGTCGAGGTAAGGGTATACCGGGATGGATAATCTGCGCAGGTGGGCCGCTGCCACTGCCAGTACTTTCGTGAATACCCTTGGTGCAGATGCTATCCCGAAGGGTAGTACTCTGAACTGGTAGTGTTTGTCCTCTATTTTGAGCCTGAGGTATTTTCTGTGCGATGTCAACATTAAACAGTGGGATTACCTCCTGTAAGGTCACCATACGAAACTTTTGGGGTTTGACAAATATGTTCGCTGGGCGCAGATCTAATACAGGGCGCATGGTTAAGTCCTTTTTGGGTACAAGGAAGTACACTGAATAAATACCTTCTGTTACCTGTGATAGGGGGACGGGCTCTATAGCTTCTTTCTTCAGTAGTTCTTCCACCTCTTGAAGAAGAATGGAGAGGTGTTGCGGTGTCATGCGTCGGTTCCGTGGGGGTTTGTACTTCGGGGAACCGTTGAACTCGATGCAGTATCCGTGGGCTATGGTGGATAATACCCAACGGTCTGACGTGATTCCCTCCCATGCTGAAAGGAACGATGTTAGCCGGCCCCCAACCGGTGATGCATGGGAGGGGACCCGAATTTTCGGGTCATTTGCTGGTATTGGGCGTGGAACCTCTGGGGCTGGAGCCACGACCTCTTCCTTTGCCACGGCGTTGGCCTCTTTGACTGAACTGGGTGTTACCCTGGTTAGTGGGCCAGTTGGAGCCAGAGTAATATTGTTGTTGTTGGTTCTGCTGCTGTCTTTGGCCACGAAAGGAGCGTTTATTACCATAGCCTTGCCTGTTAGGGGGCCTAGAAATTTGATCAAGAGTCTTGATGGTATCAAACTCTTTTTTAGCATGTTCTAGGGCCTCATCTACTGCTTTCCCAAACAGATGCGTCTGTTCAATGGGTTTATTTATGAGGGAGGCTTGGGTTTCGGGCTTAAAACCTGAATTGCGTAGCCAAACGTGGCGCTTGAGAAGTATTCCCTGCACTAGGGAGCGGCCAGCCGTCTCAGCGGCATCTAGGGAGTTCTTAACGATGCCCTGGTTTACCAGTGTGCCCTCTGATATTATAGCTAGCAGGCGAGAACGCAGAGGTTCAGGTGCTTCCTCTGCTTCGCTGCGCAGCTTGTTCCACTGTGCATCTGCGTAGCTAGCTAAAAGAGAGTTGTTATTAGCAATTCTAGTAGAGAAGGCGGCGGAGGTCGTGATTCTCTTCCCCAGTGCGTAGAGTTTTTTGCCTTCTTTGTCTGGAGGTGCTTCACTAGTGGATAGTGGCACCCCTGCTCTTTTTCTTGTGTTGGTAACCACAAGGGAGTCCGGAATAGAGTGTCCTCTGATGTATAAAGGGTCAGAGGATGAAGGGCTGAAGAGCTTTTCTATTCTAGGGTTGACCCCTCTTACTAAAGCTGGGTTAGTAAGGGAAGGATAAATTCTTCTTTTAATAGAAGCCAGGAGTGGAATAGATTGGCTAACAGGGGCTTTTTCTTTGATGACTTTTTCTACAAAGTCAATGTCTGGAAGAGTTTCCCCTGTATCAATCTCAAAATGCGCTGCTGCCTTGCGCAATAGTGCATTGAGGGAAGGTTGGTCATCTATGGGAGAGGAGTTCCCATGTGAATCCTTGAGAGGAGAAGGGAGAAAGGCATCAGGGTCTGAATGTACTGATGGGGATTGCCAAGGCTGCACTGACGGTGAATGCCAGGGCTGCGAGGTAGCTGTATCCTCTTCAAACCCTGTAGCAGTGGTGTAAGGATCTTCTTCGAACCCCTCTTCCTCAAGTTCTACCTCTTCTTCTCCACCCAAACACTCCTCATCTTCTTGGAGGTATTGCTCCTCCTCAGTGAGGTCAACCAGCCTAGGAATCTTGACTCTAGGGTCATCCTGTGGCCATTCTCTTTGTCTTTTGTGAGTGGGTGGGTCTTGGTTTCCTAGAAACCTTTCCATTTTCTCCATGCAAGAATGGAGTCTTTCAAGGGTCTCATGGGGTACCCCTGAATAGTCTAGAGGGGGGAAATTAGTGTTTTCGCCTTCGAATCGTTTCGAACGCTCCCACAACGTCGACAAGAGGTTCCCGTCTCCTTCTGAAAAGCCTTCAGGTAGTTCGGAAGCGTCCTTTGGAGAAAGGGGCAGTTCCTGGCTACTTTTATGTTTTTTCGACGCGGTATTCGACGTTTGTTTCGTCGTCCGCGTACGTTTGTCTTCGGCGACAATTCTCGCTAGGCTCTCGACCACGATTTTGTCCGTCGAGGGCTCTGGTGTCGACGTTGTGTGCGTTGCGCGTTGTACCTCGACGGTCGCTCTATGGAGCGTTGCGTCGGATGTTTTTGGGGTAGCGCCCGTGTTAGATGGAAGCCCAATCGCTGGTCGCGGCTGCGTTTGCGGGTGGGGCTTGTGACCTTTACGGTCTGCGGTAGACGCCGGAGTGCCCTGCGTCCCCTTCGGCGCTGATGGATCCTTAGTTCTCGACGAAGCAGAGCAGTGGGTAGTGTGTTTAGCCTTATGGGGTTTGTGTGCGTCCTTGTCGCCGGGGTGTTCATCCCCATAAGCAGGGCGTGAGCCGAGCCCGTCGGGGCCGGGGACGGACGACGAGGAGCTGGAGTGCTCCTTCTGGGGGTTCATGACTTCCGTAACGGACGTCGAGTTATCGCACTCCTCGTCACTTTCAGTAACAGCGGCAGCGGGTGAGGAAACTGACTTCGACATCGCGTAGTCCGCCCACCTCTTAACCCTACGTTCTTTAAGAGTCCTGGGTTTTAAGAGCTTGCAGGCTGCGCAGCTGTTCTCTATGTGATCGAGGGGTAAGCAACGATTACAGAGCTTGTGCTTATCTTTCCAAGTATATTTGCCCCTGCAACGTGGGCAAAACTTAAATGGTGTCCTCTCCATAGCTGAGGCAATAATAGCTGGCGATAACAACCCCAAGGGAAAGAAAGGGGAGAAAGAAAGACATTCTCAAAGAGAAGAGACAAAGTTCTAACCCCCACTCTCCCTACTGTAAGTTGGCCGTCGAGGCCAGGCCACGTGTTCGGCAGCGCCGAAGGATCTCCTCCGCTCTTCCTCTCCGTCGAAAATCAGTTTGGCGGAGAAACAGCTTCACAGCTAACGTCGAGGGGGAGGGATTGTTATCAGTATATTAAGTTATGACAAAAGGACCGAGGTCCGTGGCAAGTATAGCAATGTCTCTCTAGGAGCTCCGCGAAAGGCGACCAGAAACTGGGCGGAAAAAAACAATCTGAGGGACCTCGACGCGTGAGGGATTGTGGGTACAACGCACGTCACTATAGGGATAGTGTTACAGACACGCCTTGTCGACATCCCCTTTTCGACTACGAAAAACAAAATGCAATACTCCGCAGTGACCACTGGATGTCGGACCTATGCACAGCATGTGATTCTAAGCAGATTAACAAACATCAGAAAACTAGATACACGCCCAACAGACACACCAGAAATAGCAATGGTAACTTGCTCACTGTTCCCAGATTCAAGCGAACGAAAATGGGCGGCAACAGCTTCCAGGTGAAAGCAGCTCAACACTGGAACACACTACCTCCCTCTGTCAGAGCACCTCAAACCTACCACCAATTTAGGCGTAACTACATCCAGTGGTTTAAGAACAAAGACCAATAAATGACACCTTGTAACTACTACAAAATTGTTCAACCTGTAACTCTGTCGTAATTTTACTCTGTCTCCTTGTAACTGCTTCTACTCACTGCACCCTTGTATAATGAAGTAAATAATGTACAGTAGTGCAACTAAGTTGAGAATATACCTGTAATGCTTGCGCCCTCATACCCTCTGGTCCGGTGCGCCATGTAAATAAACAAACAATAGACTCTCTGTGAAAGCAGAATTTAGAAGTGTGCCCAATAGCCTCACTGTGAACGCTGAATTTAGTAGTTGAATTGAAAAGTGTGCCCAATAGCCTCTCTGTGAAAGCTGAATTTAGAAGTGTGCCCAATAGCCTCTCTATACAAAGTTGAATCTAGTAGTGTCCCATTTGCCCCTCTGTGAAAGTTGAATCTAGTAGCTGAATTTAAAAAAGTGCGCCCAATTGACTCTCTGTAAAAACTGAATTTAGTAGTTGAATTTAAAAGTGTGCCCAATAGCCTCTCTGTGAAAGCGGATTTAGAAGTGTGCCCAATAGCCTCTCTATACAAAGTTGAATCAAGTAGTGTCCCATTTGCCCCTCTGTGAAAGTTGAATTTAGTAGTTGAATTTAAAAGTGGGACCAATAGACTCACTGTGAAACGTGCAGTTAGAAATGTGCCCAATATCCTGTGTGAAAGTTGCATTTTGAAGTGTGCCCAATAGACGCTCTGTGAAAACTGTATTTAAAAATGTTCCCAATAGCCTCTTTGGAAAGTTGATTATAGAAGTGTGCCCAATAGACTCTCTGTGAAAGCTGAATTTAGTAGTTGAATTTAGAAGTGTGCCCAATAGCCTCTGTGAAAGCTGAATTTAGAAGTTGAATTTAAAAGTGTGCCCGATAGACTCTCTGTGAAAGCTGAATTTAGAAGTATGACCAATAGCCTCGGTGTGAAACCTGCAGTTATAAGTGTGCCCAATAGACGCTCTGTGAAAACTGCATTTGAAATGTGTCCAATAGCCTCTTTGGAAAGTTGACTATAGAAGTGTGCCCAATAGCCACGCTGTGAAAAGTTGCATTTAGAAAGTGAGCCCAATATCCTCTGTGAAAGTGGACTATAGAAATGTGCCCAATAGCCTCCCTGTGAAAGTTGCAATTAGAATTGTGCCTAATAGCCTCTCTGGAAAGTTGCAATCAGAAGTAGGCCCAATAGCCCTTCTGTGACAGCTGAATCTAGAAGTGAGTCCAATAGCCTTAGTGTGAAAATAGAATTTAGAAGTGTGCCCAATAGCCTCTCTGTGAAAGTTGACTATAGAAGTGTGCGGAACAAGCTCTCTGTGAAAGTTGACTATAGAAGTGTGCCCAACAGCCTCTCTGCACAAAACCTAAGTTAGAAGTAGCCCTAGTAATGCATACAGTCGAATTTAGAAGTGTACCTATTAGTACCCAATACCCTAACATCATCTCTGTGATCAGTTGAACCTAGAAGTGCACTTAATAGTCTGAATACCAATTGTGCAAATCGAACTTGAAGTGTGCCTAATAGCGTGCCCCCACTCAATTTAGAACTACAATTAAAATCCTGCCTAAACTCCAAAAATTCCAACTAAAACGATACCTGGGGTGTTGCTACATTCAACTCCTCCTTAATAGTTTACCTGTACTCCAGCTCACTAGAAAAGCCTACCCAACAGCGCAACTGTGCTGTAGCAACAACTAAATAGGCCGCCTAATTAGCATTTCCTAACGACTAGCTACACTTCAAAACGGCCTAATATCTGCAAGCTAGTACAAATTGTTCACCAAAACCTAGAATAAGTCAATAATAATCACCCGGCTTCGTGGAACCCTGAAATCAAGCTCACTCTCAGCCAGTGATATCACCGAATCTATATAGTCCAATAAACTATAAGTCGCCCTTGAAACTACTCCTAACAGCTACTAAGCATGAGTGCACCCACTCCACCAAAGTCTATTGGAAACGAGCACCATGGACTGCCCCGACTTCCCGATCTGCCTTCCCTCCCGTCCCGCCCCCCCTTCCCAAATCAACTCACCCTCCTTCGCATTCCCTACCATTCCCCTCTCCAACACCAAGCCAGAGGGGCACAATGGCGTGCCAGCCACCCTAAGATCACCCTCGCCCGAACACTGCCACCGTCCAACCGAGGATAACCATGCCCGCTCCCCTCACTATCATACCGGGGACATCCCGCCCTGCAAACATCCACCCTAAGACCACTGCTCCGCTGAACCCCACCACCGACCAGCCAAGGATAACCATGCCCGCTCCTCTCACTATCATACCAGGGGCATCCCGCCCTGCAACCATCCACCCCCCGCCTTGTCCACAAACTCCTGCCACTTTCCACCACCAACCACACCCTTTCCCCTCCCTAAAAACTGCATGCCTAGCCCTAGCAAGAACCGAAGCCGCGTCCCTCTCCCCCTCTGACCCACCCTACTCTCTCTCACACTCCAATCGCAACAAAGAAACTAAAGAGGAAACGTACCTGGTCCCCCTCAATCTCTCAACACTCTTTGCCTCCCCTGACTCGATCCACCTCCTCTTTCCCCCAATCACCTCCTTCCCCCATGGCTTCACCATTCCTGAAACCCCTCTCCCTCGACTTCTCATCAACTACAACTGAAACTCCTAACCGCCCACAACCCACCTTCAAATCCCCCGAGCCAAACCCGATGATCCTAACACACGCAATCACCCAATCCGGCCCGAAGCGCAACAATTTGTCAGCGTGCCCACTATTCCCACCGATCATCACCTACACTAACCCGCTCCCTCTCCAGCTTCCACTCACTCCGCCAAAACACCGCCTTCCGCGCCAGCTCCGAGACCATCCTCGCCCGCCGATGTGAACTGCATCCTATTTAATGCCCGATCTGTAGCAAAAAACAGACACTGAATCTTTGACCTCCTCGACTCTGACAAACCAGATCTGGTTTTCATCACTGAAACTTGGTTCTCGGACGACTTCGCCCCAATCGCCAATGAAGCCTACCCCCCCCCCCCACTGCTCCCTCATCCGACTGAACCGTATCTCTAGAGGAGGGGGAGTGGCATTCGTCTTCAAGTCTCTCTTCTGCGTCTCTACAACCAACCTTCCATTCCTTCCTGCAAATCTCACCTTGTTAAACTATCCCTCTCCCCGTCGCTCTCAAATAGCTTCCTAATTATCTACAGACCCCCTGGCTCCGATAGACAATTCACAAACAACCTCTTCGACTCTATTGCCACCCTTCAACTAAACCATCCCAATCTCACCCTTCTTGGAGACTTCAACATATGGCTCGACATCCCCACCAACCCTATGACACACTCTCTGGTTGACGGTTTAGACGCAATGAACCTCTAACTCCACATAAATGGCCCGACTCACTATAAAGGACACACTCTTGATGCCATCTTTAGCTCCAACACCCGGATTCATTTAAACCCACCCACCCCTATCATCTGGTCCGATCACTTCATTCTCTCCTTCGTCATTCGCTCACCACCTGACCCCCCTTCTCGTACTCGAATCCGAACCTCCGAATCTACGCAAATGCTGGAAAAAACTAATAATCTTGCCGGACCTAGCCGACGCCCTCCTCCAGTCTCCACCACCTACCTGCCAACTCAAACAACTAACCCTCCCTCCCCCGCCCGACGCCTTTGACTCGTGGCTCAACCCATCTCTGATGCGGCTCACACCCTCTTGCAAACCATCAACACGTCTTGGCATTTTCCCCAGATGGTTCACTCTGGAGTTGAAGACCACTAAACAACTATAAATACCTAGAACGCAAATGGCATACTAACAAAACCCAGGAGAGCAAGGCCACCTTGGCACGACACCTATCAGTACAAGGCCGAAATCCGGAAAGCAAAAAAAGCCCACTACAACTCCCAAATCCTAAACTGTAAAAATCCAAGCAAAGAACTCCACAAAATCGTCTCCGAATTCACCAAACCCGCTTGCAACACGACCATCCCGACCCCCTCCCAATCACTGTGCGACTCACTCTCCCTCCACTTTTGCACCACAGCTCTCGAAAGAGCAAATACTCTAGCCACCAAACTAGCTCTCTTACATCCACCAGACAATACTACCCCCATACTGCCCAGTCCATCGGCTGCGACCACTACCACGACCAATGTTCCAATCCTTTAGTCCAATATCTCCAGAGCAATTTCTCAAACTTCTATCTGCCCACAAACCATCTGGCTCTCCGCTGGACCCTTGCCCATCCACAACCCACAAAGAAATGTTCGCTTCCACCTGCGCAGGAGAACACGCAAGATCCATCAAAAATGCCTCCTTAGCCTCTGGTATCTTTCCCAACGCATTCAAAACGGTTCATGTCAAACCTCTAATTAAAAAACCTTTTCTTGACCTTCTCGAGCCCAAAAACTACCGCCCCATCTCAAACACCAGGTTCTTTGCCAAACTCATTGACCAAACTGCCTACTCCCAACTAAATGCGTTTGTCGAAGCCAACAACCTCCTTGATCCCGCACAATCAGGTTTCAGAGCCCGTCACAGAACTGAAACCACCATAACCTCAATCTGGGATGACCTTAACATGACAGCAGACTCCGCGGGATGTGCCGCACTAATCCTTCTTGACCTATCCGCCGCCTTTGACACAATCAATCACTCAATCCTCCTAGACCGCCTCCACTCCCTAGGAATCTGTGGAACCGCTCTAAAATGGATAGCTTCATTTCTCAAAGATAGGTACCAAATAACGATACTCTCCACCTATACCTCCGAAGCCAGACCAGTCGACAAAGGAGTCCCACAAGGAGCATGCCTATCCGCCCTCCAATTCAATCTCTACTTGATCACCCTCCCACCGATAATTCGTTCACACAACATCCTGTGCTACAACTACGCTGATGACACTCAACTAATTATAAAAATCCTGAACTCAAAACCCAACGCCTGACCTGACCTGGCCTCCTGCCTCCTTGACATAGAACTCTGGATGTCCCAAAGCCACCTCTTGTTAAACCCCTCCAAAACGGAAATCATGGTTTGTGGCAACTCAGAACTTCTTCCGCATCCGCTACCCTGGCCATCCTTCATGGGCAACTCACCGACCCCCTCCAACTCAGTTAAAAATCTAGGATGCACCCTACACTCTGATCTAACACTATCGCGCCAAGTCAACAACGTCTCAAAGTCCTGCCACTACCACCTTAAAACCCTTAGGCGCATCTTTCCATATCTCTCCTTTCCCGACAGACTCTCCGCAGTCCAATCAATCGTTATATCAAGACTGGACTACGCAAACCCCCTATGCCTCGGAGTCCACGCGTACCAACTGAATAAACTCCAAAGGACACAAAATACGGCTGCCAAATTGCTACTTGCGCTCGGCCCAAGAGACCACATCTCCCCAGCCCTAAAGACGTTGCACTGGCACCCAGTAGCCCGAAGGATGACTTTCAAAACCTTATGCATCTCCCATCGAGCACTGCATAAAAACGGACCTCAATATCTTCAATACAAGCTAAAACCCTATCATCCCCCTCGCACCCTAAGATCAAGCTCAGCCGGCCTCCTTGTCATACCGAAGACAAACTCAGTCAGGTTAGGCGGATCATCATTCTCAGCCTTGGCCCCCACGCTATGGAACTCGCTCCCACCCCACATCCGCCTAACCGAGGATTTAACGTCTTTCCGCAAACTGCTGAAAACCTGGCTCTTCCCCTAAAAACCAACCTGTACCAAAATAATCCAAACACACTAACAGCAACTCAATGACACCAATCCAACAAACTACCTGATGCAAGAAATTGACAGCTAATAACCCCTAATATAAACTAGAAGGACAAACAGAATTAAATAAAGTAGATCAAAGCAGTGAAATGGTTAATAAGAGTAAATCTTAGGGAATCAGTAATGAGATTTAAACTCCCGAAATAGACAGAATGCATGAGGAGTGAACAAAGTGAATGGCGTGGATGAAATAGTAAGAATGGATGAAGCAGGTGGAGCAGATGAATGCGCGGAGTGGAAGAATGCATAATTGGAAGAACAGATAACTATATAGTTCGAATGAATGTGGAAATTGAATGAATATGTAGATCGGATGAGTGAACAGAATGGATAAACATATTTAGCAGATGAGTGTGTGGAGCGGATGAGCGTGTAGCGCGGTTGAGTGCGTAAACAGAGAAGCAAGTAGAACGCAGGAATGCATAAACCTGATGAATCTGCAGAACGGATGAGCGTAAACCGGATGAGTGTGTAGAACAGATGAGTATGTGGAGCGGATGAGTATGTAGAGCGCACGAGTGTGGATTGCGGATGAATACGGAAGTGCGGAGAGTGTGTAGATAGCCGGAGCAGATGAATGTACAGACCTGGCGAATGTATAGGGGGAAGGGTCTATGGAGCGGGTGGATGGAGCGGATGGGTGGGCGTATAGAGCGGATGGGCGCGGAGAGGTGATGAGTGCGGAGAGGTGATGAGTGCGGAGAGGTGATGAGTGCGGAGAGGTGATGAGTGCGGAGAGGTGATGAGTGCGGAGAGGTGATGAGTGCGGAGAGCGGGTGAGTGCATACATTTCACAGAAGCGAGTAGAATGCAGGAATGCGCAAACCAGATGAATGTGCAGAACGGATGAGCGTAAACCGGATGAGTGTGTAGAACAGATAAGTATGTGGAGCGGATGAGTATGTAGAGCCCATGAGTGTGGATAGCGGATGAATACGGAAGTGCGGGGAGTGTGTAGATCGCCAGAGCAGATGAATGTACAGACCTGGCGAATGTATAGAGCACATGAGTGTGGGGAGCGGATGGGTGTAGGGAGCGGATGGGTGTAGGGAGCGGATGGGTGTAGGGAGCGGATGGGTGTAGGGAGCGGATGAGTATATGAAGAGGATGAATATGCAGAACAGATGAAGGTATAGAACAGATGAGTATAGAGATGAATATATAGAACAGGATATTACTGTTGGATGCGTGAAAAGCACCAGTGCTTAAAACGGATGAGTGCGGAGAGGGGATGAATGCGTGGAGCGGATGAATGCACAGATGGGATGAGTGCACAGAAGGGGATGAGTGCGTAGAGGGGGTGAGTGTGTAGAGGGGGTGAACGCATAGTACGTGTGAGGGCATAAAGCGGATGAGTACCTGGAGCGAACGAGTGCCTAGAGCGATCAAGTGCCCAGAGTGAACTGCGTAGAGCGGACGAGTACGTAGAACGAACGAGCACAGATGCATCTAGTACTGATGAGTGCATAGAATGGATGAGTACGTAGAGCTACTGAATGCGTTGAGCATGAAGCAGACAGGAGTGCATGCGTGGGGCAGACAAGAGGACATGCATGGGGCAGACAAGAGGACATGCATGGGGCAGACAAGAGGACATGCATGGGGCAGACAAGAGGACATGCATGGGGCAGACTAGAGCGCATGCGCGGGGCAGACTAGAGTGCATGTGCGGGGCAGACCGGAGTGTATTGGACCAGACTGGGGTGCATGGAGTGGATAGGAGTGCACGGTACGGACTGGAGCGCATAGGAGTGCACGGTATGGACTGGAGCCCATAGAATTGCGTGACGTATATAGTATGGTCTAGAATGCAGAGAACGTTTGAAAAAGCATATAACCCATCATATCACACCAGCACGATTACTCTCTCCTTCACATCACCACTCAACTAGAACACAGAGATACTATGACACCATTCGGTATAACTGTTCTCATACCAACATCCGCCGCTTACTCCACATTATTCTAAGTAAACATTGCTGGTTTCACACCCCCCAGCCAGGCGTTCTCCTCAGGCCTTACGCAGTCGCAGCCGTTCTGGATAAAACCTGCCAGAACGAACACATTCTCCTGATCGCTCAACAAACGCACCTACCGCTAAGAAGCAGCTATTACACGAATACTGCACGAGCTGCACACATGCACCTTTGACTCTCTCTACTGATCTGAACTTCGGTTCCCAAGGGCGTTCAACCTACCAGCGCCTTCAGACCATACCAATGTTATATAAGGCGCTATATAAGTGCAAAATAACATAACATATCATATTGTATATACGTTTGATATATGTTTGATAGCTGAGTGTTGTGTGATATTACCTACTGGTTTCATTTTTCCAGTCTGCTTTGGGCCTATAATAAATAAGAGTATTTTTGCACTTACCTGTCTAGGCAGAATGATTGTGTGCTTCACTGTTTGGACTCATTGCGGACCCTTGACCACACTCATTAACTCACTCCTGAGACCAAGACTTGACCAGTCTCCACGCTTACCTTGATTTGATTTGGCTAACCTCTCAGAGCCCTTGTTCACTATGACTAGGGTGGTGCAAGTAGGAGACTGACACACAGGTGGTATGTTTTTGGTTACAGATGTTCATTAATGACCAAAGGAAAAGGAAAAGACTAATGGTCCCTATTTCTAAGGGGCTTCCCTCCCCCAAATAAACTAAGAATTCCGTCAGGAGGTCTTGTCAAAAGTAAATGGTCCATGATCGTGTGAGAAACCCACTTCCTTCAATTACATTCTAAAGCAAGTAAAGAAAAAAGGATTATCTTCTCAGTTCAGAAGGATGGTCCTCTCTCCCTGGACCAATTCCCCACCTTCGGTTATAGGAAAAATGAAATGTTCTTCAAGGTCAGACCATCAAAATAAAGTCTCAAAAGGCTCCTTGGACTGACTTATCGGCAGGGTACAAAGAAAACAAAGTCTTTTATCTTCGCAATGTTCAAAAACTCCTGGGGGAATCTGTATCTTTCCCCAGGTCTTTCCAGGTTTCTTAGGATGCCAAGATAATGACTTCTTCCCCTGGTGCTTTGTAGAATGTTCATAACACACCAGGGGTAAGACTCCCTTCCCTGGTTTCAGAAATTTTTTCACCACCATACTGGCTTTCCACTTGGCCAGGTATTACCATTACAATGTTCCCAGACTCTGTTGAGGGTAGTGATTCCTTTCCCTTGCACTTAGTCTCACAGTCAACCTAGCTCCCTTCGCTGTCAGGCACTGTGACTATAAAGATTGATGAGAATACTTCAATGGGTGCAGGTCCCAGACACGCATGCACAATCCACGTGGTATACTCTCCTGCCAGGTACTATTGTTATTAGGATCAACAAAAATGCTCTTGTGGGTGCAGGTCCAAGACTCGCAGATACAGTCCACCTGGTAACTCCCCTGCCAAGTACCATGACTATGATTATTAGTCAAGAGGCTTTGATTGCCTTTGTGGGTGTGGGTGCCAGACTCTCACTTTCTTCCCTTACTGTTCAGTCCACCTGGTTTACTAGTCTGCCAGAGACTGAGAACATGATGATTGGCTTGGATACTTTCACAACTTCTTATATTCTTAAGGTTGGGGTCCCAGACTTGTGACTAGTTTCCCTCCTGGTTCCCAGCTTCTACACCATTGCCTTCTCTGGACTCCTGGTTCCACCAGGAAGGGCTCAACATTAGTCCGAGTCCTTCCTCAGTTTTTATACACTGATCAAGTCCATATTGACTAGACTGCTCATTTTGTTTCTGCGTGGTATTCCTAAATACTCATCGCCTCCTCCTCGTCCCAGTAACTAAATTAATCAGTGTCCAAGAACTAACCGAGTTCACCCTCATCTTGGTAGTAGGAAGGGAAACTATGCGGATAGTCCTTGCTCTTCCTCTTCCCAGTACTTCGCATACTTGAAGTATAAGAGAAACACATGGGAACAGTGGGAATGGAACTGGTATGGGTTGGTGAGGAAGGTGGGCTAGGGTAGGGTGGGCTGTGGGGATACCATGTTCTCCACAGGTCATCACTAATCCAATAGGGGGCTTACCTCCCTATGAGATCCACCCCCTCCCCCAGTGGGACTATCAGCTAGGGCGCTAACCTCCCTGGCGTCATGGCAAGAGGCTCCCGCTAGGGGAGAAGTGACAACATTGAGGGATTCGTCACAGTGGCCTCCTGAAATCTGTACACCAGGCCAGATTTTAGAAATCTATCTTATCACTGGGTCACTAGGCTACAATGAACTTGCATTGAACACTGTGCTTCACACTTCTTACAGAGTGTCAATCACATCTTCAGCTGCAAATACAAATACCATTGCTTTTGGACCATTTGCAATATACATGATGAACACACTCAAGAATGCAAACCTTTGGCCAAATATCCAAGCCAACCCACTGGGCGCCATCTTTTCCGGAGAGTGAATACCATCCATTAGCACATGCTGCTGCTTGCCACTATGTCCAATCCTAACCACCCTGTTCACAAGTCTTCTGTTTGAAACAGCATTAAGGGTTTGCTAAAATATACAAGCTGTGTGGTCCAATCTGAAGGACACCTGGTCAAATAGCTACCAGATTGTCGTTTCCATAGATTAGATCACATGCACATGAAAAAGTGACATTGGCAGTTAAAGATTCATTGACAAATATAGAAACTCTAAAAGCACAGTGACCCACCTTCAGGCAGCTATAGTCGTGCAGGCCCCAAAGCTTCAGCGTCCCATCGGCAGATGACGTTGCTACCACCTGGTCTACGGGAGAGAACTGCACGCACCAGATACCTCGTTTGTGGCCCCGGAAGGAGCCCTGCAGTGAGCAGTCCAATGAGGCCCACAGCTTGGCACTCTTGTCTTGCGAACCAGTGGCAATGAGTTTGTCATTTGGTGAAACTGCAATGCTGTTTATGTCCTATGAAGAATAAGAGAGACATGTGACAATCTTAGAAAAGGCTAATTACCTAGCAAATTGTTCACAAGCAATTAGTACACAGTTACAAGATATGGAAATATGACACGATAACTACAAGAAAAGTAAGGCAAATAAAGGCTGTAGAAACAGACTGCCTACGCATACAACAAAAAAAGGAGGACATTCCTTCCCTTGTGAGAAGGGATTGCTTCCTATGAGCCTTAGCAGGAATCACAAACCTGTGATAGATTACTTTTGCAACCAGCCCCTTCTAAGTCACACTCATCATGACCTGCTCATGTGTCTCCGCTCCAAGTCAGGACAAAGCTCACTCGAGTTAAGTATCAATATGCACAATCCTTACGTAAAACACTATAATTAAATGCAGGCTGAAAAATATGACTAAAGAATGCAGAACTTTACGTACTAGCTGCGGACCAAAAAGGGACTAACTGTGAATGGAACACAATACACACAAGCAATAGAGTCGAAGTCTGTAGAATTAAAGACCATCTTCAAGAGGTGAATGCTACATTAGCCAAGTAACAGACTTCCTTCAAGTGGGACCAGGCTCTCTTTCTCATATGCAAGGCTAATGTACCCAGACCGTGGGTGTAAATGCGAAAACTCAAAATTGGTACTGGGACTTTGCCATGATCAAACCACAGACAAAGAGGCTAAAATAAAATAGATCCATTACACGCAAAGCCGAAAAACTGGGTTCATGAACCGTTTGAAATTTTCCAAGCCAGAATATACGTTGACGCAAATAAATACAGAAGAGTCTGTTCATCCTGCATAATGCCTCTTTAAATGCTAAAACCCTGGAGTAAACACCCGTCTACATCTCACAGATAGAATGTGTTCTATAGGGTCCAACATCAGAGGCTTGAAATCTCAATGATAAACTCAGCAGTGAAAATGGGAGAGAAGTCGACAGGGATATGAAAAGAAACCAGCACCTTAAAGCCATTGGTGTACTACATTGAGCATCCCAGGGTCTTAAGAAATTTGTCTCCATTTTTTTATGGGAGCAGAATTCGTAACACCATCAAAATAGGTTTAACCTGATGGGAGCAGAGAGCAGAATCTGGGAGCAAACGCAGCCACTGCCTTCCATCTTCTAAAATCTTTTAAAAGTACAAGGGCTCCTTCTTCGGAACCTCCCAATGAAAGGACACCCCAATCACATGACTAAAATGCTGTGACGGAGGAATCTCTCGGAGGATTACTCGCATCATCTTTAATAGTTAATAAACATTTTGAACTTTAAATTGTGCATCCACAACATATTTCGGGGGCCATCTCATCCCTTTATCAAGTGGTCTGCCGTAACAAAATTGAATATGAATGTTTGGCGTTTTAACAAAAGTCCCATCCGTGATAATACTTTAGAAGGATTACCTTGGATGAACAGTGGGCACCCCTTCGGTTTAGCCACTACCTAAAGGTGTAGTAGCTATGGGTGAGCAGCCAGGCTGATCTAGGAGGGATGAGGGCTGTAGTGAGGCACGCAGTACTCAGAGCATACACTTCTAGTTCAAGGAGACAATTACACAAGTAATAAAAAAAGAAGTACTTATTTTATGTACAGCAAAGCTTGTAACTTTTAAGTAAGGTAAGTACAATCACACAGTAGCATTAAACAATATATATATAATATCCAAAGGATAAAATATACCTTCTATCACTTCTGAGTTACTTTAAACGTGTTCTAAACGTCTCAGACAGGTATGTAAACTGTAGACCAACTTGTATACTTTAGTTAACCCCTGCTTAACCAAACCTAAGGAAGTCCAGCCCCTATTATAGGTGAGTCTCACAGAGTCAAGGGGAGGCACTGGGGGTCCAATGACCAAGGGCAAAAGAAGGAAAGCGGTCAAGCAGCAAATAAGGCGGAGTCTCTGAAGAGTTGAAGTTTACAGGCAAGTAGCAGAAGATTCCTTTGGTACAGAGAACAAAGGGTTGTCCACCTAAATGAATCTCAATATAGACCTGGGAGGGAATGCAAGTTACAGTTTAACAGCAACCTTCCGAAGCACAGGAACAACAAAGCAGGCTCCAGTTCAGTATTAGGGGCTGAACAGTACCTTATCAGTGAAGAAGCTTGTGCAGCAGGACAGTCCCCAAGGAGAGGCAACAGCAGACCCCAGTTCAGGCTTCTTGGTTGTGGCAACTGAAGAAAACTTGCAATGGATCTGATGGTTGCACTTGTGTAGATGGACGTCCAGCAGAAGCTCTTCACAGTAATGGTTCATTAGCGCCTCTTTCAAGGCACTCCTGAACAACGGTTTTCGTGCGGGAGACTTTAATCCGGTTCTCGGTCGTCTCGGCAATAGTTCTAGTTGGATGCCTGTAAAACTGCAGACAAAACCATGCTTTGGTTTACACTGCACTGCAAAATGGAACAGAACCCCATGTATTGGTGAATTGCGGGTCGTGGAGGTTGCAGCTCTTCCAGGGAGGGGGCAAAATGCAGTTCTTCTTGGGTATGGTTAGGCCAACCAGTCCCAGGGAGGAAGTTGTACGCTTCAGGGCTTCCCTGTCACAGAGTGGTTGATATTGAGACTGCAGCGGTTACTCAGACAGCTTTGGCAGCCACTGAAAGTGGCTGCGGGCATCCTTCTTCGGATCTTCGGTTCCAGCGGTCATCTCAGGAGTTCCTGCTAAAGGACCCTCGTCTATTGTGCAGGAAAACTGGCTGAGCCCACCAATCAGCAGGTATGCATTCATTCAAACTTGTGGGGTGGCTATCCAATGGGGACAGCCAGCATAAATTGGTTCCAGGCAAGCACACTGCAGGATAAAGACATGGTGAGTTTCGTCACCTCCCCACTTCCTGTCCTTTCAGGCACTCAAAGAGCTTTGGCAGGCTTTCCAAGGGAAGCCTGCCAAAGACAAAATACCCATTAAGACACCCCCCCCCCCAGCCAGATGGGCAGAAGTAGGCTCAAGTAAGAACAAGTCATCATGAACAGGGCTTAAAAAAGTACAGCCACCATTTTCAGCAATGGTGACACTAGTGTCCCCCGTCACAGCTTCAATGGAATCCAGCGACAAAAGTCCACAATAAGTCATGCAAAAAGGTAGACTGCCACCAGCCTGTCTGATGAGCTTGTAACAATAACTGAAACAGTGAGAAAAGTGAGACAATGTTACCACTCAGCACTTCGCATAAGGTGGGGTGAGCGTATCTCAAGAAATGGAATACAGGAGGGACACAAGGGTGTCCATCCCTTCCCTGGAAATGTGTGTTAACACAGGTAAAATCAAAAGGGAAGCTCCAGGAGCTACCCAGCAACATTGCACAGAAAGTGCTGTGTTCTGCAATAACATGTTGTAGATGCCAGAAAACAGGGAGGAAAGCATAACTCCATTAAAAAGTATCAAAGAGAGATAAAAAGGGTTCCCAAGGTTAGCGTAAAAGAATGAGTGTGCAAAAAGGTTCCCACTCACTCAGGAGAATCAGTCCAAAAATACAATAGTCCAGCAAAAATGCTGGGGTCTCACAAAGTGGGGTGAATTTCACTCACGGACGAAAATCTACCTAACAATTACATTTCAATAGCACTTATACAATTAATCAGGTGTATGTTGAATTGACACAAAATATTCCTATAAGCACAAAAATGGTTCCAAAAGACAGCTCTATATTGCATGAAAGGAAGAGATTAGCTTTAACGTTTTTTCTTTTGTAGAGGTGGAGCCAAGTACCACCATCTAAAGCTCCTCCCTCATGTTGCCTACATGTTGGGAGCCAGAGTGAGAGACACGGGCAGTACCAGTGAGAATACTGATATCGAAAAGGATCATGGTAGCAAGGTTCCCACTGAGAAAGCCATACATGCATACACAACAATATGATGGTCATTGGAATGAAATCCCAGAGGAAATGGGAAAGACGGGCAAAAGTGCAGATTGGTCACATCATACAGAGCCGACACACACTTAAGGAATTAAAAGATAAGCATTCTATAGAATTAAAGGACGAGGTGTTAAAGATTAACAGCATTTTGGGCATGAAGGTGAAGATGTTCATGCTACAGAAACTGATGAAGATAAGTCATTTTACAATTGTACAGTCGAAGCAACACAAGTAGACAAGTATTCTTTAAGATTGGCTATATAGTGAATAGATTGAGGCAATGCGCGAACGTATACATATAGGAATGAATCGACTACAGATATTCCAGGATGCATTTTAGCAGAGTTGGACACCGTGAACAGAAAGGATTGTCCAGTGTATCGCAGTTAGAAATTGAAAGCTTAACCATGGAGGTGAATCAAGGAATGCCTTGGTTGGCCTAACACTAAGCAGTCAAGGCCACTGCGAGTCAGAATATTCTTACAGAAGCTACAATGAATGTGTGAAAACTCTCGTTGAGGTTAAGGGGGAGAAAACACTTAAGACGTCAGAGGGCTTTCATTTAATAGAGTTTAATACAGCAAAATGCTCAAAATCATGGTCTGCAGTCCCATGGATGCATGAAAACAGACACGGGGCTGAGCTGAATCAAAACTGGGAGGCAAGGGATGCCTGCACTCCCTCATATTCCTGGACAGTGAGAACAAACTCAAGGCCAATCTTCAAAGCCTTAATTGACTTCAGACTGCAAGGTGATGATGGATAATGGGCTAAATGGTGGGAAGCTATGGTTATGACCAGCCTACCAAGCACCTGGGTGCCAGCCTGTGTGCTGCTTACGTGTGTGGAATATTACAGAGGGGTACAAGAGTGCCAACCAATTATAGAGGGACACGTAATAGAGAGCCCTATTGTTTGTATAAGCAATGGGACGTTGTGTATTTGATGACGTTCATGATAACCTGTATTTGGGATGGGCTTAGTTGCCCACTTGATGTTAGATACCCAATCACCTTTCCCGAACAGTATGGAACGTATACCTATATGTTCCTTTGAAGCCCATCACTCTCCCAAAAAGGTTTTAGTAGTTTGCCACGTAGGTTGTCATTGATGACAAATCTTTCGTATAAGAATGCTGTTTTTTCATATTATGTTTGAGATTGCCTGTGTGACGTCGAATGACGTCCGTTGTGCTCCCTGTTTTAGATAATTGACATTAAAACAGTTGAACTTTGCCAACTTCCTGAGGACGTTTTTATTATTGATGTTGGAGTATATTCTGCATCACCATCCATATCGAAGTACTGCTACCTTGTCTTAAAGGGCTGGGTCGGTCACCCAGTTCACTTTAGTCACACCACCTGTGGGCCTTCTGCCCGTGTGGCATCTCTTACTAGTGAATCAAAGTTTGCCTTCTCCACCTCTTAGCAGTTTAATAGATAGATGCCGGAAGAAGAGCCAATATGAAGTCTGGTCTACCTTGTTGGGGAGTGTTAGGCAAGATTGTATGCAGTACCCTGTGGGAGACTGCACCAGCCTTGTCCTCCTGGCAATAGGTAACCCAACCTTTGGTATAAGTCAGTACTACACAGGTTGGTAGTGTGGCTGAGCAGCCAGGCTTATCCCAAGAGTTGTCAATGTGCGCTATAGAGTTATCAAGAGATTCACAGTGCCAATTATCCAAATAAACTCTTACACACGGTTTCAAGATTAAAACATTATTTATTAATTTAACAGTCAGTTGAATAAGGCTTCTTTAGAAGGGAGCAAATATACGTAACAAAAATATACTTCAAAACACACACTCTCAGTTTCAGTTAATCAGTAGATACCCACTGGGGATGGCACACAGATAATACCTACACCCTCAGGTGCCTTAAATAACTAGGACACTGTGGTCATTGATAGATCACTGGTACATTTAGAGCAATACTGAGTTTGGTGTCAAAGAAAAGTTGTATGGGGATAAAACAATGGTTACCAAATATTCTTCAGTAGGATGCAAAGTAAATTAACTCTTTCCTAGGGGAAAGGTAAAGCACAAAGTCAGAGGTAAGAAGAGTCATTCAGGGAGCCAGGACAGCCAATGTTAATTAAGCAAAATTCTAGGTGAGCACTTCTTGCAGGTAGGTAAACAAGTATGGCACAATGTTTAAGACGTCTTTGTAGAAAATGAAATCAATGTAGGGCCACAAGCTGGGAGGCTTGTGAGGGGCAAAGCTGCAAGCAACTCTGCAAAAGCAACCTAGCAAGGCTACACAACAAGAGGTAAGTCCCCTTAGTTTTACAGTACCTTTGGTTTGAAGAAATTGGTTCCAGCAGACTTCTGTTCCTGTGTAGGTCTGCACATCCTGTTGTTCCTGGGCCTCAGTCATGGGGACAAGAGGGAGGATGTCTGGGGACTCCTGCACTACGAATGGAAGGTCAGCAGCAGCAATAGGCAAATTTCAGATCAGCAGCACTTCACGGTTTCAGCTTCTCGCGCCTCTCGCAAATAGCACCACCACAGTTCTCGGATACCGCTATGGACTTTCCTCGCATCTGGGGTTCAGCACTCTGTTGAGGTGGCTCAGGCTTGGTCAGTCCTGCTTCATGTGAGTCCAGAGGATCTTCCTGGAGCTCTGGTCCAACTTAAAGACACTCACAAGATTCTGGTGTTCCACTACCTGGCTATCGGTTCCTGCAGTAGCAATGGAAGTACAGCCAGCTCCGAGAGGATTTCCAGATGAGCTTGTCTTGGGGTCGATTGGTCCCACCAACCCAAGGGGAGAAGTCGTCCTTTGCAGGGCTTCTCTAGTCTAGGTGAATTCGGGGATCAGCACAGCAGCAGGGCTTCACCGGGCAAACCAACGGTCCAGTAGTTGCAGCAGGAATCTCTTCCAATTTCTTCTTCGGATTCCTTCATCCAGTGGTCGACTCTGCCTTCCAAGCAAAAATCCTTGCCTTTTATGCATGTTTCTCCCATTCATTCCAGCCTAGTTGTCAATCACACAGCAGGGTGGCTGTCCTTGCCGGACAGCCATCCGGCCAATCACCTTTGGGTGCATTCCAGTAAGCAAGGGGATTAAGCACATGGATTTTCGGGCACCTCCCTCACTTCCTTCCCCTGCAAGACATCCTGGAGCCAGAGGCGGGCTTCACTCGAGAATCCCGCCAATGACAAAATGAACAAAGGGACCAAACCTGGTTTGGGGCGGAGAGTAAATGTCAAGAAGGACCTTTCCAACAAGAAATGGTGAAAAAAGAAGACCGTGGCCATTTTGATGAAATGGGCATCCATGGGTGCTGTACTGCAGCTGCGAACGCAGCCTGCAGTAAAACACACAACAGAGTTAAAAGTAAACCACTGCCACCACCCATTAACTGTAGAAAGGGTAACATAAAAATGTTACATGAGAAACTAGACAATACTAAGTAACCCCTCCAGCGCCCTATAGTAAAATAGTGTGTGCTGGGTCTAGAAAATTACAAATGTTAGTTAAGTCAATTTCACTTCTCTTGGATAAACTACTGTTTTCAAGAGCAGTGGAGGTATTTAAACATTGGGGAAATCTGAAAGACTTCCCTGTGCCACTGCACTGAAGGTGCTGTGTGTCACAATGTAAAAAGATGATGCCTATGGAGTTTGTCAGACTCCAAGACCAAAATAAATAGAGTGCAAATCAGAGAAAATACATGAGAGAGGGGGAAAAAAGGTCTCACTCTCTCCAGGTTAAGAATTAAAAGTCCTAAAGTCCAGCAAAGGGGATGGGGGTCTCTAAGGTGGAGCGGAACTAAGCACATTTCTGAGAATTCTACCTAACAGTCATAAAAAGATGGAGGAAAGCAGACTCATCAAGAGAAACCAAAAAGGGTTCTCAGAGTCACAGAACAGAATGAGTGAGGTGGGGAAAATGGTTGCCACTCATTCAGGAGAGACGTACAACAATCCAATAGTCCAACAAAAAGTGCACTCACTAAGTGGGGTGAATTACACACAAGATGGAAATTCTCCCTAACATACATCAAAATGTTGTTTATTAAATGCTCAATATTATGGGATTAATCCAAACTCAGTTGATTGTAATCGTACAAAGGACATAATTGGTGCTTATCCCAATTGATTGGATATTACTCCCTGGATTCCTGGGGGCAAGCATGGCTAGTAGCACCAACAATTATTGACCAATTGTAATACAGTGAGGTTCCAACTAATCAAATGTATGTTGTAAAGGCATCGCAAAAGTAAGACACAGACAAAAGATTCACTTTTCTACAAAATGGTTTATTCTTTCTAAATGTCAGGATGGAGTAAGGCCTACCTTTTCCTATACACCAAGGTAGGATTTCCCTAGCTAAAGAAACTGAGGATAGTCTATGTCCGTAGGTTCAATTTAAAAGTCTGTCTGTGTCCAAAACCTGTACTTACCCTGACAACTAAATATATACAATGTGTCGGGATGACAGCAACAGAAGGAACAGCGTTTCAAAAGAAGTTTTTTTTTTACTCTTTAGTTATCATTTTAAGATATTAAATACAACACAAACATCAAAATAATGTCAGTGGGTTACATCTAAACAAATCAGATGATTCCTTTCCAATGAGGAAAGACGTAGAGTAGTTCCATTCTTTTCTGTGAAGTCATATCATAGAACCATCAACTATAACTAACCCTATGCCATATTACTAGATATGAAAGAGAAACACAAAACAAAGACAGACAGACATGTTTAGAAAATACAGCACAACTCAACTCACACACTATTATTCCACTCACATCTTCACAAATCACACGTTCGCCCAACTCTTCTAACTGTTGCAATGCTAGATTATCCTATACTATACAATTCATTAAATGCCTCCCACATCTCCAAATATTCATCCTCTTTCCTGCTTTTGTAGCATGAGTTTCTCATACCTGTACAGAATCTGCAAGTCAGACAACCATCCCTCCACCTTTGGCTTTTTTCTGAACCCACAAAATTTGCTTAGTTGCCATCACCAGCGCCCATTTATCCAGCTACCATATGCTTGAGCCACATTACATCTTCCAGTATCCGAGAGCAGGATTACTGGGTATGTGATCTAGGAAACACTGCCCCCCAAAGTTGTATCCAGCCTGTCCACATCTTCCCACCCCAAAAATCAACCACCCTCGGGCATTCCTAGAACATGTATACTAAGATACCACCACGCTGGCCACATCCCCAGCAAGATTCCTTATTTGTCATTCCTAAAATCAAGCATCCGCACTGGGGTCCAATACAGACAACACAAAATCCTCCGACGAATGAATCGCAGATTCAACCCATACCCACCCTTAATAAAATATCCCATTCCTTTATGGTCATGTCCTCACCCAGCTCTTTCATCCAAACTTGCCGTAATATTTCCCAGGAGGCAGTACATGAGACCTCCATAGGCATCATTTTCAGGACTGTTGAAACCATACGATGTGGTGAGTTAAATATATTACAGACCATTGGTTTATCCCTCATTTGCCCGATCAGCATCCCCCATCTCTGCGTAAGAAGAGACTCCAACTCTGTATACCTCCCTAGTTCCCCCTTTCCTAAACCAAAGTTGATTCTAAGAGAGTCAAAAGGAATCATCTGCCCGTCATTCCAAACATCACACACTCTTAAAACTCCTTTCTTCAACCAACTCTGCCAGCAAAAAGTCTTATTATCAATTTGTAGTCCTGGATTGTACCACAAGGATGCTCCATAATGAACCCATACATTCTCGCTGAGCTTCTTCTAGCTCCTGGCTTGCTTTTCAGCTTCTTCCCCAAGTTCAAATCAGTTCCAAAAGATGTCATCCCCAAATTTTAACCACAGTCACAAAGTCCCTGGGTTCCCTTCCCCCAGAAGGAAGCTCTTCCAGCTTCAAAACTACACTCAGTTGAAATCTCTTGGCTTTCAATAATAATTCCAGTTCAATTCAGGCTTTCAATAGTTCACACAGATCGTTTCTTTCTTCAATCACTTCAGCACTTTTTCTACACAACTGCTTCTTTATCTTAACTTCGTTGGTTCTTTCCAAGCAGGGGTTGCTCGGACTAGACACAGTTGTCTGAACACACGGTCCATCCGTTACAGGTCACGCAACCGATAACCTTTGGCATTTTGTTACCTACTTATGTTTTCTTTCTATGTACCTGTATCATTAGTCAACACTCAATTCTGGTCCGAACAGTCTCTTGGCTTTGCCACAACCTGCTTTCCATACCTTAGGTATCGCTGGGCTCACACTTATTTCAGATTCTTCTCGATACAACTTCTACATCAACCAATTCTTCAGGTTTTCTTGCGAACACAGGTTTTCTATCTTGTAAACCAGTGTTCTCACTCCACCTTCAATTCAGTTTTCTCTTGGCAGTCTCTGGCTATGCCAAAATGTGAATTTCAACACAACTCACTCTGTGGTGTTTATTCCTTTCCACCACCTTACTTTCACATTGTCCATTAGTGTTCATCAGTTGCTTTCCACTTAGGTCATATTTGCTCATTACTGGCTTTCAATTTGTTCATACTTTCATTGTCCATCAATGCTTATTACTTGTTTTCACTGCGTTCATTAATGCACATGACTTTCTTTGAACTTTTGTGCAGTATTTTCATATACTTTTCATAACTTTTCTTTAGTTCGGTATTCAATAACACTTGTTGCCTTTCAAAAGTACTTTGCAGCTTGTTCAGTATTCCAAATTCTTCAATTCGCTCTTCAAACTCAATTACTATCAGTTTCTGTTCGATCAGCATTTCCATTTGCCCAATTACAGCCCATGGAGAGCTGCGGTATGAGTGTTCCCTTTCTTTCATTCACTGGTGTATGGCCGCTCCTCTGGGGGGGCTTCTTTCTATTCGCCGGCTTTGCATGACCATAGTTGAATCATCCATTAGTGGGACATGCCTGGCCATAGTAAGGTTATTCATCCATAGTGTTCTTCCTCATCCCAGTACCAAAGTGCTGTGAATGAATGGAAGTGTGCATAACTCCCAGTTGTCTCCTCCTCATCCCAGTATTAAAGGAATATGATTGTCGGACAGTTTGTGTATGTGAAAGAGGAAAAGACTGAACGGTGCATAATTCCCAGTTGTTTCTTCCCTGTCTTGTTATAGTTCTGATATTTTTCTGTATTAACAAGAGGAAGTTGATGTGGATTTAACCCTGCCCATATTAGGAGGTGCTCTCCTAGTTGAACTCTTCTTTGTCCCTCTATAATGATGGTATTTCGGTGGGATACAAAGGGGAAACGTTGGCAGTACCATATAAAAGCTTCTGGGACTGAAGTTTCATTGTGAAACGGCAATGGGGGATACTGTGTCTCGCTAAGGACATCCTCTCTCCATTCCCCAAATATCCTCCAACCAGGTGATCCTTCCTCGCATATCCACCCCCAGGGTCGAGATCCAAAAGTGATGGCCACCTGAGCAGAGGTGGTTGGGGAAAAGGAAGAGAGGACAAACTCTGGTTTCTCACAATGTATACTCCCACTTGGATCATTTCAGGTTGCATAAATATCATAGCATAGTCCCCGTTTGTTCATCCCAGTATATTCCCATGTTACAAATCAGTCTATTCTAGTTTTCTAGTTTCTAAAAAAGCGAAACGGTGTGCCATCAGGCTGCACAACTCTGCTCACAGTTATGCAATCTGTATTTTTCCAGTTTGCATAATAACAGTAAATTACTTGATTGACAACAGCAGTCGATTCTAGTTTATTTGAAGTATGCACGATCCCAGTATATTCTCAATTTTTAAATTCAGTTTGCAAAATTCCACTATATTATATTTCCAGTATAACGTATATCTGTACATTCCCAGGATTTCTCTAGTCTCGACAATCCCAGTACATAACCAGCCTGCCAATGCTAGCTTGTACAGTTTGTGATTATCCCAATATATTCTGGCTAAAACAAAGTCAATGTAGATCTCATTTTACAAATCCAGTATTTTTCTACTTTGCTCTGTATACTCATTTCAAGCATAAACCCAGTTTACAACTGCACGATTGCAGTATGCTTCCAGTTCCCAAAATGCCAGTACATTCCCAGTTAAAAGGTCCCAGTAGTTTATTCTCAGTATTGCACCTCGCTAGTAAATACCCACCACTTTGACACCTGAATCTGAAACAACCAAAACAGATTTGGTCACCAAAATATCAAGCCCCACACAATCTCTTGACCTGAAGAAATTGCAACTTGACATCTGTAAGGAGGCTTTTTCAAAGTCACTAATGGGGAGTAGCCAACTTTGGGCATGGGGCTGTTAGGGAGTTTTACACAAGTTGCTGTCTGGGGCAGAACTTGGAAAAGCCCACTTTAGGTGAACACGGTTAACTTCTTAGTTTAGGCCTCAACCACACAAATGTTTGGTAGATTGGCGAGCAGCCAGGCTTACTCTAAGGAGGAAGGAGGGTGAAGTGAGGTACAAAGAACTCGCAGCCTAGACTTAGTCCAAGGAAATACTAATACACATGTAAGTTACATAACAATGAGTTATTTAATATACTCCGTTGTAACATTGAAGTCTGTTAACTACTAATACACAGTACAACAATAGAAGAACAATTATATTTGGATATACAACTAAAGTTGTAGTCACAGTAGAATAGTTGTTATAGTTACAAATCGCATAGTCAAACCATCTGAAACATACATGCAAACCTTTCCAACTTATTATAACTTTTGATAACTTTAGTTCAGCCTATATTAGAGAGTCCAACCCTATCGCATGAGTGTCTCACAATGTTCAGAGGGGGCACCAGGCCACTAGTGGTTAGGAGTTGAGCAGTAAGTCGGAAGAGGGGGTACAATGTTAAAGGAGGGTAGAATCCAGCAGAATCTCTTGGTTTGCAGGTAGTACAGTTAAGATTTCTTGCAGGGTTTCCTCGAGGAACAGTGTCCTAAGGCAGGTGGTTTCTACCACTTGGGTTACAATGGATTATCCACCCCAATGTAACCCTATGGGGATCTGGAGGCATGCAAGATTCAAGCAATCTACAGCCCCCAGGATCTCAGGAGGAAGCAAACAGCTCAGCAGCAGGACAGTACCTAAAAATGAAGAATGAGTTACTGCAGGACGGTCCCGGCGGTGAGGCGACAGCAGATCCCCGTGACGAGTTTCTCTGTCTTGGTGACATAAGAAAGGGTCATTGGTGGATCTTGCGATAGCGCTTGTACAGGTGGACGCCCATCAAAGGACCTTCTTGGTTATGGCTTGCTGGTGCCTTTTTCAGGCTCGGTTGAGAACATTTGTCGCGGCGGGTGATTTTTCTCCTTCCTCGTGTCGGCTGAGGGGACTTTGGGGAACTGGCTCAAGTGACTACAGGCTAAAAAGGTTGCCCAAATAAATTCAAGAAAAACCGGGCATCAGCTGACTATGCACAGCGATGCAGACTAGGAGCCCAGGTATTGGAGAATTGCAGACCAGAGGTCGCAGGTCTTCCAGGGAGGGCGCAAAATGCAGTTCTTCTAGGGAATGGTTGGGCCCACCAGTCCAAGAGAGGAAGTTGTTCCGTTTGGAAATTCCCCGTCGCTCATAAATGGAGGTTTGGAAATGTGAGAAACCAAGGGTTGTCTCACCTGCTAGTCTCCAAGATCTCTCGCTCAGGTGGCCAGGGCACGGCCATCGCCTTTGGATCCAGACCCTGGGGGTGGACCAGTGCGGTTGGATCACCCGGGTGAGGGGTCTTCGGAGAGCGGGGGTGAGACAGCTTATGGTGAGACACAGTATTCCCACCTTTCCCTTAAAACTAACCCATCCTATTTGACAGGATTTCCTGATGTTCCAGCTCCCTCCCCCCATTTCCATACAAACACTGGGCCGAAGAAGAGGGTGACAGTGTAACAATACTAACTCTTATACATCGCACTGGACATGTCCCGCTAATTCATCTGATACCAATGAGCTCTCCCTCACACGGATAAAAGGCGGAATATAGAGACACTCTGAGGAAGGTGGAGCACGAGTAGGCGCAGAATTCCGGGACGAAGGCGAACCTACTGGAGCAGAACAACGGACCGAGGCACGTCAGCCACAGGTAGAGAACACCTGAATAATAAGTCGTTGGAAAGTGGCTGCAGCCCTGTGTAAGCCAAAAGGGAGGAACAGTCCCAGGGGCGTCGAGAAAGCTCTTTTCCTTAGGTCCATACACTGGCACCTGCCAGTACCTTACACCTTGTCTGCAAGGAAACAGTTCCCACTGGGGGGTTGGTTGTCCCGACTGGACAGCCAGACTGCCCCTCTCTGTAAACTGCAGGTTCCTGATAAATAGGCCAATCCTGGAAGCTGCTGACAAGTCAACCACTGGAGCTGAATCCGTAGAGGAAGATTATGAAACGACGTCTGTAGTGATTTCCAGAAACCGAAGAGCCTGCTGTGTAAACAGAGCCTAATGTAACCCTTCCTTCCAAGCGACCTGGGGGTCCTGAATGGAACAAACCCTATCCAGAGTCCGGTGGGATCCACTAGTTTCAAGAAGAGCTGAAAAACAAGCCATCAGTAGATGTGCTGTGACCTTCTTTGGCTGCAAACGCCAATATCAGGGGACCTCGAGACTGAGTGCAATGCATGGTTTTCCAAAGTCCGATTCCGTCTGAAACTTTGGTGGACTCCCGCTGGTTCTCCAGAGACACAATCTGAATCCCTGAAGTCCCCCCACCAGAGTGCAGGACCGAGAAAGTGAAGAGAATCCGACCAGCGATAGTCACTCTTCATCTGGTTTATGTAAAAGGGTGCCAAATCCACAAAGCCGCAAGAAGCTGCAAAGAATCCTTTGTTGGAAGCCTCCCCCGTAGTCTTCCATCAGTGTCAATTTCTTCAGTCTCCACATCAAGAACCCAAGGATCAGATACTGTATTGCTGCATCCTGACGGCATCCACCCAGAAGCTTGTCTTTTCTGCTGAGGTACTGTGTTGGGTTGGGTAATACTTACCTTAATTCGCGTGTGAATCCTGTGAGGATGAGTGGGTGATTTGTGTGACTGGGAGTTTGCCTTTACCAATCGCCAAGGTCTAAAGCTGAAACGCATATAGGGAGCCTTCTGTGAAGTCCCTGAATACGTAACTGACTCCAAACTAATACTTAATTGTTGAAGATATCCACTGAATTGAGTCGGAAGCGGCCCATCTTGCTGAGTTTCTGTCCGGAGGTGCGGCTTGACTCTCGTGCTCCTTGTGACGCTCACGAGGGTGCTTTCCTTAAGCGCCTGTGAGACGGCGAGTGTGGACAAGCTGCCGAGCCGAGCTCGAGATCTGAGCTCCGAGTTTCGCGACCTGCGGTACTGAGAGATTGAGCTGCGCATTGTGTCCAGGGAGCTGGTCCGGCCAGGCCCGAGGAAGGCGCTGGAGAGGACACTAGAGTGGAGTTGGTAAGCGGCTGAGGGGAGGCGTTTCGGGCACTTGTAGTGAGGTAATTTCGCCCTGATTCGTCGGTCTCATTGACGACCTTCGACCTGTTTTCTGTTTTGCATGCTAGCAAGTTTACTCGCATACAGGTGAGCCTTTCTAAATTCAATGACGGAAATGGAACAAGTTACTTACCTGTAACTGTTGTTCTCCAGCATGGGTCTGGCATGGATTCACATGCTCATGAATATTCCCCGTCGTCAGGCTGGGAATCCTCGGTAAAGAAAAAACCAGTATCAGTTTCCTTTCTGATCTGTCTTTCGTAGTAATAACCAATCACTGGTCTCTGCGTCATACTGACCACAGCCAATGACTGCCCTCTACCTAAGCACCGCCTCTGGCAGCCATCTTCAGATTTGGAAGCACGTGAAGTGGCAGTATGACCAAGTGAAGAGCCGCAGAGGGGTAGGCGGGAGGGTTCGCATGTGAATCCATGCCAGACCCATGCTGGAGAACAACAGTTACAGGTAAGTAACTTGTTCCTTCTCCAGCATGGGGTCTGGCATGGATTCACATGCTCATGAATAAAGAATACATAGCAGTGCACACATGCACAACCACGGGAGGTGGCAAAGGCTCAACATTAAGCATTACATCAAACTCAACATTAAGCATCTTACCTCCTCACCAGGCTCACCTCAGGCGAACAGGTTGCGCAGCACTGCTTGGCCGACCCTGGACTCCTCCCTGGAATCCCGATCGACGCAGTAGAATTTCGTGAAGGTGTGCGTCGACCTCCACGTAGCAGCCCTGCATATGTCCAGCAGGGGCACACCAGAAAGGAACGCCGTGGTAGCTGCGATCGCTCTGGTGGAATGGGCTCTCGGACGGCCAGGCAGCGGTCGGTTTGCCAACCGATGACAGTACATGATACAGCCGGAGAGCCATCTGGAAATGGAAGCCTTCGAGAGAGCCTTCCCCTGATTGACAGGTCCAAAGTTCACAAAGAGTTGTGACGTCTTCCGAAAACACTTCGTGCGGTCCACGTAGAACTTCAGCGCTCTAGCCACATCCAGCGAGTGCAAAGTCCTCTCAGCCGGCGACGAAGGCGACGGGAAGAACACGGGCAACACCAAGGGTTCGTTGAGATGGAAGTCCGACGGTACCTTGGGCATGAAGGAGGGGTGCGTCCTGAGCACTACCCTCATGTCGTGAAAAGTCAAATACGGGGCCTTGCAGGAAAGGGCCTGGATCTCTCCCACCCGTCGTGCGGAGGTGATGGCCACAAGAAACGCTGTTTTCCACGACAGAAACTTCAACGGGGCCGAGTGCAGAGGCTCGAACGGAGGTCCCATGAGCTTGGTCAGCACCACGTTGAGCTCCCACGCCGGGGCCGGAGCCTTCACCGGCGGGAACGATCTGAACAGCCCCTTCATGAACTCTTTCACCAGACGATGAGACCACAAGGACGTCCGGCCCGTGGTTCTGGTGTATCGGGAGATCGCAGCAAGATGAATCTTGATGGACGCGTGTGCCAGTCCAGCTTTGGCCAGCGTCAGCAGGTACGGCAGTACCTGGGGAGCCGTAATCCGTAGAGGGTTAATCTTCTGTGCGTGGCACCAGACAGAGAACCTCTTCCATTTGTGTCCGTAGCATTTAAGAGTCGAGGACGCCCTGGCCTTTGCAAGAACCTCTCTGCAGTCGGCCGGTATGTCGTATCCTCCAAACTCTAGCGCTGCAGGAGCCAGGCCTGCAAGTTCAGCGATTTCGGGTCGTGGTGGAGGATGGCGCCTCCTTCCCTGGAGAGTAGATCCGCGTCCACCGGCAGCTTGATTGGCGGGGACGCTGACAAGTCCAGAAGGTCCGGGAACCATATCTGCCTCGGCCACGCAGGTGCGAATGAGGATCATCCTGCACCGTGACCTCTTGAGCTGGTTGACGAGCCGGATTAGCAGTGGCAAAGGAGGGAACGCGTAGAGGAACAGGCCCTCCCAGGGGAACGAGAAAGCATCGCCCATGCTCCTCGCCTGGGGAAACCTGCTGGCGAACCTCCGGCATTTGGAGTTCGTCGCCGTCGCGAACAGGTCGATCTGGGGTGTGCCCACCGTCGGAAGAGGCGATCCACTAGATCCTGCCGTAGTTCCCACTCGTGGCACGAGCGCAGCTCCCTGCTGAGTGAGTCGGCGATGGTGTTTTTTATCCCTGCCAGATGAAACGGCACCAGAAACATCCTTTGGGCGACGGCCCAATGCCACAGGTCCTGCGCCTCCTTGGACAGTGCTGGGGACCTGGTTCTGCCCCGTTTCCTGATGTAAAACATGGTGGTGGTGTTGTCAGTGAAGATCCTCACCACCTTGCCCTTGAGGGACGGAAGGAAGGACCTGAGGGCCCAGAACAAGGCAAGGAGCTCCAGGACGTTGATATGGAGGGACTTCTCCGTCGGGAGCCAAAGGCCTCTCGCGTGCAGATTTTCGGTGTGCGCTCCCCACCCTTCCAGGGAGGCATCCGTGGTCAGTGTCTCCTGGTGGTCTGGGGTCTGGAAGTCCATGCCCGCCGTCAGATGCGCGCGGATGCCCCACCACCGGACCGCTCGGCGGAAACTCTCGTCGAGTGTGATCCTCTCCTCGAAGCCGCCGGTCGTTTGGATCCAGCGCGCGTCCAGGAACTCCTGCAACGGGCGCATCCGGAGCCTGCACATGGGAATGAGGTAGATGCAAGAAGACATCATTCCGAGGAGGGACTTGATGGACCTCACCTTGGCCGCGTCGGAAACCAACATCCGCTGTACCTTGCCCAGGATGGACCTGGTCCTTTCCTCCGACGGGGAGGCCAGAAGGGACACTGTGTCGAGCTTCGCTCCCAGAAACAGTGCGTTTTGCGCGGGTACCAGGTGGGACTTGGCGTAGTTCACGGAGAATCCCAGGTCCGTGAGAAGTTGGACGGTCCTTGCCGTGTGATCCGCGGCGAGCTCCCTCGTCTTGGCTCGGATGAGCCAGTCGTCCAGGTAGGGGTAGACGTGGATCCCCTCGTGGCGCAGCTGCGCCGCCACCGGTGCAAGGCACTTGGTGAATACCCTGGGTGCCGACCGTAGTCCGAAGGGGAGGGCTTTGAACTGGTAGTGACGCCCTTGGACCACAAACCTGAGGAATTTTCGGTGCCCCTTTAGGATGGGAATATGGAAGTAGGCATCCTCCAAATCCAACGACGACAGGAAGTCTCCTTCCTCCAGCTGACCCAGGACGTGCTGGAGGGTGACCATCCGGAACTTTTGCGCCTTGATGAACTTGTTCAGAAGTCGCAGGTCCAGGATGGGGCGCCATCCCCCCGTCTTCTTCTTCACGAGGAAGTATCTCGAGTAAACTCCGGAGCCCCGAAGCCTCTTTGGGACGAGTTCGATGGCACCCTTCCTGAGCATCGCCTTTACCTCCAGGAGAAGTTGAGGGACGTGAAGTTCTTTCCTGGCCACGGGGGGGACGCGCGGACACCTTCTTTGAAACTCGAGCGCGTGGCCCCGGGCCAAGGCGTCCAGCACCCAACGGTCGGTGGAGATGGACTCCCACACGCTGACGAAGCTCGCCAGCCGGCCTCCCACCGGGGTGCTTCGGTGGGGGCCCGACCCCACGGCCGGTTCAATCCTGCTTCGACGAGGCTTTGCCGCCTTGACCTCCTTGGCGACGACGGCGGGGTCCGCCAGACTTGCCTCGTCCTCTGTAGGCCTCCTGAGCCGACAAGCGGGCCGCTTGACGGTAGGTGGAGAAACCGCCGCCGGAACTTTTGGAGGCGCCCTTGCCTCCGCTGCTCCGAAAAGGCGTCCGTCGTTGTTGCAGAACTCCAAGGGCCCGGGCCGTCTCGGTGTCTGCTTTAATGGCCTGAAGGGAATCGTCCACTGTTTTCCCAAACAGGTTGTTCCCATCGAAGGGCATGTCCTGGACTCTGGTCTGAACGTCTTGACGGAAGTCCGTAGCCTTGAGCCATCCATGCCGCCTAAGGCAAACGCCGTTGCCCAACTGGCGGAACCCAGTGTCGGCGATGTCCGTCGCAACGGTAATGGCGTGGTCCGAAGGCACCTCACCTTCCTGCAGGATCTCCAGGGCCTCTGCCCTCTTGTCGTCCGGCAAGAAGTCCAGCAGGGGAGCCAGTTTGTACCAGAGCTCCCTGTCGTAGCGGGCCACGATAGCCAAGGCGTTGGCCGCTTTAATCGTCGTCGCCGCAGACGAGATGACTCTGCGTCCCATAGCGTCCAATTTCTTTCCCTCGCCGTCCGGTGGGGAAATCGATGTGGAGGCCGCACCCCCCCCCCCGCTTTTTTCCTGGCCGCCGCGGAGACGACGGAGTCCGGGGTAGGCTGCGCCCGGAGGCACAGGGGGGCCGTGTCCGGGACCCGGTACTTCTTCTCGTACCGGTCTCTTCTAGCTGCCGTCGTGGAAGGGTTCTTGAGGAGGGTGAGGACCTCATCCCAAATGTCGTCCAATAGAGGCACTGAGAGGACCGTCTTCCTCTTGGCCTCGCGCCGCTGATAAAGGAAACCTTTCTCCTTCTCCTCAGGGCAGAGTTGGAAAAGCTCGGATGCCCTGGTGATCATGGAGTGGAACGATCCAATCTCGTCGGGCGGAGAAGCCCTGGTGGGAGGCGACGACGGTACATCCTCGTCGTATACCTCGTCGTCCGTACCCGTCGCTGCCGTGTCAGTCCCCTTATCATCCCCTCGGGTGGACGGGGAGGAGGGCTGGAAGGGGCGCGACGGCTGAAAAGGAGGCGGAGGGTGGATCCTTCTTTTCTTGGTAGGGGGAACACCAGAAGGTCCCGGTTCTGGGTCCCCCGACGGGAGAGGTTCCGTCGGCAACGGTAGTCTCGTCCTTATCTCTGAGCATAAGGACTGTATAGCCAACAAAATGGCCGCCGAGTTGTCTCGCGGCGCTGGCAGAGGGGAATCCGACGGGCGATCAGGGGCCCTGTCGGTACCCTAGACGATGTCGTCGTCACCTGCGTCGGGATCCATCCCGACGGGCCGGTCTTCTTCCACGCCGAGGCCGTGGCTTAAGACTTCGACCAGCTCCTCCTCCGAGGTTGAGGCCGAATCTACGACGACGCCCTGCCCCCCCTTTTTCTTCCCCACGGGGGATTTCACGGGGGTCCTATCGATGGGCACAAAAGAGGACTCCCTCCGAGGTGGCAGGGAGAGACTCTGAGCCCCGAGGTCGCCACCACTTGTGTAGCCTCCACAGGCTGAGCCAGGGCCGCCGCGACAGTTTCGATAGAGGGCTTGGCCGGATGGATTAAGGCCTTCACCACCTTAGGTGCGCTCACCGCCTTATCCTTGAGGGGGGGGACACTGCCTCGCTCCCCCTCCGCCTTCGAGCTCGACCGGGGCCTCTCCAGGAGCTTCGCCGGGTGCTCGGCCTTCCTCTTACCCGACCCAGAGCGTTGGCTCGTGGTTGATGGTGCCGGGGAGGGTGCGCCCTGCCTGGCGCCCGTAGAGCCCGACCGTTCGGCGCTCCCGGTGCCAGCGGACTCGCGGTGCTTGGCCTTATGTTGGACCCCCGTCGCCGGGGCGTCCTCAAAGGTCTTAGAAGACCGCTCGGCTTTTTTCCTCTTCTCGCCGGACGGGCTCTTCCCTTCCAGCCAGTTGGCGAGACGTTGATGGCGGTCCTTCATGGTCCGCTCCGACATGTTGCCGCAAAACGCACAGTCCTTCTCCACGTGCGTCTTGTCCTCATGTAGGCAGTAAAGACAAAAGGAGTGTTCGTCCTCCTTGAAGACGTTCTGCAGCTGGCATCCAGGGCAGACCCTGAACAGCTTTCCCGGCATCGAGCTCACCTTCTCCTGGGCCATGACCGGGCCTGAGAAACTTCTGGAGTCCTCCAAAAGCGTAGCTCGACGAAATCTTCACCCTTGAGGGGCGCAGACGAATCCGACACGGGTCCCCGTTGATCGGATGGAGAATCGGTGGAGCTTGAGGCTCTTTTGACCGAAAAAACGAAGTTTTTGAGAAAAAACGTGTAAAAAATAGCACTAACGCTCGAGAGCAATAGCACGAGGATCCCAACACATGAACGTGCGGTAAAAATCTGAAGATGGCTGAAAGAGGCGGTGCTTAGGTAGAGGGCAGTCATTGGCTGTGGTCAGTATGACGCAGAGACCAGTGATTGGTTATTACTACGAAAGACAGATCAGAAACAAAACTGATACTGGTTTTTTCTTTACCGAGGATTCCCAGCCTGACGACGGGGAATATTCATGAGCATGTGAATCCATGCCAGACCCCATGCTGGAGAATACCGGTTAATTACTGGTTACTGTACTGTGGTTACTGTACCGCTTCGTGGTGAGAAGGAGCACAGACCGTCTCAAACAGACCCCTTACTGGCACAGCCTGGCCACATCTTGACCCTTCTCAAGCTGTAAAGTTGCACTGTGCTGCCAAAAGAGTGGCCAAAGAGTGGCCAAGAGCTGCCAGTAAAGCGAGCTGGAGACTGCAGGGAAAAACTCCCTTTGATCCTGCTCGCTGAAACGCCAATCTAATATTGAAGTCATTTGGAGGTCATACTGCAATAGACCGGGCCACAGAAAGGCTGGCAGTCACCCGACTTTCTGAGCCGTAATGCACGAAAGCATGAATGCATGAAAGCGTGAGCGAACATAATAGCTGAACCACATCACTACGAGGCTCAGGTACAAAATAGGTGCTATTTGTGTGAGCCACTGACTCTTTGCTGTGTTATTGCCATGGCACTGTGAATCCAACAAGCTCAGCTCTCTTTCTTCACCCTTCCTTACCCGACTCAACTAAGTTATAGACCCTGACACTAAATCATGAGAAACATCAGTGCAGTTGCTGAGGCTATCACAGTGATAGATAAAACTGGTCCACAGACTAGGCCCAAGACTTTACAACAATGCCGCTTATCCAACCCATGGACACTTGCCAAGGCAAGTGCAGCCAAACAAAGCACCAAGAACGGAAGAGGCGGCATATCAGACCTTGGAAATGACACCACGCACACATATGATGACAATGTCGGACGCCCCCGGTCTTCACAAACTGAGCCTGCTCAAACAGGCGACGTGGCTGCCCCTGGAAGTCCTGAAGCAGCCAATGCTTCACGACAGAGTAACACGAAGGAAGGACAATTCAACAAAGCATTGCAAGGAAACCAGGGCAAAGAGCAACAGCTCGAGGAAGTCATAGGAACAGACTTGCTAAAGGGAGGAGTGAATATACCCAAAGTAATTCTATCATTGTCGGACTTGGTGCCGATTTCAACTGACACTGGCAAACCAGATAAATCTCAAGCCACGGACTGTCGGGAGGGATTTTTCACACCTTTTGAAATAACCGACGTGGAACTACTGGGAGTTCTTCACCCAGAAACATTGATGGAACCATTTGACTGTGCTCCACCGACGAAAACAATGCAGACATCGCACCTACTTATTTCGCCAAAACCAACCTCCGAAAGTAACAATCTTATTCGAAACACATCTGATCAACCTTTTGACCAACTTGATGTAGAAATAGTAATAATTGCAAAAGAAAGTTTGCCAAATCAAGGCAGTAACCTGAAAAATGGTCTGAAGAACAGCAATGCGCAAGAGGAAATCGTAATTGATGAAACCAGATTGGAAGATACTCCAAAACTTGCAGAATCTCCAAGGAAAGTAAACTCAAAAAGGCTGAATTTAGAAAGCTCTAAAACTTCATCCAACAAGGAGAGCCTCACGCCATATGGAAAATCAGCGAAAACAGACCAGCACCCAGTCTCCTCTGCCCACATTGAAACCAGGGGTTGTATTTCAAACACTCCAAGATGGCATGCGACAAAACCAGTCCCTGAAAGACAGAGACAACGACAATTCACTGGTTTGACCATGCCAGTCGATAACCCGAGCGAAGCATCGCCAAAAACTCAATCAATGGCAGGGAAGGACCTAGGCGAAGCAACAACAAAATCAAGCCTTTCAGCAGCTGCAGCAATGCAAATACACAACAATGTATTAGCAGCTTCATCTTTAGCAATGATCCCTTTTGTCAAATTGTACGAAACACTCAACGAAACAATTAAAGACCAAAGTGCGATGCTAATCAATTTAATGCAAAAAACGGACAAACTAGAGACGTTTATGGCCTTTCTCCAGAGTCAGATAGAAAAAGAAACCGATGTTTCTGCTGGTTGGCAAATGCGTCTAGGCGATCTAGCAGCAAGATAACACTGTGAAAATGACAGCTTATCAACAGGCCTACTTGAAGCAGTGAAATGGATGAGACACGACGGGCGAAAACCATTCTCTGCAAATCTAGAGCCAAACTACATCAAAACTCAAGCCACAAAAGCAAAAAAAGACAAGACGCTGCGCAACAAGCTTGGAAACCTTAACTCCCCAAATCATGCAAATTGAGCATAACAACCCACCAACGATTTTCCAAAAAGAAAACAAAGCTGATAGTAGTAGAGCAAATCCAAGCCTAGCACCAGAACTACCTGACGAGCAACTATGTGAGCAGATGACGCAAGTTGGAGTTGAGGCCGAAAAAATTAACAAACGATCAATTGACAGGCCATCACGAAGCCTTGACGAACCAATGGCAGAATCATCAAATGCCATTCCTCAAATCAATATAGGAGGGATAGCCCAACAAGTAGCATTCAAAATCTTCACTGGTGGAAGTAAAGAAACGTCAAAGGCAACAACAGGACCATGTAAAGAAGGTGCCGCAAACGAGGGCATCAAGGGAACACCTCCCTCTATAACTGGCCCAGTAATAAACAAGAGCAAACTATCAACTACTGCAAAAAAATGTATAAGGAACCTGCCGATGCCAACACGACCAGCAATGTTCTGTCGACCACTGAAAGAAAATCAGCAACTAGCAACCCTAGCTAGTCAAAAACCTAGCAAAAATATTGAAATAAGTAAACCTAATAGGAAACGAACGAGGCGAGAGTCGTTAGACACAAGCGCCACTATTTCCACCACAGTATCCTCAACAGATCTTTGCAATTTGTCAACATATTCTTACAATAACGACATTGTCGAAGATGAAGATGTGGGGGAGTTCGAGAGCATAACACAAGAGAACCACCAAAAAACTAAAAATTTGCTAATTAGTGATCATTATCGAAAGACAAATGAAAATGTTGATAAATTACAAACAACGGAACATGAAAAATCAGGGAATGAAAGGAGGCAGGTTGAACCAGTCACAAATCTAAACCCAAAATTAACAGCAAATCAACGAAAACAAGCAGTACACTACATCTCCAAAACAAAGCAGTATCATAAAAACGTAGTGTCAAAACAGACAACAAAGCTACGTCTTCAAAACATCTACACAGACGAACACAAGATGAACCTAAACCACTCAAATGTGCCGAGACTATTTAAATGTGTACCATCACTATGGACAATTCATAGTGACGACATCAAAATTGTGGAATACGCATCTGAAAAAACAACAGGCAAGGTGCTATTACACACTGTCTCAAACTCGGTGCGAAACACAATTCTGAACGGAACAGACGAACTGCTGGCATATGGCTTTGATCTGATGGTAGAACCCCCTAAAAGTTGCGAAGAATGAAGTATTCCTAACAATGACACTATCCCCCAATCAATAGAGTCCAAGATCTCTACACTGCGACAATCGCTAACTAGCCTACAAACCGAACCTCGGAGAAGAGGTTTCAACCACCAAAAAGCGAATAGAATAAATGATGATCAAGGAAAACAAGGGTGGCAAAACTAGCAACGACCAATAAGAAAAGAAGGAAGGTGTGATCTGCTGACTTGGTACATGCGCGTTTTTTCACATCTGTTCAAAGATTTCCCTGTCTCATTAGAGAAAGCCTTGGTGATTTGTCTGCAAGAAACCTGGTTACGTAAAAAAAAACGTTTAAAGATGGTTTTAGTGTCTTCCTGAATCCCACCGAAAAGAAACTCACAGGCCGCCCCTTTTCGGGCCTTATAACCATGATACGAATCAATGAGGGTTGGGTACCAGTTGAATCACAAAATCCAAATCCTTTTGTGCAAGGGACGCTAATAAAATTCCACCAGTCGATCAAAGGACGTTGCAAATACATGCTAGTAATAAACTGCTATTGGAACCCGGCCAAGATCTCCACAGAGGAATTTTTAAAAGCAGTGATGGTCCTTTTAGACGGTGCTATGTTAACCTATAACAATTTGTGGATTGTATGCTGTAGAGGCCTAAACTGTTCTTGGTTTCAACGGGAACCAACATCAAAAACAAATTCAAAAATCTCCAAAAATCAACTAAGCATAAAAGCAAATTCGTGGCAGGAATTGATGGCAAACAGAAACCTCAATATGATAAATGGAAACATCAAGGGAGACATGCCGCCAAAAAACACATGGAAAGGAATGGGCAATTGTGATGCAAACATTTTAGATTACATGTGGACGTCTAGAGAGATGTATAACAAATTAGTCAAAATGGAAATAATCACAACGGACCAGAGTGACCATGAATTGATACGTCTGCACTGGTTATTGAGTTGGGTTGAGAACGACCACAAAATAATTCCCTCGCTAATAGTAAATGCTGCTGGAAACAGATTGAGAATAAACGGTTCTCAGATACAGCAACTAACATCAAACTTCTCTGCAGGGGACAACCAGAAATCAATCGACTACGCGCCGCTGTTAAGTAATCATACAAAAAAAACCTCTACAGCATCAAGTAAGGCTCATAAACACAACTACAGTGAGCTGTTCCATGACGCAAAAAAAGATCTGAGACGGGACATAAGACACCTAAAGAAAATCCACGTGGCTGACGATGCAGTTCAAAAGGTCAAAATACGTCGCCAACAATACAGGAATTGGGCAGAATCCCACCATGTAATTACCGAACAAAATCGTGCTGAACTCATTATGAAACTCATGATAACCAAAAATTCTAGAGACATATAGGCAATTTTAAATGCTGGAAAATAGAAATGTCTGCCTATAATCACCAATGATTTATCAAGTAACATCTGGGTTAATCACTACACAAATGTATACAAAAAATCCCTATCGGAACCGTCAATAACGACAGAAGCTGGAACCATGGATTGGGACATAAAAATATACGCACACGAGATTGCTGAAGCCTTAACGCAGCTAAAAAATTCACGGGCCCTGGGGCCAGATCTAATCACAAATGTTATGCTAAAACAAAACGTTTTGGAGTGGTCTGTTTTCATCGAGACCTTATTTCATTGAGTAGCGACAACTAAACAAATACCAGCATCATGGTTAAAGGCCATTGTGGTCCCGATCTACAAGAAGGGCGATAGGGACGATCCCAACAACTATCGACCGATCGCCCTTTTAGACACCATAGGCAAGGTCTGTGAATCCTTCTTGAGGAAGAAGCTCGTAAAATGGGCAATTACATCAAAAACTGTCGATCCTAGACAAACCGGATTTACCTCTGGTGTTGGAGTCGACGTCAATCTCTCTCTACTAAGCATTTTAAAAATGGAAACCATCAAGGCAGGTCAACGGCTGTTTCTTGCATTCATAGACCTGAAACAGGCCTTTGATTGTATAAGCCGTGGCAAGTTATGGCTTAAACTAACGGCATGGGGATGCCCAGCAACATTACTCGAACCAATAATAGCTCTTCACACCAACACAACAATTTGTGTTTGTCTCAATAACAGCAGAGAAATGTCTGAGACTATCATAACAGAAGAAGGAGTAAAACAAGGGTGCCCCCTGGCCTCCGAACTCTTCAAATTGTTAATTGCCGACCTATCAATCCAACTGAATGAGACCAACTCATTTCCTCCAAAATTGAATAAATACAGCTAAAACAAAGATAATGGCAATCGGCCCTAAAGGAAACAAGAAAGATCAGGCTTTTCGATGGAAAATAAACAGCGAAATGATAGAAAAAGTAGCTTCAATAAAATATCTAGGCATTCATTACAACAACTCCATTTGTGAAGGACCGTGGATAGTTGAGCTAAAAAATCCGATGAAGAAGTTGGCACTGCAAGGAGCAAAAATAGAGAAAGAATATGGAAAATTCTCGTAGGAACCCGTCCTACTTTTTTATGTTCAAAAAGTAGTGCCGACAATAACGTTTGGCGCCGAGGCCGGGTGGAACATTCCTGAATCAATCAGTCATTGAAACAAGCAAACACTTAATAATAGAGTGCACCGAAACTTTTAATCAGCGAAAAATCCATTTGGAAAAATTTACACCATTGAACAATGAAATTGAAGGGTGGTGGAAAAACCTTTTAGAAGGCCAAAATGTAAAAGTAGTCTGCGCTGTAGTAGACTATCTGGACAAGTTGCTGAAAGAATAACCAGTGAAACTGAATCAAAAATGGACATAAAGCACAACGCAAAAAATGGAAGAAACAACGGGTGTAATGAACTATTGACAAAATGGAAAAATTGTAACAAAAGTTGAATATAATTTTGTATAAAACTGAAGTTTTACAATAAAAATTAAATATATAAATTGTTGAAGATATCCACTGTATCAGTGACTTTCCTGCAACTGAACCCTATTCTGACCTGCCTACAGCTGGCTCATATACCACTAGGGTCCCTCTTCTACCTCTGGGAAAACTATAGAATAGGGAAGGACTTTGATAATAAGGTTTCAGTCTTGAAAATATAACAAGTGTTGAAAGTACTTACTTGTAAAGACGTTAGTGTGGCAACTATCTCTGTAATAGAATAAATTACAAAGTGTCTAAAAGTTCATACTTACCTTTAAGTTGCTTGTTCCCCCTTTAGAAAATATAGATGTTATTTTACTAGCTTTGAATTGTGTTTCACTCTTCTACTTCTAAAACAAATAATAGTATTGGTACTGTTTAATTATTCCTAACTGAATGAGTGTAAAAGGTTACCAATAGGGTTTACCTACCTTGAATAACTGTGTTCCTCTTAAAGTGTACCATTGGGTTTTGCTTTGCCTGATCTGCTTTATGCAGATCTAACCAGTCTTAGAGTTTATACTTGTCTTTCAATTGCTTGTAGCCCATCTTAAAATTATGAGGTTCCTTACTTAACCTTGAAATACATTGGGTCTTCCTACAACTTCTAACACTGGGTTGCACTTTCCCTGAATGGTTTTAGTGTTCTTCTAAAATAGTTTCACAAAGTTCTTGCTTGTCTTTGAGTTGCTTGTATCCCCTCTTTAAGGATGAATAGGTTACTTACTGACCTTGAATAGCTGCTGCTCATCTTAAATTGTAATGTTGCTGAGTCAGTGCTCTCACTGGCCTGATTGAAGTCACTCTGTGTGGTTCAAGGAGTGCATGGTAAATTACTCACCTGTTGGGTTGTGCTTTCCCCAAATTACTTCTGGGCACTTGAGTAGCCTTAGGACTCTAGGTAGTATACAGGTTAAGTTACTCCCTCTAAACTGTGTTCTAAAAAGTAACATTGGTGTATAACTGCATCCATTCTTGATAGAAGAAAGTTATACATGTTGCAAGATAGACCTGTAACGTGTTTGCTAAATTAAGTGTTTCTAAACTGAATAACACTGTATATTTGGAAAAATTGGGGCTATTACCCTTGAATTACTTATTGTATTCTGAAAGTATACCTAACCTGGTTTTACTCCCCAAGAATAGCTTAATACCACTCTGAATGTGTTATAGGTTCGGCTCACCTTGGCTGCAGATTGTAATCTAAATAAGGTTATACCTTGGTTTGTAGACCATAGGTATTGAATTGGTTTTAATATGATATGTTATAGTACTTACTTCTCCAAGATTTATCTTGGCCTACTTGTATTTGAATAAACTATTTATTTTAACAATACATAGTGTTTCTGTGTTTCTTTGGACCATATGTAAGCTTCAATTTCTTTGTACTCATCTACTGCCCTCTCTCCCTCCTTAAATAAGCCTGACTGCTCTGTCCATGCTACCAAATGTTCTCAGGTGGTACAGCCTTATATTAAGATTGGAGTTTTGCACTGCCTCAGATATGGTTTTATGAAGCCCTCAGTTGGACTTTAGAAAAACTGTCCCTAACACTGTTTTACTGCAGGTTCTCGGCAGGCTTCTTTTCTGGTGAAGGTCAGCCGAACTGGGTTTCAGAGTTGCAGCAGAGCACTGAGTAGGCCTATAAAAATGGCAGCTTGAGAATGGAAAGTAGTCCTTGCCATGAAGCATACCGTTCTCTTGGTGGTGGAGGTGAATTGCAAGCCTGAAAACTCCTTCAACCCAGTGATGGAAACACAGATAAAGATTGACCGGTGACTGGTTATGCCCATCAGGTAAATGGGGAAGTGGCGACTTGCCTTGCAATGGTCTCCCCTGTCGAGTAGAAGGTTGGGGTTCAAAGCACAATGGTTTAGGCTGAGCCAATGCTGGTTGCTTCAGCAGTCCTCCGACGTCCCTCAATCTTCTTTGGATGGCTTCAAGTTTCAATATTCAACTGGTCTTTCTGGCTTCAGCTACCATCTAATAGCAAGAAAGCCGGTTGGTGGTCAGTTCACCCCACATCCCCCGGCAACGGCCCTGCCCAATAAGGGATCGAGCAACATTCACGCTTGGGTGGTGGCGGTTCAATAGGGGACATCCATCCGCCCACAATATGCCCAGCAACAGTAGGCCTCTAGAAGGATGTGCATTTGGGATAGACAGCCTCCACCCCACTTTCTGCTAACTGAAACACACAGACCCTCTTACCGGCTTAACATAGGGATGCCTCTGAAAATGCATGATGAGATCCCTGCTGAACCTGGAAAGGCAGAAGCATTGCCAACGAAAGACATGTCGCACTCAACAGAACATAGAAGAGGAGTAATTTTGAGTATATGGTCCTAAATGCATTATAGTGGCAAACAAGGCAACACACGGTGCATCAGAAAAAATGACAAAAAGGTTTCTACTACCAGTAGCCTGTTCAGGAGGTGCATAAAAAGTAACGAAAATGCTACTCCCGACAAAGGAAAGGGGACAGTTTCTCCGCACAGCACTTTGTGTAAAATAGCCAATGCTGCAAAGGAAAACATGATCATTACAATAAAAAGGAATAGCATCCCCTGCACTGGAAAGCACATGGGCTACACATTACACCTCAAATGAAGAGATGCTTTAGAGGCCCCTGGGAGCACTCCACATAAGGTAGGAAAGTACTTATAAAAAGACAAGCGGCAGAACAAAAGTGAGAGGTCTCCCAGCACTGGTAACCAAGAAAAGGAGAACCTTTGCTCCCAAAACAAAAAGGAATGCAACAGTGAAGTGAGCTGAAAAAAGTCTCACTGTAACCTTACAAATCCAGAAAAGGTAGCAGTAACGAGGCCTAAAAGAAAAAGCATGTACAAGATTTGAAAAAGAAATAGCCTCTTAGGACAACGTTAAAAATCTCACTCTAGATGACAGCGACCACAGACTCGAGCTGCAGGGTAAAGCCGTTTTAAGCAGATGAGTCTTTCAACTCCTTACTCTCCAGAGCATCATGCTTTACCTGGCCGTCCTGTACAGAAACATGGCAGTGTTTGCACTAGCACTTTAAAAATCAAACTACTCTGCTGGGAATCCCAGGTTACCTGCTGAGTAGACTACAAGGGTCCAAAATGCGGCAGCTTGACTTCTTATGAGACTTTAAAAAGACACAAACACACCACACCATACCACACCCTTGTCCTCGAATGCTCTATTAGCTCCAGAACGAACAGAAGTTTATTTTTCGAAACTATATGCATAGCTCATTGCACCTTCCACAACAGGGCCCCGAAACCCAGCACAATGAAATTAATCAACTACAAGCAATAGAGAAGGCTCTGATCCAGTAACACTGCCTTAAGACTGTAAAATGCAGCTGTCCTGCATACAACGCATGAGCCAAAAACATGGGAGGTCAAACAGGCCAGCCTCCCTGTGCCCCCTTCAAGGAAACCGCAATGTCATGAATCGTTCATTAACAGAGATGACAACCAAATACTCCAAGACTGAACGAATAATCTCGAACCAAACAGTTCTCTCACCAAACAATTCCCCCTTCCCTCCCCCTGGATCCAACTTACATTGCCAACTACTTTTACAACTTATATTGCCAACTACTTTTACAACCGACCCTTGTACACAGCATCAAGCTGCCGACAGACTGCTTTAATGGAGCAATGCCACAGGCGACTTCTCTATCCTATCACACTTCCTTCAAACTAAAGGCCAACTAGGTCCTCACATTGCTGACTTCAGCTAATCCATCTTGGGCTCTGCCCACTAGATTAAACACACAGCAACTTGTCTCTGCAACTACCCGTCCAGAATTGCATCAAAAATCATGCTCCGAGTGCCACAAGCTTGCACACATCAAAACAACAGGATTCACATCCGCCTCCCACCTCGATCCCACCAAAAGCTCTCCCTCATATTGTGCAGGCCCACACACAGCTATGCATCCAGAATAACAGATGTGTGCTATACAAGATTACTTTCCATTACAATCCTAGTCTACGCCAAGCTTGCACAACCCTCCGTAAACTCCCAGTTTTCCAATCTCAGTTCATGTCCAGTATGACAGAGTATGCCGTGCTGAAAAAACTCACATCAGGCACAAATATGGAGGGCAAGCTGCCGTTTCAGAGCCCTTGTTTTTGAAGCCCTAAATTAAAACAGCATATCAAATATTTCTTGACAGAAGGAAGGAAACCATATGATCAGCCCTAGTAACACTCGAAAAGGTGCAGCCAAGCCCCAACTGATGAGCAACTTCCATCTGCACAAAACTAAAACCACCCCAGAGCCTCACTGCGGGAGCCATCAAGAAGTTGTACTTGGGGATCTAAAGCAGAGCACTTTCTGGGCATTGTTGGGCCACTTCGAGCAACATTGCAACAATGCAGAGTGATGGAAAGAAACATTTTGCACTGATCATCGACAGTGGCAAATGCTGTGGTCAGTCTTCTATTCCATCATTTGCAAGTGCAGCACCATTGCAGAAGGGGGAAATCATATGAAAATCAGGACTTGTTCCCAGAAGAAAGGGGATAGAACAGCCAAACTGCTAGCTCACCTTCTGCCTGCATTACAGGGCAAGCAAATATCATGTATGGGACCCAGGCAGATTCCTGATTTTTTTATTATTATTATTATTTTGGTATTTATTGAGCGCAGACCTGTCTTCGGGAAGCAGAGAAAAAAACACCGGGGAGCCAACAGGGGAGGGTGAGGGTGGGCAATTGGCAGCAAGGGCTCTACAAGCAACCGGTGGGTGGGGGCATTATTTCTATCACAATGACAAACACAAGCAGCACACAAAGGCTTGGGGCGGATCATGCACACAGGCTACCAAAACACAGGGGAAACAAAAAAGTAACACCACGAGGTGGCACCTAGATATTTTACAAAGAAAATGCTGCTGGCCACATCTCTTACCTTGTCATGAGCTTTCTCGGTCATGCTGGCCTGGAGAATCTCTGGTTCAGACAAGCAAACCTCTTTCACTTTGGAAGTCAGAATCTCCGGCAGCCTCCAGATCTTCAGCGTGCAGTCCTGGCTGCCTGACACCACAAATGACTCCTTCATTCTGGACGGGATACAGAGAGTTAAAAAGCTTGATGGCTAAGGAGCTGAAGCAGATGCCATGGTTTGCACAAAATCACACGTTCTCTAAAAGTGCGTTTGGGGCTGATCGACTTCCAGGTGTCCATGTATACTGCTCCCATTGAAGGTGGGGTCGAATTCACCTTACAAGCTTCAGGATTCATCACTTATAACCACCTCAACACCAGTATTAATATCTAAAGCATGCGCAAGTTGGCGGGGTTGGTGGTGTTGGAGGGTTTTTGCCTTCTACGTTTTATAGAAACCAGAGGGTGCCTGGTGTGAGTCTAGATCAGAGTACCAGACGCGTCTGGAGGCGACTCAAATAAAAACACATTTACTTTTAAGGTCAATTCACAGATTCTTGAAGCTAGGTTTATTTAATTTGATATTTTTGGAGCACATAACGTTGTCTGGATGTAGCAGCAACACAATGCAAGCTCGTGCAGAGGTTAAAAACACACAAGATGGTGACCACTAGAGACCCGGATAGAAGGAAAGTCAATACTTTTTTTAATGTATTTTTTGTGTATATGGTTTAACAATAAAACCTTTAGACATACAAATATCCATAAACTACGCAATACAGAGTATTAATTACATAATAAAACCTAATAAATCAGACACAACAACAGACCTTGCAAATTCTTAAAAATCCCACTAGATCTGCAGGGCGAGTTCCTTAATTTGCATACTCGACCAAAGAGAAATTCACTTGCCCCATGGTAACAGGTGACAAAATATTGATCTCTGGTTTCTATAAAATGTTGCTCATCACCAAAAGCACACTACATATACGGTGCAATGCTGCCACCCAAAGGTTAGCCATGAATAGTTAAACCTTTATTTGCCATTTACTGCAGACAAAGTTTGTTTTCAGTAAATGTCAAAAGAAATGTTTTAAACATCCCCATAGCCGCCAGCAAGGTCAAGTGCCCTGCAAATGGTACTCTCCCTTCAAAAAATATCCTTGCCAATGGGCTAGTAGATTTTTCAACCCCTGAATAATTCCAAACAGTAAAAAGACAAAATAGATACATATGTCATAAGATTATAAAGTCATATTCAATGTTAAAAACAAATAACTAACATCTTATATACGCTAAAAGTTGATAATACAAACTATTCATGGCCCACAAGCTTATCAAATTCCTTCCAAATATAAAACGCTGCAGCCGCAACAAATAATTGACTGCCTGAATAAATCTGTGCCCAAAATTGATCCATTTCAATATTTTCACATTAACCAACACATTTCCGATACCCCTTAATATATCTATCTTTTAAGACTTCTCACAGGGTTAAAACATTTCTAGCAGCTTCAATCTCTTCATGCCAAAGTCAAAATGTTCTTAAGTCATAAAGCCCCTAAATTATCACTGGTATATAGCAAGTTAATCTAGAGTCTCATAATGACCATGCAGAGCTGCATACAATTACTTCTAAAAATGGAACTAAAAGGATCTGGGAAAAAGGACACATGTTTAACATAATCTTTATATTTACTCTTTGTAGTCGGCTCGCTTATTAATTCGTTTCTATGCCATACCAAAGCATTTTGTTTAAGCTGCTTTAACAATAGACACAATTTAGGGCATGCAGTAATTTTAAAATGAATGGCTTAATAAAAGCGGTCAACTTCCCCGACAAAGATTTTCATAGTGCTTGAATGATCACTTTCCAAGTTTGCAAATAGGCCCAATAAGGTGGAGAAATTAGCAATTTCCAACAACATTATTAAATTAAAAGATCTCCAAGCTATTTTTCCACAAGGTTAAGATTGATACCATTGCTAGTTCACAACAGAGCGCTTCCACAGGAGTAGAATTAGGAAGACCTAGGCTAGAACGCCATAGCTTGCCCTCGAACTGTCTGATCCAAAATCATTCTTTTTCCAGAAAGGGTTTGCTAGTTTTGTAGACCTTTAAATGTCCTTTCATTGAAAAACCTCCCTTAGTAGCTATAAAGGCCTTAACCAAATGAAACTTGATTTTTGGAGTCACGGATTTCATTAAAACCAAACCACCAAGGCGGTTACCAATAACTCCTCCTAAATAGCTACATTAGTTGACCACATCAACTATTTGCTTTACCGGTTTTCCGTCTCATTTGTATTTATTTTAAGATTATTTGTCTTGGAGAAAGCAGAAAAAGCTATGAAACTATGGCTTTTCACCCCACAGTACCTTAGGTTAGAACAAATGTTTGTGGCTGGATACTCCTCTGGATAGCAGCAATGGACCCGCTCTCCAGATTCCTTGGTCTGGTGACGAAAGGCAGGACAATGAGCGGGATGTTACAGCAGCAGTTTCAAAAGAGGAACTTTGCCACAGATTTCTTCAGCTTCTCTGGTCAGTCTGCGGTTTTGGCGCCTTTTCTGCAGCACTAACAAAGTACACGATTCACCTGGGCAATCTTCTTCAAATCTTGGAGTCTTGCACTCTGGTGAGGGGACTTTGACGAGTTGGATTGTGTCTCTGGAGGTTCACCTGGAACTCAGCAAAGACTTGGACGGATTCGGCCTTGGCAAGACGATGCACTACGATTGGGTCAGAGGTCTCCTGGTATTCGCAGTCTGCAGCTCTGGAAAGGCACAGCACCTTGGGAGATGGCTCATATTTTATGTTTGAGGGTGAAGAGGCAGACAGCAAGGTATGCACCTTTTGCCTGCTCAACTCGCAGGTGGCTTTTAGAGCAAAGTCAGACCCCAGGGCTTGGCCCTACACACACATTCTTTGGCTCCCCCTTCAATAAACTGAATACACAGAACTAAATAAATCTCTTCACAGAAGGCTGTGCTCCTTTAGAGACCACTTACCTGTTGAACGACAAATTAAAACCTTTACTGTCAAACCTGTGGTAATGGTATCCAGTTTAATCATTTATGAATGAACAGGGTGGACACAATCAAAGGTCTAAGCTACTTGAAAGGCACTGTTAAATCAGCCCAATAAGCATGATCCAGCAGAACACAAAAACAAATTATGCGCTTTAAGAGGCCACCATTCTAATTACAAGCCTCAGAGTAAAAGTGGAAAAGCTATCAATTTCACTAAGGGGCCACAGCATGGCTACAAGATACTACAACAGCTTGGTTCAAGCACAAAGTAGGAGGACTAGGGCGCAATCTGATTAGGCCTTGCTTCTTAGTGGCCCAGGACACACGCCTTAGAAACCCTCCCGCCCCCACCTCCACCCTCGCAGAACCTGTACTATTTCTTAGCAGAAATCCTCCACTTCAACCCTCCAGGTGATGGGTTTCTGTTGTAGGCTCACAACGAAACTGGGCAAACACAACCAAGGAGCTGAGATGTTTGGAAGAGGTGGGATAACTAAATTAAGCACAAATTTACCTTGAACAGCACATGGCACCCACGCCTTGGGAGTGCCCGGATCCGTGTGCCACACAGTTCACCTCGCCTGTAGTTTTATTCATCTTCCATATTCGAATACTTTTATCCTGTAATGTTAAAGCACAAGTCAATTCAAACAGCTGAATCATTCCTCTCTTGATAGGAACAGCAGCAGACTTTGGATAGGCACCCACTCTCTAGAAATACCTTTCTTAGCCATGCCCAAAAATGTCTGGTCACTGTACAGAGTCTGTTAAAGAGGCTGGGCACATGTACCAGACGCTGCCAAACTAAAGCTACAAGGTGCCCATTTCCGTGCCCACCGCAGCACTATGAACCAACCCCATCATTCAGATTTATTGCAGACATTCCTACCTGTTGACTGAATTTCTACACTCCGGTCTGGTGGGCAGATGTGTAGGAGGCCAACCTAGTTGGTGAACAGGGACAACTCTGGGAGCTGTAGCCAAAACAATCAAGCGAGCTTGGAGAGTGGTCAAGGCTAAGTCTCAGAAAGGGGTGAGCCTGGTAAAGGGTCCACAAGGAGTACACGAGGTAAGTAATCAAGGATTACACTTAGATAGTTATACAATTACTATATTTGTGGCCAATCAAACACCACAAAAATGACAAAAAACATGTAATAATATCACACAACACTCATAATAAAATACATATATACAGTCAATGTAACCAGTGCAATAAAACCACAATACCCCCACCCCACAATTCTGAAAGGAAAGGTAATGGTTAGAATGCCAATTCACAAGCATTCAACCATAACTTTAGACGTCCAACTTCTAAGTTGACTCTGGCCTTGTGCCCAGAAAGTTCAGAAGGTTTCCAGCAGTTTTCATTTTTAACTCTGGAGTGAGTGAGCCCTTTTTCTCACTCTCTCGTGTGTTTTGACCGAATTTGGATTTTGTGTTTTCACTGTTTTTGGAGTCTGACAAACTCAACAGGCATCTGCTTGTTGTATGGCGGCACACAGCACCTTCTGTGCAGTGTCACTGAAATCCTTTAGATTTCTCATAAGGTTTAAATACCTTTTCTTGTGTGAACTACAGTTCCCAAGAATAGTAAAGTGAAATTGACTTCACTGGGAGAAGCACCAGGGGGCGCCAAGATGATCTAACGCACCTCCGTCTTCCTCTCCTCTGGGCCCGGTTAAATGGGATTTGAGCGCCCGCATACCCCCCCAGCGAGGAATCCGATCCCCCCCGGGTGGTTGTCCTGACTCCCCGGAAACCTGAAGGGCGAATCCCCAACGTCTAGAGGTGTCGTGGGACCGAGGAATCGAGCCGGCAGCTCCTTGCGGGACAGAGCACACTGCGGCTCCCAGCAGCCATTCCAGGGCAACGCGGCCCCTCCTGCGGAGGGGGAGGGGTGCGAGGCCGGCCCCCTGGGAACGCTCTCTAGCACCGCGTTCCAGGGGTTCTCCCCCGTGTGATATGATATGGTATTTGTAACGCGCCTATACACAAGTGTTTCAAGGCGCGACGAGGCAGGGAGGGAGGGAAACAAGGGGAAGACAGACAAACGATCCTACTAGGCCAGGTGTCATTCAGATCGCGCAAGTGCAGAGGTAAGGGGAAAAGGAGAAAGTGCAGGGGGAGGAGGTGGGGGGAAAGTGCAGTACAAGGTAAGTAGCGTAATAAAAAATAAATAATAAATGATAAATAAAAAGGGCCAGCTGGTGGCAAGTGCGAGGTAAGTGCAGAGCAAGTGCTGGGAAGTGCTGGGAAGGGGGCTGTAGGGATACAGTGACAGTCCCACAGTGCAGGGGGAGCCAGGGAGGCAGTGCAAGTGGAGAGTGGCTGGGCCCTGGACCGAGGTCGCTGAGAGTGGCCCAGATGCAGGTTTAGTGCAGAATTCAGTGGGGAGTTAAGAAGGTTTAGCAGGGGAGAGGGAGAGAGAAGGCAGAAGCGAAGAGGAAGGTTTTGAGGTGCTTCCGGAACCGGTGATGGTTCTCCTCAAGTTTCAGGGAGGCAGGAAGGCTGTTCCAGAGGGAGGCCCCTGCTGCGGAGAGAGATCTACCCCCAGCTCGTTGCTTAGAGAAGCGGCTGACCATGAGGGAGTTGGAGACGGATGAGCGAAGGGCTCGTGAAGGAAGATATTTAGGAAGAGAGAGTTGAAGGTATTTAGGCCCCAGGTCCCAGAAGGCCTTGTGAGCCGCGAACATCACCCTCCCTCCAGCAAAGGAGAACCAACGGACCTCCAGGACCTTGAGGTGAGAAGCGGACCTGCAACGAGGCGAGGTGCCGCGCAAGGCGAGAGAGCATCTTGGCACCCGGGCACCTATCGAGGTGGCCCCGTGGCTGCCTCCGGGCACGGATAGGCCCTCCTCCCGCCCCCACACTCCACAAGCCATTGGCCACCAGTTAACTTGCTGCAGGTGGCACCCCATGCATCTCAGTGGTGCCTCGATCCCAGGAATGCCGCCAGGGCTTGCGAAGGGCCGCCCTGGAACCTCCTCCTGCAAGCTGTCATTACCATTGTTCCCCGCAACTACTGATCTGAGGCATGGAGGGACCACAACGTCAGGTGAGCGGGTTGCTGGACAGATGGACCTTGACTGTACCCTAGGAGCTGGATTGGTGCTCTGTTTTTTCCTCCCTCCTAATTGCTGGGGAGACAGTCCTCTCCTGCTGGTCCGGGTCTCTTGTAGGAGGAGGTGGGAGGGGGGGGGGGGGGGGGACTGTCCCTGAGCCCGAGGCACTACTTGTGGTCTGCTGGGAGCCACTCAGCACTCACGCTGCTCCTCTGGAGTGGGGGGATGGCGCTACTTCCGAGGGGATCTGGATCGCTGCGCCCTTCCCCCCCCGCAGCTGCGGGTTCCGCAGCTGCGGGTCCCGCAACTGATTTGCTTCAACTCTCAGTGGGGGCTAGCTGAGGGGCTCCCCCTGCGGTGCCCATCTAACTGTCAATGCAGCCGGAGGGGTCAGCCACCTACCACATTTACTGCTTGAACAGACTTTTTGCAGCCTCATCAAGGCCTGCCGTTGACCCAATTACCGCCCTACTCCTCCCCGACGTTACATAAGAGGGCACAATCCGTGGTCTGGAGGGCCAGGTGCGTTCATGAGCTGGACAGAATCTTTGCAGAGATTTCGACGCACGCCCCCCTGCTCTCCGCCTCACCCTACAATGGCGACCCCTACCAACCAGAACTGGCTGATGCTTACTCTGTCACTAAGGGTATGGCTGCCCTCTTGGAAGAAATCCGGGGATTCAGAGCGGCCATTGCAATACGGCTGCGCACACTGGACAAAAAAGTCAACACTATCGATGAGAGGGTCCAAGCATTGGAAGCTAATACGACCACAATCGACATCCTTGAAACTCAATTTGACATGCGCTTGGCGGAGTTAGAGAGAAGAGAAGTGCTCCCTGAAACGTGACGATTTAGAGAACAGGGAGCCCCACTGTAACCTAAGATTTTTGGGCTTCCCGGAACGAGAGGGCGAAACGCAATCAGATATTGTTAAAGCTGTCAACGCTGCTATGAGAATACTCTTTGAAGATGCCAACACGAACAAACCAACTATCGATAGAACACACAGAGCCGGGGCCTCTGGCAGGGGTCCCAGATCTATCCTTGTGCGGTTCCATTATTTCTCAGAGAAAAGCAAAATCCTAGAGTTAGCGCGCAAGAGAGGCCCGGTGGGATGGGAAGGTGTGCAGATCTCAATATACCAGGACCGGTCAGCCTTTACCTTAGCAAGATGTCGGCTCTGCTCCCCATTGACGAAAATGCTTCAAGCTAAAAGCGTGCGGTATCGGAGGGGATTCCCCTTCTCGCTCTCCTTCGAACTACAGGGCTACAAGTACGCCTTGGTCACGGAAGATGATATCCACAGAGTGTCCCAGGAACTCTTGGGCGATCCAGACGGAGGGTGGGGAGGGTTGTTGGGGTTAGATTATTGGGGTTTTGTTTCTAGCCTGCCAAGCTCTCTAGGACTTAGCAGATCTATGGGACTATTCGAGGTCAACTATGATGTACCGAAGCAATGGGGAGGAAATGACATAAAGAGCTCCTTAGATGGAGCCGTGAGCTTTTACCACTTCTTTGATGGATGATACGCTGCAATTATTGACAGTGGGTTCCTTAAATTTGCAAGGCCTTAATTACCCCACCAAAAGGTCAATGGTGGTGAGGGAATATGCGAGGCTTCAGCTCCAATTCCTAATTTTGCAAGAAACCCATTGGGTTAGGGGAAAGAACCTAAGTTTAGGGTCAAAACCATACAACATGTGTTCGGCTCCTCATTTGTAGCAAAAAAGCAGGGTGGGGGGGGCTCTCCTAAAGCCCATTTTACGCCTAAAGTTCAAAAGTCGATATATCGTGGTCAAAGGGGAAGTGCGGGGCAGGTTGTTCACCCTGGTGCGTATATACGCCCCCAAACGAGGCCCAAGATACCTTCTGGGAAGGGATGAAAGGGAAAATCATGGCGTTCACGTAGGGTTTACTATTAGTGGGAGGGGGCTTCAATATGGTTCTTTGCCCCGACAGGGATAGGAAGTCGCCCAACTCCTGCCCCGATTTGAGACTTCAGAAAAAACTGGCAATGGCCTTCCAAGGGGTTAATGGTGAACTGGGCCTGAGGCATACACACGATTCTGGAAAGGGACAGGAACCATACTTTACCTTTTTTTTCAAAACCACACGCAGCGTTCTCCCGGATCGATTACATTCTGTTAGACTCCTCCCTTCAAGACGAGGTCACGGAGTCCGGGGTAGAAATCATCCCGTGGTCTGATCATGATATGGTCAAGATCAAATTAGGTGTCCCCGCCCTCGCCTCCCTACGAGGACCCAATGGAGGTGTAACGACTTCCTACTGCAGGACAAGGAAGTGCGTCAATCGCTTTTAGCCGCAATAAAAGAACACTTTTCTATCAACGACAACGGGGAGGTGGGTGTGATGGGTGCTTGGGAGGCGTTCAAGGCCACTATTAGGGGTACGCTTGTCGGGATGGGCTCCAGGAAGAAGAGGGAAATGGACCATAAGGAGAAGATATTGAGAGAGAAGATTGCCACTATACAACCAGGGGGGAAACTGAAGATGCAGATGTTCCCAGGTAGGTGGGAGGAATTACAACAGTTGCAATCTCAGCTCGCGACTCTTCTCGTGGGACAGATGGAAAAGAAACTGTCCTTTTTGAAACAGAAATATATGGAGAAGGGGGGAAAAAGCAGACAAGATACTGGCTTGGAGGCTCCGGGAACTTAGGAACAGTTGGAGAGTGAACTCTATTCGCTCCCCCGATGGGGAAAATGACCCTCGGGGATGAGGATATAGCTGAACAATTTAGGTTATACTACGAGCACCTGTATTCCACGGAATACGGAGGGGGCAGGACTGATGTTGATCGCTTCCTGAAATCCCTACCCATTCCCAGCCTCCCTCCTGACAAAGCTGAACCACTGGAGCTCCCTATCACCCCACAGGAAATAATTGACACCATCTCCTCCCTGAAGAGTGGCACCTCGCCCGGGGATGACGGTTTCACAGTAAGCTTTTATAAAACATACCGCTCCACGTTGGCCCCGTTCATGTCCAAAATGTTCAATGCTACCCTGGAAACAGGCTCCCTGCCAAATACCATGATGTCCGCCCTCATAGTTGTGCTCCCCAAGGAGGGGAAGGATCCCTCCCAATGCCAATCATATCGCCCGATCTCCCTTCTCAACACGGATGTTAAGATCCTAGCTAAACTCCTAGCGAATAGACTGGCCAAACACCTTCCGCCCCTGGTGCATGGGACCAGGTTGGTTTAACTCCTGGTCGCCAAGGATCAGCTAATGTGCGTAAGACTCTGGATCTCAGGCAAGAGGTTTCGAGACAAGACGAGGAGGGCTACCTTCTCTCGCTGGACTCAGAAAAGGACTTTGACCGTGTTGAATGGCCTTATATGGGCAAGGTACTTTGAAAAATGGGTCTGGGAGACACAATTTGTGGGTGGGTCTCGGCACTGTATAATAGCCCCTCGGCAAGGGTACTGGTCAACGGCCGAAACTCAAAACCCCTGGTCCTTTCCAGAGGCACACGCCAAGGGTGCCCCGTATCCGCTCTTATACGCCCTGGCGATGGAACCATTGGCCATTGCGATCAGAGCAGACCATGAGATCACTGGGGTGCGCTGCTGCGACTGTGATTTTAAACTTTCTCTGTTTGCTGACGACATTCTGGCTTATTTAATTAACCTCCAAATATCTCTTCCCCGGTTATTCAACCTTATTGGTCTATTTGGCTCCTTCTCGAGGCTCAAGGTGAATGCATTCAAGTCCTGCATAATGTCAATGGGAGCCAGGGATTCCGAGATCAGTGGGAGAGCTGAGATACAGGGAGTGAGAATTGAGCAGGAAACTACGTTGTACTTGGACACCATTATCCCCAGAGACTTATCGCAAATCTTTCATTTTAACTTCCCTCCGATCATAGCTCAAATTAGCAGCGACCTTAAACGCTGGGCTCCCCTTACTCTCTCATGGTTCGGGCACATGGTCACGGTGAAAATTAACATCTTGCCCCGACTTCTCCATCTCTTCACGGCCCTCCCCATTGTAATTCCTGAGGCCTTTTTTGAGGTATTGCAATCCCGTCTCCATCAATTCATCTGGAACGGTAAAAGAGCAAAAGTCAAACTCTCGACATTAACCCTACCTAAATCATGTGGAGGCTTTGAGCTCCCCGAGCTCAGGCTATACCATCAGGCGGCCCAACTTCATGTGATGTTGGAGTACATGAGGGATGATTTGGGGACATACTAGACCTATATTGACGACATTCACTCCCACCCGAAAAAAAAGTTAGCGATCTACTGTGGGCCCTCCTAAATCCCTTCCCTCTCACCTCAAATCACACCGTAACCTGGCCGCCTTGTGGGCATCCTGGAACCGAATAAAGACAAACTGCTCTCCTCGTGTCCGTCCCCCCTATCATCTCTCTGGGGTCTCCCTCTCAATCTCGGAGCCAGGGTCTTCCGCGACACCAGTCATGGTCAGACAAGGGCCTAGAGAGGGCAGCTCAACTCGTCCGCCAAGGGGTTTTTAATGAATATGGCCAACTATCTGATGCATTGGGAGATAACCCCCCCCCCCCCGTTTTTGAATATCTACGCCTGAAAGGAATTCTCACCAACCCTCGGTGGGTCTCCGACCCGACTCGCCCCTCTGAACTCCTTTGAAAAACTCTTGGTCGAACCCTCCACCAGGAAGAGCTCCCTGTCCAAGATCTAGAATACTTTGATCACGGCTGAATTGGAAGGTAGACAGCCTTTTAAGCAAATATGGGCAGAAAGGCTGGGTATGACTTTGGAGGAATCAACGTGGAGGGCACATTTTTTCAATCCATCTTCTCGTGTGTCATTGTATACCTCGGCTATGGAACATAGTTTCAAGATACTCCACTCTTGGCACCGCACCCTAGCTACTTTGTACAAAATGTTCAAAAATGTGTCCCCATTATGCCCCAGGATGTGTTCGCAACGTGGCACTTGGTATCACATGTGGTGGGAATGTCCGGTCATTCAGGTGTACTGGTACGAACTTCTCAGTTGGATTAAAGATATAGTGGGCTCTGGTCCGTCTCTGCTTCCTCTGGAAATTCTGCTGGGTACACCCATGCCAGACGCCAAGAGCTACTGTGACAATGGTGAAGCTCCTAATCCTCAGCATAGTAACTGCTTCGCTTATGGCAGAAAGCCTGCTGTGGTGACAAGGGCGCCTGAAAGAAACTCTTTTCTGCTGTTCGGCTGGAGCCCAACACCCCTTGAAGCCTACCTGGCGTTTTGTGACTTTTGCAAGCCAGAGCATGAGCCTCCCGCTCCTACGAGCCTCTGCAATCCAGCTGATCATACTCCGAATCGCGTCTGCAGCCTGGAGCTGGCAGCAGTTTGAAGTGAGCACAGGTGAAGGAACACGTGACCCGAGTAAGCCACGCCTACAGGAAGTCCCCTTTTAATCAGAGCCTCGCCGCCCTCGCGGCGTTAAGCCCGCTGTGGTGACAAGGGCCCCTGAAAGAAACTGTTTTTCGCTGTTTGCAGCTGGAGGCGGCAAAGACCAACGACCAGTAACTAGAAGACGACTCCCTCTTGGTCACAACGCGACTCCACTCATTGAAGAAAAAAAAAAACAAGGGAAAAAAGGAAATGTCTAGCCCCAAACAACCAAGAACCAGACAGAGAGAGAAACAAGATGGACAATTAACAAATAACCATAACGCAACTAAATCTACAGCACTGAATGAAAGCCTAATCCTACCTGCCCCACAAATACCTTGGACAACCATTACACAGGCGAGTGACACACCAACAATGACCACTCCCCAACCAAGAAGCCCTACTAGATTCCTGATCCTGCCGAGACTTGATTCAGAAATCAAAGTGGGGGAAACCTCAGTAATCCGGGACTCTCCAACTCCCATAAGCAACAACACACTGAACTGCTTAGAACCCAATGCCGAGACAAAACCAGCGACCACGGCACCGGAAGACTCACAGACACGTGTAGCCGTGAATGACAGGTGCCTATCCCAAATAAAAAATATCCTCAAGCACGCCCCACAATACCACCTACCATAATGAACTCAAATACCGCTACTACTCAAGATAAGATAGACCACACCAACACACAGCCTCAAATCTTGAGCCACCTCTCCACAACGAAGAATACTATCCTTGCGACCGGGATAGGTACTAAAGAGGATAAAATGCCTTCACAACAGAAGATCAGCACCAAGATAAACCAAGACAACGTCAAAAGTAAAAAAGAAGACACACCGCTTCCCTCTTCTCTGCTCTTGCGCGATCTGAATGAGACAAGGCCTAGTAAGATAGTTATTTTGTCCTCCCTTGTTTACCCATCCTTGTCTTGTCGCGCCTAGAAACACTTGTGTACAGGCGCGTTATAAATGCCACATCAAAATCATATAACCCCTTGTAGGGACTTTTCATTCAAATTAATTTCATTTGTGATGTCATCAGTGATGTCACCAATGAGACCGCGATGCCATCCCCCATGTCCCGGGCGCCAGTCCCAGCGGTGCACGGCGGCGGCGCAAGTCACGGCCGCCTAGCCCCCCACAGCTGGGGAACCTCCAGGGGTTCTCGCTTTAACTTGCAACCACAATGCCCCTCCAACAACATTTTTTCATAGAATTTCATAGGTTTTTTAATAGTGCAACTTAACTATAACATACCTTTAACAAAGTTTCTTCACTGTATTTCATAGGTTTTATTAGTGCAACTTTCTTTCAGTGAATTTCATGGGTTTTTACCAGCGCACCCTAATTTGCTACAACTTACTAATATCTGTGAGGGAAAGTTCTAATTTCTGTGTTAATTCCCTTCAACCTTAGAGACCCCCAGCTCTTTTGCTGGACTCTAGGACTTTTAATTATTAATCCTGGAGAGAGTGAGCCCTTTTTCTCACTCTCTCATGTATTCTTGTTTGATTTGAACTCTGTTTCTATGACTTTGGAGTCTGAAAACTCCATGGGCATCACCTTTTTGTATTGACACACAGCACCTACAGTGCAGTGTCACAGAAAAGTCCTTTGTATTCCTCTAAAGGTTTAAATACCTTCTCTTGGATAAACTACTGTTTCCAAGAGCAGTAAAGTGAAATTTTACTTACCTTTTGTTACTTTGTAGACCCAGCACACACCATCTTTGTGGAGTGCTGGAGGGATTACTTAGTATCCCCTTTGTCTACTTTCTCATGTAACATGTTTATGTTACCCTTTCTACAATTAATGGCTGGTGGCAGTGGTTTATTTTTCCTACCATTGTGCGTTTTTACCGCAGGCTGAAACCTCAGCTGCAGTATTGCACCCATGGGTGCCCATTTTGTCCAAAAGGCACCGGTCTTCTTTTTTCGCCATTTCTTGTTGGAACGGTCCTTCTTGAGATTTACTCTGCACGCCAAACCAGGTTTCGTCCCTTTGTTCATTTCGTCTTTGGGGGGGTTCACTGCTGTAGCCCGCCATTGGCTCCAGTGTGTCTCGCAGGGCAGAAAGCAAGGGAGGTTCCCGAAACTCCCTGTGCTTAGACTCCTTAGTTACAGGAATGCACCCAAAAGGTGATTGGCTGGCTGTCTTTTGAAGACAGCCACCCTGCTGTGTGAGTGACAGCTAGGCTGCAAATGAATGGGAGAAACTTGCATAAAAGGCGAGGTCTTTTGTAAGGAAGGCAGAGTCGGCCACTGGATGAAGGAACCGAAGAAGAAACTGAAAGAGAAGCTTGCTGCACCTTCCTGGACCATTGGTGTGCCCGGTGAAGCCCTGCTGCAGTGCTGAAGCTCTGAATTTCTATTAGACTAGAAAAGCCCAAAAAGGGATGATTTCTCCCCTTGGGTTGGTGGGACCAATCAACCCCAAGACGACCTTGCCTGAGACCCCTCTCGCTGCTGGCTGTACTTCCTTGCTGCTGCAGGTACCGTGTGCCAGGGGACAGGAAAACCAGGATGAGTGAACCATCTTTAAGCCAGAAGCGAGCTCCAGGAAGATCCTCCGGACTCCCTCAAAGCAGGACTTCCCAAGCCTGAGCCACCTCAACAGAGTGCTGGACCCCAGAAGCCAGGGGAGCCCAGAAGGTGTCCAAGAACCGCAGTGTTGCTATTTGCGAGTAGCTGAAACTGCGAAGTGTTGCTAATCTTAAATGCGCCCATTGCTGCCGCGGACCTTCAAACCGTAGTGCAGGAGTCCCCACACGTCCTCTGTCTCGTCCCCACGACTGAGACCCAGGAACAACAGGATCTGCAGGAATACAAAAGGAACAGAAGCCAGCTGGACCTTTTTTTGTTCAGACTCAAGGTACTATGTAACTAGGGGTACCTCTTGTTGAGTGTAGCATGCTTGCTCTCAGTTGAGACTTGATTTGGCTGCCGTTTGCAGCTTTGTTTTTCTCAAGTCTTCCAGCTTGTGGCCCAACAGTGATTTCTTATCTACAGACTCTTTTAACATTGTGCAAGACTTTTGTGCTCTCTTCAAGAAGTGACTCAGCTCCCCTAGACTTTGCTCAAAGTGACATTGGCTGCCCTGGCTCCCTGCAGACTCTTCTGACCCTTTGCCTTTGTGTTCATCTGTCCCTATAAAGGTTATACATAAGTTACTTGTATTCCTGGGAAATGGTTAACCTATAGTTCATTGGGGGATTGTGAAAGTGCTTACCTGTTCAGGAGAACTTGTTAACCTTTGTTTACTTCCCTAACCTCTTTCTCCTTTTTGCCGTAACTCCAGTATTGCATTTAAGTGTTCAAGTGATATATCGATGCCCACAGAGTCATATCTATTAAAAGCACCTGTGGGTGTAGGAAGTGTCTGAGTGTCATCCCAAAAGGGTATCTACTTACTTAACTGAAACTGAAGGAGTGTATTTTTGAAGTGTATTTAATTGTTGCAACTTGCCCTTTATAAAGAAAGCTCACTTAAAAACAGACTGTTAATAAATAAATAATTTTAATAAGAAACCTTGAGTAGAAGTGTTATTTGATTACTTGTCACTGTGAATACCTATGTTACATCTCTACAGCTCACATTGACCCCTCGGGATAAGCCTGGCTGCTCAGTCACTCTACCAACTTGTGTAGTACAGGCGTATACCAAAGGTTGGGTTCCCTATTGCTAAGAGGACAAGCCTGGTGTAGTCTCCCACAGGGTTACTACACCTTCTAGCATCATTTTTAACACGTCTATACATTTTTGCAACTTTTTTCCACTGTTTTTGTGTTAGTCGACGTTTGCGAACGTCTGACGTAATCACAGACTTTGCGGACAGTGTCACATGAACACGCGTGCGGCATGATGATGTATTCACGAACGCAACTGCACATCGCAAATGGGTTCGTACTTCACAAACAGTTCGGAACTGCATTTTCAGCTGATCTGGGAACTTTGAAGCTCAAAATGTACCCTTGCACAGCCCCTACACCTATTCTTACTCATTATCCATTAACAATCTAGGACACCGCACATACTTACAAGATTATTAGCAAAACTACTATTTTTCTTAAAAAATGGCATCACCTATTGCCATCCCTCCTCCCCAAGAGCCACCACAAGCTGAAGTACTGCTGAAGTACTGCGCTTCTTTCGTTGTGCAGGTTCTACAGAACCTACACAACGAAAGAAGGGCAGTACTTCAAAGGAGAATGAAGAGGACCAGGAAGATGAGGTAGAGGAAGTGCCTACCTCTAGCACCCAGAGAGAATCATAGGTGTAGCAGTTATTTACCACTGTTGGGAATGTACCAAAGACTAAAGCTTGAACTCAGTCGCAGACTACCTGGGCAGTACTCCTACAGGACCACCTCCATGCCCCACCACACCAACCACTGCAATGCTCTAAGAAAGGCTGTTGCTTTCTTAGGAAATAGTAAACTGCCTTCCTCAACCTCATCTTCCTCAACCTATACTGTAACCACACAACCTACAGCTACCTTGCAAGCAATAAAAGCGGCTGTTGATCTATATCTTTCGAAAACAACAGTAATCCTGCAACACACCACTCTGCAGGGGGGAGCAATTTCGAAGTGCTTTTGAAGCTGTAATCAAGGCGCATGAGAAACACTGCCCCCTACCTTAGATGTAAAACACGCACAACACTTTCCCCTGTCCACCTGCCCCTCCCCTCAATTCCCTCTCCACCTTACCTTCTGGTCTCTCTGGTCATACATGCAGGCAAAGGAGAACATCCACGGGAGAATAAGAGGAGGGTTTGTGTAGGTGGCGGGCAGAGATTCCTGCAGGCGCACAGCATCTCGGTCAGGCTCAGTCAACCAAGTGTATTTCAGTAGTTTTCAGTGTAATTATCACCCCATTGTTGACTGCTGCCCAATATAAAAATGGTGTGATTTTCTTTGAAATTAAAATAAATATTGTATCACCACCCACCGGCCTGGTTCCTGGTCCATTGTGACTCGGGTATTTGTAAAATGGAGTGTGAGACGGGTTGGGTATCAGCTCGATGCGAAGAAAATAAAGAACAAGCATTCCTATTGAGTGCTACATCCTAGGCTAAGACCAAGTGTCCGGGTCCAGTGTGTGACGCCCGATTAGAATCCTTCACATAGTTAAAACACCTAAAGGGTGTAGGAAGTGTGTATGAAGCATCTCTAAAGAGTATCTATACTTGCTTCGCCTTGATTCGGAGAAAGTATTTTGAAGTGCATTTTTATTTGTTGCACATTGCCCTTTTAAAGAATGCTTATTTAAAACTGTCCATTAAATAAATAAATATTTTACTAGAAAACCTTGAGTGTAACTGTTATTTGGATACTTGTATTTGAGGATTCCGATGCTACAGCTCTACAGCTCACATTTACCCCTCTTGAGATAAGTCTGGCTGCTCAGTCACACTACCAACTTGTGTAGTACAGACCTATACCAATAGGTGGGTTACCTAATACCGAGAGGTCAAGGCTGGTGTAGTCTCCCACAGGGTTACTACATCAAATCTTGCCCAACATACACATCTTCCTTTATAGACTATTCTTGTCCAAAATTCGGACAAATTGTACTACTTTCTTAGGTTCCTGTCCAGTTATTGGGAGTTGGGAATTTGCTTACCTTACCTGCTGCAGCTACTTGTACGTTGGAGGAAGGAGCCCACGAATAGCTCAACATTCTTATGAACACACTGAACAATTTTACAAAATTACAAAATCCATGTTTTCACTGTGTCCCTCCCCTTCCCCCCTTCTCCAGTCAGTAAGTTGTCAGTTTCATCACACCGTCTCCACTTTTCCTGTATCTGTGCCTGCATACTGTGGCAAACCATCCCTTGCTAGCACATATCCTTCATTCTCCTTTTTACGCAGGCAACCATTTCTGGTTTGGCGCTCATTCCTTTTGGCTCCTTGGTCCCATTTCTTTTTGTGTCTTGTGGATCCACATCACCTCTATGGGGCGCAGTTTCCTGAACAATGCTTTCCTGAATTCCACAGATAGCTCAATATCGGTATGCAGTGATTTTACCAAATTAAAAATAACCAATAACATTTTTATCTAAACATTTTTTCCAAAAGAAATACATGTTTTAAAATATATATGGGGGAGGGGTAAGGGGTTAAAATGGGTGGTGAGGGTTGGGATTATAAGCAAAGGGAAATGGGGTTTTGGGGAACCCCCCCTCCCCAATTAAACATTTTTAGTTAAAAAAGGTTTCATTATTTTTTAATTCAGTTAAATCCCATGTAACCCTCAATACCATAGGCTATCGTAAAAGCACTGTGAAATGGGGAATCGAGACGAGCCTCACCCTTTTGTATCTTTATGTTATCATAATGAAAAATAAATTGGTCTATGAACCAACCCAATTGTGGTCCCAAGAACACAGACCTAAAGTGTGACGCATGAAAGATAGATGCTCATAGGACAACACACACTATGTCATGCTTCGGACCTGCAGCGCAGGGACCGCAAAGTCAACGGAGGGAACCAATGCAGTTAAGGAGATGGGATGTGGCCATGTGGGCAGGGTTTGGGGGCAGGAAAAGAGTGGCAGGGGGAAGGGTGGTGTGTTGGGGAGAGGAGATTGCAGGGGCTGTAAAAATGACGGGTGAATGGGCGAGAAAGAGCGACCTTGAGGAAGTTGGCCTTTTCCAGGTGGCCTTCCACAACATCACTGTTTCTTCAGTGACATTTGGACCTAGATCAAAACACCCACTACCTGAAATTCCACTAAGACTAGAACACTGAGGTCGGTTTACAAAGTGTTATGCACTACTTTATACTAATATAATTATAAAATGTGCATATCTGATTTTGGAATCATACAGTACTTGCAAACCCAATGTACAGGTGACCTGCAATGTAGCCGCACGCAAACTTGGACTGGAGGTTTCCATAACATGTTTGAATTAATACGTTTACAGCCTTATTGACTTCCACGATTGGTTTTGAGGCTTAATGAGCTCTTGTCAAGAAACTTATATCTACATGATCGGGATTGCAAATGACTGTCCTGTCACCCACTACCTGAAATTCCACTAAGACTAGAACACTGAGGTCGGTTTACATAGTGTTATGCACTACTTTATACTAATATAATTATAAAATGTGCATATCTGATTTTGGAATCATACAGTACTTGCAAACCCAATTTACAGGTGAGCTGCAATGTAGCCGCACGCAAACTGGTTTCCATAACATGTTTGAATTAATACGTTTACAGCCTTATTGACTTCCACGATTGGTTTTGAGGCTTAATGGGCTCTTGTCAAGAAACTTATATCTACATGATTGGGATTGCAAATAACTGTGTGCACCAAGAAGGGATGGGTGTGGGACGAAGGTTATGACTATTCTATTGCTGCATCTCTTCCCTGTTCCTCCAACGCCCTGCCAAACGGTTTAATTCAATATTAGAAAGGCAGAAATAGAAAAGTTTTTAGTGGCAGAGAACTCCTAAAATAAGCTCAGGGAACATCTTTAGAGAAAATGCAGCTAATTCATTGTACAGCCTCCACATGAGTGGTGGTGTCCATCAGTAATGGCTTATATTCATGTATGAAGAGTAGTGATGAGCAACCTGCAGGCCCCCAGGTGTTTTGGCCTCCAACCTAAGAGATCCATCACCATAATTGCTTACTAGTGTTAATGGGAGTTGTTGGCCAACACATCGGGAGGGCCACAAGTTACACATCACTGAACTAGGGGATTTGCGGAGTGCCAATGTGGCCTTATTGCTTCTTTGCAGGTCTGCGTTCATCCACTAAAAACTGCTTCCAAAAGAGATTGGACAGACAAAGGATGAAAATAGAAAAGCAGATGGAAAAGCTGTAAAACATGGAGGCTTGTGTGGGAAGAAAAAGTTACTTTCTTACCTGGTAACGTTCTTTCGATGGGATGGTCCGACGACGTATTCCATATCTATGACAGGTAATGTCCACAGCTGTGCTGCTTCGGAAAATCTTTGGCATCTGCGTCCTGCGTCGATGAGCCGTCCCCGAGGACCTCCTCCGACGGCCGACGTCACCCGATGTGATAAGTAGGACGCACGACGCCCATAGGCTCAGTTATAGTTTTTTCCCAGAACATGTGCCACCAGTTTTCTGCCAGACAGACACACAAGGGTTGCGGAACGCAAGCTGCAATCGCAAAAGAAATTCTGCAGCGGGGAAGGCAGGGAGGGAGCGATATGGAATACGTCATCGGACCATCCCATCGAAAGAATGTTACCAGGTAAGAAAGTAACTTGTTCTTCGAGGGGATTGGGTCCTCCGACGTATTCCATATCTATGACAGACTCCCAAAGCAGTACCAAGCAGGGAGGTGGGAAAGAATTTAGAATGCAAATTTTGCATGGCCAATCAAATTGCGGAATAGAGAACTGCCTTGCCAAAGGCCAGATCTTGCCCTCTGATGGAATCAAGGGAATAGTGACTGAAGCCCAGGTGTCTGCATCACAGATGTGACGAATAGGAACTCCCCTCTGCAGGGCAGTAGACGCAGCCACTCCTCTGGTAGAATGGGCCCGCAAGCCAGCCGGAGTGTCCTTACCCGCCAAGCGGTAACACTCGGAGATAGCTAAAATAATCCAACGAGACAAAGTCTGTTTCGTCACAGCTTGTCCCAAATGCTTCCCAGCGTAACCAATGAAAAGTTGATCGTCCACTCTGACCCGGGACATGCGCGAAATATAAAAGCTCAACGCTCTCCGAGGATCAAGCCTATGGAGCCTCTCCTCTTCCTTACCAGGATGTGGAGGAGGATAGAACGCCGGAAGATCAACCTTCTGGCTCAAATGAAAATCCGAAACCACCTTCGGAAGAAAAGAAGGACGAACTCTAAGGACAACCCTGTCCTTGTGAAACACAGTGAAGGGTGGCTTAACTGAAAGTGCCTGTAACTCACTCACTCTGCGAGCGGAAGTACCCACAACCAAAAACACAGTTTTCAGAGTCAACAGCCTCAAAGGGCAAGAATGTAAAGGCTCAAATGGAGCACCCATAAGAAACTTAAGAACAAGGTTCAAATCCCAACCTGGCACCAAAAAAGGTGACGGAGGGAACACATTAGTGAGCCCTTTCAAAAACTGCGAAATTAAAGGAATCTTAAAGGAGAGTTCCGGGACTTTTTTTTTATTGTCCCTACGGTTCGGCCATGTGTTTTTAAGCATAACTCGGTAGATCGTGGAAAACTTTCCTATGGACCTTACCCGACTTTTCGTCCATTAACGCACTCGAAATCAGCCGCCATTTTATGATAATCCTATCACTTGCCGCATCGCCCTGGCTCACCTGCTTTTGCGGCACTAAATCAAATCCCCCGCCCCCGAGCCTGACATCAGCAGACGCGTACCGCCCATTTCCCAACGCCAAAGCACGTTTCGTGTCAACAATCGCTGCGCCTCAGCTAATGAAGTGTCGCCATGGAAACGGCAGGACGCCTCTTTCCTCAATAAGTATAAACACACCGTTTCACAACACACAGCAGCAGATTTTCGATTCCATTACTCTCGCTGTGTTACTTTGAGTATTCTGTGACTCGTTTCTGTGCTCTGGTCAAATACCTTCGTTGATTGTAGCCCGTGTGAACAGATACCAGTACCACCGCTATAAATTATTTTACTTTCTTTACCACACAATGGCTACAATAATGCCGTATATGTACGAGCCCGAGTACACCGAGGAAGAACTACTGGAAAGGCAAGCACGCGAAAACGATGGGGATTCGGACGGCAGTTGGGAGGACCAGTCAACGGATGAAGAGCCTGGACCATGTCGCATGGACGGCGTCTCCACCTGGTGCACGTGCAATCGTTGCGAGCTAATGCCAACTGAGGAGGAGAACTGCTGCTGCCGTGAAAATTCCGGGTGCTTGGCCTACATTTCGGAAGGCGAGCCAAGTCCGCAATGCATCACCGAGCTGCCAGAGTTCAGGGAAGCCTGCCTCTCACGGACAGTGTTGAGGATGATGATGGTGCTTATGCACGAACTTTGCGGCACTGTTCGTCCGCGTAATCCGAGTAACGAGTAAGTATACTCTGGTTGTGATGTCAGTGATGCCACTACTATTTCATGGTCGTCTCCCACATATAAAACTACATCTACATATCATTCGAATGCATGTAAATTGGTTCCATGTTGTGCATTTTCTAGATAGAATTTTTTTCAAAGCAGAATGACATTTTTGTACCTGAATCGACAGTGATAAGAAAGTTGTCATTTTAATACAGTTTGCATCTTTCATTTTCACAGGTGGTACAGGCTGGTGGCCTATCGTTGCTTCACTTGGTGGCTTCACGGGAGGCTCGGACACCGCGTTCGGAGAGTAATACCTGCCTGTGCGGTACTTGCCATTAGACAACATTTCCCCAGCGACAGTGGACAATACCGCGGCTTTTCCCGGGATGTGCTGCAACCGCAACTTTACAATGTGTAATGTTTATTATTTATGTTCAATTGAAATTAAGATCTAAAATAAAACCCAACATATATTTTAACAATGGTTGTTTTGATTTTTTAAATGAATCTAGTGTGTCTCCATTGAATAGTCTTCCTGTGCCTTGTCTTGTCACACCACATGTCTCCGGCCAGCATCCTCCCTCACGCTGGCCGGCCACCTTCAATCCACATAACCGTTGAACCCATATGCAGCAGACATACATATGTTATTTTGCGGGTTGGCATCAAGCCTCCCGGCCTTGCCTCCTCCCCCAAAAATACTTACCACACCACTTTGTTCAGGGTCTCCAGGGTGAACTGCACCCATATATTCTCCTGGGAGGCTGAGGTATTTATAAACTCACCCCCCTGCCTTCCATGTACTAGATCCTGCAGCCTGCCTCTTACATGCAGTTAGATGGCCTCTCCTTGGTGAGGCCCTACGGCAAACGAGTCTTGTCTGCACGACCACCGCCCGCACCGGGGTACTTGCGCTGGCAAGTGGAGCTGTCAGGGAGCGATAAAGGCCAAGAGGTGCCAAAGACCATGTACACTTCAAAGTGGTCTATAGAGCATGGGTTGTTGTTCCCATGTCTACCGCCAGACCCCGTGTCTCCTGCCAAGCATCTCCCCTCACGCTGGACGGCCCCCTGCAATCCACATAAGTGTGTCTCCATTCACGAGTCTTCCTGTGTCTTGTCTGCACGACCACCGCCCCAATCCACCCCCCGCCCTATCAAAGGCAGTTCGCACCGGGGTACTTGTGCTGGCAAGTGGAGCTGTCAGGGAGCGATAAAGGCCAAGAGGTGCCAAAGACCATGTACACTTCAAAGTGGTCTATAGAGCATGGGTTGTTGTTCCCATGTCTACCGCCAGACCCCGTGTCTCCTGCCAAGCATCTCCCCTCACGCTGGACGGCCCCCTGCAATCCACATAAGTGTGTCTCCATTCACGAGTCTTCCTGTGTCTTGTCTGCACGACCACCGCCCCAATCCACCCCCCGCCCTATCAAAGGCAGTTCGCACCGGGGTACTTGTGCTGGCAAGTGGAGCTGTCAGGGAGCGATAAAGGCCAAGAGGTGCCAAAGACCATGTACACTTCAAAGTGGTCTATAGAGCATGGGTTGTTGTTCCCATGTCTACCGCCAGACCCCGTGTCTCCTGCCAAGCATCTCCCCTCACGCGGGACGCCCCCCTGCAAACCGCATAATGCCACGACATATACACGTCATTCATTCACAAACACACCCGTTTCGAATTCTTTATAACCCACTTCATATTTCTAATGAGAACTTCTTTGCGCTTTGCTAGTCAACCCGTGAAGGTGCTGGTTGTCTGCTCTTCGTCTCTGTGAACTTCCGTGACCACTTTGAGCAAACTCATCAGTTTGCAACCTGTGAACTGCTCCCTGTTCTACGACAAGAAACTACTCTGATCCCTGCATCTAACTGTTTGCTCGTCAAGGTAAGGCCATGTACCATACTCATTTTGCGTCCAATTTCTTTTCGTTCAAGACAGTACATGCAAGGAACTAGTCACATGTTCTGAGTTTAGTGAAATTATTTTTGTATTTTTTTAAAGTTATTCAAATACTTATCCGCATGTGAATAACGTGTATAGTTCCAAGAACCAAAACATACCTTGCATTGAACCTTTTATGTATTTAATTTTTTAACACAATGGTATTCATAGAGAATTGTTGATCTTTACTTTTCAGAACTTTCCACAATGCCTGCCTGTTCCATTGGCGGTTGTCCTTCGAAGACCCATAATAAATCTGAAGGTACTATAATGCATGTTTTCCCTAAGACAATAGATCAGATAAGAGAATGGGTCCGATATTGCGGATATCCACCCTCTGAGCTTGAAAGAAGAGTCCTAGAAGTCTTTGCGGACAAGAGGGGTGATCGATACCGCATCTGCAGCAGGCACTTTACCTCTGACATGTACTCCACATCATTGCTAATAAAGAAGAACACACCGCGAGCGAGGCGAAAATTGCTCTCAACCGCTATTCCCACTCTATTCGTCCACATCCCTCCACTGGTGAGTCAAGTTTACGTATTTATCTCTCGGCCTTGCGGTAGTGTGTAGCATTAGCTAACAATAATTTCCCCATTTATGTATCCACTCAATATGAAGGCGGAAGATTCTCCATCCGTGTCGTTATTGCAGTCATCAGCCACTTCAAGCGCCTATCGGGTAATCTTACTTGGCTATTCTGCCACTGACTTGTTTTAGGCATGTAAATCAATAGTTTTAATTTATCGTGTAATTATTTTACCTAATGGTACACCCTTGTACTCGTCCTCTAGTCTTTGCTTTCAGTTATAATTATTGTTATCCAAAATAATTCAAGTACTGTCTTTCAGGGAGATGCTGAGGAGTCCAACGTATTGACGACTACCGTTGATGTCACTCAGATGCTCGAGGTACGTTTCAGGACAGTTCCATCGATGGAGATCATCAGATCTTGCATTCTTGTAGCGTGATTGTTACACACAATGTTTCTATCATTTTTAGCCATTGATATGTCCTTCTGTCGTCGCCCTCCTATGTGTCTTCTTTTTTCAATATTGTGTTCATTACTAATGAAAGTCCTATGTTTCAGGGAGTCGATGGAGCATTAGTCCAAGAAGAAGGGGGAGCGTGCAGTTACGGGTCGGCGCAACAGCTTGCAGAAGTGTGCACCGCAGTCACATCGTCCCTTGATGTTCGTATGCATTTCGAGGTATGGATACTGACAGCTCGATCAAGCGAGATCATATGACTTGATTACATCCGCTATACTTCCTTCTTTATTAACGCAAGTACTATGTTTCAGGGAGATGACGGAGCTTCTTCTACAAGAACATCACCCCTAGTAGTTGATGCAGATTTCTGGGTGGTGACACTTCCAACGATCGAGCAAATCGAATCATATTTAGATATCCATTATTTATTTTAGACAACTGATCATTTGTGCAGGTCTATTTAGATGAGCCGTTGACGCCTGCACAAACTTTATGTTCTTTTTATCAAAATAGAAAACCATACTAATGCAATTACTGTGTTTCAGGGAGTCACTGAAGCATCATCTTCAATAATATCATCAATGGAAGTCTATGAGGAGCCCGAGGTATGGATCTTGACAGTTCCATCTAACTAGATCAACAATGCGTGAATAATTGTCGTTTGAATGTTCTACACAAAGCGTTCATTCGTGTTTTGCTATTGAGATGTACGTGGGTATTGGTCCCCAAGTACATTTTGTGTTTTCAATATTATTATACATAATAATGAAAGTTCTATGTTTCAGGGAGTCGATGGAGCGTCAGTGCGTGATGGATGTGCTTATCATGAAAATATAGTCGTTGCAGCGCAAGAGGAAGTGGAGACATGCACACACGAGTCGGAGCAACAGCGTCCTGATGTTGAAGTTCGAGGCAAGAAAGTTTCAAAGAAAAGAAAGCAAAAGAAGGTTAGTGTCCTGGGCACTATATTATGTTGTTTTTCACTGTTAATAGTTCAATACTGTAAGTTGTGTTTAAACTGAACATCCCTTTTCTAATCTGTCCTCTAGTTGCGAGTGGGTGTACGAACTAGATCTACACAGACAGTGAAGCGAACGAGAGATGTTGCTTGTCAAACCGTTTGGCAGGGACTTGAGACTGGAGATGCATCGTGCCAATGGGAAGAATATGAAGTGATTGACAACGGAGCTATACCACCACCAGCCATTGATAGTGAATGTCCTCCTGGTAGTTCGGATGCAGTCGGAGATCAATTCACAGAATCCACACCCGCAAAAACTAAGACCGCGAGAAAGTTGAAGAAATTGTTTTATTCACCCATCGCCGGAGAAGGAACAGATGTTGCAATGGAAGAGAATGAAGTAGACGACAATGAAACACCATCAATATCACTCAGCATAGCGGAAGACGATATCAGAGATTGTACCTTTCATGCGAGTGACATGTCCTCAACGTTACAGGCCGAACCAGCTGGGATGCAGAGTGACAGTATAAGGAAAGAGGCCAAATTCATTGTATTCGATAGTTGTTTGATTGATATTATTATTCGGATGAAATGTGGGCATTTGGTTGGTGGGGAAGTATGTGGGGAGCCATTGATTAATGTGACTCGTGCAATTCGAGGCACTAACCTTAAAATACATGCCACCTGTACAAAATATCATCCTTTCACATGGTCTGCACAACCTATGCTGGGACAACTGCCAGCAGGCAATCTACTTTGTGCAGCGGCTGCACTTTTTAGTGGTTCAAGTTTTAAAAAATTAGAGTCGTTCTTTCAGTTTGTGGGAATCCATTTCATTGCGAAAACTCAGTTCTACAAATACCAAACCGATTATCTATTTCCAGCCATTAGCGAAGCTTGGAGAATGGAAAAAATGTCTATTGATAGTACATTCGCGGGCAAACGGTTCAGGCTAGCCGGTGATGGACAGTGCGACAGCCCAGGATTTTCAGCCAAGTACTGCACCTACCACTTTCAGGACATGGAAAGTAAGAAAATTGTGAGTTCGATGGTCGTGCAGGTGTCACAAAGTACATCCTCAGTGGCCATGGAGAAAGTTGGCTTTGTAGCATCATTGCAAGAACTACAATCGCGGGGAATGGTGATCGACCTGATAGCCACGGACATACACGTTTCAATTGCCAAGACAATGAGAGAACAGTACAAAAATATAAATCACCAATTTGACGTTTGGCATCTTGCAAAATCAATCAATAAAAAATTGTCGGCTGCAGGTAAAAAAAAAGAATTGCAAGGTATTTCACAGTGGTCCAAGTCAATCAGCAACCATCTTTGGTGGAGCTCAAAAACATGTGGAGGGTCGTTGGAAATTCTACTGGAAAAATGGCGGTCAGTAATGCCACACTGTACAAATGTTCACCGATGGAACACGAACCAACATTTCCACAATTGTGAACATGGCCATTTGTCCACAGAGGAGGCACGGAAGAAGAAGTGGTTGATTCCTTCATCACCCACTCACAAAGCCATTGAAAAGATTGTATTTGATAAAACTATAACAAAAGCTTTGAGTGGACTCACGGAATTCTGCCACACAGGAGATTTGGAGGTGTTCCACAATATGTGCCTAAAGTACAGGCCAAAACGATTGCATTTTGGCATGGAGGGCATGATAAATCGGACTCTTTTAGCGGTCTTGGCACATAACCATAATGTTGGCCGTCAACAAAGTAGGACGACCGGAACTTTAGGGACGCTTCGCTACAATAAGGCCTTCACTAAAAGAAGTAAACAATGGGTGATCAAACCAGTGTTTGAGGATATGCAATATGAGTTTATTGAGAAACTTATTGTTGACGTCCTAGATAGGCACATAAATGGAGCTGTGAACGAACCTGTGCAGGGGACAACTGCATTGCCACCCAACATTGCATCTGTTCCATGTCCACCTAAAGAAGAACTCATTGAGAAATACACATCACGGTTTAAATGATTGTAATTTGATTGTCTGTTCTCTCAAGTCTCCTCATGTCGCAGGCCCATTGAATATGTGTATCTATGTATTGTGTAAATAAAAGTGATTCTAATATAAATCATTTTTCAATAAATATAGAATCTCTCCGTATTTATGGTTCTGTGTGGCTGCAAAGCACGCAGACAAAATGCAAAGATGGAGTGTAAATTTCAAGTCCTGTGAGAATGCCTTACACTGAATGTAGCTAACTTGGAATGTGTGCTCGTTCGAAGTGAAGGTCAGCTGCTTTGATTTTTTCTCGGGTGCCAGAATGGCCCACGACTCAGAATAAGGTTCTATTGTATTTTGACCTTGACAGGCCTGGACCACGTAAGAAACGATAATGAATATAATTTCAGAAACGAAAGCCATTTCATGTTCGTTCATTAGAAGAAATAACGTCGGCATAGAAGGAGTGGTATTTCGGGGCTGCCCTACGCACAGACGCAATGGAAAATGCAAATATAATGTAAGTAACTCTTTAGATGAGTTTATACCGCAATTTAATTACTATACAGTTGCTTTAAAGACGGGTTAAGTTGTACTTGTTCGTTCTATGTGGCATGTTGTTTTGTACCGCGCACTATCTTGGGGAGAACCGTCTACTTGGCCCCCTTCCCGCCCCTACCTGCAAGGCTAAAAACCTCGGGGTCATCTTCGACTCCACACTCTCCTTCTCTCCTCATATATCTGACGTCTCTAAGAAGTCACACTACCAGCTGCACCTCCTCAGAGGTATTCTTCCCTTCCTCTCCTTCCCCCAGAAGCTCACTGTCTCCCGAGCCCTGGTTCTCTCTAGGCTGGACTACTGTAACAGCCTCTATCTTAATCTGCCTGCCTCCACTCTCCGCCCTCTGCAACTTATCCAGAACAGAACTGCGAGACTTGTCCTTGGCCTCAAGCGGGCCCTTTTTATTTATTATTTATTATTTTATTACGCTACTTACCTTGTACTGCACTTCCCCCCCACCTCCTCTCCTTGCACTTTCTCCTTTTCCCCTTACCTCTGCACTTGCGCGATCTGAATGACACCTGGCCTAGTAGGATCGTTTGTCTGTCTTCCCCTTGTTCCCCTCCCTCCCTGCCTCGTCGCGCCTTGAAACACTTGTGTATAGGCGCGTTACAAATACCATATCATATCATATCATACTTTTACGGAAGCACCTCAAAACCTTTGCTTCTGCTTTCTCTCTCCCTCTCCCCTGCTACAACTGGTCCACTGTCTGCGATCTCGGTCCTGGGCCCTTCCACTCTCCACCTGCACTCCCTGTCAACCCCTGCACTGGGGGACTGTCTCAGTATCCTACAGCCCCCCTTGACGTATAAAACCCAGTTGCACTGTCCTAGCTATGAAATAATTTCCAGACCTAATATATAAAATGAATAATTTTAATAAAGATCTGATGGTGAGACTAATTTCCTTTTTTTATGTTTTTCAAATAGATACATCGTCCATTATTGTCTGTGTCACGAGTACCAGACACCGGCGGATGGGTTTTTTAACCGCCAGTTGCTTCTCCACGTGAACAACGTTAGCACCCTGACCATTTTGTGGGACGATCGCCAAGTACAAGTATGCCCTTACGCGGTACTAACGGCTAGATGCAACATACAGACCGTTGTGGTGCCCTAGTGCCTCGTTGTTGGAATAGCCATGCGATTATCAGTGCGACCGAAGAGCTTATTTTATCGTAAACCAACACCATGTCTACTGCACACGAACATCGCTTGCCTCAAGACGAAATATTTTGGATCGAGAGCAAATACAAATTCATTTATCTAAGACCCTGTGTACAGCAAAGGAACATCGTGTGCCTCGAAACGAACTTTTCGGAATGTGAACAAATAAAAATGCAAATCGCTGAATATTCTCAAAACATTTGATGTCAAATAAATTTACTTTACCAAATTTACAATCTTGCGGTTTAATTTAAAAGTACAGTTTCATATTCCCAATTGTGGCGCGCTGTGTTGTTTGAGCTCATCTGTGTTGATTTCCTGGTTCTGTGTGGAGTCGCGTATAAGACGCCTGGGCGCGTTTGCCTACGCAGCTCAGTCACGTCACGGATAGAGGCGGGGAATATGAATGTTTTGATCAAGTCTGTTTCAGGGGCGGGGGATTTGATTTAGTGCCGCAAAAGCAGGTGAGCCAGGGCGATGCGGCAAGTGATAGGATTATCATAAAATGGCGGCTGATTTCGAGTGCGTTAATGGACGAAAAGTCGGGTAAGGTCCATAGGAAAGTTTTCCACGATCTACCGAGTTATGCTTAAAAACACATGGCCGAACCGTAGGGACAATAAAAAAAAAGTCCCGGAACTCTCCTTTAAAATAGGAACACTCTTCAGACAAGCGCTTAAATATGGACAGCGCCACCAGGTAACCTTTAATGGCCCCCACTTGCAAGCCCCTGTGGGCCAAAGAAAGCAAAAAAGACAAAACCATGGGAATGTCCCATTCAAAAGGATCTACATTCTGAACTCTGCACCAGTCGCAGAACTTTCTCCAACGGCAACGGTACAGAGACTTTGTTGCCGGCCGCCTGGCCGAGAGCAACACCTCCATCACGCTTCAGGGAGGTCCCAATCCTTATACCTCAACCTTTCAGAAGCCAAGCTTGAAGATTGAGGGATCTGACCTCTGGATGGAGAACCTGACCCCCCCCTCCCGTGAGAGCAGATCGTCTCGGTAGGGAAGACGACGTGGAGGGCAGATGGACAAGTCTAGAAGGTCCGGGTACCACGTCCTCCGGGCCCACGCCGGAGCAATGAGGATCATCCGGGAACCGAACCTCCATAACCTCCGCAACACTTGCGGGATGACGGGGACTGGAGGAAACGCGTACAGCAGTGGGAATGACCACTCCACCACGAACGCGTCTCCTAAGGCTCCTTTTGGAGGAAATTCCCGCGAGCAAAACCTTTCGCACTTCCGGTTGACACTGGAGGCGAAGCGATCCACTTGAGGGGTCCCCCAAAGGGCGAAGATCTCCAGGAGAATCTCCTAAGACAGCTCCCACTCGTGAGAGATCGTGCTCTGCCTGCTCAGAGCATCCGCCGTCTCGTTGTCATCTCCGGCCAGATGAACTGCCGAGATCGAAACTTCCTGCTGGATGGCCCAGAACTCGAGCTGCATCGCCTCCCTGCACAGCAGAAGTGACCCTGCCCCCCCCTTTTGTTGAGGTAGTGCATGGCCACTGTGTTGTCCTTCAGAATCAGGACACTCTTCCCGCGCACAGTCGGCAGAAAAGCCTTTAGGGCTAGCCTGACGGCCCTCAGCTCCAACAGATTGATATGGAGTCTGGACTCCAACGGAGACCAACGACCGCTGACTGTCAACTCGTTGGCATGAGCTCCCCATCCCGTGAGGGAGGCTTCCGTCACGATCGTCACCTCCGGCCAGGGCAGGCAAAATGGGGCAACCTTCATCAGATTGCCGTCGACGGCCCACCACAGAAGGTCCCGGGCTACCGAGGGCGGCACCTGAACAGGGTCCGACAGCCAGCCGGAGGACTGAGACCACTGGAGCTTGAGTGCCCACTGCAAAGACCTCATCCGCAGACGAGCCTCTGGCACCAGAAGAATGCAGGATGCCATGAGGCCGAGCAGTCTCAAGAACTCGGACGCTGGGCGATTCTGGGCAAACTGAAACTTGTGCACCATCTGCTGAATGTGAAGAGCCCTCACCTGAGGAGGAAAACACTGCCCCAGGGACGTGTCGAGCACTGCTCCGATGTACTGGAGCTGCTGCGTTGGTGTCAAATGGGACTTCTTTAAATTGAGGGAGAAGCCCAGCCTGTGAAGGGAGTGGCAGGTGACGGACAGATGATCCAGGACTTGCTCGGGAGAGCTCCCCCTGATCAACCAATCGTCCAGGTAGCGGTAGACGTGAATCCCCCCCTTTCCTGAGATGCGCTGCCACCACCACCATGAGCTTGGTGAAAACCCTCGGGGCGGAGGTCAATCCGAACGGCAGGACCCGAAACTGAAAGTGCGAGTCGCCAACCGCGAACCTCAGGTACTTCTTGTGCTTGGGATGGATCGGCACATGGAAGTAAGCATCCTTGAGGTCGAGAGACACCAACCAGTCCTGACATTGAAGGGACTGGAGGACTTGAGAAAGAGTCACCATCTTGAACTTGTCCTTCCTGAGGAGTTTGTTCAAACCGCGCAAGTCCATGATGGGTCTCAATCCCCCGTCTTTCTTTGAAATCAAAAAATAAGGGGAATACCATCCCTTGTTCCTCTCCGCTACAGGCACCAGTTCTATGGCGCCTTTCTCCAGCAGGGCTTGAATTTCCTGCGCAAGGAGCGGATCCGGACTCTTCAAAGAGAGGTTCCCTGGTGGATAAAATAGACTACTGCTCAAGCCTTTTTATGGGAATTAACAAATCTGAAAGTAACAGGCTACAAATCTGTCAAAATGGGGCTATTAGAGCCGTTATGAAACTCAAACACAGATCATGTTACACTAGCGAGACGTGAGCTGCATTGGTTGCCTGTGGCCGCTAGAGTTCTATTTCATACCCTGACTATTGTCCATAAGTGCAGATCTCCGAAAATGCCGGGTTATTTACAACAACTATTACCCATAAGAATCAACACAAGAGCACTTAGGTTCAGATAAGAAGAACGAGTCATTAGACCTAAGTGCAATACTGTCAGAGCAACCAACTCAGCCTTTTTCCTCTGTTGGTCCCAGAGCTTGGAATGCTCTGCCGCTGGAACTAAGATCTATCCAATCTTTAGAAATCTTTAAAAAAAGACTAAAGACATATCTGTTCTATTAAACAACCTTTCTGCCTGTGATATTCTCGCTCGGCCTTGCTTCATGACACTGTCTTTTGTTTTCTGTTTTATGTGTTTTGTAGTGCCCTTACGCCTTCGGGTTCATGGCCCCGCTATACAAATATATTAAAGTAAAGTAAAGATTGTCGTGAGGCCTCTGCCGAAAAGGAAGACAGTAGCCGTGGGTTATGATCTCCAGAACCCACACATCCGAAGTAATGGCTTGCCACTCTACAAGATGCTGCGCCAGCCTTCCCCCAACCGGCGAACCATGGGACCTGGCCTCATGACTGAGTGGTAGCGGCTGCGGCGTTGCCTGAGGGCAAAGAGGCAACTGCCCGAGCGGCCTTGGCACCTCGAGTACCTTTGTTTCCACCTCTGGCACTCTTACGATGGCCTCTTTGACTGCTAGGTCCTCTCGCATTACTGAAGGACGAGTAAGAGCGAAAGGAACCTCCCCTCCATTGCTGTCCCCTAGGACGAAAAGGCGGAGGTTGGCGAACTGCAGCACCCAACGATTTCGCTGCAGCTTTGGAGGTCTGCAACCTCTCAAGGCTCTCATCAGCCTTGCTGCCAAAAAGGTTTCACAGTCAAAAGGCATGTTGAGAAGCCGGGACTGCACATCAGGAGCGAACCCAGATTTCCGCAACCACGCAAACCTGCGCATTACGGTGCTCGCCGCCATGGACCGGCTGACACAATCCGCCAAGTCCAAACCCGACTGAACAGCCTCACACATCGCATCCTTGCCATCCTGAACCATAGCAAGAAAACCATCCCGTTCGTCCCCTTCGGGAATATGATCAGCCGCTAATGCAACACAGTTCCACAGAGTGTGCGTGAAACGAGACAAGGCACATATGGAGTTGGCCGCCTGAAGCGCCATACCCCCCGAAGAAAACACTTTCTTCGCCCAGCCGTCAAAACGTTTGTCGTCCCTATCTGGAGGGATGGTAGGGTACGACGCCTGCTTTGCCGGGGCCGTAGCCGCCTGCACCACCAAACTCTCCGGGGTGGGGTGCATAGACAAGTAGCAGGGGTTGCTACTGGCTGGATGGTATTTTCGCGACAAAGACTTGCCCACTGCCGGGAGACTCTCGGGAGCAGTCCAAGCCGCCGCCACCCTTCTCTGCAGAGCCATATTAAAAGGCAAAACCGGGTCAGTGGGTGGATCGAAATCAAGGATGTCCGTGAGATCATCCTGAACGAACTCCCCTGGGGGAGCTGACCAACCCAAGTACTCGGTAACCCGAGACATAAGGCGCCGATATGAAGAATCGGCATAAGTGCCAGGCTCCGGCCGACAAAACTCCACCTCCGGAGAGGTGTCAAGTCCACTGGCATCATGCAGCGACTGCCTCAGGCATCAAACTGGCTATGGCCCGAGATAAGGTCATCTGGAACCGCAACCGGAACCAGGCCGCCATCAGAGCCTTCATCACCCTCTGAAATGTACTCCAGGCGGGGAGAGGAAGACCTCTGCGGACCAAAGCAGTGCCGGACCTTAGCCATAGCCTTTCTAGGGGCAAACCCCGTGCCACGGGGCCCCTCCGACACCACCGCCTCGAAAGGCGCCGGCGCCGACAGAAAAGGCGTCGAGGGCGTCGAACGAGTTGGCGCCGGCGTCGACAGAAAAGGCGTCGACATCGAGTGAATCAGCATCGACGACAGCTGCAGCGCCATCAGCATCGGAGGCGTCGACACAGTCCTCGAAGCCGTAGCTCCGAGCGTGTCTCTCGACAACCTGGGCGCCGACGGTGTCGACGACCCCCTTGAAGACGGAACCCCGAGAGAAATCGTCGACGACCTCGGCGCCACAGGCGTGACTTCTTCGAAGACGGCACAGGATCACGCGGTCTTGAGCTCGTCGAGGACCGGGACCTGGAACGGGCATGGCGAGAACGGCTATCCTTGTCCGAGCGGGAGCTCTCCCGCGAGCCGTGCCGACCACCCGAGCCAGAAGGCATACGGGCGGTGTCTCTCGACCGGTGCCGACCGACCCCACTCGGAGGCGCGGACGGACCAGTGCCCTGCGATTCCAGAATCGCTAGCATCTGCTTCCCGAAGGAAGCCCATTCCTCCGGTGTCGCTTGCATGGAGGGATAACCGAAGAGGACGGAGAAGGCGACCTATGCCGGCGCTTCCTGGAATGCCTAGAAGAGGCAGAGGAGTGGCGAGACCAACTCCTGGAAGGAGACCCACCGGACTTCCGACGACGACGCGGAGAGTCACCCCTCGAGTCATTGGTCGAAAGCCCCGCAGACCTCGACTTCCGGGGCTTAGACACCCGGCCTACCGACAGCTTCTTCTTGCGTTCCCGCAAGGCCTTTGCAGTGAGCGACTGGCAGTCGACACAGTCGTCCGTATCGTGGGCCTCCCCGAGGCACCAGAGGCAGGCATCGTGCGAGTCCGTGACCGACATCTTGGACCCACAGTCCCCGCAGTTCTTGAAGCCCGGACGCGGAGTCGAAGATGAGAAAGACATCGCCACGAACAGGTCTTCACAACCAACCGAACAGGTTCAACGAACGGAGAATAGAAAACAGCAACTCCAACGAGTCGAGGCGTACCGAGATTTCACTAAGCGAACACGGTCGCTGAAAAAGCGGAACTGAGGGTATGGGCGTCGTGCGTCCTACTTATCACATCGGGTGACGTCGGCCGTCGGAGGAGGTCCTCGGGAACGGCTCATCGACGCAGGACGCAGACGCCAAAGATTTTCCGAAGCAGCACAGCTGTGGACATTACCTGTCATAGATATGGAATAGGTCGGAGGACCCAATCCCCTTGAAAAGCTGGCATGGAAATGGAAGACAAGGCAGGCACCACTGAGGTCTCTTACAAACAATCACATGTATTGTTTCAAACACCCAGTTTAAGGACACATTTGCCAGCATTGTTTGTTCTCAAAAAATCCCAAAGCATAGCTGAAGGAGACCCCCTTACCCCCAACAAAAAGGTGAAAGCTTCAATCAATAAGGAATATTTTAAAACAATATAGAACAATCCTTAATATTCTGTTTGGAAATTGGCTACTGCCCTTTTACGACTGGTAAACCTACGATTAAAAGGGATCTATAGCAAGCGATTATCTGATTTAAACAATTACAAACTCGAATTCAAGAATCTACAACCAGTGGCTCTCCAGAGGTTTTGGACTAAGAGTCATGATCCCTCACTCTCCAGTATGCTGGTTAGGGCTGATGACGGCTGTAGTCACAAACATCTTGAGAACCAAAGGCTGAAGACCACTGCTCTGGTTTAATAGCATCCAACACACTTTCAAATGTCCAGTTGATGTTACAGCGCCAAGAGGCAAACTACAGGTGCACTGGATCAACACAGCATTAGGAATTGCAATATGCACAGCATACCAGAAGCACGGACAGGGTAAGGTCTGAGGGGGCAAGGCCCACCCATAATCTGTAAATGTCCACTCAGCAGCACTGTGTGGGAATTTACAGATGATACTATCACTGCGCAGGCCCAATTACATTAGCTTCAGGCACCACCTGTTAGACAATTCTGGCTATGCCTCTGCAGCATATACCCAATCCCCAAAATAAAATAACATCAAAGAAGTGTGGTCCCCTCTTAAGATAAAGCAAGCCTTTGCAGGGTGAGTGACTTTGCTTACCTTGCCACAGCTGGAGAACATCAAACCTTTCTTGAACACGTCCAAGGCAAGCACAGTGTCTGCAGAAACAAAATACCAGCAACACATGAGAATATATGATTCAATATTACAATGCAGTAAAGTCAAATAGTAAAGCTACTAAAGGCGCTTCAAGGCAGAGTGTGGCCTTAATTACACAAAGTGCAGACTGGATTGCGTTTGCTCTACTTATAAAGATTAGGAGCAGTGGTCCATCGTAAACCACGTGGGTGGGTGACCCAGGTACAGGGCACATAACCAAACACGCTTCATCTCCAAAAGGCACAGGATGAAGTTCTGGTCAAACAATGAGACATTTCATCTTGGTGTATACTTGGTTCCCTGGATATCGCACTTCAGTCCTTAATGTGCCTATATGAAGGCATGATTCTAAGTGTTCTGAAACACACAATGTTGTTGAACTGGGGTGAAGCTGGCTAACAATGTAGACCAACAAGTCCCTTTGAGGTATGCAATACAAATTCTGGTTCCAGCTCAACTTTAATTGTTTCTTGACTTGCAGAATTTAATTAATAACTCCATTTCCCCAGATGTGCTGCAGTTTACAGATACACTATGTATTTATTTTATTTACTTTTTATATTGTGCTTTTATTCAATGTTTCTAAGTAAAATGTTATCACCTTCCTAAAATCTGAGTCACCAGGTTTAAAGGACTTTACTGGAAGCCTGCTAATAATCAAGAAACAGTAGTATTCAACAATGCACACCTAGATTCAAAGATTCTAAATCGGAAGTTAAATGTGTGGAACAAATTTGGGTGCAGGGGAGGAATCACAGCCCTGACACAAAGCCAATACTTAATACATACAATGGTGCCCAATCTATGACACTCCCGTCCCAGGCACACCTTAATGCTGAATTAACAGCTCAGCAATTTTCAAACCAAATGCTGTATATTTTAACAGAAAGATAAGAACCCAGTATCTTCAAATAATCTGATCCAAAATTGTCTTTACTCTTCAGATGTATATCAGATGGTCAATGCGTTTCGTGGACCTATTCCCCTTCTTAAGGAGCCGAACTGTGGATACAAACAAACAGGCCACATTTCTTTCATCTTTACTTTCAGTACCAGTAGTTTGACTGATCATATTCTCTACTTCACCAACCAATTACCCTAATGTTCAACAAGCCACAGGTTTACAGACTACCTTTTCACTGCATAGTGATCCTAGTTTCGAATTCCAAATATGCATCGAAGTGTACATAGATTACCATCACCATTTAATTGTTGATTAGGTGAGCCTCTACAAAGACAGTTCACCACCAAACGCCAGTACGCCACAATTTCAAAGTGCCACCAAGAGTTGCACCCATGCCCTCACTCTGCAGTCTAAAGAGTCTAACACTAAAGGCTCTATAACACCTACCTGACCCAATTGTATGCAGGACTGCCAGGAGTTCCCAAATGGTGTCGGGTCTATTGACATTCTGTAGATAACCAATCTCAATATGTACATTGGAAAAGTACAAATTCAGAAACTACCGAAAAAACAAAACTCTTGCAATATCCTCATCACATAATGGATGAGTGGCATAGATGATCTAGTCCCACACATACCTTCAAAAAGGATTCCAATCATAAGGAGACAACACTTTTGTTTGAGGCACACGCCTAGTCGCCTTCAATCTCCTTCAATACATTTATTGCAGGAGCATGATGCCTAGAACAATATATAAATAGCATTCATTAAGAGCAGCACTTACAGAAGCTGGCTATTCTATCCCATATATAACGGTATAAATGGAAAGGGAGTCCCCTCCCACCTTAAAGATAGCGGCCCGACACCACAAATATCTTTACAAGCGTTTCTCACTTCTCTGGACAATCTGATGCTGCGCCAGAGACAGTGGTAATGACACTTCCTGGAACGCTCACGTGAGCCGGCTTCCAGAGAACATCATTTGTTCAACTAAAGGTTCCATATCTCCAGTAGACATGGCGGCCATCTTAAAGTGAAGTACCAGAACTTCAAACATAAGGTGTGGTATACCTAGTCCTTACTGTGGATATGCAAGGACACAATCTGAGTGCAATTCTATAGAAGTATATGCTCATATCTTCTAACCTATCTGTTAGTGTCAATTGTGACAACTCAAAAATGAAAAGAAAAATACAGATGCATCTGCTACAAATAAACGAAAAAGTCGTCTGCCTACAAGGGCAATCATTCTTTACAGGTGGCATGATCCAATGCAATCACAATCATATTATATGCATTAATGAACACGCATTGTGGTCCACTGAGATAGCACTCAGGAGTGAGGTGAATGTTAAAGAACCTGAACCACTACTAATCACAATATACACTAGGATATTAGTATGCGTCTAAAGCAAAGAAATTTGGATAAGATGAGACCGGGGGTCACGTAGTAGAGATTACAAAGGGTACAGAGCCTACATCTCTGAAAGGTGGACCGAACATAAATCTAATGTCCGGACTGGTAACATGAAGTCACTCGTAGCATAGCACTTTAAAGAAAAAAGACACATGCAGTTTATGATACTGGAGGTGGTGAAACCCTTAAGCAGAGGAGGAAACTTTAACACACGCCATGTACAGAGAGAAATGTTTTGTATACATTGGTTGGATACAGTATATCCAAGGAGTATGAATGAAGAATTTTGTTTAAACTGCTTCATTTGAAGCGCTACATTTGATGGAGATATTTCACATCACTATCCGAATACTCTATTTCTTTGGTTACATCTGTCATGCAACGTGATATATATGGATAATACATGAAACCCCCTGCCCCAATGAGGGACATCTTGAAATTAAATGTGGGGAGGAGTGCAACTATCTGTAAGTGAAATGCTTTAAAGATTCATTTTATCGATAACATGCCATAAGGTGAGGAATACTTTGTTTGTATGATTGCCATTTCAAATGTAAACCCATTAGGCTCATTTGAAGATTTGTATATCATTTTTTGGTATATTTATTTACAAGAAGTTTGGATATCTCCAGAAAGGAGACTATACTCAGCGATGTAGGCTTGTTCCCCTTTGTAATCTCTACTAGGTGACCCCCTGGTCTAATTTTTCCAAATGTTTTTATTTTAGACACATAATATCATAGGATATATCGTGATTCGTAGTTATTCAGTCCCTTAAACATTCACCTCACTCCTGGGTGCTATCTCTATGTGGACCACGATGCAGGTTCATTAGTGCGTATAATATGAGTGTGATTGCATTAGATCATGCCACCTGTAGAGAATGGTTGCCCTTGCAGGTGTAAAACTGTAGGAGAGTGTTCCTAAAGTCCAACTGGTAGTAAGACTTTAGTAAGATATCCCAGTGGTTCGTATCTCCAACTCTTAGTATCAGTCTGTACTAACTCAGGACCTTGGTAGAGTGGCAGAAGAGTCAAGCTTATCTAAAGAGGAAGATGTGAGCTGTAGGCAAGTACACTGAACCTTAGTTAGACATGCACACCAAAGAAACTCTTACACTTATGATGTATATAAAATTATATATAGACCAGAATCATTTTAAATACTTTATATGTTTACACTAGAACACCTCGGAATACTTGAGAATATACTTCAAAGGACACTCCCTTTTGTGTTTGGTCGTGGTTACATTTGTAGCAACGTTAGAAAGGGAAAAGACAATGTTATCGTATTATCGGTTATTACTTGCACCTGTCATGATGCCTACCCCCAAGCATCCGGACCAAGCCCATCAGCCCCGGGAGCAGGCATCTAGACATTTAATAAAACCTCAGCAGCCCCGGCTAGGGGATATCTGGGTTCAGTCCTGGCGCCTAGGGCGCCAGCCTCATAGTCATTACTTACCTCAGGCAGACCATGCTGCAAATGACTCCAATCCAACATGAAGCCTGAAAGGGACTATTTTTCTACAGGGACTATTTTTTACTTGGGTGTGGTTCTAGGGACTTCTTACCTGGGACTACTTTTGAGGCTATTTAAACCACACCCGACCAGCAACACACGCTTTGCGTTATTCTGCATCCAGCAGCGTAACACTCACCGTGCCTGCAGCCTGCATCCAGTCTTCTGCCACGCCCGCCTCGAATCCGGAGCTCCTAAAACAAAGAGGAAAGAAAGGGACAAGGTTAGAAAACAAACCTATTTCTATTCCACACCTGATTCTGGATCCATCTCGTCTCCGGACCTGTAAAGAACATCATTTCTGCATGCGCCACAACTCCAGCTGCAGCGCCGCACCATACTCACTAGTATTCACAGCATCCTTCGGGTCGGCGCTGCCTCCATCATTTCTTCGCCGAACTTCGGCACCTAGGAGACAAAAGAAAACCACAAGGTGAGCCGAGGGAACCAACAAATATAATTCTTACCACCATAGACTTACCTGATTTAGCACCGGAGGCATCCTTTTGTGACTCTCCATATTTTCACGTGCCGCATCTTTAAAGAGACAAAACACCACGTTTTCCTCGTGCAACATTTACCAGACAGTGCCGGGTAATACAGACTCTTACCTGAGCGCCACCAGCTGCCACAAGAGCATCTTTTCACGAGCCAGCTGCAAGACAAGAAAGGAAGGGGGGAACAAGAGTGAACATCGGACATATTGAACTCTATGAACTTATTACTTACTGGTCCTCACCAGGAACCTCAGAGTCAATACTCTCCGGAACTCTCCCGAGCCTTCAAACCAGTGAAGTAACTGGAATCGACGCGCCCCTGCAAATCCACGCAGGTTGGAGAGCTCATCTTTCAAGAATATAAGGTGAGATTGCTGTGAGGGCATTTCGGAAGTGATTAGTTGGGGAGGACTGTGGGGGTGCCATCACTTGAATCCACAAGTGGCTAAATCCATCTCTCCACTTGCAGGAGAATATTTCTACAGGTTAAGCAGACAAGATGAGAAGGGCAGATCCAGTCAGTCATCGCTGCACTACGCATCACGTGGGTGGAGACCGCAGCTGTCCGGGTCCGACCGACGCCCCTGTGGGAGCCAGGTGAGCGTAACAGCACCTGCGGTTTTTAACAGTTCATATGGTAATACATTTACTCTGCAAACACATAGTAAAGTTACCTAAAAAGGAGGAAAATGGTTAGTGTAACATTAGCCTGATTCAAGGTTCTAGAGAGGGTTTCTTCACACAGCAAGTCTTTTAAGTCCAAAAACACAATCCTAACTAAAGGCAGTTCGGAGAGGGCTCGACAAGCAGCAGAATACTACGAGTTCCCGAGGATGTCTTCCAGTCTACAGTGCTCTAGAAGCAGCAAGTTACAGGTGAGACCTGTAAATTGGCTTGATGAAGGGATACAAGCGACGGCTTCAGTCGGCTTGAGTCGGAGGTAAGAGGGGGTGAATCCTGGACACCTCTAGGTGCACTCCAACGCTCTGGAGTAACTTCTTGGAATCAGCTAAGCAATACCATTTTCCCCCACAGTACCTTAGGTTAGAAGAAAATGTTTGTGCTGGATGCTCTGCGATGTTGCATCTGTGGACCTGACCTCTGGATTCCTTGGTCCGGATTTCTTGGTCTGATGACTCAAGGCAGGACACTGAACGGGATCTCTCAGCAGCAGTCTCGAGGGAGGACCTTTGGCATGACTTTCAGCAATTTCTTGGTTCACTCTGCAGTTTTGGCGCCTTTTCTGCAGCACCAACAAAGGACACAGATCACCCCGGTCAATCTTCTTCGCTTCCTGCAGTCCCACATTCTGGCGAGGGGGTCTGTGCGAGTTGGATCGGATATCTGGAGTGTCCTTATGGGTTCAGCAAAATTTGGATGGATGCAACCTTACCACGACGATGCACTCAAAATGGGCAGCAGATCTCCTGGTATTGGGGTTCCGCAGCTCTGGAAACTCATAGGACGTCGGGAGATGGCTCGAATCAAAATTTGTCTTGGGAATGGCTGTTCCCACCAGCCAAAAGGAAGGAGTCGTCCTCTTCGGAGCTCCTCTGTCACACAGAAAACAGAGTCAGGACAGCAGTGGTTGCATCACAGTTCTGCAAAGGGTCTGCAGGCGTCTCTGGTTGTCATCTTCGTTACTTCAGCTTCCGGTGGTCGACTTGCTTTCCACGCCAGAAGTCTCACCTTTTATACAGTTCCAGCACACACTCCTCTGCAATCTCGCTCAGCATTTTATAGAAAGCAGTGTTTGGCTGTCCAATCAGGACAGCCAGACCCCCCTGTGGGAGCTGGCTCTATTCAGGCACTCTGGTAGACAAAGGACAGGGGGAGGGGATGGAAGATTCCTCCCCCACTGCCCAGACACTCTGAAGCCTAAGCGAGGATACCCAAGGGTTCCCGCCAAAAGCAAAAACACACACACACACTGACCTCCCCCTCCCAGAATGGTAGAAGGATTAACAAAGGACAACCACACTAGTAATGGCGAAAAAAGAAGGGGGCCCCAAATTAGTACTTGGGTGTCCCTTTTGTACACTACCGGCGCTATGAACATAGCCTGCGATATAAAAACTACACAGTAGTTGGTGGAACACGTCCACTGCCACCAGCCACCACTAGGAGATTGTCGGTGTGTCATAAAAGTCACAGGAGTAGAGGGAAGGGGGACACTAGGGATTGCTTTGGTACTCCACTGAAGGTGGTGTGTGCCATTCTCTCAGACTACAGAGCTTGGGAGGGATACTAAGTATCTCTCTATCCTTAAGAACTGTAGTTACTCGAGGATACAGAAAAATAATCTTAAAGGAGGACCCCAAAGGTCCCCAGCAACACTGCCCATAAGGAGCAGTGTTTGTTTATTAATTTCTAATGCGCACCAAACCCAAGGTAACAGGGTGCAGCCATAAGGAGATGCAAAGCTTACATAGTTACAGGTATGATACAATGAGGCATATATAATTACTGCAGTAGTAAAAACACAGATGCTGTTAGGGAGAATTCTCAGAAATGTGCTTATTCCCTTCTACCTTAGAGACCCCCAGCACTTTTGCTGGACTTTAGGACTTTTAATGTTTATCCTGAAGAGAGTGAGACCTTTTTGCCACTCTCTCATGCATTTTTATTTGATTGTGTTTCTTTTGGTTTTGGAGTCTGACAAATTCCATAGGCATCATCTTTTTTACATTGCGACACACAGCACCTTCAGTGCAGTGGCACAGGGAAGTCTTTTAGATTTTCCCAATGTTCAAATACCTTCTCTTGGATAAACTACTGTTTCCAAGAGCAGTAAAGTGAAATTGACTTTACTTACATTTGTAACTTTCTAGACCCAGGACACACTATCTTACAATAGGGTGATGGAGGGGTTACTTGGTATCCCCTTCCTCTAGCAGTAAAACCACTGCCACCTGCCATTCTGGCAAACTTGCAATTGTAACACAAATGATACAGGTAAGTAAAAAAAGGGGGACACATTGTATCCCCCCCAGCACTCCAGATAAGGTGGGGTGTGCTGGCTCACTATGTAAAATGTAGAGGGAGATGAAAATCCCGCTTTACCACTTGGGAAGTGGCATTCACCCAAGTACATGAAAGAGAAATTAACAGGGGAGCCCATAGGTGAAAGCCAGTCTAAGCTCAAAAGTTGTAGGAACCTATAACATTATGGAGAGACATAAAAAGGTCACCCATAAAAAAAAAAGAGTAAAAGACTAGATGAGAGGGGAAAAAGATTCCCCTTCACGTAGGGACAAGGTAAAAGTTACCTAGTCAAAGAAAAAAGGTCTGGAGTTGACACAGGTCAGGAAGATGTATCATAGATATGAAAACCTAACCTAACAAGGCCCAAGTGCATCAGGGGCAGGGGAGAAGGTAAAATGGCTTGGCAGTGGGAGTCAAGCAGAAGAGATGAAATGATAACAGTGCACCCTTTTTGGTGCACCCGTCTTCTTTTGTTTCTTAATCACAGGAATGAGGGACAAAAGAGAGGTGGTCGATCCCTGCCGAGATGCAAACCAAAAAGTAAGAACAGTGTGCCCATTCTCTCCTTTTGTTTCTCCAGCATAGGTGTCAACCCACTCAGGCAGCCCTTTAAATTCACGTAGCCACATGCTTAAATGGCTTTATGTGATGTTGGGGCAAAACAAGGAGAGGTAGGAGCACCATTATCATACTTGTTCGTGCTCCCGTGTCTCCTGTTTTCTTATCATAAACGCAAACCGCCACAGGTAGCCCTATGCAGTAAAAGGGCTGCCAGAGGATGATGGCATGGCTACGGCTAGTCGGGGGTGGGGAGCCCGGCAGAGCCCTGGCTCATGAGCACTTTTCTGAGACTTCCACAGCTCTGCCCCAGTTAGCCAAAGCCCACTTAAAGCCCTGCTATTGCCTAAAAAAATACAAGGGGGTGGATCACGCCCCCTGAAAAATGTGGGTAGATGCTGTCCATCCTCGACTTGTGCCCTGCACTAACAACTTTGGGACTTAAAAGGGTGTGCTCATACCATAGTGTGGATGGTCTAGACAAGTCCCAAATTGAAGAAATATCTAGAAATATTACAATAATGTAATATAGCAGGGGCCTAGCAGTGCCCTATGTTTGCTTAAAGATACGATCGCCCTAATCACACAAAGATCTAGTGGTTAGTATGATAGTATGTGTTAGGGAGCTTTACAAAAGTCCACTAAAAGGTAGGCCTTTAAAATACTTGCCCTTGGGGCACAGGACTCCAACTCTTATTATAGGCCTGAACTACACAAGTATGTTGGTAGCAATGGCTGAGCAGCCAGGCGCATCTTAAGCAGGAGAGAGGGCTGTAGCTTGGTACAAAGAAATTGTAGCATACATATTGGCCAGAGAAACACAAACACTATGTATTGTACAAATACATTGTTTATTTAAATACAAGTAGGCCAAATCATGGGGAAGTATTATAACATATCATATGAACACAATTATAAAAAAACAACTCAATACTTATGGTTTGCAAACCAAAGTATAACCTTATTTAGATTACAATCAGCAGTCAAGGTGAATTAAACCTATAACACATTCAGAATGGCATTAGGCTATTTTTGGGGAGTAAAGCCAGTTAGTTACTTTTCGATTACAATAAGTAATTCAAGGGTAGCAGGCCCTTGTGGTCCCAAAATACAGTGTTGTTCAGTTTAGACACACTTAATTATGTATAACATTCTTCTATCAAGAATGGATACAGTTATATACCAATGTTACTTTTTAGAACACAGTTCAGAGAGAGTAACAACTTGTATACTACGTAGAGGCTTTAAGCTACTCAGGGATAAGTATAACTTAGTGAAACTCTTTTAGAGGTGGCCAGAGGCACTTCAGGGAAAGCACAACCCAACAGGTGAGTACGTTACCATGTACTCTTCTAACCAGACACGGAGTGACTTCAATCAGGTAAGTAAGAGAGCATGTTGAATGAACTCAGCAATATTACAGTTTAATAAGAGCAGCAGCTATTCAAGGTCCGTAAGTATCCTAGTATACTTTTCAGAGGGCCTACAAGCGACTCAAAGACAAGTAAGAACTTTGTGAAACTATTTTTGAAGAGCACTAAGCAATTCAGGGAAAGCACAACCCAGTGTTACACTTTTAAGAAAGACACAATGGGCCTCATTACAAGTTTGCCGGTCAGGTAACAAGGGTACCGGTAACTTTGCCGGTACCGTTGTTACCAGACCGGCAAACTACAAGTTCTGCTCGCGGGTGCCGGTGCTAACGTCCTCCCCTCCATTACCATTGAGTCCTATGGGACTTAAATGTAATGGGGAGTGATAAATTCCGGCGCCTGGCAATGGGGAAATACAGGGTCCGCCAGGGTTGTAATGGCCCTGTATTTCCCCATTGCAAGGTGCTGGAAAAATTCACAAGTTCGGCGGCCGCCTACTGGTTTTAGCGGCAAGGCTAAAGCAGAACTTGTAATGAAGCACAATGCATTTCAAGGTAAGTAAGTGTATGAATGGATTTCGAAACTCTGCTCTGGAGGCCACCCTTGTTGGTGAAACACGGAACACTTATGCAAAGTTAGCCAGGACAATTCAAGGTAGCTTGGAGAGCAGTCAAGGCTAAGTCCCAGGAGTAGTGGGGGTGATCTGAGGTCTTGGACGAGCACACACAGGATGACAAGAATTACGCCCAGACAGTAGCATATAAAAAAATAAACATTTTATTTGGCCCAGAACAAACAGAAGTGAATAATGGAAAACACAGTAATATCACTTAAGCGCACACGAATAAAAATATATGTACAGTCACTCTTCGGGCGATGTGGTAAAGTTAGAGCAAGGTGTCTCACGAGGATAGCTCAGCGGCAACGTGCTCATCTTGGAAGAAAGATGGCACGGAGCAACACAGGTTCGATCCCCAGGTCTGCGATTAGAAACCTCTGGGTATTAAGTGCGCTATAAATAACCTATCATAACATATCGTAGGGTAGGGTGTTGAAGTGAGGAAACTTTGGTTCTGAGAGTCAGGAGAGGGTCTGCTGCGGAGAACAAAGCGGATCCCAACTTTCAGATGGCTTTAGGAAGCAAAGGCCACCCAAGCCAAGGCAAGGACCACAATGGATCCTTTGTGCGTAAAAAGGGTTTGGAGCCACCGGTAAGTGGTATGATTACTTACCGCTCTTAGCTCACTCTGGGTCTAAACTTGGCAGGTTTGAAGAAGGTCGCCTGTGAAATCCCCTCCTTGGTTCAGCTTCAAAGTGCACAGGTGCTGCTGGTGCGGATGCAGGTCTGGTTTACAACTGGAGATGATCATTTGTCTCGAAAGCAGGACAAACAAAAAGCACTGATGCAGCTGGTCTCAGGACACTTGAAGAAAGGCGGGAAAGTTACCAGCAGCGACCGCCACTGTTGCACAGTGACACAGGAGCACCCAAATCATGCGGTCTGATGCACGCTTCTCTCTCATGCAGCCAAAAGCAGCTGGGACAATGAGATTTGGCAAGAGGATGCTTTGCAGTGCGAAGTAGGACTGCTGCAAAGCTCAAGCCAAAACTCAATGAAACAACGGTGCAAGGTACAAGCTGGTCAGTCCACTGGAGGGACCAGGGAAACGTCTGAGAAGGCTCATTTGTAGGTCACTGAGGAGGCATTTAGAGTGATTGGTCCCCCCAATCTATGGGGTTGAAGCACCTTTGCAGGTCTTCAGAGATTGAGAGAAAAGCAGAGCTCTACCGCGACAACAGCGGGCTCAGGGTACCAAACCTTCTCTGCACGGTTCCGGATAGTGCTTGGATCTGCTTCACTTCTCTAGATACTTGGCTCAGTGTATAGGTCGAGCTGGACATATTGTTGACCTGCAGGTCTGCATTTAGTACCCCGCCTCATATCCTAAAGTCCAGTGCGTGGTTGCATCCAGCTGGCCAATGAGGAGATCTCCAACACTCCTGCACGCCGGCAGTGGTCTAATCAGGGACCACTGAGGCTCTGGTGTCCTCGTGCACACCAGGCATTCTGGCACCAGTAGTGTGAATTGGGACAAGACAGTCCCAAATACGGTCTCCCTGGGTCACAAAGATCAGGAGGAAGGCCGACGGACAAAATGGCAAAGGGAGAAGACAAAAAACAAGGGAGAAGACAAAAGACCTTGTGGCACGGCCATGGCGGACACTAGCCTCAGTCATTAGCCAAACGCATTAAACGCGTGGCTTGGTAAAAGTTCATTAAAATACATGAAAAAGCTTCTGCTGTCACCAGTCTACTCCTAGGCACATTGTCCAGTTACCAAAAAAAATCCTTACTGGATGTCTAGAGCCCAAAAAATGCAAGAACCCCAGGACCCCCACGGTACAGAAATGTACTTTGCGCATTGAAATTCAGTTGCCAAAAGTGGCAACAATGTCATAAGACTAAGAGAAACAAAGTTTCTCAGTACGGGCTGTCTGAAGGACAAGTCAGTTTCCGCAGAACGATGAGCAGGAGCCAAGTGGAGTGCAGCTGAAGGCTGTGCTCCACTGGCAAAAGTCAGGACAGGAGGCTGAAACAAAAGAAAAATGTTTGAGGGGAAGGGGGAGGGGTCCACAAATATAGAGGTAAAATAGCAGTAAGTGAAATTTTACATAATAGTAAGGAACTTCATATACTTTTGAGAGGAGCTACAATCAACTCAAAGACAAGTATTAATTCTAAGGGTGAACTGGAGACTGAAGAAATTGACACTGAAGGAAAACTGGCGGTGGCTCTGGATTTGTCGCCCTTTTACAGGAGCCAGATGAAGAACTATCACTGGTCGGTTTCTCTTCACTCAGTCCTGCACTCTGGTGAAGGGACTTCAGAGATTTGGATTGCGTCTCTGGAGGTCCACCAAAGTTTCAGCAGGATTTGGGACTTTGGAAGACCATACACTGCACTCAGACTCGTGGTCCCCCAGTATTAGCGGTTTGCAGCCCAGCAGGGTCATAGCAAGGACAGCCAGCCTCCCAGTTGGAACTGGTTGCAGGCAGGCACAGCAGAAGACAAAGAATGCAAAGAACAGCAGTTTCCGAGCTTTCCCCAGTTTCCTGTCCTCACAGACACCCTGAGCGGCTTTCCCATGGAAACCCGTCGAAGACAAATGTTTTAAAAAAGGTCACCCCCACCCTGCACGGCAGAAGGATGTAGAAAGAACAAACCATCTTGAATTGGCGGGAGGAAAAAAACTCACAATTTTGAGTCAATGGTGACCCTTCTGTGCACTACCGCGGATGTGAGGGGGTAAGAATTGCACAAAAGTAGGTAGGATAAAACCACTGCCAGCAGCCATTCAGATTAGCTTGTCACTGTAACCAAAAAGTTAAAGGAGCAGTGAGAAAGGGGATACAGTGTAACCCCTCAGGACTCCACATAAGGTGAGGTGTGCTGATCTCACAATAGAAAAAGATAGGAAGGATAAAAATATCCCCCTATAACAGAAAATGAAGAGGGAAGCCTAAAGGGCTGACAGCAACACTGCACAGAGGGCTGTGTGCTGCAAAAGTCAAAAACAGATGCCATAAAACCTGGAGGAAAGCAGTACTGCAAGAAAAAAGGTATGCAATGTGTAGTAAAGCAAGTGCCACGCTCACTTAGGTTACTCCTGGTAAGTTTATTGCCAGCTCTTAAGTTACAATTACAACAGGACATAAGACATCAGATAGACAACAACACCGATTACCCACTAGCCAGGCAGCGAGGGACCAACTGACTCTGAATGGAACACTCACCAAAGCATTCTCTCACTCATATCGACATTCCACATGACATCACCAGGGACATCACAAGCCACAGCAGACTCGGACAAGCACTACACAACACACCTCCCTCCGTTACCAGAACACACATGGAAAGGCACACACAACACTAGCACACCACAGACAAGCACATCATAACACATCTCCCTCCTTACTACATACATACACAAACAGCATGGACTCACAACGAACACCTGCACCCATCACAAATCAAGCCCACACCAATGTGCTAGTTCTACAGGAGACTCCCACAGCTATGCAAATCCGAAACTGCCTCTATACATATGCAGATCACTTTCAAGAAAAACACACATTTCTTTCTGTCTGTCCCTGCCACGAACAAACTCTAGACTCACACCTACCAGCCCAGATACAAGGCAAAATCCAACCTACATCCCAGTACCACCATACAAATAACTTTTAGCCTTCTGCTCGCCCCCGCCACCGGCGAGCCTCCAGGCTGCCACCCTGAAGCACAACCTCCCATCCTGAGACAATGCCCAACCTCCAGGATGACAAATGGACCACCATACCTGAGAAGAGCACAACATAAAGGAAGAACAACGATACCAGGTCACATCATCACCAGCACCATGATCTACTGTGCTATATCTCACAAATGTTGTAAGCCATCCCAATCACATACACATAAAAACACAGCTAGACTCAGCCAATAGAGCACATCCAACCACACCAAGGTATACAAATCCTCCAACAATGTAAAGATGCTGGCCAACCATCTTCAAAACCACCGACATAATGTTGGGTTGACCACCCATCCCAATTACAGCTCCACACGAGTCACAATATCAACCCTGACCTTTAATACAACCGCCAGGATCGACATGCACAATCACAGAAAAGAAAACATATTACCAGACTCATCACCTTGGACAACATCCTACTCTTTTCCTACTCTTGGGTTACCTGGAGGGCATCCCCAACTAGCACCCTCAACCACGTTTTACAACAAAACCACCTGTCCCTTAAAGAGGAGTACACTAAATGCTTCGTCCTACAATGCACTACTACCCTTCTTAACATTACGGGAGACACTACCTTCCCTACACTCTGTACTGCACAGCACAACCACCAACTCACACTTAATGCCGTCAGAGGCGCTACCTCCCAGCACTTTTAACCTAAACGGAGACCACCTCCTCAACCTTAGTGGTGCATACTTCACACATCAAACACACAACCGTAACAGGCGCTACCTCCAATAGTTAACTTCCACAGAGGCGCTACCTCCCTAACATTAGTGGTGCATACCACACAAAACCAAAAGCACTGCTACCAGAGGCGCTACCTCCCAGCACTGTTAACCTAAAACGGAGGCGCTACCTCCCTAACCTTAGTGGTGCCCATCACCCACTAAAAAAAACATACTAACGTTGGTTATTCTCATACTTCACACTGAACTGGAGTACCAACTCCCTTCATAGGGACACCCCTAACCTCACATGGATCACCTGCTCATGTGACGGCATGACACTGACTCACTTCCCATACCTGTGTCACCTATTAAATTTCAAAGTCATTCCCCATACTTCTTCAAGTCTATGGACATTAAATGACACTTCGACTTGTAGCTATTGCTTTAACTCTAGCAACGTTCATTTTCCAGTCAATTGAGTATTTGTGAGCTAAAAACCTAAAAGTCCATGTTGTTATTTAACAACCTAACACCTTGAATTCCTCAAGTGACTATTCAAGCCCATTCACACACACAGGCTCCTCATTCGTCCCCTTGCCACACCATTTCTAGCACTTCACTTTTAGCCAAATTAAGCTTTCACTATATTCTTAACATTGTCCATCATAGTCCATTGACCTACAATTCCTCAAGATGGTTAAAGTTAGCTTCACATGGAATAAGGTACTTTAAACATTTGCTGTTCGTCAATATTACACAACTGTCGCACCAGCAATTCGTAAAACTCTTAAAACTGCTACATCAACAAACATTCTTTTTTCCTTTTTAAATTCTTGTAACAAGACTCTACAAGGAAAAGGATACGCAATTCTGACTCCTTCCCACGTCTTGTAGCATTCCGCCGTTTCCGATAAAAAAAACAGCACTGTTGCAAAGCTGCTCAACACGCAGTGGCTTCCTCCTCGTCATCAACAGCATCGATGCGCCCTCCTTGTACACATCACTGTCCCTACAGAGTATTCCGTGTTACGGGACACCCCTGTCAGTTCCTTGTTGACAGTGCCCACAACATTTCTTTCAATGCTGCTCCTTAGGATTAAGTTCACTATCTTCAAACCACCGATAACTTTTATTATCTTCGAGCGGATTACAAGCTCCTCCTCGCTGCATTGCTTCATAGTGATAACCCTAATGTGCGGATAATGCACCACCACGTTTTCGGGTCCTTTTCTCTCCAACATCATGAGTTGTTTTCCAAAGCAACAAGTCAGTTACCTTCCCGGGAACACTGAAGATGCAGCGTTCCATTGCTTCGCCGACTCCCTCAGCATCTGACCTGACGACATCAGTCTCGGCATGTAGCGATGGACAAAGGAACTCCTGCGCTGGCCAACGGACTAACGGTCACTTCACAGACCCTTCACCAGCCCGCATTCGTACTTCACGTAACAGCCGTAGTGCCTTTCAGCACCCATTGTTCAAGCTGCTGGGGCTGCTTATGCTTCAGCATGGGACACCTCACACTTCACATCCTCTTCTGTTTTACACAGGAAACACTGCCTCTTCGCCTAGTTTCCCCCCTCGGTTTGCCTTAACATCCAATTTCGTTTTCATAAGTCTTACACCGAGATTCTACTGCTCATGGGACACTTCCACTTTACGGGCCCAGCTCCACTGCTAGGCTTCCCTTCATCTGATGGCCCTTCTTGTCCCTTAAACCCCCGGACCCAGCACTCCCAACACTTATGGGCTGCTGATCCTTACTGCTATGGGGCTCTCTTTCCCTGACCCGCCCCGGGTGATGGGGTTCTTACTTGAGTTGGGGGGCAGTGTTGTCCTTCTACAGTTCTGTTACCTCTTGCACACCCCGCAGCAGGCTTCTTCTTTCTTCAACTTCTTGAGGTGTCTTTACTTTTCCTTGCACCAGGGTTCTTCTTCTCAAGAGATCCTCATCGCCAATGTAGTAAAGCAAGTTCCATGCTCACTTAGGTTACTCCTGGTAAGTTTATTGCCAGCTCTTAAGTTACAGTTACAACAGGACATAAGACATCAGATAGACAACCCCACCGGCTACCATCACCCAGGCAGGGAGGGACCAACTGGCTCTAAATGGAACACTCACCTAGGCATTCTCTCACTCATTCATCGAAATTCCACATGACAACCACATGACATCAACAGGGACATCACAAGCCACAGCAGACTCAGACACACACTGTACAACAAAAAGAAATACAAAAGGGTCTCAAAGCTAGGGTAAAAGAATGAGTGAGTGTGGAAAAATGTTCCAACTCACTCAGGGAAACAGACCCCAAATCCAGTAGTCCATCAGAAAGTGCTGGGGAACTCGTATGTTAAGGGGATTTAACATAAATTCGGACCCCTGTTATTCGAATAATTGTATCATTCGAACAATTGTAAACTAACAATTCGGGTAATACTGGATTTAATCCACTCCTGGATGGATCTCTTGTTCCAGTCGGTTTAACATACTGTAGAGCCCCTCAGCATTCTTTTTATGACAACCCTGATCGATGCTTTCAGGTTTTAGCCTCTGCAAGCTATAAGGCATGCAACTATTATTGGGGCTGAGCTAACAGACCCTCAGGAGGTGTTTCTTCTCCTGAACCCAAGTTTGGCTTTTTAACAGGACCCTCTGTAAAAGGCCCTAATGATCCAGAGTGGTCTCCCTAATTGGAGACCCAAAGGCCTCACATGATTCCTATCCACCTCTCCGGCAGGAGCAGGCCGGGTTACAGGTTTCACTAAAGGAGGTCTACTGGGAAGGCATGGTGTATGCTCCCTTTTCCTCTTGGATCTGGATTTTTCTTGTCTAGAGGTTGCCCTTTTTGGCAATAGGAATTTTAGAAAGAGAGAGGTTTGTCTCTCCTTCTGGAATGGCAGGAAGGTCCAACTTCTTGTCACCTAGGTGAACGACCTCCACTAGTATAAGTGGGTCTTCTGGGAGTCCAGTCACTTCAGCATGTGCTGGGCGAGGGGTCTCTGGAGTGACCTGAAGCTTTTTCGGCCTGGGGGCTTGTTCCCTAGTGGATGTTTTGGGCTCAAGGCCCTGCAGCCCACCAGAGAAGCAGAGTTTACTCTTAGTCTGTGGGGAGAGGTCCCTTAAGGTGGCCTCTCTGGCATCCTTTGTAACAGCTCTTATCCTTTGACTAGGGGGCTCTTAGCTGTGTGGGAGACAACACCTAATGTTTTAAGGTCGTTAACAGCACCAGGCAATTCTGCCTGAACACGGACAGGTGTCTCAACAGTCATATTCCTACATTGTACGGTAACAGGCATGATAGGGAGCATCTGGACAGAGCCTCCAGCAAACGTAATGGGGCCCAGAGATGCCTTAGCTACATCCTCTGGGTTGAGTAGTGACTCGCTCACCAATGAGAAGCTAGCTGCAGTGTTTTTAATTACAGGGGTCTCCTGACAATTAATGAGAACTCCTTACTTGATGTACTCTCTAGTGTTTTCTGGGGTAGAGTGGTGGGGTCCCCGATTCTGGTCTCAGGAATTTAAGGGTACACAAACTACTCCGGCTTGAACTCTGTAAGGTTCCTGGGCCAGAGAATGAATGAATGCTTTGTCCGAGTATCTTCCCAATCCTGGGGGAATGCAAAGGCAGCCGAGGGGATTCCAATGGGTTTACCCATTCACTTCATGTCTCCTTTCGCATGGTCCCCAGACCCACAAACCACACATACCAAATGTTTTCTGGTATGGGGATTTCTGGAAACGTCCTTCTGGTTTGGCCCGAGAAGGTCCATTTTCCCTATTGTATTTCCCATGGTATTTACCCTTATTACGTTAGTGGGCCACATTGGATTGAGATGCCGCTAAGGGCGTCTTCCCTTTCATGCTTTTCCCCTCCTTCATTTTGTGAGGAGCCCCAGAATCTTTGTGAGTGGCCCTGTTGCCCACCCACAAGACAGCACCTAGTGCGAACTTCTTGGGGTCTAGTTCCTTTGAGTGAGCCAGATGCTGTCACAAGTCTGGGATACTGGCATCAAAAATGGTTTCTAACATGAAGAGATTACTCATGCCATTAAAAGTACTCACCTTATGGCCTTCAATCCACCCATCTAAGTTTTTCAGCCAGTCACACACCCAGGTGGTCCACAACATACCATCTTTCTTATGTTCTCCAAAGCGGTTTAGATATTGGCAAGGAGTCTTGCTATGAGCGCTTGCCTCACCAGTTTGTAGTTTTTTATGTCATGAGCATTCATGTGCAGAATCACATCACAACCATTCTAGGGAATCCTAGAAATAACCCATGCATTCTTGACTATAGGTGTGCCCAGAGTTCTTTGTACTTACCTACAGCTCTTCTCCCTCCTAGATTAAACTTGGCTGCTCGCCCCCATTGCTACCAAAACTTTTGGATTATTCAAGCCAAAAATAAGAATTGGAGATGTGTACACCTAACAGGGAGTCTTCTAGGTGGACTTTAGTAAAACACCCTAACAGTAGCAGGCTTGCAGCATACATGAAATAAGGGACACAACAACCTACGTGTTACCCCAAGACCGTATCCTCAATGCTAAGCACCACATTGTTGAGATGGATTTCTATAATCTGGCCTGGTGGACAGATTTTAGGAGGCCACCCTAGTCATAGTGAACAGGGTAACTCTGAGGTTAGCCATCAGTAGGCTGTTCACAGGAGATTGCAAGTGGGGTCAGAGATCCACAATAAGTCCACACAGTGAAGCTCAAAATAATTCAATTTAGACAAGTAACTACAAAAATACTATACTTATTCCAGGACGAAAACACACACTAAAAAAATAAAACAAACAGGTGATAATAGTGCACAACACTCAATTATAAACATATGTACAGTCAACATAGGTTCTTAGAAATGCATTCAATCAGTTAAAGAAGTTAAGAGGGTGATGCAGTAAGCAGGAAGATGAATCCCTATTAAGAGTGGGGGCCTTGTGCACAAAAGCCACAATGCTTCTCCCCAGAAAATGTCTGATGTAGGTAACATTCTTGTGTTGGTGAAAAGGTCAAGAGAAGATAGTCAACAAAATTTACCAGTAGGTAAAAATGTGTTTCTATCTTATCTTTCAGGTGCAACAGCTTTAGACAATCTTCAAAACAGAGCAGTACAGTAGATCTATCAGCTTAAATACAATGTCAGTAGATTCCACACATGCAGCCTTTTCAAGAGGGGACACAGCTAGTGTGGCCAACTTTCGAGTTAAAATACGGCCTTTTATAATAAACAAGCACAAAATAGTGTTATTATTGGAACGTGATAGAGGCTTCAAAAATATGAAAAGCCTGGTTCTCTAGTCTAAATATTTGAAAGAGCCATTGCTAAAGGACAGCTGCCAAGTGACTAAAGAATTTGCTTTAGTATGGCAGCTTGTCTCAGAGGTACCTTGACTCCAAAGAGAAGGAAAGCCAGGCGGTTCATCACAGCCGGTGAGTCGAGGGGAAGAGTCCATAAGAAACCAAACTGTATTGACTGAAAAGTAGCAAACGGCTAATTTGAACTTTGAAAGGATTAAAGATACTACTGATGAGAGAGGGGGAAAACCAGCAAGAGAGGCGTTCAGCACCACATGGGTGCTTTTGCAGGAAACTCTGGGCAATTACCCGATGATAGAGACTACCGTAAACAGAAGGCCTTGGGAAGAGGCGAAGAGAGGTCAAAGTGGTCATACAGGAGTCTTGTAAAATCTTCTGTACCGTCAAAAGTCTTTGACTGGCAGATGATGGTGAAGAAAGGGCCATAATCCCGCTTGGTGAAACTAGCGTATGACCTGTGTTTCATTAAGGTTGGCAAGAGTGAACCCGGAGGAGGGATGCTAACAAAAAGGGGCAAAGTCTAAAGTCCTGAAAAACAGTGAACTGTCTATAGAAGTTGGTGAGAGCGAATCCAGCAGAGGGAAGCCGACAACAGGGGTGAAGCCCTAGGAACTGTTTCAAAAGACATTCCGATGTATGCACGCAAGTAGTATTGGAAGACCAGGGGAAGTGAATTGTCTACCTTGTCAGTTGGGTCCAAGCCAGGCCAAGGGAGATCCAGGGGTGAAAAATTCACTACCCAAAGTTTTGTGAGAAAATAACTATTTATTTGTTTTGTTGAATAGGATTCGTGAGAGGGGGTCTGCAAACAGAAGAGGGGGACCCACGGGTGAAACCATCACCCAACGTATGTGTGGAAAGGAAAAGTTTTGTTTGGTTATGTTGTTGAATACATCAGGCCCTCGAAGGAAAAACTTTTTATTGGAGCTGTGTAACACACATGAAAAGATGCCTTTGGAGTCATCTTAAAACTCCATAATCAAAACAAATAAACACAGAAAACAAACAGAATTAAAAAATTTCAGAGTCCCAAAGTTCAGCAAAAGAGCTGGGGGTCTCTAAGGTAGAGAGGAATTAGCACATTTTGAGAATTCTCCCCAACACATGGCGGGAGGGTGAGTTTTCAAGCAAGGCAGGCTGATTGGGTGGCTAAAAGCTTTTGAGGATGCAGCAGGTGTCTGCCTGCAGATAGGGTCTGGTAGGTTTGGAGTTGGTTGTCCCAGCGAGTGAGCAGGTAACGTGGGTGCCCAGAACTGTGCTTTGCAGGGTGGGGGCGTAGTAGCGCTGTGCTTGGGTTGATTGGGCTAGGAACTACTGGTGGTTCTTGCAAAAGTGAAGGGAGAAGGGTCTATTGGCTCTGTGGGCGAGTAGCGATGTGGGTTCATTGGTGGCGTATGGTGGGTCGGGATGGGGGTGCTAGTGTTCAATACCTTTATAGTATAGTTGGTCTGGGCAGTGTTACATTGTGAGGGCAGGTGGGTGGCATCACGGGGGGCCGGGGCTTGCATAGCGCGGGGAGGGAAGGGGGGACTGGGTGGTTTGTTGTGCTGGTGTCCATCCAGAGCATTTTAGCGGGTAGTAGGCCATGAGGAGTGGCAAGTACAGGCCGCAGGGCTGAGGGTGGGAGTGCAGATGCTGGGAGAGTGTGGCTGCATAGCGGCGGAGCATGGTCAGCCATATGCTTGTCTGAGGCATACTGTAGTGTGTGTGGCTGTATCGCAGAGGTGTGCAGTGAGGCAGGGGCGCTCCCACTTGGTGGTGTTGCTGGCATGAGGACGGCAAGAAGGGTGTCGGAACTGGGTAGCTTACTTAGGGGATCGGGATGAGATCTATGGGTGCGCACAGGAGGGGAAGCCGTGGCACATATTATAAATGTAGCAGAAGTCTTATCTTTGTTTCTTTGAAGTTCGGGCAATCATGCAGAATGCCTCACAGTATCACACCATCACCGGCAGAGACAAACTCGCTCTGCCTTGACTTCTGGCCTTCACTGAGTGCTGGCTGCGCCTCCCAGCTGGATGGTCTGCTGGGAGGTAGGGCAGTGAACAGCCAATGAGGATGCTCCATACTCTGAGGGGAAGGCTGGGAGCAAGTTGTATCTCCAGATACAGCTGCGGCCATCTTAAGGGGGTGCAGGGGTCTCAATGTGCAACCGAAGGTGTTGCATATGTCGGATCTTGCCAGGAAGGATGTGCACCCTTTGTTATTTTGTTTATAGTGCGAGGGCTAAGATAGGACATTTTGGACACAAGGGCGGATTATCAGTTACGAACTTCCTGACAAAGACAGATCCTTAGTTTTGCTTTCTAGGTAGGGACATTCCTCTTTAGAATAGGGCCTGAGAAGCATTTTCCCAACCTCTTCATTTAATAAACGTCTGTTTAAAAACATGAACATCTTGTGTCTGCCTCTCATTGCTGACCCCTGACATTATACACTACCTGTGTGTTGTAACTGATTTTTAATGTAAATCAATAATTCACCCAATATCTATCATGATATTTTGTCATGCAAACAAAATCACAAACAGACCTGAATATTTACCCCCCCTTGCCCTCTTATATGCCTAGGACTCCCCTGTGTACCCAGCATTTGTAAATGGCCTTACCTGTATGCCCATATAAAATCTGGCAGTTAGAAGTAGCGAGTTCAAACACTTTCAGCTGAGGACTATTGGTAGCCACCACAATATGAGAGTCTGAAGGCCCCAGGAACTTCACATCCAAAATCTCGTCATTGTAGCCTGCAAACTAAACACAAGGAGCAAACATAGGCCAGATGAGGGAGAGTGCTGAGATGGTAAGACGTCCGTCTAAATAAAGCTAGCCAATGAGTACCACCTTGGACAATAAGATTTTGTATGAAAGAGATGGACAGCATAAACCTAGTCAATCTCTGATACACTTCTTGAATCTGTGTGGCTTCTACCAGACTTGCAACCATTTGGCCCACAATTTCTCCAGCAATCCCTTCATTCATGAATCACCCACCTGCTTTCTCAGGTGAAGGGTTTGTAGGTCATATATCATGATGTTGTGCTCCACGTTCACTGTTGCTATCGCCTGCTGACTGGGTACCAGAGTGCAGAACGTCAAGCTATGTTCTCCTGCTTCGCCCTCCAAATCCCGGGGTTTGTGAGGCACGGTCTGTGTATAGACGCATTGTGCGGTGGCAGCTTCCCAAACCCTCAAGATTCCTAATGCAAAAGAGACAGCAATGGAGGTCTGTTATGCCACAAACTGCAAAGTAAAGCTTCACAATTATGCCATACTTCTAATATAGTGGTGTAAGTCATGCTTTCTTCAAAACTGCATAGGAAACTGATCTGGAGAGGGGCACAAAATACACTGTATATGTAACTTCTAGACCTGATGTAGAGTAAAAGCATCCACTGTCAATTAAACACATCTAATGTACAGTAACTTAAAAGATAAAAAACACACATCAAAATAGACCACCCTCTTGCAAAACCAGTCTGTGGAAATCTGCAAGTATCCTTTTTTGGCCAACATGGCACAGGTATCAGGCTATGTCCAATGTGAGAGACATTCACTTGTTCCTAATAAACACCATCACAGGCTGCTAAAGGACGAACGTTCTCTGCTGTGGAATGTACGGTTGTAGCTATGGAAAGAATAATTGACAGCACAGCACTTGTCCTGGGAAGCATATACTGGGAGCGCAATTCTAGTCAGCATGCATGAGGATCATCCAGGCCTCACTCAACCCATAGGTTGAGCCACTGAAAGACCTCAAGCTGCAGTTCTATTCTCAGCAGCTGCAGCCAATCATGCCCTAAAACTGCACTTCATTCTGAAACGGAGATGGATGCTGTTATGGAGAATTCTCATTTCTCTGCTAATTCCTTTCAACCTTAGAGACCCCCAGCTCTTTTGCTGGACTTTAGGGCTTTTAATTTTGATCCTGGAGTGAGTGAGGCCTTTTTCTCACTCATGTATTTTTGATCTGATTTGGACTCTGTTTCTCTTTGGTTTTGGAGTCTGACAAACTACATAGGCATATACCTTTTGTATTGTGAAACACAGCACCTTCAGTGCAGTGTCAAAGAAAAGTCCTTTGGATTCCTCATAAGGTTTAAATACCTTCTCTTGGGTAAGCTACTGTTCCCAAGAGTAGTAAAGTGAAATTGATTTTACTTACCGGTTTTTCCTATGTAGGTCAAGTACACCCCATCTTGTGTGGAAATAGTGGGGGGTTACTTAGTAGCCCCTTTCTCCTACTTACTCATGTCATATTTTTTATGTTACCCTCACTACTTTTAATGGGTGGTGGCAATGGTTTATTTTTCCTACCATTGTGTTTTTACCGCAGGCTGAATTCTCATCTGCAGTATAGCACCCATGGGTGACCAGTTTGTCAAAATGGCCTTGGTCTTCTTTTTTTGCCATTTTCTGTTTGTGAGGTCTTTCTTGGGTTTTTCTCTGCGTGCAAAGCCAGGTTTGAGTCCTTTGTTCCTTTTGCCTTTGGCGGGCTTCAGTACTGAAACCCATCTCTGGCACCAGTGTGTCTGGAAGGGCAGGAAATGAGGGAGGTTCCAGAAACTCCCCTGTCCTTTGTCTTTAGGAATGCCTGAATGCACCCAGTCCTGATTGCCTGGCTGGCGGTCCTTGCAGGACAGCCACCCTGCTGTTTGAGTGACAGCTAGGCTGTGCATGAACGGTAGAAACCTACCAAAAGGTGAGGATTTTGGGACTGAAGACAGTCAACCACTGGGAAGAACAACCCGATGAAGAAACCGTGAATGAAGCTTGCTGCATCCTCCTGGACCGTTGAACTTCACAGTGAAGCCCTGCTGCTGTGCTGAAACTCCTTTCCTAAAATCGACAAGAGAAGCTCCGGAAGGGACGACTTCTTCCCTTGGGTTAGTGGGACCGACCAGCTCTGAGACTAACTTTATTGGTACACCTTCCCCGACTGGCTCCAGTTCTTTGCTGCTTCAGGAGCCGAGTGCCAGGGGGGTGAGAAATCCATAGTCAAGTGCAACGTCTGGGAGCTGGCCAGAAACTCCAGGAGTCCCGCCCCCCCCCCCCCCAAGGATCCTCACAAGCAGGACAACCAGAGCTTGAGTCCCCTCAGCAGTGTGCAGGACTCAGGGAGTTAAGGAAGCCCAACCAGTCACCATGATCTATGGTGGTGCTATTTACCGAGCACTGAAACCACAAAGTGCTGCTGGTCCGAAAAGAGCCCATAGCTGCCGCTGACCTCTGAATTTCTGCCGGAGTCCCCAGACATCCTCACTCTTGTCCCCACGACGGAGGATCAGGAACACAGGATCTGCAGTGCTGCAACCAGACAGAAGCCAGCTATACCACTCTTCTTCTAGCCAAAGGTACTGTTCTGACTTGGGGTACTTACCTCAGTGTCTGCAGCTTGCTCTTCTCAGTTGAGACTTGCAGTAGCTGCTTTGCTAGAGTTGATTTCAGCTCTACCCTTCATAAGTGTAAGAAGTGCCTCGGCTCCATAGACTTTGCTCCAATTGACTTTGCCTGTCCTGGCTCCCTGTAGACTCTTCCATTCCATTTGACTTGGATACTTACCATCTCTCATAAGTGATGCATTGGTTTTAAACTAATATTGCCGGGAAAGGTTTTATCTATACTTCATTGGAAGATTTAAAGTGCTCACATGCTCCGAGAACCTGCTTAACCTTTTTCCTTCCCTTAGCCTTTCCTTTGTACAAACCTCAGAATCTACCAAGTGTACTAGTGATATATAAAAGCCATTACTCTCCTGGTTACTGAAGTCACCTCTGGGTATAGGAAGTGTGTAAAAAGCATCTCCAAAGAGGATCTACTAGCTTTGTGTTGATTCTGGAAAAGTATTTTAAAGTATATTTGATTGTTGCATACATTGCCCTTTTTAAAGAATGCTTATTTAAAAACAACTGTTAAATAAAGAATTATTTTAAATAAAAGCCTTGAGTATAAGTGTTACTTGGCTACTTTTATTTGTGGATTTCATTGCTACAGCTCTACATCTGACATGTATCCCTCGTGAGATAAACATGGCTGCTCAGTCACACTACCAACTTGTGTAGTACAGGCCTATACCAATAGGTGGGTTACCTAATACCAAGAGGACAAGGGTTGTGGAGTCTCCCACAGGGTTACTATAATAACAACAAACAACAATAGTTATTGATAATGTGCCAAGGCAAGATGGCGCATTTACTGTTGCAAAACAGGGAGGGCTGGAACCTGGCAGGCTTGCAAGGAGAGTGTGTGAGATATCATGGCAGCAATGACATGGGCTGTTTTATTTAATTAAGAACACTTGTTCCATCTCCCCACAGGTACATCCATATTTCTTCATGCCCGGCAGTTCAAAGATAGCCTGACCACATGCCAAACGATAAACATGTACCCTTGCCCCACTGCAGAAGTAGTTTTAGTGCCAGACAATGCTATTTAAGAATTGTGCTGTAGCACATTTAATGGGATGTCTCCTAGGTGGGATCTTACATAGGGGGTCATTCCATCACTATTTTGGGACGCATATAAAATATATGTAGCTTAGCAAGGAGAGCCAATGAACAGCAGAGATCGGTTATCGTAACTTGGTGAGCATGATGACATTAGAAGTGACTTATTTGTATTATATAAACTGCTATTTCCTGTTCAAACATTGGAGAATCTTGAGTGAGAGCTTGGCTGTTCATCTTGTTTTTCACCCAGCTTTTGCATATAATCAATAAAAGCTGGGTTGCCACGCATTTTGCATACCACATCCTCCATGTCGCCTCTTTATTGGCAAATATCAGATAAAGGGTAAATCGGGACCTCCTATAGAGTAAACTCAGGGGGTAGGGTTGCAATAGTTGGCTACTGGTTATCATCGTGGCACTCTACTCCGAGACCACTGCACAGATTTGTTTGGGTAACAAGGGGAATATGTCGAAGCCTTTGAGAATTAAAAACGGAGTAAAGCAGTGGTGCATGCTGGCACCACTGCTCTTTAACATTTACATCTCTGATTTACTGGCTAGGCTGATGAAGTGCTAAATATACTGCTAAAATCAGGAAATCTGCTGTTGTCGCCATGCTCTATGCAGACTATTTAGTGGTTTTTGACCAGTTGTTGACTGGCAAGAAAGCTAGCATGAATGAGCATGGGTGCTACGCAAGAGAGCATGGAATGTCTGTCAACCTAAAAATAAAGACCAACACAATGCTAGCATCTGCAGGGAAAGTCAACAGAACCTGCTTGAACACCAGCCTTGGGTAGTATCGAGAACACCGACTCCTATAGTATTTGGGAGTGGATATGTTGGACAAGGGTAACCACAATAATGTCGTTGAAATCAAAACCAGACGGGCTAGGCAAATCACACATTTAGTTTGTAAGATTTGCCACCAATTATGCAGGGTTCTCTCATTGCAGTGTGTCTGCCTTTATAAGCAGTGGTTTGGCTCTCCAATAATGTATGGTTTGAGGCCTTGGCGCTAAAAATGGCTTGATGTGATTGAAGCATAATTTTGGCGCAATGTGCTGGGCCTGCCCCGTTCAGCATCCATGGAGTACGTTTGCTTGAAGTTGGGAAAGGTTTCCTTGCAAGCTATATTGTTAATACGAAGGTGTTCTTTATTCTTGCAGGCACGGCTGTCCCCGTCATGTCCGCTTTTAGCAAAAGTGGGTAAGTGTTATGGCATGGCACACAATGAAAGAGCTGGGGACCCCTTTGTGAGCCTATTCAAGGACAATTCCCACCTGCTAAAATGGGAACCAATTTTGAGCATTGCAACAAGTTCCAGGCACTTAAGGGGGCCTTCACCCAGAGATTACTTAAAGTGGGATTGTCTCGAATCTATGAGCATCTTTCACATGTACATGGATACCCTCAGGTGTGCCATGTGACACCGATATTTGAAGCCCCAACGTTAACTGTCCCTTTATCCAGAGCTTTGTAAGTTCCAATTACTAATGAGCACAAATCATCTCCCTGTGCTCTCTGTATGTGGCGCAAAATGGAACTTAACAACAGATGGAAGGTATTGCAGAACCTGTAAGATCCCGGACAATTTGGAAACCGCGAAACGCCTGCTTACTGAATGACCGTGTTTAGGGCCTCTCTATATGACTACTCTGGGCAACCTAGTGCACGATTACGATGCCATTAAGTCTGATTAATTTTTGATTTATTTCTCTAATACACAGTCAGCTGCAACGCACTTGGCACTTTATTGGGTATGCATGACAAATCATCTTCCGGGGCACCAGTGGTCCAGGGATGAATATCGGTTTCTAAACCATTAATTAACCCCACTCCTCTAGTACACCAGAAGGGATCTGAACAGATTGGAATACAAGTGAATTATAAGACCTCCTTGTCCAATTTCTGGTAACGTGGACGAAACGGCAGGCCCATCACTGCAAGGTCGTGGATCGTTGGTTAGTTGCAACACAGCAAAAATACTATTACCCAATGATAAAAAGGGACTGTCCAGTCAAGGTTTATACAATTATCTACTTTATTATTACTACAACAGACAGTTCTAGCACACTACAAAATACAACCCACCCTGTAAAGGAACACAGAGGAAAGACAGTTTAACGATGGAAAAGGGATGCGCTCTGAATACGACTAGGAAGGTAATTGGTAAAGTAATCAGTCTTACAGATCAAGGTTATTCGTGCTTTGCAGCCCTTGAGACAGAGTTAGTGGCGGGAGACAGCTGCGGGTACCAGGCGGCAGGCAGTTCAGCAAGCGAGGCTGGACGGATGTCTGCTGGCTGTCCGGAGCGGCGGCTCAGGGACAAGAATAGTCATCTCTGTGCTGGTTAGCCCATCTGGAATGCAGGGCGAGGCGTCTCGGATGGCTCTGGTGACTGCAGCGTGACAACAGTCAGCGGTGCAGCCGGATGCGATTTGGGGACTCGACTGTCTCGAAAATGTCCTTAAAAGAGGGACGCTGGGTGATTCTTGTGTGGCACCCCTCCTAGCTTCTTCGCAGGGCTTGTATCGTCCTTTCAAGGCAGACAGCCCAAAGCTCAGGAGAGTGATTGCAGGCAACGGTCTTCTCCTTAGTTCAGATACTCTCTGGCACTTCCCACCTAGGAAGCCTGCTGAGAGAACCTAGCAGGGCACGATGTGAGCTGGCTGGGTACCGGTTCTGGAGCTGTTGGGCAGGTCCTCCGAGTCCAGGATCTCCCTCTGTTCCCTGGGAGATGCTTTGGGTAAGGGATCTTGCTTCCCTCTTGGCCCTTCCTTCACTGGCGGAAGATGTAAGGTAGACTGTACCTTCAGCTCGGGTCCAAATGAGTCCTCCTTCTTACTCCTTTCGAAGTCTCCAGATGATCTGCTAAGTGAGGCGTTCAGCCCTCTCTTAAAGCCAAATGGGCCCCAGTGATTGGTGCAGGCTAAGCCTACCTTAATAAACCAATCCTGGTTCCCCACCAACAATCTTCTGTTATGCATGAGGTCAGGGCCAGAGTGCTGTGCAACATGACAGACAAGGGGCTGACAACATATACCCAAGTCCCACCCATCTCCATGTCTGTTGTAGATCAAAGTGTCTCTCTGGTTAACTGAGCCCTCCGTGACTCTTGATTAAAGCGCAGGGTTCCCTTGAGGTTTGTCCCGGAAGCCACATACTTCTCCCCTCTGAAAGGGGTCAGCTCTGCAGGGGTTTGCCTACGGTAAATAGTGGACCCAGACATGCATTTCACTGCCTTTCATAAAGAGGGGTGGAAACTAGTTTCAAGTTGACACATTGCATACCAAAAGGGGTGTTTGCCCCACCTTTCCCGTTGTCTATTCTGGCAACCAAGTCCCTTCAGGCTTGCTTCAATTATCTCTCATTAGTATGCACTGCCACCAGCCGTAGGACAACGGAAAGCAGATTCATGGGGCCTTTGATATTTAAATTAGGCTGCCCATGTTGGATGAAGGTGTGCGTTCCCCCTCCTTGAGATGCTTTGATGTACCCGGGGCTGTCACATTCCAGCTGAATATGACAGGAGAAGACGGTGCCTGTAGGCTGTGTCTTCCCGGAGTAGATGTGACTATGCGTTTTGTGCGGGAAGCAGATGGCCTCACACAGTCCTCAGAGGTTGGTATCTCATCATTCCTTTTCATTATTAACAATCAAAAAGGACCAGGCGAGCGGACTCTAGACGTGAGGATGTTCAAATTCCTCACAGTATGGAAAACAGTACAACTGAAATTGACTGAATCTGTAGCAATTTGATTGAAACTGATATGAATTGACCATGAACTGACTTTGTTTTTTGAATTATCATGAAATGTATTTATGACCTGTATGGATGTGTGTGTGTTTTATTGTAGTTTTTTAAATTGTTGTATAAGAATATTTATATTTATATATGTGAACATTGTTGGGAACGATTGACATTGTAAACAAATACAATTGTAAAAGTTCTTAATGAACTAAATACAATAAATAAATAATAAAGGGCTGTGCTGTATTTTGGGGCCCGATTAACAGTAGTGTAAGAGTAGGCGAAACAGGAATGCTGTCGGAAGCTCAAGATATGAGCAGATGGTGAAACGGCAGAGCAGAAGGAAGGAGACTGGAGAGAAGTGGCCAGAGGACAGGAGCAGTAGGTGGAAACAAACACCAGGAGGCCTGGCGAAGAAGTGGAGATAAAAAAGGAATTAGTGGGGAGGAACACCAGGAGTACAGAGCAGGTGAAACAGAACAAGAAGTGGAGTGAGGAGGATCAACAGGAGTGTTGAGGCGGTGGTGAGGAACAATGTGGTAATGAGTAGAATATCAGAAGAATTGAGAAGGAGGTGGAGAAGAGTCAGGAGGACACCAGGTGAGGAGGAGGAATAATTCCAGGAAGAGGTGGAGAAAAAAAACGAGGCAGTGGTTACTGGAAATAAATACCTTTGGATTGGACAAGAATAACAAACAAACCCTAACATTGACGGGGAGGTGAGGTTCTGGGAGGTATGAGCACATGGTGAAGCAACAAAGAGGAGCAAGAGAAGGAGAGACTATTGTGAAATCAAGGATATTTGTCCAGTTTCCCCAAGGGGGAGCCAACCGTTAAGGCTAGAGGCGACAAAGACTCCCACTAGCAAAAGGAACTATACATAGAACATTATATGCCTACATGGGAATTGGACAAAATGTTGCTACTTCTATTTTGAATACCTCTGCTTTTAATCCACCCAGTAGTGCATTTCCACAAACTCTTTGGCATTCAGGAGAGATCTTACAATACCTGAAACCACAGTCAAAAAGGAAGGACGCATCCCTTTTGTTTCTAGGGACCGACTTAAAACCAATAGAAACTTTGAATCGAGGATCGAGAACCGAGAGAGCCTCTGACGTAGGTACGTCCTCAAGGGAGGAGCGCTGTGGAGCTGCAGAGCCAGCAGCAGCCTGAAAGCAAGAAAACACTGGAAGCAGAGTGCAGCGAGTAGTGGAGCAAACGCTGCTGGGACTGAGTCACAAACACCATCCCGCTTGGTGGAGTGACCACAAAGAGGAAGCCGTGGTGGCCCGGGGTCCGCCAAACAACGCAGAAACCAGTCAAACCTGGCGGAACGAAACCTCCTATCTGTCGACGTGTACAGGGCCTACAGAAGGGAACAGATGCCGGGAGCGAGTCAGTGATAGGATTAAAAAACACTGAGAATGAGAGAAGGCAAAGACGCCATAACCCGACGCCATGCCCTGTGAAGCATCCCCCCTCAACAGAGGGTACCCAGTTGGTTTAGAAGATGGTGAGGCAACAGGGACTGAACGAACTGTATGAAACGAGTTACAAGACTGGTTTTGGGAGCCTTAGAAACTTGAATTATAGGTCTTGGGAAGAGACCTTGATAGTTACCCAATATAATGATTGGAAAGGGCAGACTGTGCCCTATGAGAGATACTGAGAGACCATTTAACTTAAATGCTAAAGCTGCTTATGAGAGCTTGAGAAGAAATGAAGTACAAACCTTGCTAGAGAACAAGAGAGTATTACCTTTAGCGGTCCATGAAGGCCAGAAGTAACAATTCAGAAAATACTGATGAAGAGAATCAAAGTAAATGTTAAGGTCTGTTACGGCAACCTGAGAAACCCGAAGTCTAAGCCTTGGGAGAGGCCACCGAAGTTAGTACATATAACAAATCAAGAGGGTCAAAAAACGCCCCATTAGAGACAGTGTGAAACTAATGCATCTAAAGCATGAAGAGTGAGAAAGAGAAGACAAAAAGAACAGTGTGAAAAGGGGATAAAAGAGGGGTGCAAGAAAGATCTGCCTTTCCAATGCAATTAAACCTTTGAAATATATACTATAAGTGTGAAGTCGTATGAGAAGTAACCAAAGAAAATTAAGAGACTTTTATTGACTAACACTTTTTCAGAACTAAAAGAAAAAATGTTGTCTTAGTGAAGTAACCCTAAGAAGCAGCCCAGTGAGTCTGGCCAAAACGGGAAGTTATAAGAAGCTGAATGTTCTGGTCTTTTTAGTAGATTAGTTACAGTGGTTGGGGTAGTTAGAAGTACGTTGGACGGAGGACATTTACTCTGGACGACAAATAAACACCCTTGGTCAGTTTTGCTAGGTTAGGAATATCCCTTTTAGAAATAGGGAAAGTTGGGCATTATTAAATTATTGTTTAAAAAATCTTTAAAACGTCCTGTGTGTTAGACTCCTTCTAGTTCGCCACACTAATCAAGGAGTGGTAGAAGAAGGGGTTTGGAAACTAGTCAGGTTCACAAGACAGGAAGGTGGAGATGGAACCAACACCCAACCACAAGTGACGCTAAGGTGTTCAACTACTTGGTGGAAGCTCTGGAGCTCACGCCTCGCTCATCCCACCCTAGCCTCCACCACTGTTCAGGCTTAACGTGTATGTGCAATCTCCGCTCTAGACCCAGACTAGGGGTCTTCCAGGATTCTGGGACCTGAATCTATAGTCCAAAGAACAAAGAAGGAAGTTTGGGCCAATAAAGCCCACCAACTGCCTAAGCCCCAACTCTACCCTCCTAACCCCCTCCCCTGTGAGAAACCTGAAGGTGTCTCACTTACTAGTCCCCGGGGATCGGTCATCCACCTGGCCAGGACACGACCATCGCTATTTGATCCAGTTTCTGGGGGTGGACCAGTGGGGGAGGATCACCTGGATGAGGGGTCTTCAGGGAGTGGAAGTGGGACACTGAAGGTTGAGATGTGGTACCCCCTTCCCATCAACACCTGCTCCTCATCCTACCCCGTAGGATATGTAGAAGCTCCAACCCTCCCACCTCCTTTTCCAACACAAACACTTTCCTACACTGTGACAGACAACGGACAAACACCGGAGCCATTTACCCGACATGTCCCCGACACCAGGGTCAGGCAATTGATAATAACTATGCACAACTGACGACCCTTTCCCAACCCCATAGGGATAATAGGCGTAACACAAAAGCACACTATGAGCAAGGCCAAACGCACGAGGAAGCAGCTATACCGAACTGGCAGTTCAAACAGAGAAGAAAGGCGGCGAGACCTGAGAGGACGACAAGGAGGGAAGTACCCTTGCCCTTTTCAATCCAGAACCGCAAAGCCTCTGTGAAAATAATCATAAGACAGCGATTTGCAGCTCGCGTTTGGAGTAACAGATGTCAAAGGTGCAAGTGGCCCTCCTGCATAGATAACTCAGGCGGGGAGGCAACCTGGCTACCGTGGCAAGGCAAGACAAGACAAGCCAAGCCAACGGGATCAGCACAGCCAGTGAGTCGGAGAGAGCTGATAGCAGACCGGACTGTGTTGAGCCCAAGGTTGAGAATGCCAACATTGTATGAACTTGTGAACAAAGAACTCATGCTTGTTTGAGCTTGTAAGAAAGTATAGTGAAGGGCCAACTGCAGAGTGGTCTGGCGCCACGTGGGTGCTCATTCGAAGGGCTCTGGCTGGTACCCTTTGTTGGAACTACACGTACCAGGAGGCCCTAGGAGAGGGCGGTGTGAGGAGTCGGAGGGGTCTTCGAAGGGTCGAGTCAAACCCCTTGTACAATTGAAAGTCTCTGACTCGCTGACAAGAAGGAAAGCAAAAGTAAGGTGTGTTAACCAAACTGTGCGTAGCTTGGCTGGAGGCTTTGATGAAAGCCTGACTGAGGCTGAAATCCAAACTTAGGTAAGAAGGGAACCAAAGTAATCTGAAGTGAACATTGTGAACTGTGCCAAGTGTGAACCTGACCAAAGGATGCCAAAAGAAAGCTAGGGGAAAGGGAACCCCCGCTTTCTAATGACAATGAACAAAACATGTGTTAAAATGGCTATGTGAACCCGACAGAGGGATGCCAAGGGGAAAGCTAAGAAGAGTGACTCCTGCATATTGATAAAACAAAGTTCACTGTATGTTTGGCAAACGTGAACCCTGCTGAGGGATGGATGCGAATCAAGGTGAATAGGAATACACCCATGAACATTGTGTCAACAAGAGTCAACCTGGCTAAGGGTTGTCCGCAGTTAGTGGTTGTTTAAAAAGACATTAAGACTCTTGTATGAAAGGTCATAGTGAACCCGACGGAAGGAGGCCCACGTTGCACGAAGGATCGGGGCCCGGCAGAGGGGCATCCTAAGGCAAAGAGTAATTGCCCCGTGAAGATTGAAGGAACTTTTTGTTTTGTTGATTGTAACACATCAGATCCTCTGAGGCAAGAGACTTTGTGTTAAAGAGACTTTGGTCAAAGAAGGCCCTGATATTTTGGAAACAAACTGTAACCTTGTGCTGGCGAGGCCCAGGAGTGTGCTGTGCTCAGGAGTGCCAACTTGTCCCGTGCTAAAAATGTGGGGAAGGGAGACCCCAGCCATACCATCTTGGCTTATCATTTTGAGAACACTTCTTTCTTTTCTGATGAACATTGTCCCACACTATTTTGTAACTTAGCGGTAGGATTGCCAATAGTTTTTTTTCTTAGTATAGGCCCTTTTTATTTTGACAAGACGCCACTAGGACTCCCTTATTATTATTTGATGGTCGTAGCTTGCTCCCACCTTAGAGTTCGGTTTAGATTAGGCGTTCATCTCATCCATTATACAGTTTAATAAACATCCTTGAACTGTGATCACTTGTGTCTGTCTTTACTGTTGTTGTGACTGAAAAGGGACAATATATCCCAGGAAGGAATCCCTTGATCAAGGATTACAAAACCTAGGAGACTTTTGTTGAAACCAGAGACTTGGATCTTTGAATCTCAGGTGAATACAGATTTACACAGGTGTGCTTCACCTTAAGGAACATTTAAGGATAGCTAAAAAAACCTCTGGGTTGGCCTTTTATTGATCCAGTTCAGCATATACCCCTTACTCACCTTTGTTTCCAGCTGTGATGAAGTGGAGACCCTTCCTTCCAGCACCTGAAGAATCCTCAGTTTCTGGGAGAGCCAGAGCCCCTTCCACGCTCTACGGTGAAAATAAAAAAAACAAGAAAAAAAAAAAATCAAACATTAGCCTTCCAAGGAGCAAGCTAGGATCAAGGGTAAATCGGGTGTTTCCAGTGAGATTATTTTTGTTACAATGTCTTTTGGTATTTGACGACAATGTGCAAAATAGCATTTCACTGCCCAAATGTGTGAGAATGGAAAATGGTAGTGCAATGTATCAAAAGCAACGAGTGAGGGGAAATCTGGCTCAAAATATGCAGAAAGTGCAAAAGGATGAGAGAACAAACTGGGTTATTCACACATTAACAAGGGTGAATGGTAAGTAAACAATATTTAAGAAAACAATTTGAATATGGCAAGCCAATATTAAACAGACATATTTTAAGATGATTCGTACACATGCAATCAATTTAGAGAAGAGTTCTGTGAGCAGTGCATGCACAGCGTTATATTAATGTATCCCTATTTGCAGCAATGTAGTCCCTGGGGGTTCCACAAGTCAGCTAAAACTGATCTAAAAGGACTCAGGGGGGAACTGATAGCACTCTGAGCACAGCAACTCAAACAGCAGAGAGCTCAGGAAACAGAACTTGAAAACGTACTTCAGGATATAATGAGGAAAACAGCCCACGACACTAGTCTGAAACTGTGGTAGGCCTTCCAAAATTCAAGAGGACAGCTAAATCTCCTCCAGACGAAGAAGTCGGAGGGGGGATGGGATCTGTTAGCACTGAAGCAGAAATATTACATCAATGTAAATAAAGCAGACAGGCTACTAGCAAGACAACTGAAGCAAACAGCTGCCTCACAAACAATACAGGGAATAGTAGACCCACAGTGCAACACAGTCCACTCGACTCCCAAAATCATTAAACAATTCATCAATTTCTACACCGAGCTATACATATCAGACAAGCCACAAGAACTACATCAAAAACCCTATCTTGGGCAACTCACTCTCCCTAAAATCTCCCCGGAGAACAGCGTAGCCCTGGAAGCCGAGATCACAATAGAGGAAGTCGCGCAGGCAATTAAACTCCTGCCTCCAAACAAATCCCCAGGACCGCAGGGGTACCAAACCGGCTTTTAGAAAACTTAGCACCTGCGTCCGCCCAGGCTGGCGACACTAACTCCTTTAACCGGTCGTGTCACATCACCCCCCCACGAAGGAAGAGGCTAAAATCATTTTATTTCCCAAACCTGCTAAATATCAGACACAATGTGGCTCCTACAGGCCCATCGTGCTGATAAATGTAGAGGCTAAACTATACACAAAGATTCTAGCAATAGATTAGAACCCCATCTCCCACACCTGATCCACACAGACCAGTCCGCTTCATCCGACAGAGACAGACCTATGATAACATCCAGCGGGTCTGCCACATCATTCAGACGATCCAACTGAAAAAAGACCCAGCAGTCCTCCTCTCGCTGAGAAAGTGTTTGATAGGGTAGAGTGGTCCTTCCTATTTAGTACCCTGGCGAAGCTGGGATTTTGGCCAGGATTTATAAACATAGTTCGAGCAAACTATTGCGCCCCAACAGCACAGAATTAACAGCGACTTCTCACATCCCATAAAGTTAGAAAGAGGGACCAAACAAGGCTGCCCCCATCCCCTCTATTCTATGCCATACACATAGACCCCTTCCTCACTACATTACAGACCTCTCCGCTGATCCAGGGAATCCCCTTTGGAAGGCAGAACACACCGTCATGGCATACACAGACGACATGCTCCTCACCATCACAGATCCAGAGGCGTCCCTCAAAGAAGCGGTAAGGGAAATAGAGAGCTTCGGAAGAGTAGCAGGCCTAAAAGTGAACATTATGAAATCGGAAATACTGAACCTCACTATGTCAGGGGAGAAACTCTGCCAGACTCAAAACGCCTCAGAAATCCGGTGGGTGCAGGGCGGCATCAAGCTCCTGGGAGTCACGATCACACAGACACTTCATGGGCTATACGGGGCCAACTATCAACTCCTCTTGACACACCTCAAGCAACAACTACAAAAGTGGGGCCCCCTTTCCTTATCCTAGCTCAGCGGATGAATGCTCTTAAAATGGTAATCCACCCCAGGCCGCAATACGTATTCCAAGCACTCCCGATTCCAGTCCCGGAATCATTTTTCAGAGCACTGCATAAAGCAATATCCCCATACATCTGGAATAAAAAACCTCCTTGCATGGCGCTAAAAGCCCTAATGGCCAGAACTAGTAGAGGTGGGCTAGGCCTACCGGACTTCCACATGTACTACTGGGCTGCCCAGATGGGGGTGATCAAAAACTGGTTCGCTACCGAATCTGAAAAGAGATGGATACAAATGGACCAGGCGGTGGTGGGGGCCTCGCCGGGCAAGGTGCTCTGGCTACATAACACAGACCGTCCACGAAATATGCACAGATCTGAAATATGATATCGTTTATTTATATAGCGCCTATACACAATGTGTTTAAAAGTGCTTCAAGGAAGGGAACAAGGGAAAATACAATGACATCCTTACAGGCCATGAACAGTAAGGATGTGAAATTAACTATCGTACTCGGCCTGACGACATTTCAGATAGTGCAAGAGCTAAGACATAAATAAGGAAGGGAGGAGGAGAGTGGGAAGGAAATGTTAACAGACAGGTGTCTACTGTGCTAGGCCTGATGACATTTCTGGAAGAGCCGGAGAAAAACAAAAGGTGAGAGAGAGGTGCAGAAAGGAAGGGGAGGAACAAAACAAGCGACTATCGTGCTAGACTTGACGACATTTTAGATAGTGCTGGAGGGGAGGAAAAAACAATTAAGGGGAGGGGGGAGGAGACAGAAGAGGTTGCTATCATAGTAGGTCCAGGGACAATTCTGATAACAATAAGTGCATAGTGGGGAGGAGGGGAGGAGATGGGAAAAGGGAGAGGAGGAAAGAACAGAGAGTAAGCAGTCAAAAAGAGTGGAGAAGCAGCAAGAGGGCAGAGCAAATACAATTGCAGAAGTCATTAGTAACACATAATGGCGCAAACCAGGATACAAAATAAAGATGGGAACAGCATGATTCAGGGCCACCATGAGTACAAGATGCAAGGGAAGTCCAGCATGAGAGTTGAGAAAGGGTGACGCACCGTGAATCAATGAAGTCCATAAAAGTCAAATCCAGCATTGGCTACAAAAGGTGATGGTGAAACCAGAATGTATCAGGACAGACTCCTGCATAAGTAGGCTGGAGGTGGGGGAGCAGGGTACAAGAATCATACAAAACAGGCAACACCTGTGTGCGAGAAGGGGGGGGCACAAGGGAACATCACCAGGGGGGGCAAAGAGGGGATGGGGATGGCCTGTGGGGACGGAGGGAGTAAACATATGTTGGTGCATGCTTACCTGCTGTCTGAGCAGGGGTTCAGGCCCTGGGTCCTCCCCGTCCAAACAGGAATTGCCCTTTCCTTCATCTGCCCTTCACTTCAGACGACCGGGCAAGAGATGCCCTTGATCTAAGAGTTAGACCAGAAAGGAAGAGGCAGGGCTAAGAAGGTGGGTGGTGCTTGAGCCAGGTGACCTAAACCCACTTGCACCTGCTCCCCATCTGCAAAGGAAAAGTAAGTAGGGAAAAAAGAGCAGCAACAGGAAGGCACAAGGTGGGCGGGGCTTGCTAAGTGGGGAAAAAAGAGCGGCAACCAGGAAGCCACCAGGTGGCCGGGGCTTCGGCCTGGTGACCTAGACCCACTTGCACCTGCTCCCCATCTGCAAAAGAAAAGAGGCTGGAGGGCTTCTTAAGTAGGGAAAAAGAGTGACAACAAGGAAGGAACCAGGTGAGCAGGGCTTGCTAAATATCAAAATTGGTTGAGAACGTATGGGACACATTAGCCAAGCGCAGGCGGATTACCTCCTTCCCCTGCCCCTTCACACCACTATTCGGCAATCCCCAGTTTTCCCCAGGGATGGAGAAGGGGGGCTTCAGGAGATGGAAAGAGGCGGGGTGATCTAAAATCAGAGACATGTTCCAAGGAACAGACATTAAACCTTTTACCCAATGCAAAGCAGAGCTCGGCCTAGCAGAAAACGTCAGGATGCGATACCTTCAACTCCGCCGTTGGCTAATGAACCCAACCATACGCGAAGCCACAACCCGCCCCCTCACACCTTTTGAGAAATACATAATCACAGACTCGGCGGACAATCATCTTATCTCCAACATATGCAAACTGGGTCAAGCAGCGGACCCAAATGTGAACCTAAAATACTTGGCCAAATGGGGAGACACTTTGGGGGGGGGGGACCTATCCCAGAGGAAGACTGGGAACAATTATGGAAAGACCTCCCCAAACGCATCCAAACCATCCAGATAAGGGAATTCTGGTATAAGAATGATCCACTGGCACTAGAACCCATCACGACTGCAACAGATATACCCCTTGATAACCCAGGAGTGCTGGCGGGAGTGTGGTGGGAAGGGAGACTGGCTCCATATCTGGTGGGGTTGCCTGTAAACTGGGGGACTACTGGGAAACAAACAACACATGCAAACGCTATTCGGGGTACAGGAGTGCAGAGGGCATAAGGAAAGCTTATCATGCATAGGTGGACAAATTGACAGATCGTGGGAGAAACACAAGCAAAACGCATATGTGATCCTATCAAGGGCAGACTAAAAGTTGGAAAACTAAAGACCCCCGGCAGAACAGGACTGGATAGCAAATATGTGGAACTTTGGGTCCCTAGAATGGATGACGTACTCCATATAGGGGAGACGTGCCAAATTCACCACGGAATGGGAAACAGTGCTGGAATTCCTACATCACGATTTCAGAGACGCGTACTTGCCCCCACTGACTCTGCATACTGGGGACAGAGTGAAGCGCTCACAAAGGAAAGACGTGGGAGAGTGACATGTTATATTTTATTCTCGCTACTTTGTTTGGTTATGTGTTTTTTTTGTAACCGGAAAACCTAAAAAAAAAAAAAGAAATTAATAAGGTGGCCACACAGCAACGAATATACTGTTAGCGCACCGGAGGCAAGGGTGTGGGACAGAAAACCATCAGATCATTGTAACATGGTTTCCTCAAGTACTGGTATCTTAAAAAGGGTAGAAGAACCAGAGCATGAGAGACTAAAAAAGTGCTGCATTTCTTTTCAATGTCCGTGGATAGGAAAAGGAAAAGGAAAAGGTAAAGCAAACCAAGAAGTTGGGGACCCCACCTGCAGAGGAAAACCACTTGTCATTGTGTGAGCTGTATCACCTGACAGAGGACCACCCAGTGGAAGCAGATGAAAAAGGGTGCAGAGCGCTAAGAATGAAGCATAGTAGGGGGTGGAATAGGTTGGTTTATACACAACCCTGAAGAGGCCAGGGCTCAGAGCAAACATTCGGAAACGGGTATTACAATCTGGTCTGTTCACAAGTGCAGGTTACTCTTCAATAATCAAAAAGAACCGATGTGTATCTATATAAAGTCACAGAGCAGTGCCTCGACATGGGGCAAGAGGTGTGTGAATTGTACCCCTCCTCTCTCCCCCCCAACTCACCTCATACACTGGGATCGTCCTCTTGGGAGTCCTTGTTTTCAAATCCCAGACAGTGCAGATTTTATCACGCCCAGAGCTGGTGAGGAAGAACAGATAGTAATAACGTATGTCATTTTCTGCACCAACGCATCAGAACCTCAAAGCTTAGGATTCAGGAACCCCTAAATGAACTTCAATGGCAAAAGTCACCAGTGCTTCGCTAAAGGAGCTTCCAGGTATCCCAATTAACAAATGGGACATTGAAGAACAAGGTGCCAACCTCATGTACCCAAAGGCAGACAAGACATCCAAGTGGTGTGCCAAGATGCATCAATGTCATCAAGATGGCCCCCAAGCTGGACCCTCAGACACCAACAACGAAACACGATGCATCTTTAAATGAACGGATCTATGCAATTACTGTGGAAAGAAAATGCTTAAGACAAACATGTCGATTTTTTTTCTTCTTTTGTGACATTGCAATGCATTTATTTGCAAGGAGAAACCTCCTACAAACCCACCATACCCCCCCTGCATTATTTATTACCCTAGCCTCCCCCGCCCCCACATATAATTACATTGAAATGCGCTGTTAAAAATTCGGTATTTATGACTTCGGCATTTTGTGCCACACAGTAATGGGGCGAGACCCAACTGAAGCACAAAAGATTCCAACTGCCCGGGCTGCAGCATGCTGCAAGTGAAGGGACCAGGAATCACAGGTTAGATTAGTGCAGAGTGCATGGATTGATAGCACGTTGAAAACGCATGAATCCAAGCCAGCTAAGTAGAAATACTGAAGCTTGTTTCAATCCTGTAAGCAAGTCTCACTCATCAAAGTGAATGAAAGATGGGCCTAATGTGATGCTGCCATATCACCAAAACCTCAATGTTTTGTGGATCCTTTTGGAAAGCACACAGTGAGACGTTCTAGAGACAAAAAAAGGCGCAAGAGGCTCTCGCCGCTTCTGCTGCACCTGCTTCGTGTGTACAAGGGATCTGCTGCTATGAACTTTGCCAAGTGTGTGTGTGTGTATACAGTTCACAATGCAGTTTTCCCGTGCTGCACCTCATCTAGATGTAAAAGATTGGCTTGCAGAAGGAAAGCCATGCTGTACCAGTTAATTTGTGTACGTTCAATACACCCTGCTGCTATGCTTACTCTAACTACTCATGAGGTCAAAGACATTGTTTCACATCATCGATCCCAGCACCAAAAGCTAGTGGAAAGGGTTTCCTTGTAGTCCACTCAGCCCTTTACCCTGTAACAATGACACATTGGTAGTGTGCTCACCTGATGAGCGTTGCGCCGTCTGCGGAGAAGGACAGGGACGTGACTGCACTGTAGTGGCTCTCGAGGACAGCGATGCATTTGCTAGATTTCAAATTCCAAATTCGGACTTTGTAGTCCATAGAAGAGGAGAATAGCTCCAGCCGGGAGATATCCGGGTGGAACTCGACAAGGCTGAAGAAACAAAAGTCAATGCAGAGAATGCACAAGAAACTAATCAGTGTACGGTTGGAGTCTACCTACTGAAGACCATCTTACCAAGGTACACCCAGAAAAAGGAAGACCACAATATCCAGCCATGGAAAGCAGAAGTCATAATGGCAGCAGATGCCAAGTACACTGAAATTATGGTGAGCAATGCAGATGGCAATCACCACATCTGCTCGCCGAAAGACATATTAAAATGCCTCTAAAAAGACCACATCCCCATAGGCCCTGAATCAGATCAGACCAAACTATCTTGATAGTGCCATTACTAATCCAGGAAAACAGCTCATACGTGATACAGAAACCTCAACTGCCAAGTATCCCAGTTCCATGGGCAACACCTCATGCCAGTCCTGGTTCCCCATTTCATACTGGGACTTGTAGGCCCATACTTACAGTGAGGAAAACAAAACCAGCATGCAAAGAAAAACAAGCAGAACTAGCTTGACGTATTGCGTAGGGAAATTGGCAGCTATGAAACTTATTAGCATAAGCGGTTGGGGGGAGCGCAGAGGAGGGGTTACAATGACAATTATTTGTCCCGTCCCTACCCTGATCATCGCCCCCTTTCTCAACTCCTTTGCCCTGCCATTTCTTGAAGAGGCACAGTCATCGTCCTACCAATTAAGTAAACACGTTTTTTAGATTGAACACTTTCTCTTTCTTACTGGACAACGCCGGACGATCCCTTCAGATTATGGGTGCAGTACTGTTTGATAACATCCCAGATCTTAATTGTGCTGTCACAGCCACCTACGAGTTGGAAACAAAACAAAAAATGTACCACAATAATGATTAGCAACTAGAGTGAGGGCGGCACTGTGGTGAAAGCAGTTGGTGTTATTCTTAAGTAATCCATTACATAGTAAAGTCGAATGTGCTTCCTAAATCGTAGCCACAGTTCATAATGGCGTGCACATCATATCTTCCCATGCACAGGTGTTATCTGCTTTTGTCACTTGGGGGCATTACCTGGTGATCTTCCATTTCTGAAATGTACACAACTTGTAGAATCTAAGGAAGTGCAATTGTAAGTGTGGGCTATGTGTCATATAGTGTGAACTTAAGCGTGAAGCAACAACGCGCTATGGAACACAAGGGTACAGGAATAGGATTCAATAATATGGATACATTTAGAAGGGTATTACGGGCACTTGGCAGCAGAGGCATTGCTAGGGGGGGCTATAGCCCCTGGTCTTTTGGTTGTAGCCCCGGATAGAATCTCAGGCGCTACAACCAAAAGATTGGCTAGCCCCCGTTCCCGAGAGTTCCGACATCATCATAGCCCCGGGTCCTTTCCAGACCTAGCAACACCCCTGCTTGGCAGGTAACGGAAGGAGGTGGTACATAAGATTACAAGCAGGGGATACCATTCAGTCTCGTTTCATGTGTTGGTGGTTCTGCAGCTTTGATCCCGTTCAAGGTATATTCCAATGAGATTCAACGGATGCAGCCTTCCTTGTGTTATTTCTGCAAGGCGTCCCATGAAGCACTTGAAGGAGCTGTGATATTCCGTGCGAGACAAAAGTTGTTTTACCACATACATCCAGGAAGGCCCCAGTCCCGGAATTCTATAGGTAAATGGAGCAAAGCATGCATTGGAGGCCAACAGTGTGGCGTGTTAAGACTTTGTGGAGCCACATGTTATTGTTTGAGAAAGATCTGTCTGGCACCTTTCCAAAACATGATCAAGATTGGGTAGAGCCCTTTATATTGACCGCTGGACAACTTTATTCAGCAAAAAAAAAAAAAAAAACATAAAAACAATCACCTACATATCTTCATATACAAATTCATTAAATCACAGTTATCAAAATGAATAAGATTGTAACTAATAAAAGCCATAATCCAAGAGAATTCAAAAATCGGTTACAGGACAAAGAGTTTCACCATCCAGTCCCATTGTATTGTCAATATTCAATATTTAGCCCTATGCAGCCATGCTCTGTGTACCTATTTAGCAATATAGTAAACCAAATTCAGGTATATGGAGTTCTGTGAGGGTTGGACGCAGGCTTGCCCCCCCCCCCTCAAGCCTTTGATTTATAGCCTTATTCCCAGGTACCTGCAGGTCAAGAAGTGGATTTGCCCCAGGCTTGCAGCATACAGGGTTATTCAGGTGCAATACACTACTAGGTCCGATCTTGCTCCTCCAATCTCAATCTGCTCGGTCAATTTGACAACCACGTTTTTTAACTGAGTTACCTCTGCCATTATGTTTGAGGGGCAGCCAGCATATCACGCTGGCAATTACATTAGCCAACATCTGTCAGATCATCTGTCTATACATCCTCCCCAAACCCCCCTCACCCTTGCAGGTTTACCCCTTTTTACCTTTATGCAGGGATATCTTAAATTGGTGTTAGGGGCCCTCTTTCCCCTATGCTTTTTGACAACTTTTGTCCATGGGGTAAGGTTAGTCTCAAGATCCACTTCCCTGCTCAGTCCATCAAAACGATTAATGACGAGTATTGTGGGACCCATCTGCACACCGTTGGGGACTGCGCCAATTTTCCTCGGGAGCCCCGCTCGATCCCTGTACCTCATCCCCCGTATATGTGCAGCACAGCCCATTTGCAGGCATCTCACCCAAGCAGGGGGATACCACCTTAGCTGTCCCTCCAGCTTCGTCCGCCCTGACCCTCATAGGGTCTCCAGACCCCCAGCAGGTGCTATATTTGGCAGTTCTTTTACCACTGGTGTCAATATATTAGCAGGTTAAAACCAAAAAAGTGATGGGTGTAAGGTTTCAAATAAATCTGAACCACTGGCATTGCTCTGGGCAACCTTCCACACCACCGTTTTTTAGCCCGTCTGCGCCATTGCAAAAGGGGTTCAGCCATATGCAAATCAGTCAGGTACTGCCACCAATGGGAGCAGCCCTGCCCGGCCCGATCCGCTGGGCCAGGTCCCACAGAAACACAAGCAACCCCAGTTTCGGCCTTGTATTAGCAGGTTTATGCTGAGGGCCCAGGGGCTACGATATTCAATAGGACCACTCCCTGCCTTACGCTTCAACTTTTGAGCTGGGATTTTATATGTTCTACATGCTATTTGGGCGGGGGTTTGCCACTTTAAATGCCTCCAATGGGTTCATACTTTTCTCTATCCTCTTTAGGCTTGGGCCACAAGGTGGCACCCTTGTGGCACCTGCAGCACCAGAATCGGGGACATAGGGATCGACCTGTATAGTTACCAACTGGATCTTGTTAAGACTAACACTGCAATTTGTTAGTTTAGGATGTTTCGCACAGGGACTGGCAAACTCAGGGCTGGCACTATTACATGAGTTTAGCCTGTCATTTACAGTTGCAGTATCGGGAACCACAACCTCCCCCAGAAATTCTTGAATTTCAGAGATGAGAATATTCACCTCGTCTATTGGTTTGAACAGTTTAAACAGCTTCCTCTGTCCTACTCCTGCTCCTGGGGATAGCGGTTTGCCCGCTTTCCTTTTCCCCATTACAAGACTGCATAGCCAAAATAGCCAAAGACTTAACGAGCTCTACTAATAGTAAACCCTGTAGTAAGTACAACAAGGTAAGAATTAAGAATAAGAACACTTCCGTGGGTAACGTTTCCCTGCTCAACCCAGCGCCAGGTCCCTTATTCCAGGAGATACAATTTGTATACAGGCTTTACTTGACCCACCAAAGTCCCACCACATAAGCTCCACAATATCCTATTACCGGAATTAGGGAATTGTCAAATGCAGGATAAAAAATAAAGCTAAGAGTTCACAGTATGCACAATATGCACTCAGTTTCAGAGTCAACAGCCAGGGTCGGATGCAGGGTAGCACAGTACAAGATTGTTCCAGTGCAAAAGATCAAATGCACGTTCAAGTCCAAAGAGTAGGGTAATATAAGATAAGGTAAGGTAGACTATAGTTTGAGATAATTAATGCAAAGTGCAGAGAATGACGTTATTGCAATAAAATGACTGACATACGAATAAGATAAATATAACTGCTATTAAAATGTCAAATGAAAACTTAAAAACCAACGAGACACAAAAATAAAAATTACAAATAAATGGATGTCCGAGTAAAAGCACAAGTCCAACAGCAACTAAAAAGTTCTTAAAAAGTAAGAAGAAGCTCTTAAAAGCTCAGCTTTTATACACCGACAGAGCATCAAATCATTAACAAGAAGAACTCATTTTAAGGAATCTGGGAAACTAATGACATTTGATTTTCGTTCCCTAAAACGTCTAGCTGCAATAACCCTACAGCACAGAGACCCGCATTGCAAAAATAATTTGGCCATTCAGATATCTAGGTTTTGGGGTCAATGGAGCAACAGTCCACGGGGGAGGAGTTCAAGGACTTCCATATGAGAACAGTACCGGAAATTCACATTGTTGATTGTTTTGCCTGGGTGAACATTACTACTGGGGCACAAGTGCAAGGAAGTCACTTCTTGAATTTGGATTAAATGGTTTAATTAAACCACACACCACTTTGTTGCATTGACGCTCTTTCTCCTGTGCCACGAGACTGAACGTGAAACCGATCTGTATGATCGCATTTTTAACGGAAGGACCACAATAACGTTGGCAGGAAGCCATTTGCAGCCATCCCTGGAATTTAAAAGGTTTTCAACACGATGTGCTGGATCAGTCGAAAAGTGAGAACTAGGGCTGTGTGATGTTCTTGAGACTTGTCAGGAATACCATACAGAGCCCATTTATTGGTGATGGTGGATTCTCTGGACGGAGGAAAGGTGAGCGAAGTGCTGTAGCGCACTCCTGACGGGAGCAACCAGACTGGGCCCACCGATCTGGTGTGGCTCGCTCTGGTCCCAAGGTGTGGGCTGGAGCACGCAAGTTCCAGCAACACTTTGCCATCAGATTAGAGGTTGCAAGAGCTGGACCTTCATCTTCATGCTTAGGGACAAGCAGTGAACAAAAAAAGGTATTGTGTGGATACCCCCATTCTTATTCTGTTCTTTAGGGCTGGGTAACAAATTCCTCAGCATGCTCTTTACATCTATCCAGTGCATGGCAGCCTCCCTACTGCCACTATCTCACTCAGTCCCTAATGCTATATGCAGCAAACCCTCTGTACGCTGCTCTAATTCACACCATTGCCATGCCATGCCATGACTAAGCCCTCGAGACCTCAAGAGTAAAGTTCTTGCTCCACCAAATGAAAAGCTAGCCCACTGGAACAAAGGACTACCACAGCCGTGCATGTGTAAAATTGCCCTAAAATGATTTCCTAAAAGATACTTTACAATACTACCACTGCCATCCAAATGCTTCAACATTGCCAACGCAATGACCAACTTAAAAACATTCTAGCCTACAGAACCTCTACAAGTAAACAGCGTAACAGAATATGTGAAATTCTAGACCCCGGTAATCTGACCCATTATTACATGGTCCTTTCATATATTGTTTAAGTACCCGCGAGGGTCAACCAGAATGTAACAAACATTATGATTGGCCCTCGCCAGGGCTTTACCCGCCTGGGAATCCCTTGGCTGGGATTCCTTGCCATTGTTCCCGGCGGGTGGCGTGGCAGCCCCTCAGCCAATAAGGAGGCTCGAAACGGCGCCATCCCCACTCTGAGCCTCCACAAGGCTGGAGGCTGCCATCCTGCCCCGCCAGAGATTCAGGTAAGTTTTTTTTTCTCCCCCCACCCCTCCAAAACAATGCCAGCCCTCCCAACTCCACTTACTCCACTTACCTTCTTATTTCTCCTTTTTCAGGAGAAAACGCGCTGGGAACAGTTTTGTTCTCAGCGCGTCCGCTCCTGATGGCCGCCATGGAAAGGGAAAACGGACTCAGTTTTCCCTTCTCAAGCGGCCATTTTCTTTGAAATGTATTTATTATTATAAATGTTTTCTGTCGCGAAGCGCGGCAGTGTTTCGTAACAGAAAAAATGCTATTAGTACCCAGGTCTTGCGGACCTATAACTATGGGACCCGGGGTATTACCTCACTCGGTAATGCCCCCGCGGCGAGGGGCTTACTGCTTAAGTAGACGTCTTGCCACTGCCACCATTGTTTAAATGCAGTCACAATTGACCGTTCTTTTGCATCACATGTACATTCTTTGTACAAAACCTGTTGTAGAAGTGCATGAAAATGTACATAAAACAATTCCAGATGCTATAGAAAAATGAGTAAATTTGGGGATTAACTGCAAAATGTACAGCATTTACAGGAGAAACTTACACTTCAAGGTTTGGAGACAGGTGAAGAGAGGTCAAACAATACCTGTTGCTAATAATGTGGAAGTGGGGTCAAAGGTCATACTGGCCACCGGCGCAGTGTGGATTGCCTTCCAGGAACGGGCGCAAGTGCCCTCTCTCCAATCCCACTGCTTCAAGAGCAGCGCTCGGCTGGCAGTCACAAGGATCTGTAACAACAAAAGGCTCCATTACACACAAGGATGGGATTCACTAAGTTTCAACTGAATAGTGGCAGGGTCAGAATACAAATCTCTTTGCATTCCCTTTTCAAGATTCTGGCAAGCTTCGGTAAAGCATTTTCCACAATGCACAGTTTCCAATTGGAGCTCTTCTACAGCCACCCCCAATTATTCTCCTGAATACAGGACTTTGTACCAAAAGCGCATTGAACAGAAGAAATGGGACATTTCCCACTAGTGATATTTGTGACAGAGAATCCACAATGCTCATATGATTCTGTTAAACAATGTTATGACATGCATTACTTACCGTAAAAACATTTCTGATGATTGTATCTGCTTAGATTCACATGCTGTGCATATAGTCCGACATCCAGTGGTTTCCTCAGAGTATTGCATCTTGTCTTTCAAGAATCGAAAGGGGACGTCGACATGGGCGTGACTGTAACACGATCCCTAACGTGACATGTAGTGTACCCAAAATCCCTCACGCGTCGAGGTCCCGCCAATTTATTTTTTCTGCCAAGAGGGAGACCTAGGACTATTTTGAGTGAGTTAAGAAAAGAGAGAAAAGTAGGACGACGTCCATGTTCCATCCATCCAAGCGAGGAGGAAGGGTGAGCGCATGTGAATCTAAGCAGATACAATCATCAGAAATGCTTTTACAGTAAGTAATATATGTCTTCTGATGCTTGTTAATCTGCTTAGAATCACATGCTGTGCATAGACTAGCGAGCAGTACCTGGAGTTGGAGGCGGGTTGTGAGAAGGAACAGTAGTGAAAAGATGTCTTAGTACTGCTTGTCCCACCTGTGACTCAGACGTAGAATGAGTGTGTAGGCAATAGTGTTTTGTAAAGGTGTGTACAGACTTCCAGGTTGCCGCCTTGCAAATGGCCTCTAGAGGAACATTTGCAATGAATGCTATGGAAGCCCCTGTGCCTCGAGTAGAGTGTGCTCTAGGCTTAAAGGGCAGTTCTCTCTTAGCAAGAGTGTAACAGAGTATGATGTATTTGGCAATCCACCTTGAGATAGTAGATTTGGAGACAGGGTCTCCTTCTCTACCTGCTGCCACGGAAACATAAAACTGATTTGTCTTTCTTAGTGGTCGGGTTCTTTCCACGTAAAACATGACTGCTCTGCGTACATCCAGGCTTCTTTTTCCCATGCTTGAGGGGTTCTGGAAGAATGTTGGTAGTTCTATGGACTGGTTCACATGGAAATTTTAAATGAATTTAGGCGCAAACCTAGGGTGAGTGCAAGAACCACCTTATCTCTGAACTGTAACAAAGGGGTCTAGAACTGAGAGAGCCTGTAGTTCACCGACTCTTCTTATGGAAGTAATGGCTATTAAGAAGGCAGTCTTGTAGGGGAGATCCTTGAGACTTGCTTTATGCATCGGCTCGAACGGAGACCCCATAAGTCTTGTCAACACCACATTTTGGTCCCATCCGGGAGCAGGGTTAGAAATAGGAGGGGGAATTCTCTTTACTCCCTCCATGAAAGCCATAATAACTGGTATCTTCCACCACGACACCTTTTGTTGCGACGTAGTGTATGCGGAAAGAGCAGCCAAGTGAACTTTTAGAGAGTTAAAAACCAGGCTAGAGTCTAGTAAATGAGTTAGGTACAAGACGATATGGGTAGGAGAGCATTCAATGGGGTTGATGCTCTTAGATTTGCACCAAAGGACGAAACGCGTCCACTTACTGGAATAGCAATATTGTGTATTAGGTTTCCTTGCCTCCCTGAGTATGTCCATACATCTCTGAGGGAGTTGCAGGTGTCCGAACTCTATGACCTCAGGAGCCAGGCCGTTAAATTCAGTGCCTGCGGGCATGGGTGGAGTGTCTCCCCTTTGTCCTGGGACAACATATTGTACAGGCAAAGGCAGTTTCATTGGAGGAGATAGCAACCACTCCATCAGATGAGCAAACCAGGGTTGGCGGGCCCTCATGGGGGCCACCAATATCATGGCGACTGGTTCCTGGTGGTTCCCCTGGAACATGTTGTGACAACAGGAACATGTGTCTGAGAGCCCACTTCCAGATGTTCTCGGACAGTTTGGACAGCCCTGGAGAGTGAGTGCCCCCTTGTTTGTTGAGATAGTACATGGCTGTGGTGCTGTCTGCGAGGATCAGGACTGTCTTCCCTTGCAGTTGTGTCTGAAAGGCTTTCAGTGCTTTGAATACTGCTAACAGTTCCAAGAGGTTTATGTGGTTGGATGTTATATTTGACGACCAGACTCTGTGCGCTCTCTGCTGAAGCAGGTGAGCTCCCCACCCCGGGGGAGATGCGTCTGTAGTTAGAGTGGCTTCCACTGCGGGGATGGTGAAGGACTGTCCCTTCAAGAGGTTCTCCCTCGACCACCACTGCAGCGAGAGAACGAGGGCTGGCGAGACACCCACTAGATCGTCCCATTGTCCGCTAGCCTGACACCACTGGCTGTTGAGCCACTCTTGCATTGGGCGCATGCGCAAGCGAGGAACCAAATAAATGCATGACGCCATCATTCCTAACAGTCGCATAGCCTTGCATACCGTCACCCCTCAACTGGCTACATACTGTGGGATTTGAAACCACATGTTTTGGACCCTCTCATTGGAGGGGAAGACGAGGCTGTCCTTTGTTCGTATTAGAGCACCTAGGAATTGCTTGATTTGAATGAGGTCCAAGTTGGATTTCTTCTTGTTGATGGAGAAACCCAGGCTCAATAAGAGGTCCATCGTCTTTTGGGTATTTGAGAGGCATGTGTCGTATGTATGAATCCCCTGTTATGAGCCAGTCGTCGAGGTAAGGATAAAATGGCATGGATAGCCAGCGCAGGTGTGCTTCTGCCAGTGCCAGTACCTTTGTAAATACCCTTGGTGCTGAGGCAATGCCGAAGGGTAGTATCTTGAACTGATAGTGTTTGTCCTGTATCATGAATCTTTTGTCCTGTATCATGAATATGAGGCATTTTCTGTGCGCGAGCAACATTGAAATATGAAAGTATGCATCTTTCATGTCCAATGTTGCCATAAAGTCCCCCTGAGTGAGCAGGGTAATTACTTCCTGCAGAGTGACCATACAAAACTTTTGCGGTTTGACAAATTTGTTTGCTGACCGCAAATCTAGTACAGGGTGCATGGTTAGATTCTTTTTGGGTACAAGGAAGTACACTGAATAAATACCCTTGTTTACCTGTAGAAGGGGTACGACTTCTATGGCGCCCTTTTCCTGCAGGATCTCGACTTCTTGTAACAGGATGCGCAGATATTCCGGCATCAGGCGTCTTGATCGTGGACGTCTGAATTGGGGGTCCGGCAGAATTCTATGCAGTACCTGTGGGCGGCGGTCTTGAGTACCCACAGGTCTGTTGTTATCCCCTCCCATGCTTGAAGAAATGATGTTAGCCGGCAGGGGACCCAGATTTGTTGGTCATTTCTGACTCGAGGCCAGGGAGTCTCAAAGGGTGGAATTCCGGCCCCTTCCCTTTACACGTTGTTGACCTCTTCGGGGATACGGGGTGACGTAGCTGGTTTATTGGGGAGAGGACCAATTATTTCCCAAGCCATATTGGTTGTGAGGGAATCGTTGGCCACGAAAGGAATGTCTAGACTCGCTCCCTCTCCTTGGGGAAGGCCTCTGGGTTATTTGATCCAGGGTCTTGAGGGTGTCGTGCTCTTTCTTAAAAGTTTTGAGCGCTGCGTCTCGTCAACTGCCTTCCCAAATAAACTTGCTTCCTCCACCGGCATATTTATCAGCGAAGCTTGGGTTTCCGGTTTGAAACCGGAGTTTCGTAACCATGCATGCCTCTTTAGGAGGGTACCCTGAGCCAAGGACCTGCTACCTGTCTACTGCATCCAAAGTATTTTTGAGGATACTTTGATTAACCTTTTTGCCTTCGACTACAATGGAGAGTAGGCGAGCCCGCAGCGGTTCAGGGACTTCTTGAAGGCCCTCCTGTAGCATGGTCCATTGTGCGTCTGCATAGCTAGCCAACACAGTTGTGTTGTTAGCGGTGCAAGAGGAAAAAGCCGCAGCAGCTATGACCCTTTTCCCTAGAGCGTATAACCTCTTGCCCTCCTTGTCAGGGGGTGCCTCCCCAGTTGATAGGGGTACCCCTGCTCTCTTCCTGGTTATAGTTTCCATGCGTGAGGGATTTTGGATACACTGCACGTCACGTTAGGGATAGTGTTACAGGCATTCCCATGTTGACGTCCCCTTTCAATTCTCAGAAGCACTGCACCAGCAACCAGCGTTGCCTCTCCATGATAACCAGAAAGAACCCTAAGAGGTGCTCCTTGCCCCTGATTGGTGACAACAGGATCACAGTTCCTACTTGAAGGCCAGGTTTCCCTGAAGTTCATGCATTGCGGGACCCGTAAGAGGGTGCTCCTCGGGTCTCAAGACACTCTGTGCTGAACTAGAGAATCTTCATCCCTGGACATCCAGCATGTCCCGTGAAATCATATCCCTGACTGGGAAGCTCCAGTGGCCTGTGCTGCCTTTGTTCCTGCAACTTCACAGTCAAACTCGCCTTCTCAGTCCCCCTTCTGTGGCTGTATCCTCTCTTGTGCAACTTCTCAAACTTTAATATTTGTACCTTGCAGTCTCTGAGCTGGTCCCATTCTCAGAAGCTGAGCCCACTGTGTCCAAGGACAATATGGGAACGATGCATCAATGTTAACTGCTGATCACAGCCAATTCACCTGTTCACTCTCTGGCCCTGAACCCGGACCTTGGAAGCTCTGGATCAAGAATAATAGCGCTTCCAAAGAGTCTTGGGGCCGCTCCTGCACCATGTCTTGTTGCTGGAGCTCTCGGTGGCTGAACAATAAGCACAACAAAAACACATTAGGAAACCACCACTAGCATACTGAAGAACTGCTTTTTCGTCCCAGGGTATTGCTCACCTTACTCTCTGGTACTGCTGATGAGGCTTTTCTTTGTCAATTTTTTCTTCATCCCCCAAGGGACTCTTGACGCTTTCCTCAACAAGAACTAAGGGAATCGCTGTTATGCAGCAATCAGATGAAGACGTGAGCCCTCGGTGCCTGTCCCCGAAACATCCTTTGTAAGCAGACGAAATTGACCGTTCCAGGTACGGATACTTGGGGACAGGTACGGATACTTGGGGACGACCCCTAAAAGATGAAGTGCATTTGGAACTGGGCACTATCATAGTGGGGTGGGCGATCAGTGGGGGACCCCCATACTGAAAGATACTACGGACCTGGACTGAGTGGAGAGTGCACCCATGCTGATGCGTGTGGAGAGCCTGAGAACAGGCAGAGTGGATGCCAGGAGCTGAAAGAAGCAGAACCGGACAGGAAGGGAGGTGGCGAGCTGTTGGAAGAGCGGGCGGCAGAGAAGCGGATGAGACGCATCCTGAGATCCATGGAGTGCATTATTCTGTACCCTCACTTGGCGCGACCTGGTCCTCTGCAGTCTGTGTCGCTCCCAGGGTGATCCGCCTGTGTTGCTTGACCCGAATACATCACACACCCATAATACAGCCTGGGTCTCGGGGCAGAGGATGTACTTAGTTTCCTCAGTGAGGATCAGACTGGACAACCGAGGAGGGCAACCATCTTTGAGCTGCGGGGAATACGCAGCTTGAGCCTTTGGACATGCTCCTACATACACTGTCCTACTGGGGGACACTCCAGACACCCAACTCCTCCCAAAGGACTGCCCCAGATAGGTCTGGGGGCGTGCCCAATCCCCCACATGGACTCGGACAGGGACTGCAGTCACTGCTGGAAAGGTGTAGATGGTAGAGTGCAAGTGGTTAAAACGGGCAACCTGCTCACTAGTCACTTTTGACTCTCGTTAGGGAGAATTCTCTGAAATGTGCCAATTCCCTTCTACCTTAGAGACCCCCAGCTCTTTTTGCTGGACTTTAGGACTTTTAATTTCTAACCTGAAGAGACCTTTTTCCCACGCTCTCATGTATTTTTCTGTGATTTGGACTCTGTTTCTCTTTGGACAAACTGCATAGGCACCATCTTTACATTGTGACACACAACACCTTCAGTGCAGTGGCACAGGGAAGTCTCTTCGACTTCCCAGAGGTTTAAATACCTTTCCTTGGTGAAACTACTGTTTCAAAGAGCAGTGAAGTGAAATTGAATTTACTTACATTTTTTAACTTTCTAGACCCAGCACATACTATCTTACCATAGGGAGCTGGAGGGGTTACTTAGTATCCCCTTTGTCTAATTTCTCATCTAACATTTTTATGTTACCCTATCTACAATTAATGGCTGGTGGCAGTGGTTTACTTTTCCTACCATTGTGTGTTTTTACCGCAGGCTGCAATTGCAGCTGCAGTAAGACACCAATGGGTGCCCATTTTGTCAAAATGGCCCGGGGTCTTTTTTTTGCCATTTCTTGTTGGAAAGGTCTTTCTTGAGATTTACTGTGCGTGCCAAACCAGGTTTGGTCCCTTAGTTCGTTTTGTCTTTGGCGGGATTCACTGGTGAACCTCGCCTCTGGCTCCAATGTGTCTGGCAGGGGCAGGAAGTGAGGGAGGTGCCCGAAACTCCCTGTGTTTAATCCCCTTGGTTACAGGAATGAAACCAAAAGGTGATTGGCCGGCCCTGCTGTGTGAGTGACAGCTAGACTGCAAATGAATGGGAGAAACCTGCATAAAAGGCAGGCTTTTTTGCTTGGAAGGCCGAGTCGACCACTGGACGAAGGAATCTGAAGAACTTGGAAGAGACGCTTGCTGAAACTCGTGGACCGTTGGTTTGCCCGGTGAAGCCTTGCTGCATTGCAGAAGCTCCGAATTCGCCTCGACTAGAGAAGCCCTACAACTGACAACTTCTCCCCTTCTCCCCCTGGGTTGGTGGGACCAATCAACCCCAAAGTGAACTTGTCTGGACATCCTCTCGGAGCTGGCTGTACTTGCATTGCTCCTGCATGAACCGATTGTCATGGAGAGGAACACCAGATAGAGTGCATCGCTTTTAAGTCAGACCTGAGCTCCAGGAAGATCCTCCAGACTCCCATGAAGCAGGGCTGACCAAGCTTGAGCCACCTCAACAGAGTCCTGGACCCCAGATGCAAGGAAAGTCCATTATGGTATCCGAGAACCGCAGTGGTTATTTTAGGGAGAGCTGCGAGGAGCTGAAACCGCAAAGTGCCACTGATCAGAAGTTTGCATGTTGCGGCTGCCCACTTTCCATTCGTAGTGCAGGAGTCCCCAGACGTCCTCCCTCCTGTCCCCACGACTCAGGCCCAGGAAAACAGGATCTGCAGACCTACACAGGAACAGAAGCCAGCTGGAAGCAGTTTTTCTTCTAACCAAAAGGTACCATAAAATTAAGAGGACTACCTCTTGTCGTGTAGTCTTGCTAGTTCTCAGTTTAGACTTGTCTTGGTTGCTTTGCAGTTTCTTGCAGCGTTGCCCCTCACAAGCCCCCCAGCGTGTGGCCCTACAGTGATTTCAATGTATACAAAAACTTCTCAAACTTTGTGCCAGACGTTTTACCTACCTGCAAGAAGTGCTTCAGCTCACCTAGACTTTTGCTCAACTAACATTGGCTGTCCTGGCCCACTGAAAGACTCTTCTTACCTCTGACTTTGTCCTTTGCCTTTCCCTCAGGTTACTTTGGATTGGATGTTTCAAAAGGTACTTACCTGCTTAGGAATATTTGTTAACCCTTGTTTTGTTTCCTCAACTTATTCTTTTGACACTAACCTCAGTATTGCTCTAAATGTACCAGTGATGTATTAATGTCCACATATTTAAGTCACCTCAGGGTGTAGGAAGAATCTGTGTGCCATCCCAAATGGGTATTTGCTGATTTAGAGAAACTAAGAGTGTGTATTTTGAACTATATTTTTATGTTACATATATATTGCTCCCTTCTAAAGAAGGCGTATTCAACTGTTTAATACATAAATAATCAAGAAACAGTGAGTGTTAGTGTTTATTTGGATACTTGTCACTGTGAATCTCTGTGTGAAAGCCCTACATTGGGTTAACTGTTGCCAAGAGGACAAGGCTGGTGCAGTCACCCACAGGGTACTGCACACAATATTGCCTAATAACTCTTCACCTGCTATTACACACAGGGTACACTATAGACACTATAGACTGTCCTCCCCATACTCATCTACATCCTGTCTTTCAAATTGACCAGGGATAAGATCAAGAAGGCACTCAAAATAAAATGGACCAATACACTATGAATAACCCCATCATCTTAAAAACCTGTGCAACCATCAGGGACATACACAACAACCATCCTCCACCAACTAATCTCTTGCTCGCAGATGCAATGGGTGCCATCCCTGGATCTAGGATCTCCATAGAGGGGAAGATAAAACGGGCTCAGTTCAGAACATAATCTGCACAAAAAGGCTTTCAGGATCGGAGAAGCACATCTCAGACTCAAAGGATACCCTCCAGACGGTGGAGTGCTGACTTTCAGATGTGAGGCAGCAATGAAGGTATTGCAGGGCCGGGTTGAGGAGAGTGAGGGACTCTCCCGAAAAAATAAAATTTGTATTCTGAAGCTGACCGAAATTACAGACGGGTCTAGCATGGACCTATTGCTGTAAACATGGCTTGCTGAACTCATGAAACCCAGGGGACTTTCAAATTTCCTTTCCGTTGAAAGAGCACATCCACCTACACCAGGAGACTCCCCTTGGATGATCGTTGCCAAATTGTATAACTACCGTGACCGCGATGCACTGCTACAAATGGCAGGTTCTGGTTCTAATGGGCAGATAAACAATGGTACAAAGATCGCCGATTATACCAGAGAGGTCAGAAAGCCTGCCAATCATTCGACTCAGTGACGAAAAAACTTCAGTCACTGGAAATAAAATACACACTCTTCTTTCCAGCACAAAAGATTTACCTAAATAGTAAAACTCACTTTTTAACTGACCTTCGAGAGGCATGGATGTGGCCTGAATTACATATCGAAAGGGATAATGGTCTGCAAGATTGTGATAACATTCCGCCAATTAGGGATTACGCACCTTCTCCACGACGGCCACAGGACGCCGATATAAGCCCCTGAGAAGATGAGACGCAGGCATCCTGGAATGAAGGATGAGGACCATATTTCGGAAGCAGGTCAGTGGAACCGACAAACAAAAGACAGGTCACTATATCAGAGTATGTTGGCACCAAGGCTGCGCTCGAAGGGCTTTGATGGCTGGACTGGACACCACCCCACCTGTCTTTCCTTCACAGTTTTATGTTTTAGTTATATTATTGTTTGTTAAAGCGCATCAAGCAACTGGTTGCATGTTAGGGCGATGGATATTTCTGTTTGGGATGAAGTACGAAGAAGGGGGGGTTTGGGGATGTTTCGTTAGTTATGAGTTCAGATTGGCACATCACACTACCCATCTCTCTCGCGTTTGCAATAAGTCTGGCCCATTTTGGATACTTGCGTACAAATGTACTCTACAAACTGGCCACTTAAACACTCAGATAGGGGTTGATAAAAAAAGAAATGGAACACTTAACATGGTATGTAAATGGCCTGTGTAACTGCATTAAAAAGGGGGCTTGTCTTGCAATACATCAATAGATATACAGCAGATCTAGCCTTTCGTCAAGAGACACATTTAGCAGGCTCGGAATGCAACTTCTTTAAGAGAACACACTACAAGACCTCCATACATGTGTGATGCTGGAAAGGCTTTTGGAGGGACAGGGCCTCTTCGTCCTTTATCTACCACATCTCTGATGGTGTTTTCTGTGTGTTTTTCGGCACACAAGTCCAGTTTGGACCCCTGGCAGGGCAGCTCTTCATCTGTACCCATTTGTGAACAGTACCATGGGACATCCTTATAGCACCCATGGGTAGGGGTACAGCCTTGTAGCTATAGTGCATGTTTTGGGCACCTGTGTGTTTCCCACAGAGCAGGGTATGGGCTGGTGGAAGCTACATGCTGATTTGACAGTGGCTCTGTGTATCCTTCCTTTTTGGGACACCCATGTCCTAGCATAGGAATTAATGGATTCCTACACAAAGGCGAGATGACCACCGTGTCCTCTTGGTTTCCTTTGCCTTTCCCCTTGTTTCTCACAGTCCCGAACATCCCCGGCTCTGTTCCCTTCCCCCTGAATGACTGTTGGGTGGAAGGAACATATATGGCTCTTCCAATGTGCTGCTTGATGTGGGTACACCCTTGGCGTGTAGCCTGAATGAATGAGAAGTCAATATGCATTCTGTGTTGTGGGTGTCAAGTTTTGGTTGTTGTTGTGGGACACAATGCCTGGGCCAGCCCTGACGGAATGCAGTGTAGTGCTCTAAAAGGCTGGGAAGTTGCCCCCAATCCACATTCTGTGTTGTGTGTGTCTGGTTTCGGGTGAATGGCCTGAATGCATGTGAGCCCAATTTGTGATTGGCTGGCTGAGCCTGGTTCAGCCCGAGTTGATGGGGAGTGTTTTGTGTAACAGGGGACCGCCTCACACTCAAATCGTCAAAAGCAGAAACAAGTAACCTGAAGCAAGAACTTGAAGTCATCTTAACCTTGTATCCTGGAAGTCTACAGCTGCAACTCTTTAAGAAATTCAAAGCCTGTTTTGCTGACACAAGGACTGAACCAGACAGGACCTGGATAGGTGACCTCTTTCCACAGCTATGCGGGAACATTGTGCAAATGCTGTTCTTCACCAGAAGTGTCCTGGAAGCCAGCCCTGTGTGCCTGTGTCATGATCCCTGCCCCTCATGTCCCTGGCCCTCCAAGATGTCAGGCTGGAGCCAGGCCACGATCACCTACATGGCCCTCAATGGTCTCTCCATCCCTCCCAAAGACCCACTTGGAGTCAGACTTGGCGCTTGTGGCACCAGACTCACTCACTCCCATATGATAACATTGGGGATTGGACTTGTAGTGCATTGATGGGGACAAGATGGATGCCCCCACATATTTCGTTTCCCAGAACTGCATGTGCAGTATAGTCTTTTGGGTGTGGTTCAGCCCAGAGACACCTGGGATACCCAGAGACTACTTAAGCCACGCCCAGGCTGAGAAACAGGCTTTGTGTTTTCTGCACCTGCAGCGTGACACTCACCGTGTTCGGATCGGTCTCCAGTAGGCCTGTATCTTTCTTCTGCGTTCAGCTCCTTCAAGAACAAGACCACCATTAGGAACAGCCTTACCTTGCGGCGCTTCTGCCCATCATTCATCGCTCCTGTTCTGCGGGCATCTCCGGCAGTGTCATTCCCATCCCGGCACGCCGCTTCCTAAGGAAAAGGGAAAAGAACAGAAAAAAGGCATTAGTAAGCATTCAGCAAATCTTCAAACGCTTACCTGAATCCCAGCTGCTCTGGGGGAACTCTGTCTCCGGAACTTCTCATCCATCTGCAAGAGGGAAAAGACACTGCAGGTTAGTGTAGAAACATCTAGAGGCGCCGCATACTGCGTTCACTCACTGCATTTTTTCTTCATAACCGGCATCCACGCTGAAAATGTTGCGGCACCTAAAAGACACAGAAAAAGAACTCAGTTCAATACAAATAAGAAAGGGTTGCATCGCGCATCACGCTCTGATTCACCTTCAGCGCTACTCATCTCAGCAGCACTTCGCCATCCCCGGATGCCGGCCATCATCTAAGTAAGGAAAGGAACGAAGTTAGAGAACTGTTCAAAAGACTCATTATACTTACCTGTCGGACTCTTGCCAGTGAAGTAACTAGGCAGCAACGAGCCTGCATCAATCAACGCGCCCCTGCGCTGAAAGCAGGACAGAGAGCACACTTTCCAAGAAAACAAGGTGAGCTGTGGATCAAAGGGAAGGGTTGGACCCCGGGGAAGGGGTTCAAGCACACAGAGACAATAGGGAGTTAAACTCTACCAATCCTGTTTTTCAGGCCCAGTCTCCAGTCGAGTAGACTCCAGGGAAGGGTTTGAGGTCGTAAGAGATCAGAACAGGCTAAGTGACGTCCCCGTGGATACCAGGTGAGCGTTACAGCCTGCCATCTGGAGAAGGGATCTTCGTGGGTCCAGAAAAGGAGTGCCTGGCCATCTTGGCTGTGTCACCGAGGGTCTGGAGGAGTGCTCGGGACCGCTAGAAGCCAAGCTGCTGAGTATCACCCCGAAGAGGGGATACCCTGGCATAGTGCTGCCCGACACCCATAGCTGCAAACATTCCAAAAAGTTGAAGAACCCTTCAATGGGAATCTATCCACTTTTCCACACCAGAGAAGATCCAGGGTTGCTGTCTGCAGAGGAGTGTCCGCTGCAGGGTTTTTTCCCGCCACCAATTCATGAAGAAAGTATCCCGAGGGTGCAGACTTGGTGAGGGTGCGAAATTCAGTCCAGTGGTTGTGTCCAGGTTGCCAGAAGCCATCCGGAGGTCAATGCTGTGGCTGCAGTACTGTAGAACCGAAAGGTACTGAACCGCAAAATCCCGAAACCCATCACCTACTTCTGCCACTGCACCTGTTGCCACTGAAAGTCAGCAACAACCACCAAAGGTCTTATCTTCTTCAGCCAAGCCTTGTCATGGTCCAAAGCAAGTTTCATCTTTCCAACACATTGCTGCCTTTCCGATACCGTTTGGTTCCCTGCTACTGCTCGACTGCGCCATTCCCAGTGGCTCCCTCTTCCAAGAGGGCGGGGGGTCCATCCTCGAGGGGCATCGTCGAGTGAAAGCTAGAAACTCCATCAATTTGCCTTCCAAGGGATCCAAAGTACTGTGACGAAGAAAAGTATCTTCCATCCTCAGGATTCATCCAGAGGTCCCAGATTTGTCTTGGTTTCTGTTCTCCTGTAGCCTACCAGGTACTTTGGGGTAGTGGGATCGGTAGAAAGAGAACAGACTACTAAGGAACATATTTGGAGTGGGCTGTAATAGACAACAAAGTGCACCTTAACTTTTCCTTACAGGTTGCCCAGGTGGGGGGATACCCACACAGTATTGCATTTTTACACTAAAGAAAGCATTCTGCCTTTGTTCGAATTATTACCTGCCTATCTACTGTAATGTTTTCTGAAGTTAACGCTTGCCTAATAATTGAAATGCTTTTTAATAACTGTCAGCAGTTGGCGCATTAAAAGTGAATTTAAAGGGACAAGTGAATTTACAGGCCGAAACACCCTGTGTCAACGTACCGATCATTGAACAGCATCCAAATAAATAACTATTCAGTGGTAACTAAGTATATCTGTATGAAACCACAGGGTGCCTGAAATTGTGTTTCACAATCAGAACCATAGAAAACATGGTGTGGTCAAGATAGGGAACGGAAAATACCAAATTGTTCTCCAACAAGACTTTTAGAATCAATCTCGACTGTGGAACTGTCACCCACGAAAATATTGAAAAACTTTTTGGAACTAAAAAGGATATATGAATTGCAGTAACAGTATTTGTTTGTTTGCTAACCCCACCTGAGAGGATAACAATCCCAAAATCACACCGTATGAAGAAAATGTCTATAAATGTATGTTGTGTGTGTTAAGAAAGAAAAGTATGGAAACAGTATTATTAAATTTGGAAAGTGCTTAACGAAGAAAAAGAAAAACACTTTGAACGCACCATATGGAACAAAAATGCGTAGTGCTTCTTAAATGTGATGCACCAGGAATAAAAGTTTTGACTTAAACTGGAGATCTGAGGGAGGGGTAGCTTTTCACTTGGACCAAGTTATTATAGATAACCCACCCATTTTATAAGTGAAAGCTCCCTGTTATCAAAAAACGAGTGCCAACCCTTTTTTGAAGAGCCCATCCATCCAACAGCATTTGAAACCACAGACGTCCGCTTCCACCGAATTCGCAGCACAGGATATGGCACTGCAGTCCATAGCCAGCCTGCTAGCAGCACCCACAGTGTTGTCCCCCATCCCTGCAACACCAGGAGATTGTGTAGGGCAGCAAATGGACGCATTCTCCCTTGTCACCATCCCGTCACCAACGTCCAATGAATGACAGACGAGGAGCCACAATTGGGAACCCATGCACAGGTTTATGTGACATGTCCACTCCACGTCGATTAAGATACCCTCATGTTGAAACAGTGGAGGAAAACTACCAAGAAGGATGTCGCTTACCGAGTTGTCGGAATGCAGCCATTAATAAAATGGTGTGCGACATGGATGTACCTTAAAGTCTAATGACAGCAAAAGAATGTCCCAAAGAAGATATATGAATCTATACTGAAACGATATGAAAATACTTAAGAATAACGATGTAACTGTAGTACTAAGAAAGATATGTGCTCCATGATGAAGTACATATGAACACAAAGAAGAATGAATTGACCCACTAGACAATAACTGTAAATACGCAGAAGGTAGAAAGAATACGTAGAAGCTGGCTTATGAGAGGTATATATTCAATGTTTAGGAAGACCATTAGAAGATGAACGGCTTATGCCAATCAAATCTCTCCAGAAGGTGGAGTGGGCAGGAGCCCCCACCTCCCATTCAACCATCCAGCCCAGCCACAGCACCAGACTAGACGACACGCTGCCCGCATGAATGCTGAGATACCATCAGCAGACTACGATCTACCATGGTGAGGCTTTGCTCACTTACTAAGCCATCCGCATCAATCTGCATTCACCTGTTGCTGCTGAGCTGATCCGTGGCAGTTTCACCGTTTATTGAAGCTCCCTGCAGCTTTATTTTAATTTTGAAATCTTTCCGCCTTCCCAAAATGGCGGGTGCGTTTCGGTGCCATACCGAGGCTCCTCAGCATCTTGTTGCCTAGCAACTTATTTGAATCTGCATTTATTTCTTTGAACATCCGCCAGCAGGCGGAAAGAGCCGGCGGCCCGAAGAAGGTCAGAAAAAGGCCCCGTTTGCCCCTGTTCGCGCCTGGGCACGCAAGTGCCAAGCTACCTTCTAATTTTGATGCAATTGAACGCCTATATCCATGAAACCCAACGCCAGCCCTGGACACTACCCATCTGAGATGGTATGACTATTCCTTATCTTGTCCATACTCCCAGCACAAGGGATCTGTAAAACCGCCCATTTTGGCACCATAATTCTTCAGCTACCGCACTGAGCTGCGGGCTGCACCAGGGCACTAAGCTCTGCCACCATTAATTTTTGACCACTGCCCCACTCACCCACAAAGTCAGCCCCTGCCTACCTAGGACCTGAGCCTCTCCAGGACGCCCATGTCTAAAGGATTGGACTCTGCCGTCGCAGTACACTAGGCTTCATTGGAGGTCTAACCAGGACTTAGACACAGTACTTTACATCACGTAGGTAACCCTAAATGTGAGTACTTCCTGCTTGTATCTGTACTACTACCTGTCCTTCACCTGCAGTACCACTTGACAATTGTATTCAAGTTCATGTACTGCCATATGCTATCTATACCCAGCCTCCTGCTGCATCACCCCCTATCAGTTATACCTTTTGTATTGCCTTAACAGCTGCACATGCATTATACTGCCATTGAATAGCCGCATTTAGTCTGCTAGTGTATTACCACCTGATAGCCGTATTTAGCCTGCTACTACACTGCCATTTGATTGTTGAAATGCCATTTTATAGTTGCATCTAGCCTGTTAGAGCATTGCTATTTGATAGCTGCATTTAATCTGTTAGTGCATTACCACTTGATAGCTGTATTTAGCCTGCTACTGCCATTTGATTGCTGTAGTACCACTTGATAGCTGCATCTACCCTGCTCCTGTAACCTTGCCACCACGCACCAGTCCCCAACAGTCTCACTCCTTCAAATCTACTCTCCAAAAGTTATTTGCCCTAGCCTTGGTTAGCTCACTCTACCTTACCATCCACCTAGTGCCCACCTTCAAACACATCACGACTCTGTTACCACACTTGCGTTTTCATAACACTACAACCATGCCTATTTCTACCCTTAACACCAATCCATACCTCAACAACCCTGCCCTAGCAACACTTTGCACCTAAACCCATTCCTATCCAACCATGCTCACTTGCCATGAGAAACGCCAGACTTGGCTCCAGACTCGCGCACGCATATTACCGCCATCTGACTTCCCTCTACCAAAATAAATACCCACAACCTATCACCAGAACTGCTTCATCTCCACAGGCACTGACATCCCAACCCATTAACCCCGCTGTGAACACTATCAAAGGGGCATTAATTAAGTTGAGATCTCTCACAGCCCACGCCATAGAAGTTGCGGACCTCATCCTAACCCTTGACATGGACTTTATGGCCGACACGGAAACCTGGCTTCACGCAGCCTCTGGACCTCTACTATCCTTAGCCATTCCAACAAGCTATAATAATATCATCAGACAGGACCGCAATACTCGCCAATCTAAAGGTGGTGGCATCGCCATCATCCACAAAAACTCCCTCAACTTCTGCCTATCCACTGTTCATCAAATCTCTTCCATGGAAGCCCTAACGGCCAAATTCGCCCTCACCCCCAACCATGCCATCTCACTCCACCTACTCTACAGGCCCCAGGGCCATTATCCACGTTCGCTGAAGAACTCTCCAACATCCTGACAGACAACACTAAAACCAACTCACACATTATTGTACTAGGTGACTTTAAGCTGGGATTCACTGACTCCAATGACACGGATGCGCTGACAATTGACAATCTTCTCACTAACGCAGGCTTTACCCAGCATATCAACACCTCTACACACTCCAAAGGTAGAATCCTTGATTGGATAGCTGACCTCAATTGCGGAATCAATGCGGTAGCTAACCAACCTTGTGCCGGGACCGACCATCACCTAATCACCTTCAACATCCCGGCAAAAACCATCAGCTCCACCCCAGACGTTGCACCTGACATCCCCACACGAAATAAGCACGACATAACCTGTGACAAACTCCTCCCTCTCATCCTTCCAGTCCTGAATGAACAAGTCCTATTGTGCACTAACCCCACTGTCCTGGTCGCCACCTTCAACCATACTATGCTCAAAGCCCTTGACCTCATTGCCCCTTCCAAACTGAGAAAACCTAAACCACGAGCTCACCTCAACTCCTGGTTTACACCTCAACTAAGAATTCTTTGTAAAGAAAAATGAATCGCTGAATCACATTGGTAGGGTAACCCTACAGAAGTTAATAAATCTAGCATCACTCTAGCCACATTAAACTATAAGGAAGCTATACTCCAGGCGAAAAAAAGACAACAAAAGCATTGAGCAAGCTAAATCCAATACTAAAGAACTCTTCAGAATCTTGAAAGAACTGGAAACCCCCGTCACTGCACCCAACACTTCCAAAGATAGCACCTGGTGCACTAATATCCAAAACGCTCTCCTTGGTAAAATAGCCACTCTCCAAGGCAAAATTAACGATAAACAGACTAGTCTTCAATCCAACTTGCAACCCAACTCTCTCCCAACTATAAACAACTCTATCCCCGATTCATTGACTCCGTTCAGCTTCTCACCCCTATCTATCACTGAAGTGGAAAATATTATTGATAGCCTTAAACCTTCTAACTGCCAAAGGGACCTCTGCCCAGCGCCTATAATCAAGATAGAGGCCCACGAGCTAGCTCCATTCATCACTACTCCTTCAGCACAGGGACTGTACCGGACAAATTGAAGGATGCCTGGGTTATCCCGCTTCTAAAAAAAACCAACCTTAGATGCCAATATACATACAAATTACAGGCCCATCACCACGGTGTCGTTTCTACTAAAAATCCTTCACCGAGCTGTATACCTGCAGATCCAAGACTATCTTGAATCCAATAAACTCCTGGGTCCAAGGCAATCTGGGTTCCGGCCCCGTCACGGAAGTGAAACTGCCCTTATCGACCACAAAACGCAGATCGAAGATTTAAGAGACAAGGGTAAACTTGCTCTACTACTTCTTCTCGATCTCTCTGCGGCTTTTGATCTCGTCAATCATCAAATTCTGTGTCGACACCTTAAACTAGCCGCCCATTTTTATGATAAAGCCACAGCCTGGATTAGTTCATTCTTGGACAATAGATTGATGTGCGTCTTCTCTCCACTTGCAGCAGCATCAACGGCACCCGTCACCTGCGGGGTACCACAAGGTTCTTGTGTCTCCCCCACGTTGTACAATGTGTTCACAAAACCTCCATTTGATTTTTTTTACTATCTGGGTGTCACATATACTAATTATGCTGACGACACCCAGATACTCATCCCAATCTCTGGAGACTATGTTGCCGACTCTCTCTCTGTGAACGCCATCTACCTAGTCATCCAAGCCTGGATGGTGCAACACGGACTCTGTCTAAATGACGAGAAGACAGAGCTCCTAATTCTTGGCTCTCCTCAAAAACTATCCAAACTGGCCCCCGAGTTCAACACCTTCATCATTGATGGTAACACTATCAAGGCCTCTAAGGACACTAAAACGTTAGGGATTTACCTCGACTCTACTTTATCCTTGGCCAGACAAATAAATGCAGTTTCCTCTGCAGCGGCATAAACCTGCAAGCTTATCACAGTTAGCCACCCTTTCCTATCACCCTTTCCTATCACCAGCCAACTGTGTCACACTTGCCAGGACTCTATTAGAGCCGCTCTCAACATCCCTAGGAACCAACACATCTCAGACACCAGACACAACCTACGCTAGCTCTCCGTCCCTCAACGAATTACACTAAAAACACTTGCTCTCACTCATAAATGCTTATCCAACTAAGCACCTTTCTACTTAGCCACCAGATTCGTCCTCCACAAAACTAACAGACCTCGCAGAACTGCTCAGACTAACTACCTCTCTATACCACGCTTCAACCTTCAAAGATCTGGCAGAGCCAGCTTCCCAGTAATGGCGGCGAAACTCTGGAACTCGCTTCCCAACGTGCTAAGATCTGAACTGTCCGTCCACAGTTTCAAAAACATGGCCAAAGCCTGGCTAACCGACCAAGACCCATCACCTATTTGCCAACCAACTCCCATGCGCTAGCTACCGGCCCTCATCTCTTGTACATAGGCTATGTCCTCTTGCTCACCCGTAACGGCATTATGTATATATGTTTATAAATGTTACTGTAATTTTAAACTGTAATTTAAACTGTAATTTTATTGCCACGTCTGCCTTAAAATGTTGTAACTAAATACGCGCCCGGATGCCCTCGGGCCTGGTGCGCTCCATAAATAAAATAAACACAAATGGCTCAAAATACGGGCCCAGGATCTTAACGTGGAAAGATGATGAAGAAGCGTTTTTCCCTTGTGAAATAAAGGAGTACATTGGTGTGGAATCAAGGATGCTATTTCGAGAAAAGGAAGAAAAGCACAAAGGGAGTCTATGAGCAGACCAATGCGCAAGGGCATATTTCCCAAAGATTAGAACGAACAAGAACATTTGTTGATGCCAAATATTGGATAATTAAAAGGGCATGAAGTTAATATGGGATACAGTGAGCAAGTCTCTAAAGGTCAAGAGGAGCAACTGCACCCAGCATAATTGAATCAAATGGTATTAAAAGCATCGTTGATATGGACAATTTCATGGTCTTGTAACACATGACAAAGAGCTCGCAAACAAGGGCTATTCATTAAGCTCAAAGCTAAGATGTGCCTACACTCCCTCGAATGCCCCGAGACAGTGCAGACTGGCAACGTGAGTCTTCAAACAGAAGACACTGGCATGAGGCCTATGGATGAGAGAGGGTAGACTAATTGGGGAAACAAGGGGAAAGCTGATGTATCTCCAAGCACCTGGGTTTAATTTCCATGACGTGCTGCTAGCAAGCCGAATGTCCAAGGTTGGAGTTGGGTTGCCAACCAATTAGAATAGCCGGTCATGCACTTTTACATACAATGTTGTAAAGCATTATTCTGCTGCCACATTCTCTGATATGACGAGTGTATAATACCACATGTATAGAAGTAGCACAGGGCGTGTCCTACAGATAAGGGGCCGCCAATGAGAAACTAATATTTATGCATTCTATAGGTAGACCTATTTCCCTAATCCAATCCCACCTCTCGATACTTTTTTGACACATGCCACGTAGGATGATGTTCATAGAGGACGTCTCTAGCATTATATAAACAAAGAATGATCGAAAAGACATTGTGATCCTGCATGAAATCAACTTGATGGGCGTTTATTTCCTCTTTACTTCTTTGAGATGAAAGCAGTATTTTACCATCTCCTCTGATTCAGTTCAGTTATTTGGTCTAAGATATTTTCTTGGTAATTCCATCGAGCACACAGATGCTTCAAGGTGCTAGAGCACAGATGACAACATGCAGGGCCAGTCTCTTGCCCCGTCATAAACATAATTGTGGCCCAACGTGGTCACATGACGAACGTCACCACAGCACATCACCTGATGAATGTTCTCACTGCGTGTTGCCGTTGGTGTTCCCAATGACATCACCACTACATCTCTCTCCGTTGGTGGACACGACATGAGCTCCTCACCAGACACCTACCTGGCCTGCAACGGCTCACAACCCACAGCGGGTCACCTCTCCTCCTGCGACACTGCCATAACTCCTGCAACACTGGCATGAGCCGCCCACTGCTGGGAACTTCATGCACTCGGTTGTGGCCCAGATCAAAGACACTGCTGGCCTGCACACCATACCAGCACAACCGCTGCACCTCCAAGCAGTCCACGATTTCCAACACCTGCTCCGATGGTCAGGACAGCCCCTGCTGCCAGCACCTTCCGTCCAAGCACAGTCGTGGAACCCGTCAGGATGCTCGAGGCCAGGACCAGATGCCGCCTGCTGATGCACCTGCACCGCCCTGCTTGCAAGCTCCTGGAGACCGCTCACTATGTTTCCATCATCCTGTCAGTTAAAGCTGCCGATGCTCACACCGCCTAGCCATTATTACAGTATTAGAGAGATAACCACCACTGGAATCCAGCACCCCAGCCAGCTAACATCTAACTGCCACTCTGCGGAACACTCATTCAGGCTGACGCACCAACATTCCAAACATGCATCACCTCCATGCACCAACATTCTGACAGGCACAATACAACAGAGAACCATTATTACGACGCTCTGGTCTGAAGAGGAGTTTAGAAGTAGAAATGCATTTTGTAACATTGGGACTATTAGGTGGAAAGAAGTATTCATTAAAATAATATATTCCCACTTAACCTGAGAACTGGTGATCTGCTTCCCTCGGTTTCCTCCACTGCTTGCTTGTAGATCCCTTGCTGCCAAATTGTCCACCCTTCCCCGTTGTTAGCACCCAGCTCCCCTTGATCTCTGCTTCCCTGACCATGACTTGTAAAGGTACCCATTGAGTCCCGAAGCTAGGTCCGCGCTCAATAAATAACTAAGGATACTTGTTTTAAAATGTATTTTTACTTTTTTTTTTATCCCCTTTGAAACTGAATTCCATTTATACTCGCTAAAAAAATCATGTTACTCCCATCATCAAAAATAGAGAGTACAATATTTCCACTACAACATCATAATTATACTCTTGCACAATGGGGAAGGGGACAGAGTGTGAGCAAAGAAAAAAAAAGATCTAAGAACGTCAGTGGGGAAGGAAGAGAAAGCAGGTAGAGAGATCAGACAGAAAAGAAAGTGGGGAGTGGCAGTGCAAAGAAATACGGTCATGCCTTACAGAACATAAGCAAGTCGCAACACAGCCACAGTTTTGATCTGCTTATCCTGACACATTATGTTACACACGCGTAAACAGTAGACCGTGATGCAGTACCTCATCATCTGGACTAACTGCAAATGAAGAGATGTCTTCCTGGTCATCCTATGAAACATGAATAAAAGAAAGTCAGCAATTTGAAACAAAACATTATTCAACTAAACCTGAGCACATTTAAATAACACCTCTGGGGGCCTTAGAAACACACACAATAACGGACCACAAAATTCATGCGAGAAGGGTTTCAATCTTCGAATAATGTTGGCAGGTGGTCGATTTTTACTTTGAGTAACTGTGCGGACCTTGTTCTCAGCACCGACACTGTCCATATGTTTAGCAGATCAGAATCATGATACGCGTCATCATTGTCATTCGATACTCAAATGTACTTTTATGTTTTATAGACTGGAATGGAACACTCATTTAATGCAATCATAATGGCCTATTAAAGGAGTACAAAGAAATGTAGAGGTGTGACGTTGCCGTGCAGCGAGACCATCACAAAGTGGAAGGGAAGGAAAGGAAATAAAAGTTATGCAGCTCCAGGACACTATTGGTACTGGACAAACTTTAGGTGAACTGCTATGGTGACCCAAATTGAGTGTTGCAAAGTACATGACTGACGGCAACAAGAAAGCTACTAAACGAGATGTGGAACCGAGAAAGTGTTGGGATGTACTTTAGTAAACCTTCTAGTGCCACAATAATTGTGTCAACACCTTGAGAGGATGGGCTACGATTCTTTCCTAATTAGGAATAGCATATTCCTTATGGACTTACAACTTGACTTTACAGTAGGTGCCAATGGAGTCTAGAGCATCTATGCTTGATGGCGTGATTAGGCAGGCACCACAAGAGAGCCTTAGCAACACAGACATTTAAATAAAACGGCCAGGTGAATCAGCTTAGATCGGAAGCTCTCTAACTGAACAACAAATGTACCACAGAGAAAAGCACTGTTAAAAAGAATGAAAGAGAAAAGACCGATTCGAAAAATTAGGAAGATAAAGAGCACATGACATGTTCCTGTCTTACCTGTTCAATGCTGTGAATGACTGTTCCTGTTGCAATATCCAGAACGTTTAGCCTTGTCCCACACGTACAGAACATGTTCTTGCCATCTTTACTTATCTAGAATGTATGTGAATAGAGAACATACTGGAAATTACAGAATAATATCAACAATAGGTTCTTATCGCAGGCATCAGTGACCAAAGGGTTCAGTTTCAAGAGAATCACTATCCCCAGCCAGCAAGCGGCAAACCAATTCTCTCAGCAGTAGCTTCTAAGGAATGTATAGAGAAAGAAGAATTTGCCAACAAACGAGATACATCTAGCTTACCCAGTTTTCCCATTTCACTGCCTACCCTCAACAAAAATTCTCCATGGTCTTCAGTTTTACATGGCGTATTCTGTATGTTTCTGTTCACCCTCACAACCATGGTCTATTCCAGGCATCTCTGAAATGATTTATTGTTCTGGACTCCACATTTTCCAATGTTCCATTCAAGCAAACGCTGCACACACATCACAAAAACTTAAATGTACGTTCTTCCAGGAACGCAAGAATTACAAAGTAGGCGTCAATGTACTACACAAAAAGTAGGTTTATTTTAACTGGCCCCACTTGTTGCATGGAGAACTTTCACACACCAGTGGTCCTCCCCATTCATGCATTTGGCCTTTCTTGTAGTCCACCTCCACTCAGGAGACTCTAAATTATAGTAAATGTTAAGATGGATTTCCAAAAATCAATTTTGGGAGGCCAGCCTACTATGGAGAACAGGAAAGACACTGACGTCTAGCTAACCCCAATCAAGGTAGATAGAGAAGCAAGGTTTCGACTCAGGTGGGGTGTGGGAGTGGTCTAGGGCAACAATGTGTCTAAACAGAGCAACAAGAGAATTCCAGTTAGTTAAGTACAAAAATATACAATGATTTATTCGACCTTTTAAATACTACGCAACTAAACCTCTAGGCAAATATTGACAGACACTTACAATAAAATACATATATTCATTCACTTGTGAGAAAATAGAAAATCATAGGATTTAAAACCAGTGCAATACAAGCATGTAGTCAAATGCAGTAATCACAGTAGAAACACTTAAGAGCAACACTAAAACAGTTCCCCATTACTCAATAAGTCCAACACTGAGATGGTTTGGAGCCTAGTACCCTAAAGTCATAATTCCAGAAGATCGACTTTTCAGGTAGGTTTATTATCAGATTGGACAATGCCAGTGGGTGTGACTCAGTTTCAAGAATTTAAGGAAAGTTTAGGTAAGTAGCTCTCTTAATCCAGCAACATTAGGGTAGGCCCAGCAGGTGGGTTGGGGAGGGGGGTTCCGTGACTATATCAACACTGATCTAAGTCCGGAAAAAGATATAGGGAAAGGACCTTGAGCCCATGTAACCCTATGGAGGATAGGGTTAACTTACCCCCCCTCCCCCACGCCCTTTTACTCCGATTTCTCCAGAAACCACTACTGAGGTTTCGGATTCCGTTGGGGACAGGTCGTTCTAGGCTTGGTTCGGTCAAGTTAGGCACAGGGATCGTGGCAGAAGTCCCTTTCTTAAGCAGGATTTCGTTTTGGTCATGGCAACAGATAATCAGTTTCAGGCACTATCCAGCTGAACACCATTGTGAAGAAATGAAGATGTCTGCAGAGCAGGAGACCTCCAATGAGAGACAGGTTGCAATGGGAGTCACCACGATCAGGTGTAGACAGGCAATCTTCAATGAATGAACAAGGAGCAGTCCCAGCACAGCTTCCGTTGAGAGAAGAAAGCTGAAAATGATCATGCATCTTGTAGTAGAAGTTGAAGATCCTCCAAGTTTCAAGGATGCACTCAGAATGGCGACGGATGCAGCAAGCTAGGCCAGGAGAGAGCTGGTCAGTCCACCAGAAGGTCGAGGGACACTTCCAAAGGGTCAGAAGGAACATATCCTCGCACAGGGGTTGAGACTGGTTGTTCCCACCAGTTAATGCGATCCAAGCACAGACAAGGGCCTTCTTGAGATCAGGACAGAGAAGCACGGCTTCACCGAGACTGCACTGGAGTTGATGCTGGTCAGCTGCAGAGGTCATCCTCTGGAGGTCAGCGGCTGCACTTATTCGTAGTTGTCTTGACCCCAATGATGATCTGTCTAATGGCTGCAGGAGTCCTCCCGTTATCCAACATTTGTAGTAGAATCTCGCCCAGGTTCACTAATGGTAAGGATCTGTAATATATTTCTGTACTTCGCGCTCTGAAACACGTGTGTACGAGCACGATAGAAATAAAATATCAATAACAATATCAATATAACTTGCGTGTTCTCAATGTCACTGGGCCTAGTAAGATTGTTGTTTTTGTTCTCTGTTTTTCCCCTCCCTTGGCTCGTCGCGCTCTGAAAACACTTGTGTATGAGCGTGATACAAATAAAATATCTATATATCACATACATACATAAATACATAAACGCACGCACGCACACACACACAAAAAATTACTAGTGTGGGAAGATAGAAAAGCATACAATTCAAAACCAGTGCCATACAAGCAAGCAGTCAAATGCAGTAATTTCAGTAAAAGCATTTAAGAGCAACACAAACAGTTGGACAGCAGGCTGTCGAGATGAACTTGTTGCATTCTAACCGACTCTAGGTCTCCTCCGGAGTCCTCCAAGAATCCATCCTCTCACCAATCCTTTTTAACCTTTACATGGAGCCTCTGGGCACTCTCCTCAAAGACCCCAAAACAGCCATCCACCAATACACAGATGACACTCAGTTGTACATAATAGTGCGCAGGGGATCATTAATCTGTGCGATTATCCAGACCTGGACGTCGATTGCCTACCTCAAACTAAACCCTATAAGACTGCATTTGTCTGCATCATTCCACCTGCTAAAAAACAACCTGTCCAACAATGGCTCAATGATATGTGCCTAAAAGGATTTGACCCACAACTCACTCTGCAAAATCCTTAGGCTCAGAATCATTAGCCTTCGAAAAATCGAACCCTTCATCCAGCCACAAGACTTCCAGACAGTAGTGCAGATCCTGGTGGTCTCGCACATCAATGGGGGTAAATGCTCTCCTGACAGGGCTCCCAGCTGTCCACTTGGCTCCCCTAAATGGCTCCCCTAAAAGCAGTTCAAGCATGTGACAGGAACGTTGCATCACCAGTTTCTGGACCAACAGGAAAATACTCTAAAAAAGATCCAACATATTTCAACAATGGATAAATACACTCTGTGGTATTACAAAATGTGCTTGAATAATTTCATAAAAAACACATTTACAGTAAAATCACAAAATCACAGGCACTTATGTGGAAACAAAAATAACATTCATCCCTTGCCCAAGACTAAATAATCAAAACTGTTAATCTTGGGACATCATACACAGTTTATTTCAACCAACGTTGTATCAATGTGTATAAAACCTAGCCCAACATGTTTCAGTCCTTATGATGTAACCTAATACAGGACATTCCTCAGGGGCTGAGCAATAAAGAATGTTGGTATATTCCTTACTTTTCTATCGAAGTGTTGCATACGTTCTTAGCTGATAAGTAATCCATGGAACACCAAACAGCGACATAAGTTCACCAAATCTTCACTACCAATGTGGAAGTTTTGAAACACAAGCCATGTAAATATGGATACTCTACTAGGTATCCAGTGCCAGCTTTCAGACTTCACTAACCATGAAGGGGCCTCAGATTCTGAAACATAATCCACCCACAGTAGCTCTATCTTTATGGAAATCTTTACATTCACCAGGACACATAAATCGTCATAGACCCCTCTGCTCTCGCCCTCACCCTTTCACTGGTTCCACCTAGGTTCAAGGGACTCAATGGGCAACAATAGTTTGTAGTGCTAGTCCCGGCACACAGAACATGAGAACACAGAGCTGCACACCACTGTGCTCCGTGCAGCGTTGGGGCTTATAACAGCTTGTGTTGACTCTCCCGCTTAGCTTAAACCGCCTACAACAATAGCCACAGGCAAGACTCCACTTCACCGCCTCTACACCACACGAGAACACACAGCAGTACCTGGGCACACCATTTATATATTGTTTGTCCCCTAAAAGCAGTCCACCACACTGCAGCACATCTTATTACGGGAGCACAGAAATGTGACTGAATCACCCGATCCTACACAAACTACATTGGCTTCCACTCCAAGCCAGGATACTGTTCAAGGCTGCATGGATCATCTACAAAGCAGTCACGAGTAGCACACCAGCGTACTTGGCAGCTAAGTTCCACATATCTGGTGGCACACATACATTGACTGAACCGCCTTGAATCACAACTCGTCTGCAAAGAGGACCCACAAACAATCCTTCTCTTGTCATGCACGCACCCTCTGGAACTCTATCCCAGTGCGACTTGGAATGCCCCCACAATTCTCAAATTTTGCAAATCTCTCAAAACATGGCTCTTTCAACAACACCTAACCAACGACTAATTTCAATGGACGCACATACCGATGCAGAGATCTCACAGTTGTGCGGTACTGTTAAAAGATGCAAGTGCAAATGCTGGCTACCCACACTCTGGTCAGCGCTCCGCGGCTCTCGAGCGAAGTCCATGCTTTAAATAATTAAATAAATGGCTATCCAATGATGGATAGCCACTGGCCAAACAATCTGCCCAGGAACAGATATTCCGGCACCTAGATGTGGACTGGGACCAGACAGTGCCAGTCTCCTCATCCAGGCGTACACACAAACTACCATATTGCCCAGGAAAGCAGCAGCTATCCCCGGGAAAGGGCTTTCCATATAATTCCAGACCAGAGAGGGCAGGAAGAAAGACAAAAAACAATATTGCCAAACGACAGGCGAAAATCTCATGGCACAGCAATCTTAGAGCGCTAGCCACTCTTTGCGCACTTGCTAGTACCGCAAATGGCTACTAATGAAACATGGTAGAAAAAATATCTACTACTATCAGACCATACTGGACATAATGCAATTGTAACCAAAAAGCCAAAATTGTTTGGACAGCTGTGTGTGTTTAGAAAAGTCTCCACCACAGTTTCCTTTGGCTCCTTTTGACTAATCTTGGGAGACGCATAGTTATTTTTTTGCACTGTTTTTCTGATTCTTGACCTATTATCAAAAATGAGTCTTTTTTCCAAAATCACACTGATGACTGCAACGCAATTGAAGTATTCTTCTTTTATATTTCATAAAGCTACTAGGGCAGGAGGTACTGCAACACCTGCCGATAAGTGACATAACTCACTGTGTTACTGTGACATTGACAGCTGTTTACTTTTTACTAGACTGACCTCCATCTCGTACGTGTTTTACTGCAGGAAGTCCCAGTTTTCGACATTTGTCTAGGTGAGCGCTAGCTCAGCTCACAAAGGCAACCCTGACTGAATAGAATCCAACTCTAGCTGAGCGAGGATCTAACTTGCACTTCAATCCACATCCCTTTTCATGTACTGATAAAACTGAAGTTTGGCTGATTTCCACGGATTGGCAGGCTGCTAAATGTTTGAAAGGTGAATCATGGATTGTTATTGTAGAGCCGAGGTCACCCCCAGTGCACAGAGTGTGTTTATTTGTGGAGAACCCAAAAGCCATTCCTTCAGAGCACTCCAAATGAGTTGCAGTCAGTGTGATTTTGGAGAAAAAAACTCATTGTTGACATAATAGGTCAAGACAGAGAACAATGAAAAGAAAACAAAATGTGAGTCTACCAAGAGTAGTCCAAAAGAGCCAAAAAAGGATTTTCCGACCCATCAGGTCGACACATAGGAAATTGTGGTGGGGACTTCGATACTCACAAAGTTTCCCAGAACAATCTGACTAGGACTAACTGACCATTCAGCCAAAGAAAATCACAAAAAGGGAAATATAACGTAGGCCATCAGATTAATACTGGAGTGAAAAAGAAGGATCTAGGACTTGAATAGTATGGGCTCTTTAAAGGACAATGTACTGCAAGGGATTAAGAGCCAGAACATTGAAAACTCCAGTGTCCATTGAAATAAGGACAGCTTGGAAAGTGTAACTAGAGAGAGTGGGGTAGAGTATTACAACTTTAGCAGTTAAGGGATGCTATAGAAAGAGAACATTTGAAGATTGTGGATTCGATATATAGGTACTGTGCGTTATATGCAGGATGAAAGAGTAAATAAAGGTTATGTGTGAACTGGCAGCGACCACTCTTAACCCTCCAGCTCATCCACTAGAGTTGGAAAATAATAGCAATCAAGATAGTTGTGATGGGAAGGTGAGTCGCGTTCAAGTTGCAAAAAGAGTCATTCAATGACCAGTAAGTATTGTCCCAATTTGAATGTTTCCACAAGTAAGAGTTTAATCAATGAAGATATTTATTCAGAAAGTTGGACAGCCGACACGTTTTTCGACCAGCGGGTCTTTCTCAAGGCCTAATACTTGTTCCTGTGCAGCCAATTACTGAAAGTGCATGTTTATACGTGTTCCACAAGAACAGGGGATTTGGCCCCTTTACTCGTTGCTTCACCGATTTTCGGGAATATATTTTGTGCTAGCCAACGATGTCAGGCTGAAATCATACAGGGTTATATCTCGCAAACCCACGATTTGATATTCACGCACTTACGCGGATCTCAACTACCTTTTTCTTGTGGAACACAGTTAAACATCCACTTTCAGTAATTGGCTGCACAGGAACAAGTGTTAGGCCTTGAGAACGACCCGCTGGTCGAAACATATGTCGGCTGTCCAACTTTCTGAATAAATATCTTCATTGATCAAACTCTTACTTGTGGAAACATTCATATTGGGACAATACTTGTTGAATGACTCTTTTTGCAACTTGAGCGCGACTCACCTTGCCATCACAACTATCTTGGATGTTATAGAAAGGAATGCAGATGTAGAAGCACACTAAAGATTAACATATCCTGATACACGTACATGTCCCCTATGTTTTTAAAAAAAGGAATATTGGAAAAATAAAAAAGGGAGCAAAAAAAAAAAAAACACCTCTCAAGCGAGATTCGGGAAAAGCAAAATAAGCCAATAAGGACAGCCTCTTTATAGCATCACTCAATTATAAAGAGGCAATCCTCCAAGCTAAAAAAAGATACTTCTAAAAAGTGCATCCTACAAGCTGAATATAACACCAAAGAGTTATTCAAGATACTTAAAGAACTTGAAACTCTTTCCACACCTCCAGACACCGGCAGCAAAGATAGTACATGGTGTGCAAATATACAAAAAGCACTTCTAGACAAAATCTCAACACTCCAGTCTAAAAGTAATGCCAAAAAAAAAAATTGTCTTCAGGCTAACTCACAGCTCAGCTCTACCATTGGTAAAACTAACGTCATTCTTCATACCCATAAATCCTTCAGCTTCTCACCGCTAACCATCCCAGAGGTAGAAAACATAATTAGCAAACTTAAAACCTCCAACTGTCAGGGCAACTCCTGCCCAGCTCCCATCAAAGAAGCCTCCCATGAACTAGCCCCGTTTATCACAGTTCTAATAAACTCTTCATTCAGTACAGGCACTGTACCTGACAACCTCAAGGACGCATGGGTCATACCCCTGCTCAAAAAAACAACTTTAGGCCCATGTACACCCACTAACTACAGGCCGATCACAACCGTACCGTACCTGCTGAAAATTCTAAACCGAGCAGCTTATTTACAGATCCAGAACTATCTGGAATGTAACAATCTCCTTGGCCTCAGACAATCTGGCTTCAGGCAGGGAACGGAAACTGCCCTTATCGACTTAAACCCAAATTGAGGACATGAAAGATAACGGCAAGTTCGCCCTCCTATTACTACTGCACCTATCGGCAGCTTTTGATTTGGTGAACCACCAAATTCTATGTGGACATCTCAAAATGGCAGCCCACTTCTCAGACAAAGCTACCACCTGGATCAGATCCTTTTTGGCCAACAGATCCATGAGGGTCTTCTTCCCCTCCGCCGAACCATCTCCAGTTCTGTGAGGGGTTCCCCAAGGTTCTTGTGTTTCGCCTACGCTGTGTAACGTGTTTACAAAACCGCTCATTGATATCGACTGTCTGGGTGTCACCTACACTCATTATGCGGATGACACCCAGATATCATCCCTATCACTGGAGACCATGCAGCTGACACTAAAGCCTTAAAGGAGATCTATCAGGTCATTCAGGCTTGGATGGCCCAACACGAGCTCTGTCTTAATGATGACAAGGCAGAGCTCCTCATTCTGGGCTCCACCTACCAACTTAGCAGATTAGATCCTACCTTCAAATCCTTTACCATCGATGGCAATACTATCAAGGTCTCCAAAACTTTAGGCATCTACCTCGATTCCTCCTTATCCTTCTCTAGACAATCCAATGCTGTGAATTCAGCATCCGCCTACACCTGAAAACTCAAAGCCTGTCGCCCATTCCTTACTACAGCGAACTGCAACATTCTTACCAGAACCCCGATTGTGCCTAAACTTAACTACTGTAATGCCCTCTGCCTTGGGACCAGCCAACAAAACATCAGCAAGCTCCAGGTCACCCAAAATAATCCCATCAGGGCTGCCTTGAACATTCCTAGGAACCATCACATAGACACCAGACTCAACCTACGTTGGTTATCAGTAACCCAAAGAGTCTCTCTCAAAGTCCTTGCCATCACACAAATGCCTGGCCAAAAAGGCACCCAACTATCTGGTAAGCCGGTTCACGCCACAAACCTCTAGCCACCCTCAGAGAGCAGCCCAAGCTCATTGTCTATCCCTACCCAGGTTCAAGCTACAGAAATAGTGTGGGGAATGGGGGGCAGCGTTCCTGTCCTGGCCTCCAAACTATGGAATGTACTACCCAACCCACTAAGATCAGAACCTTCTTTCCTCTCCTTTAAGAGCAAAGCCAAATTATGGCTCACTGCCCAAGACACACACACAACCACTCCCCAGCGCTGCATCTGTAATTCACATGACATTGGACTGTGCTCCACCACTGCAACTGCCTGTAATTGAACTGTATATACCTTGTAATCTATCTCTGTACATTTTTTTGTGATCATTCATATCGAATGTTATCTACTGTTTGTTTTTGTCTGTGTAACCTAAGATATGCACCCAGATGCCCATGGGCCAGGTGCGCTACACAAATAAACGAAATACGAAAATGTACAAATCTGGGCGTATTCCTTGGAAATAAATATTTAGAATTTCACACCAAGCAAAATCACATGTCTCGACCCTAAGTAACCTAGAACAGTGTTGGTTCCTAGCAATGGTGGAACTTGGGCTCGTTTGAAAATGGCACACTGATCGAAGCAAAATACCCTCCTAGGAACAAGCACAAAACAGGAATTCAGGACTGAAACAAAATCGTGGCAAGACGTGCTATGGTTGTCGGATCCTATGAACACAAGTAAAATTGCTTTTCACCTATAACTCCAACATATATAGCAATAAGCAAGAAAATGATCAGATGTACATCAAATGTGGAAATGCATGTCTAAACAGACCTGGCTAACATTTTTCAGAAATTCAATAGGGAGGAGCTAAACAAATGATCAGCAGAAAACTAGTTCTGCAGCTGCGGAGCGTCAGCAAGAAATGCATGACTGGATTTCACATTGATAAAATTCCTAATATTCAATCTTATGATAAATTTACTGTGTGCAGCTCTGCACCACAAGCTTCTAAGAATTTATCTGGCAAATACGCTGCAATGCCTACCATAATCTCATAAAAACCTTAGCAAACTAATTGAATAAAGAAAACCAGAAAGTAACCAGTGAAGCTGAATGATATGTACATTTACTCCACCACGAACACTGTGGCAGCAAATAAACAGTTTATAACCGGACCAAATAAGGAGCAAGCAGACTGTAAAGAAGAGCTTACTGCCATTCGATCTAGAAAGGACTATAGCAGTGCCTGAACTACTTTACAAAACTATGAATACTATGTATTTATCAATTTCAGAACGGATATCTGGGAGAAACCACACGCAATTAGTTTTAAGACTGGACGGTGGAAATTTAAAGCAGAATCCAAATATATCTCACAAACGAACAGAAGAAACAAGTGCTGGACACATTGCCAAGGATGATGGCGAAGAAATCTAAAGTTGAACAGTGGAAGACTGAAAGGAAGGTGCTCAAAATCAACTACAATTCAGTTTTTGAAGGATTTTAGTTAACATGCAAGCATGCAGTCCTCTTCAGAAGAGACAATCCCATAGGGGCCACGCCGCAAAATATGCATCCGCCATTGGCAAGGGTTCATTCACTCTTCGAAAATAAGCAATGGTGTGCTGCGTGCAGGTGTAAATTTGAAATTTATATCAACGGGGAAAGGCACTTTCAAGCTTGGTTAGCGGCTTGCAAGCTTTTATTTACCCCCCGCCGCCCCCCCCCCCAACTCATGTTCTGCGTATCCATGGAAATGGGTTTAGACTGATTTTTGAGACAAACCAGCATGATTGTAATCACAAAGGTGACAGCGTGATGATCAGGCCATTCCATAGGGAGGGGGAGGCAGGGAGGGAGCATGAACCAGGGAGTGCACAAGAATAATCACAACCTTATTCCCCCCACTAACTGGCAGGGAATGAGCAGGCTTGGACTAAAAGTCTAGGGTAGTCAGAAATTCCATAAAAAAGCCATCAAAGGGCAAGATAAAATCGTCCCAACGAAGTTGAAATTCTCCAATGAATGGCTTGGTGCCCAGCTGTTTGGGAGCAAACTCCACTGCCCAATGAATGGTATATGCAATGCACTAGGTTACCACAGTTTCAAATGACTAAACACCAACTAAGGCCTGGAGTGGAATGGGAACTAGGATTGCATGATACTACAGTTATGTTATTACTCAGAAGGTCCTTTGCAGGTGTGACAAACATGCAGTAAGTCTAAAGTCTGTATAAAGGCCTATGTGGGACACATCAGGCATCCGACAAGTCACCCGCCAATAAGATAAAGATTGCCCAGTTACCAGGTTTGTGGATTCAGTCAGATTTTGCACCACTCAACGATAAATTAATGCTAGCCTGGTTACATATAAAAGGAAATTATTTTCTTACATAAAAATGTCCTCTATAAAGCTTATAAGTTGTTATGTAGCAACAACACATGGACGGGCGACAACTCAAAACCCAAATTCAAAAAGGTAGCATGCGGCACATGCGCTCACTTTTGCGCTCACTTTTTGAGAATAGATAAGTGCGAATTAAACATTTTGCAGAGCCTTTTTTCAATGGTTCAAAAAACGATGTGCGCCTCCCTGAATTCTCAGTTGCTCAGAACAACCTTGCTTGGAAAATCAAATTATTGTTATGCCCCTCGTTAGGCAAAGTCTGTATGCAGTACCCTCTCGGAACACTACACACAACTAGGACTACAGGTGTAGGCACACCAACCTTTGGTATAAGTCTGAACTACACAGTTTTGGTAGCGTGTTGAGCAGCCAGGCTGATCTCAAGAGGGGAATGTGAGCAGTAATGATGTTACACAGAGGTCTACAATCACAGGTGTTCAAATAAACTCTTACACTCAAGGTTTCTTGGATAAATACTTATTAATTTATTTATCAGTCAGTTATAAAACATTCATTAGATGGAGGCAATTATATAATAACACACAAGTATACTTCAATACATTTCAAGAGGAGTAAAAGGCAAAGGTTATCAGACCATAAAAGACTACAATTATTCTTAGGCAGGGCAGATATTTTGAGTTCACTAGAAGAGTCAATTCAATTGGCTAGGCCAAAGTCAATGGGCTAAAGTCTTGGATAGGATAAAAGCGGTTCTGGTAAGTAAACGGAAAGGTCTCGGCACAAGTTCTTAGAAGTAGTTTGTAAAAAGAACAATCATATGTGGAGTCACAAGCTGATTAGGCCTGCGAGTTGCAAAAGTTTCAAGCACTTTCATCGTGAGAGGCAAGTACACTCAGTCTTGTTTTACAGTACCGTTCAATGAAGAAAAAGATGCAGCTGATGACTTCTGTTCCTGGCAGTTCCTGCAGATCTCACCGTTCCTAGGCCTCAGTCGTGAGGACAAGAGGGAGGACGTCGGGGGATCCTGCACTGCACTGGGACTGATCAAAAGCTTGCAATTGGCAAACTTAAATTTCAGTGGCTGTTTCATGTTTCAGCTACCGCAATGGCAACAACGCTGGTCCTGGCTGTCAAGGTGGACTGTCCATGCTTCTGGGTCCCACACTCAGCAGAGGGGGAATCAAGCTCGGTCGGTCCGACGTCGCGGGAGTCCGGAGGATCTTCCAAACGTTTTCGGCTAGCTTACTAGTAAGGCACACAATCTGGTGTCCCTCTCCCTGGCTCTACGGTTTCCTGCAGCACTCGGAGGAAATGCAACCAGCTCCGTGATAGGTGTCCAGGTGGCTTACTTGGGAGTTGATTGGTCCTACCAACTCAAAGGGAGAAGTCGTCCTTTGCAGGGCTTCACCGTCGATGCGAACTTGGTGATTCGGACCTGCAGCAGGGCTTAACCGGTCAAACCAATGGTCTAGGAGTTGCAGAAGTCGTTCTCTTCAAGCTCTTCTTCGGTTCCTTCGTCTAGTGGTCGACTCTGCCTTCCAAGCCAAGAGACTCGCCTTTTATTCAGTTCTCTCCCATTCATTCCAGCCTAGCTGCCACTCACCCAGCAGGGTGGATGTCCTTGCCGGACAGTCAGCCAGCTAATCATCACAGAGTGCATTTGGGTTCCTAGGAGACTAAGCACAGGGAGTTTCGGGCACCTCCCTTACTTCCTGCTTTCCCCAGACAACTCTGGAGCCGGAGGCGGTCTTCACTCCTGAAGCCCGCCAAAGGTGGATGAACAAAGAGACCAAACCTGGTTTGGCACGCAGAGAAAAACTCTGGAAGGACCTTTACACAAAGACATGGCGAAAAAAGAAGACCGGGACCTGTTTTAACAAAGGAGGCTCAGACGCCATCTTGAAAAACATGGCTCCCGCGATAGGACATTACCGGAGCTACGAATAGTTCACGGTCAGGAAAAATCATGGTAGTTTGTTGTAAAACCACTGCCACCAGCCATTCCAAGAGGAAAGGGTAACATTTGACTGTTACATTAGTATCTAGACATAGGGGATACTAAGTAACCCCTTCAGCACTCTATTGTAAGATAGGGTGTGCTGGGTCTAGGAATTTAAAAGACTAGTAAAGTCAATTTGACTTTACTCACTCTGGAAAACAGTAGTTTATCCCAGAGAAGGTAGTTAAACCTTGGGAAAGCCTTAAAGGCTTCCCTGTGTCACTGCACAGATGGAGCTGTGTGACACAAATGAAAAAGATGATGCCTATGGAGTTGGTTAGACTCCATAACCAAAAGAAACACACAGAAAACACATTGATTTGAAAGTACAAAGTCCCAAAGTTCAGCCAAAGAGCTGGGGGTCTGTAAGGTAGAGAGGAATAAGCACATTTTTGAGAATTCTCCCCGACACCTCTGAACCCTCGAAAGATTATACATTTTGGTCGCCTCACTGAGTGATTAAGATTTTAATTTCAATCTATGTTTTTAACAAGCCCGGTTCTATCTCGAGACGGAACGACGAAAGCAGGGATCAACTGCATTCTTCTCCTCCAATGTCTGCATGCTGAAGGTCACAAAGCACGAGCGTCTTGGTCTGACGAGAGAAAGCTGACATTAACCTTGAATGACCAGGCTATGGCCTGCATCATAACAGAAAGGCCTTGACAGTCGCCCCTCACCTCTAACAGATGTGCTGCATCTTTACCGTTGCCTTTAAACAAAGAGGACCTTCAGCATAGCCTTCACCGCACCAGAATGGATGCGACATTGATTTTCGTTAAATCATTCTGGGTGAAACCATCCTTTTAACAGTGTCATTTAGTTTAACGAAACCCTTCAGGATGAATTACAGTGCAATAAAAACAGACAAAAATGTGTACAAATATAAAGGTTATACATAAAGTCTAAAAATGCGATTACAATTCAAGATTCACTTGTACAACGTGTTACACTGCATACAAATCTATGCAATGTGGTAACTAAGGCAACCCGCCGACCTCTCATACAGCACTCCCATACACTGCAAGAGAACACTGAGTTTATGTTATGTGCAAATCTTTTAAAACAATTACTCCTTTTCGCAGTCCGCGTGGTGTATTTAGTAACTCACCGTTTAGTGGTTTCAATGCTCCCATCGACATAACACACCGTAAACATTATTTTGTAAACCTTAATATTTTTTAACAGATTTGGGAACCGTCGATAGGAAACGGTTACTTTAACAAAGTCATGAACATACCTGAATTTTTCCTCCTTTATAGAAAGGTTCAATTTTTCTGGACACCGCATAGCTGGAAGAAAGTTACAACAAGCATTCAGTATTCATGGCACACAATGCCAAGCAGCAACAAAAAGGTGATCTGACATACTGTTCTACTTCTTTTCATTATGAAAGCATTACTTAAAAAAAAAAATCATTTGCACCCCACAGTAATAACAATTTAACTCTGATGAAACACCAGTAACCCTTATAAAAGCCACATACAGCCAATCTGCACCCCTACAGTCAAAATATGACATTAAAAGGGAGAATTCATGTAGCTTCAAGGGAAGCCTCATCGAAAAACCATCCCAAGAACCCCTTGATATCAGCAAAAGCATACCAGAGTTTAAAAAATCAAAATGTCAGAAGAAAGGATGACAACAATTGATAATGCCATTCGAATCTCCATGAGTGATACAACACAGAAACAGCCAGTGGACAATATAGGGCTTCGCGCGGATCCACTTCTAGCTTTTTAAAAAAAAGAAATTGGGTGTCTTTGTTTTTAACCAAACGTTTTTTTCCCCTTGAAAAGGTAAAAGGGCGAGTCGGCAGATCGTGGTTTCAAACTTATATAGCAGGGCATCAGTCACGTTCCCAATGTTCACAACTGGGGTAACTCTGCGCAGCAAACAGAGCAAAGCCAATGGCAACGGAAGTGAACTCTCAACTTTATATTCAAGCATTTCTGCGGATGTATCCCTCCCCCTCCCAAAGAACTACTTTGCCTACAGATTTATTTTTCTCAGACACTTACAAAGGTAAGACGCTTGCAACATGCTTTGAGAACATCAGATAGATGGAAAATGCTGAGGAGCTGCTCTTTCAAAGAAATGCACTAGCAGTGCCGTCATGGGATTGTGGAGGCATGGGCAAACAAATCTGATGAGCACCTTTAATATTTGTGTGCACCTCCTAGTGCCAACCACAACCAACAGGAAATGCAAGAATTTGTCCGTGTTTGTGGGTAGAGGAAATGAAAATGTGATTTGTCATGGGCCACAAGGTAAAGGGCAGCTACCGTCCAAGCAGCTACACTCCGTGTTTGCCCGTGCTTGCCTGAGAAGCCTCCCGCACTCAACCAGCAATGATCAATAAGATAAGTGTGGTCTGGGTGGGGAGCACAGCAATTACTGTACTTCAGTAAAACCCCACCACTCTGCCTACCAAATATTGTATACATATGCATTTAGCCTAACTTGTACTAGTTAGTTATATCCTGCATTTAACCTAAGTTGTGCTAGGTAGCCTGTTAGGGAGAATTCTCATTCAATGGCTAATTTCCCTTACCTAGTGAGACCCTCAGCAGCTTTGCTGGATTTCTGGAGATATTTTTTTCCACTTGGTAAGAGTGTGAGCTTTTCCCCCACTCTTACCCATGTTTTGCCATGTGTATTTCATCTGTTTCTGTGATTGTGGGCTCTGGAGTACACCACTTCAGTAGCCCCCTTCTTTTGTGCTACACAGCACCTTCAATGCAGTGACACACGGTTGTCTCCCACCGACTCCATTTTGAGGCTGACTACTGTCCCCCAGAAAAGGGTAAAGTTGCCATTAACTTTACTTAGTCATTTAACCACAGATCTAGTACACCCCATCTTACATGGAGTATTGGAAAGGGTTAATCCTTAGCCCTTTTTATCTGTACCTCCTAGAGCATTGTTTTGCTCTTTTAACATTTAGACTTGGCTGGTGGCAGTGGTATCTACCCTAACTTTTCTACCGCAATTATACGATATAAACGTGGTATTGCTGTAGGCTATTATATTAGCCTTGAACTTAAACCTGCTTGCCCAAAAACATTTTCTTTTGGTTCTGGTCGGGTTTATTCGCCATGGCTCCGGTCGGGTTTATTCGCCATTTCTTTTTGTTAAAGTCCTTCTTGTGTTTTACTTTGCGCGGCAAACCAGGTTTGCCTTCTTTGTTCACTGTCTTTTGGGGGGCTTCTGCCAAGAAGCCCTCCTCTAGGCGCCTGGGTGTCTAGGTGGGCTGAATGTGAGGGAGGGGTGTAGTCACCCCCTGCACAGGGTATCCTAGGAAACCCAAGTCGCACTTTGCCATGATTGGCTGAGGTGGTTGTCCGGGCTGGACAACCCCCTGCTGCGTGATTGACAGCCAGGCTGTGTGAATGGGGGATTTTCGCATAAAAGGCAGGACTCTTTGTCAAGGAGTTCCCCCCTTCTCACCCGAGTTCGATCTCTGCTAGATTTCTTGATCGATGCCTTCTTGCGTACTGCTCGAGTCTTAAATAAGGATGCACGAGTCTCTTCCGACTCCAGCGTGCCGGGATGCAGGGATCCAGGAATCCAAGGGACTAGAATTGGGTTAGAGTGGAAGAAGCAAGGGAAACAATACCGCGAGCTACGGAGCACACGTCTGGTCGCTACTTCGCAATAGCATTGAGACGCGCGGGGCCGCGAGGGCGTGGCATATTTATGGAACGTACTACGTCCGCCATGAAGGCTGGTGCGAGGCGTGTCACGCGATACGGCCATGTTGGGAAAAACAATGAATGCAAGCCCCGCCGTGACAAGGACCAGGAAGTCCAGAAGGGGCGCGTTCTGTGGGTCATGACAGCATGCCTTCTCCGAAACCCTGTTCCACCAGGTTTGCCCGGGTGTATAAGGTGAAATCTTCCGAGCAGTCGAGGGGCCTTGAGATTAGAAAGTGGTTCCCAGGTTCTTTCACTAGGAGGATATCCATTCCATTCAACCAGGTATTGAAGCTGACCCCGTTTATACCTGGAGTCACATATTCGAGATACTTCATATTCATAGTCCAATTGGTTGTCGACCAGTAGAGGAGGAGGAGGTCGGTAGGATTTCCAAAAGGATTGGTGGTAGGGTTTTAATAAGGATGTGTGGAATACTGGGTGAATTTTCTTCCAAGAGTCTGGTAGACTAATCCGGTATGAAACTGGATTGATAATTTCCTTGATGGGAAATGGACCATAGTACCGAGGGGCCAACTTGTTTGGCCGTAGATGCTGGGGTAGTAATTTCGAGGACAACCAGACTTGATCACGGATTGCATAAGAAGGACCTGGTCTCCTTTTTAAATCTGCATACCTCTTCGTCTGTGTTCTGGCCTTCTCTAAATTTGCTTTGGCCTCTTGGTGTACGTTGATGAGGGTTTCAATCCAGGAGTCGACAGTAGGTACTGGTGTAGGATGAGGGAGAACAGAGGGTAGAACTGATGGATGGAAACCTTGGCTACAACAAAAAGGGCTGGTCTTAATTGCTGAATGGTCAGAATTGTTGTAGGCGAAATCAGCCACGGGTATCAGGAGCGACCAGTCATCCTGAACCTTGGTGGCGAAACATCGAAGATACTGTTCCAGGATCGGATTAACAGGTTCTGTGGCCCCGTTGGTCTGGGGGATGATAACCAGATGAGAGGGTGCGTTGGATTCCCAAAATGCGACAGATGTTTCCAGAATTGAGAGACATACTGAGGTCCTCGATCAGATATGATCTTGGAAGGGAGTCCATGTAAACGAAATATGTGTTCCAGGAAGATTCCAGCAAGTTCGGACGAGGATGGTAATTTACACAGGGGTGTAAAATGAGCATATGAGTGAACAAATCTATGGTAACCATGATGGTCGTGTACCCTCGGGAAGGTGGTAATTCCACAATGAAGTCTGTAGCAATAAATTCCCATGGCATTGTTGGCAGCGATGGTTGCATTAGAAGACCCGCCGGTCTCTTGTTATCATGTTTGTTTTGACTGCAGACAGCACAAGCTTTGACGTACTGCTGTACGTCGATCTTCATTCCAGGCCACCAAAACTGTCTTTGTATAAGACAGAGGGTCTTGGTTATGCCACGATGTCCGGAGTGAAGGGTATCATGACAGAGGTTCATCATTCTTTGTTGTAATTTCTGTGTAGGAATGATCAGTGCATTGTCCTTGAATAAGTATCCTTCCTTAAGTCTTAGGTTCCATGGATTCTTCCTTGAAACCCGGAGGTCAGAGGACTGGGTTTGCACTCGAATTTCTTCCAGGAGGTTGACTGCTTGAGCTACAAAGATCATGTGGGGAAACATCTTAGGATAGGCCTTGTCTTCAGTAGTTACATAATCAGGACGTCGAGATAAGGCATCAGCAATCATGTTTTGTGATCCGGGAACATGAGTGATTTGGAATTGGTACTGGGCAAAGAAGTAGGCTCAACACGCCTGACGACTGTTCCTGCACTCCAATGATTGTAGAATTTGAAGATTCCGATGGTCCGTGCGGACCTGAACTGTATATCTAGCACCCAGAAGTAGATGTCGCCATTCAGTGAAGGCCTAGCGGATGGCTAACAGTTCCTTTTCCAGGACGGAATAGTGTATCTCACTGGGAGTCGGGGTTCGTGAGAGGTAAGCAATGGGGTGTTCCAGTTCATCCTCAAGTTCCTGTTTCAAGACCGCTCCTATGGCGTAGTTAGAGGCATCCGTTTCCACTAGAAATGGGCGATTTACGTCTGGTTGAGCCAGGATGGGGGCTTGCGTGAACTCTGTCTTCAATCGTTGGAATACTTCGTCTTGTGGTGTAGACCAGATAAAGGGAGTGTTTTTCTTCAAGAGAGCAACAATCGGCTGGACGATCTCGGAAAAGGTAGAAATGAACTTCCGGTAGAAGTTGGCAAGCCCCAGGAAGGATTGAACTTGTTTCACAGACGTGGGAGCAGGCCATGCCAGTATGGCCTTTACCTTTGAAGAGTCCATACCAATTCCTTCTGGGCTAAGGATGAATCCCAGGTAGTGAACAGAAGTAACAAGCATTTTTCGGGTTTGGCTAAAGGTTTGTGTTCACAGAGTTGTTGCAGTACTGCCTTTACATGCTCTTCACGCTTTAGAGGATGCTTGGAAAAGATCAATATGTCATCCAGATAGACAATGACAAAAAGGAATAACATGTCAGAAAAGACCCTATCCATAAAACGTTGAAAAACCGCAGGGGCATTAGCTAGTCCAAAGGGCATGACTAGATATTCATAGTGACCAAAGGGTGTGCTAAAGGCTGTTTTCCATTCGTCTCCTTCCCGGACACGGATCAAATGATAGGCACCCCGGAGATCCAACTTCGTGAATATTACGGCGCCTCTCACAGCTTCCAGGATATCCGAGATCAGGGGTAGTGGGTACCGATCTTTGAGGGTGCATTGATTTAAGCCACGATAGTCGAGGCAAGGTCCGACTTCCTTGGTGTCCTTCTTGGGAACAAAGAACAATGAAGCACCCGCTGGAGATTTTGAGGGTCTTATGGTGCCGTTTTCAAGGTTGGTATCCAGGTATTCTCTGAGGGCCTTTTTCTCAGGTTCGGAAAGAATGAACATTCTGCCAAAAGGAATCACTGCTGAGGGATCTGTATCTATGGCAATGTCTTCAGGTCTGTGAGGGGGTAAGGCCTGGACTATGGCAGTTGAAAATACATCAGCATATCCCCGATAGGCCTCTGGGACTTGTATGATATTAGAAACCATGAGTGGTGTTTTCAGGTCTCTTGGTGGTTCTTTAGGGGGTGTCGAGGAGGAATCCAGGATTAGACAGTGGGACATACAAAACTCTGAGCCTAGGAATAATGATCCTGCTGTCCAATTGATTTACGGATTGTGCTTCCGTAACCAGGGCATACCCAATACCATGGGGTAATGGGCTGACTTAATGATGTCGAATGTAATCCGCTCTTGGTGATGGTTTATGGAAAGTTGGATCTCTTTTGTCTGCAGGCTTATGGGTCCTGAAGAGAGGGGTCTTCCGTCGATTGCTTCCACCGGCTGCTTGGTGCTTCGTGTCTCGTACGGAATATGACGACTTAACAACCCAGTCTTGATCAATGAAAGTTACCATAGCTCCGCAGTCCACCAAGGCCAGAATGGGATAGGTCTTATTCTTGGTGGGCGACAGGAAGGCTTGTAGTATCACCAAATTGTTTTGTCCAGGAGAGTTCAAGGATGGAATTGATGTGGAGCAAATATCTCTCTCCCGAAGCTCTGCTCCATCTAGGAACAGGAGCTGGCGTTTCCCGAAAGCCGAGGAGGGGCTAGAGGACACTCCCTAACCAGGTGTTTGTCTGAGGCACAATACATGCACAACCACGTATGAATCCTTCTCGTTCTTTCTTGCAGGGATATAGGTCCACGGGAGGCTCCCATCTACATGGGTTCTGGTTCAGAGATTGAGCCTGGGTTTGTGTCCGCCTTGGTGGTACTCTCAAAGGACGGCTTCGGAGGATTAGGTTTGGATTTCTTCTTCTCTGCCTTCCTTTCCTGGATACGAAAATCTATTTGCATGGCAAGGTCCATTAGTGCCTGGAATGAGTTTGGACGAACCACTCTGGCCAACTCATCCTTAATCTCCTCATTCAATCCTCTCCTGAAAAGGGTAAAACTCGCCTCCGGGGACCAATCAGCTTCCTTGACTAACTGCTTGAATCGGGTAACATAGGTGAGCATATCCTGGGATCCTTGCTGAAAATCTAACAGCCATTCCAGGGCACTATAGACCTGTTCTGGACGATCAAACATGGTTTTAAGGGCTTGTATGAAGCCATCATAGTCATCTAGAAGACGTTGTAGGAATTAACGAGGGGCGTGGCCCAGGTTAAGGCGTTTCCTGAAAAGTGGGAAATTATGAAGCCCACTTTAGCCCTTGGAGTTGAAAAGTAGTAGGGCTTAAAAGTAAAGTGAACCAAACATGAATCCGGGAATCCTCGAAGGGTTTTTGGTGAGCCATCGTATTTGTCCACAATACCGCCCAGCAACACACTTTCTTTCGTGGAAGAATCACGGGATAGAACTAGTTGTTTGAGAGCAGCGTTTTCCGCCTTTAGATTCTGCACCTCGGTTGATAGCTCTTGCATGCCACTCATCAGGTCCTGGACGGCCGCTTCCATGTCCATATCGAGTTCGGTCGGTTGGCGTCTCAAACTGTCATCGAGTTCGATCTTTGCTGGATTTCTTGATTGATGCCTTCTTGCGTACTGCTCGAGTCTTGAATAAGGCTGCACGAGTCTCTTCCGACTCCAGCGTGCGTTCAAGTACCGGGATGCAGGGATCCAGGAATCCAGGAAATAACAGGGTGCGCAACTAGCACACGAGTCCAGGAATCAAGAAAGGAAGGAAAGGGACTAGAATTGGGTTAGAGTGGAAGAAGCAAGGGAAACAATACCGCGAGCTATGGAGCACACATCTGGTCGCTACTTCGCAATAGCATTGAGACGCGCGGGGCATGGCATATTTATGGAACGTACTACGTCCGCTGTGAAGGCTGGTGCGAGGCGTGTCACGTGATACGGCTATGTTGGGAGAAACAATGAATGCAAGCCCCGCCGTGACAAGGACCAGGAAGCCCAGAAGGGGCACGTTCTGTGGGTCATGACACTCTTGGGCTAGAAGTCAGAGTCGCCACTGGAACTACAAGGAACCGAAGAGAAGTTGAGAAGAAGTCGACTGCTGCAACTATCCCGTCCCGGTGAAGCCCTGCTGCAGTCCTGAGCTATCTACCCTTCGACGACCAGAGAAGATCCATTCCAGAGTCTTCTTCCCTTGAGCCTGGTGGGGATAACCAGCTCATCTTCTATAGCCAGAGTATCCTCTTCGTGGTCGAAATTGCTGCACACTGCTGTAGTGGTCCGGATAGCCATCTGAAGAGCCTCTCCTGTTTTTTGAGGAGCGCACCTTTTATTCAGGGTCGCTGCTGCTGGCTTCATCCCTGTGTGGTGCAGACCCCTTCAGACATCTTCCTTCTTGCCGAAGCTCTAGGAACCGTGGGTCTGCAGGAAACTACCAGGAACAACTGCCGTGGCACCAGCTTCTTCATTGAATAAGGTACTGTGTTCTGCTTGAGGAAATCGGGGGAATCCATTTTTCTCTTCCTACAAGGCTTGTCCTCATCTTCCCTCCTTCTTATAACTTTTGCTTCCTCCATTGACAATATCTAAATACTCCTGGCTACGTTGAATCGTGAACTGTCCGACTGTGTGATCCTCGACAACAGGAACCCGGTCCCACTTGACACTGACTACGGCCTATTGACTCTTGAATTTCTGTCTATGAGTGTTCTCTGATTCTGTCTGCCTTGACAAAAGTATTGCCTATGATTTTTGCCCCGAACTCTCTCTGGGTATCTCAGGTGGTAAGTGTGTTTTTGCCCCAGTAACATTTCTTGCCACGGATACGCGTTTCTTTAGTAAGACTGAACTGTCATTACTGTCAAAAAGTGATCGCATATGTATTCCCGGTAACGTCTTTTGTTTCACAACACCGGTCCATTCAAACATAGGGTACTTACCTTGAAGTTATACCGTACAAAGCAAATTGGTTGGTTGGAGTGTATTTTACGTGTGGTTTTGAATTAACAGAAGTGTTGTGTTTATAACAAACGGTTTAAAAATAATTGTACTTATATTTTTTACCTGAAACCTTGACTGAGTGTTTGCTTGAGTCACAGTAATTGTGGTCCCTTTGTGTAATCTCTGCTACTGCTCATATACTCTTGAGATAAGCCTGGCTGCTCCGCTACTGCTACCACTTTAACATAGTAGTATAGGCTTGTACCAAAGGTAAAACCTGTATTGCCACCTGTAGTCTTAATTGTGTGTAGTGGTCCCTAAGGGCACTGCACAGGATTCTGCCTAACATAGCCATATCTATTACACCTAGTAGTCCTTACTACAGTTCCAAAGTTAAAACTCATGGAGTCTATTGTTGCGCCAAAGTCAAGTCTGCGCGCTTATACTTTGTGCTGGCCAAAGTAACATCTAGCCTATTTCCCATTCACTTGGCGAAAGTTTAATCTAGGTGTTTACACAGCAGTACCAAAGTTAAATCAGAGTACTGTCCCCTGATGTGCCAAAGTCATTTCTGAGTGTTTGCTTTGCTGTTGCCAAAGAGCTAGGCCATTTCCTCCCTCGCTCCACCAAAGTTTAACCAAGGTGTTTATACAGCCAAAGTTAAATCAGAGTGCATCCTCTGTTGTGCCAAAGATAAATCTAGGTGTATCTATTGCAGTGCCAAAGTTGGATCTAGGCGGTCCACATATGTCTCAACCTAGTTGAATCTGAGTTCTTCGCTCACTGCACCAAAGTTAAATCTGTAGTTCTGCTATTGCATGGCCCAGTAAACCACCAGGACTGCTACCACTAGAATGGCCACCACCCTTTAGCAGCCCCTGTCATGAAACACTGAACACGCCAAAGCATAGGGAAGTGATATATAGTAGGACTATTGATGCATGTCAACTTTGCTAAAACCTTGACAGCACAGGCTGGGACATCAGAGAAGAAACTTGTCTTTTTTATATTCCTCTCCGCTTGTCAACATTAATTGATATGCATAAACACTCAACTGAGGAACTGATTCTGTGCAGGCACTAACAGGTGGTAACCAGTTTCCTTTGTACTTCTCCCCGGGGGAGACCCTTTCAGTACAACACATCACTGAGGAGTATTATGTATGCCCCTCTGTTTTAAATACATGGGTGATATGCCCTTCTTCTTTTGTGCTAATACACCCTACTTGGGCATAACCCAGTCCTAATGGCCGATAAGCGCCTAACCCTCGCTTTGTGTGAACCCCCCTGTGACATCAGAGAACCTTATGCCCATGCATGTAATGTTATGTATTGAAGTTCAAGGTTGTCAGTTGGAAGCTTATTACATTGGCAACAAGCTGCTTTCTGGGGCTGCAGTGGAAAGAGGCAGCAGTGTTTGCCCACAGACCCTGTGGCTCAGGTCAATGATCCAAGGGTGATCCGGAGCAATGTCGGATCACCGGAGTTGAATTTGACACACTTGCGGTCGCACCCCCGGTGGCGGATGGTATGAACTGTGTCCGTTTCTGAGGTGAGGAGCTGCATGCTTTCCTTGCCCACGGCTTCAACATTGCAGTGCTGGCCTGCGGAAAGGTATTTCAGGCCCCACAGTTACACATTGGTTGCAGCAAGCGCTTTGAGGAGGGTTTGGGTGAGCAAGAGCCAGCACAAGCCCCAAGTACAGGCACAGCGTGTCAACTGAGCCCAGTGGCAGCGTGAGCATCAACGCATGCGTCGAGCGGATTGGAGAAGGCACATATTGATCGTGTGTTTTCAATCTGGGCACGCAACCCTGTGCGTGACCTAGGTGTAAAGGACCTTTCAATGTTCGTGTGCGTGAGGCCATATTGGATGTTTGTTGGTTTCTATGGTCACCAGGTTACAGCGTTTCACCTGTGATCATCACTCATCAGCTTTCTTCCTTGTCATTACAGTGGGTGTGGAATCACAGTGAATTGAGGTGAAAATAAAAAATTTAAAAAAAAGTAAAAAGGGTGCATGAACAGTAGGGATGTAACGGTATAACGTTAAAGATACCGTGAACCACTTAATTGAACAATAATAACCGTCACATTGTTTATACCGTTCATACCGTTAAGTGTGCTTTTCAATCTGATTTGGAAAGGCTGCAGTAAGCAATTGCTGCACAGTCTTGGTTTTGCACTGTTGGATGTGCCGTCTGCCAAATAGTTTCAGTTGGAGCAGTTTTTAATGCCATTCCATAAACCACACATGCCTTACACAAAATCAATATGTTATCAATAGGAAGAATAGATACAGTGCCAAGAAGGAAAAGGGTTTACTTTGGGGTTTATATATTTATAATGGATAATGTTCTCTAAACATATGGCAATGGGGGATTTCCCTGGTTCTATCATTGAATTTACATATAATAAGTCACATTCGTGTGCGTGTGCGTGCGTGTGTGTGTGTGTGTGTGTGTGTATATATATTACCATCAGCCTCCATTGATCGGTGGCATGCAGGTTATCAAGATGGGAACATGTTCATCTTCACCAGTAGCCAGTGGGGAAGCAAAAAGCCTAAATGACCACTTAAGAAAAGCTTTTCAGTTTGCTTTGCCAGTTGCAGCAGGCCTCCACCCCACCCCCTCCTCTCCACACGTGTGTTTGTTGTAAGCAAGGCATTTCAGTGGAAAGTATGTTGAAAAGCCCAATTCTGGCCCTGGGTGCCTGGTTTTGTTTGTGATGATAAATCTGTCAATTTATGACCTTTTAGAAAATATTTGTTAGGATCAGTTAACTCCACCTGCTATACCGCGATAACCATGATATACCGTCATTTGGCAAGAAGGTTATCGTACCGTCATAAAACGAATACCGCGACACCCCTAATGAACAGTGTTGGGCACAGTAAGTAGGCTTGACACAACTGACATGGCTAAGATACCAGGTCCTGCGCTGTTTTTAACCCAAGGTGGGGGAGAACCTGTTGTCCGACGGAAAGATTGGGAGGAATTTTTAAAATGTGTTCTTGCTGTGTATGGCCTGAATTACTCTATGGAGCGAAAGGATGCGATTGTTTATCACCGTTTGGTCATGAAGGGCAGGAAACCTTGAAAAGGCTTCCCGAACATACAGTGGAAGATAGCTTGGTTTTAAGCTCATTTGAACCTTGATGGACAATATGACCATCAAGAAGAACATAATTCTTGCCAGATATCGCTTTGCCACCAGGGAGCACAGAAAATTAGACAGCACTGAACAATTTCTCACGGCTTTTAGAGGGTTCACGGCAAGTGCCAGAGTAAGCCGTGTTGTCCAGAAGAACAGTTCCAGGACCAGCTGATGATGAAGTGTGCCGAGGATAAAGTGCAGGAGGAACTGTGGAGAGAGAGAGAGAGAGATATACCCTGATCTTGACAGAGCGGTGGAGCTAGCCAAGCAGGTGTAACATACCACATCCTGCATCAAGGAATTGGTCAAGGAGAATAAGGGCATCACGGAAAACATGAGGAAAGTAGTAAAACCAACAGAAACCAGTCTGGTGTGCAAGGACAAGCCAACTAATAAGCCCTTGCAAAGGGGGGACAGTACCAGGTATAAAGCTGTTGACTGGAGGAGCAAATGAAGGGGGAAGAGGAATCCCAAACAGAGGAGTTCCAAATGATGGAAGAGAAGTGACTGTTTTTTGTGGTGGCACTCATCCAATCAAAAGTTGTTACGGATGTGGCAACACTGAACATTTTGCAAGAGACAGTTTGTGGAATGTAGACAATGTGGTACTTAGGCAAGTGCTGTTGCTTCTGGAGTGGCGGTGTAGGAGCTGTAGATGAGGATGTTTATGATTTTGAGGTTTATGAAGGTTTGGATGTGGTGCAAGTTGTGGATGAGATGTGAACTTAAAATAAAGAAGTCTAGAACAATGATATAAGTCAATGGAGTATGAATAGAAATGTTGGTTGACGGTGGGGTGGTCTAGTATACAGTGATCAGTAAGACGTTGTGGGAAAAGGAACTCTCCAAATGGGTGTTGAGACAGGCAGGTGTTAGAGCGCATGCTGATGGTTAGAAACCGATAATACGAATAGGTGAAATTCATGGAAAATTATCATTCAAGGGTAAGAGTACTGTCAGTAAGATATACGTTACGAATGTTGGTGGCAATCTTTTGTCATTGAGCTGTCAGGCTGTCCTTGGGATAAAGGTATATTCCAATGGCATAGAGCAAGTACACAACAGTTGTAATACTGTGGTGAAGGAGATTAGAGATCTGAAAGAGTGAGAAGTGGCTGATTGGGCTCCCAAGGTTTTCAGGAATGAAGTTGGTTGCCTCAATGGTTTTATACACAAAATCAAACTGAAGAAAGTGTCTGTGCCCTATGCTGCCAAGCTCAGGCCGGTTCCCTTAGCATGTAGGAAGGATGTTAAAGTGGAACTAGAGAGGATGCTTAAGGAAGGGGCATCAGAATGCATCAGAATGGGTGAGCCCCACCTTAGTTGTCAAAAAGGCCAACGGGTTGATCAGACTATGTATAGACCACAGAGAGGTCAACAAAAACATTGTTAGTTTATTTGTATAGCACCTATACACAATATGTTTCAAAGTGCTTCAAGGCAAGGGAGGGAGCAAGGGAAAATCCAATGACATTCTTACAAGGCCTTGAGACAATAAGAATGTGACAAATTACTATCGTACTAGGCCTGGCGGCATTTCAGATAGTGCAAGACCTAGATAAGGAGGGGAGGGGGCTGGGCGGAAGGAGATGAGACAGACAAACAACTATCGTACTAGGCCGGACAACATCTCTGATAGAGCCGGAGAGTTGACAAGAGGTGCGGGCGAGAGTGCGAGGGAGGAGGAGTGGAACAAAACAAGCGACTATCGTACTAGGCCCAAAAACATTTCAGGTAGTGCTGAGGCGGGGGGGTGGGAGGCGGTGGAACAAACAAGGAGGGATGGGGAGGAAAACAAACAAGCTACCATCGTACTAGGTCAGATGACATTTCGGATAGACTAAGTGCAACGAGTATAGTAAGGGAAATGGGGGAAGGGGAGGGGGTATAAGATAAGGAGAGGACGAGAAAACTGAGAAACAGTGAGTGTGGTGGAAGAGAAGAAGAAGAGGCAGGCAGAGGGGAGCAAAGTAAAAAAGGCAGGCAAACAGACATCATAAGCAAAAGCGGAGGCGGGGGGTTCGGCGGCGCAAATGGCACAGCAAGTTTGCATAAAACACAGCCAGATGTGAAACGAAGCAAGATGCATAAACACAGCCAGATTTGAAACCAAGTTAATTACAAAAACACAGCCGTATTTGAAAACGAAGTTAATTACAAAAACACAGCTAGATTTGAAACCAAGTTAATTGCAAAAACACAGCCAGATTTGAAACCAAGTTAATTACAAAAGCACAGCCAGTTTGAATAGCAACCAGAATCAGAAGCTAGCAGTGGGTGCAAAATCACAGTGCAAGCAGAAGTGCAAACATGGGAGACAAGCAGAGAAGGAAACAAAGTCAAAAGAGGGTAGAAGCGTGTCCAGAAGGAGGGAATAAACCCATAGTTATGGAAGTGTGTTATGGAAGTCCAGATTTCATTAGTAATGTGAGCTTGCAGCATTATGGAGGTCCAAGTGCAGGGGTGTCAAGAAAATACCTCAAGCAGTGTTCTGGTAGCAGACAGGGAGCAGACAGGGGCCTTACCTCGCGGGTCAACATTCGTCTGCCGGCTCGCCTGATTGGTGCAGAATAAACAGGCGAGCACCAATCACGGGCAGCCAGGCGAAGGACAAGTGAAACAAGCACAACAGCAGACAATGGCGGTGGCCATGATGGAAGAGGACGGTGTGGGCCCAACAGCGTGATGGATTGCACCAGTTACGCTCACCTGGCTCCCACAGGGGCGTCGATCTGAACTGGACAGCCGCGGACTCCACCAATGTGACGCGTAGTGCCGAGATGACGGACTGGACTGGCCCACCTAGCTTTGTTTGCTTGGCCCGTAGGAGTATTCTTCTGCAAATGGAGAAAGGGAATTAACCACCCGTGGAGTTGAGCGTAAACCCCCCCCCACCCCCGCTGTTCTCCCCACTGATCACCTTTGATGTCCCCTCTTATAGTCTCACCTGATGGTTTGGAAAGATGAGCTCTCCATCCTGCATTGAGCACAGGGGCGCGTAGATAACCAGTTGCTTCACTGGTTCGAAGGAATTGGTGAGTTCCAGAACAATATTGACTCAGATTTCCGGCAAGTATGTAGTTCGTAAGAGTTCAAATGTCTGACTTTCACTCATGTCTGATTCCTTGCAGGTTGCAGCTTGACCCTAGCGAAGAGTTCCTCGTGGCAACCGGTAATATTCAGGAAAGGACTTGTATTATCCAACGCAGTTCGATAAAATAAGGTCAGTATGTAACCTGTTACTTTCTCCCTTATTCAGGCGCTGAGAGAAAGTATGAAGTCTCTGGGAATAATGCTTCAGACGGCAAAATTAGGTAAGTCTATTGTGGTGAGGAGGTTTCCCCTTGTTTGTCCCTTTGTTTCACCTTGCTGTCCTTTTGTTCCCCTTAGGGGCCGGGGTACGGCGAGGATGCGGTAGAGGCTGCGCCGACCCGTGAAGAGGAATAGTACCCCCGGTGGTAAAATCAGGTAAGTCTATGGGGGGTAACTAATATTGCCTCTGTTTATTCCCTTGGCTCACCTTGCTGTTCTTGTATTTCCCTTAGGTGCCGGAGTGCGACGGGAACATGCTGAAGGATGCGGTGGATAGTGAAGATGCTGCGAAGGCCGGTGAGTTCAGCGCGGCGCTGCAGCAGGCGAGGCGACGCGCATAAAGCTGAAGGTAATCCCTTTAAAGGAATAAATTGGGCCATCTTGGAAAAAAGATCCACAATAACTAGAATGGTGTAAAATCCATTGCATGGAGGTAGATCAGTAATAAAGTCTAACGATAAGGTGTGCCATGGTGTAGGCGGAATGTCTAAAAGGTTGTAAGAGTCCAGCTGGTTTTTTCTTTTGTTTTGGGCGCAAATGCCACAAGACATTACAAATAATTTAATATCCTTTCGCCAGGTTGGACACCAGAATTGTTTCTTAATTTTAGCTTCAGTCTTTGCGATACCTGGGTGCCCCTCCATTAGGGTGTCATGATAATGGGAAATGACTAGCTCTTGTAGTTCCTTGTGTGGCAGAAATAGCCGCCCTTGGTAATAAGGCAGGTTATGGGTGACAGAGTAGTCAGGGCCTTTTTATACCCAGTCCTGCAGGGCTGTGGAATCAAAGAGTTGCTGGATCTTCACCTGAATGTCCTCTAGTGTCTGTAGAGTAGTCATGCCAAGAATCCTTTGTTCGGAAATTATAGGTACTGGTTCTGGGTTCACTTCTGCCTCTCCCATCCCTATTCGGGATAAGGCGTCTGCTTTACCGTTCTTGCAACCTGGTCGGTAGGTTATCACGAAATCGAACTCGGCAAAGAATAATGCCCATCGGAGCTGGCGTGACGATTGGGCTTTGGCTGTCTTTAAATACTGCAAGTTCCGGTGATCACAGTAATGGTATGCCTGGCACCGAGAAGATAGTGCCGCCAAGCCTTGAAGGCGGATTTAATGGCTAATAACTCCTTGTCGGTAACAGCATAGTTTAACTCGGGTGCCGAGAACTTTCTGGACCAAAATGCTACTGGGTGAAGCTGTCCAGTTTCAGGGTCCTTTTGGGACAGGACAGCTCCCATGGCTAAACTGGATGCATCAGTTTCCACTATGTATGGAAGTTCAGGGCGTAGGTGCTTTAGTACAGGTGCGGACGTGAATTTCGCTTTCAGCTCTTGGAAGGCATTTTCAGCTTCTTCAGTCCACATAAAGCGTTTGTTTTTTCGCAAATGTGCTGTGATGGGATGTACAACATGTGAGAAATCCGGGATGAATCTGCGGTAGAAATTGGCAAAGCCAAGCATGCTTTGTACTCCTTTAACTGAACTCGGTGATGGCCACTTAAGAATTGCGTCCACCTTTCGCGAGTCCATTCGGACTCCTTTTGGACCCACGATAACCCCAAGAAATTCAACTTCCGTGGCATTAAAAACGCATTTTTCCAGTTTTGCATATAGTTTGTGCTGGCGCAATTTCTCAAGGACTGCTCGGACGTGCTTCACATGGTCAGATTCTGAAGAGGAGTACACTAGAATATCATCGATATATATGACAACACAAACGTCAATGAGTTCACGAAGAACATCGTTCATAAAGTATTGGAAGGCTGCTGGTGCATTGCACAACCCGAAGGGCATCACCTGGTATTCGAATAACCCGTACTTCGTGCGAAAAGCAGTCTTCCATTCGTCGCCCTCTTTCACACGTACCAGATGGTATGCCCCCCGGAGATCCAACTTAGTGTATATGCAAGCGTCCTTTACTTGGTCTAGTAGTTTGGGGATCAGAGGCAATGGGTATCGGTTCTTAACAGTGATCTGGTTCAATGTGCGGTAGTCTATGCACGTTCTGAGGTCACCTTCCTTTTTGGGCACGAAGAACAAAGCTGAAGATGCAAGGGACTTGGATGGGCGAATGAAGCCATTAGCAAGGTACTGGTCTAGGTATTGCCGTAGGTGAAGGTTCTCAGGTTCCGTAAGGGTGTAGATCCTGCTACAAGGGGGTTGTGCACCGGGTATGAGATCGATTTGACAATCGTACGATCTGTGAGGTGGTAAGGTGTTTGCCTGTTCTTTTTGAAAGACATCCTGGAATTCTTGATATTCTGGAGGTAGTTGCACGACTGATGTGGTTACTGTGGCCAGGCCTGCGTTCAGGTTTTTCTTTGGGCAACAGGTTTGTGCACAATCCGGGAAGGTGTTGTAACTTGAATGTCGTGCAGATATGTGAGACCTCCGTCCCCAAGTGCCGCACAGGGAGAATGATAAATTCACTCCCTATACAACCTTTGAGGCCACAGGTCGAGAAGAATCCGGGACCGCGAAGTACTGGAAGCCCCACGGAAGCTGTAAAGGAAAGCAGTGTTAAGTACCAAGCAAGCAGGGTAAAGCACGGGTAACCAATAAACAGGAAGGATCTTACCAGGAATTGATAGCAGAAGGGATTCCGGGGCTCAAGATGGCAAAAGGTCCCGGGTAGGAGTCGCTTACTGGTAGTCACACCAGACCCCACCTGAAGAAGACCTGCAAGCCGGACTGAACCAAATTGCAGGTAAGGGTGGTGATGAGTCGTAGTTCATACAATGTTCCAGATTCTTTGGAGAGGGGTAATCCACAAGAAGTCCGTGACAACAATCCAGGGTCTAGAGCCAAGTGTAGCAGTCCAAGCTGACGAAACAATGAAGAGCGGGATCCAAAGAGAAGTCTGTGACAACGATCCGAGGTCAAGAGCCAAGAGTATCAGTCCAAGCCAAAAGCACAGATATAACGTGATCCAAAAGAGTTCCTAGAAGAGTTAGCCGGGTCCAAGATCAAACGAAACACAAGGTAACAAATTGCAGGCCAAACAGGGTCTCCGAGAAAACAGCTGTGAAGCGCGGTTATGAAGTACTCCACTGCTTAAGTACCGTTTGATTCCTGATCACGTGATCGTGAGTCCAGGCCACGTGATCGCGAGTCCCGGTCACGCGATCGCGAGTCCCGGTCACGCGATCGCGAGTTCCGGTCACGCGATCGCGAGTTCCGGTCACGCGATCGCGAGTTCCGGTCACGCGATCGCGAGTTCCGGTCACGCGATCGCGAGTTCCGGTCACGCGATCGCGAGTTCCGGTCACGTGATCGGATAGAGCCAGCAGCACGATGCAAAGAAGCGAACCTGATCTTTCGATGGCTTAATCTCCACGGCAGCTGCCAATGAAGAACCGGTCGCAGTCGTGACTGTGGAGTAGTAGCGTGAAGCTGCTGCTGTAGCTGTGTGCGAGCCGGTCTGGACCGCCAAAGTGAGCCCCGGAGGGTAAGTGGGGGGTGAATCCGAGCCGAGGGGGAACTGGGATCACTAGTGGGTCGGGTGGAGGGCATGACAGAAGGTTATTCTCTTCTCTCGCCAATCAATACAAGGATTATGTGTTTCCAACCAAAGTATCCCCAGTATTATTTGGAACTGTGGGGCTTTGATTAGATCAAACACAATAGTCTCTCGATGCCCATCCTGACCCAATAGTGTCATCTCTGCGGTGGAAGGAGTTACAGGCCCAGAGGCAATTTCAGTTCCATCGACTGTGGTGATGACATCTGAGGTGGTTTTTCGGCAGAGAGGTAGATTCATCCTGGAAGCCAATTTCGTAGTCCACATAGTTTCCCATGGCCCCGCTATCAATGTATGCCCTTACTGCGTGCATACACGATGGCTGCCTTGGATCTACGAGGACCATTGGTATGATGAAATGCGAGGTCTGAGTATCCTCCTTCAAGCTCGGCAAGCGGACCTCTACGCTTGTCGGGCGTGGTCGTTTCCGAGTCTGACTCCATATGGCTTTTATCAGCAGCTCCAACCACCTTCTTGGGTAGTTTTACAGGGCAATTCCGTAGAAAATGCCCAGAAGTTCCACAATATAAACACAATTGCATTTGCCGTCTCCTTTCTCTTTCCTTCTGGGTTAAGGGTCCTTTAACCCCTCTGATTTGCATGGGTTCTGAAGCATCTGCTCCTTTGGGGTTAGCGTGGGTTTTGACTAACACCCGATTCTCAAACTTGTCTCGATCAGCCTTTCTGTTCTGAAGTCTGTGATCTAGCTGGACCACTAAGTCTATATATTCAGCGCAGTCTTGAGGTGGGTTCACAAGCCCTCGAAGAAATAACGTGATTAATTTTACCTCGGGCCATCCAGTTTCCACTATCAACCTATTAAAGGTCGCGATGTAGGATAGAAGGTCCTGGTTACCCTGTCGTAGGGACAAAAGTTCGTTATCCAGGGCCTGTCCTTGGGAGTGCCGGGCAAATAGTCTTTCCGAGCTCATTTGAAAGCCCTGAAAATTCCCAAGAATTGGGTCATCCTCAGTAACTAGTGGAATTGACCAATCAGCTGCACTGCCGCTGAGATATGACAATACAAAGGCTACCTTGGCTTGATCGTTTGGGAAGGCTCCAGGTCTGCATAAAAAGTGCAAGCGGCATTGGTTCATAAACACGGCGAACCTTTTGTGGTCCCCAGCAAAGCGTTCGGGCGGAGCTAATGGAATAGTTCCTGGCAGGTTTATTTGCACAGGGTTACTCAATGACACAGGAGCTGGATTTCCCCCGGGTCCTGGTAGGGGTGCTTGTCCAGCCTGGCTTTGCAGTAGTTGCCTAGCAAGGTCATCAGTTCGCTCCTTTGACAAAATCAGTTCTCTCCTAAGAGCATTGGTTTCTTGATGGGCGGAATGCACTTCAGCCCTCAGTTCCCCTAGTAATTGGGCCAATTGGTCAGTTTCTGAGGTATCCATAACGCCCGGGTGGGAATTTGTGGGTAGGCTTTGCGTTCTGTTACGTTCACCTGGCTCCCACAGGGGCGTCGATCTGAACTGGACAGCTGTGGTCTCCACCAATGTGATGCGTAGTGCCGAGATGACGGACTGGACTGGCCCACCTAGCTTCGTTTGCTTGGCCCGTAGGAGTATTCTTCTGCAAATGGAGAAAGGGAATTGACCACCCGTGGAGTTGAGCGTAAACCCCCCCACTCCTGCTGTTCTCCCCACTAATTACCTTTGATGTCCCCTCTTATCGTCTCACTTGATGGTTTGGAAAGATGAGCTCTCCATCCTGCATTGAGCGCAGGGGTGCGTAGATAACCAGTTGCTTCACTGGTTCGAAGGAATTGGTGAGTTCCAGAACAATATTGACTCTGAGATTTCCGGCAAGACGCCGTGAGTATGTAGTTCGCAAGAGTTCAAATGTCTCACTTTCACTCTTGTCAGATTCCTTGCAGGTTGCAGCCTGACCCTAGCGAAGAGTTCCTCGTGGCAACCGGTAATATTCAGGTAAGGACTTGTATTATCCAACACAGTTCGATAAAATAATGTCAGTATGTAACCTGTTGCTTTCTCCCTTATTCAGGCGCTGAGAGAAAGTATGAAGTCTCGGGGAATAATGCCTCCAGCGGTAAAATTAGGTAAGTCTATTGTGGTGAGGAGGTTTCCCCTTGTTTGTCCCTTTGTTTCAACTTGCTGTCCTTTTGTTCCCCTTAGGGGCCGGGGTACGGCGAGGATGCGGTGGAGGCTGCGCCGACCCGTGAAGAGGAATAGTACCCCCGGTGGTAAAATCAGGTAAGTCTATGCGGGGTAACTAATATTGCCTCTGTTGCCCCTTGGCTCACCTTGCTGTTCTTGTATTTCCCTTAGGTGCCAGAGTGCGACGGGAACATGCTGAAGGATGTGGTGGATAGTGAAGATGCTGCGAAGGCCGGTGAGTTCAGCGCGGCGCTGCAGCAGGCGACGCGCATAAAATAACTTCTTTCTTCCAGCTCGAAGGCGCGGTGGATCGGGAATTCAGGTAGGTATTGCTCTTTTTCTAACCTTTTCTCCTTCTTTCTCCCTTTTTCTAGGAGCTCCAGACTCGAGGTGGGCGTGACAGAAGACTGGATGCAGACTTGCAGGCACAGTGAGGGTTACGCTGCGGGATGCAGAATAACGCAAAGCGTGTGCTGCTCTTCGGGCGTGGTTTAAATAGCCTCCAAAGTAGTCCCAGGTAAGTATTCCTCCCCGACCCCACCCGAGTAAAAAAAATTGTCCCAAGGTAAAGTAGTCCCTTTCAAGCCTCTTTTGGCTTGGAGCTCTTGCAGCATGGTCTGCATCAGGTAAGTTTTAATCTATGAGCCTGGCGCCAGGACTGACTCTCCATATGAGCCTGGTGCCATAGAAGCCAGGACTGCACCCAAATGGCCCCTAGCAGGGGTTGTTGGGCTTGCTTGGAATAACTTGATGCCTGCTTCCGGGGCTGCTGGACTTGATCTGGATCCCCGGGGGTAGGCATCATGACAGCACCCTGGAAGTGCAGTGCTGCAGATCGCTGTGGCCACAAGCACTAAATAGTGCATTTAACTTGATGCCGTGTGAAAGCACTATTCTGGAAGACATCACAGCACAAAGCCGTATCCCCCATAGAACAGCCCAGAGGGCTTACCTTTGATGCAGGTGATGGGTAGGGGGGATTCCAGGGCCTCCAGGCCACAGGATAGCAGGGGGACCATCAGAGATTTCCAGAACGGAGAGGTTTTCTTTGACCAAGATTGACAAGCCGATTAAGGAGTTGGGTGGTTCGAAGGTGGATTCATTGTTGAATCTTAGGTCTGCGTATCACCAGATCTGTATGCACCCTGCCTTGTATGATGCACACATACTGGGTAGAGTAAGTGGTGTGAAATTCTACCGGGTTGATATTTTGGTGTGGGGCAGATATATAAATGAACATGATGTGAGACTGAAGAATGTCCAAAAAAGTTGGAAGATGCTGGGTTGACTTTGACACTGGAGAAGTGTACATTTGGTAAGTCACAGGTGGACTACTTGGTTACAGTTTGTCTAAAGAGGGAGTGCATCCCAAATTGAGTACAGTCATGGCCATTGTAGAAATGGTATAAACTGGGAACAAGGCAGAGGTATCCTTGTTTGGGGAATGATAGAGTAGCATTCCAATTCCAGGGGTGGGCCAGTAAACAGTGAATATGAGAAAACTCACCAGAAGGGAATTAGATTCAATTGGAATGAAATGTGAGAGGAGGAGTTTGTGAGGGTGAAACATTTGTGTTTTTTTCAAGAAATTAACCTTCTGCAAAGTTACGATGGCTCCAAGCAAAGAACGCGGAGACACCCGTCTAACCCACGGGACAGGCATAAGCATTCTGAGGTCTCAATTTGAAGATGGCGTCTGCCTCCTAAAATGAAGTCTCATTACACACATGATACTAACACCAACATTCAGTAAGTTTCCTTCATAATCCAACTCCTATGGGTGACCCTCCTCCCCAATCCGTTCTACTGGCTCCCCTACAGCGCCTTCTTCTACAATCGTCTTGTCCTAAAGCGCAGAGGGGCCTGAGACTTCCGTTCCTGCTCCCCAACAAAGGACATCACACATGTAAAGGTTTGCCAAGTGTTGAGGGAGGGATATCGCACAATAGTTTGCACTGATGCGTCAGAATATGGCCTGGGGGCGGTTCTCATGCAAGAGGATGGTACAGGGTTGCATACGATAGCGTATGCCTTCAGGGCACTCAAGGATCTAGAGAGCTATTAATTGGTCATTGAGCAAGAAGCTTTGGCTGTGTTGTGGCCGATCACCAAATTTAAGGTGTAGTTGTATGGTAGAGCGTTTTTTGGTGTAGACCGATCACAAACCTTTGGTAGCAATGTTTTTAAAAAAAAGATTTGGATGGAGTGTCTAGGAGAATTTCCAAGTGGATTACCAGACTGCAGGGTGTGGAATTTGTAGTGGAACATGTGAACAGTAAAGATAATGTGGTGGCTGATGCACTTACTAGGCGTCCGCTTGTGGAGGAAAAGGAGCCCGACACATTGGCAGATGATGGGATCAGGGCCATATTTGTGGTTGAGGAGCGTCTCCAAGAGAGTGAGTGGCTAACGGCCTGTCAGGATGAGTATCAACAGATAAAAGACTAGTACAAGGGAGATGGTATGGAAATAAAGATGAGACATTGAATGAACACCTTAAAGAGTACAGGAGGATCAAGGAGGAATGGAGCATAGTGGATGGTTTTGTATGCAGGGGTCAGAGGCTGTTAGTTCCGCCAAGTATGCGGGAGACAGTCGTCGAGTTGGGACATAAGGTGCACATGGGCATATGCATGACCAAGTTCCTCATTTGAATGGACTTCTGTTGGCAGCAGATGGATGAGTTTATTGCGGCACGGATTAAAAGAGTGTGAAGGGGGATTCAAGATGGCCGGCCTGCAGGGGATAGTCATGCTGGCAGAGCTCCCGAGCCCCAGACCTGGGATTTGCCCACGACTCGGCAACTGGGCTTGGACAAACACTGGCGGAGCTCGGATCTGCGCGGAGACTTCCCCGTTGCGAAAGACACGGCTGCAGTGGTGGTGGAGCGGGCCGCCAGACGGAGGCTGTGCATCTGTGCGGATCACTGCAGGAGGAGGAGGGACTGCGGCGGGGACGATCCTGCACCTGATCGGCGGGGGCTGTGTGGCGACCGCTTTGCCCCGTGGCGGCCTGGCGGCAGGGAGGTGTCATGCCTGCCGGACATACCCCTGGACGAGGAACAAATTCTCCATACAAGATGAGTTACGCCCATAGAACCAGTAGACATTTTTACTCAAAATGGAGGTTGTTCGATACATTGCCCGGAAAACGACGTCTGCATTTTTCACGTCGTTAATTTTCACGTGACTTAGGTCCGTCACGTGTATCACGGCAGTGCGTACATAAGCAGCGTGGAAACTCCATTCGCTGCTTCTGATTAGGTCAATTTTGGCGTTTGTAGCTGAACTTCAGACCTGCGTTCTCGCATTCCTTTCAGCAAACTTCTTTGGCCTAATTTGAGCTTGTTTTCCTCCACACGCTAATTCCAGGGTTGCGTGTATCCTGTTCGCGTGCCAAATCTCCACGCGGATGCTGTCTGCAAGCGTGGCTGTCCTGAGCTGCGTGTATCCTGTTCGCGTGCCAAATCTCCATGCGGACGCTGTCTGCAAGCGCGGCTGTCCTGAGCTGCGTGTATCCTGTTCGCGTGCCAAATCTCCACAGGGACGCTGTCTGCTAACGCGGCTGTCCTGAGCTGCGTGAATCCAGTTCGCGTGCCAAACCTCCACGCGGACGCTGTCTGCAAGCGCGGCTGTCCTGAGCTGCGTGAATCCAGTTCGCGTGCCAAATCTCCACGCGGACGCTGTCTGCAAACGCGGCTGTCCTGAGCTGCGTGAATCCTGTTCGCGTGTCAAATCTCCACGCGGACGCTGTCTGCTAGCGCGGCTGTCCTGAGCTGCGTGAATCCAGTTCGCGTGCCAAATCTCCACGCGGACACTGACTTCAAGAGCGGCTGTCCAGGGCTGCGTGAATCCTGTTCGCGTGTCTAATTCTTCAAGCGGAAACGCTGTCTACAGGCGCGGCTGGCTTGGCTGCGTGTATGCTGTCGCGTGCAATCCTGCACGTGTTTTTCTGAACTACTTCGAACTTTTGGTACCTGTGACAGTCAACAGGTGAGATTCTTATTTTGTTCTTTGTGGGAAAGGAAGTATTTCATGAACTATTGGAAGGTGAATGTGCACAGTACATTGGACGCTATCCTGTGGTGCACCAACCCGGTATCTAGCGAGAGCCTCGTGCCGTTCGGGATAAGTCTCCCTTACTAAACTTCCCTTCCTTTGTCGTTTGTTCAACTCTTGGGACTCTTCAAGATATTGTCCTGGAATTCTTCAGTTTAGCCTTAAGGTCAGTGTCTGAATTAATCCCAATTCTGTTTCTCTTAGTATTTAACTTGGGACAGTGTCTTATGATACTTATCTATTTTAGGTATACTTCCTGTACAATTCCCACGCCCTTTCCAGTGATCCATCTCTCTGCCTGTTTTATTCAGTCAGAGAGTTGTATCATTTGGAAGGTCTAATTTGACCTGCCTACAATCAAGTCGTGTGAAGATAGGATCCGGAAAAAGCCCTACCAAATTGTATCCTTTTTTGGTTACTGTATCCTTTTCAGTTGATACTTTGGTGATTTATGACAGAATCAGAAGCCATGGAGGGTATGGATCCTATAACTTTTTTGACTCAGTTAATTTCTGACTTGAAAAATGAAATGATTACGGCACAGGATATGCTACGGCATCGAATGGATGTCATGCAAGATGCCATGCAAGTCACTCCTCAGGGAGTACAGATTCCAGCAGCCATTGCATCTGGATCTGGGACTACGACACCATCAGTATCACAGGAAACTCTTAAAGTGGTTATGCCCACACAGTTGCCCTTGGCTCCTCCGGAAAGGTTCACAGGTGATCCTAAAACCTATAGAACCTTTGTTAATCAGTGCCGACTTCATTTCCTTTGCCGGCCTAATTCATTTCCTGATCTTACTACTAAAGCAGCATTCGTGCTTTCTCATTTGGGGGGCACAGCTGCTGCTTGGGCAAATCCTTTATTGGAGTCAAATAGCCCCTTGTTGTACGATTGCGATGATCTTCTGGCGGCTATGAACAAAGTCTTTGATATGCGCTATGCTACTCAAGCCACAGATCTGGAGTTGTTGAATTTACAACAAGGTACTCAACCTCTGTTGGCTTACATTGCGCGATTTAACCAATTAACGGCCGAAACCCGATGGCCGGAAGACAAGAAGACGGCTGTTTTCTACAAGGGTCTTTCAGAAGAACTCAAGGACGCTTTGTCCACGGTTCCAGTGGTTCCTACAGGTTTTCCAGATTTTCTTGATTTAATTTTACAAATTGACGCCCGAAGAAATGCCCGCAAAGGAGAGAAAAAACCTTTTCTTCCGGCACCAGTTCGTTCTGATACACCAGCACATTCTTCGAATGATCCTGAACCAATGCAAATTGGCGCAGTGAGGCCGGTTGTCTAAAGCCGAAAGAGAGAACCGAACGAGAAATAACTTATGTATGTATTGCGGTTCCTCCGAGCATTTATTGGCGGCATGTCCTAAAAGACCAAATAAGCCTTCGGGAAACGCCAAAACTCGACAGTAGCAGGAGTCCCTGTGTCGAGTGTTACATCGGACTCCATTACATTTCCAGCTCATGCACCGATAGCTGTTGAGATGATTTTACGTTTCAATAATCAAAACTTGGCTTCCAAGGCTATGGTTGACTCGGGAGCCACTAATAATTACCTTGATATCACATATGCCAAGAAATGTTCTATACCCCTTATAGACAAAAACAAACCTGAAACTGTTAATACAGTGGATGGATCAATCTTGATTTCCGGTATGGTAACTCAGGAGACTGTACCTATTCAGATGACTTTATCAAATGGTCATTCGGAGGAAATTGTCTTCGATGTCATTGCGGCTCCTCAATACCAAATAATACTTGGACTTAATTTGTTGACTCTTCATAATCCCGCCATAGACTGGGTTACGGGATTGATCCAATATCCTTCTGTTTTTTGTAACGAACATTGCTTTACCAGCCAGGTGGTATCAAATAAATCACATATGTTGGCCTCTATTGAGGGAATCTCTGCTATCAATGTGGTACATCAGAAAGGTACGCATATACCAAGTGAATATGCAGATTTTGCCGATGTGTTTGACAAAGGTCAGGCAGAACAACTTCCTCCACATAGGCAATATGATTGTCCAATTGAATTGATTCCTGGAGCTAAAATTCCTACTGGTCGAGTTTATTCTTTGACTCTCAAAGAAGATGCTGTCTTGAAAGAATATATCGATAAAGCTCTGGATATGGGATTCATACGGCCATCTCAATCGCCGGGTGCTTCTCCATTATTCTTTGTTCCAAAGAAGGAAGGAGACCTAAGGCCTTGCATTGATTACAGGGCTATTAATGACATCACCATAAAGAATCAGTATCCTTTACCATTGATTAATGTCCTGTTAGACCAATTAGGAACTTCCAAGTACTTCTCTAAATTGGATTTGCGCGGCGCTTACAATCTGGTTCGCATTCGTGATAGAAACGAATGGAAGACCGCTTTTAAGACGCGGTACGGCCTTTACGAATATTTAGTGATGCCTTTTGGTCTTTGTAACGCTCCCGCCACATTTCAGTTCTTCATGAACGATATCTTCAAAGATATGATGGATCAATTCGTGGTGATTTACTTGGATGACATTTTGATATATTCATCATCCTTTCCAGAACATGTTAAACACGTCTCAGCTGTTTTACAAAGACTTAGAGAGAATAAACTTTTTGTTAAAGTTGAGAAATGTGTTTTTCATACACACGAAGTGGAATTTCTGGGTTATGACATTACCAATCATGGTGTTCGAATGAGTCATTTTAAAGTGAAAGCTATATTGAATTGGCCTATCCCACACAATGTCAAGTCACTACAGTCATTTCTAGGATTTGCGAATTTCTATCGCAGATTTATTCGTTCTTTCTCCAAAACAGTGGCCCCATTGACAGCTTTAACTAGCTCTAAAATTCCATTCTGTTGGAACCAGAATGCCCAAGCCTCCTTTGAGAAGTTAAAAGAAGCATTTACAACTGCACCTGTACTTCAGCATCCTGATCCGGATGGTCAGTTTATCGTTGAAGCAGACGCATCCAGTGTCGCTACAGGAGCAGTACTCTCGCAGGTTTGTGCAGAAACTAAGAAGGAGCATCCAGTTGCTTTCTTTTCACGTAAACTTACCCCTTATGAACAGAACTATACTGTCACTGAGCGTGAATTACTTGCAATCAAAGATGCTTTCCGAGAGTGGAGACATCATCTTCTTGGGGCCAAACATCAGGTGATGGTGTATTCCGATCATAGAAACCTTCAGGCTTTTAAAACTATGAAATGTCTCACAGCTAGGCCAGATGGCATGTTTTCTTTGCTCAATACGATTTTCAAATTACTTATCGCCCTGCCAGACAACATGTCAAATCTGATGCTTTGTCTCGCATCAGTGAAGAGGTGAAAGAAGAATCATCGGTACAAAATTAGCTGTTGGCAGATCACGTGATATGTAGTTGTTCTGCACAACCTTCTCTAAAAAACGACTTACAGGAGTGGGTGAAACTAAATCCACAATTGATCCAAGAATTGAACATTGATTTATAAAATGGTTTGCCTTTTAAAAAAGGAGTACTCTATCTACCAACTGATACCATGCAGAAAAAAGCCCTCAGTTGGGGTCATGATTCTTTGATTGCCGCCCATCCTGGACAGAAGAAGACTCTAGAGCTATTGAAAAGATGGTGTTGGTGGCCGTCTATAACACAAGATGTTATAAAGTATGTTTCAACATGTTCGGTATGCAGTCAATGCAAGACTACTCCTGGCAAAACAGTGGGTTTACTCCAGTCTCTACCAGTTCCCAAAAAACCATGGGACATGATATCAATGGATTTTGTGGTTGAACTTCCAAGAAATAAAGGCTACGATACCATATGGGTGGTGGTGGACTACTTTACAAAATTGGCGCTTTTCAGTCCCTGTACTGGTGTACCAACAGCTGCTGGTCTGGCTGATCTATTCATCCGGCATATATTCCGTTTTTTTGGTCTACCTTCAGTGATCATCACTGACAGGGGATCACAATTTGCGTCACGTTTTTGGAAGGCACTAAATTCGGCATTATTAATTGATGACAGGTTGTCTAGTGCTTATCACCCTCAAACGGATGGACAGACTGAGAGAGTCAATAGCACTATGGAACAATATCTGCGATGTTTGTGCTTGCAGTTTCAGTCAGATTGGCTCAATGTTTTGCCGGCAGCAGAGTTCGCCTATTACAATTCCTATCATAGTGCTATAGGTACTTCACCTTTCTATGCTTTGTATGGGCAACACCCACGTTCCATTCCTTTTGACTCCAGTTTGTCTTTGGATACTCCTGCAGCAGGACGTACTTTTAGGGATCTTAAAAGTCTACAGAAGAAAGTTGAGCAGCAATTGGAACAAGCTAAAAAACGAGACAAGTACTATGCCGACATAGAATTCCTGCACCTGTTTACAAAGCAGGAATGAAGGTATGGCGATCCACAAAAACTTGAGAATACCCGGCAAAAGGAAATTGTTGCCTAAATACATTGGGCCATATGAAGTTCTCCAAGTTATAAATCCGGCTCCTGTCCGTCTGGCTTTGCCACAACGGTGGCGAGTGCATCCCGTTTTCCACGTATCGCTCATCAAACCGTGTTCGGATGCTACTAGATTACCTGTACGGCCTGTTGCTATTTCAGTGAAAGGGTCAGACGAATATGAAGTGCATGACATTCTGGACATGAGGTTGCGGTCTGGAAAACCATTTTATCTGGTAGATTGGAAAGGTTATGGTCCCGAGGATAGATCCTGGGAACCTCTGTCGAACATTCATGCTCCTGCTTTATTAAGGCGAATCCACTCGAAAAGGGGAGTAGCTGCTCCTTTGGGGGGTGGCACTGTCATGCCTGCCGGACATACCCCTGGACCAGGAACAAATTCTCCATACAAGATGAGTTACGCCCATAGAACCAGTAGACATTTTTACTCAAAATGGAGGTTGTTCGATACATTGCCCGGAAAACGACGTCTGCATTTTTCACGTGACTTAGGTCCGTCACGTGTATCACGGCAGTGCGTACATAAGCAGCGTGGAAACTCCATTCGCTGCTTCTGATTAAGTCAATTTTGGCGTTTGTAGCTGAACTTTAGACCTGCGTTCTCGCATTCCTTTCAGCAAACTTCTTTGGCCTAATTTGAGCTTGTTTTCCTCCACACGCTAATTCCTGGGTTGCGTGTATCCTGTTAGCGTGCCCAATCTCCACGCGGACGCTGTCTGCAAGCGCGGCTGTCCTGAGCTGCGTGTATCCTGTTCGCGTGCCAAATCTCCACGCGGACGCTGTCTGCAAGCGCGGCTGTCCTGAGCTGCGTGTATCCTGTTCGCGTGCCAAATCTCCACGCGGACGCTGTCTGCTAACGCGGCTGTCTCTGAGCTGCGTCAATCCAGTTCGCGTGCCAAATCTCCACGCGGACGCTGTCTGCAAGCGCGGCTGTCCTGAGCTGCGTGAATCCAGTTCGCGTGCCAAATCTCCACGCGGACGCTGTCTGCAAGCGCGGCTGTCCTGAGCTGCGTGAATCCTGTTCGCGTGTCAAATCTCCACGCGGACGCTGTCTGCAAGCGCGGCTGTCCTGAGCTGCGTGAATCCTGTTCGCGTGTCAAATCTCCACGCGGACGCTGTCTGCTAGCGCGGCTGTCCTGAGCTGCGTGAATCCTGTTCGCGTGTCAAATCTCCACGCGGACGCTGTCTGCTAGCGCGGCTGTCCTGAGCTGCGTGAATCCAGTTCGCGTGCCAAATCTCCACGCGGACACTGACTTCAAGCGCGGCTGTCCAGGGCTGCGTGAATCCTGTTCGCGTGTCTAATTGTTCACGCGGAAACGCTGTCTACAGGCGCGGCTGGCTTGGCTGCGTGTATGCTGTCGCGTGCAATCCTGCACGTGTTTTTCTGAACTACTTCGAACTTTTGGTACCTGTGACAGTCAACAGGTGAGATTCTTATTTTGTTCTTTGTGGGAAAGGAAGTATTTCATGAACTATTGGAAGGTGAATGTGCACAGTACATTGGACGCTATCCTGTGGTGCACCAACCCGGTATCTAGCAAGAGCCTCGTGCCGTTCGGGATAAGTCTCCCTTACTAATCTTCCCTTCCTTTGTCGTTTGTTCAACTCTTGGGACTCTTCAAGATATTGTCCTGGAATTCTTCAGTTTAGCCTTAAGGTCAGTGTCTGAATTAATCCCAATTCTGTGTTTCTTAGTATTTAACTTGGGACAGTGTCTTATGATACTTATCTATTTTAGGTATACTTCCTGTACAATTCCCACGCCCTTTCCAGTGATCCATCTCTCTGCCTGTTTTATTCAGTCAGAGAGTTGTATCATTTGGAAGGTCTAATTTGACCTGCCTACAATCAAGTCGTGTGAAGATAGGATCCGGAAAAAGCCCTACCAAATTGCATCCTTTTTTGGTTACTGTATCCTTTTCAGTTGATACTTTGGTGATTTATGACAGGAGGTGTGGCCGCGGTGCCCTCTCTGCGGGAGCGGACCAGGAGTGAGGAGGCAGCCGCGGCCGGGTTAGCGGGCCCCCGACCCGCTCGGGTGTAGAGGAGGGGCTGCGGCAGAAGTGGCGCAGCATCGAGCCGTCAACTCAGTCAGCGCTTTGTGAAGCTGCGGGGAGGAGGCCCACCCCCGGGAGAAGGAAGGCGGCTGCAGGGAGGGGATGCACTGGTGGCGGATGGCCGTAGTGCAGAGGCCTGGTACCCCCCCGGTAGTGGTGCTTGCCTTGGAGGAGGAGGAGGGAGTGGCCCTCCGGAGGCAGTGAGGAGAGAGGCCCCAGTGAGAGGGAGAAGTGGAGGGGCCGGCCCTGGAGAGCTTGGAGGAGCCGGCCCAGGAGAGGCTAACAGCAGCAGCAGAGGAGACCCGGCCCCGGAGTGGGAGAAACCTAAGGTTTGAAGGTACAGAGTGGGGAGTCAGGCCAGAAAGCGGAGGAGAGGTCTGTAAAGCATATCAGTAATAGGCCAGGAGGTGGGGGAAAAGGCCTGTAATGCAACTCGCGTCAGGAGAAATCTGGGGGGACTGTTCAGCCTTGGCCCCCTTAAGCGGATAGGCAGCAGGGATCACCAACAGCCTGCGGGGAGGAGAGGCAGGGCGCAGGGGATCTTCAGCGTTCCGAGGAGTGTGCCCTCCCGAGGAGAGCGGGGGCAGACTACATCTGCTTTCCTGTGAGTTTGTATGAGGGACCGCACACCGGAGGACGACGTGGGAGCCATTGGACTAAGGCATTGGGCAAAAGGTCTGCGGAGTGGCCGCCTTGAGCCTTGCAGAGGAGGTCGGTGGTGTCCAAGGACTAATTTGAAGTGAGCAGGGCACGCCTGGGATGGCCGCGAAAAACAAAGGGAAGGGCGTGAGAGCACCGCAAACTCCAGGGGATGCCCCAAGCACCCTCCCCACGATGTGGCCGATGCAGGAGATGAGGGAGGCAGTCAAGGGCACGAGAGACTGCTCAGACAAAGCTGATCCACCATTGGTGGGGGGGAATTCGGACATGCTCTCGAAGCAGGACTTTAGGGGGAAGAGATGTCCACACTGCAAACTAGCCTAACTAAAACATTCCAGGAACAATTCCAGCTTCTGCGTGCAGACCTTAACTTGGCCATGGGGGAAATCAAGCAGGAACTGCGGCAGCTGGGGGAACGGACGGATCTCCTGGAAAGGGGCTTGCAGGAAACAGATAAAGAAGTATCAGCCAACAGTGAGGCAATTGAAAGACTCAATGTAGCCACGCAAAACCTGGAGATTCAAATGGAGCACATGGAAAACAGATCCCGAAGGATTAATATAAGGATCAAAATGTTGCCGGAAACAGTTCAGGACAGGGATCTAAAAGGAGTGGTCCAAACCATTTTCGATAAGATATTGGGGACTTCTGCCCCGGATACAGTGGATCTAGATCGCACACACAGGGTGGGCAGAGGGGGTAGAGGTACAACGGCAAGACCCAGAGACGTCCTAGCGGCGTTTACCAGGTATGCCCAAAAGGAGGCAGTCCTTCAGACGGCAAGGAAGCAGGAGCCAATAATGTACAACGAGCAACACATCGCCCTGTTCCAGGACTGTCGAGCAGCACTCTGATATAGAGGCGTCAAATGGGTCCGGTTCTTAAGGCACTAAATGCCAGGGGGATTCGGTACAGGTGGACCTTCCCTTTCGGACTGGTGTTCGAGTGGGAGGGGAACCAAAAGCGGATAACCACGCTGCAGGAAGGAGCGTACATTCTCCACCTAGACCTAGAGGATCCTCCTGTTGGAGCTGGGAAACAACCTGCGGCCGGCGGACCGAGGCCAAAGCCTTGGGCCTGGACAACGGTGGGGGAAAAGAGAAGGGGGGCGGGGCTGAGTGGAAAACCACCTAAAGAAAGGAGTAAGACTTGTCCTGAGGGTACGGGAGGGAAAGCTCAAGAGGGTATCTAGGCCGGTAAGCGACACAAGGATGGTGGGCCACTGAAGGAAGTCATCGGCGGGGGGGGAGCAACCATCTATGAATCAAAAAGGGTGTGTATGCCCGTGGAGCGGGGGAGAGAGAGGCGGGAAGGGCATGCCCTTCTGGGTGGGGGGGGGGTACATTTATGGAGGGGAGAGAGAAGGGAGGGAGGTGGGAAAGGCAGCGGTGGCTTAGTACAAGAGCACCGATAAGAGAAGCAGAGATCTACCCCAAGGTGAGGGGGGACAGGGGAACCCAAGAGGGAGCATGCAAAGCTTTCCGCTCGTTGAGTATGGCTACGAGAAGATGGAGAGGGGGAAGGGGGCGAAGGTGACTTGGGGGCATGCTCGGGTTAATCAACGTTCAAGTGGCTAACACATAATGTGTGGGGACTGTTAAACGGAAACAATTCGAACAATTTACGAGAAAAGAGGGGCCAGATATTTTGGGAAACGCACCTTAGGCAAAAAGATCAGGGACGTCTAAAACTGCAGGGGTTTGACCAGATCCTACACGCATCGGGGAGGAGTAAATCTGGGGGGGTAGCTTTGGCTATCAAAAACACAGTAGATTTTAGAGTCATGGAAATTATAAGGGACAAGGAGGGTAGATACATTATAGCCAAGGTGATGCACCAAGACAGTCCTTATACTCTGGCGGTGGTATACGCCCCAAACTCAGGTTAGGAGCAGTTCTTGAAGCGGATCCTGGGGATATTGGAGGACAAGACCTCGGGACTAATAATTCTGCTAGGTGACCTCAATATAGCGTGGGAAAAGGGGAAAGATAGGTCGGGGGACCCCACAAGAGTAGGGGGGGGGGCAGTGATGTCAGCAGATCTTAAAGAAAGAATAGGGAGCGTGGGTCTGAGGGACGCCTGGCGGGAACTGAAGGAGGATGGAGAGGGCTATACTTCGGGCGTCAATGAGTCTCAATCCAGGATCGACTATATCTGGGTCTCATCGAGCCTGGTGGCCCGGATCCGGGAGATAGAGATAGGTCCCATTGGTATAGCGGATCATAAGGTGCTTACCATGAGGATGCCCCTGGGTCGCCGGGAAAGGGGTGTGTGGACTTGGAGGAACCCAAAGCATCTTATTAGAGACCCGATTATTCAGAAAGAAATAGGAGAAAAGATCAGGGATTTCTTTGTGATCAATAAGAGGGGGGACACAAGGGAAGAGACGAGATGGGACGTCTTCAAAGCGACGCTGTGGGGGGAATTAATAGTAGTAGCGGCACAGAGGGAGAAGCAATTGAAAGCGCTGGAAAGGCAGTTGGAGGAGGAGGTTGAGAAGGCGAGAAAGGAGGCAGGGACAACCCCCTCTAGAGCGGCTATGAGGGAATATCGCAGAGCACTGGGGCAATTAGAGGTCCTCCGAAACAAAAAGGCCGAGGGGGCACTGCTGAGAGTTTGCCAAAAATACTATGCCAAAGCAGATAAGGCAGATGCACTCCTCGCACGCATGTTGAGGGGAGCCCAATCTAGGAATGCTATCACGGCTTTAAAAATTGGCCCATGGGAACGGGTTACGCGGACAGGGGAGATCTGGGAAGCGTTAGTAGGCTTTTACGAATCTCTATATGCGTCGCAGGAACCTAGGGCTGGCACACAGGTTGAGTTTTTAGACAGGGTGGAGAAGGGAAAGATCGGGAAGGAGACACTGGAATCTCTTAGCAGGGAGATTACAGAGGAGGAAGTGAGGACAGTGATCCGTAATCTGCCACCGAACAAAGCCCGAGGCCCGGAAGGCTACTCTGCGATGTTCTATAAGACCTTTGCAACGGAGCTAATTCCGCATCTGACACACCTCTTCAATACATTCAGGTCAACAGGGAAGATAACCCCGTCCATGGAGGAGGCTAGGCTGACCCTTATTTTGAGACCGAATAAGGACCCTGAGAGGACATATTATAGGCCCATAGCGTTATTTAACATTGATGCCAAGATATTCACGAAAATTCTGGCTAACAGGCTGGAGGGTCTTCTCCCAGATCTGGTCCATCCGGACTAGGCAGGTTTCATAAGAGGCCGACAGACGTCGGATAATATGAGGAGGGTGGCCCATCTGGTGGAGAAGGCTCAGAGAACGGACACTCCCGCGGTCCTCCTGTCCCTGGATGCAGAAAAAGCGTTTGACAGCGTAGAGTGGTCCTTTCTATTTAGGACCATGCAGAAGATGGGCATTGGTGGGGCATTCTTGCGTATGGTGCAGGCCAACTACCAGACGCCAACCATGAGGATAGCAGTGAATGGGGCAATGTCTAGGCCCTTTGGTTTGAGTAGGGGAACCAAACAGGGTTGCCCCCTGTCCCCAATGGTTTATGCAATTTATTTGGAACCTCTCCTGTAAGTAATTAGGGAGGCGGAAGGGATATGGGGCATTCTATTTGGGGGGGGGTAAAACACAAATAATTCACTGATGATATGTTGCTCACGCTGACAGAGCCGAGGGAATCCATCCAAGTAAGCAGAGCTCTGCTGGAGGATTTTGGGGCAGCTTCTGGCTTGAAGATAAATGCGGGAAAGTCGGAACTCTTGAACCTGACCCTAAACCCGGGGAATCGGGAGGCGTGAGCGGTTACTCCATTCATATGGAGTCCGGGCAGCATTAGGTATCTCGGAGTGAAAATTACGCCAACCCTGGCAGGCTGGTACCTAGCCAATTACCCTCCATTGTTAAAAGACATTACGTCCGACTACCGTCGGTGGAGGGGCCTTCGCGTTTCATGGCTGGGCAGGATGGTGGCGGTCAAAATGGTCACCCTGCCACGTCTGCTATATTTTTTCCAGGCAATTCCCCAAGCAGTCCCTGCGAGCTTCTTTAGGGAATTGGGAACCTTGACCAGAGAGGGGGGACTAGCACTTCCGAATTTCCAACAGTACTATGAGGCTACACAGCTACGGGTCATTAGAGAGTGGCTACGGGAAGGGGAGGCTTACCAAGATAAACAGTGGGTGGAAATGGATAGAGCAGTGGCACCTCGCAGTCTGGCGGAGGTGTTGTGGCTCCCAAAACAACATAGACCCAAGCATCTATATGAGATCACTATAACGAAATTGATGGCGGAGAACTGGGATAAACTGGTGGGCACTAAAGGGATTAAGACCTTCCCATCCCCCTTCACTCCCTTATTTGGCAGCAGGGATTTCACCCCTGGGCTGGAAGTAGGAGCTTTCAGGCGATGGCAGGAGGGAGGCTGTAAATGGTTGGGGGATCTGTTTCGGGGGGGGGTGTCTCTCGTTCGAGGAGTGTAAGAGGGACTATGTGATAAAGGAGGGGGGAAAGGCTTAGATACGCACAATTATGTCATTTCGTCTTGACACCCGTGAATAAACAAGCAGCAACGAGAGAGAAGTACGCTTTGAAAGATTCCTCCTGTCAAACGATGGGTCCAAGGGGTTAATAACTAACCTATATAAAATTCTGGACGAGGCATCCAATAGGGGCCAATGGCAGTACATGCAGAGGTGGAGTTAGATCCTAGGAAGGGAAATGGCGCGAGAAGAGTGGGAGAGGCTGTGGAGGGACATCCCCAAACTGGTTAAAGCATCCCAATTATAGGAAATGTGGTATAAGGTACTGTTCGGGTGGCATTATACACCGGCCCGTCTCCGGGAGATCTACCCTAGCACCTCGGGGAGTTGTTGGAGGGTATGTGGGCAGGAGGGCACGGCCAAACACATCTGGTGGGACTGCCCGAAAATTAGGCCTTTTTGGCAAGAAGTGCGAGATTCCCAGGGACAGGCGTTCGGGCCGGGGAACAGTAGACCACCAGTGGAAGTCCTCCTGGGAATCAGAGGGGGTACTGCCCAGGGAGAGCCCAGATCTCGAAGGAAAGCAAGGGTTATTCTCATAATCGCAGCTATGACAGTAATAGCGCAGAGATGGAGGAGCATGGAGATTCCCCTCTTACAGGATTTACTGCGGAAACTCTGGGATATTGTGGCACTCGAATGGGCAACGTATGCCATGAACAATAACGTGCAATCCTTCGCGAGGGACTGGGAAGAAACATTGGTGTGAAGAGTGTAAGACGAGTGACAAGGTGTTGTTGGAGGCGAGGGTTCCGCCCATGGCGGTACCACAGGTTCCCAGGGTGCAATGGGAGAGCATTTTCTGGGGCTTTTGAATTGAGGTGGGCGTGATCAAAAATATCACTACTTGGAATGTGATTAAGTTCCTGGAGGGTATATTTTGAAGGGAAGGTTAGCCATCGGTTTTGATAAGCGACAACGGTCCACAATTTGTGTCAAAAGAGAATTTCAATCTTGGATGGAGGAGAATGGGATCAGGTACAAGAGGACAGCTCTTTACCATCTCCAGAGTAGAGTGTTTTAACAGGACGAGCAGGGATGAACTTCAGTTGTCAGTACAGAGTGGTGGAGAATGGCACAATGAGTTAATGAGAAGAGTGTTTCAATACAGGAGTACGCCTCATCCGGTTAGTTGCATCAGAGAAGAGGCGCATATCACCCAAGTATTTAAAATGGAGGGGCATATATAATACCCCTCAGTGATGTGCTGTACCGAAAGGGTCTCCCCCAGGGAGAAGTACAAAGGAAACTGGTTACCGCCTGTTAGCGTCTGCACAGAATCAGTTCCTCAGTTGAGTGTTTATGCACATCAATTAATATTGACAAGCAGAGAGGAATACAAAAAGAAAAGGACAGAAGTTTCTATCTGGCCCTGCCTCTCTAAATCACTTTCCCCTAGGCAGCGCTGGTGGGCCGCTTATCTTAAAGTGGATAGAATAAGGAGGTACAGAGAAATACTGAATTTTTCTTTTTTATCCAAATCAAAATTATTTAAACTTTAGATGTTTGTTATCTTGTCTTTTGGTAGTTTGTTTTATTGATTTATAGAGCGTGACACACCCTAGGGAATCTGGGTGCATTACAAGACAGGTTAGGTACACATAGGTTACATACAATACAGATATGTCGAAGCGAATATAGGCTATGAACATCAAGTGGTCAGGCAGATAAAGTATTTACAAATAATTTACAGATGGTCAGGAGACAAGTATATTATCAATGATGCAAGTTGGATACATACAGTATGGTCCTGTCAAAGCAGATGTAAGCTATACATGTCAGCTTGTCAAGCAAGATAGCAATACAGCATTTACAAGTCTTTTAATGACTAGAATGGTGTGCAAGACTCGACAGGTGTGGCCCCCTGGAGGGCTATAACCAAGAGATAGACATATGACAAACTAAAAACAGGGCAGAAACTCCAACAGGTGTTTTGCCAATGATTGCTTTATTAGCCTATACTGTGGGAGTGTGCCAGGATAGAAAAGGAGGAAAAATCCCCTCAATAGAGCAGTATAAAAAGGAAATGTTGTGAAGACTCAGCAAACTAAGGGGCAGATCCTTATTTTGGAGGATCTCCCTGGTGCTGAACAACTGGAAATACAGTGGAACTCGGTCCACTGTCTACCCGTATTCTGTCACCCCGTTTCGGTGTGCTTATTGATTTATGCCATGTTCTTCAGGACTGTCTTCTATCTAGGTTGCGATTGTCATCTGCACAGTATAGGCGAATAAAGCAATAATTGCCAAAATACCTGTGGCTGTTTCTGCCCAGTTTTTAGTTTGTCATATTTCTAGCTCTTGGTTACATAACTAACACTAGCCATCCCTGGGGCTACACCTGCCAGTCTTGCACACCACTATGGTCATAAAAAGACTAGATAACAAACATCTACAGTTTAAACCATTTTGATTTGAATAAAAAAGAAAAATTAAGTATTTCTCTGTACCTGGGGGAGTGGCTACAAGGCCGCGTGAGTGGACGTGTTCTTGGACGTTTCCCGTCGATATGACATTGATGCTTGGATATGAACGTGCTTCACCTTTGCCACATGTGCCTGCCGCACTCCTATGGATGTATGAACATCGGGGGCACGAATGGAGCGCAATGAGGGCCCGATCCGTGGTGTGACGGGCATGAACGGATGCTGGAAGATTTGGGGAGCCCGAGTCTCGGGGCTGAAGAAAATGGCGGATGGCGAACAAAGGGCTATATAAACTGACCGCTGCGTCGCAGGGCAAGGTGGCAGGCAAGGCGCAGCGGAGACCGAGCACGCCGTGTCCTGGCGGGACATGTGGAACCCGGCGTGTGTGCCAGCAAAGGAGGACCATTGCGGATGGGATGAGACCCTGCCAAGTCAGGATATTGGCGATGGGGCCCATGGAGCGTGGAGGTGCGACGTGAGGTCGCGGGCGGCACTGTACAGAGCCCACTCCAGGAGCAAAACAGGCAGTTTAAGGACGCCCCTGACACGCCCCGGCTGGGCCCTAACAGTAATAGAGCCTAAACTTTACTAAAACCGGGGGCCAAAAGTGGTGGGGCTTGCCCACACTTCTCCGCCACAACACGATGACCAATAAACCTTTAAGAACAAAGGGCAAGCAACCCACGCTCGACGAATACGCCAGAACATCGCCGGGTGCAGAAGGAGCCAGGAGCAAAGACAAAACCCCTGTTGGGGGCACAGCCACTATGGCACGAACCAGGAGATCCTTGCTGCGATTGCCGATCTGAAAGTGGCCTGTGAGACCAAACTGGGACTGGCCATGACCGAATTGAAATTAGCACTAGAGCTCAAAGTCGGGCGGTGCAGGAGGAGGTGAATCTTCTCCGGCAAGATGTCAGGTCACTGGCGGAACGCACGGGGAACCTAGAAAAAGAGGTGGCCCCGAATACAGTGGACTGCGCAACCCACAAATTGGAACTTCACGCCCTAGTGCAACGAGTGGGAACCTGGAAAGTAGGGCGGAGGAGGCAGAAGGACGTGCCCGAAGGAATAATATCCATATCGTTTGATTGCCGGAAGGAGCTGAGGGACCCAACCCCACGGAGTACATTGAATCTATGCTGCTGCAGGAGATAACCGGGGGAGTGTTGACCCAGGGGTTTGCTGTGGAAAGGGCGCACAGGACCCTGATGAAGAGACCGCCGCTGGGGACCCCCCCCCTAGGCCGGTGATCGCCAAGATCCTTAATTACCGGGATCGCAAAAGAATTCTTGAACACTTTCGGAAAGGCGGAACAATACAAAGGGGGTCGGCAAACATAACTGCATACCCGGATTACACATTGCAGGTGCAGCGCAAACGCATAAACTTTGGGACTGTGAAAAGAAGATTGCGTGAAGCAGGCCACAAGTATATGCTGATCTACCCGGCAAAACTGAAGGTGTTCCATAAGAACAGAACCTTATTTTTCGAAACCCTGGCGGACGCTATGGGGTGGCTGGACATGCAGAGCTGCCCCCAAGAATCAGGTATCCAGACAGGAGAAGGAGTAGATAAGTAACGGATGTCTGTGGCACCCAGGGTGTCACAGCCTAAGACAATGGGCCTTGAATATAGTATAAAACATAGCCTTTGGGCGGGTGTTGCTAGGGCCATACAAGTATGCATGATCCGTTGGCACAGAGAAACCTGATAATAGCGCGGGAGCCTTACAGAGCCTGCTCTCATACCCCCACAACGAGAAGTTTAGTTAGGTCACCGGTAGTCCGGTGACACCCTGCCGGGTTCCTGGCCTCAGCATTCCGAGGCAGGACCAAACACGGGGAAGCCTGAGATCCAGGGATGGAGCTGGGCACTTGTTGGGGTTGGGTTGGGGGGGGGGGGAGGGAAGGGGTTATGTGCAGTAGTTTATAGTTGGGAAAGTGGGGGTGGGGGAGTTTGTTGGAAGTGGGAAGGGAACGAGCCAAATTTTGAGTTATATCAGGCGGGAGGGGAAACTGGGCGGGGAGGCGGGATACTTTATAAATGGCGTCGGGTAGCCTTAGAGTGGTCACCTGGAATGTGAGGGGCCTCAATAGCTATATGAAGCGTAATAAAGAAATGATGTACCCAAGAAGGATGAGGATTGACATAGCACTACTACAGGAAACCCACCTTACTAGGGAGAAACTGGAGGTGGTCAAGAGAAAGTGGAAAGGGAGCATCATGGGAGCTACATACTCAGCTTACGCAAGGGGAGTTATCATATGGGTGGCACCGCATGTACCATTTCAACTGATTCAGTCTACGGGGGACCCGGAAGGCAGAATGATAGTAGTGCGGGGGATGCTGGAAAACCGGAAAGTGAGCATCATAAACTTATACGCCCCTAACCAAGATACATCGGCCTATTTTAGGACTCTATACGGCAAAATTAGCCCCCTACACAGTGGCACGATCCTATGGGGAGGGTTCTTTAACTGTGCATTGAACCCTAAAATGGACAGATCAGATGGTAAACTAGACAAACCCACCCCGGCCGCAAAGGCGTTACAGCACCTGCTCAGAGATTTTGGACTCAAAGACGTCTGGAGGCAGCTGCACCCGGCGGACAGGCAGTACTCACACTACGCAGCACCACATGACCTACACACCAGGCTGGATTATGTGTTTGCTGCTGTTGAGTTAGTAAGGAAAATGGTGGGTGCGGAATACAAGGCCAGAGTGCTTTCGGACCACTCCCCCTTAGTCCTGGAGTATCGACACCAATCCCCTAGGGCGCGAATCCCGATGTGGAAGCTCAGAGCTGAGGCCCTGCAGGACTTGGGATTCCAGAGGGCTCCAGGGGGGCATAGAACGGGAGTTGCAGGGAACAGAGAGGGAGTTGGAAGACAATGCGTAAGGGGGGCACCTCGCGGGAGGATGGGGCAAGAATGAGACTGCTACAACAAGCCAGCAGTGAGCACTGAGAAAGATTATGCAAGTTGAGCAATAAGAAATATGTCGAAAGGCAGCATGCGGGGGGAGACAAGCCGGGCAGATTGCTGGCCTGGTTATATAAAAACGAAACACAACCAGTGATCAGGGAAATTAGGGGGGACGGAGGCCAGATCTGGGATACCCAAGAGGGAGTAAACAAAGAGTTCCTTAGATACTATAAACGTCTTTATGAGGACGCAGGGGAAGAAAGGGACCAAGAGATCCAGGACACACAAGAAGACATAGGCTTGCCACTTTAGACGATCTGGAACAGGCAGACCTGGACGCCCCAATCACCTCAGAAGAACTAGAGACAGTGATCCAGCACATGCCCACATGCAAAGCTCTGGGGTCGGACGGGCTACCCACCGAATTCTACAAAACATACAAACAAGAGCTGCTCCCCCCGCTGCTGGCCATGCTTAATGAGGCGTTTGTGCGCGGTAGGCTGGCGGAGTCCCTACGGGAGGTGGTGATCATCCCGCTCTTAAAACCAGGTAAGCCAAGCATAGACTGTGGGTCATATAGACCTCTATCGATGCTTAATCAGGACAGCAAAATCCTCACAGCAGTGCTGGCAAACAGGCTTAAGCGAGTCATCGGCAGACTGATACACCCCGACCAAACAGGCTACGTCCCGGGTAGGAATATAACTGACAATCATAGGAGACTTCACCACGTTATTGACCACACAGAGAAGGACCCTAGAGAATTGGCAATCATCTCGCTGGATGCGGTTAAGGCCTTCGACTCAGTGAGATGGCCTTGGTTGCTAGCGACTAAGAGAATATGGAATGGGGCCGGGGTACCTAAGGTGGGTTAAAATGCTATATAGTTCCACAATCGCAAGGGTCAAAATGGGCGCTATCATCTCAGATAAATGGCAACTCAGCAGGGGCACTAGACAGGGCTGCCCCTGGTCGTCTATGCTGTATATCCTAGCGTTGGAGCCATTGGCAGTATGCCACAGACAACAATATGGGGAGATAGGAATCCACACTGCGGGAGGCTCGCATCTTATTTCATTGTATGCCGATGATATACTTTTATATCTGCGCTTCCCAGAGGAGAACCTACAATATGTCTTGGAGGTGATGGAACGATACGCTACCCTCTCGGGCATAGCAGTGAACCCCAAGAAATCCAGCATGTTCCCCCTGGGGAGATATAGACGTGCCCTACCAAGGAGCCTACCGGTATTGCCAATACCCTGGCAAACCGAGACGTTCCGATACCTGGGCATTGACATATACCACACGATAGGAGAAGAACACAAACACAACACGGAAAAGGCAGTTGAAGGCATTCAAAATAGCATGGGATTTTGGTCCAGACTACCCCTGGCCATGATGGGGAGAGCGGCTCTGATTAAGATGGTAGTCCTGCCCAGACTGTTACACTTTTTTGTAAACATCCCCTATGTGATCCCCATGCGCTTCTTTGCCAAGCTCCACAGCCTGTGCAGGGGTTTTATATGGCATAACTCCAGGAACAGGGTGGCCCTCTGGAAGTTACAAAACTTGTGCGACAGGGGTGGTATAAACCTGCCGTATTTTGAGTTGTATTACTTGGCGGGACAGCTGCAATATGTGGCCAGGTGGTTGTCTGAAGAGAGAGAAAGAGAGAGAAAGAGAGAGAAAGAGAGAGAAAGAGAGAGAAAGAGAGAGAGAGAGAAGAGAGAAAGAGAGAGAAAGAGAGAGAAAGAGAGAGAAAGAGAGAGAAAGAGAGAGAAGAGAAAGAGAGAAAGAGAGAAAGAGAGAAAGAGAGAAAGAGAGAAAGAGAGAAAGAGAGAAAGAGAGAAAGAGAGAAAGAGAGAAAGAGAGAAAGAGAGAAAGAGAGAAAGAGAGAAAGAGAGAAAGAGAGAAAGAGAGAGAGAAAGAGAGAAAGAGAGAAAGAGAGAGAGAAAGAGAGAGAGAAAGAAGAGAGAGAGAGAGAAAGAGAGAGAGAGAGAAAGAGAGAAAGAGAGAAAGAGAGAAAGAGAGAAAGAGAGAAAGAGAGAAAGAGAGAGAGAAAAAAAAAAAAAGGATTTCTCTGTACCTCCTTATTCTATCGACCTTTAGATACGCGGCCGCCGACCAGCGCTGGCTAGGGAAAGTGATTTAGAGAGGCAGGGACAGATAGAAACTTTGCTGTCTTTTTTGTATTCCTCTCTGCTTGTTAACATTAATGAATATGCATAAACACTCAACTGAGGAACTGATTATGTGCAGATACTAACAAGTGGTAACCAGTTTCCTTTGTACTTCTCCCTGGGGGAGACCCTTTCAGTACAACACATCACTGAGGAGTATTATATATGCCCCTCCATTTTAAATACATGGGTGATATGCCCTTCTTTTGTGCTAATACACCCTGTTTTGGCTTAACCCAGTGCTAACGGCTGATAAGCGCCTAACCCTCACTTTGTGTGAACCCCCCTGTGACATCAGAGAACCTTATGCCCATGCATGGAATGTTATGTATTGAAGTTGAAGTTTGTCAGTTGGAAGCTTGTCAAGAGGAGAGCAAAACTGCAGCCCTTTTAGCCGTTACCATAATAAAACCTGTTCACCTACCTGGTGTCCCCAACAGCTCCATTATAATAAGCTAATAGCCTGGTACAGCAGGTTTGGGAAAAAGCCAAACTCAACATGGATTACATTGTTAAACCAGAGAGTAGTACCGCCAAACTTGGCGAAACAGAATTGAGTCCACACTAGACCGAGAGGTTCCTGGAGAACCGAAGCACCAAACCTCTATAATAGGAAGTAAAAGTTATTTCGGCAGGCACAGTAAGGTAATCAGGCACAGGGGACTTCTTCCAACTGCACAGATACTCACACATACCTACCATTATGCTGACTCTCTCTGCTGTACCAAATAACAATAGAATGTGGCTACCCCCCATGATTAATTTCAACCTAGCTGCACGCCTAAATATACACCTCAACAATCTTTAGAACGCAGATATCCCTATGAAAATGTTTTAAAACTAGTCCTAGCTGAGGTGGCGCTGTGGAGCAGCCCAAGATGGCTGCCTAGCCTTTCAGCTCCGTGCGGCCTCAGCATTCATCTGCTCCCATCTGCGGTTCCCGATATTGTGAAGGACTATCGGCTGGCCGAGTTGCTTCTGCCACTGCACTGGACATTTTGTGCGATTTTGGTCTCGATCGGCCCACCTGGGACCTGGCTGGCAGCCCTGTCGGATTTGGGCCTAGCATTCCACCCGGCCCCGGCGGTTGCCTAACATCCGGCCCTCCCGCCTGGCCTGCCTGTCTCCTGGGTCCCCTCTCCGCTCCCACTGCCCGCCGCTCTGTGAAATCGCGGCGAGTGCCTGGGGGTCCTGCTGCGGACGCCGCCACACTGTGGATGCCACCTGCTGCGTCAGTGACCATCGCGACCCCCCCCCGGCGCCGACAACACGGAGGATCCCATCGTCCCGCTGCCTCAGTCCGGGTGAGCGGGGCTGGAACGGTGGGCGTCGAGACCGCTGCCCACTGTCTGCGACACTACGGGCCTGTACTGTCATAAAGAAGCGGCCCTCATCAAACTGCCTGCCCACCTTTCCGCTGACAGTGTCGCCGCCTCTGCCCGCGCCCCCCTAAGAAAGATCCCGCTGGCACCCCCACGCAACCTGTACACATAAGGAGGCCGCGATCGCTCGCCATCACAGCCTTGCCGCTCCACCTCTGACTCTCTGCTATCCACGGCGGTCCCCCACCTGCCTCTAACCGCCTCGCCTACCGTCACCAAAAGACACTGCGTTTGAGCCTGCCGGTCCTGGCCCATCTCAGCTCTCCATTCTACCCATAAGTGGGCCCTCACTGCAAACGTGCCCACCACAACGACAATGCCTAGCAGAAATAAGGCGGGGGCCCAAGGAGGCACAATGGACAAATACACTAAAGCGGTCCCTCGAGATGACCCAGCCAGCACATCATCGCAACAGGACGAGCCAGATTTAACCCAGCACCGTGCGGTCGAGGCCCCGGACCTCACCCTACTTATGGAATCCATGGCTAAAAACTTTGCCTCCTTCCATGAAAAATTAGACGACGACATCAACGCTAACGTCGCCTCGCTTAAGGCTCGAGTGGACCAGGCAGGATCGAGGATCACCGAGGCGGAAAATAGGATCTCGGGGAACGAAGATAGCATCACCGCGCTCCAGGACACTGTGGCCTCCCTAACGCGTGACATGAAAGGAGTCAAGGCGAAGTGTGACGATGTGGAGTCGCACTCCCGTAGGAACAACTTGTGCATTATCGGGGTCCCCGAAAATGCCCTCAAGGGGCGGATGGAGGATGCAGTGGAGAAACTCCTCAAGGACCTGCTGGACGACCCTGCTCTCTCTCTGTATTTCACGGTCGAGCAGGCTCACCGGGCCCTGGCTCCACGGCCCAGACCCGGCGACATCCCCAGACCCATTATCGCCAAGGTTCTCAACTACCGCGACAGAGATCTCATCCTCCGTCTGTCGCGGGAAAAGGGAGACCTGTGTTTTGAAGCCCATACGGTTAGAATCTTCCCGGACTTCTCGCTGGCGGTGCAGCAGGAAAGGGGCCAGTTCCTAGGTGTCAAAAAGCTGCTCAGGGAGCGCAACGTCCCCTACGCCATCCTGTTCCCGGAACGACTAAAGATTACCCATGATGGTAAGATCTTCTTCTTCACTTTCCCTGACAAAGCAGTGTTTATTGAACTACATGTACCTCTCCCAGGGCCGCGAGCCGACCACACGCCATAGACTACACAGCCACGATGTTCTCAAAATGTCACGGATCTGTGACTTTTTGATGTGTTGATGGCAACCCCACCATGTCCACTCAATAACGGCGGCCTCTTGCCATGTGTATGCGGGCCACAGGCTAGCTCCTGCACTGCTTCTTTGCCTTCTCCCTCACCTGCCCCCTGGAGCTATCCCTGTGCCCTGCTCTCTCTTGCGATGTCATCTTGCCAGAGCATCTTCTCTGGCTCTCGGAGGCTGTCTCTGATACCTGTTTTACCGCAACAATACACTCAGGACAGCGTCTGCTGCCCCACATCAAGCCACACATGCCGGCCGCATGGCACTAGCGCCCCCCGTTGCAGTTGCAATGTTTGCTTTCACTATTATTTTGTTCGTCCTATTGACTGGCCCCTGTTGGGCTAGGATGTGGCCCTATCCACGTTGGATCTGGTCCTCCGACCTTTGGTTCCCGGTCGGAGCAAGCCCAACGGGCATCGGGTGCGTTTTGGGGTGGGGGAGCTGCATTGCATGTTGGGGTTGGGCAGTGAGGGTGGAGGGGTGGCGTAATTGGGGTTGTGTTAACAGTTAAAAACATGGCTGAGAGACGCATGATCTTAACTCAACACTGCTTTGCACACGGCAGGTGCATGAGGGACAATCCTTACGAATACTACTACTGGGACGTTCCATAATATATTGCTATGGCTTTAAACATTGTCACATGGAATGTTCGCGGCCTAAGCAATTTCACTAAGGCCCGCAGGATAACTGCCTATGCCCAGCGACATGGCGCCACAATCCTCTTTCTCCAAGAGACCCATGCTCTCGGGCGCGTCAACTCACCCCTCGCGGGGCAACAACAGATTCTACATGAAGTACTCCACCCAATCCAGGGGGGTCCTAACTCTAATCCATAAATCAGTCCAGTTTTCCCTGCGCTCCAGCCATATTGACTCTGAGGGTAGATATGTGATCCTCCATTGCTCACTCACCAATATGGAATGCCTCCTAGTGAACACATATGCCCCGAACTTTGATGCCCCCCGAGTTCTTTGATGCCATCACCACCACGCTTCTGAAATACATTGGGATTCCCATCATCTGGGGCGGGGACATGAATTTGATCCTAGACAAAGACCTGGATAGGTCCGGGACGGCCCGCAGAGCCCAGTCACGCGCAGCCCTCAGGCTACACGCCCATATCGACACACTGGATCTCAGAGATGCATGGAGAGCTCTCAACCCACAAGTTAGAGAGTACACTTTTTACTCATCGGTACACAATAGCCTCTCCAGGATCGACCTGTTCCTCATATCGAGCTGCATGATGGGCAGGGTCATGGAGACCAAGATACTACCGCGCACACTATCGAACCATTCACTGGTAACACTCCAGATAACACTGGGACACGACCTGCCCCCCCGCTCCTCTTGGAGATTTAAGTCGGAGGCCCTGCTAGACATAGTCTTTAAAGCCGATATCTTAGCTGATATCAACACCTTCTTCAAGTGCAACAACAGGCATGACACCTCTGATGGCGTGCGCTGGGAGGCATTCAAGGTCTTCATCAGAGGGATATGCATATCTAGAGAGGCTGGGGTCCTCAAGGCCATAAAAAATAGCTTGCAACAGTCAGAAGCGAAATTAAAAGAGCTTGAGAGGGCATATGCCGCCTCCCCTTCCCCGACTGCACTGGCACAGATTAGAGCGGAATTAGAAACATTCGAGTCCCACGCCCTGAGAGAGGTTCGGTACTTCGCCCGCCCTGTGGCAGCCAGGAAGTATGGTGAGGGGGATAGGCCGGGTCGAACACTGTCCAGACTGGTCCGTACTGAGGGGGGCAAGAATCGCATTGATTGCGTCAAGGACACACGAGGCACCATGTGCTGGTCCGACCAGGAAATCCTCGGGACATTCACCACATTCTACACGACCCTATATGACCCACAGCAAGAACACAGCATGCAAGACACTGGCACCCTATTAGATCAGATCCCCATGACCCTCCTCTCCCGCGCGACCAGTGACCTCCTTGAGGGCCCCCATCACCCTCGATGAAATAACCACGGTCATCTCGAAGTGCCCCAGGGGCAAAGCGACAGGCCCCGACAGCCTCGCCTCGGAGTTTTATCGGGAGCATGTAGCCATTCTCGCACCCAGACTCCTGGAGGTGTGGAACAAATCCCTAGAGTCATACATCCTACCCCCATCCATGCGTGAGGCGCTTATAACTGTACTACCCAAGCCAGGCAAACCATTGGACGAATGTGGGTCTTACAGGCCCCTTTCCACCCCGACCAGAGTGGCTTTGTGCCTGGCAGATCTACCGCCCTCAATATCCGTTGCCTTTTCAATGTTCTGGCTAGAATTGACCCCATTGCACAGGACGTGGCGGTCACCCTCGATGCCCAGAAGGCATTTGATATGGTGTCCTGGCAATACATGTGGGCGGTGCTCCACAAAATGGGAATCGGCCCACGCATGAGGTCGTACATCAAACTCCTCTACACAAGCCCCCCTGCCAGAGTCCTGGTCAACTCCAGGGCCTCGGCCCCCTTTGCTCTTCACAGAGCTACCCGCCAGGGCTGCCCGTTTTCTCAGATACTCTTTGCGCTCGCCATAGAGCCCATGGCTGATAACGTAAGGGACAAACATACACGCAAAGGTATACGTCTCCGTGATACTCCCGAGATCATTTCTCTATACGCCGACGACGTGCTCCTATATATTAGAGACCCGGCTGCCCACCTAGATCCGATATTGAGAGACATAACCAAAATTGGCACTTTCTCGGGCTTCACCATAAATTATTCCAAATCTGAAATCTTCCCGCTCACCCCGTCCACTACACAACCGTCCTGCGAATTCCCCCTTCGATGGTTACCGGGAGGCATCAGGTACCTTGGAGTGCAGGTGTCCCTCACTAAAGATTCACTGTTGGCTGACAATTATGCGGCTGTGGCGCAGCTTGCTGAGGCTCAAATGTTGAAATGGCGTAGTCTCCCACTCTCTTTGTCGGGTAGACTATCTCTAATCAAAATGATTATGGTCCCTAAGTTCCTCTACGTCTTTGCAAATGTGCCGATCTGGCCCAGAAAGCGATATTTCAAGAATCTATACGCCGCGTGGTCAATTTCTGTGGCACTCGGGCGCGGTTCGTAAGAAATGGCAACACATGACTCTCCCCTATGGTAACGTGGGCTTCACCGCCCCCGATTTTGCCAAATATTGGACAGCTGCGCAGGCCCAACACGCCACATACTGGTACACGTTCTCCGCCCCCCCGCATGTGAAGCTCGAGAAACTAGCGAGAGAGAGCGTTAACACCCTCTCCCTCATCCTCCATCACAGATATCACGCCGACGCCCCGGCAGACCCTGTGGCGGCCACTGTTAGGGCCTAGAAACATATCTTGCAGATACAACCTGATCACCACCCGTACTACAAATGGCTGCCCATCTGGCAGTTCCTGGGCCTCAGCCCTACACATGATAAGCTTTTGATGAAACACTGGCATGATCTAGGCTATCGGGCCCTGACCGACTTTTACCCTGACGGGAAGTTTATCACTCCGCAGACGTGGCACCCCGGACACCTAGGTACTGCATTGGAACTGCTACAATACTACAGGCTGAGAGCGGCGTTCCGCACCTGGTGGCGCTTATACCCAGATGAGCCTCCAGACTCACCTGAGATCCAGTATATATCCAACTCGGCTGGTGCTAGGGGGATAGTACCCGCGCTGTACAAACTGTTGATGGCCGACGCCACAGACGTGCCAATCAAGGCGCGAGATACGTGGAGTGAGGAGCTGGGCCTCCCCATCACGGACACAATGTGGGGGAAAATGTGCACACACACTCGGACCACCTCTCTGAATGCCAGGCATAGGTGTATGCAATACAAGCTCCTTAACAGACTATATTACACACCTCAAAGACTAGACAGGTTTGCACACACCCAGGCCCGCACCTGCCCTAAGTGCGGTTCTCCTGCTGCAGATCATACTCATATGTTCTGGTCCTGTGACGCGCTGGGCCCATACTGGAAGGCCATAATTGAAGCTCTCTCAGACATCACAGCGTCCCGTATCCCTGCAGAACCCCTAGCTGTACTGTTCGGCCTGTGGGATAGCCCGGAATTGAGGAAAAGGTCTAGGTTTCTCAATGTTGCCACCATAATAGCCAAAAAATGCATACTACAATGTTGGAAGTGCCGATCCCCCCCCTCGCTTGAGATGTGGATGAGGGCCCTCACCTGGACTCAATCGTGCGAGGAGGACTATATCAATACCCTCCCGCTGGCCTTTTGTACATATTTAAATAACAAAGACGACCTAGAACTATTGTCCTCCCCTCCTCCTGGTGATGTAATCTAATCCACTGCTGTGCCGCTTGGAGCTAGGCAATGGCCCCACCGATATCTACCTAACATTCCCATGTATTGCACTACTATGTATATACCTGTCACTTTTGCTATGCTGTACAGTGTGTTGATTGTCTGTTCTCTCACCATGCCAATAAAGAAAAGTAAAAAAAAAAAAAAAAACTAGTCCTAGCTGCATACATAATCTCATATAAAAGCGCCTCCTCTGCTAGAATGCAGCTACCCAAGACAAACCTACCTGTACACATACTAATGGTCTCACTCAACCTCCACACTACTCCTAGCATTAGAATGCAGCTACCCACCACATAATTCGGTAGAGCTGCACACATACGGAGTGCGCGCACACACACACACACAACTAACCACCCCACTTTCTACACTGACTTGGACTACGGTCCCCAAGGGCGTTCAACCCACAGCAGGTTGACATCTGAACAATGGTGAAAGGAGCTATAGAAATGCCCAACAACATAACATGACAACAAGTTAGAGAAAATAAAGACATGCTCAAACCAATAATCAAGACACAGGCCACTAGTTGCATAGAAATGTCAATCAATTGACACCATGCCAAAGGCAAAACCAGTGTCTTCACCAAAGCTAGCTTACATTTTATATATAGCACTTCTGAAGGTGGTCACTGTTTTCTGCACGCCCAACTTCAGAAAGATGAAAATTTGCTGAAGATCAAACAATTTTGATAATTTGCAGAATCCAACTCTCCTAATTCCAAATGATGCACCCTTGCCTGCAACACTTGACATAAATATGAATTGTCATATGAGCACGGTGATTTTAGCACATCTTGAAGAGTTGGTAGAGACCTAGAAAGCTTATGACAGACCTACCAGGGGGATTTAGAAAAAAAGTGTGGTCCCAAAGAACAACTTTCGATTGTTTCTGCGTTAATTCAGGAGATATGTGGTCCAGAAAAAAAAAAATTAAGTATGATTTTTACTGATTTAAAAACTGCATTTGATAGTGTAGTTAGGGAGCCCTTGTGGTCGGCCCTAGAAAATCTGGTGATCCCCTGTACCCTAATGGCAGCGATTGCATTACTTTACAGTTATAAGGACAAAAGTAGATACAGACCCAAAGGACAATGTTCTAAACCCTTTGAGATACAATTATTATATATTGATGAATTGGCCCAAAATATCCAGAAAGAAGACCGTGATGCCCTGTTGATTGGAGAAAATAAATTGGTATCCTATTTTGGGCAGATGATGTGGTCATCATTTCGAAAACCCTGAAGGGCATCAATACTCAATTAGAAATCTTTACCCCGTCGAAAACGTTCTTATGACCTGCCAAACACAAAACGTCAAGTGTCCTTTTCAAATTCATGGAAGAGTTAATATAAAAAGGTTGAGTTCTTTGACTATCTTGGGGTCAGATTCTCCAAAAAATGGGAAGTGGTAGCAGCATACAGCCCACAGACACGGTAATGGTCCAGAGGACAGGGGCCACTTATACGTTCTCCAATAAATATGATGCAAGATTGATTCTACCAACCGTTGAAGTCAATAAACTCACAAGCAAGACCACCTACTATGTATGGGGTGGTATTGTGAGGCCATAAGGCCAAGAAATAAATGCTATAGATGCAAAGGAAAGAAAATGTGTTAAAGCAGCTATTGGTAGCCGGCTTCCTACGTAGAAAGGCCTAGATGCCCCTGGGCTTTGTGCGCTCTATAAATGACAAAATAAATAAAACAAAATCAAATTGGCCCTAAATAGAAATGCCTATTATATCCCTACATATATGGTGCTAGGAATGTTTCCCCTTTTGTTACGAGGCACAATTAAGGCCAGTTTTGCTCTGGCTACGAACAAACATAGTTAATGAGCTGCATATTTCTAAAGACATTGTGCAGGATTGGACACACTCATGAGGGTACACTTTGGGATTGACGTTTCTGTGTAAGGCTCATACTAACTAGTACAGGTTATGTTATGGGGTCTGTGGAATGATGCCAATGGCCCATTAACAGTCACCGCCCTTGACAAAGTTAAGCTTGATTATGGTGATTGGGAGAGGAATCACCTTATAACTGCCGAGGCATTGGGAACGTCGACTCGCGATTATATGTGGTGCAAAGTCTCAGTATGTTCCATTTCTGTAATCACAAATCCCAGTAAGAGACTTATATGTGAAACTCCTGATGAGTAGCATTTTGCTAGCCTCAGTCTCTGCACATTGGCTCAGTGAAGAGTTGGGGAATTGCCCGCATTGCTTAAGTTTGCATGAGACTTCAGTGCTTTTGGTGTTAATAAAAAATAGGAATGCGTCTGGCAGATTTTAGTGGCTATGAATTATTTGAAAACAGCAAACACCTGTGATGTAATTCTAAGTACAGTACATTTCCTTGATGGTGCTTGGTACCTTAGCAGGAGACTTGTTAATCTGTATATTAATTTGTGTGATGCATTTATTCGCTATTTATTATGAAACTGGACGATTGCAGACATGTGTACTTAGATACGTTGCAAGCGACTACATACACAACACCATTTCTTCCTCACCACAAGTCAATTATCACTTTTCAGGTGGTAGTGGGGGGGGGCAAATTGTAAGGCCTGTTTATGCACTGGGTAGAAACCAGTGGCATAACTTTGATTGTTGAACCTGGCGACAGGATACAACATAACTTTCGGAGAATCTCACCACCCACAAAATTTTGGAGCCTTTCATTTGTTTGACTTTTCTGTGAAACAACTGAGCCTCATAAGTAATCCAGACAATAAGATATATATATATTTGGCAAAATTAGCATTGTTCATTTTTAGCACAGATTACTTTTCCTCCAAGGGTAAAGCAGTAAAACAGGTGAAAACATTAGAAATGCATCTGTGTTATTTTGGATGGAGTGGAATGTTATGTGGTATTTGAATAGCTCATGGCCTCGAAGCACTGGTTTCTTGGGTAGACCGTAGTCTGAACAGATGTGTAGATTAACACTGCATGCAGATGGCTGATGAAGCTTACACAGTGGTACAGAAAATGGCTGAGGTGAATGGTGCAACGGCAAAGAATAGGCTGAGTGCAAGTGAGTTTAGGATTAAGGAGGAACGTGACGACGACTGACAGCTGGACCGATTTTCCGTGGGAGTCGGATGTACGCTATTAGGCGCAGCATTCTGGGACAGTGTGGCGGAATAGAGAAGACTACTAACTTCTATGGCAACTGTCCAAAATTGAGCGTTCTATTACTACATGTACAGTGCTAGGGATGTAACGGTATAACGGTATACCGTTAAAGATACCGTGAACCACTTAATTGAACAATAATAACCGTCACATTGTTTATACCGTTATACCGTTCATACCGTAAAGTGTGCTTTTCAATCTGATTTGGAAAGGCTGCAGTAAGCAAGTGCTGCGCAGTCTTGGTCTTGCACTGTTGGATGTGCCGTCTGCCAAGTAGTTTCAGTTGGAGCAGTTTTTAATGCCATTCCATAAACCACACGTGCCTGACACAAAATCAATATGTTAGCAATTGGAAGAATAGATACAGTGCCAAGAAAGAAAAGGGTTTACTTTGGGTTGGCGGCTTTGGGGTTTATATATTTATAATGGATAATGTTCTCTAAACATATGGCAATGGGGGATTTCCCTGGTTCTATCATTGAATTTACACATAATAAGTCATACTGTGAAATTCACTCATCTCTGTGGGTATTCCCTGCTGCCATACCAAAGGGTAACATGTCCGTGATTACTGAACACCTTTTGGCCCGCAAGTAAACTAAAGGCTGTAACGTAAAGAGAGTGCGTCTGTGTGTGTGTGTGTGTGTGTGTGTGTGTGTGTATATGCGCACAAGCGTATACTACCATCAGCCTCCATTGATCGGTGGCATGCAGGTTATCAAGATGGCAACATGTTCATCTTCACCAGTAGCCAGTGTGGGAGCATAAAGCCTAAATGACCACTTAAGAAAAGCTATTCAGTTTGCTTTGCCAGTTGCAGCAGGGCTCCCCCCCCTCCTCCTCTCCACACGTGTGTTTGTGTTTGGTGGAAGCAAGGCATTTCAGTGTAAAGTATGTTGAAAAGCCCAATTCTGGCCCTGGGTGCCTGGTTTTGTTTGTGATGCTAAATCTGTCAATTTATGACCTTTTAGAAAATATTTGTTAAGATTATTTAACTCCACCTGCTATACCGCGATAACCATGATATACCGTCATTTGGCAAGAAGGTTATCGTACTGTCATAAAACTAATACCGTGACACCTCTATACAGTGCACATGCGTACAGTGTTAGTAGTAGACATTATGTGAATAGCTGGATCAAATTTTTCGTGGGACTCGGCTGCATGCCATGAGGTGCTGTGCTACGTTCTGTGAACATGCATTATGAAGGATCTACGATCATTTTCAACTAACAATGTTGACACGAACTAAAAACATGGCCAGGGCAATTGTGCAGATACTGAATGCATAATATAGCTGATCAGCACGGCTATTAACCAATAACCATTTCAAGGTTAGAAGTTCCATAGTTTCCGTCAAACATGACCATCCGTATAACGTGACCACAAAAATGAAATTTACATGTGCACAGCAGATTCCTTAGCAAGATGCTTTCACCAAAGATGAGGGTGGCATAGGTCAGCCGATATAATATTAAGGTGTCAAATTTGGGGCCAAATCAGGTAATGATCCAAACAACTACTCATGATGAGGTTGGGGATATGGGAGTCACTATCGGACAACTGAATGTTTAAAGGAATAGTGCGCACAGAACAGAAAATGCAGGAAGGAAGTCTGCTGCGGGTAAGTTCTTTTAAAAAGAATTTCTATGCAAACCCTGCAATCATAAATACAACTGTGTTGTATTTATGATTACGCTGGCTTTCGTTTTGAGTCTCTCTGGCTCCTCCCAGCCGGGGGAGCACGGGAGACTCAAAGCGAAAGCCACTGCAATTATAAATACATGATTTCCATGGTTTCCTAACCACAGCAATCATAAATACAACAACGTTGTATTTATAAAAGCACTTATCTGCTCTCCAGCACTAATGAAGCAAAAGCCACGTGCTGGTAGCTTTTATTACAGCGGCTTTTGCTTCATTAGTGCCGCAAGGGCAGAGATTAACTCAAGCACAGGAGGCTCGTCTATTTCACAAAATGGACACTTCCTAGTGCTTGATATTAAAGGGTTTTAAACAATGTGTGTAACATTTTACATAGGAACTTTCATTGAAAAGATGTTTAATGTAAATTTTTTTATTATTGCCCATCTTTTAAGAACATAACATTTCTGAGCGCACTATTCCTTTAAATAAGTGTATTCATGATTTAAATTGCACCCAGTGTTCCCCCACAATCCGGCTTTTGAAGACCAGGCCTCTACGTGAGATGCACGTGGCAGCATGGGAAGCGGGCCATGCCCCAAAGATTCCCATTTCGGGCGGAGATCCGCTCTCCAAGCCATAGTATCCACCCTGCACAATGACCACCCCAGCAAGGCTCAATGGCAGAGAGGCAGGGTTCTGGCAGGGTTTTTACCAATGGGGCACGGTCCTCGTCCATAGGCCTCCCCTGCAAACCACACAGGGAGGGAGAGAGGACTGTTTTCACAACGGGAAAACCGCAGCACAGTGAAAGCACAACCATATAAGTTATCCATATTGGCCACAGTGCCCGCAGACCAAGGCAGCAAAATACCCACTATTGGTGATTTAAAGGGAAAGAAGAAGCGCTTGCACTCACCAATCTATGCTCCAAGTGGGCCAGGGATCAGACCCGGTAAGATACAAAAACTGCTTTTGTGCCAGGTCTGACCGGGTCTCTCTGGCCCATTTCTACTAAATGTACCCCAGCTCCCCGACCAGCATCACAGCTCTCCACCAGGCTCACTATGTGCATCGCGCCCCTGCACCCTCCCCCTGTCTCACTATCCACTCGCATCACCCTCTACTCACCTCTCTCCCCAAGTATTCTGCTCCAATCACACTTCTCCCTCTCTCTTTCACAATGTGTAGTCCCTTGTAATCCTGGCACACTGAAACATCACAATCAGCTGGATGTAATTCAGACAACCCCACGGAATCACCTCTCAAAAACATCCACCCATCACACAATGACTTTGCCCCATTGGTAAAAAGTTGGCAAGTCCTGAAGGAAAAAAGACCAAGAAAGACAAGTAAAACCATGATCCATAAACCAGTATGCCCAAAGAGAAAGGCACCGAAAAATGTTCACAATCCCCTTTGAAAGCCGCTAAAGGGCATTGGGCCTCATTACAAGTTTGGCGGTAAGCGGTAAAGTTGGTGGTATCTGTGTTACCGCCAACATTACCATTACGTTTGTTTGTTGTTGTTTGTATTGGTTATTAAATAACCTTTACAAAAAGAATTTGAAGAAAAAGATACAAAACAGAAATAACAATACATCAAGGATAATAGTTACGACAGATCCAATTAGATCCATGTAGCACAATAAATCCATAATACCAAATGATTCCTCTAAAACACATAGATATTAGACATGTTGACGGTAATATTGGGTGCCAGGTGCCAGAATAAAGCGGTTACTTGTCTTTGCATCGAATTCTTTGCATCGAGAATTAGTTGCATCAAATAATTTCCATTGAAAAATGATTCATCGAATAATTCCCATAAATAAAATGCAAAGTGTTTATGTATCGAAACCCTTCTATCGAATAGGGTCTAGTTATATAAACACTTTCAATTTTTTGCATGGAAATTCGATGAAACAGGCCCAACGTTATAACTTTAGAGGGAGCTGTCCGGTGCTGAAATCTAATTTCAGCAATGGCCAGCTTCCTCTAACTTTATTGGGGGTGGGAGGTTCCCCTCAAACCCCCAAGGGCACCCTCTAACCCTAACAATCCATCGAAATTCATTCAATGAATATGCTTTTCGATGGAAAAGTATTTCAATGAATACATTTCAATGGATAGTAATTCAATGCTAATTATTTCGATGCAAAGACTGCCTGCCGATAAAACGAGGAACACATTTGTAGAAATCAAATAAGATACAAATTCACAGTACAAAGTTAAAAGAAGAAAACTATTCCACAATAGAGACACCAATATAGAGGAGTAATTACAAGTACAGGTATATGATTCTCTGTACTAAGATAATTTGCACAACTCAGAGAGGAAACGCAATACTGCTAATTTTATCGAAACTGATTTACTGTGCATCATGTCCCACCACAATTTATCAGCATAGATTTGTTCAAGGTTCAGCACAAAGTTTTTAAAGGGATGTCCTAAGGGCTGGGCACTCTGTCTGAGAGTCAGCCAACTCACAGAATGGGCAAAAAGCCATTTTGCTACTTATGTCACCTCTTACCAAAATGATCTCTCTAGTCCCCAAGATGTTTAATCTGACCCTCATGAAATCTTGGCGTTTATTCCCATCTGGAAATCTTATTAAGTAAGATTCTAGGCAACCCATTTTTCTTTTTATGGGAAGCGATCTGAGAGTATAATTTGGTGGCTAGTACTGCATTGACTGTTCTGGCACAGTCATTAGTAGCCTTGTCACCTTTAGGGGATGTAATAACAGAGTTTCAACCGTTGAGCCCAATTTCGTTAGGGAACAGGACACATTCTTCTTGTAGCGTTAATACAAGCCCTGCCTGCGACACTCCTCGACGTAACCCCTTACCGACAACTGCATAGAGAGATTTAGTCCGACTAGTATAGAGTTTCCAACACAGGGACCACGGTCTCCATTCAACGATACTTTCAATGGATTGCAATCCTAGTTCATATCTAATTGCTGAAATCGGTACAGATTGTGGGAGGCAGTATAGGACAGACCACCAAATCAACGCTTCAAAATTGTTCATCTCACCTTGTGCTCATACAGGAAACAATTCAAGGCCACAGCACAACTGGGTATGATCTTTGAAAGATAAAAACATATACGTGGCAGCATTGAAAATGTACCATATTTTTTGTCCATTTTTTTCATTTGTGCAATTTGTTTATTTACTCTGTCTTGTAAAAAGTTACACTAAAAAACATTTTTGGCTTACCAAATATAGGGAACCCCAGATAAATCATGGAAGTCTTGAGAACAAGTTTTACATGATTAAAGAACCACGTAAAAGGCAATAGGGAAGAACGTTTGCTTAGCCTCATCACTACAGTTTTTTTGTGGATTCACTTTCAAGCAATTTAACACAATGTACTCATTAAAGGCAGTTGTTAGACGTTTAAGCCCTTTTGGGGCGTGATACAATAGAATAAAATCATCCGCATATGCTGACCAGCAAACTTTGTACCCCTCGATCTTCGGCGGCACAAAGGCTGCCTCGTCCAGTATTGTACCAACGTCAGCCATATATAGGTTAAATAAAGCTGGTGCAAATATATAGCCTTGACGAAGGCCATTGTAGGTACAGATAGTATGCAATAGGAGCCCCTCTCTATTCACGCGAACTTGGATTTGTGACCCCCTCATGCAGGTGGATTACTAAAGACAAGACACCACCCGGCATACCACGTTTTTTAAAATTTCCTCCAAAATGTGGCTCTGTCAACCACATCGAAGGCGAGGGATAAGTCCATAGCGGCCAAATATATCAGGGGCCCTTTATCTTTCCAAGCTATGCGTTGCAAACCACATAGAGCCTGCCAACGTCAGTTTCCACCGGTCTTCTGAAGCCTATCTGTTGCATCGAGAGAATATTGTTCTATAAACTCCAGTGCTCCATGTGCTTTAAGACCATACATGAAAAGATTTTAGAGTCAGCATCTAATAGTGTTATTGGGTGGTAATTCAGTAGACTGCACCCATCTCCTTTTTTATAAATTGAAACCACATACGAAATATGCCAAGAAGGTGGCAGGCACTTAGTCAGGATGATGTCTTTGAATAGTAAGTACAGTGCCTTAGCCCACAAATCAGCATTTCCTTTGAAGGTTGCGTTCGTTAGCTGATTGGGCCCTGCAGCTCTGGAAGGACTAGCCTTGTTTATTAATATCTTAATGTCCTTAATGGAGAAGTTGACGGACCAGACACAAGCCTTCAGGCCATCTGGATCTGAAACCATCTGCTCCTTCTACCCATAGAGTCAAAAGGCCCCGCCTGCACCCTTTCTGGTATATTATTACTTTGATCTGTAGATAGTGTGATCTCCATGGCATTCACCAATATCCAAAATGGCCTAGAACTACCATCTTTCAGGGAAGCAATCATATTTTATCTGTCGTTTTGATACATACTTGCATGTTATCCCTTTAACCAATTTTTCAACGTTTGTTTTACCTTCCTTACTGGATCATGTTTATAGCCTATTGAGTTAGGTATTTTCCAAATCAAACAAATTTCTTTACAACATGTTTTCTTCTTATATTGTACCAAAAGGTCAAAACCGTGTTTAGGCCTTTTAATTACAGATTTAGACACTGAGGCTTTCACAGATTTTTTAATTAGGGAATCAATATGAGGACTGAAGCAAGTATGTGTATATGTAGACAATTTTGTATCCATAGTAGAGCCACAGAAATCAGTCATGAATAGAGTATTTAGTTTGGATAGGTTTCCATCATGCCAGACCATTTTTGATTTATTATTGTTCACAGTGAGCCGTACCATGTAGCATTTCCTAGTTACCAACCCCCGGTTCCCCCCATGACTGAGTACAAAGTGACCTCCAGCATCTTGTGATCACTAAGCTCAGTGTTTTTTTTTTTTATCTTGAACTCTTTTACTAGGACTTTTGACAAAAATATATAGTCTATAGTTCACATCTGCTTACCATCTGACCATGTACTGGGAGCTGCCGCAATATCCAGAAGCTCATTTGCAGAGTAAAAACCCCAGTTTGCAAACATATCTTGCCATATTTGACCTTGAAGTATCTTTCTTTCGTACCCCGGGGGACCACCCAATATGATTTTTGGTTATTAAGTTGGATGAGAGTCAGCAATCCTGAGCCTGACTCACGGGCGAAATCCTTCACACACTGCATCGTGATTTCAGCATTTAAGTCACCTGCTATAATTATTGTATTGACCAACCAATCTTCAATCAGATCATTTATCTTTCTTAAGGTCACAGAGAGGTTCGATTGGGGGTTCCAGTATATATTTATCGGCAGGATATATTAACATGCTAATCTTAGTTTGAGCTCCAGCATTACAGCCAACACGCCTTTAGACACATGGACAGAATTAATCACTTCAATATCAGACCCGTTTCTTATGGCGATTAGCAGCCACCTGTCGGCCTCCCTCTCACCCCCTTGGTGGCCAATTCTGTTCAAACATCCCATCTAGTCTCTGAGGAGTGGTCAACCATGTCTCTTGGAGGCAAATTATGGTATATTAGCTTAACATGTGGCATAGTTCCGGGGGAAGGACATACATTCGAAAAGACTGGAGTTCCATGATATTAAAGAGACCCGTTGGGTCTGGCTAAAGCTGGGTTTTTAGGACTTGGAGTTGGGAAATGGAGTCTCGAAAACTGAGAGCAAGCCACCTCCAACTGTGATCTTGCTCTAGACCCTGAGCAAAACTCCCCGCCCTCAGCTATGCCTCCCCATCCTGTTTCCCTAACCTTAGGGGATAACTTTGTTTACCGAATTGCAGGTTAGAAAACCCAGAACTGAAAGTTAGGAAGTCGTATCCTAATTTGTTGAATAGATTTACCTCTGCTAGTAATGCTTCATAGATTACGCAAGAGTGTAAAACCAGGCGCACATAATCGTACCAGTCTGGGTGGATAAAGTCGACCAATTTTATGTCTGCAGAAGTAATGAGTCCAAGACTCGGATTTTCATTTAGGAGGGCTAATATACCACCATATCCAAACATATAGTGCACTATCACGCTAGGATCATCCGGGAAGCATGGTTGCCTCCACTGAACGGAGTATCTGCCTACAGTGGTCCCTCTCCCCACCGACCCAGCGAACAGCAAACAGGCACTCCGGGATGGATGCGCGCTCGTGCCTGATAAGGAAGTGCTTGGAGTTGGGGGTGTGGTTTCAGACGTGTAAATGTAGCAAACAAAATCATGCTGTTCTAGGGGGACAAATAAAGTAGAGATGAGGAAGATAGAAATCGGTAAAGGGAAAAGTCACTTGTAATAAATCCTTGCAATAACCGCTAAGCGTTTACAGCGGTGACCAGTACCTTTAATAATAGTCCAGTATTTGTTTGCAGGAAGCCGGGCGGCATCTCCAGGCAAACATGCACTAAGAGGCACTCCAGAACGCGCGCGCATTCTGAGTCAGGTGGTCCGGTACAAAAATGCCGATATCCAGGATACCGGCAAATGGGAATACCGTTTTGCCGCCGGATTACAGGTGCCGGAGCGGTGTTGATACTCATTCATGAACTCCATGAGGGGACTTGCCGTGGTTACCACCACCGGCAATGCCAGTGGCAGTCACAAGGGCTTTTTTGGCCAGTTGTGCGCCTGGCTTACCTCCAGAATTTAGCTGTAGGTAACCCAGGTTCCCCACTGGCACTCCCATAGTCCGGTGGTCTGGTAAAGTGCCGGTATCCTCGGATACCAGAACTTTTTTACCAGACCACTCGACTCAGAATGAGCAGACAGGTGCACAACCCAGCTTCAAACCCGCTGATACCAACTAGTTGGTCTGCAGACTCCTAGCTGTGCAACCTAGATTCAAACCCAATCATCCAAAAGCTGCACTGTAGACGCCAATGAGTGCAACACACCAAATCCACTCCAAGGTTGGAAGGGGTCACCCTCTTCCTTCTGCCAATTGCAGAAAGAAGACAGCTATCCCCAACACGTGCATGCTAGCAGTCCACCAACGAAACCGCGACTACTTGCACAAAAAAAAGCGCAAACGCACAGAATCCCAGAGAAACCCGGGCTTCAGGGGATTCCCTAAACCGCAGCGCAATATGAAAAGAGAGCAAGGAAGCACGCTGTGAAGATTTCAAACAAAACATACTTGTGTAAAGCAAAAGAGGTGACAAACTGCTACATTTTAAAGGAAAAAGAGACCACTCATGCAAAAGCTTGCCCCCTGGTTATATGGCTGCAGCAGTGCGGATGGATATGTGTGCAGCTTCATTCAAATGAATGTTCCTCCCCCTGGTGTGATTTTCACGAGGTTAACAATGGCCCAACACGACTTTAGACAGTGAAAGACATCTACAAATAGGAGGCAAAGAGGTAAAAGAATGAGCACCTCCAGGTACCCTGTCAAATTCAGCACCCTGGGTAAATACTAAGCAGGGACCAAAACAAAAACAAACAAATGCTCACTTAGTGCTGTCAATAGCCAGGGTGCAAGGCTGCTTGCTATTTCCTATGGCGCGAATGAATACCATTGAGCTTAAAAAAAACACCCTAAAAAAAAGCAAGAAAAATGTTCACTGAGGTTGAGTGAAGAATCAATAAACTACCTGCTCTACGTCGACCCGTGGTACCAAAATCCATGGAAAATAATCCTCTTCTTAAGAAGTATGAGAGATGTACGTATCAGGCACTATAAGTAGAGGACGATCTGCCCCTTATCAGTCCAAGGAAGTAAAACAAAAAGGAGTTCTTCTGAAACAAGCCCGATCCATAAAACAGCTCTATGTAGCAATGGGAGAATGCATACTAAACAGTGACAGCGGCCACAAAGCAGAGATTGAAAGAGGCTGAAGCATAAGTCAGGAGTGTGCAGTTCTTGAGACATTTGAGCATGTCGAGTCCTTAACACACTCCCTCCCTCTCTTTCGCTCCCACTCACTTGGTTTTGAACTGCACATTGGTAGCCATGCTGATGTTCTCTCTTCTCTCATAGATGTTTAGCAGTTACCAGAATCTCCGTAGACCGATAGTTCTACTCAAAACATGTGTACCATGTGCACTATTTCCGGCGCAGTAAAACGGCGTCATTAAAGCTGCCTTCAGCCGACTCTCCTAAGCAGGCTAGTGTTTTTTTGCCCTCAGCTGAGCCCCGAGCCAGCAGGGCTCCAATTGGCTGAGCGAGCGATAAAGCCTTCCCATTGGCTCTCGCTCTGGGAGCTAGTACGGAAGTGATGGAGCGATGGGTGGGTGCAAAGTACCTGAAGTGATAGATTGCCAGGCGGACAATTCAAACCGTCTGAGAAAAGGGAGAAGAACTGTTCTTAGCTGCGTTCGAACCGTGCCGCCATTGGTTTCCTTTGGCAAGTTGAGTGGAAGAGAGAAGCAGCTTTTCATATCGTAAACACGAGAGCTGTATTTGTCAAGAAATACAGCTTGTGTTGTTTTGTCTGGATGGTTGATGGTCCGATCACTGTTTGCTGGCTGGGTTGTATTGCAGTATTTTCTTATTTACTTGCTTCACCAGTCTTCATGTAATATTTTGTATATTTTATGGTTATTGTTATTACTAAATCTTTTATGATCTATGCTATGTATTGTTTAATTGGGCTTGTCTTTGTTTTTGTGGTTTATTTGAAAATGAAATAAAGTGATTAAAAAAAAAAGAAATCGGCAGGGATTTGTTTATTTAACTGCTTAGTTTTCGATACCTGCGAAGGAGAAACTGCCCTGTTTCTCACACGAAAGTAGCATTTTGCTGGGAACAATTGCATTATTTCATAGTCTGCTGTCAATCATTTAATCTTCAGTTTTCCAGTCAGGAAGAGGAAACGTTGACGTGCGTTCCACTGAAACCTCATTAGTGTTGTGGTTTGCTTTCCCCTGGAAACCCAGCCCGGACACAGATCCTGCAGTATCGGGTGCAGGACCGCCCCCTTTATTACTAACTGCGCGTGACGACATGCGGTAGCGCATCACGTGACCACATTACATTCCTTCCTTTTCATAACGATCACAAGCAAAAAAATGTCTTCACTGTTGGCAGTGTAAACATAACAGACTTAACATTGTATGGTAACATACCAAACTGGTTTTGGCCCAATGTGCGCAACATCGGGTGGCGTAGTCTGTATCCTGTCAGTTCGAGCCTATTCACCCATGATATTGGGGGTCATTACGAGATTCGCGGTAAAAAACGGTTTCTACCGGCTTGGAGGTAATACCATGTCCGTGTAGCAATGACGCCGCTAACAACGGCCGATTACGAGTATGCGTGTGCGCGTGTAGTGGCAAGCCGGTATCGACAGTACCGGCTTGCTGCAAAAGTCCCAAAAAAAACCCTTAGCAGCATCATGGAAAGCGCAGACAGCCCTTCCGTCGCTGTCCACCTCTAAATAACGGGCCCGGCATTAGCAGCCACCGATAATAGCGTGCACCGCTAATACTGGAACCGGAAGTAACTTCATTGCGCCAGAACGGGAAACTGCACGGCGGCCATCTTGAAAAACACAATCCATTGCCATCCCCGATACACAGAACCTGGAGGCTCATTCCGACACAAGAATATCTACGCCACCAGCATCATGCTAAAGGCAGTCAAGAAAGGGGCATCCCGCCAGCGGAAGGAGTGGTTCTCGGAGGATGAACTGACAATGCTTCCTGACACTCTGGCTGAAAATGCAGAGGTGGTTTTTGCAAATGACCTGAAAAGAGCAGCACAGCTAAAAAAAAGAAGAGATTTGGGAGCTAGTAGCACAGAAAGTGAGTCTGGTTGGCAACACCCCCCGCACAGTAAAGGACGTCTGAAAACGGTGGGACGACCTGCGCCTCAGAGTGCGCAATATATTGTCGGCCAACCGGAGCCAGGGCCTGGTTACTGGTGGTGGCCCTAACTCTCCAACAAAACTCAGCCGCTGGGAGGAAACCTGCGCCAGCACAATCGACATGGAGTCGATTGAAGGTGTGCCCGAAATGGAACATGGAGCCACATCATCGGCAGATGGAGGTGAGTGTCCTAAAAAAACACTGTAATGCAAAGTATGATGATAGTCCACCAATGTGACCGTGCCATGAGGCAATGGATGGGCCATTACACGCACATGGACACATCCCTGCCTAGATGCCGTCCTTAGCACCGACACATCCACATGCATGCAGCATGCCAACGCCATACCTTAGACACACCCCACAAACATGGAAACGGCATGTGTCACACTGCACGCATTCCACAACAGAAAGGCATGTCACACAGCATACACCACCTCATACATGTGTGAACCAGACGTATGCATGTATGATCCTCCCATATAGCAAGCAACCTGAATGTCACAACTCCAATACCGAATCCCCTCAAATGTGTAGAACAGCAACAATACCAATGTATACATGATGCATGTAGAACCATCACTGATGCCGTCCCTCTCTCGGTGCCACACAGGCTCAGATCCTGACAGCGAGGCCCCGGACTCTGCGGCGCAGGCAACGACTCCCAGAAAGAAGGCCAGGGGCAGGGAGGATGGCAACAGGCCTTCTACGTCAAAATGCCCAGGCAAGGCACATCTGGCACAGAAGGCAAAGGCATCACAGGATGCAATGTCACTGGTGAGGCTAAGGGCGACTGCCACAACAACAGTGCCCACTACAGCTGTATCCACTGCACAGGAGCCAGTGGCCGATGGGGCCCTGTCTGCTGCCAACAGCTCTGTCAGGGAGGCTGCAGCCACGGCACCCCAGAGTGACGACGAGGTACAGAGCCAAGGCCAGGTGTGTGTCCCTGTGGAGGACGTGTCATCAGACCTACCTGGCACACCCAGCCCCCGCCATCACCCCAGATCACCCCAATCAGCACCACCAATGACAGCACACAGGAGCATTCTAGAGGGGGGCCAGGGAGCTGGAGCCCCACAGAGGACCCACATGATTAGGGACCCTTGCCACATGCAGCATCCACCGGTGTCCGGGGTGGGGAGCAGTGAAAGCCACTGATGGAGCAGCGCCAGGAGGAGCTGACAGGGCTAGTCAGACAGTTTGTATCTGACGGTGCCCTGGCAAGGCAGGAAAGCCAGGACAACACAGCGGCCATGAAAGTGGCCATTGAGGCGAGCACAACTCGCATCTGCGAGGAGTTGTCTGCAGTGAGGCACAGCGTCCTGCCCTGAGACTGGAGCAAGCGGGCACAGGCTCCTCTTCAAGCTCTTCACAGACCACACCTTGAGGCGCTCAGACATGCCGCCACCAGAGGTGGGAAGTGGCCAAAAGTAGCAGGTGCAGCCTGAATATGGCAATTGATGCAGACACCTGCAGCATTCGATTGCAGACCATGTGTGGGGGAGTTTTGGGGGTAGGGGGGAGAGGTTGTGGGGGGAGAGGGTTTGTGGGGGAGTTGAGGGGGACGGGGGAGAGGGTGTGTGGGGGAGAGGGTATGTGGGTTGGAGGGTCAGAGCACTATGTACATACTTCTTGTTGAATACACCCGTTGTGTACCGAAAAATCACATGACTGGACATTGGTTATTGTGTATGTGTGCTTTATTGGTTTACAGTGCACAGTGTCCATGTACCCCACACCCAGTGCCCTGAGTCCCATCTCCATGGCGTCCTCGGCATTCATGTGTCTTAGTAATATTGGCCTATCACAGACTGGCGCACAGCATGTCCCTCCTGTGCATCGCCACCTGCATGATGTGCAACCCCATCATCTTCCTTATCTTCATCCCCACCTGGTGGTTGCTGTTCTATGTCAGGGGGCAGGGGTACGTTCCGTCGGATACACATGTGCAGCATGGCACATGCCATGATGATCTTGGCCACCTTCTCATGCCCGTACAGGAGTGACCCACCCGAACTGCTGAGGCAGCAAAACCGTGCCTTCAACAGGCCAAAGGTCTGCTCGATCACCACACGGGTACGGGTATGTGCACGATTGTAGTCCTCTTCATGCCTGTTCTGCGGGTTCTGGACAGGGGTCAGGAGCCACAGCTTCAAGGGATAGCCAGCATCACCTGCATGGGTGCAAAATATGGTATGTGTTAGTCAATTCCTGATGGACACCTGTACTTATCACACATGCCTTCCGATATTTTTTGTTCACATGCACATGTCCCTGGTTGTATGCACACATTTTACCTTGCCACAATGTGTGCTGTGCCATGGTCTTATGGTGTGGATTTCCATGATCAGTTTGGGATTCTTTGGGGCACAGTGTTTTGCGAAATGGACATTGTGCTGTTACCACAACAATGATGCCATGGTGTGTGCATCTCTCCCGCCATTACACTGCCATGTGCCTGTCATATAACTTACCAAGCAGCCAGGCACGTCGTCCTGCATGTCGCTCCATGTAGCGTGGCAGCGTGGAGTTCCGCAGGACCATTGATACATGAGGTGATCCGGGGAATCGGGCACAACAATGTGTGATGATCTTGCTGGAGTCACATACCATCTGTACATTGATGGAGTGATATAGCTTACGATTGCGGTAGACCACCTCCGTGGCATGCAGGACTACCAATTCAATATGGGTGCAGTCAAGTGCACCAATACATTTTGGCATGCCTGCCAGTGTATGGAAGCCAACTTTCGTGTCTGAAGATCTCCTGGGCAGTCCGTGGTAGGGCTATGTAGTTCCAAGAGTGCTTCAGGAGGGCATCCAGCACTTGGTTCAGCATGCACGAAAATAAGGGTTATGAAATGCCATGCATGTGCCCCACTGTGTGCTGGTAGGTGCCTGTGGCCAGGAAGTGGAGCACAGACACTACCTTCAGTAGTTGTGGGATGGAGGTGTGTATTTCAATCAGGCTGACAATGTCGTCATGTATCATGTCCACAATGGTGGTGATGGTGTCCCAGTCCAGACGGTACAGGGTGTGGATCTACTCACAGGTTTGGTGGAATGGACTGGCTCTGATGCGAGGGATTGGGGGCTGCCTGCGTGGTGCCACTGGCTGCACTGGTGGGGCTTGCTGGGCCTGTCTCACCCTCCTTCTCCCGCGTCTCCTCTGTGGTGCCTGTTGTTGTTGTTGTTGCTGGTGTAGCAATGCAAGCATGTCCTCCAGCCCCAATATTGCTACTGCAAGTGGAATCATTTTGGTGTGGAATGGGGTGTGGTGTGTGGGTGTGCTCCTTTTGTGCTGTGCCAGGCTCCATTGCCTCCACCTGTGCTGATTGTGTGCACCTTTGGCAGTTGGGTTCACTGCACATTGCTGTTGGCGGGTGATTCGCTATGCAGGCATCCCGGTATCCCTTATTTCCGCCTTCATGATGCCGGTATTTGCATGTCCGCATGACTTGTGATCTCCTCCTGTTTGCGCCATCCCGGTATTGCCGGGCTGAAGAGCCACGTGCCCGTGCGCATTCCGGTACGGGGGTGCACGGTATCAGCGGTGGCGCTAATACCGGGTTGCTGACTCGTAATAGGCCAGAGCGGTATGCGGTGCCGGTAATCCCTTCAGAAGTCGGCGAAGGTTTTCTAGTTCATTATGGATCCTCAGATGTTCTCTCATCGCCGATGGTCCCTGGGGGCCGACCCTCTATCTCTGGGATGAGTCCCGTGGGGCATCTCTGGCATAGTGCCTCCGCTGAGGCCACACCTGTGAACCAGTGAGGCGTAGACCTGTATTCCTACAGGAATTGGTACAGAGTCCTCTTTATGCTTATTGCCTTGACCCTGCGCTATGCGGAACACCTTGTTCAACGTCCCCATAAAACGTGCAGCCTCCCCATTGGCCCGGGCCCAAACGGGCATAACCTTCCGGTGGGTGATCCCACAGTCAGCCAGCAATTCTGCAAAGCTCTCCCCTTGAAATGGGGGCCCGTTGTCCGAGCATATAATCCTGGGGAAGCCATGTGTTCCAAACATCTTCTCCATGACCTGCACAACTTGGTCAAACGAAGTGGACTCAAACAGCTCAACCTCTGGATATCGAGACCATTGGTCTATCATCACTAGGAAGCACATATGCTGGCCCGTGGACCCAAAGTCTGTGTTAACAATATGCCACGGCTGGTCACTGCGAGGCATGGACTCTATCCTGGGCTCTTTGTTGGCTGGGGCTGTTGCTTGTCACCAGATGCAATTTGCAACAAACTCGTCCACCTTTGCTTCAAGGCCCAGAAACCAAACCTTCAGCCATAGCTTTGACTTGGTTTTGGCCAGTGTGTGCCAGCTCAATTGCTCTATCCACTAGTGCCTCAATTGCTCTATCCACCAACTTGCGTCCTTATAGAATCGGTCCTTCCTCGGTTGTTGATAGCTCGTGTCTCACCTGTCACAGCTGCCCCAGGTCCTGCTGTGCCTCTCGACGCTTACGGTGTGGGCTGGACAAATTGGTCCTCTGACCACCTCTAAACATCCATCACAGTTTGATGCGTCCGCCACCTCCTGAATAGAGAGTGCAACGGGTTTGGTGGCCTCCACTACCATGCAAACATGTTCCTCGACTGCCAACTGTTCAGTCTCTTCTGGCCTCCCGTGCTCCTTGGGTGGCGCGAGAGGTAGTCCGCTGGATTGTGAGCTCCAGGCCGGTATGTCAGAACCACCCCATACTCCATCTGTGTGAGCATACAGCGTTCAATCCTCAGGGGTGGCTTGGACGAGGATCCCGCCATGATGGGCAGTAGCGGGTTGTGGTCAGTCACTACAGTTACAGGTTTGCTAAGGATGTAAATACGAAAGTGTCAGCATCCCCATAGGATGGCCAGAGCTTCCCTTTCGATATGGGAGTAGCGTTGTTCCGTGGTTGTTAGCATCCTGCTGACGTATGCTATCAGTCTCATCTGTCCTTGCACATTCTGTTGCAAAAGAACTGCTCCTAGCCCGACAGGTCTGGTGTCAACAATGATCTCTGATTCCGTCCGCAGATCAAAGAATGCCGTAGACTCTTTTCCTGTGAGTGCCTATTTGATGGCCTCAAAGACGTTCTGCTCTTTAGCTGTTCGCTCTTACACTTTGTCATTTCTCGTCAGCAGTCTGAGGGGCTCTGAAAGGGTTGCCAAGTTCTGTATGAAGCAACCGCAATACGTCTCCATCCTCAGAAAGCTCCTAACCTCCGACACGTTTCCTGACGGGTTCACCTCCTGGATCTCACAAATTGTCTGCGGGTTCGGGGAAATGCTGTTTTCATGAAATACAAATCCAAAGAATGATATGCTGTTTTTCAGGAACTCACACTTCTCGCGATGTAGAGTGAGCCTGAGGAACTGAATCCTCTCTAGTGTCTTCTCGAGTCGGGCCATATGTTCCTCCTCCGATGTGGCATACAACAAAATGTCATCGCTGAGGTTGGTGACCCCATCGAGACCTGCCAAGGCCCCACATATCACGTTCTGGAATACTTCAGCTGCGGAAAAAATCCCAGAGCCCAAGTGTTTGTATTGATAGAGGCCTTGCTGGGTTGTGAAGGTGGTAGTGTAACTCGAGTCTGGGTGGAGTTTCAATTGATTGTACCCTGAACGCAGATCCAGCTTCGAAAACACTTGAGTGTCCTGTAGTTCCCCCACCATGTCATCAAGAGTCGGAGTAATGTGTTGTATGCTAGATTGATGGCCTGATCTGGAAGCCTCATGTCAACACAAATACGTATCGACCCAGATTGCTTCAGTTGGCTCGCAACAACGATGGGGGAAACCCCTGGGGTGGTTCCTTCCACTCTTTCTATAATGTCTAATCTCACCAGGTTCTGCAACTCCAACTCCACCTGCTTTCTGAGGTGGAAAGGAATCCAACAGTGTTTCAGTGCCGTTGGTCGTACAGTTTAATCGATGTGTAGCTTTATGAGTTCACCCCGCAGTTTGCCAACGCCCTCGAACAACGTTTTGAACGTCTCCAGAACTCTGTTGATATTTTCAGCGTACACGTTAAAGGCGAAATGAATGATTTCAAGGGCCTCTGCTGCCGCACAGCTCAGTAATGAATGAATACTTATGTCGGTGACAAAGAATTTGGCTTTAATTTCCTTCCCTTCATGGGCCACTTTGGTAATGAACATACCTTTGAGAGGTATCGGTTGGGTGCCACCAAATGTAAAAATCTTCCCCCATGCTTTTGACAGGGCTGGAGGCCCGCGAGAGCTTCGTAGTGGCGGGTCGCCATAACGCAAACCGGCGCTCCCGTGTCTACAAGCACTGGTGTCTTTGGTCCGTCCACAGATACTGTGCACATGAGTTGGCTCTTTATTTTCTTTATGGAGTCTATGATGGAGATGAAAAAGATTTCTTCTTCCTCCTCTTCTTCTACCAGTTCTTGAGTCGGTGCCTCCTGTTCGACAACTACAACTTGCCTCTGTCGTCTCGGCGTGTCACTGGGTGTCCCGCTAGGCCCTCTGGGAATGGTCACGGGTTTGGGAGCTTTACACATCCTCACAAAGTGACCTGCTGTTCCACAACATCTGCATACTCACCCTTTCACTGGGCAGTGCCCTCCGTGCACAAGGTCGTAGCTACATTTGGGGCAGGGTATCGGGATTTCAGCTCTTCTCGTGTCCCATCAAGGTCTTCTTTGACCAGCGCTTGGTGGTCACCCTATTGCGCAAGCATCTTCCACTTTGAGCGAACAAATTGCAGCATCCATTTTGGTGGCGTGGCTTTCCGCCAGTTTGTATGATCTGCCAATTTCCAGTATGCGGGCTAATGTCAGACCAGGCTCACGCAGCACTTGGCGGTGCTGTTTCCCTGAAGCGCACCAGTGTATCAGTTGGTTTCTCACCACGCCCTCATTCTCCCATGCGCACGTACATGCCAGTTGTCAGAGCCTGCCATAGAACTGGTCCAGGGATTCCTCCTCCTTCTGCTTGGCGCCGCACATAACAAACCTTTCATAGTCCTGGTTTGCTAGTGGCAAAAAGTGTTCTTTGAGGCTGTCTTTTGCTGCCTGATAGGAGATGTCGATGGGAGTGAGGGACTTGAAGATCTTGTGGACCTCCGATCCAGCGGAGTAGATGAGGGTTGCAATTTTGGCCTCATCAGTTTCGCAAGTCACTCTAAAGTACATGTCCAACTTCTCTATCCAAAGCAGCCACTTCGGTCCCAGACTAGAGGGATTACCTGAGGTGTCAAATTCTGGCATCGGGGCCAGTGTGCCTTGCTGGCGTGGTGTTCTTCTCCCCTGAGGGGGCCTCACAGCGCCCTGTCCAGCTTCCTATTGACCCTCCTCATCACTCATGGTTGTTGCAGGTAGCACAGGCAGCTCCTATATGAGAGACTGCCGTGACTTGCACCTGCTGACACAGTTCAGGGGACACGTCAATCGCTGTGGCGCATCAGTTCCACTCTCCTCTGGGTCACCACGCTTTGATGTGGAGCATGCCTGAACTTCCAATCCAGTACCACTGCCTCTCCTGGCAACCACTCAGTGGGACTGAGAAAAGGGCGAAAAATATTGATAGAAGAAAAACATTTTTTTGTTGAAAAGGGCGCTTGTGGCCCTTCTGGCAGTCTCTTGCCTTCTAGGCTAGTGTTGTGGGTTCCACAAATTTCCCACATGGTGCACAAGGACTCCACGTGTGGAGCCGCTGCCTTTGTGACCACAAATTGGCAGTGTTTGCCTTACCATGTGTATAAATGCATCTGACAAGTGTTGGAACAGGTCACCGGAGATAAAATCGGCATCACAGCGCCTGCCCAGCTGCATCCTCATCACCAATGTTGTGGTTTGTTTTGCCCCGGAACCCCTGCATGCAGGAGATGCACGCACCCCATCCCTGAAAGGAACACACGGACACAGATCCTGCAGTATCGGGCTCCCGGCATGCACTGCTGCGGTGCGGGACCGCCCCCTTTATTACTAACTGTGCGTGACAGCATGCCGTGGCCGTTGCACACCACGTCACCACATTACAATTCGTTTTGGCTGTGATGGGGCACTATAGCCCCACCTATAATCTGAAACAAATGCATTAGAGTACAAGTAGGGAGCGATGGCATATGAGGGACAAACTGCTTGTAGGTGGTGTTTGTTTTTTTACAGAGCTGGCCCGAGGCATAGGCAGTCTGTGCGGTGGCCCAGGGCCCGTCAGGCACCAGTGCATGCCTCGACTATATCAAGAATATTGTTTTAAAGCTGTACTATACGGCTTCCATTTATGAGTCTCGTGTGAGGCCACTGTATCCTCCTCCCAACCTCCTGTGGCTCTCTAGAGACAACCACCCACTCTGAGCAGCTCATCAGACGCTGTAGGCCCTTTAATTACTGCTTATCACTTTCTTTTATTCCAGGGAGATTTACAAGTGATGGTCCATTTAAGAGATGATTGTTTTGGACAAGACGTTCATAAAGTTTCTGTGTTAAGAAATGCAAGGGGTGGGTCCTTCAAGCATAAGTTGGCTGCCTAAATATACACCCTCCTCCAAGCCAATTAAATTACATCATACAGAACAGTTTCAAACTAACTACATTGTTTTCAGAAACTGCTGAGTGAGTATGACCGACTCTCAGTTCGCTCTAGTCCTAATACGCAGTTAGGTGTGCAGCGCAACTAGAACCTCGAGGCTCTACTCCCAACCTCAAAAATATAAACAAGCTATGACAAGTTAGTGATAGTTGCTCGCGCTCTCCTTAGTAAATGATTTTGAATGCGTTAATCATATTGTCTGTCAACACAAATCTTGCTTTAATGTTGTACACGTTGCAAAAAAATTCAGCCAACGTGTGTTTCGACACAGGGTCTTTCTCAAGTCAGTAGTAACAACTTAAACTGTCCCTTGATATTGGGGGCAAGGCCTGAGTGAGGCTTGTATTTGGCTTGATATAGTATTACTCAATCATTCCTTAGTTGCTCTGGAAGTACACCTCAACTTCTCTCTCTCTCTCCCCTGCTGACCTCTGTCTGTTAGTGCACTGGGCTCCTGGCTACCCTCTGAATCCGGGCCCAGATCCCTGCCCACCCAGCTGCATATCCACACTGCCTCCTGGATACCCTTGTACTTGGGTCTGTATCTGCAACCCTACAGTCCCCTTACCTGCACTTATTATACACTTGTTGTCTGTGCTTAATTCTTGCACTTGCCACCTACCGCCGCACTACCTTTGTTGTTTGACCCCATGTTCAGCACTTTTCACTGCTCCTCTGACCCTTCCACTTTCCCCCTTCCCTCTCCCCTGCACTTGTGTGTTCTCAATGTCACTGGGCCTAGTAAGATTGTTGTTTTGTCCTCCCTTGAACCCCTTCCTTGCCTTGTTGCGCCTTGCCTTGTTGCGCCCTGAAACACTTGTGTATGGGCGTGCTTTAAATAAAATGTCATATCAGGCCACCTTCCTCCTCTTGGATAGACGCTTCCTGCGCCTTATCAGTTTGCTTTCCTCTCCCGCTATCTCTTCTCTCCCTTCTTCGACTCCCTTGCCTCCAACCTCTGCCACTACTCTGACGCCCTCTTCATCCTCAGCTACCTTGCCCTCTCCTCTTACCTCCTCTGCCCTCCCTCTGACTCCTTCTATACCTCTGCACGGAGTACCTCTGATTTGTACCCCTCCCCGGGAAGGCTTTCAAGGATGGCAACCTTCTCCACCTCGCTACTCTTAACTCTCGCTCATTCGTCAAACATTCCCTTGACATCTGCAGTCTCCTGGAAGAACTCAGCCTTGATGTCCCTGGTCTCACCGAGACATGGTTCACGGCTAGCTCTGTCACGATCTTTGACAGTCTACTTCCTGATGGCTACAAGATCCACTCTGCGCCCAGATCCAACCATTCCGGTGGGGGTGTAGCCTTTATCTTCCTGGAGTGGATTCCTGCCTCTATCATTCCTATGCAGGCCTACTCCTCCTTTGAATGCCTGGTCTGTAGGCTTTCTCTCTCTCCTGGCCACTCTCTCACAGTGGATACTTTCTACCGGCCACCTGGTCAGATCTCCTCCTTCCTCTCTGAGTAGGCGGACCCCTCTTCCTCCCAACTGGCCTTGACCACTCAACTACTCCTCCTTGGATGCTTCCTGTCCCGCCATGGGACTCTTTCGCGACCTTTACAACTTTGTCTCTTTCTCTCTCTATTCTTCCCTCTGGCCCGACTAACTCTGCAGGGCACACTCTCGATGTTCTGATCTCCTCAGACCTCCCCCTCTCTAAACCTCTCACCACTCCTCTATTCCTGGGGTGACCACTTTCTCCTCTCTTCTCTCTCTCTCTCTAACCCTCAGGCCAAGCCTACCCCCACACTGCCACCCACCTTCTCAGTCATTTGACCCATGAAGCGTGTGCCAGTTGAGGCTTTCCCCACCCCTTTCTCTCCCCTCCTACACCTCTGGCTGACTCACATCCTGACCCAGCCCTTTCATTGCTCCACTCTACTATCTCTGATATGCTCGATGGACTTGCCCCTGTCATGAGGAGCCACATGAAGCGTAAAGCCAAGGGCAACTCCTGGTACGACTCAGATCTCGTCACCCTTAAACGCAAGTGTAGGGTGGCTGAGAGGAAATGTTTGGCATCTAGTACATCTTCTGACAAACTGGCCTGCTTCCTGCTTCAAAGGCAATACCGACTCTGTCCTCACTAAGACGAGATCTCACATACAAGCCAGCATTTCTGCGGCATCTAACAACTTGGCCAAACTCTTTAAAATCTGCAAGAATCTGGCCAATCCTGCTGTAGTTTACCTCTGCTGTTCCTTCCCAGGCCCTCTGTACGGGCCTGGCTTCTCACTTCATCTCTAAATCCCAGGCCATCCTGTCCACTCTCTTAGCTTATCCTGCTTCTCCCTCCAGTCTCCCCTCATCCTCTGGCCCCCTGCAGCCACCCCACATCCCTTCTTTACCTTTCCTCTTTTCTCCCCAGACGAGGTTTCTAGACAAGTCTGATCTATGAAAACCTCATCAAAACAGGTTCTTCCCTGTTCTTCCAAAACTATCAAGGGCCACATTAACACCCTCACTCCAGCCCTGGCTAACTTCTACAACCACTATTTCGCCTCTGGAACCTTCCCCTGCCCCCTGAAGCACCCTCTTGTGCGCCCTCTTCTCAAGAAGCCCTCAGCTGACCACTCCCTTCTGGCTAACTATCGCCCGATCTCTATCACTCCCTTCCTGGGCAAACTCCTGGAAAATCTGGCCATCTCCCAGCTCAATCTTCACACTGAATCTGTTGGTTGTCTCCAAGACCATCAGTTCTGGCTTCAGAGCAGCCAGAAGCATGGAAATCGCTCTCCTGAACATCCGTGAAGACCTTCTCTCTATCCTTGATTCCAATTCCCCTCTTATTAAGGAAAGCGTCTCGAGGGCGCTGAGTACCTATTTTTCCAGGCGATGGCCTTGATGATGCTGCCAGACTGCCTGCAGATCCAGTGAAGATTAAATGACGTGGAAACTAGCCCGACACCCACCCGAATGGGAACCGGGTTGGTGGTGGACAAGCTCCCAAAGCCACGGGTGCGCTTTCCCCTGATTATCGTGGCGTCAGGACAGTGCAAGCACTGACAGGGGAAGCGATTTCTGATGCAGTAGAAGTTCCTTCGAGGAAAACTGGACCCAGATGGCGGTGGGACTTCAGGCAAGGATGCAGAATGAATTGCTGGTGAGTCCAAGCGGAGACAGAGTACCAAGGCAGAACAAGAGGCAGGCAAAACAAAAGGCAGGGGACCCAGGAACCAGAGGAGCAAGGCAAACCCACTAAGGATGGAAGTTTGGGAAACCACCCCAGGACAAAGAGCCAAGGAAGCAGGGGGGGGGATCCTTCCCAGCAACAAAGAACAAAGTGACCACAAGGTCCAAAACAGGATAGTAGGGAGGAGTCCAGGACAGGAGGGGAACCAGGTAGCAGGCAAGGAGTGCAGAGCACAAAGAACCGGCGAGGACACGATCTGTAAACAAACGCGTTGAGTCGCGGTTTGTTTAAGTGTCCCGAGCCCTTGTAAAGGGCAACCAACACCTGGGAGGCTTGAAACGCAAGGCTTGCCGTTCCCAGGTGTTGGAGCACCCAAATCGAGGCTTGGACCGCGGGTCCGCCTCAGCCCGAGTGCCCTGTGTACTGCACATGCGCAGAGGCCGAAACACGGCCTCCCACGCATGCGTAGTCCAGCGTGTACAGGAAACCCGGAAATGCCAGAGGACGCAGAATACCGGGGACCCCCCAAAAGGAAGCACGGATAGATCCACCAGGATGGGGCACGCCAGCAGGATGACCCTGACCCCCGGGTGAGTGGTGTGACACCTCTGTCCTCATCCTACTTGATCTCTCCTCTGCGTTTGACACGGTCAACCATGACATCCTGCTCAACCGGCTCTTTGATAAACTGGGTATCACTGATCATGCTCTGATCTTGCCGACTTCTTTCCACTCTGACCGACCCTCCCAGGTCCAACTTGGGTCCTTCCTCTCCTCTATCTCTCTCTCCACCTGCAGTGTTCCCCAGGGGTTTAACCTTTATCCCTGGTTGTTCATCCAATACCTGGCACCTCTCGCCCACCGCATTGCTGGTCTCTGCTCCAACTTCCAGTGCAATACAGATGACACCCAGCTCGCTTTCAGGCACCCCTCTGCCGCCTCTTCTCCTTCTCCCATCCCAGATGGTCTGTCTGCAATCCAAGAGTGATGCCCCGCCAATGATCTCTGCCTGAATGCCAGCAAGATGTCCTCCTCATCAGCACACCAGTACCCCTCTTTCCCTTCACTCTCTGGCCAGCCTCCCTTGGCCCTCTTCCTGCGCCCACCTTTGAGGCTAAGAACCTCTGGGTTATCTTCGACTCCACACTCTCCTTCTCTCCTCACATCTCTGACATCTCTAAGAAGTCAAACTACCAACTGCACCCCCTCAGAGGTATTCTTCCTTTCCTCTCCTTCCCCTAGAAGCTCACTGTCTCTAGACCTCTGGTTCTCTCTAGGCTTGACTACTGTAACAGCCTCTTTTTAAATCTGCCCGCCTCTAATCTCCGTTCTCTGCAACTGCGAGACCTGTCCTTGACCTCAAGCCCAGGGATAATTTCTCTCCAGCACTGAACTCCCTCCATTGGCTCCCATTGGCTACAAGGATCAAGTTCAACACCCTTTGCATTGTCCACAAGGCCTTCTGGGGCCTGGGACTAAAATACCTCCAGCTTTCTCTTCTGAAGTATCTTCCTACTCGAGTTCTTGACTCCTCCAACTCCTTGAGGGTCAGTCGCTTTTCCAAGCAACGAGCTGTTGGCAGATCTCTCTCTTGGGCTGGTGCCTCCCTCTGGAACAGTTTCCCTGCCTCTCAAAACTTAAGCCGAAACAGCTAAACTTTCCTCTTTGCTTCTGCCTTCTCTCTTCCTCTTCCCTGCTGATCTCCTATACTGCAATCGTTTCCTTGGTACCCTCTGAACCACGGGCCCAGTTCCCTACCCTCCCAGTTGCACACCTGCACTGCCTCCTGGCAACTATGCACTTGGGGCAGTATCTGTAACCCTACAGTTACCCTACTTGCACTTTCCCTACCTGCACTTTCCAACACTTTCTGTCTGCGCTTAACCCCTGCACTGCCACCTGCTGGCCGCACTTCTTGTTTATTTTTTTTCTCAATGTTTCAATCCTATGTCCTGCACTTGCTCCTCCCCTTCCCCCAGCACTTCTCCCTTTTCCTCTCCCCTGCACTTGCGCAATCTCAATGTCACTAGGACTAGTAAGATCGTTGTCTTGTCCCCCGTTCTTCCCCTCCCCTGCCTCGTCACGCCTTGAAACACTTGTGTATAGGCACGCTATAAATAAAATATCATATTATATCATGTGCCAGATGATTGAAATCCCAAGGCAATCCCCCCTGAGCTATGGTTGCTGGTGCTGGTGAAAGAGGGGGACTTAGGGAGAAAGAAAAAACTGTTAGGAATGGCATCAGAGGTCGCTAGATCCCTGGTGGTGAAGACATGGAGGACAAGTAAAGCCCCCAGCTTTCAGGAATGGTTAAACAGTATGAACATGTGTGAAAGGATAGAAACACAACATGTGGCGACCCTCACAATGCACAGCAGACCATTGGATTATTGGAGTCCTCTCAGAACCTATATGTCCAGGGACACCCCTCATTACCTGTGAGAAACGAACTGAGGGTATGGTCCCTCCCACAGTGCTCTGTCTAACAGAGGAGGAGAAAAAGTGAAGTATGGCTTCGCCTCACATTACACGCCAGTGGCACCTACCTTAACATATACTGTCTCAGGATACTGTGCGTTCAATGCTTGTATAAGATTCACCCTGTTCCTTTGCTTTGTACTGTCACAACTTATTAACTCGGGGGGCAGCGGGGAGTACAGGCGGGAGGGGTCGTGGGAAGGTTGTAACGTTGAGGTTTAATGCAAAATGCCAATAAAGAAATGCTTTAAAAAAAAAGTTCCCTTTCAGTCGACTCTAGACCAGAATTTAAGTTCTCTAGCATAGCTATCATGTGTTCCAGGTCTTCCGGCAATACCCTTCAAATACCACCCACCCCAGCAATAACCACCCCCCTCACCACCACCTTCATAGTTTCCCAAATAATACCCCAACTGTCAACACCTCCAGTATTTTCCAGCCAGAAATTAATCAGGGTATCTCGCAAAAAGATCATCACTCAGAGCGATGAGAAACCCCTTATTACCCGGTGCAGTTCCCTCCAGACATCCATTAGGTCCAGATCAGACAGTGCTGTTTTCAAGGCGCATGTGGTACAGGAAGTGTTACAGCATGATCTCATTAAAAGGTTCACTTTTCAACTGCATGCTTTTCATCTCATGGAACCGCTTCTCCAGACGAGTGTACATCACAGTAGCTCTGTCCTCCAAAGCACTCACCAATTTCCTCAGAGTTCCTGCTACTCTCTTTTTCGATCAGAGACGTAGTGTCTTAACCTTGAAGGGTAGTTTATTAATCTTAAGGCCCATGGAGTTGAAACCTGCTTCCACCTGGCCCAGGATGACCATAGTAGCTTATGCTGGAGATTAATTGTTGACTCTGTGAAAAGGCATGCAATCTCTGGTGTGAAGCGCCATAAGCAGTTTCAAAAAGAGTAGCTGAACAAAATAGGTCAGATGTTGAGAAAAAGACCATGTAAGATGGTAGTTTGTAAGACTGCTATTCAGAACTATCCAATTGAAGTAATGTAGAGTATGCAGTTCAGCACAGTACTCACTGCAATGTAGGCAGCAGGTCAGCCCACAAGTTCCAGCTAGAAGGGGAGCACCCACAGGATGGTGAGGGGCAGCGATGGAACATTCACTGGGAGCTATGCTTCTAGTGATCCCTGGTATTCCAACCTCACCCACCTACCATCCTTGATCTGTGTATACCTGTCTGTGGTTTGGTGGTTTAGATAAAGAGAAAACAGGCACTTGCCTAATGGAAGCTAGTGTGTGTGTTGGATACTTTATGGACAGTCTTCGCTCATGAGCCTCCCCAATGCTTGATTGAAATAATTTCTTTAGTGTGCCAAATGTAACAATTGGATCTCAAGAGCTGCTTATTGTTTGTGCTGGTTATAAGAGCTCCAGGTTTCAATCTGCTCTTTGGCAGACATCTCACAAGCCTGGAGCAAGGGGTATAAGCTCTGTACATGACAAACTAACCTGCTGATTTTCAATCTAGCCCAAGTAGACCTCATGTCAGCTCAGACCTCAGTTCTGTCGAAAGGACTTTCCTTCGTGCCCACCATAAATACAGATTGGTATCAAATGGAGTTAGAGATACAGTGTTTCTTACGCACAGTTAGACTTCGCACGTTTTTTCTAGATAGGGCAGAAGGTGAAATTGAACCTGAATCTGGTTTGCATTCAGAATCTTCCTTTAACCCCTCTGATAACCAAATCCTGAGTGAATTACTAACTTCTGAGCGATGCATCCTGAAAGACATTATGAAACTCGGTAGTAAAAAACTGAGTTCACATCAGAATCTCACTAAGGGTCAGAGGGTTGCTTTAAAACAACTATCAGCCAATCGGGACCTAATAATTAAACCAGCTGATAAAGAGGGAGGAATCGTCATTATGACGAGTACTCCATACAAAAATGTGGTTATGCTTCTATTGGATGACAGAGACAGCATTAGTCCCCTTAGGAAAGATCCGACCAAGGAGATGCAACTTGCAAAAATGTTGCCAATACTACTTACAAAGCAAAGGGACCGCTATGGGCGCCACCTTCGCCCCAAGTGTAGCAATTCTATATATGGCTACATTTGAAAAAAAGCACATTTCGAGGGAACTCAATCCCTGGTTGACCAACATTAAACAGTGGCAACGTTATATTAATGACATCATTTTCATCTGGGAGAGTAATGAAGACTCTCTGAAAGCATTCTTCACCTGGCTGAATACTCGCAACACAGACATACAATTCACCATGGACTACCGCACTTCCACTATACACTTTCTAGACCTCAAGATCAGTCACTATGATGGTAAACTCACTTGTAACCTCTTTCGGAAACCGACTGATCGCAATACTCTCCTACATTTTACGAGCAATCATCCCAACCACATAAAGGAGAACCTACCGTATGGGCAATATTTAAGACTACGGAGGAATTGCACATTTCTATCTAACTTCTATCGAAATGCTTCAACCCTTGGAGAGCGATTACGTGATTGTGGGCATCCGAAAAAATAATATCACATTCTAGGAAACAGGCCAGATTCACGAACCACAACATGTTACTTTCTCCTTCAGAGAAACCACAACAAGAGAAGAAAGACAGACTCGCGTGTGTCATTACTCAAGGCCCTCACACTTTTGAAATAAAAAAAATAATCTGCAAATACTGACCTTTGGCTATGCTCAACATATCGGAAGAAGCAAGCCACACTTTGCCTTCAAAAGAGTACGTAACCTAAGGGAGCATTTGGTTCACTCCCTATTTATTAAAGAGAACCCCCGGGTAGGTCTGTGGGACTTCTGCACCACAACGGGGCACCACCAATGTGGTTGGTGCTCTGTGTGTCAGTTCCCCAAAAAAATCCAGAAATTCTCAATTGGACAAGCGACCTGGCCTTTGAAACATTTAACGAACTGCAAATCTAACCAGGTTGTTTATTGTATTGAGTGTCCGTGCGGACTACACAACGTGGGTCAGACCATGCGTAGCACGAGCACTAGAATCTCGGAACACCGATCGAGGTTTAGATGTAAAAATCTGTCCTCTTCTCCTTGTGTGGCATTTCCTGCAGGCCTGTCATACACCCAATGACTTGACATGGTGGGTATTTGAAAGGGTTAGGGCGGGCCCCAACATACAAGGACATCTATTGGAGCTCGAATGTAGGTAGATCCATCGGCTGGACACATTCAACCATGGTCTGAATGAGCAGTTTCTACCACCACCCACCTAATTTCTAACAACTACAAGAAGATTGAATACCATTTTTACTTACATACACTGGCATTAATGACTCATACACCACCCTGCATGAATTCCCGTGCATATAACAGTGTTTCACAATACTGTGGGGAGATTTCAGCGTGACACGCTCCACTTGAACACACCCCCACGCGCACCCAGCATCCATCTTCAACAGTGTTTGGGCCGCACGCTGATTACACGGGACAGCGAGGACAGATGTTTCCTCGATCAATTCCATTTTGCGCACTGCAGGGTTGCCCCGTAGCATTATTGACTACCATAGACGCATCTCGCAAAAAGAGAACATATGTCCTGTAGGTCTACTTCGCGCAAACGCACACTATGTTACCTATGACCACTCCTCTATCTCTGGCGCAGCCCAACGAGGTGCCGTGAAAGGGTTTCTGCTCATTTCGCAGACAAAGCGGCAGACAGCCACAGCCTTCCCTATCAAATGACATAGCCGGGATAGGATTGGCTTGACACTGAAACACCCTCTGCCTGGATCGCGGGGCTTTCTGCCGTATCCTAGCAACATTGTAGTATGCCCCGGGTCTCCTAGACAATGTGAAAGCTTTATTTTCTCTGCAGCAGTCCCGCCAGCTTCTTGCAGCCCATGCTCTCCAGTCTTCGGCGCCATTACTGGGTGCTCACACTCAGAACGCCAGAACATTTGTCCGGATCACTATCGTTCATGCCAGGCTACGCACGAACATTGAAATACCTAGGTAAGTTTGCACAACATGCACCCATAATATGACTGTTCTCCGAGGCAGCACAACCCACAATTGCTAGTCGCGTGTTCCTTAGCGCCGACACCCTCAGTGGGGCGGCATGGTGGCAGCCATTGTTGCTCCTAATGCCCCCCCCCGTTTTCATACCGCATTCGTCTCTCACTCCTGCCAAACTACCCTCCTCCCCCAGCAACCCACCCCCATCCACCCAAAGGATAGGCAAAGACCAGTAGGATGAGTGGGAGGAAAAATTGCCACAGCAAACTTTATTACACATAAAGTCAGGAGTTATCTTACAGGTGTTCCGTTCACGCTCAGGATTTTCTGCGCTGAGAGCAAGCAACTATCCCCCCCCGCCCCTTCGGGTCCCTGGGGGACCTGACGCGGGCGCCCAGTCCCTTCCTCAGCAGTCCCTCTCTACCCTTTGGCCATTTCATTTCTTTATTTTGCAATTTCTTTTCATTTTCTTTCCCCAACGCTATTTCAGTGCAATTGCTATTCCGTGCTTTACTTTCGTTACATTTTCCATTTCCGCTTAGGCTCCTTCAAAAGGATGCGTTCCGGTCTCATTTTACTTTTGCTCCCTTTCCCCTGGATTCCCTCTTCCCGTTTCCCCAGGTTGGCTTATTGATCCCGGTTAACTTTCTCTCCCCAAACAGGTCTTCCTCCTTCCTTTTTTCTGACATCCTACCAGGGAGCCCCTCTCCCCCCCTCAAACGAGACCCCGATCCGCCCTATCTCTCCCTGCCGCCTTTTTCCCATCCCCCCCGGCCCCCATCGCGCCCTCCTATTCTAAAGAACCCCCTCCATCAAGCGCTACCTATCCCCCATAGCCCAGCATCCTTCTTATCCCCATCCTCTTCCCCTGCCTATAGCTAAGGAGGGGTCCACCCCATCTAACCCCCCTGCTCCTCCTGGCCCCTACCCCCGCACTCCAAGGCCCCCCCTCCCCCAAGTTTCTTTTAGATCTCCTTAAGCTGCCAATCACAAAGGGCCCCCTTCTCTGGAGCCCCCCCTATCCTCCCCCAATCTCCCTGGGGCCCCCCTTCCCCTCAGTTACCAACGTACTTGCCGGAGCCCCGTTCACAGTGCCAAGTTTTCAATTCACCCCCCCCCCCCGTTGCTGACTTCATTGTTCCTTTCCAATTTTCAGTTTCCAACGATGCACTTCACTTTCCAATTTTCAGTTTCCAACGATGCATTTCCCATTTCCCCCACCCACTTTTGGAGTTGGAAAGGTCTTCCAAGCCCCCTAACCCTGCCCATTCACGTGGGCCTCCCCTGAGTCTAATACTCCTGGGCGCCGTTCTTAATAAACTGATGGCTGTGCAGTTCCCCTTGTGGTATCCGCCAGTACTTTCTAACGGGAACACCAGGTAACATCCGCTGGGCTTGTCTGCAAGAGAAAACATCACACATCAGTACAACCTTGTAAAGAGGGAGGGCGGGAGGGCAACGTAGGCGAGAGCCGGCAAAGAGAGACCCTGCGACCTTTCCCAGGGTATTTAAGCCCAATGGGCGCGCGAGGTGATGACGTCACCTGCCCCTCCACCCCCCTCCAGGGGGTACGATGCGTGGCTCACCCCCCCTCCCCCATGACTCCTCGAGCCACCATGCCTCGTGAGGCAGTCGGCACTAAGGGGGGCCCCCGCCGAGGGGCCCTCCTTCGTAGGGCGCGGGAGCCCGTCGTAGCGCCGACACCCTCAGTGGGGCGGCATGGTGGCAGCCATTGTTGCTCCTAATGCCCCCCCCCCGTTTTCATACCGCATTTGTCTCTCACTCCTGACAAACTACCCTCCTCCCCCAGCAACCCACCCCCATCCACCCAAAGGATAGGCAAAGACCAGTAGGATGAGTGGGAGGAAAAATTGCCACAGCAAACTTTATTACACATAAAGTCAGGAGTTATCTTACAGGTGTTCCGTTCACGCTCAGGATTTTCTGCGCTGAGAGCAAGCAACTATCCCCCCCCTGCCCCTTCGGGTCCCTGGGGGACCTGACGCGGGCGCCCAGTCCCTTCCTCAGCAGTCCCTCTCTACCCTTTGGCCATTTCATTTCTTTATTTTGCAATTTCTTTTCATTTTCTTTCCCCAACGCTATTTCAGTGCAATTGCTATTCCGTGCTTTACTTTCGTTACATTTTCCATTTCCGCTTAGGCTCCTTCAAAAGGATGCGTTCCAGTCTCATTTTACTTTTGCTCCCTTTCCCCTGGATTCCCTCTTCCCGTTTCCCCAGGTTGGCTTATTGATCCCAGTTAACTTTCTCTCCCCAAACAGGTCTTCCTCCTTCCTTTTTTCTGACATCCTACCAGGGAGCCCCTCTCCCCCCCTCAAACGAGACCCCGATCCGCCCTATCTCTCCCTGCCGCCTTATTCCCATCCCCCCCGGCCCCCATCGCGCCCTCCTGTTCTAGAGAACCCCCTCCATCAAGCGCTACCTATCCCCCATAGCCCAGCATCCTTCTTATCCCCATCCTCTTCCCCTGCCTATCGCTAAGGAGGGGTCCACCCCATCTAACCCCCCTGCTCCTCCTGGCCCCTACCCCCGCACTCCAAGGCCCCCCCTCCCCCAAGTTTCTTTTAGATCTCCTTAAGTTGCCAATCACAAAGGGCCCCCTTCTCTGGAGCCCCCCCCTATTGTCATGATCTCTGCTTCCAAAAGGTCAGGGTTTTCCCAACTCCCTTGGAAGCAGATCCATAACCCAGGTTCCGAGTGCCAACCAGTCCCAATTGGGACCTTTTGGACCCAGTCCTGGCGCCAGTGGCACCAGGCTCATAAATATGCCCAGTCCCAGCGCTGGAAGCGCCGGGCTCATAATGCTTGGGTGGACTTACCTTCAGCAGACCATGCTGCTTACTTGCCTGCCAGTTGAGCCTCTGATCCTCTTCTGTTTGGAACTACTTTTCCTGTTGGGTGGGGCTGGAGCCACTCCCTAGATTCAGAACACTGGAACTCTTCTGGAAGGCAGGAACTCTTTTCTTACCAGGAACTCTTTTCTTACTTGGGCGTGGCTGTGGAAGGAGACACCTAAGCACTACAGGAGGCTATTTAAACCACACCCGGTGGATGAATCTTGCTTTGCGTTATTCTGCAACCTCTGCAGCAGAACGCTCATCGTGTCTTCTGCATCCGGTCCTGGGCCTAAGGAAAAAGGCTTACCATCCTGAATCCAGTCTTCAGCAACACCTATAAAGACAAGAAAGAACAGGTTAGCATTCCGGCATCTGAAAGGCAAAGGCTTACCATCCTGAATCCAGTCTTCAGCAACACCTATAAAGACAAGAAAGAACAGGTTAGCATTCCGGCATCTGAAAGGCAAAGGCTTACCTACTCTTCGTGCGCTCCGGAGGTCTTCGGCGCTGCATCCCGCATCTGAAAGACAAAACAAGGTGCGTTTAAAGACATTGGGGAACTTTAATACTCACGTGCCATTACTCCTTTCCACATCTAATCCAGTGGGTATTCCGGCACCCTGCAGCCGCTCCGAACTCGTACCTGCAAAATAAAAAGACAGTTAGAGCGCATAGTGAAGCAGGCAACAAGCGCTTACTTACGTGCTTCCAGGCGCTTCTATTCATCACACGGGCTCCATCTTCAACTCACTTCAGCCCGTCATCCGCCATCGCCGGAACCCTGCAAAACAAGAGACATCATTACTAAAGACTTTAAAGACATTTGAATGACTCGAAACTTACCGTTCGTGCAGTAAACGACGGACAGCAGTCCTCTGAAGTCAAGAGGCCTGCGCTACCTATCCAGTGAAGAAACTGGTTACAGCACCCTGCCCTGAGGCAGATGGAGAGCTCGGCATTCACTTACCTAAGGTGAGAGCGTTAACCTTTGGGGGTGTACAGGAGAGGAGAAGAGGAAAGAGATAGGGACACCCCAATAACCCCAGTTCATTAACCCCATATTTTCTATCTGCAGACATCTTACTCTACACGTCAGGCATACAGTGCACAGAGGTCCAGCCCAAAGAGCCAACCGGGTGCTACACATCACCTTTGAAGATACGGTAGTCGCCCAGTCAAGACTGGCGCCTCTGCGAGAATCAGGTGAGCGTTACAGAACGCAAAGCCTACCGCAAAACTCTCGCCCAGGCGCTATGGAAACCTCGGATACTGACCCCCTAGCCCGGTTACTTGGGGAACTAAGGGCAGAAGTGCATGCAGCTCGTCAGGAAATGAATGCTCTAAGAAGGGAACTAATTATTTCCAAGGAGAGAACAGACAATCTTGCTAGACAAGTGCTACAGTCACAAGCCGGACAGACCCCGTTACCCGCATCAGGGGCAAATCTTCCTTCAACATCCTCTATGAATCCAGTGCAGATCAACCTACCTGGGAATGTACCTCTGGCTCCGCCCGAACGATTTTCTGGTGACCCAAAGAGGTTTGCAGTATTTATCAATCAGTGCCGGTTGCACTTCTTATGCCGGCCAGCAGCCTTTCCAACTGATCAAGCAAAAGTAGCTTTTGTACTTTCGTACCTTAGTGGCAATGCGGCAGACTGGTCGATCCCTCTAGTTAATCAAGATGATCCGGTTCTCCATGATTTTCAAGCCTTTCAGCTTAGTATGAAAAAACTGTTCGCAAGACATTCACAGGGGCAGGCCTTGGACAATGAGCTTCTTTCGTTGCGACAGGGTAATCAAGACCTTTTGGCTTATATTGCATCTTTCAATAGACTAATAGTGGAAACTCAATGGCCTGAGGACAAAAGGATTACGCTGTTTTATAGAGGTCTACGTGGAGAGCTCAAAGACGTTTTAGCCCAAGTAGTGAATCCCCCACAAGACTGTTCGGATTATATAGACTTGGTCGTTCAAATAGATCACAGGCTGCAGAACAGGAAGGCCGATCGTTCCAAGTTTGGTGCTCGAGTATTTTCCAAACCGCCAACTCCTTCCAAAGGAGTAGACTCCGGGGAACCCATGCAAATAGGGGGTCTGAAAGGTCCTCTAACACAAAGGGAGCGGGAAAGGAGGAAACAGTTGCAATTATGCCTATATTGCGGAAACTCAGGGCACTTTCTTCGAGACTGTCCGGTGAAACCTGCCAAGAAGGCAGTAGGAGCTGCAGTTACCAAAGTTACAAACTCTGAGCAGGGAAACGACCTCGCCCGACAAGAATAGAGGTCCTCTTGCCGAGCGTGAAAACCAGTTCCGTGACCTCGCATTTCGTGATACCTATGGTCCTCATTAGCCCTGATAATCCGGATCGATTACATGCAATTGAAGCTTACGTCGACAGCGGTGCCATCGGCAATTATGTGGATCATGAAATGGTTTTGAGGATGAATCTACCTCTTTGTCCCAAGGCTGTAAAGGACGTCATTACTACGGTGGATGGTACGGAGATAGCCTCCGGGCCAGTAACGCATACCACTCAAGAGGTGACGCTAGTAAGTCAAGATGGACACCATGAGAAGATCGTGTTCGATGTGATCAAGGCCCCTCAGTTTCAGATTATTCTAGGAATACCTTGGTTAGAGAAACACAATCCTCTGATCGATTGGCGAGCAAGAACGGTCCAGTTTCCAGAATGTGTCTCTACTTGTCACCCTCCACCTGGTGTTGCACTGGCCGCAATTTCTTCAGAGACTCCCCAGTTACCTCCCGAATACCTAGAATACCAAGATGTTTTCCGGAAGGATCAGGCTAACTCTCTACCTCCTCATAGGTCTTATGACTGCCAGATAGACCTGATACCTGGATCTACTCCTCCTTGTAGTAGAATTTATGCCCTCACCGAGCCTGAGAACCTTCACCTTCGACAATACCTGGATCAATACCTGGCAAATGGGTTTATTCGTCCTTCCAAGTCCCCTGCTTCTTCAGCTTTGTTCTTCGTTCCAAAAAAGGAAGGAGACCTTAGAACTTGTATCGATTATCGCTCCCTGAACCAGATCACCGTTAAGAATAGATATCCGTTACCTTTGATCCCTGAACTCCTGGACCAAGTCAGAAAAGCATGCATATATACAAAGCTGGATCTTAGAGGAGCTTACCACTTGGTACGAGTAAAAGAGGGCGATGAATGGAAGACGGCCTTCCGCACCAAGTATGGGCTATTTGAATATCAGGTCATGCCCTTCGGACTTTGCAATGCCCCAGCCGCCTTTCAATATTTTATGAACGATGTCCTCAGAGAGCTCATAGATGTATGTGTTGTTGTTTACATTGACGACATCCTCGTTTATTCTTCATCGGAATCTGAACATCGGAAACATGTGAAAATGGTCCTCGAAAGATTGCGTCAACACAAACTTTTCGCTAAGTTGGAAAAATGTGTTTTCAACGTGACTGAAGTTGAATTCTTGGGATTCATATTATCACCTGGCGGAGTGCGTATGGATTCAAAGAAGGTCGATGCAGTTCTCAAATGGCCATCACCATCCTCCGTAAAAGGTGTGCAAAGCATGTTAGGCTTCGCTAACTTTTACCGCAGGTTTATCCCCGAATTCTCTCGAATAGTCCAGCCCATCACTGCCTTGTTAAAGAAAAACAAACGTTTTGAATGGTCTACCGAGGCGGAACAAGCTTTCCAGGATTTGAAGACTAAATTTATCTCTGCACCAATCTTAAAACACCCTCGCCCCGAACTCCCCTACATCGTGGAAACTGATGCTTCAAGCCTTGCCATGGGGGCAGTTCTATCACAAAAGGACCCGGTAACCAATCAGTTGCATCCCGTGGCATTTTGGTCCCGCAAATTCTCGCCTCCTGAAATCAATTACACGATTACTGACAAGGAACTTCTGGCTATCAAGTCTGCCTTTAAGGCTTGGCGGCATTATCTGCTGGGGGCCCGACACACCGTTACTGTGATTACGGATCACCGAAACCTGCAATATTTGAAGACCGCAAAAGCCCAATCCTCTAGACAACTCCGTTGGGCATTATTCTTTGCCAAGTTTGACTTCATAATTACCTATCGACCTGGTACAAAGAACGGTAAAGCCGATGCCCTTTCTCGGATGGGAGTGGAAGAACACTTGGTCAACCCTAAACCTGTACCAATCATTCCCGAACAAAGAATTCTGGGTGTAATCGCCACAGAATCCATAGAGGAAGTTAAGGATAAAGCCAGGCAACTTGTAACTCCAGCAGACATACAGAATTGGCATCTGCAGGGAAAGGACTTTGCAGTAAAGGACAACTTATTGTATTTCCAAGAACGATTATACCTACCCAGCACAGATTTACAGAAAAAAGTAATCTCTTGTTATCACGACTCTTTAATGGAAGGTCATCCCGGTATAGCCAAGACCTCAGAAAAGATCAAGCGCTACTTCTGGTGGCCGTCTTGGAAAAAAGATATCAGAGACTTTATAATGTCCTGTGGAGTATGCGCCCAAAACAAGAGTCAAAAGGAAAGACCAGCAGGCCTCTTACGCCCTATTGACATCCCACCTCGCCCTTGGCATACGCTTTCTATGGACTTCATCACCGATCTACCTCCATGCTCCGGATACAATACGATTCTAGTAATCGTGGACTTATTCTCCAAGATGGCGCATTTCATTCCGCTCAAAGGCTTGCCAACAGCAGCAACTCTGGCCCGAGAATTTCTCGAAAACATCGTCCGACTGCACGGTTTTCCTTCGGTTCTGATTTCGGATCGAGGTAGTCAATTTATTTCTCATTTTTGGCGAAGTTGCTGTCGGTCGGCTCAAATTGATGTGAGACTATCGACCAGTCACCACCCTCAGACCGACGGACAAACCGAGAGGACCAATCAAACTCTGGAACAGTATTTACGCTGCATGCTGCAACAAACTGAAAAAACTTGGAAAGATATCCTTTGGATAGCCGAGTATGCCTACAATAACTCTGTCCATTCGGGAACTGGGAAAACCCCGTTTTTTCTTTTGTACGGCAGTCACCCTCGAACCTCGGAGTTGGATCCCCTCCAAGATCTTGAAACACCAGCAGTAGACTACCTGCATTCTACAATCACCCAAGCCTTTAAGGAAGCTGTTTCTCACCTTCAAAGGGCTAAAGAACAATACAAGAAAGGAGCAGATCAACATCGGAAGGAAGCCCCTCACTATCAAGTAGGGGATCAAGTCTGGTTATCCACCAAATATCTATCTCTAAAAGGGCCACGCACATTCAACCCAAGATACCTTGGTCCCTATTCCATCACTACCATAGTAAACCCAGTAGCGGTCAAGTTGGACTTGCCCCCGCACATGAAGATACATCCGGCCTTCCACGTCTCTCTATTAAAACCCGTGCAACCTCAAACCCGACTAACCAAATCTCCAAAACCTATCCTAGTGGATGGAGAACTCGAGTTTGAAGTCAAAAGCATTCTGGACTCCAAGATCTCCAAATCTAAACTATTCTACCTAATTGACTGGAAAGGCTACGGCCCCCAAGAGAGATCCTGGGAACCTGCTGAATATGTCCACGCTCCTCGCCTAATCAAAAGATTTCACCGAACATTTCCTGACAAGCCAAAACCCCCGGAGAAGCCCGGTTTGGGAGGGGCCTTGAGGGGGGGTACTGTCATGATCTCTGCTTCCAAAAGGTCAGGGTTTTCCCAACTCCCTTGGAAGCAGATCCATAACCCAGGTTCCGAGTGCCAACCAGTCCCAATTGGGACCTTTTGGACCCAGTCCTGGCGCCAGTGGCACCAGGCTCATAAATATGCCCAGTCCCAGCGCTGGAAGCGCCGGGCTCATAATGCTTGGGTGGACTTACCTTCAGCAGACCATGCTGCTTACTTGCCTGCCAGTTGAGCCTCTGATCCTCTTCTGTTTGGAACTACTTTTCCTGTTGGGTGGGGCTGGAGCCACTCCCTAGATTCAGAACACTGGAACTCTTCTGGAAGGCAGGAACTCTTTTCTTACCAGGAACTCTTTTCTTACTTGGGCGTGGCTGTGGAAGGAGACAGCTAAGCACTACAGGAGGCTATTTAAACCACACCCGGTGGATGAATCTTGCTTTGCGTTATTCTGCAACCTCTGCAGCAGAACGCTCATCGTGTCTTCTGCATCCGGTCCTGGGCCTAAGGAAAAAGGCTTACCATCCTGAATCCAGTCTTCAGCAACACCTATAAAGACAAGAAAGAACAGGTTAGCATTCCAGCATCTGAAAGGCAAAGGCTTACCATCCTGAATCCAGTCTTCAGCAACACCTATAAAGACAAGAAAGAACAGGTTAGCATTCCGGCATCTGAAAGGCAAAGGCTTACCTACTCTTTGTGCGCTCCGGAGGTCTTCGGCGCTGCATCCCGCATCTGAAAGACAAAACAAGGTGCGTTTAAAGACATTGGGGAACTTTAATACTCACGTGCCATTACTCCTTTCCACATCTAATCCAGTGGGTATTCCGGCACCCTGCAGCCGCTCCGAACTCGTACCTGCAAAATAAAAAGACAGTTAGAGCGCATAGTGAAGCAGGCAACAAGCGCTTACTTACGTGCTTCCAGGCGCTTCTATTCATCACACGGGCTCCATCTTCAACTCACTTCAGCCCGTCATCCGCCATCGCCGGAACCCTGCAAAACAAGAGACATCATTACTAAAGACTTTAAAGACATTTGAATGACTCGAAACTTACCGTTCGTGCAGTAAACGACGGACAGCAGTCCTCTGAAGTCAAGAGGCCTGCGCTACCTATCCAGTGAAGAAACTGGTTACAGCACCCTGCCCTGAGGCAGATGGAGAGCTCGGCATTCACTTACCTAAGGTGAGAGCGTTAACCTTTGGGGGTGTACAGGAGAGGAGAAGAGGAAAGAGATAGGGACACCCCAATAACCCCAGTTCATTAACCCCATATTTTCTATCTGCAGACATCTTACTCTACACGTCAGGCATACAGTGCACAGAGGTCCAGCCCAAAGAGCCAACCGGGTGCTACACATCACCTTTGAAGATACGGTAGTCGCCCAGTCAAGACTGGCGCCTCTGCGAGAATCAGGTGAGCGTTACACCTATCCTCCCCCAATCTCCCTGGGGCCCCCCTTCCCCTCAGTTACCAACGTACTTGCCGGAGCCCCGTTCACAGTGCCAAGTTTTCAATTCACCCCCCCCCGTTGCTGACTTCATTGTTCCTTTCCAATTTTCAGTTTCCAACGATGCACTTCACTTTCCAATTTTCAGTTTCCAACGATGCATTTCCCATTTCCCCCACCCACTTTTGGAGTTGGAAAGGTCTTCCAAGCCCCCTAACCCTCCCCATTCACGTGGGCCTCCCCTGAGTCTAATACTCCTGGGCGCCGTTCTTAATAAACTGATGGCTGTGCAGTTCCCCTTGTGGTATCCGCCAGTACTTTCTAACGGGAACACCAGGTAACATCCGCTGGGCTTGTCTGCCAGAGACCAGTCGCTGCGACCGGTGTCACCGCCACGACTCACAGTGGGCCACCGGCCGCAGTGAGTTCCCCCTCATGCACCTGGTCGCCTTAGCTCAGAAATCCCCAGTTAAACTATCCATGCGCCTTTCACCCCTTTCACTCCGTCCGCAACAGGCACACAGGCCCTCCGGCTGACAACCGGCGGCGTGATGACTTGTGCTGCCGCCTTCCCCCGCTGGAGCTCCTCCTGACTGTTTGCAGCTTACATGGGCTCCCCTGCAGGAGGGCCAACTGACCTGGCAGCGGCGTGCCGAAAGAGGTCTCCCTTGACCGTTCCGTTCCATAACTGGAGGCCCCCCCCTCCCAGATTTAGGAGGGAGGGAGCGTTTTCGGGCCTCTAAAGGCTTCCTTCCTTTGCAAAACCCAAATCGACACTCACCCCTGCCCCCCCCCACCGCTGTTCAATTGCGGCCCATCCCCCGCAGAGCATCCTTTAGGTTGTACACGATCAACCTTACCCCCCACTTCGGATACTGAGCTCTGTCCACCCCGAAGCAACCCGCAGTTTCGAACTAATCGAAACCCATCCAGGGCCCCTGCTGATTAGGAATTTCTCCAGTTTGACGAACCATGCCAACAACGATAAGTAATGCACTTTTGTAAAATCTTTTTTTTTTTTCTGACCATTATTGTTGTCGACATTCCCATCTAGTAATGATTGCTGATAAAATTGGGTTCCGGCTGAGCCCTTGTGCCCCTTAAAAGAGAATTGTCCTGTAGGCCCCACACTTTAGATTGTTCGTGCCTTGTCCTCCCTTGCGGCTGCCCCTTCTATTGTCGGTCCGGAGTGACCCCCCTTCTCCTAGCCACTAATCCCCCACCTGCTTGTGCTCCCATCGCAAGCCGGGGTCGCTCTCCATGCTTTTCCTAAACCTTAGGTCGTTCCTCAGCCAACACATGCCCCCCCACTTTCTGTGTTCCTCCACCGCGCATTCTCTGTAGTGTTGAAGGGCTGGCCCCTGGTCGTGATCCTTCTCCATTATTGTCTGCTCCATGACTCTGAATGCCGCCAGCCAGTTCTGCAGGTTTTCAACAGGCCTCACCCTTTTCCCAGCCTGCCCTCTGCTCCCACATGACTGCAGGGTGTCCTGCCCTCGGAACCCACCCTCCGGTAGGCCTCCGCCCCCTGGCGTTGGTGCCCCAAACCGTTCGCTCGACCTTGCGTTTCCACGCTCCTCGTATTTGTTGGCTGTAAGACTCGCCAGGTTAACCCTTTTCCCTGTAGGAAATGACGAGCCCGAGTAGGAGGAGGCGGCTGCAGCCCGGGAGCTGATTGCTTTGCCGTCTGGCTGTGGGCCCCCCATCCTGGCCACCGCATTTTCCCATCCTTCGGTCTTGGCCAACACTGCAAATCTTGCCCAGTCCTCTGCATTCATTATCTCAAGCGGGTGCGGCAAACGACCGATCTCGACCCTAGCTTCTGCTTCTGACTGCTCGTCTCCCATCTTCTCCCGGTCCATCCTCAGAAGATGATACGTGGCGACCCTGTCTTCCTAACTCAAACTAGGGGGGCTCGCCGCCGGCTCCTCTCCCTGCGTGGTACGTAAGCTGGCTGGTGGACCCTGAAGGATGAAAGAAACACGGTGAGCGAGACGACAAACTGTCGTTGCTTCCCCCAAAACCCCATGCTCCAGGGCTATGTGTTGTCCTTTCAGTGTGCTGAAAGACCTGCCAATTCTTCCATCCCCCCTCCCGTGTACCCTCTACCATCGTCCACGCCCCTTCCTAGCAACCCCCTGTAAATGGCGCGTACTCTGCCCCACCTAGCGACCCCCTCCCTTTGCCCCCTTCCCTCGCCCGCCCAAGCACCCCTCTCCTACCAGAGAGAGAGGGGGATCAGGCTTGCGCGCCCTACCCTCACTGCCTCCTAGTGACCGCCAACCTGGCCACAGTTCTATACTAATAACGTTGTACACCCCCCCCCACCTGGCCAGAGCCAATTGTACGTCCACGCCTGATGCCCAAAGAAACTTCCTGAACCCCCATCTGCATGCCATCTGGATGCTGCCCACACCCTTCCTTCTTTGGCCCCTCTGCTGGGATTTACCTGTTTCGCCTTCTGCGCCCCCCCCCCCTTCGCAACCCTGCCTTCAAACGTGACCGCCTGCAGTGCAGTGCCTGATGTGTCTCCCTGCATGACCCCATTGAACATGCATTAACTCGAGATGCACTACCCCCAACCTCTGCCTTGCCACGTGGCTAAATCACTATTATTGCACCGCACACCACCCGGTAAGCGGGACCCCTAGCCATCCTATTTTGTTACCGACCCCCCCAAGGGGACAAGGAAAACACACCTGAGAACGAATGCCATGGAAGAAAACATACCGACAGGCCACGGAAGCAGTCGCCCGTACAACTCAATCCCTTTGCATTGCCGCCTCTTATATAGGGGTGCGTGCCCCAATAATTCAAGTGCCCCACCCCCCTGCCGCTCCATGCGATCCGCCCCCCCCATTCACCCTAAATGTAGCTAACTCCATAAAGCTTCCCATGGCCGCCCGCTCAATTTCAAATGCTTTTTTTTTTTTTTGGTGAGGGCCATCGTGCTTACTCCCGTGCCCGAAACTGAACTCCCGCTCACGAACCAATTCTCGACATACCCGAAGCTCTACTCGCTGTGCCACCTGACCGGCTTGAGTTAAAAGCATTACTTGCTGGGTGCTCTAGGCCCACCAACCTGAGGCTTAAACAAAACTACATAACCCAGAATGGAAAGCGTGCCTGCATATTGACGTAGGTAACAGCCACCTGTGGCACAACGGCTACATTGCAGTCATCCAAGAAGGCCCCACGTGGTCCGGCCACCCACCGAGGCACCAAAATTGTTCCTCGCACCACACCCCCCTCCCCCGACAACAGTCGGGGGCACGCAGTATACGTTTATGAATGTGTGAGGGTGTGGAACATTTCGCTGGTGCGCTCCGCTCTACAAATTGCCACTGAAAGCTCAATTGTGGATGTTCAATAGTGTGCGGAACCTTTTGTAGTACTTATTTAATACTAGGGCACTGAGCCAGTAAGGGCGCTTTCGTTCGTACTTCACCGCTACCACCAACATCAGTAGTCTGTCATCATGGCGCACCACTCGCACGATGCAAAGTTAAATTAAACGTGACGAGCCTCGGCCCCCCTAATGTATCGGCACGGTGGCCGTACCACAACTCCGCCTTTGCTAACAGTGCTTTTAAAATTATCCATTATACAAGGCAACCCCCTATGCTACCTAATTCCATCCCGGTAAAAAGGCCCGAACACAAGCCAACCGTCCCACAACAATGCATGACCCCCCACCCCATAGCAAGCATTAAAACTCGTGTCCCGATGCGCCCAAACTCTGCCTTGCCTCAAGGCTAAATACTGTTATTTCACCGCCCACCAACAGGTTAAACATGTGGGCAGGCGCAACATTCACAACTCCAACCTTTCCACCCCCAAGAAAACACCCCTCGCCCAGTCTCGGCCCGTGGCGCCCCACAAACCGCACAAACCACAAACAGCTGCGTCCAAACAGACCGCAAAGCTGCTCGCAAACCATTCACTCCACCCCTTGGCCAAAAAGCAACACTCCCCAACAACCAACGCCTCGCCCCTGCGTGGACCCCCCCCATCCACACGCCCAACCATGGCATCACAAACTCGGAAACGAGACCAACCCGCACCCAGAACTCCCCTGCCAAACCCTGCTGCTCAAGAACGAAGAAAAAGCATTCCCAGGGCGCCCAGCAGGGGCGCAACTCCCTCCCCAACCAACCAAACAAACAGACCCCTAACACTCCCACCTTGCGACCCCTTCCCCCCCAAATGTCCCTAAGCCCATTCCTTTTCCCTCTGCCCCAACCAGCCCGATGCAAAGCGTGCCTGCATATCAACGTAGGCAACAGCCCCCTGTGGCATAACGGCTACACTGCAGAGCCCCTCTCCCCTCCAGCGCATCCCTACTAGGCGCTGCCTCTTAGCTGAGGATTATAGAAAACTAATGTAAACCTCTCATGCCTTTCTTTATTTAATCTTGTATAACCGCCACCTACCCATGGTGCGGCATACAAAACGGCCAGCAGCTCAAACGTTGCAACATTTCCAATACAAGCATTTACGCCCCAGCTGATTGTGCAGGACACTAATGAATATTTGCGTGCATGAGTTGTGCCTACCCCATTGCTTAATTACTGAAATGACCTACGTGGTGCTTTCCTTTCGGCTGCTTCTGAAACACTTGTGTACGCGCGTGATACAATTAGCTTTCAATACCATATAATGCTGGCGCTACTTAAATGCGCGCATGCAGAAATGTAGCTCCCTCCTTCCACTTCAATTGATTACCAATGTATGTTGCATAACTGATGTGATTCCCCCTCCTGATTAATACCTTCTCCCAAACACGTACGTGCTGGGCTGTATTATCCGAGGCCTGAGGGCTCTCGCTACCCCGCTTTGCCTAGCCTGGCCGCATGGATACTCTAACTAAATCACCCTAGCGTTACCCCCCCCACCCACCCTCTCACTGCTGGCACTGGGGTGTGATATGTTCGTATGCCCCTACCATTCTTGCCTCAACTTCTCCCAGCGCGACCCCTGCCTTGCACCCTTCTGCCGCGCCGCCATTAACCACGAGGCTGCCCACAACCGCCCCCCAACCGCCCTCACCCTCACTTTGCTGCGACATTTGGGCCACCATTTTGTGGCACCTAGGACGCACTTCATTCGTTTGTAGATGCACGGGCACTTCTGGAACTACACATTGCAATTTGGATTTAACAAATTTGGACATTGCAACTACACTTAACAACCCACGCCATCCAGCCACCCAATTCCTGCGCCGTGGTTCGTTTCCCTTCCTAATTAACGCTTCCCCTCCAGATTACAGGCATACGGCTCAAAATAAACCCACCTCGAGCGCTGTCACGGCAGCGCCATTGCCGAATTGCGTTTGGGACATGTGGTCCCAGTAGGTGCGCGGGTGAAACAACCGAGGAACCTTCCCGAGGTGCCCTGTGTTCACTACCTGCCTTGAAATGAAAAGTATACCTTGACCGTTTCGAATTTATAAACTAAAGCCAACCCTCAGGATCGAAATACCATCAGGTTTGCAGGTCGCATGCTTTACTGCTGCATTCTGCGGTCACCAGGTGGCGAGATAAAAACTGTCCCTGCTAAGCAAAACCATGCCAGCCATTTGTTCCCAAACGAATGCACAATTATTGATATAACCGCGCGACCCCAGAGAATCGCTGTATCCCACACGCTAACTTCCAACAATCCCATGGCGCGAGGGGCAGCCGCGGCGTGGAGGCCTGTCCCCGCCTGTACGCCCGACCTGACTCGGCATGTGCCGCTTCCGCCCTTCGACCTGATAGTGCGCGGCGGCCAGGGCTGACCAGCTGAGATCGGTCCTGCCGGGATTCGAACCTGCATCAGCAGGTTCCCCACACTCAGCGCTCAACTCGCTGTGCCACATGAGCGACTGCTAGTCTGTGCGAAATGCGCAGTTCGGGACTACCTGTTACCAACGGCCACGAGGAATCATTATTTACCATTTTCTGTCTGGCGCTCTGCACGCCGTTCGAGTGCCTGAGGGCGAGGAGGAGCGATAACCTTCAATGAGGGGACGAACATAGGGGCGGCGTCGGTTAGGCGAGTCGTGGAAGGAATCAAAGTACATGGGGTGAGACTGAGAGAGGACCGCGGCGAAGGGAGTTTTTTGGGGAGAAGTAAACACTTGAGTGGAGAAGGCAAATGGAAGGCGGATAAAATTGTGCTTGCAGATGGCAAGTAGAGGAAACGTGGGGGCAGTAGAGAGTACATGGACCATAGAGGAAACATGGGGGCATAGAGAGCACATGGACAGTAGACGAAACGAGGGGGCATTGGAGAGCACATGCACAGTAATGCTTGATTTTACTTTTGCACTCATTTTACTTTTGCTCCCTTTCCCCTGGATTCCCATGCACAGTATAGGAAACGTGGGGGCAGTGGAGAGCTCATGAACAGTAGAGACGTGGCACAAACTCATGCTGCGCGTTCGGGTGGTACCGCCCATGTCTGACCGCCTCTCAACCGCGCCGCGGCCATCGCGCGCCCACTCCTGCCCTGGGCCCGTGTACGAGGCAACCCCCTATGCTACCCAATACCACCCAGTAAAAAAGCCCGCACCCCAGCCAACTGTCCCACAACAATGCCCCCTCTCTACCCTATCCCCTTGATCACCCATCGCAATGCCCTCCGCCTTTCCCACATAGCCTAATGCAACACTTCACATAAAAGCATTTACCTTCCCCTTCTTCCGGAACCGGTCAACTCCTTCACTGGAACCGCAGGAACACGCCGGCCTGGATCCCTTCTTTCGTCGCACCGGAACAGACCAACAGCAACGTAGGCGAGAGCCGGCAAAGAGAGACCCTGCGACCTTTCCCAGGGTATTTAAGCCCAATGGGCGCGCAAGGTGATGACGTCACCTGCCCCTCCACCCCCCTCCAGGGGGTACGATGCGTGGCTCACCCCCCCCCTCCCCCATGACTCCTCGAGCCACCATGCCTCGTGAGGCAGTCGGCACTAAGGGGGGCCCCCGCCGAGGGGCCCTCCTTCGTAGGGCGCGGGAGCCCGTCGTTACTTATGAATAATCTGCGTCTTTTCTCCTCTTTTATTTTTTCCATCCCTCGCATGCCGCTTTTGCTTTTGACTCCGGCAAGCCGTCACCAATTAGACATCTCAGCAGTATCCATGATTGACGTTTACACAGCAAGCAGCTAAGCGTAGCTGTCAGAACGCCAGCCGTTGACTTCTTCCTTCCTCCCCAAAAAAAACCCCACCCCCTCCATTTTCACCACCATCCGGTAAGATTTATTCTCAGCTTTTTTCTTAATCATTTTCTTGTCCGTTTGTCTAGCACGATTTCTTAGGACACGATTAGTGCCTTCAATCTTTATCAACACCATTTCCTTTTTCTTTACCTTACCAATCAATCAACATAACTTTATTCGGCCGATAGCCATTAAAGTATACATAACAATCACAAATATACAGTACAAATTATTTCCACCAGTGAGAGACAGTCAAGAAAGGAGACAGTGTTGGAAAAATGTTCACAGAGGGCCTGAGTCCTACAGCAACCCTCAGCTAGTCATACAGGTTTGGGCAGAACCCCGTTGTTGTTGAGACTGGTTACGAAAGAACCAATTAGACCTTCTACCCCCAGGGGGATAGCATTTCCACCTGTCAACACTGATCCTGGAAGGCCAAGACCCCCGGGGTAAAAAGACAATTCAATTACACTATTAGAGTGCGGGTCTTGTAGGCTTTCAATATGTCTTGGGCCACTACATAGTCACAGTTTTAATTCGACAGAGTCCTCTTCCCCCCATTTAGACATTCTGACGCAGTTAAGAATATGGTCCTTGGTCAAAAAAGAGCACCACCCCCGTGGTTCTCATCCAGTGTAGGGTTTTGTTCATGAGTGCCTCCCTCGATTCCGGGCGCCTAGGTTTAGGAACTCTTTGCATTGATATGGTCCTATTGTCCGGCAGTCTGCCATACTTGGCAGGGAAAGGGTAAACTCTTAAGGTGCCAACCTAGCTGGGGCCTCTGGGTACAGGTGCCCCTTTGGCACTAGAATGGATTGTGGAAGGTTGGCAAATGGCCCCTCATTCGTATTTGCTTTCTGAAGGTTAAGCTCTGAGTTTGACTCTATGTCCACAGGCAGGGATAAGTAGGGGCCCTTATCAGAGTGCGGGGGGGAAGGGGGAAGTTACAGACACAATCAACTCCAATATGTAAGTTACCCCCTGCTACATCCTGGTTACATGTTGGGTCCCCTGCAGGGGTAATGCTGGCCGCCACCGCTGCAGTGAGGGTCAGCAACAAGGTCTTGATCTGGGAGAGCTCAGCCAGGACTAAGTTACAGTTGCAACAACAGACAGAAGGGGTCATCCCACCATCCTCCTTCCTCTCTTGTGCAGCAATGTCAATTGGGTTGGGTGATGGAATAGCAGCAGACCCAGACATACTAGTCAGGGGGCAGGAGGCGCAGGGCTGGGGGTCAGATACAGAGTCAGCTGCAAGTGCTCCCTCAATCCCCATGGTCCTGGGGGGGGTCAGGGGCCGACGGGAGGCCTTCCATAGACCTTCGTAATGGCTGTGCAGTTTGTGCGGGAGGGCAGGCGGGGGTTACGCAAGCAGCATTTGCCACAGCAACAGGGGCAATTGGCTGGGGCTTGGGAACTGCAGCAGGCAAGTTCGGTACATGAATGGAAAGGTCCCCTGTCCATTGGCTGCCCAGGAATTGGGAGATTTCTTTCACCAACAGGTGAGCATGCCCGAAGGCTGTGGGTGCTATGAACTCATGAGCGGTTCCTTGCGTGCCATGAGCAGTTGGAGCAACTTTGGGTCCCAATATCGAGCTCCTTTTTAGGAGCCTGATTTTCCCCTTGGCGCCTAGAGCTGGACCCGGGCCAGGATCGTGGCCGTAGAACACAACGGGTGTGGGAGCAGGGGTTTCCCCAGTGTCTTGAGCAGGATGGTCCAGCATAATGACCCCCCAGGGAATATTTCCAAAATGGAACAGAAATGACACCAGGGGGGAAGGGTGGGTTATCTCCTGAGTTACCTCCTTTGCAGGCAGCAGCGGCTTCCGTACGGCGTACAGCGGAGCGGTTCAGGCTCCAGCCTCCAAGCTCCCACTGTTCAGTGTCAACAGAGTGGGCAGGCAATATGCGTGGGATGCAGCGCTCCCACACCCCCCTGCGGCCCGCGTACACCCAGGCGGGAGCAAACACCTGCGCCCTTTCACCCCTGCGGGCTTCCACCCTGGCAGGGAGTAGATGCAGCAATATCCAGGAGGGGGCGGGGCTTGAGTGGCAGACAGCAAGAGCAGACTCCAGGGCTCCCAAATCGCAGCAAAACACCTGCGCCCTTTCACCCCCACGGGCTTCCACCCTGGCGGGGAGTAGATGCAGCAATATCCAGGAGGGGTGGGGCTTGAGGGGCAAACAGCAAGAGCAGACTCCAGGGCTCCCAATTCGCGGCAAAACACCCACAACCTTTCACCCCTGCGGGCTTCCACCCTGGCGAGGAGTAGATGCAGCAATATCCAGGAGGGCGCGGGGCTTAAGGGCAGACAGCAAGAGCAGACACCAGGCTCCAGGGCTCCCAATTCGCAACAAAACACCTGCGCCCTTTCACCCCTCTTTACCTTTGCGCCCGGAATTCGAGACAGGTTTCATGCCGTCCCTTCCCCCTTTTGGAAACTACGAGCAATACGTATTGGAGCTCTAGACTCCTATCCACCCCTCTTTGTTTCTGAGCTGTGAGCCCCAGCAAAACTCTTGCCCGTTGTGGTCCACCTGTGGAGAAAGGGGATCACAGACTCTCTTAGTATGCCAACGTTACCTCGAGCAGTTTCTGATGTTTGCCTACAATTATTTGAATAATTATATTTTGTGTTTTCAGACATGGAAGTGCCAGAATACACACAGTACTAAGACTGCTCTTATTTGCATGTGCATTCCACAGGGTCTCCAAATGACGCCCCGACGAAGGCAGCCTACACTACTATTTTGCCGCCGAAACGCGACCTCGACGGGGGGCACATGTACGGTCCTACTGTTGGACCGATTCTGCAAATCATCAGACAGTTTTTCCTTTGTCATGCGTTTGCCCCATGCCGCGTTGGCAGACCCTGTCTGACATACACCTCTTAAACTGAGGAAACAAGTATTTCAACATAGTCAAATTAGGAAACTGCACCACTTATATCCAATAATTTGAAGATTTAGTGCTCTTTTCAGCTAGAAATTGAGATCAAAATGTTTGTGTCGAATTGCAGTACCTAAGATACGATCTTTTTGAATCAAATGAATGGAAATTGGACTTTGCGAGAAAAGAGTGCATTTTTCATGGATATATTTCTACTTTTTACTTTGATATTCTGTGAAGACCAGCTCCAGGTCTTCATACCTGTTCCAGCACTGGGTTTTCTGCACTTTTTCACAAATGTATCTATCCACTCTACTTATACCTGTGGACGACTGCAACAGAGCCAATGCTGCAGACGTATATCCACAACACTAGATATGAACTTGTTGAGCATTGATTTTCTGAAAGGCTCTGTTTTATTTTGAGATATAAATTATTAGTAATACATCTATGTTGAACACCTACTTACAGGTCTGTGTGTTCTTTCTGGCACAATAATCATTTTTGCTTTGATTGAATCAGTATTTAAATCATTGGTTGATACAATAAGGTTTTGAATTAGTTACCATCAGGTATCAACTTGAGGCAGCAGTTTTCCTTTTTCTGTTTAAGCTTCACTCTGTTCTTTGGCAGACATCTCATAAGCCTGGAGCAAATGAGGAGGGAGGGAGGGAAGGAGTCAGGAAGGGAGGGAAGAAGAGAGGGAGGGAGACAGAGGGGGAGGGAAGGAGGCCGACATCCCATAAGCCTAGGGAACAAGGTGTGTAGACATCTCATACGCCTGGGGCAAGGGGCGCGGTGGGGCTTGCAGTTTAAGAGTCACAACGGTGAGTAATTTGTACTTCATTTAACATAAGACATGGCTTGCATCTGAAAACCAGGAATTACTTAATGCTGCAATGTTTGTCTATATTATACATGTACCTGAGTTCAAAAATTAATATTTTGTTTTTTGGTTTCCAGAAAGTCCAGGTCTGAAACGCTAGCTAAGCAAATACATGGAGGACTTTGAGCTGGCAACACATACAACTTTCCATCACAGTTCTCTCCTATTTGATTGAAGAATGTGAAAAGTTTATCGTGTCAACTTAACCAAGGACAATTAATTAACCTTAGGGTATGGTCGCCGTCCTTAATGCATGGCTCAAAGATCCATCAAAAATAGAAGAAGGACCTGTTTGTTTCAGAAAAAGAAATCAGAAATCAACATGGTACACTCCATTTGGGATGGATTTTTATTCAGTTCTCATGTATCCTTGAAATTGTAAAACAGAACAGTATGCAAAGTGGACATTCTTTGGATGGTGAGTGATGGCAATGATCTAGGGCTTCTCTAACGTGGAGTCCCTGGTCCCTGTATGATGTAACGCCATTAGATAAAAGGATTGGGCTGGAAATGAATGAATACGTTGCCATTCTATATTTTGCTTAGTTGATGGTAGCATTTTGTTTAAATAGGAAGTGTTTTTATAATATTGTATCTAATGTTATTAAAACAAGTGAATGTGTGCATAAGATTGAAGGTCGTTCTAGATGTACACTTTAGAGCTGTTGCAAATCTTGATGTTTTAGAATAAAACACATTTTTGCTTATTTTCAAAAGATATTTTACATTTAAAATAGATAAATCACAAAATATGAAATAGTTTAAATGTCAAATTTCACAAGCAAGCATGTTGGAAACCAAGCTTTTTCTACACAACGTTTTTACTTTAATTAAAATTAGATCTGCTTTTATTTAATAAGATGAGAGGGAGATTGGCGTGTCACTACGGTTACCAAGGTAACCCTGCTTTTCACGGTCGGACGCCGCGAAACAGTTCAATGCTTCTTTCTTCTTTTTTCGCAATACCAGCCACGGCTACCTGTCAGCATGCAGATAGTCCACTGACTTTTTTCTTTCCCCATTGCGCCACTCTCAGGATTCCCCTGTCCATGGATTCTTACATGTTCTATGTCCTACATAATGAACCACTGGCCGCTCGCAGTATGCGACTTTTCACGTGCATAATATAGGTAAGTGCCTTCCTTCCCAAATAGCTGCAGCCTTTTTGTTTGTTTTGCCTTCTTAACATCAAGGTTATCTCTAAGTTCCCCATCATTAAAATGACTGCCCATGTCTTTCAGAGTGGACAATTAGAATGCGAAGTAGAGTACGTTGAGAGCCAGAACCATTATGTACACAGCTATATTGCCACAAGTGGTCTTATCGTGGTAAGCAATCCCACTTCTTTTTTTATTCACGTTTTTCCCATCATGGATTCAATCTCTACTCCAACCTTAGGTTGGTTTCTGGCACTCTCTTCACAGCTTATACCCATACAGGGCAGCCTCCCTTAGCTTACAGTTGACCAGGCTAATACACATACTTTCCCCTTGTAGGTTGCACACCACGAGATCAACACTTTAAGAAGCTTGAGGATCAGAGGTTTCTTAGATTTTTCCAAAAGAGACCAGTGTTACACTTCGGCAGAGAAAAACTTCCCTGCGGAGTACAACCCATTCACAGGCTCCTTTGTGGAGCAGATATAGGTTGCCATGGCGCCTGTACAAGCTACGGCGAAACCCGTGTCAGCTGATTAATTTCGTACGTGAAGGACGTACAACAAGGCATGCCCCCCTTACGGGTTTAAAACTGCCGTCTTCCATAGGGCTTGTTGCTGCTAATTAGTGTTTCTTACTATTTGCGGTTACGTCCGTTTTCCTTCGAGAAATCTTGTCACGAAATCCCAACTTGATCTCCTGGTTCCGACCCACGCTCAAACATTTGGACTGTTACGTCTTCTATTCTATTGGCACTTCTTATAGACCGCTACAGTATCGACCCGGACTGCCCCTGGACTGCCTTCTCTCCGTCCTTATGATTGTTGCAATCTTCTGGTATTCGACGCGGAACGTTATTTGGATTGTCCTTCACTGCTCCTGCTGTCTTTGCAACTCATTCGTCAGCGATTACTCGGAACACCTTAGTTGCTCCAACCCTCGTCTGGGAGCGTGTGTTTCAGCTAACCAACTGTGTTTGTTTTCTGCTATTTCTGCCAGCGCCATCTTTGACATTGTACCTCATTTACCTGCTGCTTTGTTGGTATTCCTCTCTACTTGATTTTAGGACATTCATTGAACTACAACACTCAACGAACTTATTTTCAAAGTGCATATTGACGCTCTCCTGATCCTGCACCAACCCGGCTCTAGCGCGACCCTCGTGCCACCCGGGTTTACTTCCCTGTACTAACTTACCTGTTTATTATTTTTTCCTGTCGTTTTCTCCACTCCTGGAAATTGTTAAGCCTTGAGAGTCCCACTATTCAGGTCTGTTGTTTTGGCTAAAAACTGTCTATAAGAAGAATCCATTAGATTAATTCACTCATTTGGGTTTAATTCTTTACTTGTAGGCCCATCCTGGGGAAAGTTCCACTCCAATCCCTGCCTAGGTATTTCCTGTCCAATACTGTGCTTGATTGCTTAATTGTTTCTCTCAGCACTGTTTAAAATCTTTGTATTCCTTTGCAGCATTGGTATTGGCGGTGTGTGTTCTCCCCGCTCTTTTATTCAACTGACATCTCTGCCTGTTCCAATAGAAACAGCAGAGAGGTACGTTGTAAAGAAGAGCCCCTCTTTGAGGAAGCCTGAGTCTTGTACTCAGGGGAGCTGGAATTGGAGGCTGAATATCGATTCCTGTGTACATATCGTCTCCAAGGTCATCTATCTATCTTCCTGACCTGTTTACGGAGCAGTGAGTAACAACCAGGTACTATAGTGCAATGTTGCCAATTTTGAGTTAAATTTCAAAATCTGTGTGATAATACCCAACATTCGGTTACATGAGTGCTAAAATGAATGTATTACATTTATCTTGTAGAGATCACCCTGATGAAGGACTGAGGTCCGAAATGCATCAGTGACATTGGGTTCTGCATTACATTTAAAGCAAATAAAGATTAAAAAGAAGATTTTTATAAAGCATCTGTTTTTCTGAAAATCATTGCTCTTTTCTTTATATGTACTGAATGAGAAATGCTATATGACACCGATAGTAGTGCTTTTCTACCCCCTCATCCCCTGGCGTCACATGGTCTGGTGAGAGTTTCATCAGACAACTTTTTTTGCTACAGGGAGAATGGTGTGCTCACTTGATAAGACTGAGGGTTTCATGTCTGACAAGAACAGAAACAAAATTCACATTATCTATAGAATGAGGTATTTGTATTGACAATGCTGTACCACGGGCCTGATTCACTAAGAATTCTGTTAACGTTGAAAAAAGAAGCCCTCTTCACATGGTTTATAGTCCCTAATGTGGCTTCATCAATTCTGATTATGCATAACAACCCCAGACACGTGTTTCGGCCTGGTTGGGCCTCATCAGTGAGGTGGAGCTGTGCCTCTCTAAGAACAGTGATCAAGGGTTCCACGTCTGGCGTCTGGATTACCCTAGTAATTTAGGGTGCAAACCCAAAGCTACTTAATGTGCATAAGTAAGGGTGGTCCTGGGAGTTTCTCTCTACCGGCCTATATCCCTGGTTTGAGTCTCAACCAGAGTCTTTAGCTCACCATCCTTTCACAGAAGAGAAATGTCCACTACATATCAGTCTTTGTCCTGCCCAAGGGCAGTCCAGCACCAAAATGCCAGGCAATTCTCTTCTGAACAAGAGTACCAACAGCAACCCCAGACACGTGTTTCGGCCTGGTTGGGCCTCGTCAGTGAGGTGGAGCTGTGCCTCTCTACGAACAGTGAGCAAGGGTTCCACGTCTGGATTACCCTAGTAACTTAGTCTAAATTACTAGGGTAATCCAGACATGCCCAAAGACTGATATGTAGTGGAAATTTGTCTTCTGTGAAAGGATGTTGAGCTAAAGACTCTGGTTGAAACTCTCACCCGGTATATAGGCCGGTAGAGAGACACTCCCAGGACCCCCCCTTGTTTGTTCATTAATTGTGATCCATAAACAGCTGCTTCACAAACGTTCAGTGCCTAGTCACAGGATTTCAATGTTTGCCAATCATGGTGATCTATCTCCGCAATATATCATCTATTTAAATGGTTTCTGAAACCATGTCCTTTCTTAAAAAACATTTCCATGTGTAAAGGTATCACAACAGGCAAACAAATTTCACTTCAGCGAGTCTTTTTATTTACCTTGACTACAATAACGCAGCATTGCATTCGTCTTCTTTGGCAAATCCTTCTCCATCCTTTAAGACAATGTCCTTTCACATTTAAGCATGTCAACATTGAATCCACGATCTAACATCTTAACCTTAGCTAAAAAAACATATTTGCATGAATCTCCTGTTGAAGCAGACAATTTACAGCAAATCAACAGTACAGATTATATTACTCTTTTGGCTGCAAACACAAACGAGCCATCTGATATGTTGGAAATATGTTGATAATGCCTTTTTCTACATGTTACATTGGTGGATTGTGCGACGTCGGGTGATGAGGTACATTTGATTTTACCAGACAGGTGAACATCTTCCAAATACCTGGAACACAATATCTGTGGCACATTAATCAACAATAACGAGCGCTGTATGGTAAGATCCTATACACCATACAGTGAAACAGCTCATTGTTCAATGTCAGACCCCTTATTTGGCTCATCCCAAATTATTCCTCCCACATCTTTTAATACTACTTAATGCTCACATGGCATTTTGTTTGCAAGAATTATGCTCACTTCAACCAGCCACGCTGCACACTATTGCCCTCGTGTTATTTTTCCTCATCCTAGTCCTCACTGTGAATCTCTTTTCATGAAAGGAAAAATTGCTACACATGATAGGTTATTTATAACGCGCTTAATACCCAGAGGTTTCTAAGCACGGATGCGGGGATCGAAACTGTGTTGCTTCGTGTAGTCTTGCTATCCTCTCGGGAATATAAAATGTATTTCTCCTCTAGATAAAGGAGGGGCTCTCCCAATAAACCTTCTGTTCTGTTTTTGTTATCACATTGCATGCAGAGTTCTTTCACAATTGACACCTACCAGGATTAGGTCTGAAATAAATGGCTACTCTGTGGTCTTCCCCTTGCCTGGCTTGGTCCATCATATTGCTTCTTGGGGCCCTGTGGGGATTGGGTCTGAAGTGATGGGTTCCTCTGTTTGTCCTTTGCTGGGCATCAAGAGTTTATATTAGGAGTCTTGGTTCATCACATTATTTCCTGGTGCAGAGTCAATATTTATAGTTATTGATATTTTATTTGTATCGCTCATACACAAGTTATTCAGCGCATAGTTGAATGGGCTGGATGCATCACTATGCCCTGTTACCTCATATCCACTCCTTTTGGCAGCACCAATCTAAGGAACATATGACACTGATACCACGCTCTACTGTCCCTGCAGTACCATGCTGTGAACCAGTGGCTACTGCCCAGCAAGGAAGACAGCCTTCCATCAAAAAAAGGTTAGAAACTTTGAAGGCCAGTTTTATTGGTTGGCATTGCCACTCGAACAAATGGAGCTGCAGGGACTTTGGTAGGATTGCAAGAGCCAGCATTAATTCAGCGAGAGTGAATACAGAGAAGCTTTCTGAGCTGTACAGGGTTTCCTTCCCAATTTAAGAGACCAATCAGCAATCCTCCAGAAGGACAACTCTGACACCATATATCAACCAGGAAGAAAGGACCAAGATTAAACGGCTGCAACGGCCCCAAAATGTGGCTGCCCGGGTAGCCACTGATACTCCTTATGGCGTTCACATCTCTCCGTTGTTGCGGTCTCTTCACTGGCTCCCGGTGGCTCAGCGGGTGGAGATCAAGCCTTGTGTTTTGTTCACCGGGCCCTTCATGGTCAGGGAGAGGAATATCTCAAGGCCAAATTCACCCGCTATCATCCTGCCCGCAATCTCTGCTCTGCCACTACGGAACAGCTCTTAGTGCCTAAACACAACCGCGATAGGGTTGGTGGTCGGGCTTTTTCCGTCGCCGCAGCTGCTTTGTGGAATAGTCTGCCGCTTGTCATTAAAAATACTCCTAGTTATTTGAAGTTTAGAAAGAAGGTTAAAACACACCTGTTTTGATTCTGCTGGGTATCTGTTCTTGCTCTACCTAGCGCCATGATGCCTGCGGGCGACCGTGCGCTTTACAAGATATGATAACATAACATAACCTAAGCTGGGTTATCAAGGCATTTGGGTACTTTCCTTGTTAGCTATTCATGCAAGGTATTGACATTGAGGCAGACTATTTTAGCTGGCTTCCCCCGATCCCTTTCTCCCAAGTGTGCTCTTCCTATTACCATTTTCAAAGAGATTTGGTGTTCCCACTCTTGTCCTTTTCACCTGCTAGAAGAATACTCAAGGCTCCAGGCACACACTGCCCTGACCCAGAGGGTCCCGGAAAGGATTATTCATCAGAGGAGTTATCTGGCTCCTCTGGTGGTCCTCTTCGGGGCCTAGCGGGACTGCAGTGCTCTTACCCTAGTCAGCAGAAGCTCCCTCTGGCAGATCACCTCACATCTCTCTCTGGGGTTTCCAAAGAAGGAGGGGTATGGATAGCTGTTAGACTGCTATCCATGGTGGTTTGGAAATGGAACGTCAAGGCCACCCTCACAAGGTTGCATTACCGTCTACCAGTCTGGTAGGTTTTCATCTACTCTACCAAATACCGAAAGGCATGTTGAGGGTGGTGCAGATGGCATCATACCCATTTGCTGCTTCAGGCACACATCAGTTTGTGTAATGAGTTGTTATTTATATAGCGCTTGCGCCTAAGCGCTGTACATAGAACATATTTACATACATTAATCATCCCAACGGAAGTTGGTACTCATATATCGACCTCAGAAGGATGAAAGGCTGAGTTGGTCTTGCCGGGATTAGAATCTGCGACTGGAAATTTACATATAGATCACAGCAGTGAGCGCTCAACCTGCTGAGCTTTCTTGTCGGCTTTTAGCACAGCTTCTCTCTGAAGTTGGTGGTTTCCACCTTTAAAAAAATCACAATGGGTATCTCTCAAGGCCTTGGGTAATCTGTGGTTTGATGTCCTTTGTTCTGGGGGGGATGAGGAAAAGGGGGTCTTCCAACTCGAGAACACTTTCTGTAGTGATGACTCTGGCAGGAAGAGTAAAAGTAGTACACTTTACTGGTAAGTGATTGCATCATTCCTCTCCTTGTACCCCTAAGCTAACCCATTGTCCTTGGTGACTTCAATCTCTATACAAACTAATGCCCACATTGATAAATGTCACATTTAACTACTACTTCTAACAGAGTACTAGCCTGTAGTAGCGCAACACCCTGCTGTTCAAGTTAGCAAGACGATCAAGAGGGCTGAGTTTCAAGCCTCAAAGAGAATGTTTGCTTGTCGGATTGAGCTTGCAGGTGCATCATTAATCACAAAAAACTATGCAAGGCTAGTAGGAAATATAAATGGCAGGGATTCAAAAAATATTTTTGGGGAAGGCAACAAAAATTGCGTATAGGTATCGGACATTACCCAGTAAAAGGTGGAACAACATCAAAAGGCCGAAGCGTGTGTGCGTATATACCCTTCTGCAAATCTAGCGTCGAAATGAGAAGCAAACTGTAGCGTTTTGTCCGACCCACCATACTTAACATTTCCTCTCTAAATGTGTCCTAAAGCTTATATATTCCGCAAAGACAGAATTAATCCACATTGTTATGATTGCATGTCATTAGTTGCATGGGTGAAAAATATCAAGTTTCAAGCTACTAGCCAGCTGTAAAGTCACTTGCCTTCTCAAGTCTACAAATACACAGAGGACGCCATGTCTTCCTCCCCAAGCGTCAGTTCTAAATAACCATTGGCTAGTGCACATTTTCTTCCCAGACCAGTTATTTTGGAGGGTTCTATGCAGCTGTAAGTCATGATTTAAGCAGGAGCAGGATAGCTCAGTGGCAACACGTTTGTCTTGGAAGCAAGACAACGCAGTGCAGCACAGGTATCCAATCCCGATTCTGCACGTAGAAACCACTGTTGGTATTAAGCATGTTATAAATGAACAATAAAATTAAAATGAATTATGAACCCGCAATTGGAATTCATAGTTTGGAAAATTGGAAGATTTTAAAAATAGCTTAAAGCATCATACATTCATTTCACGGATGCCAAGCAAATCAGAAAAAGATTGGCTAGGTAGTTGATATCAGAGGTACACGATCTGACCAAGTAACACTCTTCAAACACACCAAAAAAAAGTCACAGCAAGATGGTTCACAGAGTATTTGAGGGAAATAAAAAAAAAACAAATGGAAACTAGAAGAGCGATGGAGGAAGCACTACAACCAAATGGACAAAATTAACTACCATTGGAAAATCCAGAATCGTGAAAGCCAAGACCGCAGACTATACTGCGAGAATTCAATCATCAACAAATCCACAAAAAGAAATGTTTAGAATCATCAAGGAAATAAAAAAACAAACATCATGCAACATCATCATTGCACCCTCGCAAGCCCTATGCAACACAGCCCACCTACGAGCAAAAGTAGAAGCAATACAACAGGGCATTGATGCATGCCATAGGACCATAAATAACATCCTTCCAGAAACCAGGGCCCCAACAACCAATGCAACACTTGAGTGATTCAAACCTATCAGCGAGGAACTCTTCAAAAAAGTAATAAAAGTTACCAACATAGCCGATCTCCAGGAGACCCATGCCAATCGGATATCTACTAAAAGCTACTCACCCACAGAATGCCAGCCTTCTACACCCGGCTACTAATTAATCTATCCCTAAACCCGGCAATAGTACCAAAGCCATTGAAATCAGTGTACATCAAACCTATTTTAAAAGATGAAATGGGAAATGCAGATGACCACACTAACTACAGACCCATATCAAACCTACCGTCCCCAGCAAAAATGTTGGAGAACCTCGTGTACCAAGGACTACTCAATCATGTAGAAAGTAACGGTATACTTTACCAATCCCAGGTTGTCTTCAGACCCATGATAGGAACGGAATCAGCACTCCTCCCCACATGGGATGACTTAAGAACTAACGTGGACAACAACACCCAATCAGGCCTCGTACTACTGGACATATCAGCTGCCTTCCATACGATCAAGCACACATTCTTAATCAAAAGACTGGAGAATCAGTATTCAAAGCTCGGCAATACAATGCCTGAAATCTTTCCTCACCAGCTGAACAGAAAGAACCCACATTCCGCCATTCAAATTGAACACATCAAATATCATCTGCAGTGTACCAGAAGGATCAAGTCTCTTCACCACTCCTTTTAATCATTTGTATGACCCCTCCTAATGAAACTCAATCAAACCCGTTGACTGACAGCCTACAACTACGTAGACGACACCCAACTCATTGTCAAGATCACAAATGACAATGACCCTGACAACACCCTCAACAAATGCCTCACTGAAAAACCTGGATGGCAAACAACAACGTCAAACGAAACCCAAACAAAACAGACATTTTAATCTCCCCACAAGAAGACAATCCAGCATATATATCCCTCACCTGCGACCGCCCTCCTCCCACCCCCCTGATCATGGGAACTCAACCGGAGACATCCAGTGATAAAATAATCTGGGATCCTTGTGGAAAACGGTGTCACCTTGGAACCACAGGTCAACGCAATAGCGGAGAAATGCTTATACCTCCTGTGATTAATAAGAGGGATCTTCCCTTACCTCAACATCACACACAGAACCCTCACAATCATCTCATTATTATCAAAGGTAGACTACGCAAATAGTCTATACCTGGGAATGCCCAAATGCCTCCCTCAAAAGCGACAACGCCTTCAAAATACAGCAGCAAGACTACTTCTGAAACTAAATAGAAAAGACCACATCAGAGCAGCCCTAAAATGTCTACAGTGGATACCGGTAAATAAATGCATCAACTTCAAAGCCCTCTGCTTTGCCCATAAATCACCTCATGGACAAGGAGCCGAATTCAGCCAAAGAAAAATCTCCAGATACCAACCGAGAAGATATATAAGATTGAGCACCGGCCTCCAAATGGAAACCAGACACTATGAAAAAAGAATATGGTGGAACCGCCTTTCCTATCTGATAGTCTAAGTATGGAACTCTATCCCGAAAGAAAAAAGAACGACAGAAGAGCACTGAAGTTTCAGGAAATTATTAAATATCTGGCTTTTCAACTCACTGAAATAAAAAGTCGACTATTCAACAACCACCGCCACAAGCAGACCACCCAACCCATACAATGCCTGCTTCTATAAACCGTAAGTTCAAAACAAGGAAGACAAGGGGGGAACCTCAGAATGTAAGGAAATAGCATAGCTACAAATACCCAGAGATCACCCAAAACCCACTAACCATTTCTCTCTTTCACAGAACCCAAACTCCTCCACTACAACACCCCCCAGATAGCTGGTAAATCAACCCGCCAAAACATGCAAACTGAACATCACCCTCTAAACAAGCTACAAATCCAATCACCTCAGACATGAAACAACTCAATCACTGGACATAGCCCCTCCAGACACGGCGAGCCCCAGTGCACAAAACAAAGCCCATCCAGAAAGCTCACATGCAAAGACGCCAGTTGCTCCTGGTTCTGCACGCACCAACAGACAAGCACTGCATCTATCCTATCCCTCACTAATCAACCCTACCCACTGTTCCTTACCGAGTCACGTGAGTGTTAGGAGACCATGAAAATGGCAGCAGTGCATGGTATAAATGAACTTAACATCACATGAAATTTATATCGGAGGTACATGATGTGCGACTATACAGCCTTCTCAATCAACATAATGTGCTGTTTCAGATTGTGGACCAGGAAGAACATTGGGCATACCAAACTAGCACTACCATTCTTTTTTTAATTAGATATTTATTTAAGTCAATTTTCAAGCAAACACCAACATTCCAAATGGAGGTAAATGTTCGCAAATGAAATACATGTTGCCACAATGCTACACATGATATAAAACTTAACCAACTCGCCTTCCATTGATGCAACATCCCTCAATTGATAAATCCCCACTGAACGCTACCGCAATTTCTAACTCTGAATAGAACCCCATCTGTGGTGCTTATGTGGGGTACAGTGACGAGAAGAGAGCATAGGGTTGAGATCTCAGATACCAAATAAGTATTCCTTGGGGGAAGTCCCTAGAGGCTGCCTCTGACCGTATTACCGCTCCAACCAAAAAAGGGCTCCAACCAGCTAGTAACTCCATCCTAACATCCATTGAAAACCTCCAAAACGTCAGTAATATTCGGATAAAAAGGCCACATTAATGCAGCCGCTCATGCCTCTCCCTCATCCAGACCCTTATGTAGGCTCTTGCTGCCTCCTCCCAAACAGATTAAGGTTGCCATTGTGTTCAATTTACAAGCGAACTGGGAAACCAATCGAAGTGGATAGCCCCCTCATGTTTACCACCTCCCTCTTAACCTCCCACAAAGGCCTCCTGTTTAAGGTTGTTAGGCTTGTCTCCAGAAACTGCAAACTGCTCTTGTCCCCCTCTAAAATCTCTCTACACTTTTATTTGCAGTCTATCTCTTAAATCGATAGAGTGTAACCACCATCTCTGGGCAACCACTACTCTCTGTGTCCCTTGTAGGTGATGAAAACGGTCCGGCGTAGAACAGCATTTGTGCTCATGTCCTTCTGTCATTATCCCTTATAGGCAGGGCCGGCCTTAAGGGCAGCAGCGCCCTGGGCGAATTGGCGCCCCCTCACCCTCCGCGCGCCCCTGGTTATCAGGGGGCGGGGCCAGGAGGGGCCACTTTTGTTTTTTTTTAAACCTCCTCGCCCCGGCGAGGAGGTTATGGTGTGAATAGGGCGCGTTTGCACCTCATTGTCATTGAATGAGCCCGCCGCCGCGGTTGCATTCAATGACAATGAGGCGCCTGCCACCACGCCAGCTCGGGGAGCCCTTGAAAGACTCCCCCGAGCTGTGGTGGTGGGGGGCTAAGTAATGGCGCATTTTGCTGTTAAAGGCACCCGCTGTGACGGGCGCTCTTAACAGCAAAAGGCTGCCTGCCACGCCTTCTCCCACAACGCCAGCTCGGGGGAGCCCTTGAAAGACTCCCCCGAGCTGGCATGGTGGGGGTTTATGGCGCCCTGGGGGGCGTGGCGCACCGGGCGGTCGCCCGGCTCACCCCCACTAAGGCCGGCCCTGCTTATAGGACCTCCTCCAACTTCATCGGCTTGTAGATTTTTCCCATAAACTGTGCATCCTCAAGCATACTGCCCTTCTCACATTCTCCTAAACCTCCAGTTTAGCATCCAGCTGGAAAAGGCTTGCCACTTTTTTCTGCTTAACAATCTCCAAAACAGTGATCCCTGCCACAACCTTTGTGCATTTCTGATCTAGGGCTGTACTTGTGCTTCCGCTGTTTCAATCGCTTTTTCGGCTCAGACTACTCTGCTGCCAAATGATCAAGCTTTGCCTTTATAGCTGCTTCTATTTTTTGGTGATTTCAAATTGACACTGGTATACAAAGAAATAAGGGATTTGAGCAGTGTGTGCTTATCATTCCCTTTTCTTCAAGTGACAACAACAGGCCGCTCAGCAGCTCTTCTTCCACTACTGAGAATGCAGATTCAAGAGCCCACTACTAATCACCTCAACATTAATACTCAAGAAGGAATGAGCGATTGATTTTGGATGCCTTTGAGTGGGCTATCAAAAAACAAACTTTATAGAGGGGTGCTATAAACATGTATATAGCATGTGAGTAGAATGTCCACTTCCCTGGCTGATGGGTGCTCGCTCTGGTGTTTGGGAGCTGAAGGGCCAATATCTGCCAGAGGGCACCATTCCCCTCGTGTTTCCAACCTAGAATCTGAACACTCCCACAACACTACCACTGTCTCTTCCAGAAATCACCTCTGCACGATAATGGTGGCCTTGGCTAAGGGAAGAAGCTCTGTTCTGGCCTCTCTGCTGCTGGCAATGTATATTAAGTGCCCTCAGATCATGGGGCTGTGCGTCATCCTCCACCCTGTACAGCAGCACGATCAGCCTTCCGTGCGAGCCCCCACATGAAGCTCCAGACAAGGCACTAGAAGAAGATGATGGCTGTGTGAAAGGGAAAGGTGCCTTTGGAATGGACAGCCTGCACAGCTCATTCAGATACTGTCACGTAGACGGAAACCAGAAGGCATAGCCTGCATGGTCTAAAAAGCAAATTTACAGTACGAGTGATGGCAAGTATGGTATCCCCTGATTAATTGATAGAAACAAGTAAGGACAAGCAATTCATGTTCAAGGAGGCAGAAAGGGGAAGCAGGACTAGCCCAATCCCTGAAAGGGGAACCCCAAAACTCCCACCGGGAGTAATCCGCAAACCAGGAAGTATCTGCATCAGAAAGGCATTCTGACTGCCCTAACACCGGTACACTGATCTAGGCTAACCCCAGCACCAGTGCACTGAATGCTCTAGACTAACCCTAGTACCAGTACACTGAATGCTCTATAGTAACCCTAGAACGAGTGCACTGAAGGATCTGGACTAACCTGAGCACAAGTGCACTGCATGATCTAGACTAACCCCAGCACAAGTACACTCAATGATCTAGACCAACCCTAGAACTAGTGCACTGAAGAATCTAGACTAATCCTAGCACAAGTGCACTGCATGATCTAGACTAGCACAAGTGGACTGCATGATCTAGACCACCCATGAACCAGTGCACTGAAGGATCTAGACTAGCACAAGTGCACTGCATGATCTAGACTAACCGTATCATGCGTAAAATCGATCCAATCAGGTTTAAAACAGTGCTCATAAAACTATGGATAAATATGAGCAGGAATGAATGAGGACAGCCATTCCAATCACTAAAAATGGTTTCTATTTTCGGGGTTTTGAATACTAACCAGAATTGCTAGACTCTTTGGTGTCCCAGACCCACTCTTAATCACACCCACTTTACTTGTATGATATCCAGGAATAGTTCAACAAACGCCTCAGCGCTTCCTTTTTGTAACTACCCTCATTGTAGGGGAGAGAGGAGGGCAGAGGCATCTCCAAATACTCTTAAATTCATCGTTACATTTTGGGATCCTAAAAACGCGATTTCTACCATTGCACTTATAAAGACTATATTTATCTTGATAAGGCTATGACCAAAAGTCCTTTGTGTTTTATCTGCAAGTTGTACATTACTCCTATGTCCAGTCCCCTTTTCCTCCATAAGAATAGGAGAACTGGGTCATTTACAAAAAGGTGTGGGACGAGCATTTTCTGGCCATTGACCCAATACAATCTGAACGCATGAAGCAGGGCAAAATCACAGCCACACCTGCACAGTAACCCTCCACTTCATTTGCCCCCCTACCACCCAGTGCCAACAGCTAGTCCAACTCGCCGCCTCGCTGGGACTGGAGTTTTTCTGTATCCAAGTGCCCTCTCCCCATCTAACATTGGCCTATTAAGAACAAGACGTGTGTGTTTTTCTTCTTCCTTTCTGGAGTAATTTCATGGGCAATTTACTCAGGGATTCAGTCCATTAGTATCTGTCATAAATCCCCAAAGTATCTATGAAAAGGATACGGTAACCAAAAAGGATACAATTGATAGGGGTCTTCCGGATCCTTGAATTCATACGATTTGATAGAAGTGATGTCAATTTAGACCTCCCAAATGATACAACTCTCTGACTGGAAAAAACAGGCAGAGAGGAGGATCACTGGAAAGGGTGTGGGAGAGTAATAGGAAGGCAGCCTAGGAAGAATAAAGCATAATGAGAAACTATCTCAACTAACCTCTCTGATAGAATGGCAATAATGCAATTCCAACACTAACCTGTAGGCTTAGAACTGGAGTATCCACCAAAGTCAATGAAGAAATCCAGGGAAAAAAAACAACGACAAAGGAGGGAAGGTTAGTAAGGGAGACTTATCCCGAAAGGCACGAGGCTTTCGCTAGATACCGGGTTGGTGCACCACAGGATAGCGTCCATAGTTCTGTGCACAGACACTTTCAAATAAAAGTTGTAGATACACCTTCCTTTCCCACCAGGAACAGAACAAAATTGAAATGAGTCCACCTGTTATTTATTCACAGTTTCAAATCAACCACGTGCTGGATACACGCAAACCAAGTACACGCAGCCAGGACAGCCGCGCTTGAAGAGTTCCAGCGTCTGTGTGGGATTTTACACATGAATCAAGTACACGCAGCCAGGACAGCTGCGCTTGAAGAGTTCCAGCGTCCGCCTGTGATTTTACACGCTAACCAAGTACACGCAGCCAGGACAGCCGCGCTTGAAGAGTTCCAGTGTCCGCGTGTAATTTTACATGTGAACCAAGTACACGCAGCCAGGACAGCCGCGCTTGAAGAGTTCTAGCGTCTGTGTGGGATTTTACACGTGAATCAAGTACACGCAGCCAGGACAGCTGTGCTTGAAGAGTTCCAGCGTCCTCGTGTGATTTTACACGCTAACCAAGTACACTCAGCCAGGACAGCCACGCTTGGAGAGTTCCAGCGTCCGCGTGTAATTTTACACACGCACCAAGTACACGCAGCCAGGACAGCCGCGCTTGAAGAGTTCCAGCGTCCGCGTGTGATTTTACACGTGCACCAAGTACAGCAGCCAAGACAGCCGCGCTTGAAGAGTTCCAGCGTCCACGTGTGATTGAAAGCAGAAACTTACACGCGGACAGGAAAACAGCATACAAATGAAACAGGAACCCGCGTGTAAGAAGACACGCTAACAAAACCTGCTGAAGGCAGATACAGGAGATCACATGTGAAGGAACACGTCGATGAAGGCCAAGGAAGCAACTGACGGGATGCGAGGACGCAGATGTAAAGTTCAGCTACCAAGACACCAATCAGAAGCAGCGAGCCACGTATCCACGCTGCTTATGAACGTTCTGCTGTAAAACATGTGACTATCCTGACTCACGTGAATTCAACGACGTGAATAATGCAGACGTCGTTTTTCTGGTAACACATCAAACAACCTCCATCTCGAATAAAACGGTCTAGCAGTTCTATGAGCATAACCCGTTCTGCATACAGACGGAGTTCCAGATCCAGAGGTAAAATGTCCAGCATGCATGACAGTATCATTGTGAATGGTTCCCCAATATAACTTTACATGTGTTGTTTCATTTACTGACAACAATTGGAGTGAACCTTCAGAGTAGCAGTACTACCTTCTTTTGATTTGCCTTTCATGCCTGAGTCTGCTACTCGTCACCATGGGTATACCGAAGCCCTCTGCATATACTATTAAGAACATGGACAATTGTTTTGACTCCTAAATTGCTCATGCTCCACAGACCTTTCAAACCGGTTCTCTTGACAGGGCAATTAGGCTCTATATGTGTCAGTGGACCTACCCCCCAAAAATATTGGTGAAATCTGCAGCGCACAGGGGTGCGACTGATTTCCTGCATCCAACCAGGACTCCAACAGTACCCTTATTTGATTGGCTGGCCCAAACCACACTTCCTAAGACCCAGCATGTACCAGGCTTCACAGACCCCTTGAGCCCTAACTGCACTAGCAAGACACTGAAACACTTGTGCATGAGCGCGAAATAAATAAAATATCAATTCAATTCAACCGCATCTTTAATGTGGTTATTAACCACAGGTATGATACTGTTGTGGCCTTTGGTCAGCAGAATGTAGTATAATTACCACTCCCAAGATAACATACATTGATAGTGTCTCCTTCCATGGGAAAATACTTCAAAGACATTGAGCTGTTTATAGCACCTCAAGTGCAACATCTATTGAAAGACATTCTTGCAAGCAACGGAGAGTCCGCCACTCTGTCCCTCAGTGCCTGTACCTTACAGTTTAGTGTACCATCAGTGATTGTGTTCATGTTGCAGTGAATCCCCAAAGGCAGTGGTGGATCCACTGTTCCTGACTTCAGAGCCTGTGCTTTCGGAAAAACCATGAGACCATGAAAATGGAGGAAATCATGCTATAGTCACACCGATGGTAAGATAGCTCAGCGAATTGAGCGCTCCCTGCTGTGACCTATGTATGATCTGCAGGTCGCAGGTCGAATCCCAGCAAGGCCAACTCAGCCTTTCATCCTTCTGAGGTCGATAAATGAGTACCAACTTCCATCGGGTGATATTTGTAAGTAAATATGTTCTCTAGCAAGTGCTTTGGCCCTAGAAACTCAGCAGACGTGAACAGTCTAACTTATCAGATTCAAAACATGTTGCAAACAAAATTCGGGAGCTAGCTGCAAATCACAGCTTAAAATGTGTCCTAGGACGGCCCAAGTTGGAAGCACAAAGAGGACAACAGGAAGCCCTTCTCAGAAAGCAAGATTTATTAAAGAACACACAAATTGGGCCTCATTACAAGTATGGGTGTCCGGAAAGGGTGCCGGTACGTTGCTACCGCCACCCATTCTGGACCGCCATACTACAATGATGCTGGTAAGGGCCACGTATCCCCCGCAAGGCCTGACCTGCCGGGTTTTTAGGCCTCTAGGCCTCTACCGGCATGATTGTGACGGAAGCTCCAGCACTGTTAGCAACAGTGCCGTTGCTTCTGTGTCCCCAGTTCCATGGAGTCCTATGGGACTCTGGGATATCGGGCGGTGGTCCAGCTGTTACGGGGTTGCCGGAAACCCACCGCCTAGCAGCGGTTTTTCCAGCAGCCCCGTAATGAGGGCCATAGTCTAGGAATTCCACAAAACCAGTATTATGCACAAAATATGGTTTTCACCCATGTCTGAGGTGTGTGCACATACTGGTCCAGGATCAAAATCCGGTGGAACACACTAATCTCAATACTTCAAGGACCAGACCCTCAAAACCAAAGATGTCCGGAACTGTCAGTCTCAAGTTCCCCTCTATGAGTTCTAGTCACAGGTCGAGTTTCTTCAGTATTAGTCAGCTCTAAGAGTACATGGACATAGGGACTCCCTCCCTGCAAAAGGGTATTGCTCCCTGAAAGACTCCCCTTCACTCCTTGCACTAAATTCCTGGGCCCTGGTTGAGATACCCTGAAGTACCTCTTGCCACCTCTATAGTATGTCCTTAGCCGGCCTAGTCTGCTGTATCCTTCCTGTTCTTGAGGTGAGCACTTGCCCTTGTTCCTCATCCTCTAGCTCAGTTGTCCCGGGCTAGGCCCCTCCTTTCTGATACTAGAATCTTCTCCCAACCTCCAATACCTACAGTTGGTACCACTCCCCACAGCAGAAACTCTCGCCACTTGGTAACTCTCTTCCACATTCAATCTCTGCAACCTCTATCAATCTCCTTCCACCTCTCTTCCTAATAGAGCTATAGTTCGCCAATCTCTTCTAAGCAACTTCCTCCAGCTCCCTCTCAAATACTCCACACTACTAGACTGAGTAAACTGGATTTTGTAGTCTGATCTTTCAACTTATATGGTGCGTATAGTCATAGATTGTACTTGTGTAGTGTAGGCTGGGCTAGCTTGTGATTAGGTCCTGTGCCTGAGGTCATGTGGGCTGAGGGGACATAGCTTGAGGTTCTATTTAGGTCTGACACCATTTTGGATTTGATTGTGCTCTTTCATGTTCTCCTTCCCTCTGGAGGCTTGATGGAATGTCTTGCCTCTCACTCTGCCCCTGTTTCCCCAACGCGTGGTTTAGAATTCTGGAAAAAACCTGGTAAGCAAGGGATTGCTAGAATGCTTTAGTAGAAGGGAAAATACAACTTCATCATTCTCATGGCATGAGGCCATTGTTGGTTGGTTTGTTCACTCGCACAAACTACCCTTTCCTTGACCCATGTCTTAAGAATGGTGCACGGTTTCTGCAGACTCCATGAGGCTTAAGAAACTGTTCAAACAATCTCCTCAACAGTGGTGCAGAGGAAAAGAATGTACAAAAACACTCTCTGGTTCGGCTTTGTAGACTGACCTCTTTCCTGAATAGAAAAAGTCTTTGATTTCCATGTTGGATGTTTGGTTCTGGCTAGTGAATGGGAATGACTCCCTTGAAGCACGCATGCTATTATTAATGCTGTCCTTAAGTGGGTCGAAGATGTGGACCTTGCTCTGTTGGTTAGTGGGGCTAGTGAAGGTGAGGTTTTCCAGTGACTGTCCCCTGCATTGAGGGTGGTCTGGGTATCCTCAATATACCTCTTCTGGGTCCAGCATTCACTAGCGCAGGGTGGTGCCTGGCCCCTTTGATCACCCTGCTGTTTCCTCCCAAAGTTAGGCAGGTGACTGTCGCACATTTTACAAAATTAAAGATAACAAAACCACAAAATATGAGAAAAAAGAAGTGAATAGCATGATCTTGCGATTGGAGGTAGAAAGTTGTTGTGTTTGAAGTGAATATCTGAAAGAAGCAAAAGTAGAGCCTAAGTAGAGAGAGTAGGAAGACAATTCCAAGGTTTGGTAGCAAGAAGTAAAATGAGTGAAAGTGGGACTGGGCATGTCAAGGCTTTTAGCAAAATAGATGAGAACACCACAGGATAAGGGGCAGGGGTGGAATCAACTGATCCGAGGGAGCAAACCCATGGACATATTTAAAGACAACTCATAGTTAGCAAAACTGAAAACAGAAGCAAATAAAGCCAACCAAGAGAAGCTAAGGAGAAGTATAAGGGAACAGGCTAGGAGCAAAAATAGACGATGGATTTCAGTCGAGTGAGAGCATATGCTAGAACGGCCAAGAAGACGTGAGGAGTATTAATCAAGACGGACACAGATCAGTGTGATAAGAATCTTCATGGCAGAAAAGGGTAAGAAAAAGTCTGATTTTGTAGCTGTTGTAAAGGTAATAATGGAAACAGAAGCAAGTGAAGAAATGTGAGTGGTAAAAGAAAGTGAGGGACAGAAAATAAGTAGATTGGGAGCAGAAGAGGAGATGGGGAGAATCACAAAAAAAAATAGAAGTAGGGAGACAGTCACAAGGTGCAGGGAAGAACAGAATTTCAATCTTAGATGAATGGGAGAAGACAGTGAGGAAGAATCCAAGGCTTAAAGAGAGACCATACGAGAAATCTAACGGTGACTGGTGAAACAAGGAATTAAGAATCATCTGCTTATAAACTACAGTTTTGACCAAAGGATATAAGGATTGAAGAAAGAGGAATAGTCTCGACAGACAACAGTAAGGGGTCAAGCAGGTTGCCTTGAGGTGCACTGAAATGTAGAAGAGAGTACAAGAACAGTCCTAGCCCAACACACATTAGCCGCGATTCGAACGATAAAGATGACGTGCTCCACTCTTGGAAAATGAGAACGTGTTTTTAATCAACAACTTGAACTGTTAGAGAACCTATGCTGCTTTCATTCACTGTACATGCCTTAGACATTTGTTGTGGTTCCACTTTATGTGCCTGCACCACACCTTTTCTGTTTCCCTATTTAGTGTTTTATTTTAATATGACTATCTGTGGAATAAGTGGGAAGTTCAGAAGGTAGATTTAATGATATTGTGTATTGTCACTATAATTTCACCCGGATAGGACATAGCTTATTGCTACTTTTGGATAGAGCTGTTGTACTGTAAACTGCCTAAAAGAATGTATTGAATGCATTAAAAAAAAAAGATAGTAAGAAAACCAAGAAACAATGCCAGAAATGCCACTGAAAAAACAGGGAATAAAGTGATTCACTTGATCAAAGGCCACAGATATGTCCAAGAGAATATTAAGCATGAATTGCTTATAGACCAGCAGGAAATGAGTCATGTGGGAGGGCAGCCAGTAGAGTGAGAAGGGCAGGAACCAGATTGAAGTGAGAGGACAAGTAAATTGGAGTAAAAATAAAGAGTTGTGAATGGATAGCATATTTGAGAAGCTTTAAAGAAAATGAGCAGTAGTTTGATGGAAGAGAAGGATCAAGGTAGTTTAAAAAAAAAATTGGCAAAACAGTTGCATGCTTATAGAGACCAGAAGAAAGGAAAGAGTTAAAGAGATATCAATCACAGACCCCCTGTAAAACCCCAGCTTCTCATATCCTTGGCTAAATGCGTGCCCCACACAGGATGTGGTGCACAGATCTTCCCTAGGCACTCTTGCAATGTCTATTCCCACCTGATAAGAGTTTTCTTGCATGCCCTACTGGTGCCTCACATAAAGCATGTCACAGCCTTGTTGTGCCATTGTCAGAAATAGCACCCCCTGTCCCGAAAATGAACATGAATGGTAAGATACATACTAGTAAAGACTCAAGTAGAAGATTAATACTCACTTGAAGCACTTGGAATCAGTATACCAAAACCGTTGTATGCAGAAATAATGCTTGATAACGCTGTACTTCACATTTCAGTCACACCATAGCATATCTGAAACAACATTAAGGTATTTGAATTGCCAGTTTAAATAAGAGAAACAGTCAAACTTTCTGTTCCTAGCATATACCATATACCAATACAGTTCTTTCCATCTGTACTTCTTGCTCCCTATGTTTTTACTCTGTCTCAGTCTTTCTCTGTGGACGAGAGTTGCATCTTCAGGAGCGCATTTGATGGAAACCCTCAGCAGATGAAGACAAGAGCAGGACCTGGAGCAAAAAACACATCTTGAACTGAGGGCTATATTTTTATGATTGAATGTAGAAGCAGAGCAACAGTGGCATTCCCTGAGGTATGGGCAGGCCTGGTACTTGGAAACACATCCTCATTGTACTGCAGGAATGTCATCAACCTGAGGATGTTATAGCCTTGGAGGACACATAGCGTGAAACTCAGATTGCCAATTCTTATATATGTACAGATATAAACACTTCCCCGACAGAGGCTTGACAAGCAGCCTGTTGAACTCTTAAGGTTGATACAGACAGCCCCAAATGGAAACAAACTCTCTGAAAAGAAGAATACTTTCATCATTCCTCTTGGGTACGCAGCGGACAGGCAGGGAGCTTCCCACAGCAAAAAACAGAAGAGACCAATAATGTGGCAAAAATACTGTTTTATTAATAATACGAAAAAAACAAGAATAATCACAGATATCGAGTGATCTTCAGTTCTTTCTCGTCCAGAGACAGGCTCGCCACATACTTTTTACCTAAATATGACATCACAAACAAATGATACATTGCTCAAACCTAGGGGAATATGATTGGGTGAGTAAATATGGTAGCATATATTTTCTATATGAGATTAGTCCCCTCAATGGTCCAGTGATACTGAGTAACTCCGCCTAGGACCACCTACGAAAAGGATACATGGGGAACAGGTCATTGGGGCAAATCATGAGTGGCTGCTGCAACACTGTTAAGGTGGGCGTGGATTGGTCAGGTGTGGCTTCCCAGCCTTGACAGGTTGGACGGTTACCAGCACATGTGCAACAATTGAAGGTGGGGAGAAAGGCCCCAAGGTGCTGCATGTCCCGTCAACATAACCATTCCCTTATTCCCAAGGCCATTGAGCCAGGACATTTGGCTTTCAACTTGGTACTGTATTGTATTTTTCATTGAAGGAGATCGATGGGAGCGAAGGTGTTTGTCTGATCTTGTCTGGCTTTAATGAATAGGACTTCTCTGCCAGCTCCAAGTCACAAATGTGGAGAATGTATTTCAAATTATCCAATTCAGTAATCTATACACATTTTAGCTGGTTTTATTATGGGTGTTGTTAATTTCCTGGCCTCCAGAGACTTGTTTGAGCTACTTGTGTCTGGTGTGGGCTGATGATAACCTGACCTTGCTATAACAGTTGTTCCCTTGTTGATTTAGATAACGTCATATCTGCCGTCGGGGATCTGCCTTGTGTCTGTATTTTTCCCTTGCTGGCAAACCCTGTCCTTCCCCTCTAACCTTGGTGATCTTATGCACTTGCTAACTGCACTGTTTGGACTAGGTCCTTCTGCTACTGTGTTTTGGCATCTCAATATTTCCCATTCACCTAACGTGATTGTGTCCTCCATCTTGATTTACATGGCCACCCTTTTAAGTTGCATTTGGCGCTAAGTCTTCCCAAGGGGAGTGTGTGAGGTGCTGAGATCTGATAATGGCCCACATTTTGTCAATGAAGTATTTGAACAGATAAGTCTGTTACTGAATGTTAAACATAAGTTTTCCTCTGCTTAACACCCGCAAGCGAACGGAATATGTGAGAGACTCAACGGCCTCCTTAAAGAAAGGATTGCCAAACTCAACCTGGTGCTGAGAAAGGGATGGCTATATTGCCTGCCCTTAGCTTTATATGCCCTAACGAATCAGCCTGGTTTGGACCACCACCTCATACCCCATGAGCTAGTGATGGGGAGGTGAATGAGAACGCTTTCAACTCCTCCATCGAGGATTAGAAGTGATTCCCAGAGTACAGCAAAAATGTCAGGAAATGAATTGAATTAATATTTGACATGTATGACCTCTAGTATTCCTGTCATTTCAGATCAACTCAAGTGCCAGGGGGGTCGATCTCAGAACACAGATGAAAACCATTCAGCAACCGGATTTTCTGCATTTTTATCTGCTCCAAAGCTCTTTGCTGGCAATGCCGTGCTGATTGGAAACTTCTCTAGGAAGTGGTACAAGCCAAGTTTCGATGTACCATATGTAGTAGAGAACATTACTCCCTCAGCAGTGAAAGTCGAAGCAGTGAGAACTTAGATCCACCCGAACGATGTCAAGTTCTACACCGGTGAGGCCGCAGCACCCCCAACAATTGATTCAGAAGCAAGACAAGAATTTCAGCATGTGCGGACTCGATCGATGACAAAGAAGAAGGACAATAAACCAGCTGATAAATAAATGCTGATTGCATTTAGACTGTGGCTTGGATACTCTTTATAGATATTATAGCAGGAATGTAATTCTTTGCTTGAGCCACAGGAATCTTTGAAAATGAACTTTAGAGAAATGTTGATGAAACGCGAACATGCCAGAACTAGATTTCGAGTTCGGATTTGATAATTGGAAATGGGAGCAGTACCCCGATTCATTTTTCACTGAATATCTTTATAATTGAGTCTATGATCCTGTCAGACGTAGATGCTCATAGACTTCTATTTGCTGTCTTTGTGTTTATTCTTCAAGCTTATCCTGCTCTTGTTAGAAGCAATGTGGACACTCACACTTTCTTGCATGATCCTAAAAATGGTCCGTAAACAGAAGGCTGCTTACAGCGATAGTGGAAAAAATCCTGCAGTTGCAAAACCTATCGTAATTGTCTGATTAAAAAAGTGTTCTCCTTCCTTAATTGAGTATAGCAAACATGAGAAATGTTGAAAGTGGCACGGTTTTAGAGAATGAGCAAGCTCAACTAAGTCCAGAATGTTGTAAATGGTAGGGATTAATATGTTGGTTTATGATATACGTATGTGCCACCATACTGAGGGCCCGATTCTCAACTGGGTGGTAATTACCGAAAATGTCGTTAAAAGGGCTAATGACATTTTCTGTAATTACACCCTATTCTAAAGTTGGCGCAATATTCCAAAGTCGGAATGATTTCGCCACTTTAGGAATATGGGTGCCAGTTGCTAGGAAGGGCTGGAAACCGACCTAGCAACTGGCACTCTTGTTAACTATTCATTTGCATGGTTATTCTTGTGGCACTCCTCCAATTTCGCAAGCGCTTGAAATTGGTGCTGAACTACGGTACACAATTGGTGCCGTACGGAGGAGTGCCCCAAGAAGCCTTGTTTGGTGTGAATGGAAGTGTCCATATACACCCGTGTTGTATATGGACACTTTCATGTACACCAAAGCAAGCAGCTTCAACGTTGCTGCAACGTTGAAGCTGATTGCTTTGGTGTACATGAAAGTGTTCATATACAACACACGGGTGTATTTGAACACTTTCATTTACACCAAACCGAGCAGCTTCAACGTTGCATACTGCAACTTTGAAGCTGCTCGCTTTGGTGTAAATAAAAGTGTTCATATACACCTCACAGGTGTTGCAGGATGCACCGTCGAAGCTTCTCGCTTTAAATGAAAGTGTTTATACACACCGCACGTGTGTATAGGAACACTTTTATTTAAACCAATGCGAGCAGCTTCAGCGTTACATTCTGCAACGTTGAAGCTGCTGGCTTTGGTGTAAATGAAAGTGTTCATGTACACTGCACGGGTGTATATGAACACTTTCATTTACACCAAAGCCAGCAGCTTCAACGTTGCAGGATGCAACGTTGAAGCTGCTCGCTTTAAATGAAAGTGTTCATATACACCACATGGGTGTATATGAACACTTTCTTATAAACCAAAGTAAGCAGCTTCAAAATCCTGCAATGTTGAAGCTGCTCACTTTGGTGTATCGGCAGCATTTTCGTTAAATAACGATTCCCTCATTATTATTTTTTTTATTTTTTTAATTTTTTTTATTTACTTGTATTTAATCATAAAAAGATTTTTACAAGAGCGCATTCCAATCTGAATGAAGTCCTTTCATATTTTGTTTGACAAGGGATGCGAGCCTTGCAATTAGATTCGTTGATGGTGCAATCAGACCCCAACTTCCGGTGTCGCTTTTATTCTTTCCAAGGCCAGGTTCAGAAGTTTTGCGGCAGCCGTGTGCCATCGAGTCTTTTCTCCTGTTATCAGGCGCTTCCACCAGATATCTTCGTTCACCGCAAATGAGGTGGCCGTCAAAGTGGAGAAATAGGCGATCCTGGCCGGCTGAAGAGCCGGACAACGCATCAGTAGATGTTTTATCGATTCAATGTCCTCGGGATTTGCACAGAGTCTACAAGTTTTTTTCTCCAAGCCTCCTCTGATAGCTAAGATTTCTCTAGTCGGTAAGACATTTAGGCGTGCTTTTAGAAGAGTTCTCATCAGTAGTTTATCAGGGTATTTTTTGCAGTACACCATCGGTTCTTTCAATTTGTTAGTGTTCATTGGAAGGTGTGCTAGAAGTTTGTACGATGATGCTAACTCAGTCGTGTTGATCCAGTCCCAGCATTCTAGTTTAGTTTTTATCCTATTTGGGTTTTCCTTCAGTTCATCTTCAGTACACACTATTTGCTGTAATTTTTGTTTTTGATCCGCAGCCCACTGGTTCATAGTCCGATTGAAACCTTTTTCCAGTTCTGTTGCCATTATTTGATAGATTTCGAGACTCTCAGGGTGAATAATTGTCCTATATAGCTGAAGAGAGCTATGGTCCACTACTGCCTTTAGAGGCAGAAGGCCAAGTTCTCGCCTGATCGGAGCGATCGGGGTCGAGTTAGGTAGACCCAGGACGGCTCTCCATATATGACCTTCCAGTTTTTGCCAGAGTAAGGGAGGGATTGAAGGTATGGCGTCCATGCCATAGGTCAGTGACGGCACAGTTTTAGCTTTGTAGTAGTTTATAGCTGGTTGGAGTGAGAACTTTCCATATTTCCGGTCAACCAATCTCAGTTGTGCTGTCAGATTTTTGGTTTTCGACCATAAGATAGCTTGCATGCTGCCGGATTTCTTCGAGCTGTCCAACTGTACTCCCAAATATTTGAAGGAGTCCACCACTTCAATTTGTGTCTCGTTGAGATGCCGCTGAAACCGCTCCTTTTTTTTTATTGCCGTTTTTTGTAAAATCATTATCTTTGTTTTGTCTTTGTTAATCTCCAGGTTGTTTTCCTGTATGTATGATGACAGATTATCCAGTTGACGTTGGAGGCCCACCTGGGTAAGGTCGAGTAGAATTAAGTCGTCCGCGTACAGCAATCTCGGGATTGGTGTAGAACCTATTTTAGGTGGGAATGTTCTGATCTTGCTTTGGCTATCCTTGAAGTCTCCCAAAAATGATATAAACAGCGCCGGGGCCAGGGGGCAGCCTTGCTTTACCCCGCAACATGTTTGGATGGGTTTTGATGTGAGGCCTGCGTTGTTTAGGCGGACTCTTATGCAAGTGTCACTATGTAGACTGATTATGGGCTCCAGGATTGAATTTGGACAGTCCCAAGTCTTCAGTTTCGCCCATAGTTTCTGCCTGTCCACTCGGTCGAAAGCTTGAGATAAATCAACAAAGTCAAGAAAGATGCGAGGGCCACCTGTCCGGACTCTTTCTTTGAGTATGGTTAGACACATAATGTTTGCGCTGGTGCTTGCATTTTTCTGAAAACCTGTTTGTAGAGGATCAAAGCAGGTTGCTGAGATCGTCCATTTTCGAAAATGAGACAGAAGGATGGAGGCAAAGATCTTCCCAATAACATCCAGAAGTGCTATCGGCCGATAGTTCACAGGGTCGTCTCTGGACCCTTTTTTGAAAATTGGGACGATCAAAGCTTTTGACCATGATTCTGGTACTGTTCTTTTTTCTCTGCAGAGTTTGAAGATTGCACTTATGAGATTAGACCACTCATCTGGATGTTGTTTTAAGTCGCAATTTGCTAAGCCATCCGGTCCGGCTGCTCTTGATGAGTTCAGTTTCATTATTGTAAATTTGATGTCACTTACATCTGTCAAATCCACCCATGGTGAGTCTGGAGTTCTAATAAACGCCGCCTTTTGTTCTTCTGGTTGTTGGAACAGATTCGAGAAGTGCATACTCCAGTTTTCTTCTGGAACTGGGTTTATCATGTGCGAGTTTGAGATCTTATTAGATTTGTTTATCACAGCCCAAAAGTCACGGGATTTTTTGTTGGCTAGTGCCTTCAGCATCTGCTCGGCGTCCGCTTGATATAGAAGGCTTCTTGTATTTTTCAGCCATTGTTTATAGCATCTAGTTTCTACTTTGAGAGTTTCCCAAAGTGATGGTAAATTCCGGCTTCTTGCTTCTCTTCTTAGTTTTCTTAGTGTTCTGCGTTTTACGACCAAAGTTGCATTGTATTCGTGGGTGAGCTGGGTCGACTGCATGTTCAGGTTGTTTCTAGGCTTCTTGAAGGCCAGGAGGAGAGGAATGTAGCTCGATCTAGCCACACCATCTTGCAGTGTTGGATCCGAGATTAAGGTTGTAAACTGGTCTTTAAGTTTGCAGACATCTGATGCAATCATCCGTAAACGAGTTTGTTGTGGGTTTGTCTCAATTTCTGGAACATAGAATTGCGATACAGTACCTTTATGTTTACATTTGAGATTTAGTAAGTTATGGTCGCTATGATTTGTTTTGACGACGTTGAAGGAGACTATGTTGCGATATAGGGAATCGGAGACAAAGATGTAGTCAAGAGTGGCCGATGATGCATCACGTTCCCAAGTTGGTAGCAAGGAATCTGAATCCATCGCTGAGGATGAGTTGTGAAGGTTTCGCGATTTCATGATTCTGTTCCATGCCAAACCCCTGTTTAACGAGGTCGAATTTGTGGATAGTTTTCTTTGATTTGGGCTGGACGTTGCGCAGTTGGAGTTTAAGTCACCACAGATCATGATATTGAAGGATTTGTAGTTAATCGCGATTTCATCAATTGTGTTGGTTACTTCTTCGCACATGTTCTCAGTTGAAGTCTTTTGGGGATTCCAATAGACATTTATTATTGCTACAACATCTTGTGTTCCAGACTTAGTTTTGAAAGTTCTTGGATTCCATGTAGTTAAAACTGCCAGGATTTCGTAAGTCCGCTTTATGACCTTTATGATTTCTACCCCGGAACCAGTCCGGATCGCTGTTAGTAGACCTGATGAAGGGTGGCCAAGTGGTCCCTTATGGGCCGGGGATATTTCGATACAATAGCCATCGAGTGCCGGTTTTTCACGCAGCCAAGTCTCTTGCAAGCATATGATGTCATAACAGCTGAGATCATGGGTCTCAGATTTGGTGAGGTGTGCGTGTCCCCTGGTATTCCAAGATGCTATACTTATAATGTTGCTCACTGAAGTTGTTGCAGACGAATGGGATGCGGATATCATCGACTTTGCATCCCCAGGTGATTGCTATTTTTTCTGTCCCAATGTTAGAATACTGCGAAACCAGCTCCATTTGTCCTTCTTTGTTGCTTTTTCTGTTTCATGCTGGGTTTGTTTCGTTCTTCTTGCAGACGGGTCCTCAGTCGTTGAGGGTCTGCGTTCATGATCGCGGAAACGTAATGATGTGGCTGGTTTTGTCACTCGATCAGACTAGTGATTTTGTCTCCTCTCTTGTCTGTGTTCAAATCTTTCGTCACTCCTTGACTTGTGTGGCCAATGGGAAACTGTTGTTGGACTTTGACCTCGTCTTCCAGATCTGTATAAGTCTTCAGTTCTAGATTTGAACCTGTAGTTCCTTTTTGGGGAAGTTCTGTGAAAATGTCCTGGAGAGTCTTTGGGTCTCGTAATAGGGATCTCCGATAAGTTAAACCCCAAGTGTGCTAGTTCCAGGTAGGCGTCATGGGAGAGTTCTTTCAAGGCACGCTGTTTAATGTGCAGAAACGCCTTTGCTAGTTTCTTTCTATGATATGGTTCAATTAGTACAAAATCGTCTGATTTTAGGTTTTGCAGGGATTTGGTCTTTTTAAGTGTTTTCAGCACCGTATTGCGGTTTAAGATCATATATTGGTCGATTGAGGGTTTTTGTTCAATCTTGAAGAGACGTGTTTCCAATAAAGACAGACCACTATGTCTAGTGTGATCGCCCCTTACGCTTTTCGGTGAACGCTTATTACGGAAAGAATTAGGGACTGATTCTGAAGGTTGTTTTAGATGATCACGAGCCGTCGAATCCGGTACAGGAATGGGGTCTTTTAGTTCTAGTTTTTTCCCTTGCGTCACCTTGTTGGATACTGTGGTAGGATTGATGGTTTGGACACGATTGCCTTTCATGGCTCCAGGATTCGTTGAATCCTCTTCGGCTCCATCTAGGTGTTGACTTAGGTCCATCAATGAGCTCTGACCTATAAAATCTTCAACCGATCTCGGAGAGGAAGACGTGCAAATTACTGAGTTGTTAGCACTTTGGGTTGGCTGAGGTAAGATCGTGGTTGCTTTTGCTAGTTCCTTTTGTTTATTTCTCTTTGCCAGCAAAGGATCCAGAGCCGACACTGTTTGTTCTCCGTTTCCTCTCAGTTCATTATTCCTTGCGATTTTCAATAATGGTTTACTTTTGGTTGCTGGTGTTGTCATTTCTAATATTCCTATCGTTTTCTGATGATTAGACACTGTTGCGATACTTTGGGAAGGCTTTTCGGTTTGCTTTTTGAAGACCGGTGCCAGATCTCGAGACAAAAGTGGCCCTTCGGTCTGAGATTCTTTTTCCACTGTAGCCGGGGGGATAGATTGAGACGGGACAGAACTTCTTCTAGCCTACTCAGCTTTGCGTCCCATGTATCACTCCGATCTTTATTCTTTTGGTCCAGCGCTGTGATAAACCCTTCGACGAAGATCAGTTTGCTATGCATCATTGCAGTTAGAACCGCACTGTCTTTCAATGAATCGTTAATTGCTTCGTATAGTTTACCGAAGGGTGCTAAGGCAATTGTGATGGCTGACATGATAATTGGGAGATCTGTTTTTTTTAAGGAGAATCTTTATTGCCTGGAGCTGCAATTTCGCTGAGCCTTCGATTTTTTGGGGGTGATTTGAGATGGGGTGTTTGTTGAGATGCTTGGTTTGAAGCTTGCATGTGACCGTCCGGGCTGAAAGTCTCTACGTCTGGGGACCGATGATCTGGCAGGGGGCATATATCTGGTGACATCACATATGGGCTGGATTTTCGTTGTGGGACCTTTTTAGGCGTTGAGGTGGTTTGCATGCCCTGTTCAGGGCTTTTAGGGCTGGATGATTTTAATGACACGTGATGATTGATCTCCAGCATGTGAGAGTTTTCCATGACAGATCGGTTAACATCCACTGTATTGCTGCTTTTTCGGTTTATGTCACTTTCTATGTTCGGAGCGGACATGTATTTTGGGTTTGATTCGCCCCTTTCAGGTGGCTCTTCATTTCTCGTGGCTTCCAAAACTTCTCTCGCTCCCATTAGTTGGTTTATGCTGGCCATTTGAGTCTGGGCCTGGTTTGACAGCCCAGAGGTTAATTTCCGTGATTTGCTCACCGGCGGTAAATCCTGTATGGCCTCTAGAATTTCTGCATCTGATAATTCTTTTGTTTGATCTAATTTTCTTTTGAATTGTTTGTTTATAAAGTCTTTCAGGGCACTGGAGAGAAGGGGAGCCGGTAAAATTGACTTTCCTGTTTTCCTGGCTCTATGTAGTTTTGTTTTTACATTTGTCGAGGTCATTTTCTTTCTTTTTTGACTTTGTTTGGGAGCTTCCTGCGAGTCTTTAGCTGCTAATTCCGACGTGGTAACTGTCTCCAAATGGGCGCTAGACAGATCAAGAAGCAAGTCTGTATGCAAAAGTGAGCATGGGATTCTTGGATGGACGGGCAAACCCATTGGGGTTCCACGAGGCGCATCCCCTGCTACTTCCTCAATTCCCTGTGCAGAAGGTTCATCCCCAGCTGATTCTGGGGGGGCCGAGTGAAGGTCTATTTTGTTTGAAGATTCTTGAGAGGCATGATACTGAGCCTTCACCATACTTCTCATTGCATTGCTGCTGGAAGTTTCGTCCTTCGTGAAACCCTTGGTGGAGCCCACTGATTCAGGCCGTGAGACGGCGTCGTTCTGGGCGGGCTTTGTGCTTAAATTTCCCTCCTTACTCGAGCTCCTCGCGCTCTGATTTCCTTGAGGATCCGCGGATTGAATTATGGCGGAAATTCGTTCTTTGGGGGCAACCCCCTTTACTTTCGCATCCGAGATGCCCCTTCCCGTGGCCACACTCCCTTCGCCCACGGCCGGGTGCGTAGGTGCCCGGGCCAACCGTCCTCCGACGGGTGAATCCCGGGCGCCGCTCGTCTCGTTTCCGAGACGGGGAGGCAGAGCCTGCCGGGCGGGGGAGTGGTTGCCGAAGGGAGGGGGGCGAAGCGGCTGAAATCCAGCGGATCGCGAGGCGTCTAGGGGCCTCAAACCTTGGGTCCGTGCCGCCGGAGGGACCGGGGAAACAAGTATGTCAAGTATTGTGTTCTTATTTGACTCAGTGATTTTACCAGGTAATTCTGTTTTTGCCACTTCTGAATCTGAGGTTTCCGATGCGTTTAAGGCCGTATCGATCAAAGAGCTTATTGATGTATATGTTGACTCAAAGGATGTTGTCGAGGCACTCGGAGGTTCAGCCTCAATCCTGTGAGTAGTTTCGAGCCCTTGATCGTTGTTTCCTGTGGCCCCTATCGGAAAAAAGATGATATTCCCCGTGTTTGTTGTAGTTTTAGTGGTCGGTGGTACGACTATCGTTGCTTTTGGCGGTAAACGCTGTCCTTTCGGTATTTTGATAGTCGGCGTAGTTTTGGGTTTTGTTTTCTTATTGTTGGTTGACTTCAGGGAACTCCGTAAAATTCGGAGGGATAACTCCGAGGAGGATTCCATTGTAATGGTGTTTGGTGTAATGGTGTTTGTGGACTGAACAGGCTGAGTCTGAGATGTTACTGTCTGTTTTACTGTCTCCATTGTCTGCAGCAGACTGCAGACGACTGCTCTCCCTCTGCTCTCGCTCCGCTCACCGCTCCGCGGAAAATGACAGCCTTAAAACACTTCTCACAGCGTAGACAGCGTAGAAAGACTGCAGACGACTGCTCTCTCTCTGCTCTCGCTCATTATTTAACGAAAATGCTGCCGAGATTCTGCAATCTGCCTGTTTCCATTAGAAACAGGCAGATTACAGCAAAAGCACTGTGCGAAGGTGCCCAGGCCCACATGAAAATATCAGTGGTGCCTGGTGTTAGGAAAGATTTCGTAATTGTAGGTAATTTTCCTTCCATGTGGCAACCCCTAAACTTTTTGCTGTTGTTTTTCACCTTGTTCTTGACTTTGCCAGAGAAGTGCAGCCTTCTGCCGCACTCCTCTGGGCTTTCGCTCTTTTCTTATGGGGAAACTGACATGCCCTTAAGACAGTCAGTACCGGGGAACGCTGTTTCCCGTAGTTTCTTTTCTCGTGTTGCGGCTTTAGTGCAACATGACACAAGAGGGCACTGTAAGCTAAGTTACAGCTCTCTTGGGTCTCTAGCCTTCTACAGGCCCTAGATACTCTTTTAGGATGGTATTTGATCGGTGCAAGTCATTCAGGGACTCGAATGGTGGCAGCGATCGTTTTGTTTATTTTGAGCTCCTTTTGGCGTTCTGAGCACGTTTTTCGCACTGAACCCAAAATGGTGGCCTGGCTCCCAAAATGGCCAGACCACGAGGCTCCTTTGTCTTGTCCACTGACCGTCTTGCTCCCTTCACCTTCCCCAGGTCGAGCGACCCGGGGCCTTCCTTATTTGGGCATGTACTTTCCCGCGAAACGTGGTTGCTTTCGCGGGCTTCTACATGTCGTTTGTGTGCCTCCAGGGTGTGGGCTGGGATGTCTGGTCCCAATACACATCCTGGGTGCCAGAGAGTCTAGGGTGGTGTGAATGCCTGGGACCACCGTGGTCCGTGATTGGTCCACGTATGGTATGTGTGTTGATGAGCGGATCTCCCATTGGCTCCCCTCCGTTTTGGCGCGAAGGGAACCGTGGATAAGAGGGGGCTGGAAACACCACTACCATGTCGATCTCCTGAGTTCTCACGAACGAAGGAATACAGGAGCCAAGTATCCTGCAACCAAGAGGCTGGACCGAGGAATCGCTGGTGACCCGCTGAAGGACTCCTCCTTTGCACTGCTGTCGTCCTGTGAAACCCTTTCCTCCCTTGATCGAACCAGAAGGCCTGTACTGGTGCTTCGACCTTTGGAATAGCAGGAACAGCTATTCCCGGCGACTTCATCAACTCCTGCCAAGTAAGCCTTCGGAAGTGTCTCTGGGCCATCCAGTTGACTGACCAGCTTACAAGGGAGTCCTGCTCTGTAACCGCCGCCAGGTTGTGTTGTATTTCGAGTCCTTGTCACTCTCCCATGCTTCGTACACTTGGCGTTCCCAAGTCTGAAGGGAGGAGTGTACATTTGGCTCGAATACACACGGCCGCTCCGTTGTCCTGCTGCGGCAACAAACTGTGCTGGTTTCGTCGATTGGGACGTCTTTTTGCTCTACACGACTACGAGGCGTTCCCTGCTCTTCTGAACCTGCCAGCTGCTGAAACTAACGTGGAGAAGCCTGGGTCTGCTTGCTTCAGGGACCGGTGAGTAGTTTAGCTAGGATCTGGTGGCCCTCCTGCAGTAGTCCATTGCTTTTCCCCGCTGTGTAAAAACAGCACCCTTTTGTCCGTACTCGCGCTCTGCTTCTGCTCGCTGTGGAGGCTGCGCTTGAGTTGCGGAACCTGTTCTCCTTCTGTTGTGCACTAACCCGAACTGCCTGACTTCCTCCGAAGAGCTTCTCCTTTTGCCCGTTGGCACCGGCGTGGCAGGTACTTTGAGCACAAGGCTCCACTCTTCACAGGGCTCGGACTTCCATCTAGTTAGGTGCCTCTGAAGGCGAACTGAGTCTAAAGCGTTATCGCACTGCCTGTTTTCCTTCCCTTGCAGGTGGACTACACATTTCGTGCTTATAACGCTAGCGACTGTTGTATTTGTATATATATTGTGTTGATATGGTATGTGTTGGCTTAATATTGTGATATTGTGATTTTTTCGCTACGGTCGTTGTTTTAAAGGCCTTAAAATAAATGTGTATATATTTTTGATATAACAACTGTTTGGAGTAGTTTGTAAGCGCTCTTGCTTTGTGTGCTCATTGCGGGCTTTCAGTCACCCTCACCCCTCTTGAGACCTAGTCTTGACCGCCGCGATCGCTACCTTGATTGTTCTGGCTCGTCCAGAGGTTACCCTGTTCCAAGTAATTAGGTTGGCCTTCTGAACTTCTGCGCCACCAGGACAGAGTTCAGAAATCCGTCTTAACAAAATTGGTGTACAGCGGTGGGATACGACTGAAGGTATCCAGTGTTGCGCACGAACTAAGGCATTTCAGGTTATTCCAACCAGTACACGTAGTGAATTGTTGTAGTATAACTTTAAAAAGGCCATAGTCCTATCAAACAGTATGGAAACAAATACCTTGTTAACTTTAAATGCTTCCAAATCAGAAACATTGAAGAAGATGTGTGCGGAGAGAGGTGTTTCCTCTCAAGGCACTAAATTGGAAATGATCCAAAGAATCGTGGCGTGGCAAGAAGCGCAGCTTGACGCTATAACTTCTGAGGACAGTGCGGAAGGTGGTGGGGCTGCTCTCACTGGTAGAACCGACGGTTCTGCCGCTGCACTGATCCATCGCGACCACGAGGACAGGGAGGACGAGATGTCTAATGTTTCCTCTGCCAGTGTTGATGGGGAGGCTATGCTTGAATTCAAGAAGCAAGAGCTGCGGTTTAGGCAGCAGGAGCTTGAATTCAGCATAGCCAAACTAAAAATCGAACAGGCAGAAAAACAGAAAGACAGGGATCACCAGTTGGAACTGGCCAAGCTTCAGGTTGCAAATGGGTCCAAGGGTCCTGGACATGGGTCTGGGGCTTCCTCTCATCCACGGTTTCCGAAAGATCTGCTCAGTGTGTATGAAGAAAGGAATGACATTATGGACTGGCTGAATGCGTTTGAGTATGCATGCGAAGTTCAAGAAGTTGACAATGCTGATAAGATTGCGTGGTTGCTCAGTAGACTGCCCCATTCTGGCTGTAGTGCCATCATGGAAATGTCGAAGGCTGAGCGAGCTAATTTCGCAATGTTAAAGCAAACTCTCATTTTAAAGTTTGGGAAGACTCCGGCCCAATATTTAAAGCGTTTTCGACAGTATAAGAAAAAGGAAGGTGGTACTTGGGTATCTTATGTCGCTGAATCTTTGAAAAACTTAACTGGCTGGGTCGAAGGTTATAAGGTTTCTACCTTCGAAGGCATGATAAATCTTGTCATGCTGGAACATATTTTTGCTTCTTCTTCCCCGGAGCTTAAGCAGCATTTGGACGATTCGAAGGAGATAGATCCTAAGAAGCTGGCCATTGCAGCAGACTTATGGGTGTCACATCGAGTGTCCCATAAGGACAAAACTCATCCTGGTAAGCAGGAGGAAGGGAAAAAGTCCAAAGATATGGAGGGTGGGGAATCTGCTAAATCTTCTTCCCATAAGGGCCACAAAAAGAAAAACAAGGGTAAGACACAAGAGAACTCACAGGGTAGTGGAGGGCAGCCTCCGAAACAGAACTCTGGTTACAATAAGCCTCCCTACGTAAACAGACCGACTGGGGCTTGTTTTTCTTGTGGAGCAACTGACCACGTGAAGGGGGATCCCCGTTGTAAGGTTAGACCTTTGGGGGTCCACTCCGCTAATCTGGCCTTCTCCTCCTACGAGGAAGAAGAGATTACAGGAGCATCCTTCTCCTCAGACTCATTTCCCCGCGGAATAGAGGCTGAGGTAGTTTTAGTGTCCCTGGGTTCCTGGGAGCCTAAAGTCGCAGAGGCTTATGCTAGGATTCCGGATAATACCAAGCACTACTTTAAAGACAGTGTGCTGATCAATGGAGTGGATACTCCAGCTCTTAGGGATAGTGGGTGCAGTCGCACTGTAGTGGATTCTACCTTGGTAGACTCAGAGGAAGTTGCCAGAGCTACTCTGATGCCCACTAAGTTGACTGACGGCCCCCTCCGTATGTTTCCCGTAATACCTGTAAATCTTACTTTAAATGGTACAGCAGTCAGGATTCCAGTGAGCATTCAGAGAAACGTCCCGGGAAAGGTCTTGTTGGGTAATGAGCTCAGAGCTTTAGGGCTCGTAGGAGACACTGCCGAAAGACCCTACACACGGTCTCAAGCACGGGCAGCATTGGCCAAGTCCAATACGCCGCCCCAGCCAAAGGGGAAACCCAAGGCGAAAGGAGTCGACAAGTCAAGACGAGGGAAAGAGAATATTCCCCCGAGCTCGCCTACCACTGCGGTGGAGGAAGTTGGTCAATCGCCCGGGCCTGACGAGGAGGTGGCGATGCCTGAAGTATTCGACCCCAACGATCATCCTGAACTAAAAGACTTGTTAGTTGAAGGAGGTCCTGATAGGGACGAATTCAGTAAAGGCCAACGTGAGTGCCCATCTCTGGAAGGCCTAAGGAGACAGGCCTGCTCCCAGCTTGAGGGTGAACCTCCTGGGAAGCATAGGATTTATTGGGAAGGTGGACTCCTGTATAGTGAGCCCACAGAGTCTACAGAAGGAGACCATAGGAGGTTGGTGGTTCCCCTTGCTGTTAGGCCCTTCCTCCTGCAGTTGGCGCATGAAGTTCCCCTTGCTGGTCACCTTGGTATGAGGAGGACCAAGCAAAGGTTATCCATGCACTTCTACTGGCCCAAGATGGGGGTGCAAGTAGAAAGTCACTGCAGGAGTTGTGCCTCCTGCCAGTTGTCTGGCAAGGTTGGCGCGACAATCCAAGCTCCGTTGGTACCGCTCCCAGTTGTGGGGGTACCATTTGAAAGGGTAGGGATCGACATGGTTGGTCCCCTTGACCCGCAAACATCCTCGGGCAATAGGTTTATCCTGGTGCTGGTCGACCATGCAACCAGGTATCCTGAGGCCATCCCATTGAAAACTGTAACTGCCAAGTCAGTTGCAGAAGCTTTACTCGGCATATTTACTAGGGTTGGCTTCCCTAAAGAAGTTGTGTCGGATCATGGCAGCAACTTTATGTCGAAGTATAGGCAGGCTATGTGGAAAGAATGTGGGGTCATCTACAGGTTCTCTTCTGCATACCACCCCCAGACCAATGGTCTGGGGGGGCGTTTCAACAGGACGTTAAAGAGCATGATTGGGGCTCTGGAGGAGCCTCAGAGAAGAAAATGGGATCTTCTTGTTTCATGCTTACTGTTTGCCTACCGAGAGGTACCACAGGAGGGTGTTGGCTACAGCCCCTTCGAACTTCTGTTCGGTCATCCCGTACGGGGACCCTTAGCCATCGTCAAGGAGGGATGGGAGATGCCCACTCCCCCTGTTACTACCAACGTAGTTGATTATGTGCTAGGGCTCAGAAAACGGATGGTACTTCTGATGGGCTTGGCTAGTGATAAATTGAAGGCAGGGCAAGCGCTGGTGAAACATTGGTACGACCAGAAAGCTTCCCTCATCAACTTTACACTTGGTCAGCAAGTCCTGATCATGAATCCCATAAGGCCTCGAGCTTTACAGGACAAATGGTCAGGCCCTTACCCAGTGGTGGAGCCCCTGGGTGAGGTTAACTATTCAGTGGACCTTGGAAGGCCTGGACAGGCTCCAAAAGTGCTTCACATGAATAGGCTGAAGGCTTTCGTCCCAAGCGGCGAAATCGCAGCACTGCTATTGGCTTCAGAGGTTGAGAAAGAGGAGTCTGAACCTCTCCCCGACCTGTTCAAAAGCAGTCCTTCAGAAAGCTCTTTTGAGGGTGTCCGAGTGGCCCCTCACCAAAATGGACAAGGCTCAGTGGTTTACCTTGGACATGAAGTAGGTGGAGGGAGGAGACAGCCTCTACCCAGTAAGGTACAAGCAGTACAAGACTGGCCTACCCCCACTACGCAAACCCAAGTGAGAGCCTTCTTAGGACTCACGTGGTATTACCGCAATTTTGTGGCAGACTATGGCACCATAGCTGCTCCTCTGACTGCCCTCACAACTCCGAAGAAACCCAAGAAGGTAACTTGGACCGACGAGTGTGAGAAGGCCTTCAATGGCTTGAAAGACTCCTTGTGCCAGGCCCCTGTCCTCAGGGCCCCTGATTATCAAAGACCTTTTATCGTGCAGACGGATGCCTCTGACACTGGGATAGGAGCTGTACTATCACAAGTAGATGAGAAGGGTAAGGAACACCCTATCGGTTTTATTAGTCGCCAGCTTAAGGACAGAGAGCTCAGATGGTCCACGGTAGAGAAAGAATGTTTCTCTGTTGTGTGGGCCCTAAGGAAGCTGAGGCCCTACCTCTATGGGACCCACTTCACTGTGCAGACTGACCATAAGCCGTTAAAGTGGCTAATGAACATGAAGGGGGAGAATCCAAAGTTGCTTAGGTGGTCCATAAGTCTACAAGGCTTCGACTTCACTATTGAGCATAGGCCAGGTGTCCAACATAGCAATGCTGATGGGTTGTCCAGAATGTTTAACCGACCTGAACAAGAGACTCATCCAGGGGTGGATTAGTTCCCCCTGTCCATAGTCTGGGAGGGGCGAGTGTTAGGAAAGATTTCGTAATTGTAGGTAATTTTCCTTCCATGTGGCAACCCCTAAACTTTTTGCTGTTGTTTTTCACCTTGTTCTTGACTTTGCCAGAGAAGTGCAGCCTTCTGCCGCACTCCTCTGGGCTTTCGCTCTTTTCTTATGGGGAAACTGACATGCCCTTAAGACAGTCAGTACCGGGGAACGCTGTTTCCCGTAGTTTCTTTTCTCGTGTTGCGGCTTTAGTGCAACATGACACAAGAGGGCACTGTAAGCTAAGTTACAGCTCTCTTGGGTCTCTAGCCTTCTACAGGCCCTAGATACTCTTTTAGGATGGTATTTGATCGGTGCAAGTCATTCAGGGACTCGAATGGTGGCAGCGATCGTTTTGTTTATTTTGAGCTCCTTTTGGCGTTCTGAGCACGTTTTTCGCACTGAACCCAAAATGGTGGCCTGGCTCCCAAAATGGCCAGACCACGAGGCTCCTTTGTCTTGTCCACTGACCGTCTTGCTCCCTTCACCTTCCCCAGGTCGAGCGACCCGGGGCCTTCCTTATTTGGGCATGTACTTTCCCGCGAAACGTGGTTGCTTTCGCGGGCTTCTACATGTCGTTTGTGTGCCTCCAGGGTGTGGGCTGGGATGTCTGGTCCCAATAGTCATCCTGGGTGCCAGAGAGTCTAGGGTGGTGTGAATGCCTGGGACCACCGTGGTCCGTGATTGGTCCACGTATGGTATGTGTGTTGATGAGCGGATCTCCCATTGGCTCCCCTCCGTTTTGGCGCGAAGGGAACCGTGGATAAGAGGGGGCTGGAAACATCACTACCATGTCGATCTCCTGAGTTCTCACGAACGAAGGAATACAGGAGCCAAGTATCCTGCAACCAAGAGGCTGGACCGAGGAATCGCTGGTGACCCGCTGAAGGACTCCTCCTTTGCACTGCTGTCGTCCTGTGAAACCCTTTCCTCCCTTGATCGAACCAGAAGGCCTGTACTGGTGCTTCGACCTTTGGAATAGCAGGAACAGCTATTCCCGGCGACTTCATCAACTCCTGCCAAGTAAGCCTTCGGAAGTGTCTCTGGGCCATCCAGTTGACTGACCAGCTTACAAGGGAGTCCTGCTCTGTAACCGCCGCCAGGTTGTGTTGTATTTCGAGTCCTTGTCACTCTCCCACGCTTCGTACACTTGGCGTTCCCAAGTCTGAAGGGAGGAGTGTACATTTGGCTCGAATACACACGGCCGCTCCGTTGTCCTGCTGCGGCAACAAACTGTGCTGGTTTCGTCGATTGGGACGTCTTTTTGCTCTACACGACTACGAGGCGTTCCCTGCTCTTCTGAACCTGCCAGCTGCTGAAACTAACGTGGAGAAGCCTGGGTCTGCTTGCTTCGGGGACCGGTGAGTAGTTTAGCTAGGATCTGGTCGCCCTCCTGCAGTAGCCCATTGCTTTTCCCCGCTGTGTAAAAACAGCACCCTTTTGTCCGTACTCGCGCTCTGCTTCTGCTCGCTGTGGAGGCTGCGCTTGAGTTGCGGAACCTGTTCTCCTTCTGTTGTGCACTAACCCGAACTGCCTGACTTCCTCCGAAGAGCTTCTCCTTTTGCCCGTTGGCACCGGCGTGGCAGGTACTTTGAGCACAAGGCTCCACTCTTCGCAGGGCTCGGACTTCCATCTAGTTAGGTGCCTCTGAAGGCGAACTGAGTCTAAAGCGTTATCGCACTGCCTGTTTTCCTTCCCTTGCAGGTGGACTACACATTTCGTGCTTATAACGCTAGCGACTGTTGTATTTGTATATATATTGTGTTGATATGGTATGTGTTGGCTTAATATTGTGATATTGTGATTTTTTCGCTACGGTCGTTGTTTTAAAGGCCTTAAAATAAATGTGTATATATTTTTGATATAACAACTGTTTGGAGTAGTTTGTAAGCGCTCTTGCTTTGTGTGCTCATTGCGGGCTTTCAGTCACCCTCACCGCTCTTGAGACCTAGTCTTGACCGCCGCTATCGCTACCTTGATTGGTCTGGCTCGTCCAGAGGTTACCCTGTTCCAAGTAATTAGGTTGGCCTTCTGAACTTCTGCGCCACCAGGACAGAGTTCAGAAATCCGTCTTAACACCTGGGCGTCAAGAAATGGCGCAGTGAGTTGTGCTATTTAGCACGCCCACAGCGCCAAGATGAGAATCGGGCCCTAACACTCCTGTTGAGACAGGGACTACTATGATTCCTCCTATTACAAGTACTGCTCTTGATTTATTTACTTCCACTAAGGTAGAGACTCATGGTTCTCCCCAGAGAGAGAACTCTTCTTGATATACTTAATGATTGTTATATTAGCACTGATTTGGTAGTAGTGAGAAGCAAGAGAAATGCACAGGAAGATAATGAAGGGATAAACACATATCTAGACAGTACAGCATACTTGGGTAATAACATGTGGTATAGCACATGAAAAAGGTTGGAGAGAAAACATCTAAGGAGAGTTGCTATGTCTGCGCTCTCATACCTTATGCCATGGATGCAACACAAATGTTCATGTCTAGAGAAATCCCAGAGTATGATGCCAGATGTCTCGTTCATCTTGCGGCATGCATGACAAGAGGCCAATTTTAAGGAAGTTGGGACACTTTGCAATGGAGATCGAATTGTCATTTCCATTCCAGGATGATTATATCAGGACTACACAGATGGAAAAGGAACCTGCATGGAAAAGCAAGATGCTTACATATCCTGAGAAAGGACACAAAGAGGTAGTAGCTGCAGAGATGAAGAGACTGAATTGCCCTAAAAAATCAGAAGTAGCAGGATGGCCTGGATGTTGGGAATGAACACAAGTCTTAGTTTATGGACAAGTGAAATCTACGAAAGGATGACAAGGAGGCCTGATGTCCTGCACAGCTCATCTATTGAAGTCAGAATACTTCCCAGAAGTACAGAGAGTGAACGATGCTTGTTTACAATCATGGACTAACCACGCCAGGCTGTTGACATGGGTAGAAGATGAATCAGGCCCAATGATGATGGTTCCATTGATAAATGTGACATTATGCTTTCAGAGAAAGGGGAAAAATGATGTGCAAAGAAATAAAGGCTGCAAGACTACAGTTGGCGTCATCAGAATGGGAGCAGGGACAGCAATCCTGATGGATTGATATTGGGCTTGTGGGTCCAAAGCCTACATGAAGCTGCCCAAGGACTGGGTAGGGACGTGTTCCTAAGTACTCATACATGTTCCAGCTTTAGTGATTCCTAAAAGTGACCTGAACATTGGAGAGTATCCAAAAGCAGATGCCCATTTGAGAAGATCACTTGAATTCCTCAACCGGACAAGGAGGGAGAATTACTTTTCAGCAAAATCAATAGAAGCTTTCAATACAATTCCGTATGAGCACAGGTTGTTCTGCCAGACTTCAGCAATCTTCACGACTATCTTTATGCCAGGGATCCAGACGATGGCCAAAGCGAAATGGTTGCAAATCACTCGCTTGGAGCTCCTACTGACGATCAATACTGCCATAAAGGGATGCAACGCTATCACGAAAGAATTGAGAGCCGTAAGGCTGATGACTCTCCAGAATAGATATGTCCTTGCTACTCATACCTTCTCATGATGACGAGAATGGGACCTTGACAGAAGACATAACGTTGCTGACGAAACTGCATGATAAGATGGAAGATGAGACAGAAGATATTGCAGATGACAGTTGGTTTGTATCAATCTTTTCATGTGTTCCACAATGGATGACAAACATCTTCAGTTTTCTTGGAGCAGTATTAGTGATTATAATGTTTGGATTCTGTGTGATCAGGATAATAATTACACAGTGCAAGAAGACTGCAAAAATGGCAAGGAATGAAGATCATGATCGATGTCGAATCAGGATTTGGACCCAAAGAGTTGACTGTTGAAGAAATCAAAGAATCCATAAAATCCAGCATCGTAGCATCCAAGGGAACAAAGTTCCTGTATCCAAGAAATCACAAGAAGTAAGTAGGCCGATGGGCCAGTGCAGCTAAATGACCTGGATTGTTGATGAATATATAAAATCAGCAGGATCCCTGAAGAGAGTAGTGAAGATCTGGACCCCAAAGAAGCATTTCTTCAAAAGAGGATGTCTAGATGTGGAGACCGGTGAAGGTGTGGTTGATGAATCAACCAGAGTGGGGAGTGTAGAGGAGCAGCCAAATGCCTCTACAGGAAGTCCCACCTCCATGCTACCTGTATGCTGGAAACTAGAAGTTGCGGCATGCACAACACCAGTTACTGTGACTATTCCAAGAAGAGTCTTCGAGACATGGTATACATTAAGAAAACCCTATCTGATGTATCTTCGGAGAGCTGACAATCTCCTGGAGGAGATCCCTGAAGTAATATGAAAATTAGGGAAAGAGAAGCTGGTGACGTCACAAGAAATGAGCATGACACGCTGAGAAGAGTGGCTGAAGAAGAGAATGCATAGACCTTATAGATTCTGATGATGAAGTAAAGAATTGAGAAGACTTTTATATACGGATTGAAGATTGCACGTGTGAAGAAGAACTGAAGAAAATGCAAGCCGTTTTATAACTGTACAGATGCAGAAATGCAAGTAGACTCATAAGGCTGGCTATAAGTAGTGAATAGACTGCAGGCGGTGCCGCCATTATATAGAATCTGGATCTTCGATGGCAAAATGTTAGTAAGCTCAACCCGTGGAGAAAGAAGGATGGATAAGCTATACGTGTCCCAGAAAAGAATTAGCTGCAGCTCAAAGCAAAACCAAGAAGACTGTTTGGCCTGGTGTCAAATGTTGAAGCAGCCAAAACTGGTTATCAGTCCTTGAAGAACAGTACATGTGAGACGCTGAGGCATCCCTTGTTAAGTTGCCAAGAGAGAACACCATGGGTGTCAAGTTTCTTTATTCAAGACAAGTTAATACGATAACGGGCGATTCACGGTCTCCTGTCACGTAAGATGAGGATGAGAATAGGAGTGGATATGCAGACCTGAGCTACGATAAGGATGTGCCTATACTCCCTTATATTACCAGAAAAGAGAAGCTACTACAAGACTGAGTTCAAATATGATCTGAATGGCAGAAGACATGAGTGATGAAAGATATGGGGCTAATTGGGTGGGGAGACACGGTCAAGTCCACCCACCAGCACCTAGGGTACCAGCTTACATGTTGCTAGTGAATCAAATGTTCCAGAAGGATACAAGCGTGCCAACCAATTGTAGAGTGACACATAACGAATGCCCTTATAGTTTAAGAACCCATAGGATTTTGTGCACTTAACAATTGTTGAAGAAGACTTGCACTAAGGGTGGGCATAAGTTGTTCACCTAACTGTAGAGACCCAATCACAACCCGTCCCTATATAGAAAGTATACTTAGATGTTCCCCTTAAGCCAACCACAATCCCTCGTAGGTTTTTCTTGTTTGCCACGTAGTATGACGTCACTTATGACAAGGTTTTGCTATATAAGAATGCTTTTTTATGAAATGCGTTAAGACTATGCTGTGCGACGTCCGTTGATGTCTGTCTTAACTCCCTGTTTTAGACAATTGAAAATAAAACAGTTGAGAGAGACATTTTGCCAACTTCCTGAGTCGGTCTTGTTATTTGGTGTAAGAGTTATTCTGCATCCCCTCCATCATACGATGTGTCACCTCAATTAAAAGACCATAAGGGTTCAAACCTCTATCTACCGATCCTCTGACGTGCAATTACAATTTATCAATAACAATAACCCCCATACACATTACAATATATGAGTGCACTCGTAAAACAACACAATAATTCCCCGCAGCCGTCGTCTTGCCACAACCATATGGCACAGTTAACACCTTTCAGAACTACCCTGTCAGGCCATGGGGGATGTGCCCCTTCTTCTGCGCCTCACTCGGTCACACATTAACTCCTCTTTTTTTATTAATTTTGATTTTTTTCTATAGTATGTCATAAGGTGCCACCTTCTGCTTCTGTAACTCTGGCAACACCCTAGCTACAAGTTATCTCCTTTTTCATACAATATACACAATCCTCCCTCCCCCCTAAATTTGCCAGATTACTATTCTCATACTTACATCCTTTGGTCAGCTGACACCCTCAGAGCCACCTCTTCCCACAATCTGCCACTCCGCCTTCTGGTCTGCAGGGTGTCCCAGGGGGAGCAGGCAGGAATTTCTCCAAGGAGGCTCCTGATGACCATCTGTGTTTTCACGCATTACTGGCAATCCGGTCCTCACAGAGTGCGATGCAGTCCTTCAGGCTCGCGGCAGGAAAAAAGGTGGCATAGTCACAGATGGCATTGGCGAACCGTCCTCTGCTACCATTTGTTGAGGTTGGTTAAGACGCCCCCCCCCCCCTTTGGTATGCAGCGGACAGGCAGGGAGCGTCCCATACCACAAAAAGGAAGAGACTAATAATGTGGCAAAAATACTGTGTAGTATCCTACATGGTGTCTGCTTGGTGCAGCATATGGAATGCCTGATGGAATGTGGAGTGTGAGTGTGTGGGAGTTCTGAGAGTGTCGGTTGGAGGGACTGCAGCATGGGACTGTGAGCTGAGAAGATGTACACTCCCTGTGCTCACATCTAAGCCTTTATCTGGAACTGAAGAATAAAGCATCTTTCCTGTTTGATACTCACTGTCTCCTGCCTGGTTCCTGTGTCCTGAGTTCGATGCCGGATGCTTAATTTTGGCAACAGGGATGTTTAAAGTCGGGCCCTAGATGAAGTGGAGCCATGATGAGAGGAGGACTGTTGAAGTAACAAGAAGGTGCCTTGATGGACAGCAAAGGTCCGGCAGATAACAGATGGGGAGCTGAAGAGCTGAAACGCTGCTGGATGAGCAGCGCCTGTCCTGATGATGGAAGACTGTATCAAGGCATTGGAGAAAGTGCTGGACAGAAGACCTGGTTGAATACAAGTGCAAATAAATTCAAAAGCAGCCTGGGAAGTGGAGGCTTTGGCTGTGACCCCTGTAAGGCTGCGGAAGTCGTGGTAATATTGAGGGCCATTGCGATCGGAGTGGCAGGTGGATTGAGGGATGTGCAGTCCAATCCCTGTTACCTGGCAGTGAGGAGGCAAAGAGTTGGATGGGCTTCCAGAGCCGTTTTGGGGCTCTCACCTGTGTCCCAAGGAGGCGCTCGCCAAGTGGTGCCTCTGCGTTTCACCTCAGCCGCTTGGCTGGAACGCAAGCACAGAGTCCAGCGCCATAGTGTCCCGGTGTGATTTGGGAGGGCCAGGGATCTAAAGAAGTTTATCTTCGGTTTGGGGAAAGGATGCTATGCTGATTATACGGGGGCTTATAAAAATGTAATTCATGTTGCTGCGGTTCTTAAAGTGACGTATTCATGGTTGTTGGTTTTGCTGGGGGGGGTGGAGATTTTCATTGTGCTGTAGACTTGGGGGAAACATCAGGTTTTGCAACGTGATAATGTTTTGCAGTGTCACAATGTGCTAATTTTATGAAGTGGAGCCTCTGAAGTTGCAGGGTGGATGAAAGGGGTATTACAAGGATGAGTTGATGCTTGTGTGAATGAAAGGGGCATTACAAAAAGTGATTATAATAATGTGAAATGTAGTTGAAGAAATGTACAGAAATGTTATCTCATTATTAGGAGTTAGTAGGAGATTTGTAATCCTTGCACATGTTTTGGGTGTAACAGTATACACCATGTAAGAACATTGTGGGGTGTGTAGTACACCATGTAGGAATGTTTGGGGTGCAGTCTGTACAACAATCGTTTTAGCGACATCCTCAACATGTATGTTCATCCAACCTTAACATGTGTTTACAGTGAGGTTTAAGGGATTTTATCGGGGGTGACACTTGGGGTGGGGTGCCTGATCAAAATCTCTTTCCAGTGTCATATCGCATTTGCAAATAGACATACATGTGTGCGTGTTTTTGGGACTGAGTTGTCACGTGGTAGCGGTAGTCAGGAGTGTTTGTTGTGCATGTTGTAGTGAAGTTTGGGGGTGGATGTTGTGGTGTGGGTGTAGTGGATGTTGTGCTGAAGCTTCGTTTAAACTCTTTACACCTGGCTAGTGTAGGTGTCGTAGCAGGATTTGGAAGTTACACTTGCACAGTATGCACTTGCTTAGTGAGTGGTCTAGCAAACCACTTATTAGGTAGAAGTTGTAACCTGGGTTAGGTTGGAGTTTTGTGCACCGGGTATGAGTATATGTTGTGGTGGAGTGCTGTGCAAGTTGGTTTTTGGAGTATGTTGTCGTAGGGAAAATTGACTGGAGTGTAAGTGGAGTTGTAGGGCGTCCTAGCAATGTTGTGCAATTTGGTCGTTAGTAGGGCATTTTTGTGGTATTATAGAGCGTATTAGCACTGTTGTGCAGGTTGGTTGGTTGTAGGAAGTTTTGCACAGTTGTGCAGTTGTTGCCTTTAGTTGCACTCTAGTGTCAAGAGTAATGATGTTTTTTGCCAGTAGGTTGTATGTCGTTTGGGTAGTACAACATAGCACTTTGTGCATGTAGTTTTGACATGTTTTAGCGGTGGTGCTAGCATGGGCGGCAGATGTAGGTTGTGGAGTTAAGCTAGCTCGCAGTTGTTTATTCTTAGATTTTCCTATTGTGATAGTTGCCTGACCATGAGTTTGACCATCTTGTGTTTAGGTGACATGTGGGATTGCCCGTGTGCATAGGTTTGGTCCCCTGTGTTTGCATGGATTCTGATGCTGCTGCCTCCTTGCAGTGGTATCTGTGTTTTAGTGTGTTCTCTGTTTTGTGAGTGGCATTGCTATATTTTCCTTCTGTTTATTTGTTTCTTGGGAGATGTGCAGGTGGTGTTGGTTGGGTTCTTGTGGTAGTTTCATGAGGTGTTGTTCTTGTTCTGGTGGTGACTTGATGAGTGGTTTCTCAGGACAGGTAGTAGTTAGGGATGGTATGACAGGATGTCAGTGTGCTGTGTTGTGTTGTGTTGTTGCTCTGAGTTGTGGAGCTGGCTTGTGCTCAGGGGTGGCGGACATGAGGACCTGGTGTGGCAGGCCAAGTCAAAAGGAGGTTATGTTATTTTATCTTCATTTATATACTGCACGGCCGCCTGAAGGCATCATGATGCTGAAGAGGGAAGACTGAACAGTCAGGAAGGAACCACAAAATAGAGAGCTAGAAGAGGGTGGTCTTAAGCTCTTTTCTAAAACCTAAGTGGTTGGAAATTTTCCTCATTACAGACGGGAGACCATTCCAGAGGTTAGCCGCAGCTATGGAAAAGGCCCTGCCACCAACCCTAGTACGGTGATATCTTGGAACAACAAGAAGATCCGTGGTGGAAGAGCGTAGGTCCTGCTCTGGGAGATAGTGAGAGAATTTGGACTGCAAAACCTCAGCCCCTTGACCGTGAATAGCCCGGTGGACTATACACACGGCCTTGAAGTGGACATGCTGGCTAACCGGCAGGCAATGCAGTGAGCGCAGCACCGGAGTGATGTGAGCTCCATACGAGATGCCGGTAGCCAGCCTGGCTGCCAGATTCTGTATGTGCTGTAACCGCTGTATCAGGCCAATAGGCTGCGACAGATACAGCGAGTTACAGTAATCCAAGCGGGAAAGAACTAATGCTGCGACTACCGGGGGATGCAGAGGTTCAGGTATCATAGGTAGAACCTTCCTCAAGACCCTAAATTGGTAGTGGCCTGCTTGGCACACAGCCGTAACTTGATTTGACATGGAGAGGGAAGCAGAGAGAATAACAACTAGGTTTTTTACCTTGCTAACTGGGCTGGGGAGAGGGCCCAGAGAGGTGGGCCAGAAGGCAGTGGCCCACAATGAGGGATCCGGGGGACAGCCCACCACCAGCACCTCGGTCTTGTCACCGTTGAGCTTGAGCCAATTATGGCCATCCAATCGCCAATGGCACTCAAACAGTCATGAAGGCACAATGACACCTCTACTTGATCCTGATCTAATCGGATCAAGATTTGGGTGTCGTCGGCATACGAGTAACAGTTGAGGCCGCGGGTGCGGATGAGGCATACCAGTGCCCAGATGTAAATGTTAAAAAAGATCGGAGGACAGAGACGAACCTTGAGGGAGTCATGGCAAGAGTCTGGGTGCGGTCAGATAAGAAAGAGGTGAACCAAGCGAGAACCTGGCCACATATTCCGATCTGTGCCAGGCGTGACAACAGGATGGGGTGGTCGACAGTACTGAACTCAGCTGAGAGGTCTAACGAAATCAGTGCCCCAACCCCTCCTGAGTCAACCAATCTGGACATATCATCCTGCACGGACACAAGCAAACTTTCAGTGACTCTACCTGGTCTGAACCCTGCCTGGCAGGATTAAAGACCTTTAAGGATTCCAAAAAAGAAGATAGTAGAGGGGTAATTAGTGATTCCAGCAGTTTGGAGAGAAAGGGGAGCAAGGAGATAGGGTGAAAATTAGCAGGGAGCATAGGGTTGAGTGAAGGTTTTTTAAGAAGGGGAAGAGCCCTTGCAGATTTCTACTCGGGGGACAAATCCTGATTGGCAAGAATTATTTATTGCCGATGTAAGTTCTACCAAGAGATCAGGAGCGATCTTCTTCATGACTTCAATAGGGATAGCATCCGCAGGGGAGGAAGAGTTAATTCTTTGAATGGCTGCTAAGACTTCCGCCTCAGTAAAGAGAGGGAAGGTCGACCAGTTGGCGAGGGATTCGGTGGGGAGAGCGGGCGGCACCATGGTGACGTTAGAGGTCGGTGTAGCCAAAGATTTAGCAATATTGGTGCGGATGACTTCTATTTTATTAATGAAGAAGAGAGAAAGATCATCACACAGTTTTTGAGATGGTTTAACCCTGGAAGTAAGGGTTTCAGATGAGGCTAATGATTTCACAATAGAAAAAAGTGTTTCAGGTTGACACAGCGCTGTTTCGATCTTATGGGAGAAGAAAGTGACTTTGGCAGTTTTAATATCAGCCAAATAGGTTGAAAGACAGGACTTATCTGATTCTCTCAGATCGAGATTGTAGTTTTTGCGCCATTTGCATTCTGTCTGCCTTAACTTCAGACGGGCGGCTTTAAGTTGTTCCGAGAACCAGGGTTGAGATGGTAGCCTATGACCCTGAACTAATTTCAATGGTGCACAGATGTCTGGAGCATCCAGAACCGATTGAGAAAGTGACCTCAGCGATGGCGACCTTAGAGGGGCACAGTTAGTAATTATTTGGGCGCTGAGTACTTTCGTGTCAACCGTGCGTCATGAGCGTAGAGGGATTTTTGGAGGTAGAAGCTTAATGGGGGGGCTAACAGACTTGAATGCACAAGTTACTAAATGGTGGTCAGACCATACCACTGGTACTATAATCCCAGTGCACAGCAATGAGTCTTTCGAGAAAGCCAAGTCAAGAGTATTACCATGAATGTGGGTAGGGCCTTGGGCCAGTTGGTGTAATTCGAGATCAGATAAACTATCAAAGAAAAAACTCAACTCACTCGATCTAGGGAGATTGAAGCGGAGATTGAGGTCACCTAACACTACTAGATTAGTATATTGCAGACACATATCCACCACTAAATCAAGGCGAGATTTCCCAAAGTGTCCTGTAGGTCCAGGAGAGCGATATATAAGCAAAAAATGGCTGATACAGGAGGGTGAAATAACACATCTAAAGAACAGGGCTTCCATGTTAAGCTTGTGAGGACAGGGTAATTGGGTAATGAGGTTATGTTGTGTATAGATGGTTATGAGTGTAGGTATAGTGTGTTGCATTGTGCAGCGGTTTACCCTTGCGTGAAGGTAGTGCTTGGGTGTGGCAGACCCAAGGTCCTGGTGTGGCAAGCCAGGGCAAATGGGAGTGTTGTTCATTTTGCAGTGTGTGTCATTCTGTTATACATGGTTGGCCTTTGGTCTGGTTCTGTGTGGTCGGATTGGTTGAGTGGTGGGTTGGTTCTTGTTTCCTTTAGGGAAGGAGGTGTATAGTAGCCTGCATGGTGTCTGCTGGGTGCTGCACATGGAATGCCTTTTGGAATGTGGAGTGCGAGTGTGTGGGAGTTCTGAGAGTGAAGGTAGCAGGGACTTCCGCATGGCACTGTGAGCTGAGATGTATACTCCCTGTGCTCCCATCTAAGCCTTTATCTGGAACTGAAGAATAAAGCGCCTGGTTCCTGTGTCCTGAGTCCAATGCTGGATGCTTCATACTGTTTTATTAATAATACCCAAATAAAATACGGATAATCATGGACATCAGGTGATCTCCAGTTCTTTCCCGTCCGGACACAGGCTTGCCACAGGGTTTTTACCTAAGTATGACATCATAAACATATGATACATTGATCAACCCTAGGGAGGATATGATTGGGTGAGTAATATGATAGCATATATTATCTATATGGGATTATACTCCGAATTGATCTGGCGATACTGAGTAACTCCACCTAGGACCTCATATGAAAAGGATACATGGGGAACGTGTCATTGGGGCAAATCAGGAATGGCTGCTGCAACACTGTTAAGGTGGACGTGGAAGGTGGACTGGGATTGGTCAGGGGTGGCTTCTCAGCCTTGGCAGGTTGGACAGTTACCAACACATGAGCAACAATTGAAGGTGATGAGAACGGCCCCAAGGTGCTGCGTGTCTCGCCAAAGTTACCATTCCCTGATTCACTAGGCCCTGAGCCAGGACATTTGGCTTTCGACTTGGTACTGTATTATATCTTTCATCCAAAGAGATGCATGGGAGCGAAGGTCTTTGTCTGCTCTTGTCTGGCTCTAATGAATAGGTCTTCTCTGCCAGCTGCAAGTCACGTGTGAGGAGACCGTATTTTGAATTATCCTGTTCACTAATGTATACAAGCTTTAGCTGGTTTTATTATGGGCGTTATAACTTTCCTGGCCGCTGGAGACTTGTTTGAGCTACCTTCTCCTCAGTGTCAGGTGTGAGCTGATGAGAACCTGCCCTTCCTACAACATTTGTTCCCTTGTTTATTTAGATCAGGGGTCTCCAACCTTTACGTTAGCACGAGCTACTTGTAATAAATTGCCAATAAGCGGGAGCTACTGGCGAGAGCTACAGGATGATGCTGTCCATGAGTATGAGAATTTACAAAAAGATTTATTGGGGCAGTATATTTGCTCTTTATATAAAAAAGGAACATCATATGTATTTACCATGATATTAAAAACTTCAAAAACATCTTTATTTCATTATTATAAGCTTTCTCCTTAAAAGATTGTCAAGCATATCAGAATGTAGGAAACCAATTGACACATTCAATGTGAAGGCTGCACTGCATGCTATCCGCCAGTGCGCAGTAATCTGGCGTGTGGCTTGAAACAGTAACATCACTCGGGTGTTGTTAGACGGGATCAAAGTTTTGATTTCATGTCTGAAAAGGGCAGATTTGCAGGGATAGGCAATCACGTATGGTTGATAGTGCAGATACCCTCCTGGCCATAGCGTTTGCACCTAACTGCACATCGGACCTGGCAGACATACATTCAGAGCAGTTTTTAAAATCTCTTATAACATTCTCAGCCATGGGAGTCACTGCACCCATCACAATTGCACCATATTTAAGAGTGCATTTGTTTTTCAAAAAATAATTAGCAACTTTGAAGGATGCTTCTGTAACAGCATTTTCATTGCAGCCTTTAGTTGACCTACTTTTTAGGATCGCAGACAGCTGCCTTTGGTAAAATTATGTTTGTAATGTGTGTGTATTATTCCAAAATGCCTGTCAACGTTTCTCTTGTTTTCTCCACTGTAACTTGAGCATTGTAGATTAAAGATGCACATTGTTTTTTTATGCTGGAAATGGTGCATATTTTGCCTTTCGTTGGATGGTGCCGCTGGCTTCAGGATTTCAACAAAGGTAGTGTATTTGTTTCTTTTGCAGCTGAGTGTACAACCATAGGAGTGTTTCAATCAATGTGTTATAAAGTTTTAAAACCATTGAGCATATATCACATTCTGCTTTGTGAAAAAATAATCCACTGCTAGTTACGCATTTCCCCAAATCATGCAAATTGCATGCATGCCAGGTCACAGAATTGAGCCAAGAAAAAGTAAGTCAACGCCTACTAACCTTAAACGTTTCTGTGTTAAAATAATTTGCAAAATGTAAAAAATGAACATGAGGGAAAAAAAGTGCATCATTGAATTAAAATGTGCACGAATCATATAACAACCCAACCAGAATATGTATGAATTGTTATATCAACATTTTGAGCAAAGAAGGTATGGTTGTAATGAGAGGCGACTTAGTCATAATGGGTGGCGACTTGCCACCAACCTGCCTTTATTGAAGGAGGCAGTATCACAGAGAACATCTCATAGGATCGCTGCTTCTCCCTGCAGGAATAATGCAGGTCATTCTGGTGCAGGACCATTGGGCCATGCCTGGCTTGCACATACAGCTCTCTCAATCGAGGGTTTCAGCGTTAAGAAAAGGTTTTTAAATGGTTTAAAATGACAATTCTGACATATTGTTTGAAATGGCATCAACATGAGTTTTACAGTGGCAGTGCCGGCATAGTGCTTGCATATCCCGTGTACTGTTGGTGACAAGGCATCTATTGGATTTTTCCATGTGTTAGAGAATTACATGCACATTTCATGATGTTTTGCCCTATTTTTAACAAAAACAGTGCTTATAAATTGCACCATTTGAACCAACTATTGAAAGGCTGAAGAGACCTTGCCAGAATGGATGTGTTTGGACCATTAGTGCACGTAGTTCCACTGGAAGAAACTACTATTTTAACATGTGTCTTTTAATGTGCATGAATAACTGGGTGCAAATAAATAAAGATTACAAAAACATTTCAAATTTTCAGTTAAAACATTTTTGCTCACTTATAAAATACTCTCATTGGGAAATGGACTTACATTTTTACTCCCTAAAAAATCATTTTATTCCCAACATTAAAAAATTGCCAGTAAAATACTCCCACTTCCAAATCGTATCTGGAGCACCGATTACAGCTATAGATTTATTTTCCCCATTCTGATTGAAAGCCTACAATTATCAGGATGCAAATTAATGCAAACTGGAATAAATCTAAAGAAACACAGTGAGACTGAAACAATCACACTCCACCTTTGTTTCACATAGCATGCAGATGCATGCGCCCCTTCCCTTTCTAATTAGCCATTATATGCACCTCTTGGTGACAATTTCCCATTCACTTTTGTTATTGATAGTTAACTCTTTGTTGGGACACTGCAGCAAGCCCTTCAAGCCCAGATGCTGCCCCTCATCTCGCTAACCCCTTGAATCCCATCCTCTCTCAGAGCACAGAGCTTTTCACGGTTTGCTTTGCAGGAAGAGGAGAGGGAGAAGGGAAGATGCCCAGGGACTTCAGACAGCAAAATAAGCACATTGATAATTTTGGTGTTTGATGCAAGGAGCTACTGGGAAACCTCAGGCGAGTTACCAGTGGCTCCTAATCTACTGGTTGGAGGCCCTGGATTTAGATAAAGTCATGTCCACCGTTTGGGATCTGCCTTGTATCTGTATTTTTCCAACGCTGGTCCGACCCTGTCCTTCACCTCTAACCTCGGAGATCTTATGCACTTGCTAACTGTGGTGTTTGGCCTGAGTCCTTCTGCCGACTCAGCAAACAAAGTCTCTCTGCTGTGTTATGGGGTATCCATATAAAACACTGAATCGAAAATGTCAGTTGGCGAAAATCAAGAAGCACATCATTTTGAAATGTACATTTTGTTTAAACAATTATCAAACTATTTTTAATTATTTCCCTCACAAAGCGAGTTTCACCATCAAACAACGAATTGCATAACATACAGTCACTTAGCTTACATTTGTTTCCACTCAACAATTTCCTCATTCAGTTATCTTGTGAGAAATCCTGCAAAGACGGCAATTCAGGAAGTGCACTGCGAACGACTACAACAATCGTTTTTAAAAGAAACAAGGAAATACAAATCCGAAATAACAGAAAGCAAATCAGATGCAAGGAACCTTAATACGTGTAAGTTAAAGGAATGGTTCGGTCAGAAATATTATTGTCCCTATGGTTCGGCCATGTGTTTTTAACCATAAGTCGATCGATCGTACAAACATTTCCTATGCACCGTACCCGAGTTTTTGTCTCTTGAACACAAGCGAAATCAGGCAGCATGGCGCGGCCATTTTGTGATAATCTTGCTGCATCGCCCTGGGTGACCTGCTTTTGCAGCACTAAATCATATCCCCCCCCTGAGCCTGACATCACCAAATCATTGATATTCTCCGCCTCTCTCCGTGATGTTACTGGGCAGCGTAGCCAAAACACGCCCAGTCGTCACCTATGCGACTAGATGCAGAACCCAGAAAACAACACACATCGACTCACAGCACTGCGCGTCACAATTAGGACTATGAAACTGTACTTTAAAAGGAAACAACAAGACTGTACAATTGGTAAAGTATATTTATTTCACATTAAATGTTTCGATAACATTCGGCGTCTGACATAATCAATGAAAATTGAACTTTTTTTCTTTGCTCTCGTTCCGCAAATCCGCAAATGTTTATCGTGAGTAACGCGCTGTTCCTTTTGGGTACACAGGGTGTTTGTTTTGTCTAAATGAAGCACTTTGGTCGCATGGTGAATTGCAAAGCTGGTGCATGAACTTGGCACTAGACCACCGTAAAGGTTGTTATGTTGCTCCTAATCGCTGGTACCACATACGGGCATATTGGACCGTGTCTGTCATCCCAAAAGACGGGTAAGTAGATCCAGTGATTGACATGTAGCTGCAGCTGGCGGTTGAAGAATCCATCATTCGGGGTCTGGAATAGATGACAATCGCAGAATGGCACGATGTACTTGTTTGCAAAAGATAAAAGTAGAAATGTGTCTCAGTAGCCGATCTTTATTACAGTTAATCATTTTCTTTATTAGCGCAGAGGTGACACAATGTGAACCGAGAGAATACAAAATGGAATATCAAAGTACTCCGCTATTTGTTTCAGAGGATAGTGCAATGGAGTATGTTGAGGTCTAAACGTAATGCGTAAACTGGGGCAAGATTTCGAGGTGCACAAAAAATGTAATGATTTATTAGCGTAGAACCAGGGAGAAACGAGTGGTGGTCTACATGCGTCTCAATGCTGGCCTGCCCATGTGCCCAGTAGATAGCCCAGCACACAAAGGTTGTACTAGCACTTCATTGCAATATGCCACACAGAACGAACAAGTACAATGTGACCCAGCAATAACAGTCAGCTATTCGTATTTCGACTAGTTCTGGTAGGAAATCGTCTAAAGAGAAACTTACATTATATTCAGCATTTCCATTCTCTTGGCGCAATGCAGACCATAATGCAGACTCCTCCGTTCATGTCAACGATTATATGTAACTAGGTCCAGTTTCGGAATGGGCTACCTTATCATATCAAACGTTATTAAACCCCCCTTCCATTCAATCCCTTTCGGAATGGTCCCTGCCTCTCAAGGTCAAATAACAATAGAACCTTATACTGTGCGTGGGACGCCTGGGACTCCCAGCCCCAAGCAAAAATTCAAAGCTGGTGACCTTCACTCAAAATGAACATACATTCTTACTTTGCAACATCCCGTGTCAACGCATCCATGAGAATATGAATTTTGAAGCACGGCACAGGAAATTGGGGGCTGTCACTGCTCGTTGTTCATGATGCTGCTGAGCTGTAGGGGAAACTTGCCAATGAGAGAATGCCCCTTATTCCCAAATTATAGTCGATGTAACACAAAAACGGAGTCCAAATGTGTCTAGTAATAGGCCCACCTCTGCTTATCTCATGGCCTCCTACCTCATGACATGTTTTCACAGTCAGTACTTCTTGCGTGCCTAGAATGTTTTGTGGCCTAGGTCTAATCCCTTTTGTAGAACGAGCAGATATTCAGCTTTTTGCGGAACTTTATGGCAAGGCAACTGCCAAAACCCAAAGATTCTTACACACTGTTATCCATTGGTCATTAACACAAAAAATGAAGGTCCCACAGTAGCTCGACTAAACTGTGAAATGCGGAAGCAATCGTAATAATTGTAATATTTTTTTAAGAAAAGGACTAACGGGATAGACTTCAAAAGTCAAATTGCATGCTTTATTTGTACAGGTTATAAAAACGTTTTTTGCAAAAATAAAAACAGATGGTAATCATTTGAACCGGGTTTTGAACGATTTAACAGGCTCTGCTTTGGGTGGACATGGCACGTTGGCAATGTTTTGTGGCAATGTATGTGTGCTCTGAACAGATTTGTGCGCAATTCCATGAGTATGCATCTCGACGACATTAACAATAAGATCTTTCACAAAATCGAATTCCATTTTCTCATATACTAGTTTGACAACCCATTTTTTGCTTCTTTTCGTAAAGGCCGTAGTGTAGCGAAGCATCCCTAAGTTTCCTGCAGTCCTAGATTGTTCCCGGCCTTCATTCCCGTTATGTGCTAATACCGCTAGTAAAGTCCTAGATTTCATCCCTTGGATGCTGAAATGCAATCTCTTTGGCCTGTACTTTAGGCACATATGGTGGAACACCTCCAAATCCCCTGTGTGACAGAATTCTGTGAGTCCCTTCAGATCTCTTGATAGAGTTTTATCAAACACAATCTTCTCAAGGGCTTTGTGTGGAGGTGAAGATGGGATCAACCACTTCTTCTTCCATGCCTGCTCCGGGGACAAAGGGCCATGTTCACATTGGTGGAAATGTTGGTTTTCTGTCCAGTGGTGAACGTTGGAACAGTGACCACCATTTTTCCAGTAGAATTTCCACAGACCCATCACATGTTTTGGAGCTCCACCAAAGATGGTTGCTGAAAGACTGGGACCCCTGTGAAATACTTTCCAAACCTTTTTTTTCCCTGCCGCCGAGATTTTTTTATTTATTGATTTGGCAACATGCCATACATCAAATTGATGTTTAATATTTGGATACTGCTCCCTCATTGTCTTGGCTATTGAAACGTGTCTGTCCGTGGCTAGGAGGTCGATTTGCATTCCCCTCGATTGTAGATCTTCCATTGATTTTATAAAACCAAGTTTCTCCATGGCCACTGAGGATTTACATTGGGACACCTGCACGACCACCAAACTCACAATTTTCTTACTTTCCATGTCCTGAAAATGGTAGGTGCAGTACTTAGCAGAAAATCCGGGGCTGTCACACTGTCCATCGCCGGCTAGCCTGAACCGTTTGTCGGGGCATGTATTTTGAATAGCCAATTGTTCAATTTTCCAAGCTTCACTAATGGCAGGGAATAGATAATCACGTTGGTATTTGTAGTATTGCGTTTTAGAAATGAAATGGAGTCGCACAAACTGAAAGAAACTGGATAACTTTGTGAAACTAGAGCCACTGAAAAGTAAAGCTGCTGCTGCACACAGTAGATTGCCAGCTGGCAGTTTCCCCAGCATCGGTTGAGCGGACCATGAAAATGTTTTATGTAACTTTTTACAGGTGGCATGTATTTTGAGGTTACTGCCTTGTGTTAGACGAGTCACGCTCACCCATGGCCTCCCACATACTTCCCCTCTGTTCTGATCCTGGTGATCCGCCTTGATGGTCGTGCAGCTATAAACTACCTCCGTCCCCAAGTACCGCTCGAGCAGGTAAAGAATACTGCCCTAGCAATCTTTGAGGCCACAGGTGATGAGTGGCGTCGTCAATCGGATACCCGGAACACCGGAAGGACCCCTGAGTGCCTGGGGATGATAGGACAGGTAGTAAGCCTGAACAGACAACGAGGGAAGACCGACAGCAGGCTGGGATGTACAGTACTTCCTCCAACTCACACCGATAGCCAGAGCGTGACCAGATAGCAAGTCCATCCAAGGTCCAGGTGGTGAACCCCAAATGACTCAGGAGACAAAACGTGATCGCCAGGAGCGTGGGTAAAAGTTCGCCAAAACAGAAGGGTAATCCAGAGCAATTCCAGGGCCAGAAAAAGGGTGGTCAAGAGTTCCAAGGGTCCAGAAGATGCGTCGAAACAAGAAGGGCAATCCAAGACAAGTCCAAGTAGCGGTCCGTGGTCGAGTTCCAAAGAGTTACAAGAAGAACGAGGGTAATGCCGAACAGGTCTCTGGTGGAAACAGCTGTGAAGCACTGAGTGTTTCCTCTCAGCTCTATTTGAATGAAAGGTAGATCACGTGACAGGGCACGTGACCGCACAGAGGCGTCACGTGATGGACGGACGCCATCAGTGATTGGTGTTCGTCTGATGTGGACGCCAGCGTCGGCTACAGGCGATCCCGTGACCAGTCACGTGATCGTCTGAGCGAGACGCGATCAGGTTCCCCCGTGCGTGGAAACTGGAGCCGCCGACGCCGGAGCCGTCGGGCATGTACGAGACGCCATGGCAAGCGCCAGCACGGAAATGGGCGGAAAGAGGAGGATCTGCCCCCTCAGACATCCCGCCTGCCGTGTCTTCCCCGTTGGTGTGGGTGGTGGGTATGGGAACGAATGGTGCCTGGTGAGTGACGGGAGGAGGGCAGGACCGGGGACGTGACAGAGCCCCCCCCAAAGGCCCACGAACGCGTGGGCTCGCGGGATTATCATGGTGAAACCGGGCCAACAAACGGGGGGCATGAACATCCCGGGAAGCCACCCACGAACGATCCTCTGGGCCATAACCCAACCAGTCCACCAAGTACTGCAGGACACCCCGATGAATGCGAGAACCCAAAATAGCCCAGACCTCAAACACATCGGGAGAAGAGACAGAGACGGGAGCAGGAGGAGAAACCAAGCGGGTAGGGCCAGGGCAAGGCTTAAGGAGAGAAACGTGGAATACCGGGTGGATCCGCCAGGCGGGGGGAACCGCCAGGCGCAACACCACCGGGTTCAGAACCTTGACTACTTCATAAGGGCCCACAAAACGAGGCAACAGCTTGCGGCAGCCAGGGATATGTAGATGACGAGTGGACAACCAAACCCTGTCCCCCACCCCGTAAACGGGCGGAACAGCCCTCTTTTTGTCAGCAGCCGCCTTCATAGAAGCCTGCGCCTCACGTAAGTGGACCAAGGTCTGAGCGTGCACAGATACAATGTCTCGGGCACAAGCCGATGCGGCCGGGGTGTCGGAAGAGGAATAGTCTGGAATGGGGAGGGCACGAGGATGCTGACCGTAGAGTGAAAAGAAAGGTGAGTAACCGGTAGCCGAGTGCAGAGCATTGTTGTAGGCAAACTCCGCAGTTTGTAGCAGATTGAGCCATGTGTCCTGGTATTGAAGTGTGAGGCAGCGTAGATACTGTTCCATCGTTTGGTTGACCCTTTCGGTCTGACCGTCACTCTCCGGGTGATACGAAGAGGAAAACCGGGCATCTATGCCCAACAGAGCCGTTAGGGCCCGCCAAAAGCGGGAGGTGAACTGGGAACCACGGTCAGAGACCAACACCTGGGGCAATCCGAAAAGGCAGAATACATGTTTGAAGAAATGTTTGGCCAAGACAGGGGCTGAGGGAATTCCCTTACAGGGTATAAAACGGGCAAACTTGGTATACGAGTCGACTATGACCCAAATAGTGTCAAACCCATGAGTGCGGGGGAGATCAGTGACCAGATCCATGGAGATCGTATGCCAAGGTCGTGGAGGGATTGGGAGAGGAAGGAGCAGACCCAAAGGCCGACCCCTGCGCGATTTGCCCTGGGCACACACCGCACAGGTGTTGACATAGTCCCGTACGTCACGCTTCATCGTAGGCCACCAGCACCAACGCTTAAGGAGATCCAAGGTGCGGAGCTGTCCGGGGTGACCGTTGACGGCAGCGTCGTGGGACCAGGTCAACGCTTGGTTCCGGGTTTCACTTGTGGGTAGAAGGAGTTTACCCCCCTGAACGAAAGGTAACCCATCTTGCATGACTAGGTCCCATTCCGCCAATGATTGCGGATACCGAGAGGCCCATTGGCGGATAGTGGACAACAAGGAGGGTGTTGGTGTGCATAGACAGATAACGTGATTCTTTCCCAACAGAGTGTCCGGGAAAAAGGGAAGGGTCTCCCCCCCAGGTGAACGGGACAGGGCATTGGCTTTACCGTGCCCAACACCGGGCCTGTGTTTGACCACAAAATCATAGGCGGCAAAGAACAGATGCCACCTAACCTGGCGACTGTTGGTGCACTTCAAGGAAGCAAGGTCCTGGAGATTTTTATGGTCGGAGAACACCGTGGTTTGATGTTTGGCACCTAGAAGGTGGTGTCTCCAGACCTGTAGTGCATCCTTAATAGCCAGTAGTTCCTTTTCTGTAACCGTGTAGTGTAGTTCGGTAGTCGTGAACTTGCGGGAGTGGAATGCTACCGGATGCAAACGGTTGGTGGTAGGACAGGTCTGGGACAACACCGCACCTAATGCATAGGACGAGGCATCTGCTTCCAGAATATACGGAAGGTCGGGATCAGGGTGTTGTAATACCGGAGCGGAGGTGAACAGGGTTTTCAGTACGTCAAAAGCAGATTGCTGCGTAGTGGACCATACATAGGGGACAGAAGGGCTAGTGAGTGCCGTAAGTGGAGCCGCAACCGAAGAAAACCCTGATATGAATCTCCGGTAGAAGTTCGCGAATCCTAGGAACGACTGCAGCTGCTTGAGATTGGTCAGAGTGGGCCATTCGTCAATCGCCCGTACCTTGGATTGATTCATAGAGAGTCCCTTGGGCGTGATATGGAACCCCAGGAATTCGATTTGATATGCATGGAACGTACATTTCTCGGGTTTGGCGTAAAGGGCGTTGCTTTGTAGTCGCGACAGTACTTCTCTGACATGTTTTATGTGTTCATCAAGGGAAGTGGAGAACACCAGAATGTCATCTAGGTAAACAATCACATAGGTATTCAAGATGTCGCTAAAAACATCGTCCATAAAGTGTTGGAAGGTAGCCGGGGCGTTACACAGGCCAAAAGGCATTACAGTATACTCAAATAGGCCTTGTCGTGAGCAGAAGGCCGTTTTCCATTCATCACCGTCACGCATGCGTATAAGGTTGTACGCCCCGCGAAGGTCTAGTTTGGTGTATATTGTGGCATGGGTGAGCTTGTCCAGCAAGGGAGTGATCAGAGGTATGGGGTAGCGGTTCTTTACTGTGACGGCGTTCAAGCGCCTATAATCGACACAGGGACGGAGGTCCCCTTCCTTCTTTGGAACGAAGAATATAGGGCTTGCAGCCGGAGAAGTCGATGGACGAATATGTCCCAGCCGTAAAGCCTGTTGGACATACTCCTGCAAGGTCCGCTCTTCCACCTGAGTAAGGGAGTAGATACGACCCTTCGGGATAGATGCGCCAGGTATCAGGTCGATAGGACAGTCGTAAGGTCGATGCGGGGGTAGGCCTTCTGCTGAACCCTTATCGAATACCGCCTGGAAATCGCGGTAAACAGCAGGTATCCCACCCGTGACAGCCCCTACTGTGTGCGTATCATGATGGTCTGTATTGTCCCCTATAGCTATGGACGTGACGCTTCCCAGGATGCCCGCTGGACTAGAGAATTGAGGTGTTGCCAGGAGGCAGTAGTGTTGACATGTTTCGGATTCGAATGAAACCTGACCCGTCCCCCAGTTGATGAGGGGATTGTGCAGTCTTAGCCAAGGAATGCCTAATATTACTCCGAACTGAGGGGTAGAGATGAGATCGAATGATATCGTCTCTTTGTGGTTTTCCTGAACAACCAGCTCTAAGGGAGCGGTCTGTTGCCGGATCGGGCCAGAGGCAAGAGACGTACCATCCACCGCCTGGACCGGTTCGGGACACTCTTTCGTGACCAAAGGCAGGTTCAATGAACCGGCCAAGGCTATGTCGATGAAGCAGCCTGTAGCACCTGAGTCTATCACTATTGACACGGCGTGAGAACCAGTAGCATGGTTCAGAAAGGCCTGTACTATAATGGGTCGTACAGGACCAAAGGTAGGTTCAGAGGTATTCCGGATAGTACTCGCACCCACCTCTGATCTTAGGGGCGAGCCTTCTGAAAACCCGGGTTTCTGTTTTTTGGACGGCGAGGGCACTCTTTTATGAAATGGCCGTTAAGACCGCAGTAAAAACAGGCATTGTCCGTTCTCCTGCGCTCTCGTTCAACGTGAGAGATAGGGCTGCGGATCCCGCCTATCTGCATGGGTTCGGGGGTGGCAACGGCCGTGGATGGGAGTGGAAACGAGGATGAACCTTCTCCGCGTCGCTCCGATCGTCTGGCATCGACTTGCAATGTTAAGTCCACCAAATCAGCATATGCTACGGGAAGCGTAGGCACCACGGACAAGGCATCTTTCATGGCCCCAGATAAACCCCGGTAATATACCACAGCCTTTTTATTTTCTGGCCAGGAGGTCTCCGCAGACAGCTGATTGAACCGGATGATGTACTCTATGAGGGTTGAGCGACCCTGTGTGAGATCTAGGAATTCCATGTCCCTAGACTGCGCTTTGTGCCTGGTGTCAAATACTTTTGCCATCTCTTGGGTCAGCAATTCAAAATCGTACAACGCAGGGTGGTTGTTTTCCAGCAATGGATTGGCCCATGTGGCGGCTACCCCTGATAGATGGGAGAGAAGAAAGGCTGCTTTTGATACGGAATCGGGGAAAGCCTGAGGGCGACACATGAAATGGAGCTTACAGTGATTGATGAAAGTACGGTATTTCTTTGGGTCGCCCTGGTATCGCTCGGGAGTAGCCAAGGGGAAAGGGTTTTGGATCACCACAGGAGCGGCCGGGAAGGAAGGGGGTATGATAGGAGGAGGGTTTTGGGGAGGAATAGGTTCGTCGAATTCGGCTTCTGCAGGTAAGGGATGGCGTGTACTTAGTACCGTGTCGAGGCGGTGGTGTAATGCGGTGGTGGCGGCGGTCATATCAGCGCGTAGGGTTGCAGTAGCGGTAGCCATGTCTACCCTGAGTGCTGTCACTGCCTGCATTAGAGCCGTCACGGGGTCCCCGGCTGAGGTGTCCATAGCTGGACGACCAATCGGCTTCACAGTCTGTTCTGATCCTGGTGATCCGCCTTGATGGTCGTGCAGCTATAAACTACCTCCGTCCCCAAGTACCGCTCGAGCAGGTAAAGAATACTGCCCTAGCAATCTTTGAGGCCACAGGTGATGAGTGGCGTCGTCAATCGGATACCCGGAACACCGGAAGGACCCCTGAGTGCCTGGGGATGATAGGACAGGTAGTAAGCCTGAACAGACAACGAGGGAAGACCGACAGCAGGCTGGGATGTACAGTACTTCCTCCAACTCACACCGATAGCCAGAGCGTGACCAGATAGCAAGTCCATCCAAGGTCCAGGTGGTGAACCCCAAATGACTCAGGAGACAAAACGTGATCGCCAGGAGCGTGGGTAAAAGTTCGCCAAAACAGAAGGGTAATCCAGAGCAATTCCAGGGCCAGAAAAAGGGTGGTCAAGAGTTCCAAGGGTCCAGAAGATGCGTCGAAACAAGAAGGGCAATCCAAGACAAGTCCAAGTAGCGGTCCGTGGTCGAGTTCCAAAGAGTTACAAGAAGAACGAGGGTAATGCCGAACAGGTCTCTGGTGGAAACAGCTGTGAAGCACTGAGTGTTTCCTCTCAGCTCTATTTGAATGAAAGGTAGATCACGTGACAGGGCATGTGACCGCACAGAGGCGTCACGTGATGGACGGACGCCATCAGTGATTGGTGTTCGTCCGATGTGGACGCCAGCGTCGGCTACAGGCGATCCCGTGACCAGTCACGTGATCGTCTGAGCGAGACGCAATCAGGTTCCCCCGTGCGTGGAAACTGGAGCCGCCGACGCCGGAGCCGTCGGGCATGTACGAGACGCCATGGCAAGCGCCAGCACGGAAATGGGCGGAAAGAGGAGGATCTGCCCCCTCGGACATCCCGCCTGCCGTGTCTTCCCCGTTGGTGTGGGTGGTGGGTATGGGAACTAATGGTGCCTGGTGAGTGACGGGAGGAGGGCAGGACCGGGGACGTGACACCCTCGCACTGAATGCACACATTTCAGCATCGTTATAATCTCCATCAAGCTGCTGTCGAATACTATGTATTTGGCCTCTTTTATTAGACTGTCATCCAGCAACACTGTTGTTTTGGACTGAACCGTTGCGGACAAATCAGCCAAACTGGACATACTATAGTCGATATCTTTGTCTGGTTCGTCGGTGTTGATGCTTCGGTCTCTGTCATTTCAACATCTGCTACTTGACCATGGATAGGAGAAAATATCAATATGGACTGTTTTTTGGGGGGGCATTTTTTTTGTGGGTGTCGACTGTGTCAAGTGATCATCGAGTAATGTAAAACTATCTTCTATAAATTCAATTTCACCTTCATCTGCGGAGCAGGCGCATTGTAGCAATGGTCCAAAAAAACTTTGCTGGATTCACCGGTCATATTAAATTTATTTTCTGGCCATTGTACATAGGCATCTCGAGTGTGAACACGTTGCACCTCAATTAATAGTTCCTCCATGGTGAAAACAGTTTGGCAAGCAGCATCTGTCATTTCTATCGCTGTCTGTGTCTGCATAGTCCGTACTCCATCGGGCAACTACAGGACAGATAGGAAAAGGGATGTTCTGTGTAAATCCAACATACAGTGTTGTACAATTCACATTAAAAAAAGCATATAATGAAGGCCTCAGCACAAAACAATTGTCAACAATATAAAGTGTTTATAACTAACCTTATTTTTATTTCTTTTCTTTGAAACCTTCTTTACTCTAACATCAACATCAGCAAGCTGGCGCACCGACTCAGATCCACGTGCCTCCGGTTTAATATACAGATCTTGCATACATCCCTACAAAAAATAGTATCCATTTAAAATAAGTCATTTGCATTACACATATAATTAGACCGACTTTCTTTCATTAGATGGTACTGTCAGTACGCATACCTCTGGCTCCGGATCAACTGCAAGGTCTGGTTCCGGAACAACTACAAGGGATAATGTCATTGTAGAGCACGCTGCAGCATCTCCCTGAAACACAGTACTTGCATTAGGAAGGAAGAAAATATTGGAAACTGGACACACAATTTGGAAAGACGACAAAGGTACATATCAATAGTAAAGTAGGAATGCAACATTGTGTAAAACAATTGCACGATATGTAAAGATGATCAGAATATCTCGTCCAATTGAACTGTGAAGACACATACTACTGGCACCGGATCAACTACGAGGGATGTTGTAATTGTAGTGGACGCTTCAGCATCTCCCTGAAACACAGTACTTGCATTAGGAAGGAAGAAAATATTGGAAACTGGACACACAATTTGGAAAGACGACAAAGGTACATATCAATAGTAAAGTAGGAATGCAACATTGTGTAAAACAATTGCACGATATGTAAAGATGATCAGAATATCTCGTTTAATTGAACTGTGAAGACACATACTACTGGCACCGGATCAACTACGAGGGATGTTGTAATTGTAGTGGACGCTTCAGCATCTCCCTGAAACACAGTACTTGCATTAGTAAGGATGAAAATATTGGAAAATGGACACACAATTTGGAAAGAAGACAAAGGTACATATCAATATCAAACCACGATAAACATTGTGTAAAGCAATGATACGTTCTGAAAATATGATCACATTATCTAGAATTTGTGCATAAAACCAGTCTGGAACAGAATAACTAGGTAAGATTACCTGATACACGCTCGAAGTGGTTGATGACTCCAGGCAAGACATGGATGTTGAATCTTGTTGCTTCATATTCAGTGGATAGTCATGGAGTTGTAAAGGGAAAGTATTATTCGATTTAGAAATTCCAACATTAAAAAGTGGCATGTAAGGAGACTGAATACGAGAAAATTATGCTTATATAAATGCATAATATAGCATAGTTATCTGTCCCCATAAAACAATTTTCTATGTGGGTTCTAAAAAACAAGGGCTGATGTTTAGCAAAATAGTCATTATTTAAACAGCTTTTCAATCACATAAATATCGAAAGTATTATAAGTGACATTTTCACCGAAAATACAGGCGTAAAACTACATCCGGAAGCGTGTCTCACCTGTGGCGGCATGTGAACGAAATTAGTCGGAATAGCGTTTGGGAGCAATTTTCGAGTTGTTCTCAGTTGATTCCTCTTTGTGTACAAGGATGTGTCGTACATATCCGGGTTAAAGTGCAGGCTACAGATGCAGTATTGATGACCCCTCTTGTCCTCCAAGACTTGTTTGACTCTACTTTCAAGCTCTTCCGGTGGATATCCGCAATATCTGACCCATTCTCTTATTCGATGAACTGACTTAGGGAATACATGCATTGTAATGCCTTCGTATTTGTCATGGGTCTTCGAAGGGCAACCGAAAATAGAACATGCAGGCATTGTTGTAAATTCTGCAAAATAAAGGTCAACATTATTAGAATTTTTTTTATTGCATAAACATGTGAGAAAGAATGAATTGGACCATACATTGTTCATTGCACGCTTTCTTTTGGGCAGCACAGCAAAAGCAGTGCAGCGTGTGCGGCTGTATTATGGAATAAATTTCACAAACGATTCATTGATGTGTTGAAAATCAGAACATGTTACTCGTCCCTTGAATGTTCTATCGTGCATGAAAAGGAAACATGTTTGTACTATAGACACGGTCCGCGAAGGATGCAATACGATGCCAATTGACATTGATAAAAATTGATATATCGATAACATAACAAAAGAAACTCAAGTCAATAGCAGTGAGACAAATTAACATAGCACTACTGAGTATGTTACTTCGAAATAGATATAAATTTATAAACCAAGGAGATATGATTAGGATACATGCCCTTACCTTGAACAACACAGTTAGATTCAGCCAGCAGAGTAATTAGTGGCAGGAGAACAGGGAGATGTTCACAGGTATCACACTGACGAGTTCACTCGAAGCGGTCACAGAGCAGCACGTTCACGAGTTGACTTACAGTGCTCAAAGATGTTCTCATGGTAAATATCAAGTGGTTTATAAAGAATAACAAAAAGGGGTGTTTTGTGAATGAATGACGTGTATATGTCGTGGTATTATTTGTATTGCAGGGGCGCAGCCTCCTTGAAGGGGAGCCTGTCTGGAGACACAGGGTCTGAGGAGGCCATGTGAACAATGGCCCCTGGGCGTAAGATACCTTTTGAAGTGTACACGGTGTTTGGCACCTTGGCCTTTTGCGCCCGTGACAGCACCCCATGGAAGCGAACATCCACTGGTGCAAACTGTCTTTGATAGTGGAGGGGATGGATTGGCTGGGGGCGTGCAGACAAGGCACCGGAACACTGCGGAATGGAGGCACACTTGATTCACTTAAAAAATGAAACAACCATTGATAAAAAATATGTTGTGTTTTATTTGATTTCTTATTTTGATGGCACAAAAATACTAAACATTGTAAAGGTCTGGTTGCAGCTCAGCGAGGGAAAATCCCCTGTACTGATCACTGTCACTGGGGAAAGTTTGTCTAATGGCACCAACGACACAGGCGGGTATTACTCGTCGAACGCGGTGTCCAAGCCTCTCATGAAGCTACCATGTGTACGAACGATAGGCCACCAGCCGGTACCACCTGTGAAAGAGAAAGATACAAACTGTTTTTAAATGAACAAGATAAGTGTATTAAACCTTAGTTGTCAATGACAATTCTTATATCCATTGGCATTTTTACCAGGACAAATGCTAACTAGACACTGCACAATATTGAACGACTTTTATGCGACTATTACTAGAGAATTGCAAGACTAAACTGATATGACAATGATATATTGAAGTTTCGAGAATATAGGGGACAACCATGAAATAGTAGTGGCCTAACTGACATCACAACCAGACCATACTTACTCTCGTTACTTGGATTACGAGGGCGTACTGTTGCGCGAAGTTCGTGCATAAGCACCATCAAAATCCTCAACACTGACCGTGTGAGGCAGGCTGCCATGAAGTCTGGCAGCTCGGTAACGGATTGCGGCTGTGGATCGCTTTGCGATATGTAGGACAAGCATCGAGAGTTTTCTCGGCAGCAGCAGTTCTCCTCCTCGGTTGGCATTAGCGCGCACCGATTGCAGGTACACCAGGTGGAAACACCGTCCATGCAACTAGGTCCAGGCTCTTCATCTGTTGAGACGTCCGCCCAACTGTCATCCAAAGCCCCATCGTTTACGCAGCTTTCTCTTTCCAGTAATTCCTCCTCGGAATACTCGGGCTCGTACAGGTAGGGCATTATTGTTGCCATTGTGTGGTAGACAAACGAAAATAATGTATAGCGGTGGTACTGGTATCTGTTCACACAGGCTACAAGCAACGAAGGTAGCTGACCAGAGCACAGAAACGAGTCACAGAATACTCAAAGAAATACAGTGAGAGGAATGGAAAAGAAAAGCTGCTGTTGTGTTGTGAAACGGTCTGTTTATACTTATCGAGGGAAGAGGCTTCCTGCCGTTTCCATGGCGACACGTCATTAGCTGAGGCGCAGAGAATGTTGACACGAGACGTGCTTTGGCATTGTGAAATGGGCGGTACGCGTCTAGTGATGTCAGGCTCAGGGGCGGGGGATATGATTTAGTGCCGCAAACGCAGGTCACCCAGGGCGATACGGCAAGTGATAAGATTATCACAAAATGGCGGCGCTCTGCTGCCTGATTTTGCTTGTGTTCAAGAGATAAAAACTCGGGTAAGGTGCATAGGAAATGTTTGTACGATCGATCGACTTATGGTTAAAAACACATGGCCAAACAATAGGGACAATAATATTTCTCACCGAACCATTCCTTTAAGTGAATCAAAGAAACATGATCTCCGAAAAAACCAGTGAGTACATTTACACATACCTGCATGCCTAATCTGTCCGAATTAATATGTACTCTGTCTTTTTCCAAATTTGTAATAATATAGCTGATATGTTTCAGCATATTTCTTGTATTTATTGTTTTTAACACACGATCCTCATTTTGCAGAATTAAGCACTGTTTATCCTTCACGCTCACGTTTTAGATAACTCCAGCAAAACAAAACTATCGCCTTACCGAAACATGTTCAAATGTCATGTGTGTTTTAACTCTTTCTACTTAATTAGATTAACGATCTGCTTATTAACATTATGTGGAAATTCAAATCCCGAAAATACTTCAAACAAACAAGTTATTGATCGCAATGTTAACATGCTTTGCTGACCCTTCTTTGACAAAACAAACCGCATTTCGGCCATACCCAACGCGATTCCTATACTCATATTGTGCCATCGTAAACCCATATATTTTTAGGTTTAAACACGTTATGTTATAAACGCATATCAAACTAAAAACAATGGAATGGGACAAACGGTCGAAACGTTCACATATTTTGTCATTTCATATGGGCGAAATTCGATAATTTCTCCCATTCGTTATTTCTTTTTTTCAATCTTTTCATGGTAATCCGTGTTATCGCTTCTCAATATTTCTCATTCACCTAATGTGACTGTGTCCTCCATCTTGGTTTACATGGCTTCCCATTTCAGTTGCGTTTGGTGCTAAGCAAGCATTTGTATGTATTCTTGTGCAACTTGCGTTTCAGCATAGGAGGGAGAGAGAGTATATGGTTTCTATCCTAGTGATTGTAAGCGTGTTATTCGTGTCTAAGTGCAGTTTGATCTATCGTTCATGTATCTTCATGCTTGGATGCATGTGCTTCATGTTTAATGCGCCTATGTGTGTTGGCCTCCACTGTGACGTCATGTGTCTCTTTCATAATTACAGCTGATTCAGGGGTTACATTACTTGCAGGGCTATTGCATCAGTGACATCATCTGGGTGGGGTGTGAACGATTGTCTCAGAGAATAGCATCTCGCACATCAATCCGGGAGCAGCACCCCGCTCCAAAGAACAGACAGGAATTCTGGCAACATGGCTACTATAGACCACTCCAAGTTGTGCACAAGGGACTGGTCGCTGCAGGTGGGCATGGCCCATCCAGATGTGCTTCCAGGAATCCTTCGTCCCTGCGGAAGTGTCTGGGATCGCGTCGGGGTCACCAGATTTGTAGGGCAGACTACCAACAACCAGACAAATAAAAAACAATCCTCTAAGGAAAGAAGCTTGGTGCATCTTTTGCAAGGACAACAAAGTTTTATTTCTCATACAGAAAGGAAAAAGCAAGTCAGTAGAGACATTTAATCCTGACTGCCATGGAGCACACTGGTTATTTGGGGGGAAACAGCACATTATAACGTGCAATGTCGTCACACGTGATGTAGACAATATTTGGTACACATTTCCCAACCTCATTGGCTATGCCCTACATACATATAATCCGCTCCCTATGGGATGTCGGATGATTGGTTGCAGTTACTCTGTGCCAGTCCCCTACCATGTGGTCTTTGACCTTGCCACCTTGGATTCTATAAACATGACTGGTGACCCATGTACGAATGTTTCTCTCCCCATGGGCACCTCCCGTGTGTGCACCTAGTATTTGGACATTAGCACAGTGGATACTCTCGAGGTCGAATTGGCTGTGTCAAATGTGAGGTGCTTTTTCTGATCCCAGCCCCTGCCATGCTACCCCAGCACAGGCCTAAATTTGTTGGCACCACCCAGTGCACCTCGGGGTACAAATCATAGGCTATCCTGGTCTATGCTCTCCCCTCGGCAGCCACCCACTCCCCGGGCCTTCTCCTGGGCTTCTCCAGGACCACACTAATCAGTCAAATTGCGATGGATGTTGTGCCGTGCTTGTGGGCATATGGCAGTTAAAATAGAGTGACCATTATCCTGGGGAGTCGCTAGTGCCCTAAAATCTGGGTTGGGCTACTTTGGCAGCTCAAGACCTCTTCCCTGGCTCCCAGGAGATCATCCTTCAGGGACAGGTGCAGCCCTACCCGAGCTTGGTTATTCACATTATTTTCTGATTACACAGGCCTGCAACATGAGATAATGGACAGTTTTATCTATATGGCTTGAAGGCCATCTCGTCTAATTCCTGGTCTGGGAACAGGGATGGGAAAATGCATTTGTACTGGGTGCCAGGATGCGCCACTGTCTTTACCGTGTCCTGGACCATCCTAGGCCTCGATCCTAATATAGGGGTGCTTCAGAGTTTTCTGCCGCAAGACGGGGCTGCCAATGGTATTTGTTCATTCATATCACTTACTATTATATTATATAGCTTCACAAGTTCACCCCCCTCCCATGGGCCTTCTCAAGACATATAATCCACTATACACTTACCCCGCTCACTATCTCTATGTAGCCTATTGCTTACCCCCTGGCACTTACAGCCAGGCCTCTTTGTTTCTTTGTGTTCTTAGTACATTTTCCTCAACCTAAAGTTTTGGGGGGGGGGGGGGGTAGGGGAGTTGGACATGCATCCCAACATTATTCAAGTTTAAGATGAACATGACTAAAGAAAAGATGAGATGACTTACTAAAAGGCAAACAGCTATTTTATATGAAGGAAGTCATCTTAATTAGTACAGCCATGATAATAACATCACTTCATCTCTAAAACTCAGGACATCCTGTCCTCGCTCTCCTCCTTTCACCTCCCTCCCTCCCTTCCCGGCTCTTCCTCTGGCCCTTCTGCAGTCACCCCTCCTCCCTCTTTCTCTGCCTTTCCACTTTTCTCTGCTGACGAGGTTTCCAGACAAGTCCGATCTATGAAAGTCTCGTCTAAACAGGTTCACCCCTGTTCCTCCAAAACTATCAAGGACCACATCGACTCCCTGGCTCCTGCCCTGGCTGACTTTTGCAACCACTCCTTCGCCTCTGGAGTCTTCCCTTCCCCCCTCAAGCACTCCCTTGTGCACCCTCTTCTCAAGAAACCCTCTTCCGACCCCTCCTGCCCGGCTAACTATCGCCCTATCTCCATCACTCCCTTCCCGGGCAAGCTCCTGGAGAAACTGGCCATCTCCCAGCTTAACCTCCATGCTGAATCTGTTGGTAGTCTTCATGACCTTCAATCTGGTTTCAGAGCTGCCAGAAGCACGGAAACTGCTCTCCTGAACATCTGTGAAGACCTGCTCTTGAACCTCGATTCCAACACTCCGTGTGTTCTCATTATGCTCGATCTCTCCTCTGCCTTTGACACTGTCAACCATGCCATCCTGCTCAACCGTCTCCGTGAAAACCTGGGTATCACTGGTCAGGCTCTGGTGTGGCTGACCTCTTTCCTTTCAAATCGACCCTCCCAGGTCCAACTGGGGTCCTTCCTCTCCGACATCTTTTTCTCCACCTGTGGTGTCCCCCAGGGATCTAATCTCTCTCCCTGGCTGTTCAACCAGTATCTGGCACTCCTTGCCCACCGCATCGCCGCTCTCTGCCCTAATTTCCAGTGCTATGCGGACGATACCCAGCTCATTTTCAGGCTACCCTCAGCCTCCCCCTCTCCTTCCCTCATCTCTGACTGTCTGTCTGCTATCCAGGAATGGTGTGCCGCCAATGACCTCTGCCTTAATGCCAGTAAGACTGAGATTCTACTCATCGGTACACCCACTCCCTCCTTCCCTGCAGCTCTCTGGCCTGCCTCCCTTGGCCCCCTCCCTGCTCCTACCTGCAATGCAAAAAACCTTGGGGTCATCTTCGACTCCACACTCTCCTTCTCTCCTCATATTTCTGACGTCGCTAAGAAGTCACACTACCAGCTGCACCTCCTCAGAGGTATTCTTCCCTTCCTCTCCTTCCCCCAGAAGCTCACTGTCTCCCAAGCCCTGGTTCTCTCGAAGCTGGATTACTGTAACAGCCTCTATCTTAATCTGCCTGCCTCCACTCTCCGTCCTCTGCAACTCATCCAGAACAGAACTGCGAGACTTGTCCTTGGCCTCAAGCCCAGGGACCGTATCTCTCCAGGACTGAAATCTCTACACTGGCTCCCAGTGGCTGCGAGGATAAAGTTCAAAACCCTCTGCATTGTCCACAAGGCCTTCTGGGGCCTGGGTCCTAAATACCTTCAACTCTCTCTTCCCAAATATCTTCCTTCCCGAGCCCTTCGCTCATCCGCCTCCAACTCCCTCAGGGTCAGCCGCTTCTCGAAGCAACGAGCTGGGGGTAGATCTCTCTCCGCGGCAGGGGCCTCCCTCTGGAACAGCCTTCCTGCCTCCCTGAAACTTGAGGAGAACCATCTCCGGTTCCGGAAGCACCTCAAAACCTTCCTCTTTGCTTCTGCTTTCTCTCTCCCTCTCCCCTGCTGAACAGCTAATATTCTTCACTGAAACTGCACTGATTCTGCAACTGGACAACTCTTAACGGCCTCGGTCCTGAGCCCAGCCACTCTCCACTTGCACTGATGCCCTGGAACCCCTCTGCACTGCGGGACTGTCTCTGTATCCCTACAGCCCCCCCCTTTTCCAGCACTTGTTCTGCACTTACCTTGCACTTGCCACCAGCTGGCCCTATTTATTTATTACTTTACGCCACTTACCTTGTACTGCACTTCCCCCCCTCCCCTTCCCCTTGCACTTTTCCCCCTCCCCCACCCCTGCACTTGCGCGATCTGAATGACACCTGGCCTAGTAGGATCGTTGTCTGTCTCCCCTTGTTCCTCCCCTCCCTGCCTCGTCGCGCCTTGAAACACCTGTGTATAGGCGCGTTACAAATGCCATATCATATCATATCATATATCACATTGGTATATGAAAACTCATTTGTTTTTTGTTTCCGATAGAACAAAATCTTTGAAAATAATGAAATAAATCATGTAGACTATCATAGAGACATTCAGTTTGATATACAACTGGATATTTTGTCTCTCCAAGACATCATAGGGTGAGTGTAAAAAATGAGGCATTAAAAGAAAAGAATGGGAAAAATAGTTATAAAGAATGATATATATATATATATACACCTTCTTGATTTTTTTGGGACAACAGGTAAAGAGTTTTGTGATTTTGTTTGATGGAGGACTGGAAAAGAATAATGTCTTCCATTACTATTAAATCGGAGAGGTCTTGAAGAAGGCGGTTTACATTTTCTTACGCCAAAATGTGGTTAAACAGCGACCTTTGAAAAGTCCATGAATTAATAATAATGATTTTACTTTTTGAAAAGCTTATGAATTAACAATGGATTCATGATTAGTACCCATTTGAGGTCCACTTAAAAATAGGGGATATGTTACTATTTGTTGAGAAAAATGAAACAAGATAATATTAGTTCTTTCGTTTTTCTGCACATACATTTATAGTCGCTGCTGTTAGCAGATGGAGAATGTGTAGATACATTCCTGAAGATGTGTTTGGTATGTATTACTCAATGTAATAAGAAATGCACTTTCACGTCGTTAATGTCGTGTTTGCACTTTGTATAATGATGAAAATATTATCTTTGTAGTTTGTGTTTTGTATTTTTGAAATAGATATTGATTATGTCCTTGGGTTTTGTAAATTTGCCTCAGATAATGTTTAGATGTGTTGCTCATGAGAAATGTGTACAGAATGGATACATGATTTAATCTAGCAGGAGCATTACTTTCTGACACTGTAGTGGTTGAGCATTTTGATCCACAGTTTTAAAGGAAATCAACAGTCTACCACCTCCAACATTACATACGTACCAAGGATTGCTAACCTGCAGCTGGACAGATTCTGCTATTTCAATCAGACACTAGGGTTTGAAATTCATATCTTCCGCTGAACTTTCCACAACCACCACAAATAATTTTGTCCAGGAGAACCTAGGTCTCGTTCTTCCAACTCTGTAACTCTACAACTGCAAATTGAGTCGCCCACTGCTTTTCCCTATGCATCCTTCACTTCTGGCACCACTCCCCCATTTGAGGACTCTCAACTCCTCATGCTCCAAAACTGCATACCTGTTGGATTCAAAAATCTCAAATGTGCCATTCCCAATCCGAAGAAGATCTATCTTCAATACCCTTTCAATTGTCTACAGTTCTTTTTAAGCAGAACCTTTTTCTAGGCCAATGTCCCACCTCCAAACCCTGAGTAATCCTCCTGTAGGATCAATACGTGTCCCACAGGCAGGCTGTCAGCCACCCCGGTTTTTCTCAATGCCTCCCCATTCAGTACACTCATCTGGATCCACCTGGAAGTGGCATCAACACTAACAGCTGCCCCAGCGCACTCTCCTATGATTTCCCTCACCTTTTATAGTCCCAACCCCGGGCTGCCTCTTTCCTGATTGGCCCTTTTCTAAAACCTGCTGAGTCATTGAAATTTGATTGTCTATTGGGCTGCTGGTCCATGGAGCTTATTCTCTCTTATTGCTCTCTTCCTGTCTCATTTACTCCCATTAGAAGACTTGGAAACCAGCCTGTTCTCTATCTCTATGCTATTATAGGGCTTAAAGGGGCTGGTGGCCATCTTGGATGCAGTTGGAACCAAGTTGGTGGCTCTGCAGGAGGTGCTGGTTGGATGCTGTGCTTTACTTGGTGTTCCTGCTTCTTTGGTTTACCTGGACTCTGCAGCCTTCCAGCTGATCCTCCTGGGTCTCTCTGCCCTTTGGCATGTGCCTGGATGTTTGCTTGTGGGGCAATACAAAATCCTGGGACAGATTCCGGAATTCAGGAACTGGAGTCGCATTACTCCAACCCAAGGGCAGGCTATGCTGACAGTGGGCCTCATTACGAGTCCGGCGGTAACCGAGGCAGTAAAACAGCCTGGTTACCGCCGTACTCGTATTACCATTCCGCCTCTGTGATTCCCGGAATTACCGGGGCATTACAACCCTGGTTTCCCGGGAATCAAGGAGGCGGAATGGTGTTAATCCCCATTCCCAATGGGTCCTATAGTACTCAATGGGAATGGGGATCATGGAAACACCGGCAGCATCTTGTAATGCTGCCGGTGTTTCCTCGTCCGCCTGCAGGCGGGCGGTGTTAAACCCGCCAGGTCAAACCTGGCGGGAACATCACCTCCTGCCTGCAGGAGTCGGGATCAGGCGGTCCGGAAACAACGGTGGCGGCGGGTTTATCGCCACCATTATTTCCTGACCGACTGATTTGTAATGAGGCCCAGTGTCTTTTGGGTGTTAAATACTACCCGTCTCACTCTCTTTTTCCAATTGTATTTTATTTTTTTTGCTGACCAGAATCCAGTCAGTGTTTTCTATCCTTGGAAAGGGTGCTTTATGGGAGGTGGAGTACAAAATGCCCTATTTCTGGACCTAAAAGCATTTGAGATTGTGGGTGCTTGTTTCCCACTACCTTGGAGCCGTAACTCAGCCATATCCCACCTCCAGGGCCACCTCCACATTTATGAAACTGAGACTGAGGAAGTTTCACTTCACCACTGTGTGTGTGGGGGTTAGAGGAGCTCTGTGAGTTTGAAGAAGGTGGTTTACTGTTTGACTGTGGCGTGTGTGTGTGCGTGTGGAGATTTGTCTTCCACATGCGTGAAATGGAAACCTTGGACTAGGAGGTGGGTGTTAAATGTGCATGTGTGTGTTGGAGTTCAGACATTTAGTGGCGGGAGTGATCCCTCTTTATTTTGTGTGTAGTCATAGCTCTCAACCATTTGTGTCACAAAGGCGGGTGAAAACACCCGATTGTATTTTTGGCGGGTGAGAGGCCCATTGAAATGAATGGGCATGCAGGAGGCTTGGTGGGTGAGTCAGCTGTTTAGAAGGCGGGTGACACCCGCCAAAAGCGTGTGAGTTGAGAGCTATGTGTAGTAATGTGCTCAGTGTTTACATATGTGCCGACCTGCCTAGTCTCTAGGCTTTGGGTTTCCAGGCTCTTCTCCGGGTTTTTCTGAAGTGCCAGCTAATCCACCGTACCCACACCTTCATGTGATTGGCTACAAAGGAATGGTACAAAAATGTCGACCTGGGAATTGCGACGGCCGAAAATGCCAACTTTTTTTTTTTTAAACACCCCCTTTACTCCACATATATTTGTGGGGGGTAATGGGATAGGATAGAAATATGGGGGAGCGGGGGATTACATTTTTTTTTAAGTCGGTATTTTCGGCCGTCGCAATTACATGTGGTCGCAGTGATCACATAGATCCGCTACAAACGGTACTTTAAGCGGGGTGACAAAGCGAGAGGGCGTGGCATAAATGGTGGTTGTGGCCTAAAGTGTGCTGTGCATATTGGTACATGCTGTGGAACTCAAACATGTTTTAAATGTTGATACTCACCAGCAACGTTCTGCACACATTAACAATGAACTAACAAAATAACATTCGTCTTATGCTATTTTGAAGCTAGAAAACAAACAAGTTAGTGCCCAAATATATCTTCTTACGCAGAAACAAGACCAGAAACAAGCAATGGATGGAAACGGATGGGGACAGAGAGGTGCAGGCAGAGAACTGGATTGGATGAGGCCCCATGGCCGAATGCTAAAAGAGTGTTAAGAGGCAGGTGGCAAAACCAGTATGCCAAGAGAGACCTATAGAGGAGAGCCATGAGCGCTATTCCACAAGCTGGTGACCCAGCGCACTGACCAATGACTATAAAGCAGATTGGTGTAGAGTCCAGAGGGCACTGCTACAGATGCTAAGCCACGAAGGCTGCGCAGCCTCAGCGTCTGCATTAGCCCTTGTTGGGGAGCTGTGATGATGACAGCCTGAACATCAACCAGGGACAGGCGGCTACGAAAAGAATGCCTTGCCAGTGACGACTACCCAGGAGGGCCAATGCAAGCCAGCAGCTGCCAGGACGGGTGCCATGTGCTCCAATCCTTGAACAACTGCGAGTTACTCCAAACCAAGATCAGGAAGGTTTAGTTCACACCGACCACGTGTTGTTGTTGATCCCCCATGCTTTTTTACAGCGACTTATCCGCCTGTGGATATCGTTACTCTAACCATGCCTGTGGTTTGGCCAAACACGTATCTTTTGCTAACACCCTTATAAGGAGTGTTTGGTCCTTGGCTGATCCCCTCAGTCTTAGACACTCCCCAGGGATGAACATAACTAATAATAATAATAATGTATTTCTTATATTGCGCTGCACACCCATAGGTCTTGGAGTGCTCAAATAACAGGAGACTTTATTATCCCACAGAGTGGTGCTCATTTTATCGACGTTGGAAGGATGAAAGGCTGAGTTTATGCGGCCAGGATTCGAACCCGCCACAGCAGGCTGCATACGGACATCAGTGGCGAGCGCTTAGCTCACTGTGCTATCTGATCAGCTCATAGCTTACCTTCCTCTGTCTAAAAAGGTAACAGCATTTTGCCTTGAATGTTGAATGAAGGTCCTGCAGTGATCTTTCGACAGTGGCTTTGATAGCTTCCTTCTCCATTCAGTTTGTATTTCTTATTGCCTTTTTCACAAACTACGCTAAGTGTGGAGCGTTGTCATTTATGCAATAAGCTGACAAAATGGATGCTCCATTAGAGTTTCTGTCACCAGATTGGCCAAAGCCGCATGACCTTTATCCAGACATGAAATGCCATTATCTTTAGCTAACCACAATCTAGCTCCATCGGAAGCAATACAAAAAAAGGATCTGCAGACTAGTGTTCTCCCCTGAAGACCTGCACCTTGAAATGCATACACTCACTGGAAACATGGAACAACAGTGCAAAATATGTCTTGGGAGGATAGCTCAAGGGCAATGCGCTCGTCTTAGAAGCAAGACGATGCAGAGCAGAGCAACACAGGTATAATCCCCGACTACGTGCTTAGAAACCTCTGGGTATGAAGCGCATTATAAACAACCAATTACAACTAACAATGCCTTTTCATTAGCAGTAACACTAGGCTAAAAGCCTGATTCATGGCATTTTTTGCACAGTACACTGCAAAAATACACTTTGCACCACGGTATAAATTCCATGAATCAGCCTCGTAGTGTTTCTGGGGAGGAAAAGATCACACCTTAAAATGTCTATATTTTGTGCCCAGACTGTTCCAGCTATCCGCTATTCTATGATTGCACCATTTGTGGTACCAAGGTGTTCCTTGAAGTTAAAACAAGGAACTGAATCCTCTCATCGTCCCTGTACAAATACGTTTGACTCTGACTGTTTTTCAGAGGTTACTCTTCTCCAGAACCCTCTCCTGGGTGTTGCCTCATCTTGCTAGGCCAAACACGGTGCATGCATTCCATTCTACCCAGACATTCTCATAAGAAAAGGTATAACTTGGTTGCCTGGTTCTGCACTGAACCGCATGTGTTTGTTCCTCTGTAAATGAGCACCACTAGCATTAGTGCACCCCCCACCCCATTTCTCCCTACCCATTCCAGCTGCCTCTTCTACCCCAACATCCAACCTGTAACCCCATTGGTGCATCCCCTAGGTACAGCACTGCGTTGCTTCCCAGTGCGGTTTACACTTTATAAATCCCATAGATACAAGCAGCGCCTGGAGGTGGTATATGGTGGTTTCACCAGACCGTCTGCCCCAGCCTGCTTTGTAGGAGATTAGAGTGAGGGTACCAAACACAAAGATTGACGGTTTCGGAAACCGGACTGCAATGAGCTCAATAGGTGCTGACAGCAAGCCCTGCAAGCTGTTTGTGGGCTGGTATCCGCTTCATCACTACTGTGAAGCAGGCAGACGACTTGTGGCGCCACTCTCAATGAAACTGCAACACAGATCGTAGATCCTGGGCAGATGAGAAGCCGGGTATACAGTGAACCACAATACACTGGGAGAACGCCCAGACTCAGGAGTCAAAGGAAGGCAGGAAGATGTATTGTGGGGCCATGCAGATGCCATGGCGGACATGCCTGACTTCAAGATGTCAGCCACCGTTTTTAAGTCCTTGTCCGTGATCATGACACAGTCATTGAATGCAATAACAGAGGAGAGTCAGAACACGTGAGATCAATTAGCGAAATTAGTAGAACACAGGGCATGTTGGTGAAATAAGCCATTCAATTCCGGGCCTCATAGGACGGATTAACACCTAGAAAGTATTATAAAAGCAGGCAGAAAGAGACAGATGGTATGGGAGGTACGAGGAAGATCTAGTGAGCTAGTACGAGAAGAGTGAAAGCAAGAGTGGAGGAGGAGATCCATCTGCTCAGTCAGGCAACTCAGCCTTTGAAGCTCATTGGAAGCAAACTGTGGGCTGGAGCCAGAGGACAAAAGGAGAGGCAGATTGCAAAGCCTCCTGGGGGCTATATCGTGCTGCACAAGAAGGAGAACAACTCACCATGTGATGGACTTAAGAACAGGAAGGTGACCCTTGGCTGGTGGGTGAAAATAACTTTAGTCTGAAAAGCACCCAATAAAGGTGTGGGGATTCCTACTAGTAAATATTGTGGGTATCTCCAAGGCAAGGGGGAAGTCTGTGGTTCTTGCCTGGTAGGGTTACGTGAAGTCTGCACCGCAAGAGTGCAGGGGTGGAGCCCAGAAGATGACCTTTGAACCAAGAAACCATTGGTGGAGTGGCAAAGGAAGCGTGCTGGGGTGCTAACTAGACCCGCAGGTGGCTATAACCCCGGAACTGTGTTTTGTATAACAAGGAACTGAACTTGAGATGGGGGTGCTAAACTCTTCAAGATTATTTATTAATTTGCTTTTTGTTTTGTACAGACCCCAAACTGTAAGCACCCTCACTCCTTTTCTTTCGTCTGGCGCACAGTACATCACTCCACTGAAAAGCCTAGGTGCTCTGACATTACTACAGTGGTCATTTAACAGAGCATATTCACATAACATAACAATTGCTTTGCCGCGCCCCAAGTGGAAGTGGGGAATCCGAGGTGAGCAGAAGGGAAGAAGTAGCTCTGGTCCACAGAAGAGTTGTCTCCTTTTAGGCGTTCATCCAACCCCTCCTGTGAACCAATACGAGTCACACCTCCTTCTGACGTGGCAAGTGTGTTGTCTGTGCTACCTGGGGCTCACAATGAAATATCCCATCAGCAGGGAAAGCCCATGCAACCAACTCCAGCGAGAGAGAGGGGGGGGGGGAAAGAGAGAGAGAGAGAGAGAGAGAGAGAGAGAGAGAGAGAGAGAGAGAGAGAGAGAGAGAGAGAGAGAGAGAGAGAGAGAGAGAGAGAGAGAGAGAGAGAGAGAAGAGAGAGAGAGAGAGAGAGAGAGAGAGAGAGAGAGAGAGAGAGAGAGAGAGAGAGAGAGAGAGAGAGAGAGAGAGAGAGAGAGAGAGAGAGAGAGAGAGAGAGAGAGAGAGAGAGAGAGAGAGAGAGAGAGAGAGAGAGAGAGAAGAGAGAGAGAGAGAGAGAGAGAGAGAGAGAGAGAGAGAGAGAGGGCGTATCTTTGAAAACTTTATTGAAAATCCTTTTAAGGCTTGTGGCAATGGTGTACATAGACATGTTTTTAGAAAATGTTAAAGAAATCGCAGATCAACATTTACAATTACACCGTCTTGACTGTGAGCTTTGCACTGTTTTATAGCAAGATGATGTTTCTGAAAGTCCATTGAGTTCTAATGCTCTTCTTATAGGAGCATCATTTCTCAATAAACGTTGCTCAACTGAAAAGGAGTCCATCCAAAATGTGTCTAAAAAAAGTCAAACTAACGATATTGAATTGCATTTACAGCATTATACAGCGTCAAAGGGAATGTAAACCTTACAAGAAAGCTTTTCCTGACGACATGGCCTTCCCATCGTGGCTTCTTGAAAAATAAGGCTTCGTTTCTATCTCCTCATAAGGTAAACTGCATCCAATATAGATATATCCCTTTTGCGTGAAAACATGTATATATTCCAAATGCTGTCTTTTTACCAGCCAACAACACAGAAAGAAAGTGTAATGTCACCCATGTCCTTAGTCATATAAAAGGCTTGTCAAGCACCCATGATTGCTTAGAACAGCCATAGGTAGCCGATGAAGTCACAGAATGCCATCGCTGATATCCATATGGTGAAACTGACCCCTGGCTTAAGACAAGCTGTACCAGTGGCGGATTCCTTATTTAGATGACCTGCGTACCCTGGGAACACTGGTGTTCAGTCATGATATATCCGAAATTGACATTACTCTGTTTTTCAAGCAATGAAACAAGCATTGGTAAAGTCAAAGGGTGTTGGCTGTATGTCAAGTTTAGTCTCAAATGTCCCAATAAACCTAATTTCATGACTAACAAACCACAATAACGTTTGCGCCATTACAAGGCATAACAAACTGGAAACTATTGACTGCTAAACAGGCACACCCCTTAAACCAAAAAAGCAGAGCCAAAGAAACACTATTAGTTTCTGGTAGAAGGTGGAGCCAGCCCAATAGCCAGGTGAAGGGTGGCTTAAGGAGACATCCAGGAGGATTATGAGGGCAGTGGTGGAGGGCATGGAAGCAGGATGCTTTCCAACACCTGAGATTGTTCCCCTTAAAGCTGCGGCTGCAACTACTGCTGACCCTGTTCAGTAAAGATCTGCCTCTGAACCAGTATCAACCCCTTGAGGCAGAAGACATTTACCAAGAAGCAGCAGAGGACATGGGCAGCCCTACAGGCTCTGCTATCACAATGGAAACTTTGATGTTTCATCTGCTTTGCTATCAGATAGGCGTGTGCCATCAAGACTGGAGTAGATGTCCTGAGTGAATCCAGATGTCCTTATCCAAGAACAGTGCTGCACCATTGCCTCTGTTCCCGAGGAACATGCCAGACAGTTGGCTGACTCTAGCTCAATCCTGAGCACATGTATTGCTGCCCTTCGCACGCACCAGGTGTTGCCGAAAGGGGAACGGCAGGGTCAGGGGGTAAATGTGGTTCTGCTACACTTGTTGCATCCCACAGCAAGTGGTAGTATCTCACTATGGTGGAAGAAGCGTTGATGGTCCTCAAATGAATAATCCAAGATGCAAGGCCTTTTCTGCCGTGCCCTTCAATTTTCTTTGATTCCCTATCACGGGGTGCGATGGGGAGTGATGTGGGTTTGGCACTGCAATAAAGCCCAAAACAACCACACTCTCTGGTGTAATGTGGTTCGACAAAACGTGACTGTCTCCGGGTGCAGGGCAATTCTTTTTCGCGTTTGTCCTTGAAACAGGAGGTCAGGAGGAAGGCTTCTGTGAGACATGTCCATTGTCTTACCCCCCTCCACAATGTAGGAATCAAACCTTGCTAGCGAGATGATCCAGTCAGCGGGGGAAAAAATGGGCTCTTGGCTCACCAGAGGGAGATACATGATGATGGGCCTGAGGGAAAAGCCAAGGTTTCCATTGGTGCCAATAGAGCTGTCGCCAATGGAGCCAGTGCCGAAAATGCTTCTGTCATAAGCCACAGAAATGGCTCAGAGACTAGGAGCCACTAGGTGGAGCTTGGGAATGAACCCAGAGGTCTGCAGAGGCAAGACTGATATTAGCCTCCACGGTCCAACAAAGGAGCAACTGACTGGGATGGTGATTCAATAAACAACGAAGGCGAGGTCTGCTTTACAGCCTTAAGCATGGTAGCCGTAAAAGCTTCCCGCTCCTCGGGAGAAGGAATTGCAGTGGAGAATGCTGGCCTTTTGCCTTCCTGGTCAGTGGTGAGGATTCCTCAAGACAACAGTAAGCAGAAGCCCTAGAACTGTGGTGGGAACAGACAGAAGAAGAGGAGCTGTGGAGGGAAAAAAGGAGAGCTCTTATGGGATCGGGATCTCTGCTTCTTCTTCACCAAACAACGTTCGGAAACTGGAGTCCCCTTGGGTTCTCTAGGCGAAGAAATATGTCTCTGTGTCAAGCAGCCCATGCCCTAACCATATTTACTCAAGGACATGAAGAACTTGGTGACCCACTGTGACACTGCCTTGTTGGGCACAGTGTGCAATGTTTCAGCTCCTGTGCATGGGCCTGGCACCTACATTAGCGTTGATGGCGTCTAGGACAGGCATTTGGCTGTTCTGAAAGAAATAAAAACTAGGCTCCTGACTTCCGGAAAAAGGGGACTGAGCTAAAAGGGTGTATATGCATTCACCAATGAATGCGCCATTGGCGAGGGGCAGAATCAACACTGAGTTGTGCTGGGCCTCCTGATGGCTATCAAAGATTCTAGATGACTAGTCGCCAGTTGGGGTGCTTCAAGAGATGAGGAGTCTGTGACAGGAAGGCATCCATAGAAGCTAATGTTCTCATACCCTGAAAAGGCAGTTTCGCGTGTAAGGCGATGGAGGGAAGAACAGTGTGAACTGTAAAAGGAACGTGCTCCAAAATAACAGGCCCTCGAATCAAATGATACGTCTGAGTGCCCTTGCTTTATGTCTGCCCAGAGGGGGGCTGCAGCAGGGGAGGCACTTGATCCATGCTGCAGGGTCTTTGGAGAGTGTGGAGAGGCAAGATATGGTGATATGAGGTTGACGCGGCTGCCGGTGGCACCCACCTCGGGATGCATGAAGTCACCAACTGGAGTCAGCCCAAGACTCTTTCTGCCAGATCTTGAAAAGGATACCCAGCATCCCATCACTCCCTCTAAGGCACTAGGACCTTTTTGGGGCGCCGGAGGGCAAAATAACCTTTACCGAGGCAGGGTCATTGTGAGGAATGGCAGCCCTGGTGGAATGTATTCAGAGGAGTTGGGAGGCTTGAGTTGATTAAAGAGAGCGCACCAGCTGGGAAACATGGGAGAGGGGGAAGTATTTGTTTAGAGGAGGGGGATGAAAAGGAACGAAATGTAAGGCAGTGGATCCAATAATGATGTAAACTATAAAACAAACATGCCTCAAAATAAAGCAGCCTTTTAATAGTAATACAGAGAGTCTGTGTGTCTTTGCTGTCCACACACGCAAGGCCTATGTAAATACAGTCATTGGGCCCGATTCACAGAAGCGTATTATAATGGTGCAATCCCATAGGAAAACCATCCATGAATCAGGCCCACTGTCCCTTAACAAACCATTTGTTTTATGGTTCTCTAACTCACTTAGTTTCGTTGAAGGAAACCCAGATGACATTGTGCAGAAAAAACATTAGGTTGTAAATGAAAAATTCCATGAGTGAAAACATGCTATGTGGATATGTTGTCATATGATACTCCATCCTTGAAAGATCTACTAAGGATGCAAGGCACACTCGTTGCAGGGTAGATTCCATAAGCTCCAGACTGGAATTTGGAATGAGCGTTCTCCTTTAGTGGTGCCATCAAATCTATTATCTCTGTCCTCTTTTTTTTCCTTCTTGGTTGTCCCATTGGTGTCCCTTTGTCTTAGAAGGCTCTATCCCTTCCAGGGCTGTTCTTTCTCACCCCATATCGTGTAACCTGACTGCTCAGATCTCTAGATCTGGCCTACACGGAGCCTTCGGTCGCGCTACTCTCAGTGGTGCCTTCCGGAATGTCCAGACTTTCACAGATGAGCAGGATCTGCTGGCGTATTTGGGCTGACATGCTCTGTATTCTCCTGGACTTCTGCTTCAGCCTGGCGACCATCCTCCTGGTCTCCTGGGTTTTGCGCTCCCATTCCTCCTTCAGCTCCATATAGCAGTTGTGCTGCTCGCGGTTGTAGACGGTCAGCGGTGTGCCGCAGCCCATGTGGCACAGCTGCTTCCAGTGCCGGCATCTGGCTAGGTGGGCCTCCATGTGCATGCGCAAGATCTCCTCAGGGCAGTCCTCGTTGGGGCACTTCAGCAATGCAAAGCCGCACGATGATGAGTGCTCATCCAGCCGGGCCACTGGGAACCTCAGGGAGCAGCCGTGCTGCTCATACTGGCACTGCAGGGGGTAGAAACGGTCAACTTTGTAAACACCGACGGGGCAAGATTCACAAAATGAAAATCATGTTGTTTGTAAATTTTCTAAAAACCACCAACATTTTTTTAAAATGTGAGAGCAAGTGAATGCATTGATTATGGCAGACTTGGAACAAATATTCAAAGTGAAGTCCCAAAAAACGCAAACAATGAATTCCAGTTCCATCAGGTGTGACAATTAAGGAGGACCAATCCCATCTATTTGTAAGGCATGAAGATAGAGGGAGGGGGTCATCATTTTTGCTGGAAAATGTCTGCCCCTAAGCTCACCTTGAGTAATATATTGCAGATGAATATCGTAAGCCAGGGGTCTGCAACCTTTGGCTCTAGTTGCGTTTTGGACTACAACGCCCATCAGCCCCAGTGAGCAAAGTCAATGTTGAGGTATCATAGGAGTCCTAGTTCAAAACATTTGGAGTGGAGCAGATTGCAGGGGCCTCTCTTAAGTAACAAGGACTCTTGCTTAGATTTATATGCAAGGCCAAAAAATCCTATTCATGGAATATAATCACCAATGCTCCTAACCCCACAAGGGAACTCCACAAGTTTATCTCTGAATTCAATGCCCCAGCATGCACCTCCTCCACTCCCATCGAGACCCAAACCCTCTGTTACTCCCTCTCAGACCACCTGAACAACATGCCTTAGAAACAACTCGATTGTCACTAAAATACCATCGCTCAGCCCCCCCTTCCCCGTGACCTCAATCGGGACATCAGCACCGCCTTCCATCCTCCCGCTCTTCTCATCTTTCTCTCCACTCGCCCACACTGAATTTCTCAAGCTACTAACACATAGCCACACCTCAGGATCCCCTGGAAACCCCCTGATTTACTAAAAGAAATCCTGACATCTACCTGCGCCAGTGACTTCGCGAGATCCATCGTAAACACATCTCTCATTTCTGGCACATTCCAAGTAGAATTCAAAACCGCTTACATCAAGCCCCTGCTCAAAAAGCCCTCACTAGACCCCCTTGTTGCGTCCAATTACAGACCCATCTCGAACAACCGATTTATAGCTAAACTAACTGACCGAGCACTCAAAACTGCCATTTAACAGAATCCAACCAGATCCTCAACTCCGCCCAATCCGGCTTCAGGCCCCTACGAGGAACATAATCCTGCCTAGTCTCCATTTGGGATGATCTTAAAAGACACTCAGACTCAGAAGGCTGCGCTGCCCTAATCCTACTCGACCTCTTGGCAGCCTTCGACACCATTGACCACTCCACCCTTACAGACAGACTTCACTCTCTTAGCATCAGGGACACAGCACTGAAGTGGATACCCTCCTTCCTCTCCAACCGATCCCAAATTGTACACTTGTCTCCTTTCTCTTCGACTCCCCGTCCAGTCGCCCAATGAGTGCTGTAGGGTGCCTCTCTCTCCTCACTGATCTTTAACCTCTACCTAAGCCACCTTCCCGCACTCATTAATTCCCATGGTCTTTCATGCTATAATTAAGCAGACGACACCGAAATCATCTTCAAAATCCCAATGGGATACAAAGGGAACCTCCACCTCCCCCGATCTCGCAACATGTCTCTCAGAAATCAAGCACTGGATTACGGCCAACCACCTCCTATGCAACCCAGGCAAAACTGAGATCATGCTCTGTGAGAAGGCCTCCCACTTGCCTCAACCCACCCCGTGGCCGCTCTCTCTAGATCCGCCGCCCACCACCTCCAACACAGTACAAAATCTGGGATGCATTATGCACGCAGTCCTGACCCTATCACATCGTATTAACTCTGCGACAAAAAGCTGATACCTACACATTTTCATTCTCTGCAACCTTTTTCCCTACCTGACCTTCTCACACAGAGTCTCTACGATCGTTGCTATCATCCTTTCACGCTTAGACTATGCTAACACCCTATACCTAGGGACTCCCCTTGACAGCTAAGAAAACTCCAGTGGGTACAAAACAGAGCTGCAAGGCTCCTTCTAGTCCTAGGCCCTAGAGAAAACATCTTACCCGTCGTCTGTGTCCTTCGCTGGCTTCCGATCAGGCGACGATCCACCTTCAAGGCAATGTGCATCACCCACCGAGCATTCCATAACATAAGACCGGAACACCTGCAGCATAAACTTACATGCTACAGGCCTAACAGAAACCACAGATCAGGCTCAGCACTTCTCCTTGTCATCCCAGTGACAAAATCAACAGGAATAGGGGGCTCCTCTTTCTCAGGCCAAGCACCCACCCTCTGTAACTCAATCCCATTAACCATCTGTCAAATAGAAGATCATGTCACCTTCAGGAAGGCTCTCAAAACCTGACTTTCCTTCGACATCCTAGCAGACTTAGCCCACCTCCTTGGTGAACAATTACTCACCGTCTGATGGGAATGCTGGGGCACCTGAGGTGTCAAGAAGGAGGGACATAGCACCCCTCAATTGAAGGCATCTCAGGCCTTTATGATAAGCTCTGCAAGACCATTTCCAAGTATATGGCAGTCTTTCTTCACTAGAACGTCAAACATGCCATAACAACGGAACTTAACAGTATACCGCCTGCAAGCACGCATCACCACCTCCAACAGAATACAGCTGAGCCCCACGCAAAATTCAGACTAGCCATTCACATAATCTGAGCCGACTCTCCTACTCCCTTGACAATTTGTCATGGCACCCATTCTGTCACCTGATAACTATGGGCTTCTGCTTGGGGCCTTCACACTCCCTATCCACTTTTGTGCTGGCTAAAAATACACACACCCATTTTAGAAATCCTTTCTTCAGCTCTAACATCTCTGACTATGGTCTTCCTAAGGGCGTTCATCCTCACAGCGCTTCTAGGTCATACCAATGGCAGTAGGCGCTATACAAATGCCATATAACATAAAATATAAAGTATGCCTATTGTCTTATTGTGGTAAAAGAAAATACAGTATATTTACAATGTTAGCTGTTCTGATGCTGATTAAGGCAGAATTTCTGGAATGGGGTCAATAAAGATATCATTAGCTGCATTAAGAGCAATCTGGTTTGTCTAAATGAGCTCAATGGTGACTCTGTGTGCTAGTGAGAATGGATGTTCACCGGCCTATTTAGGGAAACCCTGAGACACCAAGTCGAGGGTAGGAAGACCTCAAAAAAGATGACTAACTGCAAGCACTGACTGTGTGTTAGTGGCAGCCTTCACTTTTCTTGGGCAGTAAGAAGGAACGGGTTGTGCTTACGAGCGACACATGTTCCTTCATTCAGGGTGGCGGGCTGTTACCACCCAGTGCGGTCTACCAATGCATTATTGCCATTGGCACCTCGTGATAATGCCTGGGGTGCTAACCGGTTTTTTGTCACTAATGGATTTTTGCAGCTAGCCTCAGATATTTTTTATTCCAGAAATCCTACAGACAAGATGGGTACTGTGGAAAAGGGCAAAAAGACCAAGTCCCTTTTCCATTTCCATCACAGCCACTGCGTGACAGCAACAATTCCAGGTGACGGCTGTGGGGGTGAAGCAAGACAGGGGAGCCAACTGGCTCTTTGGAATGCAGCCCTGGACCCTAGGATTTGGCTGGTGATCCAAGCAACCTGATTGGCTGAACAGCCCGCCCTGAGTGTTAATGTAGCTTCCTGCACAGATGGAAGGGCTGTGTGACAACCCCACCGCCTTAACACTCACTCAAGCTAATGGCTATCCCTCACTCAAGCTAATGGCTAGTCCCTCACTCAAGCTAATGGCTAGTCCCTCACTCAAGGTAATGTCTAGTCGGGCCAAATTCTCTGTCAAAAGGCTCAACTCACTCAGTTATCGCAAGCTATTTCGCTTGGTGATTTGCTGGCTCAGGAGCGCTTATCATTTAGGATACTTCAAACGGTGGACAGCCCGTTTCCATTATTCCCACTTTGAAGGGTGGAAGGCTCACCATTGGCCGACAATGAATACATCTGTGAAGGACGAAAGACGGCCAATTGACCCTTATGTTATCTATGTTAGAATGTTGAAACTCTGGCTAGGGGTATTCCCTTCTCGTTTAATTTCTCAGAAAGATAAAAATGCTGACAAGTGATTCTCATTTTGTCCATTCTGAAAAGGTGGTCCATTTTCCATCTCACAAACGGGGAATGATGGGGTGTTCTCAACCTCCACAGGAGACCAGCAACTCACTCTTTTCACGTCTCTCAAGAAGAGCTTATTTTAACATTTACGCCTCGTATGTCAATAAGTAGCCTTATCTCACTGCACTGATCTCACTCCTAGTGTCTAAGCGTTCCAGTGGGTGGCCTTGTAGTAACCCAATAAGCGATTACAAATATTTGAGAATTAACAGGTGGAATGAATGCTTGCCTCTATTAGGCCCTGCTCAAATAATGGTGGTTGGCCTGCAAGCTGATGCTTCGGGGAACCAGACAGAAGAGTTAGCGTTCCACCATTCGCTCAAATGTCCCACTGTCCCGAAAATGTCTGACCCAGAGGCAAAGGGAAGCGGTATCTCCTTACCTTGATTTCCAGGCGGTTAATTCGTTTGTTGAGCCGGTGCACGAGGACCAGTAACTTCCCTCGGACTTCATGCCTGCAGCAGGGGCAGGTGTGGTGCCTGGATGGAAGGCAGGGTGGTGAGACATGGATAAGGACCAACATTACATGTAGCTGAGAGCTAACGTGTGCCACGTGGTTAACATTCAGGACTTCATGAGGTAAATTGTTACAGTGGTGTCAAGAATTTAGCAGAATATTTTCCTAAACAGTAGAAGGGGAGGGCTATGATCCCCTACTGGAATCTGGACGAGACCACCTTGTATTAATAGAGATTACACAGGGATATGCTATTGAGGTGTGAGGCGTCTGGGAAGCGAAGGGGCCAAACTGTACCCTACCTATTATTCAAGATGTGTATTGTGAAGGATGTATTTTTGGGATTAAGCAGGAGCAGTAATACTGAACACATGAAGAGCCCAAACCAAGTCTTCATTGTGCAGGGCAGGCTTTTTTGGAAATACACACGGGACATTTGTACAAGGGAACGTAATATATCTTGTTTACTGACAAAAGAAGAACACTGCAATGACAGCAAGTATCATTTGTTGACCTATTGTTCTGTGCCTGTAGCAGGAACATTGGAGTTAGCATATGTGCTGCCTCCCTCTCTCCCCACCCTGCAAAACCACTCACAATGCCCATGAGGACAGCATCGAACAACATTTGGAAGCTTCTTAAACTCTGTGAAGTTTGCAAACACGCATATCCTGAAGAAGGCCAATTAGACAGACATAAACTTTGTCCGAAACATATGCTGACCACTCTTAATTGCCCTATCAATGCCACAGGGTGACAGTAGTTGCTCCTTTGATATTTTAATGCCTACTTGCTATTATCTTTATACCAAGTCATCATTACTAATAAAACAATTAAAAGCTACAAAAATGAGATACTGAGGTCTGAAATGGTGGTGCACAGTAAAGGGAATGTATTTTCGAGGAAAACTAACACAGTAGGAATGTAATTCCAGGAGTTAATGACATTATTGCCATGTGTCTGTTCTGGAATTTACCACCGAAGCTGCATTTTTGCTGTATTGCCACTCCTGGAATGCTGCTCTGCATTCTCATGCAATCCCTTCAATTACCAAGAGTGCCAGTTACTCATTGCCGATCACAAAATGCAATAATTGCATTGAGCTTAGCCTGTAAATGCGAAGGCAAGAACCCCTTCATTTGGATGGGCCTTAGGATATGGATTGGAAGTATTGCTCATTTAAAACGCCCAAAGATGTTTTCAATTAAGTAATGCTCATGAAATGTATCCTTTTTATCTCCCTTGTATGGAGACCACACACTGCTTGCCAAATACAAGTGGGGAGGAATAAGGAGAGAGGTGACTTCCAACAACTTCCACCCACATACAAATATCATGTGCACTTGTAGTTTAAGTGCCAACATGGTGTTGTTTAATTTTACTTTCATGTTCCAGGTTCCAGCATCATGCCAGGCTTTCATTATGAATAATTGGGGTGGCATTATCTCATCGAGGCACCAACATACGGGTTTCATTCCACCCAGAGCTTTGTCAAAGTTCTACAGCACAATTCACTGTATCCTTCAAGCAAGTGACCCCTGCAGGGCCCAAAGGACCAGGTCTTCCTTTGAGGCAGGTCCCTCACGCTAGAGCTAGTTAGCGACCGAATCCAGAATCCATCCAACATTCTAAGATTCACTAGAAACATTCCGGTTCCAACAGATAAAGTGGGGAGAAACAGAGATAGATTCTTATGCTTGTAAGATAGCTCAGCGGGTTGAGTGCTCGCTGCTGTGACCTGAGCATGATTTGCAGGTTCGAATCCCGGCATGGCCAACTCATCCTTCTGAGGTCGATAAATGAGTACCAACTTCGATTGGGTGATATTGTATGTAAATATATGTGCTATGTAAATCGCTTTGGATTAAGGTGCTACATAAATAACACATCATTATCATTATGAAATTCTGTGGACAGGAATGCTCAGTGGCACAGTTCTCAATCGATGAAACATCATTAACAGTGCCTTGGGAGGTAGTTTGCCCATTAGGATTTTTGTATTTGTATTTATTTACGAATAATCTTAGGATAAGATACCTATACTTAAGAGCATTGTCGGATTGACTGGCATACGCCAGGTGGCAAGGGATAAGCATAGGAATAGAAAACAGGGTCAGGCACTGGAGGACATTACAGCATGTCTAACATTGAAAGCCAGAGGCCAGTGTTATATATTTATAAATGACGTAGTCTGTGGACAGAATGCAGGACAGGTGGACTGGGCAATTAGTTTGGATTTGGGTTGCAAGAGTTTGAGGGGGCTCCTTCCATTGCCAGTTGGTGGAGTTTGAGCCCGGTTGAAGAGTTACACTAAAATATGGCTTTGACGGTTAAGGGGAAAGCATTCCAGTAAAGTGGGGCAAGTATGGAAAAAGAGAAAAAGCAGTAGGAGGCACATGGGGCGGTGGACTGATAGGTTGTGAAGAGTCATGGAGCGGAGAGTTTGAGAGGGGAAGTACGGTGGGATACATTCAGCGAGGTAGTGGGCGGCAAGATCATAAATGGATTTACAGAAGTGTAGCAGAAATTTAAAGAGACCGCGATTTTGCATGGAGAACCATTCAGTGTTGTAACAGTCAGGAAAGGTAGGGGAGAATGTGAGTAGGTTGAAAATCGTGCGTGTCACAACGTTTTAGACATTTTCGAGGGGACCAAAACAGTAGATGAAAGGGTTGAATGGCACGTGAGGTGTGGGCAGGTTTTCTAATATTTAAAAGGTTGAGTCTGGCTGCAGTTTGCAGTTGCTGTGATGAATTGGTATAGAGTTCCAGATCGCTGTGAAACAGAACACCAAGGTTGCGAGCCAGGAGTGAGGGGGGTGAGGAGCTCAGACGGGGAATGAGATTGAAGAGGGGAGAGTTGGCTTGCCAACCGAGGCAGGGAGAAAGAGGACTTCTGTCTTTGACGACTTTGGCATGCGACAGCGTAGAGCCCTTCAGTGGAAGATTGTGATTAGCGAGTTGGTTATGCACTCAGAGCCTGCAGGGGTGAATATTTGAGTTTCATCAGCACAAAGGTGATAGTGAAAGTCAAAGGTTGAAATGAGTATGCCAAAAGTGGGTGTACATAGGGAAAAGAGAAGTGGGTCCAGGACAGATCCTTGACAGACACCCTCAGGAAAGGGATTTTGGGAAGAGCTACTGGAGTCCGAAGAGATGGAGAAGGAGTGTTCAGAGAGATAGGAGGGCGCCCAGTCAAGTATGGGTCCCTGAAGCCCAGGAGGGCATGATAATCCACAGTGTCAAAGGCAGCAAAAGGCCTAGGAGAATGGGAACGGGTGGATGGCGCAAGTGGAGGGCAGTGGCAAGAGAATTGGTGACGTGGATAAGTGCAGGTGGAGTGTTTGAACCAGAATCCAGATTAAAGGGGGTCAGAAAGTGCATGTAGCTCAGATAGTTGACAATGCCTTTGAAGACACCCCTCTCAAGTGGCAGGAAAGGAGAGAGAGACCACTTTGTAGAATGGTTGTTGTTGGAGTGAACAGTTGGCTTCTTTGGGAGAGGTATGACTGTGGATGTGTTCTAAAAGGCTGGGAAGATACCAGTTGAATGAGATAGGATGAATTAGGTGGAGAGTTGAGTGGAGGTGGCAGGTTCAATTTCCCTAAATATTTATAGTGCAAAGGAGTCAACTGGGGTGCAGGAGTCATGGATATGTAAATATTCAGTAATGGAGGCGAAGATGAAGTGATATAGAGAGGAGAGGGTGGGGAATAATGGTGAGGAAGAATGAGGGAGCGTGTGGAGAGATAGCAACGTGGACACAGTGTCCAATATTTTGATGTTTCACTGAAGTAGGAGACAAAGCAGGAGTCAGAGAAAGAGGAGGGCACAGAGTGTCATAGAGGCGGTGGGGACATTGTGGCCTGGAAGATCGTGGATAGTTTGCAATGGTGCGAGCAGAGAGAGGAAAGAAGATTAGGGCAATAGGAGCATTTGACTTTGTCAAGGGCTGCAGTCAGAATGAGTAGAGAGTCATTGTAGGCAGTGAGAAGAGTGGGGTATCAGTCTTTGTGTCAATTATGTAGCCAGCGATGCATTCTTTTTCTCAGCAGCTGGAATAGAGGGTCTGGGGGGGGTTCATCCATGTTGAAGGTGCTGGCAGAAAGAGGGTATGGAGCAGGCAGGATAATGACCAGTGAAGGGGGTACACTGTACAGAGTTGAATTTAGTCAAGTTCAGTGGAGTGAGCAAGTGGGGAGAGAGAGATAGAGAGCGAGATTCTGACATGGTCAAGGTAGGTGCCCTTGAGTCAGGCTTGAATTTAACCTGAGGGATATATGAGGGAAGGGAGAATTGGGGGGTGGGTGGTAGAGAGTGTGAAGTAATTCAGATTGGTATGTGTTATGAAGCGGCTTCATAGACTTCTTAGGTTACATGTAAGATCTTTATTTTAAGTTACATGAGATCTTAAGCAGAGAAAGACCACCGGGTCCCATCACCCAGGTTCAACTGACAGCATTGGAATCCTTGAGCGAAGCGCATAGGCAAACATTCCACAAGCTCTCATAGAGTTCCAAGCCATCTCATAATTATGCATTAAGTAACATCATAACAGTATGAGGTCAAGGGGTCAGTTGTGTGACCAGAGGAGAACAATGTGGAAGACAGGGATAGGAGACTGAGAGAATTGCCTTGGGTGTTTGCTGGAAGTAGTGAACTGTTCCCGAGCGGAGTTAAAGTGGAGTTGTTGGGCCATTTCCTTATTGGGGAGGTTACGGTCATCATTTATGATGGCAGGGACATAAGCTGGCAGCGATTTAAGTAAGAAGTGAAGATTGGAGAAAAAGTGCTTTATTATGCCCAGTGGGCAGGCAATGAGGAGGTTAGTAGGTGGGGGGAGTGAGGGGTTGGACGGAGGTATGCTCAAAGCAGAAGGAGTTGGCTTTGCCCTTAACAGCAGTAAAGAGTTCCATGCCACAGTAAGAACACGTCCATCCATGCTGCCTGCCCCAAAGTAATGTCCTCTCCATCCACCCCATTCCCTCCTACACATACTAACATTCATCAAGTTGGATTTGAGCTAAAAAAAATATGCAACTGTAAGAAAACATCCATGCTGCTGCACCAATGCTGCCCCAGCCTCTCATGCACACACGTGTTCATACCCATTCAGGCACGTGGCCACGCACCCATACAGATTCTTTCTCACTCATTCCTACACGCACTCAGAATATTCACATTGCACTCTCAACTACATACGTGTTCACACCCATATGCACCCTTCACACGGCGCTCTCACCCATACAAGGACTTACACACATACCCCCTCACATGCATGTATAGGCTTGATCACTCCTGCATGTTCATGGGAAATGTACATACCCCTCTGATCAAAAATGTCACCAGCTCCCCCTGATGCAGACTACATAAATATATATTTCTGCCACACCATCACAGCTGCGGCATCTGTTGCAACTGCTACTACCACACTGGGGGAAAATACCATTTGCTAAATAACATGCCAAAAGAATCCAGCAGTTTAAAATATCAAAGGGTTTGGGGGAGCGGTATCTCAGATGGTGGCTTTGATTTAATTTTGTGAGGTAACTTTATATTATGCATTTTTCATGCAGTTTCTTTGACGCAGGGGTGCAGTAATCCACTGCACACTGACATTGAGGTAGATTCCTGAGGGAAGTTGCACTGGTAGCTCAATAGTGTTGGAAGATTCATATTTGTTTTAAATATTGAACAGGTTTCATGCATGGCTTTCTGACAATAGAATATCTGTGGGGTTTACAGTTAGCCATAGGATCAAATGAGCTGCATAACTGCCTCTAGCCACGTTGGACCTAAGAGTGTAGAAATCCTTTTGGTCATTGAAAAACACGTGGGTGGGGGGGGGGCTGACAGACAAAAGGGCAATATTTCACTTGTAACTTCCACACATCAAAATGCAAATTTCATTGAAAATAAAGAGTACCCAATGGGCCCTGCATGTGATTGCTAAAGCCCAAATCTAAAGGCCTACTTTTGAATATAAGTGACTGAGGACCCAAGCTGTGCTTTTCGCAAAAGAAAGAGACCATGGAAATGTAGGCACTTCTGCAGTTGAAACAAAAAACATGAAAAATGAAACTACACTACAGAAGTACATTGTATGCATATATTAAAGAAGAGGGTGGCTTGTCAAAACTGTTTTAAAAGAAACTGCGAGAATGAAGAAGAAAAACAAAATATATTTTGGATTTGAAGGCATTGCTACAAGTCCCATGTAGAAAAAAATAGACTGTAAAAGCCTCATTATTTTTCTGTGTATAGGAACTGAATGAAGAGCTGTGATTAGCCCACAGGTGTTCCTACAGAAACACTGGGTGAGCCCATAAGACATTTTCATCACCTTCCGTCACTGCAAACCTAAAGGTCAAGCCCTACATCTGCTCTTTATCTGAAGGAAGTTCCCTTGAGTTTCACAGAGCCAAGAACATGGGTGCAGTATGTGTCAGACTAAGGGTTTTTCTGAGGTCAACAAGTGATCCCTGTGAAAAACAGAACATTTATTTAATGGGTTGAACTCGTAAAAATGCATGTATTTAAATTTGATTTATGGTGTAGCCCAGGACCTAACTGACAAGGGATGGGCTACAGAAAATGACCCATGAAGTGGAGATTTTCTTTCTGCTCTCAGAGATTATAAACAGATGATCCATTAGCCCTGGCAAAAAGAATGTTAATGGATTCATTGCAGGCAAAGCTGAAATGAACGTGATGATGGCTTCCCAGGAAATGTCTCAAAGCAGAGATTTGGGCAGACGATAGCTTATTAAATTAGATATCTGTATAGGAAATGTCAGGTTGATAACTGTTATCATTTTTTAATAAATCAGGAAAATCCCTCCATCATAAGAAGAAGTCAAATATGTGTATGCATTGTTAGGTTTATTTTCGAAATTGGAGAAAGGTGTAATTTTGTAGTTTTTTAAGTGCAAAACTAAAATGTGTGGATATGGAAATTCAAGGGTTTGGACTGATCCTTCCCTGAATTTGGGTGGATAAATGAAGGGACCAATCAAAAGAAAAGGGGCTGGAGAGTAATGGGTCAGTGCTAATTAAGAGCCAATAAGCTAGCACATCCTCATTTTAATAATTGGGTTGTTATTATGGGTTTATAAGATGTTACACAATCGGAATCAAGGAGTGTTGCCTGACATCATCTGATTTGAAACTGCTGACCAGAATTGCAGGAGGAGGCCTGCGAAGGACCAAGCTATGGCTGGGATCAATACAAGAAGAGGCCAAATCAAAAGGGGAGTTCTTGGACATTCTTGACTGAGCCTGGAGAGGCCTCTAACCCAGTCCAGATGCTTGCACTGAGTATCCACAAACCTTTAGGACTTTTCCCTATGAGATGAAACCCAGAGGTATTTTATGTAACTAAATTTCTCCAACCAAACCATGTCTTGTGGATATCTGCTTTTTTTTATAGTTTTACAATTATTGATTGGGTGGGCCGACAAAGTAGATCCTTTAGTAGTTGTACTAAATAATAAATTATATATATAAATATAGCCAACTAACACAAGGTGATTTTATTGAAATTCAAACTCAACAACATTGCTTCCATTTTGACTAAAAATATGGTCTGTGAAGTAATTAAGTACTCCTATTTCTGATAGCCAACCTCAAAAATGCCGGCATAGTAAATTAAATTCACAACTGTTCACCATTTCACAGACCCTGCCTTAAAGCATAGGGGTGCTGAATGTAAACAGAATATATGGTTTTTGTGATGTGGCAGAAAAGTGTCTTGCAAAATTAAGGTCCTGATTTGAAAAGCACACTCTACAGAGAGTGAGAAAGTGAGAAAGTGACTCCTGATAGAAGAGAGATTCTTCATTGCACTCTAGTGAAGGAAGAAGGATTCTATATATAAAAAGTGTTTTGTTTTAAATGGCTGTTGTGCTCCACACTGCTAGCATTTCCTAGTGTACAGGCAAATTAAAAATACAAAACACTGCATGTGTGAAATTGTTTTTGCAAATAGAAAAGTGTTGCATATTATTTAAATGAAACTTCCTATTAAGTAAAGGGCCAAGCTTATGCTCTTGCCATGTTTCAAGGTGCTAAATGTTATTAAAAGTAAACCTCCTGCAAAGTATTTTGACTGTGCATGTTGTGGGGTTAAAGAGTTTGTGATCCGTTTAACAAGAGCCTGCCTTTCAAAGTGGATGAAAAACAATTAGCAGATGTTATAGTAAGGGTATCTCTTGTATTCATCATGTATTGTCTTGCAATACTATAATCCCCTTTCATACTCTAGCCTGTTTCTTCAACCTGGATGATTCAGACTCGGCTGTGTACACAGAAGTTGCTAAAGTAATGACATTGTCATTTCCAAATCTTAACAGACCCCCTGCATGCAATTTCAGAATCTTCTTGTAAGTATCTCCACTAAGGGTGCAATGATTTATACATTTTATTTTCAACTTTAATAATTATACAACAAACAAAAAACAGTACAGCTGAGTAACATCAGAATGGCAACAAGATAAAGATAATTTCATATACACCATTTCAACAGAATGTATATAACTACTAAATTAACAGCATTTCAAAAAGAAATCAAAAAGCATTTCCACCCCCACATCCCATAGCTAGACATGACAACATAAAAAACTACAACAAAACGAAACATACATCCCTACAACCCCCAACATCAAAATCATTAAAGAATAAACAAAAACCTACACCTTATCCAAAAAAATCACCAAATGACCCCCATCTTTCCTCATACTCAGTTTCTCGATATTGTCGAATAGCCTGAGTCTTTTCATACCAAGAAAGTGTCTGCATATCCGACACCCAGTTCTCACAATGTGGCTTTTTTCTAGATTTCCACACCTTCATTATTTGTTTTATGGCCATCAACAACACCCTATCGATCCAATCTGAACAATCCCACATCTCCACATTTCGACTATCAGCTGAAAGGAAGATCACTGATAGAAAAGTACGAGGCAATGAATTCTGATTCCAACATCTCAATTACTAATCAACACATCAAAAATGGATGGACTAATGATCTTTCTCTGCTGCCATATGGAAAAGGGCATGATTAAAAAGTATTTAAAATATCTAAAGCCACAAATCTAACTCAGACTGCCTTTTGTATTTTAAGAAGAGCCTACCTTACTCCTAAACGTATTTCTAGATTTGCTTCCAACTTGGCAACCTTATGCTGGTCTTGTAATCAATGTACTGCTGATTCTAAACCCTATTTTCTACTTGGAAAGAATTTGGATAATACTGCAACATTTTTTTCATTTTACAGCTCAACTGAATCTTGACAGTCTAATTGTCGGATCACATGCTTACTCTGATTTAAGTAACATTTCCTCTACCCTGTTACTTCACCTACTAGTCTTCATTGGTTTTAATTTAATATCTTCTAACTGGAAATGTTTTGATCACTTATATGTTATTTGGTGAATTGTATATGCTAGATTAACAGAATAGAAAAGGGTTGTGTCACTTCTCTAATTGATGTACATGAATATAATCAAAAGTGGAGTCCACTGATCAAATATTTGAATGCCTCCTCAGTAGATAATTTTTAATGTGGTGCTTGTGTTTTAGTTTCATTTGCTCTTCCTTCTCCTCTTGTGTCTTGTATTGTCCTGTCTGTTTTGTTCTTCTTTTGTGTTCCTTTAGTCCTGTTATGTTTATATGTCTCATCTATTGCTTCAATGAATTCTGATGTTAGAGTTTTGCAAATTAACTTTTAGTGGATTTCTGAATTTATTGTAACCTTGATACACTACGTTGTGCCTTTTAATTGTTAACTCAACAAACATTTTTTATCTTGGATTATTGATTGGCAAGCCTTATAATGGTTAACTGTTGATTATTATATTCAGTATTTATCCTTCACAAAGCTTAATAAAAATTGCTTAACTTAAAAAAAAATAATAAGGGTTTGTGATCCATGTTATCCTAAACCAACTAGTGTTTCAATTTGGGTGAAAAGTAAATGTTAGGGAAGAAGAGCATTTTGGCCACATAGTGAGATGGTGTGTCTTGTGCCAATTTAATTTGACATTTTAATTAATAATAAATGTATATTCTTTCTACCCAGCAGCTCGGTTCTAGGCTAATCTATTGTACAGGTGTGAGGGCTTATAGAGATATGATATGATATGATATGATATGGCATTTATAACACGCCTATACACAAGTGTTTCAAGGCGCAACAAGGCAAGGGAGGGGGAACAAGGGAGGACAGACAACGATCTTACTAGGCCAGGTGTCATTCAAATTGCGCAAGTGCAGGGAAGGAGGGAGAGTGAAAGTGCGTGGGGAAGGGCAGAGGGGAAAGTGCAGTACAAGGATAGTAGAATAAATAGATAATAAAAACGGCCAGCTGGTGGCAAGTGCGGGGTAAGTGCAGACATAAGTGCTGGTAGGGGGACTGTAGGGATGCAGAAAACAGTCCATGGGGTTGTCAGGGAGGCAGTGCAGGTGTGCAGCTGGCAGGGCCTGGGCCCAAGAACAGAAAGGGGTGGCCAGGTAAACCAGTGCAGTTTCAACAAGGAGTTCAGCAGGGGAGAGAAGGAGAGAAAGCAGATGCAAACAGGAGGGTTCTGAGGTGCTTCTGGAACTGGAGACGGTTCTCCTCAAGTTTCAGAAAGGCAGGAAGGCTGTTCCAGAGGGAGGCCCCTGCTGAAGAGAGAGATCTACCACCAACTCGTTGCTTGGAGAAGCGACTGACCCTGAGGGAGTTGGAGGCAGATGAGCGAAGAGCTCGAGAAGGAAGATTTTTGGGAAGAGAGAGTTGAAGGTAATGCGGCCCCAGGCCCCAGAAAGCCTTGTGGACAATGCAGAGGGTTTTGAACTTAATCCTCGCAGCCACTGAGAGCCAGTGCAGGGATTTCAGTCCTGGAGAGATACGATCCCTGGGCTTGAGGCCAAGGATAAGTCTTGCAGTCCTGTTCTGGATAAGTTGAAGAGGGCGTAGAGTAGAGGAAGGCAGATTATTGTGGAGGCTTTTACAATAGTCCAGCCTAGAGAGAACCAGGGCTCTGGAGACAGTGAGCTTCTGGGGGAAGGAGAGGAAAGGAAGTGGTGTTGTATGGTTCACAGACAAGGCTAGGTTGAATTATAGAAAAAGTTATATTGGTGTGGTGCTTTGATTGGTGTGGGACGGACGGGAATAACCTGCATTATTGCCCAATAGATATCTCCTTACACATCCCAGGGATCAGTGATGTTTTATATCGTATTTATATCTATCTTGTTAAGAGCAGAATAATTGCTATTTTTATATATGTGGTGCCAGGTTTTTGCGGAGTGTGTGAAGACAGAGATACCATTTGGATTGTGCTTAAAAGGAAACCGTTGTATAATGGGAAGGTGACTTTACTACAATATGTTTATTTTGTTGCTACATTCTCGCTCGTCGTTGTGCTGCTTACCCTGCTTTAATCACCCATTCTGGCACCCCGGATGCTCTGAGCCACTGGCGTCTCTTCCTTTCTCTCATGTTACTGAAACGGAAGCCTCTGCAGCCGGGGAGCCGTATCGTTGAGCTCCTCTGGTAAGAGTGCATGATTCTGTAACATGCAATGTGTGTGGAGGGTCTTAGCAAGGGGCTTCAGGGGCCTGGTCTTAACCTCACAGCACCCCCTACCTGGCAGAAACCATAACCAAATCCACATCAGCACGTCCTACTAGGTCATACTACGCCAACCTACTTCACATCCCACGCATAAACACAGCTAAAGCCGGGGGGCCGGGCTTTCCATGCATAGCTGCCAAGCTATGGAACACCCTACCCCCAGAGATAAGAGCGGAAAACTCTCTCCTTGCCTTCCGTAAATAAATTTAAATGACACTGTTTATCTAAACCGCATTATGTTTTCCCCACCAGTACAAAACATTTTATGCTAAAATGTATCTATGTAACTTAACTGGTTCTCATCTGTACTATGTAAGTAACTAAGCTTTCTGTCTGTAACAAGCGCCACGATGCCCTTGTGCTGCTGCGCGCTCTACAAATTTGAATAAATAAATAAATACAGGCCTCATGTTTGACACTCCTGCTTTTCAGGTAGAATGCTTCCAAAGAGTGGGTGCTTTAAGTTGTCTTATATTTTCATTGTATCGGGCCAGAGGTTACCGAGGGTGGATGAGGAGGCTGCTAGCGGCAGTTAAGGGGCACAAGGTCAGTCAGGGAATTGGGGGTCCAGTGAGGTGTTTGATGAGGTATCAGGCTGCTCCTAGAATCCTGGGTGGCTGAGCAGTGTGAAGTGAGGGTCGGGGAGTAGTGACTCCTATGGAGGTGCTAGGGTGAGCGGAAGGAGTTTCCATTCACGAGGAAACCTCCACAGAGTCACTATTCCGGCAACACCAGCACACCATCCAGGATCTCACCACTACGTATCTTAAGACCTTGCTGGCAGATGAAACTGTTGGGATTGTCTTGGATGCCTCTGGGGTCGCGAGTGCGAGTAGGCAAATGCCTGTGGAGACGTTGTCCCAATGGTGCGGAGAGAGCCCCGTGAGTCGTTATGTTCCCAGTGGTGTAGGCAGCATTTGCCCATGGAGTGGTGAGCTCAGCTCTGGCTCAGAAGGGGCGATGCTGTCCAAGGGTGGAGGGCGGGCTGGGTGAGTATGTGGGTCGCTGGTGGTGCAGTAGATTGCTTAGGGTTGACATTCCCCTTGCTAAGTGCTGCCTATCGGTGTGCCTGCAGCCTTTCCCCCCAGGATGGAGGGCAGAAAGGGCTCTTCAATTGATCCAACAGGGAGAGGGTTGCAGTAGTTGAACGAGTGAGGATGAGGGCTTCAGCGGTGCCTGTGATGTGTTCATTGTTGAGTCGAAGTCAAAGTTGTAAGAGACCCCTGGTAGAAAACCGCGCCGGGGCAGTTTTATTTTTACATATTTTTGGCTATTAGGTGTGCTGAGGTAACCCCTATAAGCAAAAAGTATTGCATTGGAGTAAAGGTGGGAGGGAGATGGGATGTGCAGGGGTGGAGCCAGTCTACAAATTGGGGGTGGGAGGGGCTTGATGACAGTTTTGAAAGCCGGTCATGAGTGGGGCTCATGGCTGGCCAATGAACTTCTTTTGGCCAATGAATCTTTCACCCCAATTCAGAGGCTAACTCTATCATGCAGTAACATGAAACTGTACTGTAATGAGCCTTCCAGTGTTATTTGTTATTTTTTTAGCAGTCTTCCACTGTAAATTAGCTCATGGTGTAATTAAAAAAAGTCTTAACCAAGTAAGTCTTCAAAGACGTGATTAAGAAACAATATGTGTGTCCTCAAATGTGTTCCTTTCACTAAAGTCCTGTCAGAAACAAACATTGACAAAGCCAACACTTTTGGACTGTGTAAAGGTGTTAGCCATTTCCTAGGAATTGGCACCATGTGCCCAGGGACTGGCATCATTTTGCAGCTGTTGCCCTCTTATCTTATCCTCGTACCATTTTGGCAGTGCCTATCAAATCTCTATCCCATGCATGCACGACAACCAGAACCGTTGGCTTTGACAATGCTTGTTTCTTCTAATGCAGAGCTGCAGGAATGAGGCCACAAGACAGCTGAAGAGTGGCGGATCAGCGCCCCACCGCCGCGGCCACCTACCTCTTCAGCCACTGCAGGATGCACTTCTTGCAGAAGATGTGGTTGCAGGAGATCATGACCGGGCACCGCAGGACGCCGTGGCAGATGGGGCACAGCAGCTCGTGGTCTGGGGGCACCGTGAAAAGGTCGACATCGTAACCGCCACTCTGCAGAAAGGCCAAAAGACACACAGTGCGTTAACTCTGCGAGCACCACTTGCTCTTTAGGAGTCCCCTGCAAGAATGGGGGGCTATTGGGTCTGAAATAATGATATGATAGGTTATTTATAACACACTTAACACCCAGAGATTTCTAAGTGCAGACCCGCGGATCGAACCTGTGTCGCTCTGTGTCATTTTGCTTCCCAGGCCAGCGCGTTGCCACTGAGCTATCCTCCCGATAGCAGGGAGTCGAGGATATGTCCTTGCAGCTGGTGGGTTCGACCCACTTGCCTCACCTCTACCCATTCACTCTACTTCTTCCCCCTTGGCCACTGTGTTAGGAGCACCTCAACCCCACTGCATGGTGTGGCCTCTCAGATAAACCTTTTCTCTTCTCCTGCTTTGCCCTCAACTGTGGGGGGCACACGGGCACAGTCCTCCACTTCCAACACTCTCCCCTCCGGGGGTGTTGCTAGGGCCGGACTAGATGTTGGGAGACGGGGCTAGCTAGCCTTTTGGTTATACCCCTGAGCTTCTGTCTGGAGCAGCTACAATCAGAAGACCTGGACTATCTGCCCCCCCTCCACCCCTTAACGACCGCCCATGCTCATCCATCATTGCTAAGGAGCGACTGTTGGGTGCACGCCCCGCACTCAACTGATCTGCCCTACGCGCGTGTAGCTGCACCTTAGTGGAGAGGCGCCTCCGCTTCTCCATCCCCCACCCACTACTATCTAGGAAACACTTCAGACGCACTCCTCAGCCGCTACCTCCCTCAGGACCCCACCAGCGCAAGCATGGACGTGATAGGTGCGGCACGCATTTCTAGCACTCTCTTTCCCAAATGAGGGGTCACTCTTAAGTTTAGGCAGAGGCCTGTCATCTTGCCTCCTGTGTCTCCCCATGCGCCCCTCTACCGCCCTCTCTTGCCACTGTTTGGACACCCCCGTGGCACAGGCCACTGCATTTGCCACTCTACGCTGGCACTCGGCCTGTTAAGCGGCGGCTGGTCAGCTGTGCCCACAGCAGCGCCAGAGCACGTGTGCTGCACTCAGCTGGCCGCGGCGAGTCACATGCACTCGGGGCTCGACCTGCCACCTTTCTGGAAACTCCCTGGACTGGAAAACCCCGTGTGGTGGGCAGGGTCTCTCTCGGCCCTGCTCATGCATTGCCAGGTATGACGAGCGACAGCAGAACCCCGTGGCATTGTTGTAGATGGAAAGAGGGGTTTGTGAGGGACTCCATTGGCGGAGAGAAAAACATGGGATGGGGCAACAGTTGAGGAAATAAACACATTACATTTCAAGAGACGTCAATTAAGTAACTCTTCAACCATTGTCTTGAATAGCGTTCTCTACTGATGCCCTAGTAAGGACACATTAATCGTCATGTGTTTTTATAGCGCTTACTTCTGTTGCTTTGGGGCGCTGTAAATAACATTACCCAACTCACCCATTCTAAAGTGTTAGCATTGTAACAATGAAATGCTGCGAGTACCCGCCAAAACTCGAGCATGTGGCATGTAGGTAAGAATTCGTTTTTTTTTTTACAGCAGATGCATAAACCCACTGAGCTACATTTTGCAACGTATACTTCCCACATCTTTAACATTTCTAATACACCAGTGGCAACCAATGGCCCTTGGGCCCTCAGTGCCTGCATGTATTGCTGGCATTCGTCTCTCTCTCTCCTTCCCACGTGCCTATTCAGCCTGCGCTACTGTGAAGCCGGTCCTGCAGGGGTCTATCTGAAACATGAGGATCTCCCTCTTCTCTGATTGGTCAAAACGTCTCCTGAAACCCACTGTGACAGTACAATTAGAGGGGTACCCTGGATCACTTTTGCGGACGACACGGTTCTACTTGACCGCACCCCTCCTGGTCTTCAAAGAGCCATTGACAACCTTGCCCAGTTTGTGGACGAGAAACGTTTGAAGATCAATCTTGCAAAGACCAAGGTTATGCATATACGGAGCAAAGGTCGACATACTACTAGGAATTGCTGGTATATGAAGGATACAAAGCTGGAGCAGGTTAATACCTATGTCTACCTTGGGCTACCCTTTTATAGTGCTCCTACACCCTCACAATACTATGTCTATGTAACTGGTCAGATAGCACAGCGAGCTTGCTTTGACATCTGTGCAGAACCTGCGGGTGCAGGTTCGAATCCCGGCAGCGCCAAACTAATCTTTCTGAGTTCTGTAAATGCGCATCACTCACCATGTCTTTCTGAGGTCTGTAAATGCGCACCACTCGCCATGTCTTTCTGAGGTCTGTAAATGCGCACTACTCACCACGGCTAATAAGGCTCAGATGCCTGAGGGTACATAGCGCTATATACATGATACATTATTATTATTCAAATCTCTGATAATGGGTAGTGATTTGATGTTAGAAGAACTAACTACAAATCAAAAAAAAGGGATTTTCAGAAGCGCAATGATAGGCAAAAAAACTAGTTTTAAAGGGTGGAAGTCAGCAGAGTCTGTTGACATTGCATTGTGGCTATCAGAGATGCCTAAACTAGCAGAGATTGAAAGAGTTCTCTACCGCAGAGAAAAAGAGATTACACTGTTTGAAAAGATTTAGGGCAGATTTCTTACTTTATATCAGCTAATAGGATACTAATGGGAACTCTGAGAACTGGGGGTGGAGGAAGAAATTAATATATTGTTTTATGTATATGAATGTATTGAATGTATATGTTTATGTAATGAATAGCGCTTTGTATATAGTTCAAAATAAAATAAATTGTTCCATTTTTTAAAATAAATTATTATTATTATTATGTTAAAGCTATGTATCGATGGCTGGTGTTGAGGGGATTTATCAAGCGGGTTGGTGGATAGCCAGTAGCGGGACCTTTGGAAGTATACACCAAAGCTATTGTACCATACATACCATACGGGTTAGAAACTGTTCCTGGAAATCACTTGGACTGGTTAGATAGATGAACTAGAAGGAAAAATACTTGGGTCACTTCTGAGCTCACCTATGACCGCTCCTGTGGCTGCACTGTGAATGGAACTAGGTACCACCTCTCTATATACTACTAGGAAATTACCTGCAGTAAGTTACTTCTGAAAATAAATCAAGCTAGTGTCCCAGTGGATATTCCTGATACAAGTTCTATGTTCAAAGGACACGTACATTAATTACTGTATGTGTCCTAAAGCACATCTTGAACAATGTGGAGAATATTCGTCTGCCCCTGGTAGAGGCGTGGGGCGTGTGAAATCTATTGGTATATTAGAGAACAAGCGGCATAATGAGGAGTATGTTAAACAATGCTGTAAATACCATAAGCCGTGTAGTTACCTGATTAAGGCATTCTCTTTACACACTGAGCCGCTTTAGTATGTATCTGCGATTTTGGGCCTGATTCATGGAAGTGTTTTATAATGGCGCAATGCCATAGGAAAATGTTTTGTGAATCAGGCCCTAAATATCCTGCCGGTATAAGACCACACCGGTGCCTATAGAAAATCCCACGAGAAAAAAGATTGTGTTGTTTGTATGCCAAACACATAGAAACTAGTAGGCACATTTTGACAGCATGCGAGAGGGTATCTGATCTTTGCATCACGGGCTTTGCGCGCTTCTGTACACGGCCAGGCAGCATTGTAACAGGTCAGATTTAGTCTATGATTGTGGCGGCACGGTCGCTGGTGATGACTGCAGCTGCAATGCATGTCTGGGAGCGAATACAAGGTATGCTGTTAGTGCACACTGCCAAAACGCAATAATGCAACGTGTACATGCACCGCCTAGCGAATGATAACTTGAATTTGTTGTGTTGTATTGTTGGATGAGGATTTTAATAATTAAATTTTAATGTTATTTTATGTTGTGTTAAAGGTACTTATACAGCGCACCAGGGGTGGGTAAGCTTAGTCAGGAGGAGGGGAGTAGGAGAGAGGGAGGAGTGCTGTGCTGTTGGCAGCTTCACCTCGGTATACACCTAGTGCTGGGCTTTGGTGCAAGTATCGGATCGGGCGAGACCTCCTGTGCTGTAGGTGCTGTTTATGTGTTGTTGATGCGGTGTGGTAAAGTGCGTGCGGATTGCTGGGAGAGAAATGGTTGTGTGACTTTTGTGTGGGTTGAGTATGCAGAAAATTGAGGGTTGGGTTAGTGGGGTCTGTATCCTGATTCAGGTACTTCGGGTTCCGTTTGAGCCGTATCCCTGTGGGTGGGGTTGTTGCTGGTTCCTTATGGGCCGTCTCGCTTTGGTGGTGCTGCGCGGATCCAGCTGTATCATAGAGAGTATTGTATGGAGTGATCGGTGTGTCTGAGCCTTTTCTTCAGGTGTGGACCTGGGTTGGTACTACCTATTCTCTTGTTATCTAACGTGACACTGGTCGGTTGAGGCTTTGAATGGTTCAGGGTCGGAGTGCTGCTGATGATTTGTGAAAAGATTTTAATTATTTTTTTATTGTGTTGGAATTGGTGTGATGATTTGTATGCAAAAGGCTTTATTGTTTTAGCCATATGCATTACATAAAAAAATAAAGAGACTTAGGCGATTTGTACTTTTGTTAAGGATGGACAATTGGCCGTTATTGACTAACAGAAGTGTATATGCCTGTTTATCTTACACAGAGAGATATCGTGGCCTATGCAAGGACAGAGGACTCAAAGAAACCGCAAACCATTCATTAACTAATTGTGCAAATATGACTGATATCTATTCAGTATGTTATAGTAAACTTGTGCATGACATTGTATTTATACGGGAATCTGCATTTTGGCAACGCCTTATTAACACTCAAAGTCAGCAGATGCAAATTGCTACCTTTAATGTCTGGCTGGAAACAGTAAGACTGCTGAACATTTTTATCTGAATGTAATTGATATTATGATAGTGATCTTTGTGGAGGATATTAATTACTGTGTAAGCAGAAAGCTATATTAATCTCTAATTTGGCTAGGAATATTAAGTTTAAATCAAATTTGAATTAGGTTGATACGTAGAAATATGCGTGAGTTTTTTGTTTAGCCTACTGTTTTTATTTTATTTTGTAATTTATCAATATGTGTAAAGTTTAAATATAAACTGTAACACATTATTAATAAATAAATAAAAATAAAAAAATAAAGAAAATTACAATTAGCTGAATTATGCCTTACATTTCTATAATGCCCATAGCACCCCCTGAAATGACATTAAACATTAGACAAGCATCGACAAAGTCAAAATGTTTGCCTGTTGTATAGGTGCAGTTAGGCAGCTGGGGGTATAAGACAAGAGCCACGCAAACAGAAGATGGCGAGAGAGGGCAGGAGGGGTGGGTGAGTGACTGCCAGTGTGAAGACAGATGACTGAGAGTGGGGCAGGGCGCATGTGTGATGGAATGATCATAAGGACTGATGGATGTGTAAGAGTTCGGTGCTGGAGACGTGAATGAAAATGATTCTTAAGACTGATGAATGAATGAACTTTTAAGGGCATACGAAAATGGGAGATTTTATGAAATTCTAAGTATGATTCCGATTAATGGTTTATTGAATAATCATGTAGGGATGGACAAATGAGTTCAAGGATGGGCGAATCGGTGAAAATACTTGCCCCACAATTGCAATCTTCTTTCAGTTAAAGGGTTCTTCTTTCGTACCCTCAATATTGTGGGGACGACGTCCTTTCATCACCTGCAATTGCAACGCCAGGCATTTCAAAGTGTGTATTATAACTAAAACGTTCATTTCGGGGAGGGGGGGAGGGGGGAGGTGGGGGGGCGAAAAGGGGTTGGTGGTAAGGAATAGGTAAAGAAGGGGCGAGGGGGTGGGGGGTGAGGGGGTTGGGCCGGTGAATCCACTCCAAACATGTTTTTTTTATTTCAAATTCGATAAACGTTTCGTTAGAATGTACACGTTGCCGCTGGAGGCGATGAAAGGTCTCCCTCCATACTTCAAGGCAGGCGTGAGCGCCTCTTGAGCGCCTCACACGAGCATTCGCCAGCTCTCTCTGGGGCCACTCCACTAGTAGGCAGGGCTCTCATGAATCCTGCTCGAGCCTGCGAGCAGTGTTTAGCCGCCTCTTTCTGATCTACGAACAGGACGACTCATGCACCACAATTACCGCACCCCAACTACCACACGCCCATCTCCCCACCCCCAGGAGCATTATGCCGTCCCATATGTCTTTGCATTCCCCCCCCCCTTCCCCTTTGCCTTTTATAACCACGCTCCTTCCTTTTATCCGCTGGTCGCAGTCTGCTCCATTGCTGGCTGGTGCAGGCACGCGACGCCACATGTTTGCGACTCGCTCTGGTGCCGTGGGGCCACTTTGCTGGTGACAGGTGCAGAATACCTGCTCATTGCAAGCTCTGCTAGCTCATAATTCCATATTACCGAGTGTATCAAACTCGGAAGGATACAAGTTGCGGCTGGACTTGGGACTAAACATATCGCTGCAGCAGGCACTGAGCCCACCGAGTTGCTTTGCACTCTTTGGCAGTCAGACCGCTTTTTGGCGGTGCCGACATTTCAAACAGCGCACCCATGAACAATCCTCAAGCCAAATACTCCCAAACACCCGCTGGGCACAGGTCCGGGTACACAGCACACACCCAGGGGCCGCTGGGACGGGGCTTACCATCCTTCTCTTCTTGGTTCAAGCTGCGAGTGACCGGGTGGGCGCAGGCCGTGATCCAGAGGCACCGCAGGCCGCTGAATGGAAGCCATGCGCCATGCCCGTCACCCAGACCCCAGCCAATCACTGCCCCGCTTCCTGTGCGCTGCATGCGCCTCCATTGTTAGATCCGTCATGTCGAGTGTGTAATGGAGGGTTCATGTCGCTATGCATTTGTTTGATCTTTATAATAATAGTCAGAGAGGCACGAGGCGGGCAAAGGCCCAGGCGTGTGATTTGGGTCACTGAGCGCACAGGTAAAGTGTGACTCAGTAACAACCTCCCACTCGCCCCCAAATGTGTGAGTGAAAAAGAAGGGTCCAGGGGAGCTTTCAGGCTGCCTCGTGCAGAACTGGACAGTTCTCACGAGCATTAGGCACAATGCTACAAAGCGGCACAGACTGTTCACGAACAGGGAGGGAGTGGACCAGCAGGGCGTCAACAACAAAAGGCCACAGCGTTACAAAGCACAGACCGCCCCGTTGTTAGTTTCACAGGAGCTCTTTCTTAAAATGTAGCAGAGTGTACGTGTGATGTCATTGGCACAATGCATTATTGTTACAATGTAGCAAAAGGGTTCGTTATGTCATTAGCTAGTAAGATAGCTCAGTGGGTTCGGCGCTCGCTGCTGCGATCTGTGTGTCATCTGCCGGTTGCACGTTAAAATCCCGTCAAGGCCAACCCAGCCTTTTACCCCTCCGATAAATCGACAGAAGAAGCCATCCTCCTGACCAGGCGCACAACCATTCACCACCTAATTCTGCTGGGTATGTATAAAGCACCAACCTGGTGGACATTGGCCGCAGGCACGGCTGTCGTCACTCGACTACAGCAAGGACTATACCAAAATCTGGTTGTGCTGTTCACATAAGTCTCCGCCTAACTACACCAGAGTACGCCTCAACACCTCTGACATTGGAATGCAGTGCAGACCTATGACAAATTCGGGCACGCTGAACGTAACGCGTCCCTACCACTCATTCCTCTCCGGACTCCTTTCAGCACCCATTCACATGCCTGACCTCATGGGTTGCTCTCTACCGGAGCCTGGTCAACCCTGCTAAGCCTTATTTGCCAAATGCACCCACGCATTCTAATCTTACTCCATGACCTCCAACACTCTGGACTTTGGTCCTCCAGGGGTGTTCCCACTAACAGCGCTTTGAGACTATAATAAAGGTAAAAGGTGCTACATAAGTGACAAGCACAATACAAAACAAATGAGTACCAACTTCGGTTGGGATGAAATGTATGTAAATATGTTATATGTACAGCGCTTAGGCGTAAGCGCTATATACATACAAAATCATTATCATTTCCACCACAGCTTTGTGTTACTCTGTAGCAGATGTGGAGTCTTTGACGCAAACCATTATTATTAAAGGTAGCACAAACGTCTCCTGACGTCATTTTCACCATAGCGTCGTGTTACTCTGTGGCCGAGGCTGCGCGTGATGCCCTGGACACGGACTCAGGATTGCAATATATAGAGCAGAAGCAAACAGGCTGACAATCTGGGACATTAATTCCACAAGTGCTCCGTTTCCTTTAAGCAGGGCATGGGTGCATAGTGTTAGTGCTTTGTTTTCAGACATGTCATGTGCATGCGTGAGATGCCCCTGGGCTGCCAGTGCGCTTTATAAATGCAAATAAATAAACATGTGTCCACATATATGCTCCATTGTATGTCTGTAAGAAAACCACAAAAGAGAAAGGGCACACCCTTTCTTATGTAAAAGTTAGTCAATATAAATTTTGATGATTTAGAGCTCGTATGGCTCGTAAAATCTCATTCAAATCTTAAAGGGTGCCGGGGAGAAAACAAATGACTCTGGTATCAAAAAGTCAACAAAACTATGAACAAAACAGAGTTCCTATTGGTGATAGGAACTCCCGTTCCCTGCACACCATTTGGTAGTGGAAAAGTAATTTTCCAAACAATATTGAACCAATTTCAACTGTTTATCACTATTCTGGTTTAGAAGTAGGTATTTTTGACTGTCGCAACTGTTCAAAGAAAGATTGTTCAATAAACTTGTTCAAAAAAATTCAGTCTCACCAATTCATTCAAAATATTTAGCAATTGTATCTATCTGATTTCAACAGAAAAAGAATATTTGTATTTACATGAGTTCCATTCACTCGATAATCATATTAAGCATGGAAATTAACAGTAACATTTCCAAATCAAATTCCAAATCAAAAAGTCCAATTAATCCATTCTATTAAGAGTTCTAAGCATTTCGAGAGTTTTTCTCTCTTCTTCAGAAGCACAAATGAATTCCAAACAGTTCAACAAATTATATTTTCAATACATCTTTGTTTCAAAAAGAACATTGTCTTTCAAGTGACATTTGTCCCACATGTCTTTCTTTGTGTGTTGAAGTGATCATTCCGTTGTGAAATGATGGAAACGTCATCTCATAGCGTAATTGTTCATTCTTTGATGATACTCTGCAAGTAGTATTGATATATGTGTTAGTGATGTTTTAAGTCAAATAGTTGTTGTAATGATTGTATGTCACATGAGCACCACCCATACCTGCGCGTTGTTGTAATTCAAATATCCAAAAGGATCTCAGATGTGTGACGGCTTGTAGGCTTGAAAAACGATTACCTAAAAAGGTATCTATGTGTTATGTTGTGGTTGAATCTGGTAAGAAAGGGAGATGTTATGTTGTGGTTGAATCTGGTAAGAAAGGGAGATGTTATGTTGTGGTTGAATCTGGTAAGAAAGGGAGATGTTATGTATAGTCTTGTACTTTGTCACTGGCCTGCAGTGATTGCCAATAGAATGTGATGTATGATGCAGCCAGGAGAATGTTGAGTGCATCAGTGTATGAATGTTCTGAGTGAGAGAGTTGGGGGCCTGAGCTGGAGTGAGTGGATGGCCGGTGGGTCTTCTCCTTCATGTGTACTGTACTACCTATCCCTGTCCTTGTCCTGTCATCCAGACTACTGTAAATACCTGAGAGTAACTGGAACTGTACATATTGTACCAATAAAGCATACCTGGAACAACATCAGTCTCCACAGCTGGTCTCTGTGTCTCTTGTGACTAATAAGAGACTTTATTACATTGGCGACGAGAGTTAAAGAACCCAGGAATATGGACAAATACAACTTAAAAGGACAGAGTGCAACTGAGGAGCTGCAGCTACAAAAATGTACAGTAAGGAGAGCTGTGGGGGGGAAGCAGCCTAAGAGTGACCCACCGTTCCCCCATAGACTCAAAAATAAACATCCTGCCAGCTCCAGGGTTGAAAATGTATAATGTGCCACTGGACTCTGGGAGGGAGGTCCCCAGCAACCAAAAACATTTCCCCAGACGCCCTACTCCAAAAGTGCTTCAGACAGCAGGAGCTGTCCATCTATCAGGTCAGAGGAGGGGGGAGGACGAAGTGAAACTTACACTTTCCTTTCATTTGGCATTTTATGTGTAAAACGGACAAAATGAAAGGTACGCTTTCCTTTTATTGGCATTTTTTTTGTGTAAAACCCTCACTGCTGCCCTGAGCAGAACCCTGCATCATTTCGAAAAGCTGCTAGCTGTTGCCCAGCAACACACACACAGCATTAGCAGTCTCCATTCTCTCAATGGCTACTCTGACTTTCCGGGACTAATCACTCACTATCTTGGTCCATTGTGACATCACAACTGAACATTCCATCAGGTCTTCCCTGAACTTTTTGAGCCCCGTTCAAATTAATAAGTAAAAAGATAACTCTCAGCGTAGGAGCTGGGGGCAGTGTGTGTGTCAATGAAATGCAATAACTTCATGGGAGCATTTTACAGTTTCATTGACCACCCTGTACATTCTGCAAACAACCGGGTGGCGCCAGAGCTCCATGCACTCAGAATATTAACTGTGAAAATGAATACATAAAGGCAGTGTGCAACCCGTAATGAAAGACATTTTTGTTGTGCCAAGTTTTTTTTGTGTATTAAACAATGTCTCCCATGTGGAATGAACATGGATAAAGTTTGGAGTTTGATTTTATCAAAGATCCTGCCTGAATTTCCAAAAATGCTCCGTGTTATACAGTACATCAGAGGCCCAGCGAGGTCTGTTCTCCTCCAGCCCTTCTATTGAATGATGACGTGTGTTAACATTCAGTGGGTGATGGTGATCCATGGAATGAGGAACGAACAATGAAAGGAAGTGATACGTGTCAGTTTCGTTTCTTCATGTTAAATGGATTGATGGAGAAAACACTTGCTGCCGTGTGCGTACTTTAAGGAAGCTTTAGTTGGGACACTGAAAGGAACATTTTGCAAGACATTTTCTTTATTATTATATACATCAATGGAACAACGTGAGCAAGCAGCATACTTGTGAAATAAGCTACGAGAAACCCCTTCTCTTGGCATCATTATTTTGGATTGAATTATGTTTGGCAATAATGCAAACGTGACAATTTACATTTTTTCTTTATTTTGATTTTTTTTCTTAATGAATGAGGAAAAGCCACCATGGACTTTTGCAACACTTATCAATATAAATGAAAAACGAATTTAATTTTTTTTTTAAGAACAAAGTAATAACATTTTTTTTTTATTTTCTGAAATTTCCACCATCATCAAGAAATGTTTATATACTGAATAATGTATGTTATGGTTATGGTGTTAAGGGTCTGATTTACCCTTTGGAGAGTTGTTGAACAAAACATTAGTTACATTGGATACCCTGCAATTGACTTTGGGCCATTGTCTTGCTCAGTTTGTGTGATGTTGTGGCCCACTGTTATGTGTTCCATCCCGGCCATGACACACGTGTTGTAGTTCATGGTCGCGGTGCAGGGTAGTGCTGTTAAGGTGTACTAATTAATGGGTATTACTGTTAATGTGTACTAATGAAATAGTTTTGGAGATATTTGAAGCCAGGTGAGAATTTTAAATTTCCACCAGAGCCACAAAGAAAAATGTGGCGGTATGTATACTCTTTTTTGAGGTATATGTTATATGCGTACGCTCTAATGTGAGATGCTTAAGTGGCCAACCGACTGCATAAGGGTTGCGTCATGAAAGAGTTTGGGCAGCTGACTGAATAAGGGTTGCACCATAAAGAGTTTGGCCAACTGACTGAACAAGGGTTGTGCCTAAAAAAAAAAGAGAATTTTTTTTTATTGCCAGCAAATGTACATTCTGTATATATATAGTGCACACTTTTGCATTAGTTACTGTTAAGCATTCACCATTGTTTCTTATAGTAATAGTTTTAAGTTGAAGACTTCCGGTGCTGCCAGGAGCACCCCATCTGTTACATGTAGTTTATCTGTGTGAGATCGTGGTTGTGTTTAGATTTCTGAGTGGGCGGGTGATGTGTGTTTGGCTGACTTTTTCTACATCCTGTATGAAAGGATGATGTTTGTGTGTATGAATCTGATATGAAAGGGAGATGTCACGCGTGGGTACTTCCGGTATGAAAGGGAGATGTTATGTTGTGGTTGAATCTGGTATGAAAGGGAGATGTTATATATAGTCTTGTATATTGTCACTGGCCTGGAGTGATTGCCAATAGAATGTGATGTATGATGCAGCTCAGGAGAATGTTGAGTGCATCAGTGTATGAATGTTCTGAGTGAGTCAGTTGGGGGCCTGAGCTGGAGTGAGTGGATGGCCGGTGGGTCTTCTCCTTCATGTATACTGTATCTACCTACACCTGTCCATGTCCTGTCACCCATACTACTGTATATACTTGAGAGTAACTGGAACTGTATATACTGTACCAATAAAGCATACCTGGATCAACATCAGTCTCCACAGCAGGTCTGTGTGTCTCTTGTGACTAATAAGAGACTTTATTACACTATGTTGTAATATTTAGGTGTTGATAAGTCCATAATTCCATGCAAGTTTTAGTACAACTTATAAAAATGGCAAAAAGATGGCGAAAAGGCTCGCCATTCAGGGGTTCACAGCAAGTCGCGATCGACGTGCATGCTTATCTGTGTTGGCTGCGAGGCTTCTGTTTAAATCAGTGAAGATATGTGTTAGGGTGCTGTCTTAAAAATGTGTTCAATCCGTTATGATATAGCTCAAAAAAAATAAAACATAACTGTTACCTATGCGTGTAGACGTGCTGACCGTGAGTGTTTTTCTCTCTCTTCCTGATTTCACTAAATGAAAACGGTTGCTCAGCAACGTATCCATTTATAATCATGTGACATCAGTCACATGGTATCATGGAATTGTGGGAATTGGAGTTCCCATTCTGTGACCCATTGCTTGTGTTTAGTCTAAAAAGATATTTTTAGAATGGAAATGATGTTAATAAACACGTAGTGGAACTAAGGTTGCAGTTTTACATGAGGGTTTGTACTTCTAAAGCCTGATCCCGTGAGGTATTGGGTTTGTGGGAATTGTAATTCTAAAGCTCCCTATTCCGAATTACCATAGATTAACTGGCCAGTGTGTTCCTTGCTGGACAAACATGTATTGTATGATCGCTGTTTATATAGTATGAAGTCCGACCCGTGGACTATCTATACTTACAGTATCTCTTCATGTGATGAATTTGTGTCGCAAATAAGTGATTGGTACGGAAGGCTGATGCCATTGAGCAGTCACTGAGTAGTAGCTCACCTCATGTTATTTTGTGCAAAATTAAACATAGATTATTTTTCCATCATTTGACAGCATCATTTACATTTGTGCTGTGATGTGATTAACACAATTGTTGATGTCTAACATCTGTTCAATTTATAATACTTTGCTGATATTAAATTTATTTCCATGTTGTCTTGGCACAGTTTATACATATTTGTTAACATAATCTGCTTTGGTACAGTGATGTAGATTCCTATCTCTCCTTTTTATAGAAATACACTCAAGGAGAATTCTTCATTCATTCCTCTCTGCGAGATAATATCTGTTGTAAATTACCTCATCTTGCTGGTCGTGTTATTGACTCCAAAATCACAAACTTTAGTTGCGAGATTGTATGGTGTTGATCTCTGAAATGTCTCGTGACTGGCGATTTCATATTTCCAGTCCTAATATTGGATTTATGCTCTGAAATGCGATCTTTCACTCTCCTTATTGTTTGGCCAACATAGTATTTGCCACATGGGCAGATCAACCCATATATCACACATTTACTTTCACATGTAGCATAGTGTTGTAGATTGATTTTCTGACCTGTGTATGGATGTCTATGTCAAGGAGTTCCCCCCTTCTCATCTGAGTTCGATCTTTGCTGGATTTCTTGATCGATGCCTTCTTGCGTACTGCTCGAGTCTTGAATAAGGCTGCACGAGTCTCTTCCGACTCCAGCATGCGTTCAAGTACCAGGATGCAGGGATCCAGGAATCCAGGAAATAACAGGGTGCGCAACTAGCACACGAGTACAGGAATCAAGAAAGGAAGGAAAGAGACTAGAATTGGGTTAGAGTGGAAGAAGCAAGGGAAACAATACAGCGAGCTACGGAGCATACGTCTGGTCGCTACTTCGCAATAGCTTTGAGACGCGCGGGGCTGCGGGGGCGTGGCATATTTATGGAACGTACTACGTCCGCCGTGAAGGCTGGTGCGAGGCGTGTTACGTGATACAGCCACGTTGGGAGAAACAATGAATGCAAGCCCCGCCGTGACAAGGACCAGGAAGTCTGACAGTCTAATAAGTGAGCCTTTCTGTACATTATTGCATTGATTACAATTTAGATATGGGAATGTTCTCTTCTTAGGCTTTGACAGAAATCGTTGTTCCACTGTACTTATTCTTTTTGCTTTCACTAGTGAGTCCCGTAGATTTTTCCCTCTGTTGTATGCCATTAGTGGTGGTTTTGGAAAGAGAGTACAAAGTTGCGGGTCCAACCTTGTGACTTTCCAATTTTTCTGCTGTATCCTTTTGATTTGTGCGCTGTTTGTGGAGTATTGGGATAAGTAGATTAATGGAGGATTGTCCTTGTCTTGTTTTTGCTGTTGAATAAGAAGTTCGGTTCTTTTCTTCAATTGAAATTGTTCTTTGGCCTGTGCTAGGATCGATTGTGGGAATCTTCTCTCTTCAAATCGTGAAATTTGCTCATTCTCCGCTTCCTTGTATATCTCCTCCTTAGATATAATTTGTTTGATCCTTTGAAGCTGACTTAGTGGTAGGTTCTTTTTTAAGTGATGTGGATGATGACTTGTGAAAAATAAGCTGTTGTTAACATCCGTGGGTTTCCTGAAGATGGTTGTTTGTAATTTCCCATACTCTGGATAAATCTTCACATCTAGAAAATTCACCGCAGGGGTTCCTATTTCCTATTTCTAGAGTGAACCTGATATGATTGTTACAATGGTTCAGATATTCTAAAAAACCTTCTAGCTCTTGTTTAGTACCTTTCCAAATTGCAAAAATGTCATCTATATAATGCCTCCACATGGCGAATTGCTTTGACCATGTGGGGTTCTCTAATATGTGCTGTGTTTCAAAATGAAACATAAAGGTGTTAGCATAGGCTGGGTCCATTGCTGACCCCATAGAAGTACCGGATGTCTGTAAATAATATTGAATTATTGCAAAGTATAATTTTTGCCAGTTCAATAGCAAATATTTTGTTTGATGGGAAATGTTCTTAGTAGTAACCATTCAAGAGCTTCCAACCCTTCCTCATGTGGTATAGAATTGTAAAGTGATTGTACGTCCAATGTGAACAGAATCCAATCTTCTTCAATTTGGTCGATTGTGCTCAGAATGTTCAGGAAATTAGTATTATCTCTTAGATAAGTGGAAGTTGATTGGACAATAGGTTGGAGTAATCTGTCCAAGTATCTTGAAAGAGCTTCATAGACACTCTCTGTGGCCGCTACAATTGGCCTAAATGGAGTATTTGTGAGATTTTTATGGACCTTTGGTAGCCCGTAGAATACTGGTAGGATTGGATTTTTATTAATTAGAAATTCTTTAGTCTTGTCTGTTATCCAACCTTCCTCTGCAGCTTTCTTCACTACCTCTTCGATCATTAATTGAGTTTCTTTAGTTGGGTCATGGTCAAGAGTCATATAGGTGTATAAGTCTTCCAGTAGGGATAGACAGCCCTGTTTGTATAGGTTCGAGTTCATTATGACTATCACACCTCCCTTGTCCGCCGGCTTGATTTTAATCGTTCTGTCATCCGATAGTTCTTTTACAATTTTGTGCTGATGTTTTCGAAGATTTTGATTTTTCATGTCCTTAAATTTGATTGATCTTAAATTCTTCTTCATTTTCATTTCAAAAAGGTCCAAAGTAGAATTTTTAACATTTCGGCTGAAATTGCTTCTTGCTCTCATTTCCAAAGTGTCAAAGGTATCTTCTTAAAAGTGAGGTTTCCGGGCGGGAAGATTGTCCCATTGTATGTATTTTTAAAGGACACTGGAGCCTTGATGCCAAAGATTTCCACCTGTGTGATTGGTTGGGTGCACGCTGCTTTTGGAGGGTAATGTGATAATCCAGCTCAGAGGGTTTACCGCCTGTGCAATGCGGAATTATCTCTCAGCCCACATTTCTGGCTGGTACAAGCTTGATTCGCACATAAATCTTGAGACTTCTCAAAGTTTTAAACCCATGTTCATAGTCACCTTCTTTTCATGTAGGCAAATCAATGAGGCAGTCTGTGGCCTTCCTCCCTCACAGATGGAGTTATCACATGCACTCAATGGCACCAATATATGCTCAGCTAAACAGTGAATTCATCGTGGGTCCTCCTTTGGGCGCTGCAGGTTTATATTGTAGTTACATATCTAACTAGTTTGACCAATAATTATATTACAGAGTAGCAGCAGTTGTGCCGCAGACCGGAGCTGAAGATATGCCAAATCCCCTCCTGTGACCTTGCTGAGAGGCTAGCATGGGGGAGGAGACCCCACACACGTCGATATTCACAGAGCGTGTCCCTATTTCGAAGGAGGAGCAGGAGGAGGAAGGCTAGAATCTTCTTAAAAGTCAGGTTTCCGGGCGGGAAGATTCTCCCATTCTCAGTGCTACGCAGACCTCCCCTTTCAGCGAAAGTAAAAAACCCTTCCAGGTCCCTCAGCCTTTCCACTGCTGGACCTGGGACAACAGGGAAAAAAGTGACCAAGATGGGGAAAAAACGCTTCGTTCTATATCCAGCAAAAGAGTATGTACATGAAGATTCCTGGATAAAACCACTGCACAAACTCTAATGGAAGGAGTACGTTATAGTCAGCGGAGCCTCTCTCGGTCTGTCAATCTATGTGTATTTATAGAGTGGCTACGGCCATGAACATCTAAGCGCTGTTCAGGAACATATTGCGCCGCCTGTGAGAAATTAGTTAAAAAGGGAAGGTTTCAAGTTTCCTTCTACAATCAAAGAGGCTTTTAGCGGCTCTAAGCTTTTGTGTAAGCGAACAGGGGGTGTGTTTTTTGGATGTGACATGCCGTGGCAAATCACAGCACTTCTTGTGTTTGTTGTAGACGCGTCACTGTTGATTGGCCACAGCACTTGCTTGCTTCACATCCTTTTACTATAGGTTCTGAGCGAGCAACTGGGAAGCCTCTGGCGAGCTACCAGTGGCTCATGATCGATGGGTTGGAGACCCCTGTGACCCTCGCTCTAGAGGGATAGGGTAAGTAGGGTATATTTGGTAGGTGTTAGTTTTATCACTGGTCTCAATTAACACATGGGGTCTCCTCCATGAAGGGGTGGTGGAGCTCTGAGGACTTCCCCATTTTCCACCTCCAAGTGTCATCACGGATCTAGTGGCTCTCACTGGCACCCAGAGGCCCCCATCCCCTTAGCAAGGTGGTCACACCAGTGACCTTGTCACAGGAGGAAGTCAGCATGTTGGTACAAGTGTGGGGAGAAGGTCAAGGAGGGTGAGTCGATTCTTGCGACACCTCAAATATAGAGTAGTGTGACACGGATGGTGGCAGCTAGACATACGGGGTCAATACAGGGTGCCAGTGTAGAGGAAGAGGCTGCTGGTTAGGGTACAAGACTTAAAGTTACCTCTTGATGTCTTGTAAATAGTCACATCAGAACCATAAGAAGGGCCGCAGGAGGGCTAATCAAGACAATCTCTGGGGCCACTTGTGGCTTTGCTGCCTTCATGGGCCCTCATTGAGATCTGATTGAGTAGTAGGTTTTCTAAAGGTCTCGAAGAGCCTATTTTTAAGCACTTTCCAGGCGTTGAGGTGGTACTTTAGGGGCCGATTCATGGAATATATTGCACAGAAAATAGGCTACTTGCACCCAATCTGTGCACGCAACTCTGTTGTAGATTCATGGAATCGAATGTGCAGCACTTTCCCTGGACTTGCGTGGATTTTGAGCTGGCCTGGCACGCCTGTGCGAGCTGTCGGCCTTGCGCAAGACTCTGAGAAAAGGGCGGGCGTGGCCTGCGCAGAGGGCTGGGAAGGGGGGCAGAACACCAAAAATGGGGACTAACTTGCGAAGAAGTGGGCATTCCGAGGGACAGCCTGCAGGCAGTCCCTGGCACGCCCACTATTGCGCGGCAAGAGACGCATTAATGAAATCGATTGCGCAACGTGTTGGCTGGGAAATGCCCATGCAAGTCCTTCATAGGATTTGCCACCCAAAGGCTGACCTAAGTACACTTGCGCATATGATTTTCAGCTCGCAGGTGGGATTGCATGTCAGATTTCGGGATGCATGTACTCAATTGGGATTCCGATGTAATGTAAGGGTGCACGTAAGCTGTGTAGCAGGGTACAGGAATGTTTTATGTGGGTTCGCACGCACATTTCCCAAGTTATTGCAGAGTTACAAATGTTCATACGCATGTTGTCGGGGTGCCGGATACAGTTACGGGGGACCCCACGCAACCTTGCTTGAAGGGTGCGTGTATTCGTGCCCACGGGAGGGCTCAAAGGTAGCAAATCTGGCAGTTTCCTGGGCATGTCGGGGGAATTCCAGCCGTGACTTGCAAATATGTTTACTTTGCGCAGACAATTCCATGAATGCGCGTTGCATGCATTTTTCTTTCTGTGCACAGGCTCGCGCAGTGTCCTTCTTGGCATGCGGCCCTTGCGCAATTTCTGCACGAAATTCCATTAATCAGCCCCTTAATGCGTAGATTCCTTTGGGCATTGAGTTGCACTGTATAGTCGTTAAGACTGCTATTGAGATGACTCTTTCACACTTCCTTTTGTAATTTGGCACCATCATTAAGACCGTTGCAGGATCTTAGCATCCTTTTAGGTCGGTATAGTATGATTTTCGTTTGGATCATGTCATGTGTCTTTTTCACAATAAAAAAAAGAAAAACATTTTCAGCCGATTTTGGGCGGCCTTTACTAATCAAAATACATCAATTCCTCCCCCTGCCCATTGAAATCTGGGGTTTCACCCCCAAACCCCCATTCAACCTCTGCCCTCCCCCAACCCCACCTCACATATAAATACTCACTCAGCTACACACCTTTTCCCGCCCCACATACAAATGCACACAAACACACAAATGCAGACACACTCCTTCTACACACCTTTTCCCCGCCCCACATACAAATGCACACAAACACACACATGCAGACACACTCCTTCTCCCCAGCCCCTTCCCTCAACAAGGATTTACCAGAAACCCGCCTTCTCTGAGCATTAGCAGAGCAGTCTTTCTAAATCAGAAAAATGAAAAAGACCATTTCACTTAATACCTTCTAAAAAGCACCCCTCTTCCTCCCTTGACCCCCATGACGCCATTCCCCCCTATCCCCCTTGCGACACTTTCCTCTCAGCACTGGTCTGTCAAAAGTAATGTAACTTATGATTCACCTGATGGATCACAGGTTGAAGAGGTATTTCCTAGCCAGAGGTTTGATTTGTGACTTCAGCTCTAGCAGAGGCTACTTTACCATTTGGGTCGGCTTGCTCCCATCTCTTTTGGTCATGGAATCATTACAATGCTTATTGCTTTGGCAGGTCATATTGGAATATTTCTTTTGCTTGTGGTGAGCCTGTTCGAGAGTTGACATAAATTATATACCTTGCGTGTGTTGTGTTGGGTGTCCTGACCCACGTTTGAGCTATCATGCTGCAACATTTGGTGCTGTGGGCTTAGAAAATCCAAGATGGCCAAAAAGCCCACAAGTGCGCCAGAATCCAGGAGAACCACGCAGTTTGTGCGCACACCAAAATGGTTACCTAACTTGCCACCCACCAGTGTAAAGAAAGATCTTTGTTAACAAAATCCACTGTTACTGATGTCAAAAAGTTGCTGAAATTGTGACTCATTGGACCACTTTAAAGATTCAACCCTTTTGTGGGGTTCCACATAACCATCTTACTGTAAGGAGCCCCATCAAAACAATGTTAAGCAAGGATTATTTACTGCCATGTAAGAACCATTCCTGTTTAGAATGCATTAATCCAAGAAAGATCCCAAAATTGCATGCAGTACCAACAAAATCCTCAAGGCGGCGCTAGCGGTCTAAACTCTGACAGGAGAACTGAGTGCAGTTGCTGACAAAGGGATTTGACTCAGTTGACTTCAAAGGCTGCATTTTAATTAAAAATTAGCCACCTGCTGTTCCCAGAGGCCTGAAGCCTGGGAAACCCTCTCACCTCCAGAGATTCACACCAGGAGTTAGAATCTCACATGACCTCTTGATTGATAGAAGGCAGACTGGCTGGGAGCCTCCTGGAGACCACACAATAGGCTCTTGCAATTGAATAGGATATGTTGATTTTGACTGTTTCCTGTCAACAAAGGCCTGCCTGCCAGAAGACACATGTGACTGACCCACCCAAGTCTTGGAGGCGGACTCCAACACTCTGAGAACTGAATTGAAAGCAAAATATATATTTTACAGAAACACTGATAACTCTTTGTAATCAAATGACAGAAATGTATAACTTTGAGAGCCTTAATTTAAAAAATGTACCTTCAATTCAAGCCCAAACTCCAATTTGTGTGATGTTCTGGGGAAACACCCTGCTATTTATGTATACTACAGACTCTGTGTTTAAGCTAGAGACATGTTAATTTACTGGAGTATGTATGGACAGGCCGTGTACATGTGTACAAATGTGGAGAAAAATCTGATGTTGCAAAACCACTAAAAAGGACAAAATATTGCCATTTCTGAATGCAAGCCCCCAGGAAGAGCAGAGTTTGAACAGGGGCTACCATCAGTAAATGCATGATGGGTGCATGTAATTTCAAACCACTGTGTATCTAGGAAGTGTGCATTTTGATCAAATATAGATTTTGTGGGCAAACTGACCAGGGGAGGATTCTCTGACCCATAAAACCTACAGCATCACTCTGACTCACAGTTCCTTCCCCAATCATGGGAGAGGGGAGAATTGGGCCAATGGGCAGTTGAGAGAGGGGCTGGCTAGTGATGCTGCACACACACCCACTTTCAAAACACATAAAAGCAGACAGTCAGGACAGATAGGGACATTCAATTCCATTTGCTGCAACGCGCTCTGCCGGACCACACCACATCCAGAAGATACTAGATTCAACACTTAGACTTTAAAACTCCAAAGAACTTGATTCAGAACTCAAAGCAAGGGCCTAAACCCACAAACTGAGAACTCTTCTCAGTGGGCCTCAGCATCCAGGAGCCGTGCAGATCAGCGCTGGGTCCCGAGAAAGCTGTGCAGAAAGATCCAGAAGCAGTGCTGTACCCAGAGAAAGCAGAGCAGTATCCAGAACCAGAGGCAGAGCAGAGCTGACCCAGACCGCTGTTCGCAGATCCAGAGAGCTGACCCAGACGCTGTGCGCAGAGACCGTCCGTGGCGAGTGAAGAAAACCTGACCAGATCCGTGGCGAGGCCCATTTATTTAAAAAATATATTGTGAGTACCTAGCAGAACTGTGCAGAACCAATCTCTTAGTTAAAATAATATAATTCAATCTATTTTTATCTAACCAGAACTGTCTCCTAACTGTCACCTGTCATTTGCAAAGCTGTCACCTGTCATTTCTAGTTACTAGCTGTAACTTGTCACTTTGAACTTTTAAAATTTCAAATCTGAAAAACGACCTTTACCTTATCGCTCATATCTCCGTGACCGTTTGTCTTAGAGACTTGCAGTAACTTTCCTCTGAAAGCTGCGAATCTTGGCTTTTCAACGAACCTATAACCGCATTCCTACTCCCTATACTTTTGCCGGAATCGCGAAAAATGTACTCGCGAATTTGCCGCGATTTGCAAATTTCTCCACGTGTGAAAACAGCAGCTTCCTTGCTTTCATTTGCCAAAAATTCGTTTAACCTGCCAATCATTCCTAGAACATTGCTAAATTAAGCCTGAACTAATTTAAACCAACTAATCCTCAACCTGAACCTCCAGAGGGAATTAGAATCATTTTAGCACATTTTCCAATATATCGCTATCACATATAAAAGCATTTTGGGCCTGTGTTTCAAACTTCTGTAGTCTAAGCTTGCTGGGGTGAACTGAATTACATTTGATTGCATTTCTGAGAACTGTGTGCTTTCCTTCCATTTCCTTGCATTGCATAAAGGGGGGAGAGGATTGCCAGAGAAAAGTGATTACATTGTTTTGTTGAAATCATATTGAGTATTTTCTGTATTGCATTTTCATTCAACATTACATCCATCTGAACTTATATAAAGCATTCTCTACCACCTTATTCTTCTGTTCCTATTCACAAGTGTGCTAGTGCCAGACTATCCATTATTGATTACTGCTCAGATTAAGTGTGATATCCAAGTATTAATTTATCATAAAGTGTGATATATATATATATATATATATATATATATATATATATATATATATATATATATATATATATTGTTTCAATTCTCCAATAAACCTTTTAACTTGCAAAACAGAACTACTTCTTGGCTCAGTGGGGTCAGGGGGATTCCAAGAGAGGGGGGTTATATAGGGGTAGTCATCCAGAACGCATGAACTGGACATAAAGATATATCAATAAGGGTTTCCATTCAGTATCCCAGACTAGGCATTGACTTAGCTGTAGTGTTGAATTGAATCCTCTTACAGTTGGTTAAGTGGGGACGATCATCACAGGTCCCCAAGAGGTTCTGAATGCGGCAGAGGCCTAAAAGTGCGGTCTAGGGGCTCGGGAACATTGCAGAATGGAGGGGGGTGTCAATAGAAGCTGCGCTGTAGTAGATAATTATTTAACTGGGAGTATATTGTACTATGAAATGGAAGACCATCTTAGGAGATCAGCAGTCATCTTGAAATTGAGGCCTGGCATTGCGCTGCAGCCAGGGCAGTAGGCCGAAGCGCATAACATAGAAATGCATGTGAGAACGGAGGAGCTGGTTGCAGCCTAGGCAGCAGTGAGTAAGTACAAATCCACAGGGTTTAATAAACCTCTCATTGGGCCTCATTCTGAGTATGATGGTCTGGAAATAAGCATGCCGGTAGCAACGTACCGGCACCCTTTCCAGACCGTCATACTCTGAGACTGCCGGTAGGGGCCACGGATACCCTGGCAGGTGTTAGGAAGGATTTCGTAATTGTGGGTAATTTTCCTTCCATGTGGCAACCCCTAAACTTTTTGCTGTTGTTTTCACCAGGATCTAGACTTTGCCAGAGAAGTGCAGCCTTCTGCCGCACTCCTCTGGGCTTTCGCTCCATTCTTACGGGGAAACTGACATGCCCTTAAGACAGTCAGTACCGGGAAACGTTGTTTTCCGTAGTTCTTTTATCATGTTGCAGCTTTCGCGCAACGTGACACAAGAGGGCACTGTAAGCTAAGTTACTGCTCTCTTGGATCTCTAGTCTACTACAGGCCCTAGATACTCTCTTGGGATTGTTAACGAACGGTGCAAGTGAATCACGGACGGGACTAGTGGCAGCGATCGTTTCTTTGTGTTTTTGAGCTCCTTTTGGCGTTTAAGCGCGTTTCTCGCGTTTAGCCCAAAATGGTGGCTTGGCTCCCAAAATGGCCAGACCACGAGGCTCGTTGTCCTGTCCGCTGACCGTCTTGTCCCCTTCACCTTCCCCAGGCTGCGCCGACCCGGGGCCTTCCTTATTTGGGCATGTACTTTCCCGCGAAACACAGATGCTTTCGCGGGCTTCTACAGGCCTTGTGTGTGCCTCCAGGATGTGGGCTGGGATGTCTGGTCCCAATACACATCCTGGGTGCCAGAGAGTCTAGGGTGGTGTGAATGCCTGGGACCTCCGTGGTCCGTGATAGGTCCACGTATGATGTGAGTGTTTTGTGAGCAGATCTCCCATTGGGTCCCCTCCGTTTTGGCGCGAAGGGAAGCGTGGATAAGAGGGGGCTGGAAACACCACTACCAGGTCGATCTCCTGAGTTCTCACAAATGAAGGAATACAGGAGCCAAGTATCCTGCAACCACGAGGCTGAACCGAGGAATCGGTGGTGACCCGCTGAAGGACTGCTCCTCTGCACTGCTGTCGCTTGGTGAAACCCTTTCTACCTCTGATCGAACGAGAAGGCCTGTACTGGTACTTTGACCCTTGGAATAGTGGGAACAACTATTCTCGGCACCTTCACCATCTCCTGCACGTAAGCCTTCGGAAGTGTCTCTAGGCCATCCAGCAGACTGAACAGCCTACCCAGGAGTCTTGCTCTGTGTTACGGACTTGCTGGTCGTGCAGAGTATGAATACCTCCGTCCCCAAGTACCACACAGGCAATACCAGAAACACTACCTGTGCAATCTTTGAGGCCACAGGTGTGGTAGTCTGTCGGGCCTGGATTCGGGAACAGCCAGAAGAACCCCTTGAATGCTGTAAGGCAAAAATGTTTATGTACAGGGCAGAAATGTAATAACACAAGAATACAGGAATAGGTATCTAAGCACTGCTTACCTATGAGCACTGAAGGGTCACCCAGAGATGGGAGAAGGACTGGACCCCGGGCAATGATACGGGCTAGCTTCTCCTAGTGGGGGTTTGGCCCAAGTGAGCCACCGGGATAGCTTGATGTCAGGGGCACAGACAGGTAAACACCTAGCGTAGGGCCGATGGCCAGAGTTCCAAAACAAAACGTAATCCGTAGAGTATACAAAAGACAATTCCGTGGTCTGGCAACAAATGTTCAAGGTTCCAAAGCAGATTCGGGGCGTAGGCAAAGACAGTCCGTGAGACGATTCCGTGGTCTGGCAACAAATGTTCAAAGTTCCAAAGCAGATTCAGGGCGTAGGCAAAGACAGTCCGTAAGACGAAACGTGGTCGTGAGGGAAATCCAAATTCACAATGAAAAATAAAGCGTCACACAAACCTGGAGGAAAACAGCTGTGAAGCAACGCTTCCATGTTTCTGAACGCATTTAACCAATAGCAGAAGTCATGTGATGCATAACACGGAAGCGCTGATGCGTGATGGAACGTCACGTGATCCGTGACGCGCATGTCTCCGTGGAAGGCGTCGGGTGTTGTGACCAAGCGGGATTCTCCAATTTAGTTGCCAATGACGGGAGGGGCGATACACGCCAGGTATGTCATAACGTGCTCTACTAGGGGCGAGAGAACGTAAAGATGTTCGTGTGCCTGGGTGTGTGTGTCGGGTGATGGGATGAATGGAGGCTGAAGGTGGGTGTAGACGTGTACCTGTAGGGGGTGCACTTGGTTGTGCGGAAGACGTGACACTCTGTAACCGCCGTCAGGTTGTGTTGTATTACGAGTCCTTGTCACTCTCACACGATTCGTACACTTGGCATTCCCAGGTCTGAAGTGAGTAGTGTACATTTGGCTGAAATACACACGGCCGCTCCGTTGCCCTGCTGTGGTAACAAACTGTGCGGGTTCACTGCATTTGGGACGTCCCCAACTCAACTTCTGCTGCTGAGGAATCTACCCGACGGCGAGACGTCCCCTGCTCGTTTCTGAACCTGCCAGCACTGAAACTGACGCGGAGAAGCCTGGGTCTGCTTGCATCGGGGACCGGTGAGTAGCATCGCTAGGAACTGGTCGCCCTCCTGCAGGAGCCCATAGCTTTTCCACGCTGTGTCTAACAGCACGCCTTTCCGTACTCGCGCTCTGCTTCTGCCCGCAGTGGAGGCTGCGCTTGAGTCACGGAGCTCTGTTCATCTTCATTTGTTCACCGAACTAAACTGCCTGATTCCCTCGAAGAGACTCCCCATTTTGCCCGTTGGCACCAGCGTGTGCAGGTACTTTTGAGCACAAGGCTCCACTCTTCGTAGGGCTTGGACCTCCTTTTAGTTAGGTGCCTCTGAAGGCGGACTGGGTCTAATTATTATTCGCACTGCCTGTTTTCCTCCCCATCTAGGTGGTCTACACATTTTGTGCGTCTAACTCGTTAGACTCGTTTGTATTTGTATATATTTTGTATTGGTTTGGTATGTGTTGGTTTACTTGAGTTTTATTGTGATTTCTCGCTACGGTCAATGTTACAAAGGCCTTGTAATAAATGTGTTTATATTTTTAATATAACACCTGCTTGGAGTAATTTGTAAGTGTCCTTGCTTTGTGTGCTCATTGCGGGCTTTCAGTCACCCTCACCCCTCTTGAGACCTAGGGCCTCATTACGACCCAGGCGCTAATGGGTTAACGGCGCCGAAAAAGGCTGCAGCGCCGTTAACCTATTAGCGCCTAATTACGAGGTCCCTTTGCGGTGCCCGACCTTAACGGCTGGCTTTACCATTCCCATTGAGCCCTATGGGGCAAAAATGGGAATGGGGAAGGGCCATGGCAGCATGGGGAATTACCGCCCTGCCAACCTCGGAATGGGGTGGTAATTCCCCATTACGCCATGGCGGACACCGGCATGGACCATGGTGCTAGTAGCACCAGGGTCCTCCGCCTGGGTCGTAATGAGGCCCCTAGTCTTGACCGCCGCGATCGCTACCCTGATTGGTCTGGCTCGTCCAGAGGTTACCCTGTTCCAAGAAACTAGGCTGGCCTTCTTAACCTCCAGGACAGAGTCCAGAAATCCATCTTAACAGCAGGCTTGACCTGCCGTCTTCACAGGCACCTACCGGCATGTCCCTCACTGAAGCACCGGCACCGTTAGCAACGGTGCCGGTACTTCAGTGTTCCCATTTTCATGGAGTTCTGTTGGACTCCATGGAAATGGGGAATAACCGTTATCGCCACCACTTGTAATATCCCAGTGGCACCGGGATATCCGGTGGCAGTAAGGGTGTTACAGTGTTGCCGGTAACCAGCCGCCTCTGGCAGGTTTTACCGGCAACCCCATAATGAGTTCCATTGTCTCATTCTAACAGCCCATGTAACTCACAAGGAATGCGCCCTACAAGGCCATGAGGGGGCTGGGAGCTCTGTATAAGCAGCTATCCCACGAGAAGGAGGGCACGAGCCTCTGATCTACCTCAGCCCAAATTCTGAGTTATAGTGTCCAGATGCCCTTGTCCCAAGACCCCAATATTCCAGAGTACAAGTCAGTCCCAGAACACCAACCATAAAGCTGTTAGATTGTTAATCTATCCAAAAGATCATAGCAGAAGGCCCTAGGCCCCTGTGATTTGTGCTGCGAGGTGCCTGGGAGGGAAAGTAACAAATTTAAGTCTGGGTGGGAAGAACTGGAATGGTGCAGGCACGCCTGGGATCGAGCTGGGGTTTGTAAGATAGTGTGACCTTGAATGTAGCTTCCGCGCCCATGTCTGCATTACCAGGTGCACATTAGGCCACAGATAGAGGGTGCAATGTTTTCCCTAATAGGGCTCAATGGGAATGGGGAAGGCTCTAATAACAGTACTGCAAATTGCGGGCCTGTTATTAGCTCCAAGGTCGCTTAACGGGACCCGCAGAGAACGGGTGGTCAGACTAGCCGTTCCTGCTGGGACCCGCTAAGGGACCTCGGAATAGGGCGTTAAGGGTTTACCAGCACCGGCATCCTTAACGGTGCGCAGAAACTCTTACCGCCCAACTCGGAATGACCCCCCATGTGATTAAATGAATTGCCCAGGATCACACACTTTGGTTAAATGGTGAAACCGATTTAAGCAACTGTGCACATCTTACCAGGTTTAGTTGATACAGATATTTATTAAAGTTTTGCTTTACATTTCATGTGCTTAAACAGTTATTTCTGGCAATGCCTAGGAAGCAAACCACATTACATAATAAGCTGTCATTTCACAGTAAACTAATTCTACACTATATACATTGTTAGAGAAATATGTTCAGGAATGAAAGTATGGCTTTAGTTTTATTCTCCCCATCTTGAATGCAAAGTCACAATAGCATCATGCAGATTAACACAAGCCTACCAAATCCCCCTTGAGTTTTAAAGCCATAGTAATTATTTCATAAAACATGCAACATTATTCATCCTTCTCACTTCTGATCACTCCCTCCCCCATTCACATTTCTAAAGGGACAAAAGTCCCTGCTAATAGTCGCCCCCTCCCTCCCATCAGTGCCTAATGGCTCACAGTGTAATGGTCTGTTGACACAGAGCAACGTGAGGACCTTCTGCTTACTGGAGCTCTTGGAACAGTGTCCTGGCAGTGGGACACCTGTACCGTTCTGAAAGGGTAAGGTGTCCTGTTGCCAGGACATAAGCGTGCTGAGCAGGAATTGCTTGGCACACATTGCTCTACCAGTCGGACACCTTTTCTGTTGGGCACCCTCTTTCAGGTGCCGAACGGGAGTGGCACCCCACTGACAAATGTCCCGGTCTGACCTCCCGCTCGGTACGCTACTGCTTGAGGTCATTTAAACACAGGAAACATACCTGAATTTTAATGGGTCAGACTGTTGCAAGTTATTACTGAAATCAGAATAAGCAACCTAATGTGAAGTTTTAAAATCTTGCAGGCATCCATTTTTCATTATGGCTATATGTTTGTTTGAGTCGGTGCCCTGGTGGCAATAATCAAACATCAGCCCCCTTGTGCATGCTTGCAGGCCCTCTTTAGGTAGAGGCTTTTTCACTGTTGTCAAGGCAGTAAATTCTAAAGACCAACTGTAGTGTTATATGTTTCAGAAGACTGGAGTGTCTTTAGAATTTAATTTTAAAGATATGCCATCAGTCTTATGAAAGTTATAAGAGCGTTGGCAATGGACTCTTGTGGTATAGTAGTTTAGTGTTCTCAGAGCCACCATCCGTCCTTCCTCCAACCTGCCCTTTTCTTTCACTTCTCATGTCCCCCCTAACATTGTCAGCAAAGTTACTCCACTGGCTGCTTATGCCATTACGTACTTGTTTTTATGAGAATAAAGCTTGTTCTCCTTGCAAGAGGTGTGCTGGGCCTTTTTCCTTATTGGGTTGTATTTTTTCTGGTGAGAACGTTGAGGGGTTTCTCTACACGTGGTCAGCTGATCTTAGCAGTGAGTGACCCCTTTGTAGCTGGAAGGCAATTTGTATATGGGCGTGGTTGCACCTTGTGAGGTCATGTCCCCTGCTAAATTTCAAGGGCGGTGCCATGGAAATAATAACAAGGAAGGGGAAGAAGCTGGATGCAAGTAGGTCTCCTGACATGTTGGTGTGTATGTGTTCGATTAAATGGGGGTAGAAGGTGGTCTCTGTTCGGTCAGCGAGGGAGTGATCTAATGTACTCTTTGGGCCTACTCAAATTCCTATAGTCTTTCAATGAGGATGCTGTGACTGATATTTATAAAACATTTGCATCAGTGGGAGGTCTCCTGTGCTATTGGCTGGGATTTAGTCTGATTTGATGTGCATCATTTACTGCTCCACTTGCCTGGATGGACAGGTGAGAACGGGATTGCCGTTTTGGAAAAAAAATGGGATTACCTACTGTGCACAACCTGTTAGTGCTTGAATTACCAATAAATTGTGTAAGCTCCTTGTAATGGTTCTTCAGAGTGCATAAATGTTCATTTTCTATTGTCACAATCTCATTTTGGAGAGTATATTTGCCAAAAGAGGTTCTTTTACATGGTTTCATTGTGTTAACAGCTTCCTTGTGAGTGCGCCTGGGTGACCATTCTTGAAATTGAATCGTGGACCCCCAAAAACCTCCTAGTTAGATTCAAGTAGGTTTCTACGGTTCATGTACAGTTTTATAGATCCTGCCCTAAAATTGCCTTTAAGAGGCAAACATGTTCAAGGACGTTTGGTAGAGGTTCGGCTGATTCTAGAGGAAAAACAACCAAAATAATGTAAAAGGTTTCAGGAAAGGATAGAACGATCGGGAGAAAGGGGGTTTTCGAATGAGGATGAGTGGAGGGGTTATCAAGAGGAAATGGACTGCATCTGTGAATGTTATCCGAGTAGGACAGCACAATGCAATAGGATACTTGAGTAAAATGATGCAACCACTGCAGAGATCTGTGTCTAACCTCCTGGTCTCAGGTTGGAATCAGGGGGAAGAAGGGCCCAGCTCTTATTCCTTCTGAAGTTGATCAAATGAGTCAAGTTCAAGTGAAGTGCGGAAATTTAAGATCGCATGTTAGCCCAGCAGAGTTAGTCACCTGTCAGGCATGCCTGGTTGTGCTTTTCATCATTCAGCGGTAAACACATTGAGAATTATTGAGGTTTATAATATTGTAATATAGGGCATTCAAAACAGACATGGGCCTATGAAAAAGACTTTAGGAGTGAGGAAGCGTCCATCAGGCATTGGGGATATATGGATTCAACCTGCTGAGTTTGCTTTCATGAGGACTACTGAGGTTATTTATTTAATAATTGGAAGAGTCCATGATCACATGTCAATGACGGTGTTTATATGAGCGGGATACCCGGATTCTTCCCCTTGACCCAGACTCCAAAATGGTTCAACATTATTTTATTCAACACAGATTTTTTATAAAGAATTTCTTACCATTTTTCTTGATCCTGCATATGATGTGTAATTCGTCTATACCCCTGCAGTAGTAAATACAACGCTTGGAAAATACATGCATAAGAATTACATGGAATGCTGTACAGAACCATGAAATTTGGAAAGCACGTTCTGGGATCTTGAGGGGGCAAGAATGTGTCGATTGTGCAGTGACAATTTTATTGAGACTGCCAAACACCTAATGCTGGATTGTAAAGCTCTCATAGAAATTAGGAGCAGGGATATGCTGGCCTGGGGCAAATATGAACAACACATTGGGAATGACATGTGGGAAAGTTTCATGTCTGGAAATAATGATGCATGTATCTTTTATTTGACGAAATTATGGATTTTTATTGAGACAATTTTAAGGATTATTAATTTTTGATATGATCTTGAATGTGAAGGAACATTTCTTTGTTTTATTTTTAAAGAGATGTGGTGAATAGTATTTAAAGTTGACTATATGTTGTACTGTATAGTACTAAATACATTCAAAATAAAAAAATACGTTTGGGAAAATTAATGAAAATGTACACCAATTACATCAATTCCCATTCCTGCATTTCTCAGTATATGTGCTACTTACAAAGGTATTTCCTTATGTGACCTACAAAAACAATTTCTGTTATATGAACATTGCACATTTTTGACAGTGTTACGTAAAACCAGACACACACCAAACATAAACTAAACACCCCAGTGTAGTTATTCGAAAACAACAGTAACACAGCACTGTGAGATATACTTTTCAACCTCAGTAAAACATGCTTCTGAGTTGGTCCCGATTCGTATGCATGTGACTCTTTTCACACACTCCAATTAACTACTTATATATCCAATCCAACATGTTTCTTGTCTCTGTACACTAAATGAGGACATTCTTCAGGGAACAACACTTTTTACTCAATAAAATGTGGAACATCAGTTTAGATAAGACATTCCAATTATAATCCACATGTCGTGCAAGCACAGCAGTATGTTCCATGATATTCTTCAATTTTCAATAGATCTGACACTGCAGTCCAAAATCACGAATTCTGTTTATTGGGTCCAAAAATAACCAACAGGGGTGCTAGTTAGTAGCACTTAAGTGTAGACTAAAAGCTGTGTTTATTACAGCACAAATGTAAACTGCTTAGCTACCTTCAATTTCATACCGCAGTGGAAGAACCTCATATATTTGCTTGATCCTAGACAATTCAGTTTGTCGGTCCGCCTGCGCACCTGTCAATGCCAAAGGTGAAAACTCAACCTTCTGTTTTAATGACCATCATACAACTGTTTAACAACAATCAAAAAATATAAAGGGTACCTAGTATGGTCTTGATCCCCCAGGTAAACAATGCATATAAGCAAAACAATGGATCGAGAACAGGAGGATGGCAGGCAGCAATTCAACACATTTCCCAAAAATATATTTATTTTCGTACACAATATTCAGTTGTGATAAACAGACCAATACATAAAAAATTATTTGACAATTGTCTGTAGTGGCTCACACTTCATTCAATCTACTCCATCAGGCTTACTCATTCATACATACATTCGCAATATTTTACGGCGCCGTTAAACACTTAGCGCCAGGGTCATAATGAGGGCCAAAGCATTTTAAGGAACAACAACCTCACTCATGACTCAAACAGTATATGGTATCATCTCATCATTGTCATTGGTGGGACCTCTGTATTCATAATGTCGGACCCTTGTTGACCAAAAGATGATTGGCTGCAGTTGCTGGTGACAATCTTCTTCCACGTGGTCTTTGCCCTCGTTAAGTTCACACCCTAGCAACATAATTGGTTCATTAGATGAAAATAATGTTCTTTTTACGTTTCGACCTTGTGATGTGCACCTGGTAATTAGGCATGAGCTCAGTGGATACTCTCGAGATCAAGATAGTTCTCAGAAGTGCAAGGAGCTTTGTTTGATCTTCGACACTCTGGCGCCCCCACCATGCCTCCCTGCCGTTGGCTTAAATGCGTTATCTTCACCCCACACAACTCGCAGTACAAATCACAGGGCATTCTGTTTGTGCTCCCCCCTTGGGGTCTGTCCCCTCCCTGCACAGCCCTTTACAAACACACTAATCAATCGACAGTTGAGGGACTTAGGAGTTTGGATAGTGGTCCTCTGGTAGTTCAAATAGAATGGCTGGGTGTTTGGGGACATTGGTGATCTAAATCTGGGATACATGTTTTGGCAGCTCCAGGCCTCTGCCCTGCCTCTCGTGAGATCGACCTTCAAAAACAGGCGCAACCCTACCCGTGCTTCGCTGTGCACATTCCTTTCAGATTACATGGGCCTGCAGTGTGAGACAAGAAAGGGCTTTGTCTTAATTGATAGAATGACCTTCTAGGCTATCGCCGGGATGGGAGAAGGAATGGAGGTGAGTATTCTTGCTGAGGCTTACACATAGCTCTCAACCATGTTTGTCTTATAGGCGGGTGAAATCACCCGATTTTGTTTTTGGTGGGTGAAACGCCCATTGGAATGAATGGACGTGCAGGAGGCTTGGCGGGTGAGTCTGCCCTTTTCAAGGCGGGTGACACCCGCCAAAAGCGTGTGAGTTGAGAGCTATGCCTTACATCTATTATTCTCTAGCACTGGATCCTGGCCTTGCTGGTCCCAACTTCGAAAATGGTGGCGGTTCGGTATACTTTCGCCGCATGGGATGTCTACTGTCTACAACTCAACACTTTCTACAAGTGTCTATATCCTATTGTCCATATTATACATCTCCCCCTCCCAAACCACCTCATGCCATTAGGTGGGTGCACTCTTAGCGTACTGCTTTCAGTCTGAACTGCTGGGGGATGGAGTGGGCAGGGGACCTGAGCATGCATCCCAACACCCTACCTGAGCTTGGAGCAGGGTGTTGCTTGTTTCAATATGCTCGAGGAGTTGGTACTAGACAAGAATCTGAAGGTTAGCTGGGTATGGCATGTTAGTTACAGGGTGGTAGTTTGCATGCCCTTTGCATTTGCTGCACAATCTATAGGAAGAGTTGGTTAAAGTTATAAAAATTCTAGGTACCATGCCTTGTTTTCAGTGAAAATTGAAGTGTGGCTGAGACGGTGCTTGCCAAGAAAGGTCTAACAGTGTCACGTTTGGGTGGTTGAACGATCTGTAAATTGTTACCTGAAAGTGGCTGGTTCTCTGAGAATTTGTTTGACTTTGTTAATAAAATGGGCATTGATGGAGTCAAAAAGCACTTTCAAAAGTGTATCAGTGTTGCTACTGGTGATTGAGTTTCTGATTTCTTTGAAGAGACTGAACCCATTCTTTTATGAGCAAGAAGCATGCTCTATACCCATAGCATAGTGGGGTTTGTTTGATGTAAGTATCTCTGCTATGTAGTGTTACAGTTTTTCATTGAGACAATCTTCACTTTCAGGCTTGGTTCCTTAGGTCAGTCAATGCAGTTGGTGCCATCTGGCACTTGGTATTTGTATAACGATTAGAAGGGCATCAGGTTACCAGCTTGGACAATGCAAAAAAGACCTTGATTTTATCGAGAACAGTCAATTCTCTTGGACTTTCATGAACCATGAAGCCGTGGGTGGCCATGACCTCTTCATGGCTGCATTAAAGTTACCTGGATCAAGATTTGTCCATGCTTTCTTAGGCTGGGATTAATAGTGGGTTGGCAAGATATAACAGCAAGGCTGCCATTTTGAAATCCTCATTGCAAATATTCCCCACCCACATGTCAGCTGCCAAGTCTGTCAATCCTTAGGCTAGTTGCTTTAGGTGAAGGGCTTCCAGTTTTGAGGAAAGGTTCATTGATGTACAATTGTTGCTCTGTTTAAACCAAATGCTGAAATACCATTTCTTAAGCAGACCTCTGGAGCATGCTCAAACCCTCCACTCCTCGAATAGAGACACCTGTCTTAAAATTCATATTTAAAAGCAGTTAATCCTGCACCAGTTAATCAAATCACACACAGGTGCAACCCCTTGCAGAACGCCCAGCACAGCCCCGCTGGGGGTGGGGGAGGGGTGAGGATAAAGTGGTGTATACAAGGAGCCCCAAACGCACAGTGATATAGGACTTTGGAGAAAGAGTAGGAGCACATTTTGTGATAGTTGGAGGAAGGAGAGGTTGGTGGAACAGAGGAGGTAGTAAGTGATGAAAATAGGAGCAGGAGGAGGGAGTAAGGCTTGAGGAAGAGGTGGTGGTAAAAGCAGAAGCAGCTGATCAGGAGAAGGGAGTACTAACTGAGGAGAAGTTGGTGGTTAAAGGGGGAGCCAAGGAACAGGAGGTGGGATTAAGACTTCAGGAGGTGTCAACAAAAAAAGACAAGAGTTGTCAAGAAGCTAGAAAGAACATTCACACCTCAAGCCTAAATGTAATGGGACGAGGTCAATTTCATGACAAGCAACATGGAGGTGTTTGAAGAGCCAGGGATGAATCAGTGATCTGAAGGAAGGTTCAGATAGTTTCCTTAGGCACAGAGCTAGGTCTAGGTGGCAAGGCGGACATTCAGGGTGGTATAGAGGACCCACATATGTAGAATCCTGGGTGAAAATAGTTTACCAACGACCAGACAGCAGTGCCCAAACCCTCCAACCCTGCCTTATTCGGTCCTGGAATGCCCAGATCAACACAATTCCATCTGCGGTGGTCCAAGGGCTTGTGATATGTTCAAACTATTACCCAATGCTGGTCCAACGGTCCTGAAGGCCCATTAATGGTATTGCAAGAAATTCCTGACCACCAGCGAGGAAAGAATGAATAAGGAATCCCTTTGTCTTCGTAAGTTTGAACAAAACCCAGAGACTGCAGTGACCCCAGTAAAATACCCAGAGTGACTTTGAAAAGACTCTTTTGTTTATTAGAGAAAAACCTTATCTAAATTTTGGTTTGTTTCTACGCAAGAGACTTTGCGTTACCCGAACAGCTTTATTTGGAGAACAGAACTTGCTTCATGGACAATTTCTGGAAAAGTATTTTCCTTTTGTCCTTGTCCCAAAAGAATGCTATTCTGACATAATTCAGAACTGCCCTTGAGCCACAAAAGACAGGTTCCCAGCATAGAGCCTGAAGGGAGAGATCCTTAAGGGTTGGAAGTATGAGGGACATTAGGAAATGTCTAACAAGTACACAATTATGTTTTCTTAAGTCCTTCTCTTTCATTATAATAAACCTTTGGTGGATACCCCATGTCTACCAATTGGTATTGGTGTCTCATCCTCTGAGAATCCCCTCAGTGCTTCATGACAGGTGGTTTTTGAAGTGGCATGAGTGACCAGGCTAGAGGCCACTCAACATGAAAATAGCAGAAGGTGGAACCACGAAAGAGGTTCCCACTGTTTGCCTTATTAACTCCTCCCTTTGTACCAAGAGCCCTCCAATGTGTTACTTTATTTTCTTCCTCCACCATCGCCTGCGCCAATACTGGCTCAGTGGATTAAACTTCCAAGGTTCCAATTTATGCACAAGCAATATTGTGGTAAAAATACCCATTTCCCTTCCACAGGTTTCCTGGTCCCTCAGAACCCATGCACATGCGGGCTCTGAAAGCAGTCTGCAATAGTGAAGAGACTTCAATCTCCAGTAGCAGTGGGCCCAGTTCAGATGTCAATCATCCGGAGGAACTCCTTTGCCACCCAAAAAAGACTGATCGTTCTGGGACCAGAGATGGCAGAGGATCTGACCAGAAGTATCCAGCCGACCAGAAGATGGAACAGGCAAACCTCACCCAATCCACAACCATGTTTCCAGCATAACCTACGGATTAGCCATATTGGGGAAAATCTTAGATAAATGTGTGATGGGGCAGTTGGCAGTCCTTGGGCAACTGAATCAACCAGACTGAGGTGCATTTTCACATATCACACTTCTAGACATGTTTTGTTGCCGAGGAAGACCCTAAAGCCTCTGTAAGAAATGTTGAACACATAGTGGAGCCAATCAGGTAAGTCAAGGGCTGCAGGCCCCAATCCCTGATACTCCTGCTGACAGATGAGCTTCAAGTGTCATATCAGATCCTAAACGAGGAGAGCAAGACCCAGTATGAAACCTTGCTTGATGGAATGAATTCTATTGATAGCAGCTCCAAAATATGAGACTGTCACCTGAGAAGATTCTTCTGCAGTTATCTTTTCAAATCCATTCTAGACTAGAGAAGTGGGTAAATGGCTTGATGTTGGCATCAGTGACAGCTGGGGATTTCTTTTTTTTAAACAAAGGGGCGTAAATGTTTCCTTTGAATGTGCGTGAACGACTGAGCTAAGTCGAGAGAGCCAGAACCAACCAAGGGGTATTCAGGGGGGTTCTCCGTGGAAAAAGTATTTAAAGTAATGTGTTTACTGCTTTTACCGTTTCCGTTCTGGGTGCGGGGTGACCACCACAGAGGGGCAATCTCTGCTCCTGCTGCTCCCCCCAGGAGTCCTTGAAGCCAACTCGTCGCCAAAAGGTAGTAATGTCCTCGCCACAGGTAAGATACAAGCTTCAGGTAAGTGCAATAATCGTGCTGCTGTATTGCCCCTGGTCCTCCAAGCATGAGGAATAGTTACATATGACACAACACCCAGTTAGATGGTAAGTACAGCAAACACTGTTTCCCCCACACGTTTTAGTCAGCTCTTCCTAAAACAGCCTGGACCACCTGTCCACCTTAGAAACCCCCAGACCTGAACACTCCAGTCACACAACATTCCATGCCATGACATCAGGCCAGGCTCATGACACCAGGATCAAGTCACCACACTTTGCCCATGCATGTCCATGCAGGCTGCACCGATATATGCCAGTATTAACCAGAAGAATGTACTCCTATTGGCTTTTCCAGCCAGTAAAAAATTCCCATGTTACAATAAGAATGAAGGGGCGTGGTCAGCAGCGCTGGCCATGTAGACGCTTCCTTGATGGCCTCCGTGTGAAGCCCAAGCCCGATATATTGGTTGATGGCTGAGAGGCATAAAGACTCCCCATCGCAGTGGGACTCCAGGGGTGAATGCTGGGTGCTCTCCAGGACCCGAAGCAGCGTTCGCTCCTGCCCTGTGGAGCGATATATTAAAAGCTGAGCTGCGTCACGGCCGTGGCAGAGGTCCTCAAGATGGTGCCGTCTGATCACGGAGCCAGCCCCCTGCAGTGTGATCCCTCTCTGGCTCCACGGAGGTCTCCAGTAACCGGCGGAGAAGAGGACAGAGCCCCGGAGGTCCACCAAGAGCTAGGGAGACCTTGGCCAGCAACAGCCACCGCATGAGGCTCAAACCAGCAGCGGCCTGGAGCAGCACAATCCCCGCCACAGATGTCAGGCAGTAGCCTAGGAGGAGACGGGTATCCAGGAGCATCACCGCACGCATGCAACAGCTGCAAGAGGTATGGTGGAGAAGGGAGGTACTGCGCGGCAGTGAAATGCAGAGATAAGCTCCCGGCCCCTCTTTATTGCACGTGGGTTCAGCTGTCAGCTGGTGCAGGATGTTTACAGTCCTGGGGAGCTCTCCGGTGCACGTTAACTTTGCACGGTCCCCTGTATTGAGGTGATCTCTATTGAGGGAGTGCAGGCTCTAAGGCATTAAAGCCTTGAAGTGCTTCAAGCCACTCACGCAGAAGCTGGGGATACCTAAATGCTTCCAAGTGGATGGAATCTACACTCCGGGTCAATCAGTTACTCTCGAGGACTGATAATCCAACAGCCATGTCCAAACCTCATAAACCTCAGAAAAATACTGACATAGCAGCCATGTTGCAACCACCAGATAAAGGGAAGAAGGCTCACGCTCAGTCCTCAGAATGCCCATCAGCCTATTTGGCCATTAAATATGATATTCAAGCCTCTATGACAGACATAAAGATGGAATTCCGTAACTGGATGACTGAAATTTTGACAAAGATGGGCCCTCTGGATCAAAGGGTACTGGAGACCGAGCAGAGGCTGGGGGAGGTCGAAGATCAGTCAATGGGCTACTACACGACAATAGCAGAGTTGCAACACCGGATCCAGCTTCTGGAGGGGAAGAGCGAAGCGATGGAACACAAGCAACAAGACATGGAGAATAGGACCCGTAGAAACAACTTGCGTGTTAAAGGGCTGCCCTCTTCAGTCTCGGATCATGCACTGGCTAACTACACGTGGGATCTATTTCAAATGCTCCTGCTGCATCTCGACAAGTCAATGCTCCTTTTGGATCGCACCCACATGTTGCGCATTCGCAGGGGCCCAGCGCCAGATGCCCCTCCAGATGTAATCACGCAGGTTCATTTCTTTACTGTTAAGCAGGAAATCCTAGCGGCAGGTTGCACACAAGGGGACTTGACATTTCAAGGAGCCTCTCTCCAAATCTTTAAAGATCTAGACACCTCAACTGTTCCGTAAAAGGCAGTCACTGAAACCAGTGACATTATTTTTGCAAGATCAGAAGATTAGGTACCAGTGGCTGTTTCCCTCGTCCCTGCAATTCACCTTTGAAGGTACGGAACGCAGCATCAGCTCTCTGGAAGAGGCAGAAGAGATCCTAGGTGGACCCCCCCAGGAGAAGAATGGCGTCTCTCCAGCCAAAATCCGCTTGCCGCTGAGATCTGGCCCCTCTAAGCCGAGACGTAACACATGGGGACAGTGGTTAAATGGCAGAAACCTGCAGGGCCACTGCAACACTCTTGAATCATCTTCTGTGGCCCGCAGAGGGAGATCTTCTTCCACCAGCACACAATTTATCTGCCTCCAAAGGTATGCAAAATGTTCCAGTTTCCGGGCTTCACACGACCCATGCCCAGCTAGGAGTGTGATGACACTCGAAGGCCTTTGAGGCTTCTTGCCCAGTTCTTGGTTGATTTTACAGTTATTGTTTGTTTGGTTTTATTACTACAAAACCCGGTTGCCGCAGGGAGTTCGAGCTCATATACATTCACATGGTGCATGGGACCCTGTTAACTTCTCCCTCCTCCTGGGCTGACTTGAATCCCCAGCCGGTGCCTCGGCCCCACCAGAAACTCAACTTCATTACGCTTAATGTTAAGGGCTTAAATTCACTGATGAAACGCAAATCAAGGCTGCTGCACTTGAGAGACTTGAGGGCTCAATGATATATGTACAGCAAACCCACTTGGTCCCTCCGGATGTGGCTCGTCTTTGAAACAGAATCTTCCTGAAACAATTTCATGCCTCCAGCGGATCGAAAAAAGGGGGGGCAGCTATTCTCTTCTCAAAGAAAACTGCGTTCAAGGAACTGGACACCCTGTTTGACCAGGAGGGTCGCTATTCAGGGGTCAAAGGTTTGCTATATGGACAACTCTACACGATAATCTCGTTATATGCTCCCAATAATGGACAGGAAACATTTTTACTAGACCTGGAAGACGTCCTCCTCTCCTTTGTGGAAGGCCAAGTAATAATTGAGGGGGATTTCAATGTAGGGGATTTCACTGGAGTCCCTGACCCCTCGCTGGACAAATCTCATGCGCCCTCATCGAGAGACTTCAAGATCGCCCTGGGCTTACTCCACTTCTTCAGGTCCCTCTGGGTGGTGGATATGTGAAGAGGGCTGCAACCTAGCGTCAGGGACTTTTCCTTCTTTTCTTATGTACATTGCTCGCACCTCCTCCTGGATTGACCACCACTTGGCTACCCTGCAGCTAATGTCATCTGTAGACCAGGTGACTATTGAGCCCAAGATCTTGTCTGACCACCCCATGCCTGAAAGTCCGAAGATATGTGGCCCAGCACCCCCCGTCCCCCACAGACCTTTAAGTTGCCTATATGACCCAATTCTAAATGATATGGCACTGAGAGATGCAATAGCAAAAGCAACGCAAAACTACTTCTTAGAGAACCTGGCCAACCTTACATCACTGGCAACCACTTGGGAGGCTATGAAAGCAGTCATTAGGGGGGAATTTATAGCGCATGCAGCAGGTTATCGAAAGTGCAAATGGGAAAGGCGGTCTCAATTACAGGGGGAACTGGCTACGGCAGAAGAGAAACTCAAAAAGGGATGGTCCCATAAGAATCATCAGTCCCTACAGTTGGCCCGTAACAAACTGGAAGCCTTATATGCTGACGAAACAGCCCAACCTCTTTTAACCACAAAACAGGGATACTACACCAAGGGTAACAAAGCTAACAAATGTTTGGTCAGGAAACTGGCGAATTCTAAGTAGCACAACTTCATAGCAGGCCTGCGTGACCCACTAGGTAAGGTACAATACGCAGAAGATTTAAAACTCCAGTTAGCGGTCTCCCATCTGACCGAAACCATGTCAGCTCCACCCCGAAACCTGGCCGAACTGAACCAATACAGAAGCCTCCCTCCCACACCTTTCTGGAACAGAGTGCGAAGCTCTGGAAGCCCCAATAACCTTGGGAGAGGTAGACCATGCAATTAAATCATTGAAGTCCAGAGCCCCTGACCCTGATGGGGTCAAATTCACTGTCAAATTCTATAAAATCTTCTGTGCCCAACTTGTGTCCCGGCTCACAGCTCTGTTTAACTCTTTTCGACAAACCGCCTCTACAATCCCTTCCATGCAAATCTCCTTGACAATCTTACTGTTAAAACCAGGAAAAGACCATAGAGATTGTGCCGGATATAGGCCGATCTCATTGCTCAACATACATGCAAACATCTATTTCAAAGTCCTGGCCAATTGATTGTCCCGAATTCTTCCCCAAATCATTGGCCCAGATCAAATGGGATATATTCTGGGAAGAACGAGAAGAGATAGTATCTGTCGGGCCTTGGACCTGGTAGATGTAGCCAATCTACGGAAGTGCAAGCTGGCGCTTTTAGCCTTAGATGAAACTAAGGGATTTGATAAGGTTGATTGAGCCTTCAAGCAAGCTACTCTTGAGGCATTCCGGTTCGGGCCCATGTTTTGCAAAATGGTCTTAGCCAACTATAGCGCCACCAAGACCTTTTTCGCGGGTCATTCACGGACACTTGGTGCCTATCCCACTCCCCTGCGGTATCAGGCAAGGTTGCCCCTTTTCCCTGTTACTATTCACTCTCATAATGGAGCCCCTAGCCCAGAGGATATGGAACAAACCCTCCATTGAGGGTGTAGCAATTGGCCCTAGGCAGCATAAGATATCCCTCTACGCTGATGACGTGCTACTTACCCTGACCAACGCTCGGATTTCCATACAAGAATCTCTCTTGGAATTACAATCTTTTGGACAAAGGGCTGGTTTTAAAATTAACTATGCGAAATCAGCCACCTTAGAGGTAGGACTAACCACTAATGACATTCTCTCTTTACAACCGATTTGACCAATTAAATGGCATAAAAAGTCTATACAATACTTTGGGATTCATATCGCAGCCTCCATGGAAAAGCTTTACACAGCCAATTTTCTTTCCCTCTTTAGAGAATTAGAAGCCGATCTGGAAAGTTGGTAATCCCAAGAAATCCCACTAATGGGGTGAATTACGGCCTGTAAAATGAATCTCCTTCCACAGTTCCTATAATTCTGCACAGCCTTACCAGTGGAAATACCAAAGTCCCCTCTCCAGTCTGTAACGGAAGGTGTTTCGATTATCTGGTGGGGTACGTAAATACTACACAGCGGCTCGGCTAAAACAACTCTCTTTTTGGCAACCCTCTCCCGCCAAACCGAATTGGGTTTACATTGAGCAGTCCAGGGTCCCTCTTCCACTCCATTCTCTACCACACATCCCTCACTCAGCACCCAAGTCTTGGCCGTTGCTGCTCTCTTCTACGAAAATAACCATAAAACGTGGGATTGGGCTTTACGTTTTAAAGGGATCCCAAAGGGTATAGGCCCTCTCACCCCTGTTTTCCATAACCCCTCCTTTACTCCGGGCTTACAGCCGGGACACTTTGGGCACTAGATTCGGGGGGTCTGATTGCTGTGTCGCAGTTGTTTGACAATGGCCAGCCCTGTATATTCGAAAACTGTAAAAAGGAGTTTCAACTGTCTAAATCGGAAAGATTTACATATGCTCAACTTCGTCATTGGATCATGCATCCTTTTGTTAAGCTAGGGGCTACACGTAACCCTGGGATGATCAAACTCACTGTACAGGAAGGGTCCCTGGGGAGGTAATATATCTAAAATGTATAAACTTTTACAAGATGACCTGCTTGCCTCCCCACCCAAATACATGTCCCAGTGGGAGAGGGACCTTGGACAACCGATAGATGACCAAATGTGGTTAGACATCTGGATGAGGAGCTGCTCTTCCTCTTCCTCTTCGTGTGTGAAGAACAGGGAGTGTGTCCTCAAGCTTTTACTCCGTTGGTATCTTCCCCCCACACGCTTACACCATATGCAAAATGCCCTGGACCCGACATGCTGGCATAGCTGTGGAGCACAAGGCACATACTTCCACATGTGGTGGGACTGCCTCCTCGTGGGTATCTTTTGGGAAAAAATAATTACCTCCATTAACATCACCCATGTTAGGCTCCCATTTCGGCCTGAGGTACTACTACTGGGCATGCCGAGTCCGGGAGTATATCCCAGATCTGGGAAGACAGCTAAACTGACTACCCAACTCCTGCTAGCTGCTAAGATTACAATAGCACGCGCCTGGAAATCTCCCGAGGGCCTGATAGCAGCCCTGTGGTGGATCAGAATTTGAGACATCCTAGTGGCAGAAAAAAATACGGTGCCAAGGAGAGCAGACTACATAAGTTCTCTGACATCTGGTCCCCTATATTAGACTATGATTCCGACTTTCTGGCGCTAACTGATAAATCACAGATGTCGAGACTGTTTTTACAAGTGCCTCAAACTCTCCACTACAACTATGGCTTTGTGCGGTTTTAGGGGGAGTTGGGGAGTGTGGGTGTGGAGTGGTGAGGGTTGCACTTTTTCCGCCAAATGTCATACTATATTACTACCAGATGCTTTATGCATGTAATGATTCTCCATGTTGCAACCGATTTAAATAAAGGTGTTCAAAAGAATGTATATCTAGGCTTGCTATATCAATATAGGCCAGTCCAGCCACTTAATAACACTTACCATTTTTTCTTTACCCTTGATGCCCAGTAATAAAATGCCATCTCCAGTAAGAAGGTATATACAGACTGGCGCCACCAATGTTGGCCTGTAAAGCCACGTAATGAATCATGTTTTCTTTCCCATTAATGCACAGTACGAAATGCCATGCACAGTAATAATATATGGCTAGATTGGAGCCACCAGTGTAGGCCAGTCTATACACGTAATAACACTCATCATGTTTGCTTTACCTTTGCTACTGTGAGGGGTCAGTGATGCGAGGCGGACAACGGCTTGTGTTTTTCTCAAAATTAAACATTTTATTAAAGAAAAATGTTTCAAATAAATCCTTGCTAGTCCTACTCTATCAGGGAATTCCCTGCCTAATCTAAAGGCTATAGGAATAACTCCTAACATAAACAAACTGGCCCTCACACTAAACAACAAAATATTCAAAGGAAATCATAAACAACATAAAAGAGTGAAAAACAAATAACCTGTATTTTGAATGACCTTCACCTGCCCGGGGTAAATTCCTTCCCCAGAGTTGTCCAAGTCAACTTCCCAAATATTGAAATGAAAAGGAAAGTCTTGAACCAGTTCTTAGAGGTTCTTCAACAGGATAAAAGGGAAGGAAAAGTCTTAAACCAGTTCTTGTAAATTTCAAGTAAAAGAAATTAATCAAACATAAATCTACTGGTAACAGGTCTTCAGATTTCAGTTGAAAAGATCCCCTTCCAATTCCGGCCAAGAAATTAGCACCAATGGTAATCCTGGATATACTCTTCCCAAGATTGTTTTTCCACGGTTCAAAGAATAGCTTACCAACTTCTCCTTGTATTTCTGCTTCAACTTTATACTTCAAGATTATTAGGCATATAAAGACAAGACACTTTAACCTCTACAGGTAGGCAAGGGTTGTAGGTCAAAGGATGGAAAACAAAAGGCTTGAATGCCTTTTTTTCGACTCCAAAAGGACCGAAAAAAGTGTCTAATTCTTTTTTTTATTTTTAATGGGGGGCTTCACCCCCAATTCCCTGTTTTCTTTTTATAAAAATCTTTTATGCATACTACACTTAAACAATATGTAAATAAATAAATAAAAAAACATTCAACCCTTTTTTTCGGTCCTTTTGTATTCGAACAAAAGGGCATTCGATCCTTTATTTTCGATCCTTTGGCTGGACACCGTAGGCAAGGCACTCTTCTTGAACTCTATGCTCCAAGAAAGAGCAGCCTCTTCGCCTCTCTGTCTGCCTTACTGCCACAAGTATAACTTGCCTCTGCCTGAAGACTGAATTTCAACTTCAGCAGCCTTAGCATTATATATTATTTGCTCAATCTTCTTTACAAGCACCCAGCTCCCTTCCCCGGCTTTATTCACACCTTCGTAGTTCCAGTAGTTACCCTGAAGCCGTATTGTCATACTTCCAACTTTGGGTAACAATGTGACACTTGTATCAGAAGACACTGGCCTTTTAACAACTTCGCAGATCAGATGGATAGATCTCAACAGGACTTGCTTCATTATAAAAAGGGTTTTCCTCTTGGCTTGGGTAATGCGTGTTCTTCTCGTTAGTACAACAACATCTGGCTTTACAGAATAATTGTTCTTAATACTGCAGGGTTCAGTCTTCAAAGGAAAAACAGATTTAGGCATTTGCAACCACTTTTTAAAGTAGATATTCAACCTTAAAAGTCTGCAAGTGAATGTATTGCCACGTAATATCACAGAGATGCTTTCTAACCCCTGTCAGGAATCACAATTGGCCAACCGCGACCTTCCATTGAAGCTGTATGTACTTGTAACAATTGTGAAAGTCAACGTTAGGGATTTTGGAATGTTTTAGCAGGCGTTCCCTCGTTTATAAGGGAAACGCAACCACTCTGGCAACAGTAATAGTTCAACAATGTAAAATGAGATGCTTTTCTTCTTACACGAACACTACGGCTTTCACTATTAGTGCGCATGATACATTTCTTTTGTTAGCAATCCTTTTCACAACGACATCCAGCTGGTAACAGTTACTGGCAAGGTTTTCTGAGTGAATCTGAACGCTGAGCTTCACTCACCGGCCCCAGGAACACTGCGGTTGCAGGCTGCTTGACCTTCTCGACTTCTTACACTTCTACAACGGTTTTGAGCACAATTTGGACCCACAACCTTCTGCAGCACGGGTGTGTCAGGTCCGGCCATGCCAATTGGGAGTCTCCTTCACTCCTCTGTCCCTCTCACGGCTCGGCAATAACAGCCACTAGGTGCATGTGGGAAAACCTCCACTCTCAGCACGTCTTTCTCTGTGCAGCCACAGTAGTGCAGGGTTTGAGAACACAGGACCTGTGTTAGGCAGAATCCTGTGCAGTTCCCTTGGGGACCACTGCAAGAAGACTAAGACTACAGGAGTAAGCAGTAAACCCAATTGGTAGCAGTCTGTACCACCCAGATTTACCTGTTAGCTGTGGCTGAGCAGTCAGACTTCTCTCAAGAAGAGTTAGGCAGTATACAGAGGATACACAATAGGTCCAAAAACACAGTAGAACAAGCAAACACTGACCAGAGCTTTTTATCAAAAGTATATAATTATTTATTTAACACACACTTTAGAAAATACACTAGCACTATTAATCAAAAGCAAGTTCCAACACAATCAGAAACATATTTACACCTCCCTTAGCAATTACTAGACAAGTCTTAGTTAAGACACCACTTTTTGTCAAAACAGAGGTGAGCGCGCAACTCAGAGGGCACTCCAATAATTAGGTTAAAGGGAGAGAAAAAGGCAGGTCATAAAAATAAAACAGTTCCCAACACTTTTAAGAGACAAAATCAAGTTACTGAAGGCACGGCATTATGTAGAGCCAAAGTTCATAGGCCAGGGCCACTTTGAATGGAGCAAAGCGAAATGTGCCCAAGATCACACGGTTTAGCAATGCATTCAAGTCTTTGTAGAAATGTTCAAAAGAGGTTGGGGTGGTTCAAAAGACAAAGTTCGAAGGTCTGGGGGCCAACCCAGTTGGAAAGCCAAGGATTTAAGGGTCACCTTGGGCAAACCGAAGAAAGGGAGGCCAGGTAGAACACAGTACCTTAAAGAGTGAGGAAGCTCCAGCGGTGGCAGTTGTTCCTGGCAGCGGGTGCAGTTCATGGTTTTGACCAGGGGAAGAGAGGATCTTGTTGAGGAGGAAACTTGGAATCGTTGCACTACCCAGGGAAGAAACCAGCCGCAGAGTTCGTCGGTGAAAAGGTGAGTTCCTGGTATTCGTGGTCACAGTGGTGCAGCTTGGCTATCCGGCCGCCGGGGTGCTTGCCACGGGCGGTTCGACCAAGAGACATCCTGGAAGGCGAAATGGCGAACTGGTTGATCACACCAGCTCAGAGGAAGAAGACTCTTTCAGCAGAAGATCTTCTCTTGTCGTCGGGAAAGTGGTGAGGTCGTTGCAGCAGGGCTCCACCGGTGGTGTCGTCGTTGCAGATGGCTCAGCTTCTCCCCTCTTCGGATTTCTTAGGTCCTGTGGTGACTTCTGAAGTTCCAGTCCCAAAAGCCCTGCTTTTATGCAGAAAAACCCCCATTCAACAGCCTAGCGGTCACTCAAACATGCTAGGTGGTGAGCCGGGCGGCTCACCACTGGGCCAATCAGAACAGAGTGCGACTTGGGTTGCTAAGGCAACGCAGTCCAGGGTGCCAATTCCCCCACCCACACATCCTGTGGAACCCAGATAGAGTGGCACCAGTTGGAGGGCTTCTGTGGAGAAGCCCGCCAAAAAGTGGAACAAAGGGCCCGACCTTGGTTGGAGTTACAGAGACAGACACGAACGCCATTTTAGAAAAGAGTTCTGGCAAAAAGACCCAACCGGGGATTTAATATTAAATAAATAAATCAGCGGTATCTTTAACATTGCACCAAAAAGTGGTGCGTTTAAAATCAATGGGAAAATCCCATAGGAAATATTCCGGTGGAATATGTTGCGTAGTAACTACTGCCAGCAGCCAGAAACTCGACAAGGGGGACTGGACAGTGCCCCCTTGAAAGCAGACCCAGGGGCAATCGAATTAACCCCTTCCAGTACTTCCACAATATGATGGTTTGTACTGGTTCTGTTCACAATTTTGGACTAGTAAAGTCAATGGTGACTTTACATGCCTTGGGAGACAGTAGTCAGTCCCAGGGTATGGAGTCTATGTTTGGGGGTCACTATGACACCCCTGTGTTACTGCACTGAGGGTGCTGTGTAACACATACACAAAAACAGATGATACCCTATGGAGTAAAAAAAAAACCCCATAGCCCATAAGCACACTAAAAGTCAAAGATATACCTCAAATCATGTCTAGGAGTGGGAGGAAAAGAGTCTCACACTTAGCAGGAGAAAAAAGCAAACACCAAAAATCCAGCAAAGCTGCTGGGGGACGCACTAACAACCTGCTCAGAACTTGAAATCTGCTGTATCCACACTCTGGCATCCTGTCTGTGATCACACTTCCTCATGAACCAGCCTTGTGCTCTTCTACCACTGCTACTACTGCCAGCCTTCCAGCTCCTGTTCATTCCTCCTTTCCTCTCCTGCTGCAGCCTTTTATGCTGAAAGGTGGGGCAACTGGTTTCAGGTGTAAGCCATTAATATCAATTGCCTGACCCTTGCAAAGGCTGTTCAGTCTAATCGCATGTCATCTACATCCACATGCTTCTTCAGCCCTCTTCTTCATCTCAGTCCCTATAGGATTCTGGGACATGTAGTTTACTTTATCAAAGTTAGGTTTTTCTACTTCTTGTGTATTTTTAAGGGTAGATTGTCTGGTATTGACAAAGTCACTACTGTATTCTACATCATGGAAACAATCACCTTTACTGCTTTTACCACTTACAAGGTTGAGCAATTGAAAAAGCAATGTGGTGACAGAGGCCTCTCAGCCTATGGCACTAAAGCTGAACTAATAACTAAAATGCTAGATTTTGAAATGAATAAGGGCGTTCCTCTTTTTACGAATGGTACTAGTAGTGATGCTGGGGCAGTGCCCAGCAGCAGTAATGCATTGCCCACCACTGCCATTGTAGAAAGGAAGGAGGATGACTCTTCCGAGAATGTATCTGTGACCACATGAGAGGCTGGGGCCGTTTTTGAGCTGAAGAATGAGAAGCTCAGGCTGAAGGAGAAAGAGCTTGAGTTCAACTTGAAGAAGCTTGAGTTTGAGGGGGTTGAAGCTTGCCAGGCTGCAGGCCCCAACAGAATATTCCAGAGGGTCTGGACATTTTTCTGGGTCCTCTTCACATCCAAGGTTCCCCACAGATCTGCGCAGTCAGTGTGATGAGAAGAATGATATTATAGATTGGCTTATAACATTTGGGTATGCCTGTGAAATGCAATAAGTTTGTAATGCTGACAAGATGGCATGGTTGATCAGTCGACTACCTCATTCTGGCTGAACTACCTTTATGTAAATGTCAAAGACTGTTAGAAAAGATTCTGCAAAATTAAAGAGAGACTCTTATCTTAAAGTTTGGAAAGACTACTGCCCAATACCTGAAGAGGTTTAGACAGTACAAGAAAAATGATCAAATGACTTATGTAACTTTTATTGCAGGATTCCTTGAGAAGCTTGTGTGGCTGGGTAGAGGGATATTGGGTAACCACCTTTGAGGGATCATTCACTTGGTCATGCTTGAGCATAATTTAGCCTCTTGTCCCCCAAAGCTTAAGCAGCATTTGGCTGATTCTAAGGAGATAGATCCTAAGAAGTTAGCCATGGCTGCTGACTTATGAGTTTCTCATAAAGTGCCCCATAAGGACAAGCCTACGTCTAGTAAGCAGCATGGGGAAAGAAGCAGAAGAAGAAAGAGGGTGGGGGTAACTCTTCATCTCAAAAGGCCCACAAAAGTTTTAAAAAGGGGAAGTCATGAAAGTCGGGTAAGGATAGTGGGACTAATCGTCCCAAGCATACATGTGGTTTCTCTAAGCCTCCCTATGTGACAAGGTCCAGTGGATCTTGTTTTACTTGTGGAGCCAGTCACCATATGAAGGGGGATCCTTAATGTAAGGGTAAGATCTTGGGGATCCACTCTGCACGCCTGGTCTTTCCTCAGGATGAGGAAGAGGAGTTTGCAGGGATGTCCTTCCCTTAGAGATTACTTCCCCACAGGTGAAGGATTTGAAGGCAGTCTTGATTCCTTGGAACCTAGTAGTGCTGAAGCATCTGCTTCCATTCCAGTCCTGTCCCATAGCCATTTGTCCACTAAGGATAGTGTTCAAGTAGCAGGTGTTCCAGTAGCCGGTGTAAGTACCTCTACTGTTAGGAACACTGGGCCCAGTCCCCCTGGAGTAATTTCCCTTGTGGTAAACCCACAGGTTCCTGCCAGAGATCCTTTGGGACATACTCAGTTGACTGTGAGGCCCTCTCTCAATGTTCCAGTAACAGAGCTGTGAGTAGTGAGATGTTCAGGGTAACTGTAAATGTTAGGCGAAAAGTTCCTAGAAGAGTTCTGGAAGAGATCCGTCTTCAGAACTTAGGTCCTGATAGACACTCCCCAGACTCCCAGAGCCCTAGGTCTCAGAAACAGGCTGCCATAGTCAAGTCTAAGGGAAACCCATAGCCAAAGGAGTCAGAACAAGAGGCAGAGGGAAAGAAAATATTCCCCCCAGCCCTACCCTCAACTTCGGTTGAGGTAGTTGGTCAAGTCTCTGGACCAGGTTTGGAGGAGGAACTGCCAGGAAATCTTGGATCCTATAGGACTCCTGAGCTACCAAAGCTTGCATGTAGTGGAGGGAGTTCCTAGGGGAGAGAGGAATGTGGGCCACCAGAAAAGAAAACAATCTTATTATGGCCTTTTGAGAACAGTCTGCTTCCAGTGGTAGGGGGAACCTCCAGAGAAGTAAAGGTTCCAAAAGGAAGGTGGGTTACTGGAAGGAAGCCCACAGAGCCCACCAGAGTAAAACATGTGAAGTTGGTGGTTTCTCAGGATGTAGGGCCTTTCCTTTTACAGTTGATGCAGGGCATTCCCCTTATGGTTCATCCTAGTGCCAGGATACCACAAGAGTGGTCTTACTTGCATTCTTGCTAGCCCATGATGGGGGTCCCAGAAGAAAACCACTGTAAGGTGTTCACTGTCTCTCAGCAGCCTGACAGAAGTGAGACAGGAAATCCAAATCTCCAGGATTCACTTTTAGGAGTGGGTCCATCACTGACAGACATAAGGTCTAACTTGGTTAGTTCCTAAAGTTGGTGCACAGCCTTAGGCGACAGGACAGTGACAAATTGGTGGTTGCTAATCACAACACCATGTTTCATAGTGCCAACCCACAGAGAATGACTGCCAAGTCAGTCATTGACACCTTATCGAGTTTCAGTAACAGAGGTACCTCCTCTAATGTACTCAGTGGGTCAGACCCAGTGAAAGGAAGGTGAAGTGACCTGTGAAGTATCCCTCAATGGTCCACCACAGGAAAATGGTCAGAATGGGAAACTTTGTACATCCCTCCTAAGTTTGATTGGAGCCCTCAGTGAGCCTCAAAGAAGGCAGTGGGACCTTCTTATGTCAAACCTCTGTTAAAAAACCCTGGTCACAAGTGAGTGGTCTGGGCCTTGTCAAGTTGTTGAACTTGACAAGGTAAACTGCTCAGCGGGCTGTGGTAGACCCAGGAGGGCTCCCATAGAGATACCACTGAATAGTGGGAAGGATTTTGTCCTTAGGGACGAAAGTGGTGCCCTGCTCTGAAGTAGAGCGAGTGTCACCAGTCTCTCCCCTTCTCACCTGTTTCTGTTGTGTACTTGCGACCTTCTGGGATTTCTTCTTCTTTACGGTCCGGGATTTGTATAGACCCGAACGCTGATCTTCGGCGTCCAGCGTGAGAGTAGCGGTTCAGTTTCCAGGAGCGTTCCAAAAGTCCAGGGTAATTCCAGGAAGTAATTAAGGTACGCTCGGAGGCACGGAGGATCGTGAATCGAGCACGGAAGGTTTTCCAGGAGATTGGGGAGGAAAGGGAACAGGAGGGAATTCAAGGGACTGGGAACAAGGAATCAAGCGAGAGCCCCGATCGAACTCCGGCTAAGCACGTCCGACTACAGGTAGCGGTAGCGTTGAGACGCGCAGATCCGCGGGGGGCGTGTCTCTTTTGTAGGATGAGCAGCGTGAAACGCATAGACTGGTCTGGAGCATTCTGTTCCGGGAGGCCATGTTGGAAGGATAACTGCATGCAATCCCCTGCGAGTCAGGGACCAGGAGGTCCAGAAAGGATGTAGACGACGGTTCATGACAGTATGCCTCCTCTGGAAACCAGCTCCTCCGGGTTTGCCCGGATGGATCAGATGAAATCGTCAAACCAATCTGGGAGCATTCGTGTTTGACACGGGTTCCCAGGTACGCTCACTGAAAGGGTACCCTTTCCACTCAACCAGATATTGTAGTTGACCACGTCGATATCTTGAGTCACAAATCCTGGAAACCTTGTATCCCAGTTGATCATTTACAATAACAGGGGTAGATCTAGGAGCTGTTCGGGATGACTGAATGTATGTTTTTAACAGAGAAGTGTGAAAGACTGGATGGATTCTTTTCCAAGATTCAGGTACCGAAGTCGAAAGGCCACTGGGTTGATGATTTCTTGTATGGAAAAGGGACCGTAGTATCTGGGAGCCAGTTTATTGGGGCGCAGGTGTCGAGGAAGGAGCTTCGAGGATAACCAAACCTTATCTCCTACTGAATAGGAAGGTCCAGGTCTTCTTTTAGAGTCAGCATAACGTTTGACATCTTCTCGGGCCCGTTCTAGGTATTCCTTAACCTCCTTATGTACTGTGATGAGGTTTTCGATCCAGGAGTCTACTGCAGGTCCGGAGTAGGATGTGGGAGTACGGAGGATAGAACAGATGGATGGAATCCTTGGCTACAGAAGAAGGGACTGGTCTTGATAGCTGAATGATCTGATTGTTATAGGCAAATTCAGCCATAGGTATTAGGAGTGACCAATCGTCCTGAACTTTGGTGGCAAAACATCGTAGATATTGTTCGAGAATCTGGTTCACACGCTCCGTGGCTCCATTGGTTTGTGGATGGTAGCCAGAGGATAAGGCATGTTGGATTCCCATAATACGACATACTTACTTCCAAAACTGAGATATGTACTGAGGTCCTCGGTCTGAAATGATCTTGGAAGGCAACCCATGAAGTCGTAATATGTGTTCCAGGAAAATTCCGTCAAGGTCTGATGAGGAAGGTAGTTTGGATAAAGGTGTAAAATGAGCCATATGAGTAAATAAATCAATAGTGACCATGATTGTTGTTTAGCCTCTAGAGGGTGGTAATTCCACGATAAAATCAGTGGCGATGAATTCCCAGGGTCTTGTTGGTATTGCTGGTTGGAGTAGGAGTCCGGCTGGTTTCTTATTATCGTGTTTGTTCTGATTGCAAACTGCGCATGTTTGGACATGGATCCTAATATCATCCTTCATCTTTGGCCACCAAAACTGTCTATGTACTAGATGGAGAGTGTTGGTTATCCACAATGTCCCGAATGTAAGGTATCATGTCATAGACTTGTGATCCTTTGTCTCAGTCCAGGAGTGGGAATGACTAAGCGATTATCTTTGAATATATACTCGTCCTTAGCTGTGAGATTCCATCTGTTATTTCTCTTGTGCTCCTTCCAGAGGTCTGAAAGTCGAGTTTGGCCTTGGATATTCTCCATGAGGGTGAGTGCTTGGGCAACAAAGATCGTGTGAGGAAACATCTTTGGAAAGGTCCGATCCTCAGAGTTTTCATAGTCAGGACATCTGGAAAGGGCATCGGCAATTATGTTTTGTGATCCAGACATGATGGATGTGGAACTGGTACTGGGCAAAGAAGAAGGCCCAACGGGCCTGACGACTGTTCCTACACTCCAAAGATTGTAGAACTTGAAGATTTTGATGGTCCGTACAGACCTGGACTGGATGCCTAGCTCCCAGGAGTAGATGTCGCCATTCTGTGAAGGCTTGGCGGATGGCTAGCAGTTCCTTTTCCAAGACGGAATAATGAGTCTCACTGGGCGTCAGGGTTCGTGAAAGGTAAGCAATGGGGTGCTCCAATTTGTCCTCAAATTCCTGTTTTAGTACTGCTCCTATGGCGTAATTGGATGCATCCGTCTCCACTAGGAATGGCCGGTTAATATCGGCTTGAGTAAACTCTGTCTTTAATCATTGGAATGCCTTGTCTTGATCTGTAGACCAGAGAAATGGAGCATCTTTCTTCAAGAGAGCAATGATCGGTTGAACAATTTCAGAGAAGGACGGTATGAACTTTCGGTAAAAAATGGCAAGTCCCAGGAAAGATTGAATCTGTTTCACGGTTGTGGGAGCCGGCCAAGATAGTATGGCCTTTACCTTTGAAGGATCCATTCCAATTCCTTCTGGACTAAGGACAAATCCTAGGTAATGAACAGAAGTGACGTGAAATAGGCATTTCTCGGGTTTAGCTAGGAGTTTGGGTTTACGTAATCGTTGTAAGACTGCCTTAACATGCTCTTCATGCCTTAGAAGGTCCTTGGAGTAGATCAAGATGTCATCCAGGTAGACGATAACGAAGAGGAACAGCATGTCCGAGAACACCCTATCCATGAAACATTGAAAAACTGCTGGGGCATTAGCAAGTCCAAAGGGCATGACCAGATATTCGAAATGGCTGAAGGGAGTTCTAAAGGCTGTTTCCATTCGTCACCTTCCTTTATACGAATGAGATGGTAAGCACCCCTTAGGTCTACTTTTGTGAAGATTACTGCACCTCTGACAGGATATCCGAGATGAGGGGTAGAGGATAACGGTCCTTGAGAGTGCACTGATTTAGACCACGGTAGTCCAGACATGGTCTGAGTTCTTTGGTATCTTTCTTTGGAACGAAGAACAATGAAGCACCCGCTGGAGATTTGGACGGGTGTATGGTGCCATTTTCCAGGTTAGTACCCAGGTATTCTCTGAGAGCCTTCTTTTCAGGTTCAGATAATATAAATATTCTGCAGAAAGGAATCACAGCTGTGGGTTCGGTATCGATGGCACAATCCTCTGGCCTGTGAGGAGGGAGAGCTTGGACTATCGCGGTCGAAAAAACATCAGAAAAGGCTTGGTAGGCCCTGGGAATCTGGATGATGTTAGAAACGGTGACTGGACTTTGTTGGTTCTCTTGAAAGTCTCTAGAAGGCTTTGGTAAGGTATCCAGGGATAGGTAGTGAGCCATACAATATTCAGATCCAAGAAACAGTGAGCCGGCTGCTCAGTTGATGTAAGGTTTGTGCCTCTGCAGCCAGGGCATTCCAAGAACCATCGGATAATGGGCTGATTTAATGAGGTCAAATTTGATTCTCTCTTGATGGTGATTAATAGAAAGTAGAATCTCTTTAGTCTGAAGGGTAATGGGTCCTGAGGAAAGAGGCCTTCCATCAATTGCCTCTACTGGTTGCATTGTAACTCGGCTTTCATGTGGAATGTTATGAGCAGTGACCCAATCTTAATCTAGAAATACGCCCGTAGCTCCGCAGTCAACTAATGCCAGGATGGAGTAGGATTCTGTCTTGGAAGGCGATAGTAGGGCCTGAAGAACCACAAGGTTATTTTGTCCAGGAGAGTTCAAGGATGGAATTGATGTGGAGCAAACATCTCTCTCCCGACACTGTGCTCCATCTAGGATCGGGAGCTGGCATTTCCTGAACGCCGTGGAGGAGCAATGGGACATTCTCTCACAAGATGTTTATCGGAGGCGCAATACATGCATAGATCAGTATGGATTCGTCGCATCCTTTCCTGAGGGGTAATGGGTCCACGAAAGGCTCCTAGTTGCATAGGTTCTGGGTCCGGGGTAGAAGGAACAGTAGACTCTGCTCTAGGGGCATTTTCTGTGATGGTCTTTTGGATACTTGCCTTAGACTTCATCTTCTCTGCTCTTCTTTCTTGGATTCGGAAATCTATCTGTAAGGATAGATCCATAAGAGCCTGGAAGGAGCTTGGGCGGACCACCCCAGCAAGCTCATCTTTTATTTCTTCGTTCAGCCCCCTTCGGAAGAGTATAAAACTAGCTTCTGGAGACCAGTCTGCTTCTTTCACAAGTTGTTTGAAACGAGTAACATAGGTGAGCATATCCTGGGACCCTTGTTGATACTCGAGTAGTCTCTCTTGAGCACTATACACCTGCTCTGGGCGATCAAACATTTCCTTAAGGGCTCTCACAAAGCCATCATAGTCATCCAGGAGAGCGTCGCTTGTATTGACTAGGGGGGTTGCCCAAGTCAATGCATTTCCAGTTAGGTGTGAGATCATAAAACCCACCTTTGCTCTAGGAGTGGAGAAGTAGTAGGGCTTGAAAGTGAAGTGAACCAAACACGAATCAAGGAAGGCGCGGAGAGTCTTGGAAGAACCGTCATACTTGTCCACTATCCCACCCAATATTACATTTTCTTTGATTGCAGAATCACGTGATAGAACTAGCTGCTTTAATGCTGCATTCTCTGCCTTGAGGTTCTGTACCTCCGTTGTTAATTCCTGCATGCCTCACATAATGTCTTAAACGGCGGCTTCCATCTCTGAATCTGTATCGTTTTTATGGCGTCTAAATCTGTCACAAGTCTCTCCCCTTCTCACCTGTTGCTGTTGTGTACTTGCAACCTTCTGGGATTTCTTCTTCTTTACGGTCCGGGATTTGTATAGACCCGAACGCCGATCTTCAGCGTCCAGCGTGAGAGTAGCGGTTCAGTTTCCAAGAGAGTTCCAAAAGTCCAGGGTAATTCCAGGAAGTAATTAAGGTACGCTCGGAGGCACGGAGGACCGTGAATCGAGCGCGGAACGTTTTCCTGGAGATTGGGGAGGAAAGGGAACAGGAGGGAATTCAAGGGACTGGGAACAAGGAATCAAGCGAGAGCCCCGATCAAACTCTGGCTAAGCATGACCGACTACAGGTAGCGGTACGGTTGAGACGCGCAGAGCCGCGGGGCGTGTCTCTTTTGTAGGATGAGCAGCGTGGAACGCATAGACTGATCCGGAGCATTCTGTTCCGGGCGGCCATGTTGGAAGGATAACTGCATGCAATCCCCTGCGAGTCAGGGACCTGGAGGTCCAGAAAGGACGTAGACGACGGTTCATGACAGCGAGGTGGCAGAGAAATCTGTATCTTCCGTTGCCCTGTGTCAGAACAGTCCTTCTCATAGCTTAATTGAGGGTAGTCCAATGTCCATTTAACTGACCCTACAACAGCAAGGTGAAGGAAAAATGTTGCTGAGGCAAGTCTCCTCCTTGTTTCCCATAATTCCAGGCTCAACAGATTGGCATGAGCCAGACTGTGCCAATGGAATTGGAGGACTGACAAAACATTGGTGCTTTGTGGTGTCAGACAAACAACAAATTGGTACTAACACTTTGTTTGATATCAGCACAATATTAGGGCCTTGGGTGATGGAGCCCTCTATTTGTCATGGGTTCAGTTATGAGCAACTGAAACAACCTGCAGATAAAGGAGACCTGACCTTGTTCTGCATGGGAGAAAGGATACCTGCAGTATATATTTGGATGATATAGCACTGTCTTATCCCACTTGGAAAGAGCTTGGAAAATCTCAGGAGATGGTGTTTCAAGACCTTCATCAGGCCCACCTGTCTAGGAAAGCAACCAAGTGCCAGAATAGATTGAACTGGACCTTGCACATAAAGAAATCGGTGATGTGGATGGCAAACCTCAGCCTTTTACCAGTGAAGTACAAGTGGTGCAGAACTGGGTGACTCCCACTGCCAAAACCTGGCAGATTGGAAAGGTTCCATGTGATCATTTCGCCACAAAAATATCGGCATACAAAATTATCGCCATATTTTTGCGGCGAAATTCACAATGGACCCTGCGGGGGACACCCCCGCAACCCCCGCATCACTTTTCAATGTGCGGGGGACACCCCAGCAACCCCCGCTCCTACATAATATCCCCAATAAAAATATTGCCTATGGCGAACCAAACGGCCATATTTACGGCTATATTTTTGTTGGGGATATTATTACCTGATACCATTGGAAATACCTTTCACAGTGCAGGCAGATGCCTATGACACTGGGCTAGTAGGACAATTGTCTCAGCATGATGACAAAGGCATGAAACAACCTGTGTTTTTTTTATCAGCTATCAGTTTCGGGCTAGAGAGCTCAGGTGGCCCAACGTGGAAAATACATGTTTTCCCTTGTTTGGTGCCTTAGGAGGCTGAGGTCCTACCTCCATGGGACACACTTCACAGTGTATGCTCACCCTAAACCCTTGAAGTGGCTGATAGACATTAAGGGAGAAAATCCAAGGTGGATCAGGTGGTCCATGAGTCTTCAAGACTTTCACTTCACTCCTGAGCATAGGCCAGAACCCAAAAAAACATTGTTGATGGGCTGTCCAACAGGTATAACCGACTGAAATAGACTACCCATCCAGGGGTGGATTAGTTCCCCCTGTCTCAGGTCTGGGGGGAAAGGGTTAAGAAAGATTTCTCCTTTAGGCAACTTTCCCTCCATTTCTATGGAGCCCCAAACTCTTTGCTTTTATTTTTAATCTGACCTGACTTTTTCCAGTGAAGTGAAGCCCTCAGCTTCACTCTACTCACTTTTGCCTATTTGTCATGGGGAAACTGACTAGTTCTTAAGGCTGTAAGTACTGGGAAACTGTGTTGCCCTTAGTTGGACACAAGTTGTTTGTTTGGGTACCTTTGTATCATTTTGCAATGCATCTTACAATGCAGTGCAATGGGGTTATTTTTATATGACACTAGGCTAACACCCAGAGGATTATTGGTTAGCTTTGATGTGCATAAAAGACAAGCTGATGGCAGCAGTTGCATTTTTACTATTTTTGCAATATATTTCTCTAGCCCTACCGCGTTTACCGCGTTTGACTTCTAACTGTGTCTAGTGTCCCAACATGGCCGTGCCACAAGGTTTTTGTTCCTTTGGCCATCTTGTTCTGTGACCTTCTTCATGCCCTGCCAGGTCAGGAAATTCCCTTTAAGGTCATGCACTTGCTCGAGAAAGCCTTGGTTTTCACGGGCTAGTGCAAAGCCATGTGTGTGTTCCCAGGAAGTGGGCTGGAACTGTCTGGTCCCAATCCACACACTGGTGCCTGAATGTCTGGTGTGCATGTTTGCACCGCTGGTGTGCATGAGTGTGGCAGATATTGCCATTTGAGGGCCGAGTCAGAGCACTCAACTGACTTTGGATAAGAAGAGGAGTCCTACAGCAATAGCCCAGATAGATCCTGGATTTTCCTGAAGGAGCCAAGTACCATGTTCAGCCGCCAGACGAGTGAGGAGGCCAGAGACCCATTGGAAGAAGGCCCGTTGACCAAATTCTGCTGCTCTCCTGGGAAAGCCCTGCCTGGTTAGTGATCTCCAGATGTCTTGCAAAGGAGCTTCAATCCTTGCGGCGGCGGGAATAATAATCCTCAACATCATCACGGTATCCAGCGAAGAAGAGCCATCGGAAGTGCCCCTGGGACCCCGAGTGGCTGTCAAGCTCTGAGTTTGGGCTACCGCGATGCAGACGTCACCATTCCGTGTTGAGGCTCGGAACTTGTGAAATCAACAGCTTGTGCCACTGGACTCGTCCCTACCAAATGTTATGGTTGGTTCCTGCGTCGAGGGGTCCTGAGATAGGAGGCAAAGTCTGACTGCAACAATTGTGTCTACCTGTGTCACTGTGCAGCGGTGCCCGTTGTCCGTAACAGCTTTCCTGCATCCAGTCCAGTGCTGAGAAGTGCCCTGCATTGAGTTCTTCTGCATTCGGAAGATCTGGCACCAGCAGTAGTCACTGACCAGAGAAGTGCTTGAACCTGTAACCTCTAGGCATCGAGGACCAGAGCTGATGGAAGGGAACCATGACCTTGGATCCTCTTTCTATAACCTGCCAAGTCCTACGAAGAATTAGAGTTTGGGCAGTGAGCTACAGTGGTACTTACCTGGCCCCTATCTCTCCCATTTAGAAGTTTAGTAACATTTACAACATTTACAATATTTTGACGTTGTCATTGCTTGCTCTGGCAAGTATTCTGAAAGTCGGGAACAGTTTTGCAGACAGCAACAGAGTATCTTCTAACTCTTAGAACAATTCCCAGGTACCCAGGACCTCTACCTTAGTTTCTTCCCGCTTCACAAACTTCCTTGGAACTTTGCTGAACCTTTGGGCCTAAGGCCCCGTTCAACATAGGGCTGTGCTTTTGAAGTTAGGGTTTTGTGACTCCTGGGACCTGACAGTGGTATATGATTTACTTACCTTTCCTTTCAGGAATTGTGGGTATTTCTGAAATGTTTAGACTGTCCATGTGGATGCATATATGTGTTTTATATTTGTTTGTGTGATAGTAACTAACTGCTTCTAGTCATTTTACATTGTGTGTGTTTGGTCATATAATAAATGTTATTTTTATAACTAGTTTTCTACTTGCCTTATGGACTCATTGTAGACACCTTAAGCTCAACCTTCCTGAGTGAGACTTAACCTTGACCGCTCGCTTGCTACCTTGAACTGGTTTGGCTATAGCACCCAGAGTTATCCTTGTCAAAATCATAGGGTGGTCTCCTATACATCTGTCCACCAGGTCAGAGTACAGAAAAATAATCAGAAACAAAAGAACACATGTCCAATTATATAATTAATTTTCCTTAGTTGTATAAGCAATCATTTCCACACCATTTCAATATTCATCCTCCTATATATTTCCCTTCAAAAGCGATACGGAATTCGAAGTTGTTATGCCAAATTTCTCAATCCAAGAGCAATGATTAAACTATTTACATTCATGTCTTTGTAGAGGCATCATTCCTTTCCTGTTCTTGTATTTATTTTTTGAATGCTCGATAAAGCCATAACCAAATATTTTTTCTACAGAAATTCCATCGGTGGGTTGCTTTTGATAGTCAGGCAATCTAGTGGGCACAGCTGCCCTGCTGTGTCTTGCCATATCATTAAGGAGCAACAGATGTGCATGCTGGTTATAAATACCACATGGAGCAATAAGTCAAGGAGTTCCCCCCTTCTCACCTGAGTTCGATCTTTGCTGGATTTCATGATCGATGCCTTCTTGCGAACTGATCGAGTCTTGAATAAAGCTGCACGAGTCTCTTCCGACTCCAGCGTGCGTTCAAGGTTCCGGGATGCAGGAATCCAGGAGTCCAGGAAAGTAACAGGGTGCGCAACAAGCGCACGAGTCCAGGAACCAAGAAAGGAAGGAAAGGGACTAGGATGGGGTAAGCTGGAAGAAGCAAAGGATACAATACCGCGAGCTACGGAGCACACGTCTGGTCGCTACTTCGCAATAGCATTGAGACGCGCGGGGCCGCGGGGGCGTGGCACATTTATGGGATGTACAACGTCCGTTGTGAAGGCTGGTGTGAGGCGTGTCATGTGATACGGCCACGTTGGAAGAAACAATGAATACAAGCCCCGTTGCGATAAGGACCAGGAAGTCCAGAAGGGGCGTGTTCTGTGGGTCATGACAGCATGCCTCGTCCGAAAACCTGTTCCACCAGGTTTGCCCGGGTGTATAAGGTGATATCTTCTGAGTAGTCGAGGGGCCTTGAGATTAGAAAGTAGCTCCCAGGTTCTTTCACTAGGAGGATATCCTTTCCATTCAACCAGATATTGAAGCTGACCCCGTTTATACCTGGAATCACATATTCGGGATAATTCCACAATGAAGTCTGTAGCAATGAATTCCCATGGTCTTGTTGGTAGCGGTGGTTGCAGTAGAAGACCCGCCGGTCTCTTGTTATCATGTTTGTTTTGACTGCAGACAGCACAAGCTTTGATGTACTATTGTACGTCGGTCTTCATTCCAGGCCATCAAAACTGTCTTTGTATAAGACGGAGGGTGTTAGTTATGCCTCGATGTCCGGAGTGAAGGGTATCATGGCAGAGGTTTATCATTCTTTGTTGTAATCTCTGTGTAGGAATGACCAGTGCATTGTCCTTGAATAAATATCCTCCCTTAACTCTTAGGTTCCATGGATTCTTCCTTGAAATATCCTTCCAGAGGTCAGAGGACTGGGTTTGCACTCGGATTTCTTCCAGGAGGTTGACTGCTTGAGCTACAAAGATCGTGTGGGGAAACCTCTTAGGATAGGCCTTGTCTTCAGTGGTTACATAGTCAGGAAATCGAGATAAGGCGTCAGCAATCATGTTTTGTGATCCGGGAACATGAGTGATTTGGAATTGGTACTGGGCAAAGAAGTAGGCCCAACGCGCCTGACGACTGTTCCTGCACTCCAACGACTGTAGAATTTGAAGATTCCGAAGGTCCGTGCGGACCTGAACTGGATATCTAGCACCCAGAAGTAGATGTCGCCATTCAGTGAAGGCTTGATGGATGGCTAACAGTTCCTTTTCCAGGATGGAATAGTGTGTCTCACTGGGAGTCAGGGTTCGTGAGAGGTAGGCAATGGGGTGTTCCAGTTTATCCTCAACTACCTGTTTCAAGACCGCTCCTATGGCGTAGTTAGAGGCATCCGTTTCCACTAGGAATGGGCGATTTATGTCGGGTTGGGCCAGGATAGGGGCATGCGTGAACTCTGTCTTCAATCGTTGGAATGCTTTATCTTGCGGTGTAGACCAGATAAAGGGGGTGTCTTTCTTCAAGAGAGCAACGATCGGCTGGACGATCTCGGAAAAGGTAGAAATGAACTTCCGGTAGAAGTTGGCAAGCCCCAGGAAGGATTGAACTTGTTTCACAGATGTGGGAGCGGGCCAAGCCAGTATGGCTTTTACCTTTGAAGGGTCCATACCAATTCCTTCTGGGCTAAGGATGAATCCTAGGTAGTGAACAGAAGTAACGTGAAACAAGCATTGTTCGGGTTTGGCTAAATGTTTGTGTTCACGGAGTTGTTGTAATACTGCCTTTACATGTTCTTCATGCTTTAGAGGATCCTTGGAAAAGATCAATATGTCATCCAGATAGACAATGACGAAGAGGAATAACATGTCAGAAAACACCCTATCCATAAAACGTTGAAAAACTGCGGGGGCATTAGCTGGTCCAAAGGGCATGACTAGATATTCATAGTGACCAAAGGGTGTTCTAAAGGCTGTTTTCCATTCATCTCCTTCCAGGACACGGATTAAATGGTAGGCACCCCGGAGATCCAACTTCGTGAATATTACGGCGCCTCTCACAGCTTCCAGGATATCCGAGATCAGGGGCAGTGGGTACTGATCTTTGAGGGTGCATTGATTTAAGCCACGATAGTCGAGGCAAGGTCTGAGTTCCTTGGTGTCCTTCTTGGGAACGAAGAACAACGAAGCACCTGCTGGGTATTTTGAGGGTCTTATGGTGCCGTTTTCAAGATTGGTGTCCAGGTATTCTCGGAGGGCCTTTTTCTCAGGTTCAGAAAGAATGAACATTCTGCCGAAGGGAATCACTGCTGAGGGATCTGTATCTATGGCACAGTCTTCAGGTCTGTGAGGGGGTAAGGCCTGGACTATGGCAGTTGAAAATACATCAGCATATCCTTGATAGGCCTCTGGGACTTGTATGATATTGGAAACCATGAGTGGTGTTTTCTGGTCTCTTAGTGGTTCTTTAGGAGGTGTCGAGGAGGGATCCAGGGATGGACAGTGGGACATACAAAACTCTGAGCCCAGGAATAGTGATCCTGCTGTCCAATTGATATACGGATTGTGCTTTTGTAACCAGGGCATACCCAATACCATGGGGTAATGGGCTGACGTAATGATGTCGAATGTAATCCGCTCTTGGTGATGGTTTATGGAAAGTTGGATCTCTTTTGTCTGCAAGCTTATGGGTACTGAAGAGAGGGGTCTTCAGTCGATTGCTTCCACCGGCTGCATGGTGCTTCGTGTCTCGTACGGAATATGATGACTAACAACCCAGTCTTGATCAATGAAGATTCCCATAGCTCCGCAGTCCACCAAGGCCAGAATGGGATAGGTCTTAATCTTGGAGGGCGACAGGAAGGCCTGTAGTATCACCAAATTGTTTTTTCCAGGAGAGTTCAAGGATGGAATTGATGTGGAGCAAACATCTCTCTCCCGAAGCTCTGCTCCATCTAGGATCGGGAGCTGGCGTTTCCCGAACGCCGAGGAGGGACTAGAGGACACTCCCTAACCAAGTGTTTGTCTGAGGCACAATACATGCACAACCCCGTATGAATCCTTCTCATTCTTTCTTGCGGGGATATAGGTCCACAGAAGGCTCCTATCTGCATGGGTTCAGGTTCAGAGACTGAGCCTGGGTTTGTGTCCGTCTTGGTGGTATTCTCGAAAGACAGCTTCAGAGGATTAGCTCTGGATTTCTTCTTCTCTGCCTTCCTTTCCTGGATACGGAAATCTATTTTCAAGGCAAGGTCCATTAGTGCCTGAAATGAGTTTGGGCGAGCCACTCTGGCCAACTCATCCTTAATCTCCTCATTCAGTCATCTCCTGAAAAGGGTAAAACTAGCCTCCGGGGACCAATCAGCTTCCTTGACTAATTGCTTGAATCGGGTAACATAGGTGAGCATATCCTGGGATCCTTGCTGGAAGTCTAACAGGCGTTCCTGGGCACTATAGACCTGCTCTGGACAGTCAAACATGGTCTTAAGGGCTTGTATGAAGCCATCATAATCATCCAGAAGAGTATCGCCGGAATTAACGAGGGCCGTAGCCCAGGTCAAGGCATTTCCTGAAAGGTGGGAAATTATGGACCCCACCTTAGCCCTGGCAGTTGAAAAGTAATAGGCAGGGGTGGACTGGCCTAAAGGGAACTCTGGAGATTTCCCGGTGGGCCTGTGCACCCTGGGCCTCTTTTGTGTGGTATTTCCAAATTTTCTCATAGAAAAAGCATTAAGCTTCTTGAAAATGTGTCATATGGGGCCACTTTGAACATTATTTCCAGGGCCTCTTTTGGTCCCCAGTAATTATTTCCAGGGCCTCTTTTAGTTCTCAGTCCACCCCTGGTAATAGGGCTTAAAAGTAAAGTGGACAAAACATGAATCCAGAAATCCACAAAGGGTTTTTGCTGAGCCATCGTATTTGTCCACTATGCCGCCCAGCAATTCACTTTCTTTTATGGCAGAATCACGGGATAGAACTAATTGTTTGAGAGCAGCGTTTTCCGCCTTTAGATTCTGCACCTCGGTTGATAGCTCTTGCATGCCACGCATCAAATCCTGGACAGCCGCTTCCATGTCCATATCGAGTTTGGTCGGGTGGCGTCTCAAACTGTCAAGGAGTTCCCCCCTTCTCACCTGAGTTCGATCTTTGCTGGATTTCTTGGTCGATGCCTTCTTGCGAACTGATCGAGTCTTGAATAAAGCTGCACGAGTCTCTTCCGACTCCAGTGTGCGGTCAAGGTTCGGGGATGCCGGAATCCAGGAGTCCGGGAAAGTAACAGGGTGCGCAACAAGCGCACGAGTCCAGGAACCAAGAAAGTAAGGAAAGGGACTAGGATGGGGTAAGCTGGAAGAAGCAAAGGGTACAATACCGCGAGCTACGGAGCACACGTCTGGTCGCTACTTCGCAATAGCATTGAGACGTGTGGGGCCGCGAGGGCGTGGCACATTTATGGGACGTACAACGTCCACCGTGAAGGCTGGTGCGAGGCGTGTCATGTGATACGGCCACGTTGGAAGAAACAATGAATACAAGCCCTGTCGCGATAAGGACCAGGAAGTCCAGAAGGGGCGCGTTCTGTGGGTCATGACAGAATATGTGTTCCACGACACTGACAGATTGGGTAGATTGACCTGTTGGTCGGAAAGGAAAACATTAATATCCTGCCCTTTGTAATACATGTCGAATTATTTGATTTTTTAAATTAGTTTATAAAGTTCACATCCCCCTTTTTTCTAAAAATGTATTTAACTTTTGTTTGCAAATAATTATGTGGAATTGTGGTTTTGAATCAACCAAACACATAATATGTCATAACAATTATCAAGAATAAATAACCAACTTACAACACGGTTGCTTGCTACATCGTGGATGTGTTGCCTGGTCAATTATTTACTGAATATGAATATTTGAAATGTACAATATGATTGTTTTAAAACAAAGAACTCCTTATCCCAAAGAGATATGTTGTAACGTTTTATGCAGCAACTTTTCGATGGATTTAGTTTGTTGACTGATCAAGGTAATGAATGCCTTTCCATGGAAGAGAAAACAGTTTTTCACATCACATGGTTTACAAGCTGTAATTTTCAAGGACTAGCTTTCATAGCTACTTCATCTCACTCTTTATTTTCCATGTCAGTCAATTAATAATTGCTCTGTCAGAAAGTTACAACCTGACTATTTGGTGGTATCATCATTAAAATTGTTATTGCACCTAGTACTCTGATCTCCTATACTGCCAACTCCTTGATTTGTTACTATGCACAATGAAAACATTGTATGCCCTCATTTGACTTCAAGGTAGGGCAAGTAATGGATCCAAGTACACTCATATTGCTAACAAACAAAGTGATCATTTTAAAGATATTCATTAAATGTAGACCATTATATGTATGCCGCTCTTCTTATTTCCAGCACTTATGAACTCCAAACTCCCTTTTAATAATTAATTAAAAGTATTTATTAATACTGTGAGACAGCCATGGAATCAAGAGATGACACAGACACAAGAGATATAGTTCAAAAACCTTTATTTTACTGATCAAGATGGTGGAACGCCTAACCAACCCTATGCTACGGTGGGATTTCTCTGCCTAAACGAAACTAAGGAAAGTTCATGTCTTATAAGTCCAAAACAAGGATCTGTTTGTGTCAAAACCTATTCTGTCCTCACTTCTATAAGCTAACCATGGGCCTCATTACAAGTCTGGCAGTAACCCGTCGGTGCTACTGGCAGGTTGCCCCCAGACTGAAACACTGTTTCCGCCGCCTTATATCCTGGTGCCACCGGGACATTAAAAGTCCTGGCGGCCCGGGATATCAGGCGGTGGAAAATGTTAGCCTCCATTCCCATGGATCCCCATAGGACTCCATGAGAGTGGGGACATGGAAGCACCGGCACTGTTGCCTGGCACCATTGTCCGTTGCCCTGTCAGACCTACTGTGCGCATAGGCCCAGGAAAGCAGAGTTGTAGTCTGGCCGTCCAGAAAGGGTGCCCGTACATGGCTACCAGCACACTTATTTCCGCACTGGCAGACTCGGAATGAGGCCCAATGTGTAGGAAATGTCAACATTAAGAAAGTGTTCAAAAAGTAAACAATATCTGCTCTCTGGAGCTACCTCTACAGCTTCCTTCCCCAAGTTCCAAAAAGGTAATACAGTTCATACATCCATATAGTCTTGGGATTCCCTTCCCCAAGATGAAGGCATTACGGTTCACACAACACTGTAATTCAGGGGTTCCCTTCCCCAAGATGAAGGCAAGTAAAGTTCACTGATGTCTTGGGATTCCCTTCCCCAAGATGAAGGCAATAAAGTTCACACTACAGTAGTATCCTGGGGATCGCGTCCCCAAGAGGAAGACTAATACAGCTCACTGTAGTCTTGGGACTCCCTTCCCCAAGATGAAGGCAATAAAGTTCACACTACACTAGTATCCTAGGGTTTGTGTCCTCAAGGTGAAGACTAATACAGTTCACTGTAGTCTTGGGATTCCCTTCCCCAAGATGAAGGCAATAAAGTTCACACAACACTGTAATTCTGGCATTCTCTTCCCCGAGATCAATTGTCCTGTATCGGCTTCTTTTCTTCTGTTTCACAACAACAAAATATCTGGTCCACTTGACCTTTCCTTCTGTGATCTTCTCCGAGGATTCACCTCTCTTTGCAGCTTTGCAATTTTCAGTGGCTTCTGGTCTAGGCACAGTTTCAGACCACACGGTCCACCTATCACAGATCACGCAACCAGCAACCACATGCTTTCCTTATGCTTTAAATTTGGAGGTTGAAAATGTGTACACTAGGAAACTCTCTGGTCTAGGCGCAGTTGACAGATCACACAGTTCATACGTTTCCCCCAAGGTCATTATTCAATAGCTTGATTCAACACTCCATATACGTGCAGCTTGGTGTTAGCTTAGTTTCACTTGAGATGGACTCACCAGCCCCTTTCACAAAGTTCGTTATTCTGAATTAATGTATTTCACTTCATACAGGCTCATCAGCCCCTTTCACAAAGTTCATTATTCAAAAATGGTAGGTTACACTTAGTACGGCCTCACTAGCCTCTTCTCCATGATTCGATATTCAACAGTAGCACTTTCACAAAGCTCGTTATTCACTAATAGTAGGTTTCACTTTATGTAGGCTCACCTGCCCTCTTCATAAATTTCGGTATTCAATAAGTTTAAGATTCACTTTACACAGGCTCACCTGTCCTCTTCACAAAGTTTGGTATTCAGTAATGCTAAGTTACACTTCATACAGGATTAACAGCCCTTCGGAGCACCCAGTGTCCAAAAAGCCCTTCCAGAGCATTACCAGTTTACTGTACTGCCCTGAGCGGCTTCCCTTCTGCTTGGGAAAAGCAACTTGCCAGTTCACTGACTGCTTATTTTCAGGGACGCTGGACTCTGGCTCCGCCTCCGCCTCGGCTTCTCTGCGATGTCTGCTCTCTGATTTCCCTCACACAGGGCTCCCGGTCCTGTTTGTTCCATTCCGCAGAACTCCTGGAACTCTCGGCAGCATCTCAGCGTCTCGGCTTCTTCCCTCTCAACAGTGCTCCAGCTGTATCACTCGTACTCCTTGTGCCTCTCTCTCCTTGACACTTCTGACTTTCAGCTTTTATACTCTTGTTCATTCACAATGTGTAGCAGGTGAAACAAATTATCTCCAATTGCCTGACCTTTTCAGGCCTATTAGTGTGCCATACCTGACTGCTCTTCTTCATCACAGTACCAGAGTGGTACCTACAACAGGAAATCTGCATTGCTCGTAGTTGCCTCTTCTTCTTCTTAGTACCCAAAGGAAAGTCAATGGGGATAATAGACTCGGGCTGACAATAGCCCATAAAGGTTAAGGGGATGTTGGGCAGGTCAATGTCGGAAAAGACGGGATACCATGTCTCTCCCTCGGGTGTCCATTCCCCAATCCTTAAGGACCCTCTACCCAGGTGATCCTCCCTCGCTTGTCCACCCCCAGGGTCGGGATCCAAAAGCGATGGCCTTCCCCTGGCCACCTGTATAGAAATTCCCAGAGGAGTAGGTAGTGGAACATCCATGGGTTTTTCTCAATACGATTAGCCAACCCCCATTTAAATTACATTTCAACAACACCTTCCTAATTTCTTTTGAATTTAATCTGGAAATTAAAAGATGCATAATATATACTTATAAAGTGATTTAAGGGGCCTACAGTCAGTTGATGCGCCTGGTGGAAAAGTGTTACTGCAAGTCAAAAGTCAGAATTTTGCTTAGTTTGCTACCATCATTCCACTGGTACAAGCTGTACAATTTGTATACCACAAAGCTGAATGAGTGGCAAGTAAGTGTACACGTGCTGTTTGACTGTACACATGTGCATGACTAACTCAAACACCTTTTCCACGTATGCATATAGGGCAGTTCATTATTTATACTCTACTGTCATTTTACCCTTTTTTCACATACCTCTTCTGATATTATTGACTCGAAGTGTCATTACAGCTGTAACTCATATACTATGTTCTGTATTTATTTTACTTTCTCTTGACTACTTGGCTCAAAAGCCCACTGATCAATGTTTACACTTGCATCTTTACTTTACTTTATTATATTTATATTGTGCACCAATTGGCCCGCAGGCATATGGTGGCAGACAAACAGACAAAACAGAAAGAAAAATGATCCAAGAATGTAAAGACTAGAGCATAGGCAAGACACAAGAAAGAAAGGCTAAGTACCTAAAAAAGACCTGGCCTACAAATCAGGAACTATCTACATCAAGAACTACAATCATACAGGCACAGGATAAAAAGAACTTAAACAAAGGGCAGTCCATAATATCAGTAATACCCTTATGCAAAAGAATTAATTCACGATCAACTTCATTTCTGTAGGCACATTAATGAAGTTGTTACACTTTGCTAAAAACAATGGAAGTTTGCAGAGACTACAGCCGACCAATATGCAGTCTATGCCAACATCTGAGCATCATTGGTTGATCTTGATTCTTCGAAGAACCTTAAAATCTGCAGATTCTGCAACCCCGGGTCAGTCCTTAGCCTAAGCCACGCCATAACCTCTTTCCTCAGGGCTTCCTTGGAGGATGCAGGCCCTGCTCGCGTAATGACTTTAGAGATAACACAATTTCTCCGGCCAGACACACATTTTCTTAGGGAGTTATCCAGTATAAGGGGCATCTGTGCTTTAATAATTTGTGACCTTAACTCAATGTCCCTTTAGTTTTATTGTCACCACAATAAGCTGTCTGATGTGAGTCCTCCACTGAGATATGAGCCCCGAATATGGATGATTGAGTTTGCTCTTCAACTAAAGCAATTTTGGCAGGTGCCTTATGATGGATGTGCTTCTGAGCATCATTTGCCAATTTCACTGGGTTAACCATACCTAATACATCCAACTCAGTCTGACAAATGTTATCCTCCTTCTTCAAACACTCCAGACATCAAAGGCGCCCTTATCAATGCTGCTCTCGACATTGCAGATTTCATCACTACCAACCAACTAGACTTCGTGTCCATATCAGAAACCTGGTTATTCCCAGCTGCAGGCCCTTGAATTAGCCCCCCACACTACTATACTATCATCAGAGCAGACAGGGTCACTGGGCCTCATCACGAGTAGCCCAGTAAAAATGGGTTCATTACCGGCATGCCGGTAAGAGCGGGTCCGTGCTCGTATGAACCCGCTAATAGCGGGTGATTACGAGTGCGCAAGCAGACAAAACCCCCATGCCAGTAATGGTAATACCGGCATGCCGCTAAAGGCCCTCCAACCCCCCGATAGCGGCATCACGGGACCCGCCGATACCGGCACCGCCTCAGAGCAACCCCTAAATACCGGTCCGGTAATACCACCAAGCTAATACCGGATTCGCAAAACCGGACCCAGAAATTACGTCATCGTGCAGGAACGGGAAATGGGCCGGCGGCCATCTTTAAAAACACAATCATTGCCATCCTCCCCAACCACCAGTCTTTTCGTGTCGTGCTGCGTCAGAAAACCCTGAGGATGTCCAAGGCTACCCAGAAGATGACCCACCCGGAAGCGAAAACAGCATTTCTCTGACGCTGAGCTCAACATGCTGGCAGACACTCTGGCCCAGCATGCAGACATAATCAAGTCAAATGACATGAAGCATGCTGCCCAGATGAAGAAAAAATCAAATCTGGCAGGAGGTTGCCCAGAGGGTGTCGGCCGTGGGGACCACCCCACGCATTGTGCGTGACTGCAGAAAGAGGTGGGACGACCTCCGCTTGAGGGAGAGGAACATCCTGGCAGTCAACAGGAGGGCGGCCCTGGGAGGAGACTGCCAACTCATTCATTGATCCCGAGTCAATAGAGGGATTCGGAGAGATGGAGATGGGCGCTGCATCATCCCCAGAAGGAGGTGAGCGACCCTGCACATCCCTGTAGGGGCAACCATGACGTAGCACAAGTGACGTGGAAGTGAGACTAGGCAAGCCAATGCATGTCCCAGACCCACATCAACATATCCAGTCAATAATGCGTGCCACACCCTGCGACACACAAATGCATGCTGAGTGCCAATCCCAATCCCAACACACAGGCAACATAACATGACCGTGCCCATGTAACTCAACACACAGACCCCATATCAATGGCATGCCACCTGCCATGCATTGATGGCCTACATGCCCCTTCAGAACACCAATTGCCACACCCCTGTAATAAATGGATGCATGAATGTATGAATATATCACAGTGCAATAGTATGTCGCTGGCATGTGACACCATCACTGATGACCTGCATCTCTTCTAACCCCCAGGCACCGATGAGGAAGATGCCAGTCAGGAGAGGGGCGCAAGGGCATCAACATCACGCCATGGGACAGGGGCCACCGCCACCACCACCCCCCAGCCAGAGAAACAGGCCAGACCAACACGCAGTGTGCCAGACCGGGTTGAAACCCAGCAAAAAACACCTGCTGCCAGTGTGGGCCACACACATCAAGACCAGCAGCAGCCACCCAAAACAGTGGGAGGGGGTTCTGTTCCTGCACCACCAACCACTGCGGACGTTGCAGATGCAAATGTGGACACCGAGAGTGTCACAGTCGTGTCCACTACACCCACTCCAAGCCCCCTGACTACCTCCCCACCCCATATGGAGGCCGACAGCAGTGACGATCCCTGCCTCCACGACTCCGACCTCGGAGATTCTGACATGTGCCTCTTTGAGGAGGACAGCACCCTGGATGTGGGCCCCACGTAAGCGCCATCTACCATCCAGGCTACCACCACCCCGGCTACCACCACCCCGGCTACCACCACCCCGGCCACCACCACCCCGGCCACCAGCACTCCGGCTACCACCGACACCTTTGAGGCTCGTCTGTCAAGGGTGGAGGCACGACAGGAGTCAATGCTTGATCTAATGCGCCAGTATATTGCCGATGGGGAGGACACCAGGAGGCCATTGCTACTGCCATTGGGGAGACCACAGCAGCCATTGCTGTGAACACTGCTGCCATTAATGCGTCTGCAGTCATCATGAGGGACTTTTGGGGGCAGTAACGCAAGTGCTAACGTCCATCCTGCTCCATATGCAGCGGCCACGCCTTGGAGCTAGCGTGGAACCTGCTCCGAAACGTCCTCTGCTGCAACACCTTCAACCTCAGCCCACACAAGCCCTGTGCGGATGACCCGGAGGAGTGCACAGTACTCGGAGATGCCACCCCCGATACCAAAAAGGCCAAGAAGTAGATTGGCCAAACAATGGCCGTTGGACACATGGTTGTTGGTGAAGGGAACAATCATCAGAGTACATTTGGGGACATTTGGGGTTTGTAGGGTGGGTTAGGGAGTTCACTGGGGGTTATTGAGGTTTGTAGGGTGGGTTAGGGAGTTCACTGGGGGTTGGGGGGGGTGTTCACATTGTTGCCCGTTTGAAAAATACACCCGTTGTGTGCCAAAAATTCAATGGCTGGACATTCTTCATTTTGTGCATGTACATTTAATGTGTGATGGTGTTCAGTGGCCAACTCCCAACAATACAAGTGTGCATGTACACATGGAGCCAGTGTGTCACTGACACATGTCTATCATAGTCCCTGTGTTTCAGATGTATTCGTGAATTAGTGCTTAACATACAGCATGGCCATCCCGTGCATCACATACTGGCAAGGGGGCTACTTCACCTCCGTCTCCATCCTCATCATCCTCACCCGGGCCATGCATGTCAATGTCAGGTGGCAGTGGTACATTTCTCCGGACGCACATGTTGTGCAGCACGACACAGGCCTTGGTGATCTTTGCCACCTTCTCAGGCCTATATAGGAGTGCCCCACCAGACCTGCTGAGGTAGCGGAACCGCGCCTTCAACAGGCCAAAGGTCTGCTCAATCACAACACCGGTACGGGTGTGCACATGATTGTACTCCTCTTCATGGCTGTCCTGCGGGTTCCGCACAGGGGTAAGTAGCCACGGCCTGAAGGGATATCCTCCATCACCTCCAAGCAGATACAAATAGGTGCGTGTCACTCTGAACTGCCACCTTCAGGGAGCACAGTCATGGCGGCAGCTATTTGGTGTGGGCATACACATGTCCCTGTACGCATGCAAAAATGTCACCTAGATGCAATCTATACTGTCATGAGGTGTGGTAGCCTGGATGGCGTTCTATAGATGATGCAGGGTGTAATCATGCATGCTAAGGCAGATGTGCTGTGGTATTGCAACAATGTTTAGCCTCCAATTCATGCTGTTCATCCTTCACTATGCATTGTCACACTGACCACATTGCCTCAGTTGCCATCCTGTTCATTCATGCATTGCTTGCCATCACCATGGTGGCCTGGTTGTGCCTCTTACTTTTTGTCATCGATATGCATAATATGTGCAATGTGTCCCAGTGATGTGTCATGTTCCGTTTGGCCGGTTCAGGTCAGGAGTGTTTAGCTCTGCATGCATTCTCCAATCACCGGCAATTGCTACCCAGGTGGAGTATGCCCCCCCCTTTCCCACCCAGGTGGAGTATGCCCCCCCTTATGCATCCCTACACATCAGTACCCCAAAGCACTGCCATGGGACAGTTGTGCAACTCACCAAGCAGCCAGGCACGTGGTCCAGCATGTTGCTCCATGTGACGGGGTAGCGTGGAGTTGCGCAGTACCATGGCATCATGTGTTGATCCGGGATATCGGGCGCAGCAATGTGTGATGATCTTGCTGGAGTCACATACCATTTGCACATTGATGGAGTGGTATTGCTTGCGAATGGGCGATTTATGTCGGGTTGGGCCAGGATAGGGGCATGCGTGAAGTCTGTCTTCAATCGTTGGAATGCTTTATCTTGCGGTGTAGACCAGATAAAGGGGGTGTCTTTCTTCAAGAGAGCAACGATCGGCTGGACGATCTCGGAAAAGGTAGAAATGAACTTCCGGTAGAAGTTGGCAAGCCCCAGGAAGGATTGAACTTGTTTCACAGATGTGGGAGCGGGCCAAGCCAGTATGGCTTTTACCTTTGAAGGGTCCATACCAATTCCTTCTGGGCTAAGGATGAATCCTAGGTAGTGAACAGAAGTAACGTGAAACAAGCATTGTTCGGGTTTGGCTAAATGTTTGTGTTCACGGAGTTGTTGTAATACTGCCTTTACATGTTCTTCATGCTTTAGAGGATCCTTGGAAAAGATCAATATGTCATCCAGATAGACAATGACGAAGAGGAATAACATGTCAGAAAACACCCTATCCATAAAACGTTGAAAAACTGCGGGGGCATTAGCTGGTCCAAAGGGCATGACTAGATATTCATAGTGACCAAAGGGTGTTCTAAAGGCTGTTTTCCATTCATCTCCTTCCAGGACACGGATTAAATGGTAGGCACCCCGGAGATCCAACTTCGTGAATATTACGGCGCCTCTCACAGCTTCCAGGATATCCGAGATCAGGGGCAGTGGGTACTGATCTTTGAGGGTGCATTGATTTAAGCCACGATAGTCGAGGCAAGGTCTGAGTTCCTTGGTGTCCTTCTTGGGAACGAAGAACAACGAAGCACCTGCTGGGTATTTTGAGGGTCTTATGGTGCCGTTTTCAAGATTGGTGTCCAGGTATTCTCGGAGGGCCTTTTTCTCAGGTTCAGAAAGAATGAACATTCTGCCGAAGGGAATCACTGCTGAGGGATCTGTATCTATGGCACAGTCTTCAGGTCTGTGAGGGGCTAAGGCCTGGACTATGGCAGTTGAAAATACATCAGCATATCCTTGATAGGCCTCTGGGACTTGTATGATATTGGAAACCATGAGTGGTGTTTTCTGGTCTCTTAGTGGTTCTTTAGGAGGTGTCGAGGAGGGATCCAGGGATGGACAGTGGGACATACAAAACTCTGAGCCCAGGAATAGTGATCCTGCTGTCCAATTGATATACGGATTGTGCTTTTGTAACCAGGGCATACCCAATACCATGGGGTAATGGGCTGACGTAATGATGTCGAATGTAATCCGCTCTTGGTGATGGTTTATGGAAAGTTGGATCTCTTTTGTCTGCAAGCTTATGGGTACTGAAGAGAGGGGTCTTCAGTCGATTGCTTCCACCGGCTGCATGGTGCTTCGTGTCTCGTACGGAATATGATGACTAACAACCCAGTCTTGATCAATGAAGATTCCCATAGCTCCGCAGTCCACCAAGGCCAGAATGGGATAGGTCTTAATCTTGGAGGGCGACAGGAAGGCCTGTAGTATCACCAAATTGTTTTTTCCAGGAGAGTTCAAGGATGGAATTGATGTGGAGCAAACATCTCTCTCCCGAAGCTCTGCTCCATCTAGGATCGGGAGCTGGCGTTTCCCGAACGCCGAGGAGGGACTAGAGGACACTCCCTAACCAAGTGTTTGTCTGAGGCACAATACATGCACAACCCCGTATGAATCCTTCTCATTCTTTCTTGCGGGGATATAGGTCCACAGAAGGCTCCTATCTGCATGGGTTCAGGTTCAGAGACTGAGCCTGGGTTTGTGTCCGTCTTGGTGGTATTCTCGAAAGACAGCTTCAGAGGATTAGCTCTGGATTTCTTCTTCTCTGCCTTCCTTTCCTGGATACGGAAATCTATTTTCAAGGCAAGGTCCATTAGTGCCTGAAATGAGTTTGGGCGAGCCACTCTGGCCAACTCATCCTTAATCTCCTCATTCAGTCATCTCCTGAAAAGGGTAAAACTAGCCTCCGGGGACCAATCAGCTTCCTTGACTAATTGCTTGAATCGGGTAACATAGGTGAGCATATCCTGGGATCCTTGCTGGAAGTCTAACAGGCGTTCCTGGGCACTATAGACCTGCTCTGGACAGTCAAACATGGTCTTAAGGGCTTGTATGAAGCCATCATAATCATCCAGAAGAGTATCGCCGGAATTAACGAGGGCCGTAGCCCAGGTCAAGGCATTTCCTGAAAGGTGGGAAATTATGGACCCCACCTTAGCCCTGGCAGTTGAAAAGTAATAGGCAGGGGTGGACTGGCCTAAAGGGAACTCTGGAGATTTCCCGGTGGGCCTGTGCACCCTGGGCCTCTTTTGTGTGGTATTTCCAAATTTTCTCATAGAAAAAGCATTAAGCTTCTTGAAAATGTGTCATATGGGGCCACTTTGAACATTATTTCCAGGGCCTCTTTTGGTCCCCAGTAATTATTTCCAGGGCCTCTTTTAGTTCTCAGTCCACCCCTGGTAATAGGGCTTAAAAGTAAAGTGGACAAAACATGAATCCAGAAATCCACAAAGGGTTTTTGCTGAGCCATCGTATTTGTCCACTATGCCGCCCAGCAATTCACTTTCTTTTATGGCAGAATCACGGGATAGAACTAATTGTTTGAGAGCAGCGTTTTCCGCCTTTAGATTCTGCACCTCGGTTGATAGCTCTTGCATGCCACGCATCAAATCCTGGACAGCCGCTTCCATGTCCATATCGAGTTTGGTCGGGTGGCGTCTCAAACTGTCAAGGAGTTCCCCCCTTCTCACCTGAGTTCGATCTTTGCTGGATTTCTTGGTCGATGCCTTCTTGCGAACTGATCGAGTCTTGAATAAAGCTGCACGAGTCTCTTCCGACTCCAGTGTGCGGTCAAGGTTCGGGGATGCCGGAATCCAGGAGTCCGGGAAAGTAACAGGGTGCGCAACAAGCGCACGAGTCCAGGAACCAAGAAAGTAAGGAAAGGGACTAGGATGGGGTAAGCTGGAAGAAGCAAAGGGTACAATACCGCGAGCTACGGAGCACACGTCTGGTCGCTACTTCGCAATAGCATTGAGACGTGTGGGGCCGCGAGGGCGTGGCACATTTATGGGACGTACAACGTCCACCGTGAAGGCTGGTGCGAGGCGTGTCATGTGATACGGCCACGTTGGAAGAAACAATGAATACAAGCCCTGTCGCGATAAGGACCAGGAAGTCCAGAAGGGGCGCGTTCTGTGGGTCATGACAGAATATGTGTTCCACGACACTGACAGATTGGGTAGATTGACCTGTTGGTCGGAAAGGAAAACATTAATATCCTGCCCTTTGTAATACATGTCGAATTATTTGATTTTTTAAATTAGTTTATAAAGTTCACATCCCCCTTTTTTCTAAAAATGTATTTAACTTTTGTTTGCAAATAATTATGTGGAATTGTGGTTTTGAATCAACCAAACACATAATATGTCATAACAATTATCAAGAATAAATAACCAACTTACAACACGGTTGCTTGCTACATCGTGGATGTGTTGCCTGGTCAATTATTTACTGAATATGAATATTTGAAATGTACAATATGATTGTTTTAAAACAAAGAACTCCTTATCCCAAAGAGATATGTTGTAACGTTTTATGCAGCAACTTTTCGATGGATTTAGTTTGTTGACTGATCAAGGTAATGAATGCCTTTCCATGGAAGAGAAAACAGTTTTTCACATCACATGGTTTACAAGCTGTAATTTTCAAGGACTAGCTTTCATAGCTACTTCATCTCACTCTTTATTTTCCATGTCAGTCAATTAATAATTGCTCTGTCAGAAAGTTACAACCTGACTATTTGGTGGTATCATCATTAAAATTGTTATTGCACCTAGTACTCTGATCTCCTATACTGCCAACTCCTTGATTTGTTACTATGCACAATGAAAACATTGTATGCCCTCATTTGACTTCAAGGTAGGGCACGTAATGGATCCAAGTACACTCATATTGCTAACAAACAAAGTGATCATTTTAAAGATATTCATTAAATGTAGACCATTATATGTATGCCGCTCTTCTTATTTCCAGCACTTATGAACTCCAAACTCCCTTTTAATAATTAATTAAAAGTATTTATTAATACTGTGAGACAGCCATGGAATCAAGAGATGACACAGACACAAGAGATATAGTTCAAAAACCTTTATTTTACTGATCAAGATGGTGGAACGCCTAACCAACCCTATGCTACGGTGGGATTTCTCTGCCTAAACGAAACTAAGGAAAGTTCATGTCTTATAAGTCCAAAACAAGGATCTGTTTGTGTCAAAACCTATTCTGTCCTCACTTCTATAAGCTAACCATGGGCCTCATTACAAGTCTGGCAGTAACCCGTCGGTGCTACTGGCAGGTTGCCCCCAGACTGAAACACTGTTTCCGCCGCCTTATATCCTGGTGCCACCGGGACATTAAAAGTCCTGGCGGCCCGGGATATCAGGCGGTGGAAAATGTTAGCCTCCATTCCCATGGATCCCCATAGGACTCCATGAGAGTGGGGACATGGAAGCACCGGCACTGTTGCCTGGCACCATTGTCCGTTGCCCTGTCAGACCTACTGTGCGCATAGGCCCAGGAAAGCAGAGTTGTAGTCTGGCCGTCCAGAAAGGGTGCCCGTACATGGCTACCAGCACACTTATTTCCGCACTGGCAGACTCGGAATGAGGCCCAATGTGTAGGAAATGTCAACATTAAGAAAGTGTTCAAAAAGTAAACAATATCTGCTCTCTGGAGCTACCTCTACAGCTTCCTTCCCCAAGTTCCAAAAAGGTAATACAGTTCATACATCCATATAGTCTTGGGATTCCCTTCCCCAAGATGAAGGCATTACGGTTCACACAACACTGTAATTCAGGGGTTCCCTTCCCCAAGATGAAGGCAAGTAAAGTTCACTGATGTCTTGGGATTCCCTTCCCCAAGATGAAGGCAATAAAGTTCACACTACAGTAGTATCCTGGGGATCGCGTCCCCAAGAGGAAGACTAATACAGCTCACTGTAGTCTTGGGACTCCCTTCCCCAAGATGAAGGCAATAAAGTTCACACTACACTAGTATCCTAGGGTTTGTGTCCTCAAGGTGAAGACTAATACAGTTCACTGTAGTCTTGGGATTCCCTTCCCCAAGATGAAGGCAATAAAGTTCACACAACACTGTAATTCTGGCATTCTCTTCCCCAAGATCAATTGTCCTGTATCGGCTTCTTTTCTTCTGTTTCACAACAACAAAATATCTGGTCCACTTGACCTTTCCTTCTGTGATCTTCTCCGAGGATTCACCTCTCTTTGCAGCTTTGCAATTTTCAGTGGCTTCTGGTCTAGGCACAGTTTCAGACCACACGGTCCACCTATCACAGATCACGCAACCAGCAACCACATGCTTTCCTTATGCTTTAAATTTGGAGGTTGAAAATGTGTACACTAGGAAACTCTCTGGTCTAGGCGCAGTTGACAGATCACACAGTTCATACGTTTCCCCCAAGGTCATTATTCAATAGCTTGATTCAACACTCCATATACGTGCAGCTTGGTGTTAGCTTAGTTTCACTTGAGATGGACTCACCAGCCCCTTTCACAAAGTTCGTTATTCTGAATTAATGTATTTCACTTCATACAGGCTCATCAGCCCCTTTCACAAAGTTCATTATTCAAAAATGGTAGGTTACACTTAGTACGGCCTCACTAGCCTCTTCTCCATGATTCGATATTCAACAGTAGCACTTTCACAAAGCTCGTTATTCACTAATAGTAGGTTTCACTTTATGTAGGCTCACCTGCCCTCTTCATAAATTTCGGTATTCAATAAGTTTAAGATTCACTTTACACAGGCTCACCTGTCCTCTTCACAAAGTTTGGTATTCAGTAATGCTAAGTTACACTTCATACAGGATTAACAGCCCTTCGGAGCACCCAGTGTCCAAAAAGCCCTTCCAGAGCATTACCAGTTTACTGTACTGCCCTGAGCGGCTTCCCTTCTGCTTGGGAAAAGCAACTTGCCAGTTCACTGACTGCTTATTTTCAGGGACGCTGGACTCTGGCTCCGCCTCCGCCTCGGCTTCTCTGCGATGTCTGCTCTCTGATTTCCCTCACACAGGGCTCCCGGTCCTGTTTGTTCCATTCCGCAGAACTCCTGGAACTCTCGGCAGCATCTCAGCGTCTCGGCTTCTTCCCTCTCAACAGTGCTCCAGCTGTATCACTCGTACTCCTTGTGCCTCTCTCTCCTTGACACTTCTGACTTTCAGCTTTTATACTCTTGTTCATTCACAATGTGTAGCAGGTGAAACAAATTATCTCCAATTGCCTGACCTTTTCAGGCCTATTAGTGTGCCATACCTGACTGCTCTTCTTCATCACAGTACCAGAGTGGTACCTACAACAGGAAATCTGCATTGCTCGTAGTTGCCTCTTCTTCTTCTTAGTACCCAAAGGAAAGTCAATGGGGATAATAGACTCGGGCTGACAATAGCCCATAAAGGTTAAGGGGATGTTGGGCAGGTCAATGTCGGAAAAGACGGGATACCATGTCTCTCCCTCGGGTGTCCATTCCCCAATCCTTAAGGACCCTCTACCCAGGTGATCCTCCCTCGCTTGTCCACCCCCAGGGTCGGGATCCAAAAGCGATGGCCTTCCCCTGGCCACCTGTATAGAAATTCCCAGAGGAGTAGGTAGTGGAACATCCATGGGTTTTTCTCAATACGATTAGCCAACCCCCATTTAAATTACATTTCAACAACACCTTCCTAATTTCTTTTGAATTTAATCTGGAAATTAAAAGATGCATAATATATACTTATAAAGTGATTTAAGGGGCCTACAGTCAGTTGATGCGCCTGGTGGAAAAGTGTTACTGCAAGTCAAAAGTCAGAATTTTGCTTAGTTTGCTACCATCATTCCACTGGTACAAGCTGTACAATTTGTATACCACAAAGCTGAATGAGTGGCAAGTAAGTGTACACGTGCTGTTTGACTGTACACATGTGCATGACTAACTCAAACACCTTTTCCACGTATGCATATAGGGCAGTTCATTATTTATACTCTACTGTCATTTTACCCTTTTTTCACATACCTCTTCTGATATTATTGACTCGAAGTGTCATTACAGCTGTAACTCATATACTATGTTCTGTATTTATTTTACTTTCTCTTGACTACTTGGCTCAAAAGCCCACTGATCAATGTTTACACTTGCATCTTTACTTTACTTTATTATATTTATATTGTGCACCAATTGGCCCGCAGGCATATGGTGGCAGACAAACAGACAAAACAGAAAGAAAAATGATCCAAGAATGTAAAGACTAGAGCATAGGCAAGACACAAGAAAGAAAGGCTAAGTACCTAAAAAAGACCTGGCCTACAAATCAGGAACTATCTACATCAAGAACTACAATCATACAGGCACAGGATAAAAAGAACTTAAACAAAGGGCAGTCCATAATATCAGTAATACCCTTATGCAAAAGAATTAATTCACGATCAACTTCATTTCTGTAGGCACATTAATGAAGTTGTTACACTTTGCTAAAAACAATGGAAGTTTGCAGAGACTACAGCCGACCAATATGCAGTCTATGCCAACATCTGAGCATCATTGGTTGATCTTGATTCTTCGAAGAACCTTAAAATCTGCAGATTCTGCAACCCCGGGTCAGTCCTTAGCCTAAGCCACGCCATAACCTCTTTCCTCAGGGCTTCCTTGGAGGATGCAGGCCCTGCTCGCGTAATGACTTTAGAGATAACACAATTTCTCCGGCCAGACACACATTTTCTTAGGGAGTTATCCAGTATAAGGGGCATCTGTGCTTTAATAATTTGTGACCTTAACTCAATGTCCCTTTAGTTTTATTGTCACCACAATAAGCTGTCTGATGTGAGTCCTCCACTGAGATATGAGCCCCGAATATGGATGATTGAGTTTGCTCTTCAACTAAAGCAATTTTGGCAGGTGCCTTATGATGGATGTGCTTCTGAGCATCATTTGCCAATTTCACTGGGTTAACCATACCTAACACATCCAACTCAGTCTGACAAATGTTATCCTCCTTCTTCAAACACTCCAGACATCAAAGGCGCCCTTATCAATGCTGCTCTCGACATTGCAGATTTCATCACTACCAACCAACTAGACTTCGTGTCCATATCAGAAACCTGGTTATTCCCAGCTGCAGGCCCTTGAATTAGCCCCCCACACTACTATACTATCATCAGAGCAGACAGGGTCACTGGGCCTCATCACGAGTAGCCCAGTAAAAATGGGTTCATTACCGGCATGCCGGTAAGAGCGGGTCCGTGCTCGTATGAACCCGCTAATAGCGGGTGATTACGAGTGCGCAAGCAGACAAAACCCCCATGCCAGTAATGGTAATACCGGCATGCCGCTAAAGGCCCTCCAACCCCCCGATAGCGGCATCACGGGACCCGCCGATACCGGCACCGCCTCAGAGCAACCCCTAAATACCGGTCCGGTAATACCACCAAGCTAATACCGGATTCGCAAAACCGGACCCAGAAATTACGTCATCGTGCAGGAACGGGAAATGGGCCGGCGGCCATCTTTAAAAACACAATCATTGCCATCCTCCCCAACCACCAGTCTTTTCGTGTCGTGCTGCGTCAGAAAACCCTGAGGATGTCCAAGGCTACCCAGAAGATGACCCACCCGGAAGCGAAAACAGCATTTCTCTGACGCTGAGCTCAACATGCTGGCAGACACTCTGGCCCAGCATGCAGACATAATCAAGTCAAATGACATGAAGCATGCTGCCCAGATGAAGAAAAAATCAAATCTGGCAGGAGGTTGCCCAGAGGGTGTCGGCCGTGGGGACCACCCCACGCATTGTGCGTGACTGCAGAAAGAGGTGGGACGACCTCCGCTTGAGGGAGAGGAACATCCTGGCAGTCAACAGGAGGGCGGCCCTGGGAGGAGACTGCCAACTCATTCATTGATCCCGAGTCAATAGAGGGATTCGGAGAGATGGAGATGGGCGCTGCATCATCCCCAGAAGGAGGTGAGCGACCCTGCACATCCCTGTAGGGGCAACCATGACGTAGCACAAGTGACGTGGAAGTGAGACTAGGCAAGCCAATGCATGTCCCAGACCCACATCAACATATCCAGTCAATAATGCGTGCCACACCCTGCGACACACAAATGCATGCTGAGTGCCAATCCCAATCCCAACACACAGGCAACATAACATGACCGTGCCCATGTAACTCAACACACAGACCCCATATCAATGGCATGCCACCTGCCATGCATTGATGGCCTACATGCCCCTTCAGAACACCAATTGCCACACCCCTGTAATAAATGGATGCATGAATGTATGAATATATCACAGTGCAATAGTATGTCGCTGGCATGTGACACCATCACTGATGACCTGCATCTCTTCTAACCCCCAGGCACCGATGAGGAAGATGCCAGTCAGGAGAGGGGCGCAAGGGCATCAACATCACGCCATGGGACAGGGGCCACCGCCACCACCACCCCCCAGCCAGAGAAACAGGCCAGACCAACACGCAGTGTGCCAGACCGGGTTGAAACCCAGCAAAAAACACCTGCTGCCAGTGTGGGCCACACACATCAAGACCAGCAGCAGCCACCCAAAACAGTGGGAGGGGGTTCTGTTCCTGCACCACCAACCACTGCGGACGTTGCAGATGCAAATGTGGACACCGAGAGTGTCACAGTCGTGTCCACTACACCCACTCCAAGCCCCCTGACTACCTCCCCACCCCATATGGAGGCCGACAGCAGTGACGATCCCTGCCTCCACGACTCCGACTTCGGAGATTCTGACATGTGCCTCTTTGAGGAGGACAGCACCCTGGATGTGGGCCCCACGTAAGCGCCATCTACCATCCAGGCTACCACCACCCCGGCTACCACCACCCCGGCTACCACCACCCCGGCCACCACCACCCCGGCCACCAGCACTCCGGCTACCACTGACACCTTTGAGGCTCGTCTGTCAAGGGTGGAGGCACGACAGGAGTCAATGCTTGATCTAATGCGCCAGTATATTGCCGATGGGGAGGACACCAGGAGGCCATTGCTACTGCCATTGGGGAGACCACAGCAGCCATTGCTGTGAACACTGCTGCCATTAATGCGTCTGCAGTCATCATGAGGGACTTTTGGGGGCAGTAACGCAAGTGCTAACGTCCATCCTGCTCCATATGCAGCGGCCACGCCTTGGAGCTAGCGTGGAACCTGCTCCGAAACGTCCTCTGCTGCAACACCTTCAACCTCAGCCCACACAAGCCCTGTGCGGATGACCCGGAGGAGTGCACAGTACTCGGAGATGCCACCCCCGATACCAAAAAGGCCAAGAAGTAGATTGGCCAAACAATGGCCGTTGGACACATGGTTGTTGGTGAAGGGAACAATCATCAGAGTACATTTGGGGACATTTGGGGTTTGTAGGGTGGGTTAGGGAGTTCACTGGGGGTTATTGAGGTTTGTAGGGTGGGTTAGGGAGTTCACTGGGGGTTGGGGGGGGTGTTCACATTGTTGCCCGTTTGAAAAATACACCCGTTGTGTGCCAAAAATTCAATGGCTGGACATTCTTCATTTTGTGCATGTACATTTAATGTGTGATGGTGTTCAGTGGCCAACTCCCAACAATACAAGTGTGCATGTACACATGGAGCCAGTGTGTCACTGACACATGTCTATCATAGTCCCTGTGTTTCAGATGTATTCGTGAATTAGTGCTTAACATACAGCATGGCCATCCCGTGCATCACATACTGGCAAGGGGGCTACTTCACCTCCGTCTCCATCCTCATCATCCTCACCCGGGCCATGCATGTCAATGTCAGGTGGCAGTGGTACATTTCTCCGGACGCACATGTTGTGCAGCACGACACAGGCCTTGGTGATCTTTGCCACCTTCTCAGGCCTATATAGGAATGCCCCACCAGACCTGCTGAGGTAGCGGAACCGCGCCTTCAACAGGCCAAAGGTCTGCTCAATCACAACACCGGTACGGGTGTGCACATGATTGTACTCCTCTTCATGGCTGTCCTGCGGGTTCCGCACAGGGGTAAGTAGCCACGGCCTGAAGGGATATCCTCCATCACCTCCAAGCAGATACAAATAGGTGCGTGTCACTCTGAACTGCCACCTTCAGGGAGCACAGTCATGGCGGCAGCTATTTGGTGTGGGCATACACATGTCCCTGTACGCATGCAAAAATGTCACCTAGATGCAATCTATACTGTCATGAGGTGTGGTAGCCTGGATGGCGTTCTATAGATGATGCAGGGTGTAATCATGCATGCTAAGGCAGATGTGCTGTGGTATTGCAACAATGTTTAGCCTCCAATTCATGCTGTTCATCCTTCACTATGCATTGTCACACTGACCACATTGCCTCAGTTGCCATCCTGTTCATTCATGCATTGCTTGCCATCACCATGGTGGCCTGGTTGTGCCTCTTACTTTTTGTCATCGATATGCATAATATGTGCAATGTGTCCCAGTGATGTGTCATGTTCCGTTTGGCCGGTTCAGGTCAGGAGTGTTTAGCTCTGCATGCATTCTCCAATCACCGGCAATTGCTACCCAGGTGGAGTATGCCCCCCCCTTTCCCACCCAGGTGGAGTATGCCCCCCCTTATGCATCCCTACACATCAGTACCCCAAAGCACTGCCATGGGACAGTTGTGCAACTCACCAAGCAGCCAGGCACGTGGTCCAGCATGTTGCTCCATGTGACGGGGTAGCGTGGAGTTGCGCAGTACCATGGCATCATGTGTTGATCCGGGATATCGGGCGCAGCAATGTGTGATGATCTTGCTGGAGTCACATACCATTTGCACATTGATGGAGTGGTATTGCTTGCGATTGCAGTACACCGCCTCTATGGCATGGGGGACTACCAATTCCACATGGGTGGAGTCGAGGGCATGGAAGCCTACTTTGGTGTCGGCTATCTCCTGGACAGTCCGTGGTAGGGATATGTGGCTGCTTGCGTGCTTCAGGAGGGCATCCAGCACTTGGTTCAACATGGTGAAAATAGTGGCTGTGAAATGCCATGCAGCTTGGTAGGTGCCTGTGGCCAGGAAGTGGAGCACAGACACCACCTTTAGTAGCGGGGGGATGGCAGTGCGTATTTCTATGAGGCTGGCAATGTCGTTCTGTATCATGTCCACTATGGTGGTGATGGTGTCACGGTCCAACTGGTACAGGGTGTGGATCTGTTCAGGGGTTAGGTTAAGAGGGCTGGGTCTGGTGCAAGGGATTGGTGGTTGCCTGCGAGGCACTGCTGGCTGCGCTGGGCCTGTCTCACCCTCCTTCTCCTCCTGTGTCTCCTCTGTGCTGCCTGTTGTTGCTGCTGTAGTTGTTGTTGTTGTTGCTGCTGTTGTTGCTGTAGTTGTAGCAGTATGGGCATGTCCTCCGGCGCCATGATTGCAACAGCTAGTGGTAGGGTAGCATTTTGGTGTTGGAAGGGGTGTGGTGTGTGGGTGGGCTCATTTTATAGTGGCCCAGCCTCCATTGACTCCACCTGTGGGGATTGTGTGCACCTGTGGCAGTTGCTTTGTATCCCGATTGCTGTTTGCGGGTGGTCCGCAATGCCTGTATGGGCGGCATCACGCAGCCCGTGATTACCGGCTTCGCAATGCCGGTATTTGCATGTCCGTGTGAGTTGGGATGTCCCCCTATTACCGGCATGCCAGTATTTGCTCCCCGAAGGGGCGCGACACGCGCCCATGCCACTATTAGCGGCGCCCTTATTTAGGGTGCCGCTAATACCGGGTTGCCGGGTCAGAATACACCAGAGCGGTAAACGATGCCGGTATTACCATACCGGCATCGTTTTTCCTTACCGCCAACCTTGTAATGAGGCCCACTGGCAAAGGGGGCAGAGTTGCCTTCATAGCCAAATCTCATCTTGGCCTTAGAGAATTTTCCAGCACTCTCTTACCATCAGCAGAGCTCCTCTCAGTTAAAATTCTGCTTACCGCCACCCGCACTATAATACTGCATCTCATCTATCGGCCCCCCGGCCCTATCTCCTCCTTCGAGGAAGATATTTCACTCCTGCTGACTCAAAATACTAAACCTGACTCTCAGATCATCCTGCTGGGAGATTTAAACGTATGTCTTCATGACCCCAAATATGTGAACGCCACAATCCTTGAAAATTCCATCTCTCAACTAGGTTTTAAACTTCGAATTAATGAACCCACCCACATTAAGGGTAGAACCCTGGACTGGTTGGCAGACCTTAACTGCTCCACCACTAATCTCAATAATGTTCCATGTGCTTGGTCTGACCACCACTGAATCACCTTCACCATACAAGAGAAAGCTTGCCTCAATTCTAGCACGACCGTTGCTCCTCCAACCCTGTCCAGGAACAAGCGCAACATAACTCTTGATAACTTACGACCCTTTCTACAGCCTATTGCCAGCTTACCCCTTAACTCCGACTAGGACCCATTCTCGCTGGTAGAAATGTATAATAATACCTTGGAACGAGCAATAAACAAAATTGCACCACTAAAACTCAGAAAGGCTAAACCTACAACCCACCTAAACAAATGGTTTACGGCCGACCTAAAACTGCTCCACAACGCAAAAAGAGCCTCTGAAACCATTTGGAGAAAGACTCCATCAATCCCTAATAAAGAGAAATTCTCATCGGCCTCTAATACCTACAAGGCAGCCATCCTTAGCACCAAAAAAGAAATCTATAATGACAGAATTCAGAACGCCAAGTCTAGTACAAAGGAACTCTTCACCATTCTAAGGGAACTAGAGTCTCCCGCACTCCCTGCAGAAACCTGCCTGAAAGATGCGGTCTGGTGTGTTAACATCCAGAAGGCCCTTTCAGACAAAATAGCCTTACTGCAAGCAAAAATATAAACTAAAAAAAAACAGCCTATCCACCAGTGCTATTAACATCAAAACACCGGACCTTCAACGACCATTGTGCACCCCCTTCCACTTCTCTCCAGTCACCTTAAAAGATGTAGAAAACATCATCTCAGGTATCAAACCCTCAAATTGCCAGGGAGATGTATGCCCAGCCCCCATCATCAAAAATGGAGCAAGAGAACTAGCACCGTTCATAACAGCCTTGATCAACTCCTCCTTCAAAAATTGCTCAGTCCCTAACAATCTAAAAGAGGCATGGGTCATGCCGTTTCTCAAAAAACCCAACCTAGACCCCAACATACCGACTAACGTTAGACCTATAACAACCATTCCTTTTTTCTTAAAAATGTTAGATCGTGCTGCCTATCTCCAAATACAAAAACACTTGGAAGACAATGATCTACTAGGCCTTCATCAGTCCTGCTTTTGACCAAGACACGGCAATGAAACCGCCCTCTTAGATTTAAAAATCCAGATGGATGAAACCAAAGACAAAGGCAAGTTGGCCATCCTTCTACTATAAGACCTCTCAGCAGCATTCGATCTTGTTGACCATCAGATCCTGACTAAGCATCTAACTTCAGCTGCAGCCTTCTCACTGAATGCCGCCAGCTGGATCCAATACTTTCTATTTTGTCTTGGAAGGATAGCTCAGGGGCAACGTGCTCACCTTGGAAGCAAGACCACACGGCGCACCACAGGTTTGATCCCCAGGTCCGCGCTTAGAAACCTCTGGGTATTAAGCGCGTTATAAATAACATATCATATCATATCAAATAGGACAACCAGGGTTTTCGCACCCTGAGTATTCGCCCTCCCAGTACCTATCCACTGTGGAGTCCCACAGGTATCATGTGTTTCGCCTACGCTCTATAACATATTTAATAAGCTCCTCTTTGATCGTCTTGACAACCTGGGTGTCACCTACACAAATTATGCTGATGACACCCTGGCTGCTATGTAGAAGATTCCAAATTGATAAATGATATCTATCTTGAAATCCAAGCATGGATGGCCACCCACAGCCTTTGTCTAAACAACGACAAGACCAAACTATTGATCATCGGTTCACAAGCTAGCCAAAACAAACTGGAAAAATGCTACGCAGCCTTTAATATTGATGGGAATATCATCAAAGTTGTCAGTGAAGTCAAAACGGTAGGGGTTTACTTAGATTCCACTCTATCTCTTAAAAAACAAGTTAACACCACAGCTTCAGCCACTGCATTTCCCTAGCAAACTCCTAAATGCCTGCAAACCATTCTTATCGACTAACGGCTGCATGACGCTAGCCAGAGCTCTGATCCTCTCGAAGTTGGATTATTGCAAAATTCTATTCCTAGGCTCCTCGGCTCGGAATTTAAATATACCCCAGGTACTTCAGAATAATGCCCTAAGATCGGCACTGAATATCCCATGCTCCCATGTTCAGAATACGCCACAGCCCTTTACCATTAAGCAGATGCAGCAGTCTTTGGGGCTCTGTAACTATTGTAGATCTTGGGTTTTCAACTACTATAGTTACACGAGACCTCTGTTGCAAGGACTCAAGGAAGCAAAGAAAGAGAAAGGTTTGATTGAGTGGGCAGAAGAAATGAAAACTTGTTTCCAGGAGCTCAAGACTGTGATCAATAATGCTCCAGTCTTGTCGACCCCGGTGAAGAGAGGGTCTCAGGAATGCCCCCCCCCTCATCCCTATGAACATGACAGCCCGAAGAGTCAAGAACACACAAAGTCACTCATCATTCGGACAGCCCCTAGGAGCACCAGTGACTGACAAGTATGCAGAGAAGTATTCTCTCAAACAGCCATTCAAACCTTATCCAGTGAATGTCTTTATGGATGCAGGTGCTTCAACGGTGATCATAGACCCAAATGCCATGATGAATGACGTTGAATATTTCCAAGAAACCACAGTGCTGACGTCATTATGCACAGCTTTGTACAAACACACACTCCTATACATGAAGAACATGCTTATACAGTTCTGTAGATACAGGACGGATACATATACATACTGTCAATAGCTTTTATTTTTTCTCATTAGCTAAGTGCAGAAAGGCTGAACGCAAGGCAAAGAAGAGATGCAGAGCAAGCTTGCAGGTGCTTTTGGCAACTAACCCTATGGAAGTACAGCATCATATGAGGAGCCTGGCAGGGCCAAGTATGACTAACCTATAGGAAATATAGCACAATATAGATGTGTAAAAGTCACAATATAAGTATAACGAAGATCACATAAGGCCTCAGGCCGGAGGACAAGAGACGAGGGGGAGCAGAACCAGGCCGCACAGAGCAGGAGGGCCAGGACTCACAGCCAAGGTCAGAGACAAGCAGCACATTCCAAACTTAAGACAACAAGGGGCCGTCAGGAGAAAAACAGAATAAATCCTCATAATTGCGGACCAAAAGAGCTCGATTTTGTGGTCCTCAACCACGTGATGCGACCGAGCTAGACAATGGTCATTCACCCGCCGTGGGAAGACGAACAGTTCTCAGCAACCCAGACATGAAGTGAAACATGAACAAGTTAACAGTGTTGCAACGTGGTGCTAACAGATTCATTGGGAACACATAGTCATTCACATCACCTTGAAAAGGTGCACAGATGGTTGAGAACGAAACTGGGTCCCAGGCCTGTGGAGACCAGTTCCAGACAATCCGGGGACAGAAATTTAGGGGTGGGTGGCAGGGGGGAAGGGCCAATGGCAATCCTACAACTCTGCAACAATGTAATCGTTTCTTGGAAAATGGGCAGGTCAGCCACCTGACATGGAAGGATCAATTGAGTAAGATCTATAAGGGCAATCTATTGTGTATACCATTCCGAGCACCCAATGAGTACATGTGATCGTTTTTTTGGGGAGGGCCCAGGTGCTGACGCCATTCTGCATCAAAAAGAATTGACACGATTGTGGGAATGGTGGCTCTGGAGATTTTTAAATGTCCTGTATGGTCCTTGTCGGTTTTTGTATTAAACAACAGTTCAAACTTGCCCTTGGCTGAGTGCTCCGTTTGTTCTGGGGGAAGGGTTGTTGGGCTTTTGGGAGCTGAACGGGTGAGCTCGTAGTAACCCCCAGACCTCTGGCATAACAGACCTCACCAACACCGGATTATAAGAAGCCATTCTATTTGTTTTTGCATTCCAATGGGCAGGTAATGACCGTGGTGCTCACCCAGAAAATATTGTTGTGTCATAAGCCTTTGGCTTGTTATAGTGGACTCCTAGATCCAGTTATGCAAGGACACTTCCTGTGTGAGTAAGCGTTGGCGGCAGCAGCTTTTGCTATTCAAATGTCTTCAATCATTACTAGGGGCTGCCCGGGGACACTGTATGTTAAACATGCAGTTTTTACGATTTTAGAGAAATCCAAATTGACCCTCACTTCGCAGAGAGCTGCAGGATATGAGGTAATCTTGTCAAATGCATCTATTCATCCAGTGAGGTGTCACATAGTCAATCCTGCGACATTTGTAGCTGAGCCAGTGAAACCTGATGATGCTGTACATGATTGTGTGACTTATGAGGGAGAAGGGGATGAGAGCATGAATGTCAAGGAAGATGCACTTGCGGGAGGAGAGGTAATCTTTGTCGATGGTTCATTGAAAATTGATCAGGACACCAGAGAAAGGCATACGGTTGTGGCAGTTGCGACCTCATGGATAGTGAGTAACAAGTCAGAGTGAAAAAGAGATTGCATTCACATTAATCTGTGCAAGCGATAGCACTCATAGAGGCGCTAGAGATGACTAAGAAGAAGGCAGTCCCTATTCACTCTGACTCTGCATACGTCATGTGCACTGTGCCTTCAGGGTTGTCGAGATGGCACAAGAGAGGGTTTAGGAGATCTGACAGGTCCCCATCCAGCATGCTGCTCTACTATTCATTCATTCCTTTTGCCATTTGTTTTAGTACCTTTCACCATAATTATGGTCCCAACGCCCTTTTGGTTGAATGCCCTCGGAGGGACTGAAGTCCAAACAGTTGGGATAGTCTGGTATGTGCTATTATGCGTGTGTGCATTTCAGCCATTAAAGTTATGCGAGGGTGGCCAAGACTCGGGTAGTCACCCGTGTCTAAATGGAGTGTGTATGGGCGCAGCAGAGGAATACTATGGACTAGTCTCGGGAGGATAGCTCAGATGCAACTTGCTTGCCTTGGAAGCAAGACGACACAGAACAACACAGGTTCGATCCCCATGTCCGTGCTTAGAAACAATGGGCATTAAGCGTGTTATAAATAACCTATTATATCACATCATATAATATCATAAAGGGGGGGTTGTGTTTAAGAAGCTAGAGAGTTATGTGGGAAGCTACAGTTACAATTTCTGTCATTAAAAGAAGCTTCCTGCTTATGGCAGCTGTGATGTGCAATAGTGTTTGTGCTATGTGTGTGTGCAGGGTGTGTGGAGTGAGACTGTGCCTTCCGCTAAGTTACAAAGGTATGTTGTGCAAGAGGAGAAATGGGCTAGCTGTACAATAAAACAAGGTCTATTTCCTGGGTTCCCTCTATGTACAAGGAACAGTGCTGCGTTTCACAGGTGATCTAAGTGCTTGATGAATGCTTAATACTCACCCTCTGAGACGTTCTATCCAGATTAATGAAAGTGTTAACACTACCAGCAGAGATATCCATTGTTAAATGTGCTGCGCATACTAACAATACTGACTTAATTGCGCTTGTGAATAATACGGCTGACAGAGCAGCAAAGGAGGCCACGTATTTACCATTTACAGATTCCGAGGTCACAGAAACTGTGTCCCAACAGGTACAGTTACCAGTACTGTATACTGCAATTGCTCTGATTCAAATTATAAAAATGCAAGAGAGAGCATCAAAGGATGAGAAAGAGCTGTGGGTGAAACAAGGGTGTGCCCTCTCATCCACAGATTTATTGTGGCGACAGGAGCTTTCAGATAAAGTAGTAATGCCTCTGGAGTTACTTATTGTGGCTCTGGAACAGCTGCATTACCCTTCACACATGTCTCTGTGACCAATAGCGGCGGACCTCCAGGAGGATTGGTTTGTTCCTAAATTGCAGGAACAGGTAAGTAATTTCATATCTAACTGTGTGAAATGTTTGATAAAGCCTTCAGAGTCATCAGTGAACCCCACCCTAAAATCTCCTCCCATGTGGCCAGGGAAAGGCAGCCGCTACATGATCCTAACCCTGGGGGTGGCATCATGAGGGAGGATTCCATTGTAGGAGATGGCTGTCGGGGTAAAATGGTGGCTCCCTTGGGAGAGACACAGTGTTCCTCTTCTTATGAGGATGAGATTCATATAATTCTCAAATGTCTAATGACAAGCTGTCACTGTAGAAGTCCCTCCCATGAGAAAACACAGAGAACATTCTATAAAATGTCACCTAAACAGAATAAACTTTGTACATTGGGAATTCATGAATCAAATGAGGCATCCTCTAATTATCATGAGTCTGTCTTGGGTAAAAGTCCTAACCCCAATGTCAAAGCATAAACAGTCATATGACACCTCTGAGCTCTGATAATTTTCACTTAAAAAATCAATCAGAACTAAATAGATATAGAGATCTTAAAACCACTATGGAGTTCAAGATCCATAATGCCTATGGTATTGGGAAGAAGAAGAGGAACAAAGAGTTGATGATGGTCCATGGTGCTACTAAGAAGACTGTGCGGTCTAGTTGTTTCACTTCAAGTCATCTAAGCGGGACATTTAAATGTGAAAATCATGCACAGGTGAGAGAGGGAGTAGCAGAAGCAGTCAGGAGAGAGTCCGAAAGCGGTTGAAGCTGAAGTAGAAGTGAGAGGGCCAGCAAAAGCCAACGCGGGAAGAGAAGGCATGCGGTTTTGCAGAGTAAACGCAGCAGGAAACAGAGTCCTGGATGGCAGTGAGGAGAGAAGCTCAGGTGTTCGGAAGACGTGCACCCAGCCCAAAGTGAGTCCCTCAGGTGTGCTGGAGGATGCTGAGACCCAATGGAGTGTATGGAGCTCCAGAGAAGGGCCATGCAAACAGCGGCAGTCACAGGAGAAATGTCAGCGATATAGCCGGACTGCAGAGGGTTTAACGCAGCATTCAGGAGTGACGCAGAGACACCGAAGGAAACCAGTGAGTTGGCCTAAAGCTAGATGTAACCCTGCGGTGCTCTGAGCAGAACAATTAACAATAAAAGACAATTGTGAATACAGAACAAGTAGAATAAGGGGGGAAAATGGGCGCAATTCTCCTTCCATGAGATATCAGCTTGGGGAAAACTGTAACCCACATTCCCAAGAGCCATTATAAAGATGAAATAAGAGGGCAAAGCGGGTGCAATTCTCCTTTCATGCGATATCAGCTTGGGGAAAACTGTAACCCACATTGCCAAGAGCCAAGAAATTATAAAGAAGAGATAAGAGGGCAACAGAGGTGCAATTCTCCTTTCATGAGATATCAGCATGGGGAAAACGGTACCCCACATTGCCAAGAGCCAAGAAATTATAAAGAAGAGATAAGAGGGCAACACAGGCACAATTCCCTTTTCATGAGATACCAGTTTGGGGAAATCTGTAACCTATTTTGCCAACAGTCCCAGTTTGGGGAAATCTGTAACCTACTTTGCCAACAGTCAAGAGGCTACAGGCAAACATTGTGCAAACCTCCTCACATGGGCTATTGGTGTGGAGAACCATGGAACAGATATTGCCACTAGCAGAAAAGACCAATTATAGTTGTAGGAGTTTTTCCTCCTGGAAGGTGAGTAAACCAGGAAAGGGACACTTTGTATTTGGTCCTGGCTGTCGAGTGGACCTGGAAAGAAACAGTGGCTTTGAAGAAATGTGATCCAACACACTTAATCTGTTGGTTGCCTCCACAACCACCCGTCTGGCCTCAGAGCAGCCAGAGGCATGGAAACTGCTCTGAACACCCGTGAAGACTTTCTCTCAAATCTCGACTCCAACTCTCCATCTGTTCTTATCCTTCTGGATCTTTCATCAGCCTTCGATATGGTCAATCAGTCCACCCTGAGTAATCAGCTCTGTGACACTCTTGGCATCACAAGCCTGGCACTTGACTACTTTACCTAATTCATCTCTGACCGTCCTTACCAGGTTCAATTGGGCTCTTTTCTCTCCCCTATCACATTCTCCATCTACGGCGTCCCTCAAGGATAGATCCTCTCGCCGTGGCTCTTCAACATCTACCTCGCCCCTCTGGCCCATCTGATCTCTTCCTTCTCTCCTCACTTCCAGTGTTATACAGATGACATGCAGCTCTCCTTCAAGCTTCCCTTTTCTGCCTCCTTGACTGCTATTCAGGCATGGTATGCTGCCTATGATCTCTGCCTTAATACCAGTAAGGCAGAGGTCCTTCTCATTGGGACCCCTGCTCCCTCCTTCCCTCTGGCCTCCCTCTTTGCGTCCCCCCTTACCCTCTTGTGAGGCCAAAAACCTTGGTGTCATCTTTGACTCCTCTCTCTCCTTCTCTCCTCACATTTCGTACCTTGCCAAGAAGGCCCGCTATCAGCAGCACCTCCTCAGAGGCATTCTCCCTTTCCTCACCTTCCCCCAGAAACTCAGTGCCTCCAGAGCTCTGGTCCTCTCTAGGTTGGACTATTGCAACAGCCTCTTCCTCAATCGTCCTGTATTGCCTTTCGCCCATTTCAACTAATCCAGAATAGGACTGCAAGACTTATCCTTGGCCTAAAGCCCAGGGACCACATCTTTCCAGCACTAAAATCTCTCCACTGGCTCCCGGATGCTTCTAGGATAAAATTCAAGACCCTCTGCATCATCCACGAGACTTCCTGGGGCCTTGGATCCTGTTACATCTAACTCTCTCTCCCTAAATACCTCCCTGCTAGAGACCTTCGATCTACTAGCTCCAACTCTCTGCAGATCAGATACTTTGCTAAGCAGAGAGTGGGGGGTAAATCTCTCTCCTTTGCAGGAGCCTTCCCCTGCAATGGTCTCCGTGCCTCTCTCAGGCATGAACCAGATCTCCTTAAATTCCAGAAGCTCCTCAAGACCCTCCTTTCCTCTTTTTCCTTCCTTCTCCCCCTCCCTTGCCAACACCCTTGTCTGCCGCAGTGACAGGTTGCCAGGAGTTCTATAGGGCACCCGGCACGCCCTCTCTGCCACCCCCCTCCTCGCACTTAGCATGTGGACACACACCACCTGCACCCCATGCAATTCCCTGGCACTCGCCCTAGTGGCCTCCCCTCAGCACTCATCTAGCCCTTGTTGCTCTCCATCCTCCCTCACCCCTCCTTCACCAGCACTCGCTCCTCTTCACCATGCACATCCCATCCTAGCCTAGCACTTCACTTTTGCGCTGACTGGCACTTCCACCCCCCATCCCTCGCACTTCTTGTTACTGCATTTGCCTAGTGCTTGTCCCATGGCCTAGTAGGACCGTTATTATAATCTTCTCCCTTGCCCTACGCCCAATTTTTCTGTCTTGTGGTGCCTTGAAACGCCCTTTGTTTTATAGGTGCCTTACAAATATCCAATAAATAAAATAAATAAATAAAACATGCTTTCCTAGCAAAAGTGCATTTGTTTCTTCGCGGAAGCCGTTCTTTCGTATTGGAATGTTGACTCACTTCCTTTCAGAAGGGATAATAGAGCCAATGGAGACGAGTGAATGGCTATCCCCCAATTTGGTCACACAGAAGACAGGTGGCAGAATAAGTGTATTTGTGGACTTACGAGATGTCAACGAAGCAATTTGGGTAGACCGCTATCCCCGTACCAATATTAACAGTATTCTGTCCACCATAGGAAAAGTGAGGTGATTTTCAACCATTTTCAACCATTGGCATATCGTCAGTGTATCATCAGATAGAATTACACCCTGACTCATGACATATCATGTCATTTATAACACCTGTGGGGGTGTACCAATATAAGCGTATGCTTTTTGTGCTAGACTCTGCAAGTGTTGTTTTCCAGAGGGTTATATTAAGAGGTAATGAAGGCATTCACTGTTTCCAGGATGACATCATAGTGTGCGCGTGGAAAGAAGAGGAACATGACAGATTGTTGGTGCATGTGTTGGAGACCTTGAGAGAGGAACGTTTAGCAGTAAAGAAGGAAACGTGTAAATTTAAGGTCACTGAAGTCACATACTTCATGTGGTAATGGCAGAAGGGCTAAAACTGAAACCTCAGCTCATAGAAGTAATCAAAGGGGTACGAGAGCCAGGAGACAAAGAGCAGTTCAGGTCGTTATTAGGTCTAGTAAAGTTCTATGCAAAGTTTATTTCATATTTCTCAGAGAAAACTACTGAATTGAGAGAAGTGCTCAGGAAAGGTGTACTTTTCAGGTGGTTGGTTCGGGTGAGGGATTGAGGACATTAAAGAGACTATTGTGAAGGCGCCCAGTTTAAAAGGGTTTGAGATGGGTGTGGGAACATTCTTAAGAGTGGATACCAGCCAGAGAGGAATGGTGGTAGCGCTAAGTCAAAGGCAAGGACCAGAGGCAGTGCATATTGCATTTGCTTCGAGGGCATTGAGTGAATGTGTGAGGAAATATTCTATAATCGAGAAGGAGGCATAGACATGTTGCTGGGTAGCAAGATACTTCAGGTCATATATGCGGGAATACCTTTAGTGATGAGGAATGACCATAAACCACTGATGTACTTGTTTGTACTTGGGTGTCAGCCATGGCGACACCTTGAATCGCAAAGTGGTTTGCAAACACTTAGTAGTTCAATTTTACAGTAGAGTATCTTCAAGGGAATGATAACTTGATGGAGACTGTTTATCAAGATTGCTGCCTACAGGCTTGCGTATGGAGGTACAGGATGAATGAATGGACATGTGGCTGGCATGTATACATGATTTGGTGGAAGCAGTAGTGTCAGAAGATGAGTGGAAGAGGGCAGCGGAAGCTGATGATGAGTTGAATTGTGCAGTGGGATATATGCAAGATGGATGGCCAGATAAACCAGAATGTGAAACAGCGTACAGCATGATTAAAGAGGAGCTGGTTCTGTGTGAGTAGGGTTTGGACAGAAGGGAGAAGTTGGTTCCTCCCTGAGCAGGGAGACAAAAGATTGTGCTGAGTGCCCATCAAGGACACATCTATGTCGCAGTCTCATGAACAGAAGATTGAGTGAACGATTCTGGGGGCCAGGGATAGATGACATGCTAGAGTGTCTGGTAAAGGATTGTCAGGTGTGCGGAATGTGGTAAGACTAGGAGAATACATTCTGTACCATTGAAGCCAGTAGGAGTACCAATGAAGGTGTGGGGAAAGGTGGGGATTGATGTGAGGTGTCAAATAGAGAGTGTTGAGGAAGAGGGTCACTACCAGATCGTGTTGGTGGATTGCAAGCCGAGTTGGCTCGTGGTTAAGTTTGCTAACTCTGTGACTACCAGGGTGGTGATAGAATTCATACTGGAGGTGTGTGCACGTGAGGGATATCCAAATACATTGTAAGTGACAATGGGGTGAAATTAGTATCTAATGAAATGAGGAATTTCTTAGAAACAAATGGTATTACAAACTTCAGAATGTCATTGTACCATCCGAAAGGGAATGAGTTAGTTAAGAGGATCAATAGGATAATTAATGAAAATGTACAATTAGCTTTGGCGAGTGGATTGCAATGCAAACAGAAGGATTGGGGTCAAATTGACCATTTCATTACACAAACAGGGAAAAGGAGAAATCCCTTTAAAACTAACAGAGGGACAGTAACCTTATGAAAGCCAATCAATTAAATCCGGATAAACTGATTCATCGCTAAACTGCTATAAAACAAAACAGGATTTTTACAAACATTACAACACCACCAAGAGCTAAACATAAGTGACTACCATACCACTTACAATGCCCTTATCCTTATGGCAAAAAGTTCTCTCATAAGAAATTACCAACATGTGTTTGTCACTTCTGTTAGCCAGTTATGTAACCCTACAAAAATACAGGGTTTTCTTTCAATTATGTCAAGATTTCCTTTTAAACTTTTTTGCTATGGAGTTAACCATTACTACAAGAACAGGCTATTATTGTTCATACATGTTGTATTTTGTTTACAGATAATCAAAGTCTAAATGTTAGACGCACCCGCCTGAGGAACCAAAATTACTGTTTTTGGAGAAACACATGTCAAGGAGTTTTTGCTATTTTGAAAGCATTCATTTGAAGTTTATGTATTCTAAGACAAGCAACTACTTGATTTTGATTTGAATTAACAACAAATCAAGCCCATACCTAAATCCTACAATTAGCTTTGGCGAGTGGATTGCAATGCAAACAGAAGGATTGGGGTCAAATTGACCATTTCATTACACAAACAGGGAAAAGGAGAAATCTTTTTAAAACTAACAGAGGGACAGTAACCTTATGAAAGCCAATCAATTAAATCCGGATAAACTGATTCATCGCTAAACTGCTATAAAACAAAACAGGATTTTTACAAACATTACAACCCCACCAAGAGCTAAACATAAGTGACTACCATACCACTTACAATGCCCTTATCCTTATGGCAAAAAAGTTCTCTCATAAGAAATTACCAACATGTGTTTGTCTCTTCTGTTAGCCAGTTATGTAACCCTACAAAAATACAGGGTTTTCTTTCAATTATGTCAAGATTTCCTTTTAAACGTTTTTGCTATGGAGTTAACCATTACTACAATAACAGGCTATTATTGTTCATACATGTTGTATTTTGTTTACAGATAATCAAAGTCTAAATGTTAGACGCACCCGCCTGAGGAACCAAAATTACTGTTTTTGGAGAAACACATGTCAAGGATTTTTTGCTATTTTGAAAGCATTCATTTGAAGTTTATGTATTCTAAGACAAGCAACTACTTGATTTTGATTTGAATTAACAACAAATCAAGCCCATACCTAAATCCTATTAAAATTATTTTTTTCAATGTGAAACAAGTCTTAGCCTATTATTGAAACACAATTAAGAACCTACTATTTGGCAGGCACAGAATTAGACAGGTGTCTCCAATCTACGCCTGGCAAGGAAGTATACCATTGCAATTCCTGAGAAGAAATATCAGGACTAGAAAAATGATTGTGTTAACCAGGAGTACAGAGGTCCTGAGAAGAAATATCAGGACTAGGAAAAGGATTGTGGTAACCAGGGGAGAAGGAGTTAAGCCCTGGCAGGAGAGTATACCAGGTATCCTGGAAGAGACCAAAATACACAACCAAACCAAAGTGTGTCAATATTGTTGCTGGTCCAGAAAGGCACAAGGAACTGTTACATGCGAACATATCAGAAAGTAAAGAGGAATCCAGGGCAAGGGATCCACCCTATGGAGCAAGGATATTTATCCTTGAAGAACTTTTGTGTTCGAGTTATTTATGCTTCCTTTTTAAACACTTTTCTAAACCACCCAAGGGCAAATATATTACCATCTTCACCTTAGAATTTAGTTTATAGTGTGTGGGTCAGAAAGGAACTTTGGACAAAGGACAGTTATGTTTTGGACATTCTAACACAGACCGATTCTTAGTTTTTTGTTTAGGTAGGGAAACTCCTCTTAAAACAGGGGCAGAGATGTATTTTCCCAACACCTCCTTTTATTTAACCAAAAATATGTCTCACTTGTGTCTGAGTTTCATTCCTAACTCCTCACATATGGAGTCAGGTGTGGGATTGGGCTCTGTTGACATAAACTGAGGGAGCCTCAAGTTTGAAAAACTTAGCAACAGAGCTTCTGATCCATCAGTATCTACAGAACATTCCATCTGGTTTGATCTATGTAGTAGCAGGGGAGAGTTGATAGAACCTGGAGACCGCATTTTGATACCAACTGATTTTGTCCTCATGCCCCCACCAGGAACTTACATTAGATGTGCCTCCATATCAGGCCTGGCTTGGCGATATGGCCTAGATGTCTTAGCAGGCATCATAGACCCTAATTATAGGGGCAACATAAAAGTCTTAGTTTATAACAGCGGGAAGGAGGCATATTGTTAGAATATATTAATAAAATGTATCTTTCATAGCCCTAAGCTAATTCCATTGTCGCGATCAAAATCCAGTTCTTTCAGTAACATTCAAAATTAAGTCACATTTGTCAGTCATTGGGTAGAAACAAAATAGAGATGTGTTCATGGCTTCCTCTGTCAATCATTACAAGAAAATGCTGGGTCCGTGGAGAGGGCATGTATCAGTCACCTGGTCTTCACTGATAAACCTAGTTTAAATAGCATTAAGGTCAGGTCCATCTATTCAGCGAAGTAAGTTAAGCTGTTCCAATATGGCTCTATTCTCTTCTTTAAATGCTATTTAAATGCTGACATTGAGTCAAAGTGTTCAGCCTTTCCACTTTGTTATACTCACAAAAGGTATCTTTTTATGATTCTGCAAATAGGGTGCCCATTGCTGGAGTGTGGTGGGCATTGGAACGTGTGATAGGGACAGATCGACTTAACACAGCAGCTAGACTTTCCCAACGGGAACAATGGTGGATGTACCATACGAACAGCTATCATACTGGTTTAAACCATCAAGAAGAATGGCTTCACTGCATTACTTAAAGGCCATTTGAAAGTATGATTGCAGACTGTATTGGCTGCTGTTAGGCCTATCTTTAGGTGAGTTGTTTATAAGGAATTGTGCAACTATGCTACATTATCTTATATGCATAACACTCCCCCTGCTAGACCTGTTTTGGCATTTGCCTTACTCTCAACTACCTCTAGTATAGCTGGACCTCACTATGGAACAATACTGGTCCACACATATATGTTTCTCTCCTTCTCTATATACCTTTGATGAGCAGGTCATTGCTCAGGTAATTACCGAGCTGCGGTACATGGACATCGTCTAATTCATGTGAATTGTTTATATATATCCACACAGATGTGGAAGTTATACACCCTTACCTTATCTTTTCATCGGTTTAAGTGCAGGGATGTGTCTTCTTCTTTGTTTTCATTGAAGTTGGATCAGCGTTTTGCGCGCTATCATGAATTCTCTGTACGAATGCTCTGTCTTTTTCAGAGCAGTGTTTCATTTGTTAATCACATGATTCAATGACATAGTCACATGATCGGGAGATCCGATACTTCAGGATGCGGATGCGACTGTGGCTCTGCCTTCCGCTCTACTTTGGAGCTTTATGAGGACCGCGCGTATACGGTCGGACCTCTTCTCGCTGACCGCACAATATCTTGGCTGTCTTAAGGACGAGAGCGTGGATGATACACGTCCAGCAGTAGCACATCTCCAGGCATGCAGGTAAGCTCACGGCTGCCTTCTCTGTGATTTCTCACACTTTGGCCGCCATCGCAATGATTCTTTCTTGAACCCAATCTGACTTTGTTGTTGAAGGATTGGAATTTAGGGTAGGGTTTTCCTTTCCTGTTTTCTTCCTATATACCGCATTGGGTATGCCTGTGGAATAGTGTCTGTAGAACTGTTGTTACATGAAACTGCGTACTTATGGCAGTTGCCATGTGAACATAATGGGTCCCTATCGCTGCTAATGGCCGGCTTCTAACATATGGCCAGACTGAGATAGGATATGTTATCCAGTTTCATGTTGCATTATTCAGCGACTGGCTTCTTTTTCAATGGGGGCTACAGCACATGAATAACACCAGTTGCTTGGCTCTATTTATGGGCATTTGGGCTGTTTTAATATCCACAACAACCCATGACGTGTTGAGGCAGATGTTTTTGCCCCTATTGACTGGATTGGATTTTTCCATTCGCTCATCCTGTTACTCACCGGTGAGATGAGTGCGTGGAACCGGGGAGTATATCCAAAAACCAGGAAGTTGCTTGAAGAGCTTTGTGTAGAGCCTCCACCCAAGCCTCCTCTCTGTGAGGGAATAAGACCTTCAAAATGATATGACCTCTTGCTGTAATTAACCAGACAAGGGGACTGATCACCCAGAAGGGCGGGGAGAACGCACCGCCACAAACCAGGCTGTAAAGGAAAGAACAACAAGTAAGTAATACGAAGGTAACACTTGTCCCCTGTAAGTCTTACTAATTGATGGAATACCTGAGCTTTTTCCCCCCGTAGTATGGAAGTACGGCACAAAACCAGGAATCACCTAGGAATATAACAAGACTTAGCACCTAACTGATTTAAACTATGACACAATTCAGGAGGTGGACAGGATCTTACCAGTGGAGAAGGACTGAAGGATTTGAGCAGTTCAGAACACAACGACAGGGATAAAATAAGAAAAAGGGAAATGTTAGTAGGATACTAATACCCGGGCGGCACGAGGGTCGCACTGGATTCGGGATGGTGCACAGCTGCAGAGTGTCCTTAAGTGCACAGGAAAAACAAAGTTCGATCCAAAAGTTCTGTTCGTAAGGCAAAAAGTCTTACCACTGGTGACTGAAGAATGAAGGTAACAACCAGTCGAGATGGCAGTTCCAAGTAAGGTAAGTTGAAGGCAGGCAAGGTCTGGCACGAATGAAGGTAACAACCAGTCGGGATGGCAGTTCCAAGTAAGGTAAGTCGAAGGCAGGCAAGGTCTGGAACACTAGCGGAGAGCGACTATGGCAAAAGCGTGTAGAAGAGAGGTCCGGGAGAAAACAGGGTTCCGAAACACTTGCAGGTGAAAACAAAGACAAAACTTTTTCTAGCGGGGTCCGTGGAAGCAAAACAGAGGTTCGGTACACAGAAAGGCAAGTCAACAAGGGAATTCCAATAGCGTGTCCAGTAAACAATCCGAGTCGATTCCGTAAAGAGACAAAAGGTTTTGGCACTCGAAGGAGGAACTTCTAAATGCCGGGAGTAGCTGTAAACAGAAGCGGCGTCCTGGCTGCATCCACGGACTACATCAGTGAGAGAGGCGGGGCTAGCCAACGCGAGGCTCTACCGCCGAACTACCGCACAGAGCTAGGTTTTCTGGGAAGTGTAGTTTTCGAGTTGCTAACTTCCACGGCAGCTGCCATTGTGCATAGAATGGAACAGCATTATGCCATAACCTTTTGGGGAGCGCCACAAACCTCCTAACCTTCCTGGTAGCTGCACTGGGAAACCGAAGTGCTAGGGACGCAGGTGGCCGGGTTTTCCGCACAGGACGAGGTGAACGTCGACCCATAACACATCCACGGTTTCCCTTTTCTTTCCTTTATTTCTACGGTTTGCAGCATTACACGCTGCGCAGGTGGGACTCATACCGAGTTCACCAACATATGAATCTTTATTCTACCAAGACAGTATTGCTCCGGAACAGAGGGGCTTTCTCTCTTCTTCTCTTCCTCCTTTGTGATTTCACCCAGGAAGAGTGATCTTCTTCAATTTTAAAGGTACGGATTTTTTGTTTGTTGAATGTTGAGCTGTTAAGGTGAGCTATTCTGTAGGTGAGCAACCATGCCACTGGGATTGTAGTGAATGTCCTGAATAATTCAGGCCCTCCTCTCCTCATTACCCGCCCTGTCGGATTCATTTAACTGTAGATCCGCGGCCAGGGTCCAGGGACGTTATGTTTTTTCACGTCCCCTGACTTAACTAGGTTGCCACATGATGACTTTTATTGAGCTTTATGTGAAAGGTTTTTGAATTATTGCCAAGAACTATATTACAATTGCTTGTATGGAGTTACTGCGAGGTTGCTAGGCTGGGTCAAGGATTTTTAATCACGTGGTATTCATTCTATTTTGTGTTTTTTTCTTTCTTCTTTTCCCTTTTCTTTATCTTTTTGATTTAATTTAGTTATGAATCAGATTAAGATGGAAAGCATTAACCATTTATACATACAGAGGAAGAACCAGGCTATGAAAGGACACATGGAACAACATCAAGATGTCCATCTATTGTCTGTTTAAAACTGTTTGCGATCCTGAAAAATTATAACCATTTCTATCCTATCCTGAGGAAGACGACTGTCAAGCCTTCTCTCTCTTTTCTGTTAAGGAGATAGACGCCTTAGACAATTTTTACAAGTCATCGAAACTACCTACCCTTAGATACCAGTGCAGCACACGAGATTGATGGTAGCTGCACCAGGTACTGGTCGTTGACTGTTTAGGTTGGAATGGTGACAAGTAGTGCAATTCTTTTCACCATCATTGCATTTTCAACTTGTCAGATCATTTTAAATACAATTTGGAATTGGGGACAATATTAGAAGATCACAGGGGACGTTACTTCCTGTTTTCACACTTAGTGTGTTCTGCCTCCCCCTTCTTTCCTTTTTTCCCCCTTTTTTATATATTTTTGGTTGGAATTGTTCGATATTATTTTTGAAAATTGGATTTCTCTATTGTGCATTGAGTCTCTAAATTGTATTTGCACTGTGCACTTTATGTCCATCTCGCATTGCAGGAGGATGAGTAGATAACTATGCACTTTAATTGTAGATATTTAACATTGATTGTTTGTTTTTATGCTGTTTTACCATGGATTCAGCACTACGTTTATGTAATTTGATATGCGAATAATAAAGATTGATTGATTTTGTACCATCCTTGACCTGGCCTATCCCCTCATTGAGCTCCTAGATTGAGAGCAATTTACCCCGCTTGATCTTTCTAGTGGTACGGTTACCGTGACCCCACTCCCTTTTTTGCTACTTGTTCTGTTACTCCCCAGGGTTCACGTTGTTTGGGGATGCCTATCCTTGATCATTTATCAGTACAACACTCTGTTGCATGGGATATATTTATTGTTAAATTTCTCGTCGAGAAATTGTGGCATGCCACTGCAGGATAGAGCACTTTTACAGTTCACCACTATTTTCTTTCTTCTCAGTACCTTATTACAATGGCGGCAGCAGATTTGGTTTTCTTTTCGGAGGAACAATTAGCTGCGGCAATTGAGGTACCTTCCTTTTTTGACAATATAGATGCCACTGCAGGTGCTGGCGATAATTCCAATATTACCAGTGAAACTCTTTTAAAACTGAGGAAGAAAAAATTTCGTGTGGAAATGCACAGTCATCTGCTTACTGAATATTTGAAAAAGAATATCATCCCGTAGGGCATAGTGGTAGGCCTAGAACCCTGTCTATTTATTGACGATATAGAATATAAACAGGCATTTGCTGGTGTAGCTATTAAATGCAGCCGCGATTTAATGCTCTTGACGATCAATACAGCAATCAAGAAGAGCATGGTAATTGGGGAAGAAATTGAAAAAGCATAATCTGCATTTCCTTTAGATACTTCAATTGCCAATTTAAAGGAGAAATTGGATCTAATTGAAAAGCAAACAAAGGAGTTCATCAAAATAACAACTAATAAAAATAATGGATAAACTCAGGAAAGACATTTTGGCCTTCACTAAGGAAGGCACGTTTCCTTACCTTAATGCTGAATATAAAGGACCAGGACATTGGTCAAATCCCAATAATCTACAAATGGGTCCTACACCATATAACAAGAGGGTTACTTTTTCGGATACGTCTTCGGATGGCAGCACATCATACCCTAAAGGAGGGACACGTAACAGAGGAAACAGAAGCAATAGAGGACAGTATAGAGGGAGAGGAGGCAGGCCCTATTGGCAATATCCTCAATATGGCCCTCCGCCACCTTTCGCCCAGTATGGCCAGAGTACCCCGTTTCCGGCCCCGAATCTCCCTTTTCCTCCTCCAGAAATAGGACCACCACCATTAGACGACCAATTCCACACCAGGAGACGGTCCTACCGGAGGTAATACCTAAGTCAGCGGTATATAATATTTCCCATAGGACTTTAAACCCGCTTGAAATTTCCATGCTTTAGAGAGGGTTTTCGTTTGTACCTATGCAAAATCCTTCTAAAATGGATACGGAAATTGAATTACGTAGTCTATTCCGGAAAATTAGACTGAGAGATTTTTTTGGGATTAACAAAGGAGAACAAACTGATGTGGATTGTAACACCCCATTTAGATGTAAGTCCACTTTTACGCCTAGTCTCAGTATGGTCTCGGAAGAAACGGCGATTTTTGAAAAGGCTGTACTCAGAGACTTTAATTTGCTACATAAACGTATTGACAACCATCCACATACACCTAGCTTTAACTTTTCCAAAAAAGAATGGAACTGCATCAGGAAACTTAAAGAAGACTCCACTATTATAATCAAGCAGGCAGACAAGGGGGGTGGTATCGTTGTCCGCCCAGTTTGACCAAGAGGTCATGCGTCAACTTGATAACCCCTTGGTTTACTACAAATTGAGTGTAGACCCGACTAAAGGGATTAGTAAGGAAATTAATGCCATCTGTATGGCAGCACGTGAGGCGGATATCATCAGTGAAAAGGAACTGTTATTTCTAACGGCCAAAGGGACCAGAGTCCCGTTGTTTTATGCATTACCAAAAATACATAAAGATCCCATCAATCCTCCAGGCCGCCCCATAGTTTCTTTATGTAGCTCTATATTAGAACCATTGGGCCAATTTCTAGACTATTTTTTGAAACCTCTGGCTGCCAACACCGATACTTATGTATCAGATACTACAGATGCCATTAAACATCTCAAAAATGTACCTTTTAATCCGGAACACGAGATGCTAATAACTTTGGATGAAGAGTCACTCTATTCTAAAATTCCCCAAGCCAAGTCTCTACAGGTTATTAAAGGCTTCTTGGATAGTCGACCTGCAATCCAACATATACCTAGTGAATTTCTGAATTACTTCAGATTTAAGAATTCTTACTATCTACAGGTAAATGGCACAGCAATGGGGGCGTCCTTCGCCTCCAATTATGCCATTTTGTACATGTGGCAGTTTGAGAAGTCTCTCATTTTACATGAATCCAATCCTTTCCTTGCGGCGATACGTCTATATAAGAGGTATATAGATGACATAATAATGGTTTGGGATACTACAAAGGGTGACTATACTACCTTCCTTCCCTGGATCAATTCTCTAAATCCCCATCTTAAATTCTCTATGGCCACTAGTAACATCTCACTTCCGTTTTTGGACCTAGCCATTAAGATTGATATAGACCACATTTTCGTAGATCTATTTCGTAAAGAAACAGACCGTAACACCATTTTACGATTTGATAGCTTCCACCCACAGGCCCTTAGGGAAAGTATTCCCTATGGGCAGTTTTTGAGAGCAAGGCGTAATTGCACCAAAATTAGTGATTATTCCACACCGGCTGGAATCATCTCCACCAGATTATCAGCCAGAGGCTTTCCCCCATACTTACTCAAACAGGCACAGAAGAGAGCCAGATATCAACATCGCGACATACTACTCACCAGGCAGAATAGACCTGACATCACCAACCAACGTATTTTATGCGTGACTACCTTTAACTCCCATCACAAAGAGAACAAGAAAATGATCCACAAACATTGGCATCTTCTCCAACTTAATAACCCTGACCTGGAGCGGCCGCTGTTTGCTTTTAAAAAAGGTAAATATCTGAAAAACTGGCTCTCACAAGCAGACCGAGCCAAACCCGCCCCTCGACAATCTACTCTTCACTCGCAATGGGGCTTTCAACCAATTTTTGGGCATTTCCCATGCGGTTTTCGTAACGCTTGTAAATTCACCATGGCCTGCTCTACTGTTACCATCAATAAGAGAGTATGGTCCCTCAAGCAACGCACCACGTGCAATTCCACCAATCTGATCTATGTAATTATTTGTCCATGTGACAAATCCTATATAGGTAAAACAGCTAGACCTATTAAAACCAGGATCTTGGAACATAAATCGAGAATCCTGACCAATACCAGTAATGCCCCGCTAGTGTCCCATTTTTTGGAACTAGGCCACAATTGTGACGATTTCAAGTGTTGGGCATTGGAACGTGTGATAGGGACAGATCGACTTAACACGGCAGCTAGACTTTCCCAACGGGAACAATGGTGGATGTACCAAACGAACAGCTATCATACTGGTTTAAACCATCAAGAAGAATGGCTTCACTGCATTACTTAAAGGCCATTTGAAAGTATGATTGCAGACTGTATTGGCTGCTGTTAGGCCTATCTTTAGGTGAGTTGTTTATAAGGAATTTTGTGTAACTATGCTAAATTATCTTATATGCATAACACTCCCCCTGCTAGACCTGTTTTGGCAATTGCCTTACTCTCAACTACCTCTAGTATAGCTGGACCTCACTATGGAACAATACTGGTCCACAAATATATTTTTCTCTCCTTCTCTATATACCTTTGATGAGCAGGTCATTGCTCAGGTAATTACCGAGCTACAGTACATGGACATCGTCTAATTCATGTGAATTATTTATATATATCCACACAGATGTGGAGGTTATACACCCTTACCTTATCTTTTCATCGGTTTAAGTGCCGGGATGTGTCTTCTTCTTTGTTTTCATTGAAGTTCGATCAGCGTTTTGCGCGCTATCATGAATTCTCTGTACGAATGCTCTGCCTCTTTAAGAGCAGTGTTTCATTTGTTAGTCACATGACTAAATGACATAGTCACATGATCGGGAGATCCGATACTTCAGGAAGCGGATGCGACTGTTGCTCCGCCTTCCGCTCTACTTTGGAGCTTTATGAGGACCGCGCGTATACGGCCGGACCTCTTCTCACTGACCGCACAATATCTTGGCTGTCTAAGGACGAGAGCGTGGACGATACGCATCCAGCAGTAGCACATCTCCAGGCACACAGGTAAGTTCACGGCCGCCTTCTCTGTGATTTCTCACACTTTGGCCGCCGTCGCAATGATTCTTTTTTTAACCGAATCTGACTTTGTTGTTGAATGATTGGAATTTAGGGTAGGGTTTTCCTTTCCTGTTTTCTTCCTATATACCGCATTGGGTATGCCTGTGGAATAGTGTCTGTAGAACTGTTGTTATATGAATCTGCGTACTTATGGCAGTTTCCATGTGAACATAATGGGTCCCTATCGCTGCTAATGGCCGGCTTCTAACATATGGCCAGACTGGGATAGGATATGTTACCTAGCTTCATGTTGCATTATTCAGCGACTGCCTCCTTTTTCAATGAGGGCTGCAGCACATGAATAACGACAGTTGCTTGGCTCTATTTATGGGCATTTGGGCTGTTTTAATATCCACAACAACCCATGACGTGTTGAGGCAGATGTTTTTGCCCCTATTGACTGGATTGGATTTTCCATTCGCTCATCCACGGTTTCCCTTTTCTTTCCTTTATTTCTACGGTTGCAGCATTACACGCTGCGCAAGTGGGACTCATACCGAGTTCACCAACCTATGAATCTTTATTCTACCAAGACATTATTGCTCCGGAACAGAGGGGCTTTCTCTCTTCTTCGCTTCCGCCTTCGTGATTTCACCCAGGAAGAGTGATCTTCTTCAATTTTGAAGGTACAGATTTTTTGTTTGTTGAATGTTGAGCTGTTAAGGTGAGCTATTCTGTAGGTGAGCAACCATGCCACTGGGATTGTAGTGAATGCCCTGAATAATTCAGGCCCTCCTCTCCTCATTACCCACCCTGTTGGATTCATTTAACTGTAGATCCGCGGCCAGGGTCCAGGGACGTTATGTTTTTTCACATCCCCTGACTTAACTAGGTTGCCACATGATTACTTTTATTGAGCTTTATGTGAAAGGTTTTTGAATTATTGCCAAGAACTATATTACAATTGCTTGTATGGAGTTACTGTGGGGTTGCTAGGCTGGGTCAAGGATTTTTAATCACGTGTTTTTATTCTATTTTGTGGTTTTTTCTTTCTTCTTTTCCCTTTTCTTTATATTTTTGATTTAATTTAGTTATGAATCGGATTAAGATGGAACGCATTAACCATTTATACATACAGAGGAAGAACAGGCTATGAAAGGACACATGGAACAACATCAAGATGTCCATCTATTGTCTGTTTAAAACTGTTTGCGATCCTGAAAAATTATAACCATTTCTGTCCTGTCCTGACGAAGACGACTGTCAAGCCGTCTCTCTCTTTTCTGTTAAAGAGACACGGCAAATAGCTGAAGTTGGGACAGTGTTTCCCAGCAGGGGCACTGGCCTCGTGCAAGGCCCCGCCATTGGGCCTCCTACAGGTGGTGTGTCACCAGCATGGTGACTGAAACAACAACACCGGAGTCAGCTCATGGTTAGACTGACGAGCCGGAAGCTGCTCGTCCTTTTTATTCGAATGGTCACATGGTAAGCACCATGTGACCATTACATATATCAGCTCCCAGGAGGAGGTGACATGCAACAGTAACCATGCCATCAGCTTGCCTGGGTTTCTGACCAAGGTTAATGAATTATGAATTAAAGAGGACCTCAGGGGTTGCACCACAGCCATCAGGTTTGCAGGCTGGACACCTCACCACTGCATTATATAACCTCATGAAAAATAACAAACAAGGTGAAATGCCCAATTTTGGTACTGCAAGTTCCAGGGAAAAACCTTTTATTGGTTCTTGGAGTTTAAAACATGCACACATGTTAACGTAACCTAATGATGGTGTGATTTCCGACGTGGACCACCTTACCCTCCAGAGGCCCTGCTACGCTTCATGCACACTAAGGAGAGGTGGAGGCGGAGGCTGGAGATGGGGTGCAACACGTCTTTATTCATGCAACTTGTAACTGGAACCTACTTTCCTTCCTTCGTTCTCCCCTCCTCTTCCCACTGCCCTGTGTCCAGTCCCACGTAACATGAGTAAGTGACGACACCACCCCCCGTACTAAACATGAAGTCCTTGCTTCAAAATATTTCTTCAATGAGCCGGTGAGGCTTTTTTCTAATTCTTTGAGGTTGCTCGCCTGTTTTCTCTGACTGTCCTGAAGATGTCCAGAGTGGCGCCTCATTGCTGGAATCTTCTCTGTCTCCTTCGTAGGGTGCATCCCGCTCGTGGAGGGAGTCAGGTGAAAAGGGTTCATCAACTGGTATGATCCCAAGCGTCCGCCTGAAATTTGAGGAATTCCTTGTTGTGCTCTTTCGGTCACCCTCGGCGGTGTTGAGGGATCCCTTTACTTCGACAACGGTGAGGGGGTCTTCTTTGAACGCAGCCATGTTTTTGCGACCTTAGGGTTGTTTCACAATGACCACGTCTCTGGGTTCTAGGTCATTTTTTTTTTCGGCTCGCCTTTTCCCGTCCGCAGCTTTCTTCATGTCAGCTTTCTTTAGGACATCTTGCTTCCGCATTTCTGGATTGCCCTGGTATTTGTCTTCTTCTGGCATGATGTGGGGAAGACGGGTTCTTATGTTTCTTCCAAACATCACTTCTCAAGGTGTCTTTCCGGTGGTGCTGTGCAGGGTGTTTCTGTAGTCACGCATCAGTTGGCACAACCATTTCTCCACAGGCTCCCCTGTGAGCCAAGCTATTTGGGTGGCGCGCTTGATGTTGCACATGAACCTTTCTACGGTGCCATTTGCTTGGGGCCATAAAGGTGTTATTTTGCGATGGCGAAAACCCATGTATTCTGCTAAAGTTTTTAAGTCCTGCCCTGTGAATGGGGGCCTGTTGTCTGTTTTCACAACTTTGGGGGTGCCATACATGGCAAACATTCTGTCTAGAGCAGGAATGGGGTGATACGCTGATGTGAATGGCACGATCTGTAAGTCCGGGAATCGTGAGTATTCATCGACCACTACCAATATGTGTTCACCTACTTCCAGTGGCCCCGAAGTAGTCCACTGCAATTTCCTCCCACGCTCCTTCTGGTAGCATGGTCATGCATAGGGGCTCAGGTCTGGTGTGGGGGTTTATGACTGCACAGGTGGGACAGTTCTTGAGCAGTTCCTCCACATGAGAGTCGAGATGGGGGAACCACAGTTTTTGTCTCGACATCCTTTTTGTGGACACTATTCCTCTATGGCCCTTGTTTGCCAGCTGGAGGACCTTTTGTCTTAGACTGCATGGAATTACAAGTTTAGTGCCCTTCAATAGTAGTCCTTCGTCCGACTTGGCGAGTTCTTCCTAGACAGCCAGTAGGCACGTGATGTTTTGTTTTGCGTCTTCCCCCACGTTTTCTCTAAGTTGCTTCGCTTGCTTCCAGCGACCCGTCTCCAGGCATTTTAGGATGATCTGCCGTCCTTGATCCGAGTTGGACTCCTGAGCTATTTGGTCTGCATCAAGACCTTGTGGCGTGTTATCTTGGATCACGTATCGGATGTATTGATGTGCTGTAGACATGTCTGCCATGCATTCCTTGCTTGGGTGTCGCGAGAGAAAGTCTGCTGGATTTTTCTCCTTTCCCGCTCTGTGGATTATGTTGAATTGGTAGTCTTGCAGCCGTAACGCCCACCTCGCTATCCTTTCTGGCATCTTGGCCTGCAGGTTGCCAAAGATGAACAACAATGCATGGTGGTCTGTAACGACTGTAAACGGCTTCCCGTATAGAAATAAATGAAAATGTTTGCAAGCCCAGACCACGGCTAGGCCCTCCTTTTCAGCCTGCCAGTATGCTTGTTCAGTCTTTGATAGGCTTCGGCTTGCGTATGATATGATATGATAGGTTATTTATAACGTGCTTAATACCCAGAGGTTTCTAAGGGCAGACCCGGGGATCGAACCTGTGTTGCACCGTGTTGTTTTGCTTCCAAGGCGAGCACGTTACCACTGAGCTATCCTCCATACGATATGTTTGTCGTGTCCATCCTTTTCGTCCAGTTTGGTCAAGATGGCTCTGAGGCCGACTGGACTTGCATCCACGATGAGTTCAGTGGTCTTTCTGGGGTCAAAGTATCCCATGTTCTATGCGATCCTTGATGATTTGGAACGCTTCTTGGCACTTATCAGACCATTTGAATTCTGAGTTGAGCTTGGTGAGTGCTCTGAGGGACTCACTGACGGATGCAAAGTCCTTGATATATCGCGTGCAATAGCTCGCTAGTCCTAGGAAGGACCTGAGGTCGGACGAGGAGTTTGGTGGTTCTGCCCCTGTGAGCGCACTGACTTTCTCAGAGTCAGGTGTCATTCCTCTTTCAGAGGAAATTTCACTGAAAAACCGTAGTGTTCTTTTCCGGAATTCACATTTATTTTTGTTTAGGGTGAGTTGGGCTTCCTTCAGAGCCATGCACACTCGCAGGAGAGTGTCATCACGCGGTTCTTGCGTTTGGCTAAATACTAGGATATCGTCACTGTGGTTCAGACAATTTGGCACATGCTTGATCACATTGTGGATCTCTGATTGAAAAATTTCTGCCGCAGACGAGACTCCAAAACTGAGCCATTTATACCTACATAGGCCTAGATGAGTGGCAAAAGTGGTGATGTATCTGGACTTTTTGCCGAGCTCCAGTTGATGGTACCCTTTGTGGAGGTCCAGCTTCGAGAAGATAGTAGCCCCATTCAGGAGGTGCACCATGTCAGTGATGCGTGGAGCTTGGTGGCGCTCTCTCATGATGGCTTAATTTGGCCATCGCATGTCCACGCATATGCGGATGTCGGATGAGTCTCTTTTGGGTACGGGCACTATGGGGGACAGCCATGGTGTGGGCCTTCTGCTGGCTCAATGATGTCTGCCTCCAATAGCTTGATTAGTTCATTTTCCACCTGCTTCTGTATGTTAATGGGGATTCCCCTGTAGTGCTGTGCCACTGGAGTGACGTTGGTGTCCATATGTAATTCGATTTGCCTGCCTTTCCACTTTCCTAGTCCCTTGAGCAGTGCTGGGAAAACCTGTTCAATGCTCGTGGTGGGATCCAGGTATTTGTGCACCATAACTCTATAGAGGACATGGATAAAACCCATTTGATGGCCGCCTTGTAGTTAAGAATGCATCCGCTGTCAGTGGTGGCTGCATGATGCTGTGAAGAAACCTTTGCAGGCTAGGGGCGTCTTGGAGCCCTATGGCAATATGAGTGCTCTGGCTGGTTGCAGGCGGGGGGAATGGGGTATGTGGTTGTATATCTCTTCACTGAGTGATTTTGATGTCGTCGAGTCCTTCTACTTGCGCTGCCAATCCTGCGTCCGAGCGGGCCAGGCGTAGGATTTCCTTCAGATTCCGTGGCTTTTGTAGTAGTCGTCTTCTGAAGTCTGCACTTTTGCACCCGACTATGATCTGTGAGAGTAGTGCTTCTTCATTTGAGTATTTGTTGAAGCCACATTGTTTCATTTTTAGTCTTAATCTCATCACAAATGTGCCCATGGTCTCGCCCTTGATTTGTTTGGTGGTGTGAAAGACGTGTCTTTCATAGTCCACGTTTGTATGTGGCGTGAAATAGTCGGTGAGAGTTGTCTTCAGGTTAACGTATATATCTGTGTCGCCCTCCGGGAGTTCATCCACTATGTCTCTTACGTTTGAGCCTGCTGTATGAGTTAGTAAACTATGTTTCTTCTCATCATTGATCGTGCCAACTGCTTTGAGACATACTTCGAAGTCTCTCAAACAACTCTTCCACCGTGGTCCTAAAGTGTTGGTGTCACTGAGGTCAAAATTTGAGGGCAGTTGAGACAGTAGGCTGTCGGACATTCTTGGTGGAAGCACAACATTTATAACGCCTGCCTGTGTGGCGTTATTGGTACAGTCAGCGATTTCTCTCCTGACATTGTGTTGGGCTGGTTTGTACGAGGATGCGTGTATTGAGTGGGCTAGGCTATGTCCCACTCCCTTAATCTTCGGTGTGCGTTGGGGGCCAGTGGGCGTCGCAGTGAAACGGTGATGGGTGGGGATTTGTCTTGCCCCCGCAGTCTGGTGCGTGCAGTGTGAGCCTTGTGTTTCCCTAAGTTTGCCTTTTGGGCGTGTGGCCTGCCCTTATCGTGGGGTGGCTGAGGATGATGTTTGTCCTACCTTGAGGACCGTGGCAGCGGGGAGCGTCTGTGCTCCCACACGCTGGTGATGTGCCGTCCGTCGGTGAGCGGGCCGTTTTCCCACCACTCCCGGTTGGAGCTGTGTTGGGGAAGGCTTTCGCCCCTTCGCCCACTGCTGATAATGTCCATAGGCGGGAGAAATGTTCTCTGACGGCCCTGATGATTGATAACGGGGTGCGTTTACGGTCTATCACCAGTTATTGCTGGGCTGCTGCAGCGAGCGGGAGAATCGCCTCTCCACTGCCCGCAGCGCTCTCCTCTTGCAGGGCCCGCGGCCCTCTCCGATGTCTCCCATGTGACTCCTCGCTGGGGTTTTGACAGTCACGAGCGCAGCTGCCTCAGCTGGCACGTAGGATGGCGTGTGGTCAGTGATACACGCCTTATCGCTAGTGTGATGTCTGGCGTGGACTGCCTGAACCTCCAGAGGCCCTGCTACGCTTCATGCACACTAAGGAGAGGCAGAGGCTGGAGATGGGGTGCAACACGTCTTTATTCATGCAACTTGTAACTGGAACTGACTTTCCTTCCTTCGTTCGCCCCTCCTCTTCCCACTGCCCCATGTCCCTCCCCACGTGACATGAGTCAGTGACGACACCACAGATGGTTCTTTAGTTTGATGGGTATTTTTGGCTTATGATTGCATTTATTGCATTCCACTGTAAAGGGCAAACTGCAAACATGTTTCCATACTTGCCAACCCTACAGATTTAGGCAGTAGGCTACTGCTTTTTAAGCAGTCCTACCGCCTACAGATTTGGATGACAGATCCTACTGCTTTTTACAGTGGCGGGTAATTTATGTGACTCCAAGACAGGCTCCAGGACAAAGCATGCAACACATTAATTAGTCTGTCTCTACAGTGGGCTGGCAGGTGATTACTTTGATTGGGCTCAGACCAATCCAGTGACGTGACAGCTGCATGACCCTGTCCTGCACTCTGGCCTGGGCAGGCCTTAGCTAAACCACCAATAAAGGCAAGTGGCAGAGTGTGGGGTTAACACACAGGGATTTTCCTCAATTCCACATTACCTCAAGAGGCGGGTATGTGTCCTTTCTGTTACCAGAGGGATACTATAACACACAAAACAGACTAAGGAACAAAAAAAACTTTACCAGAGCTATTTATTATGTTGTGCGATTAATGCAACCCTAACTCTTTCCCTGCAGGGAGTACACAATGCTACCCCTGCTTGATGTTTCTAGCCCTCAAAAAAACACTAATATGCCGACTACCGGCAAGACATGCATGGGGACTATTCATACCCTATGTTACAAAATGAGAAAACATATTCACAATAAACTACCACAATACATTTCATACATCTAAATTTCATTAGTCCAAACAATTAAAACCAAGACAGTTACGGGAAAAACCATTTCCCGGCTGCACCCTTGGATGAAACAGACAGGTCACGTGGGACTCGGCATCACACTCTTCGACAATTTAATTGCCCTCCGTGAGGTGTGTCTGGTTGATCCAGGAGTAATTTATTAAAACATTTTATCAAAATATATATGTGTCGCACAAATTCTCAGCACAAAAATGCACTTTATATTCGACTCATTTCATTACAAGTGCATGAACCCTTCTCTTGTGCGAGAGTATATAACACCTTTAAAATAGGAAACTTGAGTTCTCTGAGATTAATTCAAACAATTTATGTTTAAAAGTGCATAAGTCCACTTGTGTCACTCTAAATAGGGTGACATCTGTATATCTGGTCGACCGGTTTCAATGATGTCTTGCGTGTATCATATTCTTCAGGACCCATTATTGCTTCTTTCGACCCAATCAGCAAACCCCGAAGAGGCGAGATTGCGACATATCCTGTCCAATTATTTTTGTGTGCAAAGAAACAGCACATTCGGTTTCTGTAGTGTTGCCACTTTCAGATAGTGGAGTTGGAAAGCCTGAAATGGTGCTTTATCTTTCTGCTCATAGGTGTCCCTTCGATGAGGAGAGCTTGTTATGGTCTCACAACTTTGTTCATTACGCTTTCGAAAGGGGCCTTGGTGGATTCTCATTTCCTTGGCACGCTTTTTTCGTCACGTTATTTCATTATTTCGTGATCGTCGCGGATAGCGTTCCTCGCGGTGAACGCTAATAGACTGATCCGCGTCTGCCTGTAACAGCATCACTCAGCATCTGCCTATCAGACTGAGGGGGGTATCAGCAGTGGTTGAAGTGAGCGGGAGTGGTTGGGAGTGGTGCGCCTCTACTTTTTTAAATTCGGGTTTTCTGTTTCTATACTTTTATTTTAAAAAGAAACTGTTCCGGAATGGTTTCGTTTTAAAACAAAAGTGTAGGAAAGAGTTGAAACTTGCACTTTCAGTGCACTACACTGGCACTACACTGAACGTTCCCTTAAACAGCAGGTGCAAGTGTTTGGGGGTTTGTATTGTGTGTGAGAGGGGGGTAGTGATGGGGTCCGTGGGGAGTGGGTGCAGACCAGCAGGGAACATAGTTCCACTACTTCTTTTCGTACACTTCGACCACTGGGTATCTGTTTCCATGTCTTTCAGTGGTCATCTTGCAATAAATATGTACTGCCCTGGCTGTTGCTACAGAGCAGTGGAAAACGTTACCTACCAGCTCTGTGTGATTACCTTCTGTGAATGTTAACTTACCATTCACAATTATACATTTTTAACATTTGAACATCTTTCCATGTTGTGCTGTTTGATGGATTGTGTATTTTAGAATTCTGTAATGGTGCCAACAATGTATGTTTTGTAGTTTCCTGTGATGTCATTGTTATGCGAATTATTATTTTTGAAACTTGAAAAATCCTACATCTTTTTGGTTACAGAATGTTGGCAACTATGTGTTTCTAATGACAGCTAAAACATACGAGTTTACCTTTTTGACAGGTGGGCGGGGGTGTATTCGCGAGCCGTGTGCAAATGGGCAGTCTTGTGTGGCTGTGGGCGGAGCATACATCTCAGGGTTTTTGATTTTCAAATGTAGGCAGGTATGCCTTATGCATACCTCTCAGTCTCAAATAGTAGAGTATGTTGTATTGAAATGTAATGATTTTCTGATGGCGAGGTTGGGAATTGGGACCTAACAAGTAAGAACTAATTACTGGGAGCTGAGAAATGTACTGTGCCAGACCATTGAATAAGGTTCACGTAACGTTCGGAAGAATTTGACTTGAGAAGACAATGATACAACAGGCAGGCGGGTACTTCCCTACTTTGAATGTGATAAACCCGAAGAACTTGGAATGTGTATGCCCGAAAAATTATACCATCTTTTAGCACTGTCGTATTTTTGTTGAAATAAAATATACCATTACAGTTATTTTTATTAAAGAGGGTGTTGTAAAGCCTTTCACTAGACAGGAGTTACCGCTTGTCCCGTCTAATATGCAAATGGCCGCCGCTTTGGTACACGGCGCTCTCATTTGCTCAGTCTAGTGTTTTCGTATTACTGGGACCTCTTACGTGCATATGCGTTCACAACTCTCGCGAGATAGCAAAACCTATATAAACCCCGTGCTTCCGCTGCTCTTTCTTCTTATTATTAAGATCACGTAAGTGTGGAGTGCAGAGTTTGGTCGCATGAGAAAAGTCGATTCCATTGGTGCCTTGCTATTGTCCATTCTCTGTTAAGTCGTTATTTGGGGGAGTATTTATTGCGAAGAGGAGCAGGCGACTACGGTGGAATAATAAATAAGCCTGTTTAACGGGCCATCCATGCTTTTGTCTCCAATCTCCGCCCCCGCTAAAAGCCTATCGAGATAATGGGATTTAATTTTCCTAGATTAAAGGCGCCAAAACTCCACTAAAACATTTCGCCTAATGCATTTCTATAGTTGATTTATCGGCTGCCACACAGCTCCCTTGTGCAGAAAAATCATAATATACACGACTAAACACTGGTTTACTAGTTTTAAGTACGATCTAGTCAACATAGCTGGCCACCCACTTTTCCGTATTTGATATGCAATTGGCATTTGTGTATGAGTAATGTCGGAACACTTTGGAAAAAGCCTCTTATTCTGCACGTTGGTTTTCCGTAATGAAATATAACGTTTAGATTGCGCCATGATATCGCGCTCTCTATTCTGTTCGTATGCTATAACCGCGCATGTTTGTTCTTTGGTAGCAAATGGCGGACAACGCCGGTGAAAACAGGGGAGGCTTCCGAGGCGGCTTTGGCGGCAGGGGCCGCGGCCGTGGGAGAGGACGGGGCCGCGGAAGAGGCCGTGGGGCCCGCGGGAAGGCGGATGAGAAGGAGGTAATGTATTCACTTATCCCACAGTAAAGAAAATCGCGTCATTCACGGCAATCCGTCAGACTTGCCACAGAGCACAACAGTAGCGTGATTTATGTGTAATTTCAAGTGCAAAAGTCCGGTTTTTAGACTTTTTTTTTACACCGCACTCAAAAGTGAATGATTCCACACCCATTGTTGTACTGCTCCCCCCACATTCGAACTAATGGTCTGGTTTTAGACCAGTGAAATTTCTGCATGTGCCCGCCTGGCTATGTAATAACCATCTTGTCCTCGGACAATAACTACCCACTGAACTCAACTGACTAGACCATTCGGCGGCATCGTGTCGACTACTAGATTCGAATACGTAGACCTGAAAACTCCACCCATCTAGTAGAGGGCATATTTTGTATGAAAATTATTACGAAGCTGTTTAAAAGTGCGTCGGAGTAGTTGAAAGTTAGGCAAGGGGGGTTCAAAGTAGTAATGGGGACTAATTTCCGAAAAACAAGTTGAGTACACATTGCACTATTAATGAAGAATGTTTTTGAATGTGTTCTTAGCATTGGTAGCCTGAAGATGGGTCCTGCTGGCCTTACCTTCTGGGGTCAGACTCTTGGAGGTAATGTGTCTAGCAAATTAGGTTCGGGAGAGATCAGGTAGTCTTCATAGCAAGGTATCTGCTAATACTTTTTTGTATAGGTGGGTCTCAAGTCCCTTTTTAAAGTGAAAGGGTAGATTCAGTTAGACTCCTTACAGCGTTAGATATTACACATTTTTTAGGTATTGTCTTCACCCACATGACAAATCTCTTGACTGGGTGGTGGGAGGAATTATTCGACTGTGGCTTAGTTTCTGGTCCAGTTACGTGGAATGGGTACTTGAGGCTCATACTTTGAAACTTGGATGCAATATATTTCGAGTAGCAGTGAGGTTGTGGGGTGCGATTCTAGCTCTATGAAAGCTGTTGGTCATCCAGTCGGGCCATACAAAAGGTCTTGGTGTTCATTCCTTGCTGATTTAGCGATGGTGGCAATGGTCCAGTTTCCTGGCGATTTGAATGGTAGAGCTGAGTGGGTTGGCGATTGGATGATTTTGGTTTTGCTGCAACTTAAGTCAGATACTGATTGATATCCATACTCTGATCCACTGCAAACATTTTGATTTCTGAGGAACAGCAGAACCGAATTGGCTGTCAAATAGCATAGACCTAGAAGGCTCCTAGTGTAACATTCATTACCCATTGCTATAGATTGGACTTCTTACAACCCATTCCAAAGGGGAAGGGGCTGTCCTGAACACAACCAGGAGTGAAATGAACACCATCCAATGCCTATGGGAGGCGCTCAAACAGGAATGCAGGTTTGGATCCTTAGATTGTCTGGGTGACCATCCCTGGGCCAAGCGGGATTGCTGGGGACACTTTTTTTTACTGTTGGTCTTGTCGATGGAGGGCCAAGTGTTGCAGTGGCTGAACCCGTGAGTCAGCCTCACTGTCTTGCCTGACATGCATGTGTATGTAACTAGCTGTAACCGCGCCTTGATGCCCAAGGGTTTTTGTGCACTTTATAGATGTATAAATGAAGTTTGCCTGCATTGGCTCTGCCTTTAAGGCAGGCACTCGCATGGACCCAGCAGCTCCCACGATGAGGGATTCTGAGGACATTGCAGATCAGCGGTGAAGTTCACGCTGATTATGGGGCTGCAGGCCCAGTTTGTGGTGAGACTAAATGCACCGCTCCCCTCACCAGAGGGTTGCAGCTGGAGATGGTCTTGTTCAACAAGTTGGCTGCCGTTAGTCAGTTGACCGTGGGACTGCAACCGACGTAGCAGAGCTCTTGCAGAGGCTGGCCAACCCACTGGATGGTTCCGGGACACCTGTGATTGGAGTGGGATTTCATACTGGTATGAGCTGTCCAATCCTGGTCAGCGGCAAACCCCACATATGCCCAGCAACATTTCCTGACTGAAATGTGGTATGGGGCCCGTCAGTGTTGACCCCTGAATTCCTGCCTGCTTACACGTGCCCCCAAATTCCCTGGGAATTCAAACTTTTTTGAGCATGCCGTATATGGCCTTCTTTTTCTGAGAGGAAGGCGTGGATGAAAATCGGATGGTCCTGACATTTTGATGGTTTAGTGCTCAAATGGCAATATGCAGTAAAACAAAATAAACGTGCACTGAAACCAAAGGTTTGAATATACTTTGCTGCCACTACTAGACTGTCCTAGGCCCAAATATTCCTACAGCATTCACTAAGTGTAAGGTGATGTGTGGCATTAATGCAATGCAAGAATCTCGTACAGGGGCTGAAGCAGGCCTTTTGGTGTGCCCCGTTGCCTGCAGCGGGGTTCGATCAGCGCTGTTCCTTTAACTATATTGTCATCCCAAATACTACATGTAGTTTGGGTTAAATTACATTTAAAGAATACACCGCATCCTCAGTAAATGGACACTCCGCGTTAGCCGAACAATACTCAAAACATAAATAGGTTGACATGTGGGACGCATCCTATTATGTGCAAGTAAAGTTTTCATTAAAGTACACATCTATTTGCGTGGTGTGTACTCGATGTGCTGTCATTCTAACTAGGTTTTGTGTTCGTGATGAAAATATAATTCAAGGATCACACAGCGCTGATGGATCACTGTGCTGAAACGTTGCACCACACATGGTTAGTCTACTGGCAATGGTAACCTTATGAGCTGACCAATGCCCCAAAAAATAGGTGGGTACACTAGAGGGGCAGCCCAAAATGGCGGAACCTAAGGCCGAGGTAAGCAATGCGTTGCAGACGGGGGTAGCCGCCTAATAAAGTTGGAACATATAATTTATGTTTGATTCTATTGGAATCGGTGGTGTATACAAAAGTTCACCTATGATTAATCCTAGTGATTTAAACTAAAACCCCCTTAGGGGTAGGTATGCTGTTATTGTAAGAAACCAGTTATTAGGGAGGTGCAGTTTTTATTATTGCACTCCACTTTCTTTATCAAAACAGAAACCAAAGTACAGTGTCCGGGTACAATGAAAAAGGAAAAGAAAGGGGTTACAAAGTTCAGGCAGTAATAGAGCAAAAGTCTCAGGCCAGTTGTGTGCAGAAGGAATACAGTAACCAAAAAGCAAAAATAACAAGATTACAGTAGTGAACTTTTTACCAAGACTCTGTGGAGCAGTCTGAGGATTGGTCACTTATAGATCTAAATACCAGTGTACTTCTTTATACGACTCAATGACGTTTCAAGGAAAACTGCTCCTGACCTATATGTAAATGTACACCATGTACTAACACATCGATCTGCCACGCTTTATTCCTGTTGCAGAATTCCCCGAATGGGAAAATTATTTTATTATGTTACTAAAGCAAATGTCTGTGTTTTTGGTATAAAAAAAAACTACCATTTAAATAATATTGTTATACAGAGTCTTGGTAAAAAGTTCACTCACTACTGTAATGTGTTTTTTGCTTTCTGGGTTACTGTATTCCTTCTGCACACAGAACTGGCCTGAGACTTTTGCTCTATTACTGACTGAACTTTTTAACCCTTTTCTTTTGCTTTTTCATTGTACCAGGACACTGTTTGTTTTGATAAAGTGGAGTCCAATAATAAAAAAAACTGCACCTCCCTAATAACTGGTTTCTTGCAATAACATGGAGCATGCCCACCCCAAGGGTTTTTTTAGTTTACATCACTAGGATGAATCATAGGTGAACTTTTGTATACACCACCGATTCCAATAGAATCAAACACATATATAAATTATAATATGTTCCAAAAAATAGGTGAGCAAGGAAGTAAAAACCGGACTCCCTTCAGTAAATGCAGAGGTCAAGCCATAACAAATAGCTGGGGGTTGTCATTGATATTACTGGAAGGAAAGTTGCAAAAAGAGGTTTGGGCAAAGGGCCCCTCTACATAGTGGAACCGCCTGAAATCCATCAAGGAAACTTGGTTAATCTTCAGGAACACTAATGCAAATTCTCAAAGCCTTGTCTGGGTCAAATGCTGCTTTCAAATTGGCCCAGGCCTTTTACCTTGGGGAAGCCAAGCCAGCACCTGGAAATCCCTGTAAACTCTTCCCTTCATACAGGCTTTCAGTCTTAAATTCCAAGGTTGGACCCTGAAGATTGACCTCAGTATTCTTATGGACTGGACCCTATTAATGCAGCACTTGCATGGCTTATGGGTGTGCAATTTTATCCCCAACCAGGGCGCCTTGCCCATCGGTGGACTCATGTGGAGCTCACTTCTCTCCTGTATTTGGACGCAGAGCTGTTCTGAGCTGTGAACATGCATGGGTTCCTTGGTTTCTGTGTAGTGGGGCAGTTTGGAGGTACCTGCACTCCACAAAGGCCACTTGCTCAGAAGGTACCACTGGAGTCTGCAACTGTCCCAGTCGACGTGCATGCCATGCAGGGGGCTTTGAGAGAAGGCAGTGTCCACTCTTGCCTCTGAAAACCCGACCAGATTGTTTCAGTATATGGCACAGCCACACACGAATCCTGGTTCGAGGGCAGGGGAACATTTTAGTTGAGGGATTAAGTGATAATAGGGGGTTGTCATCTCTTAGGAGGGCGTGGTGAAGGCTTACACATCAGTCACTCCAGCATTCATCACTTTTCTGAGGCCGCTGTATCTTATCTCCCCTTCTCGTTTTACTCATCCTTTTTATTGGGGTGCTGTCTGTCCTAAAGAGGAAGTCCTCTGATTTCCATTCATCCTGTGGCAGCAAGGCAGAGCGTTTTAATGGGGGTTGTACTGGCAGTTGCCCTCACTCAGATAGTGACCGTGTTGTCTTGCACAGGGTTCGTAATTGGACCAACAATGCCTGGATGGATGTCAGTACTATTTCTAAATCCTGGATGGTCGGCCCTGTGGGGGCAGGAGTCGTAGTTAATGGGACATAAGGGGGGGGGGCTGGTGCGGTGACAGGTGGCACACTTCACCTGGTACGTACCCTGGGTTAGCATATCCCTCTGCGGATCTTGAGCAATGGGTAGGGTAGATTTTCTTAGGCTCTTCAGTCCCCTTTCTCCCCCCCACATCCTCACTTGGTATTACCGGGAGCCCTGCCTCCTTTTCCTTTGTAGTGGGTTTCCTCAAACATTCTCCACAGATCTAGCAACCTCTCGTCTACTTTGGAGCAGCTTCCCCTTATATTTTGCCATTAAATAAGTTGCTACATGGTCCACTATCCCCTTATCAAAAGACCCTTCAGGCCAGGCATGAGATCCCTCCCCTTTTGTTTCTACTATCCGCTGACTATGGTACTTTATTCGATCACTGTACAAGGGGAGGTGCTTACAAATGGGAGTGGGGTATTACAAGGGGAGGTGCTTACAAATGTGAGTGGGGTATTCTCCTGCCCCTTCTCGCCTTACCTCTTTAGATCTTAATCTCTGGTATAACGATTCATTACTTACGCATTGTCAGGACAGACACAAAAACATCAACCGTTGAACTTTGACAAAACGGACCAACACATGATGTAACACTGAACAACAAAACATAAACCTTAAAACATCCTTATACCCTGAACCCCCTTCTCGTTAGGCCCTAACCCCCTTGTCACGCATTCAACATTCACATCACCTCAGCTCCCTCTGGGCCCATCTCCACAAATGTATAAGCACTAAAATAAAACTCATACAACAAGCTAAAACAATAACCACTACTTATTCCCGAGCCTACTAATTATGACGCTCCTACTTTTATCCTTTTTTCCACTTTACTCGAACTGTTTGTGACAGTGCACTGCGGAAGCGCCTTCTACCCCTTTGCAGAGCCTGTTTCTCTATTTTTCAACATATTCTTCCGTATAAAAAACAATGGCCATAAAGAGCGCTTATTTACGTAATCATCCATACCCTGATCATGCGTGTTACCTTCCCTTATATGCCAAAAAAGGTTCCCTTTTTTTCCCTTGCAATTAACTCACATGCCTGTGTTCTGTCAAGAGCCTCAGTTCGTGGTCTATCCACAACGCCTGGGCCTCCCTCTCATGACCCGGCTCAAGCGAGAAGTTGGGTATCCTCTTCTGCGTACGTGTTTTGTTTGGGGATTGGTCAGCTGTAGGTGGGGGGCGGCCCTTCCAGGGAAGCTCTGGATCTCGCCACAAGTACGGCGGTATCTCGAGGAATATCACACGCAAGAGGGGTCACCAAATGGAAGGCTTACACCCTGCAGCGCATGTATACCAGAGACCAAATAATGGTGATTCCCTTCTAGGGAATGAGACCAGGAGAATAATTGAAAGTAATAAATTTATATAAAATGAATGCAAGCCAAGGACTCTACTGCCGGAGAGCGCTCTGCCAAATAATACACGGGCATTACTTTAAAGGGACACATCAAGTTTAAAATGGGGTACAAATCATGGCAATTGATTGGGGGAAGGCCTATGCCATACTTCGTATGGGGGAGGTTGGATGCTAATTGGACGTTGCTCCCCATTGCTCCAGGAACATGTGGGTCTGCTGGGCTCACCTCTGGTGTGGAAGCCAGGTCAGCGGAGCGCAACATTTCTATCTGAGCTAAGACCACATGAACTGATGGCAGACAAATGACAAGCATACAAGTTTGGCATGAATGTGGGTACTATCAGAACCCATTGGCAGATATATCTTATTTCCAGCCCCTGTAACCGGGCGTTGATATAACGGTGCCCCAGACCAAGGTGTCTGCCCCGTGGGTTTTGATCTACCTGATGACTCATGATATGGATGGACATGTTAGTCTTTGACGGATATATTGGTACATAAGATTAGGGCTCTGGTGGCCGTCCAAGCGGTCAGATGTATATGTATATCGAAGAGCTGAGGGGAAAGGGACCAGTGGCCTGGTGGGGGTCGAGGGAGCACAGGCAGGTTAGTGGAGACGGATGTGCACATGGGCTGGGGCCTGCTCTGGTCTCACAGTTCGGTCTACTCATCTGACCTGGGATATTGCTGGATGTTGCAACAATGAATAGCTGGACTTCCGTGAGAACAGGGCATGTGCTGAGCTGGCAGGAGGCAGAGTAGGCCTGGGCTGTATGTGCTAGGCACTGGGCAGAGGAGAGGCATTTGAGATCATTCTCGAACCTAGTAAAAGATGGCGTTTGGTGTCACAATGTCTTTTGGGTATCAATACAGGCATGGTAAGTTGTTTACGAACATTGGTACGAATGGACAGGAGGGTGGTAGTGTCTCCCCTATGGCATACACAGGGTCTATTCGGCACAGGAATTGTAAGGGGGGGTGGAAAGACCACCTCTCCCCCAACAGTGGGACTAAACTTGGTTCCTCATGGACGTTACCCAAGTAAGAAATATTGCAGCGAGACTGCCAGATGTGGTGGTAATTTTAAGATGGCTGGCTGATGCTTTTACGTGGAACGTGTTAACATGTGGTGGCATGGGGGTGGGGGGGTGTAAGTGCAACTTTGCATTTGACGGAATTTCTGAGTTGAGGTCAGGCGAGTAAGAGGAATGGAGTGCATGGGGATGAGTAGCTAAAGGCAAAGTGGGGTATCCCGACAGGAAAAAACATCTGGTTTAACAGTGGATTAAGTCACCGTAAATGTCTCAATTAGAAGTGCAGTGTAAACTGCACACTGTTTACACATTATGTAGTATCCATGTTAACTCATTTTGTTAGAGCTGAGACACACTTCGCTGTATCCTAGCACTTGTGTAGGTTTCACATTTATTCATTGCAATGAAATGTCTAGTATTTAGAAATATTTGAACAAAAGTGCATGTAAAACATTGTCTAGTTTGGCACTTGGGCTAATTGGGGGGGGCGAGGGGGGCAACCAGACTTGTAGGTTCTGGCTGGTGTGGTCCATCCGTTTCATGCCAGATAAGCCAACTTCCCCAGTCTTCTTTTAGCAAAAGGAAAGGACCCAGCACTGCCTGTAATAAAATATTGCCAACTACAAAAATGTCTTATTTTGTTTTGTTTTCTTAGTGGGTTCCTGTAACGAAGCTTGGCCGACTTGTCAAGGACATGAAGATAAAGTCTCTCGAGGAGATCTATCTCTTTTCCCTCCCAATCAAGGTAGATATTGTCATGTGCAAATAACCTCCCGATTTTGTTTCTAGAGCAGGTTTTTTTTGCTTTGCATGTGCAGGGTGGAGGGGTGTGAACTTGTGGGCGTTTGTCTCCCGATGGGGGAGAGGAATATGACCAGAGTCGTGCAAATTCTGCTGTCTTTGTAGCCAGTTTTGGGCACAGATATGTAGGCATTAGTCTTTTGGGATGACATGTATCTTTCTTTCCTCACAGGAGTCGGAGATAATTGATTTCTTCCTGGCCTCCTCTCTAAAGGATGAGGTACTCAAGATCATGCCTGTCCAGAAACAGACCAGGGCCGGGCAACGTACCAGGTTTAAGGTAACTGTCAGATGCGGCTCGAGTATTAGCTTTCATTGCTCCAGTATGAAGAACGGAAAGCTGATGGTCAATGATTAAATGTTTAAAGGCACTGCTGGTTCTGGCTGTTTGTGATGAAAGGCCTATGGGCAAATGTAATTTCTAGCCCTGGTTTTGTGTGATTTATTGGTTAGTGCAAACATTATAAGACTGACTGATTGGCATTGGTTTCTCCAACCTTGAATACTTGGCAGTTCATCAGCAATACTGGTTGGGGTGGGGGCGGGCATCAAGGTGCTCCCTTTCCCAATTATAATGCACCATCTTTCCCTGAGTCAGGACCATGGCTTTGAACTTTGCTCTCTTGTATCTTCTAAGAAATTGAGGGGGTGAAGGCCTATCTGTCTGGTTTTAATGATTAGCCGATCTCCAACTATTAGTCATGCGGGAGACCACGTTCTGAAATATACGGTATGACTTACTCTGATTTGAGTCCATATTAATAGATGTCCTTACAGTTCATGGCTACTGGAGACTTGTTCGAGATACTTTTCTTTCGCTATTCAGCCCTAATTAATTAGCACTGTTTATTTTATAAAGTGTCTTGCTCTTGGAATCTGCAGTGCTAGTCCAAGCCTTCCTTTTCCACCATAACCCTGGTAGGAGTTGCACAGCTAATATCCGGTTTCGCTCAGATATGTGCTTTGACTAATGCAGCAAATCTACTTTGTGCAGCTTCAAGGTTTCATTCACTTGAACATGGCTGTCCACAAAATGTCTGCTTCTTACTGTTTTATGTATTAGCTTTAATTCCAGCTTATATATTGAGCATGTTTTCTAGTCTATTCAATGCAGGAACATTCTTTGTGTCCAAATGCCATCGGACCAGTGTCCGTGTGACACTTCCTCGTTCAAGGCCAAGTAGGGTTGTCTCACTGAGTACACTCTTTCGTACCTGCAGTATGGCAACGGAGAGGGGACTGACACCGCAATTGGTGATCTTCTCATTCCTATGGTATAGAGACGGGACCGGCCGCCGCCATGACTAATTTGTCTCTCCACTGCTTATCCAGGCCCTTGATTTAGTCTTGTTACTGCAAATCAATGTAGGGCGACTCAGCCATGCTATTCCCTTTTGGGGTCCTGGGTCTAGATGTAGCACAAGATTTGGAATGTGCACAAGCTGCATTTTGTGTCCAACAAGGGTCCACTAATGAAGGGTGAAGCCCCACTTCTCACCCTTCTGCATTCAAAAGTTTGCCACCTTGATTTTGGCAGCATCCTTTACTGCACATGGTGGTAATGCGAGCAGTGTGTGGCCTTGTGGATGAGGGCTGTGTGGGACTGACCGTTACCTACTTCCTTTGAGTACTTCTGAACTGAAAGGGCATAGAAGATCCTAGCCAAATTTGTGGTGGCAGAAAAATACAATGTGTGCCAACTCTTGGGGTTGGGTCTCTGCACCCTTTCCAACGGCCTATATACATCTGCTAACAAACTTTCAAATGTGCCCATTACTTGCTTGGGCGAGTTATCCTGTACTTAATGTATTCATTTCTTACAAGAGCATGTCTGAATGGCCCAGGCTCGCTGGCATGGGGAAACGTGTGCGCTCCACAAGACTGTCAGGGCTTTAAGCTAATTATTCTGGCCGATCAGCGACCACTTGGTGTATATGTACCATCTATGTTTAGTGAAAAACCCCTAATCTGCATTTTACAGAATGCTTCCGGTACACCTCTGGAAAACCTGTGTATCCCGAATAAGTAAAATGCTTTGAAGCGGCTTGTTGCAGTCGTTCAGGTGGTATTTATGTGCTAGTGTTAAAAAAATGCAGTATTTTGTATATGTGAACAAAATAGACTAAGCATTTCCTATTGGTTTTCAAGGCCAATTCAGTCCCGTCCTGTTGATGCCTGCCCCCGCAGTCTCCCTATTCCACAGCGACTCACGGCAGTCTCATTTATATTAAATGTCTTGCCTTTCCTTATTGCTAACTCTCCAATTGTGTATGGCTTTACAAATATCTACAAAAAAGTAGATTGCATAACACTAAAATTGCCATTAAAACCCAACCATCATCGTTGCATGTACGAATCACTAACGTCACTAATACAAAACGTATTCACAAATAAAGTCCCTTGCTCTGCCTGGCTAACAAATCTATTTTCTGATTAGTGCTGATTCTCCCCTGCCATGCTGTCTCAGTGGCTGTCAATCCTCCTTTCCATCACCTGTTAATCCCTCTGCATAGTTGGGTCTCTAGCCTGGCTGACTTCAATTTCCTTCCTGCCTTCTGTTGAGTTTCCTGGTTGTCTCAATTTCTGCTTTGCTTCGAACGCTCAATCCTTTTTACTTTGCTGTTTCCCTCCATGTCCTTGATCGTGTCTTTTGCATGCGCAGACCTGAATAAACGTTGTTACCTCCTGAAAATTGCTGTTGTGCATCTGTACTATAGTATAACTCTAAAGCGCTCAATTTAATTGTATACCTCTAAAGGATTCTGTTGCTTTCAGCTAGGTCTGGTCTGCACTCAATCGGGGGAGACTCCCACCCCCGGCCAGTTGGCATTGCCACAATAGTGTTTTCCATTATGCAGCAACTCATTTCTGCAGGAAGGATTTTCTCAGTTATTTAAGGCGGGGACTAAATCCAATATAGGCATTCTCTCAGCTCTGCTCAACTACGCCTGGATTAAGTGGTGTATTTGTCTTAACATGGGAGAGAAAGTAACGGGCCCTGTAATGCACGACGGGTTGGTCCTCTGAGTGGCCTTTCTGATCCTCTGAAGCCCTACATGCAGTAAACTAGAATGTGTGCAATTCTTGTACCGAGTTGGCAATGTAGCATTTCTAATCGAGATCGATTTAGTGCCCGTTACGTTACCCAGAGAACTTGGATAGGGCTTTTGTGAGTTGTAATGGAGAATTCTTGAAACGAGTGAAGACTATCCGTTGATTTGCTTTCTTGGACAAAAGCAGATTTGATGGGTACACTTACAGCTGTTGACCTTTACAGCTCCAATCTACAGAGCACTGTAGACAACTATGGTAAGTTGATATGTTGGTAAAATGCCATGTGGCTCTGCCATGCCCTTTTTTAGATGGTCTTTCATTTATGCATTATTTGGATTCGGATTGAAGATTGAAAAGGATATATTTAATTGCATAGTGCATTCATATTTTTGCTTTGGCTGTGCCAATTACACAAAGTCCTGATCTGTTCAATTTCCCAGCTCATTATTCCTTTTTCACATTCTAGGCTTTTGTTGCCATTGGGGACTATAACGGCCATGTTGGGCTTGGGGTAAAATGCTCCAAGGAGGTTGCGACTGCTATTCGTGGCGCCATCATTCTGGCAAAGTTGTCCATTGTGCCAGTAAGGCGAGGTTACTGGGGTAACAAAATTGGCAAGCCCCACACTGTGCCTTGCAAGGTAAGACCAAATGGTATCTGAATTGTGACTGGTGTTACTGCTAGAAATGTGCAGCAACCGGAAACCTTACTAGCAATACTGCAGGTTTAATTATTTGCATCCTTGCTGATCTCCATATGCAGAGTTCTCATTTAAATTAACTTTTCCAAATTTTTGAAGCCTGACGAACTGTCACTGCAAGTTGCCCTCGGATAGTGTGACCAGACGATGTTAAATGCTTTGGGTTAGGACTCTATTTATGGGCAGTGTCGGTATGGTGGGAAAATGTCCTGTAGTGGCAGGAAACATTCCTTTAAATTTGAGGCTTATTTCAGCCCTGTCGTGCTCTTCGCTGCTTGATCAATGTCTTTGGAGTTTCCAAAATGGGTCTTTTACTTGAGGCTAATCGTGCACATTTAATCTAGTTATCTAGTTTGGCATGATGCCTTAACAAGATGAGCTGAGGATAGCTGGTGCTCCACACATGTCTATAGTTTAGTTTTCTGTCTCAGCTGGCAATGCTATTAAATAACTTCTGCTCCCTGTTTAGGTGACTGGTCGCTGTGGTTCAGTTCTTGTGCGTCTGATTCCTGCACCCCGTGGTACTGGCATTGTGTCGGCACCTGTTCCCAAGAAACTATTGATGATGGCTGGTATTGACGACTGTTACACTTCAGCAAGGGGCTGCACGGCCACACTGGGCAATTTCGGTGAGTTTTTGACCTTCAGTTAAATGGTGTCAAAGCACTCTTTGTAGCCCTAAATCTGCCAGTAGTATTGCTTTTGGGTACTCTGATGTATGCACCAGTTTAATAGATTTCTCTTTATAGCAAAGGCCACTTTTGATGCCATCTCAAAGACTTACAGCTACTTGACTCCAGATCTTTGGAAGGAGACAGTTTTCACCAAGTCTCCATACCAGGTGGGATGCTTTTGCATTTGTTTCTTGTAAGCTGACATTGTCTTGACTTCTCAACGCAACAGTGGTTTCACTTGAAGGATCACAAAGTGATGAGGCAACTGTTACGAGCCAGATTTGGTTAAAGTGAATCTGTGGGATGACTTGTATGCTTTGCTGTGCCAACCGCCAGCAGTTTTTCAGATTGAGTCGTAGATTGCCAATGCTACAATCACCTGTCGTGTCCCGCAGGGTTCCAGCATCTCTCCAGTGATCCATCTATACATGGAGCCGCTGGGGGCTCTCCTAGTCACACAATATCCACCAATATGCTGACGACACAGCTATAATTGACTCCAAGGATGACCACAGCCTTTAACATGCCTCTCTAATTCAGTCTTGGATGTCCAATGCATACTTAAAAGCTCAACCCCTTCCCCCAAGAAAAATTCCTACTCCTCACCAACAGACGTACAGACTTGGCTATCAACCATGAACTTTGAGAGCTTCACACCAAGCTCACCTTCTGCGCCTAGTCCCTCGGGTTCCACATAGACTAGCACACTCCTGTGGAAAGTTAAGCTTGCCCTTCCTCATCTGCTTTAGATCCACTGTACAATGCAGATACGACTACATTACCTGAGCGCACCCATTGACCTTCACTGGCTCCCACTTCATGCACAAATTGCCTTTTTGTCTTGCTGCGTCATCTATGATGCAGTCGCCCTAGTCACCGAGCTACCTATCAAACCTCATCTCTGGACAGGGCACCACCACAAGACTGGACAAGTGCAGACTTGAAATCCACTGCTGCAAAAAGGAAAGCGCCCAAAAACAACCTCCTCCCCGTCAGCATTAGACTCGCTCCTACAATTCAGAAAAGAACTTGCGAATTGAGACCCACCTCTTAAAAGTAGTCTCTGCTCAAACACCTACGCCATCACAGTAACACTGCACACCTCATTGCTAGACTGTCCGCCCTCCCCCAATACCCTGTACGGCTGTGCCCCACCTCTGCCGTATCTGTTCTATTACCTCTTTACAGTTGTGCCCATCCCCCACTCTGTTCTGTTACCGAAGCATTCTGTTATGCATCTGTACCGTTTTATACCTCTGTAAAGCATTCTGTTCTCGAAGCTAGGTCCAGGTCCGTGCTCAATCTCAGCCACAGTTTGCATTGCGACAATAGACTGCTTTAACAGTATGCAGCCACTCATTTTTATGGGATTGTGACTTGAAGACTGGGGCAAACCAATTTAGGTATTCTCTCAGCTCTGCTCAACTACACCTGGATTAAGTGGTGCATTTGTCTTAACATGGGAGAGAAAGTAACGGGCCCTATAATGCACGACAGGCTGGTCCTCATAATGGCCTTTCTGTTCCTCTGTGAAGCCCTACATGTAGATGGCCACGATGTGTGCAGTAAAATTCTTGTGTCAAATGTTGCCCACAGCACTTGGATAGGCCTTTTGTAAGTTACTAATGGCAGTGAGTGAATCGACTATCGGCTTGTTTTGCTGTAAATGTGCAAGGAATTAAGGGAGCTTGGAATTGAATGCTTTTAAGACTATTTCAATCCATTTCATATTACTGAAGTAATTGGGTACCTTGCAAGTTCTAACCAGTATGTTCCTTTCCTTTTTAGGAGTACACTGACCACTTGGCTAAGACCCACACCAGAGTGTCTGTGCAGAACAGCCAGGCAGCAGCTGTACCCGGTGCTACCCCAACATAACCTGTTTATGCCAGAAAATAAAAATGGTTAAACATTGAATGGATTTATTTGGTAATTCTTGCAGACCTTTGTTTTGGAAAGTACGTTTCTGCGGGGAAATTTTGCCATCCAGGCATTTCATGTATGTAATGTGGCTGTTTGTGGTAGGAGAGGCAAGGGCAGATGGCTTAGTCTGTAGCGAAATGGGTTGAGAATTGCTGGTGTGTGATGCTGTTGGATGGTTTTGTGCAATGTAACGGCTTCTAGCGGGTGTTGCACTACAAACTATTGCACTACAAACTAGCTCGGTTAAGGTGGGAAGTTGTGGGGGAGGGGGGCAGGTTAAAGGTATCCAAACTAGTATAGTTATGGCCCCTTGAATTAGTGCAATAGCCTCTTTTGGCACGGGTAGTGGATGCTAAAGCCAACTCGGTGCTGATCATTTGTTGCAAGGGTGACAGACACAGCTGCTAAATTTTGAGGCTGAACGAGTCAAGCTTCAACAATGGCAGTAAATGGCCCAAGGCTGGGGACATCACCTCCAACCATTATGTAAGTCTGGCTGGCCTACATTACAGCTTTTCACTCTGGGAAAGGACATGGACTCTGCCGGGGCTCCCTGGAACCGCTGCTGGGCTTGGAGGATGGTCACACCACATGCGAGACAGCCACTTAAGGCCAGGGATATCACCCCCGACCATCCTGGAGCTCCAGCTTATAGAATTTACCTCCAGGAAGAAAACCTGACCCTGCCGGGGCTGCCACTGGCCTTGGGGACAAGGAATCGCATTGGAGAAACAAATTCCCATGGACGGGGACAGCACCCCGAACCGTCCTGGATTTCTGGCTGGGCTGCATTACAAGGTTTCCCTCTGGGGAGGGATTGGCACACTGCCAGGGCTACCTGTTGGGGCAAGCTATAAAATGGCCCAGCCTGAACTCCAGGGCGGTTAGTGGTGATGTCCCGGCCTTGGGCATTCATTTCCCATGTGGGTCCACCATCCCCAAGCACAGCGCCAGTCCCAGGCAGCCCCGGCAAGGATCCCTTTCCTGGAGGGAGAAGCTGTAACGCAGGCTATCCACAGCTCCAGTAAGGTGGGGGGTTGGGGTGGTGTCCCTGGGCTTGGGTGGCTGTCTCCCATATGGGGGGACCGTCCTGAAGCGTAGCAGCAGTTCCTGGGAGCCCCAGCAGTGTCCCCATTCCTCCCCTGAGGGAAAATCTTTAATGCAGCCAAGCCATAGGTGCAACTTGGGCTGGGACGGTCAACCCACATGGGAGACGGCCACCGAAAACCAGGGACATAACCCCAACTATCTAGCTCTGGCTGGCTTGTTTTACAGCTTCTCCCCGCAGACCCTGCTGGGGCTCCCTGGAACTGCCACTGTGCTCTTGGGCTGGTCGACCCACATGGGAGACTGCTGCCCAAGGCAGGGCACATCACCCCATACCATCCTGGAGCTCTGGCTGGCCTGTGATACAGCTCCCACAGGTAGCCCTGGAAGTATGCTCCCCGGTGGGAAAAGTTGTAGCCCAGCCAGAACTCCAGGATGGAGGTGATGTTCATGGGCTACTGTCTCAAGCACAGCGGTAGTCGGGAGCCCTGGCAGGGTTCATCTTTTCCCAGAGGGAAAAGTTGTACTGCAGGCCAGCCAAAGCTCCAGGATTGTCTGGGGTTATGCCCATCTATTTGTGGGGAAAGGGCCACCCCCTTTCCATTGAAGTTACTTGGTGGTCTTCTGTGTCCCCACCCCAGTGAACACAAATGTACCCCTTCCTAAAGATTGCACTATCAATCTGCTCCCAGGGAGGGCTACATGATATTCCATCCATTTGGGTAGGGCTAGAGGGCCACCCCTTTCTTAACAAACTTCCATGGTGGTTTTAGTTTGACCCCACAACCCTACCAAAGTTTGTTTTGGCCCTTCCCTAGGGGCAGATGGGCAACACACCATCATGCTAGTCATGCTACAGTGAAGAATATACAGGCTGCTACACCAAAACATCAGTCTAGCGAGGTGTAACACTACTTATGCTTGCTTTTTTAAAGATGCAGAGTAAGCCATGCCACAGTAAGCAATGGCTAGATTGACTGTTCCAAAATGCCACTCTAGCCAGGGAATGACAGACATGAACTTGCCTTTGACTGCATGTTTTATTGGTATTTTTGGGCAATGAAGGATGGGGCAAAAATGTGCCAGTGATCCCACGTCTCCCAGGGCCTTACACACACATGCATCCCCTTTCACCCACCATCTCTCACCCATACATCTCACACTGGATTCACCACAAAGGCGCACAAAAACTCCACCCAGAACATTTAAACACTCACTACCACATGCTCACCCACCACTCACACCTTCGCTTACATGCACTCATTGCATTCTCTACACAGGCACCCACCCGGAACATTCAAAAGGGAGGATGGCACAGCGGCAACGTGCACGCCTTGGAAGCAAGACGACACGAAGCAACACAGGTTCGATCCCCGGGTCCGTGGATAGAAACATCTGGGTGTAAGCCCGTTATAAATACGCAACTAAGAGAAAAACAATTGCGCAACTACAAACCAAACAATTCCTGTAACAGCGCCTTGATGCCTGTCGGCTTTGTGAGCGCTTTAAAAAAAATGTAAAATAAAAACACAATCACATTCATACTCCCACCAGTCAATCATACACCTTTAACTCCAACCATTGCATTTTCTACCCAGGCACACACCCATCCACTTACTGCGTTCTCTGCACAGGCACACATCACTTCACATTACCCCACCCTTTACATACATCTGACATGCAGTACACACAACACACAATTACAAACGAACAAAAAGCCTTAACTTTTTCTTGCAGCTTCGGTCAGTCCTTCCTGGCCTCCTTGGCTCCTCCGTGCTTCTCAAACAGGGACCAGGAAGCTACAAGAGCTTGTACAAGAGTATGTTAGCAGCAAAGAAGGCCACATGTCCGGTCAGCTCCAACCCCTACTGAGTGCCTCTCCAGCCTTCCCCCTGATGGGCGAGGACTGGGCTGGAAACCCACATGACCTGGTCTGGCGGGTGCCCCTGTGCCCCAGGAGAGCCTGCTATAACAGGAGCACTTTATGGGGAGGTTTTTTTTTAATAAATTCAATTTGGGGTCGCAAGGGAGTTTCAGGGGTTGCAACTGTGGCCCCAGGGGTGGCAGTTATGACCCCAAAGGACATCCCTGCTATGTCTGTATGTAGAACAGTCATGGACCCATTCTCCTCATTTTACTGGTTCAGCAATACATCTTGCAGGATTCACGGTGCAACATCTAACAGGATTTGATTGATTTTTACAGTATGACCTCGTATCCAGATGCCCCCTGTGTAGTGATCATGGACTTTGGTTTCTCAAGAAAGGCAAAAGGGGTGTGCTCCACATGTTACTGCACAGCCCATCATTATTGCAGATTTCTCTGTTGCAAAGGCTGCTGCAGCTTGTGCTTCATTTGAACAATGCCCTCATCACTGGATCGAAGATCCCACTGTAATATGCCAGGGGTTTGTGCCCCATTGAAGTTTTTTGCGCGAGAATAGCTGTCAGCACATACATTTGAATGTGAGAATAAATGCAATTCTTCCTTGTAATCTGGTATCCCTAGCATGGGGGTTGCACTTATGCTTCTTTCAGGGCCTCAAAAACATTGATCGTGTCACTATTATGGGGCTCTTCTCTTTCTGTGCTTCCTTCAAGGCCCTGAATGTACATGCTCTAGTCAAAGACCCACATGTGACAATTACATAGCCCTAGAAATTGCTGCAAGTCTTTCAGTCACTGGACGGGGTGTTTTTGTAATTACCTCTGCTGTCAGGTGTCACCCTACTCACTTTCATATTATCTGGCTCAAATATAGTACTTCCTGACAATACTGCAATTTTGTCCACGTTGATAATCTTCAGATGTTGTCCCTTCTCCCCAAAGGGGAGATCTTTCCCAAGCGGCCATCGTGGTGTGCCGACAGTACAATATCACCCCTAGGGGTGATGCACAGGGGGTGGATCACATGGGAGAGGAAGCACTTTATTATGGGATTAGTGACGACTATTCCCAGATAATTCAGTATAACGCATATGGGCCATACTCTCCTTGTTTGACAGAATAAGACCCCTTAGATACGTTGTCAAACAATACCAACATGTTTTATTGTAAAGTCAATCCAGCTAACAAATCACACTCCCACCCTGTACCTTTAACACAGCTACTGGGATGACGAAAATTACAAGTAGGAAGATTACTCTGCTGAACTATGGTGTGCGGCCTAGTCCACTGCCGTATCTCATTGGAGCAACGAGACGCAAAATAGATGAGGGAAACCAAAGAGGCGAGACACCCACAGAAGTGCTGTTGTGGAAGCCGATCTGGCAACTGTGAAGGGTGGGGAGCAGTGACTTTGCACCAAGCAGGAGAGGGCGACCATAGTCAGGTCTGGTAACTACAAGTCTTGCTTCCCAGGCAGCCTATGGAGCGTCCCATGGTCCCTGCTGCAACAGCAAGCGAAGAGGAAACTGCGAGAGATGCGGAGCACCACTGAGCAGCTCCCAACACTGTTGAGAAGGTTGAAGGACTGAATACCGCAGGCTAACACTGAAAGGAATACAAAGAAACGGAGGGTCAGATAACCATCAGAGAATCGCCACTGAAAGAAAGCCTAGCTTGGCAGGAGTGTACCAAGCTACCAGAGAAGGGGATTGCAAGTCTGGGACCCACACCCATATTTAAAACAGAACAAGAGGGTCCGGGACCCTATAAGAAGGAAATAAAAATCAGTGCTTGGCAGGAGAGTAAACCTAGCTGGTTTCTAACATGGCGAGTCTGGGACCCTCACCCATATTCTATATGGGTCCAGTTTCAGAAGCTCTAGCAGCTGCGCCTGTCCCAGTCTCGAGCTCAGTACTATGGGGGCTCTTTGCCGAATGTTAACCAGATTAGCACCAGCTCTGCCGAATTCCAGGTAAGCCTGCATGCTTTCTGGGGGCCATGAGACTGCAAGGTTTTCAGTGGCCTCTTGGTTTCCACCAGTTCTGCTTCCAGGGTTTGAATGAGAGGTGGATGTGAAGAACCCCAGTTGTGGCATGTTTAGGCGGATGAAAGTAAAATGATATGCCATTAAACTTCAACTACAACATGGCTGCTCACAGAAATGACTCCTGCATCTTTATAACATTTGTTCCACGCCCAAACCTGGAGGTATGAAGGCATGGGTTACATAGGTGTGCTTGTCTGGTTACAGCGGTAATTAGAATACATGCATGGTTAGGAACAGAAAAATCATTTACAATACAGACACTACCATTAGGGTTACAGTCCAGGTATAGCATTACACCAAACAGTAAACCCAGTGAGCTCAAAGTGTCACAGTAGTGACACTCTAGTATTTGTTAAAGAGCCATGTTTTGATGGCTCTTCCCGCGTGAGCTATGCTTGCACAAGCCAGCATCTGGTGCAGGCTGCCCAGTGCATGCTCAGCAATGCAGCAAATGTTTACAATTCTCGTGCAACAATAGCATGTCTGCTGATTTTTTTTTTTGGGTACCGAAAGAACGCCATTCTGTCTATTTGCTTATACACACACACACACTTCACAATGCCAGTAGTGGACTCTAATTCATTTCGATTTTTTTAATCGCTGATTTCTTATTTGTAGTTATTCAGGGGAGTGTTCTTTTGTATGTTTTGATGGTTGGGGATCTATTTTTGGAAAGACATTTTGTTGGCAATGGTCTTCTTGCTGAGTATTGTGTACGCGTTTGGAAATGCTGGTCTGTTTAATTCTGTTCAGTTGTGACACTTTTACTTCGAAATTGCAAGTGTTGCTTTCTAAAGACGAAGTTCCTTTTCTGTATTTCCTTGAATACAAAATATGCGCAGCAAGGCCGCTAGCAAAGCACGCGTCTTTATGCGTAGTACTGGTACCGGGCGGGCCGCATAATGCCAGCTTCCCTGACGCACAGAACACGTACTGTTCTTCCCACAGCAGTACAAGCTCCGCTCTATCACCTCCGGGTACCATGACAAGTGCAGCTTGTTTCAGCCTCCCTCATGCACGGAACCTATGGAGCCTGGGCAGCAGTCTCAGCTCCCCGCTCTCACCTACAGGTAGCATTATTGAGCCTCCCTCATACACTGAACACATGGAGCCTGGGCAGCAGTCTCAGCTCCCCGCTCTCACCAACGGGTACCATGGCAAGTGCAGCATTATTGCGCCTCCCTCACACTGAACATATGGAGCCTGGGCAGCAGTGTCTCAGCTCCCTGCTCTCACCTACGGGTACCATGGCAAGGGCAGCATGTTTCAGCTTCCCTCATACACTGAACCTATGGAGCCTGGGCAGCAGTGTCTCAGCTCCCCGCTCTCACCTACGGGTACTAAAGCAAAGGTAGCATTATTGACACCCCTCATACACTGAACCTATGGAGCCTAGGTAGCAATGTCTCAGCTCCCCGCTCTCACCTACAGGTAGCATTATTGAGCCTCCCTCATACACTGAACACATGGAGCCTGGGCAGCAGTCTCAGCTCCCCGCTCTCACCAACGGGTACCATGGCAAGTGCAGCATTATTGCGCCTCCCTCATACACTGAACATATGGAGCCTGGGCAGCAGTGTCTCAGCTCCCTGCTCTCACCTACGGTTACCATGACACCTGCAGCATTGAGACTCCCTCATACACTGAACATATGGAGTCTGGGCAGCAGTGTCTCAGCTCCCCGCTCTCACCTATGGGTGCCATGACAAGGGTAGCATTGACACCCCTCATACACTGAACATATGGAGCCTGGGCAGCAGTGTCTCAGCTCCCTGCTCAACTACGGTTACCATGACACCTGCAGCATTGAGACTCCCTCATACACTGAACATATGGAGTCTGGGCAGCAGTGTCTCAGCTCCCCGCTCTCACCTATGGGTGCCATGACAAGGGTAGCATTGACACCCCTCATACACTGATCATTTCGAGCCTGGGCAGCAGTGTCTCAGCTCCCCGCTCTCACCAACGGGTACCATGACAAGTGCAGCATGTTTCAGCCTCCCTCATGCACGGAGCATATGGAGCCTGGGCAGCAGTGCCTCAGCTCCCCTCTCTCACCTACGGGTACCATGGCAAGGGCAGCATTATTGGCATCCCTCATACACTGAACCTATGGAGCCTGGGCAGCAGTGTCTCAGCTCCCCGCTCTCACCTACGGGTACTAAAGCAAAGGTAGCATTATTGACACCCCTCATACACTGAACCTATGGAGCCTAGGTAGCAATGTCTCAGCTCCCCGCTCTCACCTACAGTTAGCATTATTGAGCCTCCCTCATACACTGAACATGTGGAGCCTGGGCAGCAGTGTCTCAGCTCCCCGCTCTCACCAACGGGTACCATGGCAAGTGCAGCATTATTGCGCCTCCCTCATACACTGAACCCATGGAGCCCGGAGAGCAGTGTCTCAGCTCCCCGCTCTCACCTACGGATACCATGGCAAGGGTAGTATTGGGCCTCCCTCATACACTGAACACTGCACTGTCTCTACGCATCCATTAGGCTGCCCCATTCCCGGTGGGCGTACTTTGTTTTTTCGGTGTCTTTCCAACTGTTTCTCAGCATTTCTTCGCATCTTCCTAATTATTTCCCGTCTAGGGGATTGTTTTGGCCTCCATCACTGTTCTTTGCATTTGTCCTGCATTCTCTGCATCTCCCCTCTAGGCGAATGTTCCTGGGTATGCTTGCACATGGCTTGCTGTGTCCACTAGCTATTTCTCCTCTTCTCTAGGTTCCCCCCTATGCTGTGATCCTTACTGTTGCCCTTCCGGCCTTTTGTCCTCTCTAGGTTGAGCTGAGCCTGGTTGGCTCCCACCGCTTTCCCCACTCACTGCCATTTGCTGCCCTTGCTTACTTGTCTCCGCCTGCGCTCTGCTGTTGCCCATTGCTCCCACTGTTTACCCCCATTATTTTTCATAGATCCCCTCCTTGTGCACTCTGTGGGGCGTAACTCTGTGCAGTTTTTCCTTCTCTTTCTCTCACCTGCCCTTTCTCTTTCCTCTACACACCCACTATGGTGTTCTCAATTCCCCCATATTCTCTAACTACTTTACTATCTCCGATCCCACTCTTTCTCACAAAGAGTGGAAGGAATACACTCAAGAAGTGGACCCTGGTCTCCAATCCAGCCCATCCCATCGCTGACCGCTGTCAGTGCTTCCTCCAGACTATCAATGACATCCTCTTTGTCGTTCCTTGGCCTTACCTATGGACCCTTCACATGGTCGCACTTTGCTCTCCTTCCTCTTCTTCTCCCATTAATGGTGGCACCCGGTGGGAGGTCCTCTTGGCCCCGTTCCAGTCCTCCAGAGTCACTAATGTCTACGGCACTGTCATGGTTGAGGGCCCTCGGACCCAATCTCCTATTTTTTGATAGGTGCCTCACCAACTTCCTTCCTCCTGCTATACCTTCTACCACTTCTCTGGCTCCTCTGCCACCTCCGTCCTCCACCTCTCTGGCTCCCTTGCCACTTCGATGGGTACTCCGCTCCCCCCAGAAGTCTTTCAAAAGTGGCAACCTGCTCCATGTGGCTACTCTCAATTGTCATTTTGCTGTCAAACACTCCTGACCAGTGGTCGAAGTGTATGAAAAGAAGTAGTGGAGCTAATTTCTCTGCCGGTGTTCCCCACTCTCCACAAACCCTATTGCTGTGCCCCCTCCCACACACAGTCCAAACCCCCAAAACAAACACACCTATTTAATGGAATGTGCAGTGCACTGAAGTGCCAGCTTCAACTTCTTCCTACACTTTTATTTTGAAACTTAACCATTCCGGAACGTTTCTTTTTAAAATAAAAGTATAGGAACAGTGAAACTGAAAAGTAAAACTTATAGGAGCACGGCTCGCACCCACTTCGACCTCTGCTCCTGACATCTGCCCCCTCCTTTAACTCCTGGACCTGGATGTTCTCGCTCTTACAGAGACATGGCTCAAGGCCAGCTCTAGCACGAGTTTTGACCCACTCCTCCGCGAGGGCTATACAATCTGAGCCCAGGCCTACCTGCTTCCATCATCCCACTCACCTTGCTAGCATTCGCAGTACAATTAGGTTTCACTAGCCAAACACTGTTCTTTATCCTACGTGCGCACCCATCCCAATGAGATGTGCATGCGTGAAGACGGGACACTATCCGCGCTTTGTTACAGCTACCAACACAGCTCTCCTACACAGATAAGCTGCGTTCGTTTTTATGATGCCCTCAATCTCAGTTTTGAAATCATCTCTTCACCCCTTTTAGAATTCATCACACCCTAATGGTGGCCCCCTGTCTCCCATCAGACACGGCATTCAGTAACTATTGCGCACGCTTGATTTCTGTTGTAGATATCAGCACGTTTCGGGCCATACGCGCCCTTCTGACTACACCATCAACCCTGTAGATCACCAATCCCCTGCATGCCACAATCCCCAGCGGCACAGCTCGGCACCAAAGCCCCAAGAATTCATGTACAGAATCACTATTCTCCAGCATTGGATCTTTCATGGATTCACATGCTTAGAACATTCCCCGTCGTCAGGCTGGGAATCCCCGGTACATTATATAGACCCTTTCCCGTAGGAAAGCTTTTTCGACGCTTATGCGTCCTATCCACCTCGTTTTGTATCATGCGTGCCCGCGTCGTCAGGGCGTCATGATATAAATACAGGCCCCGCCCCCGCGCTCCCTCAGATTTCAACCGTCTTTCAAAGTAGTGGGATCATCGTGTTTTACTACTAGTGAAAACTAGGTTGTTTTTATCTGTTTCGCTTCGGCGAAGTTCAAATTCTGGCGAACTATGTCTGGAAAAGCGTTATTTCGCCCGTGTGCAACCTGTGGCCTCAAAGTTTATGAAGGTGATGGCCACATGGACTGTATCTACTGTCTCCACCCGCACCACTCGGCGGATACATGTGAAATTTGTCAGGGTTTCTCCCAAAAACCCTTAAGGACCGAAAAAGAAGGCTGGTCGACTGGCTTAATGACGGAGCAGGGGCCTACCCGGCTTCGGAAGTTGGCTCCACGGCCTCCAGGGGTAGGTCGGAACCTCCATCGAAGAAGGTACGGCCAGCTGAAATGCGCTCTGAGGACAAGCATAAGAAGAAACAGGATGGTTCCTCCTCATCACATAAAAAGTCCTCCTCATCATCATCTAAGACGGAGAGGCTAGCGCTGTCGAAATCCTCCTCGGGGGACCGTCCCAGGTCTTCCATGAGTCGGGAAGCCTCAGCCGGGAAGTCGGCATCCAAATCGACGACGAAGTCTAAGGGCTCGACGACGACTACTTGCTCGTCGACCTCGGTGTCATTGACGATGCCTATTACAGTTCAAGCAGCAGCGGTGGGGATTCCCCCGTCGACGGAGACTCAGTCCATGGCTTGGCTGCCCGAGGTCATTGACCCGATCCCCCCGGAGGTCTTACTGCAGCCAGACACGGCCGGCTCGGCGGAAGGAGAGGGTGATCTGGTTCTGCAACCATCGGATTTAGGCTTACGGCCTTCCACGTCGACTACGACGGCGACGAGTGCAAACGGGGGTGTGGTACCGATATCGTCCACGTTATTGACCCCCCAGACGGTTTTGTCTCTGGATGTGCTTAATACTCTTCAGAAGCTCCTGCAGCGGCTGGATACGCAGTTCCCTCAGCCCGGGACGTCATCGTCACTTCTGTCTGTACCTTCCGTCGACGAGCAAACTTGCACGGCTCGATCGACGACGAAACACCCATCGGCTCCCCAAGCAGTAAAAGATCGTCCTCGAGCTCAGGAGGAGGGTGAGTTGTCAGAGTCCGATTCTGTACTGGGTGACTCAGGGTCAGACATCTCCCTGTCGCCTTCGAGGGACCCGACATGGAACTCGGATGTAGAGTTAGAGTCTACGAGGAGCCAGTCACAGCCATTTCCCCTGGATGATGTGGGAGCCTTCCATGCAATGATGGGGAAAGCTTGTTCTGAATTCGGCTTGATTCCGGAGGAGCAGAAGAAAGACTGTTTCCTTTTTGACCATATGGGTCAAAGGAGAAAATCGGTTTTTGCCATCCCAATCCTGGACCACGTGTGGCAAGAAGGTCTCAAAACGATGCGCCATCCGTTCTCGGAGCCGGCCATAAAGGGACGGATCGAGAAAAAGTTTAAAGCTCCGGAGTCCACTCCAAAATGTCTAACATCACAGCCTCTGGCTGACTCGGTGGTGTCGGCGGCAGCGGCTAGGAAGGCCAGGGTCCAGCAAAAATGTTCAACGCCACCTGAAAGTGAGGCTAGGAGACAGGACGCCTTTGGAAAGAAGGTGCTCTCGGTCGGAGCGACGACAGTAAGAGCAGCCAATTCCTTAGCAATCGTGTCTCGATATGATAGGGAAATGTGGCACAAATTAGCCCCTATCCTAGAACACCTGTCAGACGAACACCGGAAAGCAGCTATGTTACTGGTGCGGGATGGCGAAGAGGCCTCGAACCACGCTATCAATATCGCAGTTGACCTAGCAGAATCTGGGTTCAAACAAATCAACCATGGAGTAGTGCTTCGTTGACGAGCGTGGCTCAAATGTACTACTTTTCGTCCTGAAGTACAGTACAAAGTCCTTGACATGCCATGCGAAGGGGAACACCTGTTTGGCGAAAAGGTTGATGAAGCGCTGAAAGGGATGAAAGAAGACACGGATACTGCTAGGTCCCTCTGCGCCCTGCAAACGGGTAGAAATTTTCGTTCTTTTCGCCCCTTCAGGGGTGCTTCTGGAAACTCCCGCTTTGGAGCCTCGAGGGACCGTGGATTCAACAGGCCCTCTTACTCTTCACAAGGGTTCAGACGAGCGTCCCAGTCGGCTCGTAGAAGCAGGGATTATCAGGCCTCCAGACGGCGAGGCTCGGGTCAGTCGTCGACGAAGACCAAGCAAACCAACAACCAATGACGGCCTTCGGAACGTCCTGGGGGGTTGAGTCTCATCACTTCGACTGATGGAAATGCATCACCACAGATCGATGGGTCCTAGACACGATTCGCATGGGTCATGCGCTGCAATTCAAAGACAAGCCTCCGCGTCTTCCTCCTTTATTCTCGACACAGCCCCACCTCCGAGTCCTACGACAAGAGGCGGCGCTTATGTTGCAAAAAGGGGTGGTAGAGAGAGTTCCTGTAGCACAGGAAGGACAAGGAGTTTATTCCAGGTTCTTTGTTGTAAAAATAGCAAATGGAGGCCCATTCTCGACCTGAGGGTACTCGACAAGTGGCTAAAGAGCCTAAAATTCAAAATGCTAAAGCTCTGAGAGGTTATCAGGTCGGTGCAACCCATGGATTATCTATCATCACTAGACCTTCAAGATGCTTATTTTCACATTCCAATACGCCCACGACACAGGAGATATTTAAGATTCGTCGTGGGGAAAAAGCATTTTCAGTTCAAGGTCCTCCCTTTCGGGCTCTAGTCCTCCCCCAGGACGTTCACCAAGTGCTTGGCCCCTATAGCGGCCCATTTAAGGAAGGACGGTCATCATGTCTATCCATATCTGGACGACTGGCTGGTCAGAGGTTCATCAAAGGAACAAACACGAGAAAGTCTACGAGCCACTATGTCCCTCTTACAGGAACTGGGCTTCGCAATCAACTTCAACAAGTCCTCCGTAGAGCCTTCGAGGACCTTGGTCTTCCTAGGAGCAGAGTTTCATACACATACAAGCCTGGTGAGACCATCCAGCGAAAGAATTCAGAAACTTCAAAACAAGGCTTCGGAATGGAGAGGCGGTACCAAGGTCTCAGTGCGCAAGTACATGTCCCTGCTAGGGACCATGTCGTCCTGCATTCCGCTAATAAAAAACTGCCGTCTGTTTGAGGCCTTGCCAGGAATTTCTAGCGGACCGTTGGGCGCAGAGCCGAGGTCGCTGGTCCGACAGACTGGTCGTCGAACAACTAGTTCAAGCACTCGGCTGGTGGAGAGTGTCTACTCATCTAACGAAAGGGATGCCTCTTCTGGAACCAGAGTTTCAAAAGACGGTGGTGACGGATGCATCGCTGAGCGGATGGGGAGCTCATCTGGATATGTTACAGGTACAGGGCCGGTGGTCCTTGCAGGAGTCCTCCCTGCATATCAACCTGCTAGAATTGAGAGCAGTGCGATGGGCTCTAAAATCTTTTCTTCCGCAACTGAGGGACTCGGTGGTGCGTGTCATGACGGACAACACCACTACGATGTTCTACTTGAGAAAACAAGGAGGGACACGCTCCAGATCCCTATCGACTGAGGCACAGAAAATCTGGCATTGGGCCATTCAACACAACATGAAAATCTTAGCGTTCCACCTGCCAGGCGTGAGAAACGTGGAAGCAGATGCCCTCGGCAGAGAAATGAATGAAGTTCACGAGTGGGTACTGAACGACCAGCAACTACAACAAGTATTCAAGAAATGGGGACACCCGCCCATAGACCTGTTTGCAATGAAGAACAACAAAAAATGCCATCAGTACGCAAGCAGATGGCCTCAGAAGGGCTCTCTGGGGGACGCGTTCTCCTTCCCATGGACGAACAATTTCATGTACGCATTTCCTCCATTTCCCCTGGTCCGGAGGACATTGCAATGGATCCTCAGGTACCCATGTCGTGTAATTCTGGTCGCCCCATACTGGCCCAGACAGGTGTGGTTTTCAGACCTGCTACACTTAGCGGCGGCAGAACCGATGAGATTCAAGAAGACCCCCGACCTTCTGTCTCGACAGGACGGTGTGGTTTGGCATCACGACCCGGACAGCCTCCAGTTGACGGCCTGGCTCCTGACTTCGCCGAATTTGGTCGGCTAACGATTCCGGAGGACTGTCGGCGTATCCTACAAGCGGCAAGAGCACCTTCCACAAATGCCTCATACGCGTACAAATGGAAAAGTTTCTGTCAATGGTGTGAGGATCAACCAGGCTTGGCCCCGCAATCGATTAAGCCAGAACAGCTCCTTCCATACTTGCTGCTCTTAGCCCAAAAGGGCCTGTCGGTATCTTCAATAAAAGTACACCTAGCAGCCATGTCCAGGTTTACTCGTCGAGGGCACTCGGCACCTTTGTTCAGCGACCGCCTGATTAAACACTTCCTTAAAGGCCTCTTTCGGAGTTTCCCGCCAGAGAAGAAATTTCCTCCGGAGTGGAGCCTCAATCTGGTCTTAACATCTCTTATGAAGCCTCCTTTTGAGCCAATGTCATAATCGTCTCTAAAGTTTCTGTCGTGGAAATTGGCCTTCCTAGTGGCCATCACTTCAGCACGACGTATTTCAGAAATTCAGGCTCTAATGGTAGACCCGCCATACTTACGATTTTTCAAGAACAAGGTAGTCCTAGCCACTAACCCGCAGTTTATACCTAAAGCTCCGTCGGTGTTCCATAAACACTCCTCTATTGTGTTGCCTACGTTTTTTCCGGAGTCATGCTCGGGAGCGTAGCGCATGCTACACACATTGAATGTAAAAAGGGCCCTTAAGTTTTATCTCCATCGAACGCAACCGTTCAGAGAAACAAGACAGCTGTTCGTGGCCTATGGTTTGGGTGCTAAAGGAAAAGCCATTTCGAAACAAGGACTGTCAAGATGGGTGTCATCTACCATTTCGTACTGCCATTCTAGGGCAGGGAAACCTCTTCTGCGACGGCCAAGAGCTCACTCAACTAGAGCAGCGGCATCGTCGACGGCACTGTGGGCCGGAGTCCCTCTGGGGGACATCTGCATGGCGGCTACCTGGGCGGCTACACACACCTTTACCCGCCATTACTGCCTGTCGCAGCAACATGCCGAAGATACCCGGGTGGGGCAGGCGGTGCTTCGACACCTATTCCAGTAAGGTAAGCCCCGGCTGAGGGGTTGCATCCTATGGAATTTGTGACTGTATGTGGTTCGTTTTCCTGTGTTAACTATTACTGATGTGTATATATGATCATAGGGAACGGGCTCTGCGAACAATGTATATGGGTTTGCATGCAAGCCTCCTCTTTGGGGGTGGTACTGCTGTGTAATCTGTTCTAAGCATGTGAATCCATGAAAGATCCAATGCTGGAGAAGGGAATAGTTTCTTACCTGTAACTCCATTTCTCCAGCATTGGTATCTTTCATGGATTCACATGCGCCCACCTGCCTCCCCTGAACATGCAAACCGGTTCCCCCACTACTTTGGGGGCCGAAATCTGAGGGAGCGCGGGGGCGGGGCCTGTATTTATATCATGCCCTGACGACGCGGGCACGCATGATACAAAACGGGGTGGATAGGACGCATAAGCGTCGAAAAAGCTTTCCTACGGGAAAGGGTCTATATAATGTACCGGGGATTCCCAGCCTGACGACGGGGAATGTTCTAAGCATGTGAATCCATGAAAGATACCAATGCTGGAGAAATGGAGTTACAGGTAAGAAACTATTCCCTTACATCACAACGTCACCCGCGGTCATGACGTTCTCTTACTAGTGCCAGATACCTCCCTTTGCGCATACGCTACGATACTGGCACGGATGCTTTTTCCAATTTAAACTATCTGTGAGGTTGACAACGCAATCCTCCCTCCTTTTAGGTACCGAGCCAACCCTTACCCAAGTGGTTTTGAGCCACCATCTGTATAGCAACCAATAGTACTGTGATTTCTATCATGACCCAGTCCACTAGTATCCTGAGCTGCAGAGCAGGTGGGAGTACTCAGCCTGACCCCCCCCTAGCCTAGGTGAGCCTCCATCTTGCGCCAGTAGCCCCCCTGCGCTCCTCGCTGCCCCGGACCCCTTTCCCTGCATCCACTTCCCTGCTCCACCCTCCTCCCGCCCCAACAGTCTGATTGGGCCCAAGCCTCCTGGTGCCTCCAGCCCACAGCCCGCAATGCTCGCCGCCTGCACTCAGTATCCTGAGCTGCAGAGCAGGTGAGAATACTCCGCCTGACCCCCCCCCCGCCTTAGGTGAGCCTCCATCTTGTGCCAGTAGCCCCTGCGGCTAAGGGCCCAAGGACAAGGGCGGCTCCCACATTGGCGGTCCCAAGATGTGTCTGCAGGTGTCGGCAGGGGAACCCAATGAAGCCATCAGACACCGACAAAACTGTAAGTGCTAGCATGGGTGGGGGTAGAGCAATTACTCTACTCCAGAAAGCTCCTGCCACTCTAACTTACCTCTCAATGGCCTAGACCGCTACCGACTTACACCATGCATTATTAGAGAGATATGTGACCACCAGCCTAGACCTATTCATGGCTGGACTGCAAACGTTGCCTGCAGTATAATGTTAACCAGTACCATAACCGAGAGAACCACAAAGATTAGCCTGCGTCGCATCGAGATAGAAATGTGATTGTTAGCATATGCCACACTTAGACGGAATCCTCAAGTTTAGTCTGCGTCGCATCTAGATAGAAATGTGATTGTTGGCATATGCCACACTTAGATGGAATTTCAGAAATGTGATTGTTAGCATATGTGATTCTTAGCATGCGCCACACCTAGAATTCTGAACCTAGCTTGCGTCGCATCTAGATAGAAATATGACTGTTAGCATGTGCCACACTAGTATGGAAACCTGAACTTTAGCTCGCGTCGCATCTAGATAGAAATGTGATTCTTAGCATGCACCACACTCAGGATTCTGAACCCTAGCTTGCGTCGTATCTAGATAGAAATGTGACTGTTAGCATGCACCGCACCTAGATGGAATACCACAATTTCAAGGACAGCAATTCCAACTAACCAACCAACTAACAATTCTATCCCTCTGCTTACACCTCTCAAACTATAACCAAACACAACCACAAGCCTAAAACGCAGCAATCCGCACAAACTTCACAACAATGCAACAACAAAACAAACCACACATAAACTTGCACAACAGCACACGACTACGGACCATAAAACACCCCAAGCCCAGCCAACGGGCCCACCGGGCTGAGGCTGCCAACAGCACATCACTGCTCTCTTGCACTTTTCCAGTTTATTCCCACTAAACCACCCCCCTCCTCCCCTTTTTCAGAGCCGCCAGGGGACCACTTCGGTGGTGATAGTGCACGGTACAAATGTCCCTTAACATTAACATTACATGGTCTGGGATCCAACCGGAAGAGACTCTTAAACTGTCATAATCCCCTGTATATTTAGTGGGGAGTGAACCAGACCTACCCAGGGAATAAAGGAAAAAACAGGTTTCAACAGGAAGCAAACTAGTTATGAAAGATTTAAAAAAAACAGGGAAAAGGAGGAAAGCTCCCTGGTGGAAAAAATATTTTTGAACCAACTTCTTAGCTTGTGGATTGGTACAAGCAAGAATCCAGGGGAAAATAGTAATTTCCAGGATATTGGAACAGTGTGTCTTTGGTAGAACATTTCCTTTTATTAATGCAACCATTGCCATTTTGAACTTTTCTTTGAAGGAGCTTCATCCTCACCTTTTTGAGAAGGGCACGACCTTGCACTTTAGATTCATGTGTCAAGGTTGGAATTAGGGTTTTTGGACAGGACAGTGACTCATGTTTTATTTTGACATTCTGACAGTTTCACTGGTTTTCTTTGAGGCAGGGAAACTCCTCTTGGCATTTAGGGACAGGAAGGCATTTTTGCAAACCTCAATTTACTTTAATGGAAGTTTATGAAAACAATCATGTCACCACCGTGTCGGGTCTTCTTTCTGCACCCTTGCAGTGTCAGGAGTGATATTGGGCCTGGTTGACAAACTGGGGGACCCTTAGTTTTACCAAACAGAGTAAAAGGGCCAGTGAGCTGTCAGTAATCACTAAATCTATTGGCTGAGATCTCTCTAGTGGTAGAGAAATAAAATTGGAACTGGGAGAGACAAGTAATCACGACAGACTTGGTACTAGTCTCCTTCCCTGCAACACCCTGGGACTTACCTAAGATTAGCTTCCAAATCAGGGTTGGCATGGAAATTAGGTCTAGACGTAATGGCCGGTGTTATCGACCAGGTTTACAGAGGGGATGTGAAAATATGAATCCATAATAATGGCAAGCCAAGTTATCACATGAAAGCCGGGGGAACAATAGCACAAGCTAATATAGGGAAGGCACTGTTTCCCAGAATAGTAGAAGTTAAGGAGACTACAGACACACAAAGGAGTACCAAGGGTTTCAGGGAGGCCGATTTAATGATAGAAGAAAATCCTACGACTGGTGTAAAACCGGTGGTTATGAAGAAAACAATCATCCACAATGTGACTTTTGCCCCGTGGGAACGATCCCATGTTGATTGAAGCCTTGTCACTGATGAAAGAAATTGACCCTCCTTGGCTCTTCCATCTTCCTCAAACATGGACTCCTATATAGAGGTGATATTGGTCCAGAAGGGACTCAGTTCTCAAATTGTAGTTCCCCCTTTAGTATGGTTCTAGAAATCGCTTGTGCACATCTTACGGAGGGACATTTAGGAACAGATAAAACCCAGGGACAAATAGTAAGGACATTCTATTGGCCCGGGATATATGCTGACATATTGTTTCTACCTGTCCATTTTGTCAAAACTACCACACTTATTTCAGCTTCACTCCTCTGATTGAGGTACCCCTTTTCACAGATAAGAATGGATATTATTGGGCCTCTGGAACCATTTAAGTTGGGAAACAAATGTATCTTAGTGATACTATATTACGCCACCAGATAATCCAGAAGCATTCCCCATGCATAATAACACCTCCCAACAGCTCCTCAAACACTTGATGCCTTTCCTATCCCAGGTAAGTTTTCCTAAAGAAATCCTCATCGATCAGGGAACCACTTTGAAGAAATTCTACAGATAAAAAGCCTCTGAACCTCTATCATCCACAAACATGGGTTAGTAGAATTTCAATAGAACTTTAAAGCGGGTCCTGAGGAAATTGGTAGAAGAGGATGGGAAGAAATGGGACATGTTATCATGGGTCCTATTTGCTGTACGAAAGGCCTCCCTAGGATTCTCCCTTTTTAACTTCTTTATGGGCGGGAACCCCAAGATGTTCTTGATATATTAAAAGAAACTTGGGAAGAGATACCTCTATCCCAGACTGTACAATGTCTAAAAGTACATTTGGCCATAGTCCGAACCATTGTAAACTCTCATTTTAGTAAAACTCAAGAACACCAAAAAAGGAATTGACTGGAAGGCGGTAACTTGCTGTTTCTCGATTGGTCAGAAAATGTTAGTGCTCCTTCCCACCTCAGAGCATAAGATGGTGTCCCGTTGGCATGGTCCCTATAAAGTTATTGAACAAAATGGACCATATGATTAAGTCTTGCAGCCAATTTCAAATGTATCATATCAACCCTTCTGAAGGAGTGCAGGGAAGATCCCATAGAATCCACTTCAGTAGTCATGGCCAGTCTTCTTTCTGACATAGATGGACTCAATCTAATTCCAAATGATCTCCCACCACAGATTATAGTAAAACTTGGGAGGCTTGCATCCTGGAAACCAGCTGGAGGAAGAAGTCTGTGGCTGCATCTCTTCATCAAATGCAAAAGCTGGCAAGCTGATTCAAGAACAGAACCAGAGAGGACCTGGATAGGCAAACACTTCCTGTAGCTACGAGGGAACATCATGCAACTTCTCTTCACCCGAAGTGTCCTGGAAGCATGCCGTCCGGAGGAGGGAAGAGGTGTCTGGACATCTTGAAGCCAAGAAGTCCATGTGTCACCCAGGGTCTGGAGGAGTGTTCGTGACCACTGGAAGCCAAGCTGCTGAGTTTCGACTGGAAGGGGTACACTGGCATAGTGCTGCCTGCCACCATAGAAGATCCAGGGTCGCTGCCTGCAGAAGTGTCCACCGGAGGGTTTCCTTTCACCAAAATCCAAATAAGATGTCCCGAAGGTCCAGCATTGGTGAGGGTCAGCAGTTCAGTGGTCATGTCCAGGTCGCCAGAAGCCATCCTGAGGTCCATGCTGCGGCTGCAGCACTGAAGAACCCAAAGGTGGTAGACCGCAAAATCCCAAAACCCAACACCTACTTCTGTTGCTATCAAGTCATCCACAGCCACCAAGGGTCTTATCTTCAGCTAGCCCTTGTCAAGGTCCACAGCAAGTTTCACCTTCATGGCGACATCCTGTTACCTGACAGTTACCTGACACTGGAGACCACCAAGAAAGACCTGCATTGCAGCCTGACACTGCTTGGTTCCCTTCTTTTCGACACTGGTCCATCCTCGAGGGGTCTCATTGAGTAAAGCTAAGAAACTCCCATCACTTCACTTTCCAAGGCACCTAAGTACTGTGACGAGGAAGAGCATAGCATCTTCCATCAGGATTCATCCATGGATCCCAGATTCATCCTGTTCGCCTGAGACTTCCCAGGTACTTTGGGAGGAGTGGGATCTGTAGGAGGAGAAGCAGACTATTAATGAACATATTTGGACTGGGCTGTAATCTACAACAAAGTACACCTTAACTTTTCCTTACAGGTTGACCAGGTTGGGGGAGGGGAGGAATCCTCACACTGTATTGCATTTTTATCCTAAAGAAAGCATTCTGCCTATTTTCTAATGATTGCCTCTACAGTAATGTTTTATGGCACAAACCTTGCCTAATAATTGAAATGCTTTTTAATAACTTTCAGCAGTTGGTACATTACAATTGAATGTCAAGGTAAGTGGTACCACATATATTATGTTTCTGTATTTATGGAGTGCACATCCATCGTAAAGGCATCTTGGCTCTATAACACAGTAGGCACAGAACAAATGACCATAACAGGCCTAAAGGAGATGGGTCTTGAATAGATGCCTAAAATGGAGATGATTTTCAGTAGATCCAAGTATACAGCAGAGAATTCCAGAGCCTTGCCGCTGCCACAAGAAACGCTTGCCCTCCTGTTCTGCCTAAAGCGGGGAATGGAGATGAGGCAAGCATCCTCAGAGTGCAGCATGCAACCAGGAACATAGGGCCTACATGTTGCCTGTAAACATTCTGCAGCCAGGCCATAGAAGGCAATACACAAAGATTTGAATTCTATCCGGTTGGAGACGGCCAGCCAGTGCAAGGAGCGCAACACAGGGGAGATATGAGAAACAGCAGGAGTGCCAACTCGAGCAGCAAGATTCTGAAAGAGCTGCAAGCGTTTTAAAAAGAAAGTGGCTGAGCCTGAAAAATAAGAGAATTACAATAGTCAATTTGACTAATGACAAGTGCAGCAACTACCGGGGTTTGAAAGTAAGGGGATAGAAAGGATAAGACCTTCCGGAGAATCTTCAGATGGTAGTGGCCAGCTTGACAAACAGAGCTGACTTGACGTTCCATAGAAAGGGATGAAGAAATCTGACAGTTTTGGACTACAGGCACAGGAAGGGAGCCTATGGCAGCAGGCCAAAAAGAGGAAGTCCATAGAGAGGTTGAAGGGGGGCCCAGTACCTCAGTCTTGTCCCCATTCAATTAAGCCACTTGTCACTCATCCGACATCTCACAGCCTCCAAGCAACCCCTATGACGAAGTATCGGGCTGAGATAGATTAAACCAAACTATAATCTGGGTGTCTTTAGCATAGGAGTAACGGCAGAGGCCATGGGAGTGGACGAGATTGACAAGAGGCTGCACATATATGTTAAATAACATGGGAGAGAGGGCATAGCCATGAGGCACTTCACAGTGGAGCAATCTAGAAGATGAGCGGAAAGGGGGGGGGGAGTAAGCCTTTGGCCCCTATCTTTGAGAAGAGGAGAACCGGGCCTGATATTCCTGCTAGGACCAGACAGTCGAGTAGGAGGGAGTGGATGACCGAGTCGCATGCAGCTGAAAGATCTAACATAATCTGTGCTCTCACTGCCCCTGCGTCAACAACCGGGCCAGATCACCCATCACTGACACCAGGACACTCCGTACCACAGCCCGGCTGAAAGCCAGATTGAAAGGTGTCAGAAAAGGATGAGGTTTCTAAGAAAGAACTAAGCTAGGGGAAACCAAAGATTCTAAAAGCTTCATAACAAAAGGCAAAACGGGATACTGGATGAATCTTTGCAGGGATAGAGGGATCTGTCTTGATATGGGCCAAATCGTCCTCGGGACCAGCCCTCGGGAGCAAAAATTACCCAATTCAGCCCAAAATACAGGTTCTATTGTGCTGAGCAGTGATCTCATGCTAGTGACAAATGACACCTTCAATCAGTTTTAGTATTTATTCTAAACAGTGAATTTCATATACATTTGGGATTCAAGTTAGAGAAGATTACAAAGCACAAAACATAGAGAAATGCAAAATATAGAGAAACATAGAACTTAGATAAACATAGAGAAACAGTCTTACGCCCCTTCAATCAGCACTGGGAGACCCTGGCCCTCATAAGCTAGCTGTAACAAGCCCCGCTCAGAGGACAGCGCTGCGGGGTGCCGTCAGAGCTCCAATTCCGGGCTCTTGATCTTGCTCGAACCAAGTCCACAGGACGATCTCCCTCCCGAGTCATGTGAGCATGCATATTTTATAATCTCGTGCTGCCCGTCCATGACGCACAGTTCCAGAACTTTCCCTGTGCAAAATATAGGCTGGCTCATGGAAAAAACCCAACTCTGTTAATTTCCACTGCTCCTTCTGAGCCCCTCCCTGGCTCCCATCTGCGCGAAAGCTCAGGAATGTCTTATCAGTGCCTTCCCAGAGAAAAGGAGATTAGCTTGGGGCCATGCAGGGCTACCGTTAGTGAGGCAGAATATTCTAAGGGAAGCAGGGATGTATTAACCCCATCTGCAAGCTCTAAAAGGCATGCACTCATAGCTTAGTGTTCATAGCGCTTAAGACTGGCTATCTAAGCGCTATATAGGTGCCATAATGTTCCAAACACTCCAAAAATGTCCATTAGCTTACAGAGCTGGGGCCTTCGCCCTGCCTGTCTATCAACAATGCATAATGTGACCTATCACTCATACTAGGCCTGCATATTCCTTGTAGCTCACTACTGCATAATGGAAGTGCTACAACAGACTACTGTCAGCATTTTTAGCACATACTTTGAATACACTATTGGCTTTCAGCGGCTAATGCTGTCATCTAAACCCTGATTGGCAAGGTTGCAATTTTGTGTATTACTACATTCCACCTCTATTCAACGTGTGTGCGACAAATGCTGACTAATACACATCAATATAGTATTTAGTGCAGTGATAAAGACCTTGGGGCTTTGCAAGAGGTTTAAGCAAACTATCTTCTAGCGGTTAGTCAGCGTGGCATGCAAGGTAAAACACTACCTAAACAAAAATGTACATAAAGTGAACAGTGACATATACCCTTGCCAAAACCTGGCCTACACAAAAATACCTACACAAAGTGAACATGGACATTTACTCTAGCCAAAACCTGGCCTACACAACAATACCTAAATAATTATTGTATAACTGATTGTCAGTTAAAAAGCAGCATGCAGTTAGAATGTCAAGGCAATCCGGTGTAGTCTAATCTACAATGCACTATTGCATTTATGTATGGTTACCAATTCTAAAACCTGGCAGCCTTTAACTCTAAGGGCCTACCCTCCCCCCTGATCCCAGGGCATTCAAACGTGACTATGGGCTGTGTGATTAGACACTTCCCCCATGTATGTGGAACCCAACCAGAAACCATCTAATTTCGTGAACAAGGTGAACCCATGGGCAGCAGGTTATCTAAATAATAACAATTCTACTAATTTACATCAAGCATGGCATGTGTTATTCATGCAATCAAAAGCAAGCAATTTGATCCATATGTATGCTGGTAACTGTAGCTCTGCGTGCCAGTGTGTGGAGGATGGTCGCCCCCACTCAGTAAAAAGCCAACACCTGCTGATTAAACAATGTTTGCCATACAATGCATCGTGTGTATTTAGCAGTCTTGTTGACCTGCCCTATGGCAGAAAAAATGTCTTCATACCTAAAATTCTGCCATCTTCAGTGGTTGCCAATACTTGTAGCAGTGTTGGGCGTATCAATGAACCCCACTAGGCTAGAAGTTCTATAGCAGAGCTGGCATCAGAACCCATAGTGGCTAGCTTATTGTGCACAGTTTCTATGTCACAAACATATAAAGCTCCTGCAATTAATGAAACTAGCTCCCTAGATACGCGCACTCTAGTGATGGGCCATAGAAATGGACTCCATTTGTAGCAGCTTGGTAGTACTAAGGAAACATTGCCTCGTGATAAATCTGTCTAAGTGTATCACTGTAATAATAGAGGTGTGCATTACCAGCCTACAATTTACATGTTGCCTTACTACTGGAAAATCTAACATGTTCACAGTGTCTACCTATTGTGACTTGGAGAATACCTTTCTTCAAGTGGGATATCTACCATATACAATATTAGTTTTTGCCACAAACACCATACTACCATCCGGCAGTGGCTGTTTCATCACACCATTGTGTAAAATGCATTTAGTCAAGTTATAGTCCATAAAATCTTGGCGAGAACACTCGCTGCAGTTCTTGGTCAGAAAAACATCACATTAAACAAATTAAACAAATCGTTGTATCCATTCAGTGACAAAAGATGTCTGACAATGTGCCAGGCCAGTACGCTAGCAATTCCATGTGGATACTCATTTGTAGCGCTTTTCCAAAGAATTATTCCAAATGTCTACAATCAAAAGGTGACTCTTTGCATTAGTGTGCTGGAGACAGCTGTCCCCACAAAAACATGAAACTGGTTGGTTTAACAAAAACTGTGTCACACACTGTCATAAAATCAAACATCAAGTCAGTCATGGTTTCATTTACCTGCCTTAAACTGGCTGTAAAAGTATCCAGTGTTTCAAAGGTTACCATCTCAAATTAGAGCTCACACACTTGGCAGCATTACTTCAAATTAAGAATCTTAACCTACGCACAGGTGACTTTGATGTGCGCACTCATCTTATCTCAAAATAAATTACGCTCCTGCTTGCATAATTCTGCTGCCCCAACAATTCATAAATCATTTTCCTGCCTACGTGCAACGTAGAAGTTTTTTTTTTTCTTCAAAAAGCAAAGCATCTCTGGTTAAAGCAATTCAGTTGGAAGAGCAAAACCATTTCGTTTTTTCAGATTCATCTCAAAAAGTGCATTTAAAAACCATTTTTCAATGTGTTAGCATTCAAGTGCTGTGTCACACAGCTGTTTGTGGTGCATGATCTTACAGTCCACAACTCATTGTCCACAGTCCTTTAAACAAGAAAGGCAAGACATGTCAATTAAGTTATTTCCAGCAACTGAATCATTTGAATGTGTAGCATCAAATATTTGATAACTATCCAGGTCTGCACCGTGCCAGTTCAGCAAAAATTATTACTCTGTTGGACACCTTTCGCAGGTTGCAGAACAAATGTCCTCATACGTCATGCATGTTAGCAGCATTGAGTGCGGTGCAGGACACGTTTAAAGTTGACTCGCTTTCTCTGAGCACAGTTTGCTTGACTGATCAGTGTCACCCACAAATTGCACACATCTACTTCTGTAAATGGTGAAATGCATTTTGCTTTTTTGCCTAGGCAAAATACAAACAGAAATGTTAGGATGTCATCAAAAGTACAATGTAGTTATTCTTCACATTAGGATGTCATCAAAACTTCAATATCAGCGTTATCCAACCCTTCCCTGAACACCACCCCCATCTTCAGAAGTCTCACCAGGTAACTACACACTTTATCATTGCTACTGCAATTATTTATCACCCTTCTGCATGTTTCTGGGGGCTTATTTACACTCAACCATACTGGGTGTAACTGCCTAATCACAAACTCATTTGTGCAATGCGATCATAGTTGGTCAATGGTACCTCAGACTGATCTGTGCTTTTTACAAAAGCCATATAATAAGTACCCAGGTCGCACAATGCTTTTCTTTTTCACCAAAGCGATCACGAAATCCAGGCGCCAACTTGCTTCCAGTGTCTCATGATCTTGATTTAGTTTGCCCTGCTGGCATCACTCCATTTTTCAAAGGTAAAGTCTTTCAGTCCAATATCGCCTGCAGTTGCACAAGCAGCTTTGTTTATTTTTCTCCATTTTTTTCTTTCAAGCCTCTGGTTTTTTTTTCACTTATCATTTTCTCAAAGGGTGTTTGCTGATTTCTTGGCCCACCCCTTTTGAGCGCGATAGTCTAAGTCAGTTTCTTTTGTTGCTTCAACAAATCATTCATTCTTGCACTAAGCCGTGAGGCTTCTGGATCATGGCTAATATGCAGTGTTCATGTTGTACTCCAAAGCCCCGCTCTGCATGTTGTCTCTTGCAAAACGGCTAAGCGCTTTGTCAGTTTTGCTTCCATCTGGAATGCCATAATGTCTTTGTCAGTTACTCCAGCCCTGGCAATGTAGCTTGCATTTTGCCAGCTGTGTATTTTCATTTCTCAAAGCGCCTAGAGGTTTCTTCTCCAGTGCACAGCGCTTTACTTCAGTTCACATCACATGGAGCACTGGAATGCAGCTTGCACAGCAATGTCGCTTTACTTCACATCACATCACATGGTGCATGGGAATGCAGTTTGCACGGAGTCTCTTGCAATGGGCAGCTGTCTTTTCTTAGCCCATTCACAGATGCACAGGTTCCCCAAATGTTCAGATGTGATGTGCCCATCTGCCATCCTGCATGCAGCCTTTGTTTTCCTTCCAGTGTTACTGGGAAAATTCTTTACTTCTGATCAGCATTTCTGTCTTTGCATCCCCTCTCCTCAGTTTTTTGCTCACACTGACCTGTGTCTCACAGGGGATGGAATGCAGGAATGTCAATGTTTATCTTTCGCGCAGCAAGCTTATCTCTTTGCCTATAACTCTTACACTGTGGCGGCTTCAATGGAAAGGCACTCGTTTCAGACAGTTCATCCAGATTAACTCTTTCTTGCACTGTTCCAGCAACTCAGAAAAGCTCTCATATCTGAAGCACCATTTCATTAAACAGGAGTGCAGTATTCAACCTTTGTTTGCCTTCCTCCAACAGTTTTTTTTTCTTCGCGCACCTCGCCCAAGACAGCTTCAAGGCACAAGCTCTGCACACACAGCAAGACTCTTATTTTCAAAAGAGGCACTTTCCTTGTCATCAGATTCTACTCCATGTAATTTAGCAAAATGTCAACGCGTCTTTTTAGCCTGTTTTAAACTGATTAATGTCCCATTTAAAAGCATACGTTTTTTTTTCTCTCCTTTTTCCTCGTAACCTTGTAGTTTGGCTTCACGAGCTCACTCCAATGCAATGTGCGATCTTTCAAAAGAACCCACAACCCACTAAATCTTTGTGCTATCTTATCACACACAGATTTTTTCATTCTGTTGTACCATTGCCAGAATATAACCACTTATTTCAGTGCATTTAAAAAATGCCATGTTTAGTGCAGCTCCCTGCACGGTTTTCCTGCAAGAACAACCCACACACTATATTGCTTGTGGGCTGTTAAATGTGTCAACAACATTTTTTCACCATGTATCACAGTCAACAGGTCACTATTTCCAAACATGCATCACTTATAAGGCAACAGTACAAATCCATGGCATAGCGTGGGAACAGTCAAAAATACTCCAGGGGCAATTTAGAGGCAAAATATAAAAATATAAATTGTCTTTTCCTCCCAAACCATTGCAAACTGATTCTGCAATTTCAAATCAATACACAAAAATCGAAAATCCAAATAACATCACTCACTTTCTTTTTTAAGTGAGTCTCTCACCCATTATAAGCATGGCACAGCTTAAAATGCAATATAACCATTTTAGTGTGTTTCCTTTAAACAGAATTCGCCACCAGCACATGGAATTTACAGCTGCCAAAAGAAAAACAAACCCTTTAGGCTCTCAGCACAGATGTTACTCTTTCTCCTAAGCACGGCTCATTCCCCACGTTATCTTCAGGAATGTCAACACTTCAAAAGCATACATTAAAAAGCGAACCTTCGCCTCCGAAAATTACAGCCCCCCACTCGCTAGCACACTGGGGCTGAGTCAATGGTTGAATTACTATTCACAATTTGCATGTCAAATCCTCGCAACTATTTTTCCCTGCCCTCATGACAGAATAGAGATGAGAACTCCGTCTCACTTTGCATTTCAAATTACAACTTTAAACTGGGGAAACCGCATGATAAAATTCTTTCCTAATTGAACATACATCTTTCTTGACCATTCATCAGGGCGCTTTAAACAAAGCCATTTCCCGCTTGTTTATCGCCATGTACTCCCTGGCTCCATTCCCAAGCAATAAGTCAGTCACGACTGATTTACTGAAGGGAGTCTTAACCACACAAGCTATCGGCCACGGCAAGCCGACACAACGCTGCTGTCTTTTTGAAGTCTCAGAGCTGCAGTGAGACCACCAAGGAAATGCGACAGTCTGCTCCTCACTCTACACTGTGTTCTCTCACACAATTTGTCATTTCACAGCAAGGCACTGCTCTGCACAAATCCCACCGCTGCCACCAAATGTCTTGATATGGGCCAAATCGTCCTCGGGACCAGCCCTCGGGAGCAAAAATTACCCAATTCAGCCCAAAATACAGGTTCTATTGTGCTGAGCAGTGATCTCATGCTAGTGACAAATGACACCTTCAATCAGTTTTAGTATTTATTCTAAACAGTGAATTTCATATACATTTGGGATTCAAGTTAGCGAAGAGTACAAAGCACAAAACTTAGAGAAATGCAAAATATAGAGAAACATAGAACTTAGAAACATAGAGAAACACAGTCTTACGCCCCTTCAATCAGCACTGGGAGACCCTGGCCCTCATAAACTAGCTGTAACAAGCCCCGCTCAGAGGACAGCGCTGCGGGGTGCCGTCAGAGCTCCAATTCCGGGCACTTGATCTTGCTCGAACCAAGTCCACAGGACGATCTCCCACCCGAGTCATGTGAGCATGCATATTTTATAATCTCGTGCTGCCCGTCCATGACGCACAGTTCCAGAACTTTCCCTGTGCAAAATATAGGCTGGCTCATGGAAAAAACCCAACTCTGTTAATTTCCACTGCTCCTTCTTCTGAGCCCCTCCCTGGCTCCCATCTGCGCGAAAGCTCAGGAATGTCTTATCAGTGCCTTCCCAGAGAAAAGGAGATTAGCTTGGGGCCATGCAGGGCTACCGTTAGTGAGGCAGAATATTCTAAGGGAAGCAGGGATGTATTAACCCCATCTGCAAGCTCTAAAAGGCATGCACTCATAGCTTAGTGTTCATAGCGCTTAAGACTGGCTATCTAAGCGCTATATAGGTGCCATAATGTTCCAAACACTCCAAAAATGTCCATTAGCTTACAGAGCTGGGGCCTTCGCCCTGCCTGTCTATCAACAATGCATAATGTGACCTATCACTCATACTAGGCCTGCATATTCCTTGTAGCTCACTACTGCATAATGGAAGTGCTACAACAGACTACTGTCAGCATTTTTAGCACATACTTTGAATACACTATTGGCTTTCAGCGGCTAATGCTGTCATCTAAAGCCCTGATTGGCAGGGTTGCAATTTTGTGTATCACTACAGGATCAAGCAATGGCTTTTAAAGAGAGAAATAACCAGAGCCTGCTTTAGTTCCCTAGGAATAAAGCCAAATGAACAAGGCCGGTTCACTGTCTGAGCTACCCATGGGGCAATATAAGGCAAGATCCCCTTAAGGACACCAAGAGGAATGGGGTCTAAAGGTGAGGTGGGTTTCAATTTCATAGTAGCAGCCAAGATATCCTCTGGGATAAACTGAGGAAAAGTAGTCCAGAGGTGTGTCACAATGACAGTACCGGGCGCTAAAGCAGACATTCAAGTTCTAAGGGGGGATGAGGAGATGGTATTCTGAATATCACTGATCCACTGTGAACTGGACCTTCCAGCCCTTTAAGATGAGGTAACAAAAAATATTCAAACATCAATAACGAAAACGACTCGGGTAGTTGACAAAAGGATAACTGTTTTAATATCAATTATCGACTGACGTCTCAGCGTAAGTACTCTCAATGCATTTTTTAAAAAGGATTGCTTTTATACCAGAATATTGTCATAGGTGACTTTAACCTATGTATTACTAATGTCATCCTACGTGGCAAACTACAAAAACCTAGCAGCAGTTGTGATATGGTCTAAGGGAACATCTAAGTATACGATCCATACTCCTCTAAATGGGTGTAGAAAGGTGATTGTTTTTATTTTTTTAATGGATAAATTGTTTTATTGGAAAACAAATGTACAACTTGGAATGGATTTGAGGCAAATTGTGCCATAAGCATAGAAGTGACTAAACACAGTTAAAAAGCATAGTAACATTAGGATTAAGGTTTCCACTACAGACAGCAGTACAAAAGAAAAATAGATGCAAAAAGTGTTCTGGTGACTGGATGATGCACCCGTTTTGTAGTAGTGCAACTTGCATTTCATATTGTTGACTGTCCATAGTCCATGTAGAGACAACTCTACATGTCAACAATGAAGATACTTCCCAAAGAACTCAAACTTCAGGTATAACACAGATGGGACCTCCTCAACTTGGATGTTTGTCCAAGAAGTCCATCTCATTTCAGATATGCAATATGGCTTTGGTAATATCCAAGGTAAGCCACATGCAACAATAGTCACTTGATCACCTCTTTTAATAGGTGATAGGTTTCTTAACATCAGGAGGGGCAACTAAGCCCTCCCCTTAAACATGTCACTATGAACGTCACTAAATATACAACGTCCCATTGGCTACACGACTATAAGACCCTTAATTGTGCGGTCTCCTACCATTGGTTGGCTTCTAACCCCCATCAGTACTTCTCCACCTAGGCTGAGCTTCCAGGTGCTGGTGAGCTAGTCTTAACCTTAGCTTCCCACCAATTAGCATAATCATCCATCGTCACCTCAGTGGTATGCTGTCAATTAGGGATTTGAACTCGTCCTTGGGAGTGTTCTCTTGCTCTGAAGAATTCAGGGGAGTGCAGGCACACTGCCCTCATGCGTAGTTGTGACCATCATGCTCATCCAACTTCTTCCCTCCACGTGACTGAAGACCACGAAATCGAGCTTCTAGTGTATTAAAATACTATTTTCTAATAGACCTCCGACGTCTTCCTTGTTTTTGTCCAAGCCTCCTGAACAGGAGTTTCATTCTTTCAAACGATTTGTATCCAATGTGAGTTTGTTTCAGCCTGTTATGGCCTTGGCTTGTTGGCTCATCCAGCCTCGCCTTTCTGAGATTCACCTTTAATTCATTTGTTTTCTAGCTACGCCACACTGGAAAAGAGGCCTTCCATCTTTTAGCTCAGCTCTTCTATAGTGCGTAGTGGAAATATCCATTCTTTACTTACTCCATCATATATATGTACATGTTGGCACATGCCGCAATCTACTCACTATAAGCTAGCCTCAAGAATACTTCATCTGCTTGCATTTCTTTGCATATGTACACGTGTAAAATTACTTGAAATCTTCATCCATTTTTTAGCATAAGTTTCTTCAGCCTGATCCCTAAATGTCACTTATCTTCAATACTTTCTTGATGCCTTATAGAATATCTGCATTCTCTAGTCTCTGCATCTCTTCTATATACGTCGGCTTGACTTTGCATGATGTCACCATTCATTTTCGCCATTCATTTGTCCTGTTTCTTCTGGGATTTTGTTCAATCGTCCACCGTACTGTCTCGTAAGCAGGTATGGCTTTCTCAATGGGAACCTTGCTTCCAGGATTCTCCTAGGTATCAGTATTTTCACTGGTACCGCACGTGTCTCACACTCTGGTTCCCAACATATAGGCAATATGGGCGAGGTGATTGAGGTGGGGGTACTTGGCTCCTTCTCTACACTTGTGTAAACAATCTGAACGAGAATCACAGAGGTCTTGAGAGGGAACAACCCCCAAGGGTCAGATTATGAGTGTACCAGTGAAAACAGTTCCTTTAACTGATTAAGAGCCCCCGCCACTCTAAGGGTATAAAAGGAATGCTTGGCTTCATAAATGGATTTGTGATAAAGTTCAGTGATCTGATATAGCAACAATTTATCATTCGGAGAGTACGTTGAGCGCCATTTACATTTGGCTTCCCTGCACTACAATCGAGGGGCTTTGAGCTTCTCACTGAACCAGGGTTCAGATGGCTGATCATCAGACCTACTGGGGCGCAAGGGAGCAAAACGATCAGCAACACAAGTACAGACTTGAGACAATAAGGACAAATGTGCAGTCTGCCCATTATGACAAATGTCATTGATAGCAGATACCAAAACATTCCTAAATACTGAATACCAATTCTGCTTAGGCGCTGCAAGTGGGGCAGATGTAGGATAAGTTCTCATTAAGAAAGGGATAATCAAATGGTGAGTGCAGGAAACCTGGAAAGCCGGAAAAATAGTGGCCAGCAAATCAGAAGAGAAGATTAAGTCTAAAGTATTCCCAAACAAATTGGTAAGCACTATAACACATTGTTTAAGCTTCAGGTGGTCAGTCATGGCCTCAAAAAACGGAGTGGAAGACAACGAAATGGGAGTGTTCAATTTTAGATTAACATCTGTTAAGACGGATTTCTGAACTCTGTCCTGGTGGCGCAGAAGTTCAGAAGGCCAACCTAATTACTTGGAACAGGGTAACCTCTGGACGAGCCAGACCAATCAAGGTAGCGATCGCGGCGGTCAAGACTAGGTCTCAAGAGGGGTGAGGGTGACTGAAAGCCCGCAATGAGCACACAAAGCAAGAGCGCTTACAAACTACTCCAAACAGTTGTTATATCAAAAATAGATACACATTTATTTTAAGGCCTTTAAAACAATGACCGTAGCGAGAAAATCACAATATCACAATACTAAACCAACACATACCATATCAACACAATATATATACAAATACACAGTCGCAAGCGTTTAAAGCACAAAATATGTAGTCCACCTGAAAGGAAAGGAAAACAGGCAGTGCAATAACGCTTTAGACTCAGTTCGCCTTCAGAGGCACCTAACTAGATGGAAGTCCGAGCCCTGCGAAGAGTGGAGCCTTGTGCTCAAAGTACCTGCCACGCCGGTGCCAACGGGCAAAAGGGGAAGCTCTTCGGAGGAAGTCAGGCAGTTCGGGTTAGTGCACAGCAGAAGGAGAACAGGTTCCGCAACTCAAGCGCAGCCTCCACAGCGGGCAGAAGCAGAGCGCGAGTACGGCCAAAAGGGTGCTGTTTTTACACAGCAGGGAAAAGCAATGGGATACTGCAGGAGGGCGACCAGATCCTAGCTAAACTACTCACCGGTCCCCGAAGCAAGCAGACCCAGGCTTCTCCACGTTAGTTTCAGCAGCTGGCAGGTTCAGAAGAGCAGGGAACGCCTCGTAGTCGTGTAGAGCAAAAAGACGTCCCAATCGACGAAACCAGCACAGTTTGTTGCCGCAGCAGGACAACGGAGCGGCCGTGTGTATTCGAGCCAAATGTACACTCCTCCCTTCAGACTTGGGAACGCCAAGTGTACGAAGCGTGGGAGAGTGACCAGGACTCGAAATACAACACAACCTGGCGGCGGTTACAGAGCAGGACTCCCTTGTAAGCTGGTCAGTCAACTGGATGGCCCAGAGACACTTCCGAAGGCTTACTTGGCAGGAGTTGATGAAGTCGCCGGGAATAGCTGTTCCTGCTATTCCAAAGGTCGAAGCACCAGTACAGGCCTTCTGGTTCGATCCAAGGAGGAAAGGGTTTCACAGGACGACAGCAGTGCAAAGGAGGATTCCTTCAGCGGGTCACCAGCGATTCCTCGGTCCAGCCTCGTGGTTGCAGGATACTTGGCTCCTGTATTCCTTCGTTCGTGAGAACTCAGGAGATCGACATGGTAGTGGTGTTTCCAGCCCCCTCTTATCCACGGTTCCCTTCGCGCCAAAACGGAGGGGAGCCAATGGGAGATCCGCTCATCAACACACACACCATTCGTGGACCAATCACGGACCACGGTGGTCCCAGGCATTCACACCACCCTAGACTCTCTGGCACCCAGGATGTGTATTGGGACCAGACATCCCAGCCCACACCCTGGAGGCACACAAAAGACATGTAGAAGCCCGCGAAAGCAACCACGTTTCGCGGGAAAGTACATGCCCAAATAAGGAAGGCCCCGGGTCGCTCGACCTGGGGAAGGTGAAGGGAGCAAGACGGTCAGTGGACAAGACAAAGGAGCCTCGTGGTCTGGCCATTTTGGGAGCCAGGCCACCATTTTGGGTTCAGTGCGAAAAACGTGCTCAGAACGCCAAAAGGAGCTCAAAATAAACAAAACGATCGCTGCCACCATTCCAGTCCCTGAATGACTTGCACCGATCAAATACCATCCTAAAAGAGTATCTAGGGCCTGTAGAAGGCTAGAGACCCAAGAGAGCTGTAACTTAGCTTACAGTGCCCTCTTGTGTCATGTTGCACTAAAGCCGCAACATGATAGAAGAAACTACGGGAAACAGCGTTCCCCGGTACTGACTGTCTTAAGGGCATGTCAGTTTCCCCGTAAGAAAGGAGCGAAAGCCCAGAGGAGTGCGGCAGAAGGCTGCACTTCTCTGGCAAAGTCAAGAACAAGGTGAAAACAACAGCAAAAAGTTTAGGGGTTGCCACATGGAAGGAAAATTACTTACAATTACGAAATCTTTCCTAACAACATCTACGCTGAATATTTAAGCTGAAGAATAGCTGCAAATTCTGGAAATAAATCAAAGCGTATCTGTACTTGGAGGACGATATACAGTTAAAATGTGCACTGTCACAGAGGGTGAGACGTACACCTGAACTAAAAGAGCCTCCATCTTAAAATTATAAGAAAGAGGTATTGATTTTACTGTACGCTGGGTGTGAAATATCACTGCAATATACCCCCTCCTGGGTATACTGAATGACGGTCAGCACAAATTATGCTAAAATTAGCAGGAAGCACTTGAACAATCACTGGGCCTGAAGAATCCCTAAGCCAGGTTTCAGTCACATAGAACTGTGTATATATATATATTAAGTTAAGTTACCCGTTTAGATTTCTAGTACAAAGTAAGTCTTATTTATTTGTGTAAATATACCTGACTTTTGTCCTTTAATAAAAGTACTGTTATCACCTAACATAGTATGTGGATATTCTGTTGTGGGGAGCTTGGGGGGATTACTGTACCTAAGAACCAGCCTGCATCACCTCCCTTGTCGTTCAGCCTTGCTGCTCGGCCAATGTTACCAATTGAGATCCCTGGCTGGGGTGTGCTGTGCCTCTACCCCAACTATATAGTGGGCAGAAGTACAGATACCCTCACTCCAGTCTTTACACTGTGAATCCGGCGTAATGGAGAAAATGTCCTTTTCAATTCCATAGCCATCGCACAGGTCAGAATACTGTATTAGCTGTCTGTTCACAAATAAATCTCCCCATCCCGACAAACCCTTAATTTCCCATTTCTCCATCAGTTTCCTATTTGTTGCATTCTGATAATACATACTCACACCTTGTGGAAAATTAGGAGAGTACAAGCATGTCTCGCCTGTAGTCCTACATGCCCGCTCCCAAATTTGTTTGCCCAGGACCAGCATATATACACTTTCATATCAGACGTTGCTCGGCACAGTACTGCTTTGAGTGTGTAAGGGCTAGCTGATCCCGCTAAGAGATGTAATTCAAGTGTTAACTCATCAGACAACCATTGTGCTATAAACTGCTGCTGGACTGCCATGTAATAAGTTTGTCTGGTACTTGCAGATACCCATTCTGTAACTTAACTTGCAGCATAGTTAATGCCACTCTCCTTTGGCCCTTTACTCACAATATCTCTCGTATCAAGATGTTTAGTTTCTGAAATGTACTTTTGGGAACGAAGTTAGGCATGTCAGTAAAATAATACAACAGCGGAGGCAAGATAATCATCTTCGTGAGCGCTATCCTACCTATCCAAGATCGAGGCAGTGTGTTCCAGAAAACCAAAGATTTCTCAATGTATTATCCCTATGAGAGTTCTCAGTCTCGTCTAATCTTGATGCCCAGATGGGTGAATGTTTCCCTTGGCCACTGAACCGTCATCTGCAGTACATTGAGCTTCGGAGTACCTGCTAGCGCTGCCAGAGGATAAATACAAGGTTTCGTTTTATTCGCTCGAATTCCTGACAATTCACTAAAGGAGTCCAACAACTCCATTATGATAGGTACATTTAATTCCGGGTTGGAGACATAAAGCAGCATGTCATCAGCATATAGCGAAATCGCATGTGTTACCCCCCCCACACGTATTCCAGCTTCCTCCATATTGCGCCTAAGCACACGTGCCAGTGGTTCCATTATCATTGCAGACAGAATCAGCACAAGGGGCATATCTGTCTCGCCCCTTTCCCTATTTCCCATTGTTGAGGCACCAGCCTTCCTGTTTTGACTCTGGCTGTTATGGAGGCATACAGTAGTTGAATTCAGTGGGTTGGCACCGGACCAACATTGAAAGTATCCAATACTGCCCGCATCCACTCCCACCTCACATAGTCGAATGTCTTTTCAGTATATATCGAATTTACAACACTGGGTTCGCAACATCCATTGTTTGCCCTATCAGTTATTTATTATTACATCTGTAAAGCGCTCTGAGCCCAGAGACATCTAGGCACTTGTTACAGTGAAGACAAACAGGCAGCAGGTACGTTGTGGAAATTAATAAGGGTTCAGTTCAGGCTGCAGGTAAATTGAGGAAATGAATAAAGGGTTCAATAGTCAAAATTAGTTGAAGAGCAGAGTTTTAAGTGGTTTCCTGAAGACCAGTAGGAAGGTTCTGATTGAAGGCAGAGAGGTTAAAGAGTTCCAGAGGAGGGGGGGCACTAACGGGGAAGCTGCTGCCACCCACTCTACTAGTGCATTTGAATCTGGGGACAAAGAGTTTGTGTCTGTTGGCAGAGCGTGCAAGTCTGGTGTGTTCTGCCTTAGAGATGATTTGTGAAAGGTGGGGTGGTGTAGAGTTAGACAGGCAGCAGTGAATAATGGTAGGAACTTTGAATTTGATGCAATTCCGGACTGGAAGCCAATGAGCAATACATTCTGGAAGAGGTGATGCGCTCCCTTCTTGGGATACCAAGGGCAACCCTGATGGTGGTCTTTTGTATGACTAGCAGTTTGTCGAGGTTCAATTCAGTGGTGCCAGTGAGAAGAGCATTACAATAATCGAGTTTCCAACCAATAATGGTTCGAGCAATAGTGGAGTGAGGCGGTTTCAGGTTGAGAGGAATGGTTTGCAGACATTCAAGCGTTTGGGAGTGTTTGTGGCTGGGGAGGCATTGGAATTAATATGTTGCAACATGCTAAGGGTGGCGTTGAGATAGACTCCCAATGTTTTTATGACTGGGGAGACTAGAATTAAGTTGCCATCAATCGCAAAAGATTGGTATGCCGGATCCAGCTTAGAAAGTGATGCTTGAGCACTTACAATCAGATCTCTGTTTTATCATTTAGGTAGAGACTGTGGGAGGCCATCTGGGCTTGGATGGTTTCAGAGATGGCATTAAGATTTGTGGTGTCTTTGAGGTAGGTGTCAGTCAGGGGGGATGAGGACTTGAGTGTCATCTGTGTAGTTTGGCTAAGAGATACCTAGTGATTCTAGGTGGTCAAAGAACGTTCTTGTATAGATATTGGAGACGCAGGAGCTTTGAGGGACTCCACAAGAGACTGGGATAGGGGGGCAGTTGAGTTGCCGGAGTAAACTCAGGAGGATCGGTCAGCTAGAAATGAGGCAATCTATTTTGTGACTCCTGGGGAGAAGTTGGCTGCAGAGGTGAGATGGTGGCAGAGAGTTTGGCGATTGATTAGATCGACAGAGGAGGGCACGTTGCCAGAGTCTCAGAGGTTGTTGAGATGATTTATGTCCAGATTCTATCATGGTGAGTTCAGAATCCGGATTGGGGGAGACTGATGATGTGGTGGTGTTCAAGGTAGGTTTAGATCTTGAGGTAAGCTTCTCGGTCAAGGATTTTTAGAAGGAATGGCACTCTAGTGATGGGGCGGCCGTTAGTTGGGACTGCAGGGTCGAGTGAAGGTTTTCTTTAAGAATGGGAGAGACTGAGGCTTCTTTGAGAGTGGATGGGAAGGACAGGAGAAGGGGCTATTGATAATGGAGGTGATGAATGGTGTGAGCGCATCCGCACAGTCCTTAATGAGGGGTGCTTTGGCAGGCATCACCTTTGCATCTAGATGATTTAAGCCCTTTGATAAGGTGGGCAACGTCCGTTTCAGAGACTGAATGGAAACTGAAGGGAGGGAAGGAGGATGGCAGAGGGGGGTGATGAGTGGGGTGCAGAGATTTGGAGCAGATGGTCTTCTGTTTGGCAAGTATTTAGATTTGAAGTGAGGTCATTTGCCAGAGAGGGCATCGTGAATTTTGCCACACCAGGAATCGTCGATAGTGATGGTGGAATGTGCGGTTGTTGGAGTTTATAGTTCTCGCAGAATTGTTAGTTTGCACGAGTTGGAGTTGCCGATTCTAGTGTTGCAGCTATAAGCTTTGGCTTTGTATATTGCTTGTTTGTATTCCTTGGCAATGGCAGAGAAGAGAGATTTAGGCATGCTAGGTCAGGGGTGAACCAGGGATTCATGAGAGTAGATGGTTTGGATTTTCCATGCTTCAGGGGTGCGAGGGCGGCAAATCAAATTATAGCAGTTGATGAGGGTGGTTAGATCAGCTGTTGCAATGGTTGGCGAGATGAGATTTGCTAATAAATGGAGGACGTTTTATTTGGTCAGGTTTTGTGTTCTGGGTGGCAAAGTAGAGGGGAGAGGGGAAGGGCAGGAGCATGCTGGATGGAGGTGGGAATGAAGAAAGAAATGATGTTGTGGTCAGACCATGGACAAGGCGTCTTAGCTGGGAGTAGGATGTTACAGTTGAAGTCAACAAGCCAATCTAAGGTGCTGCCTAGGTTATGGGGCAGGGGCCTAGAACAAGTTGAGTGCCACCTATGCTATGAAGGGTGTTGGCTACGGAGGTTGCGTCCGGATTGTCATTGAAGCCTAGGTTTAAGTCACCAAGCAGACTGATTTTGGAGGTGGGCTTGATGTTGGTGGTGAGTAACTGTGAGAGATCTTCTTCGAAAGTGGTGATAGGGCCAGGTGGGCGATAGAGAAGGTAGAGGGAAATGGTGGAGGTGGGTTATAAAGAAAGTTTCGTTAATAAAAGGCCACAGTTGGGTGGGGGTTTTATGTGAAAATGTTGATGGAGTGGAGTCTCTATAATATCGACACCACCACCTTTACCTGTAGATCTATCAAGCGGAGTATGGTATATCCTGCAGGTATAGCGATAGTTAGGGCAGGCCCTGCAGCTGCGTGCAGCCATGTTTCATTAATGGCGAGTATTTTGAGATTGTTGGCAATAATGATTGTGAATGTCGAGGGCATTCGCCGGGAGGGATCTGGCATTGATGATGGTGCAGTTAAGTGTGGTGAAGGGAGGAGTGGTGGAAATCTTGGTGCTTAGATAGGTGGGGTGGGCTGTGATAAGGTTCTCATGTGTGAGCGAGTGAGTGGGGGGTGAGTGATGGTATTTTCTGAGCCGGGTGTATTGGTGCAGAGGCGGGAGTTTCTGGTGTCTGGTGGCAGGAGAGTGTGAGATAGGGGTTTCAGGTGTACATGTGTGAGCGGCTAGGTGGGTGAGTCTTAGGGAGTTAGGGTAGTGTGGCAAATATGGTGTTCCATGGGAGAGGAGGGACTGTGGCAGAAGGTACTGGCACTGGAGTGGGGCTGATTATGGGCAGGGGAGTGGTGAATTGGGTGAGAGCTGGGAGGTGGTGTAGGGATGGGCGCAGTGCAGGAGAGCCAAATAGTGGGTAGTTGGTAGGTAAAGGTCGGCTTACCTGGGAAAGGTAGGGTGAATTGTAACATAGGCGCAATGGCGTTAGATGTCAAGGCAGTGTGAGATGGTGGGTGGATGGCCAGATGCAGAGTTGCCAAGACAGGGGGCATTGTGCCTTAGGTGTTGGCCGGATTGCCTGTCGGCTCCCTTTGGGTTATAGTGATTGGTCTCTAGGCAGCCAGTCAGGGTGCTCCACAGGAAGGCTGCATTTAGGCGTATTTTCGGCAGGGGCCATACTGTAGAGGAGCGTAAGGTGTAGGAGGCCCGGCAGGGCTTACCTTACTAGGCGGTGATCTGTCGTCTGGATGCAGCAGAACAGAGCACAAACCGTGTGCTTGGCTGGTGGCCAAGACAGGGGGCATAGGTCTTGTCCTTTGGTGGGGGCTGGCTTTGCATGACTGCGCCCCTTGGGTGAGAGTGAATGGTTGCAAGGCAACCAATCAGGGTGCTCCGCAGGAAGGATGCATTTAGGCAGAATTTCGTCAGGGGCAGTGCAACCATATTGTAGAGGAGTGGATGCTGCGTGTATTACATGGTGTAGGCACCTTAGATTATGTGAGGTGTTCCTACCTGGCATGCAACCGACCTAATCATGATGTAACAGCCCTGTGACAACGCCGTGCAGCCATTTGGCCATCAATGCACTTAGAATTTGTATGCTTGAGTTCAATAAGGGCAAAGTGTGATAAGATTCCATCTCAGTGCAATCCTTGCCCGGTTTTGGTATCATGATAATCAGTGACTCCCACATTGATTGAGAAAATAAACCCTTTTCAAAAGCATTTTGCTTAACCATCAGCAGCCTGGTTCTCAGTTCTACACTGTATGTTTTAAAAAATTCTCCCGGTTGCCATCCGTCTCATCCCTGGCAGGTTTTAATGATATTCTTAATTTCCTGTACTATTATAGGTTCTTCTAACTCTGCCGATATCCTGTCATAACTATTATTGCCAGCGTATGCATTCTTTTGAATCTTATACTCAGGGGAGTTGCTAGGTCTGGAAAAGACCCAGGGCTAAGCTGATGTCGGAACTGTTGGGACTGGGGGATAGCTAGTCTTTTGGCTGTAGCTCCTGAGATTCTATCAGGGGCTACAACCAAAAGATCAGGGGCTATAGCCCCCTTAGCCCCCCCCCAGCAACGCCCCTGCTTATACTTGTTGAGTTCTCACTATACAATGCTCCATAATATTATGGAAATGAGTCATTAATATCTGCTTGCCGATGAACCACATGTCCCTCCTGGCTATGAATCGACAACACTGTGTTTTGTCCGTTGTTTATTATTCACCAACCATGCCAAGAGTCTACCTCACTTGTCTCCTTCCCTAGGTAGGATACTAAAATATAAACTATAATCATTGATTGCCCAGTGCCTCCCATGTCAATGTACAGTGTGACCTCAATCTCTGCTGCTCCTCTTCCCTCCCCAGAGCACCATTTTGTCCATTTCCCTTTCAGTGTCTGATAATGTCTTTCCCAATGAGGATCTCACCCCATGTGTAATGGACATGCATATCCCTCTCATCACCACTTTCATAGCGTCCCATTCCGAGTCTTCCTCATCAACAGAACCCTAATTTACTTCAAAATATTCGATGATTTGTACCCCTTAACGCTTCTCTATAGGCAGAATCTCTGAGGGCTTCTGGACGCAGTCTCCACATGGGTATTCTATTCCTAGGAACCTGAAAATGGCAGCCACATTACCGGGGGCGAATGATCAGACAATGTCCTCCCCAAATAATTATACAAAAATGGTCTATTCTCATGTATACCCCATGTGGATGTGATTAAAAGGTATATCCCAATCTTCACAATTCTATTAGTCCCCCGTTATCAATACTTTCACATAATGATCATGAAGCGCTGGATCTATGTGCCAGGTCAATGAACCTGTCCAAAGTGGGGTCTATCATGCAGTTAGTCTCTGTCCCACAACCAGATCGTGTGTCTGTACGTCACACATTTATTTAACAATTTTTGGGAAACAAATCAGCTTTATCAACGTTGGGCGCATAGAAATTAATAAGGCACAGTTCCTGCCATTCAAGTGTCTTAAAGCCTCAAAGCTCATGTGCTCCCCGCCTGCCAACCGGAGAGTCAGTGGGTGGCCCTTGTGTCGGGGCCTCCCACTGACAACCAGCCAAATATGCACATGTCCTAGATCGTGTGGACCACAAACAGATCCACCAATAGGGTGTGGGTGGTTCCGACAGAGCATCACTGGCCCGCCACTCATCTGACCTGTCCATTTCAACCACATCCTCAGTCGATGCTGCACAGTAACCCCAGAATACTCCTACACGATTGACACTTCCCTCCTCCTCAAAGCGCTCCTGTGCTCATACTATACAAGGCTATCCTGCACCACTTATGATCTGTTAATGTACTGCTCAATGCATAAATAAGTTTGTATAATTAAGTATAACCAAGCTTTGATTGTATCAAGCGCCTTGATGCACCCAGGCCTAGCGTGCTATAGAAAAGCCAGCAGAAATAAAATAAATAAACTATGTCATGATTTCAGACACTCCATTCCACCGCCAAGTACTTAACAGTATCCTTCAAGTACTCATGTTCGGTCTCTGGGAGCTCCTTCCCGTCTAAGTCCATTGCAATACATTAGTCATCTAGTAGTTGTCGATCTCGTATTTCGGCTCTCTAATAAGGACCATGCATTTTCGTTCCAGGTAGGATGAAACGGTTGGGCCCAGTGGTTTCTTTTCGAGAGACCTCCTTCATTGCGGCCTTGGGATCAGCCTCCATTTTGTCTGATAATCCCTGTTGCTGCAGGCAGGTCATGGCATCTCCTGGGGTATCAAAGAATAAGGCCCGCCTCTTGTCATAATTCATTTTACGCTTTGCAAGAAATAAGAGCATATATCGAAGCTGTGCCTCACGTAGCAAAGCTTTAACCCTTTCATAGGTTCTTTGTTGGGATTGTACCTGCCAGGTGTAGTCAGGAAAGACCATCACTTATTTGCCGCCTCGGCAAATGCGTCCACCTTCCCTTGTGTACCGCAGGACCATCTCTTTATACTGATAGTTCATGATTTTAGTGATAACTTCCCTCGGGATGGGGGTGGAGGTTCCTGACCAAAGGTCTGTGCACCCTTTCCACCACAAAACCCTGTGACAGTTTGCCAGGGCCCACCGATTGTAAAAACATAATCTCCACATATTCCGTGGGCTCGTTCTTTCATCTCCTTCCCGCAGGCCTATTATATGAATGTCGGTTCTTCTGGCCCTACATTCCACATCTTCCAGATATTTCATACGGTTGAGAAGATTTTTCAACTGTTTTTGCAGGGCAGACGTAGATGCTGTTACTGCTGCAATATTTCGGCCCTGTTCAGTCACTGTATAGATAGATTATGTAGGTCTTGCCTACAGTGATACATCGAGTCTTCATCTACTTTAGATTCCAAGGAGCTACGCAAGGAAGCTATTGCCCTCCAGAACTGCCTGTTCCGATCTTGTGTGCTGGTGGAGGTTGGTTATGTTCCGGTCCCATTTCTGGTTCTGATGTGGCAAGGGTGCCTTTTCTGCAGGCAGCCCCCCTGTGTAAAACTATCCATTCTTGATTGTTTATGATGCATGCCCATTGTTCTCTGGGGAGCGTAATTTAGTAATGGCCCATAACTACTATGCGCAAAATGTATCCTCGCAGGTACAACACCTAGTAGGAAGCAGAGACCCATTTAGCCTATCATTTGGCCACCTGTCCCACCAAAACATATGCACTCAGCTGCAGTGACATCCCACCAGTAACCCGAAGTTCAGGAGAGCCACATCTAGGACTGCCATATATCACGGCAATGCTGCTACATTACCCGGGCCGTTCTTATACAGTTTTCCGGGCCTCCGGGCTCCCGTTACAAAACCATCAAGTAATTACAGCCAGTGCAGTGGCACGCATCAGCCCAGCCAACCAACATTTTCTGGAATAAGTCACTTCCCCATCACCAGTTTGTGTTCTGCAGCTCATCGACTCTGGGTCCCAGAAGCCATCTTGCATATTTGCCAAACCTACCGTTTTAGGTGGTAGGCTGCTGCTTCTTATGCCAACAGATTTTGTCTTAACATCCTACAGATGTATTGCTCCCCTGGGCCTCTAGGCACAACCTGCAGCCCAGCAAGAGCAGCATCCATTCATGTGCATGGGGAGGTGAGTGGGTTAATGGCCCATAAATATGATCGATGCAGACAGTATTTGTAGCCTAGGTCTGACCTCATGTGAGACAGGGACATGCACTCGGCCCTGCTCACAAAGTCCAGGCAAGTATCGGATTGTCAGCATGGAAGAAGCAGTGGTCGAATGGCAAAAATAAAAGTAGTGGAGCTTTTTGTTTAAAGAAAATGATGTTGCTGCATGAGCCTGGTATGAGGTGTGGCTAGGTCAGGCATATTTGTATTTCTGAAGTTTGTGTTGGTTGTTCACTTAGTTACAAGGACTAGTTTATAATTCTCTTTTAGAATGAAAGAGAAAGGCCTAAACCTTAAATCAATGTATTTGATTTTTGATTTAAAGGTCAGCCCTGCTCCTGACAAAACAGTGTCTGGCAGCAAGAGAGCTCTAAAGCTCCTTGCTTGTTTAGAGCACGCAATGCCATGTTCCTGTACATGGGTTGGGGGGGGACCCTAGAAAGTGATAAATATCACCTTTTGTTATGCTTTGTTTGACACAAGACTGCAGCTTCTGCTATGCACCATGTGAAAACAATTTCCATTTCTGCTAAAAATATAAACCAGTTAACAAGCAGAACTCCTGAACTATAAAACAAAACTGAACTGAAAAACAAATGTACATAATGGTACATTTTTGTTTTGAATAGGCAAAAATCAAGATGTGGGGGTGAACTTCAGAATGCATATGCAATGTGGCATCTCAGTGGTAAATACCAAACACAGCGCCATACCAGAAGCTGCAATATTTCATACACTTTAATTATCAACAACTATGGTGACTACTGCAGCCCTGTATCAAAACACTGTTTAAAATAGAGAAAATGCAAAAAGACATGGTTTTTGGTGCCAATCTGTGATGTATATGGCAGAGGTGCGTAGGATGTCTTTTGAAGCCTCCTCAAGGGATGGATAGTTTACGAAATATAGGGCTAGCTGAAAATGTATCAGAGCTCTCGAGGGTCCATTTTTAACATTTTGGGGGGCCCTATTGCCTACATCCGGAAAAAACAGTCTGAGGCTTAAATTATAATGGTGACACAGGAATACATTGAGGGGGTTAATAGCTGCATATTATCATGGGATAGCGAGGAGATGAAATGCTACAAATCTAATAAAAAGCCATTAAATGCTCTTTGGCAGCAAGGGTATTATTAAAGAGGAAACTGAAGTAAAAAGGCAACAAGGTGATAAGAACATTGATGGCTACTGCAAGAGACCAGATGGAGATGCAGCCCGAGGGCTCCAGCAAAGGCAGATTGTAATGTGTGTGTTGTAAAGTGCACATTTAATATTCTGGATTAAAGAATTATTCTGCTGTCATATGACTGCCAACATGGGGGCAGCTGCTTGTGGGGCCCACAGAGCCTCTTGACCCTAGATGATGCATTTTTCAAGGTTGCCAGAGAGAACTTTAGGAGAAATAAAAGGAATGCAGTCCTTCGTTCATGAAGACACACTGGATGGTTACAGTCTGCAGAAAGAACTCCATAACTAGGATGCCAGATATCTGTGCAGGGGTCTGTCCTTCGCAGGGAAAGGTAAACGGAAGCAGAGATGGGTGAGATTGTATACATAACACCACATGCCCATGAGGCATAACACCACTGCTTATGCTCGAGGGCAAGGTAAATAATAAAACAATTGAGTTCAGCGCAGTTCTTGCTTATCCACTGTTCCTTTTTCCTATATGATTTCAGGTGTTGGGAGGAGGTGACAGTTTTCGGGTGACAAGTTGCGGTTTTGGCTGTTTTATTTTTATTTTGAATACCCGATTTAAGGCCTGATTCACAGAGCATTTTCCAATGGGATTTCACAATTGTAAAATGTTTCTTTGAATCAGGCCCTTGGTGTTTCATATGTTAATTAATCAAGCAATCCAAAGCATATCTGAACCCACAAAAGGAAGCTGGCCTGGCAGTGGGGTGAGGAGCAGGGGGGCATAGTGAACTTGTAGCGGCTGTCGGACCGCAGCCGTTACTTCCTAGAAAGCAAAGTAGAAAAGAATGGTCTGTTATTTTATGAAGAGAGGATAGTTGACTAGTCACTGTCATCTCTTGTTTTAAATGTGAATATGCACTGATGACTAGGCTCCAGGCTGCTTAGACTGTAATTTATTAATTGAAACTTCAGCTATTTTTTTATTTGTTTATTGGTGAAAATGTTGTTACATTGAGTGACATTTAAAATATATATCATCGTTAAATTCACCAGCAGTATCTAGTAATGCCTTCAACATTAGCGATTCAACCAATACATATAACCATAAAATTTCAAACAAATACCTAATGCTTTATCCATTTAAAACCCATGATGCTAAGCGTTGTTAGCGTCAGTGTGTACCAAATAGGAAGTCCTTGTCAATCACTTTGACATAGAGGGAACAGCCCAAAGTATGTCATTTACATACTAACAGAGTTAATTAATAGGAATCGTGTCCGATAGATGGGATTCATGGTAGCTTATCATCCGAGGGGTAGAAAAGAGTCTATAAGGGCTTCTAAGCTTCAAAGTTAAGCACTGCATCCCCACCATACGGTTGTATCGCCTCATTCCATGCAATTGTCTCTGCGTCGCACCAAAGTATACATTCTCTAAACCATACTTTAAATTGTGGGCCCTTCTTGGACTTCTATGTCATAGCCAGGCATTTCTGGCTATTATACATCCTAAATCCATGAATTTGGTTACAGGCTTATGTTTGCTCAATCTGGGATATATACCTAATAGACATTCGAGTGGATTCCAGTTATATCTTTTTATCCCAGCCTCCTCACAAGTTGGGACCAACAACGCTGCACTACAGCACATGCCGACAGCACATGCATAGGGTTGGTGTCATCTTGAAGGCACCAGGGGCAAGTAGAGGATGCATCCTTTTTGAACTTTGTGACTCTAGGAGGGACGGTGGGTCATATATATGCGATGGAGCACATTGACTTGTATGAGCCTGAATCTAGCATTGCGAGAAACATTCTTAACAAAATTCAGCACCAGTGTCCACTGTCTATCAGCAATTTCTAGGCTAAAATCAGCCTCCCAGCGCATCTTCATCTTCATGGATTTAACATTAGCTCCCTCTAACAAGCATTTACATAATCTAGACACAGGTCTCCAACCATCTTCCAGTGAATATATTAGTGTGAGGAAAGCATTTGCAGGCGGCTCAGCGGGCCATTCACTTCAATTGCGAGTGGCAGCCTTTACCACTCTCATGTACCTCAAGAATTGTCCTTTAGGTGATCTCTGAATGTTCCATTATAGTACATGTCTCTCCAAGTGGTTATGCCTACCCGTTCCAAACATCGAGCTTCTTTTAGTTCATCTAACTTGCCGCATGTGACTGCAAGGATTGGAATATTGGGAGAGTAAGGTTGTTGAAGTCGAAGTAGCGTTAATGTCCTGAACTAGATCAGTCTACACACATTTAATGCCAAGGGTTGAAATTCCTTCCAGTCTTTTGGGAGCCACAAGGCCTCCCCGAACCAGGCGGGTCTCACCAGTGTACTGAGCAGCTAATGTTCAGATGTAGATTAGTCTGACAGCCATTTCGTAATAAAGCTTAATTGGGCAGCCAGGTAATAGACCTCCAAGCGTGGGAGTAGAACTCCTCCCTCTTCGTAGGGCAAACACAGAATAGTGATAGCCAGCCTGTGTCAGTTTGGTCCTCACAGAAAGTCTCAAAGTATGCCTTCAAGGTTGCGAAAAAAGGAGGTGTCTATGTGAAAAAAGTACATTGGTAAAACCGCATAAAAGTCTGGGGAGAATGATCGTTTTAGTTATGGCAACCCTGCCCATGAGAGATAACGGTAGACAAGACCAGAATGCCATTGACATTTTATTGCCCTCCACTGCCCGTCTTGTGTTGAGCGTGTACATATCTATGGGGGAATGTGCAATTTGTATGCCCACATATTCAAACGAGTGTGATTCCCATTCCAGGCCCAACTCTGGCAACCCTGCCACATCTACCCCTCGCAGTCCAGCTAGAGGAAAAAGGCACGATTTCTGTCTGTTGAAAGAGATCCCCGATAGTCTAGCAAAGCCGTCTAGCACCTCCAATATCAATGGCAGGTTATGCTGTGGTTGGCATAAGTAGAGCAATAAATCGTCTGCGTACAAATAGATGAGGTGTGTGGAGCCCCCTATGTTAATTCCCGCCTCCGAGTATTCTTGCCTCAAATAAGCAACAACCAGTTCTAGGGCTAATATTTAGAGCATGGGCGAGAGTGGGCATCCCTGCCGCATACCCCTCTAAATAGTCCATTGCCCCGAAATCTGCTGGCCAGTTAATACTCTGGCTGTGGGGGCAGTATATAATAATTTAACTCAGCATGTAAGGTTAGCACCAAACCCAAACCATGCAATGCTGCATCTATCCACTCCCAATATACTGAATCAAAAGCTTTGACAGCATCCAGTGACGCCACCATATATTGTTCAGTGCAAGCATTGGTCTGGTTTATAATGTGCTGTAATCTTCGTGATTCAAAGTGGTATTGCAGCCAGGCACACACCCACTTTGATCCGAATGGATCAGAGTTGAGACACACCTATGAAGGCATGCAGCTAGCATAGTAGTGAGTAGTTTTATGTCATAATTTAGCATGGCTAAGGGTCTATATGAATCGCACCATTTGGCAGGTTTTCCGGGTTTGAGGATAGGTACTACCAGAGTTTCCCAAGTGGTGCTTGGAAGTATACCTGTGTTAAAGGCCTCCTCAAATACTTTTAATAGTGTGGGAGCTAGGGTGGACTGATACATTTTTATAAAACTCGGCCGGAGGGCCATTGCTTCCAGGCATTTAGTCCGTGTAAAGAGGTTATTGCTTCACTAAACTCCTGCAATGGAAAAGGCTGTTCTAAAAGGTCGTTTTGGGTAGCAGTAAGCGTTGGAAGTCAGATCACCACGAAGACCTCAGTTATATCCTCAGTGGGTACTCGTAGCTCATAGCGATACAATTTGGCATAATAGTCAGCAAATACATTGCTAATCGGCGCTTGGGCTCGCCATGGGCCCCGCATTCGTCATGTATCCGAGTGGTCAGTAAATTAGGTTGTTTCCCAGACCTGTCTCCTTTGGTGTGTGCACGTGTTGTTCAAGTGACATAGTCAAACTTTAACAGTCTCTCCCATGCCGTTAGGCATTGAGATCTGTCCTTCTTGAGTTCGCTTTCAGCCAATTGCTTGTCAGAGCATAACTTCTCAAGCTTACTTATTTTAGCTTCCAGAGTCCCCAGTTACTCCTTCAACTTCCTACGAATGCCCCCAGCGATAACCTCTCCCCTAGTCACTACTTTCAGAGTTTCCCCAAACAATCCCCCTAACTGTCCACGCTATCAAGATTGTCTTCTAAAAAGGAGCCCAACATTACACAAAGTTGTTCTCTGAAGAGAGGGTCTGATAGGGCTTCCGTAGGCATACACCATGTGGGGTAGAGGTTTGGGGTGTCCCATGTGACCAATAGGGGAGAGTGTTCAGATATTGTGTGGCCCATATATTCTGCACTAACAAATTCGGCTAGTTGGACTGCCCCCACAAACACATAGTCAATAGTGGTGATGATAGGAGAACTCTCTGGCCCCAGGATGAAGTTCCCTCCAAACATCTACTAGGTCTAGATTAGTGGTCATTTTGTTTAAGGCGATAGTAGCCAGTGGGGGACCACTCCGAGGGGGGGGGGGCAGATCTGTCTAACATTGTATTGCATACACAATTAAAATCACCACCCCATATGAAAAAGGCGTCTCGTTTGGAGACCATCTGTGTGCATAATGCGCGGACGGGCGATGGTATCATATGATTGGAGAAATAAGAATTCACAATAGATAATTCTGTGTTGGCAAGATAGCCCCTCAAAATGATGTATAGGCCTTCTGCGTCCTTATCTAGATCCAATAGTCGCAATGGGAGATAATCAGCGTCCCATATACGCACCCCTCTAGCAAATTTAGAATATGGAGTCCCATACACAGTCCCACCCCAGTGGTTTATGATCGCCTCCTGTTCCTGTGTGGTTGTTACGCTCACCTGGTATCCACAGGGATGCCACCCAGCACTGGTTGGTCGATTTGCACTCTCAAACTCTCTCCCGGTTCCTTGGTAAGGCCTCTGGTTAAAGATGGGTCTTCATATTGTAAAAGGTGGATTCTCATCCTGCTCCTCGTGGAAGGGGCGCATAGATGTGGGGGGCGAGCAGCGACCAAGTTACTTCACTGGTGCAAGCCCCCCTGTGGGAATCCAGGCCTGCTGCGACTCCGTAGGTTTGCTGCTTTACAGTCTTTATATGCAGTTCTTATGTTCCTCTTAGTTCGAATAATAATGTCTTGCTTCTTTCCTTTTAGGCATGGAAAGGTATTTTGGTGTTGCCATGCAGTTTGAAGATGAGCATGGGCCGGTAGGCGAAAGCGCGGTGTACGCGATGCTGTCCGGTGAGTAATTTGCGATGCGCGGGGCTGTTTCGCCTTCTATATTGCTAACCTGTGTCTTTTCTCTCCTTGCAGGTTGCGATGTTCTTTGCCGAGCGCTGTAATGTTCCAGCAATGATACTGACCAGGAGATGACTACCCAGGTAAGAATTGTGTGGCTTTCTTCATTCGGGAGGAAACGTGAGTAAACGCTTACTAATGCTGTCTTTCTTTCTCCTCTTTCCAGGTTATGGTATTCCAGGAAGCATGCGGTGCCGGATGATGGAGTTCGTACCTTCAGGTGAGTGGTACCTTCAGGTGAGTGGAACTGAAGTCAGCGATGGATTAAAGACAGGATACTGTTCGAGGCAAGTTTAGTAGTGTTCTTTCTCTCTCTGCAGGTCCTTGGTTTCAGGTAAGCTGGCATCAAAGAACTGGACACGGTGAGCATTACGCTGCCCACAGCAGACTAACACAAAGCATGTTCTGTTGTTTGGGTGTGGTTTAAATAGTCTCAGGTAAAGTAGTCCAGGTAAAATAGTCCCAGGCCTGCCACACCCAAAGTAGTCCAGGTTAAGTAGTCCCAGGCCTGCCACACCCAAAAGACTAGACCGCATAGCTCAGTTCCTTGTAACTGAGCTATGTGTGTGCCTCCAAGTTAAATAGTCCCAAGTAAATAGTCCCATTCTAATGTTGGTCTTCATGATGGTAATGAGCTTGGCGCCAGGACTGACTCCAAGAGAGTCTTGGATGAGGTTTTAAGGCCTTTGACCTGGCCCTAACTGGAAGGCTGACTTGCCAGTGAGGGCCAGGGACAAGGGTCATGACAGTGGTCGGGTGAATTTCTTGAAGGAGAGCTATCGATATCTTTTTTCAGTGTAGGTATGATTTCACCCAGTTTCAGCGCATATAAGTGGCAAGGCCCCTCACATTCCATGTCAGTAACCTAATTTGTGCCATGGCCTATTACATTTAACATTATGCAGGCATATTATAGAGCATTCTAGACGCATCCTACCTCTTAGCAGAGCACACATGACAGTTCTGCTTCCATAATCGGCACACAAGTCACCATCATATTTACTTTGCGACAGGAAACTCCACCCAACCTGGGTCTCCTCACAAGCTATGAAATACAACGGAAGCATCATCTCACTGCAAGGGTATTTTAAACAAAACATAAACAGGCCCCTAAACTCTGAGGGCACAAACAATATCCTACAGGATTCTCCTGTTCGGAAAAACCAGTACCTGACCAAGATGGAAATAATGCCATGCACTAGTTCAGTAAGCCGACAACAGTTTGATGCTGACGATCCATATAGGTCAGTTCGTCAAGTCAGCACCCAGTAGGTGATGCTGCCTGCCCCCACTAGATGACAGCAGATTCAGCAGCGATTAATAAGTACCGTCATAAATCCTTTCCCAAAGTGTCCGTCTCCCCAAGTGCTGCTTCACACATACATGTATTCCTATGGTCATGAGCTGCTCAAGTAATAACCAGGGTCATATGCAGTCCAAATGGCCAGTTCGCAGTCCCAGCTAGTAATCTTCAAGTCTCAACAGAGTCCGGCACCTATTAGTAATCCATCTCTAAAAGGGTCTAAGCCCCCCATCTTAGGCTTCTGCAGTGTTGTTGGCTTCCATGTTATTGGAGGTCATTACAACATTGGAGGTAGCCATGCCGCTATTTGCGGCAGGGCTACCCCCATTCCGGGTTCCCTGAATGGGGAAATACCGGACCATTCCGACCTTGGAGGACCCGGTATTTCCCCATTCAGGGGAACCCATCCTCATTCGAGCCCCCAGAGGGCTCAATGGGAATGGGGGAGAATGCTAACAACGGGCCCGTTAATGGCGGGCCTGTTAGCATGCTGGACCACATGGCGTCCTTTGCGGGTCCCGCGAGTGGACCTCGTAATGAGGTCGTAGGGGGTTAACGGGGCCAGCAGCTCTACCGGCCCCATTAACCCCCTACTGCCAGGGTTGTAATGACCCCCCCATTGTGTTCCATCCAAATGGACACTGGCTCTCAAAGAGGTGCGCCTTTCCATCATACAATACTTTCGACCTGGCCGGAAATATGAGCATATACTTGAGTCACCTTTGCCCGAGCCATACCTTGACTGGGACGATTTGATTCCTCTGTTGTTGCACAAGGGGGATGGGGGGTGTAGCCCAGACATATAGCAATGTTAGAGTTATCTCTCTGTATCTTCCCTTCGTCTCATGAAAATTGAAGGAGCACTTCCGGTCCCTAAAATTTAATATTCTAGCTATTATTGGGTGAGGGTGCAACCCGGGTGGGGGTCTCTTCTGAAGGGATTGGTGGGCTTGTTCCACAGTGAATCCCTATGACAATTTCCCGGGGCCCACTTCCTGAAGAAACAAATTCTCAATGTATGTCATTGGATCCCTGGATCCCTGCCCTCAGTGCCTTCTGGAATTCCCAACACCCGGACGTTATTCTAGCGGGAACAACCCTCCACGCCCTCAGCTCTACGCTCTAAGATGTTATTTCTATTTTCCAATGTTTTCATCCGGACGACCAAGTCCTCGGTGGTGGTAAATGTATCTTTTAGTAATGACTCCGCCGTCGTCACCCTTTCCGCAAGTCATCTCAAGTCTTGGCGAAGAAGTTGAACATCGATCTTCACCTCCTCTATTTTGTTCTCCAGGGCGTCCAGTAACACATCAGTATACAAAGGCACCATAGCAGCACCATCATGAAGTGTGCACACAGACTTCTAGAAAATAAATGCGACCCTGATTCCGATACTTGTATTTAAAAAAGAAATCATTATGGGAAGGTTTTTTTATAGAATAAAAGCATAGGAACTTTGAAGCTGCCTTAATACAAAGTATAGGAGCACTATAGTGTATATGTATGTTTATATATAGTGTATACTTAGTATAGGAGCGCTCCTGCTCACAGCGACTACTGCTGCCACATAGCCCGTGCCGCATAGCTTCCTGCCAGGTCAGCTCTCTCAATGTGTCTGTTCAGAGATAATTCACTCAAGTCCAGCTCTGGTGCACTGAATACATCCTACTGTTTGCAGGAAGCTGCTTACAGCTACACATTCCTTTCATCTGATTGTCTGTTTTCAGGTAATTAAAATGTGTAAACTAATAAATTAGATTTTATACATGATGGGCTCTATCAGGACCTTGGTGGTATCCCGGCGGTAAATCCGTGGGGATACCGCCAATGCAAATTACGTTACTGCAACTCAGTCTGGCGCTTTTAGGAGGGATACATCAACAGGAGTGGGGGGGAACGAGGAGTAGGCACAAAAGGCCAAAAAGGTGATGACTAACAAGATTAGTTAGGAATGCGAGAGCACACAAAGCCCATTAGACAGGGGTAAAGAGAGACCCTGATCAGTCAGACGTGGTGTGGCGTAAAGGAGGATCAAGACCAGCACATTAGTAGAGTGCTGGTGCAGAGGGTAGGAATCAGGACCTGAGGAAATGGGAGCTAAGGCCCTCTTGATCTTGACTCAGGAAACAAAGACCATCCAACCCAGTTAGCTCTGCCATAAAGTAAAAGGAAAACTCCACATGTATCTGCAACTTGTGGTGGAGAATCAGCAATATGTACATAAACGGGAAGAAGATCAATGGTGGTAATATCCCACCACCAAACAGAGACAAACCAGACGACCTTTGGAAAAAGAACTCTACAGAGACTGAGTGACAGGCGGGATCCGTGAACATTTTGTGAACTTTCTAAAGGTGATCATTGAGAGTGAAACCTTTTAGTTGCTTAACTGGGACTTCAGAGGGAGAGAAAAAGAGAAAGAAAGCAGTTCCAGAGAATACTGACTGACTGGAATAGCAGCAAAAGCTCCAGCATTCTGCCCAACATCCTGCTCCCCCAGACCCTGACCTGTCAACCCATCAGCCTGTCTTACAGTACCTTCCTCCTTATCAGCCTATCAACTTGCCACGTTAGCCACACCTAGAAAGGCCATCAGCTGCTCCCAGTGTCCCAGGCAGCCCATGACACTACCCAAACCCTAACACAGCCAGCCAATTACTCTGCCCTCCAAAACCAGCTGTTGGCAGACATTATGGGGATATATGTGCCCCCTACATTTCTTTCCCCATCGCCCTATGCCCCTAAATTGTATAATATAGCAACATTTTATGCCACAGTCAGGTTCCCCAACGTGGTTGAGGTCCTTGACTGCGCGCACACATATATGAAACTGACTCATGCAGCATTCCATCAACTTGAAGATGGTTTGTGGTGCTGATCTGGTCTTCACTCATGTCAGCCTTGGTTCACGAGTGATCTGAGGTTGCACCGGCTCACGTGTAGGCAGGCTGAGCGAAAGTGTAGGAAGTCATGCCGTGAAGCCCACAGACGCCTATTGTGGCAAGAGAATAACTGCTACCATAAGGCCATCCATGAGGCTACATGTCCGTTTTAAACTTCTAAGATCCAGACACCAATTAATCAGCAGAAGGAATAATTTCGTCACCCCCACCATCCAGTGCTGAGTCTGGGGTTATTTCTTCGAAGCTTCTATGGGACTCTCTGTCCCAGAGAGAACAAGAGGGAGAGGAGGGGACGGAGCTGGAGAAGGAGAGGGAGATGTGTTTCATTAGAAAAGGAAAAACCATCATGGCTGATCCGAGTAGGACATTTTTGTTGGAGACTGCTAATCACTCAAAAGAAAAGTTTCTTGCAGGACTTCTGGGGAAGGCAGAAACAGCCAGCCCGAGGACACCAAAGGAGAGAGGAATTTAGGTTTGAATTCTGGCCAAGTAACTGAATGATTTGGTTTTCTGTGTAGCACTGAACAACGACAGAAGGAAGAAAGAAAAGCTCTGGTTGGTAAGACAGTTCTCGGTATGAAAGACAAAACAATAGGGACTAAGTGATACGTTGTAGCAATAAAGGTGCAATACAAGAAACCACTGTAAGGAAGAAAGGAACTTATAGAGCATTATGTTATGAATGAGAAAAAAGAATATGGCTACAATTTTAAAAATGTGTGCGTTTTGACGTACATGTTTTTGATCATGCTTCAGCCACACCAAGCATTTGGGCCACAGCGCACCAATTTGTCACTCAAGCGACATGAAGGGCTTTCTAGGTGCACTCAAGAGACATAAACTAAGTGGGGCACCATGCTTTTGGCCAGGAAGTTGAGGCAGGGCCTGGGTCCATGTGAGCTGGTAATTCACTTAGGGAGCAATGGCATCAAGTCACTAGGAAGGAGTGTCCAGCTACACAACATGAAGCAGACATTGAGGGTATTGTGTCAGTTGATAAGTGTAGTGAGATTGTGTGGGCAGAGATAATACCGGAGGTGAATGACTGGACCGAATCCTTGAGTTGGTCTATTCCACCAGGTGCAGGAATAACTGCACCATGAAAAGCTTTATGAAGGTACAAGGGGTGACCTTCATCAGACACAGCTGGAGGCACAGTTCACATAGTGAAATGGACCCATATATTGCTCCCCAGACAAAGTTTATCAGCAGAGGGAATGACAAGTTCCTGCTAAGCCGTGTAAAAAAACCACATTACACCTGGACAAACCAGACAGACAATATGTGTGTAAACCATGTCTGTATTAAATGTGCAATTCACTACTTCCAAATGCACGAACTCTACACACAGAAAATGTGCATGCAAATTAGCACCTGGGCATTCTGGTGTACTTTCACATGCGTTTTAACACCAACATTTACTCATACATATAGTACCTGCTCAGAGCAAGTGTACATTGAGATGGTGAGTTACACAGGAGGCCCAAGTCTTCATATCTTCTAAAGAAGCCATGCTAGCCCCTGTGTCAAGTATCACATAGACCCAACTACTGGTGAGAGGACTGGGACAGCACATAAACCATAAATTCAGCACAGTCACACTTTCCCGTCACCATGGAAGGAGCAGTACGCTCGTCCTTCTACCTGAAGCAGTTCCAGAGAATACGGACTTGCGCAGAGTTGGAATAGCAGCAAAAGCTCACGCATACTCCCCAACATCCTGCTCCCCCAGACCCTGCCCTGTCAACTAATCCTCCTGTCTCACAGTAACTGCCCCCTTAGCAGCCTATCAACTTGCCACCTTAGCCACACATAGGAAGACCATGAGCTGCTCCCAGTGTCTCAGGAAGCCCATCACACTGCCCGAACCCTTACACAGTCAGCCAATTGCCCAGCCCTCCAAAATCATCTGTTGACAGACATTATGGGATATATGTGCCACCACATTTATTTCCCCACCACCCTTTGCCCCTAAATTGCATAATTTAGCAATCAACGCCACAGCCAGGTTCCCCAACTTGACTTTTCTTCCTCTCCCTCTCCAATCAGGGTGGGTCTAAGTGCACTGATAAATTTAGATCTGTCGGCTGTTTTCGACACTGTTGATCACTCCATCCTGATTGCTCGATTGATGGAGGCTGGGTTGTCCGGCCAGGTGTTGGCCTTGTTGGAATCTTTTCTTACTGGACGCACTCAATGGGCCCCATTACGAGGTTGGAGAGAGCCATGGAGCTATTAGCTCCATGGCTGCCTCCAAAAGCCTACCGACTCCGCCCTGGTGAATGGAGCAATTACCGGTCCATTCCAAGGTTGGCGGGACCGGTAATTTCATACTCACCAGGGCCCTTCCCCATTCCCATTTGAGCCCCGATAGGGCTCAATGGGAATGGCGAAGGCGCTAATAACGGTACTGCAAATTACGGTACCATTATTAGCTACACAGAGTCCCTTTGCGGGTCCCGTCCTTAACGCCTGGAAAAACCAGGCGTTAAGGGAGGACCTGCAAAGGGAACTCGTAGTAGGGCGGTAATGGATTACCGGCACCGGTGCCGGTAATCCCTTACCGCCCACCTCGTAATGAGGCCCAATCTCTCTTTGTCTTCTTTTCGCTCTGCCCCTCTCTCTCTTTCTTGCGGTGTTCTTCCGAGCTCCGCCCTGACCCCTACACTTTGTAACATATACATTCAGCCTTTGGTCAGACTCATCCATACCCACAGCGTCTCTTGTGCTACTCGTATGCTGATGATATGCAGATTATTGTTTGTATTGACCATCACCATCTGGATGCTGCACCCCAGCTGCGGGGGTGCCTGAAGGTGTTGGGTGGGTGGAAGAGTGATAATTGGCTTGGGCTGAATGGGGACAAGACGGAAGTCTTGGTAGTGGGTCCCCCTTCTGCTGCCTCTTTGTGGACTTCCGATTTCTGGCATTTCTCTCTTGGCTTTCTGCCCTACTGTTTTAGTGGTTAGGGACCTTGGTGTCAAACTATCTGCTTCACTTTCTTTGGAAGCACATGTGTCAGCTGTCTGCCAGTCTGGGCATTTCAAACTAAAAAAAAGTCCTTCCTTTTATCCCCTGTCATCTTCATGCTCCGGTGTTTGCTTCCCTCGTTTTGACCATTATATCTTCAACGGCTTCAGGTGCTCCACAACTCCCATTTTTCTCTCATATGCCCCCTGTTCTTCAGATGCTGCACTGGCTCCCCATTGTAAAATGAGTGCAGTTTAAATCCCTTTGACTAGTTAGTTCATAAGGCTTTTTATGGATTAGGGTCTGAATACCTGCAACAGATATTTCGGCTGTATGTCCCTAGCCATGTACTTTGTTCCCAAGACTATGCCATTATCGCAGTTCCCAGGATTCGGCTTCCCCGTGTTGGTGATCGTGCATTTTCTGTAGCGGCTGCCAGTCTCTGGAATTTGATCCCCTCATGAGCTACGAGCTACTGAGAATCACCTTGTTTTTTGGCGAGCTGTGAAGACCTTTTCTCTTCTAATTAGAGGTAATGCTGGCACTTCCGCCTTGCTGGTTATAGTGCATGTTGTCTTTGGGTGTATGTGCGCTCAATAAATACTAAATCAAATCTGTGCACGATTACCCAGCTATTCCCATGACTCAATGGAGGAATTATATCGGTTGATGTAATGCTCCTCCATGGGCAGCTATGTATGTACATTAAACCACACGTTCTAATAATTATATGTGATCACACACCCTGTATATTTCCCTACCACACTCTGCTGTATCATACATCTGGAAGAATGCACACTGTGGTGAATGGAAACATCCTGCACCAAATGGTTTGTCCAATTCCAACACATACCACCACCTCTGGCTGAGCTCTCAAGAGTTCCCATGAGTCATCGCAGTAACAGCCAGATCTGTTTCCTTTACCCATCCCAACTGCTCTACTACACCACACCCTACTAGTAACCCCTGGGCATGGCACTGTGTCTTGTCCTGAGAAATAAAGATTGCGCCCTCATATGGGGTGTCTAGATCTAAAGGAGAAAATGGGAATTAATGGAAAGGACTAGGGAAAGTAGGAACTGGAAGCACCATGGAAGTGAATAAATGATCCACAGGAGAAATAGAACAGCAGAGAGAGGGGAGGCGAGAGAAAATAGGACCCTAGGCCTCCATCGTTTGGAGGATCATCCTCATAGGCCTAAATTTCACGGTCATAACAAACCAAATGCCACCTATTGATTTCAGATGGTACTGCAGTCTAAAAACCTGACCTTTCTCTCATTGGAAATTCAATAACTTGAAGGAACTGCACGGAAGTGGTGGCAAATCACCTCCTGGCACACTTGTTGTCCCCAAGCTACCCCCAGTGGTCAAAGGCAGGTAATCTCTAGGCATGCTGGCTGACCCCCCTGTTGTCCACATTCCACACCCCAAACCATGGCAAGTGTGCGGGGGCTGGGGGAATCAGACTTCAAAATAGTTTGGTCAATGGTGGCTCAGCCTAACAAAGTTTAAAGACGACTGTATGGAGCCTAACATGTTGACAAAGGTTTCTCGAAATCATACCTGAATTGCCACAAATACCATCACTCCTGGACCACAACCAACACTTCTAAGCAGCAGCATTACAGCATGATTCAGCAGGCAGCACCATCTCCCGGGCTGATTTTGCCCTTGTATGTCAGGGTGGTAAGATTCAATAACTTTTTTTTTAGTGCTAAGAAGCCCATTATGGCAGTCCGTATCTCCACAAAGCTGGCTGAAGCAGCAAGACAAGAGTTCTAGGTGCTAGCCCATCGCTTACCCTGGTTCATCCAGTCCTCTATGGACCTGACGTGGGTCAAGCTGTTGCTTCATCCCCAGGAAGCCTGCCACCACCACAATCCTATCCGAGGAGAGGGCCAGGGAACAAAGGTTTATTCTGGGAAGTTAGCCTTTTCCTGAGGACCAGCTTTAGGTTATGGGTTCAGAAAGAGGATTTAAATTTACGGGGGATCAAAACTCCTTCAAAGATGGTGATAACAATGCTCCTTATTCCATGATGCGTACAGGGTGGGCATTTCCATCCCCTAAAGTCTTTGCATATCTCTAGGACATGCTTCCTTCTTGTGTAGTGATAGCGTGTACTACCGTATTGGTGGCCCCAAAAGGCATGCTTAATTCCAATGTCACCAGTATGGATTTTAGATGGGTGGTCCAGAGTCTAAGATTAGAGGACTCAGGTGGCCCATTGTCAATCTCTGCAAACCTGCTGTCCTGACTCGAAGTTCACAACTTCACAAGGTATTGGGTGGAGGGGAGATACTATCCCGGCTTGCTCAAGCAGGCCCACCTACTAGTCTTGTCGAGTATCTGGTAAGGATTTAGCAAACACTGCTAATCACTCATGGAGGTGCGCAAGTTCATAGTTTGAAATATTAAGAGGAGGACAAAACACTGATCCCAACCTGATGATACAGAGATGGTGTGTGAGGAGTTGCCATCTGGCAAGGGTGCAGAATCCCTGGCTTTTTGTATTTTTATTAAGGAATACAATGATGCTGGTAATTCCATTTCAGGAAGGGAAATCTGCTGATCAATTTCACCTTACCTAAAGCTCTGTACCAAAACCGTAGTGCACACCTCTAAACAGCTGCCCCAGTAGGCTGATCTGTAGGGCCTCCTTTCCAGAGGTAGAGCAGGTTCAAGGGTCACGGGTGTCTTCTTGACAGCTGCATTGACAGTCAAGTTTCTGTAGCACAGCGGCCGCATTTAAGATATGCACCCCTATTCCAAAAACAACATAACCATAGACTGCCATCCTGGTGGCAAGTTAAACTGTAAATATAAGCTATATCGATTTGGAGTATGGCGGCAAGCACCTATCATAGTTTTCCAAGCCACATCAATTTGATAGCACACGTGTCATCCCAGTGAGCCCAGTTCAGTTGTAGAAGGGTTATGTGTATTTCCCCCAGGCAGGCTAATTCTACTGTAGCCAGTAAGACTATAGCCTTGGAGGTTGACTCGGTTTGTTCCTTTTGTGAGGGCAGGTTACACCCTCCCCGGCATGACAGCTACTCCACAGGATGCTGGCCTGGGAACAGGAATCAAAGGGCACACCCATTCACAAAAGGATAGTTCTCACACCATGGTGCTGCATATCTAAAGGCGTTTGATTGAAAAGGGAAGGGGTGGGGTTAGTTTAGACAGAGGGAGCTCTTCACATCTGGAGGAAGGTACCGCCATCATGTTTCTTTCTGTCCCCTCCACTTCCTGTAGCACAAACCACTTTGGGTGTGATGTCAGGAGGCAAAGTCCACCTGTATCTACACCAGGGATTCGACCCCTAAAGCCGGCTAGCTTTTGTCAATCACCTGGGGACTTTTGCTGTTAAAGGAAGGGGTCATCCACCATGTCTTTAAATCATCTCTGGACTTCAAACCTTCAAGAGGATTTCATTGGATCCTGTTGGGAGAACAGTCCTTTCCAAAGTCCTATAGTTGTGAGGTGAAGACAGGTGTTCCAAGGCAGAGGAAAGCTCTGTTCCCTAACCATCCCCAGGGACCATTGGTGGTGAGCCTACTGCTGGAAAGAAACATGCAACTCTGCCAGCCACACTATGCCAAGGACCTTGTTGTACCGCAGGATCCCTGAAGATGTGTGCAAGCCTCAACATTGTTAGGGAGCCAGAGAAAATGGCGAATTTTTCTCTGAGACTCTGGAGTGGGACTCACAGCTCCTCAGAGCCAAGACAGCCCACATTCCAGCAATCTTGCCATCGCACCACTGAGAACCATAATCCCACCGTGTTGAACCCAGTTCAAACCACCAGAACCATCTAGAACTGCCTCGGACACTCATCGCAGGTCGAACCGCAGTCAGCCCATTTGAACTAGTTCATCGGCGCACCACAACAGCTGAAGCGCAAAGTTACCTAGGCTCGAACTGAGAAGTGCCACTGCATCTGCATTGCTTGAACCGCTGTTCGCCCCCACCAGCTTCTTCCTCGCTGACCAAGTCGATGCCGCTGGTGTTCTTCCCAAACTGCATCCTTCGAGCCACATCGAACCACCTCACCTGTGTGTTCCATCAGCGTTGAACCTCAACCATCGAAACACACCTAGTGACCTCCACGATCCGCACTGTCCAAGCCTTTTTGAACTGGAGCCTTTTCCAGTTTAACCCCACTTTGACACCTGCTTTCTGCTGGATGACCACGTCTGTTGCATCTCAAACTACCCAACAGCGTGGATAGCCAAATTCACCACTGCGAATCACCAAATCATTGCAAAAGGTACCATTGACCGATAACTGCCCCCAGTCCATTTTGGGCATTAGAGGCTGGCTAGGTCACATCAATTAATTTTGGCAACCTCTAGAACATATCCTTTTGAACACTGTAATTTTTTAATTGATTTTCTAGTACTGTCGCATTACCCAGAGGGCTTCATCTGCTATCTTTGCATATTCTGTGTTCTTTCTACAAGGACAGGTTTTTGGCATGTTTTCTATTTAGGTATTATTGCGCATCGTGTGATTAATTAAGGTAAATATAGTTTTTATAGAACCTTGATTGGGCATTTAGGTTAGACTGTTTTACTTCGCTTTTTGGGTTGCACTGAACTACATTCACAACCCTCTTGAGAGTATAGCCTTCCCTCTACCCACGTTACCACAAAAGACGAAGGAGGTATATCTCTTGACTGTGCCTGTTTTACCTTTATGATGGTGTTGGCTCTTGGTTTGTAGAAGTGTGAGGGTTTAAAGGGTGTTTTAGCCTCTACTTATTTTGTCACATGGAGTCTTGTTAAAAGACTTTTTCCATTTCATCCTAGAGAATCAATCCTTTCACTCAGACTCTTTGAGCCGGTTCCCACATGCATGCCTTGGAGCAGGGGTGCACAGCTGTTTCCGCTGGAGGGCCGAATGAACCAAACAAGCCCCATTCAGTGGGCCAAATTATCCCTAGGAAAAAGCTGGTAGCAGGGTCTTCGTTGCGCATATTTGAGTTTCTTTAAAAACATGTCTTTTAAAGGTGCACTTTTTATTGTAAAACGTGATACACAGACTTTCAATGGTATTATCAGTTTGATTTATTTGTATTCTGTGACTGAAATCATGTTTCTCAATAGAAGTGAACCTGTACTTATCATGATGTAAAGCCAAAAACTGGACTACAGAGGCTTCACATATGACATGATAGACTTAGTGACTGACTAACTTTAGGCCATGCAACACTTCAATAAAGTCATGTGACGTGGAGGGCCATAAATGTCCTCAAGGGCTGCATTCGGGCCGCATGCTGTGCACCACAGTCTTAGAGCATGTGGGTATCCTACTTCTACTTGATGTAAAGGACAGCTGCCACATTTCTATGCAACTGTAGGCAAGAGAACTGATACAGCGCACAGATCCAAGCTCGACAAGCCTGCTTACATTGCTGCTCGCTCAGTTCTTCATGGTTTTAGTGGCCAGGTTAAGGCAAGAATCCTGTCAAATTACCAGCCTCGGCAATAGTCTAGCTCCTTTGAAGGATGCCTGTGTTCCCTTTGCGGAAGACCTCCTAGTGGCCCTCTCCAAAGGGAAAACAGGCATCCTTCAAGCTGCTGGAAATCAAACTTCAGAGGCTCTGCTGTGGAGCAAAAGGCATAGATGTTGCCATCAGGCCATGGACAATGAGATCAATCTCCCAGACAGTTAACAAAAGAATGCCTTTCTTTACAGAGCACTGTGGTTAGATTTCTCTCCTGTTGGAAGCTCCAGCCAGTTTGGAATGTCTTTAAGAAATGGCTCATCATGCTTTTAAATCGATAGCCACCCGGCAACCTAGAAGATTCATTATTTTTGTTGTAGTAATCTCTGATGGGGTTACCGAATGGCCATCACTTTCCTCTTGAGGGCCTACAGAGTTTTTAATAAGAATAAAGTTGTCAGCCTCACCCTTCACTTTACCCAACAATCGGATAATGTATTTCCATGGTAACCTCGATATCTTTTTGCCTTTCTTCTTTCTCAGTACTTCCTGATGTAGCTTTAGATGTCCCTAAAAGGTTCACCCATTATACTAAGGCCATTGGGTCCCCAGATTGTTAGTATTTACCGTGGCAATTTTCACCGCTAAGAAAGCTTCTGCACTCACGCTTGGTCCTTAATCAGATATCAGCCACCCCAGGGTGGACTGAGACCAAAAAAGCCCTGGAAATTATGTTCACAGTGGCACTATATTACACATTTGTCAGCAAGCCCAGCCCTTTTCTTATGAGAACATCTCAAAATTAAATAGGTTACCACACAAAAGAGCCCCAGGGTGCAGAGGCACACCGGGAAATCTCCAGAATCCCCTATAGGCCAGTCCGCCCCTGCAGCTAACTCTGACTATATATAAAAACCTGGGGCTATGATATCAGCCCTTTTGACACAAAACCCCCACCCCTGTACAAACCGGGCTGTAACTAGTAGAAACGGTGGTTCTTTTTTGGCCACCCAGCCGGCCTTTCGAATCAAATGCTTTTTGTGTTTACTTCTGGTGCAGGTTTAACTGGTGGAAACGACAACTTGGATTGAAGTTGGTTGGCAGCTTCCCTGGTGTCAAAGACAACCTCTCAGGGGTAGCAGATTCGGGACTCCTCTGGTAGAGAGTTTAAAGTAATCTCTTAAAACACCAGGTGATTTGCTCATTTATTCCAAAACTGTAGTGTTGACTAAAATCACCAAAGAAGAACTCTTTGAGGTGATAGAAGAGATTTTGTTTAGCTGGCAGGCATCTAGGAACTCTTCAATGATCCTTTGTGGGGACCTGAATGCCTTGTGTGTCCATGGGTCGATTAACGACCTAGAGTGTAGGGTGAACTCTGCTGTGGGAAAGAGAGGGGTGGCATTTTCATCCTTGATGTATGCATGGGACTTGAGTATTATAAACAGCAATGTCATAGGAGACGAGACTCCCAGCTAAATGTTTTGGATTATTATTTCGTCTCCCAGGAGATATTTACATCTGTTGTGTCCCTTCATATAAAGTCTACTACCATGAATGCCCACTTACCTCTCTATATGACCTGAAGAGTACACGATAGGGGTTTGTAACCAGACTGCCTTCCGCTCGATTTGCAGGTAAACTCAGTCGGTCACCACCTGGCATAGAATTAACACAATATTAGGTCTTTTAATAACGCTTTGGTGGGATTGCTGGGTAATGCTGACCTGCATGCTTTGCTAAGGAAGGCCCCATATGTGGTTCTGTTGAACGCAGTTTTCATTCAGATGCTGCCTCGTCGGAGGCCTTTGGTAGTCCACAGACACGTCTATGACACTGATTCAGAGAATGAAAAAAGAATTATGCAGAGCCTTGCATTATATTCCTGTTATCGACATAATTGAGCGGAGACGTCTTAGACTTGCCTATGGAAATTGGCTTAGAAACTACAGGCATACCCAGTTATTAAAGGACGCCCAAAGGATGCCCACCAAAGATCCCCGTTCCTTCTGGAGTATTATCAACTTTAACTCCCAAATCAAGACCCAGGTAAACCCTATTACGGCATCTAAATGGGTTGCACACTACAGTATGATTTATGGGGGCCCTTGTGAAAATAGGTTCCCTGTGGGGTCCCCTTTGTCATGAGCCATGGTGCCTGAATGTAGATCAGGAAAACGTTATGGTGCTGAAGGGGAACCCGTGTTTCTGGGCAGATTTATTAAAATACTTTGGGGTGGTCCTGGAGGTGAAAGAATTACCTGCCTTGTGGTCGACTATGATCCTGGTCCCTATTTATAAAAAGGGATAGCTAAATAATCCAACAAATTACCGCCAGATTGTCCTTTTAGACGTGCCTTCTAAAATCTTTGCCTCAATTTTATTATGAGACCTGTTGACATGGGTTAAAGGGGCCGAGAGGCTTGATCCCCATCAAGCGGGTTTTATGAAGGGTACAGAGACCAATGCAAACTGATTTGTTTTGAACCTTTTGAAAAACGAGGCTAGGACAAAGACGAAGCCGGTTGTTATTACTTTGATTGATTTCTCAATGGCTTTCGACAGCATTGATGGGGATCTTTTGTGGTGGAAGCTTTATAATTGGGTTGCCCTGTGGCCCTTTTAAGTATGATTATTGCTCTACATACTAGCACTTCCGTCAGGGTTAGACTGAACACCACAGGTATATTCTCAATTAAGATCAAGAGTTCCTTTGGCCTTAAAAAAAGGCTGCGTGCTAGCGCCCGCCCCCCCATTTTATCCTTTTTTATTTCAGACCTTTCTGATGCTTTTAAAGATACTCAATGCTGCCCTCCTTTCTTGGAAGCCAGCAGAGTTAACTATCTTCTGTACACGGACAATCTTTCTTTGCTGGATTATACTCCAGTAGGCCTACAAAGACATTTGCAGACATGTTGGATTATACCAGATGCAACAAATTTACAATTAACATCGAAAAATCGAATGTCTTCCAGTTTAGATCTGGGAAGAGGTGACATTACCCCAAATACAGGAGACAATTCTGGAGCAAGACCCCTAATTTCGTTTACCTGGGTTTTTATTTAACTGATGGACTCATAACGAAACCCTCCTTTATCAGAAGACCATGATTACAACTCTGGCTGTTAAGGATTCCTTACTCAAAAAAAAGTTGGGTTCTCCAGCATTGGATCTTTCATGGATTCACATGCTTAGAATATTCCCCGTCGTCAGACTGGGACCCCTCGGTACACATATATAGCCCTTTCCTATAGGAAAACTTCTGACACTTTTGTGTCCTATCTACGTCCTTTTAGGACCCACCTACGCATGCTCCGTAGGCCGTCCCAGTATAAGAGGCCCGCCCCCGCGGCTCCCCTTCAGATTTCAACCGTCTCCAAAGTAGTGGGATCTCCTCACGTCGTCTTGTACCTGGAGTTGGAGTTAGAGGAAATTTTCCTCCATGTCAGGAAAAGCGCTGTTCCGTCCGTGCACGACGTGCGGCTTGAAAAAAGTTTACGAGGGGGACGGACATATGGATTGTATATACTGTCTCCACCCTCATCATTCGGCTGATAACTGCGACATATGCAAAGGGTTTTCTCAAAAGACCCTCAAAGACCGAAATCGACGGCTGGTGGCATGGTTGAATGATGGAGCGGGGGCATACCCCCCTTCGGAGGTAGGCTCCACACAATCGGCGAAAACATCACACCGCGTTGCCTCGTCGGAACCACCGGCGAAGAAATCTCGACCGACGGAAAAAGAGTCATCTCAGAGTCATTCAGCTAGAGAATCCTCGTCGAAAAAATCGTCAACTTCATCAAAAAAGCATGACAAGGAAAGGCCGAAATCCTCCTCGGGCGATCACCATAGATCGACCACGAGTCGAGAGTCGAGTAAAGGCAGGCCAAGTGTGGAAAAGGCGGGACCGCCTAAACCACCTGCTAAGCCACCGTCGTCGACGGCGGTCCAGTCATCGGCCTCCACCCTGTCACTGACGCATGTGGTATCCACCGTCCCACCGACAACGACTGCGACGGTGGCCTCGTCAACGGAGGTTCTACAGGAAGCCTGGAGGTCTGAAGTTTTTGATCCGATCCCCCCGGATACTTTACTGCAGGAACAGGCTGTGTCGCTGTCCTCGGGGGAGGACGAGAGCGGGAGAAAAGCTGGCCCGGCAGACCTCGGGCTACGAGTGGTTGACAAGTCGTCGACGAGGGGATCCGGAATTCCGGTGTCTGCCCCTCTTCTCAATCCTCAATCTGTTTTGTCGTTGGAGATTCTGTCCACGCTTCAGTCTTTAGTACAGTCGTTGGACCAGAGACTACCTCAGGTAAACCTGCCACAGTCACCCGTCGACGAGCCGGGCCCGTCCCGTCCACCGACGCACTTACGCACGCCAATCTCAGCACCACTGGCACCCCAAGAGGAAGGTGAGCTGCCAGATTCGTAGTCTGACAGGGGAGTCATGTCGGATATCTCATCATCCCCTTCCAGGGATCCAACCTGGGAGTCAGAGGTGGAGTTAGAAACCCCAAGAAGCCCAGCTCACCCGTCCCCCCCGGACGACATTGCATCATTCCATTCTATGATGGAGAAGGCGTGTAAGGAATTTGGTTTGTCCCAGGAAGAACAGAAAAAGGACTGTTTTTTGTGCGACCACATGGATAAGAGAAGGAGGTCAGTGTTCTCAATACCCTTACTAGACCACGTGTGGAAGGAGGGGTTGCAGACAATGCGTCACCCCTTTTCGGAGCCGGCAGTGAAAGGACGCCTTGAGAAAAAGTTTAAGGCTCCAGAGTCTACCCGCAAGTGTTTATCCTCCCAACCAACGCCTGATTCGGTGGTGTCGGCGGCAGCGGCGAGGAAGGCGAAGGCCCGGCACAAGTGCACGACTCCGCCTGAAAACGAAGCAAGACGTCAGGATGCCTTTGGCAAAAAGGTGCTATCCGTGGGAGCAACTACAGTAAAGGCCACAAACTCTCTGGCTATTGTAGCCAGATACGACAGAGAAATGTGGCGCAGGCTAGCGCCGTTGCTGGATCATCTTCCGGAAGAGCATAGGAAGGCAGCGATGTTACTTGTCCGAGAGGGTGAGGAAGCCTCCAATCACGCAATAAACATTGCAGTTGACCTTGCTGAGTCGGGCTTCAAGCAAGTCAATAATGGGGTCGTATTACGACGACAGTCATGGCTTTAGTGTACCTACTTCAGACCAGAGGTACAATACAAAGTATTAGATATGCCCTTTGAGGGAGACCTTCTATTCGGAGAGAAGGTAGACGAGGCCCTAAAGGGAATGAAAGAGGACTCGGGCACGGCACGTTCATTGGGTGCCCTCCAGAGTGACCGAAGCTACAAGTCTTTTCGACCCTTTAGAGGGGCCTCAGGTACTTCCAGATTCTCTGCGTCGGTAGACAGATCCTTTGGTAGGTCGGCTTACCCCTCCCAGGGATATAGGCGTGCTTCCCAAACTGCAAACCGACGCCGGAACTTCCAGACGTCCAGGAAGAGACCATCCAATCCGTCGTCGTCGAGAGACAAGCAAAATAAAGATCAGCAATGACGAACACCACACCGTTCTGGGGGGAAGAGTATCAGCCTATGTCGACGAATGGGAACGAATAACGACGGATCAATGGGTGCTGGACACTATAAGGAATGGGCACTCTCTACAATTCAAGCACAGCCCTCCGCACATTCCACCTGCGTTCACCGCTCATTCCCATCTGAGGATACTGCAACAAGAGGTAACACTCATGTTAGCAAAGGGCGTGATAGAATTAGTTCCAACATCACAGAAAGGTCAAGGAGTCTACTCAAGATACTTCGCCGTAAAAAAGCCGAACGGCAAATGGCGTCCCATTTTAGACCGATCTCAACAAGTCTTTAAAGAGCCTGGAATTCAAAATGCTCACGCTGCAAGAAGTGATCCGAGCCGTTCAAGAAGGGGATTTTCTAGCGTCCCTGGATTTACAGGACGCGTACTTCCATATTCCAATGTGTCGGAAACACAGGAAGTTCCTGAGGTTTGTAATAGGGCGGACTCACTACCAGTTCACGGTTCTTCCCTTTGGGCTCAAGACCTCCCCCAGAACGTTCACGAAATGCCTGGCCCGAGTAGCGGCCTGGCTAAGGAAGCAAGGCCACCACGTATACCCATACCTCGACGACTGGCTGGTAAGGGGATGCTCCCCAGCATCGACCAACACAAGTTTGCAAGCCACCATGCAGCTTCTACAACAGCTGGGATTTGCCATAAACTTCGAAAAATCCTCTCTGCGGCCATCGAGAACGTTGGTGTTCCTGGGGGCACAGTTCGAGACCCAGTCGGGGCTAGTGAAGCCTTCCCTCGACAGAACCTCAAAACTCAATCAGCTGGCGAGCCGACTACGACAAACCACCAGGCACTCAGTGAGGAAATACGTTTCGGTCCTAGGAGCCATGGCATCCTGCATCCATCTGGTGGCAAACTATTGCCTATTCATGAGGCCAGTCCAGGAATTCCTCGCGGACCGATGGACACAGGCCCAAGGATCGTGGTCAGACAAGATAACCATCAACGACGACAAGCTGCTTCGGACCCTTCAGTGGTGGCAGAGTTTACACAATCTGAACAACGGTGTACCCCTACAGGAACCGGAGTTCCAGCGAACCATAGTCACGGATGCGTCCCTAACCGGATGGGGAGCTCACATGGGTACTCTTCAAACGCAAGGTTGTTGGTCTCAAACGAAGTCACTCCTACACATAAACGTGTTAGAGCTCAGAGCAGTACGATGGGCCTTGAAGGCATTCCTACCACACATCAAGGGATCGAGAGTACGAGTGCTGACGGACGATACGACGGCCATATTTTATTTGAGAAAACAAGGAGGGACGCGATCAAGGACTCTTTGCATAGAGGCCCAGAAAACATGGCATTGGGCATTAAAGCACGAGATTTCCATCGTGGCTCACCATCTCCCGGGAGTGAGAAATTTGCAAGCAGATTCCCTCAGCAGAAGGATGGCCCAGATACACGAATGGGAAATGGACACAGTTCAGCTGATGAAAGTTTTCGAAAAATGGGGTCACCCCCACTGGACGTTTTCGCAACCAAAGAAAACAAGAAATGCGAGCAATTTGCAAGCAGATGGCCTCAGGAGGGTTCCATGGGGGAGGCATTCTCCTTCCCATGGACAGACATGTTCCTTTATGCTTTTCCTCCGTTTCCCCTCATACGGAGGACAGTACAGTGGATACGCAGATACAGTTGCCGGGTAATTCTAGTGGCACTGTACTGGCCGCGGCAACCGTGGTTTTCCGACCTGCTTCACCTGTTGCTGGAACATCCAATAGCGTTTCTGAGAGTCCCGAACCTACTGTCCCGGGACAAAGGCACAGTGTGGCATCACGACCCGGACAGTCTCAACCTTACAGCCTGGCTCCTGACTTTTCGGAGTTCGGTGCCTTAGACGTTTCAGAGGATTGTCAGAAAATTCTGCAGGTGGCTCGGGCCCCTTCTACCAACAAATCTTACACCTATAAGTGGCGGAGGTTCTGTGAATGGTGTCGAGGACAACAAGGCCTACAACCGTTGAAGGTGGCGCCGGAGCAAGTTCTACCTTACCTGCTTCTCTTGGCGGAGGGGGGTTTATCTTTCACATTGATAAAGGTGCACCTGACGGCCATCTCGAGGTTCACGAGGAAGAGACAGTCGTCTCCTCTATTCAGCGACAGACTTGTGAAACACTTCATGAGGGGTTTATTTCGAACTTTTCCCCCGGTAAAACGTTTCCCACCAACATGGAGTCTCAACATAGTGTTGGCAGGCTTAATGAAACCACCCTTTGAGCCTATGGCCACGTCGGACATGAAATTCATATCGTGGAAGTTGGCATTCTTAATTGCTATCACATCAGCTAGGAGAATCTCGGAACTGCAAGCGTTGGTTGTAGACCCGCCATACCTAAGATTCTTTAAAGACAAGGTGGTCCTGGCAACTAATCCTACGTTCGTCCCAAAAGTTCCTACAGTGTATCACAAACACTCGTCCATTGTTCTCCCTACTTTCTTCGCGACCCCATCATCGGCAACAGAAAAAGCTCTTCATACCTTGGACGTTAAGAGGGCCCTGAAATTTTACCTACATCGTACACAGGAACTCAGGTCTACTCGACAACTGTTCATCGCATATGGTCCGTCGACGAGAGGAAAAGCAATCTCTAAGCAAGGATTGGCTCAATGGGTCTCATCGACGATTGTGTTTTGCCACTCCAAGGCCGGAAGGCCGTTGCAAGGGCATCCTAGAGCCCATTCTACAAGATCAACGTCCTCCTCAGCAGCATTATGGGCAGGAATTCCGCTAACTGACATATGCCAGGCTGCGGCATGGTCAGTGCCCCACACGTTTACCCGCCACTACTGCCTTGCCAAGCAGCATGCGGACGAGGTGCAGATGGGAAGAGCAGTCCTGCGCCATCTGTTTCAATAAGGTAAGCTCCACACTGTGGAGAGTTTTGTTTTTCTACCTTTTGGTGACCGTATGCTTTATGGGGGTACGGTTATATGAGTAAACTTATTTCTGGTGTACCTATGCATTGTGTATTGTGGTGAGGGTATATTACATTACATTCTCACCGCCGTTTTCAGGTGTTACTGCTATACAATCTATTCTAAGCATGTGAATCCATGAAAGATCCAATGCTGGAGAAGGGAATAGTTTCTTACCTGCAACTCCATTTCTCCAGCATTGGTATCTTTCATGGATTCAGATGCGCCCGCCAGCCTCCCCGGAATGCAATGTATTTGCTTGATAAGTTTAACCCTTCCTACTTTGGAGGGGCCGAAATCTGAAGGGGAGCTGCGGGGGCGGGCCTCTTATACTGGGACGGCCTACGGAGCGTGCGTAGGCAGGTCGTAAAAGGACGTAGATAGGACACAAAAGTGTCGGAAGTTTTCCTATAGGAAAGGGCTATATATGTGTACCGAGGGGTCCCAGTCTGACGACGGGGAATATTCTAAGCATGTGAATCCATGAAAGATACCAATGCTGGTGAAATGGAGTTACAGGTAAGAAACTATTCCCTTATTACTCAATGGGTCTGGTCGTTGAGTTCTATAATAAAAAGGTGCTTCCAGTAGTGGCGTATGTGGCTGAAATCTTGCTTTTTTATCTGAGGGAGAATTGGGCTAAACTTGAAGGTAGGTTTTGGCAGAGGGTGCTGAAATTGCCAGCTGTGGTCCCTGCTGCCGCCCTGTGCTATGAGTGGGGCCTTTTGTTAATTGCAGCGCATGTGGCATGGAAGTACATTTGTTTATTTTCTAAAATAATCAGGGCTCAAGTCGAGGGTATACGGTACACGTGGGGGACGCAGTCCCCCCACTATTTTCAGAGGGTGGACTCAGTCCCCCCCCAGCTAAAATGAGAAACATGGAATGTCCTCTTTGAATTTATAAATTAAAGCCAACCTCAGGGATCGGTTTCGTCAGGTTTGCAGGCCAGACACTTGATCATTGCACTATATAACATGGTGAAAAATGAAGAACTAAAGCTGAAATGTCCTATTTCAGTACTGCAAGTTCCAAGGAAAACATTGCTATTGGTACTTGGAGCTTAAAACATGCACACCTTTCAATGTTTTCAAAAACACTATTACATGAAAATATCCTCTCTTGGTTTTGTGTGTTTGTTGATTTTATGAAAGGCAAATGCCATTCGTCCTGTGCAATTTGGGTGGTTATGTAAAGCCAATTTAATTAAATGTGCATATTTCACCTTAATATGCTAATTTCTGGCGACGTCACATCCCATTGCATTTGTTGACGAGCCCCCCCACTTTAATTTTTAGGACTTAACCCCTGAAAATAATGTTAAATGTCAAACCCGCCCTGTGGTGGGAACTGAGACAATTGATGGAGGGGAAAGTTTGTTCTTCACTTAACAAATGGGTCGCTGACTGTATTAATATCATGGTGAAGTATGATGTGGATTTTCCACTCGTGCAGGCAAATCCCCATCTTGCAAAAGAGAACTGTGGGAGCGGGATTGGATTTTTACCATTCAAGAGGTTTGCAGTTGGAATACTCCTTGATGTTAGATGTTTTTGTGTCCCTGCCATCATACCTGCTCAAATTCCCGAGTTCTTCACGGAGATATCAATTTCTGTGCTTGCGACTTAATTTGCTCCCAACAAGAGAAATTTTAGGAGCTTGCGAGGGAGTGGAGCGCAAGCACAGAATTTGTAAGTTTTGCAATTCTGCGACTGCTGTCGAAACCATTCTATGACAAGACTGGAGGCGAGCATTATGCTTCATCTTCATTTATTTCTACTCTTCAGCAGTTCAACAAAACACATATAAAACCATGAAAAGTATAAAACTGAACTTTTCTCCTTTCCAAAACTACAAAATCCATGAGTCTCCGTACTCCATGCCCTTTCCACCAGTCACAACCCACTTCTGAGCTTGGACTCCTCCTCTTCTTTTACTGCTCTTCAAGCAGATAAGTACCATTTCTTCCCTCTCCGCATGTCAGTGTTGTAATGACTGGGTTTGAGTGGGAGATTAGTATTAAGATTAGCCAAGGCACGGTATGTGTGTGAAGGAGAAGATTGGCTTATATAGCGTATTTAAAAAAAAATATATATATTATTATTTAAGAATATTATATGTGCGAGGTTTAGTTTTAATACAGACCCGTTCGTGTACGAGATTAGGCATCCACTCATAACGGCGCGAGGAGTATTTAGGAGAATCCTCGAAGGTTTCTTTAGTCAGGAATTTTGTTCGCGAGGCTGACGACCCCGTGTCATAAGACCGGCACATCAGGGGTTTAGTCAGCCTCGCGAAAACACGCAGCGCAGGCCGCGCCTGCATCCGCGAGTCGGCCCCCACCCTTGGGTAGGCGAAGCCAGTGCCCATGAAAGTCAGCGCGGCCAGAGGGCTTGCGAGGAGGCAGCCCCCACCCGCGGGTGGGCGGAGCTACCGCAAGCCGTGTGTAGTACTCAATGCTCCTAAGCGTGAGACCCCACCCGCGGGTGGGAGGAGCTGAGCACGTGTTACAGGCGTATTAAGACGCCGCATTTGTGCGACGTGATCTACAGAACACACCGGCAGCAGAACGCTCGTAGGAGCGGATAGTTTACATATTGCCTTGATCTCTAAAGATGACCAAATTCCAGCGATCATAATGATTGCGAGCGCCGTGCTCCTGGAGAGCATTCAGAGGGACTACAGTCCACATACTAGGAGTAGCAGAGCCCAAGACTCTGCAGATCCCATACACTGCTTATCAGCAGAGAATTAGTGCTACAGAGAAGAGGGCTTTACAGGAGCCACAAAGCTGAGTACATAAGGTGCAGCCACTGGAAAAAAAAGAGCAACAGAGATAAGAAGTAAAAAGACTTTTACTGACTCTGAATCATCAAGTAGGAGCAGTGGGCGTGCTAAAACAGCTGTCTCAGGTATTTTAGGCACACAGCACAGCAGAAAATGTCAGAATTTGAGTGGAGTGAGGAGGAGCAGTCGCAGGACCTCGCTGCCAGCTTTAAGCAAGTGCTGGGAAGCTCCCTTATTGATGCAGTGGCAGAGGGCATCAGACCCCTACAGGAGAGGCTGGAGACACTGGAGGCTATTCTTTCGCAGCCTAGTAACAGCACCAAAGACTGCAAGCACACGCCCACAGATCCCTTGAAGGAGGGACACAAGGGGAGTAAAATAGCCCTCAAGAGGAAAGACTCTGACGACCCCCGGGGCTCTTTGGAAGGGGCAGCAGATAAGGCCCCAGAAGTGCCTGACGCATTTGCAAAGCTGAAGGAAGCTTATCTGCAACGGCAGGCGGTGCCAGACCTCATGACCCCCTCTCCAGGGGATGAAAATACAGGAGAAGACCCCGGCTCGGAAGATGAGCAGGTTGACTATCAGGCCTCGCAGGAAGACGAAGAGGTCGAGGAGGAAGACTGGGTGAAACCCAGTGGGGGCAAGAGAGCACGGAAGGAGAAACACCTTCTGGAACCTCAGGATGATATGTTTGACCCGGATAGCATCCGGAATCTGAGGTCCACTGAATGGCAGCCATCCCCCCAAGTAGCACAGTATATGGCAGCGAGACTGCGCAAGCCTTGTGAGACGACTGTGAGCAGAATGCCCGCGACCGGATCTCCCAGGAAAAGTAGCAGAAGCCCCCGAGCTCGATCCGAAGATGCTGACCTTCGTGTCAAAAACCAGTAAAGATCCCCGTAAGGGTATTGATAGGTCCTGGAAAAGCTGCCAGGAAAAAGTATTAGATTTGGCATACCCTCTCGCGAAAATCATGGACCTCGCAGAAAGGGCAAAGGACACAGGAGAAGAAGTTGACCCTGAAGCTCTCGCGGGATGGGCTCAGAGAGCAGTCTGTCTTCTGGGGAATGCCAATTGTGCCATCGTTTCAGAGAGAAGGAAGGGCCTTTTGCTCAAGATAGATTTGAAACTTAGCGATCTCTCATCATTTGAAGCGGGAGAAGGAGCCCAAGGCCTCCTGTTTGGAGAGACCTTTGGAAAGGAGATGGGCAGGTTCGTCGGAACGTATGCTTCCCTCGAGAAGGCTCAAGCATCGATCCGCAAAATATTTCCAAGTAGAGTTTTTGGAGGGACCGGCCGCTTCAGAGGTCGTGCAGCCGGTCGCAATCAAGGAGGGAGAAGACCTCAGAACCCCAGAGCGCAATACTGGGAAAACAAGAGCCAGGATACATTCTTCCCGTCCAGAGGGAGATTCCCGAGAGGCCGCAGGTCCAGAGGATCAGGACGAGGTCAAGGATTTACGCCAGGTGAGAGCGGTTCAGTATCCTCCAGTAGGTGGGAGGATGCGCATGTTTTTAGAGAGTTGGCACGAGCTTTCATGCGATTCCTGGATATTGCAGACCGTCAAAGGTCTGCGGCTAGATTTCATAGAGACCCCAGTTCAGCAGAGCAGACCACAGAGCCAGAGGCTAGCGCAAGCGGATCAATCATGCCTAGACAGTGAGATAGCGCAGCTAGCCCGAAAACAGGCGATAGAGAGATGCGAGACGACCCCCAGGTTTGTGAGCAATATGTTCCTAGTGCATAGAAAAGAAAAGGTGCGTCAAGTTATAAATCTCAAAGAGCTGAACGGATGGATCATATATCGCCACTTCAAGATGGAGGGCATACATCAGCTCAGGGACTCCCTAAGAGAAGGAGACTGGATGACGCGTTTAGATCTGAAGGACGCTTATCTCACAGTCCCTGTCCTCAGGGAGTACAGACCATACCTAGCTTTCCGCTGGCAAAGACAGTTCTGGCAATTCAAGACAATGCCATTCGGACTTGTTTCGGCACCCTGGGCATTCACGAAGCTGATGAAGCCAGTAGCGGCAGCAATCAGAGAGAAGGGCATCAGACTGATCATCCATCTGGACGACCTCTTACTCCTAGCAGAAGATCGAGAAGTACTAGTATACCAAACAAGATGGGTACAGGATCTTCTGGGCTCACTAGGATTTCTAGTGAACACAGAGAAGTCAGATACCATACCAGTGCAGAGGTTAGACTTCCTGCGGTTTGTACTAGACACAAAGAAAGAGACTCTGGAGCTTCCAGCTCGGAAGATAAAAGACATAAAAAGGGAGATCAGATTATGCTTAGAGAAACAACGGATATCTCTCAGGACATTGGCGAGAATAGTCGGGCTATTAGCAGTTTTTATTCAAGCCATATTCCCAGGGCCCCTGCACTACAGAGTTTGAAGATAAAACATCTACAACAGGGTCTGGAGTACCACCAGCAGGTACCTCTAGATCAAGACTCCATTACAGAGCTAGAGTGGTGGTTAAATAATATGGATGCTTGGAATGGGCAAGCCATATTCGGAGACAAGCCGGATCTGATAATAGAATCAGACGCCAGCTGGAAAGGCTGGGGAGCCCGATGTGGGACTTTACAGACCGGAGGCAGGTGGAGCGAAGAGGAGCTCCGTCTTCACATAAATTGTCTGGAGCTCCTAGCAGGATCATTCGCGATCAAGGCTTTCACAAGAGGAAGAGTGAAATCTTGTGTACTGCTGAAGATGGACAACATATCAGCAGTGAGGTACATAAACCACTTAGGCGGCACGAGGTCCAAGATGCTAGCAGAGCTAGCGAAGGACTTCTGGCACTTTTGCCTATGGTCAGAGACGTCAGTGATAGAGTACTTGCCAGGCTCACTGAACGTGGTAGCAGATTGGAACTCTCGTTACCTGACAGACTCCAGCGATTGGAGGCTGGATCCAGCAGTGTTTCAGGGGCTGAACAGGAGATGGGGACCATTACATATGGACCTTTTCGCCTCTCGGCTCAACGCACAGACAAGCCTATACTACAGTTGGAGGCTAGATCCGGGAGCACAAGGAACAGCTGCCTTCCTTCAGGAGTGGGCAGGAGGCCCGCATTACGCTTTTCCCCCCTTCGCAATGCTCAGCAGAGTTCTAGCGAAGTGTCGGAGGGAGAAAGCGGAGCTGGTGTTAGTAGCACCTTTGTGGAAGTCACAAGTGTGGTTTCCAACGCTAATATAACTAGTAGCGGACATACCCAGGGTCCTTCCCGAAGAAGAGCAACTGCTCACAGACCCAGCTAGGTCGTGTCATCCTCTGAGAGTGAGAGGGACACTCCCGCTAGTCGCATGCAGGATATCAGGAGACGGTTGGCCCTGCCAGGAATTTCGGCGCAGACTGCTCAGCTCATCGCCGAGTCCTGGGCTCCATCCACTAGGAGGAGCTACGATGCAGCTTGGGCAAAATGGACAGGTTGGTGCAAGAACAGAAGTGTTCATCCCGTTTCAGCACCTGTAGTGGAAATACTGAATTTCCTAGCAAACTTATTGCAGAACGGAGGAGATTTCCGTACGATAGGGGTATACAGATCGGCTATATCAGCAGTACACATGCCATAGAAGGAGTCCCGGCAGGAGAACATGCCGCGGTAGTGAGGCTCATAGAGGAGCGAGATTCAGGGTGCCACCAGAGCCCAGATATAGTACAACATGGGACGTGGCGACAGTATTACAGTTATTATCAGATTGGCTGACGGATTAATACCTTTCGCTTAAACAACTATCAGGTAAACTAGCTATGTTATTATGTCGGATTTCATGCAAACGAGTATCAGATGTTAAAGCGCTAGAGATTAACAGACGGTCCTTCGAACCGGAAGGAGTCACATTCTCCATAGTCGGAAGGACCAAGACAGGCATCACAACAGTGCATTATCCGTATTTCCCAAACAATTCGAAAAGGTGCGTGGCACGATGTATTAAAGAATATGAGAATAGAACAGCAGAGAATAGAGCAGCGAATACTACTCAGTTATTAATAGCGCTCAGGAAGTCCTATCACGCAGTTACATCAGTTACCATCGCCAGATGAGTCAAAGAGGTCATGCAAGCAGCAGGAGTGAATGTGAACATGTATGGAGCTCATTCTGTGAGAGGGGCAATGGCATCGTCAGCAGCGAGAGCGGGAGTGCCCTTGAGTGAAATAATGCTAGCAGCAGACTGGTGAAGCGATCGTACATTTAAAGAGTTTTACTTTAAGCCAGCAGAATGTTTAGCTAGTACGGTGTTGGGAAGCTTTGAACAAGCATAATGCTCAGCTCCAGTCTTGTCATAGAATGAAGATTACCCCTGCTATCTGCGCAGAGAGTATGAATTCTATTAAAGACTAAGGAGGCGAGCATTAAATTCCCACCCGAGTAATGTACTATATAAAATGTCGACGCATTATATGAGTGAGTACACTACATACACACCACCCTAAAATTTCCTATTATGTTTTTCATAGGGGAAGATCAGAAGAATAGCTGAAAGCAGTGCCATAGCTGAGAGCATCAGGAGACCGGGAGTACACCGGCTGTTGTGTTTAAAGTTCAGAAGAGCCTTCGCACCGTTGGCGAGGATCAGTTAAGAACAGGAGTGACTGTCAGAGCGAGTAAAAGCAGAGGAGGAGTCCAAGCACAGGAAGTGGGTTGTGACTGGTGGAAACGGCATGGACTACGGAGACTCATGGATTTTGTAGTTTTGGAAAGGAGAAAAGTTCAGTTTTATACTTTTCATGGTTTTATATGTGTTTTGTTGAACTGCTGAAGAGTAGAAATAAATGAAGATAAAGCATAATGCTCGCCTCCTTAGTCTTTAATAGAATTAATACTGCCTGCGCAGATAGCAGGGGTAATCTTCATTATAGATGTGCTATTTGAGCGCGAGTCCTTGAAAGATCGGCACACTCTGCATTTTGAATCTCTTCTTTGCGACTTTAAAATTCCATCTGTCGGATATGTATGCCAACACTTTATGACATCTGGGAGTAACTGTTGGGCACTGGCAGCACTTCGTTTTGTGAAAGATTTGTTCGCTTAACTTTGGCTTAGTATGTTTTAATTATTATCTTTCTTAATGCCCATGTTTTTATTATCGTAATAATAATAAAATGTATTGTAATGTTTGATTGTTCTTAATGGATTTTAGACGTTTGTTTGTGTTTCTTTTATATGAAACAATTATTTTATGAATGTGTTTCACAATAAAAAAAAAGAAAGCTTCTAAAGACTTAGGGCCTGATTCCAAGGTCCAAGCAAAATAGGAAAAGTATCCTTCCTTGGAGGAAGAACACTTTTCGAAATTGCACTAGATTCAATTGAAATCCAAGAGTGGCGGATTGTATTATAATCCGCCCATTTCAGGCAACGTGTTATAAAACATGTCACAATAGTTACACATAATAGTAAAGCAGCAGCGCGGCTTCTGCAAGCATTTTAAAGCATTGTACAATGCAGTTTTGATGGCACCTCTCCTCCATTCCTCTTGCCAACCTTGGAATGGCAGAGGAAATTTTAGGTGGGGGAAGTGTCGGATTATTACAGCACATTCGCTGGCCCTCAGAAACAGGCCCAAGGACCTGATTCTGTACTCATGAAAAAAAAAATGTGGGGAAATACAACTTTCTCCCCTCCAGTCTCCACCACCATCATTCTTAAGTACTGGAGGGTAGATGTGCTTTCCATCAGCAAAAACAGCTAAAATCTTGCATGGTCAGTCAAACATGTGCTCCAATGGCATTGCGAGCATTTCTTAAAAGACTGCCACTTGTCTAATTTAAGAACGTTTTCTTAAAGTTACATTTAACTACAAAAGTGGTGTTGCAGTCTAAGAAATGCTACAATTATGAAGGGGAAAGTGTGCAGTACAGTTTAACGTGCCGTATTTTAACTCTTTATGCAGTGCTAAACCCGTGCTGCTGGGAGGAGAATCCTCTGCATGTGGCTGCCCTGCATTCCTGATGGTTACTAGGGCTGTTGTCAAGCCATAAAATCAGGCACATGCAAAAGCCAACACGTTCTTGTCCCTGCACCCACCGCATTCTTTCATTATCAGAATATGGTGTTTGTAAGAAAGGATTCTTCCTTCATGGAAGGACACTTTCCTACATTTGCATGCACCTGAGAATCCGCTCCTCAGTTGCTGCTCTGTGTTGTCTGGGATCGTCAGGGGCGCCTTCAAGGGGTTGCCAGGGGGGGGGGCCATGGCCACCCTTATAAAAATGCTGCCCCCCACCGGCCACCCTGCGAAAATAAAATGCTTTTTTGCTGCGGTCATTGCTGCGTCTTTAGGCAGCAAGTTGTGACACCCACTCGACCCTGAATTGAGCTGCTCGCATTTTATGACTTCGATGAAAGTACAGGGCAATGAGACAGCTCGCCATGCAGTCCTCTGGGCTCTGTGTGCAGTGCAAACAACATTAGGCCATGCATCAAATAGACCCCTGGACCATGGACACCCCATAGGGCACGTGGATGAAGGGGAGTCAAAGCAGCCAAGAAGCGGCATTCAATAGCCACCATCATTTTTCTTTCAGCCCGTTTTAATAACTGCTTGTCTGTTTTTGGCAAAAAGAGGAGCGAATGTTTTCAAGCTCTTCCATATTTGCAGTTAGTGTAGCGCAATCTTGGGTTTCCAGGAAACAATTAAAAAGTGAAATCCTTATTATAGTGGTCTTTTTCACTTACCGTTACAGGATGTTGCATCGCCATGTATTTTCATGACAAACCAGCGATTGCTTCTTGAATTGCTCGACTCGGACAATTGCAAAGTATATCGTTTTAAAATTGAAATAGACAGACACCGATAGTGTATTTTCTATCATCCAATTTTCACAACACTCACCATAGCAACAGGACAGCATCCTAATTCCTCACTGGCCTCACACTCCACTTCAAAGCTTCACCCAATACACACCAGCTACAGATTTAGCTGCACACGGCCCTCAGTAGACCCACATTTACCTTCTGCCTGTAGGCCACTGCTAACATTACTCGACAGCTTTAGGGCTGACTCTTGATACTGAAATGTCTGTCGTTATGTATTCAGTGGATGAAATTCGCCATGTGTCGCTTTCTCCTTTGTCATTGTAAAACGGAATTCCGCAAGACAAAAGCATGAAACACAAAATATCTGCAAGCTCCAGTCCTTCATGCAGTGATGTGATATTTTGTGGGATTTAGGTGTGGGAATGCCGTTTTTACAGTGAAACAGTTGGGATGTCTGTGAAAAAGAAGTGGATAGGATTCTAGAATGGCAGGCAGTGGAGTAGCAGCTTAACTCAACTGCTCTGGACCTCTCCCTTAAGATATTTATAAGATATTGCTATGAATTCCAAGAAAAAGATTGGTGAAGCAGAAAACCCGGCTTCAAAGAAACCCAAACAGGTTCCTGAGATGGAAGATACCCCGAGCATTCAGGATGTCTACAAAATCATTCTTCAGGTGGCCCAATATGTTAGTGATATCAAGCTGATTATGGCTGAGCTCAATTTGAAAACCGGTCAGCTAGATGGCAGAGTCACTGAATTGGAAAAAACTTCTTTGCCTATGAGCTCTGAGATTGCTGGCAGTTTCCAGGCTTACAATAATCTGAGGTCTGACTTGAAGAAAGAGAAAGAACAACGCTTGGATATGGAGTTAAGGATCAGGGCTAAAAATATCAGATTGGTTGGAGTGGAGGATTCTGCTGGTGATGATGAGGATTTGCCTTCCTTGGCATTTCAGGTTTTTAAGGAAAGTTTTCATTGTACTACAATCAAGACAGAAGACATTGATGATATTTTTAGGATTTGAAAACACCAAGGAGATGAGGCAAGGCATGTTTTGGTTTCCTTTTTGAATCAAAGGTCTAAGGAACGCTTGATGAAAGCTGCCAGACAGGTTGGAAATGCCTCTTTCAAAGGTAAATCTGTTTTTATTTACCCTGACTATCCTAAGGAAATCTTGCTCCCGAGAAGATAATTTCGTGGTGCTAAAGACTTGGCCAGACAGCTAACTCTAAGGGCCTTTCTCAGTAGAAATAATGTCCTTACTATTGTGTTTCCTGATGGTGATAAGAGCACATCTGATCCTGCGCAAGTGCTTGACTGGTTGGAAACATATAAGAGGGGTCTTCCTGTGCCTACTCCTACCAGTGAATGAATGTGGATTTGTTTGTGCCCCCCCCATGCCCCTCCATGGCTATTGGATTTTTAATATCTCTTTTCATCATTGATTTTTCTTTTTGGACAATGTTTAGACATACTTAAAATGGGGCCGATTGCAGATGGCAGTTAACGTTATCGCATTTAAAAAAAATGCTCTGGAACTTTTCCTTACTGTGAGCCTTTCGTTTTGTGACATTGCGCTTTGTGACTTGATAAAGATTCTTTTTCACGGCCTCGGTCCGTGCTCCGGGATGAATCCGGCTTGGTTTGAGGAAGGGACCATTCTACAAGGACGTATGGCGCACACACGACGCATCCGTCAGCTGATCTTGCCAGCGGTATCATCTGCGGTCATTTTCGGGATCGGGTGGGGCTGATCGTGCCTCTAATGCAGCCCACATATGGAGTTGGTGCATTTTTTCAACGATGGGCTGTGGAAAACGCGGCCGGCTTGTGCCCAGCTTGGTTCGGGGGGGAGACCGTGTTCGGAATGAGGCGGACGCCGGTGTGCTGCCTGTCAGTGAGCTGGCGTTGAGAGGTATGCCCTGCGGCTTGAGGTCGGTGCGAGGGGGCTGCTGGGGATGCAACTGACGGCGGTAACACATGATGTGAGGCTGGGTGTTGGACATTCTGGGCATGCAGGCGATATTTACATGAGGGGCTTTACCTTATGCTGTCTTACGTGAATGTACACATATGAGGCTAATATCAACTTCGGAAGACAGGTGCTGGGGCCAGGTGATCTGTGGCCGTGGGAAACCTGGGTGCTTATTGACAATGAATGAGGAAATTATCATAATGGGTTATTTGGATCCCCTGCTCAGCCTTTGACGGGACTTTTCATTTGACTGAGCACTGATTATCAGAGTGGATCTGGAACCGGCTCACCATATGCTTTTGGAGGATATTGGATTGGTCCCTTTTGACTGGAATGGGCCGGGAGTTTATACACGCCTCTTTGTCCCTTATACACGCGGATTTATGCTGTGTTTATTTTATTCTTTTTGCAGGCTTTCAACTCGGCTTTGAGGGGTGGACCATTTTAGGTTGCGGAACCGAGGCTCACCTTATACTTTCTTTAAGTATCTAAGAACTGTGCTATTAGTATAACGGTTCAGTTATGACCTACTGCAGCTCTGTTGTCGTTTTAGTTTGGGGCTTAGTTGTTTGCTGAATATTCATATGGTTTTATTGGGGGATGAGGGCATTTGGGATTCTTGTGGGTTGTCTTTTTGGGTTTTGAATTTTGGTTATGCACTTTTTCTTTTTTTGGAAATGGTAACTTTTTATGCTTTATTGATTGTTTTTTTATTGTGCATTGGGAGGGGTCCTGGAGATGGTTCTGAATGCTGTTTCAATTGTTTTCTAGGCTGAATAGACTTTGCAGTCTTATCTGTTCTTTTTGTTTTTTACTCTTCGTTTTTTGTTCGTATTTCTGTGTGTGTCATTTATTTGTGTTTGGTAATTCTGCTTCTGCTTTTCATGCTTTTGACCTTCCTGGTGTAATGATGACTTTACAGAAAGGTGGGACAGTCAATGATCTCTGTATTGTCTCTTGGAATGTGAATGGGGTCAATAATTTGCTAAAGAAAAAGAAAGTGTTTCACATGTTGCAGGAGTTGCATGCTGACATCTGTTTCTTATAGGAGACTCCTATTTTGGCAGATGAAAGTTCTAGGTTGGAAAAGGAGTGGGTTGGTTTCGGCTTATGGCTCTTCCTTTACATCAAGGTCAAGGGGCATGGTAATTTTGTTTCGGAAGAAACTACGTATTAAGGTTTTAAAAGAGTGTGCGGATGAGGATGGTAGGATGATCGCCTTGTTGGTTGAGATTCGGGAGGAATTGTTGACACTGCAATGTGTATGCTCCTACAGTGCACGCTGGCTCCTTGTTTAGAATGGTTGCTCAGACCCTTTTAGATTTGAATAATTCTAATATTCTACTTGGGGTGGGGACTTTAATACTGTGGTTGATCCTAAGCTGGATAGAAGTCAGGTCAGGCGGGTACCGCGTTGTGATCATCAACGGGCGCTTAGGTCGCTCTTGGAGGAACACAATTTGAAAGATATATGGCGTCTGGAGAACCTCGGCAAGCGTCAATACAGTTTCTTTTCTAGTGCTCATTGTGTGTTTTCTAGGCTGGACATTATTTTTACGGGTGGGAATGCGTCGGAAAGTATTGTCTCAAGTGAAATTGGTAATATTTTATTGAGTGATCATGCCCCGGTTGTGATGCATTTAAAACCTAAATTTCGGTGTGATAGGACTTTCTCATGGAAACTGAACGCCTCTATATTATTGGATGATGATATATTGGAGCAGATTGTTTTGGAAGCAAACTATTTTGTTGTGGAGAACCACTCTGATGATGTCAGTGTGGAGAACACGTGCGACGCCTTTAAATGTTTTATTCGTGGTGTCTGTTTGGGGCTGTCTAGTGGTAAACGGAAAAAGGAGGAGAAGAAAAGGCAGGATCCTGACCTACGTATTGGTGTGATTTCTCGGGATTTGATGCTAGAGCCGACTGACTCAGTGAAATTGGCGACTTTGAAAAAACTTAAAAAAAAGAAATTGAAGACTTTTTGTCGCTTAGGGCAGAGCGTGGTTTGTTTTACTCTAAGTGTACTTATTTTGAGAAGGGTGAGCGTTGTGACAGAGGGCTGGCATATAGACTAAAGAAAAAGATGTCGGAGTCGCCAATTGCTTCTATGATTGACCGGGAGGGTAGAATCACATTTGATCCGAAGAAAATCAACTCAATTTTTCGTGACTTTTACGAAAAGTTGTATAGCAATGAGGCTGGTATTTCTGGTAAGGGTGAGGACTTATTTGGCGATTTTAATTTGCCTAGGATTCAGGATATAGAGCGTGATCTGCTTGGTAACATGGTATCGGTTGATGAGATCAAAGGTGCGATCTCAGAGCTGAATGTGGGTAAATCCCCGGCCCCAGACGGCCTCCCTTGTGAGTTCTATAGGATCCTTCCAAACTCGGCCTTAGAGCTCTTGAGAGATATGTTTGTTTCCAGCAGATTAGATGGGATGGTTGCCTAAAAGTACAAGACATGCATCTATTTCAGTCTTTTGAAAAAAGGAAAAGATTGTAATCTTCCGGAAATTATTATCCAATTAGCCTTATCAATACTGATAATAAGATTCTTGCCAAGATCCTTGCTATGCGTCTTGTAAAGTTTTTTTTTTTTAAATAATTTTCATTTTATATATAAACCACACGACATTACAACTAGAACATAAATAAACACATTTGATAACAAACAGCACTGCAATCCCCATCCCTCCCCCCTATGAGCCTGTATGGTGTTCGCCATTGGTATCCGCTGTGAATGGGGGGGCGTCTTCGCTCTCAGATTCCATTGGAGCCGACCCCGTTCCAAACAGTTCAGCTATCAACAATTTCCATGCCTCGAGGGAGCACATTTCCTCCTCCTCCCCCGCCATACTGGTATCCCGCCACACCGCCGTCTCGGCCTCCGCCCATTTTTGGAGATCCCTCCACCAGACCTCCACTCGTGGCTTATGACACTTCTTCCATCCCATGGCAATCCTACGTTTAGCAAGCACATAAGCCAAATCTTTCAATTTCTCGACATGTCTAAGTTTACGCGCTCTGGGATATCCCCCCAGTAAGCAGGCCCAGGCTGAATCCACTTTGAGCGTGACGCCCTTTCCTGCCAGCTTCTGCGCTACTTCACCCCAATAGCCTGCAATTACTGGGCACGCCCAGAACATGTGTATCATGTCTGCATTCTCCTCGTCACACTTGGGGCACGCCTGGCGTCCAACATCCCGAAATTTGGAAATTCTCAAGGGGGTCATGTATGCCCTGTGCGTTATATAAAGCTGTATTTGCTTAAACCTGGCGTTTCTCGATACTTTTTTATGATACCCCAGGGCTCGCTCCCACAACCCATCTGCCATCGGGGCCCCCATCTCCGTTTCCCATTCCAGTCTCAAGTGAACTAACTCGCTCCCAACCTTCGTCATCAGCATCTCGTACAACCTAGAGACCTCATGTCCGCCCTCCGATGTGTCATATAGTATCTCCACCGTGGCGTCCGGTTCATCGGCCAGGGTAGTTTCGGGCCACCTATTCCGGATCTCCTGCACTATCCTGTGATATGTCATATATTGACCCCTGTGCAATCCCGACCCTGCCTCTAATTCTTCGAACTCCAAGATGGTCCCATCTTGCCAGATATCTCCCATGGTGACCAACCCCACTGACTCCCAGTATATCCGAATGGTTGCTCTAAGCTGCCCATCTCCCTTCGCCAGTGCGACCAATGGGAACTGCAACACACACGGCAAGGGGCTACCCATCATCCGGCAGGCCCGTTTCCACATGTTCCGTCCCAAAGCTAGCATTCTAGGCCTCTCCCTCATGCATGCATTAGCCACCCAGATCACCTCTCGCAGATAAAAAGGGGAGCAATCCCTCCCAAACAGCCTGTGTTCAGGGGTCTCTTCATCAGAGAGCCACCTGGACACATATTGTAGCTGCGCTGCCACATAATATGCCTCAAAGTTCGGCAGTTTGAGACCGCCCTTCTCATAGAAGTTCTGTAGCTTCCACAGTGCGACTCTGTTTCGCGTGCAGTGCCACAGGAATTCTCTGCAAATACTATGTAGCCTCACGAAGAACTTCTTAGGAATCATGTAGGGGATGTTGTTAAAATAATGCAGAAGCCTGGGCAGTACCACCATTTTAAGCATAGCTCCCCGGCCCATCATCGCTAGTGGCAATCTTTCCCAGAACCTCATGCATTTCTCGATCTTCCCCACAGCAAGTTCAGTGTTATGCTTGTGCTCTTCCACAGTCGTGTGATACACGTCAATTCCCAAGTATCTAAGGGATCTCGTCGCCCACGGGATCTGCAACACTGGCAACCTCTCTACCGGAGTCCCCACATAGCCCCCTAGCGGAAATAGAGTGGATTTCTGGGGGTTTACCGCTATACCGGACAACCAGGCATACCTCCCCATCACCTCTAAGACATACTGCAGATTTTCTTCTGGGTATCTTAGGTATAGCAGCATATCATCTGCATACAGGGATATAAGGTGACACTCTCCTCTCACATCAATGCCGACCGGGTCATATTGCTGCCTGAGGTAAATCGCTAAGGGTTCTAGGGCCAGGATGTACAACATTGGGGACCAGGGACACCCCTGCCTAGTGCCTCTGCCCAACTGCCATCTCTCTGACACCACTGCACCCGTGCGGACCCTGGCTAGTGGTGCACTGTATAACATCTCGGCCCACCTAACATAACCCGGTCCCATCCCGTACCATCTCAGAGCCGCCAGCAGCCAAGGCCACCGAACGGAGTCGAACGCTTTAACCGCGTCCAATGCCACTATCGCCATTTCGCCGTCATCGCTACAACCCCACTCGACCACCCTGTGGAGGCGCCTGTGGTTATGAGTAATGTTCCTATTAGGGACATAGCCCGTCTGGTCAGGGTGGATCAACTTGCCGATCACTCTACGCATTCTAGTAGCCAAGACAGCTGTCAGGATCTTGCTATCTTGGTTCAGCATCGACAGGGGCCTGTAGGAGCCACAATCATGTCCCGGTTTATTTGGCTTGGGGAGCGGAATTATGATCGCCTCCCTAAGTGACTCCGGCAACCGTCCCATTTCGTACGCTTCGTTGAGCATTTCCAACATGGGCGGGAGCACTTCCTCTGCATAAACTTTATAAAACTCACTGGGGAACCCATCTGCCCCTGGGGCCTTGCTAGTGGGCAACTGTCTCACAATCTCCTTCAGCTCTTCCAGGGTGATCGGAGCATCCAGCTCCTCTCGCTCCTCATCGCTGACCTTGGGCAAGCCTACATCTTCCAGCACTTCGTCTATCTCCTCCTGGCTGCCCCCCTCGCGATCTTCGTATAAGACCTTATAGTATTCCACAAATGCCCTGTTCACGCCTTCTTGGGTGTCTACCTCCTCCCCCTTTTCATTGGTTACCAATCTGATCGGGGATCGTGGGGTCTCACTCTTGTACAGCCAAGCTAAGAGTCGGCCCGTTTTATCTCCCCCCGCATGCAATCTCTCCATATACTTTCTATAGTTCAGATTACAGAGCCTGTCCCAATGTTCCGCACACTCCTGTTGCAATTTGGTGACCGCCTCCACATCTGTCCCACCACCATCCAACTCCTCCTCCAGCTTAGTCTCTGCTCTATGCAAATCCGCCAGGACTCCCCCCATCAATCCCTTAGACTTCGCAATGGCGATCCCCCGCATTACGACCTTAAAGGCCTCCCATAAGGTGCCAGCCGACTTAACACTCCCTTTATTCACCTCAAAATAAGCAGTTATCTCTTCTCTAATATCCTCTCTGAAAGCAGGGTCTTTGAGCGCCTCCGCCCTAAGGCGCCATGTTGGTATACGCGCTCGTGGGGAATACAGTTGCCATCGCATGACCAGGGGCGAGTGGTCAGAGAGGACCCTCGCCCTGTAATCTATATGGTCGCACTCCGCGACTATGTCTGGCGTAGTGAAAAAGTAATCAAGTCTCGTGTGCTGTAGATGCGGAGCCGAGTAGTGCGAGTATTGCCTCGCGCCCGGGTGTTTCGCTCTCCACACATCTACTAGGCCAAAATCCGCCAGCAGCGTCTGCAATACCTTAGCCGCCGGACTGGGCTTAGCCATTTTATCATCCGACCTATCCTCTTTGGGATTCAACACGCAATTAAAGTCGCCACCCCATATCACCGTTCCCCCCATCCCAACACTGAGCTTGGTGCACAGCGTCCGAAAATATGTCGCCGTATCCTGGTTAGGCGCGTATGTGTTTACAATGCACACTACTTTGTTCTCTACCAGCCCCCTCACCATAACCAACCTCCCATCCTCCTCCACAACCTCCTCAATTAGCTTGAATGGGACGTGTGGCGCCACCCACACCAGCACTCCTCTGGCGTAGGCGGAGTACGTTGATCCTACCACTGTTCCCTTCCACTTCCTCCCTACCAGCTCCAGTTTCTCTCGCTTTAGATGTGTCTCCTGTAGCAGAGCTACGTCTATCTTCTGCCTCTTAAAATACAACATGACTTTATTCCGCTTAAGATAATTGTTAAGCCCCCTAACGTTCCACGTCAATATCCTGAGGTCTCCCATGGCCTATCCGTAGTTTCCTCCCCCCATCCAAGGCAATCCCTCCCCACTTTGCGAACACCCGCTCCCGGTTTCACCCTCAGGCTCGTACAAAAACTAAAACTCCCCCCCAAACCCCTACCCCCAACAACTGCCCAGCTCCATCCCTGGATCTCAGGCATCCCTGTGTTCTGTCCTCCTTGGAACCCAAATAGAGAACCCGACAGGGTGTCACCCCACTAACAGTGACTACACTAAACACAAAAAAAAGGGGTGTAAAGGGCGGCTTCTGGCGGCTCCTCTTCTTCGCAACCATGTCCGCGCACGGACCACGTTTCATAACCCCTGACGCGCGCATGTTCTCAAGTGAGTTCAATGACTATATTCTAGTCCCAATGTTTATGACCCGACCGGGCCTACAGCGTTACTTATCTCGCTCTTTATTTCTCGCCGGCCGTCTGAGCTTCTGACTCCTGAGGGCAGTTTTGTGCATCCAACCACTCCATAGCATCCTCCGGGGTGACAAAGAACAGCAGCTTGCTCTGAAAGAAAACCTTCAGTTTGGCCGGATAGAGCAACATGTATTTAAGCCCCGCTTCCCGCAGTCTCCTTTTCACCGATCCGAAGTTCATACGACTGCGCTGTACCTGCAAGGTGTAATCGGGATAGGCCGTTATATTCGCCGCTCCTCGTTGTATTGTGCCTCCCTTGCGGAAGTGTTCAAGGATCCTTTCTCGGTCCCGGTAATTAAGGATCTTGGCTATCACTGGCCTGGGCGGGTGTCCCGGTGGTGGCTTCCTAGTTAAGGCCCTGTGCGCTCTCTCAACCGCAAAACCCTGCGACAGAGTGCCTCCCGTGATCTCCTGCAGTAGCATGTTTTCGACGAATTCCGTTGGATTGTGGCCCTCAGTTCCCTCCGGCAGGCCCACGATACGGATGTTGTTCCTCCGGGCGCGTCCTTCTGCCTCCTCCGCCCTACTCTCCAAATTGCCCACACGTTGCACCAGGGCATGGAGTTCGCGCTTATGCGCAGCGCAGTCCGTCGCGGTAGGGCCCAATTCTTTCTCCAAAGTCTCTGTGCGCTCGGCCAGAGCACGCACGTCCTGCCTTAGGAGGTTCACGTCCTCCTGCACTGCCCCAACCTGGAGTTCCATTGCGGTCTTCAGTTCAGCCACAGCGAGCTGGAGCTTGGTCTCCCAGGTCGCTTTCAGGTCTGCGATCGCGGCGAGGACCTCGTGGTTCGCGCCCCCGGCCGCCATTTCCTTGGCTTGCGTTTTGTCTTTGCTTTTGGCTCCGTCTGAGCCGGGGGGCGTTTTGGCGTATTCGTCGAGCGTGTGCTGTTTGGTCTTCGCTCTCACAGGCTTGTTAGACATAACTCCCGTCCTTCTATCCCCGCTCGGATCTAGGGCAGGGTGTCACAGTGCGCTCTTCGGGTGCCCGGTCGTTATTGCCACATCTCTGACACAAAGTTCCTGTGTCCTCCAGCCCCCCCGGCCATCTTGTCTGTTATCCAACCAAGCCGGGTCGCGTCTCACCCTATGAGGCGCACTTTAGGCCATAAAGGGCCCGGGGCACAGTTCCCGGTCACACCGCACGCTCCGGTTACACAGTATCTTCGGCCAGGCCCTGCACCCTTCCCAGGTCCACGCCGTCAGCCTCGCAGGACTAGGTGTCCTTAATGACCTCGAAGCACCCGCATCATGCACCTACACCACCACCACGCTCCAGTGTGACCGTCAGGCGCCCAGATCAAGCACCCCTTTGTTCCTTCGTTAGGCGGTGGCGGCCATTTTCTCGTTCATCGCGCTCTCGCCTCCTGGTCTTCTTTTAGCTTCTCGTTGCGCTCTCACGGTGCAGGCTCGTATCGAAACGTGTCCACACGTTCACCTGAGATTCATGTACGCAGTCATATCAGTCTCAGCCAAATTACATCGGTCCTTGCACGGTTTTCAGTCGGATAATGTACGGATCTTCGGGAGCCCCCGTACAGACACGTCCTTTCACATGGCTTCCTAGCCACGCCCCCCATGCGTCTTGTAAAGTTATTGCCAGTTTTAATCAGTGAGGAGCAATCTGGATTCATGAAAAATCAGCGTACTTCTAGTAATATCAGGAGATTGATACTTACCATAGAAGTCGCGGATAGAATGGACTGTGAGGCCGCTGTCCTTTCCCTTGATGCGGAGAAAGCTTTCGGCAGGGTTAGTTGGGATGACTTGTATTCGGTTTTGAGGAGGATGAATCTGGATGAAGATTTTATTTCTTGGGTTACTCTTCTATATGCTAGTCCGACGGCTGATGTTAAGACTAATGGGGTGGTTTCAGAGCCTTTCAACTTGAAGCGGGGTACGTGTCAAGGTTGTCCTTTTTCTCCTCTGCTATTCATTTTAGCGATTGGGCCATTAGCCATTTGCATCAAAAATGAATCGGATTTGCAAGGTGTTAATTGTTGGGGTGTTGTGCAAAAGGCATGGCTTTATGCGGATGATCTTTTGTTGGTGCTGCAAAATTTGGAAGTGTCCCTGCCTTGTCTGTTGAGGATATTGTCTGATTATCATGATTGTTCAGGGTACAAGATTAACCGCTTGAAATCAGGAGTATTGCCCCTGTCCAACAGGTGTGATAAGACTCTGGTTACGGGGCTGGGGTTTACTTGGTGTGATGTGCGCTTGCGCTATTTGGGGGTATGGCTAACGTATCCTGTCTCACATATGGTTGATGAAAACATGTGTGATTTTTCAGGATTGTAAATTGGATTTGGAAAGGTGGTTGCTGCTAAATCTTTCACTGTGGGGTAAAGTCAATGCCCTGAAAATGAACTTGGCACCCAGAATAAACTTTGTATCTAGCATGCTTCCGTTGAAAATTAAATGTTGTTATTGGAGAGATATTGACCGCCTTGTTCAAGAATTTTTATGGGACAGAAAACCACCGAGACTTAGTCTTTGGAAGTTGCAGCTTCCTGTCCATTTAGGTGGTTTAGGGGTTCCGAATTTTAGGGCCTACCATTTGGCGTTTTCTGCTCATTCTTTTGTTCCGTTTTTGAGTGGCGAATTGAACAGCTGGGCAGTAGCGGAGTAAACTGCCTATTTGGTCACTGGGCCCCGAATCCTTGTTGTCCACTAATACGAAGATTTCTGGGGGTGGTATGTTGGCGACGTCATTTATGCGCTCCTCATGGATTGAAGTATTGTCATTGCTGGGTAGTGACGCATTTAAGTGCAGGAGCGCCTCTATCTGGCTGAATCCTATGATTAGGGACAATTCCAGGACGGTTTTTTGGCCTGAATGGTTTTTGATGGGTATTAAACGTATCTCTGATTTGGGGAGTGATGATCGGTGGTTGACTGCGGCTGAACTGAGGGAGAGATGGAATTTTTAAGGTTTATCGGACTCTGCTTATAGACGCCTGAAAAGGTCTGTGGGTGAGGTGGACTGGTCAGACTCTTTGGATGTAAATATTTTTCTGGCCGATTCTAGTGGGAAGGAAGGTGGTCTGGCCAGTAGGCTATACAAGCAAATCATGTCACATTATCAAAGCAATGACAATTTGCTGAGAGTTTGGAGTGAGAGAATTGGGTCTGAGATTGATATAGATGCCTGGCGGAATATGTGTGGTAATGTAGCCTTGTGCTCGCTGAGTCTGAGTGAAAGGTCTCGACAAATTAAGAATCTGAATCGTGTGTATTGGTGTCCTGAAACACTGCATAAAAGAGGCATGACTGACAGTGATGATTGTTGGGGTTGTGTTCAGGAAGTTGGGTCATTGGAGCACATGCTATGTGAGGGTCAGGGATTTTTAGAATAAAGTCTGTGATGTGTGTGACAGGATTACGGGTGGAGGGTCTGTTCTGGATTTCAGAACGGTGATCGTAGGAGATGATTCGGGGTTGGTTGATGTTAGTTCCGCCCTTAAAAAATTGATTTTTAGAGCTTTCATTGTGGCTAAGCGGTTAATTCTTCGTGGATGGAAGGGTCGGATCCCTCCCATCATTTGAGGAATGGGTCCAGGAAATGCACTGCCTGTCTAGAACAGAAAAGTTGATTTACAAATTGAAACGTAAGTTAGCTTTATATGAGAAGATCTGGAATGTGTTTAATAATTTCTTTTATTTTAGTTTTTTTTATACTTTTCTTCTGTAGTTTCTATCTGTTACTATGATTTCGTTTCTGTATATTCTTGTAAATAAAAAAATAAATAAAAAAGAAGTAGATAGCAGATGATGGACTCCTGTAAATTGCACCATCTGTGGTTTTGGTTTTTCTGTTTTGCGCAGCCCTCAAACCCCTTTCATTACAGCACTTAGAAGTGGATGGAATTCAGCATGAACCACTTTCAAGAACAAGGGGACAGGGCAATGGGTAAGAATCTCCACACCTTAATGTTTGTCATTCTGAGGATTCTAGAATGTCACTTGACCAGGCATGTTGTCATGATGCTTTATTATGCAATTTGTGTATATTGCAAGTAAACTCTATAAGACAGTATTATTGTAGGCCTCGACTCACAAAACTTTATTATTTCTTCCAAGTAAACCGTGGAAGAAGGTGATCGTGCCTAAATTGGAGAGTGGGTTAAAATCCATGCTTCGCTGTTTAGCATAAGCGTGTGATCCTGGGCAAATAATGCAATCTCACCATGACTTCAACTGCAAAAATTGGAATCATTATCAGTGATTATGTTTCACCATTACAATAGGGCAGTTTTAATGAGTGTAGCGACAAATTGGTGTACCTTGGTGCTCCTCTGCTAGTGGCTCAAATACTGTCACATAGAATTGCATTATTGCTGCACTGGCCCTTCCCCAGTCTGTTATCACTTGATTTGACTGGCAGACAGTCTCACCAGCCAGCCAGTGCACCCGAGTTTCTAGTATAGCGGACTGTGGTAGAACCAACATTACATGTTCTCCCCTGTTGCTCCCAGCCACTGAAGTTGCTTGTGCCGTCCAGAGTACTGCCCCACACTCTGTAATGTCCTGTTATGCTATGATTTTGAGTCTTTCATTGCACACCATCTGCCATTTTCACACTTTCTAGGAGCTTCAGAATCTGCAAGTAATATGGTAGGGGGCTAATGAGGTAGCAGAGGGATCAGGCCAAGATTGCTTTTTTACAACATTGATGTTTGCATATCTTAAAAGATATGGCTCTGTATGGTGAATGTTTTAGATATTTTGTCAGCTGTGTGGAGCACTGCTTATGTGTGTTTCAGGTAGCGAAGGTACTTGTTTGTATGAGTGACCGAAAATTGAAACATTTTGCTTCTTTTTTTGCCACCAACTCACCACAGAGCCAAAGACCAAAGGAGGGATGGACCAAAGGTTCACCTGCAAGGGAGCCAAGGACCAGAGAGGTTCATTTTTACCTTAGTTTTACATCATTCTATTTTTAGTTTTTGCTGTAAGCTGAAACTATTGAACCGGAGTACAATTAGGAAGGAGGAGGGACACTTGAGGGCGTTTTATTTAACAGCCCACTGACTGCCCATGGCCATGCTAATTCCTATGGCCAATCCCACCCACTACCTGAAGAGTAAGAGTATTCCTAAGAAAGTCTAACTTTTGAACTGCCTGGGTTTTTTTATGCGCAGTGGAAGATGGTGACTTTAACTGGGTTGTGTTCTCAGTGAAACAGAAAATAGGAAAGGAAAGATGTGTTGCTCAAACGTACAACTAACATTCTAAAAACTAAATTGGCGATAGCAGAAGAGCTGCTATTTCAGAAACTGAAAATAAGCCTTTTGGTAGACCCCCATTTTACCATCAACCTGACTTCCTTAAGATTCTTTTGTGGAGACAATGCGTAAAATGTACCACTGGGTGCATTCCCATCGTAAACGCAGTCCAATGACAAGATACAACTAGTATTCTATTCCTACATAAGTCAAACCCTGCTGAGTGCACCATATTCTATAGACATGTTGGCAATTAACAACCCGTGAGTAAGGATTTAGAGGATTCTCTGGCTATGATATGATGTGATATTGTATTTGTATCGTGCTCGTACACACGTGTTTCAGAGAGCAACGAGGCAAGGGAAGACAAAACAACAATCTCACAAGGCTCAGGGACATTGAGAATGTGCAAGTGCAGGGGGGAGGGGAAAAATGTAAATTGCTGAGCAAGGGGTACAACCATACAAAAAGTAGTGTAGCCAGCAATGTGGCAAGTGCAGGTTTTGAGCGCAGACATGGGGTGTCTGAAAAGTGCATGTAAGGGGACTGTAGGGTAACAGATACTGACCCAAGTGCAGGTGTTGCCACGGCCATTGCGGGGGAGTGGCTGGGTGGGCATGGACCTGGGCCCGAAAGCAATGGGAAAACCAGGTGCATTGTGCCAAAGCAGACAGATCAGCAGGGCAGAGGGGGAGCGAAGGTAGAAGCAAAGAGGAAGGTCTTGAGGTGCTTCCGGAACAAGAGATGGTTCTCCTCAAGTTTCAGAGTGGCAGGGAGGCGGTTCCAGAGGCAGGTCCCTGCTGAGGAAAGAGATCTGCCACCAACTCGTTGCTTGGAGAAGCGACAGACCCGGAGGGAGTTGGAGGTGGAGGAGCGAAGAGCTTGAATGGGAAGGTATTTACGGAGGGAAAGTTGAAGGTATTTTGGACCCAGGCCCCAGAAATTCAGTTATGTTTGTTTTGGTGTGCCACCCCAAGATTTCCTGTGGCCTCATCAGACCACCCCTATAAAAATTTCTGGTGGCGCCACTGGGGATCTTACAACGCTATGCCACGGAACGGATTTCTCTTCCCGATATGCTATGCAGGATCATGTTCTTGGCAAAGGTGGCTTCACTGGCTTGGAAGAGTCTGCCCATCTAAACACCAATTGTATTTTGTAAGCTCTTGCTTAAGAGATCAGATGCAAAATTTGGCCCGCACATTCTGAAACTTTTTTTTTTAAGATACAAACATGCTGTCTTTTTCATCCACGCTACCTGTAATTTTGCTTTCAAATCATCACCAGGAAAGGAGTTCCCAGTATGCGCCAGCGCAGGCTTTTCTAGCAGCCCTAGAACTTGGAAAGTGAAGGTGTAACCATTTAGCAAAAAATATTTATTTATATTTTTCCCTAAATGCACAAATAAATATCTCATAAATTATCCAGCATATAACAAAAGCAAAAGTAGACACAATAATACCATTCATTTATTAACAAAACATCTATAACACTCATCCCCGAATTTATCCATGAACAAAGTAATGTGATAACCCCTTAGGCAGGCTCCAATAGACGCGAGACGTCTGAGGGGTGTCACTTTAGACAACGCAGTTGCGGAGCTTCAGAGTACACAGCAGTATTCTCATTTCAAATCCACACAGCCCGGTCCTCCTTCGGTATTGTTAAAACCCACGTTGAGGTATGCGTACCCCAGAACCTGGTGAGATGAACAGATTTCTTTTTCGGGGGGACAAGGGTGCTTATCCCTGACCCAACTTTTGTGGCAGGCACACCATTTTATCGCACTCACTTGGCAGGGACTACTTTCATTTAGATGTCATGTTCCCCCACAACATTTTCAGCAAAGTTACTTCACTGGTGAGATGCCATAGCATCCTCTGCCCTTATTACTGTAGACCTCCTACATTTTCCTTTTTTTTAAATCTCCCACTCACTTAAATTTTTGCCCCCTTCACCCTAAACAAAAAGTCTCATTGCAACACCATTTCCGATGCATCCTTTTGCCCTCTGACACAAAAAGCTTACCAACCTTGGCCCAAGAAGGCAAGAACGAATGCCGCCATGAAATGTGTTTCCAAGATTGTACGTTTGAGTGAGCATGCACCTTCACGCAGGCCTTAACCATAGATCCCTGTGATAGGTGTTCCTTCTCTACTACCTCTATAGGACTAAAGACACTTTGATCTGCCGCGATGGTGCAGACAGTGCAGGGCCCATTGTCTTTGCCCATTGTCGGCATTTCATAGGTCCTAGGACATCTAAGCCAAAGGGTTGTCTTTCGAAGTCTCCCCTTTTGAGGGCATTGTGGTGAAATTCACTGCATCCTGCATTAGCCACTGTACATGCACTATTGTGAGTGAACATTTAGAAGGAACCTGTGCCCATTAGTAATTCATACTTTGCGCATTATTTGTCCTGGGTGAAAGGAGTGCCATGGCAGGGACCACACAATGCCATGCACGGATCCCATTTCTATACATTACTTCACTTAGCACGCAGAGCTCCCCATTACACTAGCCATGTCGGCCCCTGTCGAAACGTGTATAGTTTACATCGTGGTGGCAGCATTCCATGATCCAACCTGAGCCCCAGAAATTCTGCACTTGCTACCACAATTGCGAGGACTAATTCCCTCTTCGCTAGTAAGACATAATGTACTGTGTTGCGCGCCTGCAAAGAGCTGCTTTTTTGTTCAGGCCTGTCACCGTTATCCTTTGCTAGTACCCCGACACTTGATATAGTCCACCTTAACCATGCATGGGACGCTAAAGGGAGGGCGGCCCTCCTTTTCTCGGGGATCCACCTAAAGGGCCCATTTAGCAAAGTGTGTTCACGCGATAACTTGAACGCTGTCAAGCAAATTACTTAGCTCTACTGGCCCAAACTCAGTTCTCCAGGGCTGTGTGCCAGATTGCCCACATACGCAAAAGGGCATTGCATGACCTTATCCCCGTCCCACTGTGCAGCCGTTCAGGTGACCATCTAGTTTACCGTTAAGTTATTTTTATAGTGTATGGTGGGCCGAAGTAGCTCAAACATATCATGAACTTCCACCCAATCCTACAAACCAAAATACACCGTTTGCCACCTGTAAGAGCAAGCCTACAATAACCTGGTCTATGGCTCCGCAGACCGCTGTATGCCCACAGGGATCAGTGTTTGACCTTACTGTCACAAGGTGAAGCCCCCGGAGGTCCACTCAACCATGGGTCCTTTATGGTCAACACAATGAGCACCAATGAAGTGGCCAACAACCCATCACCTGCCCATTGCATTGCACCAAGACAGCCAGCCATTAAACTCCTCTGCAGAGTTTGAAATTGTTATTCAAGGAGCAAAAGCTAAAACAAGCTCCTGCGTATCGGGCATCCACCAGTCGGCAGGGGCTAGGAACTAGTACATAAACTGCAACTCTAAAATGTCTTCACGAGATGTCCATTTTTACTTTTTGCCCATTATGTTTGATTAATTATTTTTTTAAATGAGTACTAGATGTGTCCTCATTTTTCTTTATTCGTAAATACTAAAAGTGACTGTCAAACCATGCATGCTCGTAAGACACCATTTGGAGCGAGCAGTCAAAAGTAGTCCGGGGTTCACAGCTAACCAGGCTCCATTAGGCTAGAAGCAGGAGTGAAATGGCTCCCAGCAATTTGGAACCCTGCTTTGATGAGGAGGCGCTGAAACTGCTCCTGGGTAATTAGCATCACACAGAAACTCAAACCTAGGTCATGGGTTGGGAAAGTACCTGGCTTGCTGCATATCTAAATTCCACCGAGATACCCACTACCACTTTCCCATTATACATGACCCCCCACCTTTTAATACATATCACAAACATACATTCAATATCCGTGGGTATGTTTGCATAGTACCAGTTGGCCTAGGGAGTAAAGAGTAACCTGTGGCAGTAGCAGTGTGTGGCAAGCTCAGTACACCACCCTGTACTGCCAATAGAAGCTAACCAGCTCCCACCACACGCATTCTGAACCCTAGATCTTTGTACCCAATGGATGCCACTGTAATGACGCATTCCTGTGTCCAAACCTGCTAGTTCATGCTCTTCCCTTCAGCAGAAAACAATGGGCCTCATAAATTTGGTGGATACCACCAAACGGTAATACCGTTCCCGCCACGTGGTCTGCTGGAATTACTGGCAGATTACAGTGGCGGGAAGGATGGTAATTCCCCATTCCATGGAATTGCTGGTAACACCAGCATTTTTTGTGGGTGGGGTGCCGGAATTACTGGCAGCTCAGACCTGCAGGTAATTCCGGCCAGCTCACCACCAAACTCACAGGCCGATTCATGGAAATACAGTCAAAAGTATCGCACGCGGCTGGCGCAGAGTGTTCCCGTGCGAATGTCTGCGGCAGCCGCGTGCGATAAAATCCATTTCAGCGCACATCGTATTCATGGATTAATCCTCCAAAACAAGCCGTGGCGCAGAGTATCGCAGCGACCCTGCAGCAGCGCCAGTTACGCCCCCAAGAACGCCCTCGCGCAAGGAAAAGCCATCAAGATCGCAAAACCATCGCAAAGGGCTGCGCCAACCCTGTACCAGTGCGAGAAGCAACACACGCGACCTGGGGGAGCGTGTGCGTGTAATTCAGGGGTGCGCGACAAGTTCCACACGCGATTGGCCTGGGTGCGTGTATTACAGGGGAGCGCGAGTAATTCTACACGCGAATGGGCTGGGTGCGTGTATTACAGAGGAGCGCGAGAAGTTCTACACGTGATTAGCCTTGGCGCGTGTATTTCAGGGGTGCGCGAGAAGTTCCACACGCGATTGGCCTGGGCACGTGTATTCCAGGGGCTCGCGGGTGCTCCCAAACGCGATCGGGCCTGGGGGGGAGCGTGTGCGTGTATTCCAGGGGTGCGCGAGAAGATTCACACGCGATCGGGCCTGGGGGAGCGTGTGCGTGTATTTCATGGGCTCGCGGGTGCTTCCACACGCGATCGGGCCTGGGGGGAGCGTGTGCGTGTATTCCAGGGGTGCGCGAGAAGTCCCACACGCGATTAGCCTGGGCGCGTGTATTTCAGGGGTGCGCGAGAAGTTACACACGCGTTAGGCCTGGGCGCGTGCATTACAGGGGCTCGCGGGTGCTTCCACACGTGATCGGGCCTGGGGGGAGCGTGTGCGTGTATTTCAGGGGCTCGCAGGTGCTTCCACACGCGATCGGGCCTGGGGGGAGCGTGTGCGTGTATTCCAGGGGTGCGCGAGAAGTTCCACATGCGATTGTCCTGGACGCGTGTATTTCAGGGGTGCGCGAGAAGATTCACACGCGATCGGGCCTAGGGGCGCGTGTATTTCATGGGCTCGCGGGTGCTTCCACACGCGATCGGGCCTGGGGGGAGCGTGTGCGTGTATTTCAGGGGCTCGCGGGTGCTTCCACACGCGATCGGGCCTGGGGGGAGCGTGTGCGTGTATTACAGGGGTGCGCGAGGAGTCATACACGCGTTAGGGCTGGGTGCGTGTATTGCAGGGGTGCGCAAGAAGTTTTACACGCGTTCGGGCTGGGTGCGTGTATTACAGGGGAGCGCGAGTAATTCTACACGCGAATGGGCTGGGTGCGTGTATTACAGGGGAGCGCGAGAAGTACTACACGCGATTAGCTTTGGCGCGTGTATTTCAGGGGTGCGCGAGAAGTTACACATGCGTTAGGCCTGGGCGCGTGCATTTCAGGGGCTCGCGGGTGCTCCCACACGCGATCGGGCCTGGGGGGAGCGTGTGCGTGTATTCCAGGGGTGCGCGAGAAGTTCCACACGCGATTAGCCTGGGCGCGTGTATCTCAGGGGTGCGCGGGAAGTCCTACACGCTCGCCTACAACACGTATTCATGGAATCGAACGTGGCCAATCCGGAAGCACGTACGCCAGCAGGAAGCAGGCGTACGTTGACCCGCACAGCATAAAAGTGCGCGCAAACAACAAACAAGCTCAGACGCCAGGATGAATATACCGTTCCTAGCAGCAGTGGCCGTGGGATATCGCAGGAGGAGGATAGTCCGGGCCAGAATTTTCACACCCAGAACCAGCCTTTTTGGGATGCCTGATGACCAGGTGTATGGGAGGTACAGGTTTCCACCTCACATTATACTCGACCTGGTCAGTGAGTGGGAGGATGACCTCACATCACCCACCCTTTGCTCCCAAGCCCTCAGCCCCCTGGAGAAGGTCCTCAATGTACTGCACTTCTTGGCCACTGGATCATTTCAGCGGACAAGTGCCATAGTGGGGGGGGTGTCACAGGCCACCCAGTCACGCTGCCTACACCAGGTCTTGGCCATCATCACTGCACGCCCATCAGTCCGCAGGCACGTATACCTGCCCAGAACACCTGCAGAAAGGCAGGCTGTCGCACAGGAATACTACAGGGTGGCACAATTCCCCAAAGTGCTAGGCGCCATTGATTGCACCCATGTGGCTCTACGTCCCCCCAGGGCAACTGAGCACATCTACAGAAACCGCAAGCACTGGCATTCCATCAATGTCCAGGTAGTATGTGATGCCAAGGGAATCATCACCTCAGTATAAAATAAAAGTAAACTATCCAGGCTCAACCCACGACAGCTTCATCTACAGAATGTCTACCCTAAACCGGGACATAGAGGCTGGGCGGCATGGTGATACATGGCTGCTCAGGGAGTATGAATGCCACTGCGCGTGCATGCATGTCAGATACTGAGTAATGTCGCAACCCCACTAATGATACCCATCACCACCTCCCCAGGGGACAGTGCCTACCCTCTCAGCACCCACATGATGACGCCAATTCGGAACCCCACCACGCCACCCCAGGTAAGATACAACACAGCCCACATTGCAACCCGGGGCATAGTGGAGCGCACATTCGGAGTGCTCAAGTCACGCTTTCGCTCCCTTGACCGTTCTGGCGGGCAGCTGTTATACGCTCCCCCAGTAGTGTGCAGGATCATAGTGGCAGCATGTGTCCTGCACAACGTTGCAACACGCCGGGGCCTGGCCGTGGACATGGTGGTGCCCCCACATCCCCAACCACATGCACGCCCGCTGCGCATGGGAGGGGAAAGGGCACGGGGGGAGGCAGCCCGCACGCAGCTGGTGGCTGATTACTTCACATAAAATCACAACCCTGTGGAGTGGGCACAGCCCTGGCACATACCAGCTGACAATCAATGATGACTCATTCTGACAAAGATGATGCCTCAATGGAGAGTCACCTGTCACAACCATACCAGCCTGAGACTGTACAACTGGAAGTGTACCATTGTGTGCCACCCTACCTACACAAACACCACCAATGCTGTGTCATCAAAAGACACACTTCAATGATGCCAATATCACTACCACCATCAAAGATAGTACATGACAACAGTGCCATGTCACCCAACACCTCCCGCCCAGGCCCCCATCCATGTCCCCCTGCACCCCCACCCCCCAGCAGTGAGGGGCACCTGCCAACAGGCCCACACTCATCTCCACCATGGCATGTCATGCAATGTGAGAGCAAACACATTCATACCCCAAACATTACACAAGTGCCACAGAGTACAGTGTCCCAAATGGAAACTGCCCACACACAGTATGCCCACATACATGTACAAATAACAACAAACATGACCAAATACTAAAGGATACGTTGACCTACAACCTGATGATGCCAGCACATCGACCACCTCTTACTGTACAGTGTTGGTGCCAGCCACATCTGCGAGTGCACTGCTAACAACATGAACTCCATCTCCAAAGTAGACGGGCTTGTGAAGACATGAGGACTGACCCTGCAAATTAGGAGGGAGACATGGAAGCACAAGCACACATCAATACACCATGCAGTGTACAATACTACTACAATTTGCACTAGGAATGTATACACAGTATTGACTACAGACTGGCCACATAGCTCATGGGAGTCCAACGTCACTGTGTAATTCACTGTCACTTGGGCACACCCTTTGCAAGCCCATGGAAACGGGAAGCAGGGAGGGGTGTGTGTCTCACAAACCCAAGCATCTAACCCAAACTCAGGACAAGCCTGCATGTGCCCAACGGAACACAGTGGAAGCCCACGGGAGCCACACAAGGCAACACACTGCACCTCAAAAATCAAAAATCAAAAATGGCCATGTGGGGGCCAGGTGGGGTGGGGGAGGCCACCCAGGAGGTCCGAGGACAGGATGCTCACCAACAGCCACCTGGGTGAATGTTGCGAAAATAAAACACCTCCATTGGCTCATGGCCTGCACGGCTACTAATTTGTGGGAGAATCACTGCTGGATTCACTCTCCTCGACCTCTGCTGCTGCCACAGGAGGTGGTGGTGCAATGGGAGGCAGCCCACGCAAAGCCCTGGTGTGGTCCTCCATTGCAGCAAGCATGCGGGTGTTGAAGGCCTCGTTCTGGAGGGATATGGTGCGGAGATCCCCATGCAACACCCGACGTGTTGCCCGTACCTCCGCACGAGTTGCCTGCATCTCTGCCGAGAGCGTACGGGTGACGCGCTCCAGCAGCTGTTCTGTCCTGGTGAGAGTGGAAGCCTCAAGGTCCAGTAGAGTCTGCCTGAGGTGCTGGACCTCCCCCCTCAGGGCTTCCCTCTGTCCCTGGGCATCTAGAGAAATTGATTCCCTCAGATTGTCCAGGGCCGCCTGTCTGTCCCTGTTGGACGCCAACATGTCCTCCCTTACTGATTGGCAAATGGAGGCTGTTGCCTGCTCAAGTAGCTCCCTCTGCCTTTCTGGGGGGACAATGGAAGTGGCCACCCTGTCCATGGCTTGAGCAATCATTTCTGATGATGCTGCCTCTTGGTTGGCCATACCATATATGGATTGCTCCCATACGGTATTGCCAGGTGGCGGATGGCCACCGCGTTGGCGGGCACCACACCTGTCTGGGGCAAGGCGAACTGCGCCTCGCTGTGTCGGCACTGCCTGAGGCTGCAGGACTGCATTTCCCCTCTGATCTGCTGGCCCAGGAACAGGATCAGATGTTGCGGAGTGTGGCCCTGCATCCGTTACCACCACAGGCGCACCTACCAACACTGACATCCCCATTGTGGGCTCTACCCCTGGTGCAGGTGGGTCAGACAGAACAGTATCCCTTCCATGAACACATACCTGCGAATCCACATGGGTCTCATCCGAATCAACACTTGAAGAGTTCTGGGGAGGTGCACCCACATACAGCCCTGGACAGAATGCCCTGCAGCAAGAGTGGGTTCTCACCCACCAACACACCACGTCCCCCACTCGTGCTCGGACGTGTCAGAGATCCCTCCTGGGTGAGCACCATCTCCTCACCCTCAACAGCATCAAGTGCGTCATCCTCTGAAAAAACATGAAAGACAGAAAATGGAAACAGGCATTAGCACCATGGCACACAAATAGGCCAGACAAGCTATTGGAAATGTACTTGATGGACACATGTCCCACATGACTATGTCCCTCACGTGCATGCACTGTCACTGAGTTGGAAGGGGAGGTAAATGTCAGACACTGATGACACCAAGATGGAAGGGCAACACATCAGATGCATGCTGGCTAGCAGTGCCATCCCACAGTTGGCATGTACCATAGGCATGTCATATTTGTGAGAATAGGGCAGAGTGATGTGCAATAGAACTGGGGGTATTCCTACAATCAGCCAGAACGTGCACAGCGAAATACGGAACAATGTTGTTGCATGTTGCCACTTCAAGGTCAACTGGCGCAATATAGTGGCAAATGCCTGCTGTGGCCAGAAGGGACACTGCAATACCCAAATCCCGGGGGGCAAAATGCATTGGATGAAGCACATGGGTGACCCAAACCACTCAGGCACACACACCCTGACCTGGCACCCACCCTGGACCCCTCCCACATGCAACGTACACATGGATCACACACACATGCATGTGCACTCACCGGACAATGCCTCGTAATCTGGAAGTTCTCCCACACCTTGGATCTGCTCCTCTGTGACGTAGGTCCCAGCGACATTCTCATGTGGAGTGAGCTCAATGTCCTCTACTGGAGACCCACCTCCAGTCACCAGAGTTGCGGCATGACTTGAGGCCAGCTTACTCTTTGCCCTGCGCTTCAGGTCATTCCATCGCTTGTAGCACTCGGTAGCTGTGCGCCTCATAAACCCAAGGGAACTTATGCTGTCCGCGACGGCCTGCCAGTCGCGGACAGCATACAGGTGTGATCCTAGACCCTGGAGTGCTCAACATTTCGGCGTCATGATCGGACACATACTGCACAAGTTGATTCAGTTCGGCATCATTGAAGCTAGGCTTCCTCGGCGTGCCGGACTGTGTAGCCGTGTCTGGGGCATCAGCCTGTAGTGCACGTGCACTCTTCCTCTTCCTCTTGTATGGTGGTGGGGACTGTGAGTGGCATATGCTGCTCTGGCCACTCGGGGCAGGAGCACCGGTGGACTGTGTCGTAGTGTGCAATGGCACACTGACCATCTGACTTCCTGCAGGCATTAGCTCGAGTGTGATAGTGGCAGGGGGAACCTCAGACTGACGGACTGGGACCAACACTGTCCTGCCTGGGAGAGTCAGAGCTGGGGTGGACGGAGCTGCAGCTGCCCCTGCAGCCTTCCCACCCCGCCTACTTGGCGCAGCAGATGACATGGCTGCCCCTGATACACGTGGCCTGGTGACACTGACTGGCACGGCCACCCGTGGCCTAGACTTGTGGACCTGGAAATCAGTCTCGGAGTCAGCCTGTGCCAGGTCAGGTGCCACAATGGACGGGTCCAACAAGGGCTGAGCATCGATGGTGTCAGCCACGTTTTCCTCAACCATGGGGGGGGGCATGGGTCTCCCTGACTGGTCCTCCACACGTGGGGTGCTAGGGGTAGCCTGCAAATCCCGGCCACGTCCCCTACCGCGCCCACCACGCCCACCTCTTGAGGGTCGGCCACCTTTGCCACCCTTACCTCTTGCTCGCCTCCCAGACATGGCACTGATGTAGCTGTGCGTATGGGAGTAGCAGGGAAGTATTGTCCTGGGCAATTGGGGGTCAAAGGGGTAGGGTACTAGATGGTATTCGTACCCTAGTGCACTTGCAAGGCTGAATGGAACCCCTGGGGAAAGATGACGGGTCACGCAATGCACAGGCACCCCAATAACAGAAAATGACGTGCAAGCGACCCCTCGTAGACCACGTGCGTGTAAACAAAAACACGCACTACGCTGTGGCACCCAGAAACACAATAATGAACGTATGCGTGTCACACGCAGCCTACAATGACCTCTGAAGGGGTACGCGACACACGGGGCAAGCACTGTTGGAAAATAGGTGCGCAACTCACCGTCTGCCTGGAAAAAGTGTGTGAAGTACACGTGCGTGCGCGCGCACGCGTTGGCAACACCCCCGCCAAAAGAAGAATTGTACGCTGTCTGAGGAGACAGGACTACAGGAGAAGTGAACGCTGTCTGAGGGAACAGGTCCAGAGAAAAAGAGAAAAAAATAAAATCTGACAGAGGTAACAGGGAATACGAACTCGAAACGCTGTGAAGTAATTCGCGTGTGAACCGACAAGAAGTACAGATTTCACCCACTCGCTCTCCACGATAAGCACGTACAAGGAAATGACGTCCTACACGTACCTTTTAAACCGGACCACACGTCCAACGTCACGTCCGCGTATACGTGCTAAGGACCTATTACAAGTGCTGATACTAGGACGTGCAGTTCACGTCACAGACGCGCCTGCGCTGTAAGGGCCTTTGGTCCAATGGATTCGCGTACCCAGCCAATACGCGTGTGGTACTTCTCGCGCACCACTGGAATACACGCACCCAGCCAAAACGCGTGAGACACTTCGCGCGCACCCCTGGAATACACGCACCCAGCCAAAACGCGTGTGAGACTTCGCGCGCACCCCTGGAATACACGCGCCCAGGACAATCGCGTGTGAAAACACCCGCAAGCCCCTGAAATACACGCACACGCTCCCCCAGGCCCGATCGCGTGTGAATCTTCTCGCGCACCCCTGAAATACACGCGCCCAGGACAATTGCGTGTGAAAACACCCGCGAGCCCCTGAAATACACGCACACGCTCCCCCAGGCCCGATCGCGTGTGAATCTTCTCGCGCACCCCTGAAATACACGCGCCCAGGACAATTGCGTGTGAAAACACCCGCGAGCCCCTGGAATACACGCACACGCTCCCCCAGGCCCGATCGCGTGTGAATCTTCTCGCGCACCCCTGAAATACACGCGCCCAGGACAATTGCGTGTGAAAACACCCGCAAGCCCCTGAAATACACGCGCCCAGGCCAATCGCGTGTGGGACTTCACGCGCACCCCTGAAATACACGCACACGCTCCCCCAGGCCCGATTGCGTGTGGGCCTTCTCGCGCGTGTGGGCCTTTGGCGCACCTTTTTTCCTGCGCTGGGACGCTACCGCCTGCTTTCGTGTGGCGGACATGTATGGGCCTGTGCGCGTCTTTGGCCGTGCGCTGTTTTTCCCTATTCGATTCCATGAATACGTGTTGTAGGCGAGCGTGTGGGCGTTCTGCGCACTTGCCTCCTGTACTTCCCCCGTGACGCCCACATTTTGACGAGTTGTTCCCCATTCTGCGTGTGACGCCCCGTGTTACGCCTACTTTTGTTCTGTGCGCCGCGCTATGTGCGAATTCGCTGTGGCCTTATCGCACAGCGTTCGATGACCTGTGCGCCAGCGTGCGCCGCGCACTTTCTCAGCGCACATCCCACATTTCGCGCGTGCCCGTGCTTCCATGAATGGATGTGCGCTGTTTTCTGTGCGATGAAGGCCTCCTACGACTACATCCAGCAACTCTATACCCCCCACCCCCCCCTTTCTAATCCATTTGTCCCTCACTGCCAGTGTCGTTGAACGGATGTACACATAATCCCGTTGTAAATGTCTCGTGCAGTCGCTCGAGAGCACTGCGAACTCTGGTCCATTATAAACCCGCCCATAGTCATGGTGGGCCGGTACCAATATAATTGGGGGGAAATCCATTGTACACGTTTTTGGACACATTGGCCCAATGCACTTGTCCTCTGGGACCCATCTCTTAAGTGTGGAGCGAATGAAGTACATAGTTCTTAACACTATTGTTATGCCCAGACCCACCCCAGAGTAATTTATATGACTATCCCTCCCCCGAACCCGCTCCCGTTTGGCGAGCCTTTGTACTTGGGAAGTTAGCCACACTACACTAACATAGGGGGAGCTGGCAGGCTGCTCCATCTCTTCAGAGCAGCCTATTCCGAGGCCGTGAACAATGACGACAAGCGGACAAGGGGGTCTTGGCAGCACGCAGTTTCGAAACAAAGCATACATATGCTTCACTGGTCACAGAGCTGGCCGATCAGAACTTCACTGCGCACCACATTAGTAGAATTAGCAACGCACCCTTTTCTTCTTAATATTTAGGCGGTGTGCTGTATGGGTGCCCAGCAAGCACCCAATCACAGCACAATACCAGTCCCTCTGCAAAAGGTGGCTATCCCAGCTCCTGTGCAAAAAGTGGCTAAAAATTGATTGGGAAATTACCCGATAGTAGCCGATAATGATCACCGACTATTGAGCTGCTTTAACACTGTCACGCAGCATAATCTTGCATTCATAAGCCAAATACGGATCCAGTGTGCCACCACGGCCCGTGTTGATTAACCACCTAATATTCAATCTGAGCCCCGCTAAAACGTTTCATATGTGCTGGTTGTCAATGCGAGTACTATTAAACTGCTCCAACTGTAAGGATCACTGTATTAAAAGAGCCTGTGTCTTCCAGGGAGCAGGAACCATCATGACTTTGTCCATTTTGATTTCCTCCCAAAACTCTACATATTTCTCTTGCCTGCACAATAGTGCTCCTTCTCGGAATAAAAAAAATGAAGAAAAAGGCTACCTTGGTTGGGGCCCTGTGACGATCCTCCAGATGGCTTCACTACTCCCCAGAGGGGAACCCCCCTTTCCATCAGGCTAGGAAGGTAAGGCCGCCAACCGATAGTCCCCCTAGGGGTGGTAACATGGGTGAGGACCTCATGGGGAGGAACTCCCCATCAGGGGACAAGGGTGCAAGTCTGGGACACAGCCCTTTTAACTCCCAACCCCACAGGGTAATAAAATTACCCAAGCCTTGCTTACATATGATAAAGTCAGAGACTACGGGCGTCATTACGAGTTTGCAGGTATGACTCCATGTAGGGGATGGCTAGAATTACCGGAGGAACTGTGGTTGTTGGGTGTGCTGTAACAGGTGGACTTTCTGATCTGAAACCTGTGCTCAGACCGCCAACAGTAACGGGCCACAAAGTCAAACAGGCTCAAGAAGAAAGAGAAAAAACGAACCTGCAACCCCTGGCGAAACCTGTGAAAAGTTCCCAGGGAGAAGTTAATGGGAGCAGGAATATGTCTGGGAGGGGGATGGGGTGGTCGGGAAAACTTGAGAAGGGGAAACAAGAAGACAAGAGAGAAGTAGATCATTTTGTGAGGCAAATCCCAGGTCAATTTAGAAGACTGTAGTATTTAAGAGTCAAGAAAGACTCAGGGACACTCTTGCTCGTCCCGGTGGGGGCAAGTTGAAGGACAGTGTTGAAATGGAGAGAACTTAAAGAATTGATGAAGAATCTTAAATTGAAGTAACTCAAGAAAAGCCAGTTAAAAACTGGATGTAAACTAGTCCCAGGATTTGTTGAGCTTTGTGAAACCTGACCTTTGAGAGACTTCTACACAGGAGAAAGGAGTCCTTCTTCTGGTTTGGTATAAGAACTCTTCTGTTAGCTTAGTGATTTGTGTTTAAGTGACAGGTATTGAAAAGGAGTTTCAACTAGGACGGTGCTTTGCTTTTGACACAACAGACTTCCTGACCGTCCAAAGTTTTAGTTTTGTTGAGGTAGGGAGACCACCGCTAGTCTTAAGGACATATAAGAATACATTTCATTGGTTAAATAAATGCTTAGCACCCATGATACATCACCCCTCAATACATCTGCATAATAGTGCAGAGATTAAACTCAGTTACTATACTGGCTAATCTTAGAATAGCATCACATGCGGAAGCCTTGATAAAGCACTAATGTAGGTGCAAAAGGCGTACCGGCAAACATGGCTATGTTACCACTTTCCCATAAGCACTTCAGCACTCATAGTAATAGAAATAGGTGTGCATTCAGGAGTGCCTTCGAGAGTGCGGTCGGCTGTGTCGGGCAGGATATGCTGCTGGACTGTTCATTTCACTTGAGATCACTGACCATGCATAGAAGCTCATCCCACTAACCCAGCGACTCTATATAATTTCCGACCAGCGTGCATTCGGGAGTGCCGTCAGCCAGGATATGCTGCTGGATTGCCAAAGACTTTCTTCATTTCACCTGAGGTATATCTACAAAAGCATGAATCCTCGAAATTAATTTGAACTACAGGGCTACAAGATCATGTCTGTCTTTGAAAAGGAAACTGCAAAAAACAGACACTAACCTTGTCTTTGTCTGAATTTGATTTAGATCACTGAACTTGCATAGATGCTCCGCCCACTAACTCAGTGCCTCTGTATAACATTTACGGGCCACACACATTCGGGAGTGCCTTCGAGAGTGCTGTCGGCTGCTGACTCACGGCACAGGGCTATCCTGGAGTTACCCCCCCAAAGTGCTTAATATACATTATACAATATAGTCTTGGAACTGTGAATGGTAATTAACAGTTTGTGGACGCAATTGGGGCTAGTTTATGTTATGAAGGGGAAAGAAAGAACCATGTCCCGCAGGAAGGACACTCATCGGCTGTTTACCATTTACAATAATGTGGAATAGTTTCCTGCGGGCACTAGCTATGCCCTAGCCGGACTCCCCACCGACTGAGTCGATGGGAAATCCACAAGAGGGAGACTTACGGGAAGAATCTGAGGAGGTCCTAAGCAATGCTCAAATACTAAAAGACTCCTCTGAGTCGCTATTTCAAGAGGAAATAGACACTCTTTGGCTTTAGAAGCCTTTGAATAAAATCATAGGAGAATACAAAGGGTCGGAGACCAATGAGAAGCAGACTATAGGCAAATCTATGTTGGATACCCCTCTGATCTTCCCAATGGGTGAGATCTCTCTACTCGCCTTGTCTGAGCATCCTATGTGGAGGGAAGAGATAATAAAAGCCCAGATTTAGAACTACCTGGCGGAAACCCAATAGTGATTCCAGCTGCAACCTTTCAAGACCTAATTGGGGCAATTAATAACTTACAGGATTCCATATATAATGAATTAAAACTACAAACATTCCAACTTAATGAGATGATCTCAGTTTTAACGGTAGCAGGCAAGGCGATAGAGAATCTGGCAAACACTGCTATTTGCAATGTACCACTGGATGTGCCTCTGGGCAGCAGGGTGGTGAGGACTTCAATTATTGATGAATCCATCATAATTGAGAGCGAGGCTCCCACGCCAGATCGGACTGGAATGGTTGCAGAAGGGAACATGCCAAACAAAATTGAAAACCAAAATAAAAATGTAATCAGATTCCTTTGCCAGATTTGAGGATATCAAAAACGACATCCCTCTGCTCACTGGCTCGTCACGAAATGGAGGATTTTCAGACAAGTAGAGAGGGAGCCTCAACCCATAGAGGAACAGAGGCAAAAGTGCATTGTAAGAGTGTTATTGAACCACAAATGAAGGAGGAGGATCTGATTGATTCAATGGGTGGGTTCGAGTATGGAGGGGTACGTGATACAAGATGATTTAAGCAACGAAGAAAGAGATGTAGAATCTATGTTAATCTGCGGGACTCCCTCAAACAAAATCAATGCCAGAGAGAATATAAAAATAACAATAAAAGGAAAAAACTACCTTATAAGGAAAATATTCTATATGATATATTCAAGGCCAAAATCTGTGAGGAACTAAGATCAATCCAAGTACGAAATTGGATGTACTTATAGGCAAGGAGGGGGAGGTTCAACCTGCAATGGTCTGCGATAGCCATCAATACTTCCTCAAATTATTTTCACCCACATACATATTTTGAAACAACGGCTGAGCAAAATCTCCCGGCACACATCTTCAAAAGGGAAATAAATGACAATCAGGCACATTATAAATCATGAATACCAGAGGAAGCATGATTGGGGGGGGGGGGGGGTTGCAGAATCACCCAAGTCTCAGAGCCTATAAAGTATCAAATGCACGTCCCAGGAATTGGGGCTGAAGCCAGATTTGTCCAACATCGATTTATAGTTGGGCAGAATGTTGGGCTCCTATCTGAGGGCAGTGACTCACTTAATCCTAAACAAGAAATATAAAAACAGGAAATATTATTTATATCCCCCCGGTGAGGGGCGCTTTAGTCTGAATGAGAAAAGAGCCAACGGTTATGAAAAACCTACTTTTGAATTTCAAAGAGAACACCCTAGTCTGAGACTCCGACTAACTTCCTATATGGAGAAAGTTAGTGAGATGGTGAACCCGAGAGAACCAATCTTTGTGGAGGATTATTGTCTAATTCTGACTTACATGTTTGAAAGGGGAGGCCCACCGTCCCTTAATTGTTACAGAATTTTGAGGTTGTTTAATGAGATTCCGGGGCTACGGTTGATATCTTCTAAAGACATCAGGCTAGATGATTTTATACATAGCACTCAATATGATTTTGTTATACCTAGATTGGTTTATGATTTATTAATGAGTGAAACAGAAAATCTACAAAGGTTTGGCTATGATATATTTCCGTTTTCCCAAGTTAGCAAAAAAGAAGTGAACGATATTGAATACATAACTTCCTCCGAGCCATCTAGATTAGATCTGCTAGTTAGAGAGTATACAATTGAAACAAAGCATACAAACAAGGAGATTATCTGGAGATGCCTTGCATTAACGCTGATGGCATCTATCACGCAAATAAAGGATTTGAGCATAATCTCTAGCTTTGAGGACATGTTTTGGAATGTTAAGGGCCTGTCAAGGCTCTTTACCTGAATTGTGTGGCTACCTCCAAACAAATGTTCTTACAAGAAACGTGGCATGTAGGCACTCTGATGTTTGACGGTTATGAACTAACCAGCCTGCATGCGACACAGGGGACTGAAGGGAGTTTTGCGGTGGCTTAGTGGTCGCTATAAAAAATGGTTTGGGTTTGTGTTAACATGCTGAATATAAGATTTCTAGCTGTGCTTTGATCATATTCCTAGAGAGCACACAAAACAAAATGGCTATTAATAAATATACATTGGTGCCCGAAGAATAACGTAGAAGAGATACTGGAGAAGCTGTGCTCTGATCATATTCCTAGAGAGCAGTACAAAACAAAATGGCTATTAATAAATATACATTGGTGCCCGAAGAATAACATAGAAGAGATACTGGAGAAGTTGGGGGCATTAATGGGCGGGTGGCTGAATGAACATAGAGGGGGGCATATAATAGCAGTAGGCTTTAAAGGACATTGATATGCTATTTTTAGAAACTAATCTTTTGGCAGGGGCAGGTGACCCCAAAGAACAGAGTTATTCTCGAAAAAAGGTACGAGGGGCAAAATGGAAAGCCGCTATGGAAAGTTGGGGACTCTCGAACGTCTGGTTGGGAACCCCAACCTGGCATGCAAGGGGGACTCTCCTCAACAATAGACTATATATGTGTCAGTAAAACTCTGGGTGACGGCCTAATTAAATCTGAAGTGAAGCGCAAATGAATACAGTGATCATGTTATTTTGTGTGTGGATTTTGGTTTGGGTTATGCTAAGGGTTCACTGACTGTTCCGAATGTATGAGTCTTCTCCAATATGCAGAAATCTCGCTTAATCTAGAATGAAAGAAACGTGCAAATTTAACTCTGTCATGCTACATGACTTTGAAAATTGGTAGCATGGCTTGGAAAATTAAGAGTTATTCCCATTTAAATGTTTTAGCGAATACAGAGAGACTCATGCGAAAACACATGACTGTGAAAGCTAACTCGAACAGAGTCATACAGGTGAAGTCATATAGTCATAAGTTTAATTATATGGTTCAGTCAAATAAGAAAGCTTTTCAGAGAATTATTAGAGTAATTAATAGAGATTGCACATGGAGTTTGGAACGCCAAACCATGATTAAAAAAGTGAAATTGCGCTACAAGAACTGGTTGACATCTTTCTTCCACCAGCTACAACAACAAGATTGTGAGAGCATTATGGCGGCTATCAGATAATTCAGTTAGGGCATTTTGGTCAAAGATGAATGAATTGGAGAATGGTCAGTGTGCCCTCCAGGAGAAACCAATCTCAGATCAAACCTGGATGGAGCATTTCCGGAACATTTATACGAAGGGACTACAGAAGTATAGCGGCAGAGATATATCCAACGAAAATGGTCGCTGATGATGTCAATTGATAACATACATAATGAAGTCTAGTTCATCTAGAGCAGCAGGCCCAAAACAGCTCTAACATTTCATTGTTTAAGGATAGTATAGATTCATGGGCTAAGGTCCTATTTGTGCTCTTTTGGGATATTGTTACTTCTAAGGAAACTCAGGAGAATTGGAAAATATATGTGATACCGATATAGAAAAAGGTCAACAGAATCTCCCCCTCCAACTATAGGCCGATTGCAATTATGGACGCAGAATCGCTGCACTATTGGTAGAACACATTGAGGCCTGGTGTTCAGAAATAATATCTTGGATTTTCGACAGATGGTTTTAGGAGACAAATGGGGACTGATTGTGGGGGGTTGTTAATGTGTAGTTTGTAGGCGATGGCTTGGGAAACTAATGCTTGCCCTATCTATGAAGCCTCTATGGGGGGGGGTCCATCAATGGCTTTTGATAATAGTGGACAGATGCAAATTATGGCAAAAACGTGACGATCTAGGTATTCCTGGAGGACTCCTGAGTATGCTGATTCACTTACATGATGATTTACGAATACAGGTGAGGATCAGCAAAGAAGGGCACTTTACCAGACAAATAATAACATCCAACGGACTGCGACGGGGATGCATATTGGCCCCAACTTTATATAATCTTTATGTGGCAGATGTGGGCAGGGCACTAGCTGAAGCTTCTTTCCTTCCTCCTAAGATCGGAGGTCTGAGAATGGCATGGATTGCATATGCAGAAGTCTTTGTTTTAAAATCGAACATACTCCAGTTGGGCTGCAAAAAAGGATTAATGCATTTGATCATTACATGACACGACATGACTTGAAAATGAACCTGGCAAAAACAGTCACTCAGATTCTCCAAATCCAAATCTTCAACAAAAAAAAAAAAAATGATGTCTGGCAATTATGTAGTTCCAGGATTACAACTAAATCTAATATGATATATCTGGGATACCCAATTCTCGCAAACCCATTGATGGCCTTTTATAGAAACTATTTGAGGGATAAAGCTATTAAATTAGCAAACCAGTTGAGACATGTGGATAGAAGATTCGGTAAGTTCTCAATGACACTGGCCATCACATTTTACATTGCTAAAATAATTCCAAAATGTTGTAATGGGCTTGAGTTTTTTCCTCGTTGGGCACGGGAAGAGATTGAACTATATGAAGCGTTGATATGGAGATCAGTATTTTAAATCCTAAAAAGCGTCATGTACGCAGCAGTACGTCATGACCTGGGATTATTTTCCATCCGTAGCATCAGTGAGTGGAAGAGACTCAACCGGACTAGAAAACTCGATATTAATAAGGAAAGTACATTATATTCTAGGATGAGCTCGGAAGTGATTGGTAGGAACTCAAAGGAGGGTTATATCCACGATTTAAAACAAGAATCGGAGGTATTATCCTCTGCAGGAATATCTCTGAATCTATTTCTTTTGCGACCTCGAAAAGTTAAGAAAATCTTACAAATGAGAGATTGGGAAATACCATGACCAAAACATTGGAAACAAGATTGTATGCTCAGGTAGTTTCGCATATTAAGAGCCCGGGCACGATGGAACCGTATTTAACACTTTTTCTGAGCAAACACATGAGAAATGATTTCTTGAGATTCAGAATGAATGTTTTACCAACCAGAGGGATCCAAAATATTAGAGGGATTGAAGGTGAATCGAATTGTAGATACTGTAAAGAAAAGGATACAGTGTAAACATTGTTCCATATAGTGCTATGCTGTCCTGCATTGATACCATTTAGACTTAAATATTTTAGCAAGTTTGTGTAAAATACTGAACATGTATGTTTGGATATACTTTGGTTGAATATACTGCAAGGAAACTCAGTTAGTCTAAGCTCGTCAGTTATGTTTTACAAAAATGTATGTACAATTCGTTATTTTGATATTAATGGTTTTATTGGATTTGTAAAGGATGACATTGTTTCATGGTAAAAAATTAAGAAATGTAACTACTGATTAATTTAAAAGCAAAATGTTATGGATTGTTTTCTAACTTTTGTAAAGGTTTCTTGGAAACCAAACCAAAACAAATAAATAAAATAGAAATAGGATGGCAAGACAACTATATGTTTCATTAGAAAAAGGAAGGGGTCCGATTCAGCCCCACAATGATTCAAACAAGTGCAGTGGCACATAGGTTACACATAGATCTCAGCAACATTCATTTAATCTGCTGAGGTACTGAATCGCTCAGATTTGGATGTCTGAAATTCCAAATTATGAATCCAATGAGTCATTTCCAATATGAATGCAACCGTTTATAGGGATATCAGCCATAGTTTGTGAGTAGCTTCCTGTAGGTTAAGTTAATAAAATCCCCCAGTACTGTTGTTGGTGATAAAATATGCTAAGGCCCAATTTGCAGCAACTTTGTTGCAAACTAGCTTCTCACACTTCCCATCATTGCACATTATCCCTGCTCAAAATTGTAAAAGAGGAGCAGCCTGCGTGTGCAATCAATCATCACACTAGCTGTTAAAACGTAAAACAAGTGTCAGGAACATTTCACATACAAACTCACAAATATATAGATATAACAAATTCTTTATATTTTCATTGTGTTGTATAACATAGGTTTTACAGTCACAGTATAGTGGTGCTCCTTAAGCACGTTCAACTTTAAATATAAAATATATAAAACTTTAGATCAAATATAAGCCATGCCCGATTATGGCATGGCGGCTACTAGGGTCACACAATTACACATCCACAGTATTTGATAGATTAGTGTCAGCAAGGCGAGCGGTGCTCAGCTAGGACAGGGATGATGTGTATTAGTTGTCAGCCCTGGCTGTCTCCACAACAATTTATACATTGGGGATCAGATCGTTGAAAAGTCTGGATATATATCATGGAAACTCTCAGGAAGGCAATATGACTAACCCCTGAAGGAGGATAAAACAGCCGAAACGCGTTGGGACACTTACAAGCAAGTACAGATGGCTGAGAAAAAGATTCAAGCAATTATAAACCAGTCTTTTTGTGTGTTAAAAGGAAGATAATCAATCACGAGCTGCTATTCTGTTGCACTTGCAAACGCTGTTTTACATTACAAAAAGATACAAAATGGAGTGGGATCGCCTATGAATATAAACATATCTATGAAATAAATGTACGAGTTAAAATGGTCTGTAACATATATTCTGGTAATTAGTGAATCGGTTATTAGGAAGAGATATTTCTTCGATTTGAGTGCATGAGGCCTACCTGCAAGAGAGTGCTGGGCTATTTATCCTTGATTACGAGTGCTGCCATGGCACAGAGGATCTATGGATTTGTATATTTACATACAATGCCAGCTCTTCTCAGCAGGGCTGCTATCTTATTGACCGTCCCACTTTTTCTCAGAGTGGCAGCCATACATTTTAGTAGTACAGCGCCATCGCTTCTCAGCAACCTTCCGTACTTCATAAGATAGTAAGGCACTTCCCCAAAGGACACGTACCTGTTGTTCTACTAAAGGCACATTGCCACCACTATAGAAAACCCCCGAAAGGCAACAGCTGGATTACTTGGATTACTTTATATCAGTCATAACCAATGACAATTTCTCTGGGCAGATGTCCATTGCACTGTTTTCATTTGATCTGTCTCATTACAGACGAGGCCCCAGCATATACAAATCAGCATTGGAACCACCTATACAATGTGATGTCCAGCCTTCACTGATGGGCTAAGTGCCCGCTACAAATTGGCACTCATCAGCTCGGCAAATGTACTTCTAAAAAGGGACATCAATTACTGCTCTCCTTATTGGGGTTGCTATAGTTACACGGCTAGTACCTGCAATCCTCAGCTGGGCCGATATGCTTTTAATAGGACAGTACGGGAATGTTTGTGCCTGGAAGCTTTTTCATTTTAATAGGAGTGTACTGGCACTATTTTTCAATCTTACGAGAGAGGACACAGATTTACGGGGCATGGACTCGTAACTTCTCCCTGATCTTCCAGAGTATGTACAATGCACGCTGGTATGAAGGGCAAACCTGTGGTCAGGAGGATGAACTTTGTAGTTAGCAGACCCACATGGGCAAATGTGTGTGATCCTGGGCATACAACGCGGAAGCTGGAATGTGATAGTATGTGAAGCAGTTAATGCCATATGGGGAGTCGCAGGCATAGAATGGAAACTGCAGGTGAGGGCATCCAGCCATACCACTTTTGTCCATCGAAATATAGGCCAGTGAAATTATACCCAATGACAAACAACCTTGGAATTTCCCTGTTTTACAGCAGAGAAGAGAGGTCCAAAACTTGAATAGAGAATAAAATCTCCACAAAACTATGAAATAAATGCCTGGAGTTTGCATTTCCATAAGATGTATCGAGATGAAACCCTACCTTTGCCCGATGCGGGCATGTGAGGCTGAACTTCAGCATGTGCATTTGGTGATGGCATATTAGGATGGCCTGTTGGCACATATAGAAGCCAGCCTCACACTTGATGGCGGTACCCGGGCATATGATGGCTGAACAGGGCTTATAACGATGTGCATGGACACGCGGGGAAGCAGATTTACTAAAAATATGAAGGTGACAAAAAGTAGTCCGTATTCTATTTGTAAGAAAACGACGAGCTAATGTTTGGGGACAAAACGTTCCTATACTAAACAATTAAAGAAAGTCTTTGGGACAAAAGAAGCGAATTTTTAAAATATACATGTTTACGTTTGTGGACAAAATGTGTTTATATACAAAAGGGAAAAATGATATAGCACGGATGACTCCTGGTAAGTTCAGCGACACATCTTATTGCTAGGTTATGACACGATTTCTTTGGTGCTGTATTGCAGTTCATTTTGCTCCAGTGGTTATTTAATTACTAACATTGAGGTATGTCATGAACATTTGGATACATAACTATTATTTGAGGCCTTGGCTATAGATCGGTATGGTGCCACCTGCTAGATAGGTCAGCGGTCTGAACTTACAGGTGCCTTTTGTTCATAATTGGGAAGACCGGCCAGTGCCGTCACCCATTTTGGGGGAGCGGAGCCAGTTCAGAGAAACACAGTGCGCTCCCTCAGCTGCTTGCTGCAGCTGTGGAAATGCTCCTGGGTTGGCTTTAACTGTCAAAGGGAATGTAGTTTCCCTTTGTAATTTTCTATTCTCCAGCATGCATGTCCAATGAGGCAGGGAGCGTTTTCCTTCCCCAGCATTGCATGGCCGTTTTGGGATTTGGGATGCAGGCTGCGGATCTGCATGTCTGAATGTGGGTAGGGGGCGCCTCAGCGCCTCCCTGCATAATCAGTTGGCCTGGGGAATTGTGTTTTCAGTGCTCTGGCTCCTCGCACATGTGCAGGAACTTGGAAGTGCTTTACGCTTTCTGTTCTTGTTGCGTGTGAGCAGAGTCCTGATGGGGGCTGAAGGTAAGGAAAGAGCTATGCATGAATGTATGGTATGCGTGTCTGTGAATGATCGAGTGTATGGTTTGCTGGAGTTTGCGAGTGAATGCTGTGTGAATGAATGAGCCAGTAAATATTGTGTGAATTATTGCGTGAATGTGCGAGCGCTGGTGATTGTGCTGGGCCTCTGATTTTGACAGGCGTGTGTGGTTATGGGGGGCTATTTTACTATGGTGTGCCTCAAGGGTAAAGCAAACATGGTAAGTGCCATTACATTTTTAGACTGGCCTACATTGGTGCAGGCAGTTTGGACATGTTTTCCTATTGTCTAATGGCAAAGCCAACAGGAGTATATGGCATGTATTGGCCGAGCCAGCTTGGACATGTTTTTTGTAAAGAATCATTACTATACTCATGCATGCTGCAAACAGGAGTATTTTCTTTTATCGGAATACTGACATATCTTGGTGCAGCCAGGAGGGAAATGTATGGGCACAGCCAGCATGGCAATGTTTTTGTTATACGGTATATATTGCGGAGAAAGGCATCCTGAAATGTGTTGGGAAATTTTTCTGTGCATTGTTGGTGACTTGCTTCTATTGGAGTTCATCACACTTTGCCATACAAAACCGATTGCAAACTGTCTGGCTGTTCACCCAATTCTTTTACAAAAAGTGTGCTGTAAAATGCACCATTTTAGCCCATTATTCAAAATATTTGTTGTGAAACCTTCCATTCTCTGTCTTTTTTGTGGTAGAAATTGTCATTTCTGGTCTCCCTCGTATTCTCTTGAGAGAAGCTGATTGTTAATTTCTATTGAAGCTTCCGAAAACAAAGACAAATTATGGTGGGCACAGTAAGTGGCACATTATTTCATATGAGTATGGTCTGTGGATTGTGAATTCTAAAAAGTATATCTTCAGGCATAGCTCTTCTTATGGGCGAATAATTTAGCTCCAACATTCCTAGTGCCCCCTAGAAGAGTGATAAATACAGGCACAGTTATTAGCAAAATGTAGCCAGCCTCGGCTAGGAAGGAGTACAAAGCTTTTCGCTGAAATCCTGCACATACAAAAATGCATATTAACGGGGACTACTCAATGATTGAAAACGCTGGTACTGACACCAGGAAAATTTGCTTGATGGCATGAATTCCTATTGGCACCTTCCTCAGTTTGTAGCATCTATTTCCTGTTTTCACATCCTCTTATCTTCTCCTCGCTCATCTTCTTTCATCTAACAGACTAAGACCTGGATACTCTAGGAGGGGGCACCATGCGCCCCTCCACTGACAACCCTTCCGTGCTGAGGCTACTAGATTGGTTATTTGGAACAGCATAAAAGCCTATTAACATAACATAACCATTGAAACTCAAGGTGACTAGGTATTGGCCACTACAGGTAAACAACACTAAAAATTCCTATTCAAATAAACATGGATGCTTGCTGAAAACTTCTGGCTTTCCCAGTGCTCGTTTAATTAGAAATGTAATCTCAAAAGGAAAGATGACAATGAAAATAAACGGGAACAACAGTGGAATTCATCAGCTGGAATAAAAAACGGGCAAAAATATACCCTTTTTTGCAAAAGAATGACAGACTTGTAGATTTTCTTTGCACAGATGCTTTATTATACAGCTATTTATGATTCCCCATACGCTGTTACGAAACAGCGACAACTCATATGTGAATAGACACACCTCATAGTACCTCTTCCCAAGCGTTATATTCACATCGTATGCCTCGCGTATTGTGAATAATGTTCGGAAACGACTGCAGTGTGAAGTATATTTCTGTCCTTTTACCAAGCTACTGTTGAGACATAGTATTTTCATCCTCGACATAAACCACAACAGAACACCCAAAAGAAATGATGTCTGGCACCAGAGAAGATTTGCTTCTTCAATGATTGGCGATCAGGTGGAACAGACACATGATCTCAGAACTTGGGTGCAGAGACGGCAATGTAGAGGGGGAAAAAAATGAGTTCAGGGTTATTCGGTTTCAGCTCCCGCAGCCGCCGCTTTCCTTTCTGCAATCATTCTGTGTTTCTGCTTCATGAGGCATTTCCGGGCGTTGCCGTATGCACCAAGGTCCTGATCTGAAAAATAAGAGGCACTCATCACTTTAAATGCTCAGTGAATCCCTTTGAAGCGCTTGGTTTCTGGGTTCCTAGTGTTAACCTAGCCAGAGCACACACATCATCTGGGAAGTCACACCAGGAAGGTATGCCATTTGAAGTCCTGTGGAGCCAATCCCAAGGATTCGTGAGAGTCAAAACCCAGCCCCATCTCCCTGACACATATCAAGCAAGTCTAGATTGCACCAGGAAAGAACTCATCCGAAAGGCTTTACAGGGGTCTTGGTTTCAAAAGAGGCAACTTGGGCACTGGTAGCAAATGGACCTGTATAACAAAAGAAGAGCCCAGCTCTTGTTTTCTGATGCCCAGGTGCTTAACACACCCGCTGCAGAGAAAAAAAGGTCTCACAAAAGACCAAGTGGCAAAAAAAGCACAATCTACCTACAACCCCTTGACTTTCATCCCACACACTAAAACATACCACCTCTTTAAAAAACGTACGCCGCTTACACACACCCACACCCTTTTTTTAAACACATATTGAAAGGGATGAGCCACCAAAAACCCTTCAGCCACGCAACTTCACTTAGGCTTTTTAAAAGCTTGCAGTGTGGTGCAGCCATCAGGTCTTCATGCAGCCTCCTGCATGAAGGTGGCATGTAGCACGGTTCAGCATGCCATCTCTTCTTGTATCAAAGTATTGGGGTGGAAGCATTGGCTCACTACTGCACCCAGTGCATCAGATAAGTGGGAGTATTTTACTCCCTATGTTATAAAGTTTGGAGTAAAATGATTTTTTTAGGGAGTAAAAATGTAAGTCTAATTCCCAATGAGAGTATTTTATAAGCGAGCAAAAATATGTTTTAACTGTAAAACGGGAATGTTTTTGTAATGATTATTCCTTTGAATCTAGTTATTCATACACAATACTCATCAAAAGAAACAGGTTTACTTCTGATCAGGCACCGTGTGAGTGAAGGCAGGAGCACAAGGCCTTAAGTTTTTGTTTCCTATTTTTTGTTGGGAGTATTTGCCTATTTTTAGAACGTAAAAATGGTCGATATACCCCTTTTCTGTAGGGCTGACCTGACCCACACCAAATCATTTTAATGCCGGCGAGGCAGGCCACCTAATGTTTGTGACAGTACGGTCGTTCTGTGCATTCCTCTCTCCAGATTGAGGAGACTTGCAGGACCATCTTAACACTGGCAGCAACAAAAACGCATTTAAAAAAGGTCTCGGGAAAATAGCACGTACAAACACCTGCAACCCTCAGGCAGCTCATGTCCATGGCGACTCAGCATCCAAGGGCATGAGAGACACTTTCCACCCTGCTCACATCAGTGAAAGCTATATGCCATTTCACTCTCCCCCCCACCCCCCAACTATTCCAATGTCTCTTGGTGCTTCATCCCGTCATATTTCTCCCCTCCCTCACCGGTCTAGACTCTCACCCATGCAACTGGCCTTACCACTGTTGCACACCTCCAAGCCACACAAGAGCAACCCTAAGCTTTACAGGATTCAAATACATTCGTAAGGGAGCACCAAGCGTGGCGTTCCCCTCCTTAGAACCTGCCACATGGCAACACATCAACTCATTCAGAAAACCTCAATTCGACCCTACTTCATGTTGCATAGCTACTTAAAACTTCCTCAAACACAAGCATCACACCAGCTGTTCCAGTGTATAGACTGGAACTTCGTGACAAAAAGAGGGATACTAAAACTTTAAAAAAGTTGCTCAATCATCAACTCTCAAACTACTAAAAACTTGCCATCGTAAAAGAAAAATCGGAAGCTACACACGAAATTACAAGCCACCAACCAAAGCAAGGTTCGCTTCAGTGCCATTTAACACACCATTAATCCCCACTCAATCAAAAATTCTCCAAACATCCGCCAATATTCAACCAAAACAGCATTTCTGACTGGACAGGAAAACACTCTCCCAACTCCATCAACTCCCTCCCCCACAGCACCCTTTTACACAACTAACCAGCGAAGACCACTCAAATAGCCCTGTTCGTATAAAACCATTTGTGACAACATTTTGCCATCAACTACATAAGGGCTCTGGCCACGGAACAATACCCTCGCCCATCTCAACAGCAACACCTCCCTCTTTTCTTATACATGCCGTTCTTCACCAACAACCAAACCCTCCAGCTCTTGAAGAAACCTCCCCTCGGCCGACAAGCTATACAATTATCATCTACCCTTCCGTGGGAAAAGCCAGGAAAGACTGCAACCCTTTTGACTCCTGTCAGAGAATGAATGATATATCAATACAGCATGGAGTTAGCGGGTGATTCCATTCTGTCCTTACCCAAAGCTTTCTAACACAATATAGATAGAACCATTCAAATATAAAATTATTCCTGTTGGACTAAAATTATTCCAGTTGGACTAAATCTCTAGATGGAACAGGAATAATGTTATAATTGAACGGTTCAGTTTATATTGTGTTATAAAGAGAATGAATGATGCCAAGGGCATTACAGAAAGTAGACCCCTGCCACCTCGTCCTGCTGGACCAAATCGGCAATTGAATGCCTTAGTTCATCAGGACTTCCAACTCGCCTTTTCAGCTCGATAGTCTTCAAGCGGGTCACTTAATTTCTGGAACTGTGGCAGTGGCATTTCTTCACCTGGGGAAAGATCGTACACCCCCAAACCCCTTCCTCCCCTTGTCAGTCTACAAAAATAGATACCCCTCACGACCAATCGCAATGTATCATATTGGCCGACTACCAACCGTCTCATGCACTAAACGTCAGAAATACAGACTCATAAGTTTGACCAATGTGCGGCCATTTTGATGTAGCTAGAATCGCCATTTTGTTCACTAACGTTTGCTCATTGCTTTTTGTTCAAAACTGCTTAGCCGAAAGCTTATTCTGCTTCACTGATTACTTTGTTGTTCAAAGCGAAAGAGCAAGGCCGCAAGGCTGGGAGTTATCTGTTGAAACATAACGTAGGCAGTCCCAGAGAGGAATGCCCAATCCCCTCACACATATAGCCTTGGAGGAGAGCAACACAACATTTAATCATCTCACTGATGCCAGCCAGTCTCGTTAATATGGTAGAAATGCTACAAAGAAACAGCTAAAGGCTTGAATTGTGCTTTTCTTACAGCCCCCCTTTCCTAAGCCCAGCAGAGCATGCTGACTCCCAGGACACGAATAGCAAATAGGAGATAGCAAGGCCTCGAATGCGACTCTTCCCCCGTACGCAGCTTGCCTGCAAGAACAGAAGCACTGTGTTCTGTTCAACAAAGAAATATGTCTCTAGACTCGCAATGTTGCATATTGTTGCTAAAATAGATGTTTGAAGGTGTTATATTCGTCGAAATTGTCAATCAACAGACCCAGTTCAAAGAAACTGTACTATGGGCGTAATGAACATGTCATGACTGATTGCAGGATGTACATTTTGTATATATGTAATTGATGTATGTTATTTGCTCTCTTGCGTCCCTCGGGGTCTGGAGACACACGTCGCGGGGCGTGAGACCGAGTTGGCCAACTGAGACTTTTTGCTTTGCAATAAACCCTAGCTTTTGGGAATACAACCTTGTGTCTGGCGTGTCAGTTGGTGTGTGGTGATTTGCCTTGTTTCCACTACGCGAGGGTCCCCTAGGGGCCCCTTCAAGATGGCGCCTGAACAGGGACCGTCCCCCACTTGTTCCATTGTTTAAGTTGTAAGATGAGAAAGGTGGAGAGAACGGCGAGGACGGGACGATAAAGCCGGAATCAAGCGGTGTTCGGGGCACCCCTGTGTAAGTGATGAGACTCCTATGCAGATCTGCACACATCTGATCCCTGATTGACGTACCCGGCCAGAGAACAAGGAGGCGAGGGTCCCGAAAACGAGGCAGAGCCGAGAGACGCAGACACAACGTCATTGGTTGCGTCAGTATACGGACAAATTGTGTCTTGGAAGACAATTTGACTTATCAGGTGAGTCGTACCCCGATTCGAAATAGCCCTGATATTGGTTTAGAGTTGACTTTGCAAAATCAAAAGCCCAGTGTAAGGTTGATTAGCCGAGGGTAAGGTTAACACATGCCTCGGGTATTGTCCACCGTAGCAGGGTTTTTTCCGCTGCGGTAGACAGTCTTTGGAAGATGGCCAAGTTGCGCCACCCGGGAGAACGCTGGCGTACGAGATGTATGTAAAGCATGGTGTGGGTGCGATAATGTTCTGTGAGATTTGGCATAAGCAAACCAGAAAGCAAGATGATGTTCAGTGGCCAATTAATGGGTGTTTTGAGATTGAGAGAATAGATAACTTGGAAAAGGTGTTGATAAGAAAGAAAGCACGTCCCGCAGCATTCGATATCCTTAGGGACTGGAGAAGGGAAGCTATGCTTCATTGGAGAAGTAGAGAGAAACATGCGCGCAGGCATAAATCAAAAACTGAAATAGTGGAAGAAAAGGAGGAGGAGGAGTGGACTGAGAGTCTGAGAAGGACTGGTAGACGCGAACAGTTGAACATAGAAAGAATATACCCACAACGAGAATTGCATATAGCAGATGATTTAATAGAAAAAATGTTGACCGAAACAAAGCAGAGTCCAAGACCAGAAAGTAAAACAAACGCGTCAGGAACCACTGTTCAACCCCCTCCTGTTGCCCAAACCCCCGCACCCCTCCCAATTGTTCAAATCCTAGCACAGCCACAGACTGCGCCCATAGCACCTCCCATTAGCCAGCCAGTACCACAACAGTCACTTCCTGTTCCTGTTAACCCATCCGCACCTCCCTCCCTAGAAACAGACACAGTCCTGTCCGTCCCACCCGCGGTTGAACTTGAAACTACGGAGGCGAGAGATGGGACTGTACAAAGTGGATGCACAAGAGTGACCCGCAGTACGATCAGCCAGGAGAGGAAGCGGGAATTGCAAGTTCAGGCAGAGATGTATATAGATGGGAACAATGGGATGGCAGCATTGGACTCGATGTATGACTTCCGAAAAAGCAATGCAAGACAGGTAGTGTTGGAATGCATGGGTGAATATTTAGTGAGAAGATGGAAACAGTTAGTTGGGAAATTACCGCCACAACGATTGTTAGATTTAAATGCATTAGCACGTTGTAGAGAAAGAGATGAAGAAGTAAGGAAACATGTATATGGACTTTTTGAGCTTAAAAATGAACTTGATAATGAACATGCTGAAATGTTTACCACACCTGGTTACGGGAGTAGGGATATCAGGAGGGATAGGAAGAATGTGGCATCACCTTACATACAGTGGCGACATTCGTCATCCTCAATACAGATAGGCGATAAACTAAAAGTATGTGTGCGAGAGGAGCTAAGATGGATGTCGGATCCTAGTACTCCTGCAATGGAAATACATGACATATTCGATGAATAGCCGAAGAGGCTGACAAAATATTAGGACTGATCAAAGATAATGGATTCAACACAGCCAGCGCAACCACAGGAGACCCCACACGGCAAATCAAACAATTAGAATACCTAATTCGCAAGGAGATAAACCGGAAACTTCATGCCATAACACTCGGCAGATACTATAGAAACCAAAGAATACCTAGGGGCTTACGCATACAACTAAGACCAACCCTCTGTAAAGAAAATAAGGAGTTTGTAAAAAGATGGGAAGCTATACTCAATAAATGTTCTCTTGATCTCATTCTACTAATAATTCAAGAGTTGGCGAAAAATCTTAATGAATTGGGGGCAAGAAATAGCGGAAATAGAGAAGGAACTGGTTGCAACCCTTAATCGAGAAGAAGTAGATGCTATACTAGAGGACATCAACACAAAATTGTCTGATTACAAAAAGGAACTAGAAAGTAAGAAGATCAGAAAATTTAAAAGGGATACTTATGACTATTTAAAAGACGAGGTTTATACATGGATGGATAAATATGGACCCCCGATAAGGAAACCGAAAGCAAATTACACAAGTGAAACATCAAGTTCAGGAACAGATACTGAAAAAGAAACTACCCAACAAGAAGAAGAAGAATCCACTCCAGGTACCTCCGAAGCAGCAGGGAGTTTAACAGATCTTGATAGAAACAGAGTTCCTTTTTTAGACAGAGGTCGAAGAGAACAAGAAGGGGCAAAAGAAAAACGAAAAGAAAAACCGAACGCAAGATTGCAGCAAAAGAAAACAGTGATCAATTTGTCATCGAGAGTGTTAACACCCAAGGAGAATAAACCTTACAAAAAGGGTGGAGCTATGTTCCTACATATGACAGTACCCTTTTTGAATCAAAGATCAAACTCTACAAATTAGTACGCAAAATGAAATTGAAAGTGTTTTTCAGCGAATTGGAACAGGACACACAAATGGATGATGACCCGTTAGATTTCAAAGAGTTTAGAAGCAAGAGCAACTTCATTCCACCCATCACTGTACCTTCTGTTGAAATATTTCAAAAGCAAGTTACCAGAGATCTAGAAAAAATCAAATTTGGACACTCAAAGAAACGCAATATGAAACCGCATGAACTGAAATTGATTAAAGATTTGTATGGAGATGAATCTATCACAATTAGATCTGCAGACAAAGGGGGCAGTCTTGTACTACTCAATCGTCAGGACTACGACCAGGAATGCATCAGACAATTAAATGACACCAATGTATATGCTCTACTTGATATTGACCCCACAGAAGACATTAAAAAGAACTTGGAAAGTCTACTTATTAAAGCAGAAGCATTGAGTTGGATTAATCATAATACGAGAAAGTTCCTGACTAACTCCTATCCACGTATTCCACATTTTTACATTCTTCCCAAAGTCCATAAAGATCCTCTGAAACCACCAGGGAGACCCATAGTAGCTGGGATAGACAGTATCCTTGAACCACTGGGTAAATATATTGATTTCTTTTTACAGCTAACACCTACATCAAAGAATCCAGACATTTTTTACAGCTACTTGAATCTATACCATTCAACTTCAATAATTTGTTTTACCATAGACGTCAAGAGTCTATACACATCTATTCCCCACGATCAGGGTCGAGAAGCAGTGGAATGGCTACTTTTGCAAGAAGACGACATACCAGCTCAGAAGGATTTTATAATGGCATTACTAGAATTTATCAGCAACAACTCCTATTTCCAATACAAAAACTCATTTTTTTCTCCAAATAGCAGGTACTGCAATGGGGGCAACAATGGCATTCATGTATAAATTTGAAACAGACTTTGTTCTGAAAAAAATCCAATGGAATAACAACATAGGTTTCAGGTATATAGATGACATTTTTGGCATCTGGACAAGTACAGAAACCGAACTGCTAGAATTCTTCAACTATCTAAATGGCATTGACCCCAGGATACAATTCACTCATGAACATTCTAAAGAAATCATACATTTTTTGGATGTTGAAATAAAGATAACAGACCATGGGTATCAAACAACCATTTTCATAAAAAGTACTGATCGTAATAACCTTTTACAGAGACTCAGTTTTCACCAACCGAGCTTAATCAAAAATCTTCCCTACAGCCAAATGCTAAGGGTCAAAAGAATAGTTAGTGACCCTATTGATTATGAAAAAGCAGTGAAAGACATGGGAGATAAGTTTTTGGAGAGAGGCTACTCTGAAGTTGAAATAGAGGCGGCGACAGTCCGCACAGCGGCACAAGACAGAAAGGAATTATTAAAACCTCAAACTAAAAACAAATCAGCACCTCCTCTAGTCTTTGTATCCAAATTTTCAGACAAAGCAATCGTATTAAACAAATAATCAAGAAAAACTGGAACACGATAACTTGTGATCAAAGAATAGAGCATCTGTTCAGGGAATTACCAACCTTCGCATACCAACGCAGTCAGAATCTGAAAGAGACGTTGGTGAACACCAAACCTCCACGCAAGAAGAAACTCACAGACCGTACTGGCACATTCCCGTGCCTTAATTGCAGCAATTGTCAGTACATCATGAAAGGACCAACCATCAACCATCCGTATTCTGGAGAAAAGATTAAATTAAAGGATTTTGCGACGTGTGACACCCAAAATGCCATCTATGGTATCAAATGCCCCTGTGGGCATTTTTGTACATCGGACAAACACAACGTACAGCGAAGATACGCTGGAATGAGCATACATCTTGCATTAGGAATCGAACAGTTACCTCGGCGGTAGCTAGACACTGGTGTGAGAAACGCCACAGTTTGGCACACATTAAATTTGTTATCCTAGAAGTGGTACAAAGGTATAACAAATATGAAAATTTGCAGAAGAAACTTGATCAACGTGAAACTTACTGGATTGATCGTTTGGGGACCCTGGCACCTAAGGGGATCAACAAAGAAAAACTATATGTGTTCTCTATAATTCCCTTTTTCCTTTAAGATTTTTTCCTTGAAATTTGCAGTGATGGATTTCCAATGATAAAGTGGGCTGTTTTTACGAAGACATTTACTGACAGTTTTCATTTGAATACAGAACATTGAACTGCATTGCATTTATGTTCACTAACTTCTAATGTCATATGTGGTTACGCATTTCTTATGCTCCATTTGATATTTTTTTCCCCACCTGACCAAGATATGCATCGCCAATATATGCATCATGAGAACGATTCTGATATAATTGCACCGATTGAGCTAATTTGTTATTTTGTTTATTATGTATTTCTATAATTTATTGCTACATACCTGTGATAGCTTTTTACACACACGACTATGCTGTTCGCTTTACTGGTCAGATACACGAGAATGTTGTGCGCCTAAGTTACAAAGATTGAAACACCCGCATGAGTAAGCATCCGTTCTACGGATCACGTTTCCATGGTGATGAGTCCCGCTTCCCGTGACTCCACGGTGGTGGGACCCAAGGCGTACGTGCTCTGACACGACGCCGTTGTGGTCACCATGGGAACGTTTAAATTCCCAGACTGACATTCGCGCACGCGCACCTGTGCGAATGCGGCTGACATTGACTCAGCGTTGCTGCACGGTAAGGCTGACTCTACTTCACTCCCTTCTCGGTATACATGACCTTAATTGTTAAACTACTTGTTACTGATTAACCTTCCTGTGATTTTGCAGGAACTTAATTTATAAGTTGTTGTCTTTTTCACTGGATGGTAATACGAACACGAGCCATTTGGATAAATAGGTACGAACAACATTTTTTTATTTAGTTCTGCCTAACTTACGCTATGATAGCAACTTACGTGTTTTGATGTGTAGTTATTGACTTAGAATTTCTCTCTTTTTTTGCATATCATCCTCATTATGGAACATTTGGATCTGGTATGTGTTTGGAATCACTATTGTAATGACTGTTAATATATTATGTATTGATATATGTGAACAGATTATTGATTGAATGTACCGCCCTGATGAAGGTTTTTTTACAACCAAAATGCATTGGCATATGTACATATAATCCTAGCCTGATATTGGCACAGCCTCATGGAATATGATACAAAAATACTCATTTGAGTAACTTTCTAACCAAGAACTACCAAAGGAGATGTGAATAAACATTTCTTTGATACATTTAATTAATGCTGACAATTTATTTATTAATCTTTGGCAATTGGTCCATATCTAATGTGCAGCCCTATTTTAGGGCCAACTGAGAGCACCGGTTATTTGATAGAGCAGTTCAACTCTATCTTTTTGCTTTATATTCAATGAATATACCACGCCCATGAAAAGAAAAGCACTGCAGGCGATGGCTGAACATTTAATAGACAAAGATATAAAGGACAAGAAGGTCAGCCCCCCTCGAAATAATGGCGACATATAAGAGGGCACTAGAACGAGGGACGGGGAAACAGCCTTGTCGCTTGACTTGGGGATAATATTGCATATGAGGGAAGGGGGAGGAACAGTGAGTGCGGCATTTCCTATGAGAGAAGTCCCACCTACCTATGTGCAGAAAGTAGAAATTCCTGCAGCAGGCACTGTAGCGGCGCAGGTGACGCCAGCACATTATACTGCCCAATATGTACATGTCCCCGTTTCCAGGCAGGAAGTGAATAACATAAAACAGACGATTCCTGATGTAAGAAAGAATCCCGCAGTATTTTACAAAGAAGTAGAATCCTGTCTGCAATCATCTGTGCTTACCATGGGTGACAGATTTAATATTCCCAGTGATCCTGCCAGCGGACATATGGAAGCAGATAAGAAAAGTGGATGATATAACGGCATATGGTGCCTGGGCGAATTTAGTAAAAGAAGAGAGGGATAAAGAGGTTGGAGGGAAGCCAGGGGCGAACATGGTAGCATTACCAGGACGAATTATACAAAGATTAAAAGGGATTGTTCCAGAGAAAAGAATCCAATGGGATAAGTTGACTGCATGTGTGCAAGGCAAGGATGAGCTAGCTACAGACTATTTTAATAGGTTTGAGAAGTATTCACAGACTTCAGTGGGCAGGATGTGAGTTCAGAAGCGGGGAAAAGATTATTTGTTGGTAAGTGAGTGGGTTAACTCTTCCAATTCAAAATTTGATATTGACATCCGAAAGTGCGTGGCAAGCAAAAATGCTGGGCGAAGTATTACATATGGCACAATATTATGAGAACAGGGTAAATAAAGAAAAAGAGGCAAAAGATACAGTAAATTTGAAGACGAGAGTGCTACTTCAGCAAGTAGCGGGACACAACAGAGGGAGGGGGAACGCACAAGTAAGGAGTAATTCAAATATGCATGGAGGACCGGTGGGGTAGAATCAGTGTGCATACTGCATTGAGGAAGGGCAATGGAGACCACAATGCCCACATTTGAAAAATAGAACTGGGGGTGGTCAGAGAAGACAGCACCGGGGGCACCCAGGAGCAAATGGACCGAATAGAAATAATATGCAGCAGCAACAAGGTAACCAAGGAGGTCAGCTCCTGGCTGATCGTACTGCGGGTCACTCTTGTGCATCCACTTTGTACAGTCCCATCTCTCGCCTCAGTCAAGCTCAGCATCAGAACACTACCAACCACAGTCAGGGCCAGAGTAATCAACAACATGGGAATAATCAGAATGGGGGAGCTAGAGGAAGGGATGGGAACATTTTTGATACACAACAAAATGCGTATTACAGCAATAGCAGTAATTACACATCGGACGATGTGTTATTCCCTCAATAGGACAGCCCAGGACAGGGGTTGGAACCAGTGTCTATTCCCGTGAATCAGAAAGGACCCTATGTAGAGATAGATGAGAGTCGGGGATACAGAGCACCGTTTTCTTGTAGATAGGGGAGTGCAGAAGTGTTCAATGGATCATCACTTGGTTCCAGATATACCACTGTCAGGGCAAAATAATATTGCTGTAGGGTTTGCAGGTACACCAGTAATTAACCCAGTGTCCCAATCAGTCCCAGTAACAATAGGTCAATTCACTGAGCATTGTTCATTTCTCTTAACAGATAATTGTGGAGAAAACCTTTTGGGATTGAATTTATTGAAAAAACTAGGTGCAGTTATTCATTGCACTCCCGATGGTGTGTTTTTAACAATTTGACCACAAGATGCACAGGTGTCTGAATTTTTGTCTAAACCCTTGCCAGAAGAGTTGAGTAAGGTGCCAATCTGTATATGGGCAACAAATGACAATGATGTGGGATGCTTAAAGATAGAGCCAGTAAAAGTGATTTCGAAAGAAGCGGCCACGCTGCCGCGTATTCCACAGTACAGAATTTCAGCTGACGGAGAGCAAGGATTGAAAAGGATTGTTTCAGATTTGGTGAAATTAGGGGTAATTGAGGAAATTGCAGGTAGTACATGCAACAGCCCCATTCTTCCGGTATACAAGAAAGGAGATAACGAGGTACCCTATCGTTTCATAATTGATCTGCGCGCGTTAAACAAGGTAGTCGACCCTCAATTTCCCTTAGTGCCAGACGTCACCACCATTTTGACAATGATACCTGCATTAGCAGAATACTTTAGCTGATTGATTTAAAGAATGCTTTCTTTAGCATTCCAGTGAGCAAGGACAGTCGATATTTGTTTGCGCATTTAGGAGGACGGTCATTCACATTCACGCGCATTTCACAAGGATACACGGAAAGTCTGAGTATTTACAGCAGGGCATTGAAGGAACAACTAGCTAGAGCTACCAACAGGTTGTGCATTGCTACAATATATAGACAATCTGTTGATCGCTGCAGACACAGAGAAGATTTGTAAAGAAAGTACCATTTTACTATTAACACACTTAGCAGTGTATGGCCACAAAGCCAGCTTGAAAAAATGTCAGTATTGTCGAAAGGAAGGGGCGTATTTGGGTTACTTACTTTCGAAAGAAGGGAGAAGACTAACACCAGAGCGAATAGAGAGCATTTCTGGTATGCCTATTCCAAAAACACAGAAAAGAGTCAGAGCCATAATAGGCATGGCTTCTTGTTGCCGGCAGTGGATTGGAAACTTTGCGTTAATTGTGAAACCAATGGTGGCATTGACGAAAAAGGATGCTGTGATGCCTTTGCAGTGGAATGAAGAATGTCAGAGAGCATTTGAGTTGTTGAAAATTGCATTATGTTCTGCTCCAGTTTTGGGCACATCAAATTATGGGAAGATTTTTAGACTGTATGTGAAAGTGAAGGATGTGCATTGGCTGTTTTGACACAGGAACAAGGTGGAAGAAATAGGCCATGCGGCTATTTTTCTTCCGCTCTGGACCCTGTAGCGCGCGCACTGCGACGATGTTTGCGAGCTGTTGCAGCTGCGTCAGTGAAACAAACGGAAGGGATGGTATTGGGGCACACTTTAATTTTGATGGTGCCACATGCCATAGACGTTCTACTAAATAGAACACAGACGCAACACCTCACCTCTGCTAGACTGACTAGATATGAAATCATCTTATTCACGCCCCACATCCAAATTATGAGGTGCAGCGCTCTGAATCCAGCAGAATTAATGCCACTGCCCACAGAGGAACTTGGTGACAACAAATCACCTCCCCATGATTGTTTAATGGTTACTGAGGAAGAAACGAAGGGGAGAGTTGATTTAAGTGACACCCCACAGAAAGAACCAGATGGAGAGTTATTTTGTGACGGCTCTTGTTTTAAATTACCTGATGGCACATCAACTGCCGCCTACGCTATCACTACCCTAGAGAGCATTGTAGAAAGCAAAAGAATCCCCTACAACTCGGCACAAGCTGCAGAAATAATAGCCTTGACCAGAGCCTGTGAGATTGCTGAGAATTTAAACGTGAACATATATACTGATAGCCAGTACACCTTTGGCGTGGTTCATAACTTTGGCCGACTCTGGGCTGAGAGGGGTTTCTTGACATCACATGGGGCCAGAATCCAACATGGCCCTTTGATTGTACGATTGCTGTCTGCACTCACGTTTCCAAAGCACCTGGCAATAGTGAAATGCAAGGCGCATAAAAGAGTGACATGTAAAGTGGGAGAGGGAAACGCATTTGCAGACATGATTGCGAAACAAACTGCCACTGATTTAAATACCAAAATGATGACAGTACAGTCTGAGGAAGTGCCTTGCATGATAGAGGATGGGATTGCCACTGTCAAAGAAATGCAGGCCGAAGCTACTGCTGATGAGATACAAGGGTGGGCGGAGGGCTCTGCTGAATTAAATTTGGAGGGTTGTTGGGTGGACAAGAGAACTAAAAACTGGATGTTGCCGAATTCCTATGTAAATGCAATGGTCACAATGGCCCACAGCCCTACCCACATGTGCCAAGAAAATAATCCAGCTTCTAGCTACGGTATGGGAGAATGTAAACATAAAAAAGAATGCAGAAAGGTTGGCCAGAACTGCATCACGTGCTTACAGCACAATGTAGGAAAGGGCACAGTGACTCCGACAGGAAGTTTTGGCCCTCCCTCTATGCCTTTTGAGGTAATCCAGTTTGACTTCATAGAAATGGAGCGTTGCCAAAACTTGAAATATGTGCTAGTGGTAATATGTGCATTCAGCAAATGGGTGGAAGCATATCCTTTAAAGGGCTGCACAGCAATGAGCACGGCAAAAGTAACGCTAAAGGAATATTTTTCCCGGTTTGGCCTGCCCCGTGTCTTATGGTCAGATAACGGTCCACATTTTGTGGGCGCAGTGATATTACAGATATGTGGAGGTCTCCAGATTGATAAGCGATTTCATAGTTCGAGACATCCGAGTTCGGCCGGTTTTATTGAACGCCATAATGGAATCTTAAAATCTAAGATCAGTAAGATATGTGCAGGAAGCAAGTTGAGTTGGGTGGACGCATTACCATTAGTGCTATTGTGCATGCGCATGTCAGTACAGGCAAGGACTGGGCTCTCCCCGAACAAAATAGTCATGGGGAGGCCGGCGAATGTTTGGTGCGTACCTCAGACTAAGCGGCTTTGCGAAGTTGAGCATCCTGTGCTTAGTACTTATTGTGGCCTTTTAATACAAAAATTGCGTTTGATTCATCAGCAGGTGCAGGAGGCTTTACCCGTGAGGTATACTGGTCCGGGGAACACGCTGGAGCCAGGAGACTGGGTGCTACTTAAAAACTTCGAACGAAAGACATCGTTAGCACGCAGATGGCGTGGCCCCTATCAAGTACTTCTGGCAACGCAAACGGCGATTCGTGTGGATGGGAGGAAGGCGTGGATCCATGCCACGCATGCTAAAAAGATCCCACCGACGCTGAAAGACTTGCCTGACCGAGACGACCAGAAAGTAACAGCAGCTCCAGAATCGAAAGAAACTGTTGCCAGTCCCTTACTACAGAATCTGCCTAAACACGAAGTGAAGCTTGAAGCGAAGCCTGGAAGGATTGCTATAAAGGAGAAAGGGCAAAGGGTGCCCCAACGTTGGCCAGCTGAATCTGCATCACTGCGGGCCGACGCAAAGCGTGTACCACTTTGGCGCCCACCATCATCTGCCATTGTGCCACAGCCACTTGTTATTGCGCCACAAGACTCCAAGTTTGAGTCTGGGAGTGCACCGGCACTATTCATTGACCACACTGTATCAGGAGCTAAACGGTACAATCTGCGGCCTCCAAAGAAGAAGCGATTGAATTTGCATTTCATTAATTTTTTCATCATTGCCTCTGGTTCCCATCATGGATGGAGAAGGAACTGGAAGTCTAGAGGAGAGAAGCGTGAGAGTTGTGCAAATCGGGCAACTCAAGACTCGCGGCTCCTCGGTGCGATCATAAAAATCCATGTGTCCTGAACCCGAGTGAACAAGCGGGGCGCACATGGTACAAAGGCAATTGATAAACTGCTCTGGAGTTCTTTTGAGCAACATGCGAATGCATAATGATCTTGCATAAACGAGTAAGCAATCCAGGCTGCTAAGAACTGGCAGAATGAACTGTTGACATTTATCATACTTATTGACATTCGGACGAGTGCCACAAAGAGATAATCATGATGACCACTGCAGAAGAAGGACTGTGAGAGAGAGAATGCCAGAACCAGCTTTAGCCTCCTCCTGCACCGCTGCTGCTAACAAATTAGGTATAAAGACTGAAAAGTTAGAAAAGCACATTGTCGAAAAAACTGTATGCTGATCTTAATGATAGTTATGTGTGTTATGAGTATGTTAGCACCAATAATGACAGCGTTGATACTATGGTAGGTGTAAGCAACGCACCCATTGAATATGCTCTTGCCGGTAATTAATATCTCCACCACTGAAAGCCCGGTTCATGTAATTACTTACACCTTGTCCCCAATGGAAGGGAGGCACAGAGAAGAATATGGGAATAATACCCTATTGCTCATAATGAACATGACACATGCAATTTTAAAGAAAAATAATTGCTGGGTATGCGCCCATTTACCGCAGCAATGCGGGAAGGGAATAGATTGGTATGTGCAGCCATTACCATTAAGTTCTGCATGCAGTGCATCACTGAGTGCATTATTTTATGGGAAATGGAAGAGTGATACGGGTCCATTAGATAAAACAAACATGAATGAAATTTGAGGAAATAATTATGAGACCCGTAGGCTGCTCTATATTTCATAAAGCATGAATGTTAATCCAAAAACCTACACCTAAACCTGTACGACGAGATAGATTGTCTCCACCATCCAAAACATCAGTAATCACGTTTCGTGTTGGAGCAGAAGAAAATAAAGATACAATGCCCCCTTCCTATACAGTGAATTATAGCCCACGAACTGTCCCTTTTTGCCTAAAGAAGAAAGGCTCCTATTCAGTAGGAACGTTTATTGGTTGCATGAATACAGCGGTTCTCAAAAGAGAAGTAGAGCCAGTGTATGTAGGTGATCCCGTTTATTTTATATGCGGAGAAAAAGCGTATCCCTGGTTACCCAGAAACTGGGGAGGCAGATGTTATTTGTGTCTACTGTTCCCAGGAGTGTTTCTCTTGGAGACAGCAGATGTAGCTAGGCTATCCAGATCTAGGCCACGAAGAAGTACAGAAGGCGCTTTGATTACAGAAGACTTAGCAAAATCATTCGTACCATTTCTGGCCCAAGCAATAAATTCCTATAACATAAGGCAACTGTCCAGAATATCAGAGAATACGATAAACAGAACAGATATACTATACAACATGACGCTAGAAGAAAAGGGGATTAGATTAATGATGTTGCAAAATTGGCTCTTGATGTAATCCTGATTGATTGTGGGGGGGGGGTTTGCAAAATCGTGGGATCAGCGTGCTGCGTATTCGTAAATGACTCCTCCCCTCCGATTTTTGAAGCAATAAGAAAGTTACACGTCCTGAGTTTTGAACTCCATATCATGAATGGGAACTGGGAGGCAGGGTCCTGGTTCTGGGAGATATTACGTGCGTGGGGATGGAAGTTAATTGCAATACTAGTAGTAGTGTTCGGAATATTTATGACTTGCTGTTTTGCATACACTGTCTGCCCCTGGTTTGCACTGAGATAAGTGAAGAGTGTATGCACATGGTAACCCAAAAACAAACACATGGCCAAGATCATAAAGATACTCATGAAATGAAAACAATAGAAGAATTCATGGCCATAAATATTGGTGAGAATGAAGACGCATATAGTGGCATGCAAGATTCAGGGTCAAATTCAAATACTTCAGACACATCATCAGAGGAGGATGAAATGTATGGATAAGGCGTTTGGCGTCGGCCAAAAGGAGGGGTTTGTCAGTCTAGAAAAATAGATACTTCTCACGACCAATGGCAATGTATCATATTGGCTGACGACCAACCGTCTCATGCACTAAACGTCAGAAATACAGACTCATAAGTTTGACCAATGTGCGGCCATTTTGATGTAGCTAGAATCGCCATTTTGTTCACCAATGTTTGCTCATTGCTTTTTGTTCAAAACTGCTTAGCCCAAAGCTTATTCTGCTTATTCTGCTTCACTGATTACTTTGTTGTTCAAAGCGAAAGAGCAAGGCCGCGAGGCTGGGAGTTATTTGTTGAAACATGACTTAGGCAGTCCCAGAGAGGAATGCCCAATCCCCTCCCGCATATAGCCGTGGAGGAGAGCAACACAGCATTTAATCATCTCACTGATGCCAGCCAGTTTCGTTAATATGGTAGAAATGCTAGAAAGAAACCGCTAAAGGCTTGAATTATGCTCTTCTTACGGTCCCCCTTTCCTAAGTCCAGCAGAGCGTGCTGACTGCCAGGACACGAATAGCAAATAGGAGATAGTAAGGCCTGGAATGCGACTCTTCCCCCGTACGCAGCTTGCCTGCAAGAACAGAAGCACTGTGTTCTGTTCAACAAAGAAATATGTCTGTAGACTTGCAATGTTGCATATTGTTGCTAAAATAGATGTTTGAAGGTGTCATATTCGTCGAATTTGTCAATCATCAGACCCAGTTCAAAGAAACTGTACAATGGGCGTAATGAACATGTCATGACTGATTTCAGGATGTCCATTTTGTATATATGTAACTGATGTACGTTATTTGCTCTCTTGCATCCCTCGAGGTCTGGAGATACACGTTGCGGGGCGTGAGACTGAGTTGGCCAACTGAGACTTTTTGCTTTGCAATAAACCCTAGCTTTTGGGAATACAACCTCATGTCTGGCGTGTCAGTTCGTGTGCGGTGATTTGCCTTGTTTCCACTACGCGAGGGTCCCCTAGGGGCCCCTTCACCCTGGCTAATACTTCAAACTCTACATGAAATCATTAGGAGGACTGCTGGTCGCGCAGGACACCACTACTGACCACAGGTTGGGACCCCAGACATATCTTAAAGTGTCATTCAGTATCCGAAGTTGTGCCTCAGCCGCATACAATCCTCAAAGTTCTCAGATGTCATCTCAGCTTGCACTAAAGAAGAGTATGTCCAGCCCATGTGGTGGAAAACAAAGTAAGACTATCTGAAATGAAAATCAAAGGTTTCAGACTTTTACCGCACTGTTTACCCAAGACATCAAGGGCCTTTGTGTTTACATCAACATCAAACTCTCAACGAAAAATAAAACCCTTAATTCCTCCTTGCAACTTTTGCTTAAGCACTAGATTTCTACTTTTCATTAAGTGCCCCTGGATTGGGACTTTCAGCAACCATAAGTCCAAGGAAGGGATCTCTGAACCGCTGCAGTGCTAGTTTGGGCACCTTCAATGACATCTATGCTGCTGGATGAGAACCAGAGTCCTCTCCAACCTAGATGCCCGACCACCTCCACATCACCTCAGTTTTTCTCTCGATGCCAAAGATCCACCATGTGCATCGAGACCAACCCAGTCTTCTCTCATCCAAACTTGACATGGACGCCCCTTATTTGAGCTCCAAGCAGTTGCTGCTGCAGTATTATAATGCTGTGTTCAGCCAGCTGAGCCCGCATGCGTCCAAAGGCCAGTCTTTACTTCCCTACCCCAGACGCCACCTTGTCTTCCAGCACCTCAACTAGTATCTGCCGTCCCTGTGTCTTTGAGCCACAAGCTATTGCCGTAACAGCACTAGATCACTGGACCAGACACTGCAGGTTTCCGACTAGATGCTGATCGTTGCCGAAAACACCCAGACACCTGGGTGAATGCCATATAGCCTGGTTCAATGCTGTTTAACTACAAAGACAAGAATTTAATCAGCCTTTTGAAGAGGCACTGGCCCATTGGTCCACCTTTGAGACCACAGTGACATAAGCCCCCCCCCCCATGCCCTGTTCTTCTAGACATCTCCTTTGAATAGTGACCTTGTGCCAATCTTACCCCAGCTCATCAACCCAGAGTGGCTTTTTCACAAAAGTCTGCATTATCTAGTGTTTTCCGATTAGTTGTTTACATTTTATTGCTTGATTAAGAGTCTTTATTTTTATAGAACCTTGACTGGACATTCTTTTATTCTGGAATCATTGTAATAAAGATGTGTGGATTGCTACTGTTATCAGCTTACACTCTTCCTGAAGATGTAGTCTGCCCTCGGCCTGCGCTACCACACAAGGCATAGGAGATATACGTGATGGGCTGTGCCTGTTTCTCCCTTATGATTCGGATAGTTGCTGGGCTTAGTAATAGTGTGTGGCTGAGTAGGTGGTTTGGCCACTACTCATCCCTGCATTCCTGAAGAGCAGTCATCTTTTCCAAGACATGGATAAAAGGTGTTCAAAGTATCATCCTAGGTTCTTAAACAGAAAAAATCTACAGTTCACTGACCAAGAAAGGCAACTTCAATATAATAAAATGTTGTCATAGAAAACCCTTGGTTCAAGGTGGGATCATGCCAACATGTGGAACATATTATTGTGAGGGCTCGGTGGACATGATTTATTGATGGAACGTGCATACAAACCAACAGAGTGCCTTTTTATGGCCACGATAACAAAAACAAGACACATTTGGAGTATTTCTGTAGCACAAAGGGCTGCTAACCATACATTTAAATGTTAGGTTTCAGCAATGTCAGGACCTAAGTAGATCACCAAAAGAACACATTAACAGATTACCCTTTGCTGTTCAATGACAAGTATCAATTGTGTGTCCCTGTGCTTCAATCGAGTCAATTCCTTACATCCTGGCTTCAAATTTTAGGTGGACAGATTTAAAAGACAGAAAGCTGGTGTTTTATAAATAATGTTTCAAAGTCAGCAAAGGGTGGATGGAGAAGCATGTTTTGTTTTAGATTGGAGATGAAGCTAAAAGGAAATTGAGAATGCAGTGCCAGGCAAAGAATAGAAGACTGGAGTGCGAAGATTGGTGTATCCATGCAAAAGCGCTTATGTCCAGCAAATATTTCTTGGTTCCACTAAACTCTGAATCTTTTTGTAGACCACTGATCGAGAAATTAACATAAGCTAAATTGTCTCCATCCATCATACAAGGACTACCAACTTCTATCAAACCAAGTTGCATATTTCTGGCAGTTGTGACTAGTATCCACTGGCTTAGAGGTTGTTCTCAGTAAGACAGCATGGGCTTAATATAGCCAACAAAAGCAGTGGTTACTCCCATTTCATGGGGCGCGGGACAGAGTGCAATAAGGTGTACATCTCCCTATACTTAACTCATACAAAGAGGAATCAAAAACATGCCATCTTGTGGCTTTGAGTTGATGCACATATTTTGTATAGCAGCTGACTAAATACGATTTATTTATTCAGGCAAAACATAGTTCAGGCCTTGACACACTAGAACAGCTTCCACTAACAAAAAAAAAATAACAAAAAAAAAAAAAAAAAAGGAGGAGGGCCTGACATTGCCTTGCAGGCTGACAACAGGAACAATGTCCTTGTCTAATCAGAAAACATACATTTCCTGAGAAGCTGGATATGATTGGCTGACATTTGGGGGCCTAGAATGGAAATCATGAGGAGGTTTTGAGTTTAGATAGCAGCTACTCCTTATATCCAGCATCATTTTTCTAATTCCAACTAAGCGAAAGATGTATTTGTATTGTCCTTATTGTTAATCTGGCACAAGGAACTATTGATGTGGGAGGTCTTTAGCTGTATCCATTGCAGAATAATTAAACATTTTGTTGATTTGTGGAATTTGAGAAGAAAGTCTGCTTAATGGGGAGTACTCACTAAAGAGTATTTAAAGCAAAAGTGAATCCTTTCGGAAGCATAGACGCAGAATGCTCGCTGATAAACAGTATGGCATATCTGTGTAAAATTACCCTGTAGAGTGTAGAGTCGGTTCATTTGAAGAGTGCTCTGCTGCTATTGTAACCCTGAGGAGATCACTTTAGATCATGTTGCGCATCAGGAGCAATCCGGAAACTGGCTTTCTCTAGTTGGGGACAGATGTTCTGGGACTAGCCCACAAGATACATGCACACAGAAAATAGGCTTTTCTACTGGCGGTGCCAGCTCTTTGACCAAGATGAGAACTGCATTTCTACTCAATCCTTAGGTCCTTCTATAACGGGATATGAAATTAGGTCTACAGAAAATCAATTTAACATACATATTTCTCTTTTTCAGTATTGACAACATGTGTGCCAGTGCTTTCAATCTACAATCCAGAATTACATCTTTGTTAATTCTGGAAAGACGCAGGATGAGCCTTAGAGTTCTTTTTAAAACTAAGTTTGAATAGTGAGAATGGAACACCATTTCTGGGCAACATTAGGACAAGCTTGATGGCTGATTGAAATGAAAGAGAAACCCACAGACTGTAAATAAGTCCAGAACTAAGGAGATCCCTGCATTGCTTGATGTTGGATATTCTGTTGGTCCCCACATACCAGAACTGTGGATACCTCATTTTGTAATATGCTTAATACTACAGTTAAAATGAATCGGTACCCAGAAACCTGGAAAAATAATTATATTCCTAATTTTTAAGAAAGGGGATTACACAGCTCCTTGCTATCAACACAGAAGATCCTCTTGAATAAGATGAAAGAATAGGTTTCCTTGAATAGCTCTTCACATATCTTTGAAAGAGTAATGATTCCAAGAAGCAATGGGTGGCTTCCCATCAAGCCTTAAATCTATATTTATTGGCAGAAACACCATTAAGAGGGAGCAACTATATGTGGCATATTTGGACCTGTCTGCTGCATTTAACTCAATTGATAGATCCTTCTTGTGGTCATTGCTGCGTGTGTTAGGACTCCCTGATGATTTATTAAACATCTTAATTTCTCTTCATGATGGTAACTCAGCAAGAGTTTGGTATAAAGCAAATGGTAGCCCGTTGGACTTGTTTTTAGTCCAAAGTGGTGTCCAACAGGGCTGTGTGCTCTGGCTCCTGCCCGGTTTAATCTTTTTTACATTTTCACTATTGGAATAGCTGAGTGATATGAAAGCAGATGTTCCTATTATTGTGGTCTATCATCCTGCCTACAGGGTTCACCTTCCTCTGAGGTCTAACATGGGAGGAGAGCTGGTTCAACCACATTTATTTATTCATTTGAACACTGATTTTTCCTTTTGCATACATTTCTCCTTTTTACACTTCGTGTATAAGAGATAAGGCAGGCATTAGGGTTTTGTTAGCATAGGCCATTTTGATTTGACGGACTGCGTTATTTATTATTTGATGGTCAAGACTATTCCCATCTTAGGTATAGGCCAAAGTAAGAGTTTCTCCAACCCCAACAATTTCAATAAAGGTTTTACAAATTGTATCCATTGTGTCAGTGTCATCTTGTGATATCATGCCTCCCCTAAAAGGTGCTAATATGATATGCAACTAAGCCATTCATGTATTGGATCAGACTGTGGACCACACCAGAGGTCTTTAAGTATCGAGAAGCTGCGATTAGCCTGCAAAACACACTAGGCTATGGTTCTCTCCCATGGTTTAGATTTGTTGGTAAAGGGTTTGAGGCTTTGGACCTGGCAAACTTCTGGGCTAATTCAGTGGGGCTCATGCAGAGAGCCAAGGTGTTGGCCAAAACTAGGTGTCATGAAGCCACTATAAGGAAGATTAAAAGTGCTTGTACAGTGCTGAAGGCAGGAGCACCATATATAATGCTGAAACCGATAGAAAGATTTGGACTGTGTGGCTCCTGCACATGCCCAAGCTTTATTTATCCAACTACGTACAAACATGCTTAAGGTGGCCAAATTCACGGCAAGGTGGGCAAGTCCTCAGGAAGTGTACTGTACGGTTTGTGGCTATAATTAGGAGTCAATGAAGCATTTTTTATTATTCTACCCAGGGTATATCCCAATGGGGAAGTGTTCTTTATTGCCATTATTTTGCCTAAAGGAAATTATAACAACAGGATTGGCCGTTACATTTTGTAAGAGCACCACAAATGTGAATTCAATCTATTTTATTGCAACATGTGTTCATAGATCAAGGTACATCTCAAAAAACAAATTAGATTAATGGATTCATCAACTGCAAAATTTGCTGCGTGGTATATGCTATTATATGTGTGTGTGGAAAGCTATATGTGGGAAGCACCATAAGACAATTGAGAATTTGGATCAGGGATCATTTGGCAAGTTTAAGAAGTGCCGACCTCAAATCACCATTGGCAAAAACATCATTAGCTAAGTAACAAAGAAAACATTCAGTTTATAGGGTTAATGAAAACAACAAGGAACAAAAGAGGTGGGAATGCCAAATTAATGTTATGACAATTAGAGAGCAAATTAATTTGTTTTTTGAGATGTACCTTGATTGGTCCCAATTGCGACCATGAAATGCATGTTTTCCTGTGATTGCTTAAGGAAAGTGTCTTCTTCTAGCAACATATTGTTCAAAAAGTAGCATTTTGGGAAGTTCTCCAGTATGTGTAATCAATATGAATCCTTCTGCCCGTTGAAAGTGAGCAAAGTGTAAGAATTGCTTGCTTATAAGAATCGATTTCTTTTATGATCAATGGCACGACCAAAATATCTTTTGGGATAACAGCACGGTCTATGATGGTAACACATCCCCATTAAAATCTTATGTTTAATCTGAGGAGTCAAGATGGTGATTACCACACCCATTCTTTAATAATTTTGAAGTAGTTGATAGCATTATTCAAATCTCCACAATGTCAATTTTGAGGAATAGCAGCAGTGGCACCAATGAGGATTTGCAGTATGCAATACAAAACTGTTTGCTTTATAGTGTTTAACAATATCATATTTTGCTCGAGTGAAATGCCAAACGCGTGACAATGGGACACTACTCTCTAACTGTGCACTTGGAAAATGTTCCAACATTATAGAGGCTTTTTCGTCTGCTGTCATGCTGCATTACTCTATTTACGATCATGAACGGTAGGAATCATTTCCTCCTTGTGACATGGCAAGACTGTTTACATATGACGTCACACTCAAACGTGCACGTGACGTCATCATGTTTCTGACCACCATTTTGATTTTCACTATTATATATTTGTTAGCGGGGTTCGGAACGGACGGATGTTTGAGATATATTTTCCTGCGGGCATTAGCCAATTGAAGACTTCTAATGTGGGGGGATCACTCCCATTACCTTTGAAGGAATAGGTAACTCTTTTTTGAATGATAATCGATAAAGGACCGTAGTTATCGCTGACCGTGCAATATTAATTGTAATTTCACTGGATTTGGCCATATTCTGAACACTATACATAGCAATATTTCATCCCTTTTGTAGGCAGACACCTACATTAAGGGAGAAGCAGGAAGTGCCTGGCAGCATTCTTCAGAAAAATAAGATCCATTATTTTGAAGGACTGTTTGAACTTACCCTTTTGTGAACACATGTTTCAGGTGAGAGCTCATTTGACTATGCAGTTTGCTATTCCAAGATGTACAGCATCATTTTATGGATCGTATCTCAGATGTTCAGGCATTGATGATTATATTCATTATATTATATATATTATATTCATTTTGACTAGAGGCTAACAGACTGACTCACCACTGCCACAAGACTCATTGTAATGCGAGGGTCATGCCAGACCATGTTTAACAGTTTGGATACAATCGCTCCAATAAGGAGAAATTCTAATAATCAAAGTATTCTAATAACCATTAGTATTGGGACAAGTATTATAACTAGTGTTCCTCTTTTCTAATTTCTCGTGAATTTCGCTGTACCTTCATATACCTTACCACAACCCGACTCCTTCCCTCCATCTTTGACCAGACATGCAAAACTACATGGTATGTTTGCTCTATATTTTCTATGAATTGGAATGTATCACACCATCTACATTTACACTCGATATTGGAAAACATAATTGAAAATTGCATTGCTTTTATTTCGATTTTCATGGTTTCAATTATCAACACTTTACCGTATGATTTGCTGTTTGAATTCTTAATATGATTAATTTGTATTTAATCAAACATGATTACAGCCTTGAGGACGACCGGAAGGGTCGAAACACGTGACGGCTGTTCATAAAGCAAAGAATAAATACAATTATAACTATTGGAACTGATGCAGTGAAAATGAACTGTCTAATATTAATGGACTTTTGACCAAACCGGTTTTTGGGGTTCAAGAGCGCGAGATACCTTCCCAACTCAAAGTTTTCTTTGGTTAGCACAAGTGTGTGCCGAAATATGTTTAATCAATTTTATTGTGTATTGTCAAGTTATGAATTGTTGCTTTTATGGTTTTATGCCGAATAATGCTATGTGTAACAACAACAATATTATATGCATTGCTTGGTGTGGTATTTTATTGGAATAATTTCTATTAACATTTTTATTGTGTTCAATTGTAAGGAATGTTCATTTATAATGAACATTAATGGAAATTGCTTTTCCGAAAAGATTGACAACTATTGTCAGGGAAGGAATGGGGTTAAATTATGGGATGAATTGAGTGGAGAAAGGGTCAGAACATTGGAGTCATCCCCTCAAGCAGTCCCAGGGAGTGGAGTTTTTAGAATAATCATTTGGAGACAGATACAAACGGCCCAATTATAAATGTAAGCTTTTCTAGTTTGGATATGAATGTGTCATGCATGCGCCATGGGCACATCCATTTTTGCTCCATTTGGACTTTACTAATTAATGATTATGGTCATCTAACTACGCATACCATAATGCACCTGGCCGCAAGCATTGTTTCCTGGCCGTTCCTATTGGATTTCTATGGAACTACACCCCCCAGAAGCCTTAGAGTCTGGTCCTGCTTCCACCAGCCCAGGAACAGAAAGGGAGGTGGCCGATTGCCTGCAGGTGTGATTCGCCAGGTGAAACCAATTGGCCTGCCTCTGTGCTGGGCTAGGCAGTATATAAGGCTGCTGTCTGCAGTGGCTCAGCCTCTTGCATTGAGAGTCCTTCCTCCACCTTTCGCGATTGTCTTCGGATCCTTGTATGCTGTTTATCCTCATTCCTGCTTGGACCCTGCCTTACAGCTTGTTACACCCTGCTGCCTACAGCCCTAGCCTTTTGGGCTCCCTGCCTTGTTGCTTGCTCCACCCTGCTGCCTCCAGTCATAGCCTTCCAGGCTCCCTGCCTCTCAGCCCTGCTCCTCTGGGCTCTCCACACTGCAGCTGATCACGCTCTGCTGCCTTCCAGTCTCCGCCCTTGCCCTGCCGGGCTCTCCACATTGCAGCGGATCACGCTCTGCTGCCTTCCAGTCTCCGCCCTTGCCCTGCCGGGCTCTCCACATTGCAGCGGATCACGCTCTGCTGCCTTCCAGTCTCCGCCCTTGCCCTGCCGGGCTCTCCACATTGCAGCGGATCACACTCTGCTGCCTTCCAGTCTCCGCCCTTGCCCTGCCGGGCTCTCCACATTGCAGCGGATCACGCTCTGCTGCCTTCCAGTCTCCGCCCTTGCCCTGCCGGGCTCTCCCCATTACAGCGGATCACGCTCTGCTGTCTTCCAGTCTTCGCCCTTGCCCTACCGGGCTCTCCACATTGCAGCGTATCACGCTCAGCTGCTTTCCAGCCTTAGCCCTTGTCCTCAGGGCTCCCTGCTCTGCAGCCTCCTCTCTCCGGCTGCCTTTGCCCTTGTCCTCTGGGCTCCCTGCTTGCAGCCTATCTCACACCGGCTGCCTTAGCCCTTGTCCTCAGGGCTCCCTGCTCTGCAGCCTGCCTCTCTCCGGCTGCCTTTGCCCTTGTCCTCTGGGCTCCCTGCTCTGCAGCCTTCCTCACTCCGGCTGCCGTAGCCCTTTTCCTCTGATATTTCTACCTTACCGTCCCACTCTTGTGGGCTTACTCCTTGCCTTCCTGCTCCTCTGAGCGCTCCACCTACCTTTCTGTCCTCTGTTATCATATCCTGTTACTCGACTTTCCCTTCCTATCCTTCTGCTAGTTAGCTATTATCTCCTTTCCTGGATTTGTCTGTTGTATCTTCTCTTGTACTGTTTGTAGACCCTTTGTACAGAGCTTGTCTGCTGGTTCCCATCAGTCAACCTCTGCCCCTTCCCTTGTCTCGTTTCTATATCACAGACACCCATAGCTGCTGTTCCAAGTTATGAGCAAACAGCGTGGGACTCTGTTATAGCAAACTGTGCAGAAGGCTAGAGTATTTCCAAGGTTCGTGGAATACTCTTTTCCTATTCTGCATACACCCCAAGAGGGTATTCACTCTATACCTTTTCCCTTGCTACTCTTCCCTATTCTTCACTCCCTTTCCTTTCCGCGGTGTGTGTTCCTATCTGTCCACTTTATTTCAACACCCAAACTCGTCTGGGTGTGTTGTGCCACTCGTATTAGAGTGCCATCCTTGACAGAATGCCCCAGCTGGCCCTCGCTGGTACTGAACATCTAGCCTGACAACGCCTATTTTATACGGAGAAAGTGCCACATCTGTCCCGTTGGGTATCCTGTTTCATGGAGGGCATTCCTAATGTCCCATTGTCATTATGCCATGATGGTGGCTCAAAAGGGAAACTAAGCATATATAGCTAGACGATATTGCACTAAACAAATAGGCTGCCTATCAAGTTTGGAACATTCACATGGAACCCTTACAGAGCTGCAAATGTAATTACACAGAATTCATACAGTGCTCGAAATGACTGAAGGGCACATGCAAGCGGCAAAGCCATCGATAGCATAACAGAAAGCACACCACGAATTTGAGAGGCAGTTTGAAACTTCATTGTGAGAGGCAAGCATCGGTTCAATCTCCCTCTCTCTTCCTAAGGAAACTACTGCTCTCTTTGTTAACGAACAGAATCTCTTTTTTGCACTTTGGTGGAGACAAGAGTCCAACGCAGAAAACCCTTTACCTGTATTTTCTAGGCTAACAGAGGTCTGTCACTGATGTAGTACAACTTCTCACTTCACATTTAGCCTGTCGCATTTGGCGTAATGATCTGGGGGGACCACAGCCCTCCAACCCCATGGAGGCAGATACCTATCAAATGTGGATTGTGCTGGGAACCCACCTTGAACAGTGTCAGTAGGGCTAGGGGATATGACACAAGCTTCTTATTAGATCAAAGGTTCCGGTGGGTTGGGGACCATCTATCTTGGGTAATGTAGCCACAGGAAGAGCCTGTAGCAAATTAATTGGCATGGATGAAGATGGCCACACTTTGAAACATAAGGTTATAGGATGACTGTCTTCAGAACTCCAACCCTAGTCCCAAAAGAGCAGCCTCCATATTTTGATAAAGCATGATGCCTCTTGGCAGCTGAAGAAGAAACAATGTCCTCCTTTTGAGGCACTGCCTCTGGCTTCTTATCTGCAGTCGCTGTAAGGGAAACAACAGAAAGCTGCCTGCCTCTGTGTTTCCTTTGGCGCCAAACACATGCAGCCTCGGGTGAAACCGAGAACATACTGAAGAAAAAAACCCAATGCAAAACCGGAAGAAAAAAACAGTGAAACTAGGCCTCAGAAGGCACAAAGGAGAGATTCAACCGTGGCAATAGGATATGAGAAACTAAGAAAAAAAACATGTGTAAACAATTTCTAAGACTCACCACCAGGGGGTGGTATTCCCAATTGAGAAATGAGGGTGTTCAATGGTATAGTGCCCTTGTGCCCTTGGTAGCTTTGCGCTAAGAAAACAACCAAAACAAAATGAAACATCAAAGAAATACAAGCATGAATGGGACAGTAATGGTGAGCAAGACCTAGTGAGCAGGAACAAGAAAGTGCATTATCAACAAAGTATGAGAAGGATAGTGAGAGTCTGCGAGGGCAAGATAGAGAGGGTGTGAAAGACGAAGCAGGTACAGAAAGAGGGGCTAGCAGAGAGCGCCCAATGGAGAGCTCCAACTGACGATTGAAAGACTAAGGAAAAGGGAGAGACAGAGAAAGACTGACAGTGATTGAGATGTGCAAGAGAAAGAAAGAGATAAAGATAAAGAGAACAAAGACAATTAGACTAAAGACACAGATTAAGAGGCATATCAAAGGGTCAGAGAAAAAAAATAAACAGGCGGAGACAGGAAAAGAAATACAAATAATAATGATAAGAGTGATAGAGCTAAAGGTTTGCTTTGGGTGCTCTTTTCAATAGTGAGATACTCTTTGAAACCATATAAACGGCAGTTATTGTTTTGAAAAACTAATTATTTAAGAATATCTTTGCAAAACGACTAAAAGCTACAATTCCCAAGCCAGAACAGGATTCATTGGAAGTAATGAAAAGCAATATTGAGACATGTTGAACATGTGGCTTGCTTAACAAACGAACAAAGACCCCTCTGAAAGGACTCACATCTGGACTGGAAGGCCTTTGCGACTTGCTCAAACTGTTCCAGTTCCTTTGCGCAGTTCTGGATGCGGCTGTTACCTTCCCGCTGGTCGCATGCTTGCATTCTCTCCTGAACGATCTGCACAATGGCCTGGTCAACTTTACTGCATGGTGGAAAGAGAGCAGATTACATTCTGCATGGCAAGTCCCCAGTTTAGATATACACTTTGAAAAACATCCCCCGCATGGACACCAATAATTGAATTTGTTGATTGTGTCCTATGGCACCACAACACTACAAAAATCTCTGCACAGCTTGAAAACCCAGGGGAAAACAATGTAGCATTTGTCACAGAAGGGAGGGGGAGAAGGTAGACAGCAAGCAATATGTATTAGAAGATCATCAGCCGAGAGAAGTCACGGTGCTTCTGCTTCTTTATGGGCAGCAGGGTACTGGGTGTCAAAGGGTCGTCTACCATTGGGCCCTAGAATGTACCTATGATTGGTCGGCACCAGCACTTCCACGCCAATCAGACGCCAGTCCGGACATAAACCTAAAGTTGCCTATTCTAATCATCTTATCAACTCTAAGTACCAAACAGCTGCTCTTTATATCTGCTCTGTATTCGGAATCGCATGATTATCAGCAAGCTTGACCCTTATGAATTCAAAGTCACAGCTTCTGAATTATCCTCTGTATTTCAGCGAAGCCTTGCATGACGGAAAAAAGGTGGCGAGTAACCTTTTAGCTTCATGCCAAATTGACCATGAGTTAAGCCCTAACGCGGGCCCGATAATACAAATCGAGTACACCCGATGCAGATGCAACCTAATTGAAGCTAGCTCACCTTGCTCTAAACATTGGATCACCCTAACTCTATTTGTACTGACGGAAATGGCCCACGCCTATTCTGTTATGTCACCTACCACTCAGGTCTAATCGGCTCAATCCTCACCACTGTGCCTGCACCCACACCTTCTGAATCAGCCTAGCCCCCTTGTTTCAATGATGACTTTTTTCCGAAACGGTCCCAGGCTCTCGCCACCATCAGATTGCAATCACTGCCTCTGAAGAGGCACCCCATTTACATCTGGCCTTGATTTTATCAATTCTACCTTAAGCCATTCTGCCTGCAACGGGGCCTACCCAGCCTAATTTACCACTAAATTACCACTGCCACTAACGGATCCGGCCCACGTCACCTTTGTCGTTAAACCAACCATCACGTACCCATACCAATTCTAATACATTATGTATGCCACTGCATATCAGTCAACCCTCTTCTGGACCTTATTGATCTTAATTCAAGACCCAGCTGACAATTAGGACTCTAAACACAACAACAACCTACACTATGATAACTACAACAGATAATGTAGGCAATCACGTGGAACTAAGCAATCTGACTATATCCGCATCCATCATTAGTCATACACAGAGCCCACCTAGAGCTAATACCCCCTATCACTCTATACCAAGACACTTCAGACTCCGTTCTAGACTGTCAAAATTATTCAAACCACCTGCTAGCTTAACAACCTTCACTGCCCAAACAATTAAACACTTCCATAAAAAACAAATAATCTCACTTGAAAATCCGGATTTTACCAACCCAGGTACCATTCCTAAACCTAATCACATATCTTCCAAGCAGAACTAACCCCTTTCCACATCCGTGACGGATGATATCTACAGCAATGCTTCACCTATCCTATTGGCAAGTACTTCTGTTCCCAACCTGAAAGGGGCCTTAATAAATGTGAGGTCCTTAGTAGCACATGCCATAGAGGTAGCCGACTTGATTCAGACGGAAAATTATGATTTTTTTGCTATCACAGAATCATGGCTACACCCTGCAGCAGGCCCGGCCCTTATGCTTGTAGTAGTGCCAGACAACTACATTATCCTCAGAGAAGACAGAGCTGAAACCCGTGGAGGAGGTATAGCTATTATAGCTAAATCCAGCCTAGCAATGAGACTAGTTGCCCTCCCCCCTTACAGGTCAAATCTTGTGAATCCCTTATCGCCAAATTACCCATTTCAAACGCCCAGACCCTCACTATTCACTTAATATATAGACCCCCAGACCGCACTGGCACATTCGAGGAGGACATCGCCACAATCCTTAACGACCCTAAAGATGAACAAGCCTCAGCGATAGCTAATGTCCTTACTGAGCTTGGCCTCACGCAAAAAGTGACACTACCAACTCATGAGTAAGGTAGAACTCTCTATTGGGAGGCTGATTACAATTGTGACACCACCATCACTGCCATTTCCTCTCAGGCATGGACAGCCCTCTCACTTCTAGCATTCACATTGGACGCCAAAATTCCCCCCTCTCAAAATAACCCTATTGCACCCCCTTCTCTAACAAGGAACAAAAAGAATAGAACCATTGACAAACTCCGACCTTTGACACTTCCTACACTCAATTCATTACCAGATCCCATTGATCCCTCAGTCCTAGTAAATGAATACCCTCAGTTCTAATAAATGAATACAAAAAGTTATGACAGAGGCCCTAGACACCATCGCCCCTTATAAATGAGGAATAGCAAACCCAGAGCACATCTGAATGCCTGGTTCACCCCTCACCTAAAAATCCTGAGAAAGGAAAAACGAAAAAGCAAAGTCACTTGGAGGCTAGTGCCATCTGAGGTAAATAAAGCGAACCTTTTTAACATCTCCACAAAATACAAAAACAAAATACGGCGCGCTAAGAAAGAAACCTACAACAACAGGATCCTGAAAGCTAAATCAGGAACTAAGGAATGGTTTACGATCCTGAAAGAACTTGAGAATCCCATCCCCGCACCTGATAATTGTGTAAAAGATAAAACGTGGTGTTCTGACATACAGATGCCCCTCACGAATAAAATGTCCACCCTCCAAGTCAAAATCTCTAATAAAAAACGAAGCAAACCAAGTACAAACTCGCAAGATAGCACGCCACCTAAAGCAGTACAACGCTTCAACTTTTCTAAAGTCTCAATACTAGATGTCGAAAAAATGATTCTCTCTTAAACCCTCTAATTGTCATGGAGATAAATGCCCGGCCCAAATCATAAAACACGCAGCCAGATACTTGGCACCATTCATCTCTGAGCTTATTAATGCCTCATATTATGGGCACCATCCCAGGCAGCCTAAAGGAATCTTGGGTCCTTCTGCTCATTAAGAAACAATCTCTAGATCCTTCTATGCCCACTAATTACAGACCATCACCACAGTGCCATTCCTTCTAAAAATTTTAGACAGGGTGGCATACCTACAAATTCAAAAATACCTCGAGCAGAACCAACTTCTAGGAATCCAGCAATCAGGATTCAGGCCCCAACACGGCACAGAGACTGCACTTCTCAACTCAAGACCCAGGTCGACGAGCTGAGAGACAAGGGAAATATGCCCTTACAAGTAGTAATATGATCTACTCCTTGATCTCAGCAGCGTTTGACCTGGTGGATCACAAGGTCCTCTGTAATCATCTAGACACAGCAACACACTTTCCCAACATGCTATAGCCTGGATCCAATCATTTTTAAGCAGTAGAACGATGTCTTCTCGCCCACATCAGCAGCAGACCCGATACCCATCACATGTGGAGTCCCTCAAAGATCATGCGTCTCCCCCACTATGTATAATATATTTACCAAGCCCCTTTTTGATCTGTATTATCTCGGTGTCACCTACACTAACTATGCAGATGACAACCAGATTCTCATAGCTCTTACTGGGAATTGTGATACAGATTTGGCCTTGTTGAATAGAATATACCTCATCATCCAGGCATGGATGGCACTCCATGGTCTATGCCTGAATGATGACAAAACAGAACTATAATTTTAGGAACCCAGACTTATATTAATAAACTTGGCCATAAATCCCCCTCATTCGATATAGACGGTAACACTATCAAGGTTGCCAAGGAGGTAAAAACCTTAGGTTTCTACCTGGATTCTGGCCTTACTCTAGAAACAGGTGAATGCGATGGCATCCTCCACGGCCTATACATGTACACGGATTAGATTGGCCAGACTATTCCTATCCACAAGCAGCTGCACCACACTGGCCAGAGCGCTCATTCTGTCCAAATTGAACTATTGCAACGCCCTATATCTTGGATCCAACAAATACATCACCAGAAAAATCCAAACCCTACAGAACAACGCCTTGAGAGCAGCACTAGGAATAGCTAAATAAAATAACACATTTCAGAGGTAAGGAGGCAGAACAACTGCCTCTCCACTACTGATAAAATCCTACTAAAAACTGCTTCATTGACTTTCAAGTGCCTAAACAACGCGGCACCCTAATATCCGATAGACAGAATCAACAGAAGACCCACCTACCGACCTACTAGAGCGTCCTACTCCAACTGTCTGGCAGTCCCCCAGCTTCAAACTGACTAAAGATGGCGGCAACAGTTTCCCCAGTCAAAGCCGCCCCAATTCTGAACACCCTACCCCCTTCTCTGAGGGCAGACCAAACCTATTCCAACTTCAGATACATCAACTGGTTCAAAGAAAATGACCACTAACACTATAACGTCCTACCCTGACCTCTACTGTATAACTCGTAATCTCACCCGTCTCCTATACTTCCTCTCTATGTGTGTATATAGGTATTGTACATAACTATTTCAATTTTGTGATCTATCATTTTACCACCATGTATTTTGTAACCTTATTTTGTAACATATGCATTGTCCATTGTTTTTCCCTTTGTCATAATCGAACATATATTGTAATGTATCTTGTAACTTTGCAGGCTGAAAATATTCTTGTCCCAGCGCCCCGATATCCTTGGGTCTGGTGTGCATTATAAATGAATACACAAACAAACAAACCTATGATGAGAGGCACAGTGCGTTTTGATTTTTCCTACCCGATTTACCAACTCTTTCTCTCACTATTACTAATATGAGACCTCATCAGGAATGGGACTATATTGGGCCTCTAACAAACCCTTGAGTCCTTGGTGGTACTCTGTCCCAAAATTGGCTGTGACCTAATGTGGTTGGTGACAGACATTAGCTTGACGTGCCTACGTGTGCACTGTTACAAATCCAGAAAGAATTTCAAAAGTAAACCTTCACTTTGTGTGAAGAGGCCATATGGTCATGGTTTATTCCCGCCTTCCTAAATAGGGCAAGTAGGAGAAGCCAGGACACTTGTCATAGTTGAATGATGTCTGAAATTTCTAAGCAGGATCCACATCCGTGTTTGTTAAGAAAGCTTGAATGCTGTCACCAGCATTTGAATGGATGCATTCTTTATATTAGAGAGGAGTTTCTACCCCGTTCCCAATATTCCTATATAACCTGGTAGACTGCACCATTTGGCTAACCATGGAATATGCAGACTACGAGAAGCGTGCCAAACCAAAGTTATTGAGGAAGCTCGTTGCTGCAACTTGCCAAGACCCATAGGACAGCGAAGGTGTCGGATCTATGTCCACGGATTGCACCACAAAAGGTTGTATTCTGCTGGTTCAACCTTTTGTGCTCTGCCCTCTACCGGTCCCTTAAGGGAGGGGTCACCCCCATCTCAGATCCAAGAGCCACTTCGCAGCACCCTCTGCCCCGACCACCCGCTCCCGACCCCTCCCCGACTTACCTGCTGCGGCATCCGGGTGGCAGTTTCTCAGGCGCTGTGCGTTCGGCAGCTCAGGTAGCCTCGGGCACAGCACGGTGTGCTTTTGTACACAACCTTTTGTGCCCCGGGCCTCGGCACCACGGTATGCAGAATGCATACCATGTCAGCATATACTGGACTTCTCAAGAGACCAGAGGTAACTGGAGGATTGGTGAACCATTACCCGAACTCAGAATATCTGGGTTGAAAGCATCAGAGGGCCCTTACCCCCCCAAACCCCCCCCCCCCCCCCCCCCGAGAGGCCTCGTTACTCATCCCAGAATGGATAAGTCATGAGAAATTGGGGGCGCAGGAAAGCCCTAAGTGACAGTAACAGAGCACCCAAGGGCTATCATTACAAAACCAAATGTCCACCAACAGCATTACAAGTTGCATTGAAGGGGCGGCGAGAAGTCTATCCTTTACCTGAACTCTGACTGCTGGACCACACCTGTACTGGCCAGAACTGTACAGTCTATGGACAGTACAGCTGCATCGTGTACACGCCACAGGAGATCTTCCTTCCTCTGTGGTAAGCACATTCGCCAGTTGGCCTTCCTGCTGGCCTACAGCACTGTGTTGCTACCCAAACCGGTGCTTACGCTCTGAGACCAGAGCTGCTACTAGCGAACTTTGAATTGTCATACTTATAAAGTCTGACAGCTACCATTTGCATATCATGAATATAGGTCTACGTGGCTGAGCTGTAGTCATTGGGTCCATCTTTAACATTATTTATTTGCATTTGTAGAACGTGCTACAGCCCAGAGGCATCGAGGCGCTGTTACAGGAGATTGAAAGTAGGCTTGGGTCAGGGTTACATTGAGAGCGGCCCAACAATAGGTTTTTTAGTTACACATTAGAGTAGATAGTTAAAACATTAGTAAGCAGAGCAATATCAGGTAAATTCAATACAAGATGTCGTCAACTGGCATAAAGCAAACTAAAGTATGTGGCTAGTAAAGGCTCATATATCATACAAATTACCTGGTTTTGATTGCTTTGCGGATGGCTATGTGTGAGTCAATCATCCTATTGTGGGATGGAAGGACATTCCAGTGATAGGCAGCCATGGATGGGAAACTGGTGCCTCCTGCACGAATTCTCTGGGTCTTGGGCAAGGAGATCCTATTGGCGTAGTCCTTCCTAGTAGGCATAGATAAGGGGTGGGCGTTTGCTATTCTTTGGACCAAGTAAGGGGGTGCTAGGTCACAGATGCATTTATGCATAAGGACAAGGGTTTTAAAGACAATTCTCTCTTCAACTGGGAGCCAATGAACCTGCCTCCGAACCTCAGAGATGTGGTCCTTTTAGAGAACCCGGTGGCGGCCCTGAGGGCGTTGTTTTGTACCAGTTGCCGTTTGGCGATATTCTTGCCAGAGGTCCCTATAAAGAGGTTGTTGCAGTAATCCAATCTTGAACCAATTCTAGCCCTCGCAATGGCAAGGCAGTTTTGTTGAGATAGGAAGGGTCTGGCTGCATTAAGCAGTTTGGAGTAGTATGCTGAGGATGAGGCAATGCCATTCACCTGTCTGTTCATGGTATGGTTGGAGGCAAGATAGATGCCCAGAGTCTTGACAGTTTGAGACACCGAGATAGGCATATTGTCGATGGTGAAGGATTTGTAATGTTTATCAAGTTTACCCAGGGTGAATTGAGATCCAATTACCAGAAGTTCCGTTTTCTCAGTGTTGAGGCATAGCCAATTTTCTGCCATCCAGGATTGGGTGGTTGAGTAGATGGAATTGAGGGTTTTCAGATCGGCCTTGTAGTCCCCTGAGAGGGGGATGAGCACCTGGGTATCACCTGCATAGTTGGTGTATGAGATGCCCAGTGCATCTAGAAGATTAAAAAGAGGCCTCGTGTATAGGTTATATAGGGTGGGCGCAATGCACGAGCCCTGTGGGACTCCGCATTTGAGGTAACTTGGAGTGGCAGAGGCTGAGCCAGAGAAGACTTTCATAGCCCTTTCCTGTAAAAACGAGGTGATCCAAGCACAAGCCTTGGGGGGAGAAGTTAGCCGCGGTAGAGAGGTGGTGGCGTAATATCTTGTGGTCCACCAAGTCAAATGCGGCAGATAAATCAAGGAGCACAGGTTTGCCTGCGTCTCTGAGGTCATCCATTTGATTTTTCAAGTCTAATTGTGCCGTTGGTGCCATGTCGTGGACGAAAGCCAGACTGCCGAAGGCCAAGGAGACGGTTGTCTTCGAGGAATTTCTGGACATGACGGTAGGCTGCTTTGTCCAGGATTTTTAGTAAAAAAAGGGACAGTGGTGATAGGTCTGTAATTCCCCGGGACTGTTGGGTCGAGGGAGGGTTTCTTAAGGAGAGAGCATACCCAGTCTTCCTTAAGGCCGGTCGGGACGTGGCCAGACTAGAAGGATGAATTGATAAAGGCAGTGAGGAAAGAAGCAAGGGTAGGGGTGCAGTCCTTGATGAGCTGAGCTGAGCAGGGCAGCCATCCACTCCCTTGCAATTGAATGGTTTAATAGTATTGGAAGAGGGCGATAACTTCAGGTTCACTCATGTCCTTAAAGTGAAAGGGTGGAGATTCATCAGCAGTAGTAGTAGTAGTAGTAGTAGTAGTACCTGGGGGCAGGTTACTGTGAAGGTTGGCTATTAGGTGAGTAAGAGTCTGTTGATGAGCTAGGATTTTAGTTTGCAGGGTGTTTAGTTTATCCAGCATGGCAGATTGAATGTTATTACACCATTTTTCATCTTTACAGAGAGTGGAGGACGGGGTGGCAGGGTTTTCCAGCGCTCTAAAAATGGCAAATGTCTTTCGTCCGCGATTTTGAATTAGCTATCCTTGTATTGAAAGAGGTGGCATTGGCCTCGATTATAGCAGATTTGTACTCTATAGAGATAGCCTTAAAGGCTAGCTTAGAGGTGTCATTGTGGTTAGCTTTCCATGTCGAGAGTGCTACTCTCTTCTTGGAGCGAAGTTCAAGAAGCTCCTGAGAGAACCATGCATTGGAGTGCTTAGCTCTCTTGGCTTTCCTCATGAGTGGAGCAATGGCCTCAACCACTTGGGTGATGGCCAGTGTAAAATGCACTTGCGAGAGTGGACCATATCAGGACTGTACATCCGTAACAAAGATATTTGCAACACTTTTTGAACAACAGCTTTGCGTGGACAATCTCCTGTCGCATGTTTTCATTCATTTGAGGTACAGGGATGTCTGTTTCAATCAGAAATTACTTACACTAACGCATTGCTGGTGGGCTATGTCTCTTTGTCTTTATAGCTGTCAGAGAGTCTGCTTTGAAGGATTCCTCCATCCCGCTGTAGCCATCTGAGTGGATTGAAATCAATTCTGGCTGGTGTGTTCCCACTCCTGGACAGGAGGTTGTTCCTTTTGGCTGGCTAATGGCTGGTCTGGGATTTAGGTCCCTAACTGTTCGGGTCCTTTAAACTGCATCTACAAAAGAAGGGGTGTACTCAGAGTTGTTTCACCTTCCCTGAACAGTTTTTTCTCGAAGTCAAGTACTTATTTCTGGGCCCCGGGTTAGTCGGTTATTTGAGACACTTACCCTAAGGCGTACCCAGAGGCCTGATCAAAGTTTTTTGAAGGTCCCCTTCTACTGCAGTTTCCCCATTTGTTTGCATTATGGAAATCCCACTTGGCTGTATCTCCTCCTGGGGCCATTTGCTATCGAAACTGACACTGGAGATACTCAAGAGGGCCTCTTTGGCTTCCTCTAGGTGTGGTTGTCATCTTAACATGTGGGGGTAGAACTGAAACTCACCTTCCATTTCCCCATAACTGTGGCTGTGCCTGCTGACTTTGCCCCATTATTTCCTATGGGGAACAGAACAAACCTGGAACTCTCCCAACATAATTATGGAGGTACTTACCCGCCTCTGGACATTTGTGTGTCCCCCCCCCCGCCTTGGGTTCAGTGAGTTTAAGCCCACACCAGTGATTTTATATGTATTTGCAAAGTCTTGTAGGACACGCATGACTATGAAAATGCACGATTAGATTGTAACAATTTTAGGATTAAAGTGTCTATGCTTCTCAAGAAATGTAATGTACTGGTACTAATAATCTAAGTGTAGCCTAACTGTTGGTGGCCTCTGGGTGAGTGTTCTTGAGTTGTCTCCTTTTTCCTTCCTCCAGGCCCTGCATTTCCCACAAGATGTTCATTTTGACTGATACATAATACAATAACCAGAGGCTTACTGTGTTGGCATCTGGGGCCCTGTTAATGAATACATTTGCTGTCTGTTTTAATGTCGACTGTTCCATTTACTTTACACCCCTTCTGTCTATACGTTGTGGGGTCTATCTTTTTTCCACATCACCACCACCCCTGTCATCTCCACAGCCCATTGTCTGCGGTCACCCTGGGGAGGGTCACAATACATCAACTCTCATACAAGGTTAGGTGCCGCAAGACCACTAAGGCGGTGATGGGAGCACTATAGGTGCTGGCTAACAACACCTGTGAAATGCCCATCACCCGATTGTGGATCTATATATCTTAATATAGGAGTGGGTTATGGCTTTGACAATATGCTATTTTTTTAATACACCGTGTACATCTACTTTAACCATGTTACGTCTTCCTCAAGTACTTATATCCCAAATTGTTATACATGTATGACTCATTAAAGGTGTATTTTTTCAGTATACCAGTCTGGTGTGATTTATTTGGTTGACTGTGTGGTCTAACTGTAGTTCAATGGCAGCCTTCTTCCCCTCCCGTTGGTAAAGGGACATTTGGTGTACCTTTTAGGTTGGGTTGAGTGCCCCACCTTGTGGTGAGATGGTTGTGTAGCCCCCCACCGGGGCTGTACACAAATCTTCCTAACAGAGAGCTCAACGCTTATTGCTGCTCCACCAGAGAACTACAAATAATTGTACATGTTTTGTTGAGCCTCCAGTGAGTGCACTCCGACTGCTGGACGCTTCTGGCATCTGTCCAGAACCAGATACTCTAGCTATGACAGTTCACCTTCCTCGTGGCTAAGCACCTTCTACAAGAGGCCTTGTGTCATTTGGCCTGCCCACTTCATTGTAGCCATCGCAACAGTCACTGAAGAACTGGAGACCAGCCCTTTCCTTGGTGAACTTTTAATCTCTTCATGTTTGGCATCTGCCATTTACAGATATAATCCTAGACTCTGAGATGCTGGCTTCTAGTCGGGTGAATTCAGATTTGCAGGCACCACAAACTTAATTAATCCTGTATTTCACATGCGTAGGTCACTTACTTGGTGAAGACCGGAAATCCTACATATCTTCAAAAGTTGTTTGATGCAAACCACTTGAAGTCTTTCTTCAGCCATGAGAAAATGACAAAATTGCTTCTGGTTTCAGAAAAAAATAAAATTGGGAGGGAGAACGTAAGCCTCTCCCTGGTGTCCTTCAAAGCAGTTTCACAGATGACTCAGTGGAGTAGTTAAGCTCTCTCCAGGAAACAAGCAGACTTTTGAGCTCTTTTTAAATAGTTTGCATCCTCGTCCCCTCTGTCTCAAAGTCCAACATCATATTGCAAACATTAGACTGGAGACAGTATATCATATTAGAGTTAGAAGGTATTGGATAATATCCGAGACTGCATCAAAACGGAGGTTACAAAGATGCCAGACCTGGGGGTGGCGGCCTTGCCAACGGTCCATACTTGGTTTCAAAATATGTATAACTCTCCAATGCGGTCAACAAGACACCTGCTCACCCCATTCACCTAGCATGGTTTGTTGACAGTCACCTGCTGCAAAGGTTTTGAGTGCCTTTAAACTGACCACTGGTTATTTACAGATGCCATTTTTGACCGGTCATGGTAGGATACAGCAGTCTCAACCCCTGATGACTTGTACCAATTAGGGGGTAATGCCATTTGATTTGAAAAAGGTGCCTGACATTTTTCAAAGATTGAAGAACTATGATCTTGGTGGACCAGATGACTTTTGTGTCGCCTATCTCAAGGACATACCAGTCTTCACCTCGAGATGGAAAGAGCATCTTTACCACCTGGATCGCATCTTGCAGACCACTAAAAAAAAGCTAAGCTCTCTATCAAGGCACTGTATAGTTGAAGCAACCCAACTGCCTCTTCTAGATGTTAAAACCCTAATTTCTTGAGGTGTGGTTTAAGCACTTTTGTCTTGGTGTTAAATACAGTGGGCAAAAATGGCTACTGTTTCAGGGATGTTGCAGCAATGTGGGCAATGTTTAGTACCGCCATGTACCCAACCTTGAAGTAATAGAGATGAAGAATGTCTAGACGAAACCTAGCTAATATAGCTCCATCGCTGGATTATCAAACCAAATTAAAAACCGTTTGGTGACCCACTGCATTTTTATGGTCGCAGTGGCTTTGAAGGTAAAACGTGTATCCGGGTATATTCATTAAAGGCTACTTTTGAGCTCTATACAAATTTACCCAATTAAATCACTCGCACATACCCGCAATTCCTAGCTGTGATGGCACATCATTAGGCGCCATCGGGGGCAGCAGTCTGTGCAGTGGCTTTGCAAACCTCCATTGGAAGTGAAATAGCTTCTGCCCCCTGAGTTTGCGCAGAAGTGAAATCAGCACCCCTCCCTTTGGCACAAGATGCACTCACACTGTTTTCATTTGTCGTGCCATAGTCCGTTGTTAAAGATAGATGTACCCAGATAATTAAAAAAGAGTCCACTAATTGAATCTTTTCGCCATTCAAAATCAAAATGGGTTATTATTTCCCTGCTCTCGAAGGGTGGCAAACCATTGCCAAATCTTGACTAAACTACTCCAAGGTCATTCGTTTTTTAATATCAGAAGGCGTTTTGGATACGATGGTCACATCTGCGTAAAGCAGTAACCCACATTTCCTTCCACATTTTCTTCCATTGATCATAGGGACGTCACTTTCTGAATTTGAGACGTGTCACTAAATTGGATATATACATTAAAAACAGAAATGGTGCCAGTATGCCCCCCTCTTCGGACTCCTTTATTTACTGACAAAAAGTCAGTACTTTCAGCATTTTTACCTTCGATAAAAAAAACGGTGTGGCTGACGCTCCAGTGCTCAGAGCTCTGTATTATGGAACATAATTGTATCGTCGGGACAGGCACATCAGAAGTAGGACTAGTCAACTTGATGGAACGGCTAGAGAACACGGAATCTCTCGCATCATTCACCTGTGCTTTTCTGTACTTTTTCCTCACTGGTTAACCGATCCTTTTGCTCCCATTGGCACTAAATCAAAGCTGGGATGGGGCTTGATGTGACCCCGAGAGAAACTAGGGTTCTATGAGCCATTTCCGCATTGTGAAGGTTGTTCATACAAAAGAGTGATTTATTTGGGACGATTTTGTGTGGCCTTCAAAATGTGGAATTATCACATTCGGGAGGGGGTGGAGTTGACACCCCTCACCCCCTCGCAAGCCGAACCCGCCCCCACCCACGCTGGCGTGATTACTTAGAAATCGGGGTTTTCACCCCCCCCCACACATTGCCCCTCAATCTCCACCACCCACACAGACAACCACATTTACTTTTTCATGCCCCCGAACCCCCTGCCCCCCTCTCCCTTTCACACTACAAACAGCCCCCCTCCTCTCCCACAGAGACATACATTCAATCACAAACAAAATAACCAAGTGCATTTCAGTTGCATGACTTCCGGCTGCCCAGCCATGCCGTTCAGCCCTTGTGTGCGGCAGGGGCATGAAAGATCGATTTAGAAAGAGTCTCCGAGGGCTCCTAAATCGATTTTTAAAAAAAATGTTTAAATTCAAACATAATATTCACTCAGTACCGGCACTAGGCATCTCAAGGTGACATGTCCCAATGACACCCCGTGTCCTTTTGCAAGTTTACTAACACATTAAGTTGGATTTACTTGTTCGTTGGCAGGCATTACACCTAGGAATGCCCCATGTGTTCGAAATCAAGGATGCGTTCCACAGGTAAACCTTGTGCACTTTGAGAAAAAAGGAAACAGATTAAGCCAAACGCTGACTGCTTCAGAAGAAGGACCGCAGGTGAAGCGAAGACCAGATCTTGCTGTATACCAGAATGAGGTCTGTGGTGCCTGAGGAGAATCCACATAGGAGTGTTTGCTCGGGAATGAGTCCAGGAAAGTGTGAATGTGGAAACCACCAGTGACCAAGAGGCCGCCAAATGTTTGAATGGATACAACTCTCAGATTGGAAGCAGCATTCTCTGCTCACCCCAATCTGGGAGTTGTATCCAATCTGGGAGCCTGCTCAGTTACCTAGATTAACCCTGGGGCGAGTCCTGAAGCATGAGAAGAACGCCACACTGAAGACCACGAGGAAGCCTTCTTGTTACAACCTGTCAAGATCAGTCTGGTGACAAAGCTCTGCAGATGTATCCCCATCCCACCACTCACATTTCATTGCATTTTTGGGATATTTTGCTGCATTTAACAGCAGCAGATGTTGGACAGGTAGATGGACAGGGGTTGGTGAAACAGGGTGTGGGTGGTGCAGGGAAAGGAGGGGGGGAATAAAGTGGGTTATAAGGTTACTCCCCCCAAAGAAGGGCCATGGCAACATGCAGTAAAACACCCCATAATGGGAGTTGGAGTAGATCCCTGAGCAGATGCTGAAATTCTCAAGAGACAAGCAATCAGTGCTCCCTAACCAGGCTCGGCACTGCTGGGTGTAGTCTCAAAGGTCTCCCCTAGCCACTGGAATGTCTTGCTGCTCTTGACAGCGAAAATGCAGGACCACTGGAAAGCCCCAAGCATGGAAAAATAGGGCCAATGCCAAATGCTGCGAAACCAAAGAACTACTAAGAACTTTACAACCTAAGAATTGTACTGGTGATTGAGTCTTATATTTAACACAGAGCCAATGTTGGGGTACCGCAGCATCAGGAATGTATTCCAATTAGCTCTGTTATCCGAGGATAGTAGCGCACAAACAGTGAATGCAAAAATAGCTTTGTAACCAAGCACGTTTCCAAGTGATAAAACGAGAAAAGCCCAAGCTTCCTAAATCTCCGCGAACGGGGCATAGAATTGCATTTTCACACATATATATATATTTGTGAACGTGTGTTTGCATGTTCGGGGTTGGTTCCAGGCACATTATAGTTGGTGGACTGAGATTTTGGCCCAAGGCCAGCAAACCAGTCTGGGGTGTACTGGCTATGGTCAAATCAGACCAACCACACCCATTCGGCCCTGCACAGGACGGGAGCGGGGTCCAGTCCTGTGCTATCAGTATAGGCGATTTCAGGAGATTGGAAATTTAGCAATTTTTCAAAAATAGGAAGTTATGACACAATAAACATACACCAGGCTATAGCCGACTCCCACGTGCATGTCAGCTACATACCAGTGCACCCACGGTGGAACAGGGTACTGGCCTGTGCTATCAGTATAGGCGATTTCTGGAGATTGCCAATTGAGATTTTTCAAAATAGGACGTTATGACAGAATAAAACATACACAAGGATATATCACAGACCCCCACGTGCATGTCATCCACTGGCCTGTGCAACGCTAGTCATTAGAATAAGGTGGAAAATACGAAAGTGTTATTACGCCGCACAACACTTCTTTTTTCCATCTTTATCAGAATCATACCCCAAAATTGGTGTCACCATATATGTGGCTAAACAGATTGCTTGGGGATGTCTTTGCTGGTTCCTTATGCCCCTCCCCCTTTCTTTGCTTATTTGTTGGCAATTTTTGACTCATTATTACACTTTGATTTTCTAGGGGAGAGAACACCCATACAAGGCAACAACCACTCTGCCTTATGTACCTTTTTGCACTTGGAGACTGTTTTGAAATAGGATACATCCGTTATCTAGATAATCCAGATGTGAGAATTGTTCTGCATGTCTTCAGAATTTAGCAGCAAATGCTAAATATGTTGTCCAGATAGTTATACAAACGCTGGAAAAACACTGTGCATTGGATTGAAACCGACTATATAAGAGGGCTTATGTGTTGTCATGGCAGGAACATAGGAATCATATAAGTATGCAATGTTAAATAAGCCGGTTGGCATTTTTACAATTGAATGCAACACTATACTATGTAGCGTAACATTTTATCTGTTGTCATGAATTTGTAGATTGTACTGGGCACTTTAGATTGTTGCGATGCATCCTCCATGTAGTGAACCATGATGTGAGAACTGCTATACATGTCTTCAGAGTTTAGTAGTAACTGTAAACCATGTTAGATCGATGGATTTACAACCGATGGCTGGAAATGCACTTTGCACTTAAAGTGATCAGATTATAGGGTATGCGCACCGCCATGGCAGGAACATAGGAACTGTCCTATTGACTGATGGACAACCCAATGCTGGCAATGCACAATGCACTTTAGCTAAATTAAGCAAACCAAAACGGGACGTGCAATGTTGCAGTAGTCACATAGTAACTGCACGAGTACGCAACGTTAAGTAAGGCCAAGGTTACCCGAGGGCTTGCGATTTTACGATCAGTGCTTTACAATTAAATGTAACATTACACCAAATATCTAAAATCTACCTGCTGCTATGAACTAGCAAACGTGGAAAAACTGCATGAAAACAAAATGACCTGTAAAGCCCGGGTAATTATGTAATTCTGTTTAACACGATATTCAAAATCTGTCAGATGTTTAGATTTGTATAACTGCACTTTGCATTACGATATCGAGTGAGGTGACTTTAAGTACTAAAAAGGATCGAAGACATGGTATACGGCCATGGGGCGTGAGGAAATGACATTTTACATTTCGGATTGGCCGTATATACTGTTAAGGCAACCTCCTGCAATATCGAGTACTGGGCAGCCCGAATCAACATTGCTGATAATATTGTATTAGGTCGTTAGTCCCCCTTTCACTGTTTAATTGGTGTTTTAAAGGTTGAGGCAAACAGGGAAACATATTGTGATCAAGCCACGCTAAGTGGCGAAACGCGTCAACTGCTTTTTTAAATCTCGTGGCATGAGTTGTATTTGGAGCACGTTATTTTTATGAAACTATGGAGTTTTAAAATAAAGTTTTAAACAATTTTTTTAAGCTTTACGACTTTCGGCTTTTCTACTCTAAGAACTATCACAGGAGTGCTGCTCATACTGACTGTGTTCGAGCGCCGTCAAGCATTGGCGATTATATATATATTACACGGGCCGCAGTAATTGCTAAACTCATAGGAAGAACGGCTTATAACTTCGCTCACCCTGGACGAATCCTCACCAAACCTTGCAAAAAAAAAGTATATGACCTGCTCTGATTTTTTTCGCCAACTTTGGTGAGGTTTCATGCAGGGGAGGGAAAATTATAGGGGGGTCCCAAAAACATGTTTTTTTATCCAAAGACCGAATGGGGAAACACTTTGCGAACGGCTGGACGGATTTGCACCAAATTTGCAGCAGGAGCGGGGACTTGGGTCAGAAAGCGTGCTTTTGTGCTTTTGGTGGGAATCCGACCAGTATTTTTGTTGCAAACAACTGAAATTCACATCTCTAAAAATTAGTGATATCTGGGTCCGCTCCGCTGTCCCATTTCCCTGTTCGCTCCGTGGACAGAAGTGTCATTGGCTTGCGGTACGGCATGCTGCCGGAGAACTTTGGATGCGGCCGGTAATTGGCTGAAGGGAAGCATGCTCTGCATCAACATTTGTTGGCAAATGCCGCCATGGTGTATCAGAGGACAGTGCGCCGGCAGAAGGGTCTGCAAAATATACTGTACGATATGTGTTGGCAGCAAGAAGGGAGGGGAAGTGTGGGGGAGTCGGAAGTGGTTCATGTGACATATGTAAATAGGTGGAAGAAAACAGAGGAGTGGCTGCAGTATTGGTGCGTATTGCGCCAATTCGCGGGTACCTAGACAGATGACTACTTTGTGTGGTGATTGGAGGCAGCTCTCGTAACGGCCCGATAGCTTCTGCCGGAACCTGTTTGCAGCAACCTTTTTCCGTGGTGAGTTGCGGCAGGTGATTTTTCAGAAGAGGAGTGAATTGCACATGACAAGTTGGGTCGCAGCTCTGCGGATGGATAGCGGTAGTTAGGCACTTGGTGGCATGCATGGGTGCATGAAGTTGCGGTGGGTCTGTTGAAGGATTAGATTATTGGGTGCAAGGCAGAAGGCCGTAGGGCATGCACTCATGAGCCTAGGGCTTCAGCACACCCACCGCAGCAATGCATGGCGGACTCTGCGTCCGGTAGAGGGTGGTGCTTGCATAGTGTGGTGTACGCACATTGGTTGGAGTAGGACCATTGTTGCGAACAGTATGTGGGTAGGTTGGCAGTGACAATACTTTGTGAATGGAAGTGGGTACGGCCGTAGTATGTGAATGAAAGTGCACAGGGGAGCAGGAGACAGAGTTTTATTTGTACATTATGGTAACTGTTGCAATTTTTTCCTGCCCATCTCCATGGCGGTGCGCGGGTTGGGTAGGAGTGCTGGTGGCAGTGCTGTGCATGTGGATTGTTGTCGTTGGTGACATGGTGGCATTACGCTGCGGTGGGTGTGTGCAAAGCCTACACTTCTGGGTACATGGCTTAGTCCAGGGCTTGAGCACACCCACGGCAGTAATGTATTTTTGACTCTGCATTAGTTAGAGGGTGGTGACTCGTACAGAATGGGTGTGGAGCATATTTTAGACACAATAGAGCAGCAGAAGTGAGCTGCCATGCGTGTAGGTTTGCTTTTACGCAGGTCAGGTGACTGTTAGAACATGGAAACGTTTTTCATTGAGAGTGGAGATGGTGCAGTGAAAAGTCACGCAGTGTGGGCACTGAGTACAGTGTTTGCATACTGTTAGTATGGTAGCAGGTATGGTTGCAGGGCAGATTATATGTGCTTGCATAGCGTGCTCTGTGCAGATTGCTTGGAGTATGGGCAATGTTGTGAACATTTTGTGGTTAGGTTGGCAGTGACAATACTTTCTGAGCAGAAGTGGGTAAGACAATAGTATGTGAATGAAAGGGCATAGAGGTGCCAGAGACAGTGTAAGGTTTGTACATTATGGTAACTGTTGCATTTAACGCAGTGCATATCCATTGCGGTGTGGAGATTGGGTCGGAGTGCTGGTGCCAGTGGTGCATTACGGTGCGGGGGAAAGAAGCACACCCACTGCAGCAATGCAGGTTTGATACTGCATCAGGCACAGGGTGGTGATCTTTGGAGATGAGTGTGGAGCACATTGTAGACGTGCTACAGCAGCACAAGTGAGTTGCAAAGCGTGTATTGTGCGTTCCATTGTTGTGGTGATAGTTGCAAAATGCTACAGTATTTGGTGTACGGAAGGAGATGGTGCAGTGAGAAGTTGTGTAGTGTGGCCACAGGGTGCAGTATTTACGTAATGTGAATATGGAATAGGGTATGGTTGAAGTGCAGCTTATATGCGCTTGGTTACTCTGCTGTGTGCAGATTTATTGAAATAGGCCCAATGTTGTGAAGCTGTTGTGCATAGGTTGCCAGTGACACAATACCTTGTAAATGGCAGTGGGTAGGGGTGGTGCAGGTAGTGCTAGGTTTGTGGATGCTGCTAATTGTGACACGTTTTCGTGAATGGGTGTTTTATGGCGTGGGGCAGTTGGGTAGAAGTGCTGCTACCTATGTTACGTTGATGCATAATGTTAGGTGTCCACATGGTCGCAAGCATGGATCCATAGTATTGTGGTGGGTGTGGAATGGGGTGCACTGTTGTGTGCATGGCCATAGGTGTGCCGGGTGCGCCTCGGGATCTTTGTGGATGCTATAATCGTACATTCTATAGCAGAAGTTTCTGGTGGGGGGGCTCTGGTGGGGGGCTTTGGAATCAAACAGAACGTGTACTGAGTATTTAACGGTAAATATGGAGCGGTGTACAGAAATGCAGAGGTTTTGTATGTGATTGGTGCATGCACGTTTGAAAATTTGACAGCACCCAATGGGGAAGTGCTGCAAGAATGCCTGTGCAAAGGGAAGAAGTATTGTGTGTTCTTTACTGGGCCGTGCCCTCACTCTAGAGGGGAAAGCACACGTGCCACATTCTGCCATTATGAGCATGGTGGACATGGAAATGGAATTGTGGGAAATGGGCAATTAGGTGTTTAGGGTGTGGTGGACAGGAAGGGGCAGTACCATTTCCTCCCAATACTGTGCCGTGAGGTTGGTCGAGATGACGAGACGCACAGTGCTTATCGTCTGTGATACCTTTGTGCTCCATCTGCATAGGTGTTGTGTGCAAAGAGGCGTTGCTGGTAATTTCGGGTTGGAAGGAGTAGACGCTTTATTGGGGCTGTCAGGGTGATTGCAGTTTCGGCCGGATGGTTCACCTTTGCAGGTATGTGGCGTCCGTCACGAACATTGACTTTTGTCATGGTGCACTATGGAAGTCTCCATTTGGGTTACATATCATGTGGACGCTTAATCCGTCACCTGAAGAGGTTGCTGAACGCAGCGATTCAGATTTTTCCTACTGCCAAGGTCGTTTTCTCCTGCATAACACCATGGGGAGTATGGGCCCATGACGGTGTAATTTGTCCCCAGCCAGAGGTTGGAAGGTGTGTTATAAACAGAATTATGCGTGAATTCATGCAGATTGCTCGCATGTTCTCCACCCAGTATGAGATCATGAGGTCTCAAAATATGCAGTGGTTCCATAGAAGTGGCATTTGAGCGCCATTGGAAATGCGGTTTTCTTTTACACTGTGCAAGAAGCATTGGCCAGGACGTGGTAAAAAAATGTGAGGAGAGGCAAACAAACTCATACAGAGAAAAAACAAAAAAAGTAGCTTGTATCCACATAAAATAAAAAAAATAAAAAAAAAATCAAGAAAACTCTATACATCTTCGATGGAAGAACCAATCCCCTATCCAACTTGATATTGCTTACCCCGCCACCCCCTCGGCCCCCCAAGCCCCCTAAGCCCTCCTCACTATCATGAAAAGGTAGCGGATTCCGCGGTTCTTTCAGGATTACACGTGCCACATCCTGGGTGGCCATGTGGATGTATGCGGCTGGAGAAATCGTGAATACTTTTGCTGAACTTTTTAGTGGACGTACTTTGGAATGGCACGACACTTGTACTGTAAATGTGTAACGGTACATTTGAAGTGTTGTACAGGAGTGACAGTGTTGGCTGATGGCGGCTTCAATGCGATTGGTGGATGCGTGTGTGCCCATTTACACGTAACCCAATGAGATAGTGCTGCAGAGAAGATGGGAAGAAGGACTGCTTCAGCTTTACATGGGTGCGGCCCTCGCGATACTTTGGGAGGCGCACGTGCCAGAATCTGCCTGTCGCACCAGGTTGCCAAATTGACATGGCACTGTGGGGATTAGCAAATCACATACTGTGGGAGTGGTAAAAAGGGAGGGACGGTGAAAATGCTGTACATTATACTCTTGAGTACTGAGGGTGGCTGACATGGCTAAAGGCGCTGTGTTGACTGTAGGTGATCTCTTTGTCACAGATCTGCACAACTATGCCCTGGAAAGACACCGACTGCAATTTTGGTTTGATAGGTGTGGACGCATTGTGGAACACTGTGTATGAGTAATTTTGCCGCTATGCATACACTTTGCCAAGATCTTGCCACTTTCCAAGCAGTAGATGTTATCGTCATCCACTACGGCGGCATGCATATGGGTTACCTGGCTTGCTTCGCTTTATTCTGTAGACTTAGGAGATTGCTGGATGGCGCAAAGATGCTTTTTCCCCACTGCCAATGTGCTTTTCTCATCCATAATACCACAAAGAGTAGGGGCCACTGCTCATGGATGTTGTTCCGAGCCAGACGCAGGAAGGGGTCTCATCAACAGAAGCATGCATGATCTCAGTTGTGGAAATGCAGAGTTTTTCCAAGAAAATTGCATTTTGTTGTCACCCATTGGCAATGCAGTTTTATTTGCCCATTTACAGGATGCGGTGAAGAGTTTACTGTACTAATGTGAGGACAAGAAAACACAAAAGCAAATAAAAACCGAAAAAAGGTGTTTCTGTAGAAGCATCTAAAAAAAAAAATTAATAAAAATAAAACGCTTCCAAGAGCCGCCCCTCACCACGATCTCCTCCTACCCTGGTTGCAAGTTATTCCCCCAAGCCCGCACGCAGCACAAAAGCCACATCCAGGGATTTCGCGGGTGGCGGGCATGGAAATAGGACTGTGGGGATTGTCCTATCAGGTGCTCAGGTTGTGAGTCACAGAAAAGCGAGCCAATAGGACTAAGGACCCCTGCAGCTTTACTGGGCCGCAGTACTTGGGGAAAGGCACATGCCACATTCTGCGCTTCTCATCATGCTGGCCAATGGAAATGGGACTATGGCCTTTGGCCAATCAGGTGCTCAGGGTGTACGTCACAGGAAAGAGCACCAATAGGGAGCAGGACTCCTCCTGCTTCACTGGGGTGCAACCCTCATGATAATTGGGGAAAGGCACGTGCCACATTCTGCGCTTTTCACCATGGTGGCCAATGGAAATGGGAATATGTGTACCGCTTACCTGGACTCCTCGGGGCCGGAATGCCTTCGCAGGGCCGGAATGCCTTCTCAGCCTGTGGACCTGGTGCTTGATACTTTTTGGTTGCTCTTTCTGTTTAAACAATAATAACAATCATAGAACACTAACATCTACTGACTAAAATACTACTGCATGAGATGTGTACTCTTAATCCCTCCCTTCTCACCTGTGTTTATTTTTTGTGGAGCCTGATTTTCTACAGGGGGGCGTTGAGATGAAGAAACAATGGTAACTTGGGTAGCTGAAGTATTCTATAGTCTCTTGTCACAAAACCTTTTTAAGAATGAGACTTGGGGTAAGTACCTCTTGAAGAGCTTTCAGGAATATAAAATGCTTAGTAAACGTCTTCTCTCTTTAACTATTAAATTTGTTTATTGTTATTTTAAATACCTCTTGTCGTGTCTGCAGGTTTTAGGAAAGCTGAGGAAAAATACCTTCATAAGTAGCGGTGGCTGCGGGAGAAACTTCTTACTGAAATTGCTGCGACTACAAAGGAACACTGTTGACTGAAGATGCTGTGGAGGTGAGTGAACCTTCTAACAGAAAACGCTGCGACTACGAGCAAAGATTGCTGACTGAAGATGCTGCAGCTGTGAGTGAAACTTCTGACGGAAGCTAGTTGCTTCGGAGATAACCTTAGACGGCTAAGTCTTTTCTATTAATTTATTGAACTCTGTAGTTTTGCTGTAAAACTAATGTCTCTATTATCTCCTTTTACAGGTTCTGGGAGGAGAAACGCTGGTAGCGTTACCCACTGTCAGCGGAGCAGATGCGAAGCACGTGTTCCAGCAGAGGCAGGGCTTAAATAGCTCCCGCTGCAATATGAATACAACGTGCTGCAAACTTAAGGACCTTGCGGCGACCATCTTAAGTGTATGAAATTACTGTAAAACATCTCAAAAGTCTATGGAAGGGTATGCTGAGAATGATGTAAATGCCATGTGTGCCAGGCAAACACCCACCTTTCACTAGCTGCTGTATCCAATGTTCTCTGCCTAGCCTGAAAGCCTGAATGAGGGCTATACCTACTGACTGGGATCATGACAATATGGCCTTTGGCCAATCGGGTGCTCAGAGTGTACGTCACAGGAAAGGGCGGCAATCATTTCTTCCATTACTTTGTGTAGCGCACCTGGCAAACATGGCAGGACGCACAGTTTTCGTCTTGGGTGATGCCTTTGTGGAAGATCTGGTCGTGTATGCCCTCCAAGAATTGGCAATTTCGGTTTGGAGGGAGTGGAGGCTTTGTAGCACAGTGTAGAAGCATGTTGTTTCGGCGAAGTGCTTGTAGAATGTCAACGCATGGCCACTTCCGGACCTGTACATGTTGTGGCCGTGCACTTGGAGCCTTCTTTTTGGGTTCCATGACTTGTTCCCGTGTGTAGCGTCAACTGAAGATGATGATGTAAGCAGTGCAGCACATTTTTCCCACTGCCAAGGTGCTTTTCTCATGTTATACCCTTGAGAATAGTGTGGAACTATTCCAATGATTCCTTTCGCCAGCCAGAGGTCGGAAGGGGACTCCTCAACAGAAGCATGCGTGACTTCTTGAGTGCTGCTGGGATGTTCTCAAACATTATTTCTCGATATATACACCTTTTCAAAGGAAATGGCATGTCTTTGTCGATCAGTGGCAATGACATTTTCTTTCACAATCTACAGGCTGCAGTGAAGACCCTATTGTAAGAATGTGAGCCGACGTTGGAAACACAGAAATACTTAAAAAAAAACTGCAAAAAAGGAAGCACCTTAAAAAAAAAAAACCAAACAACGGCTCTTTTTAGAGTCGGCACAAATAACGACGTCCCCTACACTAGTTGAAAGTTATTCCCCCACTCCTGCACGGGGAAAGCACGAAAAGTCAACGAATATCGCAATAGTTGCAGGTGGCATGTGTTAGATACGACCCTTTTGCAGATGACGCCCATAAAAATGGGCCTGTAGAGGCTACGGGATTGGTCAATAAGGTTTGTAGGTGTGGTGCGTTTGCACAGATTATGGTACACAGTGTATTTGTCGACAGAAATTCAGATGGTGCGGCTATGTCAAGCGGGGTCTCCTCCTCACCTGTTTGGTCAGGTTCTTCCTCCACCCTGACTGAGCTTCTCTTCTTAATTTTCTCTGGCTTCTTCTTCTCCCTTTTTTTGTCGTAAATAGGGCCGCGCTCCCTCGGCCACCTCCGTGGTCTGAATGTAATGCAGAACCTGAGTTTGCCAGAGGAGCACGCCCTAAACGGGGAAAAAGCCGTATAGGCAAAAAACCCCGATGGAATCAAGACCGTAGTGATGAGAAGATCTGAGGTCTTGCCGAAGACTTGCTGAAGCGGGAACGTTGGTCCGCCAATTCCAGCTTTGGAACACTCCGGTATGGAATAAGGAGCAGGTTGCTGGACTCAACGTGCGGGAATACCACAGGTCTCTTCGGTTTCACTGGCCTCCGTGTATAAACCAGCATAGAGTGTAACAAGCCGAATTATAAGGAGTGGTAGAGGGAAGGAATAGAGGAAACACATATATGGAATAGATCAGGAAAGGTACAGAATTACCCCAACCGAGATAGCGGTTGTACACGGCGGGGCAGGACGAACGCAAAGAAAACACTGAAGGAATACGCGTGTAATGAAGTAAACGCGTAGTGAAAGCTAAGACAGCTTGAGTAGATCCCGATCACCTTACCTGAAGACCTGAAAACACCACGAGTGGAAAGGCACAGAAAAAAAGGCTAGGAACTAAGCTGACTAAAGAAGGCGAGTCACTGAGAGTCACTGAAAGGGACCGGCAGCGCTGGTAGCAATTCGATACAACGCGCCGAGCGCTAGTCTGATCAGCAGGTTATAGAAGTGGGCGGCCATCTTGGAATAGACTAGACCGTAAGGCTTGCTTCTGGCATCCATGTTAGTAGTACCTCCAGCGATGGACAAGCTTCCAGGGCTGGTGCATGACAGTATGCCCCCTCCTATATCTACCTCCTCCTGGTTTCCCCGGATACAGTCTGTGGAATCGCTGTACCAGTCTGGGGGCATGTACATGCGTTCTTGGCTCCCATGTTCTTTCATCTGAGGGATAGCCCTTCCAGTGGATCAAATATTGTAAGGTTCCCTTTCTGTAGCGGGAATCCACAATCCTGTCCACCTCATTTTCCTCTGGTTCCTCCTGGGGTGTTACCACAGTTCTCCTCCTAGATCTCTTGAATGGATCCTCTTGATATGTCTCGAGTAGAGAGGAGTGAAAAACAGGATGTATTCGCCGCAATGCATGAGGTAGCTGTTGTCGGAAGGCAACCGGATTAATTTGAGATTTAATCCGATAGGGGCCTATGTATCTGGCAGCAAACTTTCCCCTATGTGTCCACCGGGGAAGATATCTCGTCGACAACCAGACTAGGTCTCCCGGTTTCCAAAGAGGCACTGCACTGCGTTTGGTATCGGCATAAATCTTGTATGTCTTGCGGCTCTCTTCTAATGTTCGTACGGCTTCCGCGTGGGTTCTGCGAAGATCAGTAAGAATCTTTTCCAAAGCTGGAGTGGTGGTTTGACCCTTGATAATGGAAATACCTGGTAGATGGTGAGGATCGTACCCATACGTACACTTGAAGGGGCTCATCCGGATAGCGGTGTGATAGGTGTTGTTATAAGCGAATTCCGCCATAGGTAGTAGGACTGCCCAATCATCCTGTTCTTTGTTACAAAAACAGCGAAGATACTGTTCTAGGTTGGCATTTAACCTCTCTGTTTGGCCGTTTGTTTGCGGGCGAAACCCAGACGATAAGGCCCTTTGGATACCTAGTTGGGTGCACAACGAGTCCCAAAACTTAAGTGAATTGCGTTCCCCTGTCTGAGATAATGGAACAAGGTAAACCATGTAATCTAACCACTTCGCGGAGAAAAACCGTAGCAGTCTCTGATGCTGACGGAGTCCCAGAAAGGGATATGAAATGTGCCAACTTGGAGAACGAATTCACTACAACTAAGACTGTGGTCTTCTCTTTAGAGGTAGGAAGTTCTACGATGAAATCCAGTGAGAGGTCTTCCCAGGGACGTGTTGGTGCTTTAGCTTGGTGTAGAAGGCCATGTGGTTTATGATGGGATGTCTTATTGATGGCACAAGTGGGACACAAAGAAACATAAGATGCTACGTCGCTTCGCATGGACGGCCACCAAAAGTTCCTGGAGACAAGCTCAAAAGTTGCTTTCTCTCCCTTGTGTCCTGCTAAGGGAAGGTCATGACAAAATCTTATTGCTTGTGTTCTCAAACTAGGTGTAGGAAGAAACAAAGCTGATAGACGGAACCACAATCCCTCACGTTCTTGCAACTGACAGGAGTCCTTCTCTGCCTGTGTGTTATGAAGTAGTTCCTCTCTAACCTTCTGAAGAAAAAGGTTTGCTATCGTGCGGAAATGGTGTCCTGGTAGGATCTTCTCCGTCTTTACCTCAGATAGTTCTTCTACGCTCCAGCTTCGGAACAGAGCGTCAGCGACGCTGTTTTGGGATCCTGGTATGTGGGTGATCCGAAAGTCAAAGTTAGAGAAGTAATATGCCCACCGGGCATGCCTGGAGTTTCTGCACTCCATTTGTTGAAGAACCTTCAAATTTCGATGGTCCGTGCGAGTGATAAATGGGTGTAAGGCTCCCTGCAGAAGATGTCTCCATTCTTGGCATGCACTACGTATAGCCGACAGTTCTCTCTCAAGTACTGAGTAGTTCCTCTCACTTCCTGTCAATGTACGGGAGTAATAAGCTATGGGGTGTTCCAGCTCATCGGTTCCTTTCTGTAATAAAACAGCTCACAATGCACCTCCAGAAGCATCTGTCTGAAGAACAAAAGGTTTACTCTGGTCAGGTTGGACCAAAACAGGGGCAGATGTGAAGGCTTCCTTTAGGCTCCGGAAGGCTTCCCTAGCGGAAGGTCCCCAGTGGAATGTTACTCTTTTTTGAGAAGACTAGTAATGGGGTAATACGAGATCCGAGAATCTTGGTATGAACCTGCGATAGAAGTTCGCCAGACCCAGGAATCGTTGAATATCCTTAACTGAGGTGGGTTCTGGCCATCGATCTATTGCTTGAACCTTGGATGGGTCCATACGGATTCCCTTGGTGGATAAAATGAACCCCAGGTATGGTACCTCTGAGGCCTTGAAAGTACACTTCTCTGGTTTAGCAAACAGATTGTTCTCCGACAGTCTACGGAGGACTTCACTCACATGGATGCAGTGTTCAGCTAATGAAGAGGAAAATATCAGTATATCGTCGAGGTATACAACCACTGACAAGTATAACAGGTCTGCGAAAATCCTGTCGACAAAACGTTGGAACACAGCTGGAGCATTCACCAAGCCGAATGGCATGACACAGTATTCAAACAACCCCAGCGGTGTTCTAAACTCTGTCTTCCACTCGTCCCCCTTCTTGATCCTTAACAGGTGATAAGCCCCTCGAAGGTCGAGCTTGGTGAACACCCTGGAATTTTGAACTGCCTCAAGTATGTCTCTGATTAACGGCATCGGGTATCTGTCTCGAATGGTTATGCTGTTTAGACCCCTGTAGTCTATACAGGGGCGTAGTTCCTTGGAGTCCTTCTTTGAAATGAAAAACAATGATGCTCCTCCTGAAGATTGAGGGTCTGATAAGACCGTTTGCCAAATTGGCTGTTAGATACTCCTTCAAGGCCTCCTTTTCGGTTAAGGATAGAGGATACATGCGTCCGAATGGAAGTGAGGTTTCTTCCTTGAGGTCTATGCTGCAGTCCTCATTACGATGAGGTGGGAGGAGTCTCGGGTTATGATCCCCAAACACTCTTGCGAATGGTTGGTATTGTCTAGGTAAAGAAGATATCAGAAGACGATCTTGAATGCTCGCCAGACTGGATCGGACTTCAGTCGAAGCTTCTCTCGGTTCCATGCAATGCTCTTGACAAAATTCTGAATCGAAATTGATCCGATTCCTTGTCCAGTCTATTCTGGGGTTATGTCTTCTTAGCCATGGGATTCCCAGGATCAATGGAAAATGAGCTGCTCTGATTACATCAAAACGCAGGGTCTCAACATGGTATTCCATGCCTATTGTGATGGGAATGGTCTCCATCGTAATGGGTCCTGAAGTTAGAGGGCTTCCATCCACTCCTTCCACCGGTACTGGCTTGTCCTTTTCCTTCAGTGGTATTTGGTTCTCTCGGCCCAGGTTACATTGATAATGTTTCCTGCAGCTCCGCAGTCCAACATGGCCAGTACTGAAAGTTTCTGTCCAGATTTGCAAGTAAGCGTAACCTCGAACACCATCAAACGATTATCTTCTATTCCTTCTGAAGTGGTTCTGGTAGAACTGCAAGGGTATGGGCGGTCTTCCCCATGGTTTCCCTTGCAAATACCCTCAAAGCGACAGGGAAACGCCAAGCCCCAGGTATGTCTGGACAGTCCTTAAACATGTGTTTAGCTGACCCACAATACATACAGAGATTCAGATCCTGTCTCCGCCTTCTTTCCGTCTTGGTAAGAGGTCCTCTGGTTGACCCTGTTTGCATGGGTTCCTCCTAAATAGGACGTTCTCTTCTTCCCTGGGGAGGGCTATGCTGGGAGGTCGGTCCTCTTCCTCTTCTTCTCTCAGTTCGTCTCTCCTGAAGACGGAAATCAATCTGGAGTACCAGAGTCACCAGTTCCTGGAAAGTGCTAGGCCTGACTACTCGGGCCAGCTCGTCCTTAAGGTCTTCATTCAAGCCTCGTCGGAATAGAGCTTGTTGTGCTGAGTCTGGCCATTCGGTAGATTCTGCTAAGGCTTGGAAGTGGGCAATACAGCTCTGAAGATCCTGATTCCCCTGTTTAACCTCGAGAAAGGCATCAAACGTGGAATATTGCACGTCAGAGCGTTCAAATCTGTTCTTGAATCCCTGTACAAACTGAGCAAAATCATTTACCAGAGGGTCTTGGCTGGTAACCAGAGGGGTTGCCCAAGCAAGGGCACTTCCAGCCAAATTGGAAATGAGAAATCCTACTCGAGCTCTTCCAGACTCAAATGCTCGAGGTCTAAAAGAGAAGTAGACTGAGCAGGCATCGAGAAATTCCTTAATGTACTTGGGATTTCCGTCATATTTCCCATAAGTAAAGGGCATCGGAGGTAAGTCATCTCTGCTGGCTTCCCGGGCCGCAGCTTGCTGTCGGAGAAGAAGGTTCTCAGCATGTAATGATTGCATGTCCACTCTGAGGCTTTGTATGGCATTATACATCTCTTGGAGCTGCTCAGGCGAAGCCATTTCCTTCTTTTGGCGTTGTATACTGTCAAGCGGGGTCTCCTCCTCCCCAGACTCCTCTTCACCTGTTTGGTCAGGTTCTTCCTCCACCCTGACTGAGCTTCTCTTCTTAATCTTCTTCTCTGGCTTCTTCTTCTCCCTTTTTTTGTCATAAATATGGCCGCGCTCCCTCGGCTGCCTACGTAGTCTGAATGTAATGCAAAACCGGAGTAAACACTACACACTGACAGTAACTTTAAAAGCAAAAACTGGCTTTGCGTAGTTCAATGCGCAAAGCTGTGGACATTGCACTTCCCGGAGCTCGAACCTCATTAGTTTGGCGTATCCATGTGGACTACAGCAGCTGCGTTAGCTTGTTCCACTTGGCACTAAGACAACCGCCATCACACAAACACCCTGCAGGCGTACAAATACCTGCGTCCTTGTCCCCCGTGGGCCTCACCACAGCTGGGGTATACAGATTATGAAGGTAGGGGGGCGGGACTCAAGAACGCCAAATGGTTTGCTCCTTCTGCTGCTTGGTGCGGGCGCACGAACACTGGGACCCTTATGCCCGAAGTCTTTCCACAAGAATCCACAACTAACTGCACCACCTTTTTGTGGCCAGACCAAATAGTGTTTGCTAGCAAATTTGCCAATAAAAATCGTATAATTCTTTTTGCGACAGAAAACTCATAAATCTTCCTGTGAATGAAATGTTTTCGAATCTTTTTAAGCAAGAGAGTTCATTCAGTGGCTCGTAGTGAGTGTGAAGCCTTTTACGTAGAATGTGCATACTTGCTGCTTGTGTAGAAAAGTGTTCGAATGCTTTGTAGGCAGACTGAGCTTAACTGTAGTTGCTGTAACTGAGTGCACAACGTCCAAACTAGGGAGGCGAGAATCCCAGTCACCACCATAAATGAGAGAATCACACGTGCCACAGCTTGTTAGACTGAGAAGATTAGCTTCACAGTATTGTTTGGAGGCAGCAGCAGGGGGGCAGAATACCTTAAATATCGCAGTGTCTGGAACAGAGCGCGCTATATTTTTGTTGCCAGAGTTTTGTGGCAGAAAAATGTACCTTTTTTTTTGTATTTTGCATATGGAAAGTCCTCGGAAGTCATTTTGCAAACAAATGCTAATTGTATGCAGGGGACGGCCAATGCTTGCACTTAAGTGTTGCTGGTTCCCTGCATCCAATTTATGACACTCACAAAGTGGAGTGTAATTGTGAAGAGTAAATCAAGGTACAAATCGCCTGTAATCTTCGCGTTTACCCTCTGCTTTATGAGGAATAAAAGGCTGCCTACAAATTATGCTTTGCCTGGCAGCATTTTAGAATGTATTCCTATGAAATCTGCCCGTCTTTAGCAGGTGAATAACGAAGGCGTATTCTAAAGAAGGCTTAGATTTTAGGTCTACATAAAAATCTCATGCAGGCATAAAACTGAGTTCTTTACCAAGACGGAGATTGAAAGCAAAGCAAATATGCAAATTTTGCTTTGCTGCCTTCCTACGCTGTGGAAAGGTAAAAAAATGAGATGGAGCGCAAAAAACTAAAGCATAATAGCGCTTTTACACTTTCATTTTGCGCTCCAGTAACTACAAAATGATGTCCTAAGAAACCTTTTTACTGAATGTGTTGTCTTTTTTTTGGGCCAATCAAAATACTGGTTGCTTGCATAAAAAAAAGTCTTAGAATTCTTTGTAGGTCAGAAGAGATTATATTACACCCATTTTTGGTGCTCACATATCTGCGGCACAGGTGGACGGAAGGCATGGGTTTACAGGGCGATTTACAGCAGCCTCTGTCTGCACCCAGGAGGCCAAAATTGTGGGTAGCAAATTGAAAGGCATCAACGTTGAATTCAGCACTTGCCGTTTAAGCGATAACAATACCTGCTCGGGTATTGTGATTGAAATAAGAGGAGAATCAGTCAACAGTCGCTGAGCCAGAAGGGCACATTGTCTCTACGGATGTGCCACAATGCAACACACACTTTACAGGAGCATGATGGTCCAGGAGACACAGCATGCAGTCTAGAGTGGCGCAATGATCCAGTACAGCACTTAATTGGTTAGAAGTTGGGCCTTATCCCTATCTAGGTGTTTTGCCGTTTGGGGTTGTACAGGGCTCTTTCAACTGCCTAAAAGGAAATACTCATTGTTTGGAAAACTAGGAAAAAGCTGTTGACTGAAGATTGGTTGCTCAGAGTGCCGTCTAATCACAAGAAAGCCATGTTTAAAAACCTTGTTAGGAAGGATCATGATCTGGGAACCTGGTCTCTTCATTCAATAAATGACATGCTTGAAAATCTAGATGGGCTGGAGGGACTAAATCTGGGTAGCCACCTCCACTGCCCTTCCCTTCCTCCGTTGCAAGTCTCCGTCAATCAGAGCCATGTGTGGGTGTCTATGTTTCATGATAGATAACTGTTCAACTTTGGCTGGTAGTGCTGGCGTCCATGCGGTTCATGAGGGAGCAGGGTTCCCCTTTGTGGGATCTGCAATTAGATGCATGGGTTCTGTTAATGGAACTCTTCGGAGGGAGGCTAGTGTTCCTTCTTTCTGCTTTTTTTAAATTTATTTTTTTACTTTACAGTTTCTCTGCTTAATGATGTGCTTATTGATGGCTAGTCAGTTTTTCTGTATTCATTCTTTGATGAAACAAACAAAATGTGAAAAAAGTAGAAACAGCACACAGAGTAGGATAAAGGAAGTCCCTGTTTTCCACCAGTCACATCTGGTGGGATGATGAGGAGCTGCATAAGGATTATGACCCATGCAAATACAGGCAGCAGCAACACACGATTCTAGAAACCACTGATACAGAGGAGCAGGAGGAGAATACGAGATTACAAGGATGGGAGGGGAATGGAGGGAAATACAAAGCACTCGTCCACCTTTGGACAGTCTCTTTCAAATACAATCAGTAAGATCTGCACGTGCAAAACACTTGTGGTAGCCACTTACGAAAGCCCCCACCACCTTTGCACTCAGATGCGTGTTGTAGGTCACGTTTTAGCACACCACATAATTTCAAAAGTTTCGTTTTTTTTCTCCATTACAGGACAAAGATAAACAGCATTACGTCACTGGCACTGTCTAAGAAAACTCTTTGCCGAAGGAAGCCTGAGACTAACTTGGATATTATGGGTCTCCTTATGAATTGGATGGTAATTCGGTTGTAATTCTGCTGAATTACCACCAAATTCAATTACTGTTGCTGCCACTTGGTCCTGTGGGGTTACCAAGGGATTACAAGTGATAGCAACTCCCATTTTAGGCAATCAAGAGGACTCCATGGGGATTTCTGGCAGATTTATCGCTGTCAGAATTACATCGTGGTGAAGTGGAGGATTTATCTCCAGCAACAAGCTAGTCAGTAAAAGAGTTGCTGCCACTTTTCCTGCATCGTCAAACTTGTAATGAGGCCCTAAATATTTGAGGTCCCACATGATTCCACATCCCCTGGATGAACACACAAGACCTCAACTGGAGCCTCACCATCACCCGACCGCCACTCTACCCGTAGCCCATACTGTCACCCGACAAAAAATATGACAAAAATATGGTTGATGTGCCAACGTTGCTCCAGACGCTTAGCCCCAGTGTTGCTCCCTGCAGTGGAACTAACCCTAAGCATTAGGTCAGTGTGATAGAGGTGCTTGACCACCACTTACCTAGAGGTCATGTTCATTTTTGATCTTGCCCTATTCTTTTGTTGAAAACTCTGGTGAGTAAAGTCGATTGCTGACCATAAATTCCCATTCAAAGTTACTTTTCATGCAAGGCTAACCACACTTGTACGAGGAGGTCTTTCATGCAGTGAGTCAGGCATTCGATTGATCGAAAGCTAGAAAGACTACTTCATCAAAGACATGTAGGCAACTCTTGGTGCACTCTTGGCTTTCCTAGCACTGGTTTCAGTAAATGCAGTTCATTATTTCAATGCAGTTGAAAACTTTCCTCTCAATACGGTTCACACTCTCTTTCACTCCTCTCAAAATGCCAGAGTGTTGCCAACTTGCTTTCATTCCAATTGGTATTCAAAATGCTTTGCTTTCAGTTCGTTTGATATTCAAAATACCTTCAATCTGCTTTAACGTGCCTTCATTTAGTTTGGTATTCAAAATGCCTTGCTTTGTTTTATTTATATCACCATCTGCCAGCACGGTTTTCCCCCTTTCCTGGTTGGTTTTATGGCTCCTTGCAAGGTCTTCTGCCGCAATGGGTTCCCGTTTCTCTGTGCGGTTACTTGCATCTTCCCCCGGCTGTCTTCTTATGGCTCGCGCACACCCAGCAGAGCTTCGTTGGCGAAGCAGGATACTCACAACCGCTTCTCTCGGTCTTGCCGGCCCCACCTTCTCACGGCTTGCCACCGGCCTCCAGCTTCGTATGCCTTTGCTTGCCGCTGCATACACACTGCACTGCTTTACGGGGCTCAAGCGCTCCTCCTGCCATGTCGCCACACTGCAGAGCTCTTCCTGCACACAGCACCGACTCTGCTGCCAAAGCTGCATCTGCCTCTGCCCCCATTTGTTTTGGGCTTCCCATTTTTAAAGCTCCTCCCTTCATTCACATTACAAAAAGGACTAGACCGCTCACCAGTAAAGCGGTATTCCTGCTGGACTCTTGTCCTACTCCTCACCCTAGTACTTGGCTGGGGTTGATAGATGTTCGTTTATTCAAAATGAGGACGTGTTGGTCTAGTTATCCTCCCTTCTTCGTCTCAATACCATGATAATGGCATTTGGGGAATATTTTAGGGGGGTATCACAAGAAAAGGGTTGACAAACGCCAGTTAGGGTTCAGGGTGAAAGGGACATGGGAGATACCATGTCTCACTTAAGGAAGTCCACTCCCCAAGTCTCCTACACCCAGGTGATCCTCCCTCGCATATCCACCACCAGGGTCGGGATACAAAAGCTATGGCCTTTCCCCTGGCCACCTGAGAAGAGGATCCCTGGAGACAACAAGTAAGGACACCCTCAGGTACACACAGACACACACACAAAAAGTCAAGCAATGAATGATTAATGGCTGGCCGTTTCTTTAGTAAGCAGGGTATGCGAGAATTTGATCCTTGTTTGCTGCAAGACAACTCTAGCATGCAAAATGTAAGGGGGGGGGTGAAGCAACATCCATACAACCAAGTCTTTTTGGACAAAAGTGAGTACATTGCAAAATCATGTCACACCACAAGTTTAAAAACTATTCAACAAGATTTATTTGCAGCTATACAGTGGGCTAGAAAACATACTGCATGGATTAGTCTTTTTAAAACGTAGGAATGAACCAGAGTACGGTGTTCAATGCATTTTCCTCGGTCTTTTCATTCTTGAACTGATGAATGAAAACACCAATTCCGAGAATATAATTTAAAAAAAGTATTCTAAGCTAACCGCTATTGATCCCATAACAAGTTGAAGGAAATGCTACATACTGATCACGCCTCCACTGCATCTCTGCTTCAAAATAGCACATGACGTCTCCCTCCTCACACTCAGTCAAGTCTGGGACACGGCGGTAATGACGGTGATAGTAGTAATACGTGTTCTTTTCACGTTGGCGATCAATCAGATCTGTTCGAAGAAAATTGAAAATGTAAGATCCTGAGAGAAGATAAAACATCAAATAATATCCAAAACGGATTCAAAACTTTACTTCAATACACAGCAACAAAACAAAAATAAAAGGGACAAACAGTATATGCCATACGCATTGAAAGACAGCCTCCCATCTTCATCCAGGAGAACGTACCGCCTGATAGAAATATTAAGCCTGGAAATAGGACGGTGTGTCCCTTTGTTTTTATTCTGCTTCAGTGGGAGCTAATATTGTTTGGCATGTGGTTAGTTGTCTTATCTCCGATTGCATACAAGCTTGATGAGAATATATATATTTTGGGCTTTGAAATTTTCTTTTTGGAATGTTCACATAGATCCGAAACTTGCATTGCTTTATCTTACATTAAAACGTCCACAAACATGCACCATAAGAAATAATCCAACAGCCTTTTCAATCAACATGCTTGCCAAGGGAGGATGGCAGCAGCTGCTAGATGACTCCAACATCAACTCCTTGTTTTCCGTTATTTATGGTAGCCACTGAAGCATCAATGTTGTGTTGGGATGAATGCACAACTTCCATGCCCGCCCAAACAATTTAGGCTCAGAAAAATCTATTAGCGCACGAAAAAGGGAAGGTACGCGGCTGAAGAGGGGTGGGAAGTGCAAATCGGAACAACAAATGCATTTGTTTTATGGTAGTAATAGCAGCGTACATAGGCCCACCTATAAGGCATGGGTGATATTGTGCAGCGGTAGCAACATATGTGTGATGATGATATCGCTACCGCCATACTGGAAGTGAGGCCTAGCACTCTGTATTCTCTGTTTGACGTTTAGCCGTGCAGCATAATGAAAGGTTTGAATCTCTCACCCCTTTTCAAGTCTCAGTAGTAAAGCTAAGAATAACAGCATTCACGCCAACAAGATAACGTTTGAATTGTTTAATTGTATCCAGTTGAAGGTCTACGAAACCAGAATGGAATGTGAACGGTAGAGCAAGGGTACTGTGGCCGTTCTGAGGGACAAACACACGGGATTCTGGTTGGAAGTCTGGAGCTGCCAACATGCTCAGTTTAGATTTAGGGCACTAGTGCACCCTGGGATAATGGTCGTCCTATTTGGACTGCTAGATGGCTTGGAAGTAGAGTATCTAAATCCATCAGAATTAGGCCATTTCATGTGGTCCTCGAGAGAGGAAGGAGTACGATGGGTGGGCAGCTGATAAGGGGGGTGGGGAGCGAGCAGCAGAACATCCCATGATTTGTGATAGGAGGGGCCACAGCAGGGGCTGTCAACAAATCTAGTCCAGAGTTGAGGAGGCATGGTCGGGGCGCCTATGTGTCTGGTTACAAGAGAAGTGCACTATTATTCCAAGGAGCCAATTTGACCTTAGAGTTTTCCACTGAACACATGTTTATGACCAGGCGCATATGATAGGACTAGGCCAAGGGGGGGGAGGGGGGGGTAACATTCCAGGTAACTCGCTAATCCAGTAGCAGGAATCAAGGTGATAGAGTAGGGGGACCACATGTTAGAGGGCAAGGGTAGATTACAATGTGGCCAATCGGTCAAAGGGCTATAAGGGACTGGTAGTATGTATATAGGTGGTAGTCAATGAGGGTGGGGGATTAACACTGTATATTGTTTACGTTACGAAAGACTATTTCTTTCTATAAAACCTCATACATGCTTTGAACGAACAGACAGCTCCATGGCAGTTTGGTTCTACAGGATCTCCGGTCACCTTTTTCCTTTTTGTATACAAAACATTGGTTTTCCTTGCAATGAGGTGCACCAAGCCTTTTTCCGTAAAAGGAGTTTTTTTTCTATTGTCTGGTTGTCCGGAGGTCTTGCCTTAAAGTTGCAATTTTCAAAAGACTGAAAATTGCCTATTGTTGGACAGTACAGAGCTGTTGGGTTACATTTAATAGCAACCAAATGAGTGCTTGGGGCTTGAGGGCGTCGGTGGCGCGGGGGAGGGGAGGGTTGGGGGTCAAGAGGTCAAAAAGTAATGGGCAGAGATCTGCACTGATCCTGGTGGGTCTCTGTGTGGTTCAAGCTAGTGAGCAAAGCTAAACAGAGAACTAGTATTTCAATGGATTGTAGACCTCAGAGGATGGGAAAAGTACCCCATTTGAGCGACTAATACTGCACATTCAGCGCTGCACTAAGGAAGTCTGGGATCAATTCATATAAATATCCATTGGAGGAGAAACTGAAGGACGCTATGCAGCAACTGGAAAGAAGAAACATATGGCCTTGGGGATGTATATTCTACTACAGGGCTCAGAGAAAGGAAACCAAAGAAACTGCTAGTAGAATGGTCACTGGTACTGGGGGATGAAATGAGTGAAGGCAGAGGACTGGATATCTGCTGCAATGTGAAGCTATTCTCTTTGAACTGGTGCAAGGGAACCAGACAAATTCAACTTTGAAACAGGATATATTGGAAACTCGAAAGAAAGCATTGACTCAGACGCTTGCTCAGGCTGCAGCCATAGACCATAAACATGGATCAACAAGCTTTGGGAGTGTTCTAGAGTGAACAACTTCTGGAAAGTGGTGACCGGAGTGATGAACAAAGTGCTGAGGCTGGAGATGAACTAAGACCTTACAACATTAATTTTATAAGACTTTACAAACTTAATTCTAATGTAAGTTCACCTCCTGGATGAGCAGTCATACACGCACACATACTGGTTTCTCAGGGCACCAATGGCGGGCACCAATGGCGATAAAAAAGTTAATATTAAAGGACTTGGAAATCATGCAGACCACACCGACAAAAGCGGAATGGATGCAAGACCTAGTTGCAACCTCCTTGTTGGAGAGGATCAAGATGAAAAAGCAGCATAAGAGCAGGCACTTGGAGAAGATGTGGTCCTGCTTATGATATCAATTGCAAGAGATCGGTGACCCCCAACAAAAGGCAAGCTCCAAGGGAGGTTAGGGAAGAGTGACAGAGGTGCAGTGAGAAAGAGTACCGTTATGAGGGCTATGGCCTTATTGGAAAGGTGGACGGAGTGCTGGCTCTATGCTTACGTTGTAATTGCTGTCACTTAATTAGCTACATACAAACATATACCAGTTTTATTGAACTGAATAAAATATTTCCTTTTGCATTCACAAGAGACATCTGCAAAACTATTCCAAATAATGGGAAAGAACCCCAGATAATAAGAAAGGACTCTTAGCTGTCTTTGTGTCACAGTTTGACTAAGAGCATTTCAGAAGGGAGAAGTAGTAGTGTGCTTGCCACTACATTCAAGTAAAGCATCAAGAAGCATTACTGCCATCTTATTATTCTTACATTTAAGCAATTTATCTCCATCCGACCCTTTAAAGTTTGCGCAACATGGCAGGAAATTGTTCCAGAAGGCCAATTATGTACATATAGAGCTTGAAGATTTAAATGGGGTCTTGCTCCCAGGAGTCCCTTGAGTGGTCACATGTATATGTCGACCGATGGCGAGAGGGTTCTACATCAAACAACAAACTAGCCGTCATCACAGCCAAATAGAAAAGGCCTGAAACACTCTGAATAGAGGGGGGGGGGGGGTCATAAAGAACAGCAAGTAACACTGTATCAGACCCTGTCAAGGAGAACAATTACAGATAACAAGACTATTTGCTAGCAGCACCAACCAAGATTGCTTATTTGACACGGACCGAATGTAGAATGGAAATGTTCTACAATACTTAAAACTCTTAAATTGAAACGTCTACCTAATTTGAGATCTTGGATATTCGGGGAAGTCTATTAACAGAACAATAGTAATAAGGCTCTAAAAGAGTTTGAGCATAAAACTGATCATTTGGACATAACACGATTGAGGAGTGGGCATATTCCAAGACCTCTAGCACAGCATTATGGTAACAGCAGCATTATGGTAACAGCAGAAAATAGCAAAGCAGTTGGTGCCGCGCCACCCCAGCCAGGCACTCACCAGGCACTCGCTGTCGTCCTCTCTGTTGTGCTCTTTCCTTTGGGCAGGCTCCAGTAAACTGGTCCCATTTGGGATTCACCCACTGCATACTTTAGTCACTGCTCTGGGACAATTGGTATTTTTTACCCACAGAAATAGGCATAGAACATAATCAACTATAATACAAATTGTGGAATGTAGATAACCTGAAGAGGGCTAGAATATGGTAGATTTAAAAAAAAAATTGGTGAAGCCTTTATCTGCGCTACTCCCACACAACAGTAATGGCTTGCCTGCTTCTTGTAAGTGCCCACTTGGGACACTCTGCCAAGTGCCAGTACTTGAAGAGATTTTCTGATTTGAAAGTGAATCTATGCCTGCGCTAGCTCTTAGCTTTGAAGAAAATTGACAATTGAAAAAAATTAAAACTTCTACGATTTTGAATGTCTTTACTGATGCATGCCCACACTTTCCAAAATTACTGTTCTATCTAATATTTTCTAAATTGTCCCCATTTCTTTAATGACGCAAGGTCCAATTCTAATCATGCGCGTAGAGCAGTTGAAGACAGATGTACAGAAAGGGAGGGGGCTAGATATGCAAATGGTAGGCCAGGTACAGCTAGCTTACATCTATTTAGTGAATTAGCATTTCAAGCAGAAATGCATCACAAAAGCCATTGTACAGAGCGCTCCGTCCTGCAACAACCAGCAACAACTAGGCTATGGGTTAGGGAAGGGACAGCAGAAGGCCATACACCAGTTTCACATAGGTTGCTTAACAATTAAATGTGAGTCAGAGTGATGAGAATTGATTTTTGACAAGCTAGTGGAAAGCCCTCTAGTTCGAAGTGGTGGATTTTGAAGGCTTCTTTAAAAGGAACTCTCTATACCCTTTCTCCAATACTTTGCACCACATGTGCAAAAAGGATCTGGGAATTGGGGAAGTCTGCTTACTCCCAGAGCGGTCCCAACAACGACAAACTCAATTGGAAGGAGGGATCCGATGACAGAATTTCTGTGAGATACTTGGAAGAGTCTTTTTGATTTGATGGGTGCAGATGCTCTGAAGTCGCCTAATGCTTCTATTTGGCTAAATCCCAAAATTAAGGACAAAAGGGAAGGTGTTGTTTTGGTCTGAATTGGATTGGTGATATTTGGAAAGATGGGAGGTGGATTTCTGGGGCGGACTTGAATACAAAATTGAACATTACACATTTTTCAGACATACTACAGACGGTTGAAAAGGAGAATCGGGAAGGTGGAATGGAGTGATGATTTGAATTTGGATATTTTTACTGCTAGGAGAGTCTGGGGAAGGGGCAGTTGCCAGTAGAGTCTACAAATTGTTGCAAAGTACAGGGAAAATCTCTGCTTACGTGATGAATGGAGTGCAAGAGCGGGTTGTGTAATCGTCAGAGATGTGGCAGAATGTGTGTGTAAACGTGAATCTGTGTTCGCTGAATTTATGTGAGAGGTCGAGGCAAATCAAAATTCTTAATAGAGTTTACTGGAGTCCCGAGAGATTGGAGAAGAGAGGTTTGTTGGACTCGAGTGCGTGTTGAGGCTATTCGTGTCAGGTGGAAACATTGGAACACATGCTTTGGAGCTGTTCACGGTTTTTGGTCTGAGGTTTGCAGTATGTGTGAGAGAGTGCTTGGGGAACCAATTGATCTTGATTTCAAGACGATGATAATTGCTGTGATGATTTGTTGGATGCATTTTCATTATAACAAAAGATATGGCTTCTTCGTGGGGCCTCGACTTGTAAGAAAATGATTCTCTGTGGTTGGAAGTCTCAAGTTCCACCACTGTCACATTTCTTTTCTTTGTCGTCTTATTTCTTGTGCGTTTTGCTTTTGATACTGTTTTGGATTTCTGTATTTTTTTTTATAAATAAAGAATTAAAAAAAGAATTAACAAACACGTAGATACATATCTTAAGGTCTTTTTATTGCATTTAGTCACATTTTTCAAGCATAAAAAGAGCCAAAATTAAATACACCCCCTCCCCCAATTCTCACAGAACAGCATGCACCTGTAACCCCTCTAGATGCAAGTATGAATACTCCTTTAGCCAAAGTCCAACAGTTTCAATCGTTGAGAGCACAACGGCAGTCTCAAGTCTTCTTTGAGAAAACCCAACTTTCTCCTCCAGTCGCTGCTAACTTTTGCATGTTCTTTCTGCAGCGTGCATGTCAGTAATTCTAGAGAAACAAAGTCCCATATTTTTCTTAACCAGTCAAGAAACTTAGAGACTTCTGCCCCTTTCCATCTCTGGGCTATTAGGAACGCAGCGATGAACAGCATTGTAAAGGCTTGGCCTCGCCTATGTTCCCATATCCCCAGCAAGAGGCCCAGCAGTGAATTGTCAAATTCTATGTAAAACATTGTTTGCATGGAACTTCTAACAGCCTCCCCAAAACCTTGCAGCATGTGTATTCATGTTCCTCTATGTCCACAATCTCTCCAACACCCTGGATCTATTTGTGGGAACGTCTCAGTCCAACCGGGGTAGAATGCCACTGAAACATCAGTTTATACCACATCTCTCGAATCGGAATCACTCTCGTCGGTTTGGGGAAGTCGCTCCATAAATCCTGCCAACGTCCAATGGGATCTTTTTATCTACAGTTTTCTCCCATGTAATCATAAGGCCACTCCTCTTGTGTGCCTATATTGCAGTGAATCTTTTAAATGTCTGATCATCCCTCTTGCTCCCTCCAGAGTAAGTAAGAATTTTTCAAAGGGAGTCCAGGTTCTCAATGCCGCTTGTTTATTATTCTAAATAGAGTCCCAATTTCGTAGTTGAAAATAGCAAAGGCATTTTTCTTCACTCAGGGAGACGCATAGCTTGCAGTCAAACAATTTGATTATTGAGCTGGGAAAGGGGTCCCTGAGTTTAAGACAACTGCGCTCCTGCCATCTCACAAATGCCCCTTCTTCCAGGCCTGGGGAATATGTGGGTTCCTAAAAAGGGATTGAACGGAGACTGGAATAAGGAAATGTGGTGCTTCCTGACGAGGCAGTCCCACACGTCACCCACCAGTTTGGTTATCTGGTTTATATACATATTTTTCAGCCTGTCCTTTATTAGGAGCCATAGAATCTTCTGTAGGGGATGTCTCACCACGGCTCTATCCAGCACTACTCACCGTTTCCTCAAGTCTCCACAGAACCATTCCCTAATGATTCTGATCAGTGCCGCCTCGTAACACTTTAGAAAGATTGGAAAAGCAAGACCCCCCTTTCCCCTGGGGGCGGGCAACCCTTTATGTGAAATACGTGGTCTTTTTCAAATGTGGGTGCTGCCCTATCCAATATGTCAAACAATTGTTTTGTAATTGGGACCGAAAGAGCCTGAAATTAAAGGGAGTACCTGTAGCAAAATTGTCATTTTGATCACAGCGATGCGACCGAGCCAGGACACTGCATTGGGGGGTTACATCTTTCTAGATCATTCCTAATATTGCTTAGCGATAATACTGGGAAAATTGGATAGTTTCATTTACTGAGTTTGTTTGTTAAAACCGCCCCCCAAATATTTGATCCACTTCGTAGCCCGCATAAATGGAGAGTTGGTCCTCGCCACTTTGAGGTGTTCTCCCTGCTGCGTTAAATTAAGGATCTCTGACTTCCCATAGTGGATTTTCAGGCCTGCTATCTCCCTGAATTTCTCCAGTTTTTTCCGCACGAAAGTTAATGAACGTGGTGGGTCAGTAAGGGTCAATAGTACGTAGTCAGAGAAAGCTGCAACTTTATGTTGGGGTCCCTTGATGCACGCAAGACTTGTAAGAAGAGTTCAAAATACACTGAAGTGGAGAAAAGGGGCCTCCCTGCTTAGTTTCCCTTTGGGGTTCTACCGTCTCAGAGAGGGTGTCATTTATCATAAGTCTTTCTCGCCTGCAGGAAATAATGTTGTTTGGCACCCAGAAGTGCCTTCTGTGCCACTTTTGTTTTAAACAGGTTCAGGTGCCCTGTGGCTTCTCTATATCCTCTATAGTTTGCCCTGTGTGGATGAGTCTCCAACTGCCTCCTTCTCTCTTCCAACTTCTTCGCTAGTGCATGCTCAAGAACTCTTTTGTTTACTTCTCTGGGCCTTCATTGAAATCAGTTCTCTTATTACTGATTGAATGCATCCTACTTCACTGCTTCTGTTGTGGCGCGATTGCAATTTTCCTCAAAGAACCTTACAATTTGAACCCAGATTTCCTCCCCAAGAACTGGATCACTTAACTCCTCTGGAAAGGACCAGTGCCATATGAAATTTTGTTTTGTGAGGGATTTTCAGCCTCATTTGTATAAAGGTCTGATCCGCCAGCGACACGGGACATACAGATATGTCGCCACTCTGCCCAATAGCGGGGCTGAGACCTAAATGTATTCAGTACGGGACTGTGTTTTGTGGACACTAGACAAGAATGTGAAGCTGTGCGCCCCGTCTTACGTTTCCCTCCACACTTCCCCATCGCTGCAAATGTGTTTCTCAAGGTAGTCAAGGCTAATGTGCTGCCCTGTATCCTGTCAGAACTCCTGTCCAGGTCTTGGGACCATGCCAGAGTAAAGTCATCCCAGCAGTACTTTCTTCTCCCCCACCGCAAATGATTCCAAATGCAGAAGGAAGTCTTTAAAAAATAACTCTCCTGACCTGTGTTCAGGGTCTATACCATGGCCACTGTAAAATAAAATCCTCCTGTGAGGAAATCGACCATCCGCACTGTGGGTGTGCACTCGCCTGGGCCTTTTTTGAAATTTCATATGAAATTGAATAAGGGTAGGTCAACCAATGGAAAATGTGTGGGGCCAATCGGCACACATTTTCCGATGCTCAATGCACAACACACACATAGACCTGTGTACTCTGGGTTGACACAGCCTACAGGCGCAGTCCTTCCTGTCACCTTTAGTTGGAATGTGACACCCAGGAGTACATCAATGCATCCCAAAAGGGGCAGGGCAAGACTTGGCCAGCCTAATTAAATAACAAAGGCTCCATGGATCCGCCCCATCCTTTGTCGGCCCTGCAGGATGGTGGCATCAATTAAACATAACTAGCATACTAAGAGTATACTTCAAACAGGCCCACATGGGGCCTACCTGCAGAGGCTAACAAAAGACAGGAACACCCCCAAAAACCTTTGATATGCACTGTGTCAACAGCTCCCGCCCCTCAGTATCAAGGGCAGTGAAGTTCTGTGTTGGGTACATGTGTTTACAGTAGGCATTCAAAGGGTAGGAGTATGTGATTTGATGGAGACAGTAAGTCTGGTCTCGCCACATCTTCAAGGGAAACCTGCCGCTTTAATCTGGAACCACAGAGAGCTCAATTAACCAGAGAGACCATTTGGTCCACAAGAGACAGGAAGATGAGTGGGACTTAGTAGTATATGTTTCATCCCTTTGCCTTTCCTGTTGCAAAGCACTCATGACCGCACGCATACAGTAGATTGTTGGTGGGGACCAATGATTGGTTCATTAAGGTAGGCTTAGCCTACACCAATCACTGGGGCCCATTTGGCTTTAAAAGAGGGTCAAGCCCCCCTTTTTTGGCAGATCATATGAAGACTTTGCAAGGAGTAACAAGAATAACTCGTGTGGACCATGGGTGAAGGTACAGTCTGCCTTACAGCTTCCACCAGTGAAGGAGGCCAGGATTTCCAAGAGGGAAGCAAGATCCCTCCCCTAAACATATCCCAAGGAACAAAAGGGAGATACTGAATTCAGAGGGCCTTCCAGCAGCTCCAGAACCGGTACCCAGCCAGCACACAGCATGCCCTGCTAGGCTCTGCAGCAAGCTTCCTAGGTGGAAAGGGACAGAGTCTCTGAACCAAACCTAGGACAAGGCCATTGCCTGCAACACTCTTCTCAGCTTCGGGCCATCTGCCTGAAAGGACGACAAGCCCAGTGAAGAAGCTAGGAGGAGTGCATCGACAAGCATCAGCCAGCGTCTGCCTTAAAAGGACATTTTTGAGCCAGTCGAGCCCCTCGAGCTACAACAGACTGCGCCAGTGACTATTGTCACACCACAGTCGCAAACGTCGTCCGAGATGCCTCGACCAATGCTTCAGACCCGCCAACCATCACTGAAACAACGATTCCTGACCCCAAGCCGCCGTGTTGGCCAGCATGCAGCCGTCCGTCCAGCCTCGCTCGCCCCAGTGCCTGCCGCTTGATACCTGCAGCCATCTCCCATCTTGAACTCTGTCGCAGTAGCTGCAAAGCGCCCTGAAACTGACTCGACCAAGAGCTTCTACAAGCACAAGGTACATTGGGGTTCTGTCCTCCTGGTCTTCTCTGAAGGCCCCTAGTTACATTTTATGACCCATTGCTCCCTTCGTGCTGAAACCAAGTATCCTTGAACTATTGCAATTAATTACTTTACCGACTACCCTCATGTCAGTATCCAGAGTGCATCCTTTTCCTTCTTGAAACTGTCTGTCCTCTGCATTCCTTTACAGGGTGGGTTATATTTTGTAGTGTGCTAGGACTGTATGTTGTGATAATAATCGATATTTTTATATAACCTTGACTGGACAGTCCCTTTTATCATTGAGTAATAAATGTATTTTCACTGTGGTGCACCTAACCAACAATCCACAACCTTGCGGCGGATAAGCCTGCTGTTCCGTCCAAAATTGGACACAGAACTTTATAATTTGCTTGCATTTCCAATCTGTTTGGATCCCTTCTGGCGTACTAGAGGTTGGATGTACAAAACAGTAAAGAGATCCCAAATTCCGCTCTTGGCGGAATCCTACCTCGATTTGGGAGAAGGAGTGCTTGTCAATACATAGAAAGGTAGGAAGCAGGTTATCTGTCAACAGCTATTTGCTCATCAAGAACTACATCAGTTTATAAAGAATTGTTAATTTTAATATTATCTCATAAAAATCGACACATTGTATATATAAAATACATAGGCAGACACTCTAAAATGGTACACATAAGACAAAACATTAAACAGTTTCGAAAAAAATAGAGATTTATATTATATGAATCTATATTCAACCCTGTGTTGTAAATCCTTGTTTAATCGGAGGTTATGATCCTTGTGGATCACTTGATGTAAATCACTCAATCTTATGTTTATTTTAGATTAAGACATCCCCTATGTGGGATATTAAATACTACTATACAAATTAATATTATTTCTAAATTGGGAACTCAACATGTTTCAGTCCTCCTTGACTAATTGCTTCTACTCTAAATACTATTTTCCTGACTACTCCTGAAGAAAGTCCCTACAATCACAAGGAGGACTGAAACATGTCGAGTTCCCAATTTAGAAATAATACTAAATTGTATGGTAGTATTTAATATCCCACATAGGGGATGTCTTAATCTAAATTAAATATAGGATTGAGTGATTTACATCAAGTGATCCACAAGGATCATAACCCCCGATTAAACAAGGATTTACAACACAGGATTGAATATAGATTGATATAATATAAATCTCTATTTTTTTTAGAAACTGTTTAATGTTTTGCGTCTTGTTACATATGTGAACCATTTTAGAGAGTCTGGCTATGTATTTTATGTATACAATGCCTCTTGATTTATGAGATATTAAAATTGACAATTCTTTCTAAACTGATGTAGTTCTTGATGAGCAAATAGCTGTTGACCGATAACTGCTTCCTACCTTTCTATGTATTGACAAGTACTAGACGTTGGGGCTGATTGATGGTTTAGAAACCGATATTCATCCCATGACCACTAGTGCCCCAGAAGTTGATTTGTCACACCTCCCAAGTGTCCCTTCATCAGAATGTATCTGTCACCCCTGTCTTCTTCTGTCCCTATAACCAGTGTTCCCCCCACTGAATGCAAACAAAACCCCTGCCATATTAGTCTTTCCAGTGGCATGGAATATGTGGGCATAGTTCTTAAATCTTATTCTTCATCGGTCCAGTCTCAGGAGGCGAGTTTCATGTAGAGCTACCAGGTCAGGTTTGCTCTCCCTTCTAAATTGTTCCACCTTCTTTCTTTTAAGAGGCCCCTAACATTTGTTAAACAACGGAAAGTGGAACGATTTTAAGTATCCCACAGGTGTAGGCATCCTCACCCCTCTAATGGTCTGTAGCACCCTTATTAGTAAGAGGATTACACGCTAGATGTGTGCCATTTCTTCTTCTCCCCCTCCTCTCTTTCCCCTCTCAGCCCACCCAAAAAAGTTTCCCTTCCCCCTAACATTTGGGTCTCGGACTTCATAGTTGTGAAGCCTCCTGGACCACTCCCCATTAGACAGGCCTTTCAAACCCCTGCCTTCTGTGAAAACAAGACAGGAACAATCAGCACCCACTCTTCTCCCCTATGAATTCTTCAACCACGACAGGTTATTAGGAACCGTTTCCCTTATTTGGACTGTACTTCCATCTCTCTTTGCTGGTTTGTGCCACCATGTCCGGTGTTGCACGGCTCAGGGCGTCAGGGCCTAGACTATTCCCCTTTGGTTGCTATCTCCAATGCCCATCACCCCCTCGCCGTTATCGGTTTCCAAATACAAGACGTTGCACCCTTCCCGTACAGCGGCGCTGTGTACCTTCAAGTGAGCAATGGGCCGAATGGAACAGTCCATTTGTTTCTCACTTCGATCTTCGTGAGTTCCTTCACTACAGGGCCAATCTCTCCTCTTTTTTAATGTACTCAGAGCGAGGTCTTGATACGTTTGGATCTGGGACTACTGCCTGTAGTATCTCCTCTTTTTGGGTGCCAGAAGCCATTGCCACCACGATATCTGTTGGATATGGTCTGTCACCTCCACCTTTGCAGCCAGTTCTATGCATTCTATCAAATCTTATTGAGTCGGCCTACGTATTTCCAGGATTTCACCATATAGAATGAGGATGCACAGTCTCGGTTCTCTGCCAGTAACATCTTCCAACAGGTCTCTGATACGAATATTCGAGTATCTGGAACAAAAATGCACGTCACCCTGCCTAGCTGTTCCAGCAGTTCACGGTTTGTCCATACTTTGTCTGCTGTGTCCTACAGTGCTCTTTTCACCCAGCTGTGAGAACTCAGCCTTAATCTCTGTAATGGATTTTGTCAGGTCCGTTTTCAGTGTCTTTAACTGTTTCTGGACCAGCCGCCATCACCCGTGACCCCCACCCTGCAGGCAGCCCCCTCCAGAAAGGATACTGCAACCCCAGCCACCATCACCCGTGACCCCCACCCTGCAGGCAGCCCCCTCCAGACGAGATACTGCAACCCCAGCCACCATCACCCGTGACTCCCACCCTGCAGGCAGCACCCTCCACATGGGACACCCCCACCCAAGCCCCCATCACCTGTGGCCCCCACCCTGCAGGCAGCCCCCTCCACATGATACCCCAGGCCCCATCACCTGTGACCCCACCCTGCAGGCAGCCTCCTCTACATGGGATACCCCAGACCCCATCACCCGTGACCCCACCCTGCAGGCAGCCCCCTCCACATGGGACACCCCGGCCGCTCCATCACCCATGACCCCACCCTGAAGGCTGCACCATCCACATGGGACACCCCCACCCCAGCCCTCATCACCCATGACCCCACCCTGCAGGCAGCCCCTCCAAATGGGACAACCCCACCCCAGCCCCCATCACCTGTGACCCCATCCTGCAGGTAGCCCCCTCCAAATGGGAGGACGCTGCCCCCATCACCCATGACCCCCACCCTGCAGGCAGCCCCCCTCCACATGACATACCCCAGCCACCATCACCCGTGACCCCACCCTGCAGGCAGCCCCCTCCACATGGGATCCCCCAGACCCCATCACCCGTGACCCCACCCTGCAGGCAGCCCCCTCCACATGGGATACCCCCGACCCCATCACCCGTGACCCCACCCTGCAGGCAGCCTCCTCTACATGGGATACCCCAGACCCCATCACCCATGACACCACCCTGCAGGCAGCCCCCTCCACATGGGACACCCCGGCCCCTCCATCACCTGTGAACCCACCCTGCAGGCAGCCCCCTCCACATGGGATACCCCAGACCACATCACCCATGACCCCCCCCTGTAGGCAGCCCCCTCCACATGGGATACCCCAGGCCCCATCACCCGTGACCCCACCCTGCAGGCAGCCTCCTCTAAATGGGATACCCCAGACCCCTTCACCCATGACACCACCCTGCAGGCAGCCCCCTCCAAATGGGGCACCCCGGCCCCTCCATCACCTGTGACCCCACCCTGCAGGCAGCACCCTCCACATGGGACACCCGCACTCCAGCCCTCATTATCCATGACCCCCACCCTGCAGGCAGCCCCCTCCAAATGGGACAACCTTGCCCCATCACCTGTGACCCCATCCTGCAGGCAGCCCCCTCCAAATAGGAAGACCCTGCCCCCATCACCTGTGACCCCATCCTGCAGGCAGCCCCCTCCAAATAGGAAGACCCTGCCCCCATCACCTGTGACCCCACCCTGCAGGCAGCACCCTCCACATGGGACACCCGCACTCCAGCCCTCATTATCCATGACCCCACCCTGCAGGCAGCCCCCTCCAAATGGGACAACCTTGCCCCCATCACCTGTGACCCCATCCTGCAGGCAGCCCCCTCCAAATAGGAAGACCCTGCCCCCATCACCTGTGACCCCATCCTGCAGGCAGCCCCCTCTACATGGGATACCCCAGACCCCATCACCCTACCCTGCAGGCAGCCCCCTCCAAATAGGACATCCCCACCCCAGATCACCAAGGACGCCACCCTGCAGGCAGCGCCCTCCACATGGGATACCCCAGAACCCATCACCCATGCCCACACCCTGCAGGCAGCCCCCTCCACATGGGACATCACCTGCATGATGAACCCTGACACATCATCACTCCATTGATTGTGTGTCGTGCACCTTGACTGCCGTGTAGTGACACCAGCCTGAATATAAACCGGAACATGTATCCTGCAAACAAAAATGAATGCATTCACCTGGGCCACATCCTTGTGAGGGGCAGCTGGGCAAACAGAATAGCTGTCCCCAACCATCTCCCAACATATACATGTAACAAGTGAATGCAAAAGTGTGGGACTGCTGGCCATGTGACAATGTTATGGCATCAATCCCCAGGGACAAATTGTTCACCAATGGCAGATTCCAAACCACCCTCAATGTTTGCCACATGAAAAAACACTGGCCAGGTGTCCCAAAGCCTGAGCTTCATTCAGCTGCCATTCCTAGAAGCTAATCCCTAATGAACACATCACTGGTTTGCCCATGTGTGAAGGACATGGCAATCAGACAGCGCACCACGCACTGAGACAGCTGCAATGGGCAGCCAAGGTGTAAATACCAAGAAAGGCTAATAGTATATCCCAGTGCAAGAGAGTGACCAACACCATAGATTATCATAACTGGAAAAACACATGCTGGTGAAGGTGAACGCACCACCTGTGTGTTACACAGCATCAAGCAAATCATGTGCAAACGTCCTGAACATGTAACACTCCCAGAGTCACCCTACCCACCCCACTCACAAACACAGTGAGGGCAACTACACAGTGATGCTGCACAGGTGAAAGCAAATGTCATTTGACAGTACACACACAAAATCCCACTTCACACACCACCACCGGTCCACCCCATGTGTATAATCACCCCGCAAATGCAAGTAAGCAACCACACACATCACTAACAATGGGCAGGATCAGGGCCACTAAATGGACTACCAAACAGGCCCACTGCAAAAATAACTGTGACCGACAATGACAGAGTAAAAAATAAATATATTAAAACTGTTGTATTATAACCATACATACTGTAAATAAAATCAGAAGTCATAATCTCAAAAGATGTTCATGTAAAAATAGAATAAAAATGTCCATATAAAATTACAAATAAAACGCCTGGAACACACCAAAAAAACTATGTACAAGAAAACATGGAGGACAGTCTAGAGTCCACTCCAAAACAAATTAAAGATAAAAGGAAACTTACACCTACAGAACTAAGTACAAATAAATTGAGTAATGTCTGGGATCCACGCTCCAAATAATAATAAAAATGAAAGGAAACATATCTAAAAAACTATGTACACAGGCAGCGGGCTAGTCCTCCTCGTCACCGATGCCACGCAATGTCTCGGCCAGAGCATCATCAAATACTGCGTCTACTTCCCCCTAGGTGGGCATGCAGGGACTCTAGCAAGGACCTCTCCATCCCATCCCACTCCCTGCAAGTATCCTCGAGGATGTCAGCGTGCCTCTCTGCCCGGCGCAGTGCTATCTCCGCCCTGGCCATGATGACTCTCGCCTCCAGTGCCCGCATCGGACGAAAACGGAAGACATCCTCGTTCGGAGGTCCACATTTGCGTCCTGCCTGACGGATACCTGCCTCCTTGAGATGGGATGCCTTGAGTACAATAGCTTCCTACTTCGAGCCTGCTGCTGCCAAATAGCCCGGTGCCTGGTTCTTGTGGACACCCTTTGGGCTGATCACCCGGGGGTGTCGGGCCTGTGCCCTACTCCTGGGTGTCTGCTCTCCCTGCATTGCCATTACACCTGTTGTTCCCTGGATCGGCGTGGTGACCACCTCAGTTGTTCCAATGGTGACTCCCAACTCATGCAGGGATGTTAGCTCCACCAAACGGGCCGACATGGTTGGGACTGGTGCACAGGGGGCCCTGGTGGTATCTGGGCTGGAAGGCGCCTGGGAGGACGACTGGTGCACAGAGGAGCAAGACGAGGAGGCGGGTGTCGCATAAGTGGCCAGCCTATGCATCCATTTCGAGACCAGGAATGGTGCTAGCCATTTCAGGAGACGCCAGACGTCATTGTGATGATGTGCAAGCCCACGGTTGCCAGCCTGCACATCATCACGAAGGACGGCTGTACGCATCGCAATACCGGCTAGCAGGGGTTCCACTCTATCTCGAATGGCAACATCCGCAGGCAGTGGGGTGTCGGTCTCGGTGGAAACAACCGACACCTGTGGATGGGTCCGGCCTGAGGCATGCCAGCAGGTGCATACTGATGCAGGTGCTGGCCCAGGATTTGGCGCAGGCCCCACCACAGTGACTTGCACTGCCTCATGCCCCCGAGTCAGGACAGCACCAGTCACACCCACCTCACCACCCCAGCCGGGCCTCATGGACTGGGCTAATACGGCCCACTTTTCCTCCCCCGCCATCCTGGATGCATCCCCAGCGTCTTTCACCATGGTTGTCCCCTGTGTGCGCTCACCTGTCCCCCTGCTGATGAGGAGTCCACATCCACCTTCGCCCTCTTGAACCTCCCCTCAGCAGCTGTGGCTGATGTTTGAGACGCGGCACCAGTCTCCTCGCTCCCCGAAGAGGTCATGGCCAGGGGGCGTGACTGGGCCCGATGTCTCTGCCCGGTGGAGGCATCTCTTCTGCCTTGCTCCACAGCACTCTCTCCGCCCTCTTCTTCCAACGCAACTGTGGATAAGGAGACATAGAACACAAACATCAGGGTACTGCACCGATGTGTGTTTGGTACAAAAAATATGCGCATGAAGTACACACTGCTAAAGGGTACAACTATCATCACCATCCACAACACACAGGTACATGCAATGTAATTACATACACTTACATGTAGGTGCTTCACACCAGACAATCCCATCCAGTGACATGGCACTGTCACAACCTATCAATTGCACATGGTACACACATCACCTGACAGTCCTCAAGCACTGCACTGAGCTATCACATCAGAGTCCCCTCAACAGCAATCACGCAACAAGACTAAGTCACACATTGACATGCACCTCATACATCCATCCAGGAGTGATGGCCCGTCACACAGTCACATCTTAGACACATCAACATGAACACCATGCATGTTCAGGATGTTGGCAACACCACCCATCTTTCACACCTCTCACACGGCCACGTATCAGACACGTGTGACAAACCACGTGGATGTTGTGAAATGCTGCAGTACAACACACAATGCAAAAGACCATTGAAATTACACCTGGTTCATAGAACACATGTAGAGCACTGTCTGGTACATGTACACAGATATCCGTACAAGAGGCATACTTACTGTAAGGTCAAGGTGCACATTCCCACCATACATCAACATGCACTTTGGAGGCCAGCAACACAAGTAAACTCACCGGACGACTCCAGGCAGAGCTGCAAATCGCTGATCTGGGTGTGCAGCGCCGGGTAGACTTTCTCCAGGACCCGCATATCGGTGGTATTAATCCGGCCCATGCGCCCCCGTGTTTGGCACCAGCCTGGAGGAAGAGCACGTCCTTACTGTGGGTCCTGGATCTGAGGTCCTCCCAGCGCTTGTGCACGTGTTGGTAGTCACAGGGTACCACCCCCACCGTGTTGATGGCACCCACAATCTGGTCCCAGATCAGTTTACGCCCTTCCTTGCCGAGTTCGCGTTGGTCCGTGGAAGAGGGCATGATGCCCAAGGACATGCTCCACCAGGATGTCAACTTCCCGGCTGTGAAGTTGACAGCCCTCTGCCTCGCTGCAGTGGGGTTGCCACTTACCTCTGAAGATGATGTTTCAGACATGGCAACCCCCGAGGCAGGTGAGGGTGGGCAAGGTGATCCTGGGCTGTGGAGAGGTGCTGATGTTCTGGCACGTTGGGAGTCTTTTGAATCAGCCGAGGTGCTCACAGTGCCAAGGACAGGAGCAATGGCAGGACAGCAGGTACACAAATTGCAGGGCAGGTGGGCAGCAGTCACACACAGTGGGTAGGCAGCAGCAGATGGCTCGTAGGAGGCAGCTCAGGGCAGTAGGAGGCAGGAAAAAAGGCTTGTAGGCAGGAGCACGTGGGTTTTTGTGTTACTCGCGTGGGCAGCCGGAAACAGAGTGACAGTTACTTCGTGCATGCAAAATTAGTGCGTACATGTGAAATCAGAGGAAAGGGCCTCATTGCGTAAGTTATGTGACACGTGATGGCCTTTTGGCGTTAGCAGTCATATTCAGGATAAATGAGTGCGTAGGAGAACATTACACCACAGGTGTGAGATGGAGCGGACGACATGTGGACTCTGGAGATTTTTGTGGTGCCATGCATTTTGTTCACTACTGTGACAGTGCAAACTTCTTATTTTGGTGGGGGATTTGCCTCTGCGCACATGCGTGGAGTTTTTTTTGTGAGGCTAATGGTGCGTCGCATACGCATTATTCATACTCTGGGTGTCCCTGTGTATCGCGTATCCCCATGGTTAACATCACAGTGGCTTTTGTGGGCTTCGCGTATGCATTTTTTGTGTTGCTGGGTGCCACAGCGTATCACGTACCGCTATTTGGAGTCTGTGTGCATTACGCGCCCTATTCATTTTTTCACCAGGGGTAATATTGAGCTTTGCTAGACCACACTAGTACGTTTTACATCACATACCCTGCCCCCTCACTCCTATTGCCCATGACAATTGCTTGTTGGGCCTCCCATTGTACAAATTCATCTGTACCAAAGTTGGGAAGGCCCCAAGAGGGAGAGGTGGCTGAGGTGGAGAAGAGGAGAGCACAGAATGAAGAATAAGTGCAATAAATAAAGGCAATGAAGAGTGGTAGTGCAGCCAGTCTGTGCCAAGTGCATGATTAGTCAGATAGGGTATATCTGATAAGTGCAGACGAAAAATGGGGGACTGTATGTGTACATATACCGATCCCAGTGCAAGGGGTGGCCCGGAGGCAGTGCAGGAGGGAGGCAGGGTGAGCAGGTACCTGGGTTCGAAGGACAGAGGGTGGCCAGGTGCACGGTGCCAAGAGAGAAAAGCTGATCAGCAGGAGAGAAGAGGGGCAAAGGCAGAAGCGGAGAGGAAGGTCTTGAGGTGCTTCCGGAACCAGAGATGGTTCTCCTCAAGTTTTAAGGTGGCCGGGAGGCTGATCCAAAGGGAGGCCCCAGCCGAGGACAGATCTGCCCCCAGCTCGTTTCTTTGAAAAATGACTGACCCATAGGGAGTTAGAAATAGAGGAGCGAAGGGCTCGAGAGGGGAGGTATTTACAGAGGGATAGTTGAAGGTATTTTGGACCCAGGCCCCAGAAAGCCTTGTGGACAATGCAGAGGGTTTAAAATGTAATCCTTGCATCCACTGGGAGCCAATGAAGGGATTTCAGAGCTGGAGAGATACGATCCCAGGGCTTGAGGCCAAGAACAAGTCTTGCAGTCCTGTTGTGGATTTGTTGTAAAGGGCGGAGAGTGGAGGCAGGTAGACTTAGAAAGATGCTGTTCCAGTAGTCCAACCTAGCGAGAACCAGAGCTTGGGAGACAGTGAGCTTCTAAGGGAAGGAGAGGAAAGGCAGAGTACCTCTGAAGAGGTGCAGTAAGAAGTTTGACTTTTTAGAGACATCAGAGATGTGTGCGGAGAAGGAAAGTGTGGAGTCATAGATGACCCGAGATTCTTAGTCTCGCAGGTAGGGGTAGGAGGAGGACCAAGGGAGGCGGCAAGAGTGTGAGGGGAAAGGATGGTGAAGGTGTACCAATGAGGAGGATCTCAGTCTTATTGGCATTTAGACAAAGATCGTTGGTGGCACACCAATTTTGAATCGCGATTAGGCAATCGGAGATGAGGGAAGGAGAGGAGGTGTCTGAGGGAAGCCTGAAAATGAGTTGGTGTCATCAGCATAGCACTGGACGGTTGAGCAGAAAATGGAAATGAAGTAGGCGAGATTGCCAGGTATTGGTTGAAAAGCCAAGCCAAAAGGTTAGACCCCCTGGGGAACACCACAGGTAGAGAGGGAGATATAGGATAGGAAACACCCAAGTTGTACCTGGGAGGGTCGATCAGAAAGGAAAGGAAAGGTGGTCAGCCAGGCCAGAGCCTGATCAGTGATACCCAGGTTGTCACAGAGAAGATTGAGCAGGATGGTATGGTTGACCATGTCGAAAGCAGAGGAGAGATCAAGTAGGATGAGGACGGAGGGAATGTTAGAGTCAGGGTTGGAGAGCAGGTCTTCACGGATGTTCAGGAGAGCAGTTTCCGTGCTTCTGGCAGCTCTGAATCCAGATTGGTGGTCATGGAGAGAGCCAACTGAATCAGAATGAAGATTAAGCTGGGAGATGGCCAGCTTTTCCAGGAGCTTCGCCAAAAGGGAGTAATGGAAATTGTGTGATAGTTAGCCGGACAGGAGGGATCAACTTCAGAGGGGAGGGGAAAGATTCAGAGGCAAAACAATGGTTGCAGAAATCGGCAAGGGCCAGAGGGAGGGTGTCGATGTGGTCCTTAATGGTTTTAGGGGAACAGAGATGTACCTGTTATGATGAGTCTTTCATAGATCGGACTTGTCTAGCTACCTCATCCAGGGAGAAAAGAGCAAAGGAGGAGAAGGAGGGATGGCTGAGGGAGGGTCAGCAAGCCGGGACGGAGAGGGGAGAGGAGGGCAGAGGAGAGGGTGGACAATATGTCCTGGGTTTTGGAATTAAAGTGAGAGGCAGGGTGGTCTATAGTCAAAATCTCGAAAAGTAAAATCTCGAAAAAAAAGCGCACGAATTTAAAATCTCGAAAAAAAAATCACATTTTTTTTTCAATGCCAATGCGTTTTTTTGAAAATGGGGGGTTCCCCCCCAACCCCCCTTTTTTTCATTATTTTTATTTTACCTGACCCCAAAAACACAAATAAATAAAAGATTCGATATTTTTTTTTTCGAGATTTTTATTTCGTGCTTTTTGTAATTCGAGATTTTATTTTCGGTATTTTGACCGACCACCAGGCAGGGTATTGCAAAGAGCCTGAATGCGAGAGGAGGGGGGAGACTGCAGCAGGGTTGGCCAGCTCCTTGCAGATTTTAAAGAGTACGGCCGAGTTGTTGGATGCCGCAGAGACGCGGGCTTGAATGTGGCCTCACTTCTTGGAGCGGACGGCGAGGTAGTATTGCCTTTGGAGCAGGCGGCAGGCCATTTTATCAGAGGATGAGCAGGAAGCCCTCCATTTCCTCTCAGTCGCCCTACACTTGCGCTTAAGTGTAGCTAGGTCAGAGTCATACCAGGAATTACACTTGGCTTTGGACTTCAAACGTATCCTCATGACAGGAGCAAGAGTAGCAGAGATAGGAGTAGAGCAGGGACAGGGCTATGGCAGGGTGAGAGTCAGCCTAAGGCGGGAGAGGGGTGAGAAGGTGGCAGCGAAAGCCTCGCTTGACACACACTTCATGGGCCGGATGTCCAAGAAGGTGGGTGGCAACCTTGGGGAAGGCTTGGCTTGGAGGAGATGGAAAGATGAGGGGAGAGGAGGCAGTGATCACTCTAGGAGAGAGGAGTGGTGAGGCGAGTAGAGCGGGGAGGCCAGGAGAAGATCAGTACATCAAGTGTGTGACCGGCAGAGTGAGTCGGGTCGGATGGGAGGATAGAGAGGGAGAGTGAATCGCAGAGGTCGCGAAAGAGCACAGAGGAACAAGGAGAATCAAGATGGATGTTGAGATCACCAAGGAAGGAGGAGTTGCGTGGTTGAGGCCAGGAGAGAGGAGGAGAGGTCAGCCCACTCGGAGAGAAAAGAGGTTATTTAACCAGGGGAGCGGTACAGAATAGCAACAGTGAGAGAGAGAGCCTGCACACAAGGCATTCGAAAGAAGAGTAAGTCTGAGTGGGGACGATAGAAGCAGGAATCCACTCCTGGAAGATCAAAGCTAAACCCCCTCCAGGCCGGTTGGATCTCGGGGCAGAGAGGATCTTGTAGCCGTCGGGGAGTAGAGTGTCAAAAATCGTGACAGAGCTGGCCTTGAACCAAGTCTCGGTAAGACCGAGGATATCAAGGTCAAGTTCTTCTAGGAGGTGGCACAAGTCAGAAGCATAGTGAGAGTTGAGAGTGGCAAGGTGAAGAAGGTTGCCAGCCTTAAAGACCTTCCGGGGCGGGTACAAATCAGGGGTACGCCCCGCGGTAGTGTGGAGGGAGCTTGAGATGGGACAGAGGCGGAAGGAAAGGAGGGCAAGGTAGCCAAGGGAGGGGAGTAGGGGACAGCTGGAGATGAGTGGAAGTTGATGAGGCAAGGGAATCGTCATCAAAGAGGAGATTAGCCTGAGGGCCTTGCACCATGACAGTGCCATTCCGGTAGACATTAATGATGACTCTGGAGGAGTCAAAGAAATCCATGAGGACTTCCCAGCGGGTGCCACCATTAAAAGGAGGAGGAGGAGACGGGACAGAGCACAGAGATCACATGAGGGGTCCATAGATCAGGCGAGGGAACAAAAAAGAGAATGTCAGTGAGGGTTTGTCTGGCAGAGGCGCTGGAATAGGCCTCAGCGATGGGGAAACCTGGGTTGGAAGCCAAAATATACTTCTTGAATTTCATGAGAAGGGAAGGATAGTTAATAGAGAAGCAGTTAGAGTGGATAGGAGAAACAGATAACGCCATGAGCAAGTAAAGAGAGGATGGCAGTAGGAGAAATATGCAAGAAAAGCGGTAAGGAAAAGCCACTGGGCTAGCAGGTTACAATTGAGGGCAGAAGCAATTTGAAAATCAACCTGAATTTCAATGACAAAAGACACCCAAATTTGACTTTCAAAGGCAATGCTAAAACAGCCTAGATGGAAGAAATGAGGTATGAGTTGGAGACAGGTACTGAGGCGTGGGCATTTGAGAGCATACAGGGAGACCAGTTGGAGCAAGCAGAGGGAAGAAGTGAAGATCAATTAAGGTGAAAAAGAAAGGGTAGGCAGAAGGATGGAAACTAACCCATGGAGAGTGAAGTGCAAGAGCCTTGGTAGTCCAAAATAATGGCCGAGTGAACTGGCAGCACCAGGGAGGGTCAGGTTGTGGTAGTAGCTTCATGTTGCGTCCCAGTCCCAGACAAGGAGCAGGCATGGACCTTAGACGTGGCCTTAGACCAAGAGGCCGGCTCCCACCTCCCGGTCCCTGTGATAGGAGGGATTACTACACTGTGCAAATCCCGACCGCAGCTATGGCACTGACCCTCTTGTAAGGAATGTGTCTGGAGTCATCCGTGTTGACCTGCCACACTCAACACACACCCCATAGGTGCATGGCCCTGTCCCTCTTTTGTGTCACCGTCCCCTCTTCCCATCTCCCAGCACGTCATCAATCTCTCCACATCACACACCTGGGACACCACACGTCTGTTGGCAATGTGTGCAGTGCTTACATGGTCGGGACATGGGATGTGGTGGCAAGGCTGCATACGCCATGATTTCAGGTATTTTTGTACATTGTGTGTGAATGCAAATGATGGCATGTTAACATGCATGTAAATGTGTTGCAGGACGCAATTAACATGATTCTTCATGTCTTTATGTGTCCATGTGCAGGTGATGAGCCACCACATTCAGTGGAAGAGGTAGAGGAGGAACGGGAGCCTGAGCCCCAACAGAGCACCAGTGGAGGACGTGTTGTGGCAGCCCATGAGAATCCACTGGTGCTACAGTCCATCTGGGGCATGAATCAGTAGGAGTCCAACTCCAATGTACCAGTAGCTCTGTTGGTGAACCGGATGTCCATTACTCTCGGCTGTCGAGGTGAATGGATCAAGTGATGGTGTTCATGTAGACTGTGCGTCTGCAGGGGGTAACGCCCCCCAACAGGGCAAGTCAGTGTTGCCACGCCCATCTCTGGTGGTTACGACTGCAAGGCTACTCTTCACTCTATTGGCTTCTGGTCCTGGGACGGATGACCAAGGAAGGTGTGCAGTCCTGCAGCCACAGACAGCGGCTTCACATCAAGGGCCATGCCCCCCTGGGTCCGGCAGGTGTGGGTCACACATGGTGGATGTGTCGCGGCTGGGGAGACAGTGTGGGAGCAGTCCATGTATAGTGTTGCGCAGCAACAGGGTGCTTCCTATGAGATGTTGGCTTAGGGCATGGATAGGGTGGCCAATTCCATGTTCTCCCGACAAACACAGGTAGAGCGCCAGTTGCAGGCATTGTGGTCCACATGCTGCTCACACAGGCTGTACATGGAGGCCAGCAACAGGAGCTGACGGGCCAAGCTGAGGTCTCTGCAGGCATCCCTGCTTGCAGAGGGTCGGGCCCACAGGGAAGCCCCGAGGCAAGCGTTTCTGTCCCTCAGAGCTTCAATGGAAGTGCTAGAGGCAGCCCGCAGTACGAACAGCAGATGCAACTGTTGACTCATAACATCTCGGATGAACTTCGTGCATTCCTTGAGGGCTTGCATGCGGACCTCCGAGGCTTCATGGCGCATACGCATTCATCTGGGTCCCGCCTGGCCGCTGCCATGGAGGACTAGGCCAGGGCTATACGTGGTCAACCTCCCTTACCAATACCACCTTTGCATACTACACAGGAAGGTGGCGACAGCAGCAATAGCCCTCCCAATCCACGATAGCAGTGCAGTCCATGTACCCATGGAGGGAATCGCTTTTGTCAACATCAGCACATGTGGGTGTTGACGTGCACCTTCCCCCCTCCTGGGTCGAGCCCCCCCCCTCACATCCCCCCACCGGTCCAAGATAGACATTCTTTTCCAACCCCCTTGGCCAGATGTTGCCATGTCATATTTGGTTTTGGTCTTATTTTTTTGCACAGATTTCCCTTGAGGTGTGCCATTAACCTCAGGGACTATATACGTGCAGTGTTGTACGTGCAGGCCTGCCTAGTGAAGTCATCTAGCATGTTGCATGGGGGTGCACCGGATGGCATGTGCAGATAATCACAGCTTTGTTTTTCCATGGCACGAGTGTGCTCTGTCAATTATACTGCACAATTATACTGCACAATGAGTTTTTTAATTTGTTCGCGCATGTTGTTCCAGTAATCCGTGATGTGGTGGTGACCGGTGTCCCGGGTGTGACATCCTGCACCATTCTAAGTCCACACTCCTCATGCCCTCCACCAGACAATGTCATTCCTTTAACAAATTAGGATACACATTTAATGGTGAAGGTCATGTGGGATTTACAACATTCAGACACCATTATTTGGTAAGCATTTGCACTGTCTTGCATGTTGGGCATGCTTCATTGTTGGTCATCTTTGCTGCATGTGTCAGTTCTCTTATATGTCCTTTACATGCTCACATGGCGGCGCAGTAATTTGATTGGAGCTCACGTCACTGTGTAAGCTACATATGTGGATACCTCAATGGGCGCGCTGACTGTGCTGTGCAGCATGTCATTGTACATTGGTAAACCAGGGCATGGACTCCTTGATCCGTCATTTCCTTGTTATTCCCTCTCTATGGCACTCTCCGTCCCTGGTGTGGTACTCTGTACTCCTGTACATATCAATGTCAATGGCCATTCACCCTGCGTCACCCTGTGTTGCTCCTGCACTCTGTGTTCTATGCATATTTTCTTTCTGGTATCATCTGTGGTCATGTATGTGCATGTATTTTGTGCTGTTACTCTGCATTGCATTCCATGTAGACAGAGCATCTACCGATGGTGTGCATCGTATGCAAGGCAGGCGAGTTCCACGGACAGGTGAGTGCATGGCATTTTCTGACACTTAAGGTGGTGTTTTCATGGGGACGGGGCACTGTGTGTATTCACTCTGGCTTTACTGACCTTTACCTCTGTCACTATTGCTCGAGGGTTGTTTTACTCACCCAGGTGTGATGCCAATGATGGTTATGGTCTTGTTAATCTGATGGATTGCTGGGGACACCGTTTACTGATTGGGATAACTGTGCTTTCTGACCGTGTGTCCACCTTTCATGGTTGGCTGCGAGTGTGTAGCATGGTCAACTGTTTGTCCCCCTTTGCCCCCCATGATGGATGTGTGTGTGCCCCTGACCTCTCTTCTCCCTGTGGTGGCTGTGTGTGTGCCTCTCGCCCCCCTTGACCCCAGTGATGGCTGTGTGTGTGTGCCTCACCTCCCTTGCCCCCCCTGTGATGGCTGTGTGTGTGTGCCTCACCTCCCTTGCATCCTATGATGGCTGTGTGTGCCCCTCAGCCCCTTGCCCCCTGTGATGGCTGTGTGTGTGTGCGCCCCTCACCCACTCTGCCCCTATGGTCTCCTTTGATGGTGTGTTGTTATCCCCTGCCATTTTCTCCGCCTATCTGTACTCTAACACTTTGCTATTCATGCCTGCATCCTGAATTGTATGATAGTTGCCTGCCTGTGTCCCCCCTCCTTTGTTCTTCTCCTACCCCCTCCCCTCCAGCACTACTCTGAAAGTTTGTCTGGCCTAGTACAATGGTCGCTTGTTTTGTATTCTTCCTCCTCCCTCGCCCCCTCCCCTCTTCTGTTAAATTTCAGCACTACCTCAATTGCTGTCAGGCATAGCAATGTATCTGCTTGTTTCGTCAAATTGTTCCTCCCCCCGTTCCCCCTCCCATCCTCCCTTATTGTTCCTTGCACTATCTGAAATGTTGCCAGGCTGATTAAGATAGTTATTTTACACATTCTGATTTGTTTCAAGGACTTTAAGAATGTAACTGTATTCTCCCATGTGCCCTCCCTTCTTGAATGCGATTTGAAACATGTTGTGTATAGGCGCTATACAAATAAACAATCAATTCAATTCTCTGCCTCTTCTCTGCTAAGCAATCCCTCTGCTCTCTCACACTCTCCATTCCCTTAGTCCTGGCTGCTTGATGTGCCTCAAGGTCTCACACGCCCCAGTCAACCCCAGCAATTTGTGGGGAAGTTGCCTCCATGACGTGCACTAGTGTCATCATCACTGCACTTGGAGAATGACCAGAGAGAGTTGCATCTCTCTGTACTTACCCAAGCATCCACTGACTGGTTGCACTAGAACCACCCCTGAACTTGTTACCACCCTCCGAATAACAAACCCCTCTGAACATCTGTGCACTTGCTCCTTCTGATTGTACCATGCAGGTACAGAGTCTGTCTGTTTCACCCTGTCCTTGGCCCTTGCATGATGGCATATTGATGCACTTATGAAAATATGATGAATCACTGTCGGACAGAATCACTGTTGATAGTGTAGATTAGTTTAGTATTAGTTTAGTATGCAATTACAGTTCCTGTCAAGAATATTATGGATCTCCATGAGCAGGTGTTATTTTTGTACTTGTTCCATGTATAGTTGAGCGCATTGAGACACCTGTATTATGTATTGGCCATTTATCTGTCTCAGTTGACATTACATACCATAGCACAGTCTGCTGATTATTTAACATGAAATATGGGACGGTTTATGTGACACACAGGCGATTGGATGTCTAGTTTGGCATGGTGGTAGTGGCACAGTCCCTCTTCTATGCGTTTCTTTTGGAATCACAAAATGAAATTAGTTTTAGTTCTAAGGGATGCACACAGTGATGTTCTTCCAAGGACACATTCTCAGGGTGGTTAGGTGGGCACAGATGATTGGCCCTTTGCCATAATTGAATGTCATCTGGAATGTGTCAGGGCTGCATGCACTCCACAGGGGTTGGTAGCCACAAGCTGGTTACGGGCAGCCTCACCACGTGCCCATTGACCTGCCATGCGCAAGCAGCGTGCATGTGGTTGCGGGTGCACCACATGTCCATCGGTACGCCACGCCCTGTTGCAACATTGTGCAGGACACAAGCTTCCAGCTTTCACAATGATCCTATACACTAGTGGTGGTGCATGTAGCAACTCACCACCAGAGTGGTCAAGGGAGCGGAAACATGACTTGGGCACTCCGAATGTGCGCTCTCGTATGCCCAGAGTTGCAATATGGGCTGTGTTGTATCTTAGCTGGGGTGCTGTGGCGGGGTTCCTTATTGGCGTCATCATGTAGGTGCTCAGAGGTTAGGCACTGTCCCATATATATACTCACCAATGAGCAATGTGTTGCCATGCCTCCCAGCTTCCAGGGCCTGGTGTGTAGGGGTGACATTCTGAATATGACACTATCACGTGTGGACCCTGGATAGTTTGCATACACAGAAGTAATGATACTCTTGGCATCACATACAACCTGCACGTTGATGGAATGCCAGTGCTTGCGTTTGCGATATATGTGCTCTTTCACCCTAGGTGGACATAGAGCCACATTGGTGCAATTGATGGCACCAAGCACTCTAGGGAAGTGCGCCACCCCATATAAATCCTGGATCACGGCCTGCCTTTCTGCAGGTGTTCTGAGCATGTACTCATTATTGCCAACACCTGGTGCAGGCAGCGTGACTGCGTGGGCAGTTGTCTGCTGAAATGACTCAGTGGCCAAAAGAATGCCAGAACACTGAGAATCTTTTCCAAGGGGCTTAGTGCTTGGGAGCACAGGGTGGGTGATGCAAGGTCATCCTGGAACTCCGTGACCAGGTCTAATATGATATGAGGTGGAAACTTATACCTGCCATAGACCTGTTCATCAGGTATCCCCAAAATGGCTGGTCCTAGTTAGAAAAATCCAGGCCCTGGCCATCCTCCTCCTCCTGGTGGTGTCCCACGATCACTGCTGTGAGAAATGGTACATTCATCGTAGCTGTATACGCACGTTTTTGATCACACAGGTTTTTTATGCATTTGTTTCTGTGCGCGTTGACGTATCCGTCAGCTATCGCGTGGCGTATGTGTTTTGCCCCCTTTTTAGGTGACTGCTCAGAACCCAACACCCCTTCGCTCCAAGTCTCGCGCAAGGCGTTTGTGGTGTTGCAGCAACGTGTTGGACCAGACCGGATTCCTCGCAAGTCCCCAGTAAGCCCCGCGCATTGTATTCCACGAATACACAAATTGGCGCTTGTGCACAATTTTGTGCGCAAGCCCCCTATTTTTGCGCGCAAATCATTCCATGAATCAGGCCCTGTTACTTTAGCATATGCAAGAGCAGAATAAATGCTATCCTTTGAGAGAGGAACAGAGTGAACGAATGTAGCACCTAAATACCCATTTGCAACATATACGGAAAAAGGTGACCTTTTTCTAGAAGAGGGAAATGAGGAGGGACTTTTTTTGACATGAGAAATCAGTGAAAGTAGAATGATGAAGAGTGAATATAGGACTAGCTATATTTTTGTGATTAAATTCAAAAACCTTTTAGTGTGGCTTTTTTTTAAATTAAAGTTCCCGGTTGTATCACATTGTTTTAAAATGTCAACACTGTATAGAACTCTTCATGGGAAATGCATATGGTCTAAAGAAGTGGAATTTGAAAATACTTCCATGTGTAAAGAAAGAGGCTTGGATCTTTGTATTATAATTATTTGTTGAGTCTTTATTGATTTCAATAACAAATACACAGAAAAAAGAAAGACAGTGGCTCAGCGAATCAACCCCCAACCCACATGTCTTCAGAACCTTTTTCTCTCTGCCAGTTACATTGATTATCCGTCATCATGCTGTCGTGCTCCAGCTTCACTACATCTGCAACATACATTTCTGCATCAGAAACTTCACTTCTTTCTCTGGGCCACTTCTCTATATTTGTTCAGTTCCTCCCTGATCTCCTTCTCTTTGGCAGGCATGTTCATAGATTCTGGATCTGCTTGTATATGCGCCGCACTATTCACTAGTTCTCTCAGAATTTGCTTCAATATCCCAGATTCCTTTGAGATGCACTCCCCCAAAAACACACATTTAAAAGGTCTCCCATAGCACTTTGTAGGAGTCAACCCACATTCTCCTCAAAAAATGTATCAATAGCATGTGTTATCCCAGTTCGAAATACCTCATCGGACAGCCCCTAGCTTTTAAACATGCAGGACGGTATCCCACCCATCCCCCCCCCCAGTATCTCCAGTGCCAACACCACTAGCGTATGATCTGAGTGTACGCGCCAGTATTGTGGCCTCGGTTACCCATCCCACAATTGTGTTCGAATCAAAAAAAGAAATAGTTCAACTGAGATGCCGATTGGTGAACTGTGGAGTGAAATGTATAGCTTTCCTCTCCCTCGTGTTTGTTCCGCCAAATATGATTTAGCTCCCAGGCCCAACTCAGGTCTAGCAGTTTGCAAGTTGACTTCAGAAGCGGCCTGTGAATCCTCCCCAGTCATATCTACTTTGGGCTCCAGTACTGCATTGAAGTCTCCTAACCATAGAATCACCCTGATCGAGCTCTTCTACAATTGCTGAGCTATTCACTCTAGTGTTGCCACTGAATCTTGATTAGTGCTGTAGTAGTTAAATTAAAGTAATTGCCTGGCCATGCACGGATCCCAGTACCAGCAATGCCTGCCCCTCCGGGTCTTCAAACACCTCAGTCAGGCGGAACCCGAATGAGCCTTGCAACATTATGCAACCCCCCCACCACCCCCGGAGTAGGACGATTAAGAGGAAATGTAGCAGCGACAACCCTACCTTTGCCCAAATCGCGCTACCCCCAATGGGGTGAAGTGCATTTCCTGGAGAAACGCTATGTCAATCTGGTGGTGTTTCATATACAATAATAACTAGCAGGATTTAGGGGGGAAATTCAAACCCCTAACATTCCATGTCATACATTTAAGTGCCTTAGCAATACCCATGCGTCTCATTCACAATAATCTCTGGGTTCCCCAATGCGTACTCATTGCTCTTGCACAACCACGTCAAATAGCAAAGAGAAGTCAGCGAATGAGCGAGGGTAATCCCTAGAACCCATTCAAATCCCAAACCTCTCCCCCCCCCTTCACCGGCAGCCCCAACCTGCCAGTAACCACCACCCCAAAACAAGAACTGTCATATGCTTCTGCACGAGGGCACCCAGCCGCCTCAGCACCCCAACACTGATTTTTCTCCTCACTCATCACATTAAAATACAGGTATCACAATAACAGACATCCTATGCTTCTACTTCATAGGGAATTACCCAATCTTCATCATTGCCCCCCGTCGTCTCAGTGCTCTTGGCAATGATTCAAGGAAAGTATTGGCTTCATCTGGGATTTGAAAAAACAAAGCTTGCCCGCATGTTCCACCCCGGGATTGGCGGGGAAGGGCATGGCATACTTCATGCCCCTCTCCCCAAGTCTCTTCTTGACATCAATATAAGTCTTTCTGGATGCTTGCACTTTATCTGAAAAGTACGGAAAGAGTCTGATAGCGTCATCTTTATACAGCAACAACCCTTTTTCTCCAGCTTTCCGTAGAGCAAGGTCCCCATCTAAATAATTCAACATCCAGGCTCTTATTGGTCTAGATGGTGCACCAGTGCGCCCTTTCTACAGTGAACACTGCTGAGAAATCCTTGACACCAAGGGAGGGTCACACGCAGGATAGCTTTGAACATGGGCTCCATGAACCGCTGGTCCAATGCTTCAGGTACACCAACTATCCTCACATTGTTCCGTCGTGATCGTGAATTAAGATCTTCCTGCTCGTCAGTCAGTTCTTTAACAGCCTCCGGACTTGTTAAAGTTCCTGCGACGTGGTGGAGGAGGATTCACCCTCAACTGTAGAAACTCACCCCTCGACCTCGTCCATCCCCTCCCCATGCTTATCTAGGCACACTTGCATGTGGTCCACTTTACACGTCAGAGTGCCCATCTTCCCATCTACAAGCAGGTATACAATCGCTAATTGGCTAAACATGGCTTTAATGTCACTAAATGCTCCAATGGAGTCTAGGGAGGAGGACAGAGATCACATCTGGGAACTCCTCCATTAACATTTGATTATTAGCCTGGACAGTAGTTTCAAATAGTAATTTCAATTGCTTCCTGGTTTTATGCGATTTAGACACGGCGCAGCACCTCTATCTATTGCTTCTGCACCACACCTCCTCCTCCCACTGGGTCTGCTGTCACAACAAACCCTGCAAGACGAAACACTCACTGCAGTCTCTTCCACTACACCTCCGCAGTCGCGATTAAGTGCACACCTACAACCAATGTTGTTACCTCCTGGACAGTCGGGATATCGCCATTGAGAGATGCACCTTGCAGCCACTACCACAGTTAATGTGCACTGATGTCTCGCAGGAGCCCACCGAAACTGCATTTGACACCACCCCGATCGTTCGACAGTAGAGGGAGCTGTGGTGCCCCTCCTCAACCCCTGGGGATCCGCTTGTACTCAAGTGGTCTGTCCCACACCTCTCTCTACATGCTGCATATCCAGGATGCCACTTCAAACAATAAGATTGGTTAAACCATGCGTGAAGCACTTATACAGAGTAATTCACCATATTTTGAGTCACACCACCCGTCCACATTAATTCACTGTTCAACTTGAAAGGAAGGACTCCTCATGCGGAATGCATCTATATGGTATGTGCAGCAGAAATCTAATGATCTCCCTACGTGTAGAGGCTGCAGCACAGGCCTTATGTGCAAAACCACTGTACTGAGCTGGTCACCATCAGGGGTCAGAGCGTCTCCCCATATAATCTACTGTCCATCCACCCCTCTAATTAAATGGCTTATGCAGAGCCCCGTTCCTTAGCTCCCCCTCCTCCGGTACTTGCCGCTCCCTCCACACGCTCACCATCATGCAACGTCCTGCCAACCAATGGATCTGCACTTCCTCACCAAGCCGTGAGGTAGGGGTGACAGTCACAGTGTGTTTCAGACCCAGGTCCATCCTAGATCAGTTCAGATATCTTGCCGCAATCAAGTTGAGAGCAGATTAGGCCAAGCTGCAGTTCACAGCACTGCACCTGCTCCTCTCTGCAGAGCACAGTACCAAGAAATTCACTCAAAGCACAGCCTTTACTGTCATATGTGCAGGGACCCCCAAGGGCTGATGAATCGGACAACCGCAGTGCCTCCACCGTTCTTGCCATGCGGGACAGTGCTGGTCTCCCCAAGGTGAGACTCTGTATCGCACAGGCTGCCAGGAGTCTCATCAGTGATCCCTGCTCTGCACACTTCTTGTCTGTGATCCCCGGGAGTCTTGAAATGTTCCCTCGGATTGTTCCTGCACTGTTCACCAGCCGTCAGATCATTACTGGAAGTTGCCTACGCTGCTCGATGAGTCAATACCAGGGCACTTTGTGATATTGTGCAGCCGTGTCTTCAGGCATATAGCGGCTCCTCACATATGTCGTCCGCCTGGGTGTGTTCCCTTCGCCTCCCGATGCAGGTGATACCCTTCTTCCCCTCTTCCCCCCGCTCGGGTCCTCGGCCTCCACCAAGGCAGCAGCTCTGCTTACCATGCACAGCCGGTGGGGGTGAATCCAATCCGGCACGCTTATCTCAGCGCCCCGTGTGAGGCCCCCTGAAGGCTTTTGCCCCACCCACAATCCTCCTTCACTTTGCCGCTTCAGGCAGAGCACTGCCACTAATTGCTTCAAACTCCAGTGTGCAGGATCGCCAAACTTTCTCATAACGTGCCCAGAGCATTCATGCAGCCAGTGCACTGAATTATTGCAGTGACGAGACCGAATTCAACAGGATTTTTCCTGATTAATTGGGGTGCTCAGGAGCACACAGCCATCTTGTCTGGGCTCGCTAACCCCCTGACCACCTAAATCTTTGTATTCTAAACTATGTTTCTATGGAAATAGAGGTATTCACTAAAAACATGGATAGTAAAACTGTGCAAAAGAGATTTATGGGAGGCTGTTTGATTAGAAGCAGATACTTAATCTAAATATGCCTCATTTTTCCAAATAGAACACTTTCTTTGCCAACTACTGCATCTTCAAATTAATCTGCCTCAGGAGCACACATGTATGCATTAGATATCAACATAGATCACACGACAGTTAGCTATGGAGTAAAAGTGTGTCTAACTGGTCGAAAAGATCAAGAATTAAGATTAGACACTGACACACCCAGGTCAGGATTGGCCGTTGGGCAGTAGGTAGTTTTTGGACAAGCCTAAATTCACCCTATAAAACAAGCTCCAAAGAACAGCTTCCTGAGCTTTCCTGTGAGTATATTCCATGTGGGAAAGAGATGAAAACAGAGCTAGACTGAACGCCCGATTGGCTTCAGTAGAAGATGCAGCAGCTGTTCTAGTACATTTAGAAGAGCAGAGTAAGTCTTCTGAGATTGAAAACTGCAACAGTTTTTCCAAATTCAAACGTTATGGTGGCTACTTTATATATTTTTCTTTTCCATGACCGTTGACAATCAAGAGTGGCTATTATGTATTCGTTTGTTTAGCTTCTAACGGTTCTCTAGTGGGTGGAGAAACACTGAACTTCTCAAAGTGTATTAAAAAAAAGAAAACAATCTGCTCTTCCTTGCTGCTCCTCTGCCGGGGCAAGCAGATCCACATATGTCCTAGTGGATGAAAGTGGGGATTCATAGGGTGGATTTCAACTGTTTAACCTGTATCCATGGCTTTAGATTGTTTTTAAGGTGTTGTCCTTAGAAGACATTTTTGAACTTTTCTTTTACCCTCACCATTTAATGGGTTTATAGTGGTTAGAATAACATAACATTTACTGGCTCGCCAATCCTGACAACACTAAGTATATCAGAAGGGGCACTGAGGTGTGGTCTTTCAATGTAGGCCAACTCTTCACATGCAGAGTATTTGGGCAGAACCCTTCTAGTGAAGTGGGCATGCCAGGTCTATGGCATAGTGGGGTCTGAAGAGCGCTGAAGGAGAATTGAAGATGGAACACTGAAGGGGCAAAGGGAGTGGATGAGTGGCAGAATAGATGGAGGATGAGAGTGCACAAGTTGTGTTTCAGCAGAAGTGAAAACATACACAGCTTTAACAATCACCACCAAAGATTATCTTCTTTGGGAATCCACTTTTTTAAATTGTCTCCCCTCATGGTTATGGCACCTACGTTGTCAGACCAGGTAAAGAATCTAGGAATAATAATTTTTTTCTTTCCACTTTATTTTAATTTTATTTAATAAGCGAATTACAAATAGAATTTAGTTCATGTATATGAAAGTTAAAGATAAACCGAATACACTGTCCCATTAGGATTATATACAATGTATACATTCCAAATAATTTACCACAGTATCCCCATTATACAATATACTTATTCTATTAGTATGACCAAAAAAACAAACAACATAAACACAACACAAAAAGATACTACACAAACAAACATACACTGCCAATCTGCATTACACACCAATAACCTATACCAACATCCCTTCAAACTATTTGCACATAACCCACACTCAACCATTTAAGTCATTAAAGAGTCCCCAAGTCTCCAGATATATTCCCTCACGATTTTGTTTCCTCATCCTGTGTTTTTCATACCTGGAAAGTGTTTGCAAATCTGTCACCCAGTTGTCAATTAAGGGCTTTTTCCCCTCCCTCCTCTTCCATAATTTTAAAACACTGAATTTACAACCACAGACTTGCTAACCCAAAAATCACAATTCCAGCTCGACAACCATTGGAAAATGTTCCCCCATTTGGAAAGAACATAGATAATTGAGGAGACCAGACTCTTTGTCCACTTGCAAAGACCAAAAAGCAACTGCAACTTAATTGCAATTTACCCAAAATAAAGCAGCTAGATTATCTTGGGACTCAAGCCCTGGGCCATATCTCAACAGGCCTGAAAAACCTCAACTGGCTCCCTGTTGCAAAGAGAACGACACACACAAAATGAACTGTATTACTTTCCAGATCCTCCCTGACATTTCTCCTAAATTCCTGAAATCTTCTTACATAAACAGATATGTACCCACATGACAGCTTAAATCATCACAGGTTAACAACTTTAGTACACCCAGGTTCAAAAGACAAACATGGAGTGAGATCCCCCACAGTATTCAGTCCGAAATTCTGGAAAAAGCTCCCTACAATCCTGAAAACAGAATATACCCCTCAAGGGGTCCAAGAAGAATGTAAAAGTCTGGCTCCATATTAACCAAATATGCTTCCCTCCCCTCCAATGACTCCAATATTTGACTGTCACACTTACACCTTAGGACTAGCCATTGAGCCCCATTTAGCCATTAACTGCTAACCTTGAATTTGCTAGCCTTGAGAATGGCTATCGGACTTGGTTCTACACCCACCTGCATTATGTCTGTTGTAAAATGAATTATCTACAAACACCAGAACGTGGGTAAGCAAGCATGCCCTAGCAAAAGCATTAATCATACTATGCAACCAAACAGCCACCTCAGATCTTGACACCGAATGTAATTAAGCAGACTACTCGGGCTGTTATCTTAACCTATGCTTCCTATTCCTTGTACATATGTCACACCTTTGTATTATACTCAGTGTCTGTTTTTTCCACAAAAAGCATTTGGAAGCGGTACCCTTGCGAGTTAGTGCATTATAAAATTCATAAATAAGTCTTTCCAAGAATCACCCACTAACCGACATGTATTAACTCAATAAACCATATGTGCATTCTCTGTTGCTGTAAAGAGGTAACCTTCCAATTCTACTTGTACAAGATGGGTTTCCAAGGCATTCATTGCATTCAATGATATAAAGCTGATCAAAAGTTGTGTGTGCAGGTTGTTCGGCATACTGGTCGATTCTGAATCCTCCATCAAAATGTTTTGGACTGCATAGATATTTTGAAGGTTCACTGTGAAACTCTTGTACTCTTTGCAACGACAAAGTTAGTTCCCCTAAATAACGATCACTAGAGTATCTGCAACAGAGTATTTAAAGTTCTCTGCTCTCTTCATAAAATAATGTGTGGTAAGAATATAATCATTATGGCCCCTTTAAAGATGTTTTTGTCTAAAACATTGCAGAGGCAATAATTTTCTCCTTTTCCTCCTTCACCCCAGCCAGCTTGGAATGGATTACCAATTGTGCATCTGCAACTCGTCACTGGATGGCTCTCCACTGCCTCATGCTGAGCTCTTTGAAAAAGTAGGCACCTTTCTCTCGGCTTCCATGTCACCCCTAATGTCCCCTCTCATATCTCCTTCCTTCCTGACAGTGTTCCCTCGCCCAAGGCTTGCAACAAGAGGGTCCTCTTTGATAGCGACCTCCAACTGCAACAATTAGGGCTCCAGATAATATTTTGAAGTGGGAGTATTTTACTCCCTATTTCTAAGTTAGGAGTAACATGATTTTCTAGGGAGTAGAGAAGTTAGTCCCCTTCTCAATGGGCTTATTTTATAAGAGAGTAAAAATATGTTGTCAATGTACAACAGAAATGTTTTTATGGAGCAACATTTCCGATTTCCTATTTTTTGTTGTGAGTAATTTTTACTGCCTAATTGTATTGTTTGAACGTAATTGCCTCTATTTAGGGAGCAAAAGTGGCTTGCACACCGCTTGCCTGTAGGGCTGCCAAGGAATGATCACTAGAACGCCTTTAATGCTCCTATTAACCTTTTCAACATTCAAAAACATAGTCAATTTCTTAATAACCACTCTATGAAAACTCCAATCACCACCTTTGTGCTTTACAAACTCTACTGCTGCTCAAACAGCCTCCTTAGCCTTCCTCTCTATTTATTCCTCCTTCTAGAAAAAGTCCTCAACTTTGCTACCTGCACACTCTACAACCTACGCAGATCATCCTCCATGTCCACCTACCTCACCATGCTGGATGGGTTCTGCATTTACAATCACTGCCTATTGGAGTTCGTTCTCCTAGTCTACAAATCTATCAATGGTCTTGCTCCTCAGTAACTGTCTGATTGGATCTCCATTTACTCACCATCCCGTTTCCTCACTCCTCCTCAGCACTCAACCTCACTGTCCCATGCCCCCCCCATCTCCCTATGTCTCATCTTGCAACTGCTCTTTCTCCCTACTCACCCTCTCCACTGGATTCCGCTGTTCATCACAAAGCCAGCCCAGCTGCGGACCGCTTCAAATCACAGCCTAAACTTCATGTACTTGCTAAATAGAGACCTGCGGCCGCCCACCCTCTTCTGATTACACCCACCCACCGCCGCAGTGATGCTTAATCATGTAATTTTGTATATGTATATAGTACACTTATTTACTTTGAAGCACTTGCACCCTCAGGTTAAAGTTACCTTTGTAAGTCACCTGTGTCTTATACATATTTTTTCCTGCTTGTTTTTTCTTATCCCTGGTCTAGGTCCTACATTTTGTATACAATCTCATACACTGGCTCACCACTTGTTCACATCTTTGTGTTATTGTACAGGTACCCTTTTGGGCAATACCTCCGCCATAAGTAAATGTTTTATTGAAAGTCAACTCTTAGCAAAATTGGCATCCCTATTCTTCAAATAAATACAAAATACAAAGCAGAGCTACACTTGGGCAAACAGAGTGTTTGTTAAGAAATCTTTTGGTCACCAGTGGTTTATGCTCGAGATCATAACGCGTGTTAAAAGCAAGGGAGCCAAAAATCTAATTGGTGCTTGGCTCCAAACTGACAGGTTGACCAATAAACTGAAATGCGCGTCGGATTATTATGGTGGGAGTTTAGCACTGAACAAATACGCTACAATAACTACATAGGATTGAATACATATATCACAAAATGCAGGAGGTTCTTGCTGGGGAGTCGCTATCAGGGAGACACCTGCAGCAAAATCAATAACAAGTTTATGGGGCGTCATCGAATGAGTGAGCGTGGGGGATATAAGAGGAGCAATAAGTAGAGGTTGCCCTTTGAGGGCAGTCACGATCATTGTTAAACAGATGGTGAAAATCTGATCGGTGTAATTACCAGCGCACAGAGAAGATTGCTCGCAAGTGGGGCTATGTTCTATTGGTGCCTACCCCTGAAAGCTGTCACTGGTACATCCACAGCATAGTGATAGATCCCGGCCAAAATCAATGTAGGGTTAGGCAAGGTCGTCGACGGTTTGATGTCCGGGGTACGTTGCTCCGGGTGCGGGTATACATCCTTATCCCACTTGTCTGGCATCTTTGACCGTCTGACAGGCCCGCAATGCCGACCTCGATTCCCTTGCAGTTTCCCCTTCACATCAGGCAAGGGTAACACCGCGGTACCTTACAGTTGCGGTCGACGCCATCTTGGAACATAGTCCGGTGTGCTTTCACTACTGCAAGACAGACAAATCTGATAAAGGTCTACGAAATACTAATCCAAAAGAGTCTTTCTTTACATATTTACAGTTCGTTAAATGAATAGAAAACATATTTTCAAACAATAACGTCGTTTATTAATATATTGAATACGATATTAAACAGAATAATATTATGTAAAGACTTTACACGTTGTAAAAAAAATAAGTTTCTTGAACTTTTGATGATTAAATGCAATATTCACTAACAAAACCTTCACCGAAGCACACGGCGCCGTAAAAAAACTATATTTTAAGGTGGCGGATAGGATCAGTTCTTTCACGAAGGACCGTCACTCGTCCTGTCCGTCGTTTATGTCAGTTAAAGAAATATGATCGCCATCTTGACATTGTCCTGATTTACCCACAGTTCTTCTAACTGTACAATTTACTTAGTGTAGTTCTACAAAAGACTGGGGGGAAAAAAACGTTAGTTCAACCAAAATGTTCATAATAATTTCGGAAGAACACCACTAGACATCACATAAACGTAGTGTCATTTGCCTTTGAAACTGCTAGCAAAAGCAACAGTTTGCCTCGCAATCTTCAACAGAGACTCATACTTGCCAACATTCATTGACCAAACAAAGGATGGATTTTTCAAGTTTCAAAAATAGAAATGAGCTAAATGGTATTATTGCAAGACATGAAACCACACAAAATGTGCCCATGAACAGATTGCAAGAACTGTCCAACTGGGATCTTCAGATTTCTTGTTAAATCACTTAACCAATGAGTGACCTGTGAGCACAGTGCCTTTTTAGTTTTGGCTATTAAGGGTATTGTGAGCGCTGCCTATAAATCAACCATTGGCAAGGAAAGTGAATATAGATAGGAGAGACACATGGGCTATGAAGAGGGAAACAGAGCCTTGGGGGGTGCGGGTTGATGTTTTACCCACCCATTGACCACGCTTGCCCAGATTCCCATTACTACCCATTTCCTGCCCCTCCCTGTGCAAAATACACATCAATGGGATTTGTATGAGCAAGCTTTGTGCTTTTAAGGTGACTGCAAAAGTATTAATACACAGTCTATTGAAAGGTAATTGATTAGTTGCAGCTGTAAAACAGCTCCTAGTGTGAGAAAAATGTCTTGAACAAGTATGCCTTCAGTCACTTTATTTAAATGGATATGTGTTTCCTTGCATCTGTTCCTTGCACTATAATGCTGTTAAAAACAAGCAGTAGAATATTCGCCCGGTGTTTAGGAGCACTCCTAGTTTGTATTCAAGTTTACTTACATTTTAATCGAAAAAAGTAGGGGCGTGCAAGGGAGATTAACCAGCCTTGACAGTAGGTGGTTTTCAAAATGAAAAACAACAGATGTTCACAGATTTGTGGAACTCTCCCGTCCCTTGCACACCCGGGTTGTATTGGATAACTAGAGAAATTAATTAATGTACAATGTTGTCGGTAAAATGAACATGTTTTACTGTTCTTGTAAAGAAAAATAGGATTTCAAACAAATGTAAATTCTATTCACATATTTCATCATAATACATACATATATATTTTGAATACTTGTTTTCAATAGTAGTTCTCTGTTCACAACATACATTTTCAGAAAAAAGCAGTCCCGCAGTAATACCCCCTGTTATAATTCACATTCAGTTACAGAGATGGATTTCTCGTGTTGTGATAGCTTAGATAAATTAGCTCAAAGCATTTTGGGAGTATGTTCCCTTCACCAGGAGCACTTTAGTTCAATCTTTGTCTTCAAACTTGTTTCTATTAAGAAGACATTTTTACAAAGTTATAGTTAGATAATAGTTATAAAACTATTTCTCAAATGTAACTACTTTCTGTCATGCTTCATAATGCATAATCACCTGGATGATGTTCTTGTATCACGTCTAATTCTTATACTGGATAATGTTGATTTCCTGACTGAAATTTTTTCAGCTTTCGGAATATTGTGCTCATTCCATTAATACTTCCAACAAATGGGGGTATGTTGGCTGTAAGGGTAAAAAAGAAAATAAAAGTAAAATTGTATATATGTATGTGGAGGGTCTATCTACAAAACGCTTAAAATTACAATACTATCTCATTGTCATAGGGCAAATTGAATGTACCTGTGCTTCAGTTAGGCGTATGAACCGCTTAGGTATTTGGCTTGGCAGGATCTAGTGGAATCCCTTCCTGGTACACATATTTGTTCGGTTCGTCGTCTCTTTGCTCACTGTACCTAATATGGGCAAATCATAACATGTTCCAGTAAGACCCTTCTGGCTGATATTATGAGAATAAATCATGGGACAACTGTCTCACGTGTTCTTACCTAGACTGTCCCTTTGAATGGGATAAATCTTATGATCACGGTATTCGGTCTCACTTCAACCTTCTTGTGGCAAAAGGCAAGCAGTAGCAAAACAAGCAGTTTTGGATCTTATATAGGCATTAGATAGGCATTTACCAGACACAGCCATAATGTGCCCAACTACTAAAATCATTTTTCGTTTCATGCAGGTAGTAGTACCATTATGGAAATGCCTGGAACGTGGCTATGGCAGGCATATACAACAGCCAAAATGAAGGGCTTTGCCAGTGCGTTTTCTCAACAGAAATGTAGTGCAATGAACAGATGTTCTAGGACACACATTTACTTATAAGCACATCTACCAGTTTTGGGTTTTGTATAGGCATTAGCGGTATTTGCCAGGCACAGCCTTAATGTGCCACAGTATTACCATTTTCAAACTGTTGACCTATTATGGGAGGTTGTACCGTTATGGCAGCGCTTAAAAAGCGCCTATCACCTGCCAACAGAAAAGTTTAATATTTTTCTTTTACATTGCTTTTTTTTAAAACATCATTTAGTAGGGAATCAAAATTTAAACACAAAACCAATAATGGATGTAACCACATGCTGTTTCATTATATAACTATGCAATCAGTCTAAAATAATACACATCACAAAACTTATAAGCAGAGAGAATAAATGGACAAAGAGGTTCCATGTGATAATCTCGCTGTGAAAAACCTTTTTTTCATGATCTCTAAAATTCTTTACCCAAATATTCTAGGAGGGCTATAATTATATATTATTACCTCCAATCCTATAATAATTAGGGAAAGTAAAAGTGTTTGTCTGGAGAGTGCATTTTTAAGAAAATGTCGCCACCCGGCGGCCATTTTCATGGCAACATTATCACTGGCTACCCCCAAAGATAAGTACAGAAAAAAAGAACATGAGACTATCAGATGTTCAAGCAAAAGAATTAACGAATACACTGAATAAATATCAGTATATATAGTAAGGGGGCGCTATTAATCAGCCAGAAACGTTATCACAGAGGATAGTGTCAGGGCATTCAGTTTGCTGTGGTCCGACGTAACCTCATTCATTCATACTTATTCATAAAATGTGCACTCATCCACACACTAGCCCATAAGCAAACACACACAGCATGGTATACAACATACCTCTTTGAAAGATTCCCTTATATGGAATTTACCAAATATAGAAAATAAAATAAATATGCCAAATATCCTTCTTCCTTAATACTGATGCACTTACCTTTTAAATGTTAAAGGTATTTGTACCGCGTACCGTCACCAACGGAATTGGTCCCCAGGCGCTCGGGTGGATCTGTAAATGATAAGATGGGGTGGGGTGGGTTAGTAAGGTGAAGAGGGAGTAGGATAGTGAGAGGAGTGGTGTTCTGTTGGCAGCTTCAACTCGGTATACACCAGATGCTGAGCTTTGGTGCGGGTATTGGATCGGTGACAGGCTGCGTGTGCTGTTGGTCCGGCTTATGTGTTGTTGCAGTGTTGTGAACTGCGTGTGGCTTGTTGTGCGAGAGAGTTTTTTGGGTGAGATAAGTATGCAGAGTTTGAGCTTATATTGGTAAGTGGGTTACCTGGCCTTTGGCATGCTAGCATTTGCAATTCTGTCCCAGTGTGGCACCAGTTGACCCCCACAACTCTATCTGGATGCAGCGTGGGACAATCTTTAGAATTCTATCTGGGTGTGGGCAAGCCAACATTCACAGCCCCATGCAGATACGGCGCAAGCTAGCGTCTAGAGATCTGTCCAGGTGTGGGCATGCTATCATTCGCAACCCTATCTGGATGCTACGCAGGCTGGTGTTCACAATTCCAAGTGTGGCACACGCCAACATTCAAGTTTCATCTAGGCGTGGGCTTGCTATCCTTCAATCAATCCCGTCTAGATGCGACGCAGGCCAATGTCCACTATTCTAGGTGTGGCCTGTGCTAGTCTTCAGGTTTCGCATAGCTGCAGGCATGCTAACATTCGAAGTCCTACCTAGATACGACGGAGGCTAATATTTCACAAATCTATCTAGGTGTGGGTATGTTGGCATTCAGCTTTCACCTAGGTGCGGTGCAGGCTGATATTCTCAATTCTGTCTAAATGTAGACATGCTAATATTCACAATTCTATCTAATGGCGGGCATCCTAGCATTCAAAGTCCCCTCTAGATGCGATGCAGGCCAATGTCGACAATTCCATCCAAGTGTGGCCATGCTCATATTCTCAATTCTATCTAAATGCGTCTGCGAGTCTGTATATGGTGCGTCCGGTACGTGTGAGTGGGTGAGTCACTTGAGGGCTTTCGTCTGGGTCTAAGTATGTGTTCAGTCTTTGGAGCCTTCCTTTTGTGGCTATTTTCCATGATATCTTATGCTCTGTCGAATGGTTAGTTCTTTGGTTTGAGTGTTTGTCCAGAATGAGATTGGCCAGATCAGAGTTATTTTCATCGTTATTTTAATGTCTGCGCATTCTGGTGCGTCTCCGTTGTGGTTACCCTGTGAAGAGCCATGATTTGAGGAGTTTCCTGAATGCTAGGTGGTTTGTTGTGTTCTGTATATTCTTAGGTAGGTCATTCCAGATTTTGGGTGCCTGGTGGGAGAAAGAGGATCCTCCGAGTTTTTTTTCTGTTGTAGGGTTTTGGTTCCAGGCGTATGTCGGTGCTTGATCTTAGTGTTCTTGTTGGTTGATGTAGGCGTAGTTTGTCGCTTAGTCGCTTAGGAATTCTGCGCCTTGTTTGTGTATTGCTCTGTGCGTGATGCACATGGACTTGAACTTTATTTGTTGTTTTAGTGGTAGCCAGTGTAGTATTTTTAGCGCGGGTGTGATGTGTTCTCTTCGGGGTAGCTTGAGGAGGAGTCTGGCTGCTGCATTTTGTATGCGTTGCAGTTTTTTTTAGAAGTTGTTCGGGCATGCCCAGGTATAGGTTGTTGGCATAGTCTACTCTGGACATGATCAGAGCGATGAGAGTAAGTGTTTTGTTGTTGAACGACAGAAACGGTAGGATCCTTTTTGCTGCTGCTCGCAGGAGGAAGAAACATTTCTTGTTTACCGAGTTTACTTGTGGCTCTAGAGTGAGATTGTTATCCATCAGGACCCCTAGGTTTTTTACAGTTGATGATGGTTCTGGTGTGGTGCCGACCTCTCTTGGCCAGGGGATGTAGTTTACGTCTCCACCCTTTTTTGAAACGATCATCAGCTCTGTTTTGCCTGGGTTGATTTTGAGATGGTTGAGGTTCATCCAGTTGAATATGTCACGAAGGCAATTCTCTAGTGTGGTGTTTTCTTCTCGGTATCTTGTATGTTGAAGATTATTTGAGTATCGTCGGCGTAGTTGTAGCATGTGAGGCCGTGTTTTTTGATGAGTTTGATTAGTAGATACATGTAGATGTTGAATAGCAGCGGGGAGAAGGATGAACCTTGTGGTACTCCGCACGTGGACTCTCTGGGTTTGGATTTAAAAGGTTTCATCCATACTGTTTCTGTTCTGTTTGTTAGGAAGGATTTGATCCATAGTAGGGCAATGTCTGTTATCCCCAGTCCTTCTAATCTCTTTATGAAGATGGTGTGGTTGACAGTGTCAAAAGCTGCAGACACATCAAGGAGAATCAGGGCAGTACTGTTGTCCGAGTCTGCGTTTGTTTTTGGGTTGTCCCATATTGAGAGGAGAGCTGATGTTGCTCCTCTCATATGTCTGAAACCAACTTGTGCCTGGTCTAGTAGGCAATGCTCTTCTATGAATTCTTGGGTTATTTGGTAGACATACGTTTCTAGCAGTTTGGCTATGTACGGTATGTTGGAGATGGGTCTATAGTTAGATAAGTCCTCTACGTTTCCTGTTGTGTCTTTGAGTAGCGGCTTGATGTAGGCTGATTTGAAGGCCTATGGTACTTTACCTGTTGAGATTGAGAGGTTGAGGAGGTTCCTGTGGTATTCCATGGGGGTTCCTTGTTTGAGAATTGTTTTGTATATGTCCGGGGTGCAGGGGTCTTCAGGAGAGCCTGATTTGTTGCTTTGGTTTACCAGTTTGACGAAAGCCTCAACTGATATTTCTGGGAAGCTTCGTAGCTTGTTTGCGTGTTCCTCGTCGGTGTCGGTGGGGTTTGCGCTGTGATCGCTTGGTCTGTTTTGAATGGTGTGTTGGATGGAGGTTATTTTGTTTTTGAAGTGGTCTTCGAGGTCCTCGCAGAGTTTCATCGATGGAATTGGTGTGTTGTTGCAGCCCGGTGGGTTTTTTATTTCATTTATGATTTTGAATAGTTCTTTCTGAGCGTTTGGTGCTCTGAAGATTCGGTTGTCGCAATGTTTCCTCTTTGCTTTTTGTATTTCCTTTTTATATGAGCGGATCTGTTGTAGGAATTTCAATTTGTTTGCGGAGGTGTTGTTGGTCCTCCATTCAGATTCTAGTTTTCGTTTTTTTCTTTTCATGGCGTTGAGTAGTGGGGTGAACCACTTTGCTGTGGTTTTCATACGTGATGGGGTGAATGGATTTTCTTTGGCGATGTCTTCTAGGGTTGTTGCGATCCAGGTATGAAGTATGGCAACTTTTTTGTCTAGATCTACTTCTTCCATGGTTGATGCTTGTGGTTTGCTGAGTTCTAGGAGTTCGGTTAGGTTGGAGTTTTTTATGGTTCTCCAATTTCTTTTCATCATGATGGGTCGTTTTTCTTGTTGCTTTTTTGTTGGAGCAGCCGTTGTGATTATGAATGGAATGATGAGGCGGTCGCTCCAAAGTATTTGAATTGGGGGTGCCGTAGTGATGAGATCCTTGTTGGCGAAGATTGCATCAAGTGTGTGCCCTGCTGAGTGGGTTGCTCCTTTGACTAGTTGTTGTAAGTTCATGGCTGCTAGTTGGGCAGTTAGGGATTTTTGTGAGGTTGTGGTTTCTTCGTCGAACCAGATGTTGAAATCTCTGAGGATGATCAGATGATTGTACTTGATGGCTAGGGTGGTGATTGCTTCCGTGAAAGCGTCTATGAAAGTCGCATCGTAGGTTGGTGGTCTGTATATCAGTATGAATTTCAGGTTAGTTTTGGGGTTTACCGAAAGTCGTAATATTAAGGATTCACATTTCTTGATGTTTAGAGGATCTTCCATTTTGATGGCCAGTTGTTCCTTGTGGATGATCGCTAGTCCTCCCCCTCTTTTGGATTTTCTGTTTGTTTGGATGCATTTGAAGTCTTCAGGCAGGCAGTTGTTGAGGGCGATCTTGTAGTTGTCGTCTAGCCATGTTTCGGTTATAAATGGATGTCTATGCCTCCTTCTGAAAGGAGGTTGTATATTTCAGTTAAGTGTTTGGACATTGACCTTGCGTTTATTAGGTTACAGTGGATTCTCTGGGTGAGATTTTGTTTTGAGGTTATTTGTTGTTCAAGTTTGTAGTTGTCTGTTTGTGGTGTTTCCGCGTTGATGTCGGTAGAATGAAGAACGGCGGCGGCTGCTTCTTCATTGAAGCGGTCCAGTAAGTTGGTAACAGGGCTGATTATTCTTGGTGTTTCTGCTGTGATGCTGTTCGGATGAAGATCAGCGGTGGTCTCTTCATTGAGTTCGATTGTTGGGTGGGAAGTAGCATTGCTGGTTGTCGGTGCTTTGCCGTATTGTGCGGGATGTAGTGGAAATCGATGTTGTGCCTCTGTTCTTGTGATGTAAGGTCTGATGGGGTCGGAGCCCTCGCACTCTCTTGTTGAGTGCTCCCATCGTTTTTCCACGTGTTTCAGGAAATTCTTTGCATGTTTCGAGGTTTCTGTGTTGGGGTGTTGGTGTACCGTGGTTGTTGCGAGGTAAGGTGTGAGGTATAAGGATTTTTCTCTTGTAGATTTTGTTCCGGTTGTGGCTGTGTTGGGCGTGTTTCATTCCAGTGGGGCTGCTTCTTGTGGGTTCTGTCGGTGTTGTGTGTTCGTGTCTCTTGTTGCACAGTCTTGTTCTATTTCTCTGCGTCTTTTTCTGGGTCGGGCCATTTTCCAGTTTAAATGCAGGTGTAGTAAGGTAGTTGGTCCTCTATGCTATGTTGTGCAGTCGCAGTGCCCTCGGTTTTTCATTCTCTGGATACGCTGGGGTGTTCTCTGGCTCAGTGTTGCTTTTCAGTCGGTGGGTAGGGTGTGTTTCCTAGGGGTGCACTGTCGGGGGGTTAGGGTGTTAACGGTCTGCTGGAATGGGACTTAACTGAGTTAGGTTGTGGTGGATTTCTGGGATTGATAGAGTACTAAGCTAAGCGCAGTTAGATTATTTGAGAGACTTGTGTAGTGGGGGGAGCCCTATTAGTGCAATTTAAACGTCACACAATGCAGTTTGGAGGCAAAACCCCTGCTAGATTTGAGAAACCTGTCTAGTGGGAGAGAGGCCTATCAGTGCAATCTAGACATCATACAAAGCAATTTGGAGATAGGGCCCCTGCTAAATTTGAGAGACCTATACAGTGGGAGAGAGGTCTATCAATGCAATCTAGACATCATGGAATTCAGTCTGGGGACAGAACCCCAGCTAAACTTGAGAGACCTGTATAGTGGGAGAGAGGCCTATCGATGCAGTCTAGAACCTCATACAATGCAATTTGGGGATAGAACCCCAGCTAAATTTGAGAGGCCTGTATAGTGGGAGAGAGGCCTATCAATGCAATCTAGACATCATAAAATGCAGTTTGGGGACAGAACCCCAACTAAATTTGAGAGATCTGTATAGTGGGAGAGAGGCCTATCAAAGCAATCTAGTTATCATAAAATGCAATTTGGGGACAGAGCCCCAGCTACATTTGAGAGACCTGTATAGTGGGAGAGAGGCCTATCAATGCAATCTAGAACATCATACAATGCAATTTGGGGACAGAACCCCAGCTAAATTTGAGAGACCTGTATAGTGGGAGAGAGGCCTATCTGTAACAATTAGGTACTCACAAACGTCTGGAAACAGCAGAGGAGTAGAAAGGCTCTGAAGTATATAGGTAATTCCCCCAAGGTGTTCAGAGGCCAGAAAACTGGACTCAGTGCACCCCGGGGGCAGTACCCTTGGGACACCCTCGTGGGGAAGAAAACCCAATTGTGTCTCGTAGAGGATGGTGTCTTCCGAGTAGCTGTGGAAGAATGGTAAGTCCTGCAGGCTGAAGGATGAACGATTCCAGGAATCCACTCGGGAAGAAGGTTCGAGCAGCAATGTAGTGGGTGCCCGAGTGCAGCAGGCTTGTGGACGGAGCGGTTCAGGATTCCGCTCTGCGAAAAAGGAACTCGAGCAGCAACGTAGAAGGAAGTCCGGTCGTGCTCTATGTTGTAGGCAAGGAGAAAAAGTAAGGAAGCGAAGAAGGAAGTAGAGTAGAATTGAGCCGTACACGAGTGCACGGGGAACGAAGGTAAGAGGAGAAACGGGGAAAAAGTAAGGTAAGGAAAAGTAGAATAAGTTCAGACGGAACTCAGACAGAGTGCGCCGAGCGCATAAGGGAGGAGGAGAGGCTTAGAAAAACCTCAGAGGAAGTATTGCAGAAAGTTAGAAAAGCACCAGCGTAAGCGAGGTGAAGCGAACAGAAGCGACGCGTCTGGCCCAACCATAGAGAGGAAGATATAGAATGGGTAGACGCGGTCGCCATGTTGGAAACAACTAGAACTGTAATTGTCGTGTGGTAATAGCGCTGATAAGCCGCCATCTTGAGTTCCATTGTTGGTATCTTAAATGACTCATTCTCCATTTCCGCCAAGCGTGTCGAGCTGAATTCCTGACAGTATGCCCTCCCCGTGGGGTGATTGGACCAGGTTTCCAAGGGTGAGATCGATGGAATTTGTTTACCAGTCTGGAGGCATGAACTGATAAAGCGTTTTCCCAAGTTCTGTCTGATGGATTGTAGCCTTTCCAATCGATTAGATATTGCAACTTCCCATGATAGTATCTGGAGTCGCATATTGCAGCTACTTCGTACTCAGGACCATCTTGAGTGTCCACTGGAGGGGGAGTATGATTGAAGCCCCTATTGAACCTATCCAGTATCTGTGTTTTGAGTTGAGAGACATGAAAAACATTATGGATCCGGTGCCAGGATGCTGGTAGACGGATTCTATATGCTACCTTTCCGATGGCCTCAATAACGGGAAATGGTCCAAAATACTTAGGTGAGAGTTTCGATGGTACCAAGTGTTTAGGAAGGTATTTAGAGGAGAGCCATACCAGATCTTTAGGTTTGTACGTGGGTTCCTGCGAGCGTTTCTTGTCAGCTTGTTGTTTTACCCTGTCTCTGGTTTCAGAAAGGGTAGCAAGGGCTGTGGCATGCCCTTTCTGGATGTCGGAGACTAACTCATCCACCGCTGGGATTTTGGTGGATCGAGGAGCTACGGTAGGGAAACTGGATGGATGGAACCCATATGTGCAAAAAAAAGGTGTCATTTTGATGGCAGTGTGAAGGGAATTATTATATGCGAACTCAGCATATGGTAGCAGAAGGCTCCAGTTGTCTTGAGAAGCTGACACAAAGCAACGTAGATACTGTTCTAAGGATTGATTTAGTCTCTCTGTTTGCCCATTGGATTGTGGGTGATACCCAGAGGTGAGGTTTCTTTGTATACCTAAGGTTTTGCATAGTATCTTCCAGAAGGAGGAAACATATTGTGAACCTCTGTCAGATATGATGGATTTTGGAAGTCCATGGAGACGGAAGATAGTTTGTAAAAAACAAAATGCCATTTGAGCTGCTGATGGTAAACGGCTCATGGGAATGAAATGTGCTAGTTTGGTCAAGGTATCTATAGACACCATGATGGTTGTATTGTTTGAAGAAGGTGGTAAATCTACAATAAAATCTGTAGATATGCATTCCCATGGTTGAGTGGGAAGTTTAGGTTGTACTAACCGCCCTGTGGGCAGATGTCTAGGAACCTTAGATTGCTGGCAGATGGAGCAAGAGGACACATAATCCTTGATGTCTTGTGTAACTCCAGGCCACCAAAAGTGTCTATTGATGAGTTCCAAGGTGGTTTTGATTCCTCTATGTCCTGCGACTTTATGGTCATGACACATATGTAATATTCTCTTTCTCGATGTACCTTCAGGTATGTATAGTTGGTTAGCTCGAAAGTAAAGTACATCTTCCATTCTCAGGTCATGATCACTGATTTCTTTCTGGTTCAGTTCTTGGCATTGTTTTCGTATAGTTTGTAAGTAAGAGGAGACATAGAATAGAAAAGTGGCGTGTGACCACATCTTTTCCGGGAGGAATGACAAAGTATTGTATGAACTTCTGGATAGAGCATCAGCGATTTGATTATTGGTTCCAGGTATGTAAGTAAGGATGAAGTCATAGGATGAAAAAAAATATGCCCACCGAGCTTGTCGACTGTTTTGGCACTCCATGTTCTGTAATACTCTCAAGTTCCTGTGATCTGTACGAATTTGAACAGGGTGCTGAGCCCCTCAAAGGAGATGTCTCCATTCCTGGCAACTCCTTTTTATAGCTAGGAGTTCTTTTTCAAGTACGGTATAATTGCGTTCTGATTCTGTGAGGGATTTCGACATGTAGGCAATCGGATGTTCGAGCCCTTCTTTCGAAACTTGTTTGAGTACTCCTCCTATGGCTGAATCCGAAGCATCGGTTTCCAATATAAAAGGTTTTGTCTGATCTGGTAACCGTAATATCGGTGCTGTAGAGAAGGCTATTTTGAGACCTTCAAAGGCTTTCTGAGTGTTTGGATTCCACTCAAAAGATCTTCCTTTTCGAAGAAGAAGAGTGAAAGGTTTGATGATTCTAGAAAATTTTGGAATAAATTTTCGGTAGAAGTTAGTGAACCCTAAGAACCGCTGTACCTCCTTTACGTTCTGAGGAGGTTTCCATTTGTAGATGGCTTCTACCTTCCTGGGATCCATAGCAGCTCCTTTTGCAGATAAAATGAAACCCAAATAGGGGATACTGGGTAGATGGAATGAACATTTTTCAATTTTGGCAAACAATCTATTTTGACGAAGCCGTTCTAAAACTTCAGAAACATGGATAATATGTTCTTGCAGATTGTTAGAAAAAATGAGGATGTCGTCCAAGTATACGATTAGGGTATGAAGGAGTAGATCCGCAAATATGTGATCAACAAAACGTTGAAAGACTGAAGGGGCATTTGCTAGCCCAAAAGGCATCACCCGATACTCATAATGTCCGAAAGGCGTGCGGAAGGCTGTTTTCCACTCATCTCCACTTTTAATTCTGATCAGATGATATGCCCCTCTAAGGTCGAGTTTTGTAAAGATAGTTGCACCTCGGACAGCTTCCAGAATGTCCTGGATAAGGGGCAGTGGGTATCGGTCTTTGTATGTAACTTTGTTTAGGCCTCTATAATCGATGCAAGGGCGGAGCTCTTTACAATCTTTTTTGGGAATAAAAAAAAGTGAAGCACCTGCAGAACTTTTAGATTCTGTGATGAGACCATGACGCAAGTTAGTTTGTAGGTATTCTTTTAGGGCAACTTTCTCGGGAATAGAAAGAGTGTACATGCGACCAAAGGGTACTTGCGCATCTGGTAGTAATTCGATAGAACAATCGTCTTTTCTGTGGGGTGGTAATTCCTTGTATTCATCATTTGAGAAAACAGAGCTGTACTTGTGGTAACATTCCGGTAGCAGATTCAGGTTGGATATGGTAGATAATACCGGGCTTTTGTCTGGGGATGCAGTTGTAGTATACAAGCCCACCACTCCTTCGGGTAGGCAGGAATGCAAGCAGTGTTTGGAACCCAAAAATAATGTTCCTGCAGTCCAATTGATGAATGGGTTATGTTTAACAAGGCACGGGAGACCTAGTATAAGTGGATAATGGGCGGCCTTTATCAAATCGAATGATAATTCTTCTTCATGAGTAGAAATCTTCATGGTGAGAAGAGTTGTGTTTTCTTTAATGGGTCCTGATGATAAAGGATTTCCATCTACTCCTTCCACTGGCAGACTCAGGGTTTTAGTCACCCGGGGTATGTTGTTTCTGAATGCCCATTCGGAATCCATAAACAATCCCGCTGCACCACAATCTACTAAGGCAGGTATTTGTTGGATGTGATTATCTAGAAATTGTAAAGACACATTGATTACCACCATCTTCTGGTGAGTTGAGGTTGTTTCCTGGGAACTTTGTACCAAAGACCCACTCATGGTTCCCTTCATGGGTGGGAATTGTCGTTTCCCTGACGTCTAGGAGTAGTCAGGTGACAATCTTTTAGAACATGTTTATCGGAACCACAATACATGCATAAACCTAATGTTCTTCTTCTTTGTCTTTCTTCCGGTGTTAATGGTCCTCGAGCTACTCCCAATTGCATAGGTTCCCCTGATTCTTGGTTTTTACTGGTCCTTGTAATATCCGACTTGTAAGGTCCTAGCAGTGGACGTGATTTCCCTTTCTTTCTTTCTAGATTTCTTTCTTGTATCCGGTAATCCATCTGGAGTACTAATGTAACCATTTCTGCAAAATTATGAGGTCTAGGAACTCTAGAGACTTCATCTTTGAGTTATTCACATAGGTTCCGACGAAATATGGTCAGGAGAGCATCATCAGCCCATGCCGTCTCATTGGCTAATTGTTTAAACTGTGTGATGAAAGTTAGGATATCAGTGTTCCCTTGCTTCAGATCCAAGAGGTTTTCTTTTGCTGAAACTACTAATTCTTTTCTCCCAAACATGGCTTGCAGACTATTGGTAAATCCGGCGTAGGAATCCATTAGCTGATTGTTGGTGGTGACTAATGGTGTGGCCCAGGCCAGGGCGCTGCCGGCGAGATTAGATATCAGAAAACTTACTTTAGCTCTATCGTTTGGGAAAAACGAGGCTTTCAAAGTTATTTGCACCAAACAAGAATCCAAGAATTCTTTTAGTTTTTTAGGGTTACCATCGTATTTTCCCATGGGTAATGATCCTGGAGGGATCTCTGCCCTGTTTGCAACCATTTGTCTCAATGTAGCATTTTCGTTTCTTAATGTCTGTACTTCAGTACTGAGACTCTGCATGGCTGCCATTACTTGTTGCATCTGCTGTTCCATTTTTTGGGCGTCGCTTTCTGTAACAATTAGGTACTCACGAACGTCTGGAAACAGCAGAGGAGTAGAAAAGCTCTGAAGTATATAGGTAATTCCCCCAAGGTGTTCAGAGGCCAGAAAACTGGACTCAGTGCACCCCGGGGGCAGTACCCTTGGGAAACCCTCGTGGGGAAGAAAACCCAATTGTGTCTCGTAGAGGATGGTGTCTTCCGAGTAGCTGTGGAAGAATGGTAAGTCCTGCAGGCTGAAGGATGAACGATTCCAGGAATCCACTCGGGAAGAAGGTTCGAGCAGCAATGTAGTGGGTGCCCGAGTGCAGCAGGCTTGTGGATGGAGTGGTTCAGGATTCCGCTCGGCGAAAAAGGAACTCGAGCAGCAACGTAGAAGGAAGTCCGGTCGTGCTCTATGTTGTAGGCAAGGAGAAAAAGTAAGGAAGCGAAGAAGGAAGTAGAGTAGAATTGAGCCGTACACGAGTGCACGGGGAACGAAGGTAAGAGGAGAAACGGGGAAAAAGTAAGGTAAGGAAAAGTAGAATAAGTTGAGACGGAACTCAGACAGAGTGCGCCGAGCGCATAAGGGAGGAGGAGAGGATTAGAAAAACCTCAGAGGAAGTATTGCAGAAAGTTAGAAAAGCACCAGCGTAAGCGAGGTGAAGCGAACAGAAGCGACGCGTCTGGCCCAACCATAGAGAGGAAGATATAGAATGGGTAGACGCGGTCGCCATGTTGGAAACAACTAGAACTGTAATTGTCGTGTGGTAATAGCGCTGATAAGCCGCCATCTTGAGTTCCATTGTTGGTATCTTGAATGACTCATTCTCCATTTCCGCCAAGCGTGTCGAGCTGAATTCCTGACACTATCAACGCAATCTAGAACATCATACAATGCAATTTGGGGACAGAACCCCAGCTAATTTTGAGAGACCTGTATAGTGGAAGAGAGGCCCATCAATTAGCCAAAAAATCAAGAGCACCACAATAAACCAGTCGTTATGAAAAAAGAAATCTGTTGCATGTTATTCAGTTCCTGCCATTCGGTCACTGCAAAAAATAGATTTATTTCTTTCAGGATACTGGATAGGGTAATTACATTACAATGACAAAATTGCTTGGTTAGCTTGTTGAAGAAAGTGCTTGTCACTTAAACCCACCTCGCTCAGAAAACACAGACATGTTTTCATTACTATGGATGTGAGACGAGCCAGCCAGCACGTAGAGCAAGAGGATCCGCAGTGCTTGTGTGCATAGATGACAATTCCTCTATTGCTGTAGTCATAGTCTGCGAGACGTGTGGAACAATCACCCACTACCAGAAGTTGCTAGAAACTAGATGGTAATGTTATGATGTGATGAGTGTCACAACCTACACCAGTTCATTGCAGTAGGGTATGATAGAAAAATCCATAGGCGTTAGGTCTGACAGAAAAGCAGTGGCCTATGGCTTAAATGCATAGGTTTGTCAAGTATTGAGACTGCATAAGTATATACTATTTTAAAAACATATATTATTGGGTTTTAGTTTACAGCAAACTTTACACATTACCTCCACTTCCCTCTTCCTCATCCCAGTACTCACTTGTATAGCTCTCAACCTTTTGTGGCCCCTGGGTGGGTGATAATACCCGATTTTACTTTTGCCGGGTAAAAGCCCATTCACCTATATGCTATGTTATTGTGCCATTTTCATGGTCTCCAGACACTCTGGCAGATCTGAAATGGAATGTGTTTGGGGGGTTAGTGGGATTGAGAGGGACAAGCGCAAGAGAGCTTTGATGTGCTGTTGGAAGCTTCAGTTCGGAAAAACCAGTCACTGTGTACTGGTTTGTTAGGTGCAGGTTGTATATGGGTGGTTTATGTGCATTTTGCTTAGTGTCCTATTGGGTGTTGTGCAGTGTCAGTAGAGTGTCTGTAGTTTCTTGTGTTTTTGGGGTAGAGGTATGTGTCTGGTTAATTCAGTTTTAGAGGGTGGGTATGCAAAGTATTAGAACGTTTTTAGTAGGGTTAGTTGGCGAAATGCTGAATATACTGGCTATACTTCAAAAAGCACCTACATTTAATACAGTGGCTATACTTAAATATGCACCTAAATTCAATAGAGTGGCTAGTCTAAAAAAAACCTACATTTAATACAGTGGCTATACTCAAATATGCACCTTAATTCAATACATTGGCTATTATTAAAAAAAGCACCTACATTCAAGACAGTGGCTATACTCGAATATGCACCTAAATTCAATACACTGGCTATACTCAAATGTGCACTAAAGTTCAATACATTGTTGGCATGCAGGTACAATGTCCCCAACATGGACGGAGGTTCTGGCTGCGTACATTTTATTAGAATTGACAGCTGGTCTGTTTAGTGTCAGTATTTCTATAATTCTTTTTAGCATTTGTGTCTACGTGTGAATTGCACTTAGTTTTGAGACATTCTAGAAAGCATTACATGGTGAAATGAGGGCAGCAAAAGATACTGTTCCTTACACTTAGCATTTGTACCTATGACACGCCAAAGGTTTCCTAGCAAGCATTACTGAATTAGATTATGTCTTTGTTTTAGTGGAGAGAATTAGATTGTGAAACTAGTTTATTAAGACAAGCTTTTTGTTAATGTGAAGCATATGGTTGAAGTGCCAGGTAGTGCAAGCATTGAGCAGGGTAGATATAAACTATTATTAGCATGAGGGCCACTTGCCACCTTAGCCAGCGCCCTGCCGTTTTGAACTAGGCCCAGTTAAGAGTTGGTAGACTTCTGTCATCTAAAGCACTAGGGTGCATTTCTGAGCTCCTGTCCTGTTCATTAAATTAGATTGTATTCCTGCTTCCCGCCTGCAAGTGTTCAGATGACCAAGGCCTTGGAGGAAGGGTGAAACGCCACACACAGATTGGTTATTGTTGCAAGGCTTAGCTGTTCCCAGACACTACAGGCAGGAGATAGGTAACGCTATGTTCCCAGCATTGGATAAATGTAATGGCAGTGAAGGACATGTTTTGGTGTGAACAAGGACTAGAGGCAAGACCTAGTTAGGGTATTGAATGAGGTTGTGGTTATACCGCCCCCATTGGGAAGTGGTAGGACAATTGAAACTGCAGCTGACAGGCTAAGGAGAGCAAATACATCAGAGAAATTAGACCTTGAGTTCCTCTGCTGTGTTTTTATGAAGCCACCTGCTTCCCAAGAGAGAAATGGGAGGATGTGTGCTAGGAAAGCAACATGTTTCAAGACGGGAGTCGCATGAGGTCTTGTCAAATGTACAGCTGCAGGGTCGGAGAATCACGGAGGGCTGCAAAGTTGTCTGGTCTCATGAGAAAGTAGTATTGTGTCCATTATGTTGCCACAGAGTACTATAAAGGTTCAGACAAAGGGGACTGCCCCACAGGTGGCATGATTGTTGGCATACACTTTTATTATACCAGAAAATAAAGAGAAAACCTAGCTTGCCCTAACTCTAAGCAGGGTTGCCCTGCCTCAACTAAAAAACGAAAGGTGTCGTCAGAATGTCCGTGCAAATCAATAGTTCACCGTCCTGTGTCAAATACCCTGCTTCTGTCCCTTACATTAAATACTAAGCTAAAAAGGTAACAGATCTTCTTGGTCCAGAAGAAAGACTCCCTTCTTTTCGACATTGACACACAGTTCCAACTGTGGTGCAGAATCTTTACCTGGGGGAAGGACTCCCTTTCCCAGGTTTCAGCTCCTTTTTCCAGACACAACACAAAGTTCCAATTTGTAATGATAAACAGCATTCAAGTTCTCAGTTAAAGTTCACAAGGTAAAGTTCCGGCTCAAGCATCAATATTCCTTATCGCCCATAGTTTCCTCACTATTGGGTTCCTGGAGAATGTCTCCCCTCTCCAGGTGTCTTATTCTCCAAGTTTTCACAAAGCCAGGTGGATGTCACCCTTACGCTGGGTGAAACATACTCAAAAGGCAACACTCTAAACAGTTTTCCTTGTCAGATAAAGGGAATAGCTTCCTTTCCCAGGCTACAATGCAAAAAGGCAAAGTTTCACACAACTAGGGGGAATGACTCCCTTCCCCTGATCTTGACTAACTACTACGAGAATGACTACCTTCTCCTGGTATCTTGCCACTTCTTCACACAGAGGGAAAGTCTCCCTTCCCCTGATTTCGGTTACCAGGAGAATTACTAGTTTCTCGTGGTAACTTCTAAATTGCAAGCATAGTTCCAGATCACTAGGGGGAATGACTCCCTTCCCATGGCTTCTCTCTCACTTTAGGTTCAAACACACTCCCTTCCCCTGGCCTCTCCCGTATTTTAGGTACAGACACACAGGGCCTCATCATGAGTTGGGCGGTAGCCCTTAAATGCGGCGGTAACACTATTACTGCCGCATTTATGGGTCCGCCCAATCATGAGTCTGGCAGCATTTATCCCCAGCTCCTAGCTGGGGGTAAAGGCACCAACTTAATGCCCTTTTTTGGGCGCAATTAGCGCAGCACTATTAGGTTGTGCTAATTGTGCCGAATAGGCCCCATTGGGTCCAGTGGACTCAATAGGTATTGGGGAATACCCATTACCGGCCAACCCTTGATCCGGCGCTAATAGTGCCGGACCAGTAATGCAATTAGCTTGGGCAGTATCCCGGCGGTAAGACCTCCGGGATACCACCCAACCCATGTGAGGCCCACAGCTCTTAACTTCTCTTCTTTGATTGGGTTCACTTGGTATCTTCCTTTACCAAGCACTGCAACAAGGAAGATGACTTCTGCTGTGTGCAGATTTTGGGTCCTAGATCCTAGCTCCTTCTGCTCTTCAATTCAGCCCACTTGGTTCACTCTCCATCCAATTGGGGCAACTAGGAAGACACCTCACTTTCTGGTTTGGGTCCCAGACCCCTGGTTCTCTCCTTTTAATGTTCCGCTCCATTGGCTCGCTCTCCCGCCAAGAACGGATGCGTGGGAGATGCCCTGCTTCTGGGCTTGGGGTCCCCAAACCCTAGTTCTCTTATGCTCAGCTCCCTTGGATTGTCTTCCTGAAAAGTACTGATATGAGTGAGATGGCTCACTTCTCGATCTGTGTCCCAAACCCCTTGCTTGTGGTCAGTGGCTTTGGTGACTCCACTTGGCTGAGGAAGCACTCCTAAGCTGCAGAGCCTTCTTGCCACCTGCCCTGTGTCCCTAACGGGCCTCCGGATCACTCATGTAGCTGCTACTTGGGTCGGGTAGCTCTCAGCCCTTCCTGGGACCAGGCATCCTCACACCGGCGTTCCTTCTCGTCAGCTGCTCGGGTCTGCAGTTCTCTTCTCTGCTTCCTGTGGCTGCACCACCACACGATTCCTCGGGGTAGTGACATTTCGGTATTCGTCACATACTCTTCCCCTAATGCTGCTGGCTTCCCAATCTTCTAATGGAAAACGGGACAGGAAATCAACAATCCCTTGCTCTTTTCTCTTTCAGTCTTCCACACTAAAACAGAAGGGTTGAAGATCCAGGAACCAGCGCATTATTCTTGGATAAGTGTCTTTTCTAAAATTACAAACTTAAACTGTCTACCCCTTAGGTAATATTTGAGGTACAGTGTGGCCCATTTTATCGCTAAAGCTTCCAATTCAATGGTGGCATAATTTGTCTCTTGTGGGAACAGTTTCCGGCTGATATAAAGCACGGGATATTCCACACCATCATATTCTTGCAATAGAACTGTGGATGCATCCGTCTGGAACACACACTCCTTGTTAAAGTTGGGAACTTTTAAGATAGGAAGGCTCACTGTATGAAATTGACTTCCGGGTATCGAAACAGGCATGCTTTTCTTTTTGCCATCTTAATTGCTGGGGCTCAGCATTCTTCAACTTATCAGTTAAACAGGAGGTAATGGTTGAATAATTAGGGATGAATCTCCTATAGTAACTGGTAAGACCTAGGAAAGCCCTCAAATCCCTCTTAGTTCTGGGGACGGTTATTTCGTAACAGCTGGAACTTTTCCAACTGTGTCTGAAACAGTTCATTTCCCACAAAGAAACCCAAGTACTTAAATGCTGATTGTGCTAAATGGCATTTCTTGGGATTGGCAGCTAGGCCAGCTCATCTCAGGGCTATAGTAACCTCATACAGATGGTACATATGGTCTTCCCAGGTTTTGTCATGAATGACAATATCGTCCAGATAAGCGCCTCAAAAACAAGAATGGGGTTGTAAAATCTGGTCCATTAGCCTTTGGAAAGTGGCAGGAGCACCATGGAGCCCACATTTCGAGATGGAATAGTCCTCTAGGGGTGGAGAAAGCTATCTTTTCCTTGTCCTCTGGATTTAACGGCACCTGCCAGTAGCCCTTGGAGAGATCAATCATGGAGAGATAGATGGCTGTGCCCAGTTGATAAATGAGATCATCGATTTGTGGCATCAGGTAGTTGCTGAACTGGGACACAGCATTGAGCTTTCGAAAGTCTATGCAAAACCTTCACGAATGATCGGTTTTGCCACCAGGATTATTTGCGAGGACCAACAACTTTTGAATAGTTAGGTAATGTCTGCAGAAGCATTTTCTCCACGTCTTGAGCTATTTCCTTTTGTTCTTTAGACATTCTATAGGGCCTGAGATTAATGACTTTCCTGGGGGGAGTGCTCATATGAGAGTAAATCCCCTTTCCTCTCCCAGCTTCACAAATGAAGGCATATGCAAACTGGTCTAGAAGATCTTGGATATCTTGTTGTTGAGATGGTGGAAGGTATACCGGTTAAAATGTACCCACCTGTCTTTTCTCACAAAAGACTGGCCATTACCGCAGAGGAAGATTCTACTGGGCCCTCCTTCCACTCCTTTAAGAGGTTAACGTGGTATACCGGAATCTTAAGTCTTCTATCGGGTTGGGAAATGCGATAGTTACATGGGCAAGTCTGTTCTCAGACCTCATAAGGCCCATGTTAGCGAGACAGTATTTTGTTTTCAGAAGTAGGAAGCAACACAGGGCCTTTTGTCCAACAGAAAAGGATCCAGTGACTGCTTTCTTGTCATATTGGGCTTTTTGATGTTCTTGGGTCTTAGCTAGTTGAGTATGGACTATATCCCTTCCCAAAGCCATATTTATTTATTTAGTTTTCATTCTTATAGAGCGCTGCACATCCATAGGCCTCAGAGCGCACTTAAAAAGACAAACAATCAACCCGGGTAGGTGCACAGAAAAGACAGACAATCAGCGTGGGTCAAGAGGTTCAGGAGGGAATTAAGAAGTTATGTAGGGATATTCCTAATCAGCTGAGTTAAAGAAGAAGGCTTTAATGGTCTTCTTGAAAATTGACAATGAGGAGGAAGATTCACAGGTGGAGGGAAAAGGATTCCACTCTTGAGGTGCCCGAACTTCAAAACCTGTGCCTCCGAACCTTTTAAGATGAAAACGTGGTTGGCGAAGTGAGTTGGTGTCATTAGGACGCAGATCTCTGGTAGGTTCGAGGAGGGAAATCCTTCTTTTAAGGTACTCTGGGGCCACAGAGTTCTGGCATTTGTATGTCAGGGATAGGATCTTATGCCTGATTCTTTGTTTAACTGGAAGCCAGTGGAGTTTATTGCTGAAATCTGATACGTGGGCACTCTTGGCCAAGCCATAAATTGCCCTAATGGCACCATTCTGTATGGTCTGCAGGTGGGTAAGATTGGTTTGAGAAGTGACGATAAGTGGGCTATTTTTTTATTTTTTATTAATGCTTTTAGTTTATATTCAATCAAGAACAAACTTTTGCATTTAAGTGGGATATTGCAGTGGTCTAACCGAGAGTTGATTAACGTGCTGGCGAGCTGTTTTTGATGGTGAGATAGGGCCTGATCTGGTGGAGAAGTTTAGTGACATAACCGGAGGAGGAGCAAACACTTGAGACATGTTGTTTCAGAGAGACACCTAAGGTTTTCACTGACTTACTGACGGGAATCTTTATCCTCATGATAGTAGCTAGGGTACATTTTCTTTAAATGAGGGCATGAGTCGAGGATGAGGAGCTCCGTTTTCTCGTTATTCAGAGCAAGAGAATTGCAGGCCATCCATTTTTGGATTGCGTTGTAGATGTTGTTCACAGTTTTGACGTCGGAGGTGTAAGTATCGGTCAGCTCGAAGAGGACCTGGGTGTCATCTGCGTAGTTAGCATATTGGACGCTGAAACCGTTAAGATGGCTGAGATGTGGCTTTGTGTAAATATTAAATAAGGCCGGGGAAAGGCACAATCCTTGTGGAACACCACACATGGAGAGGATAGAAGAGTCTTCTGCTTTCTCGATGGCCATCCTTGATGTTCTGGAACCCAGAAAGGATGAGATCCAAAGGGCTGCCTTTTCTGAGCAGTTGATGATGTTTTTCAATCTTTCGTGCAGAAGCTCATGGTTAATAAGGTCAAATGCCTCAGAAATACATGAGATGTTGGTTTTGAGGTCCAAAAGTACTGTTTCATGTTCCATGTTGCACTCTGAATCCTGACTGGTGGTTAAGAGTTTGTTCTCCTCCACAAAGTTTTGCAGTTGCAAGTATGCAACTGTGTCGATGATTTTCAGTAAGTATGGCACATTCGTTATTGGTCGATAATTTTTGGCTACGGCTGTGTGCAGGGTATTCTTTTTAAGTAGGGGAACTATCCAGGTGTCCCTCCGAGAGGCAGCTACCATGTCATCCCCAAAGGACATGTTAATCATCCTGGTAATCCACGGGGTAAGGACAGCCAATGAATCCTTCAGGAAGTTGCTGGGACAAGGGTCCCCCGCACATGTAGTGGATTTGAGATTCATGATGATGTAATGAACTTCTATCTCGGTGCAGTAATGAAAATCAAATTTGATGGTATATGGGGTAGAGGTACCTTTAGCAATGGAGTTCAAGGTGGTCTTTTTTTTTCAGCCACCAATCGATTCAGTTGATTAGCAATATTCAGTTGGTGACCAGTGGATTTAGTGAGGAATTCATCTTGGATTGTCTGGCACCAAGCTGACTCTTTAATAACCGCTGGGAAAGGTGAGGAGTGGTTTTCGCATTCTTTGAGGATCTTAAACAATTCATTAGATGAGGATTTAGCTTTGTCGATACAAAGGTTATAGTTTTTTGCCTTGGCTTCAATAATAGTATTTTTATAGGCGTGGGCCGCGTCTTTATATCTACCTACAGTAAAGGGATCTGGGTTCGGCTCTTTTCATTTTTCTTGATTCGATGATGTTATTACCAAATCAGGATTTCTTTAGGCAGAGTGTCAATAGTGGTCTTAATAGCTTTGGAGAGGTGACATACCAGATCAGTAGAGTTGTCAAATAGTTCTCTCATGCATAGTCTTGTAGAGAGGAGAGTGGAGAAGTCAGTAGGTGAGATGTTTTTCAGGTTCCTACATTTGATCTGAGTCCGTGTACTACTGTTGAGTTTGAGGGGAGCCGTGGATAGCAATGTGTTTAAGTTAATTATGGAGTGGTCAGACCCCGGACATGCGTGAGAATGAATATTGATATTAGGCACGTTTTGGGTCAGGATCCAGTCAAGGGTGTGACTACCTTGGTGCGTCTGGGTTTTAACCAATTGAGAAAAGCTAATGGCTTCAAGGGCCGATAGTAAAGATGATGCCTTGGAGTCGTTAGAATCATTGGCCCAAGGGTTGAATGACTGAGTACAATGACGGGTGAGTTGGCTTTTATGGTGTTATTCAATAAAACAAGGAGTTGTTCCTCTAATATTGGTCTAACAATGGTAGAGACTGTGGTGGTCTGTACAAGAGGAGTAAAGTCATGGAAGCATTATGCTTGACTTTCATCTTAAGGATCAGATTTTCACATCCATCTAAATATGGAACATAGATAGGATGATAATCAAGGTGTTCTTTTACAATGAGTGCGAAGCCCCCACCTCTTTTCCCAGTGCAGTCACCTCTGTTGATTTTATATCCTTCAGGGGTGGTGGTATTGGTAGATATTTGGGCAGTTTCATGCAGCCATGTTTCAGTTGCTGCAAACATCTCAGGCTTATGCATATGCATATGCTCCTTAAACTGCTGTGAGGTTTGGGATGGGGTAGGATAGCTGCTGCTCTTTCCTCCCAGGTTTCCCTTAGCATGTCCAAAACATCCCTGGGTCACACCCATGAGGGAGCTCGAAGGGCGAGAAACCAAGGGAAACCTGGGGGGCCTTCCTGAGGGCAAATAGGGCCCAGAGGGCCATCATGTCCCAATTCTTTCAATCAGCTTCCACTAGCATTTTAAGGACGCCTTTGAAGGCTTTATTAAAGCATTCAGGTAGGCTGTATATTTGAGGATGGTATACAGAGATCCGTAAAGTTTTGATTTGAAGGATATGTTTGACCTCTGCCATAATTTTAATCATAAACATTGTGACCTGGTCGGTTAATACTTCCTTTGAGAAGCCTACCCGTGACAAAAAGAAGGGATTAAGGGGTTTTAGAATCTGTTGCGAGGGGTTACTTCGTATAAGAAAAGCCTCAGGGTAACATGTAGCATAGTCTAGTATGACTCAAATCTATTTGTTCCCGAGTTTAGATGGTGTTAGATGGTGTTAATGGTCCAACAGTTTCCATCCCTATTCGGGAAAGGAAAAGGGGACATCTCTAATGGGTAAGGTTTATAAAGGGGCTGAAGGAGGGTTATGTGTCTTTTGACACCAAGAGCCCATCATAACAACATTTATGACCTCAGCGTAGACTCCCGGCCAATAGAATTGGTTTACTACTTGTCCCTGGGTTGCTGTTCCCAGGTGTCCAAAAGTGAGGTGGGCGTGAGCAATCTCAAATGATCCTACAGTGACTTCTGGGGACTACTATTTGGGTACGAGAGGTTCTCTCATGGCTGGTGTCTCCTCTATACAATAATCCCTGTCGTAAGTGTAGAGAAGCAGATGTACACATTACTCATGGAGCCCACCCCCTCAGCTTCAACATATTGGAAGAGCAGCAAGAACCACTGTTCATGACACCTGGTATCGTACCAATACCACATCGAACATATGAAAGATGTTATGCACTCAAACAACCGTACCGAATGTACCCTCAAACTGGAGGGGTAGAAGGAAGTATTTAGACACCACTGGAAGAACTATAAGTAAAGTCTAACAGGTGGAAAGTGACATCATGAAGAGAAGATACAATGGTGCACTGAAACGATATAAAGAATAAACATGTGACTGAAGTAACAAAGTAAATGATGTGGATAGGAAGACATCTTAAATCCTGAGAAGATAAGTAAGAAGAGATGGAGTAGATGTATATTTGCAGAAACGCAAGGTAGATGAGAAATATAGAAGCTACTACACTAGAAAATATAACACAGGTAAAGCAGCCATGATGACAAAATGGATGTCGGTTTCATATAATAGTAAGCTTAAAGTCCTAAGGAGAGACACCAAGACTGAAGAGCTTACAGGCACTGAAATACAGATTCATGCAAGGACAAAGAATATTTGTTTGGCTAAAGATCAAGGATACCACAGCAAGAAGCAACTGCAAGGTACAAAAGGAGTCAAAGAGGATACGCTATGTATGTAAGACATATTTCTCTTAGATTAGGCAAAGGAGTAAACATTTGCGAGTGCCAAGTAATGGACAATTAAATATGCAGAAAGCATATGCAAGACGGAGCAACCAAGTCTCCAGAGGCCAATGAGAGTAATAGCACCAAGTATAATTGAATCAAATAGGAGGATAAAAAGGACAAATCATGGTCTTCTCACAAGTGGTGCAAGACCAGAAAACAAGGCCTATTCATAAGGCTCCAGATGAAGATAGCAATGTACCATCACTGCCTTAAAGGTTCCAGAGAAGAGAACAGTCAAAAAGGTCAACTACAAAGAAGAGGCCTTGGCTTAGGGCCTAACTGATGAGAGATGGTAGGCTAATTGGCTAAGTGGGCAGTTGTCTGATGTTGTTCCCCGCACCTGGGTTTTGTTTTGCTTACGTGTTGCTTACGAGCCAAATGTCCAAGGTTGGAAGAGGGTGCCAACTGTAGGGAAGGCATGGTATCTCAAGTATGACACTGACAAAATGGATACAATTTGTAAAACCTTTATTGAAAATGTTGGGGCTGGAGAAACTCCTACTTTGCCCTATAACTAAGATGGGAGTAGTCTCGACAATTGAACGGTAAACAAAACAGTCCTAGTGGAGTCCCTCAAATCAAAATGGCCTATGCTAACAAAACCTTATGCCTGCCCTATCTCTTGTACAAAAAGTGTAAAAAGGAGAAATATATGCAAAGGAAAAATCACTGTTCAAAAGAATAAATTAGTTGAACCAGCTCTCCTGATCTCTTTAAACCTCATGGAGTAAGGCTGTCCTTGTAGGCAGGATGATACATTCTGGCTCAGTTTCTAACACTCTAAGCAGTTTGAAACCGTGGATTGAGTCTTGCCTGGCCTTCCACATTAAAATCACTTTCTTGTCTTTCAAAATTGTATTCCAAAGTAAAGTTCACAAAGGTCCCACTCTGACGGGCTCAGACCTTACAGCACACAATTCACGTAGGTCCCCCTCTGTCTGGCTGAGACCTCTCACATCACAGTTCAACACAAACTTGCAAGGGGGATTCCTTCCCCAAGCTTATTGTATTTCGGTTCTCCCTCAATAGGGCTCGGACCCCTTTTGGATGTCGAAGACTTTCGAATGTGCGTGGCTCTCTTTATTTATTTATTTGCATTTATAAAGCGCACAAAAAAAGCCCAGAGTCATCATGGCGTTGTTGCATGAAAACGACTTAGTTACAATTAAGGTATTGAGCTTAGTTGTCCATGTTAAATGGTGGGCGTGAAGGCTGCACAGGGTTACATTTTGTGTAGCATACCAATACATAGCAGGTTACAAAACAACAGTTATAGGTTCAAAACATAGTTTTGTGGTAATGGTGCTTGGCAGGTTCTGGCTAAAAGTCTGCTTTTGATCGCTTTGTGAAATGCAAGGTGTGAAGGTTCGAACCTGAGGGTGAGGGGGAGGGAGTTCCATTGCTTAGCAGTTATGAAAGGGAAGCTTTACAGACCACCGCAGGACCACTTCGACTTAAAGTTCACGTTTACTCTTGCTTAATTCACTTTTGCTGTTTGTTCGCTTTATAGCTTCAAACAATGCACCTTTCACTGAGACTTTTGAATGGGCTACTTCCTTTCGCCGAACCACTCAGTTACTTAGTATTGCTGATCTCACAGCTGCTTCTTACTTCAAAGTTCATTCACAGGTCTGCCTTTCTTCGCGTCACATCCACACACGTGCAGCCTTCACTTGGGACATAATGTTGCTACTTCATTCATTTTAACACAGACACCAGTCTCTCAGGTCGCTTGCCCACTCACTGGCTGTGTGCACTTCTTTCTTGTTTTGCTATTTTCAATTCACGAGTCAAGGTTAGTACCACAGGCTTGGCCTCACCTCCCCAACTCTGCCGTTCACCCGGGAGGGAGGCTGGCGTCCTTGAAACACAATGAAATCTTCACTTGTGGGATCTGGCCTTCTCCATGTGTCTTTTGCGGTCTGTCAGAGGCAACAACCTCCACTAAGGAACCCTTGGGGTTTTCGGCACGCTGTTCTCACCCCTTGGTCTGTTACTCTGCTCCAGTAGGTGTGCCTTCGTCTCGGGAGTCCTGCTCATACTCGTGTTCCTCCTTGCTCAGAGTGTGTCTTTAGGTGTTGCCTTTTATTCATGTGAGGAGAGCTAACTGGTATCAGGTGTATGCACTTAGTGTAAAGTACCTGACATTGCCTGACCCGATTAACGAGACATGTCCAGTACGATGTGAGAGAGTTAGTATGGTTACTTCCTCGGCCCAGTGTTTGTGTAAAAAGAGGGGGGGATTGAAAAATCCTACAAAATGGGATGGGGTAGATGAACAAAAAAAGGGGGAATACTGCGTCTTACCATCGGTTGCCTCACCCCAAAGACCCCTCACCCAGGTGATCCTCCCACACTGGTCCATCCCCAGGGTCTGGATCCAAAGGCGATGGCCGTGCCCTGGCCACCTGAGAGAGAGATCCCTGGGGACTAGCGGGTGAGACACCCTCTGGTTTCTCACACAACCAATCAGGATGGCCTATGTGATGATGGACTATACAATGTTGCAGAAGCCAATACGCTGCTGTTATTCTACTATTATCTATATTATACGTGGTTAGAGGTTGTTTGAGGCATGCATACTTGATAAGGGGCAGCCAATGATGTTGCTAACACCTAAATAAGCTATAGGTATATATGTTCCCTAAACATAACCCTCCGCCCAATAGGTTTTTACTATTTGCCACGTAGGATCACATCATAGCTGACGTATATTGAGGTATAAAGCCTATGTGTAATTGAAATGTATTCGAGAGTGTGTGAGCTGCGATTTGTTCCCTAATTTATTGAATTGATAATAAAGTAGTACTTTGCCATATTCATTGAGTCGGTCCGGTTATTTGGGCCTGAAATCAGTTATTGTGGTAATTCCGTCCAGCACTTGATTCACTCCAGGTCCTACTGTACATTTTGGCAAGCAGTGCAGATGGTTCAAGATCCAGACCATGAGATTTTTGACATCTTCCACCATCAGCCGGAAGACCACAGAGTTTCCTGTCAAGAGCATAGAAAAACATGCGTAAGACGGGGCGGTCGGCAGGTGCACCTTTGAAGAAATTCCTGTCCGCACCCCGCAGGCCCCCAGCGGACAGTAGACAAAGTGGTCGATTGGGGAAGAGTCGATACCGAAGGGCTCGTACTGAACAAACGACCGTAAGTAGAAGCATCAAAAGTGGCAAAGAAAAGTGGAAAGATCATATTCCATCGGTACATATAGTGGGGAACGAAATGGGATTTGATTAAAGGAGAGCTATCTCATTTCCTAATCTCAAGGAGAATAGAAGGGACTGCATCAAACTCCGGAACAGAGTATTAAATAAGGTATTCCTGCGGCTAGCCAAGGAAGGATTCGCGACACACTCCAAAATGGAGTATAATAGCGATGACATTCTCTTACTAGATACAGTAAGGAAGACAATTGTAGAAATTGTTGTGCACATTTTGTTTGCGGTTGTGAAAATATTTGTGTGAACAGTTGAAATCTTAGGAATTAGTTGTGATAATATAGGTTGTAGGCTAAAACTATAGAACGATAGTAACACAAAATTAGAATGATTATTAGATCCTAAAAAACAAGCAATTTGCTCCAACCAATCAATCATAGGAGGGCAGTAGTTGAAAAATAGAATAAAATAAGATTCTTAGATTGTCAATAATAAAAGCAGGATAGTAAGACTCGATAGAACCATAAACGAAGAAGTAAAAAGAATAATAGGTGGCGATTGATGGTGCTTGCCCGAATTGATTTTTGTGGTGTCATTGATCAAAGTAATAACAAAATAAAAGAACCAGTAAATATTGACAGTTAAAAAATGACTTGTCATCATGGGGGACACTCCCCTTTTACATTTGTGCAAAACACTACCGCGATCCACACCGAAGATTAAGAAAATACCATGCAGAGTGGGTAAAAGGCACAGCTGACAAAATGTTCATGTCTTGGCCTCACGAAGGTTCGCTATCAAGAACATTATTGCAACACATGACAACATACTCACATGCTGCATACATAGCAAAGCAAAGAAGATCCAGAAAAGGTTAACTGTTTTAGAGCCATGAAAAATGCATCCGAGCGATAGAGAAGACCCGCCTGAGAAGAAGTGGATGCTTAATTCTCATAAAGAGGAGGACGTAATGCCCTCGGATTCTCTTTCTCCTCCTAAGAACGATAGTATAATTAAAGATAAACAGGGAATTTATCCTCTAAAGGAGTTAAAAGCAGCAGCGGGGTATGTTAATCCAACATGTGCGCCCCCGCTTATAGTAGTGAGGATAACATGGAAGAAAGTAAAATTAATGAGCGTAAATATGTGTCTACACACGATGAACGTAAAGAGCGTGATGAAAGAAGGGACAGGCAAATAGAGATTGAAGATGAAGCTAAGAGACAAAAAGGAGAGAAAGACAGAGCTAGCGGAGTGACAACAGTACAGAACAAGTGAATGGGAAGACAGATACTACTCAAATTAGATGGAATGAGTACTGATGATGTCAAACAAAGAGAAGAACAGGAAAAGAAGTAAAAGGAATAAGAAAGGGTATATTAAGAGGAGAAGGAAAAAGAAAGGATGCAAAAGGAAGAACAAAGAAAGTATGAAGAACAGAAAAAAGAGAAAGAGGATAGAGGAGAAGAAACGTGAAGAAATAGAGGCAAAGAGATTGAAAGAACATAGGTTGCAAAGAAGGCGATAGGAAGAAGAGAAAAGGGAGATGAGAAGAAGGGAAGAAGAAATGAGAAGGGGTAGGGGCCAAAGCGATGACAAAGTAGATCACATTGTTAATAGATGTATAATAAGAATTGAAGCATGAGAATGATGGGAAGAAGAGAGAGGGTCACAACAGCCTCATAGGAAGCTGCAGGGGATACCAAGAATACAGACATGGGCTGATGAGCATGAGGCAGAAGGCATAGGGAAAAGGATTGGGGGTCTATGTAGGCAAATGAGGGAGAAAGATGGTTACGAGACCAGAGGGAGTTTCGAAGGATGTCCACCAAAAGAAACAAGAGGCAGATTGTATGACGTAATGATGGACGCATGACGTAATGATGGATAAGCATAGAACGCTATCCTTAAAAATGCTAGATCTTGATGATGAGGAAAGGGATAACAGTCATACCAGTTGACGTATAATGATGTCAGATGAAGAAAGTGAAGAAAATGAGACAGCTCGAAGAGAGAGCGCATTTGGCTTTTCGGTAGATCCAAACATAGAAAGAGCCGTAAAGTGGTTAGACTTAGAAGACCCAAAGGAAAATGCCAGAACCCACACCATATTCTGAAAGACCACAAGCATGGTTGCGTAGTGCAGGGGATATATCGCTGCCTTATGTAAGTAGATTAAGGTCAGCGCCAGGACGAAGATGAACGGGCAAAACCAGACCCACCTGGAAGACAAGGAGCGTAGGTGGATATGATTGTGGACTAGGATTTACGCAATTTCCATTATTGGAGAAAGGGGGAGGACGACCACAGTGTATACCATGGCCACACATGGATAATGAAAATTTGAAATGTAGATAACTTAGTTTGATCATAGGTGCAGGAAAATGGATTTATGAGTTAGAAAGAATGACAGGGAGAATGACTTTGGCAGTGGGTGACGTAAAAGGCAGACTAGCAGCTATTGTAGGGGAGCGAGCTGACTCCAGTTGGAGACGAGCGAGATATGCAAGTGTGACAGCACAAAACACGGCACATGACGGAGTGCCATTTAATAATTGTAGAGCAGATATATGGAGGGCGCTCAGAGTACAATATCCTGACACATCAGACATGGGTACGATGTGTGCGATTATGACAAGGAAAATGGATGAGGACGAAGATCATGTTGCTTTTATTCAGGAGATTCAAGAACCTTGGTGTCTTGAGACAAGAGAACCGTGGGATAAAACTAGCATTATTTTAATGATATTCTATGTCAGGGACTGCCGGAGCCAGTGCAACGGCAATGCAGAGACAAGTAGGGATGGAAGCAAAGCCATGGCCAGAAATACAGTTGACTATTGTACATCATTGTTGATTATTACAAGAAAAGAATAAGAAAAAAGCTGATAATAGAAAGCAGGAGGAAGCAAAGTTGGTTCATAAAATGTCGTTGATGTTTGCCATAGAAGGAGCAGTATTGACAAGTGGTGAAGGCATGGCCACACAAGAGCTACATCCAGCACAGCCAAGAACTACAGGGTACCCTTTAGATCAAGTTGGGCACAATTCTTGGCCACAAGGTAGAGGGAATTGACCTAGAGGACGAGGTGGATTTCAAAACCCTCAAGGGGGAGGAGGATTTAATGGAGGAAAACCACAGCAATGCTGAACTGTGGAAGAAATGGCCATACAGCCCGCACGTGTAGAAGTAGAGGGGGCATGCAACAGAACTGGCAAGTTCCAAGAGGAGAGATGGGCCATTCTCCACAGTATAAGACAGAACCGCAGGTGTGTTATGCTTGTTTGTTTGTTTGTTTATTTTATTTGTATGGCGCTCCAGACCCAGGGGTAGAAGGGCGCCTAAGAGGATGGTTACAACATTGAGAAGTATCTTGGAGTTGCATACTTCGTACATACATACTTATAATGCATATAAAATAAAATGGAGTACAGTTTCCAGTTTGAATAGAATACAATTATCAATATACAGTTTCAATGTACAGTCATATACAATACATGAGCCAGTTACCGAGCAGGGGTGTGAGGTCGGGTGTTAGTGGAGCTACTCTTTGTTTAGGAGCCAACTGATGACCTGCTTCCTGAAGAAATGGAAGGACTCTATAGTTTTCATGTTGAGAGGTAGGGTGTTCCAGAGTTGGGAGGCAAGTACTGTGAAGCTGGCCCCTCCAGCTCTTTTTAGGTAGAATCTGGGCACTGTCAAGCATAGAGTGTTGGAGGATCTGGTGGTTCTGGTAGCAGGTTTCATGGTAAATATGTTAGCTAGATATGGTGGTGCTAGGTGATTGAGGGACTTGTACGTGAGGCAGATGGTTTTGAAATCAATTTTCTGGCATATGGAGAGCCATTTGCAGGCTTTCCTGGTAGTGGAAATATGCTCTTGTCTGGGAATGTTGCACGCAGAGCCTTATTTTGTAGTACCTGTAGCTTATTGAGTACGGATTGGTTGGCACCTAGGTACAGGCTGTTGCAGTAGTCCAGTCTGGATTGTATGAGGGCTCTGGTAAGGGTGAGGCAGCTGTTGGGGGATAGGAAAGGTCTGCTCGCCCTAATGAGCTTGCCGGTGTAGGCAGAGGCTGAGGCGATTATATTGGTTTGTTTGGAAAGGTTGGTGTTGGCATCCAGATAGAAGCTGAGGGTTTTCACACTTTTGGCAATAAGGATGTGTGACCATCGATCGTGATGTTTTTGTAGCTGGGATTGAGTTTAGTTAGGGTGTTAGGGGAGCCGATGATAAGGAGCTCTGCTTTCTCATTGTTCAGGTAGCATCCATGCCTGAATGATGGAGAATATTTCGTTGATCCGGGCAACGTCTGCTTGGTAATTGCCTGTGATGGTGAGGAGTATCTGGGTGTCATCTGCGTAATTTGTGTAGGTGACAACCAGATGGTCCAGTTGGTCAAATAGAGGCTTTGTAAATATATTTTACAAAGTGGGGGATACACAAAATCCCTGTGGGACTCCGCATGTGATGGGGATGGGGTCTGCTGCAGATGTTGTTGAGAACACCCGCATGGTTCTGTTTGCCAGGAAGGATTGTATCCATGTGATGGCAGAGGAAGAGAAGTGGGCTGCGGTGGCTAGGTGACTACAGAGGATTTCGTGGCTGACCAGGTCAAAGGCCGCTGAGAGGTCTAGGAGGAGTAGAATTGCGGCATTGCCTTTATCTTTAATTTCATCAATCTGGCTTTTGAGATCAACAAGGGCAGTTTCAGTTCCGTGTTGAGGTCTGAAGTCAGATTGACGTATTCCTAGCAATTGGTTGGATTCCAGGTATTCCTGAATTTGGATGTAGGCGACTCTGTCCAGGATTCTTAGGAGGAATGGGACTGTGGTGATGGGCCTGTAGCTGGTGGGTATGGCTGCATCAAGGGATTGTTTTTTCAAGAGTGGGAGAACCCAAGATTGTTTTAGGTTGCTGGGGATAGAATTATTGGTGAAGGATAGGTTAATAAGTTTGGTAATGAATGGGGAAAGCTCTCTGGCTGCATCTTTTATGATCTGGGCCGGGCAGCTGTCTGCTTTGCAGTTTGAAGGTTTTAAGGAGGTGATGATTTTTTGAACTTCCGTAGTGGTAACTTTCTTAAACTTGAAGCCCGAACTGGTGTAGTTGGGCGTGTGTGGGCTGGGGTTGGTGATCTTATTGTTGGAGAGTTGTTGGCGCTTGTCCTCAATTTTGGTTTGGAGTCCTGAGATTTTGTTGTTGAGGGCGTTTTGGATGCTGGTGCACCAGGATTTGTCTTTCAAACAGGTGTCTGGAGGTGAAATAGGGTTTTCTAGTTCCTTCCGAATTTGAAATAATTCTTTGGTGGAGGATCCTGCCTGAGCAATCCTGGTGTTGTATACATCCTTTTTGGTGCAAATTATCTCGCTTTTGTAAAGTGAGGATAAGTTTGTGAGGTTGGATTTGTTTTCCGCAGTGGGGTTAGTTTTCCAGGTGTGTTGTGCCTTGGCTTTCTTGTTTCTGAGTAATTTGAGCTCAGGGGTGTACCACAAGTTCAGATGGGCTTTGGGTTTGTCTTTGCGTAGTTTCAGGGGGGCAACGGTATCCATTGCCCTAGCCATGGAGTTATTGAAGGTGTCAATCAGCAAGTTTAAGCCAGCGTTGGCTGGGAGAGCATTGAGGGTAGGTAGGATCAGTGGTAGTAGGGCTTCAGTAGTGATGTTACGTTTATTCCTAGTGGGACAGGCTGGTGCCGGGGGGTATTTATTGCGCAGTACCTGCTTAGTGTTGATCTCAAGAGGAATCATGTGATGATCAGTCCATGCCAAAGGTTGGGGTTCCTTGCAGGTTGTATTGCAGTTGTAAATTGCTACCCAGTCGAGGGTTCTGCCCTTTAGGTGGGTGGGTAGTGCAAAGAGTTGTGTGAAGTCATGATCTGTTAGGACATTGGCTAGGGATGCAGCATGTGTATCGTGCAGGTCCTGGTAACCGAGGTTGAAGTCCCAGAGGATCATGATTTGTGCTGATGGTTTGGAATTTTCAGTGATGATAGATGTGATGTCTTCTTCAAAGACCCCGGAGGTGTATGGGGGTCTGTATATGAGGTGGAGGGTGATTGTGGTTGTGGGGGAGGTTTGCAGTTTGGCTGTGAGTATCTCACAAGATATGAGTGAGACTGTAGAGGCTAATCTGAGGTTTAGGGAGGATTTGGAAAGGATCGTTACACATCCACCTCTAGCGTTAGGTCTATCAGCTCTGAGGATAACGTAATTGTCCGGGATGGCTAACGATAAATGTGGTCCGGACACCTCCTGAAGCCAAGTTTCTGTTAGGGCTAGGAAGTCCAGGTCGTTGGTAAGAATGATGTCTGCAATTTCTGTGGGGTGGGCAGCCAGGGATCTGACATTGAGTAGGGCACCGTTTAATGGGGGAGGTGTGGGCTTATTTGGCGCATTGTGCTTCGTAGTGGTTTTGGTGTTAGGTTTGGAGTTAGGCCTAGTAGTTGTAGTGGGGAGCCTGGTAACTAGTCTGTCGTTGCGGGTTGTGAGGTTAGGAGTGAGGGAGTGGGGGGGTTAGGCCGGGGGGCTTGGAACAGGCAGGATGTTTGGTATTCAGTTTAGTTCTGTTGGACTTAGCGATAGGGCTGGGGTGACTGTGCGTTGTGTTGGCTGGGTGGCCTAGGTTGACATGGGAAGTGTGAGGGTGCTGGTGAGTGGGAGGGAAGGGGGATGCGGAGGGTAGGAACGGTGTGGGGCAGGGGATGGGGTGGTATCTAGGGCACCCTAGTTTAGACAGGCCATCCTGGTAGGCTATGTAGCTGTTACTGCTACAGGGTACATTGTCCAGTGTTATGCAGAAAGGGAACATGATTAGGGCAAGCCAGAAGATCATGGTCTGGCAACCACGATGTGTATTGCTGGAGGCTGATGGCACTAGTTGGGGTAGCGGGCCAAACTAAGGCTGATAGTAGCTAGTTTGAACTGGGTAGGGTAGGCTAGAGAGCAGTAACTGGTTTGAGGGTAAATGCACTCGAGCTAAGGTGCAGCAGTTTTCTGTCAGGGAGTGGTAATTTAAACTAAATGGCGGAGGGGCAGACTTTAGCTTCAAGCTAACACATTATCTAGAAAAACAACCAGATTCAATGGTGCAATTGGTCAAGTGCACCTTAAAGCACTGTAATAACTTTTGCTGCACAAACACCTAGATTCGAAATTGCACATAGGGTCCGACTAAACCTAGGTTTGGGAAACATAAACACATTTGGCTAGAAAACAGCCAGATTCAATGGCACAATTGGTCAAAGTGCACCTTAAAGCTCTGTAATAACTTTGGCTGCACAAACATCTAGGATCGAAATTGGACATAGGGCCAGACTACACCTAGATTTGTGAAACACATTTGGCTAGAAAACAGCCAGAATCAATGGCACAATTGGTCAAAGTGCACCTGAAAGCTCTGTAATAACTTTGGCTGCACAAACATCTAGGATAGAAATTACACATGGGGTCACGCTATACCTATGTTTAGGAAACACATTTCGCTAGTGATGCATTCAGATCCAATAGCACAGTTGATCAAAATGCACCTCAGAGCACGATAGTAGCTTTGTCTAAGAAGCATCTATGTGTGGAGTAGACAGACATATGGATGAGCAGGGTACACAGTGAACAGTACACATGAGCATGCCCCACAATGAGCTTGGCGCAGCAGCGGTAGGTGAGCAGATACATAGGTGGTGATGTTAGGATGCTTTGCAGGGGGCAGGCTAAGTGGTGGATAAGCACAGGGTGGCAAATAGAGTCACAGCGAGGTTGTGCTTATAGGTAGCGGGCGGCCAGGCACTGGGAGATATTTGCAATGCAGAATCAGCCATGCGTGCCGCAAACACAGCAGATCTTGCTGCAAACACAATCACCACAAGAGCAACCACAAGAAGTGTCTGTGAAAACACAAGTACAGACACAAAAACCACACTACGCTCTGATGCAACAAGCAACAGTGCCACAATGAACGGTGAATACAGAAGCCACTGAAGTTCCCACACACAGGACAGGGAGTGTGACAGTAGTGGGAGGAAATCATTTTACAGGTACAAGTATGAATTTATACCATAATAGGAGAGCCATCAGAGCAACGTGATATTTTCAGTACTATCTGTGACACAAGACCCACAAGAGGAACCCAGGGTCAGGGTAATGATAGGAGGCAAGACATTTTAGTTCCTTGTAGACTCAGGACCAACTTGTTGCTGCGCTCGAGGGGGAAAGTGCCCAATGTCTGGGATTGCCATGAGTGTGCAGGGATTCTCTAGGGCTATGAGTTTGTTTCCTTTTACTGACCAATGACCACTTTCCATAGGAGAACATTTATTTGTATTTATTTTATTGTGCATTTGTTCGGCGCTTACACAACAAGTAATTTGTGTTTCAAAGCACCCACATGGCAACGGGGCAGGAACATGGGAATGAAACAATGTATACAATGGAAGATAAAGATGAACCTACTATGGCCTGTGAGTATTCAGAATGTGCAAGTGCAGAGAGAAGAGGGGGGGGCAGGAGGGGGGCAAGTGCTGGAATGTCTGTGCTCGTGGGTGAGCAGCAGATGTAAGTGCCAAGTATAGTTAGTGCTAGGGAACGTTGAGCTGCAAAAAGTGGGTAAGTACAGGCCTACAGTGGGGGAGGCCAGTGGCAAGTGCTGTGTGTAGGCAGAGGCTGAGGCGATTGGGTGTGGGAGGCCATGGCCCCGAGGATACAGAAGGGCCCTAGTTACGAATCATAGCGACTGTGAGGTTAGCAGAGTAGGGAAGAAGGGAAAGCGGAAGTGAAAAGAAACTTGCACTCAGCAACTGCCTGCTCACACGTTAACATTACGAGGGGGTGTGAGACTACACGATTGGTCCCTGATATCCAGGACTCGGGCACTGTAACAAAGCAGTTGGCTGGAAACAAATTAACGTATAGTATTGTAAGTTCGAATACCAAGGGCATAGCCATTTCTTGGATAGCAAGGGCTCTATGCCTTTGCTCACCAAGTACGACATGTTGTTGTTACAAGAAGCCTGGCTTGTCTCTGCAGTTAATTTTGATGGTTACCACCTTTATCAAGTAATGGCAAGTAAAGATCCACGTGGTAGACCATATGGGGGCCTCATTATTGGGGTTAGCCATACGTTGGAATCCCGCGGTTTTGCTGTTCCTACTGCCAACAGTAGCGTTCTTGCAGTACAGTTGAGGCTAGGTGAGAAAATACAGAAAAGTAGCATGCTAATAGTAAATGTATATATCCCCCTGGATGAATCTTGCCTTGATAGATGAACATATGGATGAGATCTATTCCGAATGGGTAGCCGTGCCTCATAATGAGATAGTTCTGTTTGGTGGTGTCCTCAATGCTCGCTGCAGGGAAAGCCACATTAGATAATTCATTTTTGGGCAATACCTCGTGTCTGGAGAATGTTATCGAGTTAAAAGTCCTTTTGAACCCTTTTAGCAATCATGCCATATTATCACTGACTATTACAGGGCAGTGTTTTAATATCGGACCACAAAGCTACAGTGGTATTAACGTATACCACGCAGGCAATGGTATTTGCTGGTCCGCTAGCCACATACGAAAAGCAACCTCTTTCCTCTCTCAGCTTGCGACTAGTAGTGACATGTCTCTTTTGGTATCATTAAATGCGAATGAAATAGAGGAGTGGTTGAAAAATGTTGTCATTAAAACAGGCTCTAGTAAAGAAAGGTATTTAGTGGTAGTGGACAACAAACACACTAATACGTTTGATATTGCTATTTGTGATGCTAAATGAATCATGAGGAAAAAATTGAGAATGATCAAAGGAGCATGTGGCTCGGTTGAAGAGGTGGTACGTAAGACCAAGGCCGTTAAGGCGGAGTATAAAAACTGGTTAAAACGTTGGAGCCTGTCTGTCAAGAACATGCGGTGGCAACATACGATAAGTGCTCTCAGAAGTCATGAGACTCGATCAATATGGCAGATCCTTGCATTAGCTAAAGGTGAGAGAATGAAGAGAAACGTTAACCCTATCAAAGAGAATGTCTGGGTAAAGCATCTAAGGGATAAAGAAAGTTATTCTGTAAAACTGCCTTGTATGGAATGTTGTCCGGGTGGTTGGCCTCGGCTAGCAACTTTAGAGGATATTTAATTGTCCATTTTGAAATTAAAGAGCTCTAGGGCACAAGGCCCAAATGGGCTTGCCAACATGGTGTTGAAGCATGACCCAAGTGGGTGGGCCAGGGTCCAAAAGCTCTTATTTGATAACGTCTGTATTTCATAGGTGGTACCCATAGCATGGCAACAATCAATTTTAGTTATGGTATATGAAAAAGGTGACAGGTTGTCACTTGAGAATGATTGTTGTCATTATTGGACGTGCCTGGAAAAATCTTTGCATCCTTTATTTTGAAGGCCCTGCAGGCATGGGTGGAAGAAAATAACGTACTCCAGTTTACCCAGACTGGGTTTCGACCAGGGAGTGCCACTGCCCATAACCTCAGGGTCTTGGACACGTTTATACAACGTGTGGCCTGCATTATACATCATCTTCATAGACTTCCGGGCTGCATTTTGTTGTGTTAATTGTGATAAGCTGTTGCATACGATGGTGGGTTTGGATGCCCGAAGTGGCTACTGTGCATCCTCAAGGGTTTACATCTGAATACCGGGAAGTGAGTGAAACTTGATGACACTGGCACTACGTCTGCCCGGGTGCCGATCAACAGGGGAGTCAAACAAGGTTATGTGTTGTCTCCCCTGTTGTTTAACATCTACCTGGCTGAACTGCCATTATGCTTTACTTCTGTAAATGGCTGTAGTCCAAGAATTGGTGGTGTGCGTGTTCCTTGCATGTTGTATGCAGACGAATTAGTGTTGCTATAACATACTTGTTTTGGTGGGAAGGATATATTTGATGAACTAATATTGTTCACAGTACATAATGATATGTTGGTCAACATGGATAAGACCAAAATAATGTTGTTCGCGGAAAGGAAGGTGGACTATCTAGTCTTTATGACATGCTTGGGCACATTGGAATACGTAGAGAAGTATGCTTTACCTTGGCCTGGAAATGAGTTCCTTTATAGATCATGTGTATATCAAAGAGGCAAAAAAGAGGAAGGCCCTCCAGTTAACACGCATGATTGATACATTTGCAAGACAAACGGTTGGATATTCCATAGACGGCATTATCATCCTGTCCAAACAGAGTTTTTGTCCTATGGTGTTGTATGGCCTTGAGCCAATATCTATGCGAGATCTAAACTGGCTAAACACCACATTGGAGGGCTACTTTTGGAGAAAGATTTTAAAGTTGGCCCCTTCAACTCCGGTAGACTACCTAAGACTTGAACTCGGTCTGGTATCATTGAAGGCTCAAGTTCTTGTAAAGAGAGGTGAATTGTATTTAAAATCTAAATCTAATCCCACATGCCCGCTATTGGCTCTGGTGGGTAGAGACAGTTCAGTGGTACCTGGAGGGGTGGGCTGTATGTTTGCAGCCCTGAACGTGAGGATGTTTGCAGATATAGGGCGGTACCCAAATTTTAACCCAGGAACACATTATGAAACCCTGATGGCGGTATTTAAGAGGAAGGTTGAGCAATGCGATTGGGTTAATAACTATCAACATTTGTCAAGCTTACGACCATACAACTACGTATCAAATGTTACACATCAATATTTAGAAACGCAAACCTATCTTTGACGGAGCTCTAGCCCAGCGGTCTGAAATGTGATGCTTAGACAGCGGACTAATCAACAACCTCTTTTGGTCATTCAGGGAGAATACGCTAAGAAGTCGTTATAACAAAGGTTGTGTCGCATTTGCAAAATTCCCCAAATGATAGAGACTGCTAAACATGTCTGCACAGAATGCATACAACTGGGTACAGCTGACATGCATATATTGGGTCAATATGTGCATGAGTATGACACTATTATATCAATGGAATGTTGGGCCTATTGTCTCAACTCAGAGTTAGAAAGCCTACATATTGCATTGTATCAGTTGTAGCGCATTAAAATGCCAAGACTGCGATGCAAAAATGTTGCTGACGGACCCACATCGGCTATGCTTGTGGTGTCTCTGTGTGGAGCACAAGACCTCGACCTGTCAGAAGTGTCAAAAGCTCTTTAGGAGCTTAAAGGGAAATTGGCGGTAGGTAGTATCCCCAAAAAATCCCCTTTGACTACCCATGAGACGACTCTCCTCAACGGAAGAAGACTAAAAGATCCAGGTCACAAAGTGGCTCCCACCACTCCTCGTCGTCATCGAGGAAATCAGAGAAAAGGCATCATAAATCACCTACTTCGGCTTCCTCCTCCGACTCCTCCTTAGAGAGGACTATATCTTGCCCCACTAAGGCCTCTACTCCGGCTGAATCGGAATCATTCAGGCAGGAAATGCAAAACATTTTCGAGAGCCAGAAACCCTCGAAGTAAGTAGGCCATGCTCCTACCACGCCTTCTGAAGCCGGTAAGGAAAGGGCTGGAGCCAAATCCTGTGCGCTAAGGCCAGATTCTCACCGAGAGCTGCTGAGGCCTCGACACGGTGAAAAGTCATCGAACAATCCTTTGACTCCTCGAAGTCCGTCACGGACAAGTCAATGTCGAAATCATCGACGCTATTGGCGCGGTTGACGCCGATCAGTGCCATCGACGCAACCGGTGCCATCGACGCCCAATACATCTTCATCAAATACATCGACGACTCCATCGGCATCTGGCTCAGAACCATCAAAGCCATCGACGCCTTTACCAGTAATTCAAAAAGCCTTCACACCTTTGCCTAGAAAGGATTTTTTTTTAATCACTCACAAGCATTTATGAACACAATGAACCTTCAGATGACAATGATCCACCTTTTGGATTGCAATATGGCACTCCTAATGTCCATGATAGCTTTATATCAGAGTAATCTAGGTTGCAGTATCTGCGTGAACATTTATAGTCAGCCAGTCGGGTGGACACTTCACCAGAGTTGGATTTTGGTAAGTCAGAACCAGATGATCACTCAGATGCCTCTTACAGGCATTGTAAAAGATGGCAAAGAGGCCATGTGTGAGTCTCTTCAGTTGGGTTTGGATTCTGCTGACAGTATCAGCAGAGCCATGGCAGCAAGCACCATGATACGCAGGTTTGCGTGGTTAAGGAAGTCTGGATTTGCACTGGACGTGCAGTCTAGACTCTTTAATGTGCCTTTTGACGGGTCTCATCTTTTTGTCTGCAAGGCTGACGAAAGCCCTGAGAAGCTGCAGACCTCGAAGTCTCAATGTGCCGCTTAAGCAGCCTCAACACTTTCACCCCAGTTGACCGTCTTGGAGAGGTAGATCCTTTCGCTACTACTCCTCAGTTGGAAGAGCGAGAGGAATGGCTGGTCAAAGAAGCTAAGCTGCGGCATCTTTACCATCAGCCACTGCTTCAGCTGCCTCAAAACCTCTCTGAGGTCTTGACTTCCGACACCCCGTGGGAGGCAGACTGTCTCTGCATCTGAAAGAATGGCAGGGCATTACTTCAGATTCTTGGGCATTACAAACAATTGCCCAAGGTTATTGCCTCCCCTTCCTTCAGAGACCTCAGAATCATCCACCAGGAAGCCATTTATTAAAGGTTCCAGATCTGTTCCTTGTGCAGGACATTTTGACCCTGCTAGAGAAAGGTGCTATAGAGCCAATACCTGTAATAGAGAGGAACAAAGGATGGTATTCTCCATATTTCCTGATCCCCAAGAAGGACGGAGGACTGAGACCCATCTTGGACTTGAGCTACTTGAACAAGTTCCTCGGGAAGGACACGTTCACGATGGTCACACTTTCTCAGATCCTTCAGGCCCTCGGGCTCTAGGATTGGATGGTATCATTGGACCTTCAGGATGCTTATTTTCATGTGCCAATCCATCTCAAGCACAGAAAGTCCCTGAGGTTCGCGGTTGGAGGTTCTCATTATCAGTTTTGAACTCTGCCATTCGGGCAGACCTCTTCCCCAAGGTTGGTGGCAGGGAGTCTCAGGAGATGGGGGATTCACGTCTACCCCCACATGGATGATTGACTGATCAGGACACGTTCTCCTGAACAAGTCCTGGATCATCTCAGCGTGACCAGCCACTCTCTCCACAGACTGGTCTTCTCCCTCAATTACAAGAAGTCCCACATGATACCATCTCAAAAGCTTCAGTTCATCAGGGCTATTCTGAATACATCCTTGGGAAAGAACTCGCCACCCGAGGTGAGGGCTCAAGACATTCTGCAGATAGTCACCAAATTTCAGAGTGCCCAGCGTCTCCCAGCATTCGACTTCTAGAGGTTGCTCGGCCTCATGGCATCCTGCATTTTCCTGGTGCCAGAGGCTCATCTGAGAATGAGATCCATTCAATGAGCTCTCAGGACACAATGGTCTTAATTCTCGGACCAGGATCACCTGGGTGAAGGGTCTTCAGGGACTGGGAGTGGGACAAGGATGTCGAGATGCAGTATCCCCTTCTCTGTAACATCTTTACCCCATTCTACCAGGTAGGATATTTAGGAACTCAACCCTCTTCACAACACAAATACTTTCTTATGGACAGCTTGCTGTGAGAGAAAACGGACTAACACCCGAGCCGTATACCTGACATGTCCCAAGACAATGGTTAGACAGGGTCAGGCAATTACTGACCATCACACGCACCTGACTTGCATTACACTTCCCCACACGGATAAAAGGTGGAGCACGAGAGCACACTCTGAGCAAGGCAAATCACATGAGGAAGCAGCAGTTCCAAGATGGCAGTTTAACACGAGGAGAAAGATGGCAAAATAGAAGGGGATCGCAAGGAGTGAAGTGCCCTTGACCTTTTCGATGAGGAACCGTTACTTTCACGAACCCTCGAGAATAGAAAGCGTAAGACCAGGAAACCAAGCTGTAGAATCCTGCATTGTGTGTCGAGGATACCTGGGGCCCTCCTGCGTCGATAATCAAGGCGGGTAGACTCGCTTGCCACTGTGGTAATGTCCTTGGCTCCTACAGCAAAGCAGCACCAGTGAAATCAACACAGCCGGTGAGTTTAGGAGACTGATACCAGACCGGTCTGTGTTGAAGCCATGGTTGCAAGCAGCAACATTGTATGGTGAGCGCTGAAGCAAACAGTGTATGAAACACATGTGATAACCAACATGAGTAAAAATTGAACAACAGATGAGTGATTGAACTTTGAAACCAAAATACAATACCCTTGACAGAGTGGTCCGACACCACGTGCATGCTCACTCAAAGGTCTCTGTAAGATATCCAACTGAGAGTTGAGAAAGGTGAAAGAGTGGCAAAGAACTGTAAATTGACATGGTCGTGCAAGGGGTCAAGCAAAATCCTGTGCACAATCGAAAGTCTTTGCTGTTGATACTGCCAAGCAAATTAATGACAAAATAGAGAAAGTTGGTCCGAGCCCGAAAGAGGGAGATCAATTGAACGCTTCTGGGATAAAGCAAGTTTGTGTTAAAGTGAATAAAATTGGTCCGAACCCGGCAGAGGGAAACTGATTGAACATTGTGTTAAAATGGATCTGAGCCCAACTGAGGGGGGATAGTGAATCCCCCCAGAAATTGGACAAATGAAAATCCTACGAAGTTTGTATTAAAGAGGATCTGAGCTCGGCTGAGGGGGATCCAAGATGAATAGTGGATCACTTGAGAAATTGAGTATGTGTGAAATTCCGAGAGGAAAATATCATATTGTTTGTTCGTCGCATCAAGCCCTTTACAAGAAGAGACTTTGGAGGGCAAAGAGAATTGGGCACAAAAGGCCCAGATGCTAATGTTTGAACTGCACCCTTGTGCTAGAGAAGCCAGAGACTGTGCTAAGCTCGAGTGCACCGTTTTATTCTGTGCTGAAAACATGGCAAAGGGAGGCAAATGGCCTGAACATACTGACATATCGTTTCTTGAAAAAAACTTTTTTTACATAATATTGTTTCCCACACTATTTGAATGTATAGGTAAGGATTGGCAATAGGTTTATTAGTATAGGCCCTTTTATTTTGACAAGACACTGCTAGGACTGCGTTATTATTATTTGATGGTCGTAGCTTGCTCCCATCTGTAGATTTAGGATTAGATAGGCGTTTTTCAAACCTTTTTTGAAATTCAATAAACACCCTTGAACTGTGGTCACTTGTGTCTGTCTTACTGTTGATACTATGCCTTCCTTACAGATTATATCAGATTTTCATTTGGGACAAAAGATGCTATTACCTACTTTTTACCCTCCACCTCATCCTGGCAATAAAGAGGAGAGGCTACACAGATTCGACCCACAAAGACTGTTCATAGGATACGAAGGTCATAGACTGGGACATGCTGTAACTAAGCAAACCTTGTCCAGACGAATTATTTTGGATTATTGAATGCTATAGGCTTGCCAGAAAAAAATCCTCAGGAGGCTTGAGAGCCCATTCCACGAGGGGCATGGCTCTTCTTCTGCTCTGCAAAGAGGTGTTTCAATAAAAGATATTTGTGAGGCAGCCACTTGGTCTACCATTCACACTTTTACAAAGCATTACTGCCTTGATTCCACCTCAAGTCAGGTTGGAAGCTTTGGGAAAGCAGTCCTTCATTCGGCTCACACCAACCCTTCATGTCAAAATTCTTACTCCCTCAGCCAATACTAATACTGCTTTGGGAGTCTATCAAAGATGAGCAATACATGGGAGGACACAATCCATTCGAAGAACAAGTTACTTACTGCGGGTAACATTCTTTCAACTGGATGTTCCTCCCACGTATTCCTCATCGCCCCTCCCAGCCTACTCTGCAGTAGAATTTCCATGTATTTGCAGTTTTACACTCCTTCAGAGTCTAGTATGGTCCAATTTAATGCTGGTAGTTCTACTGTAAGAATGACACGAAAAAACAGAATGGAAGCCAACGGGCGCTGCACGTGCTATATATATCTTCGGTGACATCATCCTAGAGACGAAGGCCCTCGAGGGACATCGAGTTGACCGCATCGATGCACAGCACCCTCTGCTAAACATTTTTGCCAAAGCAGCTGAAGCTGGATAGTAGAGATGTCAAAGATGAGGACTATGTGAGAGGAACATCCATTCGAAAGAACGTTACCAGGGGTAAGTAACCTGTTCTTTGCACATATGGGTAAACTTTAAAGGCTCCCTTCTTTAGCGGCACACTTTCACTTCCTCACTTTCAGAAAATGGCTTTCTTTCTTGCTCTGTTCTGTTTTGTTCAATTACTCACAATGCCAAGACGCCCTGGTGTTCCCTTCATCCCAGCGTGGACTCACCAGCTGTTTGTGGCAGTCCTTGTCTTTCTTGCAGCCTGATGCCACCAGTCTTTGGGCGATTTCTTCCGCTTCACTGCTTCCCGCGGTTCCAGCTTCTCTGCTTCCCACTGGTGTTCGGTAAGTTATGTTATGTTATGTTGATTTATACCATGCACCGCTACCACCCTAGGGCAGTGTACAGGTGCTCAGTGCCTCGCTGCTTTCAGGGAACGCCCAGGAGCCCTACACTAGCTTCTAACATTCCCGCCTCGTGTAGTTTTTCTCGCGCAGCTTTCCTCTTCTCAGCACATGAGCCGGTTGGCTCCACTGTCTTTCTCTCACTCCGTCAGTCGCACAGCCGCTCCCACCAGCAGTATCTCATGGCTTCTGGTGGTCCTGTTTTAAATGTCCCGGGCACAGGTGTGGGCTCCCAGCAACTAGAGCGTTGCCTCTGCTCGGGGCTTCTTCTGCTCTGAATTCCTCCACTCTTCCTCGTTGCAGTGTTAAGGTGTTTCTGGGAACAGTAGTCCTTTTTAGCTGGCTTGCACAGAAACATTGGGGAAAGGCTTTTAATAGGTTTTGAAGGCAAGTCAGTGTATGAAAGTTGGTTTGTAGATTGGAATGAGAGAGATTCAGCACTCTCCTTTGAGGGAGCAGGGGAAGAATCACAATAGGCTATTATTAAAGTGTTACAAATGGGAGATTCATTCTACAAGGATAAATTTGGATACAATGTCTCATCCTTTGATACCACCACTCCCTCCTAGAGGTTGTCTCCCCCATGTGATCCTTCCTCCTATAGCTGCCCCCAGGGCCAGGATAGCGGCTACCTTCCCCTGGCCACATGGGGGGGAGGTCACCGCCCGAAAGGGAGAAATTATATCGTTGGATTCATTACACTATACTCAAATATGCCCCTACATTCAATACAGTGGCAATTCTCAAAAATGCACTTAAGTTCAATACAGTGTCTATACTCAAATATGCACCTAAGTTAAATACAGTGGCTATACTCGAATATGAACCTAAATGCAATACTGTTTGCAAACTACGCAGACGATACCCAGATAGTATTCAAGCTTTCTGGGGTATACAAGGATGATGTAGAATGAGTTAATAAAGTTTTTGAAGCAATCCAGAAATGGATGGCCATGAATTCACTGGCTCTAAACGACTCAAAGACCGAGTTACTTATCCTAGGAACACCTCACAGATTGAAAAACCTAGATACACAATATAAAGTTTTAAGATCAATGGGAACACTATCCCAGTATCACATTCAGTCAAGACAATTGGTGTTTTTTTGGCTCTCATCTATCCTTCAAAAAACATGTTTCTTATTTTAAATTCTCATGTTCGCACTATGTCCACATGCTGTGGCAGATTCGCCCCTATTTATCAGAAACCAATAGGGCTCTGATTGTGGCAGCTATAGTGAACATGAAACAGGACTATTGTAATAGTCTTGTGTTAGGTACATCTCAAGGTAATATTAAGAAACTTCAGGTGTCACAAAACGGAGCAGTTTGTGCCATTTGTGGACTTGATCGTCGATCTCAGGTCTCGGAATCTCGCAGGAAACACCACTGACTCCCGGTTAAACAATGTATTCAGTTTAAAGTGCTGTTATGGAGTTCAAATGTTTGGTGGGGAGGCACCGCGCTATCTTTCTTCTAGAGTGAAAATAACCCCTGTTTGAAGGGCCTTGCGCTCTAACAACAGGGTAACAGGGTAACCTTAGATCAGCCACATGTAATCTTGAAAAAGATCTGCGGAGCAAGTTTTAATGTTTGGGCTCCTTGCTTATGGAACTGTTTCTACTCCACTCTTTAGAAAACGTCTAACAAATTTCTCTTTGATAAGAAGCTGGACTAAGATGACTACATGACCATAGGTTTGGATGATGTTTATATCTATATCCATGTGTGTGTTCTCTTACACTCTTACTGCTTTATGTTTCATGTCTGTCTGTCTTGTGAGTGCCCTGAGGCCTTCGGGCAAGTGGCGCAATACAAAAATGTTAAAAAAACAATAAAAATACTGCGGCCATTCTCAAAATGCACCTCTGTTTAATACAGTGACTTTACTTGAATATGCACCCCCAACGATCTGTAAGGGCAGCGTTAAGCGCCAAGTGCTAAGAGCCCATGTGCTTGTGTGCCTATAGTCTGGTCTATAGGCTGGAAGTTCGTAATCAAATTAACCCACTAAACACAACTGAGCCAGTGCCCCATCAGGCAATACTTCATCTGCATAACTGCAACAAAGGTCCCTCTGGGGAGTGCAAAGGCATCATGAAGCAAGACACAGAAAACAGACACAAAGTTCGAACAAAAAAGGGTTTATTAACCTAAATGTCAGGATGGTTGAAGGCCTAGCTTTCCCTATGCTGAGGCGGGATTTCCCTATCTAAATAAGCTAAGGAAAACCAGAGTCAGTACATTGAATTTAAAATTCTGTCTGTGTGCAGAACCCATACTTGCCCTCACAACTAAATCTAAACAAAGTGTAGGGATGTCAACAGTAAAATAAATAGTGTTCCCTGAGCTCCTTCCAGCTCCTGGTTTACTTTCCAGGTCCTCTTCCCCAAGTTCAAGACAGTTCCACAAAGTATTGGGGTTCCCTTCCCCAAGAAGATTCTCTCGGTTTTAGACTGTTCCACAAAGTCTCGGGATTACCTTTCCGAGGAAGACAACACTGTTCAAAAGAAATCTCAGAGTTCCCATTCCCAAGAAGACAATACAGTAAAAAATGTGGTCTCAGTATTCTCTCATCCTTAAGACCTCACCAGAAGTACAAGGTTTCTGGTTTTCCTTCCCTAAGAAAACAACAAACTTCATAAAGCCTCAGGTTTCCCTTGTCAAAGTATTCAGCTTGCCAATTTGTACTTGTTCTCAGTCTCTCAATGTTCAAAACCAATTCCAGGTCAACTTTACACTCCTTCAGGTTTCTTGACAATTCAAACAGATTGCTTTTCTTCACTTCAGCAATCTCTTTCATATACTTGCTTTGATTATCTGTATATTTCTGTAGCTTTCATGGATGGGGTAGCCCCAGTCTAGGCGCAGTTGTCAGACCACAGAGTCCACCCATTACAGGTCAGGCAACTGTAACCCTAGGGTTTCTTGCCCACACAGGTTCTTCTGTATCTGTACCTGTGTGCTGGTTCATATTCACTTGGCGTTCTCGTTGCCAGCCTTTTGGCTTTGAAACAATGTGTTTTCCCCTTTGCCAGTCTCTTGATTTTGCCACAATGTGTTTTCTCATGCAGTTCACTTTGTGGTGTTATTGCCCCTTCACCACGTTGCTTTCATACTTTTCAGCAATAGTTCATACTTGTTTTTCATTGTATTTCATACAATTTGCTCTTTGCTTTCAATTCACTGTACGTGTAATTCGCACAAACGTATCATCTGTTCATAGCGTTGTTACAAGCTTTCATTAAGTTCAGTATTCAATGCTGTGAATCTTTGATTCTGCGGCTTACAGTTAATCTTGTCCATAATATTCCTCACAACCCATTGCTTTGGGTTCATGGCATCTTACACATAATCCTTTAATCATTCGGCATGTAATTTGGCTTTCTAACAGCCCCAGGAGCACCCTGGTTTGAGTGCTCTCTCTTTACCACTCACCGGTCCTCTGTGTCTCCTCCGGGCAGCTGCTTTCTCTGCTTCTGCTCCACCGACACATTTCCTTTGGATTGCGAGCCCTGCTCGCAACTTCGCCGTCTCTCTGTAGGTTGGCGGCAGCACGGCTCGCTTCCTGGGTTTCTGCTGGTAACTTGCAGTGTTCAGATCTTTTCTGTGCCCGCAGCTCCTGCTGCTGACACCAGACCAATGAGGCTTCCACTTCTCTGGTCCTCTCGCAACCTGACAGGACCTCGGCTCCACAGCTCTTTGGGGTTCTTTGCCAGCGTCTTGGCTGTCCCATGGGACCCAACTCAGCCCGCCTCCTTCTGCACAGCATTCTTTCCCCAGGCCCACAAAGCTCGGCCCGGCTTCTCTCCTGCTGGTCTCTCTCTTCGACCTTGTCGTTCCCACCTTTTATGCATCTGCTACCATTTGGCAGGTTGCAGCTGTAAGTCCTTAGAACCAATTACCTGACCATAATTAGTGGAACACTTTGGACATGCCGGACCCTTACAACAGTCCTCTTCCTTGCCTCAGGACAAGAGTGGTGAAATTAAATGTTAGTCAGCACTACTCCTAGTTGCCTCTTCCTTGTCCCAGTACTATAATGGTTTAAATGAGGGGAAATGAGGGTAGATGGTTTGCAATAGCCTATAAAGAAAGGGGGTGGGTGAAATAGGTTCTCACAAGGAAAAGGGGTACCATGTCTCGCCTGTGGACCTCCTCTTCTTTACCCTCTTCATAGTGTTCCGATATTGATGATGTCGTCTGGTGTTATCCTGGGCATATGGAAAAGGGTAGCAATATCCCATAAATGCGGCTGGGTTTGAGGGTTCATCATGAAATGGAAATGGGGGATAAAGCATCTCACCCAAAGACGTCCCCCTAGCATTCCCCAAGTCTCCCCTACCCAGGTGATCTTCCCTTGCATCTCCACCTCCAGGGCTGGGATCCAAGAGCGATGGCCCTTCCCTAGCCACCTGAGCAGAGGATGGTGGGGAGAAAGAAGTGAGGACGCCCTGAGGTCCCCCATATACCCTTCCCCTATAAATGTGGCCTCTCGCATAGGAGACATAAATTGTTGGTCTTTTAGGGGTTTGGTTACCTTGCACCTCTTCAGAATTTGAAGCCCAGTGCCATAAAGATGTGGGAGGTACAAATGGCTTGGCCTGCCAGGTCTTGTTGGTGTAGTTGATAAAGGTCCCACGGGTAAAGAGAAGTTTGAATTGCATGCGCCAAATTGGTGACTGGGGTGACAGCGATGTTGACATTATGTGGCAATTTAGCATGAATCCAGTGTAGCTAATGGGAATGAAATATGTGTTACTTTTAGTGTTGTTTGTGTTTTAGTTAATACATTTTCGAATTGCATGTGCACAGCATGATAAACGTCAAAATTGCTAATACAATATAAACGCAATATAGGTGTGTCAGGCCACATAGCACTTATTAACCAGGCACTGAAGAGCTCTACATATGCATGTGAGCTAGGAGATTTTCAATGGGAAAATCAGTGTAAGGGCATGCTGTATTCCTGAACATATAGGTACACATACATGGGGGTCTCTAGAGAAATAGGTTTTGTGCAGTATGAATATACAGATCTGTTTTGCCGCAGAGTTCTCTGACAAGTTAGGAATTGTACTCTCTGAAACCTGGGTTGAGCAATTGAACTCTGTGTGACTAAGAAACTAGTTGGGGCAGGACAGCAGCAGTTGCGATAAAAATCAGATGGTCTGTTTCGGGCAGGTCTTTTTTATGGCCTATGTGCATTGTGAAGGGGAGATGCAATCTCTGTAAGTATATAGGAGTCTGTTATTGAATCACAGGCGGATTTCTCTTTGCCAGCCTTTTGGCTTTGAAACAATGGGCCTCATTACAAGTCTGCCGGTCCGGATTTAACATTGCCGGTATAACCGCACCGGCACCGTTTACCGGACTGGCTCCGTTTACCGGACCAGCTCATTCCGACCTTGCAACCCGGAAACACTATCACCGCCAAGCAACACCCGCGGTGACAACGCAACTGGAAATCCCATCGGTGGAAAAAAAGTGCCGACTCACCGACGCACCCCCAGTCACCGGCAACGCGTAACACTGTGCACATTACGAGTAGCACGAACACGGAAACACCGCCATCGTGGCGGTACCGCCGGCAACGCAAAGATGGCGTTAAACAGTGGCAGGTGAGCTGAATCAGGCCACAGGTGTGCAAAATGAGACCGGCTGCACCACATAGGCTAGTAGGAGCCTACAAAAGGGCCCCACCCACACCCAGGCCACCTTCCAACACAACCATGTTGTCAGCCGTTATAGCAGCATTTGGCCTAGGGAACCTACAAGCAGCAGTGCACACTGTGGCAGCAGTGGGGCAGAGGAGGAGGAGGAGGAGTCACATGGCGCAAATTGTGAACCCGGTGCCCATAAACATAAACGTGCAGCCGGCACGACCCCGCAGGCAGCCAGCAATACCATGTTTCAGGGCCTCGCCCTGGAACCTGACCCCAGGCCAAATCCACACATTATACCGGCTTGACCGGCCCTCCATCATGTCCATCGTCACCCTGATCGAGGAGGACATCAGCAGCCGCATTGGCATCTGGAATGCAATCCCCCCTGCTGAAGCTTGTCTCGGTACTGCATTTCCTTGGAACAGGAACATATCAGCACACTGTCTGTGAACTGCACGGGCTGTCACAATCCTGTTTCTCAAGAGTACTGGACCATGTACTGGATGCGCTGCTGCGCCATGCGTCTGTGTACATATCATTACCCTATACCCCTCCACAGGTCATTGCCACCAAGTTGGCCTTCCATGCCATTGCAGGCATGCCAAATTGCATAGGCGCAGTGGACTGCACCCACGTTGAGTTGACAGTTCCACATGCAATCGAGGCGGTGTACAGCAATCAGAAGCAATTCCATTCACTGAATGTCCAGATGGTATGCAATGCTGGACAAGTGATCACCCATTGCTGTGCACGATTCCCGGGGTCAACACATAACTCGATGGTCTTGCGGAACTCTACATTGCCACGCTACATGGAAAGCTATGCAGGACAAAGCACATGGCTATTGGGTTAGTACAACTGTCAATGCATGACCCCTGGGCGCGAGGGGGTTAGCGAAGGCCCACAGTGACCTGGACATTTGGTTGCGCACAACTGCCAATGTATGGCCCCTGCCCAATGGTATGGACAGACACCACAACCCATACATTGCAACGCGTCACATTTCAAATTGCCACAGTGCGCAGTTACCTGCCCAGCCCACGACCATGCACTCTCTAGCCATGGTGTTGCACCATATGCAATGTCGACATGAGGATGTGAGTCCCCCACCTGCCCAATGCGCCTGTTCAACTTCAATGCACACAATTTGCCCTTAACCGGCAGTGTGCATTGTACACATTTTTACAGCAAGCAGTGTCTGACTGCTGCAGGTCTGGCCATCATATCACAATGCTATAGTCACCCTCCACATATGAACTCATGGGCATCAGCTTGTGCACAAGTCGGTGGCCATTATCAATCCACGGATGTGACCATCAATGACCCTACATGGTATTGTTATCCAAGTTGGCTCAAAAGATGTCCCATACAACGGAATCACAAATGGGCCATGATTGTACTGCATCTGATTCACACAGTAATACCACGGACGCTAACATACGCCCTTGCTTACACTCCCATGCAGGTGATGCTGGATATGCACTCACGCCATAGCTGATGATGCCCATACGAAGGCCAAGGAACAGGCATGAGGAGGCCTACAACAGGGCACACATACGCACACGTGGCATGATAGAGCGTACCTTTGGATTACTGAAGGCCAGGTTCCGCTGCTTGAGACGATCGGGTGCTCATTGCAGTACAGGCCGTACATACCCACCCCCCAACCAGGCCCCAACTGACTTACCCCACTAAGGACCACCCCCACCTCCCCAACATACCTACCCCCCAACCAGGCCCCAACTGACTTACCCCACTTAGGCCCATCCCCCACCTCCCCAACGTACCCACCCCCAAACAACAACCCCATCAAGAATGTTTGTATGACAGTCTAACGTTGACCACACTATTTGCGTCCACGCTTGTGGCCGTACAAGTCCTTCCCAGAGGGTCCGGACAGCCGTGATGACCGCCTCTGAGGACTACTGGCCACCGAACTGGAAGGTGTGCTGCTTGCAGATGGTACTGGCATGGTCGCAGCTGGCACATTGGCCAAGTATGCCTGTTGGGCCACTTGCATTGACTCTGCGATAGTTGACATCACAGTGTTCCCCTCCCTGACCCGCCGTGACAGGACCATATTTGTGGTAGCCAATCTGCCGATGGCACGTGACAGTCTATGCACCATGGTGGCAGTGCTCTTGCTCTGGCGTCGGCCACCACCACCTCTGGGAGTCAAACACACCCATCCCTGCTGCACCCCAAGCACGGCATGTGGCCACCGGATCCACACCTGCTGCCACATCTGCCACGCCCATCAGTGGCCGTCAAGATACGGCTGATGACGATGCATCCAGTGGCAACAGTGCACCGGTGGAACAGTGTGCTGACGCACCACAGAATGAGGATGACGGGGGCAACATCACTCCCCTACAGGAGTTACAATTCAGCCCGATCAATCTCCAAAGCCCAATGCGCTCCCCCACACCCTCACTCACAGAACTAAGCGCCTGCCTCTTGCGCATCAAGGAACACCAGGCGAGCCTCACACAGGTAGTGGAGCAACAACACTAGGAGGCTAAGCTGCAATGGGAGGAGGCCAGGCTGCAGCGTGAAACCATTTACTTCCATTCACTGTCCCACACTAGTATAGAACGTATACTTAGACATTCCCTTAGACCCAATCACTTTCTCCAATAGGTTTTTGTAGTTTGCCATGTAGGATGATGTTAGTAATACTTAGGTTAACGTCATCAATGACGATTTTCTGTTATAAAAGATTGCTTTTTTTGTAATGCATTGAGAGAATTTGCGCTGAGACGTCCGTTGATGTCCGTTGTACTCCCTGTTTTAGATAATTGATATTAAAACAGTTATTCTTTTTGCCAACTACATGAGTCGTTTTGATTATTGATGTATGAGTAAGGTCTGCATCCCCATCCATCTCCAGGGTAGTGCTACTCATCTTAAAGAGCTGGAGATCACCCAGTTCAGAGGCCAGAAATCTCTCTTGTGATCCAAATGCCCGGGTACTCTAATGCTTTATGTTCTTTGGGCATCCGGTATTTCTCTAGAGTTTGAGTCAACTGTGCCGTAGTACGACTAAAGGGGAAGATGACTGACTTGCCACTGTTAACCTTGAAATCCGACAGGCACCCATACTCCCCTAGTGCCTGAAGTGACTTCTGTATCGATGTGTGCACATCCCTTACATGCAGGAGTACATTGTCCCCATACATCTCAAGTTTATATTCCCTTTCCCCTATCCTAACCCCTGCGATATCCTTTTCCATCCTAATTCGAATCCCCAGGGACACTATTTTTTTTTCTTAAATGTTTTTATTTCTGTATTACAGTACAACATACAAAAGACAAAACCCCAACCCCGCCCAGAGGCACAGCGCCTCTGGTCCCACCCTCCAGCCACCCGTCTTCCACCTTGCTCAGAGGAATCATAAACATATATAAAGGTACACGAAGAGTATTCTAGACAGCGCAAAAGTTTCCAGTCCATTCCTCAATTGGGAATCGAAAAAAGATCTTGAGCTGCATTGGTCCGGACCTCTCAGTGCCTCACCAGGAGCTCAAGAGAACACTCCCCATGGTGCTCACTGTTCACGGGGATCCCGGCGGTAGGGGTAACAGTAGAATGTAGCAGTGGAGGGCCTGTGCATTGGGGGGGAAGGATTCGGTACCGGTTCTTCGGCCATATAATACCTAAAGGCTGCCCAAAAGTCCCTCAGCATACAGTTTAGTGGAAGCGTTTGATTGTACTGCGTCTCCCTTTGTTCACAGTTCGACATAACGTTGAGCCAATGTTTAAATGTGGGGGCTTTGGGGGCTTCCCAAGACTGTGCTACCATCGATCTAGAAACCACAGAGGCCATACTCACTAGGCGCTTTGCGATACTGGTACCTTCTTCGACCAAGGCCAGCAGCCAGATCTCGGGGGATAGTGGTATGTGAGTGTCCAGCATATTCGACATGGTTTTGGTGATCTTTGACCACATGGGTTGAATCAGGGGGCAGAGCCAGGCGACATGATAGAAATCGGCTTGTGTCTGATTGCATCTCTTACAGTGTGAGGGTCTGAGTGTGTAAAACCTATTTAACCGGAGTGGGGAGTAATACATCTGATGCAGGAATTTAAAATGAATCAGGCGGAATCTGTTGTTGACGGATATGGATCTGGACTAGGTGCATATGGAGTTCCATTAATCGTCTGTCAGTATGTGGCCCAGGTTGCCCTCCCATCTATTTCTATAAAGGCTGGCTTGGGTGGGTCTGAGTGCCCGGGCCAGGCGTTATAGGGTTGATACCAGTTTCTAGGTGGACATCGGGGCAGTGGAAGGGGCATTCGGGAAGTCCGGCCATCTAGCCCGAAGCACCTCCCGCAGTCGTTAATACAGAAGTAACGTTATAGGGGTCCATTCGCCCCTGGCCTTGAGGTCCTCCCAGGAGATAAATCTTCCCAACTGAGCTATGTCTCCCTATATCTTGATCTGTAACTTTGTGAATTGTTGTATAAAAACAGCCTCATGAGTGAGTGGTATGCCCCGGGTGTGGTAGATGGACATGGTGGGGGACTACCATTGTCCCAGTATGGCTGTTTTAACCAGTTGGTCCCAGGCTCTGAGGGTAATTGCCAATGGTTGAACTTCATCCTTATCACAGCGTTCCCGTGCACCCCATAGGAGACCCCTCAGGTCATTTGGTCGAATAAGGGCTTTCTCAAGGGTCGTGTGGGGCACTTCAGGCATAGGGGACCACCATTAAACAGCCTATTGGGCATGGACAATCAGGAAGTACAAGAATAGATCCAGTACCTCCAGGCCCCCTCGGGGGCCCGATTGGCACAACGTGTCCAGTGAGAGACGGGGTTGTCCACCAGCCCATATCGGTTTGTTCATCAAGCTCTTCAGTTTGTCCCAGAAGCACTCGGGTGGCCAAACCAGGACGTTGTTGAAGACGAATAGTAATTTTGGTAACACTACCATCTTTGAGAGGGAGATCCTGGCTGCTTGTGAGATGGGGAGGCGCACCCAGGTGTCTACCTTATGTTGCAGTCTTTGAAGGGCTGACAAGTAATTCTCCTCGTAGAGCCAAATAGGGGACGTGGATACGCGGATACCAAGATATCGAATACCTTGTGGGCACCACGCGAAGTCGCTACCGATTTCTTGCGGAGGTTACACTTGTGGTGAGTGGGAGGACCTCTGACTTGGACCAGTTGATCCGCAGTCCGGACAGGTCTCCAAATCTGGTAATCCCTTCACGACGGGGCTTAAGTTGGTTTGTGGGTGTTTAACATAAATTAACATATAATCCGCATGAGGGAAACGATGGAGGTCTTATCAGAGCAGAGTGTAATCCCATGTGAGCCTGGTATTCCCTCAGTGTGCATGCTACTGGCTCGATTGCTAGGGCGATTAGGATAAGGGAAAAGGGGTAGCCCTGTCTACTGCCCCTGGATGGAAGGATCGATGGAAGGATAGGTTCAAATTGCTTACCATTGGTATACACTAAGGCTCTGGGAGCCGTATATAGAAATCAGACCCAGTGTAGGAATGTCGTGCCCAGACCACAGCGACAAAGGACCTTGAACAAAAAGGGCCACTCAACCAAGTCAAATGCTTTTTCAGCATCTAACGCAGTGGCTGCCATAGGTACTGACTGATTCAGGTTGTGCATCAGGGTAAAAAGTCTCTGTAGGTTGTTCTAGGTGGAGCGGCCAGGTATAAAACCTGCCTGATCTGGTAGGACCAGTGTAGGAATGAACGGCAAAAGCCTGTTGGCGAGGAGTTTCGCTATGATCTTATTGTCGGTATTCACCTGGGAAAGGGGCCTATAGGACGAGCATTTACTGGGGTCTTTATCTGATTTAAGCAGGACCGTCACAAGGGCTGTTCTAGTAGGATCTGGGAGGACGCCCAATGAGCTGGCTGCCTCAAACATGCTTCTTAGATGGGGAATGAGTAGGTTAAGGTAAGTTTTATACAGTTCGGCAGTGATGCCCTCAGTTCCGGAAGCTTTACCATTTGGGAGGGAACAAATTATCTTGAGGAATTCATCGTCTGAGGGGGGGGGGGTGTTTAGCGACATTCTGTGTTCCGGGTCTAGCCACCCCAAGACAACCCAATCCAAATATCGCACATCGTGCCCAGCGACAGTCTGGGTGGAGTAGTCTCCCATAATATTCCCGGAATGTGTTGTTTATTTTCCCAGTCTCCCTAGTGAGTTCACCTTCGGGCGTCTCTATTTCCACTTTGGGATTGAAGTGGCGCTCCTGCCTAATGGCCCATTCTAGAGTCTTACTTGGGCGGTCTCCCTCCCCGTACCTGGCTGTTATTATTGGGTCCCCTAGGAACCGTTCCTCACTGGACATCAGAGTACGAATCTCTTCCCTCTTGAGCTCCAGTTCCGGAGAGTCTTGCCGCGCTTGCCGGGTCTCCAGACCCTTAAGTTCTGTTTCCCTGGATGAAATGGATCTGTGTATGCTTTTCAAGACCGCCCCCTCCTGGGAGATACACCAGCCGCGAATAAACACTTTAAAGGTTTCCCAAACCACCCTGGGGTTAGGGACAGTCAGTGTTTATTTGGAAGAACTTGACGATTGATTGGTGGAGACCTTCGCAGAATGCTGTGTCTTCTAGTGCACAGGCTCTAAATCTCCAGCGGGGTTGTGGGGAGGCCAGGCCTGAGAATTGTACAAGGACTGGAGAGTGGTCAGACAGAGTCTGGGGTAATATCTGTGCCCTGTGGGTCGCCCGGGCAAGCTCTGAGGACATTTGAATGTAATCTATCCTAGACAAACTCCCATGAATGCCTGAATAGAACATGAATTTGCGACTGTTGGGGTGGTGGAGATGCCATATATCAATGAGGGCGTAATCTGCTGCGATGGACTTCCATTTATACGCCGCCTTTGGCATGATGGTCTGACGGAGGAGGACCTATCTTGGAGTAGCGATAGAGTGATGTTAAAATCCCCTGCCCACACCACCTCATAGCCAGAGAACGAGCGTTAGTGTTCGGAGCATGTTTGGAAGAATTCCGGGCAGTCGTAATTTGGGTCATATATATTGATAAAGAGAGCAGACCACCCTGCTATCTCTCCCGGGCAAAGTGACCTTCAGTGTCTGACTTCTGGGCATGTAGTTTGAATTCTAAAGAGCGGTGTATGTAAATCGCTACCCCCTGGGAATGAGTGGTGTGTGGTGAGCCATATCTGTGGATGCCCCACCCCGCCAAGGTGGGGAGTCTGTGATCTTTCCCCAAGTTGGTCTCCTGAAGGCAGAGAACATTCACATGTTGATTCTTGGCGTAGTTTGAAATCAGGCGAGTTTTTTTTTTTACCATTAGTGAATCACCTGATATTCCATGACATCAATGAAATATCAGATTTAAAAGATGTATTTAACCCTAAGGAGTCAATCATGTTGGGTCTGGATAGAGATTCATGCCAGGAAAATAGAATGGAGTAGGTCTTAATACTAAAGAGTGAGCTGGGAATTTGAGTGGTTTCAGGTGTACCTGAAGTTTTGAGCCCTCGGAAGGCAGATCCCTCCCCCCGTCCCCTCTGGGCGCTGAGTTGCGAAACCCATTAAACTTCAAACTTCCCCCCTCCCACCTCCCATGTCAGAAACACCAACCTACCAGCTATCTTACCCCCCGCTCCCAAACAACCTTGAACATCTGCCCCAAACAAGTTTACTTAGCGACTTGGCGGGGGGAGGGGAGCCGGCGGCCACTGTGCATCCTGTGTCGAGAGGCTTGTTTCCACAGACATTGGGCCTCATTACGACCCAGGCGGATTTCGCGGTGCTAAATGCACCGCGAAGCATGGCGGAAAGCCGCCGATAGCGCCATGGGGGTTGGCGGATTTACCGCCCCATTCCGACCTCGGCGGAGCGGTAAATCCCCAATCCCCATTCTGCCCTTCCCCATTCCCATTTTTGCCCCATAGGGTATAATGGGAGTGGGGAAGGAGTTAATTACGCCACCGTAAAATACGGTGGCGTAATTAACAACGAGGTCCCGTAGCGCCATGGTTTTCTCCGGCTGGTAAAACCAGGCGGAGAAAACCTCCATGGCGCTACGGGAACTCGTAGTATGGCGGAGAGGTACGCCATGCACTACGCTGGCGTAATACCCTCTCCGCCAGGGTCCTAATGAGGCCCATTATACCATTCCTAATTTATGTGTAACTTCCAATAGTTGCCATGTCGGGCCCAGGGTGAGCCGCATAGGGAGCTGATAATTTGACTAAGTGAAGGACACGTCTCCCACTTGCATAGTTTAAGGGGAGCCCCGAGGAGAGGCCCCCGGGTCTGGAATTTCCACGGTGAATCGCTCCGCTGCTTCTGGGGATGTGAAGAATAGAGTCTTCCTATCGTAGACAACCCTGAGTTTGGCTGGGCATAGCATTGCGTATCGCACATCCCTTTCTCTCAAAATATTCTTTGCATTTTGGAATGGCTTTTGTTGGTCTTGTACCAGTTGGCTAAAGTCAGGTAACAGGCGGATCGTCGCCGAGCCTCACCTCAGGGTCTTTTTCTCCCTCGCCGCCCGTAGTAAAATATCACAATCTCGATAATTGAAAATGCGAGCAATGATGGCCCTCTCGGGGGCCCCCGGTGGCGGTCTGGTTGCCAGCAAACGGTGGATCCTAGGGGGTGTCGCAAGGTCGTTCTGGCACCCCCGGGATCACTGCATGTTCCGCTACAATAAGATGTTGAGGTTTCAATTGGCAACTGCCCCGAAGTGCAGGATCCCATTCCATATATCCAGGCCTCTGATGGAGCACTTTCAGACTGCAACCATTTTGCCTGCCACGCAACAGTGCCCCCTCCCCAGGGGCACTATTAACAGTGCAAATAGTACGGGCGACAGGCAGTACCCCTGCCTGGTGCCTCTTGTTAGGCGGATGAAACTTGATGAACTCCCATTTACCACCACTTGGACCGTTGGTTCTCTGTTTATGGCTTGCATACCCTTCAAGATCCTGTCGCCAAACCCCTGCCTATGCAGGACCACAAAAGAAAACCGCCACTGCACACAGTCAAATGCTTTTTTGGCATCCAGGCTTAACAGCACATAATCCCTTCTATTCTCCTTAGTGTGCTCCATCACATTCAGCATTTTGCACATCTGGTTGGCTCCATGCCTTTCCATGATGAAGCCCACCTGGTCAGGGTAGACCAGGTCCGGCATCATTCCTTCCAGCCTGGTAGCCAACATTCTAGCATACATTTTCTTATCCAGATTTAGGAGTGATATTAAGATTGGCAGCGTTCCGGTCCCTACCCTCTTTTGGGATAACCGAGATCAGAGCCCTGCTGAAGGAGTGGGTGTGGGGGGCTAGCCCTGTCTCCATTATATTATTATATAGTTTAACAAGATGGGGGAGAAGGGACCACTGCAAATTTGTTATAGAACCCAACGTTATAGCCATCTTCCCCGGTATTGCTCCAAAACATTGGGCCTCATAAATTTGCCGGTCTGGGAACTACGGTACCGGTAAGCTTGCCAGTACCGTAGTTCCTGGACTTGCAAACTACGAGTTGTGCTCACGGGTGCCTCTCTGCCCGCCAGGTCGGACCTGGTGGGCAGAGCGGCACCAGCGAGCACAGCATGTCGGATGCACCGGCACCGTTTATAACGGTGCCGGTGCTCCGACCTCCCCATTCCCATTGAGTCCTATAGGGCTCATATGGGAATGGGTAAGAATTTTTCCCGGCGCCCAGGAATGGGCAAATATTGGGTCCAGCAAGGCCGTAATGACCCAGTAATTGCCCATTTGTGAGCGCTGGACCACCCTCCTAATGAGCCCCATTGCATCTATAATACCAAACGTACCGTTATTGCATATTTTTCAACATACAAAAAATCGTATTATCCAAAATTGCGTTTTTACTTCTACAGGTCGTATTGCATTGATAGTTTATATATATATATTTATGTATTCATGCACTACTCTTCATTTCATTTTTGTTCGCTGGGGTGCACTGGCTGCGTATTTATGTGCCACATCTTCCGCTTTTTCTTTCTACGTTCCCTTTCTGACTGCATTTTTCCTACGTGTTTTTTTCGTTTCTGATCCTCTACTGACATCTACTGTCCATCTGTATATCTGCACAACCAACCAATTGAACATGCTTAATTTGTCATTTATTGTCCATCCAAAATGTTAAATGTTAAACTACCCTGAAGGTAAAACATGACAGATGCAACTGTGGATTCTCTACATATCTGTAAGGAACTCATGGTGGCAACAGTAAAGAAAGACACAAGTGATCACAGTTCAAGGGTGTTTATTAAACTGTAAATGCAGGGTGGAAAAACTCCTAACCTAAACCTAAATCTAATATGGGAGCAAGCGTCGACCATCAAATTAAAATAAGGCAATCCTCGTGGCATCATGTCAATAAAAGGTCCTATACTAAGAAAACCTATTGCCAATTTCTTACAACTAATTACAGAAAGTGTGTGGGACAGGGTTTTCAATAAAGAAAGAAGTGTTCACAAATAATAAGTCAGGATGTAATTGCCGGGGGATCTCTCTTCCCCACGTTTTGAGCACTGGACAAGGTGGGAGCTTGGAGCACATTACACACTTGAGCCTTCCCAGCATGAGCCAACAGTTCTGTATCAGCTATCAGGTTCTTCGACGGGTAAGTCTCTTTTTAATAAAAGTCTCTTGCCTTCGAGGACCTGGTGCATTCAACAAACACAAAGTTCTGTTCCACAAATACTTTGGGTGACGGCTTCACCCCTGGCAGACCCCTCACCAGTCGTATTCCACAAAACAAGTAAACAGTTCCTTTTTTCAATGAACTTTGGGTGATAACTTTTCACCCCTGGATCTCCCTGGGGTGGGTTCGGACCCAACTGACAAGGGGGACAATTCACTTCCCCTCGTCTTGCATTCATGAATCTTCAATGCCGTTTTAAACAGTTCATCAGGCTTTGCCCTTGGTTGTCGGCTTCTCTCTGCCGGGTTCACTCTCGCCAACTTTTACCAAACCTTTTCCAGCAATTTTTAGGGTGATGGCTTCGCCCCTGGGTCCCCCTCTTCTGGGCGCAGACCCCTCAGAAGTCGTTTTCAACAAATTAACAAGACAGTTCCTTTCCCAGGGAACTTTTGATTCATACATTTCCATCCCTGGATCTCCCTCGGCTGGGCTCAGACAAGGGGGTTGCCTTACTTCCTCTTTCCTTGTAATGCTCTCAGCTTTCACGAATCTGAATGTCTTTTCAAACAATGTAGTGTGATCTTCCATTGATTGGGTTCACTCTCGCCAACCTTCGTAACACACTATTAAAGTACTATTTTTCATTAGGTGGGATACACTTCCCTTAGCTTTCACAATTATCTGTCGGTCAAAGACTTTCGATGGTACAGAGGATTTTACTAGACCCATGTATGACCACTTTGAATGTTCTTTGCCTCTTCCCAAGGCCTTCTGGTTATTGTAGTCTCTACCTCCGGGTAATCGCCCTTAGTTTTCTGCGTGAGCACCCATGTGGTGCTGGCCGCCTCTGTTCCAGGCTTTTCTCCCACTTTCTTAATCGTTCTTTTACGATTTCCAAAGTTCACATTTTCGGTTTGCTACTTTCAATTTAGCACAGCCTGGTTTCTTATCGACTCTCCCCTCGACTCACCAGCCTGTGATTAACTGCTTGGCTTCCTTCTCCTTGATCAAGGTTGGTACCACTGAGATAAGCGTCGTTCCCTGGCTTTGTAATAAACGGAGGAGGGTCTTGTGTACCATTGACATCTGCTGCAACACACGCTGGCCTTTATTCATGGTGTTATGATTCTGATTGCGCAGGTTTCGTGGACCTGGATCTGAAAGGGCAAGGTCATGTCTCTCCTTGTCACCATCTAGGTATTCGCTGTCCTTTGCCTTCTCTTGAACTGCTGTGCTTAGTTGGCCCTCACGACGTGCGGTCTGCCTTGCTCGTCCTGCACTCTGCCTTGCTCGTCCTGCGCTCTAATTCTCCACCTTTTATCTCTGTGGGGAATGGAAAGGGCCGTCAGGGGTGAGTGATTCTAGTCAATTGCCTGACTTTGCCTGACCCTTGTATTGGGACATGTCAGGTAAACGGCTCTGGTGTTAGTCCGCTGTCTTTCGTGTTGAGCGAAAGTGTTTGTGTTGGAAAAGGGGGGGGCAGTGTTTTCGAATAGCCTATGGAGCAGGATGGGGAAAAGGAGTTTGAAGAAGGGGGATACCACGTCTCGCCCATCAGCGTCCCACTCCTACTCCCCAAGGAACCCCATCCAGGTGCTCCTCCCTCACTGGTCCACCCCAGGAACTGGATCAAATAGCAATGGCCGTGTCCTGGCCACCTGGATGACAGATCCCCGCGGATCAGCCAGGGAGACACATCAGGTTTCTCACAATATCCCAACTCTAGAAGATGTGGCCAGCACACGGTAATGCAAGTCTCCTCACGGCTGGCCTACCGCCACGCCCCATATGTGGTTCAGCCATCCTCTGCTTACCCAACAACATTTAGGGCCAGGCTCCCCATGCCCAGGCTCCACGTGGCCAGGAAAGGGTATGGGTTGTTTGTAGCAAACCGTGTTTGCAGTGTTCTCTCATGGGCTCTTTGACGGCAGACAGGTTTCCAGTCAGGCAAACAACAACATGCCATCGGCTTACGCTACCCTCTACAGTTCCAAATGAACGTATATCTGTCCAGTTTTGACATTTTGGATCTCTGCAGTGATTTGCTCGCCGTTTTTTGCACTCGCTATTTTCTAATATGTTATTTTAACATGGATGCATCTTCTCCTGGCGCCTTTCCATTTGGTAGTCTTTCAATGGCCCCCTGCACTTCATCTAACGTAAATGAGCTATCCAGCAGGTCCACATCACTATCCTTCAATTGCACCATGTCTATTTCCCCCAGAAATTTCTCCAGGTCCTCCTCCCGCCCGAGTTGTCACTCACGTAGAGCTGCTCATAATATTGCGCAAAGCACTCAGTCACTCCCTTGGGTGCATTGTCTAGACTCCCCACACAACCTGGACATCTGTAATCCATCGCGCCACTCTGTGAGCCTGCAGCTGGGCTGCCAACATCGCACCCGCCATGCCACCATCTTGTAATGCTTTTGTTTAAGGAATTTTAGTTTCATAGCTACATCACCCATATTCAACGCTTTTAACTCCATGCGTTCCCCTGCAAGTTTAGGAGGCCATCTTCCCCGTAGGACCCCTTACCATGTATGAGTTCCTCTAGACTTGTGATATCTCTGCGTAGAGGGTCCTCCTTTAACTTTCACTCCTGCTTCCTTCTTGCCGCCACTCGTATCAGAAGCCCCCTCCAGGTTGCTTTCTTTGCTTCCCACACCCTCCCTACACTTACTTCCCTGGTATCATTGATGCAGAAATATTCCTCTATGTCTTGGCTAAGACTTCTGCCGAATAGTGGTTCCCGCCATACCGAATCGTTGCACCGCCACTTCTAATTGATCCTACTCATTCCCTCCATGTCTATTGCCATGTAATGATGCAACCATCCCAACGGGTGGATTTCGCAATGGCGGATTCTAGTGTCTTGGTCTCTGATTACCACCAAATAATCTATCCTTGTGTATGTTGCGTGTGGAGTAAAAAAGTGTACCCCTTTCTGTGTGGATGCATCTTTCTCCACACGTCTGTTAGGCCTCGACACTCTATACTGTTCCCAAATTCATCCACTCGCGTCTGGCATGTCCGCTCGCCCAACTCTCCAACTGAAACCCTATCCAAGGTTGTATCTGCCCAGAAGCTTTTATTTTCTTCATTTTTTTATATAGTGCCGGGAACCCTCAGGCATCTGGGCGCACAATTGCACTGTAAGACGAACAGAGAGGACGTGATATATGCGATACCTATTTAGGTCTTCTGGGCAGAAGATTTAACAGAAAAATAATGTTTTCAGGGGTTTCCTGAAGAGCTTGAAGTGTGTTTGTTTGTTTTATTCATTTATAATGCGCACCAGACCCGAAGGTAGCCGGGCGCAGCAGTACAAAAAATGCGAAGCTTAAGTTACAGGGTAGGGTCATGGGTTGCATACAATGTACAAAATACAGAATACAATCTATCGCGGGTAGGCGGCAATTGCAATTTACACATAAAGTACATACATAATGAATACAAATACAGATAAAGACAGTATATATACAGGCACTAGATGGACGTTGGCTCCTCCGCCAGGTGGGCAGAGTGAGGAGGTCCATAGGATCAATGGAGAGCAGGATAGTGATGTGTGTATGCTAGGGATGTGTGAGGATAAGTGGGCGCCAATGGGCTAATCATTGGCAGACCTCAGCAGATTAATGTAGTTAGTTCTGAATTTCGGAAAGGGCTGCTCCTCATGTAGAGGGTTTGGCAGTGAGTTCCATAATTGGGCCGCTTGAACCTGGAAGCTGCTACCCCCCGCCCTAGATAGCCTGAATCTAGGAATGATGAGGCTATTGGCCATTGAAGTTCTGGAAGGGCGCGTGTGGTTTCTTTTTGACAGTTTATTACAGAGATAGCTCGGTGCAGCATTGTTCAGGGCTTTGTGAACCAGGGATGCTACTTGTAAATGGATTTTGTTTTGAGTGGACAGCCAGTTATTTTGACGCCTGATCTTTGAAATATGCGATCTTTTAGGCACACCGAGGGCGGCTCGTAGGGCATTGTTTTGGAGAATTTGAATTCGGTGGGTGATGGATTTATTTGCTCCAATGTAGAGGGGACTACAATAGTCGAGCCTCGAGAGGATTAGTGCTCTCGCTAGGATAAGGCAGTTGTTGTCAGAGAGAAAGTGTTTGCCTGCTCTAATAAGTTTGCATGTGTAGGTGGTGGCCGAGGCCAATGACTTCACCTGCTTGTCGAAGGAGAGAGTGGCATCCAGATAGAAGCCAAGAGTCTTCACGTCTTTAGATACCTTGATGATATTCCCATCAATTTCAAATGAGGCAAAGTCCTGGCTAAGCTTTTTAATGTTGGAATGCGTCCCTAGGATGATCAACTCTGTTTTATCATCATTCAGGCATAGACCGTGGGTTGCCATCCATGCCTGGACGATAATATACACCCTATTCACCAAGGCCAAATCCTTGTTGTAATCCCCGGAAAGTGGGAGGAGAATCTGGGTATCATCTGCATAGTTAGTGTAGGTGATACCGAGATGGTCCAGATCATCAAAAAGGGGCTTAGTGAATATGTTGTAAAGAGTCAGGGAGACACACGAGCCCTGAGGAACTCCGCACCGGATGGGGATTGGGTCAGCCGCTGCCGATGGGGAAAACACCCTCATGGTCCTGTCACTAAGAAAGGATTCAATCCAAGTTATGGCCTCTCTGGAGAAATGTACGGCAGAGTCTAAATGGCTGCAAAGTACACCATGGTCCACAAGGTCGAATGCCGCCGAGAGGTCCAGCAGCAAGAGGAGAGCCATTTTTCCCTTATCTCTTAGTTCATCTATTTGTGCCTTTAGGTCAATGAGGGCAGTCTCTGTGCCGTGTTGGGGACGGAATCCTGATTGGCGCTCCCCTAAGAGTTTATGTTGTTCCAGAAAGCTTTGGATTTGATTATAGGCAATCTTATCCAAGATTTTAAGCAGGAAGGGGACTGTTGTAATGGGACAGTAGTTTGTGGGTATGAGAGGGTCTAGCATTTGCTTTTTGAGCAGTGGTAGTACCCATGATTGTTTTAGATTGGTGGGCACCGTGTCAGACGTGAATGATGAGTTGACAAGTTTGGCAATGAACAAGGAGAGATCCCTAGCAGCATCTTTTATAAGCTGGGCAGGGCAAGAATCGCCCTGGCAGTTTGACGGTTTAAGAGAGAGGATGACTTTCTCCACCAAGTTAGGTTCTTGTCGAATATTCAGACGGAGGGAATTCCAGAGCTGGGCAGCTAGATTGGGGAAAGATTTGCCTAGACCATTCAGGCGTTTTGTCCTCCAGCGACCAACCAGTGCCATGCTGGATGATCGTAGATTTCTACTGGGCTCGTATCTGGGCAGGTGGGATTTCAGGTACGATGGAGCTTTCCCATGTAGGCATTTGTGGATGAGGGACGCAGATTGTCAACTGAACCGGGGAAGAGACAGGGAGCCAGTGTAAGCCCTGCCTACTGGTTGAGATATGTTCCCATCGGGAGATACCCTTGATGATGCGGACAGTGTCGTTTTGAATGATTTGAAGCCTTTGCAGGCTGCATTTGTTGGCACCTATGAATAGGGCATTACAATAGTCTATCTGGGAGAGTATAATAGCACAGGGTGTTGTAGTGCAGTTGGCAGCTTCTGGAGGTCTGATTTATCTGTGTTTAGATGCTAAGCCACAAATCCAGAACAATGGCAAGGGACTTAACTCTTCCTACCACTGGAATGTTGCAGTCCTTTATTTTAAAATTGGAGTAGGTGTTGTTAAGTTTGGCCCTGGCTGAGGGAGATCCAAAAATCATCAGCTCTGTCTTAGTTACGTTCAAGCACATCCAGTTCCCAGTCATCCACTTATCAATCGAGCTGTAAACACGTTGGAGGTTAGAGCTGTCCGATTTTGATCTCTAGGATCAGTTGGGTATCATCTGCGTAGCTGCTAAAAAAGACTCCCAATCCCCCGAGAAGACTACAGAGCGGTCGGATGTATAGGTTGAAGAGAGCAGGGGATATGCATGCTCCCTGAGGCACTCCACATAGAATTGAAGATGGTTTTGAGGAGGTGTGACTCCAGCAGATCATCGTTTTCCTATCAGATAGAAAGGATTTGTACAATTTGGTCGATTTCGGAGAGCAGTTCCCTAAGTTAGCCAGTGTGTGTAGCAAGCATTTGTGATCGAGTAAATCGACACAGCTGACAGAACTAACAGGACCATTAGTCCTGTTTTCCCTCTATCCATAGGTTCGAGCATGTGTGTCTGGGGGTCTAATAAGGCAGTCTCCATACTGTTATCTGATTTAAAACCTGATAGCCTTATATGTAGTTTGGTAGTCGCCTCAAGGTAGCCCTGAAGTTGTGATGTTGCTACTTTATCTTCCACCCTTAGTAGAAAGTTGGAATTTGTAATAGGTCTGAGGGTCCAATCCCGCTTTCTTAAAGAATGGAGTGATTGTGACCACTTTGATAATGTCTGGGACGTGGTCATGAGAGAAGAAAGCATTTACAAATCTAGTCAAAAACGGGGCGAAGATAGCATTATTGTTCAAAATAATCTTGGCTGAAATATTGTTTTCAGGGCACAATGTGGGGAGCATTTTGGCAAAGGTCTCTTCCGTGTCCAAGTTGGTAATTGATTGAATAGGAATTTGGCTTGATCAGTGTTGATCGCTCCTTCGATGTTGGTCACTGAGACAAGGGATTTAGGATTAGCCGATGCACATACGGGATTTGTTTTCAGTTCTTCCTTGATTTTATTGTGGACCAGGGTGAGTTTATCCGCAAAGGCCTGCTGTACTTGGGCGCTAATTTCTTCAGTCGAAGTTGTCTCTCTACCAACCTAAGCGAGACCTCCGTTCGGCCAATCAGTTTCTGCTGACTGTCCCATGCTTTCAACGCTCTTGTGCGGGAGGCAGATCTTTTTCAGTGTTGGCTCTGGCTTTGTGGAATGCTCTTCCTCTGCATGTCAGGAGCATTCATGCCCTATCCATTTTCCGCAAGCAGCTTAAAACTTGTCTGTTCTCATTGGGCCGCTTTCCTCTCCTCTCTGGTGATTCTGCCCTAGCGCCTTGATGCTTTTGGGTCTTTGTCACGCTCTATAAATACTTATACATACATACATTAGCACAGTCCGGATCTGTCGGAGAGATGGACAGGGAGAGTGCTGTGGGTTTTTTGAAGTTTTTTAGGATTTCAAACAATTTCCGGGAGTTGTTATTGGCCTTATTTATTTGCTCATTGATTATTTCTTTGTGTTCAATATGGCAAGAGTGTTCCAAGGTCTTCCTGATGGCTTTATTTAGGGCAGTCTGTTTTTTTCGCCAGTGATGTTCTGCACGTCTTTTTTTTATCTTTTATGAGGTCTACAGTGAACCACTTTTTGTGGTCAGAATTTTCCTTGACCAACTTTCTTTTCAGAGGGGCTACGTTTTTTAACATGGTCGTCACTGCACTATTATTTGTTTTAACCAGCCTCTCCGGGGAGTCTGGGCAGGTTGTATAACACATAATGTTGTTAAGGCAGCTGTGAAGATCAGGGCTGTAACTTTTTTAAGGTTGCTACTGGTGACATATTTAGGGATGTTAATCTGTCTTCTTGGAATGTCCTGAAGCTGGATGGTAAAGTTGATTGTGTAATGATCAGACCAGATACAGGGAGTAGTATTCTCAATATTGAGATTAAGATTTCTAGATGTGACCCAGTCTAGTTGTAGTGTGAAGGAAGATGCATTTTCGTGGGTGCATTAGCCTGCTGAGCTAACCATATTACATATTAGGTCCTTAGATGGCTGTATTAACAGCTAAGACTAGCAGCGTATTTGAAGTGTGTACTAAATGCTGAAACAGACCTTTATAGATGTATTAGTAAAGCGCCTATATACTAAGAAGCATAGTGAGCTACATTGAACATGCAGGCATCAAAGGGGTGGAAGGTTACATTCATAGCTTGCAAATGCAGGGCAGAGGCCCAAGTTTAGTAGCTAATAGAGACCTGTATTTGAGTGCTTTAAAGTATTATAGCGCTTAGATACCCAGTTGTGCAGTATCAAGACACTAGCTAGCAGAGTGCAGGCCCAGTAAAGCTTGCTCACTAGGGGTTAATGCAATGTATACTGCTTCAGATTCCACTGGAATATTCTTTCTTTGCAACCATGGCATCTTCATTAAAATTAGCCATATCCGTGGGAGGACGGTACATTAGGATGAGGTTCAAGCAGCTGCAGTGTGTAATAATGAGTTTTAGGTGCAGGAAACTTGCATTGGCTGCACTGGTTGGAGGCCTGGAAGAATTGGCATTTTCCTTAAATATAATGGTAACCCAAATCACGTTTTTTGCAGGAGGAGATAACCTAACCTTCAGGGGTGGCCATGTTTATCATGGGCCCACTGGCTTCGGTGATCCAAGTTTCTGTCAAGCAAAAGATATCCAAGTCATGGTGTAATATGTAATCATGGCTATATATCGATTGCGTGATTATTAAGCAATGTAGTATTTTAATGTTTGCAAACTACTTCATGTCTGCAGGCAGGCGTGTTAGGTCCTGCTTTTCTTGGGTGGGCTCCCGGATGTTCATTCTATCTGTTTCGTTTGTTGAGGTCAGCTTTCTAGAGTGGTTGTTTGTACAGTTCCTTCTAGTAGGACTGCTGGGGCTTTCCTTTGCTGAGTACTTAGTTGAGTTTCTAGAGTGGAGACACCCATGTCCTTACTCATATAGGTAATAGGACCCTGATCATTAGAGGTGCCAGTAGGGTTATCAAATTTCAATTGTAAAAATCTATTTACAATTGCCATGTGCGCAGATTTTTGAGCCGCCAGCAGGAGATTAGTTTCAATGGCATGTCCCATAGTGATGCTGCTCTCTAAAGGATGGAGGAGAGACTGCTGGAAACAACGGCTGTAGGCGGTCGCAAAACATTCTGACAGCGCAAGAGAGCAAAAGCTGGCTCACAGTGGCTTACAAAATGCCCATAGGTGTTAGTAAATTGCAGAACAGTCTTCCTGTGGTCGGGTGTACGCGTCTCGTGCAAAACAAATGAAAACCCTCCCCCAATGCTAAGTGCAGAAATAGAGATGTGTTAGTGGACAATTGAGAGGTGTAAAATCCAAGCACTTAGATTACATTTCACAGCCAGCACAGAGCTCTGCGCCAGGTCGCTACGATCGGCGCTGACCAGTGAAGACCGGCTTGCCACTGTAGCGCCGGCGCTGAAGCACCTGACGTTTCAGTTAGAAGGCAATGGAACTCTGGGACATATAGTTCCTGTGCATTCCAGGAACTGCAGTTTTAGCAAAATATTGTATGCAAAACCAAATGAGAGTGCTTATCTCTCTGCTCAAACAATATATACAAAATACCAAGGCTAATCTGAAGGTGATTTGTATTTCAAATCTGGCTATGATTTTACACAAGAAACTGCGGGTGGCAGTGCAATTTCAAACCCAGCACTAGCTGGTCACGGGGAATTTCCGAGCTGCTCTCAATCAGTTGAAGTCTCCTCCCAGGATTGTCATTTCCCCATGCAGCGCCATCACTTCGTCCAGTGCACGTGCTTCGAACTCCCTTTGGCCTTGATTTGGAGAATACAATGATGCTGTTTGAATTTCGGCTGTCTGAAAATGACGTACAATTCGCTGCGATTGCAGTGAACAAGGGGAGTGCCCTTGTTCACTGTAATTGCATCAGGGGTTGCAGGGGTGTCCCCGTGACCTAGGACATAAAGTTTAAAAATAAAATAAAAGGACCTTGCAGTACCGGTTACCCTGCATGGAAGTGAAGGGAACCGGCATCACAGAGGGATGGCAGAGGTACACAGAGATGTGTGCCACCTGAAGGTAAGTAAGGGGATGGGGGGAGCCGGTATTCGGAAAACTCCACAGGAGTCAAAACCGAAAGTTATTTTCGAACAAATAACTGATTTTTTCTCCTTCGGACATTTTGTTATCGAACAAATCACGAATATCCCTCTACCCAGCTACTCATCGTGGTTCCTCCCACTTGCTGCCCCAGTGTGCCCCCTCCCAACAAAACCACTTCACCTTCCCTAAAATATCCACAACAAAAAAGGCACGATGGTCTCAGGAACATCACCCTACCGAGCCCACCCAACCCCTTACCAGTTGAGCCTTCCGAGATGCCCCAGCAACGAGTCAGGGACACCAGGGATGCACTGTACCTCCTACTCCCTATGCTTTGATCCGTAACAAAAAGTGGTAAACTCTAAACAGCGAGCCCAAACCATTGTCAACACTGGTATGACCAACCGTTTCAAGCTGTTATCATATGTGCCCAGCTCTTCCTTCTCATGTCGGTGGGGAGGGAGTATTCAGTCTTCTAAATTTCCAGCTTCCTGGTTTCTTTGCCCTCCTCCCTCCCGCATCTGGGCCTCTGCTTCTGCGCTCCTTTGGGGCCTCAGCCTCTGCCCCTGGTGGGTGTTCGTGCATGCCCTGCAAATGAGCCAAGGCCACATCTCGCTTTCCCTTAGTAGTAACCCGATACTCTTCTCTTCCTCTTTCGAAGGTAAGTGAAAAGGGGAAATCCCAGAGGTTCTTCATCTTGTGCTCCCTCAGCTACTGGATCAGGGCTCTAACGTCTCTGCACCTGGCCAGCGCAAAGGCAGACATATCCTGATATATCACCACTTTTGCTCCTTCGTAGGTGAGATTGGGAACCTGCCTGGCCTTGTCCAGTATTCGCACTCTGTCCTTGTAGTTATGGCACTAGCTAATATGGAGCGTGGTCGCTCCGGGGACCCACCAGCTCTGTGGACCCTGTTGATGCGAACAACCTTCATCACGTCACCTTCCCTATCAAATAATATTCCCAGGATCAACTTGACTTTCAACTCTAGGCCCAGAAATACCCTCTCCTTCGTGTCTACATCCTCTGTTCTCTAGGTCATCAATCTTTAATGAGGTTTCATATTCCTTTTCTTCCAATTCTTTGATGCGCACCTCCATCCACATCTCCAGGCGGTCCATGGATAGCTGATAGTGCTCTAGCCCCTCTTTCTCTTCTAGCTTGTCAACTCTTCCCCCCAGGGTCTGGAGAGAGGCTTGGATGCCCCCTCTGATCGATTTTATCTCCCCCAGCAGCACATTAAAGTCAGCCTTAGTGACCATTTCCTGTGACACTGTTCCTGGGTCCTTCTCCATCTCTGCTGGGCCTGCTGTATCCTGTGTAGCCCTCTTGAATGCTCCCAGCTTCTTAGCAGCCTTCTTTGATAACATGGACCTCTAGAGTCTCCCCTGTCAGGGCCTCTCACTCCGTGCCGGGTAGCTCTAGCTCTCGTTTTCTCACTGGGCCAGATGTCAGGGTTGGGGCTGGGGGACTTCCTTATCCTTGCTTACCCTGTTATTTGTGGACCGTAGGCTGACCCTCCTGCCCACGTGAGCGAGCGCACCACGTCGTGCCTCTGCAGCTCATTGGTTACCGCTCCATCAGTCTCGGGCCCATTCCCCAGCGCTGTTCCACATCTGCGTTGGGTTCGTCACCAGTCCCACCAGCGCCGCCTGCCAGGCCTCCTCTGCCTATGCGCCAACTGTTGCAAGCAGTCCGCCGCTCCTCGTGGCCTCCTTAAGAGGTTCCCTGCCGACCGCAGATCCTACAGAAAAAAAACTCACACTGGGGCTCGCAGGCTGCAGGCCCGGTCAAGACACGGCTGGTAGCCGCTCCAGGGCCTGATCTGCTCCTGATCGTGCACCGCCTCCTCCCGCTGCTGCTGCCGCACTGTGAACGGGCCCAGCTGCTGCGACAAACCGCTCACTGCGCTAGGGTATGCACCCAACTCTGCTTCACTGTGTAGAGGAGGTCCCAGACATGGCCTGCACCCCTGCCCCTCATTTCGATGTGCCAGTAAATTACTCGCCAAGGTATGTGACGTATGAGGAACAGCTGAACCAACAAAGGGCTGCAATGGGCCTCTGCCCGGTGTAAATTAGAATATCAATACCTGTTGAAATGCCCATAACCAGGCAACCCTGGGCAGCATGGTACCCAATCAGACAACCATACCAGCCGCTGATACGGAACGATGAGGAATGCCTACACACGGTCCTTGAAGAGACTCCGAAAGCCATAATGGAAGACCAGCAGAGATGAAACAAGGACCAGAGCAGCTCCAAGAACGAACTGAAGGAGCACTGAAAGCATGCATGCCAGTACTGACAACTGCGAGGATAATTGTAATGGACGAAGGGGAGAGACACTGTGAAAAACGTATGAGAATGGTGCCATGAGACGAGATGGAAGCAACCGCCTTATTGAACGTGTGTAAATAAGCTTGAAACGCAAGATGCTAAGTAGTCGATTCTGCTTGCAATGCTTAGTAGAAGTTAGAGCGGCAAGCGCCAACTGTATACATCTACCTCAATACAGCACAATGTACACTTGCGACTCCATTTTGTATAAGCAGAAGTACTCCCAGGCAGCCAAGGCCTGACTGGTCAGGTTTCATATCCAGGCCCAAGCCGAGGAAAGGAGCAGAATCGAAACCTAATAAAGCATGGCTCAGGACTGGGGAAATGGAGGTCAACCAGAGAAGGGGAGGTGAGCGTGAGCTCACGAGGCTCCGACTTCAGAGCATGCCAGCCCGCCCGTGAAGGTCAAGATAAGAGAGGCCCATGCAGGTGGCTAAGCGCATACAGAATTAAATACCCAAAAGGTTGGAAACGGAAGCAGATTCACGGTGGACCAACACGTGACCAGACAGGCGCGAAGATGTACCACCGCCTGATGTCATCCAGAACCAGAGGGTGCCATAACTTTTCTCGATAAGAGACTACAGATCTGAGGCCATACCCAGCCAACTAATTGACACATAGCCCTAAACCACTGATTGATGGAAGGGAGGCAGGGTGAATCTTGGGACACTAGGCACCTGGGTGTCTATTCTGCATGCTGCTAATTAAAATGGAGATATATGTTTAGGGGTGTAACTTGCCCAATCACAAGGGACCATGTAATCTAGGGTCCTATAGACACTGTAACCAATGAGACGTCGTACTTGTAGTGACGTCAATCACGTGTGGTGTAGAGGGAAGGGCGTAGATGCCCACCCGATGAGATTTATCCAATCCACTTGCATTATTTCCTTATACAGTTATAGCACCTATACTTAAGTTACCTTTCCCAACCAATTGAATTGCATGATGATTTTTTGTAGAATTAGACGTCAATGATGACGGATTTTGCCCATAAAAGAGGCTGTAGGACTAATGTTCGGGGAAGTCAGGGTGAGGCAGGTGCTCGCGATGCTGCTGATTTCCATAAGCTGATGTATGTATCATTAAACGGACTTCCCTTTGCCAATTTACTGAGTCCTGATTATTGATTCTTGCAGGAGTATGTGAATCCTGCACTCTGTCCTCGCATGGTGTAGCTATCTTGTATTACAAGTTTTCGAGGGTGAGTGCTGACCAATGGGCCCGTCAGTAATTACCTCTCCTCGTCAACACTTGCTAACGTGAGGATGGTTTCGGCCATCGATTATTGATAATCGATTAATATATTTATAAGACACCTTTAAACCGACAGCACGAAGGAACTCTGGGCCTCCGGTTACATCACGAGTCCTTTCGCTATTCCGGCTGAGTAGTCTGAGAAGCTTCCCATGGACAATGATAGTGTCATTATTCCCAAAAAATCTGCAGTGGGTCTGATGGAACCCGCCTTTCCAAGCATAACCCTTCTCATTCCCACGGGCAGCGGATCGGACGAAAACCATAAAAGCAGGAAGAGGAAGGGGCGGTGATCCTCAAGTTCCAGAGAGGAACAGAGCCGATTGGTGAGTGAAACAACAAAACTCGTTATCCTGGCAAAGGTCTTATAGGCCTTAGAGTAAGAACGGAAATGTAACGGTGGGTGGCGGAGAAAAAATAATACAGCTAATAATACAGCTAGAAGTAGAAAATACTATATATATATTTATAGAGGGTAAGGACCTGGTCACCTGAAGAAACTGGGGTAAGGAATTACGGGGGGGGGCAGCCGAGATTAAAAACTGTAAGGAATACCAGGGGGGCACCCGAGATTCAAAACTGTAAGGAATACCGGGGGGGGGGCACTCGAGATTAAAAACTGTAAGGGATACCGGGAGGGCACCCCAGAAAAAAACTGTAAAATTCGCCTTGTTCCTGCACTTTAAAGAGTGGTCAGAAGGAACTTGAACCCAGAGCCCACAGAGAGGGGGACGCTAGTCTACGATGACGTTTAAAGACGTCATAAATGGGTAGTTCAAATCCCATGATGGGGTAATAATTATAAGGCAGGTATACGTTGACCAGCTGGTGTCCGTCTAGTCTGTCAAGCGTCTGTCCTATATGTTCTGTGTATGCTGAATGTGGAATTATTGTGATATTAAATGATGGTAATGAATTTTTGTTTTACGCGATTCTGTAAATGAGAGGGAATCGCCACTGAATTGATGTGTTTTGAGTAAAACTGTTATATAAAATTGGATTGGAGCTTGCGTATGTGGTGCATGCTCGTAATAGTGTAAAGTTGAAAACTGCACGAACATTGTTGGTGACAAAATTAAGAATGGAGGAAGTTACTCCACTTGCACACCTGTGTAAACAATTGCCAAAACACGCTGCAAAGCTGAAGAAATATAGCCAGGTATGGGTTAAGGGCACCGCAAATAAAATGTTTATGCTGTGGCCCCACAATGGGTGATTGTCTAAGGCTGTCTTACAGCACATTACCACATTCCTACATGCCACATATAGCGGGAAGAAGCTTGAGAAACGCCTTTCCGTTCTTGAGCTTTGGAAAATGTTTGAACAAGTAAAGGAAGAAAAACCTCCCGCAGACTGGATATTAAATGTATGTATGGAGGGGGGTGAGACGCCTACCGTGCCACCTGCCCCGCCGGAACCAGTTGTTGAGGGAAGTAAGTCGGAAGGCTTTTACCCAGTACGAGAACTTAAAGCAGCCACAGGTTATAGCATCCCTGCATATGAGTCACCTGCGTGTAGCAGTGACGAGACAATAGAGAAGGACAGGAAATTGACTCGGCCTCCACAATCCCGTGGGACAAAGAGAGGCGAGGCGAGGAAAGGAAGGACCAGGCACAAACGAGTGCACCTCTCGATAGAGAGAGAGAGGGAAAGAAGCGGAAAAAGGAACCGATGAGGTAACATTTGCAAAGGACAAATGGATGGGAGGGCAGATACTATTGAAATTAAGGATACAAAGATACAAAGATACAAAGGAAGTGATGACGCAAGGCTGAGTGAATGGTCTGTTGAGGCGCAAAGTAAGGAAAAGTAGAAAGAAATGGCTATGAGAGCCGAGAGGGCAAGAAAAACAGGATAGGTTGAGGCGAGACCAACTATATCGCGAAGAGCAGACAATACCGCTCAGTCGCACGCAATATGCAGCCTATGAAAAGTGCAGGCAGGACATGCTAAAGTTGAAGGAAGAAAGAAGGGTGAACGAAAAGAAAGTGAAGAAGAGAGAAGATGAGGAAAGTAGAAGGGGAAATTAACGTAGAAACGAAAGGATGAGAGAAGTAGATAAGGCTAGAGAGGAGGCGAAGAAGCAAAGAGAAATGGATGAGGAAGCAGAGCGTAAATACAGGCAAAGGATGCAAGATTTGGAATATTTGCAGCAGGAAGTGAAAAAACTCAATCCTGTTGTAGACTGGGAAGACATAGAAGAGTTCTTCCCTGCAAACGATGCGGTACCAGGTACAAGCGGGACAGTTATTGATGATGACTTCAACACCAGCAGCATCGGGGAAGCGATTGATAAAATATATGATGAGATGGGATTGGAATGAATTTCCCAAGAGGGAAGGGAAGATGAGCGCTTAGAGAGCACTGAGGTTGTCACCCGGAGTAGTGGGAGTAGGGGACGTTCCCTAGATAGACTAGAAAATGGGCAGAATGAAGAGGATGTGAGAAGTTGTGCAAACTGGGAGTATTCAGAGTCGGACTCCGATGGGGAAACGGAGGAAGTAATGTATGACGAAGGGAGATGGCGCGAAAGGCAGCTCCCAGGGAACCGAGAGGTACAATGGGAAGATGCGGGCGGGTCCATAAATAGGACACCGAAGTCCGCTGGGCAGTCCAGCCGACATGAGGAAACACGCCACGGTCAGAGGGGGGCGTCGGCACCGGCCTATACTGATCGATTAAGGGCATTGCCAGGTAGACGGCAAGGCGGGAAACGCCACACCGGTGAGAGACAAAGGAAGTATAGAGAGGAGAAGAAAGGACAGTGCATTCCAATTCCCACTGTTAGAAAAGGGAGGAGCACAACCGCAATATATTTCATGGCCACACATGGACCGGGAAAACTTAAAAAATAAGCTCCCAATGCTGACATCGGGGGCTCGTGGGTGCTCGAAACGCATGAGTCTTGGTCAAAGTCTATCCCTGTATTTTACCACATATTGTCTCAAGGGTTGCCTGAACCGGTGCAAAAGCAGCTCAAGAAATTAGTGGGGATCGAAGTCAAACCGTGGGCCGAAATCCAGTTGACCATTGCCCATTACTGTAGGCTGCTGCAAGAAAAGAATCGATAGAAAGAGGCAACGCGTAAGGGAGAAGAGGCGAAGCTGGTGCAAAGGAAGCTGTCAAAGTATGCTCTCGAGGGAGCCATGTTAACAAGTCCAGCCGATTCGAGTGCGCAATGTGCCACTAACCCGCGGCAAAACAATCAGGGTAACACGGGATATTATCCGAGAGGAAGGGGATTTGGAGGAAGAGGATGGCAGAGTAATCAGGGAGGCTTTAGAGGTAACCAAGGAGGTTTTCAAAATGTTCAAGGTGGTATCCAGAGCGCACCAATGGGCAGTCCAGCTATGCCAGATGGACAGATGACCCGACCACCGCCGGTGTGTTGGCTGTGTGGAGTGATAGAACATGTGGCACGCATGTGCAGAAGCCAAGGCACGTGGCAGAACAATCAAGGAATGGGGGCAGGCACGGTCAATCAACCTGCTACCCCACAACAGGGCAATTCACAAAACTATACCGTGCAGCAGCAGGCAGCTGGCTTGCAGCAAGGTGCACAGCAAGTGGTCCAGCCACAGACCATGGGGAGTGTACCACAGGGACAACCTCAGCAGGCACTGCCGCAAGTGGCTCAGGGCACTAATTCCGGTGGGGGAAACCCACAGGCATACAGTGGACCAAACCTATATATGAAATAGGACGGCTCACAGGGATCTCTGATGTGTTCTATCCTATCAGTGACACCAGACCCCAACATGGAACCTAGGTTAAATGTCACCATAGGGGGGAAAGAATATTCCTTCTTAGTTGACACGGGTGCAACGCGCTCATGCATAAGAGAAGGAAAGTTCTCCTTGTCCGGCGAGGCAATAGACACCCAGAGTTTTACTGGAGCTCATAGCAGCGTTCCCTTTACAGATGCACTCCCAGTCTCAGTGGGAGAGTGCGACATGAATGTACCTTTATTGTATTCTTGTCAGTCCCCGGTGAATATCATGGGTCGGGACTTGATGACAAAATTGAATATGATCATCTCGTTCACTGAGGATGGCATAGTGTGCTCCACCCGGGAATGCATTATGCAAAAGTGTGCGAAATGATCAGAGCATACTCTGGACATGCAGCTATGAGGGCTGTACCACTGGAGCCAGAAGTCTTTGCATACGGTGTACGAGTGCTTATGGCGGGATTGCCAGGCTTCGCAGATAAACCTATGAGAACCCCTGATGAATTTCTATTCAGGCCAAGAATACCCATGCACGAAGAGGAGGGACAAGCGGTGCGAGGAAAGGTAGTATTAGTTGAAGGAAGTGACGACAAGGGTATACCTTGGTGTGCGATTGTCGCCATCGAAGAAGGGTATCGAGTGACTGACGTCACCGATGATGATCTGTTCGAAGAACACCCTGACCCAGAAGAGACACGGGTGCAAGTGGGTCTCATATTTTAGGTCAAAATGATCAGGCAAGAGGTACCACAGAGGATGATGTTAGCGTTAGTAACCCCAGAGTACTTTGATAACGACATGGCCCTAGTGCCGGCCAAAGTATGGACTACAGGGCCCTATGACATAGGTCTCCTGAAGGGAGCAGGCGAAGTAAAAATTAAATTGAAACCAGGAGCGATTCTACCAAGAGCGCGACAATACCCCATGTCCAGAGAAGCGGATGAAGGGATTGCAAAGACAATCTCCGCCATGATGGTGCAGGGCATTCTAGTGACATCGGAATCACCCTGCAACACAGTGATTTATCCTGTCAAGAAATCAAAGGGAGGGTCCTGGCGTTTAATCCAGGGTTTACGAGCCCTAAACGACATAGTCGAAGCTGAGTTCTCTTTAGTCCCGAATCCATTCACGATTCTGTGCAACATACCCACTGAGGCGAAGTACTTCACGGTGATCGATTTGAAGAATGCATTCTTCTCGATTCCATTGCACCGTGACTCACAAGACCTGACGTCATTTACTTTCAGACAAATGCGCCTGAAAAGTACCAGGCTGCCACAGGGGTATTGCGAGTCTCCATCTATTTTCAACAGAGTCCTGCAAATGGACCTAACCAATATTGCGGTGGACAGTGTTTTTTTGCAGTATGTATATGACATTCTAATCTACAGCAACACTGAAGAGCAATGCCGACATGACTCAGTCCAGCTATTAACTATACTGGCTGAGAAGGGATACAAGGTGGACAAGGACAAGTTTCAATACTGCCAACAGGAGGTGTTATACATAGGGCAACTAATCTCACATGAAGGGAAAAAGGTAACACCAGAGAGGGCTGAAGCTATCATGAACACGGCTAAGCCGCTCACGGTAAAACAAATGCAGAGCTTCTTAGGCCTATGTAACTATGTCAGAGCATGGGTCTTCGATTACAGCTCATACACCAAGCCCTTGCTCCAGGCCTTAAGGAAAGCCCAGGCAATAGAGGGAAAAATTGAATGGACTGAAGAAATGGAAAAGGGGTTTGCAGAACTAAAGGGGGCAATTTGTAAGGCCCCAGTTCTCGGGATCCCCAATTATGCAGAGGAATTCTATCTCTTCTCTCACACTAATGGCAATTTTATGACGGCAGTGCTCGCTCAGCGAACATCGCTGGGGTACAAGCCCCTAGCGTACTACAGTGGGAGTTTGGACCCGGTCATGAGGGGCCACTTCCCATGCGAGCAAAATTTAGCAGCCGCTGCGTTTGCCATCGAGAAAGCATCATCCATTTTGATGGGATGCTCCATGACATTATATGTTGAGCACTCATTATTTGCCATATTGGAGAAGCCAAAAGGCACCTTGACTTCACAGAGAGCATCTGCATATGAGGTGGTTATCGCAAATCCATTGATCAAAATAGTGGGATTGAAAACTGTGATCCCTGCTATGTTTATTGCTGAGCCAGTCACAGAGGGAGAACCTGTGCACGACTGTGCCAATTATGAAGAGTTTTATGATGAAATCCCCAGAGTAAGAGAGAATGCTCTGCCAAGCAGAGAAGTCATCTTCATTGACGGGTCATCGAGAATTGACCAAGAAGACGGGCAACGGTATACAGGCTTGGCCGTGATCAAACACAGGGCAAATGGAGAGTTCCAAGTACTTGTCAGTGCACGATTACCATCCCACTATTCGGCACAGGCTGCAGAACTAGTGGCATTGATACTCGCCATTGAGAATCACGCAGACCAGGATGTAAAAGTGTACAGTGACTCCGCCTATGTGACATCCACCGTGCATGCAGGCCTGGCACGATGGAAAAGGAGGGGCTACCTCCGAGTGGACGGCACGCCAGTTCAACATGCAGCTTTGTTGGACAGACTTATAAAAGCACTACAGCTCCCAGTGTGCATAGCGGTCATCAAGTGCGCCGCTCACACCAAGGGAACAGATTTCGTGTCACATAGAAACCATGAAGCGGACACGGAAGCCAAGCGCATGGCATCCAAGGGTGAGACAATCATGGACGTGGAGGTGGCACGTACCCATGAACGAATGATGATAGCCTGAGCCACTCCAGAAGCATATAATAATATGGGGCAGACACAGTTAATGGAACTCCAGGGGATGCACCTCAGGATGAGAAGAAATTATGGAAGCGTTGAGGGTGTTCTTTAAACCCCTGTGATGGGGTATGGAGGCAGGACAGCACTGGTAAACCAGTAATGCCTGTCACCCTCCTAAAGGTAGCGTTAGAACAGCTCCACTACCCTTTCCATGTGTCAAAAGAAAATCTTGCAGCAACGCTCTCAGAAGACTGGTTCACACCGAATCTAGCGGAGCATGTTGCATTCTTTATGGTCAATTGCATAATTTGCCAGCAATTCCCCTCTGGGCACACATTGAAGGTGATGAGAGGAATCATTCACAGACCTGAAGGGCCTTTCTAGCGCCTGCATATCGACTATGTCGATATGATTCAGGTTTGTAATGGGTACAGGTATTTAATTGTCGTGGTGTGTCCATTCTCTAGATGGATAGAAGCAGGGCCCTGTACACACCCTGACGCTGCCTGTGCTGCTAAATTCCTGGTGAGGGAGGTTTTCCCCAGGTGGGGGGTGTGTGAGGGTATGAGGTCAGACAACGGGCCCCATTTTGTAAACTCAGTATTTGAGCAGATTAGCTTGTTGCTTGGTATAAACCACAAGTTCTCGTCGGCGTACCACCCAGAAGGAAATGGCATATGTGAACGGCTCAACGGCCTGTTGAAAGAAAGGATAGCCAAATTGAAGCTCACATTAAAGAAGGGATGGCTGCACTGCCTACCACTGGCATTATATGCGCTTTAGAACCAGCCAGGCTCCGACCACCACCTCACGAAATTATCACTGGTAGAAGGATGAGAACCCCTCTTACCCCCCCGAGATAGGGCTAGATGTGATGCCCAGCCTGCTAGGGAGGTTCTGGGAGAAGAAATGAAAAATTACCTTGACTGTCTTACCTCTAGTACATCTGTTTATTTCAGGCCAGCTGCAGCAATGGCGTAAAGGGAACAGCACCTCACAAACCGCAACAGACAGTGCTGAAACAGGCGCAGCACACAGTCTTTGTGCGCCACTCATCCTCCCTGGTGACAGTGTTTTGGTGAGGAACTTTACGAGGAAGAAATGGGACAAGCCACGATTTAATGGCCCTTTCATTGTAGAGGACTGCACCCCGTCCACTGTCAAGCTCCAAGGAAGAAGAGCCTGGATCTTCCTGAATGACGTCAAGCCCTTCATAGGAGAATGCGCTCCTACTGCATCCACCGTGGAAGCTACAGACAACGGCGAAGGACCACAGCACGTGCAGACAAGGTCTATGGTGAGGAAGAAGGACGCAGAAGCAGAAAAGACAAACTGAAGAACTCACTGTGAAAATTGAGGCTATACATTGCACTTTTTCTAAGCACTGAATGAGATACAAGATTTTCAAACAAGCACAATGTGCGGCTGAACTCGCAGAGCAAAAGAAAAGGTTGTATACTTTGAACCTGCAGTGACACTGGTAACTTAAACACGTTAAACCGCAGAGCAGTGAACAAGAACTCTAAGACTCTGATAAGCAGTAAAGACAGGACACTCTTATAAACTGAAACTTTTATCCTAATAGCACCCAGTATCGAGACTTTGTTCACGAATTTATGGTACATCCCGGCAGAAGTCTCGAGTGGGATGTGCTAACCTACTTCCAGCTCGTGGTGCTGACCTATCCGTCACTCACAGGGAGAGAAACAAGCGTCACCAATTCATCCAAGATCCAGAAAATAAGAAGATAATCAAGCAACTATTGACTGTCATCACAGAGGCCTTCGCTGAAGTGCCCAAGCACAGGGAGCTAAAGACTGATGCTCCCGCACGTCTGGGTCCCACGAAAGCACCCAGAGCCTATATAGTGATCCCTGTTCCAAGAAAACCTGATGATAAAGCAAACGACTTACAGTTGAATGTAATTAGCAGTAATAAGTACACACTTGAAGTAATGAATGATGAGAGAGGCTGGAGACAGGGTCAGCACGGAGTGAATGATAACATAGCACTGTCCATGGCACGCACCCATACACTGAGTGCACACGAACAAGGGCAAGTGGCAATGGCTACGCAACCTCAGGCCAAAGCAGCTGAAAGAGAAAAGTCACCAGTGGAACAGACAGCTCCAGAAAACAGGGAACCAAGCGAGAAACCGAACAGAGAGGGCACAGCAAAATCCCTCAATAAAACGGAGGAAGCTACGAAAGAACTCACTGAGAAAACACATGCGGTAGTCAAGTATGTGTTTCCACTCATACTTAGAGCAAAGAAACTACATGAGGATTTGAGCAAGAAAACCACAGAACCTGTAATAACGAGCACGTCTGCTCCAACGCCAGAGATAAGCAACAGGCTACAATGCCACTACGCGTTGGGAAGATAACGAGCCAATGGAGGTGGGAAGAGTTCTACAACAGAGTGTACGAGGGAAAGAAAAGAAATGCAAGCCCTTCCTCTACTATGACAGTGCAGGAATTGAGACCTGCCCCACCAAGGATAACGCCCGAGAGACTGCCTGAACGAAAGAGCAGTACAGACGCATTCAGAGACATAGTGATAGCCAACTACAGAAAAATGCTAAGGATCAAGAGAAGTCCATATGAAACTGATGACGAGTTAAACGATTACTTGGACAGCACGGCCCATCTTGGAAACAACATATGGTACCAGCACATGAAGGAAGTAGGACGAAGACAGTCAGAAGGAGAATGTTTCGTCTGTGCACTCCTGCCATACAGCATGGGAAAGTCCAAGATCTTTGTGGCTGTAGAAGTAGATGTCCCCACAGCACACTGTATGTCACACGTAGCAATGTGCAACACCAGAGGACAATTTATGGGAAGAGACGCCTCGCTAATATGGGCGAACGAAAAGGACTACCCCGATGAAGACGGATATGTCCAGGACATCAAAACAAGAAACAGGGCGCACACCAAGAACCATGTAATTAGATATGAAAACCCTGACGTCAGAGGATAGGGAATAAGGTGGGAAATAAACTCAAGACTGAACGTCCAAGGGAAAATGGCATAAGAAGCCCAAATCTGGAAAAACCGAGGCCAAATCCAAGTCTGGGGATCAGCAGTGTCCCCCGACGGTTGGGAGGAAGGAGTAGTAATCTGCCAAGCATGGATGGTCCTTGGAGCCTGCCAAGAAGCTATAGAAAACTCACAAAAACTATCTAAACCACTGTGGCCTAGACTGGTAAAACGGTTAACATGGGTCGAAGACAGGGGAGGGCCCCTGCAAATAATACCACTGGAAAACCCGAAACTGTGCTTTAGAAGTAATGGCACGAGGAAAATGGGGGAGAATCAAAACTGCGGATAAATATATGAAGCCCCAGGAATGACAAGGAACCGCAGTCCTAATGGATCACTATTGGGCATGTGGGTCCAAGGCATATATAAGACTACCGAGGAACTGGGGAGGCATATGCACACTGGTGAACGTCCACGTTCCTGCACTAGTGATCCCAAAAAGTGAACTGAAGTTGGACAGCTTTCCGAAAGCAGGTGCTCACCTGAGGAAAGGAGGTCTGTGGAACTAAAGTCCAGAATGAAGAGAGAAAACTACTTCTCCGCCAAATCAGAAGAGGCATTTCATGCGATTCCATACGAACACCGGCTGTTTAGCCTCACCTCAACAGTATTCACCACAATGCTCTTGCCACATATCCAAATTGGGGTGAATGCTAAATGGTTGCAGATAACCAGATGGGAGTTACTGCAGACCATCAATACCACCATAAAAGGGTTCAACGCAATCAAGGAAGAACTGAGAGCAGTCAGACGGATGACTCTCCAGAACAGATATGTGCTTGACATGATCACCCCAATGGATGGAGGTGTTTGCGCAAAAATTGGAGAATCATGCTGCACTTTTATACCATCACACGACGAAGAAAATGGAACCCTCACAGAGGCCATAAGCATGTTAACGACCCTGAAAAACCAGATGACTGAGGAAACAGATGAAGTAGATGATGACAGCTGGTTTGGGAACCTATTCTCATGGGTCCCGCAATTGATGGCCGATATATTCAAGTTTCTGGGAGCTTTGCTAGCAATGGTGCTGCTAGGAGTCTGTGTTATCAAGATAATCATCACCCAATGCCAGAAAACTGCAAAGAAGGCCATTGGGATGAAAATTATGGTTGATGTCGAACCAGGCTGAAAGCCCAGAGACCTGACAGATGAGGAGATAAAGGACTTCGTGAAGGCCAGTGAATTTACACCAGAGGGAACAAAATTCACTTATCCCAAGAAGCGAAGAAGGTATGAAGGCAAATGGATTTACTGCAGTCCAAATGGACAATGCCAATTGATGACCTGGAACAAAGATGAGCTTGTGAGAACAGCAGGAAGTTTGAAAGGAGTGATAAAGATATGGACACCCAAATTGCATACATTCACGCCATCTTGTGTAAACCCTGGAGACGATGAGCAAGAAGCTGAGGAATCAAAGACACTGAATATAAAGGAGGAAGCAGGAGTGGTCGATGAACCGACCAGAGGGGGGAGTGTAGAGGAGGTCCCAGACATGGCCTGCACCCCTGCCCCTCATTTCGAGGTGCCAGTAAAGTACTTGCCAAGGTATGTGACTTACGAGGAGCAGCTGAACCAACAAAGGGCTGCAATGGGCCTCTGCCCTGTGTACATTAGAAGATCAATACCTGTTGAAATGCCCATAACGAGGCAACCCTGGGCAGCATGGTACCCAATCAGACAACCATACCAGCCGCTGATACGCTGATGAGGAATGCCTACACACGGTCCATGAAGAGACTCCGAAAGCCATAATGGAAGACCAGCAGAGATGAAACAAGGACCAGAGCAGCTCCAAGAACAAACTGAAGGAGCACTGAAAGCATGCATGCCAGTACTGACAACTGCGAGGATAATTGTAATGGACAAAGGGGAGAGACACTGTGAAAAACGTATGAGAATGGTGCCATGAGACAAGATGGAAGCAACCGCCTTATTGAACGTGTGTAAATAAGCTTGAAACCCAAGATGCTAAGTAGTCGATTCTGCTTGCAATGCTTAGTAGAAGTTAGAGCGGCAAGCGCCAACTGTATACATCTACCTCAATACAGCACAATGTACACGTCCGACTCCATTTTGTATAAGCAGAAGTACTGCCAGGTGGCCAATGCCTGACTGATCAGGTTTCATATCCAGGCCCAAGCCGAGGAAAGGAGCGGAATCGAAACCTAACAAAGGATGGCTCAGGACTGGGGAAATGGAGGTCAACCAGAGAAGGGGAGGTGAGCGTGAGCTCACGAGGCTCCAACTTCAGAACATGCCAGCCCGCCCGTGAAGGTCAAGATAAGAGAGGCCCAGGCAGGTGGCCAAGCGCATACAGAATTAAATACACAAAAGGTTGGAAACCGAAGTAGATTCACAGTGGACCAACAAGTGACCAGACAGGCGCGAAGATGTACCACCGCCTGATGTCATCCAGAACCAGAGGGTGCCATAACTTTTCCCGATAAGAGACTACAGATCCGAGGCCATACCCAGACAACTAATTGACACATAGCCCTAAACCACTGATTTATGGAAGGGAGGCAGGGTGAATCTTGGGACACTAGGCACCTGGGTGTCTATTCTGCATGCTGCTAATTAAAATGGAGATTTATGTTTAGGGGTGTAACTTGCCCAATCACAAGGGACCATGTAATCTAGGGTCCTATAGACACTGTAACCAATGAGACGTCGTACTTGTAGTGACGTCAATCACGTGTGGTGTAGAGGGAAGGGCGTAGACGCCCACCCAATAAGATGGATCCAATCCACTTGCATTATTTCCATATACAGTTATAGCACCTATACTTAAGTTACCTTTCCCAACCAATTGAATAGCATGATGATTTTTTGTAGAATTAGACGTCAATGATGACGGATTTTGCCCATAAAAGAGGATGTTGGACTAATGTTCGGAGAAGCCGGGGTGAGGCAGGTGCTCGCGATGCTGTTGATTTCCATAAGCTGATGTATGTATCATTAAACGGACTTTCCTTTGCCAATTTACTGAGTCCTGATTATTGATTCTTGCCGGAGTGTGTGAATCCTGCACTCTGTCCTCGCATGGTGCAGCTATCTTGTATTACAAGTTTGCGAGGGTGAGTGCTGACCAATGGGCCCGTCAGTAATTACCTCTCCTCGTCAACAACTGCTCCCCAGGTTGCGCTCAGCCGTCATCACCGGGGGCTCCGCTGCACTTTCTGCTCCTCCGGTGTGTGTGTGCTATTGGGGTCGCTGTTTAGCACTCGCATGTAGTGGGGGGCCTCAGCACAGAGCTACACGATTAGGCAGCCATCTTGCCTGTGTCCCCTGTCGGTCTCCCGACTACAAGAGTTTTTACCATTATTGATGCAAGCAACTTTATGAGGGAAAGTTCTATGCCCGATAAATGATTTATTAGGACCAGCTTCACAATCCCCAGAATAAATAGGTTTAGAACAGACAAGCTCACTTTGACAACAACCATTATATATTCTGGCATCACTGACATCTCTTCCTCTGAGCGATCGCGTCTCACCCAATGGAATCCTCTCAGTCCCCTAGGGCCCTTCTCCTCCCATGTGATCCTACCAACTAATACCACCCCCGGGGGTGAGGATCAGGTAGGGGCTGACTTCACCTGGTCACCTGTCAGGAGACTTTAGATAGGGTTTTTGGGAGGAATCCGCAATGGCGGCGACTGACACAGGAGACTTAGGTGAGCAAATAAACAAATTGTTGTTGATGCATATACAGAAAGCGCGGTGTAATAATAATAATAATAATAATAATAATAAAATAATACATGTTGACAATGTAAATGCATGTACGAATAACTGTGGCCTCCAGGCAGGTAAAAGTGGGGATGGTAATGCGAACAAGCCCAGAGCGCGGGAGAAATGAGCGCAGCTTGTGGGAGCAGCGCAAAGGGCGGCAGGTGCGCAGCAAGCGGGAGAGAGCGAAGAGATGGAAAAGGGTGAAGAAAGATCCCAGAGCACTACAAATGGGGCGAAGAAGTAGACAAGGCATGCACCCCTGAAGAGGCATCGGGGCTTGCAAGGAGAGCAGGGTGGTGGAAGGGCACAAAGGGCAAGGTATTGCACTGGCCTCAGCAGTGGGGGTCAGGAGCAACCCAGGGTTTACACCCATGGCCACTAGGGCGGCAGGGCTGGTTTGGCATGTCCCTATAGCAATTAAGGAAAACATTTACGGCAAAACCTTTATAGACTTGTTTTTGTTGCTAGAGCGGCAGCTGATAGGTTTAGAGCTGGTAAAAGAAGATAAGATGGAAGAGGATAGATACGCAGCTTGAAAAAGGGTCAGAAAGGAGCACAACATCATGAATTCGTTATATACCTTCAGTTCGTATACACCGATAATGGTGGAAAGGTACACAGGGGACGATGAACAGCGCATTCATGAAGCACAGGAGGATTATGGGGGAGATGCCTGGCTACTGTATAATGAAGGGTTCAGGCGCTGAAGATGCGGATGTTGCCCAGCATGAATAGGGCTGATGAAGATGTGTCAGGGAACATACACAGTATGATATCAGCAAAAGCGTGCCATGCTCAACCAGGAGAGAATATCAGCCAAATCGCTGGCAATTTGGGGGATGCCAAGAAGGGGGCTAGAGTGGCAGCGACAGGGGAAGATGGCACTTTCGGAGTGGGGGTGGTGGCTGGGTAGAAATGGGGTGAGCAAGTAGAAGCACCACCCGCTGGAAATTCAAGAAGGGGAGTTGCAGCTGGAGGTAAAACTCTAGATTTACACACGCATGCGGTAAGTGTGGCAGGTACCACAAGGCCGCAAATTGGGAGCAAAAGCAGAAACAGACACCCAAGCAAAACGAACAGTACATGCAGAGTGTGTGGGGGGAGGGATAGATCATTTGATAAAGCAGCTACGCCAGTCAAACCGGAAGTGCTGTGGCCTTTACTCAACACCCACAATGGAAAGCCAGCAGAGACACTGTGGCAGGGATTTTCAGAGGGTTTCCACATCCCTTGCCGCAACACTCTGAGTGGAAGGTTGTCATGTAATCTTAAATCAGCGATTTGCAAAGCAGAGGTAGTTGACCAGAAGTTGAAAAAGGAAAAAACATTGGGAAGAATAGAAGGCCCGTTGACCTCCCCACCCATGGATGACTTTGTAGTGTAATCATTGGGAGTAGTTCAGAAAATGGAGGAAGGGCAATTCAGATTGGCCCACCATCTCTCTTACCCAGAGGGAGGGTCAGTGAACAGCGGGATAGACGCAAAGCAGTGTTCAGTAGCATATACCTAATTTGAGCAGGCCCTGGAGTTGGTGAAAGAAGTGGCCAGAGGGACTCTAATGGTTAAAGAAGATATCAATGCAACAGCAGGGTGGGAGGGGCGCACAAAGATTCTTAAGTTCCTCAAGTAGTTTACAAAATTCAAATAATTTCAGCTGCAACTGTAAGTATTGTCCTTGACTAAAAGTACAAAGCAAAAAGCAAAGAATACGAAAAATGTTTGTCTACATACAATCAGGCAAATGGCAGTGCACTCCATGAAGGGGAAAATGACGCCTCAATGACTCATAAAATGAGTAAGGATTACTTTTTTTAATGATTCATTGAGGGATAATTTTCCCCTTCTTGGAGGCACTGCCATTTGCCTGATTGTATTAAAGCATATATTGAAGCAGCTTTCCGGCTTCTGCCGGCACACCCGGACAGTTTCAGGCTGCTAGGTTTCCAGCTTCGTGGATCATCTGTCATTTTATAAATGTATGCTCATGGGGTGCTCGGTGCCTTGCCATTATTTTGAACGGTTTAGCTCATTCATGGAGTGGGCCTTAAGGTCAAAATGGGAGCAGGTAACGGTGGTTCATTACCTAGATGATTTCCTCTTATTTGGAAAGTAAGGGAAAGAGGATTGTGGAGTATCATTGAATATGTTAGAGATGCTGGCGGGGGAACCGGGAGCACCACTAGCTAGCGAGAAAACAGTGTCTCCGACGACAACGTTAACCTTCCTTGGAATCAACATAGATTCCATTGCCGGGACGTGCAGGCTCCCGAAAGAAAAAGTTGAGCAATTCCGGGGGGCAGTGGCAAGAAGTAAGGAAAAAGTGACACTGGCAGAACTTCAAAAGTTGATTGGTCAACTCAGTTTCACCAGAAAGGTCATCCCGGCAGGTAGAGTTTTTGCAAGGAGGTTAGCACTGAAGACAGGCAGGCTGACAAAGAAGCATGACCATGTCCACCTAGACGCAGAGCTAAAAGCTGACTTAGAGGTGTGGAAGGACTTCCTGGGGTCATTCAATGGGTTATCAGTCTGGAAGGACGCATGGCAGTCCAGCAGTCTGTTGGAGCAGTTCACTGATGCCTCTGGAGGCATCTTGTTCACAGTTTTCCTGGATAGTATTTGGCGCGCTAGCATCTAGCTGCAGCCTTGGAGGGAGCAGCAGCTAACAGGGAACATAACGTTCCTGGAACTTTTTCCTGATTGTAGTGAGTTTCCACATCTAGCAGAAAAGGTCCCTTGGTGCTTGCCTTATTGAGATTCCTCACACTGGCATAACTGAGGGCGAACACAGAAGGTGCCAGGTGCCAGGTGTAAAGAATAATGTGGCTGATGCTATGAGGCAGCTTGACCTCAGGTGGCCAATCAGTTTTATGCAGTTAGCGGAGATGTTGGGCAAAGTGGCAAGGGTTTGCACAGGGAGATACGAGTAGATGCTGTTCAAAATGGCAGTCTACTTGGCATTTTTTGGAGGCTTCAAGGTGAGTGAGATGGTAGCAGCCAGCAAATAAAGGTCGCCCATGGAGGGCTGCGTGAGGCTGATGTGGCCATAGTACTGCGCGAAATGAAGCTGCTAGTAAGAAACCAATCAGGAAGGAAAGTGGCAATGGGTAGGATTGCAATGTCTCACGGATGAGGAGTACTGCCCGGTTTGTCTGGTGAAGGCTTTCACGGCTTGCAGGCCGAAAGAACCCATAAACATGCTGGCCTGCCTTTGACCATTTATCAGTTCCGTGCGGTCATGAAACTGGTGCTGCAGGAGGTAGGAAGGAACACTGTCCACTATGGCATGCACTACCTTAGGATTAGGGCGGCTACCACGTGAACCGGGAATCCAGTCCGTTGGAATATGGAAGTTGGCTTGCTACAGGAGGAGTGTTAACAAGAGTCACTCACTGATAGTTCTTTTCTCCCTCTCTGACATCAAAGTGGAGGAAAAGAAGGTGGCTTGTTCATGACAAGAACATCGAAATGGGCAAGTTTTAAAGAGAAGAGGGAAAAAAGCCAATTTAAAAAAATCCACAATGCGTTGGTTTCGGTCTGTAAGGAATGAAGTGGGACGAACTTGAGGAGAGGCTAAGGGAGCAGGTTGGAGAGGAAGGACCACCAGATGCAATAATAATCCATCTAGGGGGGACGATTTGGCACAGCTAGGTGGGGGTGAACTACTCAAGGGTATGCAGGCCTCTTTCTGGAGAATGAGCAAGGAGCTGGGTCCATGTGAGCTCCTGCGGTCTGAGATAATATCTAGATTTCAACAAAGAGGTGTCAAGTCGGCACAGTGGGCTGGGAAAATCAAGGTAACAAATTGAATATGGAAATGGCTAAGTTCTGCAGGGGAGCAGGTTTCCCAACAATTAGACATGGCCTCATTCACTTGGGAGTCCCAGACTATTCCGAGAATGATGGGGTACACCTCTCACAGGTGAGTAGTTCAGACCTGTTCCTCCTGAACTTGGAGGATCCACTGATTGAGATGTGTTTATATAAATGAAATACGGCGAAGCTAGCTCCCCCACCAACTCCTAGAGGAAGTGGGTCGCCCCCAAGAGGCAAAGAGGTAATGGGCCCCAGGCGGATGTGGAGGTCAAGAAGGGTTGGGAGTCTCCAATGAGAAGGACAGGGATTGTCAGGGCCAAGTGACATCAGCAGCCCAGGTCCTTAAATAGGGGCAGAAATCCCAGGTCTGGCTTTTTCTCCCTTTCCCTTGCAAGCGGCAGCAAAGCTTGTCCCACCCACCGCGCCCTAACTAAATAATTTCTTTACAGGTACACTAATAAGTGTTGTTTATATATTCACGCAGACGATCGAGCAGAATGATTCCTTATTGCAGAGGTAATGAGCAGGAAAATCTAGCCCCTTGGTTAGCCTGACACAGAGGTAGGGGCGGGGGGCGGAACAGTTGGGAAGAATGGCACCCTCGGGTTTTCAGCTTGGCTGGTGAAAGGAAGGAAATAAGGGCCTTCCCCGCAGCCCAATAGCGGGGACACAAAAGTCATCCTGAATGAGCGGCTCAGGAAGCTTCGGAGAGAGAGAGCTGGATTATGAAAATGGAAAAAGTTGGCAGAGAGATAAAAACAGAGAGCTCATTAAATAACTTTGGGAAATAACGTTTGGAATAATAAGGAAGGGGGTGCAAGAGAAAAGAAAGAAAAGAAGTGCGGATGTACCTAAACTGCCGACCGTCTAGGCTGACTTATATCTTGAATGTTGTGTAAATAAATAATAAAATAGAGCCTCTGCGGCCTTGTTTTGCCACACATATGCCTGTGCTAAGTCTCGAAGGATGCTGGGAGCAGGCAAAGAAAACAAGGTGTCAGCAGGGCAAAGGTTTGATCCGCTGGCAGTGAGCAGTGCCGGACTGCCTATGTTATGGGCAACCCCTCTGTTCTTGGAGTTCACCCTTTCTTTGATCCAGTCACCTGGCTATATGTCAGTAGCATTGGCAGCATGCTTTTATTCTTAAAGGTGTTTTGGTTTCATTTGTTTTCTATTCTATTCCCACACCACAATAAGGTTTCCACTGCCACATTACTATTTTTTCTGCTGGTCCACTAAGCAAGGAGGAATCAAAGGCGTGGGGGGCAACATAACCCTCTTGTAACTATGTTGGGTGTCAATCTGCGGGCCACAAGTTCTTTTAGAGCAGTAATCCTTCTATATGCTTGTGGGATGCTGCAGCTAACTGGAAGCTTCCCATGAAAAATCAATTTGACCTTTCCACGTGCCCTTTAGCCAGTGTAGGAGACCTGGTTTCAGTTGATGCTACTGCATTCCCTTAGAAAAGCTACCAGATCATTTGATACCAACTGAAATGTGATGTCTACGAGAAACTATTCTCTTCTGAAAATGTCTCCGAACGCTGCAGTTACTGTTAAGTGGCCACACGTGGGGAAAAGTAAACCTTAGTCCACTTGGCAAGGTAATCCAGCATTACTGTGCTGCAGATGTAGTTTTTCTGGATTCCATAATGCCCTGTGAAACGCGAAGAAAAGGGTTTGGGTTTTACTCGCTGATCTGGAAGATTTTGTTAGTCTCCCTAATATGTGTTGCCATTGGTTTGTATCCAGTGTCAGATCTAGAGCTTCTTCCCATTTTCTAGTGACTTCCGCGTTCAGGTAATTGTGACTGTTGGAAAGGGTATATCTTCTGGAAAGGAGACTTGTCTTGTAAAGTGAGCTGGACCCCGTATTGCATGCTGACTGATGTGCTTATTATGTGATCAATTTACAGAGCTTCAGATAATTGCTACGTTCGGTCTGAGGTAGATCATATTTATCTTGAAGCTCTGCAAAGCTAAGAGGAGATACACCGGCCAATATTTGATGCACAAAAAAGATTTTCCTGTCTATCCATGAGTTTCACTATAAGGTTTGTTTATCAATTAATGGAGCGGGATTGTTCCAAAGTGAGACCATTCAGGCGTCTAACTGTGTTGTCACAGAAGCTATAGTGGCTCCTTTCAGGATTCCGACAGCTGATGCCAAACTAGGGGTTAGAGTATGTTTTTTGGGCTAGTCATGCTGAATCAGCTAATTAGTGGGAATGGATCTGGTAAGGCTTCTTCAAGTTCTGGTCATTTGGGCGGATCCCTTCCGTCTTGTCATTGGTGGTACACAACCTGGTTTATTTGTGCGAGGACAAAAGCGTGGTGGTACGCCAAGAGGTTTGGGAATTTGACCCCCCTCTTGAATTGTATCGGCTGTGAGTTTTTGTAAGGACATTTTCGTCAGCTTCCCTTTCCAGATGAATTTAAAGAGAACAGAGTTAGTTTCTTTATAGAATGTGTTAATGGGATGGGGATCATGGTTAGGGGGTATAATAGCACTGTAGCGAGCGTCATTTTAATTGTGTCCAATCTTCCCCACCATGATAGATTAGGGGTGACCAGGATTCTATTTTTTTCCTTAGCGATTCTAATATGGAATTTTCGTTTCTCGTGATTGTAGTGTTTATATTAGTGGGGAATTTTAGCCCAAGATATTTAATGTGTCATGATTTCCAGCTAAGTCCTAGGTCCTCTAGGTCTTTTTTGATGCAAGAGACAGTTATAGGGATGAGCTTAGGGCCCTTTAGGAACGTGCATGTCCTGGATGGGATCACACAGAATAACTGTCATGCCTGCTGGACATATCTCTGGACCAGGAACGACCTCTCCATACAAAATGAGTTACGCCCATAGAACCACTAGACCATTCTACTCGAAATGGAGGTTGTTCGATGCATTGCCCGGAAAACGACGTCTGCATTTTTCACGTTGTTAAAATTCACGTGACTTAGTTCCATCACGTGTATCACGGCAGTGCGTACATAAGCAGCGTGGAAACGCCGATCGCTGCTTCTGATTAAGTCAATTTTGGCGTTTTGTAGTTGAACTCCTGACCTGCGTTCTCGCATTCTCTTCACCAACTTCTTTGGCCTTTTTTGAGCGTGTTTTCCTCCACACGCTAATTCCTGAGCTGTGTGTATCCTGTTTGCGTGCCAAATCTCCACGCGGACGCTGTCTGCAAGCGCGGCTGTCCTGAGCTGCGTGTATCCTGTTCGCGTGCCAAATCTCCACGCGGACGCTGTCTGCAAGCGCGGCTGTCCTGAGCTCCGTGTATCCTGTTTGCGTGCCAAATCTCCACGCGGACGCTGTCTGCAAGCGCGGCTGTCCTGAGCTGCGTGTATCCTGTTCGCGTGCCAAATCTCCATGCGGACGCTGTCTGCAAGCGCGGCGGTCCTGAGCTGCGTGTATCCTGTTCGCGTGCCAAATATCCACACGCGGACACTGTTTTCAAGCACGGCTGCCCTGGGCTGCGTGTATCCTGTTTGCTTGCTAAATCTTCACGCGGAAACTCTGTCTCCAAGCGCGGCTGGCCTGGCTGCGTGTACGCTGTCGCGTGCAATCCTGCACGTGGTTTTCTGAACTTGGTGCCTGTGACAGTTAACAGGTGAAAATCTAATTTTGTTCTTCGTGGGAAAGAAAGTATTTCATGAACTATTGGAAGGTGATTGTGCACAGTACTTTGGACGCTATCCTGTGGTGCACCCACCCGGTATCTAGCGTGAGCCTCGTGCCTTTCGGGATAAGTCTCCCTTACTTATCTTCCCCTCCTTTATCGTTGTTTCCACTCCTGGTTTTCTTCATGAGACTTTCATTGAATTCTTCAGTTTGGCCTTAAGGTTAGTGTTTCGAATTAATGCTAATACTGTGCTATCATAGTGGTTTGAGTTTGGGGCAGTTTCTTATGATACTTTATCTATCCTAGGCATATCTTACGATACAATACCCACGCCCTTTCCAGTGATCCATCTCTCTGCCTGTTTTATCAGTCAGAGAGTTGTATCATTTGGAAGGTCTAATTTGACCGACCTACAATCAAGTCGTGTGAAAAGGATCCGGAAGAGCCCTACCAATTGTATCCTTTTTTGGTTACCGTATCCTTTTCAATTGATACATTGGTGATTTATGACAGAATCAGAAGCCATGGAGGGTACGGATCCTTTAACTGTTTTAACTCAGTTAATCACTGACTTGAGAAATGAAATGATTACGGCACAGGACATGCTACGGCATCAAATGGATGTTATGCAAGATGCCATGCATGCCACTCCTCAGGGAGCGCAGGTTCCAGTAGCCACTGCCTCTGGATCTGGGACTACGACACCATCATTATCACAGGAAACTCTTAAGGTGGTTATGCCCACACAGTTTCCCTTGGCTCCCCCGGAAAGGTTCACAGGTGATCCTAAAACCTATAGAACTTTTGTTAATCAGTGCCGACTTCATTTCCTTTGCCGGCCTAATTCATTTCCCATCTAACTACTAAAGCAGCATTCGTGCTTTCCCATTTGGGGGGTACAGCTGCTGCTTGGGCAAATCCTTTATTGGAATCAAATAGTGCCTTGTTATATGATTGCGATGATCTTCTGGCTGCTATGAACAAAGTCTTTGATATGCGCTACGCTACTCAAGCCACAGATCTGGAGTTGCTGAATCTACAACAAGGCACTCAACCTCTGTTGGCTTACATCGCACGATTCAACCAATTAACAGCCGAAAGACAAGAAGACGGCTGTTTTCTACAAGGGTCTTTCAGAAGAACTCAAAGATGCCTTGTCCACGGTCCCAGTGGTTCCTACAGGTTTTTCAGAATTTCTTGATTTAATTTTACAAATTGATGCCCGAAGAAATGCCCGCAAAGGAGAGAGAAAACCTTTCCTTCATGCACCGGTTCATTCTGATACACTGGCAGCTTCTTCTAATGATCCTGAACCAGTGCAAATTGGTGCGGTGAGAGGCCGGTTGTCTAGAGCAGAAAGAGAGAACCGAAGAAAAAATAATTTATGCATGTATTGCGGTTCATCTGAGCATTTACTGGCGGCATGTCCTAAAAAACCAAGCAAGCCTTCGGGAAACACCAAAACTCGACAGTAGCAGGAGTCCCTGTGTCGAGTGTTACATCGGACTCCATTACATTTCCAGCGCATGCACCTATAGCCGTTGAGATGACTTTACATTTCGATGATCAAGAATTGGTTTCCAAGGCTATGGTTGATTCTGGAGCCACTAATAATTACATCGATATCACATATGCCAAGAAATGTTCTATACCCCTTGTAGACAAGAACAAACCTGAAACTGTTAATACTGTGGATGGATCAGTCTTGATTTCCGGTATGGTAACTCAGGAGACTGTACCTATTCAGATGACTTTATTAAATGGTCATTCGGAGGAAATAGTCTTCGATGTCATTGCGGCTCCTCAGTACAAAATATTACTTGGACTTAATTGGTTGACTCTTCATAATCCAGCCATTGACTGGGTTACGGGATTGATCCAATATCTTCCGTTTTTTGCAATGAACATTGCTTTACGAGTCAGGTGGTGTCAAATAAATCAGACATTTTGGCCTCTAGGTAGGGAATTTCCACTATTAGTGTGGTACATCAGAGCGGTACACATATACCAAGTGAATATGCAGATTCTGCTGATGTGTTTGACAAAGGTCAGGCAGAACAGCTGCCTCCACATAGGCAGTATGATTGTCCAATTGAACTAATTCCTGGAGCTAAAATTCCTACTGGTCGAGTTTATTCTTTAACTCCCAAAGAAGATGTTGTCTTGAAAGAATACATCGATAAAAGCTCTTGATATGGGATTTATACGGCCATCTCAATCGCCGGTTGCCTCTCCTTTATTCTTTGTTCCAAAGAAGGAAGGAGATCTAAGGCCTTGCATTGATTACAGGGCTATTAACGACATCACCATAAAGAATCAGTACCCTTTACCACTGATTAATGTTCTGTTAGATCAATTAGGAACTTCCAAGTACTTCTCTAAATTGGACTTGCGCGGTGCTTGCAATCTGGTTCGCGTTCGCGAAGGAGACGAATGGAAGACCGCTTTTAAGACGCGGTACGGCCTTTATGAATATTTAGTGATGCCTTTTGGTCTTTGTAACGCTCCCGCCACATTTCAGTTCTTCATGAACGATATCTTCAGAGATATGATGGACCAATTCGTGGTGATTTATTGGATGACATTTTGATATATTCATCGTCTTTTCCAGAACATGTTAAAAACGTGTTAGTTGTCTTACAAAGTCTGAGAGAGAACAAACGTTTTGTTAAATCCGAGAAATGTGTCTTTCATACACAAGAAGTGGAATTTCTGGGTTACGACATTACCAATCAAATTGTTCGAATGAGTCGTTCCAAAGTGAAGGCCATATTGAATTGGCCTGTTCCACACAATGTCAAGTCATTACAGTCATTCCTAGGTTTTGCGAATATTTATCGCAGATTTATTCGTTCTTTCTCCAAAACAGTGGCCCCATTGACAACTTTAACTAGTTCTAAAGTTCCATTCTGTTGGAACCAGAATGCCCAATCTTCTTTTGAGAGGTTAAAGGAAGCATTTGCCACTGCACCCGTACTTCAACATCCTGATCCGGATTGTCAGTTTATCGTTGAAGCAGATGCTTCCAGTGTCGCTACAGGAGCTGTACTTTCGCAAGTTTGTGCAGAAACCAAGGAGGAGCATCCAGTTGCTTTTTTCTCACGTAAGCTTTCCTCATATGAACAAAACTATACTGTTACTGAGCGTGAATTACTTGCAATCAAGGATGCTTTCCAAGAATGGCGACATCATCTTCTTGGGGCAAACATCAGGTGCTGGTGTATTCGGATCATAGAAATCTTCAGGCATTCAAAACTATTAAATGTCTTACAGCTAGACAGGCCAGATGGCATGTCTTTTTTGCTCAATACGATTTTCGAATTACTTATCGCCCTGCCAGACAACATGTCAAGTCGGATGCTTTGTCACGCATCGGTGAAGAGGTGAAGGAAGAACCATCGGTGCAAAATAAGTTGTTGGCAGATCACGTGACATGTAGTTGTTCTGCACAACCTTCCCTAAAAAACGAGTTACATTGAGTGGGTGAAACTAAATCCACAATTGATTCAGGAATTGAATATTGATATATACAATGGTTTGCCTTTCAAACAAGGAGTACTCTATCTACCAACTGGTACCACTCGGAACAAGGCCCTCAGTTGGGGTCATGATTCCTTGATTGCCGCCCATCCTGGACAGAAGAAGACCCTAGAGTTGCTGAAAAGATGGTGTTGGTGGCCGTCTATAACACAAGATGTTATAAATTATGTTTCAACATGTTCTGTATGCAGTCAATGCAAGAACACTCCTGGCAAACCAGTGGGTTTACTCCAGTCCCTACCTGTTCCTAAAAAACCACGGGACATGATATCAATGGATTTTGTGGTAGAACTTCCAAGAAATAAAGGCTACGATACCATATGGGTGGTGGTGGACTACTTTACAAAATTGGCGCTTTTTATCCCCTGTATTGGTTTACCAACAGCTGATGGTCTGGCTGATCTATTCATCCAGCATATATTCCGGTTTTTTGGCTTACCTTCAGTGATAATCACTGACAGGGGCTCACAATTTGCGTCACGTTTTTGGAGAGCACTAAATTCGGCATTACTAATTGATGACAGGTTGTCTAGTGCTTATCACCCTCAAACGGATGGACAGACTGAGAGAGTCAATAGCACTATGGAACAATATCTGTGATGTTTGTGCCTGCAGTTTCAGTCAGATTGGCTCAATGTTCTGCTGGCAGCGGAGTTCGCCTATAACAATTCCTACCATAGTGCCATAGGTACTTCGCCTTTCTATGCTTTGTATGGGCAACACCATGATCCATTCCTTTGGATTCCAGTTTGTCTTTGGATACTCCTGCAGCAGGACGTAATATTAGAGATCTAAAGAGTCTACAGACGAAAGTTAAGCAGCAATTGGAGCAAGCTAAAAAACGAGATAAGACCCCTGCACTTGTCTACAAAGCAGGTATGAAGGTATGGCTGTCCACAAAAAACTTTAGGATACCCAGTAAAAAGAAATTGTTGCCTAAATACATTGGGCCATATGAAGTGCTCCACGTTATAAATCCGGCTGCTGTCCGTCTGGCATTGCCACAACGGTGGCGAGTGCATCCTGTATTCCACGTGTCACTCATCAAACCGTGCTCGGATGCTACTAGATTGCCTATACGGCCTGTTGCTATTTCTGTGAAAGGGTCAGACGAATATGAAGTACAAGACATACTGGACATGAGGCTACGGTCTGGGAAACCGTATTATCTGGTGGATTGGAAAGGTTATGGTCCCGAGGATAGATCCTGGGAACCTCTGTCTAACATTCATGCTCCTGCTTTATTAAGGTGATTCCACTCGAAAAGGGGAGATGCTGCTCCTTTGGGGGGTGGCACTGTCATGCCTGCTGGACATATCTCTGGACCAGGAACGACCTCTCCATACAAAATGAGTTAGGCCCATAAAACCACAAGACCATTCTACTCGAAATGGAGGTTGTTCGATGCATTGCCCGGAAAACGACATCTGCATTTTTCACGTCGTTAAAATTCACGTGACTTAGTTCCGTCACGTGTATCACGGCAGTGCGTACATAAGCTGCGTGGAAACGCCGATCGCTGCTTCTGATTAAGTCAATTTTGGCGTTTTGTAGCTGAACTCCTGACCTGCGTTCTCTCATTCTCTTTAGCAACTTCTTTGGCCTTTTTTGAGCGTGTTTTCCTCCACACGCTAATTCCTGAGCTGCGTGTATCCTGTTCGCGTGCCAAATCTCCACGCGGATGCTGTCTGCAAGCGCGGCTGTCCTGAGCTGCATTTATCCTGTTCGCGTGCCAAATCTCCACGCGGACGCTGTCTGCAAGCGCGGCTGTCCTGAGCTGCATGTATCCTGTTCGTGTGCCAAATCTCCACGCGGACGCTGTCTGCAAGCGCGGCTGTCCTGAGCTGCGTGTATCCTGTTCGTGTGCCAAATATCCACACGCGGATGCTGCTTTCAAGCGCGGCTGCCCTGGGCTGCGTGTATCCTGTTTGCTTGCTAAATCTTCACGCGGAAACGCTGTCTCCAAGCGCGGCTGGCCTGGCTGCGTGTACGCTGTCGCGTGCAATCCTGCACGTGGTTTTCTGAACTTCTTTGAACCATTGGTGCCTGTGACAGTTAACAGGTGAAAATCTAATTTTGTTCTTCGTGGGAAAGAAAGTATTTCATGAACTATTGGAAGGTGATTGTGCACAGTACTTTGGATGCTATCCTGTGGTGCACCAACCCGATATCTAGCGTGAGCCTCGTGCCATTCGGGATAAGTCTCCCTTACTAATCTTCCCCCCCTTTATCGTTGTTTCCACTCCTGGTTTTCTTCACAAGACTTTGGTTGAATTCTTCAGTTTGGCCTTAAGGTTATTGTTTCGAATTAATGCTAATACTGTGCTATCATAGTGGTTTGAGTTTGGGACAGTTTCTTATGATACTTTATCTATCCTAGGCATATCTTACGATACAATACCCACGCCCTTTCCAGTGTTCCATCTCTCTGCCTGTTTTATCAGTCAGAGAGTTGTATCATTTGGAAGGTCTAATTTGACCTACCTACAATCAAGTCGTGTGAAAAGGATCCGGAAGAGCCCTACCAATTGTATCCTTTTTTGGTTACCGTATCCTTTTCAATTGATACATTGGTGATTTATGACAATTACTATGAGTCCAAATAACCAAACCAACTCAGGAAGATGGCAAAGTACTGTTTTATTAACAATTATCTAAAACAGGGAGTTACAACGAACATCAATGGACGTACGCTTGATTTCTCTCAGCGATCTTCACACAAATCATATCTTTTGTATCACGTCATACTACGCAGCAAATAATGAAAAACATACTAAGAGTCGAGAATGGGTTAAGGGGAACATCTAATTAGATTATTTATAGGAACTAGGATTGTGATTGGCTGCCCACTGTCAGGTGGACAATATATGCCTACCTCTAAAACATGTCATCTTCAGAGACATTAGATACACGGTTTCTCATTAGTTTTCAAACTATAAGGTCCTTCATTATATGGACCACTGCAATTGGTTGGCACGCTTGTGCCATGTCTGGAACATTCGGTTCACTTAGCATCATGTGAGCCCAGACACAGGTGCAAGGGGATGGGGCCTGGCACTACCTCCCCACTCAATTAGCCCAGCATCTCTCATCACCCATGCCTTCTGCCATGAAGATTGTGTTTGAAGGTAGCCTTGCAAAAGTATTGTTGTCTTCAGAATACATGGGATTGCGAGCTCTCACAATCGTGTTCTGGGACACCAAGTTCAAACTCTATTTTCATCCTTGGCTCATGTGACAGGAGACCACGGTTTTGTCCATTTTGCAGGTTTTAAATGACTTAAATTAATTCAACTTGGCACTCTTGTTGTTCTTTCTTTGCATCTTACCAAGGGATGATTCATCCTTTGCTGTTCGCCCCTTTCCAGAATAGATAGCTGACCTTGGCTGCTTCAGTCTTGCCTCCAGGTCAGACAACATCACCATGCAGTTCCACGATTCAGCTTATTCTTGCTGGAACACAGTTTTCCCTTTTGCTTTCATGAGTCCTGGCTTACAAAATTCATGATACCGATGTCCAGCTTCTATAAAATGGTGGCTTTGCCTGCATTGTATTCACTATGTATAGCCAGCTTCTATGATGACTTAGTCTACTTGTGTTTCAGCATTTGTACAATTATTAAATGGTTAATTCTGTGCAGCACTTTGTGCATGGGTAATCTTTTTTTGCATTTGTACAATTATTAAATGGTTAATTCTGTGCAGCACTTTGTGCATGGGTAATCTTTTTTTGTATTTAAAAATTCACATGATTCTTTACTTCGTCATTAGTTTCTGTAGGATCCATACATCCTCTTCAGCCATTATCTCGGGACGTCGTGCATGTCTCTTGTGATATCACTAGCTCCTTTCTTTGCTCTTTTTCATATTCCTTCAGGGAGTTCCTCCCTTAGGTGGTCATCGCTTCAGGGATACATTCGGTACAGTTGTCTGAATGGGTATCTTCTTTCAAACAAACGCTGCAGTATTGGCACAACTGCTGGTGTCAAATATGGCATGATCTCAGGTCTCCCAACATATGGGGGGTAGGGGGGTCAGGGTTTCCTTCAGTGGAATGCAGCTGCTGCTCGACATTCCCCCCTCCGGTTGAGTCCTTGACCACCTCCTCAGTTGTTTCCACATCCTGGTATTTTATTTTGAAGAAGTGTTTCTTTGGTGTCCATATCTTCATCCCCCCCTCAGGGTGCCTGCTGATTTGACATGTTCATCTACACTCCAGGTCATGTAGTTACATTGTCCATTTGGGGTACAATAGACCCCTCGTCCCACATACTTCTTATGATTCTTTGGATAGATGAACTTTGTCCCCTCAGGTGCTACAATGCTGGCCTCTATGTATTTCCAGACAGCGTCATGAGTCAGCTCCTTGATGTTTGGTTCAGGTTTAACAACGATCATGATTTTCATCCCTACCACCTTCTTTGCCATTTTCTTGCATTGGGCAAACACAATACTGACTACACAGAATCCAAACATTACTAACACCACTATTACTCCAAGAAACTTGAATATATTCGCCAACCACTGTGGAATCCACGTAAACAAAGAGGCAAACTAGCTGTCATCTTCAATGTCATCTGTCTCTTCCATCTTGGCATGCAGCTCTGTCAACAATGTTATGGCCTCTGTCAAGGTTCCATTCTGATTATCATGAGAAGGTGTGAATGTGCAACATGATGTCCCGATTTTGGTACAACCTCCTCCTTCCATTGCTATGATCATATTAAGGACATAGCGATTCTGGAGGGTGATCAGTCGTATGGCCCTCAGCTCTTCTTTAATGGTGTTGAATCCCTTATGGTAGCATCGATTTTCTGCAAAGCTCCCATCTGGTGATTTTCAACCATTTGGCATTCACCACTGTTTGGATCGCAGGCATAAATATGGTTGTCATTATCATAGCAGTCTTGCTGAACAACCTGTGGTCCTGAGGCATGGTATCATAAGTTGTTATCGATTTGGCTGAGAAATAATTTTCTCTCTTTGTCCGCCAGAGAAGTTCAAGCAATCTTCTTTTTCTCAAATGGGCATTCACTTTTGGAAATTCACCAATGTTTAGATCGCTCTGAGGAATCACTAATGCTGGGACATGGATGAGCACCAGGGAACACACTCCGCCCCAATCCTTGGGCAACTTCATATAGGCTCTAGATCCACAAGCCCAATATTGATCCTTAAGGACGACTGTCCCTTCTCCCATTCTGAGGACGTCAATTGTGGTCTTGCATTCTTTGTTATATCCCACATGGTTCTTTCTGTGTCTTTCGGAAGCATAGTGTCACATTGACTGACAGGATTATAACTATTGGGCCTGATTTGTCTTCTACCCATGTCAATAGTTCAGAGTGCTTGGCCCATGATTTTAAGCATCTATCATTCACTTTCTGCACTTCTTGCACACAGTCGGTCTTCAGAAGATGAACTGCACATGACACTATTCCTTCTTCCCATGGCATCATTCCTTCTTCCCATCCTGTCTTGGTATGTCTTGTATATACACGTCCATAGATCAACATTTGAGTTTGTTCCCAACATCCAGCTGATCCTGCTATTTCCGTCACATCAGGACAATTCATTTTCTTCATTTCTTTAATGATCACCTCATCCTGTCCTGCAGCAGGATAAACAAGCATCTTGCTCTTCCATCCACTTCATTGATGAGGCCCGACAAGGCCGAAACACGCGCCTGGGGTGGCTGTTGGTACTCTTGTTCAGAGGAGAATTGCCTAGCATTTCGGTGCTGGACTGCCCCTGAGCAGGACAAAGACTGATATGCAGGGATAGTTCTCCTCTGTGATAGGGACCGTGAGCTAAAGACTTGGTTGAGACTCTCCCGGGGGTCATCCACCCAAGAACAAGTCAATGTTCGTGCCGGTAGAGGGACTCCCAGAATCCCCCTTGTACGACTGAAGTATGAACACAAAGACAGCAACCACAAGCTGATGAACATCACTGTCAGCAGGTATCATGAGTTTTTATCATTTAAAACAAATATTCTCCATTATATGAATCTGGATACTGATCTCTTTTCCAATTACTGATCAAGAACTTACGTTTAGGCATAACTCTGATGCATTACTCTCTGCTTCAATATGTTTCTAAAAAGTTAATTTCAAAACTCCTGGAATTCTCTGCAAGTCCTCACACTTCCTGCTACAACTTATATATAAGGAGTATCTATTGAATACCAGTCCAAATAAAGTACGTGTTAATCACTTGTTGCTTTATTGTCCTTCTTCTTAGTCATCAATCGAGTCTGCACACACAGAAATTGTTCTTGTTGTCTTGCTTCTGAATCAGCAACGGTGGGAGGGAAGGTCTGTGCCTTTATAAACTTTCCCGTTGTTTAGGTGCAACCAAGCTCGTCTTCCTAATATTTTGACAGCGGAAGGGGACACTTCCTCAACAACGAAAGGGCCATTAAAACGAGGCTTGTGCCACTTTTGGGTGAAATTACTAATTAACTCTAGCTCCTAAACATATAAATCAGGTGGTCGTAACAGTTCACTTGGATTGGTTGCCGAATTATCTTCTTCTGTGTTCTTAGACCCTCCCCCCTGATGCTTGACTTGATCTGAAATGAAAGAAGTGCTGGTAGTCATACATGTCAAATAATCATGCATCTCATCACCTAATGTTTTTGCTACACTCTGGGCGTCACTCCTAATCTTCGACAGAGGTTGAAGTGGCGTTCACTTTCAGCACCCTTTAACTAACTCATGTGGGGTGAGGTGGTTGTCCGTCCTGGCTGATTCCAAAGGGCATATAAGGCCAGGGGTAGGCAATACAGCCATCCCTTTTTCAAAGTCAATTTAATATTGGCAAACCTTTTCTTTGAGGAGCCTGTTGAGTCTCTCACATATCCCGTTCACATCCAGGTGATATGCAAAGGATTGCTTTATACTTATTAAACACCCTATTTGTTCAAATAGCTAATTCACAAAATGTGGCCCATTATCGCATCTTGTTACTTCACACACACCCCACCGTAGGAATACTTCACACACTAAAAATGTTGCTGCACAAGTGGCATCAGGGTGTGTACACGGACCTGCCTTGAGCCACCTAGAAAAGGGACACACCACCACTAATAGATACTTATATCCATTACATGTCTGCAGCATATGAAAATAGTCTATATGTAAATGCTGAAACTGACCATTCAGTCGAGGGATTACTCCTCTGATCGTTCTCAGTGTATGCCCAGCAGTAAACTTTTGACACACGATACAATTCACCATAAATAGTGCAATGTGTTCCAAAAATTAGGAATGAACCAGTCTTCTGCAATATTAGCAGCAAGACTTTCTCTAGTTACATGCGCGAGATAATGCAGCTGTTCAAGCGTGACTTTCAATACATTTACTGGCATCAATGATTTCCAGTGCTGTCCTGTCACCATGCAGCTTCCGTGGGGGATAAAGAACATCCCCTTTGTTTCCACAGTTCTTGCTCTTCCTGTGGTGCGCTTCCCTGAACCTCTATTAATTGGGTTTTTGACAACTTATTAAACCGCTCTTGTACTAACATAGTTGTAGCTGAATTCTCTTTAGTACTCTCAGTATCAAAACTCGGAATTTCTGGACAGTATGCAACCCTTTTGGCTTCTACGTCTGCGGCTTCATACCTACAAGAGATAAAATCTGTTTTCTTAATATGTGCGGCGCATTTAATGTCAGCTATGGCTACTGGGAGTTGTAGTGCCTTAATGAGTCTCTTCAATAATGTCACAAGCTGCACTGGAGAGCCATCTGTTCGGAGGTAGCCCCTCCTCTTCAAACATGCCAATCTAACGTGTACGGTTGACATCACATAGGCAGAGTCACTGTACACCATCACTTCCTACCCTTCATGTCTCTCAAGTGCGGCAATAAGTGCTACTAATTCTGCTGCTTGTGCTGAAAAATGAGACAGTAGACTTAAACTTGCTACCACCTCGAATTCTCCATTTAATCTGTGTTTTACTACTGCAGTGCCTGAGTGCCTTTCCCCACTAGTCTGATTAATTTTTGAAGAACCATCAATAAAAAGAATCTTCCCTCAAGCTAAAGCATTCTTCTTCACACAGGGGAAATATATCATCATAATATTCAACATAATTGGCACAGAAATACACATGATCACCTTCTTCTATGGGTTCAGCTATAAATGTGGCTGGGTTCACTATTTTGCATCTTACAATTTTAATCACTGGGTTAGAAATCATTACCTAATAAGCTGAAGCTCTTTGAGATCTCAATGTGCTCTTGGGTTTCTCTAGAATGGCAAATAGAGCATGCTCCACGTAAAGTGTCATAGAACAGCCCATGACAATACTTGTGGACTTCTCAAGTGCAAACGCGGCGGCTGCAAAGATTGTTCATAAGGGAATTGTCCTCTCATAACTGGGTCTAAAATCCCACTGTAATATGCCAAAGGTTTGTGCCCTTATGTGGTTCTTTGTGTAAGAATTGCTGTCATTACTGACCCATCTCTGTGTGAAAACAAGTAAAATTCCTCACCATAATTGTGAATGACTAAAACTGGGGCTGTACAAATTGCTTTTTTCATGTTTTCAAATCCTTCCTCAATTTCTTCAGTCCATTCTAGTTTTGTTTTACCAACTTGTTCTTTCTTTAATGCTTGCAGATGTGGCCTTGTGTACATACTATAATCAAACACCCAGGCTCTAATGTAATTGCACAGCCCCAAAAACTGTTGCATCTGTCTCACTGTGTTCGGTTTTGACATTTTCATGATTGCCGCAGCTCTCTCGGGTGTCACTTTCTTTCCTTCTTACAAAATCAACTCACCTATGTATAACACCTCTTCTTGACAGTATTGTAAATTCTCCTTGTTCACCTTATATCCCTTGTCTGCTAGAATAGTCATTAATCAGATAGAGCCCTGTCTGCACTCATCCTCTGTTTTACTGCAAATCAATAGGCATCTACTTATTGTATCACCTTACTTTCGAGATCGATGTTGCCTGGATCCATCTGTAGGACCCTGTTAAAGATTGATGGGGATTTACAGTACCCTTGGGGCAAACGAGTGTGTTTCAGTCTTTTTGGGCAAAACGTAAATGTAGTCAAGTCTTGGGAGTCCTTTTGCAACAGGATCGAGAAAAATGCATTGTTCAAATCGATCACCATGAAATATTGAGCTTCTACTGGGATACTACACAATATTGTCACCAGATTAGGAACTCAGCATTTACAATCTGGTTAACAGGTCTCAAATCCTGGATAAATATCCATGACCCTCCTTTAGATTCCTTAATCGGATACACTGCAGTATTACACGATGACTCTGATGGCACCAGAACCCCCTGTTTCATCAGTGGTGCAATAGTCTGGAATATACCTTTCTCAGCTTCTCGAGACATGGGGTACTGTTTTGCTAGGGGTACAATTTCTCCTGGCTTATGCTTTATTTGAACCTCTCCTATCCCCTTCAATAAACCTACACCATAAGGACCTGTGGTGGATAGAGCACTCAGTAAATTTTCAAGATCCTCCTGAAAAAATGCTGGTCGCTGCCGCATTATCACCATTCTTTGTGGATCTTCCCTTTTCTCTATCCTTATCCAGTATGTAATGCTCATGAAGAACACTACTTTGTCATCGCTACAGTCTTCCCCTAACCTATCATCAGTTATGTCAGTTAATCTGTAGTCCTCCTCAAGAGCTATCACTGTTCTCCATGGTCTACTCTCATAGTCTATTCCTTCTAGCTTTGCAATTCCTTTTTTGTCCTATAGCTGCTTCCAACTCTATAGGAATAGTTTGTTCACCCTCCTCTTCCATAGGTATTTGTGGTCTAAATAAAAACTCATCAGGTATCCTCCTACCAGGCCAGGTAGCCATGTCAGTAAAATGCTTACCCCATATAAAAGAATCTCTGGATCTACTGCAATGCCTCACAGAGCTACTTGCCCTGTGAACGCTAGTATGAACTCTCCCACATTTAAATAGTGTATTCCTGGAGTGGAGCACACTATTCCTTGGTCAGTTAATGAAATCGTCATTATGTTTCGTCATTAAATCTCTTCCTAAAATGTTAACCAGTGTCTGTCGTGAATATAACAGAGGGACGGACATGTCACATTCTCCTATCGAGACTGGTAATTTATCAGTATAATGAGCTTGACTTGTAGCTCCAGTGAACCCTTCAGCATTCATGGCAATACATGACAATGGATATTTTACCTCTCGTATACACGAACGAGTTGCTCCACTGCCTAAAAGAAAAGGATTTGCCTCCTATTGTCACATTGACCCTTGGTTCCTCTTGGGGGTCTGGTGTCACAGATAGTACTGAACTTACAAGTCACCCTGTGAGCTGTCCTATTGTGGATACAAGCTCACCCCGTCTCTGTAAACGGATTTCCTCATACCACAGTACCACAGTGACACCTCCTGTTCTAGGTGTCAATACTTGTCCTGCATTTGCAAACTGCTGTGTCTGCATAGGGGCTTGTTGCGAGTGTTCTTGTGGCAGATTCATTTGTACTTGTCCCTGCCGTTTCACCTTCTGTACTTGCGGTGCTTGGGTTGTGTGAAACCCATCCCATAGTCAGATCCCACTATTAGTCTATCCATGGCAGGGATAATCGTCCCTGTCTGTCTCCTTGTCTGTAATGACCTTCACCTGCTACCATATGGTGGCGCCTCTCCCTTCTCACTATGTGATCGTCCTCGGGACACTCAGGATGTGCTATGGGATCTGGCGTTCTATCGTTGGGTTGTTCAAAATCCGACCATCTTACTTCCTTATCCATTTGCGGGCTTCCTTCAGGGGCACACATGCTCCCTCTTTCTGCCCCAAGACCGAACTATCTTTCTTCATCCGACATGTCTAGGCCCCAACTAGTGTGACTATCATCTTCCCCTCACACTTGTCTAAGTTCAGTCTGCTCAGAGACAATGCCCGATGTTCATCATTGAACAGGTTTCCCTTCTCACTTTGTGATCGAGGTACTGGGGATCGATCACCATTCCCTCGAGTTCCATACTGGCTACCTCGTCCTAAATGTTGATAGACCTTATCGATCCTTTCTCCAGTGCTTTCTGCATCAAATCTTTCTTCTTCTAGCGCTATTACAGATACTGCTGGCGTTCCTTTATCGGAGGAATCTCTTCCACTCTGTCCCATCGTATTTCTGGGCTCAGCCTGATTGTTCCATTGGGATGAGACTAACATCGAAACCTTGCTGTCTCCTTTTTTGTTCTATTACTTCATCTACTTCCCTTTGCTTTCTTGCATCCCTTTTCATTCTTTCTTCCTCTTGCCTTCGATCTTCTCCTCTCCTTGCTCCTTCTATTCTTTCCTCTTCTTCTCTTCATCTCTGTAATCTTTTGTCCCTTAGTCTTTGTGCTTCTTCCTTCTCTCTCTTTCTTTCCTTTCTGACCCTTTCTTCTATTGCTATGTTGGGGAGAAGTTGGACCCCACCAGGGCTTCTGGGGCCACCCGCTATGGGAGACCGCAACACCTCCCATTTTGCCCAAAGAAATGCAGCAGAGTCTCAAGCAGGCAACAACATGTTCCAAACTGCGTTTATTTCTGGGCAGCAAGAAAAGAAAAACACACAGAGAGCTTTGTGCACAGCGAAAATCCAGGCAGCGTCTCCTCCGGGGCTGGCTTGCAAGCCAGCTTTGTAACACACTGCAGGCTGACATCACATGATTGGACCAGCTCCCAGAAACCTATCTCATCCTGCTATTGGCTGCTAAGTGATAGGTTACCTATGTAGCCCTTATAGGAAGCATGATCATTGGACATTAGGACTTTTGTGTCAGTGGGTTGGTTTATCTGCACCACCCCCATTACCTAATTCTAAAATTGTTGCAGTATGAATTTGTTCCCATTAGTTTTAGCTGAAACAGGCTTTTCGCCCCTGGGCCCTCAGCATTCATTGGCCAGAGCTGAGCCATTCTTGTTACAATTATGTTTGAAATGGTATGTGAGTCTTGCGAAAATGTCTTTTGTTCCCAGGGAAAAACACTGGGCTCTGGATGTTCTGCCGTGGCTTACTCGTATTTGTGAAGAATTAAAAATGTTTGTCTGCCAGGGTTCACTGTCGTTCAAGGAAAGCAATCTTATCTTACTGTACGACCTTGACTGCTCCTGAGTTTGCGAGGAGCATTGCTGAAGTCAGCACGAATCCCCACTGCGGCTGGTGTTCAGCGAGACAAATGCACTTGGCTGTGATCTTCCTGAAACATAGCTTTACACTGTGCAATTAGATCCGTTTAGTTCATATAGGCATCTGCAGGGATTCTTGTGTTTTGTAGATTCTGGTATTGCTGCATTGGCTAATGTAGCATGGAAGTTGCAATGTTGGTGAAGTGGGTGTCTTTCAGCATATTTGTCACCCATGGGTGCGCTGGGGCCTGGTTCAAATGATAAGTGCGCTCCTTATTCTTCCTGCTGTCTTTTCTGTTTATGCGCCTGGGGTGAGGGGGGAGGGGTTTGATCTCGATTTTCCCTCTTCAGTCCCCCCTCTGGTCGACTTGTTGACCAGACCACCAAGCAACATTCACCTCCTTCCGGTCTGCATATCTTTGTCAATTCTTTTGAAGTGTCCATAATTGTTCACATTGTTGTCGATGAACAGTACATGTAGGAGTGTTCTCCTTCTGCGTTCCACCACACTCACTTCCCTTCGTACTTCCTCGGATCACAGGGAGTGCCCACCTTTATTACTGCTGGAACCATGTCACACACAGCTATCTTCTCCCTTAGTCCGGCTATTCCTTTCACCATGTCTATTATTTGCTTCCGATCTCATCTTCTGCTGTTCTCTCTCATCTCGCAATGTATCTTTGTCTTGCACAATGATGCTGCGCTCGGTACTAGGTCTTCCATTATCACCTTCAAACGACCAGCCAGTCATGATGGCATCCATTACCATGGAACCACTAGCCAGTTCTTGCCTTTCTCTGTTCACATGTGTTTTCTGCTGAACATTCTTTTGTGTGCTGGTACTTCATCCAATGTTTCTTCAGTCTCGCTCTAGAAGTAATTCCCCCTCTTTTCACTCCTCTGTCTGTTTCTCTTCCATTGTTTGTGCTTTTGGTTCTTTGTTCAGTCACTTCCTCTTCCTTCTGTTGTTTTCCATCTTGGGGAATGTGTCATGCTTCACATCATCCTTGGGCATCACCAACAAGGGCATGCTGATGCGCACCAACGAACATTCGCCTCCCCAATTTGGTGGTAGTTTCTCTTGAGCTTTAGATCCATGTGCTCAATAGTTGTCCATAAGCACTGATGTTCCTGCTCTCATCTCTCTACTTTCCTCAACCTTCTTGCATCCAGCATTTTCTTCCACTTCTTTTCACTGTTGTGCTGGTAATATTAAGGCTGGTGCCTTCACAGTATAGGTCCTTCTTCATTCTACACCCAAGTCTCCATCTTAGCTCTTTTGTCCCACTCTGTTAGGCACTTATCATATTTTTCTCTTTTTATTTTTTCTTCTCTCTTTTGTTTTTTCTTGCAGCTTGCTCACTGGTGCATTTGCTAGTTTTTTTTCTTCTCTCTCTGGCCACTTGCTACATACAGTTGTTCTTCAATGAGCTGCCAGTTGTTTTTCATCATTGGTAGTGTCTTTATGTAGTCTTCTTTCATAGGGCATTGCCTTTTTTTTCATCAATCTCAATGTTGCTGTCTTCCCTTGCAATCTTCTTCACCTTTGGAACACTTTGAGATACATGGGCGTCGTGCTCTGCTGTAGTAATTTCTGTTGTAATCAATTCTCTCAAGGCATAGGTTATTAAAGAGCAGTCAGGACAGCTCTCCCCAGTGGTGTCCCTACCAAATTTGTACATGTGTGCATGTTGTTTGTTACTTTTGCTATGTGTGTGATATGTATGGTTTACTCCCTTTGTGTCTGCACTTACCTCTCCTTACTTCGCAGCAGCTTTTTCCTCACCCACTGACACCGTAAATCTTCCTGCTTGGGTTAGGGAATGTTAGTAGGGGGTACAGCGGTAATGCTCACTATTACATATAATTTTTAAATGACCACCCCCCATTATTTCGTTAATCATTTACAGTCCCATCATGAAGATAATAGTCCTTATTGGCTTGCCCATAACCACTTACACTGCTGTGTCCTTGTAGCTGATGAGATGATAAAGTTGCCCGCCTGAAAATCGCAAGAAAGGCGTTAATCCGTTAGTACTTGTTAGTAACCTCAAGCTCTGCGAACTGAACAATCACTAAGGGCAAAAATGAAACCTCCCCGTTGATGCAAGTCCGACAGTATATGCACTGTTTTCAAGTTGGGGAAAAGTTTGGGCTTTGTATTCAATGTAAGCGAGGAAATATACTTCAGGGAAATGTGCTCTAAGGGGTCTGAGTTTTCTGACATAGTGGGCAAATTGAGTGGGAAACTCTTGAGAATGACTCAATGAGTAGGCCTCAGGGTGACTAATGGGAGATATCATTAAGGAAATTTCCTACACAATTCTAACAGCATACATACGCAACAACCTGCATGTGCGACGAAAAGAGAAAGAACAAAACATTATTACCACTGTTGTTGCACAAAATATAATATGAAACTCAATTAAACTTTGGACATGGGTGTGTCGGTCCCTATTCTAGTTTCTAGTGTGCGTTAGACCATAGGATGGCCATGTTTCCCTAACTCGGGAGTGTTCGTGCTGTTTTGCAGTTCATGAAAATTTGTTGCGTTGGCCCTGTTGATCGTTGCTCCCTCGTTGCCAGGGTGGCTACCGCTTTGTAGCGCTTGACGCCTTACACATCTGACAAAGTCTGTCAGGAGGGCAAAATGTCCCACTCTAGACCCTAGCGGTTGGAATTTTAGTTGCCCGTTGTCTTCAGGCCTGCCCTGGGTCCTTTGTATCTGGCGAGAAATGAAAAAGAAGCGCTTGAGACCTGAGAATTTACATATTCTTCAATTTCTGGACCTAACCTCTCTGCGCTACTCTTCCACTATTCAGTGTCCTAGTAGGAGGAGCCAAGGGTCCATTTATGCACCATCCTGTTACCACCTGGTGGGTGTTCAGTGGTGATCTGACGGTAAATTGTTACATATTTTGAAATTTACCTGGAAAATGGGTAGATAACCACTATCCTGTAGCCGTATCCTTAACACATCTGGATCATCTGCACTTTATTTAGGTTAATATACTCATGACACACTTGGATCATATATATGCAATTTAGGTGCTAGTGTACAAATGGGCCTTTGAATCTTTATATTTACTGTACTTTTATTTTAAGCTATTTATAGTGCGCGCCTTTGTCCCGTGGGCATTAGGCACTGACAAGCTAAACAGGGAAACATCAGGGTGGTAAATCTGTCATATAGGGTGGCTGTGTGTCTAAATTAAGAGGACCATGTTCCTTAGTTAAGATAATCGCAGTGTTTTTTTTGTCTTTTTTCTATGGCTCCTCTCACAACTTCTCAGGGCGGGCCCCGCAGTGAACTGCAGGTACTTTAAGCGGGTACTAATGAAATTTGCTACCAGGTATTCGCCACCCCCCCTATTTATTTATTTGTTTGTTTATTTATTTATTTATTTCCTCTTTTTCTTTCAATCGCAACCGTCACAATTTACTCCCATGTCCTGTATCCCACCCCATGTCCACTTGTTAAACCCTACCTACTCTGTTAATTACTCATTTAAGTCTATTGTTTTATTACTCAACTACTTTTATTATTTTTGCAGTTCAAAAATATATTTCTCCCCCCATGATCTACTCCCACATTTTAATACCAACATTATTCTCCAATTCGTGCATCAATGACCTCTTTCCCTATGTGTGTTTGCTAATGCATTTGTGCCAGTGCTGTTTTCAAAAGCGCTAGTGGCATTACTACTTGCACTGTGTTATATTGTCGCCAAAGGGTGTCTGTTGTGAACATGGGTCATCCACCCTTTAACCCTAGTTCTCTCCTCCCATGGTGAATCGTCAATGAAATGCATGCCCCCCCTCAAGTGCACCTTTCTCCACCTTGTGTGTCTCATTTAATGGCTCTGTTTTATTTGTTTATGCATGAGCCCAGTCTCCTCGCTGAAAGATGTGTGCTCATAATGTATCCTAATTTACTCTCTTTCAACGCACTATCTTTACGCACCCCCCTCTGTACCGTAGACCCCCAACATACCTACACAATCTTCCTTACTTTCAGCATGTGTATGCCTAGTGTTGAACAAGTTATGTTTGTGTCTGTGGATAATATGGTCATATCCAGTCTACTCATGATGTCACAAACGTCCCTTCCCTAATGGATGGCCTAGTCACCAGACTGTCACCCAGAAAAGAAAGTTTTTTGTTACCTATCACCACCCCTATGCAATTGTCCTCTGCAGGTTTGAGTGTGCGTGAGTGTGTGTGGAGTCTAAAACGCGCGCGAGTCGGATGGCCGAACAAAACCCTGTGGCGCAATGAAGGTGAGGGCCGGCGAGCACTGGTTGAGGTCGGATCCCGTCGCGGCGGGTGCACCACCGGCCCGTCTTGCCCGCTCTATCGGGGAGGTGGAGCATGACCGTGTGTGGCAGAGTGAGACAAATCACTTTTGTCTTGGGCTGCCCTATTAAGAGTATAATGTCAATCTATTTCCTTTGAAAGGGTTGTTCCCCACCAAGATCACCCCCTCCCTGTTATGTAACCGGTACTGTTGCTATTGTGTCAGTGTTCTGTATGGGTGCTGACTGCTGTGCAGTGCCACTGGGTTGTGATGCTTGTAAATCCTGGGGTAGTGTTGCTGTTATTTGTTGTGTCTGTGTCTGCAATTGTATTGGTGACAGTGCCTGTGTTGGTACTTGTGGTGTCTGCTGAAATTATCCCTGTATCTGTCCTTGCTGCTGCTTTCATTTCTCTCATGGAATGCATTCCTTGCTTACCATCTGTGTTCAAATATTACACTCCCTGATGTGCAGAAGGGTGAGATCCCCCTTCGCTCTGCTCGTGCTAGTTCAGCATCTTCTGACTCCTTACCACTTTCCTTTCCATCATGCGCCACAGTTCAACTGTAGTCAGGTGTTTCTTTTGTTTAGTTTTTATTTTTTTGTTTTTTTCCGGCTTCTTTCCTGTGTAAGTGCTATGCACGTGTGTCATTAGCGATTGCTGCACGCTTCTGGAGAAGCTGCCTGTGGGCGGCTATGGTCTTATGTATTTGTCTTCAGTACTTTTGAACCATTGTACACTATGTTTTACTAATTTATCTTGGCATGGGGCTGTGTCCTACAGAACAGTTGAAGGGGAGTAATTTCTCTATTGTGTGATACCTTTTACCTCACCTCAAGTTGAACATTTCAATAGTCCGCTGTTCAGGGAGCAAAAGTTAGAAAATAGTGTAAAATTTCTCTTTCCTTTTTTTTCTTTCTTAAATTTCTATCAGCCTTCTTGGCTCTGCACCTTAGCCAGTGCACTCCACGTGCAGCCCATCTTCACCAAACCATTGCCTTCTCCGGCACACCCCTACAATCTTGCGCATGTGTCTTCCACACACCGCCTCTGGGTCACCTCTTCTCTTCCTCTCCAAATCCACACCACTAGCCCCTCACTGTCAAAAATCTGTATCCTATGCATCAATCTAAAGGTGACGTCACCAAACTAAAAACACAATACAAATGAACAGACAAATGTGCATACACAGAACAATAACCCATTTCTTCCAACCCCTCAAACATCCCAAAATAAAACACCACAATCCCCACAGCTGTCTTCCTGCTACAACTGGAGCAAGGTAATCCACAATAAACTCTTATAATCTAACTGCGCACGCTGCATCTCCTCGCGTGTGATACGCCCCTCACCAGGGGAGCTTAACCAGCCAATTATCTTCCGCACTCAGGAACAATCTAGCTACCTCCTGCGGGGAAACCTCATCCACTCACTGAACTAAAACGCTCAATTAGTAGGGAACCTCATCTACTCATTGATCTATAACGTCAATTCATAGGAAATCCACACCCCCGTACATGTAATCGCCATCCAGGCCAACCAGCGCGGCACTCCGTCCGATACGTGGGGAGTCACTACCCCACCCAATAGCCTCATAAACACAAGAAGGGACCACTGCCGCCGCTCCAGTCCCAACTACAGTTCACGTGCCGATCACCACCAATATGGCGAATTTTGCGACAATGTACAATCACCCACCACCCTATTTACAATACCTCCCCCCCCACAGCTGTCTTCCCACACCCCAGGGTGGGGCATTCTCTTCATTCCCTTGTGTTTGTTTTAAACTGCATCCGTGGCGTCGCCTCACGGATGAAACGCCTCTCTCCAGGAAACTTAACCAGTCAAACACCTTCCGCAATCTAGGATAGCTCCAGCACACCAAACACTACGAGGATACACCATCCATGATCCATACTACAATGCTCAACTAATAGGTAAACCTCTATTTACATACTTCTGCAGTCCAGGCCTGTCAAGTCTATAGTCCTGGTTATTCACCAGAACCTTTTACCTCGAAGACCGAACATTCCCTACACACAAAAGCTCCATTCCTTATTCAGATAATACAATTTAACATTTCTACCACATACTGTTCAACAATACTTCCTAATACTTAAAACATTTGCACATTGTTACCCCACACGGTCACACCCTCCCCTCAAAGCTCATGTTGCTGGTTGCTTGAACTTGTACTTACATTTCCTATGCTGCACTGGCATTTGCTCTGCTACCGGACTCCCCATCAAGGCGCTTCACCGGACCCCTTCTTCTGCAGGGCTCTCACCTGCCCTTAAGCGGGGTATTTCCAAGTGGCCCCCGAGGCCTTTACCCAGTGAATGCGTCTTCCGGTGGTCTTCAGGTGCAGGCGAGGGTCCCACAGCTTCTTGGGTTGACGGCAGGGAGGGCAGTTTAATGCAGGGCTTGTGCAGGCAGTGCCCATTCTTACAATGAGCAATGAGCCTCACAGAGGGCACCAACTTGTTGGGGAGAAGTTGGACCCCCACCAGGGCTTCTGGGGGCACCAGCTATGGGAGACCCCAACACCTCCCATTTTGCCCAAAGAAATGCAGCAGAGTCCCAAGCAGGCAGCAACATGTTCCAAACTGCGTTTATTTCTGGGCAGCAAAAAAAGAAAAACACACAGAGAACTTTGTGCACAGCGAAAATCCAGGCACCTTCTCCTCCGGGGCTGGCTTGCAAGCCAGCTTTGTAACAGACTGCAGGCTGTGCATCACATGATTGGACCCGCACCCAGAAACCTATCTCATCCTGCTATTGGCTGCTAAGTGATAGGTTACCTATGTAGCCCTTATAGGAAGCCTGATCATTGGACATTAGGACTTTTGCGTCAGTGGGTTGGTTTAGCTGCGCCACCCCAATTACCTAATTCTAAAATTGTTGCAGTATGAATTTGTTCCCATTAGTTTTAGCTGAAACAGGCTTTTCGCCCCTGGGCCCTCAGCGTTCATTGGCCAGAGCTGAGCCATTCTTGTTACAATTATGTTTCATATGGTGTGTGGGTCTTGCGAAAATGTCTTTCGTTTCCAGGGAAAAACACTGGGCTCTGGATGTTCTGCTGTGGTTTACTCGTATTTGTGAAGAATTAAAAATGTTTGTCTGCCAGGGTTCACTGTCGTTCAAGGAATGCAATCTTATCTTACTGTATGACCTTAGCTGCTCCTGGGTTTGCGAGGAGCATTGCTGAAGTCAGCACAAATCCCCACTGCGGCTGGTGTTCAGTAAGACAAATGCACTTGGCTGTGATCTTCCTGAAACATGGCTTTACACTGTGCAATTAGATCATGTTAGTTCATATAGGCATCTGTAAGCCTTTAAACAGGGATTCTTGTGTTTTGTAGATTCTGGTATTGCTGCATTGGCCAATGTAGCATGGAAGTTGCAATGTTGGTGAAGCGGGTGTCTTTCAGCATATTTGTCACCCATGGGTGCACTGGGGCCTGGTTCAAATGATAAGTGTGCTCCTTATTCTTCCTGCTGTCCTTTCTGTTTATGCGCCGGGGTGAGGGGGCAGGGGTTTGATCTCGATTTTCCCTCTTCAGCTCTTTGTCTATTGTCGTACTTTCATTGTTCTTCTGCTCGTTCTTCAATTTTTTCTTGCTCCTCCTGATATATCTGCTCTCGTCGCTCCCTACTTTTTCTTTTCTGCTCATCCTCTTTCAATCTTTTCTCTCGTTCCTTGTCCTTCCTTTCTTGTTTGTCGTTATCTTCTTTTTGCCTAACTTCCTCGATAATTTTTCCCATCTATCTTGAGTAATATCTGTCCTCCCATCCATTCGTTTTGTAAGAGCGCTACCTCGTCAGCCTTATCCTTTTCTCCTTTCCATCTCTTATTCTCCTTGTCTATTTCTGTCGGCAAATCCGACTGCTCACTTTTTCCTTCCTTGTCTTGTATGAACTTATAAATCTCTTCCTTTCTTTTATTTTCTTCCAGATTATCATCGCTACTGTAAGCGGGGGGTTCATATATCAGATTACTGTTCCCTGTGGCTGCTCTTAATAAGGATACACTCCTATCTCTTCCGTAGCAACACTCTTTGCTTCAGGCAAGATAAGGAGAGATGAGTGCTCAATGCCTTCCGCCTTATGCTGATTAAGCATCCGCTCCTCAGGTTGCGGGTTTTCTCTTTCCACTTGGTACATCTTCCAAAGCTCTGAAATCGCTAATCTTTTCTCTAATTTCTTCCCTGTGGTGTGCAAGTGTGATCATGTGTTGTGATACCGCTCTTGACAATGATCTCCCTTGTGGCCACGGCATGAACATTTTATCTGATGTGCCCGTTACCTATTATGCACTGTACTGTTTGAGCTTGGGCATATGTTTTGGCAGTGCCTTGCATAGGTGCGCCAATCGCTCACCTTTACTTTTTTTTTATTACCATGTACAGGCTTTGAGACATTACCTTACGCAGTCCTGACTGAGCATTTTATATATCAGCCTTCGCCTGCTGGAATTTGAAATGTCTCCTAACTCCCTTGAATCAGGATTCCTAAGCTGCATCTCTTTTTCTTCACAATATTTCCCCGTTACTCAAAATTATCACAATCCCGTTTCTTTATTTTCCATTCGCCTTAGTCTACTCACCATTCGTTATTCAACTCACGGCCTTCGGTATCGACTCGTCCTCCAATCCGACCACTTCGCCTTCCGTGTGCAGAGCGCCTGTGGAAACCAGGCAGGGATTTCTTCAAAGGGGGACCTGCCCACTGTCTCGGTTCTTCATGCAAGTTTATTTCTATTTGGCCGCTCTCCACAGGAAACTCTGCAAACTTCGCGCTAATGGCGGAGGATGCCCTATCGTCCGAAAATCTGGAGCTGGACTAGTTTGGACCTTTTGAACCATGTGAGCTTAGTGCCCTTTAGGAACGTGCATGTAATGGATGGGATCACGCAGAATAACGCAGTCCAAATAACCGAACCAACTCAGGAAGATGGCAAAGTACTGTTTTATTAACAATTATCTAAAACAGGGAGTTATAACGAACATCAACGGACGTACACTCGATTTCTCTCAGCAATCTTCTTACAAATCACATCTTTATTATTACAAAATATGTTAGAGGTGACGTCATACTACGTGGCCAATAATGAAAAACATACTAAGAGTCGGGATTGGCTTACGGGGAACATCTAAGTATATTATCTATAGGAACTAGGAATGTGATTGGCTGGCCACTGTCAGGTGGACAATATGTGCCTACCTCTAAAACATGTCATCTTCAGAAGCATTAGATACAAGGTTTCTCATTGGTTGTCAAACTATAAAGTCCTTCGTTATATGGACCACTAAAATTGGTTGGCACGCTTGTGCCATGTCTGGAACATTCAGTTCACTTAGCAGCATGTAAGCCCAGACCCAGGTGCAAGGAGATGGGGCAAAACACTACTTCTCCACCCAATTAGCCTAGCATCTCTCATCGCCCATGCCTTCTGCCATGAAGATTGTCTTAGAAGTTAGCCTTGCAAAAGTATCCTTGTCTTCAGAATACATGGGAGTGCAAGCTCACACTATCGTGTTCTGGGACTCTACTCAAACTCTATTTTCATCCTTGGCTCATGTGACTGGAGACCACGATTTGGACCATTTTGCAGGTTTTAAATGGCTTAAATGAATTAGACTTGGCCCTCTTGGTGTAATTTCTTTGCACCTTAACAAGGGATGATTCATCCTTCGCACATTCGCTCCTTTCCAGAATAGATAGCGGACATTTGCTGCTTCAGTCTTGTTTCCAGACCAGACAACCTCGCCATGCAGCTCCATGATTCAGCTTATTCTTGCTGCAACACAGTTTTTCCTTTCCTCTTCACGAGTCCTGGCTTATTAATTCATGAAATCGATGTCCAGCTTCTATACAGTGGCGGCTTTGCCTGCATTGTATTCACTACGTATAGCCAGCTTCTATTATGACTTAGTCTACTTGCATTTCAGCATCTGTACAATTAGTGAACGGTTGATTCTCTGCAGCACTTTGTGCACATGTAATCTTCTTTTTTCGTATTTAAAAGTTCACTTGATTCTTCACTTCGTCATTAGTTTCTGTAGGAACCATACATCCTCTTCAGCCAGTATCTCGGGACGTTGTGTATGTCTCTTGTGACGTCACTAACTCCTTTCTTTGCTCTTCTTCATATTAATTCAGGGAGTTCCTCCCTTAGGTTGCCATCGTGTTGGGGATACATTTGGTTCGGTTGTCTCAATGGGTATCTTCTTTCGAACACACGCTGCAGTATTGGCACAACTGCTGGTGTCAAACACGGCACGATCTCAGGTCTCCAACACATGGGAGGTGGGGGGGGCAGGGTTTCCTGCAGCGGCATGTAGCTGATCCTCTACAGGGAGGATCTCAGTTTTCTCTTTGTTGAGTTTGGACCCCAAGACTTTCCCATAGTTTTCAATGTGTCCCAGTGTTTTCCTAACTGAGGGTTGGAGAGAAAAAGGATGATATCATCTGCATATGCTGGGAGCTTGATGTCGGTATTATGTATATGAACTCCAGTGATACTTGAGTCATTTCTAATTAGTTCTAGTAAAGGTTCTAGAGCAAGGATGTAAATGAGTGGGGAGAGTGGGCAGCCTTATCTAGTACCCCTGTTAAGGTCGAAAATTGGCGAGGTGGCGTTGTTAACTGTTATAGAGACTTTGGGAGAGTTGTATAGGCATGTGATAAGTTTGATGAAGGGGTCACTGAGACCGTGCCAGCTCAATGCTTTAAACATGAAGTCCCACTCAAGCCGGTTAAAAGCTTTCTCTGCGTCAAATGCCATTAGGAGCCTTTGTTCTATGGTAGGGTTAGCAATCAAGAGAAGATCGGTGTCCAGTTTGGTATTAGCATAGGCGTACCTGTCTTTGATGAAGTCCACTTGGTCATTTATCAGGAGTGGGAGAAGTTTCTCTAATCTAATAGCGAAGATTTTAGCAAAGATTTTGAAGTCAACGTTGATTAACAAGATGGGTCTGTAACCTTTGGGGTTGGCAGGGTCCTTATTGTTTTTTCGGAAGTACTATAATGTTTGCTTTGCCGAATGTGCCTGTGGGTCAGTGTGTATAGTGGAACTGGTCATATAAGTTTAGTAGATTAGGGGAAGAATGTTGGAGAATGATTGGTAAAATTCTAAAGGGAGTCCATCTGGTCTGGATGATTTCCCTTTTTCATAGTGGAGATGACTTTCATTAATTCTGGCAGAGTGATTGGGCCGTCTAGAGGATTCAGGAGATTTTGATTGATTTTCTTTTTATGGATTTTCTCGAAGAATAGTTCAATTTCGGTTTGGTTTTGTGGGTTAGTAGAGTTTCAGAAGTATATAACTTAAGGTAGTACTCTGCAAAGACCTTTGCAATTTCTGTGTCCGTGGTGCATGTTTTGCCGAGACTATTATTTTTGGGATTTTTTCTTTTTTGCCTTTTAGGTAACTTAGCTATAAGTGTTCCTGCATTGTTTGAACCCCCTTGGTATTTTTCCCTTATATTGACTAGTGAAATGTTAGCTGCTGTGGTAGATTTATTATAGAACTCAAATTGTTTTTCAAGTTGGTTAATAGTTGAGATGGAATCTTGTAATTCCTTTTTTTAGACTACTTTATTAATGATTTCTCCTCGTAAGGTCGCTTTAAAGGCGTCCCACGTTATTTCCATATTAGTTTGGTCAGGACGGTTTAGTGCAAAGAATTCCTTACAGAATTCGATGATCTCTTTGGTGAAGTTTGGATCATTGTGTTGTGTTTAGACGTAATCTGTTATTATTATTAGCTTTATGATTATTATCTAAAGCAATTGAGATGGGAACATGGTCAGCTAGCACAATCAGTCCTATTTCGGTGTCTATTATTTTGTTTCTGACGTGGGAGCCCACTAGGAAGTAATCAATTATAGAGTATGATTGGTGAGGGTTGGAGAAGAAAGTGTAGTCTAACTTGTTAGGGTTCCATAATCTCCAGATGTCAATAAGGTGGAGCTTCTCAACCATTCTCAACCATTCTTAACAAAGACCTGTGAGCTTTCCCACCAGAAAATCTTACTTTTGATTTTCTGTCTAAGATAGGATCGATTGTGAGGTTCCATTCTCCTCCAATAATGAGGTTGTCACCAGTGAGTGGTTCTACCTTCTTTTTGATGGAGTTCCAGAAGTAATTCCCTTCCATTAATTAGTAGTGAACAGAAAATCCATCTTCCCCTCAGAGTCTGATTTGGAGTGAATGATGGATGCATTTGTAGATGATTTAACCAGGATAAACACTCAATTTATTTTACCGAAGGCTTGGGAAATGAGACAGTGATCAACAGTTTTTTATTTTTATTTCAGTGCTTCAGATTCCGAGACGTGAGTCTCTTGGAGGAACACGGTCTGCTTTTAATTTTTTGATATGACTGACTATCTTTTGTCTTTTGAGTGGGTTGTTTAGACCCCTGACATTCCATGAGATTAGGTTGAGGAACATTGGGAGCTATCTTGGAGCAGCTAGGCCAGACCTGGCTGGGTTATGGATCTCTCCCCTGGGGTTAGCTGCATCAGTATGCTAAATATTAGTTTAAGCATAGAGGGGATTGGAGGTAAGTGGTAGTAAGAAAGCTCAGGTGAAACGTTAGAGACTAAGCTGCCGAGATATTGCTGGTGAAGCCAATTAATGTGACAGTTTCTTGTATAGTGATGGCTAGGTAATTCCTTCCTTCCTTTGTAGGGATAGTATACAAGAGGAGAAAGAGACGACAAAAAGCTGGATGTAATAGAGAAAGAGAGACAAAGGTGGGATTCAGGTAGTAAATGTTGCACAAGTACATAGCCAAGAGGGCTAATGTGAACAAGTAGATATCTAGGAGCATTAAGCCGAGTGATGGAGCTATGAGGTGATCGCCCCTTCCAGCAAGTTGGGTCCGCTAGAAGAGGAAGCGTTGAGTGATGTATGACAATAGTGTCAATTCGGCTACTAACAGGGTATTGGCACCATATCTCAACCTGAAATATGAACTACATATTTTAATTGTTAAGTTAGAGGGGTTGTAAATGCAACACACGCAATTAACCTCTGGCGTTTGGTAACAAGAGAACAGTTCAATGCCCTGGCTAGCAGTGAAGACAACATTACAGAAATAGAACAACAGAACAAATACTGTAGACCAAGTTGAACATTGGAAGTTGCGTAGAAACCTCGATCCATTGTTATGCAGGGGTTACCCACAAGGAGATTACCTGTTGTACCTGTTTTTGAGCGTGAGAGCAATGAGTTGAAAATGTGTATCTTTTTTGAGTATGTGTAGTTTGGGAAGAGCTGCGGATGAGGCGAGTGGATGATTTTGGAAGGGGAGGTTGTGTGTTTAAGGGTATAAGAAGGTAGGTGAAGTGAGACTGGAGTGATGTGTTGAGAGAAGAGATCAGGAGGTGAGTAGTTGGTAAACTGAGCACTTGGGAGCCAGAGGGTTTTCGTATTGGGTGTACATGGGAGAGCCGTATTGCCTAGCGGAACTTTAGGGCCGCTTTGCGTTGGCAGCTGTGGTGTGCTGTATTGTTGGTTGTAGTTGTGAGAATTGCAGAGAAGCAGTTGTAGTTTTAGAATATGTGTAAAGTTGAAGTAAAGGAAGAAGTACCTGCAAAGAATAAAACATGAGTTGTGTCTTAAGAGGCTTGGTCCTGGCATAATCTAGCAAGTACAGGCAACAGTGAATTAATGATCTAAATGTGGACAAGCTTAGTTGAACATTTTGGTAACTGGTGAGAGGTGCAGTCCAACTGTGACTGCCAAGGATGTAATGGTTTACTAGGTCGTGTGTGCTGATTTAAGGAGATGCAAAGCTAAATATCTACCGAAATCCTGCTTTGTGGTGAAGACAAGTGTAATCGTGTTTACATTAGACCCATTAAGGTGAAGCGAATTGTAGTTACTGATATTGGTGTCAAGATCAATGATCGAGATGGCCCATGCACATTTATTTTGGTGAGCTGTGCATCACAACAAGGGATTGCGGGAGCATGTCCGGGCTTGGAAGATGTGCTGACTCTGGTCCAATCAGAGTTCGCTGGTAGAGCACAATTGTTTTCGAAATACTGAACAGAATTGAGCGGATACTGCTTAGATATTTGATCCTGTTCAGGTGTTCAAGGATGGAACTGAGGACATGGATGGTGGGAGAAAGTTCAACAGTGGACATCCTGCTTGAGTCTCCATTTCTTCGGTGAGCAAATTATCCAGGAGGCGAGAGAGGACTTGTAGGTCATCAAAGTCCATAGTTCTGCCATTGTGGGTGATTTTGCATCTGCCGGGGGTGTAGGATCCCGTATCAAATGTTAAACTGTCTCATTTTAGGTCTGAGGTCCAAAGCATGTTTTTCCCTAGCTGCTGTGGCCCTTGAGACATCCTGCGAAAGGTAGATGTTATGTGCCATCCATGAGATCTTTTTCTTCTTGGCGCCTTGAGAATTTGCATAGTCTGGGTGTACTCTAGGAAGTACATGATTAGACCTCTGGGTCTTGAGTCTGAGGAAGCAGAAGAGTTAGGTTTCTCACCTAGGCGATGGGCACATTGGATATTCAGGTTGTTTTTGGGGTCCATATCAAATATCTTGGGAAGTAGAGACTTCAGGAAACCTCTCGAGTCCTATTTTTCAGCTCCTTCTGGGATTCAAAAAAGGTGAATGTTGTTCCTTCTATTATGATTTTTGCTATCTTCACACCATCTTTGTATGTTGTAGATCTCCTGTTCCATTGATCTAATTTAGATGAGAGATATTCAAGGCGTACACTCCTCTTTTCAGTGTCTTGGGCTTTAAGGTCCATTTGATTTAGTTTCTCCTAAATGGCTTCCAGCTTGGCTGTGGTTGCTTCCATGAAAGGTCTGAGATTTTTGATCTCAGCCATAACAGTGTCAAGCTCTGAGTTCCTCTGGGCCTTATTGGGTGATGGAGGATCAACCTTGAGTGGTTTTGAGCTACTGTTGACTAAGTACTTCTTCAGGGGTTGCTTACCTTGTTTGTTTTGAAGGGCAATGCTCTGGCTTTGAGTGTCTGGAGAAGCAGCTGCTGAGGATCTTTGCGTGATGTAGTCCATAGAATAAGAGTGTTCAGAAGACAGGCTGTCTCTTTTGCCGGCATCTATTTTGGACCTTTTATTTAGGACATACTTCCTTTTTAAGAGCACCTACCCCTGCACAAGACAGTGGGGGTGGGGAGGGGAATCTTGGACCGTGGGGTTGGTAGTGGTTGTAGGAGTGGATTGTATGTTGTGATCTGTGTAATTGCACACCTGCTCAGATTTGGTGGAATTGCAGTGTCTATGTCAGAGTTACTGTGCTGCCGCCTTTTGGAAGTAACCCTTCTCAAGTTGATGAAATGACACCTTATGAGAGACCTTTACAAGGTTGTCCACCTCACATTTCTTATCTGTCGCTGTTTGCAGCCATAATAGAGAAAGTGCTTTCTTAGAGTGAGTGGACCCTCCTGTATTGCTGTTTGCACTTTTGGATAATGTGCTTCTGTTCCACCTCTCACTATAACAGCACTGGCCATTGAGTCACCCCCACACTCATATGTATACTTTATAAAAGACTCCCCAAGCTCCCCTCTATAGCTGATTTTCCTGTGCATAGGCAGTGGAGTGGAGTGGACTGTGCGCCTAGATGGAATATAGAGTAGCTTTGCTGGCCACAGGATTTACAGACAACGTGGTGAGTTTATGAGTTACTGCTTAGATGAGATACTCCAGTGCTTTACTCCCGTGATGGCAGCTTTACCAGTCTTCAGCAATAGTGCTTTCGCTAAGTTGAAAAAGCTTGTTGTCAGACAAGAGAGCTGTGTTTGGAACCTCCGTGCAGCACTTGGACGAGGTAGCACTGGCACGGGAGATTCTGACTCTCCCCGAAACAGATGTGGTCAAAAATTAAAGTCTCCAACCCTCAGGTCTGCAACATTGGTGTCGCCAGTGTTCCGGTAATGAAACTGAACGTGGCATCTCCCTGTGCTCATGTGCAAACTAAGGGATCCGCGTTGGCCTTCTGTGAGGCTTTGTGGGTGTGGGCTGTGCTGCAAGATAACGTCTTTCTGTGTGAGCTGTCAGCAATCACTGTGCGCTGCCCGACCGGATGAAGGGCTAATGTGCGTGCTACTTGCGCTGCTTTGCTACGGTCCCCCCTGCTGACCGTTAAGTTGCTGGCAAGAATCGGCGTGCAGCCCGACCGGGTGAAGAGTCTGAAACAGCGCTCCAATAACATAAAATTAGTATAATCACCTCTGGCCAGCGTTGCAACGACCATATTGGTTCTCTGGTCTTACTCTAGTCCTGCGTTATGTAGGACGCACTCCCAATGGCTACGTGCAAGGCGGGGGAGCCAGAATGTACATCTGCGAGCAAGCGTCTGTCTTATCCGCCTAGCTGTTAGTGTGGAGGAGGCCGATTGGGTCTCACCCAGGTTTACATGTACCTTTTGTTTCATCCAGTGGCTGTTATGTATGACCCTCCCATGTGTATTGCCCCATTAAGGGGATGTGTCCCTCCCACTGTATTGCCCGTTTAAGATAGGCCATGACTGTGTCATGGCCCGAGCTAATAAAAAGAGCCCCTGCAGGCACGTGCAGCAGAATGGCTGCAGACTCCAACTATGGAATACCTGTGTCAGTCCCTCATTGTGGGCCTGCAGGCCTACTCCGTGTGATCACGGTCCTGCGGCCTTGGCTTGCAGGCCCCATGCTGTGTGACCACAGCCCTGCAGGTCCTAGCTGGTCTCGGCCCCCCAGACCAGCCTGGTGCCTGTTGCCGAGGTCGCGGCACAAAGAAAGGACGCACACACGGAGGCTTACAGGAAGCTTCTTTATTCTTCCTTCAACATTCGATAACTGGCGCCCTACGCGCCTTTCCCACAAACCCCCACTTCCCCGCTCCCACGTCACACTAACACTCTGCCTCCCCAACGGAGGGGGCCATGTGCCTTTAACTTGTGGAGTGCTGGGCAACACTACCCCCGAACATTATATCCTGACATCAGCTCAACATTCCTCAACAAGTCTCATTGGTTTCTTGATCACTCGTCGGGGCCTCTCATCTTGAGCTGTCTCCTCTAGGACAAATGGATTGTTCACTCCCTGTCTCGTCCCTCCCGGATCCCCGACCGGAGGGGTCCACAGGTCATCTCTCTGCATGGGAGGTTCTGGGGAGACAGACCTCCTTGGCTCTTCCGAGCCCTCTCTCTTGATGTAATGTCTAAATTGTTGACAGTTCCTGGTGACGGCTCTATTTTGATCTTCAGCCGTCACCATAGTACCTTTTACTGCGACTACCCTCATGGGACTTGGGGCAAACCGCGGATCTGTCTTCCTGGTTATTGGTTGTTGTACAAGGACGTCGTCTCCTACCTGGAAGTCTTTTGTTTCAGCGTGGCGCCTCGCATCAGTGTCACGTCTTGCCTTCTCCTTTGCTTCAGCGTCACGTTGGAGAGTGTCAGTGTCAAGCGGTTCTTCACTTGACGGGTTGCGTGGGATGCGGGTTCGCACCTCATAGCGAAACATAAGTTCAGCAGGAGTCTTATTCGTCACTTCATGCGGGGTATTCCTGTACGCTCTCAGGAGGCGGCACAGTGCTTGATGCGGGTGGACTGCCTCCACCTTGGCTCTTTGTATCGCTTTCTTGATGGAGGCCATGAAGCGTTCCGCCATTCCATTCGCTTGCGGGTGTCGAGGGGTTATCTTCATGTGCTTGAAACCCAAATGCATCGCTAGTTCTCCAAACTCGTGCCCGCAGAATGGTGGTCCATTGTCAGACTTGATGGTTTTGGGAACCCCCCACTCGCTGAATACTTCCTCTAGCACTTCTGCCACCTGGGGAAACGCCGTGGTGGAGACCGATTTGACTATGGGGAACCTTGAATGTTCATCTATTAGCAGCAGGAGGTAGTCGCCAGTTTCGGTCGGTCCGTAGAAGTCCACGGCTACTCGTTCCCAGGGGCGATCTGGTATCTGTGTGTGTTGCAGCGGGGGTGGACGTTCCATTGAGGCGGTGCACTGGCACGCATGGCAGTTTTTCACCCATTCATCAACCGCCACATCTAGGAAGGGAAACCAGACGTAGCATCTCAACTGTTTCTTGGTGTTCTCCGCACCTCGGTGACCTTCGTGGGCCGTGCGGACCACCTCGTTTCGTAGTGTGGCGGGAATAACAATCCTGCAGCCTCGTAGAAGGATGTTGTTGTCCTTCACAGCCAGTTCACCCTGCACTCTGGCCAGTCTCGCGATTTCCAGTTTGTTGACGCCCGGATGGGCTAGCATTGCCCTGTGATGGTCTTTCCATTTGTTGTTTAAAGTCAAACTGATTGCAAGGGCTGTCGTCGGGTCGGCGGCAGATGCGGCAGCCACCCTTTCGAGAGACAACGCCGGTGGTAACGATCGATCTGCAATATATTGCACATAGGCCACATCTCCTTTCCGCGTCAGCGGGGGCCCCACAGGGTGTCGTGACAGATAATCGGCTGGGTTCAGCTCACCTCCGGGGCGATGGATGATGTCGTAGTTGTACTCTTGAAGCCGGATGCCCCACCTCTCAATCCTTGGTGGCATCTTGGTGTGCGGGTTCCCGAACAGGGATAGGAGTGCCTGGTGGTCGGTAATCAGCGTGAACTTCTTCCCGATGAGGAAATTGTGGAAGTGTTCACATGCCCATACTGCGGCCAAACTCTCCTTCTCGGCTTGCGAATAAGCCAGCTCCGGCGTGGATAGCGCTCTGCTCGCATAAGCGACCACATGTCTCGGGTTGATGTCCGCCCCACTGGTTTGAGCTAGTATGGCCCCGAGGCCGACTGGGCTTGCGTCCACCACCACCTCGGTGTGCCACGCAGGGTTGAAGTAGGCCAGACGGTGAGCCTCCGTGAGGGCCTGCTTGATGGCAGTGAATGCCTGCTGGCATGCGGGAGACCACTCGAACACTGTCTCCTTCTGCAGAAGCCTCCTCAACGGGTCGGTGAGGGAGGCGAAATGGGGAATGTATCTCGCGCAGTACCCCGCCATGCCAAGGAAGGAACGGACGTCTGCAACCTGCAGCGGTTTGCCAAGGCCAGTGATTGTGGCAACTTTGTCGGGATCTGGCATCATCCCTTCCCCGGAGAAGATGTGGCCGAAAAATTTAAGTTTCGTTTTGCTGAATCTGCACTTGGAGATGTTGAGCGTGAGACCAGCAGCTTGAAGGGCTTCACACGTGGCGTGCAGCGCTGTGTCGTGGGACTCCTTGGAGGCGCCGAATACAAGTATATTGTCGCTGTAATTCAGAGCGCCCTTAACGGGTCTGATAATTTGACGTATGGCTTCCTGAAAAATCTCCGCAGCGGACGAGATACCGAAATTCAGTCTGCGGTACCGGAATAGGCCATCATGTGTCGCAAATGTTGTGATGACTCGAGAGTCAGGGTGTAGCTCCAGCTGATGATAGCCCTGAACCAGGTCGAGCTTGGAAAACATCTGGGCGTTGTTCAACTGCACAATCATGTCTTCTATGCATGGCCCCGGGTGCCTCTCCCGCTGGATAGCCGTGTTGGCCACCCTCATGTCCACACATAGACGTATTTTTCCACCTTCTTTGGGTACGACCACCAGGGGGGAGACCCATGGGGTTGGGCCCGTTGCTGGCTCAATGATGCCGTCGGAGAGTAATTGCTGGAGAGCCTCGGACACTGCCTCTTGGAGGTGAAACCCGACCCGTCTGGGGTGTTGCGGCACTGGGCGTACCAGCGGGTCGATGTGTAGCTTGATGGGAGGGGCTATGAGTTTTCCCAATCCGGTACACAGCTTTGGGAATCTTTCCATTATGTCGTCTTGTGTGATTAGGTTCTGGTTTCGAACGCAAGCCATTGTGCTAATTGAGTCCTTCGGGTTGTTTGAGGTAGCGGTAATGGTATCACCTGCTTTCACGTGGATCTCGATCAGACCCAGGCGGGATGCTGTGTGGTAGCTGATAAGGCATCTACTCCTGGTGAGCGAGCGAATGACGTGGATGGTGGTGTCCACCTGTCGTCCATTCAGGAGAAACCGTCGAGCAAATTGTCCCACCGTCTGCAAAGGGGTAGCAGCGCCCCACTGGAAGATTCTTGAATGTGACGGGGCAAGCTGTGGTGGGTCTGACATCCTGCCATAGTCCTGCTCGCCCATGATGTTCACAGTGGCGCCAGAGTCGATCATGAACTGGAATTGGTAATTTCCCATCTTGATCGGGATTTTTGGGGCTTCCCGCGCCTCTTCGTTATCAAGAATGAGATTGACAAACTCGTCCTGGTCATATGGATCATGCGGCGCATTGTAGGCCGCCTCTTGATCTTCATGATAGAAGGCCTCAGGCCTTTGTTCCGTGGGGGGGTTTTCGTATTCATCCATGAAATGCCTGGGCTGGTCCACCTGGTCTGGTTGCACGTAGTATCCCTGCATTTGGTACTCATCAATTGCTCTGACATATCGTCTCTGGTTTTGCCCTTGTTGGTACTGCCTCGGTTGATTGTATTGTGAGGGTGGCGGCCGAAACGGCGTTCTGGCGGGTGCTTGTGGTCGCATCAGGGGAAATGGTATGCCCTCCCTACATACAGAGTGGAAATGCCCCTCTCTTCCGCAGTTCGTGCACCGTTGGGATAATGCTGGGCACGACCCAGAGTGTGGGAAGGACATCCCGCACCGATAGCACTGTCTTTGCTGGCGCGGGGTTGGTGCCCCTGGTGCTCTATATTGTTGTGGTCCTCTGTCGCCTTGTCGAGGCGGCTGTATGGCGCCTATGAGTTCATTGGTGTCTTGTTTGGGGTTATTTGTGTTGCTCATGGATGAGGCTTGTGCATCAACTCTCTCGTGTATGCGATCGAGTTCGCTCACTTCAGGGATGGTGAGAGGCTTTTTCAAAAGTTGTTTCTTGAGTGCAGGAGAGAGACAACCTTCTATCACTCTCAGCCGTATTGCTTCTTCTAGGGAGAAAGCGTCGAACTGGCAGTAAGCACCTTTCACTCTTAGGCGAGTTATGAACTCATCAACAGTCTCGTGTGGCAGCTGGGTGCATTTGTTGAACAGATATCTCTCATAGTCTCGGTTGACTTCGATGATGAGTAGCTTGTCCAGGGCCTTAATCAGGTTGGGGAAAGTGTCTTGTTCTGCCGTCGGGATTGTTTTTACTACCGTCTTGATTTCACCCCCCACGAGGTTGAGAAAGATGTCTCTGATGTTGGGGGAGTCACCATCGCCGGACCCCCGCACAAAATGGTGGAAGTCATCCATCCAGTCAGTCCACCTGGGTCCTTTTGTCGCTTGTGGCGTCATGGTGAATGGCGGGGGCAGCCTCAGCTGTATTGATTTTGCTGCGCGCACAGGCTGCGGGGACCCCGGATTGGATCCTTGGACGCTCATGTCGTCAGGAGATAGGACCTCTGCGATCTTCGGGCGGTGTGTGGTTATGGGCCCACTGGTGTGTACCCGCGCACTCACCCAAACGTGCGAATAGGACCTCTGTGATCTTCGGGCGGTGTGTGGTTATGGGCCCACTGGTGTGTACCCGCGCACTCACCCAAACGTGCGAAGGCAGGTCCGGCTATGGACCTTTGACGGTGAGAGGTGGCTCACAGGCGTCGTCGCTGGCGTGGTCCGTGGCAGAAGACTGGAGCAGCCGCCTTATGTGAGGGCGGGGTTGCCGGCGTGCGTGAGCAGTAGGGACTGCCTGGCGTGGAGGATGCGGTTTGCACGCGTTGTTTTAAATCAACGAAGAGAGAGAGAAAAAAAGAAAAAAAAAAACTTTTTTTTTTTTTTTTTTTTTTAGCTGCGGCCTTGCATGCGGAGGAGGAGGAGGCGCGGCGGGGCAGCGGCCGCCCGCGCGAGCACTGGCGGGTTTCTGCGCCCAGCACCACGGAAGAAGGAGCAGGAGGAGGAGGCTTCGCGTAATTCCCTGCACGCGAGCCGGGACGCGGCGGACTGCCGCTGGAGGACTCCGGTGTGCGAGGAACAGCCTCGTCGCCAATGTTGCCGAGGTCGCGGCACAAAGAAAGGACGCACACACGGAGGCTTACAGGAAGCTTCTTTATTCTTCCTTCAACATTCGATAACTGGCGCCCTACGCGCCTTTCCCACAAACCCCCACTTCCCCGCTCCCACCTCACACTAACACTCCGCCTCCCCAACGGAGGGGGCCATGTGCCTTTAACTTGTGGAGTGCTGGGCAACAGTGCCCTGGGTCCAGCCCAGGCACCCACCATCCTGGATGCTAAAGGCAACCCGGTGCTCTGGCACCCAGGCTGTGCCCCACAGCCTCTCAGGGCCCTGCCCTGCACCATCACGTAAGTCCGGGTGACCCCGGCAAACCAGCATGGTGCTGGGCCCCCCAGGACCAATGAGGCCGGCCGCGTGACCCCCGCCGGCCCCCACAACAATGGCGACGAGGAGTGAAGAGCCCTGTGATGCCTCTGCTCTGTCCCTCCATTGGTTTTGTCTCCCTCTTGGTGGGAGTAGGGAGGAGGAGCGGCAGGCCACCGCTGCGGAGTGTGGGTATGCCCTGCATGTCTTTTCCCCAGCGGCGGCCCTCTGCAAGGAGGGTGCTTGTGCGGCCGGGATCGGAGCATGCCTGCAGGCCCACCCCTGCGGCATCCACCGCAAGAGAAAGAACTGCGCGCCCCCAAGGGAGAGGTAACGAGCGGCTGCTGCCACGAAGAAAGACGAAACTCTTCCCGCAAGGGTTGAGGTATGCTGATTCCCCTGCGGCACCCCCGCCGCAAAGTTAAGAATTGTGGTCCCCCATCCCGTGAAGAACTGGGCGGCCTCTGCCGAAAAGGGAGATTGGAGCTGCCCCCCACAGAAAGGAAGGGACAGCCAGGGCATTAGAGGAGTCTGGCCGGCAATCCTCCCTGGCCACGGCCCTCTGCAATGAGGGTGCTCCTGTGGCGAGGGAGGCCCCAGCCTGCAACCCCCCGTGGCATCATCTGCCGTGGGGGGAGGAAAATGGTGCGGCCGCGAAGAGGGAACGTCCTGCTTAGGATCAGGAGGTGAGTGCCTGCAAGCGGCAACACTTTCCCGAGTGGTGCCACCAGCGGAGCCCCCACTGTGATCCTGGGCCCGGCGGTGATGTGAAAAGAAGGGCTCCGGTCAGGGGCGTGGCTGCTTTGCTCCAGCAGGAGCAGATCGGAGTACCGCCAGAGCCACCCCACCATGATCCCAGGCCCAGCGGTAGAAGGGTGATGTGCTCCAAGTCGGAGCTGAAGGTACCCCAATGCACCAGCTCCATCTCCGGCACCCTTACCACGTACCAGGGCCAGGAGGCGGTGATTGTGTTTTTTATTATGTGCTCCAAGTCAGGGCGCCTGTCGCAAGGAATATGGCCCTCTACAGATCGTGGGCCCTGCAGAGAGTGTCAGAGGAGCCCCAAGTCGGGGCAATGGAAAAAAAAATAAGGCAGTGTTCCATGGTCAAATGGCAAAGCATGCCCAATGGAACCCAGGACCACAGCAGTGGTGTGAATTACGGGCACTGCACCTGCAATAACCTCCCTGCACAGTTGGAATCAGGAAAACAGAGGAGGAAACGAGGTGTGTCCCTGTGGCAGTACCTGTGTGCACTAAATGCATCGAGTGCATGGGCGCCTACCTGGTGGAGAGAAGGGGAACATCTCCTGCCTGGAGTAGGGAGAATCTGGGGACAACCTCCTGTGGCCATAGAGAGAACTAGGCAGCAAGTGGCCCGACACCCTGCCACGGAAGCCACCCTGACTGCCTGCTCTACAAGTGGCCCAACACAATGCCACGGAAGCCATCCTGACTGCCTACCACAAAGGTCACCCTGCATGCCATGCCATCGAAGGACCAGGTCAACTTGGGCTTGGGGGAGGTACCTGCTGCCCCCCCCGGAGTTCAGCCAAGGACTTGTGTCTGACCAAACCATGCAGCCCTGCCACCTGACACCGAGAGGCAGTGCAATGGGCAGGGTATGGGTTTCAGCTCTTCATGAGTGCTTGTGCGCCCTCCTGCGCCCCTGTAGGAAAGAGACACTCCTTACTGGGGGAACATCGCGGAAGAGGAGGTGAGTGATGTCCTGTCACTCTGTGCCGTATCAACAGCATCATGCCCTATCAACAGCACATGGAGCAGCCTGGACGCTCTGCGTCTCGCTGCCCTGCTCTGAATATCAAGGGACTATGCCGATGTGGCCACTGGTACCTGCCAGTTGTGGCTTTGCTGGCCGTGAACTGTACCATCAGTGGACCTGGACCCGGGAAGTGACTCCTGAACGGACACTGATGGAAAACAAACTGGTCTCCTGCAGTCATGCAATTGCTTAGCAAGGACTCAGTAAACTTGTGTGTTTTGATGCTGTGAACCTGCATAGTAGCTACATGCTTAAAGTGGTCTCAGTAAAGAACAATGATGTGAAGCTGTGATCCTGCAGTTACTAGGTGTGCATATAGTGCTGGCCGCCAACCATGGCGTCTTTTTCAGTAGTTGCAGTTCCGAACCCCAGGTTAATAAAGGGTTTTTGTAAACTGTGGTAGAACTCCCTATATTCCACCAGCAGTTCACTGACTACGACTGTCACCTGCTGAGTATGTTTAGAATGGGTTAGTATGTAGTATGTCTGTAAATACCTGGGTTAGCTATGTATGTGTCTGTGGCATATCCTTTTATCTGTCTACCCCGCAATTTCTAAAGTGATACTTTGTTGTTCTGTAACGGGTGGGATTCATGTATGTCTCAGCGAAGTTTGCTTTCTTCCTTATGAAAAAGGAGGAGTGTTATGTATGACCCTCCCATGTGTATTGCCCCTTTAAAGGGATATGTCCCTCCCACGTATATTGTCCCTTTAAGGGCTATGGGGTCTTTTACTCCATAGGGCTTCATGTGTTTTTGGTATGTGTGTTACACAGCACCCTCCGTGCAGTAACACAGGGGTGTCATAGTGACCCCCAAACATAGACTCCATACCCTGGGACCGACTACTGTCTCCCAGGGCATGTAAAGTCACCATTGGCTTTACTAGTCTCAAATTGTGAACAGAACCAATACAAACCATCATATTGTGGAAGTACTGGTAGGGGTAATTTGATTGCCCCTGGGTCTGTTTTCCAAGGGGGCACTGTCCAGTCCCCCCTTGTCGAGTTTCTGGCTGATGGCAGTGGATACCACGCGAAATATTCCACTGGAATATTTCTTATAGGATTTTCCCATTGATTTTAAACGCACCGCTTTTTGGTGCAATGTTAAAGATACCGCTGGGTTATTTATTTAATATTAATTCCCCGTTTGGGTCTTTTTGCCAGGACTTGGTTTTAAAATAGTGTTTGTGTTCGCCTCTGAAACTCTAACCCAAGTCGAGCCCTTTGTTCCACTTTTTGACGGGCTTCTGCACAGAAGCCCTCCAAATGGTGCCACTCTGTCTGGGGCTACAGGATGTGTGGGAGGGGGATTAGGCACCCTGGACTGAGTTGCCTCGGCAACTCAAGTCACACTCTTGTGTGATTGGACCAGTGGTGAGCCACCCGGCTCACCACTTAGCATGTTGGAGTGACAGCTAGGCTGTTGAATGGGGGGTTTTCTGCATAAAAGCAGGGCTTTGGGGACTGGAACTTGAGAAGTCGCCACAGGACCTAAAGAATCCGAAGAGGGGAGAAGCTGAGCCATCTACAACGACGACACCACCGGTGGAGCCCTGCTGTAAAGAACTCCCCACTTCCCCAATGACAGAGGAGATGTTCTTCCAGGAGAGTCTTCCTCCCTTTGAGCTGGTGGGACCAACCAGTTCGTCTTTTTCGCCTTCCAGGACGTCTCGTGGTCGAATTGCCGTGCCAAGCACCCCGGCGGCCGGATAGCCATGCTTCACCACTGACCACGATTAAAAGGGTTGTACCTTTTAATCGGGAACTCCGCGGCTGGTTTCAACCAACGACTTCCAGCTTTCTTCCTCTTCGAGATCATCTCTTCCTCTGGTCGAAGCCACGACTTACACCCGCTGCCAGGAACAACTGCCCCCGCTGGAACGGTCTCACCATTTAAGGTACTGTGTCCCGGCTGGCCTCCCTTGCAACGGACTGTCCAAGGTGTCCCGTAAATCCTTGACTTTCCAACTGGGTTGGCCCCCAAACCTTCTAACTTTATCTTTCTGAACTGATCCAACCTCTTTTGACATTTTCTGCAAAGGCTTTGAGTGCATTTCCACTGTGTGATCTTGGGCACATTCAGCCTTGCTTTCTCTGAGAGTGGGCCTGGCCTATGAACTTTGGCTCTACAGTAGAGACCCTGCCTTTCCTGCCTTGCTGGGGGTTCTTAAAAGTGTTGGTACTGTGTTATTTCCATGCACTGCCTTTTCTCTCCCTTTTTAACGAATTATTGGAGTGCCATCTAAGGTTACGCGCTCACCTCTGTTTTGCTAATAAGTGGTGTCTTAAACTAGACTTGTCGAATAATTAACTAGGGAGGTGTATATACTTATAGTGACTGTGTTTGAACTTGCTTGATATATTAGTGCCAGTGTATTTTCATAAGTGTGTTTTAAATAAATAATTATATACTTTTAATACCAAAGCTCTGGTTAGTGTTTGCTTGTTCTACTGTATTTTTGGCCCTATTTTGTATGCTCTGTATACTGCCTAACTCTTCTTGAGAGAAGTCTGACTGCTCAGCCACAGCTACCAGGTAAATCTGGATGGTGCAGACTTCTACCAATTGGGTTTACTGCTTACTCCTGTGGTCTTAAACTTTTTGCAGTGGTCCCTAAGGGAACTGCACAGGTTTCTGGCTAACAGTCATGGCCCAAGCTAATAAAAGGACCCCCTGCAGGCCCGTGCAGCAGAAGGGCTGCAGACTCCAACTATGGAATACCTGTGTCCGTCTCTCATTGTGGGCCTGCAGGCCTACACTGTGTGATCACGGTCCTGCGGCCCTGGCCTGCAGGCCCCATGCTGTTTGACCACAGCCCTGCAGGTCCTAGCTGGTCTGTGCCCCCCAGACCAGCCTGGTGCGCTGGGTCCAGCCCAAGCACCCACCATCCTGGATGCTCCAGGCATTCCCGGTGCTCCGGCACCCAGGCTGTGCCCCACAGCCTCTCAGGGCCCTGCCCTGCATCATCACGTAAGTGCGGCTGACCCCGGCAAACCAGCATGGTGCAACAGTGGCGTCGCCACAACAGAGGGGCCAAAGACAAAAGTGGGGGGGGCACAGACAAAAGTGGGGTGGCGCTTATGAAAGGTAATGTGTGACGCCACAATCACTCCTGCAGAGAGGCTGTTGTGCACACCAACTACCCACACCCCACTGCACCTCCCCTCCCATCAGAATGCAGCCACGAAAGCATTCAGTGCCTAATGGCCCATCATTAGCAGTTTCATGCACTGCATTCTGATGGGAGGGGCTGCAAGCTGCTCTGCGCACTATGGAGGTCGCTGTGCAGAAGCCGGGCAGGACACCCGAGAAGTGGCTCGTGCTCATGTTCATACCGATACCAGAATGCGTACCAAGATCACTGCTAGCTTTCAGACAAAAGGAGAGTATTTGCAGTGTGATATTAGTGAGTGTCACAAATAACACCATGAATAGAGAACACGGTCACTGCTTGCCTTAGGTACTGGGGCCCAGGATTTCAGAGGGGGGTCGGGGGCCCTTAGCCGCCACTGTTTACATCGGAAGCCGGATACCGTACATATTCCCTGTCTGCCATCCTGCCATACAGGTGGTCCACTGAACACGCGGTGTAAAGCACCACTATTGCTTGATACTTTTCACACCTAATATTCCTCAACTTCCGACAACCAAGCATGCGTTTTTAGTGCATTTTGCTTCGGAATTACGGTCGTGGTTCATCTTGAAGTGCTGGAAGGAGCGGAGACAAACACTCAAGTGTCAATCTTCTATGGTGCCAAGCTATGGCCCAGCAACTCAATCAATATTAACACTCCGGACACCCACAGCAGTGTGCAGGCACACAGCAGTCCATAAGCTCAAAACAACTGTCTCCTTCCCATGGGTACATCCGGTCCAAGGGGCAGTGGAACATTGCCATCCCTGATTGAAAGAGCCAGAAACCTCCCCTAGACAAACCTAAAGGTCCGGCATTGGAAAAGAGATGCATTTTTATTTATTTATTAATTACGCATTTTTATAAAGGCGTCTGAGCACTGTACAGGAAGGGGGGCCCCGGGGGGAACGCGTAGCGTTTCCCCCCGGGGAGTATTTTGGCGCTGCACACGGCCAGCGAGTGGCCGCGGGGGGTAGAGCGCCCCTCCCGGGGTACTTAAGGCTCAGGGAAGGTTCGGGAGACAGGCGACGGTTAGGACTTGGCGATTGCACAGGTCCCGTTGCCTTCTCCCGAGCCTTCCCTGTGTCCCCGGGCCTAGCTGTCGGTTAGTGCAGGTGAGATAGGGGATCTAGGGAGCGAGAGGGCGGGTAGGTAATTATTAAAAAAAAAAAAAATAAAAAAAAAAAAATAAATAAAAGTAAAAGTTGTTTTAGGTAGCTGGGTAGGAGGGGTGCCGTAAATAAGACACCCCTCTCGGCTTACCGGCCTATCTAGGTTCCTGTGCTTTCAGGCGGGCGGCCCGCGAGCGGGGGAAAGGCTTTTGGGGCTCCGTGTCCTTTCGGCCTAGCGAGGTTCCTGTGCCTGCAGGTGGGCGGCCCGCGAGCGGGGGAAAGGCTTGTGGGGCTCCGTGTCCTTTGGTCGGTTGAGGATTACTCATCCTCTTGGTTCGTGTCAGCGGTGGGGGCTAAAGGGGGAGCGGAGCCGCAGCTGATCCGCGGATTTGGTTACGCGGGGCTCTTTTGAGATCCTCCCGCTCCGCTCCGATCGTTTCGTTCTGCGTGCGTGGGCGTTTTTCCCAACGCTCGCGCATATAGGGGGCTGGGCGGCAGGTTTAAAGGAGCCGCGCCCGATTGTTAGTGCGGAGTGCGGTGCGCTCCGGACACAGCCAGGTGGCAGTGTTCTGCCGGTTAGCAAGTGCTAACAAGGGCTTGCTTCTGGGAGTTTTTGTAGGGCTCCCGCTTCCGGAATAGGGGTGGGGAGGGGGAGGGCAGGGTGATAAGGGGTAGTGGGGCAGGGGGAATTAAAAAAAAAAAAAAAAAAAAACACATTTTTTTTTTTTTGGCTAATTTATAATTTTCAATTTAGCAGTAGGGAAGCAAAAAAAAAAAAAATATACAGTTAAGGAAGGTTAGTTAAATTTGTTGCCTGTTATTCATTGGCTCTATTAGGGAGGATATTTTCAAGGTTTCACACTAGGTGTGTGTGTGGTTTGGGGTTTTTTGGGGGCGCTTTGCTCCTTTTGAGTTGGTTAGGTTACAAGGCCGTAAGGGCTAGTCCACGGGTAGGTCCCGGCTCGGGGGCATAGATTATTTAGGGCAATTTCTAAGGGTTGTATTGGCTGGGCACACACAATTTAGTGTGCACAATGACAGGCCGGGGGGCGAGCAAGAAGGGGCTGGTGGATGCCGGGGCCTTGAAGAAGGCCCTGGAAATCATTAGCAGGGCAACTAAAGCCCAATTGGGGAGTGCGGTAGGGGAAGTTACGGGAGAGGAAGGGAACGGTGGGGGCCGGCCGCAGCGCAGAGCGGCGGCAGACGGTGCATTGGCGGCGGTGGTGGCTTGCACCCCTACGGCAGGAATAGGGGAGATTTGGGAATCTAGGGGCAGGAAGATGAGGAGGGAGATAGACATGAGGGCAGATGGGGTTTTAATGAGTTCACGGGGTCAGCCAGAAAGGGAGGAAGGGTATGATAGCTCCAGGGTAGAGGGGAGCGCTCGAGTGGGTAGAGACCGAGGGAACAACAGTGGGGGCAGGGGTGGAGGGCAGGTGGGTGTGGCAGGGCAGAGAGGAAGAGGGGGAAAATACCTGCAGAAGAGCGCGGGTGGGAGAAGGAGGGAGAGGTCCCCGTCAATTGAGGAGGGTAGGTTGGGGCGCGGAACGGCCCCCCCGGATAGGAGGAGTGGGGGCGGAGGGCGCTGCGCAGCCCCCGCTGTGCAGATGGAGGATGAGGGTTTTGGTACGGCCCCTCCTCAGTCAACGCAAGGAGAGCCTAGAGGGCACAGCACGGCCCCTAGCAATGAGGATGTCAGGGTGGAGGTCGGAACGCCTCGCCCAAGAGAAGAGGACCAGACAGAGGTTCCCACAGCCACGCCGAGAAGACGTCAGCGGAGTGGCGGGGCGGACGCCCCGGGCTCGGAGGAAGATCTGCAAATCATCTCGGGCAGAAGCCCGCACCCTCAATGGTATTTAAGGGGTGATGAAGTTGGTTGGGATGAATACGGGGGGCAATGGGAATTTGAGGATTACAGGGCGGAAAGGGGAAGGGCGGAGGAGAGAAGAAGTTCAAGATGGGACGGGGAAAGGGAAGTAGAAGGGGGTCGGGGCGAAATGGGTCGAGGAAAGTATTGGCTGGGCGATTGTGCTGACATGTTTTGTCCCCGCAGCAGGAGCCCTCTGAGAATGGAGAGGAGGAGCAGCGGTGTGGAGGCCAGGCCACAGATGGCAGGCGTGGAAAGAGGTGAGGGGGAAAGGGAATGGTCATCTGCATGGCAGAGAGGGGTCACAAATAGGGGGTTGGGGGATGACCGGGGTGGTCTACAAGGTGTGATGAAGGAAGTAGGGGTGCAGGCTTTTGGAGCTGAAGGGGTTGGAAAGAACATTTGCTCAGTGGAGGTCCAAACGGACAAGGTGGTGGAGCCATTGGGGCTCGAGGTGCAGGCGGAAAAAGATAAAGAGGTGGAGGTAAAGGGAAAGGAGAAGAAATTGCCATACATGGGGATAACAAAGCCATTGGGGGCACATTTGACGGCAGCAACCAGGGAGAAGATACGGGGAGGTGAATTTGTGGATGTCTTCAAGTTGCTGCATAGGGAGGTGAGAGCGAAAGAGGGGTCTAAAGAGGAAGAGAGAGAGCTGGCTTCATGCCCGAGGGTCCCGGTGACCATTGAGAATTGGACGTCGGCGTTTAACATTTATGCCAGCGTGTATTGCGAAAAATTCCCGGAGCGTTGCGTGGCCCTGCTTAAATACATGGATGTAATAAGGAAGGCTTTCACGAGCTTTGGGGGCTTTGCTTGGGTAAGGTATGATGAGGAATTTAGAGCGAGAATGGCGGAGGACAGTCAGGCGGTCTGGGGGGAGATAGATATGGATCTTTGGCTGCAATGGATGGCCCCAACGAGGCCAGCCCCGACATTGCACACGGCGAGTGGGCTGCCTGTGCCTTACCGGCCCTTTCTTGGTCGCCCCGCCCATGAGGGGGTGGGGGGAGGAGGTGGAGGGCAGCCCTCAACTGCATGTTGGGCGTTCAATAAAGGAGGCTGCACGAGGTGGATGTGCAAATTTAAACAAGAGTGCAGCAGGTGTGCGGGTCGGCATCCGGTTACAGAGTGTTTGCAGGCAGGGGACAGTGAGTCAGGGCGAGGAGCGGGGCAAGGAAGTGGGGGGGAAGGACCGCATACCAGGTAAATTGGGGTGTGCTGGTAGGTCGGGCTCAGTTTAATGTAAAAGGAGGGGGGGCACAAGGTTTGATGAAAGATGGTTGGGGGCAACTGAAAAGGGGGCAGGAGAAGGGTGAGGAGGAAGACGCGTAGGTAGGGGAGGGCCGTAAGGGGGATGTAAAGGTGGTAATTGTTAAGGGGAGGTAGCTGTCGTTTGGAGGGCAGGGACGACGGGGGTGAAGCTCTCACGCTTGCCGCACGACAAGGTGAGTAGGTTTCAGGCTGCATGGACGGAGGTGCGGGAGCGCCTCTGGTGCAGCAGGGGGAAGTGAGGAGTTGGGTCTGCATGGACGGGGGTGCACTAGGGCCCCTGGTGCAGCTGAAATAAAAAAAAAAAAAGTGGAACAGAAAAGCGAGGTGCCGGAAGAGGAATTTAGGTGTAATGGTCTGCATGGACGGGGGCGCAGGTTTGGCCCCTGGTGCAGCGGTGGAGAGGAGTAAAAAAAAAAAAAAAAGAACAAAAAGGGGGGCCTGCATGGACGGTGGTGCACTAGGCCCCCTGGTGCAGGTGGGAAACAGGTGGTAGCTTGAAGATGGTGATATGGAAGGAACTGCATGGACGGGGGCGCAGGTTTGCTCCTGGTGCAGCGGTGGAGAGGAGTAAGGCAGAAAAGGGGTCGGCATGGACGGGGGTGCATTAGGGCTCCTGGTGCAGGGAAAAAAAAAAAAAAAAAGTGGTAATGAACGCGAGGAGCTTGAAAAGTTATATGTAAGGGACTGCATGGACGGGGGTGCAGGTTTGGCCCCTGGTGCAATGGCGTGAGGAGGAATAAACTAAAGGGCCTGCATGGGCGGGGGTGCACGTGGGCCCCCGGTGCAGGGGGGACAATGCAGGAATGTAAAGGAATAAACTGGGCACAACAAGTGGAACAAATAGTTTATTGCTTGTAGGGGAGCTGTCTGCGACTTGTTTTTACGTGGTTATTGTGTGGGGGCTTTCAGGGTTTTTTGAGTTGGTCGGGGGGAAAAGGGGGGGTAGTGGGACTGTAGTGGGAAGATGTTCTAATTACAGAAGAAGGTTTAGACATCAAGATTAAAAGGTCTAAGACGGATAAGAAGGGAAGGGGCTCGTGGTTTTGGATGGGTCGTGGGAGCAAGGTCTTATGCCCAGTTCCAGGTGCTAGGGGTATCGCGGAAGGAGTTGGTGGCAGTGGGAGAAAAGGAAGAGGATTTCGGGACTCATTACTTTAGGAGGGGCGCAGCATCTGAGGGTACCGGGCTGGGTTTTTGTCAGAAGACAAGGTGAAAAGATTGGGACGTTGGAGGTCTGGGAAATATAAGGGGTACGGCAGGGAGTTTGATAATGGGGTTGTTGGGAAGGTGGTTAGGATTTGGTGGGCCAACTGTTGTTGAAATAATTTTGACTTGTCAGTGATTTTGTATTTTCTTTTTCAGATGCTGCGCGAAAGGAAGGGGAGTTGACGCAAGTTTTGATTTGTTGGCCATTGAATTGTTAAGTGGGCTGGGAAGGAAGTGGGGAAAGAGGGTTTGGGAAGGTAACAGGGGTGCAGTTACAAGGAAGGGGGGGTGAGACGGCACGGGTTGGGGGGCCGGCGGGGATCTGCTGCTTCCTATATTGGCAGGGATGAGGGAACGCTTGGGGTTACAGAGGTGGTGATTGTGCATGCAGGGGAGAATGACCGGGTGAGGAATACGGGTGGCTCTTCTTAGTTTATGGGCTGGGAGACTGGGTAAAAAGTTTGAGGTGGAAAAGTTTGGGGGGGGGGGGTGGGGCAGAAAGAACTCCTCGGGGGAGGGTTTTTCTGGTGCCGGGGGCATGGCCCCTTTTGATGTGGGGGGGGGGGAAGCACAATGGGGGAATGACACGGGAAAGGAGGGGGTGGCGCTGTTTGCACAAGCAGGTCACCCCGGGGGATCAGGTATTGAGCCTGGAGGGGCATGGCCCCTTGGGAGAAAGCGGGACGCCTGGAAAAGGGGCAAGGATTCGGTAGGATCCAAGGGATCATTAGGGAGGAAATGGGTTATTTAATTATTTAATTGTTGGGGAAAAATGGGAAATGTTTAAGTTATTTAATTGATTGTTCAAATAGCTATTTAGTTTGTTAGGCCATGGAGCCAGTTAATGCGTTGTGATTGTAAGCTTTGGCCTGTCACATTAAAGCGACCTTTTCCACTTTTAAATGAGTCTGGGTTTTTGTGCAGTAAGCCAAAAGAACATATACGATTAAATCGGCTAAAAGGTATGGCAATTGCAAACTACTACATCTGTTTTCTAAACTTTGGTAATAAAAAGAAGACTTTTCCCTATGAAACTAAGTACAAGAGTAACCATTTCAGGGTAAAATGAAATGCTAAAAAATGAACTAGTTCATTAAAAGAACTAAAATACTAACTTAAAAAAAAGACTTTAAAACTTTTCTAAATTTCATGTAATCAAGAATGATCCGTATTTCCGAATGGAGAGAATTCCACCGGGTAACTGCAGCGCCGGAAAAAGATCTTTTATGAAAGGCGGACTGTCTAAACCTGGGAGCCTAAAGCCGTAAAAGCTCCCTTCTGTTTACACTTCTAGAGCCCCTGAGGTCTTCAATTTTTTCTGCATGATCTATGTGGCTATGCCCATGTATCGCTTTGTATGTAAAGCATATCCATTTGAAGTGATTCTTGCTTCCTTTGCCAATGAAGGCTTTTCAAGCTCGGGGTGAGTTTATCAAATTTCATGCCACCCAAAGTAGTCTGGGCGCATAGTGACATACAGCTTTCAAAGTGGCTAGTGGAGACTGGGGAAGCACCACCAGAAAAGAATGACCAAAATCAATACGATCGAAAACTAACAATTGGACCAAGAGTCGAAAATGAGTAGAAGAAACAAAAGATTTAATAACCCTCAAGGAAAAGAGATTAAAAGTAGCAGACCTAACTACAGAATTAAGATGTGTGATCTGTGACAAGTGGGAATCCAGGAGGAATCCCACTGATTTGGCTTAAGGAGCAAAAGCCGGAGTGAGCACCTTTTTATGTTAGATAAAACCAGACACTCTCTGCTTGAAGAGTTCAATTTCAATTGGAAGGCCATCCATTCTTCAATATCAAGTCAACAGTCCCGCAAACGCAGAATGTCTCGCTCCAGCGACGCCCTGCTATAAAGAGGAGTGTCATCAGCAGATTTACCTTATGGACAGATTATCCCTTGGGAACCTCAAACGGTACTTTAAAAAGGTCCAAACAGGTCCACCCAAAGGTCACCAACTGATATAAAAGAACAGAACCACTTCAGAACATGACCTCTAATACCCAACCGCTGCGAAAGAGTCGCTAAGAGTACCTCATAATTGATGGTATCAAATGTCACAGATGGGTCAAGAAGGTCCAGGAGACAGGAGACCCTATCACACAAGATCCGATAAATGTCATCCAAGAGTTGAAGGGTGACATTTTCAATACTGCAGCCTTGTCAAAAGCCTGATTGGAAGGTGGCCAAAACCTGTTGCTCTGTAATCCAATGATTCAGTTGAAAGGAAATTACTCTTGCAATGAACTTGCTAGGAAATGGCAATGAGGATATTGCCAGAAAATTACAAAGACACTTTGCATCCAGATAAGGCTTGTTCAGAGGGAGAGTGGGGGGGGGGACATGGCTTATTATTAAAGCATCAGGAATGCAGCCTTTACTGAGGGAAAGGTTCAACAAAAGGAACAAAGGGAGGAAAGTTTTCCTTGAACTTAGAAGCAGGCAGGAGTCTTCCCTATAGAAAGTTTGTTTCGTTTGGTTCAATAGAGTAGTAATATTATCCATATCGGGAAGATAGAACTGGCCCGAAATAGCCACTGACTTAAAATGTAACATCTGCTTCGGAGATTGAAGCTGTGGAGTCCCTTCTCTCATATCTGCAATCTTACCCTAAGACCCGGCTAAAATCCTGCACAAGGAGAAGAAACGTTATGTCAAGATGCCCACAAGGAGTTCATGATTTCACAGCCATCTTATCCTCCGAGTTGCAGCTTGAGGCAGAGTCCTTCTCTGGCTAACAGATTTATTCTGTCAGTGATGACTTTGGATGCTGACGCCTGTGCCTCATTACGCCACATTCTCTGGTTACGTTTCTAGTCATGGTATTTGTTTTTATTTTTTATTTTTTTCTGGAAAGTCTAGTCATGGTATTTCTGAGCTCCTTGATCTTTGTTACTTTGTCACAGTTGAGTTTGGGTGCACAGGGACGGGTCTGCAGTTCTTGTGAGTTGTGGAGTACCAGTCGGTAACCTTAGGGCTTTGTTCTGCACCCTGAGAGGAGACTCACATTGCTGTTTTAGACAGTTGCCCCACACCAGCAAGGCGTATGTCAGGGTGGGTCAAATAATTACCAGAAGGTTTTTTTTTGAAGCAGTATAAATGCTTCAATGTTACACATATTTTAATGCCAGGGTGAGAATTGTGAAAAATAAAATATGCACCAAGCCCAGTGTGCCTTATGTATTATGATTCATGCATACAATATTTTTGGTTTATAGTAATTTTTTCGAATACAAAAATGTCGAAAGTCGATTTTTTTTTATTACATTTTTTATTCGAAATGGGGGGTTCCCCCCCCCAACCTCCCTTTTTTTTAACCACATTTTTTTATTCCCGGACCCCAAAATAAATATATAATAAAAAAGAAAATTTGACTTTTTTTTCGATATTATTTTTTCGACATTATTGTCTTTCGACATTTTTTTTCGAAATTATGACTGACCACCAATATTTTTATTACCGATATGTTTGTAAAATGTATAGATTTGTGATCATTCTTATGTTCCCATAATGCTCTTTGATTTTATGCAAAGCAGGCTGGAACTGGTGTTAGTTGTCCCCTCTCGCTTTCTTAGAGGGGTATTTCAAAAGAGTAAAATAGGAATGTACCAGACTGTCCATCTTCAAATGATTAACATAAGAACATAATTAATATGGCTATCCTAGGTTTTGATAACGTGTTTGCTCAGTAAGAAAAGTGTAACCTTTTTCATTATTACTAAAATATGCACAGGAAGTGATCATTGTTTAATTTTAAAATGAACCATTTTCCAGTGTTAGTACAATGAAATATGTACTTTTCTTTAGCAGAGTAGCTGCTTTTGCAAATCTCCCTCCAAGATATCTGTTTTTCTCCTCTGGTTGCACAGCTGTCAGCAATCGTTGCTGTGGTCTCTATCACACCCACACCCATATAATGAGAGCCAGAGGCACAGGTTGTGTCAAATAGAGAAGGAGAGAGAGGTAGGCAGAGAGAGAGAGAGCAAGAGAGAAATGATGCACATGCAGTATAATCAAAATGTGTGCTAATGAAACAATCACAACACAAATGCTGCATCATTTCAAGAAACCTGCAGCGCTGCAGAGTGGAGTAACTACTGAAAATGTTGGGGCGGGGGACATGACATCTGTAGAAAAGGTGCCCCAGCCAAATAAATGGGGACATAATAGTGAGCCGTGAAAGTTGGGGGCGGGGGAGCAAACACCCCTGTCCCCCCTAGAATTACGCCCATCGCACTGCACCCATGGCCCATCTAAACTGAGGCCTGAATTCTACTTTTAAAGGGCAAACGCCACGGCTGTGGAAACTAAACCAAAAAAGGACAGGGTTTGACTTAGAAGTACAGAGTTGAATATAGAATGAACCTGCCATTGTTATGACCTCTTTGTGTGTACCTCGCTCCATGGCCTCAGGCATGAATAGACTATAATCTAGGTGAATAGTTGTTGGGATTTAGACATTCATTTTGTATTTATTGAGCATTTGTTAGGCACCTATACAACAAATAAATAGCGTTTCAAAGCGCCCACAGGGCAACAGGTAGAGAACATGGGATAGAAGAAAATGATACACTGGAAGATAAAGACAACCCTACTGGACCTTGTGAGCATTCAGAGTGTGAAAGTGCAGAGAGAGGAGGGGGAAGAGGGAGTGGGGGAAGTGCTGGGGTGCCTGTGCTTGTGAATAAGCAGCAGGTGTAAATGCCCAGAGTACGAGGTGCTAGGGAACTATCATCAGTAACAAAAATAAATGGTTAAGTGCAGGCCTAGAGTGGCGAAGGCCGGTAAGTGTCAAGGCAAGTGCTGTGTGTAGACAAAGGCTAAGGGCAATTAGGTGTGGGAAGCCAGGGCACCGAAGGACGCATAAGGGCTCTGGTCACCAATCACAGCGACCATGATATTAGCAGGGGAGGGAGAAAGGGGGGCCGGGGGTGAAATAGAAAGTCTTGAGCAGCTTCCGGAATTTGAGGAGATCCGGCTCAAGACGAAGAGGAAGCGGGAGGCTGTTGCATAAGAGGGAGCCAGCAATTAGATGTCTGATGAGAGTTATGCACCCTGTCATGTGTGATGGTGGGTTCTGCCTAGGGCTGTGTACAGTCCCACTGTGACCATGTGACAAATGTAGGAGAGAGTCATTATTTCGCATCTGTGATCACGCACACGTTTCTGCAAAAACAACTATGGTGGTAAGGGTGGTGTCCCCCCATAAAAGGTCACCTCCTGTGGCCACTGTGCAGAATGGACACATCCCATGCGTACAGAGACAAATGAAAAAAGAAGGCAGGAGGGGCAAGGGTCCCCAGGGCAGAACCAGAAGGTGTGGAGGGAGGTAAGGGGAGTGGACAGGCGTAGGAGCAGAAACGGGTCGCACAGGGTCATGTTCTGCAGAAAATGCTCCATTAAAACCTGACACATACCATAGAAGAGGAGAATGGCGAGTTAAATGAAGCAGGAGGACGGTGTCTTATTGGATACATTCTATGGTCTCCCAGTCCGACCCTCTTTACTTGTCAATTACCTGTCAAAATCGAGACCCTGCAGGTTTAGGAGTGAGGGGGAGAGCATTTAAATTCAGATCGAAAAATTAGTTTAGCAAACCTTTTAGCCTTACTTATGATTCCTATAGAGGGGGGCTTGAAGGGTGTTAAGGGGCTCTTCGGTGGGAGAGGCAGGCTATGGCACCAGGTGAGGGGACACCAGGATTCTAAATGATACATGGTAAGTCATTTTCAGTGGAGGGGACTAAATATATCTCCAAATCGGAACAAGTGACAGTCCATAGCAAGGGAGCCCAAATTAATCTAAAGAATTAATTAAAGTTCCCTGAGAAAATTTTTAAAATAATGTTTTGAAATGGTGCATTTTACAGCACAATTATTGAAAAAAAATTGGCAAAATCCCATACAATTTACAATTGCTTCTCTATGGGAATGTGAAAAAATCCAATACATTCCACATCAGCAACAGTACAGAGGGACACTTTACAACCTATTTTTGAAGCTGCAGCTTCTATCTACATGGGCCAGTCATGTTCATTGTAAATCACTTGCATGAAGCTGCGCCCACAATCTATGTATGCAGGTCATGAAAGTGATTTACAGTGACTATCACTGTCAGAGATAGATTGTGGCTGCATCCTAAAAGAAGTGATTTACAGTCTAGGCCAGTAATGGTCGCTGTATATCACTTGCATGAGGCTCAGCTGCAATCTATCTATGCCAGTAAATCATGGTCACTATAAATCACTTTCATGAGGCACAGCTACACTCTCTCTATGCCAAAATAGCGTGGGAGATTGCAGGGTGTTCACATGTTTTAAATAATGTGTTCATATTTTGCAGCCCACTTTTTAAATGTCATTAACAGGACACAGGAGCATTTTACAACATGTTATCGAAGCTGCTGCCACAATCTATCTAGATCAGTTATGAAAGTAATTTCACCAGCATGGGGTCTGGCATGGATTCACATGCTCATGAATCTTCCCCGTCGTCAGGCTGGGAATCCTCGGTGAAAGAAAAAACGGTTTCACTTTCACTTTAAAACTGTATTTCTCCTAGGGGCGAACATCGGGTGTATGGAAATGGAAAATCCTGGGGGGAGTTACTTAGGGATCCCGTTATCCGGGAAGACCTGGGGGAGAAAATGAAGGTATTCTTTGAATTAAATAAAAGGTCAGACATGGGGGAGAGCACTCAGTGGGACACATTCAAACAACTATGAGGGAGGAATTTATAGCAGCAAAGGCGAAAAGGGTGAAACTGATGAACGCCTTAGAGACTGAATTAGAGAGAGAAGTGGAGGAGCCAGGGAAAAGGGTGGCCGAGGCCCCCACCAAAATGGCACTTAGGGAAACAGGCAGGCAGTAGGGCAATTGGGAGTACTCAGAACAAAGAAAGCAGAGGGGGCACTGCTATTTGTCAGACAGAAATATTACGCAAAAGCCAACAAGGCCGATGCACTGCTAGCACACCGACTGCGGGGAGCAAGGGGTCAAAATACAATTATAGCAATAAATGATGAACAGGGTAACCATCAAACTTGCACGGAGGAGATACAGAAACGTTTGGCTAGGTATTATGAGTCCCTATATGCATCACAAAACCCACTGAGCCAGCAACAGATAGATTTCCTGGAAAAGATACAGCCCCTCAGACTGGACCCCAGCATACAAGAAGTATTAGGGCAGGAGATCACGAAGGAGGAGGTGAGGAAAACAATTATGAAACTCCCATTGAATAAGGCCCCAGGTCCAGCTGGCTACACATCTGTCTTTTATAAAACATATGCGCCACTCCTGGTTCCCCAATTGACACAGCTATTCAACACCTTTAGGACAACAGGACGCATCACACCCTCCATGGAGGAAGCCAAGATCACCCTTATACCCCAGCCTAACAAGGATCCCTTAGACTGTACCTCATTTAGGCCTATAGCACTCATGAACATAGATGCTAAAATCTACACAAAAATATTGGAAAATAGGTTAGAAGGTTACCTCCCCTCCCTGATCCATCAGGACTAGGCGGGTTTTGTCCTGGGTAGACAGACAGCGGACAACATCAGGAGGGTGGCACACCTGGTAGAGAAAGCACGCAAGACGTCCACTCCATCGTTCCTGTTATCACTAGACACAGAAAAGGCATTTGACCAACTGGAGTGGTCCTTCTTGTTTAGGGTAATGGAGGTTATGGGCATGGGGGGAGACTATCTAAAAAATGGTTGAAGACAATTACAGCACACCTGAGAGGGAGATGGAAGCAGTCCCACCTGTGGAGTCTCCCAGGTATGCGGACCTGGGAGGCTATGAAGCATAGACCGGAGCAGATCTACTCCAGTACCAGGAGGGGGAGAACCTGAGGAATGACCTCAGTCCCCGGTGTGAAAGAGGAGACGCATTAGCCCAGATCTGACTCTGTTGGCTTTCTTTAACCCTAGACCTAGGGACGTGTCTCTGAACAATGTAACCACCCTGCACACACTGGTCACCGAAATCCAACTGAGGATGCTGCTGTCTGGGCCTGCACCTCCAGAGCCTCTGAAGGTAAACTCTCCTCCACAGAAGAGTATGTCCAAGGGGGACGCGGGTGCCTGTGCATCATTTGACCCGCCACCACCATCCCATCAGGACAAGACTTCTACTGGAGCTCTGGATCTACACACAGATACGGGCACAGACACAGCTACCATGACTACTGGTACCAACAAAGACGATGATTTCATCGTGGCAGACTGGGAGACTCCGCACATGGACAAGCCCCATAGGGTCTCCACTCCGGACGAAGTCGGTTCCTTTCATTCATTTAGTCATCATCTCAGCCCTCGCCGGATTTGGTGGTCTCGGCCACAACTAGGAAACGCTCGGCGAACCCGTCATCGGCAGCCATGGTACCTCAGGACCAGGAAGGAAGAAGCTGGATGCCATTGGCAATGGGATAATTTACACGGCAGCCTCTACCATCAAGGCATCAAAAGCACTAGCAATTGTAGACAATTATGACCGGGAGCTCTGGTACAAGCTGGGCCCTATCCTGGATTTTCCACCCAAGGATAAGAAGGTTGAGGCACTGGAACATTTTCAGGAAGGAGAGGTGACCTCGGATCACGCCATCACTGTGGTAGTAGACATTGCAGACAAAGAATTTTGCCAGATAGGGTACGGGTGTGTCTGCGCCGTCAAGGTTGGTTGAAGGCTACGAACTTCAGACCAGACATTCAGATGAAGGTGCAGAATATGTTGTTCGACGGGGAAAATGTCTTCGGAAAGGCAGTCGACGAGTCTTTGCAGGCGATAAAGACTGACATGGAGACGGCATGTTTTCTAGTAACTTTGGAGCAATGACAGTCCTCATCCTTTCGCTCCTCACGAGGAAAGCCAGGAAGATCGACAAAGGGTTATGGTACCCCTTACAGGCATCCCCCGTGCTCTTCCTCTCAAGAAACGTACAGGGGGTGTTCTCAAGGCAGTGGAGCCCAGCGGCAGAACCCCTGCCCCCATGCAGGCCTGAAACAGCCGTGGCTCTTGGTCCCCACTTACGCACCCCAGTGGTAAGCCAGCTGGCGAAGTTCATCAGCATGTGGGAAAAGATCACCTCGGACGTGAGAAAAGATCACCACAGACGGATGGGTGCTGGATGCTCTCGGACAGGAATACACTTTGGAGTTCCAACACCAGTGTCCTTGTATCCCTCTGATTCATGACAAGAACTACACGGGTCACAGCTTCTGCAGGAGGTGCGGTCCATGTTACGGAAAGGGGCAATAGAGCCCATCTCTCAACTACTCCGGGGCTCCGGAGTATTTCCAGATACTTTCTAGTCCGAAAGAAGACAGGAGGTTGGAGGCCGATTCTGGATCTACCTCGTTTCAACAAGTACTGAAAGTCTCAATAGTTCCAGATGGTCACGTTGCAGCTCATGCTCGGCCAGCTGGAGCAGGGAGATTTTCTGACCTTGTTGGACCTGGAGGACGCCTACTTCCACATCCCCATTCTCAAAAAGCACTGCAAGTTCCTGCGTTTTGTAGTTCAGGGTCAGCTCTGCCTTTCGGCCTGAAGTCGCCACCAAGGGTGTTTACAAAGTGCCTGGCCCCGGTGGCAGCACATCTTCGTCTACAAGGCATCCACATATACCCCTACCTGGACGACTGGCTGCTGCATGCCCCCTCGCGGTGCCTGTCAAGCAAGCCCACACGAGGACCGTACATCTGCTGGCAGAGCTGGGGTTCTTCATAAACTACCAAAAGTCTTGCTTGAAGCCATTTCAAGACACTATATTCCTGGGTGCATTACTCAACACAGTGACGTGCTTGGCGTCTCCCAGGCAGCGACGGTGCTATCCATCAAGTCACTTCTGGGCATGTTGTCCTCCTGCATAAACCTTGTTTGCCTCTGCAGACTGCTCATGAGACCTCTCCAAGAGTTTATAGATTCAAGGTGGATGCAAGTGTCGGGGAAAGATTGTACAATCGGACCGAAAAAAGGTCAGACTATGCAAAAAGTCTGAAATTGTATACCACCAATGGTCCGAACACCAAAGTTCAAACCTTTGGTGGGATGCGTTGTAGGTAAAAAAAAAAAACCAGGGGCTGCGGGGGTGCACCCCGCTCACTATACTGTGTGGTATAGTGAGCGGGGTGTTGCGGGGGACAGCCCCGCAGCACACCCGAGAAGAAAGAAAAAAGAAGAATAAAAACGGGGGCTGCAGGGGTCTCCCCCGCAAAACCCTGCTCACTATAGTTTAAAGTATAGTGAGCGTGGGTTGCGGGGGAAACCCCTGCAGCTGCCTGTAAAAAAAATAAAATTAAAATAATTAAATGAAAAAATTTTAAAAAATTTAAAAAGGATTCTGCGCCGCCGGTTCCTGATTACGGAAGTGAAAGGGAACTGGCGCCGCAGGGACACAGCATGAAGAAAAGGTAAGTAGGGTTTGTTTATGTTGGGGGTGTGTTGAGGGTGTGGGTGGGGGGGTGTCGTGGGTGGGTGTGGGACTGGGTATGTAGTGATTTGCAGTGTTTGTTTGCATGGGAAATGTACAAACCTTTGCTGGTGCGTACTTTCCCATGCAAACTTTTCTGTCACAGACTTTTCCATGACGGAAAAATCACGCAGATCCTTGGGGAACTTTACGGACAAGATCTCTCTCAACAAAGATTTCCGTCGGACAATACTGTGGTGGGGCGTTCGGCAGCTCCATTTCAGGTTCCTCCTTCCCAGGAGATGGTCACAACGGACGCCTTTCTAGAGGGATGGGGAGCCCACACCAGAGAGTTGCACGCCAGAGGCCTCTGGCAATCGGAAGAGAAGGTCCTGGAACTGCGGGCCGTATTCTGGGCCCTCACGTCTTTCCTACTGTCATTGAAGAACAAGGTGGTGAGGATCTTCACAGACAACACCACAACCATGTTCTACATCCAGAAACAGGGGGGGACTCGGTCTCCGGTGCTCTCCAAGGAGGCTCAGGCAGTGGGCCATTCGTCAAGGCATGTTCCTTGTTGCGTTTCACCTGGTGGGAGTCAAGAACACCATTGCGGACTCACTCAGCAGGGAACTGCACTTGTGCCACGAGTGGGAGCTTTGCCAGAACCAGGTGGACCGACTGTTGAATGGGGACGACCCCAGATCGATCTCTTTGCGACGGCGGCAAACACCAAGGTTGCCAGAGGTTTGCCATCAGGTTCCCTCAACCGAGGAGCTTGGGGGACGCATTCTCGTTCCTGTGGGAGAGACAGTTCCTATGCGCTTTCTCCACATTTCCACGCCTCCTATGTGTGAACAACACACTCAGACAGTGCAAATGCAGGATGTTACTTGTCGCCCCGGCGTGGGCAAGGCATATCTGGTATCCGGACTTACTTTGCCTGTCGGTGGTCCAGTCCATCAGGCTACCGCTGTCATCGGACCTTCTCGCCATAACCCAGGGTTCCTGAACATGAGGGCATGGCTCCTGCAGCCCTAGAGTTTGGAGGTTATGCTTTACCCGCAGAATGTAAGGACATCCTGGCCACGGCCAGAGCCTCTTTTACGTTGAAGTGCTACGGACATAAATGGAAACATTTCTCAGTGTGGTGCCAGACTCAGAAGAATACCCCTCTGCGTGCCCAGCTCCACAATTTCTGCCATAATTGCTTTCCTTGGCAAAAGCAGGACTGGCTCACGCCTCTATCAAGGTGCATTCTAGGCGCCATATCACGTACAGCAGGTCCCCGGGCAGAACTTTGCTGTGGTCTCACAGACTCGTCAAGGAGTTCCTTAAGGGGCTCTTTAGGACTTTCCTTCCGGTGAACGCTCCTGCCCCTGCTTGGGAGCTCAATGTTGTGTTGTTTAAACTCATGGAAGTGCCCTTCGAACCTATGCATCAGGCTCTGCTCAACTTTCTCTCGTGGAAGACGGATTTCCTCGTGGCTATCATCTCGGCCTGGTGAGTCAGGGAGATACAGGCCCTGTCTTGCAAGCAGCCTTGCTTGTCTTTCCACACCTCAAGGGTGTTACTGTGCACACACCCCACATTTATGCCCAAGGTACCATCAGAATTCCACCTCAACTAACCTTTGGTGTTGCCTGTATTCTTTCTGAATCCGTCATCGCTGGCGGAGAGGGTCTTGCATTTGCTGGATATTGCTCATGCCCTGAAATTCTATGTGGCACGAGCAAAGGATTTTCAATAGACTTCTCAGTTGTTCGTCAACTTTGGACCTGTAAATCGAGGAAAGGCCTTGTCAAAGGCTTTCATCTCCAGGTGGCTCTCTGGCTGCATCATGCACTGTTAGCGACTGGCAGCAGGCCACTGGCAGGCCATCTGAGAGTCCACTCCACCAGACTCTTTGCAGCTACAACGCATTTCTCTCTGGTGTGCCCCTGCTCGACATCTGCAGGGCTGCTACGTGGAGGTCCATGCACACCTTCACGAGGTTCTACTGCAATGACAGTGATTCCAGTGGGGAATCTCGAGCCGGCCAAGCAGTGCTACGCAACCTTTCTTTTAGGTGAGTCTGTTCCAGAGATGAGTTTTGTTACTTCTGTTGAGCCTTGCCACCTCCTGTGGTTGTGCATATGTACTGCTGTGTAATCGTTATTCATGAGCATATGAATCCATGCCAGACCCCATGCTAGAGAAGGAAAAAGTTACTTACCTGTAACTATTGTTCGCCATCATGGGTCTGGCATGGATTCACATGCGAACCCTACCCTCTTCCCCTCTGTGGCTCTACTTGATTCATACTGCCACTTTACATGCTTACCAAATCTGAAGATGGCCACCAGGGGTGGAGCTAAAGGAGAGGACTGTCATTGCATGGGGGCAGTATGACCCAGAGGAAAGTGGTTGGTTTAGAGGAGAAATACTGTTTATAAGTGAAAGAGAAACTGTTTTTTCTTTTACTGAGGATTCCCAGCCTGACGACGGGGGAATATTTATGAGCATGTGAATCCATGCCAGCCCCATGCTGGAGAACAATAGTTACAGGTAAGTAACGTGTTCCTTGGTGACCATAACTGGCATACAATGTGGCAGTAGCTTCCTGAAAATGGTTTACAGTTTATAAATCACTTTCATGAAGCTACGGTCTGAATCAATATATGCCAGTAATGGTCACTGTAAATCATTTGCACAAAGCTCTGGGCACAATAAATCTATGGCAGGAATGGTAACTGTGAACACGTGCATGAAGTTGTGCTGTGGTCGCAATCAATATATTCCAATAGCGGTCACTGTAAACCACTTGAAAAGGGCTGCGGACAATTTATGGCAGTAATGGTCACTGTCAAACACTTGCACAAGGCTGTGGCAACAATATACACCAGTAATGGTTCCTGTATTAATTTCAAGAAGTTACAATTACCATCTATCTATGTCAGTAGTGGTCACTGCAAATCACTTGTAGAGGGTTGAGGCCACAGTAAATGCCCGTAATGGTCACTGTAAACTCCTGGAATGAGGCTACAGTCAATATATGCCACTATTATTACTGTAAATCATTCTATTATAATACAATTATGGGTTTGCTCGTATGTCATTCTAATATGCCCTTCTATTTCAATCATGACAATATGCTACTGGTTAAATGGCACTTGAATTCTCACTCTGTGAAAGTATTGATTAATATGATGGTCTCCTAATGTTTCTATCGTTGATGTAAAGGGTTTGCGCATTATCATATTTCTTTGCAAAAAGTTGACTTGAAAAAGCATAATACTGGACTGGCAAAGCATGTGACACAAAAGATGTAGTTCAACTTGCTTCATTGTTGACAGCTTGTGGTTGGGATACACATTGCTGGGGATTAGGAGTTTCTCTACAACTAAAAATGATGTGAATCTATAAGGTACCAAGTCTCCTAGTCTAAAAGGTTGGCAAACCTCCCTTTCAACTTCAGGTCATCCCCCTCCCGCTAAGGACTGATCCCTGGAGGTTTCCCTGAGCTTCTATTGTGCATTGGAGGGGAATCGGAATAAACACCCGTGACACCTTTGACTTTATCTTTAAAAAATAAGATGTCAGGATGGATTAACATGTAAGGAGTCTGTGTTTCTAATCTAACAGAGATACCTGGCACTGTCATGTTCTCTAATGTACTACACAATCACAGGTATATAGCGCTGAGTTCGCTATTGTAATCCCTCTAGGAGTATAGTGCATGGCTAACTTCTTCTTGTTTGAGGGGTATAGATCCCCTCTCACTTCTACAAGATATATTGCCTTTCTCGCTTTTAAGGGATGCAATGCTCCTTTCACTTCAAAGGAATGGTTAGTGGAGCAGATGGACGCCCTTATCCCTAACTGCCGTACCCTCACCGCTGTCATACTGGAACAGTCGGAGAAGAGCCCTATATGGGACTCCATGTGTTATGCCTATACTGCATTGAGTGTACGAAAGAAGATATGCACTCAGACAACCGTATCGAATGTATCCTTGCACAGAGAGAGTAGAAGGATATTGTGTGGAAGGTTGTCAGCACTTACAATTGCACATCATGTAATTCTGAGTGAAATCTGACGAGGGCAGGGTGTTATGAAGAAGATGTACAAAGACATACTGAAACAATCTGAAAATACTTAAGAATGACGATGTAACTGAAGCGAAAAGAGAAACATGTACGAAATGATAAAGTGATCATATACAAAGAGGACAAAGTAACCTGCTGATTAATAAATGTACATACTATGAAACACAAGGTAGATGAGACATATAGAAGCGTGTTGCAGAGGAAAACATAACATGGCTAGAGTGGCCATGGAAAGACGGACGTCAGACTCATATTAAAAAACTTCAAGCTACCTCAGAGACAGACCAGGACTGCAGAATCAGGAGACACTGGAAAAACAGCTTTGTGCGAGGAACAAAGAGGAGTATATTGGCCTGGCATCAAGGATGCTACTTCAAAGAATAATTGCAAGGCACAAGGGTAGTCAGAAAGATAAGCCATGTATATAAGACATATTTCTCTTAGATTAAGCAAAGGAGAAAACATCTGCAAGAGCCAAGTATTAGACAAATAAAGATGTGGAAAACCCATGTAAGATGCAGTGAGCAAGGCTGTAGAGGCCAAGAAGGGTAATTACATCCAAATCAATGTAATCAAATAGCAGTAAATAGAAGGTCAAGATAGACACATTTGTGGTCTACTCACACGTGATTCAGAAGTTGAAAACAAGTGCTATTCATTATCGCCACACTTCAGAGATTTGAAGATGAGGAAGTGACGTTCACCGTACATGCAGGTTCGTCACGGTGGAAAAGGAGGGGCTTCCTACATGTAGACAGCACTCCAGTGCAACATGCAGCCCTATTGGATAAACGTATTGAAGCACTAGCACTCCCATTGACTCTAGCAGGCGTAAAATGTGCAGCGCATACCAAGAGAATGCAGAAATGAAGCTGGAGACTTAGAAGCCAAAAAGGCAGCCTATTTCCCAACCATTTCTAAATTTGAAATAGAAAGTGTTAAACAGATGATAGGATGATGCATGTTGGTAAAAGGAGGGTTTTAGCATGCAGTCTATTGTCCAGTTAATTCAAATACAAGGTTGAGCACCACAAGAAGAGAAGGATTAATGGGAAAGGTGGGGTGTTCTTTATCCCCCACTCAGGCAATTTGGAGACAGAATAGCACTGGAAAGCCAGTTATGCCTTTAGCATTTTTGAGGGTAGCGTTGGAGCAGCTCCACTACCCCGCGCATGTGACTTGAGAGAGTCTAGCTGCTACAATTGCAGGAGAGTGGTTCTCGCCAAACCTTATAGAGCATGTGGCACTGTTAATTGTAAATTGCATCGTGTGCCAGAAATTAACTGCAGGGCAAACTTTGTGAACAGTGAGGGAGCAATTCCTAGACCCAATGGCCCATTTCAGCATCTACATATAGATTATGTGGACATGCTACATATATGCAATGGTTACAGATATATGCTGGTTGTGGTATGTTCTTTTTGTAGATGGATTGTGGCAGGTCCATGCAGACACCGGATGCCATGTGCGCTGCCAAGTTCTTTGTGTGTGAGGTATTCCCAAGATGGGGTGTGTGCGATGTTTTGCGTTCTCACAATGGACCGCATTTTGTAAATGAACTGTTCAAACAAATAGTTAATCTATTAGGCATTAAGCATAGGTCTTCCTCCGCGAATCACCCACAGGCGAATGGCGTCTGTGAATGATTAAATGGATTACTGAAGGAGAGGATTGTGAAAGTAAAGATTACTTTAAAGAAGGGATGGCTACACTGCCTTCCCATTGCCTTATACACACGAAGAAACCAGCCTGGCTCAGATCACCATCTAACTCCTCATGAGTTGGTGTCTGGATGCCATATGAGAACTCCCCCTTGCCCTTCCAACTAGGTTAAACACGGCTGCCCATAGTGTAGCGAAGGTGCTAGGTGATGAGTTGCATGATTACCTAACAGCAATGACTGCATGTGTTTCTTTCATGTCTCAACAGGTCAAGACCCGAAGCAAGACGTCAAAGAGAAGCGACAAAGACGATTAATCCATTGAAGCAGAATATTTGTTAAAACAACCACGCCTACACCCAGGCGACCAGGTGCTGGTGTGAAAGTGTGTACACACTTGGAGTACACCACGCTTTGAAAAACCATATGAGGTGGAAGAAGTTACCCCCATACCTGGCAAGTTAAAAGGAAGACGAGCTTGGCTGATAAACCATATCAAGGAGGAACCCGACCCCGCCTGCAACTACCGACGGTGAAGCAAGAGAAGAGATTCCACACATGCAGACTTGTTCAATGGCCAAGAGAAAAGACAAGGAAAATGAAGAGCACAGCAACACTTTGAACTGAGGACTAATATCCTTCAACGTTTGATAAGGAATAAATAGACTTGCAGTTATTCTGGAACTTTTTTAGATAGGCTAAAGGAACAATGCTTTGAATTACATGGTTTCAGAATAATCATAGGAATCACCTTGAAGTTCTTGAAATAAAGGTGTGATTCATAGGGCCTCATTACAACCCAGGCGGTAAGTTCCCTACTTTACCACCATGGTGTAAACTCTGTTTACACCATAGTGGATGGCGGATTTACCGCCCCATTCCAAGGTGAGTGGGGCGGTAAATCCCCATTCTTCATTTACCCTTCCCCATTCCCATTTTTGCCCCATAGGGCATAATGGGAGTGGGGAAGGCGCTAATTACTCACCGTAAATTACGGTGCCATAATTAGCACCAAGGCGGGTTAGCGCCTTGCATTTTAACGGCTGCTAAAAGCAGGCGTTAAAATGGTAATCAGGCGTTAAGGGTTAACGCCGCCGACGGCGCCGTTAAACCCTTAACGCCTGGGTTGTAATGAGGCCCATAGAGACTTACACAATTATATATTAAAAGTCCAAGCAAAAATGGGGAGGTTTCTGAATATAAGAGGCTCATTTCCATCAAGAAAGTCAAAGAGCTTTTGTGGAGTAATAATTGCGATATCATTTTGTGTTATGGTTTGTATTTTCGTCCTGATCTTTATGGCATTTAGACTTGTTATAAGAAACGATACAGACATAGAGGGGAACAATGAAACAGTGACTATTGCCCCTGATGAAAGCACAAACAGTATTCTTTATAATGTCACTAGGCATCTATTTTCATTTAAAAGGGATGTTGGGGAAGACTATGAAGATATTAACACATATCTTGATAATTCGGCTCATTTCAAAAAGAACCTATGGTGTCGGCACATGAAAGAGGTGGGAGTAAGAACATCAGATGAAAGCTGCAATGTCTTTTCCTTAATACTGTATGCCATGATTGCACGAAGGACATTTATTACCAAGAGATGCCTGCACATGATGCAATATGTCTCAGTCATCTAGCATTGTGTACAACCAGAGGGCAATTTGACGGAAAATGGGCAAGTTTACGATGGCGATCAAGAGGAACATTTCCATATGAAGATACTTATGTGAAGGCAAAAAGGATGCAAAGTGGAATGGGGTGGACAAGCAAACATCATGTATCCATTCCAGATTGGATAACGGATACAAATTGTCAAGATGAATAGGATGGATTGCTCAGATGTGACTGAAAGAGCAGGAGAGCCAGGATGCTGGGGGAGACCTCAGCTATTGGTGTATGGACGTGTTGCCACCAGTACCGGATGGGAAGATGGACTATTCTCTTGCCCTGCACCATTATCGAAGAAAGAACCAGTAAGCATAGTGCAAATAGTGTATGACAGATGCCTAGAACCATATGCCAAGTATTCCAAGTTACTAACATGGGACAACATTGACAATGAAGCAGGACCAAAATATATAATACCATTGAAGAATGCAACAACATGCTTTAAGAATAGAGGCTTGGTTCTGGTTGGAGCGAACAAAGGCTGTGGACAGATACTCAAAGTCTCAGGAATTAATGGAGGAACTGCTGTACTGATGGACCGATATTGGGCTTGTTGATCCAGAGCTTACATGCAATTGCCTGAGAATTGGGGAGTAATATGCTCTATTGTAATGGTACATGTTCCAGCAATAGTGATTCCCTAAAGTGATCTCAATATTGATGGATTTCCAAAGATGAATGAACATCAGAGGAGGAAGAGAGAGAATTATTTCTCATCAAAATCAATAAAGGCATATGAAGACATTGCAGATGAGCATAAACTGTTCAGCAAGACAGCAATGATAATGACATCTATATTCACGCAAGGATTCCAGACTGCAGTGAACGCCAAGTGGCTGCAGATAACCAGGTGGGTGCTGCTGCAGACAATCAATTCAAGAATCAAATGATTCAATGCAATCAGAGAAGAATTGAGAGCAATCAGGTTGATGAACTGATGAACTCTGTCTCAGGAGGATAGCTAAGGGGCAACATGCTCGCCTTGGAAGCAAGACGACACGAGGCAACACAGGTTCGATCCCCGGGTCTGCACTTAGAAACCTCCGGGTATTAAGCGTGTTATAAATAACCTATCATATAATATGATATCATATAATATCATGACTCTCCAGCACAGGTATGACCTGTACTTAATTACTGCAATGAAAGAAGGCATGTGTGCCAAGGTTGATTGAGGTATTTGTATAGCGCGTATATCACAAATTAAATCGAATCACAGCACGGGTGTTACCCTGAGAGCAATACCTCCATCAGTACATTAGCGCTTTATGCTACTTGCCCTTACAGATAATGCATTACATTTTTTACTTAAACAGATTCGTTTTGAATTTTTTTTTGAAAAACTGACAGAGATTCCTCTCTTCTTAAATCAAGTGGAAGACTGTTCCAAAGTTTTGGTCCAAAGACAGAGAATCTGCAATCTCCTCTAGACACACATCGAGCTGATGGAACAGTAAACAGATACTTGTCTTTTGATCTCAAGAACCGTGAAGGTTGGTAACAATGTAGCTATTCCACAAGATAGCTAGGGGCTAAATTATTGGCCTTCTTGCTGTACATTCACACCATCCCATGATGGAGAAAATGGAACCCTAACGGAAGCAATAACGATGCTGACAGCCCTTCATACAAAGATGGAAGATGAAGGTGATGAGACGAGACAGCAGGAGATGACTGGTTCTCATTTCTATCGTCATGCATTCCAACCTGACTGGCAAATGTTTTCAGAATACTCTGAGCAATACTCGTGTTGGTATTGCTAGGATTCTGTCTTATAAGGATCAGCTTGAGACAGTGCCAGAAGAGAGCCAAGAAAGTACCTGTGAGAATATAAACAGAAGCACCCCTGCAGCTAAGTTCTACTATCTCAAGGATCATAAAAAATATGTAGGACATTGTATATTCTGTCCACCATCAGGAGAATGCGGTCATGTGATGAACATAAAAAGAATGCAGGTCACCTGAGGGGGTGACATAGATCTGGATTCCAAAGAAACAACAGCATGAAGAGAAGATGAAGGAGATTGAAGAGCACAATGTGGTTGGCTTTCCCTAATTCCCTCCTCCTTACCGCTGTCAAACTGGAATAGTCAGAGAAGCGCCCTATATGGGACTCCATGTGTTGTGCCTGTACCGTATTGAGTGTATGAAAGACAATATCCACTCGGACAACCGTATCGAATGTATCCTCACACTGAGAGAGTAGAAGGATATTGTGTGGAAGGATGTCAGCATGCACCATTGGACATCATGTAATGCTGAGTGAAATCTGACATGGGCAGTGATGTCATAAAGAAGATGTACGAAAACATACTGAAATGATAAGAAAATACTTAAGAGTGACAATGTAACTGAAGCGACAAGTGAAACATGTACGAAATGATAAAGTGATCATATACAAAGGAGACAAAGTAACCTGCTGATTAATAAATGTACATATGCTGAAACGCATGGTAGACATATAGAAGCTTGTTGCTGAGGAAAACATAACATGGCTAGAGCGGCCATGATGGAAAGATGGACGTCGGAATTGTATAAAAACCATTCAAGCTACCTCAGAGACAGACCAGGGCTGCAGAATCAGGACACACTGGAAAAACAGCTCTGTGTGGGAAATAAAGAAGTGTCTATTGGCCTGGGATCAAGGATGCTACTTCAAGGAATAATTGCAAGGCAAAAGGGGAGTCAAAAGGATAATCCATGTACATAAAACATATTTCTCCTAGATTAAGCGAAGGAGAAAACATCTGCAAGAGTGAAGTATTAGACAATTAAAGATGTGGAAAAACCCATGTAGGATTGAGTGAGCAAGACCCAAGAGGCCATGAAGGGTAATGGCACCCAATTCAATTGAATCAAATAGCAGTAAATAGAAGGTCAAGATGGAAACATATGTGGTCTCCGCACATGTGATTCAGAAGTTAAAAACAAAGGCTATTAATTAAGCCTAAACAAAGATATTAGTGTGCTTACACTCCCTCAAATGTCCCACAGCAGAGAGCAGGCTTTGAGGTCAACTACAAAGGAGAAGCCATTGCTTGGGGCATGACTGATGAGAGACAATGGACTAATTGGAAAAGTGGGGAGTAGTCTGACATTATTTGTGGCACCCGAGGTTCGTTTTGCTTATGTGCTGCTAACAAGCCGAAAGTCCAAGCTTGGGAAATTATGCTAACCAATCAGAGGCTCTATATAACAACATTCTATGGAACCTGCTGCCATCATTCTGTTATAATCAGTGTTATATGTATTTAGAGGTAGTTTGAGGTGTTCCCACCAGACAAGGGGCAGCCAATAAAGTTATTAACACTTATATATACTATAGGTACTGATGTTGCCTTAGCTAATCCCTTCATTCAATAGGTTTTAGTTTGCCACGTAGGATGATGTCAGATGAGGCATATTGGGGTATTATGACCTCTGTGTAATCAAGTTTGTGTGTGAGTGTGCAAGCATCAATCCGATGTCTGCAAGTTTTGCCCTGCTTTATTAAATTGAGAATAAAGTAGTACTTCGACATTTTCTTTGAGTCTGTCCGGTTATTTGGTCTGAGATTTTTATTGGTAATCCCATCTAGCACAAGCAACGCTTCAAGGTGCTAGAGCACAAATGTACTTCCCCTCTCAATCCTAAAAGATATAATGCCCCATTCACTTTTAAGTGGAACAGGGCGTAGTTTTGATTTTGGTTGAATTACCCATGGTAATTCCGCCATGCTTGAATATTGTTAATGCCCTCGGATACAGAGTTTAATCCTCCATATAATGAATTTCTGGTATTGCCCAATGTGGAGTCCCATGAGACTCCATTAATGATTGTAGGAGTTAGCGCTGGCGGTAAATCGACCTGCGATTATTCCTCAATTTTTCTGGAGCTAATACCACTCGCCATGTTTTTGAGGTTTTTCTGCCAACTCACCTGCAGAGTTGGAATATTGTAGCATGTTAAAAACATTACCACCATTTTGTTACTGCTACCAATATACTCGCAATGAGGAGCAAAGTGCCCAGCCCACTTGTAAATAGTCTCTGTCTCTTCATAAATCTCAGGACTTCCAACTTCTTAAAACTCTCAGCTTGCTAAGCTTCAGCAGCTTGACCAGTCTGCAAAGCTTGTCCAGTACCTGGATTACTTCTTACTCTGCCAGCCTGCGTAGGTGGTCTAGGTTGAGGCATCCCCAGGGGGGTTTTGGAGATGGGAATTTTCGCCCTCCTCTTCTTTGAGGTGCACTGACGCCTGGAAACGCCTTCCTCAACTGGACCTTTTGATGGCCTTGTAAAGGCCTTGCTTTCATTGTGCATATTTTTGGTGTTTCCTCATTAACTACTTGTTAGGCACGGTTGCAATCAGCCTGCTAATGGGTTCATTAGGTTAATTTGCTTAGTTGCCCCAGCTGTTGCTATCTGCTGCCTCTTGAAGCTAGGAAAGGGCTGACTGGCATCCTAGGTTGAGCGGAAGGTCTGCACCTTTCATCAGGCTCCTCGCCACACAGTCGTGGCTCATCAGCGTTTCCCGAATCAATGTCTTCCACAATGGGTGATTTGCTGGTGCTCTCTCTGTGGTTTTTGGTAATTTGGTAATAGTCCGCGGAGCTCCCCATCTCATACCTCTCTAATCTGGGTCATGCACTGTGAGCCGGTTTAGCATTTCTTAACAGGGATCTCTGATGGCATTCAGGATCCTGTGGTGGGATTTGTGCATGCACCATGGTGCTCTTTCCCTCCTTGGTGTGTCCTTATGTACTACGCTCCATTGCTTCAAAGCTAGGTTTGCGCTTTATGAATCCCATACACACATAAATACATAAATTACTTCCTCACCTCAATCCTGATCTGCCCAATTCCATGGGGTAAATTCTGTAGAGATACTGGTGACGAAAGGGGATGCTGTAAAGAGAACAACCTAGGGTCTAGGTCCAGTCATTCAATGAACCTGCCATGACAGCAGTCTCACTGGGTTTGGGTCACCTTACCCTATATAAATATACATATGGAGCGCAGATCTCGGTTGTTGTGTAAGAGGGACTTCACCACACTCTAGATGCCCAGGGTCTATGTCATCACAGTCGGAGTGCTGGCATGGATTGGGTTGGTGCTCTGTGACTCTTAACCAATACCACCTTTAGGCAGAATGCTGCTAGGCCCCAGTAGTCTGGCTTTCTGTGCACTGGGATGGGGGCAGGCACCTGACTTCCTTCCAGCACTGCTTTGTGCGCTTCATTCCAGAATTGTCTGCATCACAACTCCGCCATGCTTTCTCTGAGTCTCATACCATCATGCTGAAGAGGAAGGTGGCATGCCCCTATCCCCTCCCAACCGTTTTGGTAAAATGACTGCTATGTTATGCACTATAAAACACCAGGACACCGTGTCTACAACACAACATGATTGCAAACATGGCATTTGCTACCACTGTCAGCTCGACGCAGATTCATGTTGTGCCTGTGCTAAACTGGGACCTGCAGTGGACTTGCTTCGCCCCCTCCCACCTCCATGGGCAACCGTCCCAGAGGTCAGGCGCTGCCAGCGTTCCCCAGTATGGAACGAATACTAGCATTGAATGAAGCCAACAGCTAAATTTGTGCCTTTGACCGGGCAACATCTTAAGTGTCAAGTGGGAGCAGCACTCCTGACGGTCCCCTTTCTGCTGCCAGGCGAGCGCTGCTGAAGCCCCCATGGTTAGTACCTGCACCATTTCGCCTTTTGTCGGGCTCGTTGTCTGCTTTTGAGTTGCCACTGCTCAGTGTGCCCTCTCTTCGCACTTGCATTGGTCAGCACTGCCCGCCTTTTGACCATAGTTTGCTATGCTTCCGGTGTCCTGCTCTGACTGGCTGGGAGGGCGTAGGCGCAGTTTTAGGTGCTTTAACGAGCTTACACTGCAGCTGGAACAAATCGTGTGTAATTGCTTTTGCCTCATTATTAGTGTCGGCACCTGACACATGGAATTGCCTACGCAAAATGGCGGGAATGAGCAAGCTTTCTTCCCGAGTCGGCACACGATAGGTTAATGCTCTGAATTGCAAGCTGTGGGTGACAGGGTCTTCTACTCCCCGTCTACAGTGCAAGGTTTCCAGCCCGCAGACTGATTTCGCTGATGACTTTTGTTTGGTGTCAGGAGGTGTCAAGGTGTTAATTGAACAGTTCGCTTGATAATGTTGGCACTGATTAGAAGCCCTTTCTGATGCCATGGGAAAGCAGGGCATTTTTGATGCATGCTGTTTTGGTGGCCAAGAATACCACGCTGAGGGTTTATAAAAGTTGCACCCACACACGTGTATAGTAGACTGGTTCATAGAAAGAAGTACAGTGATGGCGTTTGATAAATGCCAGTACAAGGAAAGGGGGCTATGAATATGGTGCTGAAGGGCGAATTCCACTCCATGTTTTCTGATTAGCCACAGAAAATGTAGTTGTAATAGGGGTTATTTGTGTAGTCAGGGGTTGTCCTGGAACCCTGGTGTGGATCGGGCTCTTGAGCACCGTCCTTTGCGACCCTATAGGAAAAGTGGTGTTATTTGTACGTTTGCCGAGACTTGAAGACATTATTATGACATTATTTCTATACATTTGATTAAGGAGATTATGGAGAATTCTATTTAAGTTGGTGCCCCCATTCCCTACACATATTTCCCTTTTCTGATAAATGTCTTGATTGTTATGCACGTTTTCCTTCTTTCCCTTTCCCCTTATATAGAAGTACATATAAAGCAGCCCTTTATAGTGTGTTGTACCCTATAAGCATCCCTTACTTTCCCTGTATTATTTTGCAAATGACTGTTTCCTCATTAAGGTTTTATAAATGACTACTTATGCACATACATATAGTACTGTGTTTTCTTGATACTTTATTGGAACCTGCGTTTGTGCATCTGGGAAAGGAAGCAATAACATTCCAAGTATGAAAACGTGGAAGCCATTCCAGGTTTTCAGAGGTCAAAATGCTTCCACGCTTAAAGTTATGGGTATGAACGACTTCTGAGACAAAACATGGAAGTTATTTGTAAGGTCAAAAAGACAAGTACAATTCTTCTGAATTCTGATTTTCAAGTTTGGGAAGAAAACAAGAAAAAGTAGTTATTTTTTTTAATATGGTATTGGAATAATTATTTAATATATGAAATGCTCTAGTTATGTTTTACTTCTGTTTTTAACTTGTATCGTGATTGTGTATTGTGTTGTGATTTGTTTACTTTGTTTCTTATTCTTCTGTTATCTCATACTGTAATGAATTCTAGTTTTGTAAAGGTTTTCGAATAAACCAAAAACAATAAAGTAAAAAAGAAAAAAGAAAAAGTAGCAATTGGCTTGGTAAAAGTCTCAATCTGGCCGCAGGGAATTGTGTGCTGGACCTTGCGAGATGATTAAGGAACATAGACATATCATCAGTATCAGGGGAGTTGCTAGGTCTGGAAAAGACCTGGGGCTATGCTGATGTCGGAACTGTTGGGACTGGGGGTAGCTAGTCTTTTGGCTGTAGCTCCTGAGATTCTATCCGGGGCTACAACCAAACGATCAGGGCTATAGCCCCCTTAACCCCCCCTGGCAACGCCCCTGATCAGTATGTCTAAAAATACCTCTGAGAATCCAGAACTAGAAGTCATATTTTGAACACTGTGCAAGCCAGGGGAATCTTTGGCTTCCTGGTGCCCATTTTCTGAATTGTCTTAGCTTTTTCTGGACTTAAAACGTTCAACAGGGGTACCACTAACAGGTGAATTCTGGAAAGCTCAAGGGTGCTAGTAATATGCGGTAGAAATATGCAGCGAGGTCCTCTTAAGGGGATACTCTATTCTTATGCCTGCTTCCTTCCTACTTCACTTCTTTGCTCTTTTTGTTTTGTATGTTTTTCTATTTCGGTTAGGTTCTATATATAAATCATAGAGTTGTGTTATTAGTAATAATACATGTCAGTCCATGGATTGCAGTATAGACCTCCTATCAGCCAATCGGATGCTGGGAATGCACTCTAAACTATGTGGCATGTGTCTCATAATGATGCTTCCCCAATTTATGACCCTTGGCTTCGCCTCAGGAAATAATTTGGGGGTCGGTCATTACCCCATGATAATGACCCCTTCCTCAGTGAATAAGGTTTAATTATATTCCTTTAACATACAACCAAGGAGACAACTCGTGCTGCTCTGGGGAACTGGATCTATATTATAATGTGACCTCAGGTTCAAGAAGAGACGCCATAGTGTGACAACACATTCACAGAATGATGTCATGTACTGAAGATAGGTTCCTCGAATAAAATAATATCACAACACAGCAGATTCCTACTAATATGTCACAGTCAGGAGTCAGGTTCCTGGTGTGATATTAAATTCTGGCATTTGTTGTTTCTGGCACCCGGAAGCCATAAAGATGGGAAATTCACAATCAGGGGCCAGATGACAGAAACATTTCTGAGGTACAAGTGCAAATTTACACGGTATCAGAAGTAGGGCAAAGTTTGCCTTATTTCTTAAAACAATGGGGCATATTAGAAAACCTCTGTAGCATGATAAGAGCAGCTTGACAAGGTATAAGCACCAGGGCGAAAATTGCCTTAGTGCAAACAAGATACATGTTTAATGCATGTTTGCATCTGAGCAAAGTTTCCCCTAGTGCTAATGCCAATGAGTATTAGCTCTAGGGCACACCTTGCCATGATGCAAACATGCATAGAATTTGTTTTGTGGTCTGCCTGTCAGCAATATGACCCCACCTCACAACACTCCACAGCACACCAACAATAAACACCTCTTTACCTCACCAATCCAGTCCACCGCTCCCCATCACCACTCCATTACACTCTACCACCAGACCACCACTCCTCCACTCTATCCCCACTCCTCATCCCTCAGCCCCACAACACTACTCCAAAAACATCACCAGACCACACTCCACCACTCCACTACTACATACCCACTACACCCACCCAATCCACATACCTGCACCACTCAATATCACACAAACCACCAGTACATACTACCCCACCACCACTCCACACCACTCTACTCCCCACCACCCCCACTACACACCACCACACCACTCCACATCTACACACCATGCCCAGATACTATTTTCACCCCACCACACCACCAGTCAATCACTCCACAAATGCACACCTTCCTACAGCTCCACACCACCACCCCAAACCAACATTCCACCGCAACAGCACTCTACACTACCCCAACTTCACATAACCCCAACTCCACACCACCACTCCACACACAAATTCCACCCCCACTGAACATCAGCACTCCACACTACCACACCACTCAACCTATTTTTTCTTTTGTTGATGGTCCAACGTTGCCCAGAGCGTTGCCCGTGGTTATGATTAATTCAAAACCTTCCAGCCATCACCTTTCTGTTTTGCTAAAGTCACCCCGAATGGGACGGGTATGCCCAGACGTGGGTCCCTAGTCTGCCGGGCCTAAAGACCCAAGCTACCCCTCACTGATGACGCCCAACAAGACTGAAACATGTCTGGGGATGCTTGTGGTCTCGTGCAGAAGGGATGTGACCTAGCAGTTCGGGCTGGACTGCCCCTTTTGGGGTAGGACCAAGCCAGATTTGCATATGGTTTTTCCCCTTCTGTAATGGCTTGGCAGGCTGGAAAACGATGGTCTGGAGGGTTGCCCAGAACTTTGCCTGTGGTTATGATTAATTCAAAACCTTCCAGCCATCACCTTCCTGTTTTGCCAACGACCATCCCGCCAGCAGAATCATGGTGCAAAGCACGGACACTTCAACATAACTCTACACTATTTTGAGCCCAATGTATCCACAATGCATGCCAGAAACACGCCTATGTGGAGCCATTCTAAATGTTAGCATTAGGTGGCCCCTTGCCATTCACCAGGGTCAAAGCACCCCCAGCCCCCCTCCATGCTCTGACCCTGACCACAAGGTGGTCGGGCTTCCGCCTTTCTCTATAGCAAACGTGCTTGCAGGGTTGGGAGCCCCTGCCTGGTATACCCTTGTGTGCAGATCATCAACTGAGTAAATGTCTCCTCAACTGGATGTCCCCTAAATCAACAGGGCCACACGTTTTGTCTGCTTCGCAGTTGTTAACTTTTTTGTGTTCACTAAACCGCATATGTAACAGCTGAAGTATTTATTTTTAGTAATTTTTTTTTTGATTTATCCCATGCTTTTTATTTTATGCATTTCTGCAGACTATAATACTTTTTGGTGTCCAGTCAACTCGTCGAAAAAAAACTGGTCGACTGCAATTTGGTCGACGCAATTTGGTCGAAAACCAAATGGTCGAATTTTTTTTTTATTTATATATTTATTTTTCGGGTTTTCGTTTAGTTAAAAAAGGGGTTTTTAGAGAAAAAAAGAGGGTTGGGGGGACCCCCCCCCCAAAAAAAGGGTTAAAATTAAAAAAAAAAAAATTCGACCATTTCGTTTTCGACCAAATTGGTTCGACCATTTGTCTGGTCGACCAATTTTTTTCGACCAAATGTCTGGCAAGCATACTTTTTGCGTGCAGGTGTCAAGGGCGGGCTGCTGGCACTCTTTTACCTTGTGCTTGGTGGTAATGTCACAAAGATAGAGGCGCCCAGTCCTAAAGCCACCTTGATATTATTAACACAAAAACACAAGCAAGGTGACCAAGGGGACAGTACGTCCCTGGGAAAAAGCCAGAAGACAAATTCCTGGACACTGTTAGGCGTTGATGGAAGTTGACGATAATGCACCAGGTATCAGGAGCCATCTGAAGCAAAGTGGGTCACTGGAGCAGGATGGAAGGAAGGTTGGAGGAGGCAGGAGTGGAGAGACGAACATGTAAGACAAGCAAAGGACCAGGATCCAGGTGTTAGACGCAATGCAGCCGGGCAGAGACCAACAATATGGAGAAGGAAGGCTAGACGCAGGATCAGCAATGACCAAGAAGGCAGGAGCAGAGGGGCATCAAACAAGGAAGAACAGGACAGCAGGCCAATGGCGGCAGCCTCCCGAAAGTCCGCAGGAAGCATTACAATGCAACCACCGTTGCACAATTAACGTTTATCCAGTAACACGCTGACTGCATGTGACATCACACCCTGCTCCAGGTGCGGTCGCCATCTTGGACGTGGCTGCATAATGTTGTGTTCCTGGCAGTGCGGGATAACAGTATACCCCAGGTCTGTAGCGACAGCGGCGCTGTAATCGGCGATGATGGAAGTCCCTCCTGAGGCGAGGAGCATGGACATTACAAGCTGGTTCCCATGTAGGATCAGACGCTCTGTATCCCTTCCAGGAAATCACGAAGTAGTTGCGTCCGTTGCCTCATTCCACAGATAGCCTCAACCTTGTATTCTTGTTGGCCACTTACGAGGACAGGCGAAGGAGGAGGATGTCGCCCAGATTGTAGGCAGGGATGCACAGGCTTGACCTGGGACCCTTGAAAGGTTGGGTGAACCTTCCAGGTGTGCAGCAGCTGCAGTCGGACGGTGTTATAGGGTTCAGCACCCTAGTGATCTTAAAAGGTCTGTGGAAACGGGAACGTAGCTTGGTAGGTAAACCCTGGGATGGCAGGTATTGTGTGGAAAACCATACCTTCTCACCATCGCATCGGTGGGGCCTGGAGAACAGGGACAATTAGCTGACAAAGACTTATGTTCTTGAGCCTGTCTGAGATCAGCCTGCAGGTCTTTTCGGACCGCTAGTATGTCACGTACTGTCTTATCAGCTGTTGGGGGCCATCTGTTATACCCATAGGTCAGGGAACCTATGAGGATGATATGAGGAGGCGAAAACATGATAGCGATGTGTACTGCATTATTATACGTAAATTCGGCCATAGCTAACCACTGCCTCCAGTCATCTTGGACAGTGTTCACAAAACAACAGAAGTACTGTTCCAGTATCTGATTAACACGTTCGGTTGATCTGTTAGTCTCAGGACAGCAATCAGGTGACAATACTCTCATTGCTCAGACCTTTGCAAACGCAGTCCAGAAGTGTGATATATATTGTGAACGATAGTCTGATATGATTTTCTTAAGGAGGCCTTGCAGATGGAAGATGTCACAGAGAAACACTTTGGCCCTCTCTGTAGCAGTGGGTGGATGTAACATGGGAGAAAAATGAGCCCTCTTAGTCAAAGTATCCACTTTTACCATGATGACAGAAGCAGGTAACTCAACAATGAAGTGTGTCACTGTCCACAGCTGATCCACAATGGCTGTGGGTTGAAGGAAACCCATGGGTTTCTTAGTGGTGCGCTTCGCTTGAGCATACACCAGGACAGCATGCATGTTTCAATGTACTTTTGAACGTTGGTGTTTCTTGTGGGCACCAGAAATAACGACTCATGAGCTTGTATGTTCCTTTAATACCTCGATGCCCCGCATGGGCAGGTCCTGGCACAGCCATAACAATAGTGCCTGTAGTTCCCTGGACACAATGTGTACTTGACTACCTTTCCAGGGTACCTGGCCTTTGAAGCTAACTCCAGGTGGTATGCTAGGCAAGGTAAGTGACATCTCTTTCACATGGCCAAGGAAGAGCTGTATGGTATGGACACAAAGTTTTTGTGAAAACATGGGTTGTTCTGGTTTCGTTTTGTCATCGCCTTTTTTCAGTTGGGACAAGGCATCAGCTAGAATAGAACTGGACCTGGTTATCACCGTACTGTGAAAAGAGTACTGAGAAAAGAAGTAGACCCAACGGGCCTGTCTGCTCTTCTTACATTGCAAGGTTTCCAATACCTTGAGGCTCTGATGCTCAGTGCGCACCTCAAATGAATGAAGGCCTCAAGCAACAGATGTCTCCAATCAATACAGGCTCCTCAGAGGGCCAGAAGCACCTTTTCTATTACTGAGTAATGTGTCAGTGTCAGTGAGAGGTCATCTACTGGGTGTTCGTGCAGGTCATCGTCCTATACTTGTAACAGAACCGCGCCTATAGCATCGTTTGAGGCCTCAGCCGCAACTAAGAATGGTTTGGTGTTATCCGGTTGCCTTGAAAGAGTGGCTGATGTAAAAGCTTCATTTACAGTGATAAATGCAGACTGGGCAATGGTATCCCATATGATGGCACTCCTTTTGTCAAGTCCACATTCTCTGGCCATCTCTGGTCTGTAGTGAACAGTAGGGTAAGGACGCAAATACCCTGCTAGAACAAACAGGTTCCACACACCATCAGTATTCATATAATGCATCATCCGTTTATTGTTCCAGGAGCTTTTATAGCTGAAAACCACAAAAAGAAATGGCAACAAAAATACACTTGTCTTTTGTAAAAAAAAAGCCCTTAACGTTTCCAAAGCTGGAAATAACTCAATGCCAAAATAAATCTGTCATTTTGTTTGAGGCTTGATTATCTAAGATAACTCTAGCAAGCTTGGTTCTCAGTACAAACTGTAACATCTCACACAATGAGGTTTGCTGCCTCATCAGCTGCTGAACAGCTAAGGCCTGTCTGGCGTTTGCAAGCAACCATGTGCAGTTGTCTTCTCATGTTTGTTACGTTTCCAGAATGAACATGATTTTTAATGTAAGTGTCCCTTAGCTTAAGTGTCCCTTAGCTTAAGTGAGCAGCTGTCAGGGTTTCATTAGATGTCTCTTTGTCTGACCATAAAGTGGTCCCGCATAAGAACAAACATTCCAGAATCCACAGTAGAGTGAACAGTTTTCACTCCAAAGCGGGACTCTCTTTAGCTCCTCGGAATCATGGTTCGTCTTTTTACCCGCTCCCTTTCAGGAAACGCTATGGGTTGCCTTGGAGACGCTGGTGCCCCTTGCATTCACGTAGGCTTTCAGGCCTACGACGCCGCGTTATGCGTGCGGTCAGCTGACTGGTATTTAAGCCCCACGCCCGCGCACGGCGGTGCTTCTGAATTTGTAAAACGTCCTAAGCTACGCATCTTGTTACCATGTCTTCTGGCTCCTTGAATCCCTGGTCTTCTTTGTGACTTTCCTGCCTTGTTCTTCTCATTGCCTTCATCTTACCCGCTCATTGCTATACCCGGAACGGCCAAGGACTACATCATTCGCCTCATCCCACAAGTCTTACCTGCTCATTGCTAGACCTGGAATGGCCATGTACTGCATTCGCCTCATCCCACAAGTCTTACCTGCTCATTGCTAGACCTGGAACGGCCACAGACTGCATTCGCCTCATCCGACAAGTCTTACCTGCTCATTGCAAGACCCGGAATGGCCACGGACTGCATTCGCCTCATCCCACAAGTCTTACCTGCTCATTGCTAGACCCGGAACGGTCACGGATTGCATTTGCCTCATTCCTCACATCTTACCCGATTATTGCACACTTTGGAACTTTCACAGACTGCCTTGTCTTCTTCCTCACGTCTTACCTGTTTGCCAAGACCTAAGTCATTTGGATTGTTCCATCTACAATCAGTGCTTCGTCTTCACTCTTTTTCCGCCCAAAGACTTTAAGAAACAGAAAGAACTGTCGCGCATCAGCGCAAGGATCAAAGGACATTAGTGCAACGACGCAAGTATCAATAGACTCCTTAGGCATCCTCGTGCCGGCGGGAATAGGACACAGGACATTGTGTTTCCAGGACTACCACTTAATTCCCCAAAATACATCTGCTGTTACTACCCTGACCACTCAATTGGTAAGCACATACAGTTTGGTTCTTTCTTTTTTCTTACTCTTCTGTCCTCCTGGTAACCATTGCCTTTCTTGTTTCAGGATACTCATCAATCTAGCTTTGAACTATTCCGTCCAATTCTGATTTTTCTTGCTTGTGAGTATCGGTTCTTCACCTTGTTTTGAGATTACAGTGCTTTAAGCCAAATGTTAATACTTGGTTAATTTTTCTTGCAGCCTGCTGTCTGAGGACCAGGGTGTACACATATTTTCTGGCAATACTCACCTCAATCTGTCCTTTTGTACTCTTGAGGTGTATATTGTCAGAAAGACTCAATTGCATCACGACGTGTCAAGCAACCATTACTGGATTTAGCCCTTGGGCCCTAATATATTCAGAAGCCTTCAAAAATGGAAGAAGTCGCTGATCATTTAACGGCTTTATCCAAAGTGGTGGCTGACCTCAGAGCCGATATGACAGCAGCACATGATGCTACTCAACATCGTATCAATGAGTTACATGCTGGCTTGCAGTCAGGAGCCAGAGCACCTAGTCCTGGAGCGAATTCAGTTTCAGGAAGGGTTCAAAGGAGAACTGACTCAAGTCCTGTCTACATGGCAGCACAGTTTCCGTTGGCTGCTCCAGAAAGGTTCCTAGGGGCTCCTAAGACCTTTCGAACATTCATTAATCAGTGCCGTTTACATTTCCTGTGTAGGCCTGCCTCCTTTCCGGATGCTACAAAGGTGGCTTTTGTTTTGTCTAACCTTGGGGGTACTGCTGCAGTATGGGCCAATCCCCTGCTGGAACAGAGTAGCCCGCTTCTGTATGATTGTGAGGCACTGATTACGGCTATGACCCGTGTTTTTGATACCAGCTATAAATCACAGGCAACTGACCTGGAATTGCTTTCTTTACAACAAAAAGACAAACCTTTTTTGGAGTACTTGGCAAAACTTAACCAGCTAGTTGCAGAAACTGATTGGCCAGATGAAAAGAAAGCTGCTATGTTCAATAAAGGTCTTTCGGAGAGTTTGAAGGCTGTTCTAGCAATGGTACCGGTTGTGCCAATAGTTTACCAGAACTGGTTGACCCTGTGTTGCAAATTGAAGCCCGCAAGGCAGAACGAAAGGGTGAACAAAGAGCCACCCCAGCTGTTCCACCTGTGTTGACTCCTGTTTCAACCTCTGAGTCAATGCAGATTGGTGCCATTCGAGGTCCACTCACTCCCTCAGAAAGGGAGCTCCAAAGGGCCAACCATTTATGTTTCTATTGTGGTTCGTCTGGTCATTTTTTGAAACTTTGTCCCAAGAAACCTAAGAAGGCGGGAAACACCAAAGCTCAACACTAGACGGGGTCCCTTTGTCGAGTCAAGTTGTCATGGACCCCAGATCATTGGTTCCTTTCACAGTCTTGGCTACCTTGTCTTCTACATCCGAGACAACCTGGTCTGTTGAACCCATGCTTGATTCAGGTGCAACTGGTAATTATGTGGATGCACAATTTGTACGTGATCATTCCATTCCATTGATTTCCAAGAAAACACCAGAGTTAGTTAATGCAGTGGACGGTACATCGCTGATTTCGGGTTTGGTGACGGAACAAACCATTGACCTTGTGTTATCCATTGGTGACAATCATTCACAGATCATCCATTTTGATGTTATTTCAGCTCCACAACTCAAGCTGATTCTGGGTCTGCCATGGTTAACTAAACACAATCCTACCATCGATTGGATATCTCATTCAGTTGAATTTACTTCAGACCATTGTCAGAGGTTTTGTCATGTTTCCAAGGTGGGATCCGGAAATCCTAGTTCCTTGCTCCTAGTTACAGCATTTACGATTGGGGCAATCACTACAGAGCTCCTTCCTAAAGAATATGATTATTTTAGGGACGTTTCTGATAAAAAGGTGGCAGAAAAACTACCTCTGCATCGTCCTTATGATTGCCCGATTAAACTACTGGCAGAAGCCCGTATTCCTTCTGGTAGGATTTATTCACTTACGCAAAAGCAGGATGTAGTGCTAAAAGAGTATTTAGATCAAGCACTCAGGACGGGATTCATCCGTCCCTCTAGGTCTCCAGCAGCATCACCTCTTTTCTTCGTCCCCAAGAAGGAGGGAGACCTACGCCCCTGTATCGATTATAGAGAACTGAACGCAATCACAGTCCGGAATCAGTATCCTATTCCGTTGATATCAGTCCTGTTGGATCAACTGGGTTCTTCCAAGTTTTTTACCAAACTTGATTTAAGTGGAGCCTATAATCTGGTGAGGATCAGAGAAGGCGACGAATGGAAAACAGCCTTCAAGACAAAATACAGCCTTTTTGAATACTTGGTTATGCCATTCGGTCTATGTAATGCCCCAGCTGCGTTCCAGTATTTCATCAATGATGTGTTCAAGGATTTACTGGACCAGTTCATGGTTGTCTATCTTGATGATATCCTCATTTATTCCTCTACATACAACGAACATGTCCAACACGTCTCCACTGTTTTACAGAGGCTGCGTGAAAACAGCCTCTATGCCAAACTGGAGAAGGGTGTCTTTCATGCTGATCAGTTTGAATTCCTAGGATACGATATCACCAGTGAGGGTGTTAAAATGAGCAATAATAAGGTCAAAGCGATCTTGGACTGGCCTCCCCTGAATAATGTAAAATCCCTTCAGTCCTTTTTAGGGTTTGCACATTTTTACAGGCGGTTCATACACTTCTTTTCTACTATTGCAGCTCCCTTGACTGCACTAACCCGCTCCAAGTCTCGCTTTGTGTGGTCTGATCAAGCCCAAGAAGCTTTTAATACACTTAAGTCCCCGTTTACTTCAGCCCCTGTGCTACAGCATCCGGATCAAAAACGTCCATTTGTTGTTGAAGCTGATGCCTCTGATTTGGCTGTGGGGGATGTTCTGTCCCAGAGATGTGAGGATACTGGTCTTCTACATCCCATGGCCTATCATTCTAGAAAACGTACCAAGTATGAGATGAATTATACTATCAAGGAGCGTGAACTACTGGCAATACGTGATGCATTCCTGGTGTGGAGGCACCATCTATTGGGTACTGTTACACCAGTACAGGTCTTCACCGACCACCGTAATCTTCTTGCTCTTAAATCAGTACGTTGTACCACCGCACGCCATGCATGTTGGCATGAATTGTTCTCAATGTACAACTTCCAGATCACCTACCGTCCCGGAAGTTTACATTCTAAGGCAGATGCCTTATCCAGATTGAATGACGTTGGACAGACACCTCTCCACGAAGGGAAGGTTTTACAGCTGTCGTTTGTCATCTGTTCTTGTACTGTTGATTCTTCTTTGAAGGGTTTGATTAAATCCTGGATGGCAACTAGTCCTCCTGAACTTCATGACCATGAGATGGAAGTCATCAATTCCATGCCATATGTACAAGGACGGCTATACCTCCCTACATCTGAAACCCGTGTTTTGGCTCTCCAGTGGTGTCATGATGCTTTAATGGCCGCACACCCGGGGAGACGCAAGACTCTTGAACTATTAAAATGATGGACGTTCTGGCCTACGATGTCTAAAGATGTTTCGGATTACATCAGGAATTGCCCTATTTGTGCTCAGTGCAAAGGTACAGTTTCCATGCCAATGGGATTGATTCATCCTATGCCCATTCCGAAGAAACCTTGGCTAATGATCTCAATGGACTTTGTGGTAGAATTACCTCTTGTTGGAGGGTGTGATACCATATGGGTGGTTGTTGATTACTTTTCTAAGATGGCCTTGTTCGTACCCGGCCAGGGCATACCCTCTGCTCCGGTCCTAGCGGAATTGTTCTTGCAGGACATTTTCCATCGTTTTGGTCTACCAGAGATCATCATTACTGATCATGGTTCACAATTTACCTCCCGTTTCTGGCGTCATCTAGTCACTGCTTTGGGGATAGATGGACGGTATTCCACGGCCTAGCATCCTGAAACAGACGGACAAACAGAAAGGGCGAATGCCACCATGGAACAATTCTTACGCTGTCTAATCGCTCAGCATCAAGAGTCATGGTTAAACTTATTGGGAGCAGCAGAATATGCGTACAATAATTCAGTACATTCGTCTACTGGTATCACTCCGTTCTTTGCCCTGTACAGCCTACATCCCAGGTTGTTTCCGAAGGATGTGATTCCTACCACTGGCAATCCGGCAGCCCAGGGTTGCATTCGTGACTTCATCTCTTTTGAGGGAAACGGTCTCAGACCACTTGGAGGCCGCTCAACGGCAAGCTAAGCTCTATGCTGATAAGCACCGGACCCCTGCTCCTGATTATCAACCTGGAATGCTGGTCTGGTTGGCTTCTAAGAACCTCCATTTGCCTGGTCGTAGATGCCTGATACCTCGTTTTGTGGGCCCCTTCCCTATCAAAGAAGTGCTCAATCCATTGGTGGTCCGTTTAGAGTTGCCTTCCCAATGGAAGATACATCCAGTCTTTAATGTTTCTCTTTTGAAGCCGTGCCCCGCAGGTACCCGCCTCCCTTCTCGTCCTGCACCAGTGATGGTCGAGGGTGTGGAGGAGTACAAAGTTAAAGCTATTCTGGATATGAGAAAAATACGTGGGGTTTGTCATTTCCTTGTTGATTGGGAAGGTTACGGTCCGGAAGAGCGTACATGGGAACCTTAGTCGAACGTACATGCTCCTCTCCTCGTGTCCATGTTCTTGGCCACTCACTCCGGGGATTCATCTTTGGGGGAGGAAACTGTCAGGGTCCCATTAGATGTCTCTTCGTCTGATCATAAAGTGGTCCCGCATAAGAACAAACATTCCAGAATTCACAGTAGAGTGAACAGTTTTTACTCCAAAGCGGGACTCTCTTTAGCTCCTCGGAATCATGGTTTGTCTTTTTACCCGCTCCCTTTCAGGAAAAGCTATGGGTTGCCTTGGAGACCCTGGCGCCCCTTGCATTCACGTAGGATTTCAGGCCTACGACGCCGCGTTATGCGTGCGGTCAGCTGACCGGTATTTAAGCCCCGCCCCGTGCACGGCGGTGCTTCTGAATTTGTAAAACTTCCTAAGCTACGCATCTTGTTACCTTGTCTTCTGGCTCCTTGAATCCCTGGTCTTCTTTGTGACTTTCCTGCCTTGTTCTTGTCATTGCCTTCGTCTTACCCGCTCATTGCTAGACCCGGAACGGCCACGGACTGCATTCGCCTCATCCCTCAAGTCTTACCTGTTCATTGCTAGACCCGGAATGGCCACGGACTGCATTCGCCTCATCCCACAAGTCTTACCTGCTCATTGCTAGACCTGGAGCGGCCACGGACTGCATTCGCCTCATCCCTCAAGTCTGCTCATTGCTAGACCCGGAACGGCCACGGACTGCCTTCACCTCATCCCACAAGTCTTACCTGCTCATTGCTAGACCCGGAACAGCCACGGATTGCATTCGCCTCATTCCTTATGTCTTACCCGATTATTGCACACCCTGGAACTTTCACAGACTGCCTTGTCTTCTTCCTCACGTCTTACCTGTTTGCCAAGACCTAAGTCATTTGGATTGTTCCATCTACAATCAGTGCTACGTCTTCACTCTTTTTCCGCCCAAAGACTTTAAGGAACAGAAAGAACTGTTGTGCATCGGCGCAAGGATCAAAGGACATTAGCGCAACGGTGCAAGGATCAATAGACTCCTTAGGCGTCCTCGTGCCGGCAGGAATAGGAAACAGGACATTGTGCTTCCAGGACTACCACTTCATTCCCCAAAATACATCTGTTGTTACTACCCCGACCACTCAATTGGTAAGCACATACAGTTTGGTTCTTTCTTTTTTCTTACTCTTCTGTCCTCCTGGTAACCGTTGCCTTTCTTGTTTCAGGATACTCACCAATCTAGCTTGGAACTATTCAGTCCCATTCTGATTTTTCTTGCTTGTGAGTATTGGTTCTTCACCTTGTTTTGAGATTACAGTGCTTTAAGCCAAATGTTAATACTTGGTTAATTTTTCTTGCAGCCAGCTGTCTGAGTACCAGGGTGCACAAATATTTTCGCGCAATACTCTCCTGAATCTGTCCTTTTGTACTCTTGAGGGGTATATTGTCAGAAAGACGCAATTGCATCACGATGTGTCAAGCCACCACCACTGGATTTAGCCCTTGGGCCCTAACAGCAGCTTAAGTTGACAGAGTATAGCTAATAAAATGGCAACCTCACAGTTTCCATTTTAGAGTGGATCACTCTGCCACAATAGGTTTTTAGCCTAAGGTATTCTTACTGGGTGAGTCTGTGGTCTACTCGTCCTGCTCCTGTATCAGGGAATGTGTGCAAAGCTTTGGTGGTAATGGAGTTCACGCTACTGGTGCACCAAGCCATAAGCAACTTGAAAAATAAGCAACCTATTACTAGTATTAGTATGCCTGCCAGAAGAAACATAATAATCTTTGACTCCCATATCCCAAACATGCTCGTGAATGTTGCCCATCAATCCATCAAGTTGTCTGTGGAGATGTGGGCAATCTCCCTGATGTGTGCTGGATGATCATTACTAGATATGAATATGCAGCATTCCTCTTTGATGAGCACACAGCTTCCTCCCTGAGCTGCTAAATTCATTTCCAAAGACATCCTATTTTGCAGGACCATTTTCTGATTTGTTCCTGTACCAGAGTGTCTAACATGTAACTTGTTTCATTGGCCACTAACTCAACCACTGCTTGAAGGTGTGACACAGGTATTCCCATCCTTGAGACAACATATGTACAACCTCCACTCCTCCCTTAACCTCCCCTGATTTGAAATGGAGGTACTTGTCTACAATCACCTGTGGATCCTCAGTGCTCTTTTTATGTAGTGAGTGGGTGTTTCTGATTGTTCCTGATGGGAACATCCGCAGCCCAGGGAATACATATGTCAGGGTACACCAACCTATCCATGGAGAGGGGAGGGCTTTGGTGCCACAAAGCCAAAACACCCCTTGTGGAAGTGGGAGGCTGGTATTACTAAGGGTGCTCAGATTAGAGTATGACTAATAGTTTCTCATCCTACAGTGGTACTGACACACCAATTTGGTGGGGTAACATTGCCCCTCACGATGCCTACATTACTGTTAGTCTCATTACAGGAATACTGTTTAATGACATTAGAAGCCACCTCATGCTCATAACAGTGTTGGCTTTTCAATACACTTAAGACAGGGTCTGATGTATCTCAAGACTATCTGTTCCCCAATAGTTCCCTGACAACAAGGCAGTGCCCTTAGCAAGTAATTGCATTGTAAAGTTGCACCTTGATGTGTTACCCAACATTCTCCCTGCTCCTTCTTTTATCTCCATGCAAAGAGGGAAGCTGTATAAGGGACGTACTCCAGTGTTCTGGACAATTATTCTGGCCCATGGAGGTGGTCATGTTTGTGGACCCTAGCACTAGATTTGATTGGTTACATAGTGCCAGGTAAGAGACTGCAAGAGGAAGATAAGTGTCCTCCGAAAGGTGTGGCAGGCGGCTGCATACCTAACAATCACTAACATTCAGTTCAGAAGTAGTTATTTATGCTAGTTTCATACATGAGTTCCCCTCTAACGAGTGCGATAAATTAGTGCTGCCTAAATGGATTAAAAGGAGGCAGGTAACCCCTATCGTTGTAACCCAAATAATACCCATGCTCCCATATGGGACCTTGTCCTCCCCTACAGGCTCACTGGTAAAGCATTGTCACAGATCCTTACCAGTTCTTGACTCAGGTTTATCGGGAGAGTGTACATGTACCCTAGCAGTGCAGTTGTGCCAGGGTCTGTAGCGACAGTGGGGAAATATTCTCCTGGGTCTGAGTAAATTTATTCTATATATCATTCCTCCTATAGACCAATGGGAATAGTCACCAATAAGTGATAGGATCATATACAATGAACTGTAGAAAAGGTCTCTCGTGATAAACCCAGTGTTGGCCCCATGAAAGGCTTGCTCACCTACCTGGGCAGGCTGTACAATCTGGTACAGTGCAGCCATGGCAAGTGAGAACCTTACGGATATGGCAGTGGTAGGTAATTTCACCTCAATAGAGGTTAAAGTTATCTGAAAGTGCGCATGCCCATATGGTGTATTTAGTTATCCTGGGGAAATTGGTGTTACCTGTGCATATTTCAAGCTTTTCTGTGGTCTTCTGAAGAGGTTTTTGTGCTTATAGTTCTCCTCTCCACCATCTCCACCAAGCAGGCAGAAATTCCCAGAAGGCTCGGTCCTTGGTGACTGCTATGACTGGTATCTTTCTGGAGCTTTTGCTGAGTCACCTTTCACAGTCCCAATAACGTTCATGCAATGACCAATTAGCTAATACATTTCTATGATGATAATTATTGCGTAGTACTTCATGTGGAGAAGATGCAATATATGTCACACCTAGTGCTGTGCAGATACAATCTTCTGTGGGGATGTGGTTTATGTGGTGCTTACAAGGAAAGTTCAAAGTAGCCTCATCACTCTCATCTTTGCTATCTACTTGTACATACTGGTCGTGGCAGTTGCATGTTGTCCTTTCCTACCAATGTGCTGTTAATAGTTCTCTAATTGCTTGGTAACCCGTGGCTTTTCTGATTAGTTTACCGCGGGCTGCTGATCTCGAATGTCCATCTATCCTTTGCTTCTCAGGTTTTAATGAGAAGTTGCTGCTGAGTCTTTGGCATTCCAAAGCTCAGACACAGTTTGTAAGGGCAGTGCCTGTGGTGATGCAAGGGCGGGGAGCTCCTTCTGCTTATTCAGGTGCGATGCGTGGATCCACACAGGCAGCCCTTCACATCGGTCAGATGTGTATGATGTCAGGACCACCATGAAGGGTCCTCCCCACCTGGGCCCCAGTGACGAATTTCAGGTGTGTTCTTTCATGTAAGTCAGGTCAACGGGCTGTTTATCATGTAGTGGATCGCTTGGCTGTTCTTGCAAGGTGACCGAGACCTGTGAATTAAGAGACTGGAGGGGAGAGGTCAAGGAAATAAGTTACTTTAGCATGTTATCATCAGACAATGAAAGAGATGGCTCCTGTCACTGGAGGTAAGCGCAGAGGGTGTGCAATAACAATTTAATGAGAGGAAAGGCCAGTGGTTTGGTTAATGGAGCCCCTCATGTACATTAATTCATTGGGCAGGGCTTGGAACCAATTTAGTTGAGTATCTGAGTAGATCTTTGCTAGTTTTAGGTCTATATTCCGTCTCTCTGCTCGGCCCAATGCCTGTGGGCGATAAGTGGTGTGCAACCTATGTTCAATAGAGAAGGCTTTACAAATAAGAGGCATCAAAGCATTATCGAAATGAGGTCCCCTGTCGCTATCTATAGATACCGGGATACCCCATCTCAATATAAACTCTTGCAATAAGCGCTTAGTTACAGTCTGGGTGTCATCTCTCTTGCAGGGATATGCTTTGAGCCATCCAGTTAATATGTCAACCACTACAAGGAGGTAGGTGAATGATTGAACAGATGGCGACATGTGGGCCTGGAATGGGCCAGCCAGGGATGGTGCCAAACCCAAAGTAACCCTCCCCACCCCCCAGATTGAATATTGAATTGGTGACATTTGGAACATTGATGAACAGTCTGAGGTGCTGCCGCTGAGAACCCTGGAGACCACCAGGTCGAATACAACCGTGATACCATGGCATGTTGATTGAGATTTGCGAATCCATGTGCACTTCTGTCTAATGAAACAGTGCTTTTTGAGGCACTATACGTTTTCCTTCCTGTCTCAAAATTCCTTCTCTACCCCTCACCGCTGCCTTCTTTTCACAGCTAGCCTTTTCCTCTTTCGTGGCCAGTGTTTGCAACTTACTCAAACTGTCTGACACATACAGCTCACTGTCACTCACATATGTTCCAGACATGGCAGGGGTGCAAAGGGTTCTACATGTTGGTACGATAATCCCCAGGGCCACCCCCTGTGCTGTTTCATCAGCTGTTTGATTACCTCTGAACACCGCATCCTCCCCCTTGTCCCAGCAGAGGTTAGAAAACCTGCCTCTTTTCAGATTTGGCCAAAATCATGAGCCTAAGCCTGATGCATATTTACTGTCTGTGTATATGGTGATGGTGTCAGCGAATGCAAGATGACATGCAGATGATAACGCAATAATCTCAGCGACCTGCGCTGAAGTGTGAACATGTGTCATTTGAGCTAACAAAAACAAATTCACCATTCAACAACTCAATAGCAGCATATGCAGATGAGTGTGCCCCCAAAGAGGGAAGGCGCGGGGTGGACCCGTCCACAAAAATAGTGCACCCTTCCTCTAAGGGGGCATCCTGTATGTCAGGCCTAATGGTAGTACATTGGAAAACCACAGTAACCCAATTATGCAAATCCTCCTCAGGCAGCGCAGGCTCTGGTAATAATGAGGCAACATTAAGAGCGCCCACACGCTCCAATGGGATCAAAGGGTTATTAAAGAGTGCTTCTTCATAGTCCGCGCTGCTGTCTTGTAACAGCAAGGAATGCACAGCATGTGAGACCCTAATCATTAAAGGTGATCCTAAAACAATTGCAGCAACTTTCTTAGTGAGCAGCACACTTGCAGAGACTGCTCCTAAACAAGCTGGAAAGCCCTGAGCCACTGTATCTAGAGGTGTACAAAAATATGCAATGGAGCATGACTTGCCCCCATGATCTTGTGTAAGTACTGCAGACGCTACTCCTGTGTGCTCATGACAATAAAGAACAAAAGGCTTCTCATAAAATGGTAAGCCCAATGCCAGGGCAGTACAAAGTGCAGTTTTCAATTAATCAAAACCCTCCCCGAACATTGGTGTCTAGACAATCTCACTCGGGTGTCGCCCTTACATGCAAATTCTGTGCTAAAATAGCATAATCCATGGCTGGCAATACCCTACTACTATGATCTTAATTCAGCTTTTGTGGGTGGTGGAGGCATCGTCTTCATTATATTTACTCTGGACAGATCTAAGGACTGATGACCAGGCGTTGTCAACTTCAAGTTGACACAACTACATCTTAGATTGGGCCACCATGTGGCCTGCGTTTACTAGACTACTCAACAAATAATGGACATCCTTTTGTGCTGCTGCCTGATATGGGGAGCAAAGTAGGAGGTCATCAATGTACTGAATGAGCATTGAGTTTCCAAGGAAACAAAGCAATGGCACGTCAGCATGCAGTATTCTGGAGAATATGGTCGGGAGTGTATTATTGCCTGGGGGAGCCAAGTCCAGGACATTTGACAATTTTGGTATTTGCCTCCTCCTTGAACGGAGAAGGAAAAAAGGAAATGAGACTCAGGTGCAACAAGGACTGAGAAAAATGCTGAACATAAATCAACTACACTGTATACAGTAGTGCTTGCGGGAATTGCTGAGAGAACAGTGTGTGGATTGGGCATGACTGGGGCCACAGGGGTCACAATCTCATGAACTGCCCTCAAGTCTTGCACTAGTCTGCACATTAATTCTATTGACACCCCACCCTTATGCACCATGAAAATAGCGTGTTGCAGTGAGAGACAGTATAAAGAAGTGTGCCATGGATCAACAGGTCATGAATTATGGGTTCAACCCCCTGTATCGCTTGTGGTGTAAGAGGGCAATGCTTTACTTTAGGGAATGTGACATTTTCCTTCAAGGGTCTCACTACTGGTTCAGAGGAAGTAATGAGCCCAGGATCATTTGAGCCAGTCACCCATAACTGTTTTGGAACATCATGAAGACAATCGGGCAAAAGTGTATGCAAAGTTGCAAGCACTTCAGTATGTGTGGCTAATGTATAGGTTTCCACTGTTGTGGGGAGATCTACCATCAATGCGAGATCTTAAGGTAGGAGAATATATGAGCTGTGTGCTCTGCAATAAATTGTTGTGCCAATGCGCTGACACAGTCAATGTCCAGGAGATCCCTAGTGGTGAGTGGGCTGAGCAGGAATGCCTGTGTAGTGGTGAGGGGCCACAGGGTTAATGCGGTTGGGGTGGTTAAAGGTAAGCTTGGTGTGACACCCTCCATCCCAATTATTAATATGGCTTTCCCTGAATGTGGTAGGAGAAGGTCTTGTGCTTTAAGAGTACTTTCAGACGCTCCTGTATCCACTAGGAGGTTTGTGTGACATCCCTGTATTTTAGCTGCCAACGACGGGTTGGATGCATCTAATATAAATACGGGTGCAATAATGCATGGAACCAGGGCTTCCTTATGTCAGTATGAGAAATCAGAATGTCCCGCTCGGTAGGGATTTGATTGTGGGTTTAATTGGCTTGACTGGTCTTGGGGTTGCCTTTGAATGTTATTATTAGGGGGTCCTTGTTGTGCTTGCTGTATTGGTGGCTTAAGGTACCCAGGTGTCTGTTGGGTCTGGCTAGACAATCCGTATGCATTGGTAGGGGCCTGTGGCATGTATGGTGTAAATCTATTGAGGCACTCAGCCTTCCTGTGTCCAAACCCTTGACAGTAATAGCATTCGGAGTCATGTGGGTGGTTGGTATGGGGGTCTGAATACAACAACATTTCTCTGGGGCCTGTTGAGTGCCCTTCTCCTTGCCTCTTGTGTGTTGGGTATTCCCGCAGAGGCTTGTCTCTGTGGTCGGTCAAATTGGGCTAACTGTAGGGTAAGCAGTTTCTCAGTTTTTTTAATCTTTCTTTTCTAAGTGAAAGCTGTACAAGTGTCCAACCATTGGCATTATTTCTAACATCTCTTTACATTTCCAGTCAACAACTGCTTTTCCAACATCACTTTTAATTACAGGATGAAGGCAGCCAACAAAATATTGTGTTACAAGATGAGGGGCTGAATCAGAAATGATTTCTATGTCAGAATTATTCTCTAGGGTCGATATCAACCTGGATAAGAAGTCCTGTGGGTGATCTTCACCTTTAACCAATCAGCCTTGGACTTTTACTGCCTCCAATATTGCACCCATATTTGTTACAATCTTCTCCATGTCTAACCTTAAATCATACCTTGTATCATCAGCCTCTCCAATTTATTTATTTTTTGATTTATAAAGTGCGAAACGAAGGCTTGAAGGGATCTGGGCACTAGAAAAGCAGACTGCCGAAGATCACTTAACTAGGAGGTTATAACAAAAAGAAACGTATTTAAGGCCTAGCGGAATTGGAGATGATCAGCCAGTTCTCGAAGTTGAGATGGAAGGGCGTTCCACAGTTTCAGGGCCAGAACAGAGTCCTTAAACATTTGGTGCCAGTCTGCTTTAGTTCTTACCACTTGAAGCTGCTCTGATGTGAGTGCTTGGTTTAGTTACCCTGCCAGATCCGTGATAGTAGGCTTGTAGCAATCTATAATATTTTCCAGTTCCCCAACAACTTCTTAGGGTTTGCGATCATGTGTCCAGGACACATGGTGCTGCACAGTTTGGAACCCCTGGGGTGCAGGAATTATTCTGACTGGGTACGCATGTTCTTCTTGACCTGCCCCCTACAAATGTGGTATGTTTCCTTCTATGAGTGGGGGTGCCCCTAACCTGTCATCTTTCTCTAATTTGTTTAAAACATTTTGCAGCAGTTCTCTGTTGTTCCTATTAGGATTTCTACAGTTGTGTGCCACGACTTCCATTAAGTTCCCCTCGAGCCGTCATATTGAGTTAATAAGACCTGCCCCCTTTGTGTTCTGTCCTCCCTTAATTGTCAGGGAGTCATTGTGGAGGGAGCATAATGCCTAGATGGGCTTGTTAGGTTATTTTCTATCCTTTGCAATGCGTGCGGGAGAAGTTAGGTGCTCAGAGAATGAGGGGTGTTGGTGTTGGGTGATGTGACCTTTATGTCTGGCGATGTGACCTTTATGTCGGGCAATGCTGTAGGTGGGAATTGAGGTGGGGGGGCTAGTGGGGCTGAGGGAGGTAGCGAGTTACTATTGGGTAGTATGTCAGGGGAGGGTCTGTGTCATCAGTGCTAAGCAGTGCACTAATGGGTGTGAGACCCGGGTAAAGAGCATGGTCTGTTTTATCGCTGTGTTTCCTGCAATGTCATTTCTTTTCTAATTTGATTTTCTCATCCCTCTGTTTTTGTAAATGTTCCTGTGCCAAATGTGCAGATTCAGTAGCCCATGGGGCAAACACTGACCATTCTTTGGGTGTACTTTATATCCCTTATGTATCTAGTAGGACATAAATAGAGTTCAATTCTCCTTCATTGAACGTCCTGTCTGTGGAAAAATTGTAGTCCCCTGCCCAACTTCAATAGTATATTTATGTCACGTAGCAGCCAACCTCACTGACTCCTCCCCATAAACTGGCTGCAAACTTCCTGCAGGAATGTCAGACACATATCGACCACAGTGTATGTGTGACTGAGTGTTGCCCATAGATAAGGGGAAGGAACTTGGCGAGAATCGCCCCAGAGAGAACACAGGGAGAAGACTGCCAAAAACCCCTTAGAGACAAAAACAGACAGCAAAGAAGCTGTTAAAACTTAAATTGTAATGAGCTTACTAACAAACTTCCCCTTTTTAGTCCAGACCTTCCCTTCAGACCTCATAGAACATTGTGTTAAATGAAATGAGATAGCAGGGTGAAAATAGGACGCGCGGCAGCGGGGAAGACAGCAGATTGACACTTACCCTGCTCTGGTGTTCCACGTACCCCCGCACCCCCCCCTCCCCCCGCTCCCCCCGCAGCAGCTCGGCCCATTCATGGCAAAAAATCAGAGAATCAAAGGGCACCAAGCTGACAGAGCCACATTATTTGGCCATCTCTAGACTTCAGGGAATAGTATGGAAAGGAGGCAAATACAAACAGGGCCCACACACCGCCAATATTAGTATAATGTATCATGCGTTTATTGTTCAGGGAGCTTTTATAACTGAAAACCGCAACCAGAAATATACAATGGCAAACAAAAATACATATGTCTTTCGTGAAAAGCCCTTAACATTTAAAAAGCTGGAAAAACTTGAAGGCCAAAATGAATGCATCATTCTGTCATTATCTAAGAGAAAGGTTAGCAACCTTAGTTCTCAGTACAAACTGTCTCACGCAATGAGGTTTGCTGCCTTATCAGCTGCCGAACAGCCAAGGCCTGGCAGGAGTTCGCAAATGACCTCGTGTTTGTGTGGTTGTCTACCCACTGTTTGTTATGTGATCATATGCATGTTCCCTGAATGAACACGATTTAGAATGTGTCTCTGAGCTTACATGAGCAGCTTAAGCTGGCCGAGTATAGCAAATAAAATGGCATCCTCACACTTTCTTCAGAAGTCAGTGATAGGAGACGTCATGTGGGGGTAGTGCAGGATATTCCTCTGATAGAAAATGGCAAAATCCAGGAACCATTGGATTTCCTTTACCATCGTAGGCACGTGCCACTGGAGAACAGCCGTAAGCTTCCAAAGTCCACATGGAGGCTCTTGGTAGAGATAACATACCCCAGGTAATCCACCTCTGGTTTCTCAAACTCCCAGTTCCCAGGTTTAATAGCCAGACAGTGCTTGTGTAGTCTCAGCAATACTTGGCACACGTATTTGGTGTTTTCTTTCCCATATGATGAGAAGACCAGGATATCATCTGAGTAGGCAGCAACAAAAATCCCAAGCATATCTGCCAAAACGGAAAGGATAATACGGAAAATCACCAGGCATTAGTCAAGCTGAAAGACATCAGTCAGTATTCGGACAGCCCAAAAGGGGTAGGAAAAGCCATCTTCCAATTGTCACTCTTCCATATGCAAAGCAAATGGTAGGTGCTTCGAAGGTCCATATCGATAAAGACGCAAATGTCTTTCAGACACTCCAGCATACCGTTGATACAGGGAAATGGGCAGCGGTCCTTGACTTTAGTGACTGAACTTCGGTGGTCAAGGCTTGGATGGGATGGGGAGAGACTCCAAAAGGGACACAGGGAGGTGAAACCCCCAAAATCAGGATAATCCTGCCAATTGAAGGCCACTCCAAATTGGCCTAAAAAGCTCTCTTTTCTGGATGCCGCCTTCAATAGAATCATTTTCACACTACAAATTGTTCTTAAAGCATTCATTATGTTGTTTTCAAAGAGACACAGCCTGTTTTTTTTACCATTAGAAGACCTCATGGCCCAGAATTCATTGAGCATATTGGTACGCACTACAAAAAGCACACACATCCTGAGTTTGAGAAGCCATTTTAATTTTAGAAGGCTTCCCATACTGAACAAAGAAACAATCGCCGTTTCTCAGTGAATCCTCTACCCCTACACTCCCTTCCCTCCTCCCCACCCCACCACCTGTTCACACCTGACTGGTTCACACTTGACGGGGGGCAGAGTGCCGAGACCTACAGTTTTCTCGCAATAACATGCAAAGTGAGGTCAATCAGTAGAGTCTTTACCACACACAAACATATGACTTTTCTCGTCTAAAATATGCTGGCATGTGCAGACCAAGCTAAGGATTCTGTCATACGGCGCAAATACACTTTCCTCCCCCTTTCCTAAAAACACTATGCAGTTAAGAGAAAGGTCACGCCCATGCAATATTGTGTAATCAGAGTTGCAGAATCCGGGCATGAGTTAACTTGGGCTGCCAGCTGAGGGTGGGGGGGTTTCTGGGGGGAACACCATGAACGCAGTTTTCACAAGCTGGGTGTGGGAGTGGGAGCTGGCCGATACAATGAATTCAAGCTGGGTGTGGGGGCTGGCCAATACAATGAATGTGTTTTCATGGATGGCACAGAAAACACCCAGAGTCTCAAGGAGGACTGAAGAGTTTTTACTGTCAAATGTGTTGGCTTTAGGGCCGCCCCTTTCTCTCTCGTCTCCTGCCCAGGCATCATTATACCAAAGATAGTGCTACCGATTGTTACATCTTTGGTATGCTAAATACTGAGCTGCGGTGGCAACCTACAGGCTGGTGGCCATATCTGTCTAAGATTTTGCCAGGGACTTCCTAACTCTCCCTACTTTAGCCATGTTTAATGTTCTAATGGGGTTGGGAGATTACTCTGTTGGAATCGACTAAAACATTCACGCTCACTCCTCCCTTCCTCTTACTACCATACCCATCTCTCCTCCTTTAACGCCTCCCCAACAGTCTGTTGTCCCTTTGGTATTCACTCCACCCGCCTTCCACCTCCATACTTTGACGTTATTACTTCTCTCCCTCTTATTCCGACTCCTCCCGATCCACTACTTCCCACCTCCCACTGCTACACTCCTCCCCCCACCACTATGCTCCTCTTCCCACACTGCACCACCCCTCCTCCTAAAGCACTCCTCCAACTACTACTCTTCCTCCTCCCACTACTACCACTCCTCCTCCCACAAAACCACTCTTCCCACTCCCCTAAAAAGTAACCTTCCTTTCACTCAGTACCATTCTTCTCACTTTCACGCCTTACTTTGCCCTTCCTACACACACATATCCCAAACACGCACACTCGCACTACAGAACCACTAACATTCCTAATTCAATGCCTCTCCTGCTCCAAAACTCATAAATCTGCCACTCCCCACTTCTTCCTGTTGGTCTAATGGCCGCTGTCCTCCTCATCCTCCTCTGACCTCACCCGGTTCACCCAAACTTTCTGTCCCTTAATCATATATCCCTCCCTTGCTGAGGGTTGGCCAACTGTCCCCAACCATTATCCTGTCTGTACCCCCCTCGCTGGGCATGTATGGGCAAGGAAAGGCTTAAAAGGGGATTTTAGCCCCCTCCCATATCTTCCATGTGGTCATGCCACCCAGGAAATCTGATGTTGGAAACATTTAGTTCGAATTTCGGTTTTTGGGTTTTGTCTGTGGGGCCCTGCAGGTAAGTCACAGGAACGTTACCCCTTTTAGTCCCTGGTGGTGAAGGGGCTTGTTGCAGGAGTGCTGGCAAGCTCTACGGGTCCCATTGACCAAGTAGCCACTGTAGGCTGCTTTACGGCTTTGGTCGCCTCCAGCGCAGCTATTCTGGGGTTTGGAGTGGCTGGAGGAGGTTTCTCTCCATTTCTCGTGGTTCTACTGTGATGAACAGAACTCAGCAGTGCCCGAGTTTTGGAGGGGCTGCAAATGTCTCTAACGTCTTCTCGCGTCTCAGTGTTCATTGGATGCTCTTGTTTAAGCTCGGCTGTTATAAAGGCAAAAGAAAACTGGCAAGCATTTGTAGTTTAAGGCAAGGTGAATGACAGGGTTCTGCCTAAAAGCATTCTGGCACAAGGGGCTGGACAGGGATTGGGGCCCTTTTTTTTCTGGTGCGGTCCACTTCAGGGGTAGGACTGCCTCTGGATATCCTCCTGCACGTCCCAAGCTAGCTTCACTGCCTCCACAGCAAGGTCAAGCCTTTGGTCAAGCTCATACCTGTGACTGGGAGATTTAAACAAGCAAAGCTGCTGACTGAGGCATGCTGCTGAGAGAGAAAGCTGCTTCTCTCAGGAACAAGCCGAGAGACCGTGATGCTGGATAGTGCCATGGAGCGAACTGGATGTGAAGCAGAGACAGAGAAGCTGACCAAGAGAAGAAACACGATGTGGGAACACCAGAGGCCAACAGAGGGCTCCTGGGCGTTTGCATGTGTTTGAAGGCATCCTTTGTTTTATTGGAGCCTGAAGCCACAAAGCAGATGAGCTCACCAGAGACTGCAGAGCATGGTGAAGCCAAGAAACATATGGAGACAAATGCGGAAATGCCAAACAACCATTACAAGCTTACCATGGGAGAAGGAGAATACGCCAGCCAGAACCAGCAAGTCCAGCCCGGGGGAGCGCAGACACCAGCGCGCATTGGCAGACATTCCAATACCGAATTAACATTTATTAGGCATATGAGAGAGATGGAGTGAGATAATATTTACAGAACGAACAAAAACCCAAGAGTTTCCAGTTTATATGCAATATATATGTGAAAAAGCAGATGCAAGATACTAAATATTTAGAAGAGGTGCGCAGAGTTCACCTGAGAAAGCCCTAGCAGGAGAGTATACCGGGCAGTTGCAAGTGTGTGAATCCAAGAAAGCCCTGGCAGGAGAGTACACCAGGCAGTAGAATGTGTGTGCATCCAAGAAAGCCCTATCAAGAGAGTATACCAGGCAGTTCCAAGTGTGTGCATTTAAGAAAGCCCTGGCAGGAGAGGATACCAGGCAGTTGCAAGTGTGTGTATAAAAAAATCCCTGTTAGGGCAATACACCAGGCAGAGAACATTGGGCCTCCTTATGAGGTTGCTGGTCCAAATACAATGGTACTGGTAAGCTTGCCGGTACTGTTGTTACCGGACCGGCAAACTCTGAGTTGTGCTTGCAGGTGCCTTTCATTCCACCAGGCCTGTACTGGCAGAATGAAAGGCACCCGCGAGCACAGTAAGCCTGTAGCACCGGCACGGTAATGAACCATGCCATGCTAGAGGCATCCCCATTCCCATATAGCCCTATGGGGCTCAAATAGGAATGGGGATCTACCGGCATCGGCACCTGCAAAAGGGAAAGTACCGGGTCCAGCGGGGCCAGAATACCCTGGTAACTGCCCATTCGCGGGTGCCGGATTTTCTTGCCGGTTTGGAGGTAGCTTTGCCGGTTTTACCGGCAAAGCTACCTCCAACCTCGTAATGAGTCCCATGCGTACGAAAATATCTAACTTAGATAGACCCTGAGAAAGACATATCAGGAACAATGAAAGAGCTGTGCTGATCAAAGGAAGAGGAGGGGAAACCTGGTAAGAGAGTACACAAGGTATCCTGACAAGATCAAAATAAAGAAACAAGTTGTGCTGTTTACGAGTTGGGTTGCTAACAAAAGGAAGAGGAGTGAAAACATGTCAGGAGAGTACACAACGTATCCTAACAAGACAAATATAGAAAGTGAAATTACTTTGTACATTTATTTATTTTGTTCTTATTTATTTATTTGTAAGGTGCCGAAAGCCCGCCGGCATCGGGGTGCCACATAGAGACACTGACTTACACATAACATGTCAACACAAAAGGTACAAAAGACGAGACACTTGGAATGCCAAGGCACAGATGTGAAAAAGTACTATTCAGGGTTGTCTCATTTAAATAAGAAGGTTTTAATTGCTTTTGGAATTTGAGGAGGTTGGATTCCGCTCTCAGGTTCAATGGCAGTTTATTCCATTGCTGAGCTGACCGATTAGGGAAGGCTTTGCCTAACCCATTAGTTTTCCTATGAAGATTTGTTGTAATGAGCCCATGTGTCTCAGATCTTAGAGTGCGGATTGGGGTGTAGCCCATGTTCTTGGACTTCAGGTATGCCAGAGCTTTACCGTATAGGCACTTGTGTGTAATTGTCATGGATTTGAAAATTACTCGGTCTTCGACCCTAAGCCAATGTAGTTCCTTCCACGCTTCACTAATATGGTCAGTTTTTGCTTTCTGCTTAATTATCTGAACAGCATGGTTCTGAATATGCTGGAGTTTAGTCAGGCATTGTTTACTGGCCCTCAATAGTAGGGCATTGCCATAGTCCAGTCTTGATAAGATGGTCGCTCTGGCAATGGTCACACAGTTTGATTCGTTCAGAACAGCTCGGATAGCTTTTAGCAGTCTTTAGTAGTATGAGCAGTTTTTGATGACGTAGGGGGCTTGAGCATCTGAGCTCATGAATGCTTCCAGAGTCATGCCCAGGGTTTTCACGCTTGTCACTTCTTGGATGTGGGACTCTTTTATCATGAAGGATTCATAGCTGGGTGATAGTTTAGCCCTGGCTTCTTTGGACCCAAAAACCATAAATTATTTTTTTCCCCGTTCAAACACATCCAGTTATGATCCATCCACTGTTCGATGATATTGTAGAGTTCATTTACCATTTTGTTGTCTTTTACATGGTCTCCGCTCAGTTCCACTACCAGCTGAGTGTCGTCAGCATAGTTAGTGAAAAAGGTATTCAGGTTGTCTAACACCTCACACAGGAGGCGTAGATATAAATTGAAGAGAAGTGGTGAGAGACTGGCTCCCTGGGGGACGCCACAGTAAATGTTAGACACACTTGATAATTTGTCAGCCCAGCGTACTCTGGCAATTCGGTCTGCTAAGAATGACGATAGCCAGCCTATAGCTTCCTCAGAGCAGTTGGCAATTTTCTCTAGTGCTTCCTGTAGTAGTTGGTGGTCTGATAAATCAAACGCAGCACTAAGGTCTAGCAGAATCAGCAGACCAGTGTTGCTCCTGTCGATGATACTTAGCATTTTTGTCTGTAGGTCCAGCATCGCAGTTTCGGTGCTGTGTGCAGCATGGAAACCTGATTGTTGATGATGTGATATTTCGCTGGTCTCTACATATGCTTGCAATTGAGCAGTTGTGACTTTGTCCATAACTTTTGGAATTAAATTACAAATAGTTATATGTCTTAAATTTCCTAGTTCTCGTTGGTCTAGTTTGGGCTTTTTGACCAGTGGGGTGATGGTTACCTTTTTTATATTCTTGTGCACCGTTTGGTCTCGGAATGAGGTATTTACCATTCTTGTAAGTACAGGTGCAAATATGTCAGCATTTTCGAGTATGATTTTCGGAGGAAGTTTATTCTCTGCACATGATGAAGGCTTCCTTGATGCCAGAGTATTAAGCATATCTGTCGTCGTAATTTCTTGAAAACTAAATTTGTCAGGATCATCTGTTTTCTTTTTCATGTGAGGTTGTTGGTACTTGGTTTTATTAAGTTGGGCGCTCGCTATTACTTCTCTTGCTTTCGTGATCTTATTACAGAATGCGGCTTGGGTGTTTTCACATTCTGCTTGGGATGGGACAAATGCTGGAGTCAATGACTCAGGCTTGTCGAGAGATTTTAGTATCATAAAAAGTTTAACTGGAGCATTGGCGGCTTTCTGAACTTGTACATTAACGTAGTTCTTTTTAACTTCTAAAAGGTTCCCTTTGTAGGACCTCTCGAGTTCCTTCCAGCTGTCCTTGTTGCTAGTGGTTGGTTTTTTCAACCATCTGGCTTCAAGCTGTCTCTTTTCCTTTTTTGAGCCCCTAAATCTGAGTTATAACATTCCTGATGATTGGTATTAGGTCTCACTAGTTTAGGGTGGAGAGGAGCTAGTTGGTCAATGAGAGATGTAGTATGTTGTTCATATTTAGATATGGTTTTCTCACAAGTGTCGTCCTCGCTAAGGTCTGCTAGGATATTGTTAACACAAGACACAAGGTGTGTCCTTTTGATTTTCTTGAAATTTCTACATGTCGTTTTCTTGGGTTCATTCAGAGTTTTCTTGAGAGGAATAGGCAAGGTCAGTGTGAAGGATATTTTATTGTGGTCAGACCAGATACACGGAGTGGTCGTATAGTTGTTGTTGGCTAGATTATTCGTAATGATCCAGTCTAGCTGGTGACCATTGTCCATTGGGGCTTCAGAGTTTTTAACTTGGAAATCAAGATCGCTTAGAGCCTTCTCTAGGTCTATTGCTTTTTTATCCTTGGGGTCACCCTGCCAGCGATTAAGATCCCCTAGGACCAGTGTGGAAGAGTTGGGACTTTTAAGTAGATTGAGCTGCCCAATGAGCTCCTCATTGAATTCGGACGTCAGGGATGGCGGTCTGTAGATGAGGACAAAGTTCACACAGTTTGTGTCAGTAGGACAATGTTTCAAATGGATCAAGAGAAACCTAAATAACTGGCATTGTTGAAGAAACAACCAAGGGAAGGGAAAACCCGGGCAAGGGAACCACCCTCTGGAACAAGGAACTCTATCCTGTTGGAATTTTTATGCTGGAGTTATGCATTTTCCTTTTTGAACATTTATGAACAACTCAAGGCCTAACACATTACCCTTTTCACTTTGGAGTTTAGTTTGTTAGAATGTGAGGGCTAGAATAGTACTTTGGACACAGAACAGTTGTGTTTTGGACATGCTGACTTTGACAGGACCTAAGTTTTGGTTTCAGCCTCTTAGAGTAGGGACAGACAGACATTTCCCCAACCCCCTTTATTTTAATAAAGGTTTATGGCCAAAACCCAAAGTCTCTGTGTCCCATTCCTGGTTCCTCAAAGTGCCTAAAGTTTGCATTAATAAACAACACCCACTTTCGCATCACTCAAGGCATGATGCCTGCCATTGGGCAGGCAGAGAGAGCTGACAACTGACCAGTTGTTTAATGGTAGCTGTTGTATACCGCTGTACTGTTGATGATCCCACCCTGACTCATTTGTAATATTTTGTTAGTATTTTGTCTGTAAATGAGCTACTAAATAATTTGCTATGCATGGGTAAGGGAATTGCTGTGAATAAAAATCTAGCTCAAAGTTCAAACAAAAGAAATTAAAAAAGGTAAGCTGAAAATGTTTAGTAAGAGGGATTGGCCAGGCCCCCTTAGTTTCAATGCAGCTAATTATTCGTAATGTGCAACAACAAAAACGTATTTAGATATCAAGGACTTCTAAACCCTATTTGATCCCTGGATGGATTATCCTAACCTGCTGTTGGCATCTTGATAGATCAGAGGACTAGCTTCAACTCTGAAGTCAGTGGTCAGAAGCCCTTGGACAACCAAGCCGCAGGGTTAATTGCTGCTTCAATTGTGCTTAAGCTTTGAACACATATTTCCTAGCTCTCTCTTGTTGTTTGCTTATGTAAAAACAAAAACTACGAAGTAAAATGAAATCACTTGAAAAAAAGCATTAGGCTAGGATTAAGTAGGATTCCAGCACTGCTGCTCCTTATACAGAAGCAAGTGTCCTAGCAACATCATAACCAATGCTGTACTCATGAAGTGCGTACAAGCGTCGGCAAGCTTAGCACATCCTCATAAGTCACCATGGGCTCATCTCAGCAACAACCTTGTTGTTGGATGAGCCCTGATGGGCAGCCCAGTCTTGATCTCATTAGGCCAGTCAGTGATGGGGTGGGGGAGAAATAACTGAAGCAGGAGTCACTCTTTAAGACATGTGTCTCCTATCGGGGCAAAAACAGCACATTGTGTGCCTGCAGATATTTCAAATGTCAATGGCAAGTACAATATTACCTGATGACTCTATAACCCAAAACTATTCCATGTAAAAGAGACACCTGCTATTTTCCCTGATATTGTCCAGTGAAACAAATCCCGCTCCCTGGTATCCAGCAACGATCTTACCACACCATCTCTCCTCTCGTCCAGAAAAGTCCCTGATTCTTTTGTGTGTTGTACACTGCTACTTACAACATCTTCATTTGCTTTCTTGCTGGCTAAAAAAGGATAATGTGGCAAACAAATGCTTCACCATCCTAGAGGAATGCCCACAATCTTCTAGCTCTCCTGTGGTATTCTTGTGAACAAGTCGTCGGCATTCCAAACAAACCTGTGGAATATCTGCCACTGTGAATTAGAAAATATGCTCCATTGTCATAAGCTATAACCGGTATTTATGAAGACATTGTTCCTATTGGACTAGGCTTTTTGTTGCCAGCAACAAAAGACAGATTCTTACAAATATCTGTAATCTAAAACATACAAGAGGTGCTGTAATGAATTGTTAAGCATACAAAAAATGCCTATATCAAATGTAAAATTCATGTGAACACTTACATTAATTCATACAATGACATTGTTAAACAATGAATCAAGAAATAACATAACAACTCATTAACAAACTGATACAAAATACTCATTCATTAATATCTGTACAATACATAAATCTCACAATCAGTTCATTCAGGATAATATTTCTAAACCAATGAATGAAAGGTTGCAGTTTTCAAAGTCAACCATTATATTGAAATATAATACAAGTGTCTCATGTGTAACTCATCAAAAATCTCATGTGCAATTCATTCAAGAGTTGGTATTTTCAGGGTTGATGTTACTTAGACGTTTTGCCGTAATACGTTTGGGACGCCTTCCCCAGGACCCTTTATTTAAGACCCTGTGTTTGGACAAAAAAGCCTTTCAATTTTGATTTGGGATATCAAGGACAGATAATCTTGTCAACAAAAATTAAATCTATGATGCCACTCAAGGAACATAACTAAAGGGATTTTTTGCTACACAACAAATCTCATCTGATCTGCTCTTGAGACTCCCACATCTGATCTTATTCATGTACATGCTCCTTTTATAATAATGTTGACACAAACATCAGATGAAAAGAATTAAAAAATGCAAATTTCAATGTCTTCGCTCTCCACATCAGTAGCCAGTTTTCCATGCACAAGTGCTACATCAGAACTGGCTGAACCCGCTTTTCTTGATTGCACCAATGCCACATCAGAATTGGCTGCACCCTCTTTCTCGCCAGCATGAGAGAAACTCTTCATCGTGTTTGTTTGTTTGTTTCTTTATTTGTAGCGCGCGCCAGACCCAAAGGTATCAGGGCACGAAGACAATAATACTTTAAGCTTACATACAAGTTACAATGTTACATAGTCACAGGATTGCAGGTCAGTACAACAATTCAACATATAATACATATTCAGTTGCGGGTATAGATCAACATCTGAAGAGGGTCCAATATATATTACAGGTCAAGTACTAGAAGTAGGCGGTCATGCTGGGGCTGCAGGTCATTTTCTTTAAGCCACTTGATGATGTTTAAACGAAAGCGTGGGTAAGATTGATCAGTCCTTAAGGTGGGCGGGAGTGAAATCCACAGTTGGGCCGCTTTAACGGGGAAGCTGTTCCCTCTGTTTGTGGTCATTTTGAAGGGGGGAACTGATAGGCAGTTTGTGTAGGCTGCTCTGGTAGGTCTGGTCCAGGCTCTTCTTGTGAATGTCTCTGTCAGGTAGCTAGGGGCTACGTTATTGAGGCATTTAAATGTTAGGGAAGCAGTTTTAAGTTTGATTTTGTCAATAGTAGAAAGCCAGTTAGAGTGTCATCTAATCGTTGATATGTGTTCTCTATTGGGCATTCCTATGGCTGCTCTAAGGGCATTGTTTTGCAGTATTGGATTTTCTTAGTAATGTATATATTAGCTCCCAAGTTGAGAGCGTTGCAGTAATCCAATTTGGACAGCACAAGTGCTCTTGCCAAGGTGGTGCAGCTGATTGTGGATAGGTATGGTCTCGCTGATCTAATTAGCTTACAAGTGTAGGCTGTGGCAGATGCCATGGCGTTCACTTGTTTTGCCAGTGTAAGGCTAGAATCGAGGTATAAACCTAGTGTTTTTACCTCCTTAGCAACTTTGATTGTATGTCCATCTATAACAAAGGCTGTGTAGTCCTGGCTAAGTTTCTTGATATCATGCGTCGTCCCCAGGATGATGAGTTCCGTTTTGTCATCATTCAGGCATAGACCATGAAGTGCCATCCATGCCTGGATGATGAGGTATATCCACCAAGGCCAAATTCTTTTCATAATCCCCCGAAAGTGGGATGAGAATCTGGGTGTCATCTGCATAGTTAGTGTAGGTGACACCTAGAAGGTCCAGATCATCGAACAGGGGGTTGGTAAAGATGTTATACATGGTAGGGGAAACGCATGATCCCTGGGGTACACCACATGTGATGGGAGCCGGGTCAGCAGCTGCTGTGGTGGAGAAGACCCTCATAGTTCTTTCACTTAGAAATTAATTGATCCATGCTATGGCTTGGGGTGAGAAGTGCGCTGCTGAATTTAAGTGGTTACATAGTACTTTGTGGTCCACCAGGTCAAACGCTGCTGAGAGATCCAAGAGGAGAAGTAAGGCAGCTTTTCCCTGATCCATGAGCTTGTCGACCTGGGCCTTAAGATCAATGAGTGCTGTTTCAGTGATGTGCTATGGTCTGAAACCTGATTGCCGGGTGCCTAGGAATTGGTGCTGCTTCAGATATTTCTGTATCTGTAAATAGGCCACTATCTAATATCTGTAGTAGAAATGGCACCGTGGTCATTGGCCTATAATTTGTGGGTATGGCTGGGTCCAGCGATTGCTTTTTAAGGAGAGGGAGGACCCAGGATTATTGAAGATTACTCAGTATGGTACCTGAAGTGAATGATGCATTTATAAGTTTAGAGATAAATGGAGATGGATCTCTTGCAGCGTCTTTTATTATTTGTGCCGGGCAGTTATCGCCTCTACAATTTGAAGGCTTGAGTGATAGTATTATTTTTTCAACCTCCAGTATGGATTCTTTGGTGAAGTTGAATCGCTGTTCTGGTTTGGTATTGGTATATGATTTGTTACTTTGGGCTGCGGTTGGTGGTATGTTGAGTTTTGTCTTGTCAATTTTAACTTGGAGGGTGGCAATTCTTTCATTAAGTGCTTTCTGAATGTTGGAGCACCAAGATTTATTTTTGACACAGTTGTCCGGTACCACGATGGGGTTCTCCAATTCCTTTAGTATTGTGAAGAGCTCCTTGGTGCCTGATTTAGCTTGCATTATTCTATTGTCAAAGCTTTCTTTTTTGGCTCGCCGTATTTCAGTTTTATATTTTGTGGAGGTGTTGATCAAGATTACTTTATTCTCCTCTGAGGGTGATAGTCGCCAAGTGGCTTCACACTTTAGTTTTTCCTTTCTCAAGGATTTTAGGTGTGGGGTAAACCAGGCATTTAGGTGTGCTCTAGGTTTGCTGTTTCTCATCTTTAACGGGGCAATAGTATCCAGGGCGTTGGCCATGACTGAGTTAAATTCATTAACTAGGGTGGATGGGTTTAATTTGTCTCGTAGCGCGTTTAATGTAGGGATAATTAGAGGTAATAATCTGTCTGTAGTTATATTCTTTTCATTCCTTGTTAATGTCGGGGGTGCTATTAGGTTATTTCGAGGCAGGGGGATTGTAGCATCTATGGAGAAGGCTATGAGAGTGTGGTCTGTCCATGCCTGTGGACTGATAGATGTGATAGTAGTTTTGCAATTATGGTCGGCCACCCAGTCAAGTGTACAGCCTTTGTCATGGGTAGGCTGTGTCGCTTTTTGGGTAAAGCCGAGCTCTGAAAGGACGTTGGCTGTGTTTGTGGCTTTTACATCTTTGTGATCGTTGAGGCCCAAGTTCAGGTCTCCTAGTAGAATGGTTTGTGAAGTATGTTTTAAGTTATCCAAGAGGATCGTGGATATGTCCTCTGCGAAGGAGCCGATAGGTCGTGGTGGCCTATAGATAAGGTGTATAGTAATAGTTTGAGAATTGGATGTGAGAATCTTGGCGCTTAATGACTCGCAAGATTTGGTGTGCAAGGGTGTTGCTATTCTCATTGACAGGTTAGTTTTAGCTATGAAAGCTATGCCTCCTCCTCAGGAGTTAGTTCTATCTTCTCTAAGGATAGTGTAATTGGTAGACAAAGCAAGCATCAAGGCAGGGCCGGCTGCTTGGTGTAGACAGGTTTCAGTGATGGCTAAAAAGTCATAATTGCCTGTTTGTATAAGGTCGGCAATTTCAGTAGCGTGGGCTATTAATGACCTGGCATTAATAAGGGCTCCTTTGATGGCAGGGCTTGGTTTTAGTTGATTAGGTAAGGCAGGGCTATTGTGTTTAGTTGGGCAAGTTGGTAGTTTGTGGCGTTTGTCTCTTTTGTGGTGAAGGTGAGTGGCGGCGCAAGGTGGTGGGCTGTTCTGTTTGGTGGAGGTAACCACATGTCGAGTTTTATAAAGGGCACATTCAGTATGGTACCTAGAAGGCAGTTTGAATATTTTCGGTAGTCTCGAGCGTAGTTTAAAGTTCCTAAGTGTGAGGTCACATGGGATGTTGGTTATTGGGGAGTTGGAAGTATAGTTGGGAATGGGTGGTGACCTTCCTGGGAGCCATTCTGTATCTAGGGTGGTCAAGGACAGTCTAATGTTCTTGTTTAACATTTTGGTGGACCGGAATTCTTGAACTGGACTCAATAGGGATGCTATAAGCCAGGGAGCAGCTAGGTAGAGGATAATGATAAGCAATCTAATTTGAAACAGTGTGGATAGCTCCGGGAGCGAGCAGCTAGTTCGCCAGGCGATACATAGTGTGGAATCACAGGTGGGGCCACGTTGATTTGGTACCATACTACCGAAAGAAAAAGTGCCATTCACATGTCGTTCCTAACATCTCTTGACAAAGTCTTCTTAAGTTGCGAATATCTCATCCTAGACATCGCTATGGTAATATCATGGTCAAATGTCCTGCTGACCTCCAGAACAGGACAGTACACACACTTTTCTAGGCCTCAAAAGTCACAATATCACAAACACCCTTTGCTACAGACATCTAGAACCCATAGCCACAAAGTCCAATTGTATCAATATCAAGCTCTCAATCAGCCTACAGTCTTCTCATAGCACCCCTAACATTTCTGAAATTCTTATAAACACCTGCAAAGGCATAGCAGGTGCAGCGTAATTTCATTCCTACCTGCCAAAATGGAAATAATGTAAGACTTTATAACTTCCTTTCTGAAACGTCACTATAGGAAAGAACTAAATAAAATGCTCTTATAAAGTCCAGCACAGTGAGTACCATGTCAGTATGCATTGTGTCCTCCATTTTCATCCACAATAGCCAAATCTCTCCGGGGTGCACCCATAAACACAGCCTTGATTTCACATTTTGCCACACTAGCCACCACACCACAGATACCAAACAGTTGCACTGCCTGGTCAATATTTGCATATACCACAAACTTGTGTCCTGCTCCATAAAATCATTGACAGATAACACCTCTGGGCATGATAAAGGGAGAATCAGCCTGAACTCCCACATTATTTTTAGGGATCACCCACAGATGTGATACAATAAGGTACTTCAACAGCCATGTCCTAATGGGAAAAGACAACCTCCCGCCATTACCTATTTCAGATCTTTCATTGGATCACCTCCCGTTGATCGTTAGTAGACTAGATTCTCAACCCATCTCCTAATCCGTGGACCACTGTATTAGACCCTAAAAGCAAATGTGAACCCCATCTTCATAAACACCACCCTTTCCTACTATGGTAGCTTTGTGCCCTACCTCAGATATTACTTCCCCCTGTCAATGGCCCCAATATCGATTGATCACTGATCACTTTCCCCATAATTCTTGCAGTCATGCCTAGCCCTGCAACACATATATTGTTATAGGGTTCGTAGATTAAAGGATGCTGAAATATCTTCCTGTCCTCCACCTCATCATGGCTAGGAAGAACAGGAAAGGCACTGCATGTGAGGGGAGGCCTCTGCCACTGTGTTGCACAGGGAAAGGTCTTGTAGGGACCATTTACAGAAGCCATAGTTCTGTATCTAAATATCACAGGCCATAATATTATCCATCCCCATTCTGACCCTGATCTCTTCATGTGGTAGCTAAGCTAGAGTCTCGCTTCCTCAAAGTTAACATGGTATTTAGATTATGTCCATATACTTAAACAGTGGCAGACATGTTTACGGATAGCACGCATAATACATCCTTGCCTATTTCACAAATGCATATGTCTAGTTATTGGCACCTCTGGTCTTTCTATCAGCTCCTTCTCCTCTCTATTTACAACCTCACTTCTGAGTGTAACAATCTGAACACCTCTACGATCTCCCAGTCCATATTTGCTCCTTTGTTGAAGCAATGCAATATTCCCCTAATATATTTGCAATGCCCATACTAGCGAGTTTCTTTATCTTTCCTTCCACATGGTCTTCACTTTCCCACTCTGAAGGTCTCACCTTCACTTTGATACTGTTATTTGGCGTCCCTGTGTTCCTTTCTTGCTCCTTGTCAACCGGTGTCTATGGGCCCCTTGACCAGCTCCCCTTTGACCTTTGATCCAGCTAATGTATTAAGCTTTGCCCCCCTTGTACTTGCCCCACTATTCTGTTCACTCACCTCTCTCGCCATATTCATAGACTCGCTCTAGTCCTTTAGTTCCTCCTTTACATTCCTCATCTGTCTTCTCTCCTAAAGGGGTTCCATTTGATAATGTTGCTGATATAAAGTCGCCAGGTGGGTTTACCTTTTTTTTCACTGAACCCTACAATTCTTTCCTGAAATATTCTAGGAGGGGTATAATTATATTTTACTAGCGGTACGATCTGGCGTTGCCTGAGTCTGTAGATGACATGCACGTGGGGGTCTGCTATATCCTTGTGTATGTTATATTGGGCCTCATTACAACCCTGGCGTTGGACCATGGTGCTAATAGCACCATGGTCCATGCCGGATTCCGCCATGGTGGATGGCGGATTTACCGCCCCATTCCAAGGTTGGCGGGGCGGTAAATCCCCATTCATCATGGCCCCTTCCCCATTCCCATTTTTGGCCCATAGGGCTCAATGGGAATGGGGAAGGCGCTAATTACGGCACCGTAAATTACGGTGCCGTAATTAGTACCAAGGTCCCTTAGCGGGTTGTACTTTAACACCTGCAAAAAGCAGGCGTTAAAGTGTGAATCTGGCGTTAAGGGTTTAACGGCGCCGCAGCATTTTACGGCGCCGTTTACCCCTTAACGCCAGGGTTGTAATGAGGCCCAATGTGTCATAACCTCCTATTATTGAAAAATTACAAAATCAGCCATCTACCGATATCACCTATTCTGATATCACAAGGCTGGACCCGGCTCCACCCCTGTACAGGGCGAATAGGTGGGGTTGGTCAAATGTCACTATGGCCAGTACACGACTGGTATGCCGATGCTGTGTCCTAGATCCCTATTTTGGGAAAAGGCGCAAAATCGTCAGTCTCTCAAAACCACCTATACTGATATCACAGGAGCGGAACCTGCCCTGTGCAGGGCAAATGGCTGGGGTTGGTGAATTTCCACTATCGCCAGTACACCCCAAACTGGTATGCAGACCTCGGGCCAAAATTTCAGCTCACCAACTGTTATGGGGCTAGAGCCAAGCATGGACATACAAACACACTTTCACAAATATATATCTATAAATGTATAGAATAGATCACCTCCAATCCTAGAATACTTTAGGAAAGTGATTTTCTGGAGAGTGCATTTTTAGGGAAATGTCACCAACTAGCAGCCATGTCCTCTGCAACGTTATCATTGGACACCCCTAGGCATGCGCATGCACCCTCCACATCCTTCCTTTTATGCCGTTCTCTCCATTCATTTGTTCCTACTTTTATCAGACTTTTAGGGAAACACCAAAACTCGCCACACCAAGTTTTCCAACCCTAGCCACTTGTTTTGTCAGTACCCTTCCTTATATACGTACTTCCTTCCTTTCCTCTTTTTCAGCATGCCCATCCTTCTTCCCATTCGACTCACTTTCTCTTCCCGGTCCCATTCACATCTCCCATTAAGCTATTTATTTTAGTGTTTTAACTATGCGCCACTTGCAGAATCATTCCATTTCAAACTGCTCAGATGAAAGGTGTTTGGAGGTTGTGGAGGATGCAGGGTGAGGAAAGAAGGACAGGGGAAATCATGGGTGGGAATGATGAGAGTGTGAGGGAAGTTACCTTCACAGTTCAACCATTCCTGAAGTCCCATAACGTTTGACATACGTAGTAGTTCACATTTTGCATTCTTAATAAACGCCGAAACAAGTATCCCACCATGGCAAGTGTCCTTAGGGTGGAAGGTGGAGTCAAAGCTCTTAAGGCCCATCCTGGGCCTATTATTCCCTTATCACTCTCTCCTACACATTTTCCTCTCTGCCCTCTTATCTTCCAAACACTCTTCCTCTTCACCCACTAACAACTCATTTCTGCTACTTTATTGTTGCAGGATTTGAGGCACCCTACCCTAGGGATGGTAACCCCTTTTTCTCCTTAAGGCCTTATCGCCTGTCTCACACTGTCCTTCAAGATGTCTGATCCTTTAAATGCATGACTTTGCATGCATGCACTTGTTAGACCAGAAACGACCCTATAGTATGTATAGTATGTATATTATGTTGGCCAGAAACCAATCGCATCATGTGACAAACATCTCAACCGCAGAATCGTCAATGTAACCAGAGGGCGTGCATTTTGTCAAATGTCAGCCATTTGCTTTTTTCCTTTCTGTCAAAACACTTTGCAAAATGTATTCTATGCTTCGAACTCACACACGGTGCAAGGCCACAGCCTGAATGCTGAAAGACTAACACACGCAGGAATGCCAAACGATACAGAAATATATTGTTTTCCTCCCTCATGAAAGCAGAAGCCGCATCTAATCAGCAGACCAGGTGCCAGCCTGTCTTGCAAACGCTATAGTAAAAGGCAGTTAAAGCATGAATTATATTCTTTTAGCGGTACTCCTTCGCAGAGACTGGTATTTTCTGCTTCAGAACTGTCTGACCCTTAGTTTCATGAATCAAAACACATAGATAATGTGCTAAGGAATGTTTCTGTCCTACGAACATGATTTCCTTGATGAACTAAGAGTTTTATGTTCCACATAAGAGAAAGCTGCAGTGAACTTAAATCCCCACCTCCCAGACTACCCTTTTCCAAAATGGCGAAACACTAATATTTGGTGTAAGAGATGTAGTATGTGGCGATGACCTCAGATAAGAGTGATTTTCGAATAATTCCGAATGTTGCCATCATTTCCCAAGAAGTGTGGGATTGGGAGTTACATCCCTTTGCTCAGTTTCTCCTGACAACCTTTATATCTGGATGCCCCAATTCCTAAGAGGATTACCCTCACTTTTGCAACTTGTATGCTTTTTAATGGTTAGGAACTCTCCTTATTGCCATGCAAAGTTAGTACAAGAGTGCCTTTGTTTGTCCTTGACTTGCTTGTGTATAATGTTCCCTTTGCTTCCTCCCCCTAGTCTCATCGCAAGTTTTCCGCCCCCAGGCACGGCCACCTGGGTTTTCTCCCTCACAAGAGGAGCCGTCGCCACAGAGGAACAGTAAGGACCTGGCCGAAGGATGATCCGAGCAAGCCCATCCACCTGGCAGCTTTCATTGGCTACAAAGCTGGCATGACGCACACTTTGCGGGAGGTGCATCGAACTGGAATGAGTAAGACCCTTTTCCTAAATCCACTCTTATGATGCCTTTTGAGCTACCTTTAGGAAATGCATATTATATGTATGTTAAACATTAAGAGGTACATTTGCTGGAAGTATAAGAGCACTCTCTATTGAGAAAGAACAAGGCCAAGAACCTGTTTTAAGGAATGGTACCCACGCAGGTGGTCTGCAAGCATGGTTTAGTGTTCTCCGCCATATCTGAGCAAGCATTCTATAAAGTATTTTCAGTGCTTTCCACGTTTCTTTAAGGTAGCATTAACTATAAACTTCCCATTAATCAAAGTTTATTCTATTAATGTTTTTTTAAAATGATATACACTATCAATCTGACAATACCCACTGGTCACTTACTCTTGGGCTTTGCCTTCGGGGCCCATGCGCAGGTCACCCATAATCCACCCTTACTGGCCACAAGGCAATGCCCGCAGACATGGGCATTTTGCCTGGGCATGTTTGGCGCTTATGCCCTGGATCCCCTCCCAAGCTGCCGTTAGTGGGCACTAGTCATTTTACACTTGGCAAAATCTTATTTTTTAATATAATATACATGTAACCATATGGTTTTGTATATACAATATAAAAACAATACAATAAGCAAGGTTAAAAAGCATGAATAGAACATATATAAAAATAAAAATTGAAAAATACAACACTTATACAATTTTAAGACATCAGTGTATTAAACCTAATATATCCATACAGCGTATTCCGCAAAAACCTCATTATGAATCTCCAAGGGCCTGAGGGACAAAACAATCTTTTAGAACACACCTTACGACAATTGATTTAAAATTTCCATGGATGTCCAATACAACTTGGTAATAAAATATATAAAATTCATATCATGTCCTTCCACAATGTTGATAGGTTATCATAGCTGTACTCGTTATCATACGATTTTAGAAAGGATCTTCTAATTCCAATTCGGCTTTCACACTCAAATAACAAATGCTTAAGTGTTTCCAGTTCAAGGTTGCCACATAGGCGACACCACCTTACAGGGCGGGGTAATCCAAAAATAGCTCCCTTGATCGCCCAGGTTTCACTGCAATAAAATTTCATTAAAAGATATGACGTATTATCTTATGAGACGGAAAAGCCTGGATGTAAGCTAGAGAAGACTTGCGATCCATTCGATACTGTAAATAAATACTGTTATTACTGAGGGTAGCGAGTTGTGCAATGTTTACTTCAGTACTTACTTCTTTACACTTCTATTTTAACCATGTTTTAAAACTTTGGCCATTCATGGTAGTATTAGTGGTAACATATGTATCACTCCATATATTGTTTGAGGCCTTCATTTTACCCAGGCAGCCTATCTTCATGCAATTGTCAACATTTTTGAACACAGACATGAACTGTACCCCAATCGTATTGTTAGCCAAAGATGACATTTTTCATAGCACATCATTATTCTGTAATTAACATCTACAACAATGCTATTTATATCAACTTCAAGCAGAATATACTCGGTTGATACACAATGTGGAAGACGTAACAGTTTGCAAAGGATCAGGGCTCCAAACCTTTGAAGTTGAGGTGTATAAGTACATCCCCAAACCTCTACACCATAGAGTAGAATGGATTTAACTCTTGCCATGTAAAGTAGTAAAACTGTCTTGATTGAAAACCCCACGTTTTTACCAATAAAGCTGCTAATGGCATTGACAACTTATTTATTTTTATTTTTTTAAACTGGCTTTGACAACTTTTAAACATTTGCTTTTAAGTTCTTTCCAATGCGTCTTCCGGTTTGTCATCAACATATAGCCCAAGGTATTTGTATGCCTCTACTTGTTCAAGAAGATCACTGTCAAATATCCATGTGTGTTTTTTTTTTACGGGAACAACTTTTTTACAAAAACCATAATTTTACTTTTTTCTACATTTACCTTCAAATTATTGCTTTTGGCATACATACTTAAGGCATTTAGAGAGATCTGTAGGCCATAAGGAGTGTGATCAAGAAAAAGCAAATCGTCTGCATATGCCAACCAACTGAAGGACATTCTTCCTACTTACGCAGGACATATAGATGTACTTGACATATTTTCTGGGAGCTCTGCCAAATATAAATTAAAAAGTCTGCCTGCCACTATACAACCTTGCTTGACATCAAAGTATGTTGGGAATGATGTAGAAAGTTTCCCAGTTGCATCAAGACAAACTTGCACTGAGGTCTCGGAATACAACAACATCAGCATCTTCAGTAAGCCTGGAGGGATATTCTATTTGGTGAGTTTGGTCCAAAGTTTATTCCTATTTATTGAATCGACAGCTCTGCTAAAATCTATGTATGTGCAATACATATTAGAGTCCCTGCTCTTCCAGGAATATTCTACTGCTGTTGTTAATATAATTATATTATGGGCAGCATTCGATTTTTCGATTAAACCTGTCTGATTTGGGCGAAGGATTTTGTTTACATGGATTCAGGTTTTGAGTTTGGCTAAAAGGACCCGTGCATAGATTATGTCCGGTATGTCAAGCATTGCTAATAAACGGTAATTAGCAGGATTGTTCCATGCCCCTTTTTTTTGTAAACCGGCAAGATGTTGCTCATCTTCCACGTAGCAGGAATTACACCCCTACGTCCAATTTCATTAATTAAAATAAATAAGGCATGAGCTCAACTTCCCGGGGAGGCTTTAATTAAGTTGTTAGTTGTTCTAACTGACAATGATTTTATAAAATGTATGCATTGTTGCCCAACATACCCAGGTACTATTCAGTGACTTCACCTTATCTTTAGTTGTGTCTAAGGTACCCAGGGTGCACTGAATATACTTTTCCCAGTGAGATTCGATAAGGCAGTTAATAAGAAGATCCAGTTTTTTTAAACTTCTTATAACCCGCCAAACTTCTGTCAAATTTTTTTGGGTGACCATCCATGCTATTATTTTCCAAAGATGAGCCTCACATGAGGATATATATGTCTTGAGCCAGGTGGGGTAAGAGAGTGTAATAGATTTAACAGGTATGGTTGTAAGACTGCTCTCAATCATACCTATAGCTGGATACAATATAGCTGCTATTTTAGATTGCATATGTTTTTTTGCCACTGCGATATTTGTGTCATAGTGAGCTCTTTTATTAGTCACGATGTTAGATCGTTCAAACAGTGTTTTGTACTTGTGCTTAGACCCACATATTTCAACCAATTTCAACATCATGGTAGAAAATGCTACGACGTGCTCATCCTGTACAGAGGGACTAGATGCATAAAACTTGTTGATAAACTCAGAGAGCAATTGATGTGCTATGTTATTACCCTTCTCAACATTGTTCCTGTTCCACAGAATGCGGTTATGGCTTTCATTGATGAAAATATTACCATATTTAATATGATTTATGATCATGATCATGATGATGTGAAGAGGATGAAATCACTGAGTGTAAATGTTTAGAGAGGACACATAGGGGGAAATGGCCACTCTCTTCTTGGGACACTACGACCATATCGGTAATCAGGGGGAGACCCGCCGAGTTCACAATAATATAATCAATTGTCAATGCACTTTTTCCTGCTGAACGTGTATATGCCATGTTGGCTTCACCCTGGCAAAAACCAATTAACATAGTGAAATCATATGTTTCAAGGAGTTTTGCCCATGGTTTACCTTGGCGATTAGTATACATTTTATTCAAAGGGGAGTAGGAAGTATCAACCTGGGAATCCGAATTATTAATAGTTATTTTTGCATTAAAGTCACCCATTAGCCATATGGGACAAGAATGGGAGTGACTCTTAATCAAATTTTCAACTACTTTTGCATTCATTTTGGTGTCTATACAATTAGGTGGGTCATAGATATTTACAACCAAAATCTTCCACTTCCCGTATAATAACAAAGCTGCCTGAATGTTGGAAATACTATCTTTAAATCCTACTAGTTTCCAAGGTTGTTTCACTGAAAGTAGAAGTCCTCCTTTTGGATGGCCTTGCAAGCCCTTGGAGGCTTACTGTTCTAAGGTCAAACGGCTGTCATATTGGATTTCTTCCACCAGCCAAGTCTCTTGTAAAGCCACCAACATAAAATATCCAACCCATCCTCTGCAAATTTGTGGGTAAACCCTTGCGTGTTCCAAGACAACATCAAATTCTCATCAACGAGTCTGAGACGAGAAGTGACTTTTAAAGGCGGCTGGGAACCATTGCCAGTATTCATCCAATGTGGTCCCATGTGTCGCTACTATCACCAGTGTATTTGAATCACCAAGACAATTATTGATATTCCTATTATTACCGCTGTTCAGGGTACTAGGAACCCTTACTTGTGCTAAGGGTTGAGGGTTTTGAGCAATAAGACCATCCGAGGAGTTGGCAACAACTTTTGTCATGGGTGCAGCAGCCCGAGGTTTAATTTGTGGTAACATTACTACTTTAGTTAGATATCCCAGTCTAAAAAAATTGTCTTCAAACCCCAATACAAAATCAAGGGTGGTGGTTAATTTAAACCATATATTAGTAATGTATTCAGTGGTGTGCTCCATCTGATCAACAATTCGTATATCATCTGAGTGTATACCTCTTAATGAGACAATCAAGTTGAATATACTTGCAGCACGGTTCAATGGAAGCGACTCTTGGTTACTTGAAACATATTTCAATTGTAGTGCTTTGTGCAAATCACTAGGCCTCTCAGGTATTACCCCAAGGTTTAAAATTGGGGTAATTTGCTTGACTATATTGGGAGCCCACATATCGCCTACATTATTCTGATTATTAGTACGAGGGAGCATGAGATGTTTATCACTATTAGAGGAATTCCCTTTCCCAGCAGCCTTTAAGGTACAATCTAACAGAGTCGCTGGCAGTGTTTTATTCCCTATATTAACAATTGTCGGGGCTCTGCACAATGCGGTATAAGTGCCACATGTCTGATTAATACTAGACTCCTTTGCAGACATTACATTGGGTGTCATAGGAATAAGTTTGCTCCCGATTTCCGGAATTGGGACTAGATTTACCTCAATATATCGCCGATTTCTTTTTCCTTTTCCACACATCATATTTCGTGTCAGCAATTTTTTAGAGTACATAAAAGCCTGTGAGATAGCTTTAGTTTTCATTTTTTACCATTATTTTGCAAGCGCTTCTCTCCTTTTTTACTATTGCTCAATGTATGTGGTATTACAGTTGGGGTCTTGTTAATAGTGTTAACCATGGCCATAGGTTCACTTTGCTCAAATGATTCCGTATGAGTACTTGCATCTTTTAAAGTTTTATGTGTACGATTAATACTTTTCATTAACAGAACAGACTGTACATCAATTTATTCTCCAAGCTTTCACTTTTTTTGACTAACATGGTTAGTAAGTTGTCCATCCAGAGCCCAGAACATATCATTAGATGTCATACTAGTCATACTGTCCTCAGATAGATTGACAGATGGTTTATTCATAGGCAATTGGATGCCATTCCTAACATCAGGTGTGGCAACATCTTTGTAAACCCTAGGTTTGCCACTCAGTATTTCCAGTGGAGTGTTATTATGAGATACATAGCTTTTAGTTTCTTCAAAGAAGACATCAGGTTCTACATTCAAGATACCCGGAGTAGAAGTAATTTCTCTCACATCTCCTGTGTATTCTACCTCTGAGAAATCCATTTCTAAATCAACATTTTTGGATGTCTTCAACTCAATCAGGTCATGCAACTGTGAGTGTTTGCGGACTATCACAGTAGCATGACAAAGATCGCCATTAGTGGCCATCTTAGATTTCTTAGCACAAGAAGCTATGCGGGGAGGGACCAACGAGTGATTCTCGGGAGTAAATTCTGTAATCTCATCCAGTGTATAGGATGTGGCTCTATTTGGAAGAGGACCTACAACTGGTTGAGTCAAAGTTCGGATAATGACTGCATCTAGCAGTTTCGGCCAAGACAACTTAAGGAATTACTCAATTCATTGGCAATATTTCAATGGCAGCTGACTTCACATCTACGGAATCTAATTTTGGCGTTTTAGGAAAAGAAGATGTCCGTTTTTTAGATTTGGCTGATGTGCCATTTTTACAAATTATCTTGGGGTACACATTCTGCGGCAACACCGCACTGCCAAGGGGATATTCACCTGTTCAACCTCTCCATTACATAAATTGCTCATCGCTTTGAAACTTACCATTTACGCAAGCAAACAAGCTTCGCCGGTCACGTTACCAACTAATCACACCAGAGAGACTTATTATTCAGTTGAGGTACAACTGCGTGACTGCGAGACTGTCAATTAATACTACAAGTACACAGACAGCCAGTGAGTACAAACAAGCAATCAAACTGGTCGTCAAACAGGTAACACACACGTAAAACAAACTTAATGCTGCTTACCCAATGAGAGAAATCTTCTTCATTGTTCCTTCTGTGCAGCAGATATAAAACAGACCAAGGTCCAGGAGTCACACAACACTAGCTAGCCGCCAATCAATCAATGCCGGTGACAGACTAGAGGAGTGTATGCAGGTACTGTGTCTCTACACACATAGGTATCAAAACTGTATACGCGGCAATGTAGCAGTTAATAAAGCAATTAATACCTGTTGGTAGGTGGGTGCCGTCAAACCCCAGCTGTCAGCGAATATTACTCTGGCAACAAACACTAAAGCTGGAATGTCAAGCAAAAGGTCAAATTGCTGCCGCTGTTCGCTGCGCGCTAAGCAGCTAACAGCTAACAGCAAAGACCTTGGCAAAGAACTTCACAAATGCGCATGCACAGATGCGCACGGCAGACAGAATTTCAAGGCATCTGGGTAAAAGGGGCGGAGCCACTTCCTGAAACAGAAATAACGTAATTAAAAAGCAGTGTAAATCAGTATAAACTATCATACTCTCCAAGAACTTATTTAGAGTTGCTTAGAGGGAGTCCAAGTTCATGGGATATCAATTCATACCAGGTAAGAGTCCAATAGGAGGTTTTAATCTTTGTAAACTCCTTCCAAGCAGACAGCTAACAGCAAAGACCTTGGCAAAGAACTTTGCAAATGAGCTTTGCAAATGCATACACGCAGATGCACGCGGCAGACAGAATTTCAAGGCAGCTGGGCAAAAGGGGTGGAGCCACTTCCAGGTAAGAGTCCAATAGGAGGTACTAATATTTTTAAAGTCCTTCCCAGCAGACAGCTAACAGCAAAGACCTTGGCAAAGAACTTCGCAAATGTGCTTTGCAAATGCGTGCACGGCAGGCAGAATTTAAAGGCAGCTGGGTAAAAGGGGCAGAGCCACTTCCAGCGCTTGCTGCCATGCCGAGGAAGATGGCCAGTGACAGGATGGTAGTATAGGTGAACACGGCTCCAAAGTTGGCCAAGGCATTAAACACTTAAAATGGGCGTTTTGGGTCCAGTGGCCAAAAATGTGGGTAACGTGGCATTCCGCAATAGACTATACAATCTTAATTTTGTCCGCTGTATTTCACTCACCAATGTTCCTGTGCCCCATGTCACCCATGTTGGACACTCAATGACCATGGGCAGAAGCCATGGCCAGTGCTCAAGTGCTCACTTTGCTACCCACAGTAGGCAATGGCCATGGCCGTGGGACTCTACCTGTAGTAGGCAATGATCATAGCCAGTCACTTTGCCAGTGCCCACCATGGTATATGGCTATTTCCAGTGGTTACATGGGCCAGGCACCAGGCTCCCTGAAGCCTGAAGCACCCACAGTGGGTACTGTCCCTGGCTGTCAGTCCTGACCATTGCTTACATTGCCCGGGGCATGACCAAAGGCCAACCGCCAGACCCACAAGTCACCTATAATGGTCACTGATCATGCTGGCGGCCATGGCCAATGGCCACCTTACACCCCAAAGTGGCCATACTCTGCCAATAACCCACAGATTGAAGACACTGTCACTGGGTCACTGCCCATAACAGCTGTCATCACTAAACCAGGAGAGACATGCTGGGAAGTGGGGAAACCATTTTGGAATTAGCTGGCTGTCATGGCGGGTGCACCTGGTTCCAAGAAGGCCACCCAGTTATTTATGCACTCAGCCCAAGGAGTTGCAGGGCAATTAGTACTTATTGGAAACCTCTGCCATGGTAGTGGGCACTGGCAAGCAGCTTAAGCCAATCCCCAAGCTCGACATGTGAGTGCCGCAAGTGCACCTGTTTCACCTGCTAGGGAGCTGAATTGTCCACGACCCAAGTATGTAAGGGGTCCAAATGAAGGGATTGGTGCGGGAGTTTGGAGAAGGTCACAGAACGGAGACAGGAGCAAAGAGCAGGAAGAAGAACAAGTATAGGAATTTTGGGATCATTGGGAAGAAGGAGAGAAGAAGATACAAGGAGGAAGAACAAGAAAAGGGGACCATCAAGAGTCAAGGAGGAAAACCAGCTGGAGCTATGGAGGAGAAGAGAAAGTACTACAAGGAGGAGGTGGAAAAGAGCAAGTGGTGGACAGGGAAGTCTAAGAAAACAACAAAGCATTGCCTAAGTTAAGAGGGCAAAAGGAGAAAGGGGAGTCAGGCTTACTGAACTTGTATCAGCTACTGGCATGTCTCAAAGCCAAGTACTCACGGGCATGCAAACATGGGAGGCTAGCCATGAGCCATACAGTGGCTCTTGGAGGTTCAGCAACCCCACCAAGGAGATAAATGTATACATATGTAGATAACACACAAAGGAAAATCAACTATAATTAAAAGCATTGATAAATCATTATCGGTGCAGGTATCCCACATTCTTCAACTAAGACCTATATGAATACAGAATCTATTTTACACCAAAGAGTTGGTGTAATCCATGCCGCACACACATGAAATATATTCAAAAATAGATTGCAAAAAAGATTTAGTCAGTAATATTCACAGCATAAGTTTGTGTAACATAGAATCACTGCTCATATTAGTATAACAATTATATATCCTAAGGTCATATTTTCAAACAATGTTTTTTTTCCAGAACAAATCATCAACATATGGTAGTTCCTCATAAATACATTTTATGTACAGGAAAACGGAGATTTTTTTTTTCAAGAACGTTAGTACACCAAAAATGAATATCACCAAAATGCAATCACATCATCTGATGGTAATGTACATCTATGCTGGATGTGGTAATATATAGCTAATATATGCTCAAGGCCCATGCATAAGGCTCCTGTGCACCCCTATCTGGCCTCGCTTTTCTCCGGAGCAGGCCTGGAGTCATCTAGCTGCACTTCTACTACCTCTGCCTGGCTGTGATGATTACGGAAGTGATGCTGCTGACTACCCACATCAGGTAAGCCCAGTTGGGCTGCTGTTGCACTCCAGTGCCTTTTTATCATATAGAAATTGCCGCCGCCATTTTTGGCATTGGACTGCCTCGTGTGTTTGCCCTGGAACCTGCCCTGCACATCCCGGGCTGACTGCTCTTTCATCCATAAGCCGTTCCAGGGAGCCAGCAGGTGAAGCTGTCCCTCTGCTCAAGGCCCACGCATAAGGCCCTTGTTCACCCCTGTCTGGCCTGCCCTTTCGCCTGAGCAGGCCTGGGGTTGTCTGACTGCACTTCTACTACATCTGCCTTGCCGTGATGATTACCGAGTGATGCTGCTGACTACCCGCATGAGCTAAGCCTCTGGTGCCTTTTTTTACCATATAGAAATGGCTGCTGCCATTTTCGGCATTCTACTGCCTCGTATTTGTGCCCCAGAGCCCGCCTTCCAAATCCCGGATAGGCTGCTCTTTCATCCTTAAGCCAATCAGGGAGCCGGAAGGCAAAGCTGGTCCCCTGCTCAAGACCCATGCATAAGGCCCTTGTGCACCCCTGTCTGGCCTGTCCGGCTGTGGCCGCAGTGCCGCACCACATTCTGCCTCTTCCTACATGCTCCCTTTCATTTCCAGCCATCCGCCCACCTTCCTGCTGCTGTCTGAAGCTCTGCCGACTTGGCCGTTCGCCTCCTCTGTTGTTGACCAGAAGGTAAGCGCTGATGCCTGGCGCTCTGCATCCTTCCCTTGAATCCAATACTAATACTGAGGCCGTAATGTTTGCTCACGCTGCCTCTGCGCCTTCACCGTCCTCTATTCTCTGCAAAGTACCCCTCCAGCCCCCGCTGCCGCAGTGTTCATGGCCCCAACTTCTCCCTATCGAGTTACAGAACTTTGGCAGCCTTGTTCCTAACCTCTCCCCACAACATCTATTCTGCGTTCATACTGTAATGGCTACCTACCTGCACTGAACCACTAACTTTCTACCAGTTACTTTTCTACCTGACATTCTAACCTAATGTGTTTCTTTGGTGGACCTGCCTTCACTCTGCGTGCATACTGGACTGCACTGAACCTTTAATTTTCTACAGGACACTATGCTACCTAACATTTTATTCCATGTGTTTCTAGGACTTTGTGCTTCCTGACAATTGCTTGCTTTGTGTAATTTGTGAGGCTTTTCACCTTCATTTTGAAAGTGAGATCTTGGTGTTCTGAATCCACTAGATGTGCTTAAAACGTAGGCCTATTTACCTTTATTTTGAAATTCAAATCTGAGTGCTTTTGTAAGTACTGCTGTGTTTAAATGTTAGGCCTTTTTACCTTTATTTTCTAAGTCAAATATGAGGGTTTTGAATCTACTGCCTGTGCCTTCATATTTGCTTTCTCCCTCTCTTGGAAAGTTATACCAGCATGTGCATGCAATTGCTGGCTGCGTCTTGATTGTTCCCTCTGCCTTCTTATCTCGCGTCCAGGTGTCGTGCTGTCTGCTGTTTGTTGTATCCTAGGCCATACCCATCCTGACACTTGACTTTCTGTTCATTTGATTTGTCTTCACCTGATTTGCTGGTAGGCAGCCTAGTGAGTTCCTCGTACACTGTGCAGTCCATCTGTCTGTTTCCCCCCTCTGCATCCCAGGTGCTCTACATCTCTCCTATCTACTCTAACGGCTACTCTATCAGCTATCCTACCTCTCTCTAAAAGCCTGGAAGGAAAACGTTTAAGTAAGCACTCCTAGTCTCCAACCCAGGCCTGCCCTCCTCCAGGCAGACTATCACTGACATCCTCTTTATCGCCCCCTCTCCGGACATATGGACTCCTCATATGGTCTCTATCCCCTCCCCTTTCTCTTCTTCGCCATTAATGGTAGAACCAGATGGGAAGTTCTCTTGGCACACTTCCCAGGCTCTAGGTGTAGCATTAATGTCTATCACAATGGCACTGTCATGGCCCAAAGCTCTCAGCCCAACCTCCTCCTTCTTGATAGGCGTCTTCCGTCTCTCATCAACTTCCTTCCTTCTCTTGCCACTCCTCCTTCTGCCATGCCCCTGGCCCCTTCTCCACCACATCCCTGTACCCCTCCTAGGAAAACCTTCAAAGGGGGTAATCAGCTTCACTTAGATACCCTCAATGCTCGCTCTGCCAGTAAACACTCCTCCGACATCTGCCTCCTTCTTGAAGACTTTGACCTTGACATTCTCGCCCTCACTGAGACATGGTTGAATGCCAGCTCTGTCACTGCTCTTGACACTCTTCTACCCGAGGGCCACAAGTTCCTCTCTAAACCCACGCCCAACCAGTCTGGTGGCATAGTGGCCCTGACCTTCCCTGAATGGGTCCCTGCTACCATCATGCCCACTCAATGGTATTCCTCCTTAGAATGCCTCATCTGGAGGCTTGGTATTTCTCCTACCTTCTCACTTACTCTCGCCACCATCTACAGGCCCCCTGGCCCATTCTCCCTCTTCCTCTCTGAATGGGCCGACATCACCGCCTCTCTCATGACCTCTACCCCCAAGCTTCTCTTCCTTGGAGACTTCAAAATTCATCTTGATTTTTTCGATGCAGACATTGTACTCTTCCGCGACCTCTGTGACTCTCTTTCCCTCACCATTCTTCCCTCTGGTCTGACCCACTCAACCGGACACACCTTGGATGCACTCATCTCAGCAGACATCCCTATCTCTAACCCTCTCACCACACCTCTCTCCTGGTCTGACCATGCCCTCGTCTCCTCTCACCTGGAGCTCTTGCGTCCCCTTGCCAAGCCTCCGCCTGCACTGCCAGTCTCCTTCTCTGTCATTCGACCAATGAAGCGAGTGGCAGATGCTGCTTTTACTGCCACTTCCATCACCCATCGCACTCCTGCTACTGAATCTCCCACTGACACAGCCATCTCTAACCTTTACCTCACCATCTCCAACACCCTTGACACTCTTGCCCATGTCATGAGGTTCTTTGTGAAGCCTGCCTCCAAGTGTAACAGCTGGTATGATTCCGACCTAGCCTCTCTGAAACACAAGTGCAGAGTTGCTGAACGGAATTGGCAGGCCTCAAACACATCCAGTGACAAACTGGCCTGTTCCCTGCTCCAAAGGCCATACCGTCTCTCCAACCGCTTCAAGAAGAGAGCCCATATACAAGATTGCATCTCTGTGGCCACCAACGAAACAATTGAACTGTTCAAAGTCTGTAAGGAACTCGCCAATCCTACTGCAGTCTCTGCCTCTCCTCTTCCATCCCAGGCCCTCTGTACTGCACTGGCCTCCCATTTCACAACCAAAACCCATGCCTGCCATCCTGTCCTCACTCTCCTCTACCCCCTACCTACTCCCCCACCTGCTCTCAGGCCTCCTTTAGCCCCCTGTGTCCCTCCACCATGCTCCTTCTTGATCTGCCCTCTGCCTTTGACATGGTTAACCATGCCACCCTCGTAAAGCGTCTCCATGACACCCTTGGTATCACGGACCTAGAACTAGATTGGTTGACTTCCTTCCTTTCTAATCAACCTTCCCAGGTGCAGCTGGGCCGTTTCCTTTCCTCCATCTCACTCTCTACCTGCAGTGTCCCTCTGGGCTCTATCCTATCGCTGTGGCTCTTCAACAGCTACCTTGCCCCTCTGGCTCACTTGATTTCCTCCTTCTCTCCTCATTTACAGTGTTATGCTGATGACACTCAGCTTCCTCCAAGCTATCCTCTTCTACCTCCTCTTCATCCTCTCTCATTACTGACTGTCGGACTGCTATTCAGGCATGGTGCACAGCTAATGATCTCTGTCTTAATGCCAGTAAGACCGAGATCCTTCTCATTGGGACCCCTATTCCCTGCTTCACTTCCACTCTCTGGCAACCCTCCTTGGGTCCCCTGCCCTCACCATCTTGTGAGGCAAAAAACCTTGGTGTCATCTTTGACTCCTCTCTTTCCTTCTCCCCTCAAGTCACAGACCTTGCCAAGAGGTCTCACTTCCAGCTTCACCTCCTCAGAGGCATTCTCCCCTACCTTACCTTCCCCCAGAAACTCAATGTCTCCAGAGCTCTTGTTCTCTCTAGGCTGGACCACTGCAATAGACTCTTCCTCAATCTGCCTCTTTCCTCTCTTCTCCCCCTTCAATTAATCTAGAACAGGCCTGCAAGACTTGTCCTTGGCCTCAAGCCCAGGGACGGCATCTCTCCAGATCTTAAATCTCTCCATTGGCTCCCAGTGGCTGCAAGGATCAAACTCAAGACCCTCTTCATCATCTATAAGGCCTGCTGGGGCCTGGGGCCCGCTACATCCAAATCTCTCTCCCTAAATACCTCCCTGCTAGAGCCCTTCGGTCCTCTAGCTCCAACTCTATGCAGATCAGATGTTTTGCCAAGCAGAGAGTGGGGGTAGATCGCTCCTTTGGCAGGTGCCTCCTGCTGGAATGGCCTCCCTGCACCTCTCAGACTTCAGCCAGACCTCCTTAAGTTCTGGAAGCTTCTCAAGATCCTGCTGTTCTCTATCTCCTTCCCCCTCCCCCTACCTTGCTTATTGCCCCCATGTCCCACTGCGACTGGCGGCCTGGTCACCTATAATTTATAATTGCATAATTGGTTATTTACATCACACTTAATACCCAGAGGTTTCTAAGCGCAGACCCGGGGATCGAACATGTGTTGCTCCGCGTCGTCTTGCGTCCAAGGCGAGCGTGTTGCCCATGGGCTATCCTCCGAGACCTATGAGTCACACTGAGCACCAGGCCCTCCCTGGCCAGTCTTCACCAGCACCCCCATAACCAGCACTGACCTTCCGGGCCCCTTTCCCTGACTAGCCTGGTGGTACAGGCATCCCTCCTGAGTCTGGTCCACCCCCCGCCCTTGCACTTACACAGTGGTCCACCCCCGGCATCACATGGCACTTGCCTCCCCCCTGCATCTTACACCCCTGCATTTATGCCCCCACCTTCCTCCACCACTCCTCCCCCCTGCACTTCTTATTTCTGAATGTGCACGATCCAAATGTCACAAGGCCTAGTAGGACCGTCATTGTTGTTTATATCCCCTGTTCCCCGCACTATTTTATTTGCCTATAGGCGCCTGGAAACACTTTTTGCTGTATAGTGCGCCTTATAAATATTCAATAAATAAATATAAATAAAATAGCTATGTTAGATGTGCCATAGCGGCAGCATTTCACTTTCTCAACACGTTTCGAGTATTCACAGATACACCTTCAGGACTGGAGAGTTCTTCCTCAAGCAATCTAATAAAATACAAAATCATCAAAAATTCAAGAATTAATCAAATTGTTAGTTGTCTATGGGCCTCATTACGTGGTAGGAGGTAGCCATGGTGCTATTAGCACCATGGCTACCCCTTACCGCATTCCGGGTCCGGGTTCCCGAAATAGGGATTTACCGGGTCATTCCAACCTTGGAGGACCCGGTAAGTCCCCATTCCAGGAACCATTCCCCATTCCCATTCGAGCCCCCATAGGGCTCAATGGGAATGGGGATGGAGCTAATAACGGTACCACAATTTGCGGTACCGTTATTAGCTCTGAAGTCCCTTAACGGGTCCCTTCCATAGCGCCTGGTAAAACCAGGCGTTATGGAAGGGACCCGCTAAGGGACCTCGGAATAGGGTGGTAAGGGATTACTTTCACTGGTGTCCTTACCGGTGCCGGTATTCCCTTACCACCTACCTCGTAGAGGCCTAATGAATCCTTAATCCCAACATCACACGATAATAAAACTATGTAGTCACTAATCTCTGCATCCAGATATAAAACTTCACTCAATAACACATCCTTAAGATATTGATATTGAGTTATCCAAGGACAACATCTCATTAGCCTTACACAATTTTCAGTCAGCCAAAACACCTAAATGGTAAACAGATGTACACATCAGGGAAGGTCATCATCCTTCCAATGATAGTTCCGCCAAAAATAAATTCAAAGACCGTCTTACCATGCACATTTCCACCGTTGTACGCGTGGGGTCTTCTGTCAGCATGCAGCACTAGACTAAGGTCAGGTGCTACGACATAGGAAGAAGAGATGGTCCTGGATATGATGTCACAAGAAGGAAAGAAGAAGAACACAGAACTGGTAAGCTTGCCATTAGTGGGAAGATAATATGATGTCGGCCTGCAAATCAACCCAAGACAGCCACAGAAGAACTAGACAATCGGTGGAGCTGGATACTTTACTGTCCAGGAGGATCCGCCGTTGCCGAGAAACTTAGGGTGAGCGCTTGGACCAAATCTCAAAGGGCTGGATGAGACTGGTCCACATTGGTCTCAGAAAGCAAGGCCATGAGAATCACAGGGGCTCTTTTGGTTTTGTTTGTAATCCTGGGTCTTAGGAAATCAGGGCCCACTGAGTTGAAAAACGCATGGGGCTAGATTCAGAAACCTTTTTTTTGCGCAAGTGCATCTCATCACTTGCGTAAAAAAAAAAGCAGCAGCAGGCCCATTTTCAAAGAGCATCTGAATGATGCCCTTTTCCACCATTTTGCACATATCCGGGTGGGCGGGGGGGGGGGGCGTTTCTGGACATTTAAAGGTGCACTATGAATTTACAAACGGGATGCGCTTTCAAATGCCCAGAAATTAGGGTCATCGCACTGTGCCTGTGAGAACAGGCGCAGGGGGAGGCGCAAATCATGGCAGCGTAATTTCTGACCCTGCCATGATTTGTATTTGAAGTGTGTTGGCTGCAGTTTAAACTGCGACTGTCACATTAACATTTCCATCCCCCAAATGAGGGTGACAATGCTTCTTTTTTTAACCGTCTCAGTGAAATGCGCTCCCAGAAACCACATGGTTGCCAGGAGCCTATGCATGTATTAGTGGACAGTGCATTTTTGCGCTATCGTCCAGCCCCTCCAGAAAGGCTCACCTCACCTTTGAGAATAAGGTGACCTGCTCATTTCGGAAAGTATTGCAAATGAAACAAGAGCATTCTCTGTGCTCCTTTTATTTGCGCTCCTTTTTGAGAATCTGGCCCAACGTTGTTGCATCCAGAAGAAGCCACCCTGACCATAACAGAGAGCTACTTTGTTTTGCAAACCCTTTCCTAAAAACATTGATTAAACTATAAGATAGGTTGAAAACCCTGATACAGACTGGCCCTTGTCCTTGTGAACGGTTCTATGTGATTTTAACAAAAAACGTCTACCAAAGCATTTTTTTATCGAAAAAAATAATCGAAAAATTCACGGAATTTTTTTATTTTTATTTAGGCCAACCCCGTACCCCACCCCACATATATATATTATATTTAAATTTGATGTTTTTTCCGTTGTTTTAGTTTCAGTAAAAATGGTTCACCTGAAAAAATGTGGTTAAAATCACTGTATACCCTTGTGAACCACTGCTGCACTTACCCATTTCAAATCCCTCTCTGTTTTGCTTCTACCCTTTTGTGTGTATAGCAAAATAAAGCCTGTTTTCTCACCCCAACATTTCTTCTCAAATCATCTGTCAATCCCCTTCAGCATGACACACTTAGCAGCCCTAAATTACTAATCAGGTGATTGCCACTTCTGTCTAGATTTATTTTATTTTATTTTGTTTAAAGCGCAGACTTACCTCGAGAGCAGCAAAGCGCTGTGCAGAGTGTGGGTAGCCAGCATTTAGGCTTCCATATTTTCACAGGAGCGCACTAATGTGAGGTCTGAGATCATTACGTGCGTCCATTGGAATTAGTCCTTGGTCAGATGTAAGAGCCATGTTTTGAGAGATTTGTGAAATTGGAGAATTATGGGGGCATTCTGAGCGGACACCGGGATCGAGTTCCAGAGGGTGGGTGCATGACAAGAGAAGGATTGTTTGCGGGTCCTCTCTTTGTGGATGAGTTGTGATTCAAGCCGGTTGGTCGATTTACTGAGCGAGGAGCGTTTGGCACCAGATACGTGAAGCTTAGCCACCAAGTACGCTGGTGTGCTACTTGTGACTGCTTTGTAGATGATCCATGCAGTCTTGAACAGCATCCTGGCTTGGATTGTAAGCCAATGTAGTTCGCATAGAATGGGGTAATTCAGTCAAATGTCCATACTCCTGTAATAATAACTTCTGCAGCATGGTGGACTGCTTTTAGGGGAGCCACATGAGCAGCTGGGAGCCTGATAGGCAGAATTATATGCAGTACCCTTTGGGAACACTACACACAATTAAGACTACAAGTGACAGTACAATTTCACCTTTGGTACAAGCCAGTACTACACATTTATAGTGGCTGCAGTAGCGGAGCAGCCAGACTTATCTCAAGAGTAAGGGAGCAGTACAAATAGTTACACAAAGGACAGCAATTACTATGATTCAGGCAAACACTGACTCAAGGTTTCTAAGTAAAAGAATATATATTTATTTACTCAACAGTTATATAACATTTTACTATTCTACGCAAGTTAAAAATCGCAATCATAAATACACCACACCACTTCCCTTAAATTCCAGACAAGTTAAGCTCACAAAATGAAGTGGGAGCAAAATGGCACTTCAGCAATTTAAAAGGGAGGGAAAGACAAAGTTATTAGAAATTAGGCAAAACCAACAGGTAAGTACTCAGGGCAATTCGACAAGAGAGACTACAGTGAGGAGATCAGATAGAAATGGCTTAGGGCCAAAGTCAATGGGTCAAAAGTCTTTTGCTCAAAATCACACAGTTCAGGATAGTTTGCGTTAAAGTTTGTGGCACAGATTTCAGACGAGGTTGGTTGATAGAAAAGTTAGCTCAAAGAGAAGAGAAGGACAAGCCCTCGGATTGGAGAAAGATTTCAAACACTTTCACTGCGGCTGACCGAAACGGACAACCGGATTTGCACAGTACCTTAAAACGGAGAGGAAGCTGTAGCTGAGGCGGACATTCCTGGTGGTTCCTGCAGGCTCACGGTTCCTGAAGCGACTGTCAGACTGCCATGTCGTAGGAAGACTGGAGGGTCCTGCACCACCCAGGGAAGAAGCCAGCAGCAGAGCAAAACAACGAATAAAAGGTGCGCTCCTCAAAACCCAAGCAGGGTACGACCTTCCTGGCTATCCGGCCCACTGTAGCTCTGTACAGCAAATTCGACCAGAGGAGGGGTCCTGGCTTGTAGTTTGGGCTAACTGGTTGGACCTACCAGCTCAATGGAAGAAGTTTCCTGGAGGATCTTCTCTGTCATCGGATTCTGGCGATTCAGACTTGCAGCAGGGCTTCACTGGGCGGTTCAGTTGTGGTAGGGGTCCTCTTCTTCCAGTTCCTCATTGGTTCTTTCATTCCAGTGGCGACTCTGCTGTTCCAGTCCCTGAGACTTGCTTTTTATGCAGTTTTCCCCCATTCATACAGCCTGGCTGTCAATCACACAGCAGGGTGGCTGGCCTGGCAAGGCCAGTCCCCCTAGCCAATCAGACTAAAGTGCGACTTGGGTTACCAAGGGAACCCATGGTAGGCGTCCGAAGATCCCTCCCTCACATCCTGCCTACCCAGACTATCAGGCGCCTTAAGGACGGCTTCTGTGCAGAAGTCCACGAAAAGACAGCAACAAAGGAGTCATCCCCGGTTTGGCACGCAGAGAAAAACACGAGAAATACTTTAACAAAAAGAAATGGCAAATAAACCCAGACGGAACCAAAATAAAATGTATTTGGTCAAGCGGGTTTATGTTCGAGGCTAATATAATAGCCAGGAACAATACCACATTTATATAATATAATCGTGGTAGAAAAGGTAGGGTAGTTACCACAGCCACCAGCCAAGTCTTAATGATAAGGGAGCGAAACAAGGCTCCAAGAGGTACAGACAAAAAGGGATAAAAGTTAACCCTTTCCAATACTCCATGTACGATGGGGTGTACTGGGTCTGTGGTTTAAAGTCACTATATAAAGTTAATGGCAACTTTACCTGTTTCTGGGGGACAGTAGTCAGCCCCAGAAAAATGGAGTCAGTGGGAAGTCTCAACGACAACCCTGTGTCACTGCACTGAAGGTGCTGTGTAACACACAAAAAAAGTGGTGCACATGGAGTAGGTGAGGCTCCAGTGCCCAAGATCACACAAAAAGTGAAAACACACACAGCGAAACACAGGTAAGAGTGGGAAGAAAGGCTCACACTCTTACCAGGTGAATAAAATAAATCCTAGAAATCCAGCAAAGCTGCTGGGGGACTCTTTAGGTAAGGGAAATCAGCCATTTATGAGAATTCTCCCTAACACAGCCCTGCCAGGAGAGCATTTCCCCCATTAATGTGTGAGACCGAAACGACCAGCAGTACGGTCTGGAAGTCCTGCAGCGGGATGAAGGGTTTGCTTTTTGGAAGGGTAGAGATTCCGAGGCAGGCTATTTAGGCCTTCTTGCCTATGTGTTTCTGGAAGGACAGTCAATGGTGAAGTCTAAGGATTTTGCTGAGTGTGAGAGTTGTGGATCAAATCCTTCTAGGCGCATATCATGAGCCATTGTTGGACAAGTTGTTTTTTGCCGGGTGGAATGATGAGGACGAATTCATTCTTGGATGGGTTTAGTTTGCGGTAGGCAGTCGACTTCTAGGACTGGATGATGGCTAGGTAATCGCAGAGACAAATAATTATGAGCCACTGTACGGACATGCGCGAAACGCACAAAACCGTGTTTCTGGGCCCAGACCCCAACTCCTCACAAAAGTCTGACACAGTTCAGGCTGAATTTCGGAGCAAGCTTTCACCAATGAGAAATGAATATCAAATGTTAGTTTTGCCTGCCTCTCCCCCACTGAAGGAACACCATTAAACATTTCAGTGTTGGGTGTACAGTCTTTTTGGAGAGTTTTGTGCATATTTGTAATTGGTTATTTATAACACGCTTAATACCCAGAGGTTTCTAAGCGCGGACCCGAGGATCGAACCTGTGTTGCCCACGTTGTCTTGCTTCCCAGGCGAGCGCATTGCCCCTGAGCTATCCTCCTGGCCAACGGCACCCAACGTATATGTATAACATAAGTGCTATTTGTAATGGCAGTCCATCTCTCTAATAATGGTCAATGTTTTTACCACCTGCAAGATCTCAAGTTCATGATGTATTTACATCATGCTGTTTTCCTGGAATAACACATGTGGAAATATGCATATTTTTATAACCACCGAAAAGATGGCGATACAAATATTGAAACTTCCCCAGCTGTGAAAAGGGTTCATTTTCCTGATGAGAAGCGATGCACTAGTGTATCCCTTCAACTTCAAGAAAAGAAACATTTGGGGGGGGGGGGGTGGGCACTGAAAAGGGTGACACAGTGGGTATCTGAGATGCCCAGCTTCTCACCCTCTGTGCCACACAATACATAGAGGGGTTAGTTATCTACTCTACTATGCATTATTGCACATGATGCAGTAGCGATAGGATCTTCTTCCATACCAATTCCATTTCCATTCCACAAGAAAGGATGGAAATTACATTTTATGGAGGGGGGCAAAAGTTAACATGCACATTTCCCGAAATACTGCATGCAGAATTTCTGGAAATCCACACGATTCACCGCCAGCACAGCGTTGAGGACCTAATCAAGTGGCGACCCTCAGATTATCACATGCAGTAACTACTTACTGCAAGGGGTAGTCCGAGGGTAAAATCTGCAAACCCCGTAATGAGGCCCATGACTCCATCCAGTCTGCAGAGCTTGGTTAATGCCATTGAATCCCTGTCATATAATGGTACAGAGGTCACTATATCAATGGGGCAGTCGTACCATGTGGGGGAGGAGAATGCGAGAGTGGGGTGTCTTGTTGCAAGGTAAAAGGATAAGTGCTACTCTGCTTACACTGCTGATCAGTACCATAGTTGCCAACATGACCCATTCCAATCTGTAGGTACTTATCCAGTCCTGGTGTTTTCTTTGCATTCTGGGACTTGTAGTCCGAATTTTATAATGGGATAAGTGGAACTACAAGTCCCAGAATGCAAAGAAAAAAAAACAGGACTGCATAATTACCTACAGATTGGAATGGGTCATGTTGACTAGTATGCAGTACTCACTCGCCTGTAACAGGGAGTGATCCAATGCGGGGCACTTCCTGATTGCCCCCAGCACTGGGTAGGCGAAAAGCAGAGCGCTGTTTGTAATAAGGCTGAATTCCACAAAACATTTCACAATTGGAATAATCATGCCACCAAACGCCGGTAAGTGAAGTACTGCATACCGTAACAGACCCCACACAGCACCAGTTGCTTGCAATATATGGTTGAGCACTTGGCAGGGTCATGATTATTGGACATAGTAATTTAGATGAACCCTGTTGACTCCCTTCCTGTGCTGGCTCCCTTCTTGTTCATAGTGGAGGATTTGTTGCTTGAGGTTGAGTGTGTTGTGAAAAGTAGTAATCAGTGGCGCATAAACCCTGGTGCATTTGAGAGGTACCCAGTGTGTGATTTCTTCCTGACACCTGGCCTGTGTTCATATTCCACACCCTCTCGCCCCTGGTTCTCAGGCGCAGTGGTATACTTCCTGTACCTCAGAAGCTCTACACTGATCGCAGATTAGAGAAGTTTTATCTTCACCCATTCCCCTGCCCTTATTCTAGGATCCTTTACAAATGTGTGTCTATCATGGGCATCTTCAGTCTAGGCAATACTTTCACCGACCTTGTTATGATCTATTGATATACTTTTGCTCTCTCCAGCTGTGGTGGGCACAATCTAATCTTAGGTGTGTACCCCCTCAGCATTTCAAGTAGCAGGATCTGTGCGGATGAAGAGGGTGTGCCTCAATGGGCAACCATTATCTCCTCAAGGCCGGCTTCCAGTCTCTGCCTCAGGCCAAAAGTATATGTATTCTGTTTTTTATCCCCTTAATGAAAATGTCCAGCTGCCCCATTTGTCTCTGGGTGGTGCACGGCACTGGTTCTATGCAAAACTAAAGAGGTGATGGCTGGAAGGTTTAGAATGAATCTTAATCTTAACCTCTGGCATTGCTCTGGGAAACCCTCCAGACCATCGTTCATCGCCTGCCAAGCCATTACAGAGGGGGAAAGACCATGTGCAAATCTATGCCATTTCCCTAAAGATGCTTTTCCATTTCACTGAACCTAAATTTCCCATCATTGAATGTGAGAATAACTGCTTGAAAACCATCTCTCCTGAAAAGGTCACGTAGAAGCTGGATTACGCTCTTTGCGCAGATATCTTTGGTGATGGTGGCGTGGCACACCTAGTGAGTGGCCCTACAAGGACCATACAATGCGCTCACATAGCCCCATGCCGGATGGAGCCCACATGTTTGGGCCCACCCTGTACCAGGCTTGTTTTGAAATTAGTGACGTATGTCATGATGCATATATTGGGTGGTGTATGGGCCACACACCCCTTATCGCGATTCTCACAAAAGATACAATCACAAATCATCTTCTCTAATTATATGTTGCAGCAGGTCACAAGTCAGCACTCCTGATGCATTACTTGGTGCCATGCCCTACAGTGACATTGCACTCTGGCACTCCTGCTGGGGGGGGGATCATCCTATGCCCTGGCACATGATGCAGTTCATCCCTAATGAGCCTGATGTTCCTGATCATTTCCCTCACCTGGCCTAGCACTACATGGATCCTCATGGCATTCTCACACTCGTGCTGTTCCACTGCCCTTTGGGACCCTTCGAGTAATTGATAATTCTTGGCTCCAGCTCCTTCTCCTACCCTATCGGTTACCCAGAATTAGCAATCAGCCTTCTTATTCTATGCAACAGGCTCATTTCTTTCAGTGGACCGGTGTTCCTGCAAGATAGAGACGCATCTCCTTACCTTTAAGGAGACTTCATCTAGCCCGTGTTGAATGTAGTTTTTCTCAAGAGGGTTTGTGATAAGCGTTCACTTCAAAATTCAAGCCCCATACAAATGATCTGAATTTCTGAACCGTCCCCCTTTACTCCAATAGCCCAGAGCTTTTATGAGCCCTTGAAGCACAGACAATAACATTTTCCAAACCCTTCCCTACATGGAGGAAAAGAGTGGCCTACCCACATGATTCGTTTTTGAGTTAATTTCTGCATGTGTACTGTGCATTCTGCAAAGTCCGGGACAAATCTTGAATAATACTGAGGCAAGGTCAAGGAAGGATCTGATCTTTGTACTTGGACTGAACTGTGCCTTTAATGGCTCCCACCAGATGCCTTCTCATTTCCACCCCTTTCTCTGCTACAAAATGTTCTAGATACTCTCATTGGGCTCTTCCAATGTTATACCTCTCCTTTTAGGTTCATGCCTGAAGCCCTGTATGATGCTCGAAAGCCTCTGTATTCAGGGGTTGTGTTCCTTCCTGCCTCTTCCATAAACTAGAACATCATCTGAGAAAAATAGAATTCCCTTTACCCCCTTGAAATATGTGATACAATATTTACTGAAATGTGAATTCAGCTGAAACCAGGCCGGATAGCTTTTAGATGTGCTAAAATAGGCTTTCTGGTGTGATGAACACAGTCAATTTAGGGTGTAGTGGGATATAGTATGTGGCTGCCAAATCAAGCATAGAAAAATCTGTGTCTCCTCCTGTGGTATCTAGGGTTACACTAATATTAGGTAAAGGGGTGCAGTCTGTCATTAAGCACTTATTGAGTGCTCTCAAATCTATACACATTCACATTTTTCCCATGGGTTTACAAACCATGACCAGCTGAGGTACCCATCAAGCATAATGTTGTCTTGTGATTGGATTCTTCCTCATCGGAATCCCCTGCGATACTCCAAACTCCTCTAGCTCGGCGCAGAGTTCCTCCACCGTGCTAGTTTGGCTGTTCTAGCAACATTTAGCTATGTAGCCTTGAAGCACTTTTTACACTCTTAAATATTATCCTAAATGTACATCATTCTCTATAGTTAGCCAAATGATATATGTTATCACACCTAAAGAAACGTCTTCACTCTCGTCTTTCTTCATTATTCTTGCTGTCTTGCCTTGATGTGGTCCTGACTGGGTGGGCACTTATCTTGGTCGCTCACTTGACTTTTTGGTTGCACTGCTTACATATTGGGATTCTGTGCTCCCTTGCTACTTGGTGGGGCTGACCACTTTTCCAGTGTACTCCCTCAATGCATTGTGTGTTCAAAACTCCTGGCTACCACTGTCACCACATCGAGATTGGAAATCCCCTTCAAACACAACTCCCCTATGACTTATTACAGTAATGCTGTAGTATGAATTGATTCCATGGGAGTTTTTTCAACTGTGCTCCAAAGTATCATGTCAAAACCAACCTTCTAAGGGCTGTGATGTAATTCTCCATAGTTTCTCGAACTTCCTGTGCTCTCATTCTGATATTGAAGCTGTCACGGCAGAGGAATCAGCAGACAATTTAAAACCAAGACATATGGTTTAAGAGTTATATATTACAAGAAACAAAAGAATAACAGAAAGTGTGGGGAAATTACAGAGCAGAAGAAGTGAGTAGAAGAAAAGTTGAGGATGAAGGAAAAAGAGAGAAAAGACCGAAGGCAGAGGACGGGCACTTTAGAGCATGGCAGAGACTTGAGGAGGAGAGAATGATAAATATGCAGGAGGGGACAAAGGAGGCAAAGACCAGAAAGGAGGAGGAGATAAGGAGGTGAAGGGGACCAGGAAGTGGTTCAGCAAAATTTGGGCCTGGTTTGAACTGAAACGACTTGCAGAACTCCTAGCTTGTTGAAGGAACCACACCTGGGGAGATGCTGACAGCCCTAGGAAAAGGGTTTAAACCTAAGCCAATAAAGTAGTGTGGACACTTAAACCACTAAGCATTGTGAGTGATATTTTGCCTGCCAGAAAGGCATAGTCTAATGGTGATAGGGAAGGACTGAGAAGCATTGTCCGATAGAGAAGCCGTACTAGTTCATATGTTGCCCAAATCCCTTGACCTCAGCTAGATTATTTCCTCCTTGTCTACTTCTACAGCTATCTCTCTGGTGATTTTCCTCTCCTCTATACCATCCTCTCCGCCTGCCTCCTGGATGTAGCCTCCAACCTATGCATTACTCACTTCCTCCTCTTTAGTGCACTCATCCACCTCTCCCGTGATGTTACCCAAACCTCCTTTTTAAAATGTTGCTCCTCTCCTCTGACATTACCTTCAACCTCCTTCTCTCCACCACTCCTCCTCACTTCAACCTCCCTCCTCTGAATTCTCCTGCTCTTCTCTCCCTCTCCTTTGCTCACCAGCCAGTGCTCTTTGTATCCCTCTCTCGCTGTCTCCTCTCCACCTCTCCTCCTCTCTTTAGACTTCTCTCTACAGTCTCCCGCCTCTTCTATTAATGCCTTTATAATCTGCCTGCAACATCTCTTTCTCACTCACCAACTGCAAACTCCCATATTTTGGCAAAATCACTCTTCCCTTTTAGTTGGGCCTGCTCCCACCCTCCTTGGGCCACAAACTTTCCTATCGGGGTCACCAGTGGGCAATTGTGGGATCTTGCATGTGATTGGTTCAGCAGGATTTTCTTGTTGTAGTTAACTGCAGGCACTCATGTTTGCCAAGGAGTACTACCTCACAGACTGGACCTGCTTGAGACTCAGGCACCATTTTGGATTCATAGTATTCTGTCTTTCAAGCGTAGGGTGGACCACACGTGTTCAATCTCTCCTGCCTCTCCCAAGGCATTTTGAGACAGCATCAGAAGCCCTGGGTATTGCATTTTGTATTTTATTGGTATTTCTAGTGCACTTTACACCAAAGCGCTTTACACAATAATAAAAATGGTACAAAAGTGAAACATGAAAAAGAAAAGTGCTGTACACATTTTAGGAAGAAAGAAGATAGTCTTTGAGACATGAACGAAACATAGGATAGGAAGAAAGAGAACGATTAGAAAGAGCCAGGGCGTTCCAATGAAGGGGAGCAAGGAGAGAGAAAGACTGGAAGTGAGATGAGGCACAGGGAGGCCGAGGAACAGTACGAAGAAGCAAAGATTGAGAATGTAAGGAACATATAGGGGATTAGAGTGATATAAGTGAAGAAAGATACAGGGGAGTGAGAATATGGAGAGATTTCACTACAAGGCAAAGAAAATTGAAGAGCAAAAGGAAGTGACAAGTGAGCCAGCGTACAGAAATCAGAGCTGGAGAGATAGAGCCACAAGAAGCTAAGGAGAAAGAAGATGAATGGAAGAGTTGTATATCGAACAGGCAGGGGCCAGACGAGTGCCTGGAAGGCCAAGAAATAGACAAGAGTAGATACAAGAAGCTTGGTTGCGTGAAATGAAAGAAAGGGTCTAGCTTTTCGAATATTAAAGAGACGGAATCTACAGAAGTGGGAGAGTGCAGAAAGGGAGACAGGAGGGCATGGAGGAGGAATAGTAGTCGCAGGAAAGAAAAGAACCTCTGTTTTGGATGGATAAAGATGAAGAATGTGATCAGACATCCAAGACTGGATAGCGAGGAGACAAGAAGTTATGGTGTTATGAATAGGGGTGGTAAATGCCGAGACGGAAAGAAATAGTTATGAATCGTTAGTGTTAAAGTGATGGGATAACCCGAACCAAGTGTAATAGAAGCTAGAGGAATAGTGTAATGTGAAAAGAGCCATGAAGGACACCCTGGTGAATAGGAAGTGTAACAAAGGAATAGCCAGCCTAGGTGACAGAATACATTTGTTTGGAGAGATAGGAATGAAACCAGAGGAGATCAGAGTTATTAAAACCAAGAGAAGCATGTGAAACAAGCAGGAGAGAGTAGTCAATAGTGTCAAATGCTGCTGACAGACCCAAAAGTACCAGAAGCAAAAAGCATGTGTCATAGCGGGCAGATAGACGTGAGGTAGTGACAGAAAGAAGAGCAGTCTCCATAGATTGACAGGGACGAAAGCCAGACTAGAAGAGAGGAAGGAGAGAATTAGAATTAACATGAGAGGGATCGTGGTCTGGCTGGAGCCCGAAGGAGATGTGAATCTCCCAAGCGCCACAGCACTGCGAGACTAAACCATTATTTCTGGGAATTTATGGCTTTGTAATAATGCTACTGGCCGACAACGGACTAGGGGACTCGACCCTCAGTCAGTAACGGACCTGAATTGGCGAGAAACAACAGACTTCCGATGGATTTACAGTAGGCTGTCACGCGGCCTGGAATACCAATATGACCAATTGATGCGAGCATGCCTTCCGCTAAAGCCCAGCGCCTGAGCTACATGCAGCTACATCAATGGAAGTGTTCTGCTGGTCCTCCTGGCACTCCGGCTGAGCTCCGGAATCATCGATAAGATCATGATGCCTTTATTGTACCAGCCTTGCAGCAAGGGGTTGCTAAGAGACCCAACGGCTCCGAGCTGTGGAAGATGTAGCCGCTATCAGCAAAGGCTACGCAGCGTGGCTCCTGCCTTCACAGCCAGCTACATCAGAGGAATTGTACCCCCGGGACCACCCCAGTGCTCCGGCTGAGCTCCGGCGCAGGTAATAGGACCCCTACACTAGGTGGTTGCTACAGGACCCAGCACCCCAAAGCAGTGGGTGATAAGACAAGGCAGCATGGAGCATGCCAGTCCAATGGATAGTGGACCGCGTCACCATCTGGAGCCGAGTGGTGAAGGTGCTGCTCTACCCTTTGGCTCCCTGGGCCAGCAGCCCCTGCCCGGAACAGGGTCGTGATCTCGAGGAGTAGTGGCCACAGAGGTCTGCCAGAAGGATCCAGGGCCCAAGTAAGCGCATCTCTCCCCCCCACCCGCCGTGATCACAGAGTGTGGTGCTTGCCCATGGATCCCTTCCTCTTCAAATCAGGCCCCTGGTAGCGCTTCGGAAATGGGGGGCTGCACCTGTTCACATCGGCTGATCAGTATAGACTGATATAGCAGCACCTCCTATCGCACTCAACACGCCCATTTAAATTTCACACACCATCAAAGCCAATATCACTAAGTAAGGCTCTTGAACACCCTGGGGTACCTTGATTATACTACGGGACAGGAATCCCCCTACAGCTGGGTCACAGAGTGTGGTGTTCACCCAGGGATCATTCCCTCTTCAAATCAGGCCCTTGTTTGCGCTCCGTAAAAGGGGGGGAGGTCCTCCTGTTCATGCTCGCCGACCAATATAGACGGATATAGCAGCACCTCTTATCCCACTCAACAGGCCCATTTAAATTTCACACACCACTGAGCAAGACTTTGCATGAGCCCATCCAAATCGAAAAGCAGTGGAGGCTCCTCCTCGATCAAGACCATGCTGTAATCAACTAAAGCAGGCCCAACTGCTTCACCATTAACACAACAGGATGATGAGGGGTCCCGAGCCACTAAAGGGGACACACAGCACCTACTACACTCACTAAAACAGCACATGATGACCACCATGCAGGAGATAAAGGAAAACATGTGGGATTTCAGCCACAATTCCAGAGTAACGAAGCAGCGTCTCATAGATCTAGAAACCATCTTGTGCGAGCACTCAATCAACCAGGGGAATCTAGAGCAGTGGGTCGATGAATTGGAAAACCAATATCTGCAAATAGAAGAGAAAGTGGAAGATAATGAGAACAGGTCTCAGATGAACAATAGCAGGATTTCTGGAATCCCCATGGGAGTCACCAATCAGGAGTTGGAAGGATAGTCACAGCCTTGTTCTATTCCATTATAGGGGACTGTAAAGACTCGAGGGTGGTATCTGTACTTCTGCCCCCTATAGTGTAGGGTAAAGGCAGAGAACACCCCAGCAAAGCTCTCAATTTGGTAAAACATGGCGAGTAACCAGGCTTAAGCTTTCAGGAGGTGATGTAGGCTGGTTCCTAAGCACAGTGTTTCCCCAAAGCCCCCACAATGGAATGTCCACACACTATGTTAGGTGATAACACAGCTTCTTTATATAAAGTAAGATTGCTACCTCTACCATGCATATACATATAAATAATAACACTTTGTACTTGGAATACTTATTCAAAGAATGGCAAATAAATACACTCTATGTGGCACCACACAATACTTAAATCAAGTAATAGATGCATTAAGTGCAGACAGTCATAAATAGGCAGGTGGATTCTTAAGTGAGCTGTAACAGCATAGAGTAGGGAAGGAAGGCAGGTTAGTGGTGAACAGTGGCAGAATACTTTCTTTTGGCTAGATTGAAATTTCTGAGTGAGGATCCCCCCACCTAGGCAACCTGTAATGGAAACGTTAGAGAGTAACTTAGTCTGTCTTTTACAGCCCAGTCCAATAATGTTAAATAACCTTGTTCTTTCTTTAAAAGGTTCTACCACCCCAAAGTACCTGCGAGGCCACAGCAGAACAGGAACAAGATGACTCTGGGACCCTTGGACGATGCTTGAGGCTAGAAGATGCTCTTCCTCGACATAGTAACTTTGGTGCCTTGGCAGGCAAAGTGGCAGAGTTTCTCAGCATTACTCAATGATTCCCTCTGAGGATGGACCCCCTTTGGAAGAAGGAGCCACCGGGATGCTTGTCCAAGAATATAAAGGTACTAAAGTCTTTCTGAAGTGCAGCAATTATACTCTTCGTAGTGCTCTCCTTTGGTCAACGATTTCTCCAACTGCAGATGTCCTGTGAAGGTGAAATTTGCTGTGGACTCCTTAAAGGCTTGGTGGATAAAAGTAAAACCCCTGAAACCCTGCGATGACTTCAGGCGGTGATGGGTGCATAGGTCACTTTTGGTGTCGGGTTTCAGATTTACGCAGCTCTCTGACTTTCGGTTCTTCTTCAACCACTGGAGTAGACTTCAGACCCATACCAAGTATTGACCTTCGGGACATCTTTGTTAGCTTCTGATGGCGGGAAACCCACCAACTGACCTTTCACTGCACCCAACGACTCTGGGCTCTCTCCGGCAGGAAAAAGAGGTCAGTGATGAATGCAAGGATGTCCTTTCAAATGTTCTTAGTCAGTCTGGAACTTTCCCAGCTCCGGGTGTCCAGCAGCACTATGCCAGGGTACCCTTTCTTCTTGGCGGTAGACAGCAACGGCTTCCAGTGGTCACGAAACGCACTTCCGGACCCTAGGCGACACAATGGACTTCTTCAACTCAAGATGTCTGGGCACTCCTCTTCAGGACTCACGAAGACCCCTTCTCCAGATGGCAGGCACACAGGATTGGCTTTCCGGGTACTTCACATGAAGAGTAGCAGGTTTTCACGATGGTCCCTCGTAGCTTGGGGAGAGGTCTCCTTGTCAGGTCCTCTCTGTATAAATCCTTGGGAGACACAACAGCTTTCGGATTACTTGAAGAAGTTGCAGCAGCAGACTTCTCCTCCAGCTGGGCTTCAAAGAACATCTTCTATCTAAGCTTCTACTTCAGCTTCTGGATAAATTGGTAAGTGAGTGGTCCCAGATATACACATCTGTCCCTCATTGACTCTGGCATTCATGCAGGCAGGCAGCCAATCAGGCTCAGAGGCATTCAGGCCATTCACTCCACCCAGACACCCATAACAAAGAATGTGGATTGGGGCAAGTACCCAGATTTTCAGCACACTACACTGCATTCATGACAGTTTAAGTCAGGATTGTCTCATTCATTGTGTCACACACCCAGAGACCAGAGACCCACAACAGAGAATGTGAGTTGATTCCCAACTCCATTCATACAGGTACCACCCCTAGGGTGTACCCGTAACACACCACACCTGGAAAGGCTCCAGTCAGTCTGACTGGAGGCAGCCCCAGAGCCATATATGGTATTTCCACCAAACAGCCACTCAGGGGAAAGGGAACAGAGACACATATGGTGTTTGCACCCAACAGACATTCAGGAGGAAGGGACAGCGTCAGGGCATCCCAGGTCTTTGGGAAACAAGGTAAAAGGCAATAGAAACCAAGAGGCCACAGGGAACATGTTGCCTTCTGTCAGGAATCCATTGAGTCCTATGGCAGGGCCTGGGTGTCCCAAAATGGAGGACACTCAGAGCCACTGCCAAGCCAGCAAATAGCTGCCACCAGCCCATACCCTGCTGAATGGGCAATACACAGTTGCCCAAAAACACACATAGGAGGTATAAGGGTGTACCCCCACCCAGGGGTGGCATAAGGGTATCCCATGGTGTTGTCCCCAAAATATACAATGAAGAGCTGCACTGCCAGAGGCCCAGGATGGATCTTAGTGGCAGAAAACATAGAGAAAAAGCACACACAGAAGTGGCCGGACAAGGACTAGAGGCCCTGTCTCTCCATAAGGCATTTCCAGCATCACAGGGACTCTGTAGAGGTTGATCTCACGCTGGACTGGACCCATCGTATGATCACCAGCTATCAACAACGGAAGACTCTGACTCCTGATGTGCTCACAAGAGTGCATTATTTCAAGTCAAAGAAAATCATCTTACAAAAAGGCAAAGGCCCAAAAACAGTTCTGCTTTAGAGGTTCTCCCATTCAGTTATTTCAGGATCTGGCCCCATCAACTATCCTCAGACACCGACAACTGTTGATGAGCCATATCGATGGGGGTAGCCCTTCAAGATTATTTTCTCTGCATAATAATTAATTACGGTCAGCAGTAGACACTTTTAAAATTCCCCAGATGGAAATTACATTGCCCGAAACTGCAGGCAATCCCGACCCCCATTCCTTGTGGTCCAAGGCGTGATTGAGAGAAAAGCACCGGAATCTACGCAGACCATCATTTGACCCATGCAAAAGGAGTGTGGACTTGAATGAACCTGCCCGAAGGAGATTACAGTAATGGAGGAAGTGGGTAGTCCTTTGGGGTAAAGCCCTGCAAAGCAGTTGGCTACAAATACGACTAAGCTAGGCTATCATGGTTAGTAGTTGCAATAGGAGCATGCATCCCTAATTTTGGTGTTACACCTAATGGTCCTCCTCGCCCTCCCACCCCCTCTTGGGGAGGAAAGATCCTGGTTTTGCTCCACAATGTTTTGTTTTCTCTTTCTTATAGTTGCTTTGGTTAAATATGTAGGATTGTGATCACAAAGGTTACATGAGCTTCAAGGGGCGGTCCTTAAATAAGGAGTTGACCAGACCATTGATGTATTCCATCAAAGCGAGGTGAAATGGCATACCAGTTCTATCGAGGTGAACTTATTCTGAGGGGAGACTGGAACATGATAGTGAATGAGGACGTAGATAGATCATACTGCCCCACACAGGAAGAACACAGGTGATTCCTTCCCCCTTTCAGGCTCTAGAAGATTTGCAATTTGTAGATGCATGGAGGCATGCAACCCCGACCTTGAGGGACTACACACATGTTTTACATGTACACCGCACCTACTCCAGACTGGATTTTTTTTTAGTTAAGTTCCTCCTCTTGTCATTGATCTCTGTAGCCCTACTATCTGACCACTCTCCCACATGGATACAATTAGATTCAGATTCTCAACAAATTCATAACCCCTTTAGGTGATTTACCAATGATGCTCTCCTTAGAGACCCAGAGTAATGAACAGCAATTTCTACCAAAATCACCCAATATTTCGGAGAGAATTTCACTAACAATGTGTCTTTGGAGACAGTATGGGAAGCCTTTAAGTCTACAATTAGATGGCACACCACGAAAAAATAGAAGGGCGAATCAAGGGATTCGAAACTCAGTACAAGCAGCAGCACACAAGGTAAAAGTATAGATAGCTACAAACTGCGAGGGCAGAACTAAAAGAATGGAAACAGCAAGACATCTCCTGTCTAGGAAGGGTTACGGCTGTGAAGATGTCTCTCCTGCCCGAGATTCTCTATATGATGCAGGCCCTCCCTATTATAATCCAAAAGAAGATCTTACAAGAGCTACAAACCCTTATATTTAGGTTCATCTGGGTCAAGAAAACACCTAGGGTTTTGCATTGCACAATGTTAGTGGCAAGGTTAATGATGGCTTGGGAGTCCCTGATCTGGAAAGTTACCACTAAGCAGCCCAACTGTCCCTGTTCTTAGACTACATATCCTCTGGGTGTCCGGGGGGGGGGGGCAATGGGTGGAATGAAACAGGTGGGTTTGGGTGTGGCGATGCATGAATTGCGCCAAGTATCAGATGCTACCCTGGCACCATATTACCTGCCACAAATATATCAGCTAATAACTGGAACAGTGCAAGTAAGAGGTACAACATGACCATAGCTCCCTTGCCTCTCACACCGATTATGCAAAACCCTGCTTTTCCCCCCGGCTGGAATTCCTGCCCCTTTACCCAGTGGACTGAGGGGGGTTTGAAGAGTATAAGCCAATTATTTGTAAACAGACGAGCCATGACCTTCCAGGAATGTAAGAAAACATTCATGCTTATGGACGTAGCTAAATACACCTATATACAAATGAGGCACTGGGTTGGGAGCCATAAAATGACGAAAGGAGGTGGTAGAGAAACGAAAACATTTGAGAAGCTATTTTTAGGGGATCCACCAGGGTGGAAGATTTCAACGCTGTATAAGATCCTTAATGGAAAACGGTTTCATCCCCCGCATGACTACAATTCTATATGGGAAACTGACGTGGGAGCTCCTATAGATGACTTAGACTGGTATGCCATTCGGACAAGGGCCACCAAATCCTCTCGATGTCAGCAATTGCAAGAAAACAGTTGTTATGTCGATGGTATCTCACTCCAGAATTGTTTCATCACATGAATCCTTCGGTGCCTCCCACCTGCTGGGGATGTGGAGGATCCCCGGGAATCCTGTTTCACATTTGGTGGGCTTGCTCTATCATCCAACAATACTGGAAAGAGGTCCTATCACTCAAAAAGCAGATCACGGGGATCGACTCCCGATGGATCCTCTAACGATACTGCTTGGTAATGTGGCCCATGGAGACATTTTCATGCTCTCCACCAAAAGAGCTACGCTAGTATCCCACCTCTTAGTGGCAGCCAGAATTACAGTGGCTCACATTTGGAAAGGAAACACAACTCCACATATATGGGAATGGTGGGCGAGGATATGGTTTTGGCTAGACATGGAGAAAATCACATACATCATAAACCCCATGATATGCAAGCCTTCACAATGATATAAGTTACGTACCAAACAGTTCCCTAGGTTGTGACACATAAACCCTCCTTTTTTTCTCTCTCTCATTTTTTCCCTCTTCCCCTCCTTCTGGCTTCCTGGTTCTTCTATATTTTCCGTTATAGATTTTTCTGCCTCAGCGTGGACCAGCATCCAGATTCAGACCATGGACATTTGTTGATTCATGAAGCCAGAGCATTACTCGCTTTATTTGCTTGGGGAGATTTCTTAAAATCTTATAACAGTCTGAATTATTCGTTCATTGATATGGCAGTACCGAAGTCTCTTGTTATTTTACTTACTGAAGCTTAATAAAAATATGATTGCAAAAAAAAAAATTAAGATGAGAGGAGACCTGAGATTAAACAGTTTGCTCTAAAAGCATAGAGAGATAGGGAAGGAGTGAAAAAGATTGGATATTAGAGGGAAGAACAGGACCCAGAGTAGGTTTCCTAAGAATAGGAAGGATTATGGCATGCATAAAGGATGATAGGACGATAGAAGATTGGAGAGAAAAATTAAAGTGAGAGGTGAGATAAAGGAGAATGAAAGATTAGACCTTAGGAGTAAGCAGTGATGAGGGGGGATAACTAGGAGCAGAAGTAGGGTGAGAGTTAGAAAGGACGGAAGTGGTGTCATCAACAGAAATAGGGAGAAAAGAAGACCAGGAGGAAGCAGGGGGCTAGAAGGGTGCAGGGTAGGAAACGTAGAAGAAAATATAATGGGAGAGTGCAGAAGAGCTACTTTGGAAGAAACATTAGAGGCGAAATCAGAGGCAGAAATAGAAGACGAAATGACAGGATCAGGAGACGGAGGAGAAAGAATTCAGGACGGGAAAAAAGCACAGAGGATGAGAAGAAAAGGAATCAAGAAGGTCAGTGTAATATTGTTGTTTGGCAGAGAGTAAGGCAGCATCATACAAGGTGCAGAGGGAAGTGAGGAGAGAGAGAGCAGGAGATTGGGATTTCCGCCAATGGCGCTAAGCACGGCAGAGAGTGTGATGCTGTGAGCTGAGTGACGGAGTCAGCCAAGGTTGCGGGGACTTACGTGAGGGAATGAACGAAGAAGCAGGTTAAAAAGAGTCAAGTCTGTCTGAAATAACTGACGAGAAAAAGCAGCGTCAACAGATGAAGACATAAAGTCGCGCACTGAAAAGATGAAGTTACAGCAGAGTTGAAGACAGATGCATTGAAGTTGCGCAAGTCACGAAGTAGAAAGGTCCGAGAGGAAGGTAAAAGAGAAGGGACAGACAGAGGTATAAGGGAAAATGAAGAAGAGCATGATGAGATGAATAAATAGGGAAAGGAGTGACCGAAGTCAAATACAGAGGGGAAGAAAAAATTGTATGAAGGAGGTGAAGGAATAGAGGAAAGGATGAAAGAATCGAGAAGAGATATGAGAGGGACAGAAGAATGATTTGAAGAAAGGTGGAGATTGAAATAACCGAGAAGAATCAAAGGGGTAATAGAGGGGAGAAAAGAGGACAAGAGAACATCAAAGACTTCACAAAAAGAGGAGCAGGGTGAGCCTGGAGGTTGGAAGATCAAAAGAAAATCTAAAGAGCAAGGTTTGGAAACCAGAGAGTACAGATATTCAAAGTTAGAAAAAGAGATTGATTAGGAGGGAGAGGAGAAATAGTATAGGAAGAGTGATAGAGTATATCTTGCGGTCACTGCATAATACCTGCAGGTTTGTTTGGCATTTCTGAATTCTGCTTCTTATCAAAATGACACTGAAAGGAATCTGCAGGACTTCCTACGCTTTTACCAACACAGAAGCCTCTTAAAGAGATAGTGAGTATGTTAGGTCCCTTGTCACGTTCCCCTGTCAAAGGTGTATGCATGGTTGTTGGGACAGGCAGGGGATCCCCCAGCATATCTCCCCAGGACCCATAGTCACCCCTCCCCCAAGACACAGGCAGTGGACTTCATCACAGGTGGTACATTCTGCATGTTTCTAGGTTTTGTAGTTGCTTCGTTTTTACCAGCATTCAATTTGTTATCCGAAATCCCTGCACTAGTGCCCGGTCTGACATCCAAGTAGGTCCATGCATGGCTGTCTCCAAAGCCTGATTTGCCATCTCTGCCAGTGTGCAGTGTCGTATGCCCGAGTAGACATCTTCTACCTCGAGGTTGGGGTTGTCACTGGAATGAATTTACAGGTCTTTATTGACCTTAGTATGCTTGTCTGGGCCTGCATAAGCAGTGACTAAGGGCTCCTCGTGCCCTTTGCCAAGTATGTGGCTCGCGCAATAGTTCTTGTCTCAGCAATTGCCCCCCCCAAATACCTTTTTTGCCCACCCCCAAAGTGGTTCCTTGACCACCCACCCCATCGGCAAAATAACTGTTTTCAATGGCACTAAAGGTGCTCCTTTGACCAGCCGCGGGCATTCACGTTCTTTGTTTGATGCCTGAGCCTGAATGGGACACACCAGGAATATGATTGGGGAGGGGCCATCTATGCTAAAAGCAGGCTTCCTACACTATGGGAATACTATTGTTTTGGCAACGTGCAGTTTACAATTGCATTGAAACAAAAAAAAGTAATTTCCAAAGTGAAACATGCTTCCTAAACGTATCTACCAGTTTTCTTTAAACTGTGCTAATTTTGTTATTGGACTGCCACCTCCTCCCTCACACACACATACCTTGTGATTTGTGTGCACCTCCATTTGAGTTTTAGTGCATTGAATACTTAGCTGTTATTTGTCAAACTGCTCAATTGAAAGTAAATGATTCTATTGTTCTGGCAACAATTATTAATTTGAGCTGTGGGTTCTTGGGCGCTAACTTTTGATTTTCTGTGTAGGGCCAGAAATTCCCCCAGCCCTGCCCTGAATAGCAGCCAGCCCAACCCATCCCCTGGCTGAACAGTGCATTTTACCGCACACACACACAAGCATAAACACGCACGTATATATATATATCAAAAAAGTTATGCTTATTGCCACTCTAAACTCGATCAAAAACAGCTTTCTGAGCAAAACCAAACTTACAAGGCGCTCGATCCAACTATTTCAGTGCAAATAGCTCTATTATGTTAAAAACAAATCATCATCAACATGTTGACCAGCATGGACTTAAGAAAATTGGCATTATTCTGCATTGGTTTTTTCAACTCTGCAACAGTTTTTAGTATTACTAGTCCAGATTAATTTGCTACTTTTCTGTGTCTTTTTCGTTTGTGGGAACACCAAAAGCCAGTGATATTGTTTTTTTTCTCAGGTCGATCTGGATGCGCAAAATTAAAAACAGTTGTAGAGTTGAAAAAAACAATACAGAATAAGGCTGCACTGCAGGGGAGTTGCTAGGTCTGGAAAAGACCCGGGGTTAAGCTGATGTCAGAACTGTTGGGACTGGGGGCTAGCTAGTCTTTTGGCTGTAGCTCCTGAGATTCTATCCGGGGCTACAACCAAAAGATCAGGGGCTATAGCCCCCTTAGCCCCCCCGCCCTAGCAACGCCCCTGGGCTGCAGTACAGATTACTAATTAATCAATCTCTCTGCTATGCTGTGTGCTTAATAGTATTGTGTTGTGAAATCACTGTATACTAACACCCAGTCACACTTCACTTGATGAAGTGCTTTTTTAAAAAAATAATCTTTTAAGTCAATTTTTGTGAATGTATTTGTTTTCTGTGCTGACTTTAGCGGTTTTATAATTTTGTACGTTGGGAAAATAGCTTTCTAAATAAAAACGTTATATAAGATAACTTGATATGCATTCTCTCTCTAGCTGTTTGTGAAAAAAGTGGTAAGCAGTATTACAAGTAAACAGCGTGAGCCCATTAGTGTGTTTAAAGAGTAAGGGAGGGTTAACCAGTCTCCTATAGATAGACAGGTGTTTAGCATCCTCAACACTTGAGACTGGTCCCCGTTAACAATTAATTGGTGGATGTACCCAATAGATTGACTACTATCACTTATCTAGGCCACTTGTTTTAGTTCACCGATATATCTAGGCCAGGTGTTTTTGTTCACTGACAGTCAGAATATAAAAAAAATTGAAAAGGTGCTATATATTTAGACGTTAACCTCGTAGTATGTTCTTAAAGTACTTTCTTAGGGTTAAGTACAAGCTCCTGGTGCACATACATGGGGCAATAAGCAGGCCTCAAACACACAGTTCATTTCTATACATGAAGATGAACTTTAATGTTATTGACATTTTCTGGTGATGTTGTTTCTTTCTTCCTTACGCTAGATTCCCTGTATGTGATATGATATGATAGGTTATTTATAATGCGCTTAATATCCAGAGGCTTCTAAGCGAGGACCCGAGATTGAACCTGTGTTGCTTGGTGTCGTCTTGCTTCCAAGGTGAGCACTTTGCCCCTGAGCTATCCTCCCCGAGACGTGCCTCTGATTTGTATGCATTGTGAGTCTGCATATGTATTTTCTATACTAACACAAGTGCTTAGTAAGTCTTCAATTGTTAGCTATTTATTCCATGTTTAACATTACTCAAAACTCTGATAAGGTAGCATTAATTATTTTACTATTGAAAATTACCAGATTCAAAATATTGTACTTCTATGGTGTATGCTGCAGCCATTGCCTATGTGTATTTATGATTACGTTCCTGTCCTGTATTAACAACACTCCAATATAATATTTTGTTTAGATGAGTACATTCTTTAATACATGAAGTACTTCATGATAGGTCTCATAATCACCTCTTACAAGCTGAAATAAATCAGTCAAATTTCATAACATTTGCACTTTTATATATAGAAAGAATTGTCAATTTAGAACATAGGTAACAAAATATCTTCATAAAAGTACAGAAAAAAGCTATCAACTGACTTCCAATATGGCCAGCATGAAAAACAAATCAAACCAGACAAAGAAATAAGCTCCCAATTTTGAACTGCAGCTTCAAGCTCTACGCGTTTCGGGGACTATCCCCTTCTTCAGGAGCAAAAATATCTGCAAGTATAGATATATATACAATTAAAGGACATCTCACATATCATTAAAAGTTTGGACAAACTAAACACATTAAATAAAGAGAATACATTAAATAATTATGTACACATAAATCGAACCACAATTCTACATAGCATACACAAGTGGTTGTATATTCACAGTGGTACAACTGGTATGGCTCCAAATGTAAATCTCAAAATGCATTAAAACCTAAAACACTTATTCGTATGTACCTCACAGTGGGAATGTTGTCAAAGAAAATAGAGTCTCTGTCTGTGCATCTGTCTGTGCACGACGTACACATAACCAGGATCCCTGCGAATACTCCTGCCGTCCTCAACAAGTGAAATGTGATTGCCGAACTCTGGAATACCAAAGTATATCTATCAGCTCCAATTACACGTAATTAAATCACCAAACCTTAATGACTAAACAACTAGTTCAAAAAACACCTATTACTCATTGGCAACTAATCTGTGCAGCTCAACGATCACCAAAATCCACAACCTTGTGCCACCACCTCATCTTTGTGCCAACACATCAACTTAACACAGAAAGTTAAAAAGCCCAAATCCTCAAAGAAAACCCAAAATTTAAAATGTGCAACTCTTCCAACATATATTATTTACCTAAGGCAAATCAATAGCCAATCCAATCCAAATTCAGGACTTCCAGTACTCCGCATCCAATGTAAAGCATCCTGCTGATTATAGATATGTATAATGCAACTAAAAAACAAACACAAAATATACCATTTACAAACTAACACCACCTTTCCAATACAAACATAAATAAATATAAACACATCCACACAGCTTAAACTTACTTCCAGAAGCGCACCTCTTCACCTCAGATTCAACGGCTCCTCTCCAATTTACACGTAACAGATCCCAACCCACAACACATTTCCTGGCTCATTTTATACTGTTTCCTGGTAGTCACATGATAAAGTCACGTGACCCGCCGGCACTGAATACTAAAAGAATACACAAAACTCCCTGCAACCTGCCAAATACACAGCTAATGCTAACTAAGCACACAGGTACTGAGTGAGTAAATCAAACAAAATAAAAAAGACACCAAAGATAAATGTGTGTGTAGTTAAAAAGGAGATAGACATAGAAGAAAGACTGCATTTTTGAAAAAATAAAAAAATAATAAATAAGTGCCTTAAAACTATTGCTGTCCATCAACCATACTTAACTACGCGGCAAATTCAGAAATAACCAAGTAAACTAGTTATGTACTAAAGATAAATGTGTATGTATTTAAAAAGATGAGATTTACATTTGGAGCCATACCAGTTGTACCACTGTGAATATACAACCACTTGTGTATGCTATGTAGAATTGTGGTTCGATTTATGTGTACATAATTATTTAATGTATTCTCTTTATTTAATGTGTTTAGTTTGTCCAAACTTTTAATGATATGTGAGATGTCCTTTAATTGTATATATATCTATACTTGCAGATATTTTTGCTCCTGAAGAAGGGGATAGTCCCCGAAACGCGTAGAGCTTGAAGCTGCAGTTCAAAATTGGGAGCTTATTTCTTTGTCTGGTTTGATTTGTTTTTCATGCTGGCCATATTGGAAGTCAGTTGATAGCTTTTTTCTGTACTTTTATGAAGATATTTTGTTACCTATGTTCTAAATTGACAATTCTTTCTATATATAAAAGTGCAAATGTTATGAAATTTGACTGATTTATTTCAGCTTGTAAGGTGTGCAGGGGACGGGAGTGTCTTTAAGTTTAGACACTTTTTGTTTTATGTTTAACACATGCTCCAGTGTCAGGGCGTGTATTCCTCCCCAGCACCCAGAATTGTAATAAAATCTCTCTAAATAGTTATTTAGTTTTTGAGTAATTAGGTGTGCTCTGATAGATACTTCTTTTTGTAATCTCATAATCACCTCTGACATCTTGCTACCAACATTGTAAACACAACCCCTTGTTGGCACTTTTTATCACAATTAATTTAATATGTGATATTATCAGTGATGTATTGAATGACATTTGTGATGTTATCCTTGATGTCCTGGGTGTTAGTGTTAGCAGTACACGATGGTGGTGTGAGTTATGGTTGCTTAGGTTACCATAACTGGAAAAATACTGGGGGTTTTCGGTTTTACTTGTAACCATAACGTCCCTTTAACAAAGTTGTAATCACTGAATTTCATAGGTTTTGATTAGTGCATCATAACCATAATGTCCCTTTAACAAAGTTTTTTCACTGAATTTCATGGGTTTTTACCAGTGCACCCGAATTTGCTACAACTTCTACTATTATACTTACCCCCAATATAGTAGCATTTTCAGACTATCTAGAAAGTTTCACCTTAAAACTGCCATTCCCCACCTTCTAGCAACATTTTTAACACTTTTATGAATTTTCTGCAACTTTTTACACTGTATTTTGTTCGTAAACATCTGACATCATCGTGGACATTCCGGACAATGTCACGTGACCTTGTGCACATGCAGTGGGATGAGGTGTTCGCAAATGAGTCTGCGCTTCGGTAACAGGTCTGTGCTTCGCAAACAGTTTGAAACTGCATTTTCAGCTGATCTAGGAAGTTTCAAGTTGAAAATTGACACTAGCAAAGCTCCTAGACTTATAGTTACTGATTTTCCATCTGCAATCCAGGAGAGGACACATGCTTGGAGGAATATTAGCACAACTGCTAGGTATCTTCAAAAATGCCATCAGCCATGGCTATTCCTCCGCACCAGGAGCCACCACCACCAACACCAACACCACCACCACCACTAGCTGGATGGCCAAGACAATGGAAAAAGCACAATGATGCAGAAAACAATCAAGAGGACCAGGAAGATGAGATGGAGGAAATGCCTACATATATATAGAGCAGGTCAATGCCCATATTTTTAGTTATTGGGGGGCTTGTGTTGTAGGTAGGCAAAGATTAATGTAAAAGAACAATGTAACACAAGCTACCCCTGTCTCCTGTAAGTTTTCACAATATACGTCCACCACTTTGTGACATGTGAATGATTATATCATTCTAAAAACAATGTAAAACACCCAGACTCAGGATTTTAAGGGGCCGATTCATGGAACAAACGTGCGCCGAAAATCTACGCGCAAGCATGCGCAAGCATGCGCAAGCGGAAAAAAACAGGCGCACGCGCACGCGTGCGATTCATGGAAGTCCCTGCGCGTGTTCACCGCGGGATGTGCGCCAAACCCATGCATGGCGCACAAGTCACTGCAACATCGCGAAAGGCGTGCGCGACACGCACAGTGAAAGCGCACAACCTCAGCGCACACACCAGAAAGTGGGCGGGACATGGGGCGTAACGCGCGGAATGGGGAACAACACGGGAAAATAAGGGCGTAACTGGGGATGTACTGCAGGGAAGCAGACGGAACGCCCACACGCACTCGAACCACACGTATTCATGGAATCGAATAGGGCAAAGCCACGCACAGGCAAAGACACGCACAAGCTGAAACACGGCCGCCACACGAAGGCAGGCGGTAGAGTCCCAGCGCATCAAAAAAGTGGCGCGCGGGAAGTCAAATACGCGATTGAGCGGGCTATGTGGATTTCAGGGGTGCGCGAGAAATTCTACACGCGATTGGCCTGGGGACGTGTATTACAGGGGTGCGCGAGAAAATCTACACGCGATTGGTCTGGGTACGTGGATTTCAGGGGTGCGCGAGGAATGCTACACGCGATTGGCCTGGGTACGTCTATTACAGGGGTGCACGAGAAAATGTATACGCGATTGGGCTGGGTACGTGGATTTCAGGGGTGCGCGAGGAATGCTACACGCGATTGGGCTGGGTACGTGTATTACAGGGGTGCGCGAGAAAATCTACACGCGAATGGGCTGGGTACGTGTATTCCGGGGGTGCGCGTGAAGTTCCACACGCGAATAGCCTGGGCGCGTGTATTTCAGGGGTGCGCGTGAAGTTCCACACGCGATTTCAGCAGGGTACGTGGATTTCAGGGGTGCGCGAGGAATGCCACACGCGATTGGGCCTGTGCGAGTGGGGCAGTGTATTACGTGGGTGTGCGGGAAGTTGAAGAGGTGAATTGCCAGTGTGGGTCCTCCCAGGTCTCCCCACTACCCCCTCCACGACATCTGCAGGCAGCCCACACCACAGGGGACTAGCCTGCACCCCTGGTCATGTCCCGCAGGCAGCCCATCCACCATGGGCATGCCCCCCAGCCAAGCCACATGTCCCCCTGCACCCCCACCCCCCAGCACTGTGGGGCACCTGCCAGCAGGCCCCCAACCATGTCCCACTCATGTCCCCCTGCACCCCCACCCCCCAGCACTGTGGGGCACCTGCCAGCAGGCCCCCAACCATGTCCCACTCATGTCCCCTTGCACCCCCACCCCCCAGCACTGTGGGGCACCTGCCAGCAGGCCCCCAACCATGTCCCACTCATGTCCCCTTGCACCCCCACCCCCCAGCACTGTGGGGCACCTGCCAGCAGGCCCCCAACCATGTCCCACTCATGTCCCCTTGCACCCCCACCCCCCAGCACTGTGGGGCACCTGCCAGCAGGCCCCCAACCATGTCCCACTCATGTGCCCCTGCACCCCCACCCCCCAGCACTGTGGGGCACCTGCCAGCAGGCCCCCAACCATGTCCCACTCATGTCCCCCTGCACCCCCACTCCCCAGCAGGCCCCCACTCATGTCCCCTTGCACCCCCACCCCCCAGAACTGTGGGGCACCTGCCAGCAGGCCCCCAACCATATCCCCTTGCACCCCCACCCCCCAGCACTGTCGGGCACCTGCCAGCAGGCCCCCAACCATGTCCCACTCATGTCCCCCTGCACCCCCACCCCCCAGCACTGTGGGGCACCTGCCAGCAGGCCCCCAACCATGTCCCACTCATGTCCCCCTGCACCCCCACCCCCCAGCACTGTGGGGCACCTGCCAGCAGGCCCCCAACCATGTCCCACTCATGTCCCCTTGCACCCCCACCCCCCAGCACTGTGGGGCACCTGCCAGCAGGCCCCCAACCATGTCCCACTCATGTCCCCCTGCACCCCCACCCCCCAGCAGGCCCCCACTCATGTCCCCTTGCACCCCCACCCCCCAGCACTGTGGGGAACCTGCCAGCAGGCCCCCAACCATGTCCCACTCATGTCCCCTTGCACCCCCACCCCCCAGCACTGTGGGGCACCTGCCAGCAGGCCCCCAACCATGTCCCACTCATGTCCCCCTGCACCCCCACCCCCAGCAGGCCCCCACTCATGTCCCCTTGCACCCCCACCCCCCAGCACTGTGGGACACCTGCCAGCAGGCCCCCAACCATGTCCCACTCATGTCCCCTTGCACCCCCACCCCCCAGCACTGTGGGGCACCTGCCAGCAGGCCCCCAACCATATCCCCTTGCACCCCCACCCCCCAGCACTGTGGGGCACCTGCCAGCAGGCCCCCAACCATGTCCCACTCATGTCCCCCTGCACCCCCACCCCCCAGCACTGTGGGGCACCTGCCAGCAGGCCCCCAACCATATCCCCTTGCACCCCCACCCCCCAGCACTGTGGGGCACCTGCCAGCAGGCCCCCAACCATGTCCCACTCATGTCCCCCTGCACCCCCACCCCCCAGCACTGTGGGGCACCTGCCAGCAGGCCCCCAACCATGTCCCACTCATGTCCCCCTGCACCCCCACCCCCCAGCACTGTGGGGCACCTGCCAGCAGGCCCCCAACCATGTCCCACTCATGTCCCCTTGCACCCCCACCCCCCAGCACTGTGGGGCACCTGCCAGCAGGCCCCCAACCATGTCCCACTCATGTCCCCCTGCACCCCCACCCCCCAGCACTGTGGGGCACCTGCCAGCAGGCCCCCAACCATATCCCCTTGCACCCCCACCCCCCAGCACTGTGGGGCACCTGCCAGCAGGCCCCCAACCATGTCCCACTCATGTCCCCCTGCACCCCCACCCCCCAGCACTGTGGGGCACCTGCCAGCAGGCCCCCAACCATATCCCCTTGCACCCCCACCCCCCAGCACTGTGGGGCACCTGCCAGCAGGCCCCCAACCATGTCCCACTCATGTCCCCCTGCACCCCCACCCCCCAGCACTGTGGGGCACCTGCCAGCAGGCCCCCAACCATGTCCCACTCATGTCCCCCTGCACCCCCACCCCCCAGCACTGTGGGGCACCTGCCAGCAGGCCCCCAACCATGTCCCACTCATGTCCCCTTGCACCCCCACCCCCCAGCACTGTGGGGCACCTGCCAGCAGGCCCCCAACCATGTCCCACTCATGTCCCCTTGCACCCCCACCCCCCAGCACTGTGGGGCACCTGCCAGCAGGCCCCCAACCATGTCCCACTCATGTCCCCTTGCACCCCCACCCCCCAGCACTGTGGGGCACCTGCCAGCAGGCCCCCAACCATGTCCCACTCATGTCCCCCTGCACCCCCACCCCCCAGCACTGTGGGGCACCTGCCAGCAGGCCCCCAACCATATCCCCCTGCACCCCCACCCCCCAGCACTGTGGGGCACCTGCCAGCAGGCCCCCAACCATGTCCCACTCATGTCCCCCTGCACCCCCACCCCCCAGCAGGCCCCCACTCATGTCCCCTTGCACCCCCACCCCCCAGCACTGTGGGGCACCTGCCAGCAGGCCCCCAACCATGTCCCACTCATGTCCCCCTGGACCCCCACCCCCCAGCAGGCCCCCACTCATGTCCCCCTGCACCCCCACCCCCCAGCAGGCCCCCACTCATGTCCCCTTGCACCCCCACCCCCCAGCACTGTGGGGCACCTGCCAGCAGGCCCCCAACCATGTCCCACTCATGTCCCCCTGCACCCCCACCCCCCAGCACTGTGGGGCACCTGCCAGCAGGCCCCCACTCATGTCCCCCTGCCCCCAGGTCCTGACGAAACGCAATCATGGCAGTAATGGGCAGCATACCCAGCACAAACACCCAGCCAAGGATTGCATCCACCCACATAGTAGATGCAATTACATGATACAACCCCAATGGCAAGTATGTAAATGAACACATGTCCGTCACACACACATACACAATGGGTGCAAGTGAATGTCAAAACCCATATCATGACATGCATGAAACCAATGAGAAAATACCACAAATGTAAGTTATAAATATATGTATTAAAGATGAAAATGAAGTAAAGAAATAAAACACACAACAATGGGGATGACAAAACTAATGGTCCATGTCCGAGAACTAATAGAAAAAACAAAAAAACAAAGGAATCCAAAAACTAATGTAGTCCAAAGCAAAATAATGGGGGGAAAAAATAAGGAAAAACCATTGCCTCATGGTGAACGGAAATATAAATCCAACAAATGTTTTCCAAACATCAAACTATGTACAAGAAGATCCCAGGGTCCATGAGCCCAACACCATAAATGAAACCTACTACTACTAACTAATGAAAAAAATATATACAGAAAAGTGGCCATTGTCCGAGCGGTCCAAAAAAAACTTAAAAAATAAAGGAAACCTAACACTAACTAACTTAAGAACTATATACAATGGCAGCGGGCAAGTCCTGCGGCTCACTCTGTGATGTTGCCGGCCAGGGCATCATCGAACTCCATGTCGATGTCCCGGAGGCGGGACTCTGTCCTGGCCCCGAGGTCTCGCAGGGACAACCCCGTGTCCACCTCAAACTCCCTGCGAGCTTCCTCGAGGCACTCAGCCCGCCTCAACGCCCGAGGCATAGAGAACTCCGCCCTGACCATGGTGAGCCGCTCCTCTTCCGCCCGCTGCCGCTCCGCACCTATCCGCTGGACCAACTGCTCCCACACAGAAGACACTGCCATCCCAGGGTTCACCTGCCCTCCGGCCGATGCCTGCCCCTCTGATCTTGATGGCCCCGAGCCATGATGCCTCCCACGTCGAGCCTGCTGCTGCCTCCGACGCCACTGCCTCTGCCAGCACGACGGCATCCAGGCTGATGGAATCCACCGATGCCGTCGTGCACGTGCCCTGCCAGATGATGCCGGCACATCCTCCATCTGCAGGGGGACAGTTGCTGGTGTGTCCACCCCTGCTGGACCTTCGACTCCCGACTGTGGCAGGGATGGGGTCCCCACCGAGCTGGCTGCGTTGGTCGGGGCAGGTCCACAGGGGGCCCTGGTGGCATCTGGGCCGGAAGACGGCATGGAGCACGACTGGCGCATAGCCCCCACAGAGGAGGAGAGGGTCGCCAGAAGGCCACACACATGTAGGAAACCCCCGACCATGGCGGCTCCCAAATGGTTCACGTACGCACGGTGCTCTTCGTGATGATGTGCATGCTCCTCCCGGGAAGCATGCACCTCATCACGAATGCCAGCCGTGCGCAACGCGACACCAATCAGGACCCTCTCCACACGGCCAGGGGTCCCCTCGTCCGCAGGTAGAGGAGTGTCAGATGACATGGACATCTCCCCTACCTGCGGACGGGCCTGGGATGGGGCATCCCTGCTGGTGCATGATGGTGCAGTCACAGTGTCAGGGACAGTGACATGCACAGGCACCTCCACGGCGACCTGTGCTGCCTCCTGCCCCTGGCCCTGGACTGCTCCACTTGCACCAGCGGGGAAGCCCCCACCAGGCCCCATGTGTGGCTCAGTAGCGGCCTCCTCCCCCTCTGTGGAAACCACCAACCTGGATGTCTCCACGCCGTCTTCCGCCGGTGCAAGCCCCTGTGGGGGCTCACCCACCCCTTCCGCTGCAGCCGTGGCGGCATCCCCGCCGCTCTGCTCCACAGCGCCTTCTCCGCCCTCTTCTTCACTTGCCACTGTGTAGAGGGAGACATAGAACACAAGCATCAGGGTACTGTACAATGGTCCCCTAGACAGGAAGCAACAGCAGATGAGTGGCACTGTCATACATCACTCCCATCATGTCCCTCCACAACACATGGGTCAGTGCAGGCAAAACACATACAGTAACAGGCATGGGGCAGGCCATGGACATTGGCATACATGACCAAGGGACTCATGATTCATACAATGTTGGTTTCAAACTCACATGCATCATGGGTCTTTCCATCACATGCACACACCTCACCGTAGCTCCATCCATCTGGCCTCGTGCACCACAGACGCAGTGGATACAAGGATGACTAGGCTGCATCAGTGAATCTGAACATTGTCACAGACATGTGTCATGCATCCATGGCGGTGACAAGTCACAGACACGCAGGTCAGACACACACACATGGACACCATACGTGTACATGGGACCAGCACCCATCCCTCACCCCCACCCATGTCCAGGAACAGAGACTGCCATGCTTCCATGTGTCCATTCCGCACAGAGCCCCCCATGTTGCAATAGAACACATCACTGTACTCACATGCCTGACCATGATGTCCCTGCACACACACATACGTACATGGCCTATGTCACACATACAGGCAGGTATCAGACAACCAGCACACTGCAACATGCCCTGTCTCACACAGCAATGCTTGGCCACTTACCGGCCAACTCCAGATGGGTCTGCCTCCGAAGGATCTGGGCGTGGAGCGCTGGGTCTACGCGTTCCAGGACCCTCATCTGGATGTCACTCAGGCGTGCCCGGCCCCCCTCCGCGAGGCGCCGGGCCTTATTGAGGGTCCTGGACCTCAAGTCCTCCCAGCGCTTCTTGATGTGCTTGATGTCGCGGGTTGCCACCCCCTCCGCGTTGATGGCAACCACTACATCGTCCCAGATCCTCTCCCGTCCTTCCTTGTTGGCGCGTGGTCTTCCGAAGAGGGCATCATAATGCCCCAGGACATGCTCCACCAGGACACCAACTTCCTTCTCACTGAAGCTGGTGGCCCTCTGCCTCTCTGGCTGGGGGTCGCCACTGGTCTCAGATGGTGCTTGCCCCGACATGGCGACCCCCGAGGCAGGCGTGGGTGGGCAACTGGGTCCTGGGGCTGGGCTGTGGAGTGATGGTATCCCAGTCGGGAGTCTACTGTTCCAGCAGGGGTGGACACAGCAACTGGACCCCTGCAGATGGCTGATGTGCAGGCACCAAATGGCAGGGCACGGTGGCAGCAGGCAGGCAGGCAGGCAGGCAGGCAGGCAGGCAGCAGCAGATGGCACGTGGGAGGCTGCTCGGGGCACTGGGGGGGGCAGTGATTCGGCCTTCTGGGCAGGAGCGTGGTCTTCCGTGTGTATTCGCGTGGCCAGCTTGATACGGAGTGAATTGGCACGTGAAAAATCTGCACGTCAGCGTGTAATTCGAGGAAAGGCCCTTAGCGCGTAAGCGCGTCTGCACGCATACGCATTTTCATTGGACCAAAGGCCCTCAGCGCGTGTGCGCGTCTGTGACGTGACGTGCGAGGGTGTATCCCTCATTGCACGTGATGACAGAACACACGTGGATTTCAACCAATCGCGTGTGAAAGTTCACGGCACCCCGGAACACACGTACCCAGCCCAATCGCGTGTAGAATTTATCGCGCACCCCTGTAATACACGTACCCTGCTGAAATCGCGTGTGGAACTTCATGCGCACCCCTGAAATACAAGCGCCCAGGCTATTCGCGTGTGGAACTTCACGCGCACCCCCGGAATACACGTACCCAGCCCATTCGCGTGTAGATTTTCTCGCGCACCCCTGTAATACACGTACCCTGCTGAAATCGCGTGTGGAACTTCACGCGCACCCCTGAAATACACGCGCCCAGGCTATTCGCGTGTGGAACTTCACGCGCACCCCTGAAATACACGTACCCAGCCCAATCGCGTGTACGCTCGCTCCCCTCCAATCACACGCGATGACACCCGAATACGGGAAACACGTGCACGGCAAAAGACGTGCACAGGCGTCAACGAGTCCGCCCACACGGAGGCGTCCCGCGGACAGCATAAAAGTGCGCGCAAACAACAAACGCGTATATACAGCGACGATGAATGCCCCATTTGTTGCTGCACTGATCGTGGGACACCGCAGGAGGAGGAGAATAGCCAGGGCACGCATTTTTGCACCACGGACAAGCCTTTTTGGGATGCCTGACGACCAGGTCTACGGCAGGTATAGGTTTCCACCCCATATCATCCTAGACCTGGTCAGGGAGTGGGAAGATGACCTCACATCCCCCACCCTTTGCTCCCAAGCATTGAGCCCCTTGGAGAAGCTGCTCAATGTCTTGCATTTTTTGGCCACTGGGTCGTTTCAGCGGACCACTGCCATAGTGGGGGGGGTCTCACAGGCCACGCAGTCACGCTGCCTACACCAGGTACTGGCAATCATGACAGCGCACCCCTCAGTCCGCAGGCACATATACATGCCCAGAACACCCGCAGAAAGGCAGGCCGTTGTCCTGGATTTTTACAGGGTGGCACACTTCCCCAAAGTGCTCGGTGCCATAGATTGCACCCATGTGGCCCTACGTCCACCTAGGGCCACTGAGCACATCTACCGAAACCGCAAGCACTGGCATTCCATCAATGTACAGGTGGTATGCGATGCAAAGGGAATCATCACCTCTGTCTATGCAAACTACCCTGGCTCCACCCATGACAGTTTCATATACAGAATGTCCGCCCTGAGCCGGGCCCTGGAAGCTGGGCAGTATGGCGACACATGGCTCTTAGGTGAGTACAAATGCCCTTGCACATGCATGCAAGTCACACACAGACAAATATCCAAACCCGAATAATCTCAATTATTATCACCTCCCCAGGGGACAGTGCCTACCCTCTGAGCAAACACATGATGACGCCAATCCGGAACCCCACCACACCACCCCAGGTAAGATACAACACTGCCCATATTGCAACCAGGGGCATAGTGGAGCGCACATTCGGAGTGGTCAAGTCACGTTTCCGCTCCCTTGACCGCTCTGGTGGGCAACTACTCTATGCACCACCAGTAGTGTGCAGGATCATTGTGGCAGCATGTGTCCTGCACAATGTTGCAACACGGCAGGGCGTCCCGGTGGACATGGTGGTGCCCCCACATCCCCAACCACAGGCACAGGCGCTGCCCATGGGAGGGGACAGGGCACGTGGCGAGGAAGCCCGGACCCAGCTTGTGGCCACATTTTTCACCTAAACTCCCACCCCTGCGGAGTGCACACAGGCCTGGCACATACCAGGTGACAATCGATGATGACAAAATGACAGTCAACTGTCACAACCCTACCACCCTGAGATAGTTGCCATGGAAGTGCCACATCGTCTGCATCCCTAGCTACTTAAACACAAGCTATCCTGTGCAACCAAAATGCACACATATGACATGTGAGATGACATGGGCCATACACAAGTATTCCAAGGCGCAATGAGGCAGGGGGGGGAACAAGGGAACACAGAGAACGGTACTACTAGGCCAGGTGTCATTGAGATTGTGCAAGTGCAGGGGTAGGGGGAAGGGAAAAGTGCAAGGGGAAGGGTGGGGGGGAGTCCAGTACAGGGGAAGTAGGCCAAAAAAATAATACATAGGTCGCCTGGTGGCAACTGCAAAGGTAAGTGCAGACAAGTGCTGGGAAGGGAAGGCTGTAGGGATGGAGAGACAGTACTACAGTGCAGGGGTTGCCAGGGTGGCAGTGCAAGTGGACAGTGGCTGGGCCAGGGACCGAGGTTGGTGAGAGTGTCCCAGTAGCAGCTCCTGTGCAGTTCCTGTGAAGAATTCTGCATGGGAGAGGCAGAGAGTAAGCAGAAGCAAAGAGGAAGGTCTTGAGGTGCTTCCAGAACTGGAGATGGTTCCCCTCAAGTTCAAGTCAGGCAGGAAGTCAGTTGCAGGGGGAGGGCCCTGCTGCGGAGAGAAACCTACCCCCAGCTAGTTGCTCTGAGAAGCGGATGACCTGGACATGCAAGGTGTGCATCACACACACCTGCAAAACAGGCCATGGCCATCACTGTCATGTCACTCAAACCCTCCCAAACATCAACATGACATGGCAAGCAATACCCATACACCGACGCAGTAACGATAAGGTACACATTGCCATGTCCTAAATGTACAGTGGCATCGGACAATGATGCCTGACCCGGAATCAGATGAAATGACAGACCAACAAAATGTCCCACCCAAAATAAGTTGTTTCCAAATGCATTGCAACAGTCGTAGACGTAACATCACAATGAATGCCTGTCTATATGCACATTATGCATTGCAAAATCAACACTGCAGCTCATGTGTGCAGTGTCCCACTCCTGCATCACACTGCTCAGCGCACAGCACAGTGAACAGCCATTGCGTGTGATGCACACCCTGAGCATCACATCTAAGTGACAGACTACATCAGACATCAAATTAGGCATGTACTGGAACCATAATCGGTCACAGAACATGTGCTGCCGGGACACAGTGGGCACCAGAAGGCAAACAGTGTACACGTGGATATGCAAGGGTGGGAGTACATGGAGTGCATCCGAGTGCAAGTGTGTGGTTCTGCAGGGACATACACTCCACATATGCATGTGCACTCAAGTGACCATCAGTGTTCCCTGCACATCACATGTGAACATCCACCATGTGTACACCCCAGCATGTCAAACCACAACTATCCCCTCGCACCTGAAAGGAAAACACAACACATGAACAGGCATTGATCAGCAGAACACAACATGTACATAGGACAACAACATTACAATGTCAGAGTTCCCATCACACTGCAGGGCAATGCAACTATCAACAACAACCCCCCCCTCCCGTGCAAATGACCATGGCCCACTGAACAACTGCACCTGGGTCATGGAGCCTCCAACCCTCATTTCCACCCGGCCACAGGATCACCTTTACCCTTCGTGTCCATCTCCCACCTTGTGTGTAAAAAGATGCCTGAACCCTCAGAATCCACAACCATTTCCAAAATCACAAAATCCAAGGCATGAAAACAAACCCAAACACCCTCCAGTAGATGACTTGACGAAGCTGTACCTCACAAACGCCAAGTACTACCACAATGATGCAACAACCAAGGTAGCACAGCAGAACAATGTCACGACAGGATGTGAGACATGTGTGGTACATGACATAGGATGATGCACCATGAATGGATGTGTACTGTTACAGGTCCCCTGTACAGGCGCGGGAGTCTCATGAAACAACCACCCACACCATGTCCCGGGTGCCTGCAAGGTCAAACTCACACAGGCCCCTGAGATCATGGTGGGGAATGAGGTTCAGGGATATGCAGTCGGGACAGGTGTAGACACACTGGATGACTGGAATGAGTGGCAGGTGAGGGAGGAGGAATGACACATGAAACTAGGGAATGCACGAATATGTACAACCTGCATGAACACATACACAATCCAAACAAACTTGGACATCATTGTCATGGCCTTCTGTAGTCCAGGCTCAGGAGTGGTACGAACCAACCACCCCCTCTAGGGTTTTGGCGCCTGCAAGTTCGGGGCTTACACAGGCATCCGCAACCCCAGTGGGGAAAGAGGGTCAGGGAACGTTGCTTGGATAGGCACGGGAAGCAGGAACACCGGGTAGAGGGCACAGGTTTCATAATTGCATAGGATCACGGGTGATTAGGGAAAAAAACATACCAAATCGGACCACACATACATCCATGCATCAGTACACTCCACAGCAAGCCTATGCAGGGCAGTTTGTAAGGAAAACAACAAGACACTTAGCTCTGGTTTTGAGTGCTGGCCTCCTGCCTGCGCACTCTCAGGGCCGGTTACAGGAGCACTGCAATGCTGCAAAGAGAGACACAGTCAACAACCTGTATGTGCCAATTACACTAAGACACAACACAAAACATGCCCCATAGCAACAAACTACTCTACAAACAGACAATCAGTGCTCGATGTTTCGTAACCATATATAACATCACCCCTGTGACGGGTCATGCACAGTCAATGCAGTAAGTCAGGCGCTGGTGGGTGCGTGGCAAATGGAACACCAATGTGTCACAATTCACACAACATGCAATGTTCCCTGGGTAAGCAGACAGACCCATATGGCAAGCCATGACTACAGAGCAAGTTGCGTACCACCATGACCAAAACAAAGTTGGCAGTGCATTAATCATGAAGTACGTGGAATAGACATGCACTGCACCCAAGTATGTCCCTTGCTGTATGTCCCTGTGAGCTGCCCCTTTCCATGTCTCGGAAGGCTACATGGTTGATACAAGTGCCTCAATGAACCTTGTTGTACCGCAGGGTATGTGCCACTGCCCCTGCATGTGTCCCAGACAACCCTACTATCAACAGCCATCAGTCCACAAACACATCTGAGCTGCATTGTGTGCTTCAACACCAATATTCGTCTAAGCTCACCCTCAGTGCTGTGACTAAGCCCCTATGTGCAAGTCGCCTGGTGCAAGCTTTGCTGTGTCGTGGCCCCCCTGTGCTGCTCACCTTGCCAGGAGTTCCTTGGAACATGTCAGCAGTTCTAGGATGTGGGTCTGCAATCACTGTGGCTCTGCTCGTGCACACATGTGCATGTGGGCACCAAGAAACGGGTCAGGAATTCCGTCGTCCAATGGGCCATGTCTGCTGCCAAAGGTGCTCTGGTGCCTCATCCCCCTGCAGAAAGTGCATGAAACAAATGATTAATGCATCAAAGTGATCTGTGTGTGTCTCATCAGGCATCTCATTACTTGACCATGTCAGAGAGTCACATCACAAATCACACCATCAGCCCGTCTTTGACTTCCAAAGTGTGGAACACTATCTACAGCATGAATTGCAACAGGCACGTGTACAGGAAAGATATGAGACATAATACACAATGCATAGCAATCAATGTCCACATTAATCATGACACACCCCATCTAGCAAAAGCTGAACAGTGGACAATTACACCCAAATCATCCCCACTAGGGGTGTCAACACAAGTCACAAAGCACCAGACATGCCACAGATATGACAGTCCAAAGCCCTTGTGTAAAATTCTGTAACACCGAACCATCCTTGCGAGCCCATGGATAAGGGAGGCAGGAGTGGCATATGTGAGTCAAGGAACCCAAGCAGCAAACACATACACAAGACAACCATGAAGGGCCCAGCTGGAACAGACAGTGGATGCCTTCAAAAACCACAAGGCACCGCACTGTCACATGAAAGCACAATAGACTACAAATTTTAAACTAACTCAACTATTAACTAATTACACTGACTATGGAAAACCTACATTACCTATTTAAACTAACTATCAAACAGAAACTTAACTAACTAAACTAAAAGAAAAATCAAAAATGGCCACATACGACCCGGGGGGGAGGGGAGGCACCCAGGAGGGGGGAGGTACAGGGTGCTGCTCAACATCCACATGCGATGATGCTGAGCCAAAAAAAAAATACCTCCATGGGCTCAACGCCTGCACAGCACGACCTATGTGGGAGATAGTTGGTCGTCCGAGTCTGGCTCATCCTGGTAAGGAGGACGTGGCACAGTAGCCTGGCCACGCCTAGCCGCAGCTTGCCCCTCGTCGGCAGCAAGTCTGCCGGACAGGTGAGCCTGGTTCTGTGTGGCGATGTTACATAGGTCTGCATGCAGAACCTCACGTGATACACGTGCTTCCTCTTGCAAGGTAGCACGTGTAACACGGAGTTCCTCCTGCAAGGCCTGGCTGGACAACCGCTGCACCTCCCGGCAAGCCTGTAGCTCAGCCGAGATGGTGCGCTCAAGCTGTGCAAACCTCTCCTCTGCCTGCTGCCTCTGGGACATCATAAGGACACCCAGAGTGGATCTGAGGGAGGCATACTCCTCCCTCAGGGCATCCATGTGCGCCTCTGCGTGAGCAGCAATTGCTTGACGCAGAGACGACATTTCAGCCTGGCGTGCCCTGTCTGAGGCCGCCATGCCCAGCCTGAGCGAGCGGGCCATGGACCGTGCCGCCTGCTGCTGGAGAAGCACCTGCCTAGCAGGGGGGAGCACAGATCGGGCCACACGCTCCATGCTGTCAGCGATGTTCTCCATTGCTGCCCCCTGCCGTTCGGAATTGGCAGTCATGTCTTGCTCCCACTCAGTATACAGCGGTTGCGCGCGGCGACCGCGTTGCCGGGCTTGACCCCTGCGGGACCCAAGGACCGGGGGTCCTCGCTGTGTTGGCACCGCCTGCGGCTGCACGACTACATGCCCCCGTTGACGTGATGTCCCAGGCACATCAGTGACTGGTGTGGAGGGTGACCCTGCGTCCCGATCCACCACGGGCGGAGGAACCAAGACTGTCTGATCCCTCAATGCAGGTGTCGCAGACAGAGGAGTGTCCACATCAGAATCACTCACCCCTGACACATGGACTTGATGCTCATCCAACTCAACATGGACGTCAGAGTCGTCATCAAGGCTGGACTCATAGGCAGCCAGAGACAGGATGGACTGCAGCACTTGGGGGTTTTCGTGGCCTACCACCCCACGACCCCCACTAGTGCCGGGTTGATGTGGTCTTACCAACCCTGTGTCTGGCATGACAACACCATCCTCTGCATCCATTGCGTCATCACCTGAAAAATAGAGAGGAAAAGGTCACTACACATGTCAGAAGCACACAACACACACACACACACCGACAGCAAAGGCATCCGGCAGACATGTGACACACAACATATGACCTGGCATGCATGCTGGGTCTACTTTGATTAGCTACTGTGATCAGACCTGTTGAAAGGTGGCAGTTTGCATCGAAGTGGGTCTATGCAATGCTGAAAATGTGTACGCCACTCACTACCTACATGTACAAGCACTCCATGGTGTGTGCCAGGAAATGTGAAGGCAGTGCAATGTCAAATTCAGACATCACGTGCATTGTGTATTCAATGTGTACCATGTCTAGCAGCCAAGCACCCCTCCACCCCAGTACCAAAGCAGGGATGCCTAGCATATTATCAAAAGGCTGCCCATACACCTGTGTATTGACAAGCAGTGTTGACTGGCATCAACAGCTTAATGTGATTCAAATTACAACACTGCAAATGATGCTGGGACAGTGGGCAGGACACATGATGGAAGATCCGGAGGCCGGCCACGTGTGAAGAAGACACGACAAGAGTTGGACTGAGTCATTGGCCATTGAACAGGCTGAGGCCTGTGAGCCACACAGATTGTCAGAGCCTAAACATGTGTGCAACACAGGACTGAGCCACAGTTGACATGGGGAGGCCGATAATATGGCAGGCAATGTATGTAACCAAGGACTCATATTACAGTGATCATCCAGTCAAGGATACATAGGGGCATGCGTGCAATGCACATGGAGCATGAATGGGCACTCAAGTCCCTGCGGGACATCTGACCCATGCACAGTACAAGTGGGATACCCTGCATCGAGTACTAAGGCTGTACCACACGGCATATGTCTGGCAGTTTCTGAGCTGCAAGTTAGCATCTACACAGGACACATGAACAAGAAACTACACATTGGCAAGAATGTAGCAGACCAGTGCAAAGGTGGAACTGGGGTGCAGAGTGGCGGAGGAGGGGCAAGGGAGCATGCCCACATGGAGTCCCGCATGCAGGCAGAGGAGACATGCATGACGGTAGCATTGCATTACTTACACATCAGAACCATGTACACGTCACATGTAGCAGCAATCATGCACAACACATCCCACAAGTGAAACACACACGTCCTCAACAACTACGCATCAACACTCACTGGACTGGGCATCAAAGTCCAGCATCTCTCCCACACCTTCGACCAATTCTGGTGGTATGAACTCCGCAACGAGAGCCTCATGCGGAGTGAGTTCTTCCTCCTCTGGTGCAGGCCCACCGCCAGTCACCAGAGTCAAGTTGTAATTTGAGGCACGCTTAGCCTTAGTGCTGCGCTTGATGTCATTCCAGCGCTTTTTGCACTCCTGCGCCGTGCGCACCTCATGGCCGAATGAACTGACATGTTCCGCAACATGCTTTCAGTGGGTGTCACGTTGGGCAGCCGTAGTCTGACTATTGGCACCCACTAGCATGTCACGACTGTGTCCCCGCACGTAGTCCACGAGGAAGTCCAGTTCCTGCTTACAGAAAGGCTTCTTCCTCGACGTGCAGGAGGTCGTGGCTGTGTGTGGGGTCCCAGCCTGTGCTGCAGGTGTAACCTTCCTCCTCTTGGACAGTGGCGCAGACCCTGGCTGGCTAATGCCGCCCTGACCAGTATGGCCAGTGGGTTCGGTGGATTGAGCCGAGGGAGTGGCAGGTGGAGGGATGACCAAAGGCCTGACTTGTGTCAGTGGCAGCTGGGTGCCCACTAATGGACCCTGCGCAGCAACATCAGCTGTGGCAGGGTCATTGACCGCAACGGTCCTGGTTGGCAGACTCACAACCGGGGTGCTGTTGGGTGCATCTGCCCCTGCACTTGCCAACACCCGGCTGTTCGGGGCAGCAGATGACATGACTGCCCCAGGGACACGTGTCTTGGTCTGAGCAGCCCGGCGTGCCCCTATGGTTTCCCCCCTGGCCTGTTGGAGATCTACCAAGGGCTCTTCAAGTGCCAACGCAGCCTGCGCTGGCAGACCCTGAGCCTGGGTGGCGGTGTCCACAGCTGCACCTGCAGCTACCGCTGCCCTTGGGCCCGTGGCAGTCGATGGAACGGACTGCCGGGTCATACGGGTGCCAGTGCCTGATGCAGGAGCTGCATCCCCCGGAACCACAGGGGGTGGTGGCATGGCTGCACCAACACATGGCACAACATTGTGCTCAAGTGGCGCACCCCTGCCTCTTCCCCCTCTGTGGCTGCCCTGGACACCCTGGAGTCCCCCTACTCCCTGGTCACCACAGCCACGTCCCCGACCACGCCCGCCACGAGGAGTACGCCCAGCTGAGGCGCCCCTCACCTTTGGTGGCCTCCCAACCATGGCACAGATGTAATAGTGCTGGCACAGATGGAGTGGTGCCAATGGGAGGTGTACAGCACAATTGACCTGGGCAATTGGGGTGAAGGGGGTGGGAAGCAAGATGTTAACAGCCCCCCTGCACCTGCAAGGCTGTATGTGACCCCGGTGATGTGGTGACGGGTCACGCAACGCTCAGGCACCCCAAAACTGCAGTAAAACCGTGCACGCAACCCTGCAGCCTACGTGCGTGGATTTAACCTCCCGCAGTACGCGGTGGCACCCAGTAACACGAATAACGCGTACGCGTGGGACACGCAGGCTACGATGACATCGAAAATGGGTGCAATACACAGGGGCACCCGCAGTGGGAAAAGGAGCGTTTGCGACTCACCGTCTGACTAGCGCGATGCAGAAAAACACGCGTAGCCAATACCCCCGCCAAAAGAAGAGATACGTCCTTGAGAGCTGTGAAGTAGATGGCGCGAGAAACAACTGGAAGCAGCAACACACGTCGGTCTCCACGGAAGGCACGTACAGCGAACTGCTGGGCCCGCTCACCTTTAACCCGTGCTGAGGGAAACGCACGCGCGCGTCACGTCACATGCAGACGTGCAGTTTTTCACGCGATTACGCGCATTACACGCGGACGTGCAGTTTTCCACACGCGATTAGCCTGGGTACGTGTGTTTCCGGGTGCGCGGGTAGTTCCACACGCGATTGGGCTGGGTACATGTATTTCAGGGGTGCGCGTGAAGTTCCACACGCGAATAGCCTGGGCGCGTGTATTTCAGGGGTGCGCATGAAGTTCCACACGCAATTTCAGCAGGGTACGTGTATTACAGGGGTGCGCGATAAATTCTACACGCGATTGGGCTGGGTACGTGTGTTCCGGGGTGCCGTGAACTTTCACACGCGATTGGTTGAAATCCACGTGTGTTCTGTCATCACGTGCAATGAGGGATACACCCTCGCACGTCACGTCACAGACGCGCACACGCGCTGAGGGCCTTTGGTCCAATGAAAATGCGTATGCGTGCAGACGCGCTTACGCGCTAAGGGCCTTTCCTCGAATTACACGCTGACGTGCAGATTTTTCACGTGCCAATTCACTCCGTATCAAGCTGGCCACGCGAATACACACGGAAGACCACGCTCCTGCCCAGAAGGCCGAATCACTGCCCCCCCAGTGCCCCGAGCAGCCTCCCACGTGCCATCTGCTGCTGCCTGCCTGCCTGCCTGCCTGCCTGCTGCCACCGTGCCCTGCCATTTGGTGCCTGCACATCAGCCATCTGCAGGGGTCCAGTTGCTGTGTCCACCCCTGCTGGAACAGTAGACTCCCGACTGGGATACCATCGCTCCACAGCCCAGCCCCAGGACCCAGTTGCCCACCCACGCCTGCCTCGGGGGTCGCCATGTCGGGGCAAGCACCATCTGAGACCAGTGGCGACCCCCAGCCAGAGAGGCAGAGGGCCACCAGCTTCAGTGAGAAGGAAGTTGGTGTCCTGGTGGAGCATGTCCTGGGGCATTATGATGCCCTCTTCGGAAGACCACGCGCCAACAAGGAAGGACGGGAGAGGATCTGGGATGATGTAGTGGTTGCCATCAACGCGGAGGGGGTGGCAACCCGCGACATCAAGCACATCAAGAAGCGCTGGGAGGACTTGAGGTCCAGGACCCTCAATAAGGCCCGGCGCCTCGCGGAGGGGGGCCGGGCACGCCTGAGTGACATCCAGATGAGGGTCCTGGAACGCGTAGATCCAGCGCTCCACGCCCAGATCCTTCGGAGGCAGACCCATCTGGAGTTGGCCGGTAAGTGGCCAAGCATTGCTGTGTGAGACAGGGCATGTTGCAGTGTGCTGGTTGTCTGATACCTGCCTGTATGTGTGACATAGGCCATGTACGTATGTGTGTGTGCAGGGACATCATGGTCAGGCATATGAGTACAGTGATGTGTTCTATTGCAACATGGGGGGCTCTGTGCGGAATGGACACATGGAAGCATGGCAGTCTCTGTTCCTGGACATGGGTGGGGGTGAGGGATGGGTGCTGGTCCCATGTACACGTATGGTGTCCATGTGTGTGTGTCTGACCTGCGTGTCTGTGACTTGTCACCGCCATGGATGCATGACACATGTCTGTGACAATGTTCAGATTCACTGATGCAGCCTAGTCATCCTTGTATCCACTGCGTCTGTGGTGCACGAGGCCAGATGGATGGAGCTACGGTGAGGTGTGTGCATGTGATGGAAAGACCCATGATGCATGTGAGTTTGAAACCAACATTGTATGAATCATGAGTCCCTTGGTCATGTATGCCAATGTCCATGGCCTGCCCCATGCCTGTTACTGTATGTGTTTTGCCTGCACTGACCCATGTGTTGTGGAGGGACATGATGGGAGTGATGTATGACAGTGCCACTCATCTGCTGTTGCTTCCTGTCTAGGGGACCATTGTACAGTACCCTGATGCTTGTGTTCTATGTCTCCCTCTACACAGTGGCAAGTGAAGAAGAGGGCGGAGAAGGCGCTGTGGAGCAGAGCGGCGGGGATGCCGCCACGGCTGCAGCGGAAGGGGTGGGTGAGCCCCCACAGGGGCTTGCACCGGCGGAAGACGGCGTGGAGACATCCAGGTTGGTGGTTTCCACAGAGGGGGAGGAGGCCGCTACTGAGCCACACATGGGGCCTGGTGGGGGCATCCCCGCTGGTGCAAGTGGTGCAGTCCAGGGCCAGGGGCAGGAGGCAGCACAGGTCGCCGTGGAGGTGCCTGTGCATGTAACTGTCCCTGACACTGTGACTGCACCACCATGCACCAGCAGGGATGCCCCATCCCAGGCCCGTCCGCAGGTAGGGGAGATGTCCATGTCATCTGACACTCCTCTACCTGCGGACGAGGGGACCCCTGGCCGTGTGGAGAGGGTCCTGATTGGTGTCGCGTTGCGCACGGCTGGCATTCGTGATGAGGTGCATGCTTCCCGGGAGGAGCATGCACATCATCACGAAGAGCACCGTGCGTACGTGAACCATTTGGGAGCCGCCATGGTCGGGGGTTTCCTACATGTGTGTGGCCTTCTGGCGACCCTCTCCTCCTCTGTGGGGGCTATGCGCCAGTCGTGCTCCATGCCGTCTTCCGGCCCAGATGCCACCAGGGCCCCCTGTGGACCTGCCCCGACCAACGCAGCCAGCTCGGTGGGGACCCCATCCCTGCCACAGTCGGGAGTCGAAGGTCCAGCAGGGGTGGACACACCAGCAACTGTCCCCCTGCAGATGGAGGATGTGCCGGCATCATCTGGCAGGGCACGTGCACGACGGCATCGGTGGATTCCATCAGCCTGGATGCCGTCGTGCTGGCAGAGGCAGTGGCGTCGGAGGCAGCAGCAGGCTCGACGTGGGAGGCATCATGGCATGGGGCCATCAAGATCAGAGGGGCAGGCATCGGCCGGAGGGCAGGTGAACCCTGGGATGGCAGTGTCTTCCGTGTGGGAGCAGTTGGTCCAGCGGATAGGTGCGGAGCGGCAGCGGGCAGAAGAGGAGCGGCTCACCATGGTCAGGGCGGAGTTCTCTATGCGTCGGGCGTTGAGGCGGGCTGAGTGCCTCGAGGAAGCTCGCAGGGAGTTTGAGGTGGACACGGGGTTGTCCCTGCAAGACCTCGGGGCCAGGACAGAGTCCCGCCTCCGGGACATCGACATGGAGTTCGATGATGCCCTGGCCGGCAACATCACAGAGTGAGCCGCAGGACTTGCCCGCTGCCATTGTATATAGTTCTTAAGTTAGTTAGTGTTAGGTTTCCTTTATTTTCTGAGTTTTTTTTGGACCGCTCGGACAATGGCCACTTTTCTGTATATATTTTTTTCATTAGTTAGTAGTAGTAGGTTTCATTTATGGTGTTGGGCTCATGGACCCTGGGATCTTCTTGTACATAGTTTGATGTTTGGAAAACATTTGTTGGATTTATATTTCCGTTCACCATGAGGCAATGGTTTTTCCTTATTTTTTCCCCCCATTATTTTGCTTTGGACTACATTAGTTTTTGGATTCCTTTGTTTTTTTGTTTTTTCTATTAGTTCTCGGACATGGACCATTAGTTTTGTCATCCCCATTGTTGTGTGTTTTATTTCTTTACTTCATTTTCATCTTTAATACATATATTTATAACTTACATTTGTGGTATTTTCTCATTGGTTTCATGCATGTCATGATATGGGTTTTGACATTCACTTGCACCTATTGTGTATGTGTGTGTGACGGACATGTGTTCATTTACATACTTGCCATTGGGGTTGTATCATGTAATTGCATCTACTATGTGGGTGGATGCAATCCTTGGCTGGGTGTTTGTGCTGGGTATGCTGCCCATTACTGCCATGATTGCGTTTCGTCAGGACCTGGGGGCAGGGGGACATGAGTGGGGGCCTGCTGGCAGGTGCCCCACAGTGCTGGGGGGTGGGGGTGCAGGGGGACATGAGTGGGACATGGTTGGGGGCCTGCTGGCAGGTGCCCCACAGTGCTGGGGGGTGGGGGTGCAAGGGGACATGAGTGGGGGCCTGCTGGGGGGTGGGGGTGCAGGGGGACATGAGTGGGGGCCTGCTGGGGGGTGGGGGTGCAGGGGGACATGAGTGGGACATGGTTGGGGGCCTGCTGGCAGGTGCCCCACAGTGCTGGGGGGTGGGGGTGCAAGGGGACATGAGTGGGGGCCTGCTGGGGGGTGGGGGTGCAGGGGGACATGAGTGGGACATGGTTGGGGGCCTGCTGGCAGGTGCCCCACAGTGCTGGGGGGTGGGGGTGCAGGGGGACATGAGTGGGACATGGTTGGGGGCCTGCTGGCAGGTGCCCCACAGTGCTGGGGGGTGGGGGTGCAGGGGGACATGAGTGGGACATGGTTGGGGGCCTGCTGGCAGGTGCCCCACAGTGCTGGGGGGTGGGGGTGCAGGGGGACATGAGTGGGACATGGTTGGGGGCCTGCTGGCAGGTGCCCCACAGTGCTGGAGGATGGGGGTGCAGGGGGACATGAGTGGGGGCCTGCTGGGGGGTGGGGGTGCAGGGGGACATGAGTGGGACATGGTTGGGGGCCTGCTGGCAGGTGCCCCACAGTGCTGGGGGGTGGGGGTGCAAGGGGACATGAGTGGGGGCCTGCTGGGGGGTGGGGGTGCAGGGGGACATGAGTGGGACATGGTTGGGGGCCTGCTGGCAGGTGCCCCACAGTGCTGGGGGGTGGGGGTGCAGGGGGACATGAGTGGGACATGGTTGGGGGCCTGCTGGCAGGTGCCCCACAGTGCTGGGGGGTGGGGGTGCAGGGGGACATGAGTGGGACATGGTTGGGGTCCTGCTGGCAGGTGCCCCACAGTGCTGGGGGGTGGGGGTGCAGGGGGACATGAGTGGGACATGGTTGGGGGCCTGCTGGCAGGTGCCCCACAGTGCTGGGGGGTGGGGGTGCAGGGGGACATGAGTGGGACATGGTTGGGGGCCTGCTGGCAGGTGCCCCACAGTGCTGGGGGGTGGGGGTGCAAGGGGATATGGTTGGGGGCCTGCTGGCAGGTGCCCCACAGTGCTGGGGGGTGGGGGTGCAGGGGGACATGAGTGGGACATGGTTGGGGGCCTGCTGGCAGGTGCCCCACAGTGCTGGGGGGTGGGGGTGCAAGGGGACATGAGTGGGACATGGTTGGGGGCCTGCTGGCAGGTGCCCCACAGTGCTGGGGGGTGGGGGTGCAAGGGGACATGAGTGGGACATGGTTGGGGGCCTGCTGGCAGGTGCCCCACAGTGCTGGGGCGTGGGGGTGCAAGGGGATATGGTTGGGGGCCTGCTGGCAGGTGCCCCACAGTGCTGGGGGGTGGGGGTGCAAGGGGACATGAGTGGGGGCCTGCTGGGGGGTGGGGGTGCAAGGGGACATGGTTGGGGGCCTGCTGGCAGGTGCCCCACAGTGCTGGGGGGTGGGGGTGCAGGGGGACATGAGTGGGGGCCTGCTGGGGGGTGGGGGTGCAAGGGGACATGAGTGGGGGCCTGCTGGGGGGTGGGGGTGCAAGGGGACATGTGGCTTGGCTGGGGGGCATGCCCATGGTGGATGTGCTGCCTGCGGGACATGACCAGGGGTGCAGGCTAGTCCCCTGTGGTGTGGGCTGCCTGCAGAGGTCGTGGAGGGGGTAGAGGGGAGACCTGGGAGGACCCACACTGGCAATTCACCTCTTCAACTTCCCGCACACCCACGTAATACACTGCCCCACTCGCACAGGCCCAATCGCGTGTAGAATTTCTCGCGCACCCCTGAAATCCACGTACCCAGGCCAATCGCGTGTAGAATTTCTCGCGCACCCCTGAAATACACGTACCCTGCTGAAATCGCGTGTAGAATTTCTCGCGCACCCATGAAATACACGCGCCCAGGCTATTCGCGTGTAGAATTTCTCACGCACCCCTGAAATACACGCGCCCAGGCTATTCGCGTGTAGGATTTCTCGCGCACCCCTGAAATCCACGTACCCAGGCCAATCGCGTGTAGAATTTCTCGCGCACCCCTGAAATACACGTACCCTGCTGAAATCGCGTGTAGAATTTCTCGCGCACCCCTGAAATACACGCGCCCAGGCTATTCGCGTGTGGAACTTCACGCGAACCCCTGAAATACACGTAGCACGCTCCCCCAGGCCCGATCGCGTGAAGAAGTTCACGCGAACCCCTGAAATACACGTAGCACGCTCCCCTAGGCCCGATCGCGTGAATCAGTTCACGCGAACCCCTGAAATACACGTAGCCCGCTCCCCCAGACCCGATCGCGTGAATCAGTTCACGCGAACCCCTGAAATACACGTAGCCCGCTCCCCCAGGCCCGATCGCGTGAGTGACTTCACGTGAACCACTGGAATACACGTAGCCCGCTTGCCGTGCTGCTACAGGGTTTGCGCAGCCCTTTGCGCTGGATTGGGGATTTTGATGGCTTTTCCCTGCGCGGAAGGCGTTCTTGGGGACGTAACTGGCGCTGCTGCAAGGTCGCTGCGCCACTATGCACCACGGCTGGTTTTGGTGGCTGGAATCCATGAATACGCTGTGCGCGGAAATGGGTTTTGGCGCACGCGGCTGGCGCAGGGATTCGCACGCGCACACTGTGCGCCAGCCGCGTGCGCCACTTGTGCGCCGAATTCTATGAATTGGCCCCTAAGTGTTTTCATCAAGTACAACATACTCAATAATGTATTTTTATAGTGGGCAATGTCTTCATTTTAGCAATTCATACAAAAACATACAGAAAACATCATGTTACAGATTATGAGAAATAAATTGCAAGGGTTTTGTATGGAACGTGATGGAAATGCCTACCTCCAGCACCCAGAGAGAATCATGGGTGTGGTGGTTCTTTACTACCATTGGGGGTGTACCAAAGGCCCAGGCTACCAAAGTCAAATGCATTGTACTCAAATTGCGGACAACCTGGGCAGTACTTCTACTGGACCACCTCCATGCGCCACCACACCAAATCCAATCACCGGGATGCTCTGTGAAAAGCTGTTCCTTTCTCAGGAAGTAGTATGCTGTCTTCCTCTAACTCATCTTCCTCAACCAATGCTGCCACCACACAGACTACTCATGTGGGACACAGAATCCCAACAGCTACTTTGCAAGCTATAAAAGAGACTGTTGATCCATATCTTTCCAAGACAACAGTTCTCTGTATATACTGCAACACGCCAGTCTGCAAGAGGGAGCAGTTTTTAAGTGCTTTTGAGGCTGTAATCAAGGAGCATGAGAAACACTGCCTCCTACCTTAGATTTAAAGCACGCCCAACATTTTCCCCTGTTCACCTGCCTCTCCATATCTGTGGTTGGTGCCCCTTCCCTCATTTCCATCTCCACCTTACCTCCTAGCCTCTCCTGCAAAAACAAAGCAAAAATGCAAAACCCCAAAACACCAAAAAAGAGGTTCCTTTAGGAACCACCTTTCATAGATGAAAAATAGAAGCAAAAAAAATAAACTTATAGACTCCATCCACTTTACATTTTTCAGTAAAGTAGTTAGACTCAAATAGATTCGCCAACATTCATATTAGCATTTTCTACAATGCTAATGGAAATAATGGACAATTTTATACTAGAGAAAAAGAAAAAAGCACAGAAACAATTTTCTGTCCCAAATACTTTTTTTTAGCATACAATAAGGATTGTAATCCATAGGCCTTCATGCCTATCTCAGGTCTCTGCAGTCCCCTCTCCAGGCCATGTTTCATTATGAAACCTGAATTGCACGTGCACACCATCGCACAAGACAGCCCTTCTAGCCTTTCTCCAGTTATGTTTGTAACACTCCTTCATTGCCTGCTTTCAAAAAGTCACACATCTATCCACCAATCAGTTCAGAACACTCGACATATAACCGTATCACTACATTGAACTTCCACACACCAAATGCCACTTAAGAATGTTCTAGAAATCTTGTACATCTGCATTTTCCTTCCTTAGCCAACACAATTGTACACAGTGGGCCTCATTACGACCCTGGCGGAAAGTGACTGACCGGACCGCAACAGCGTAAATAGCGTTTCCGCCATTGCACGAAGGAGCAAAGTGCGGCTAATTACGACCCATCGGGCACGAGCATTACGCCATGGCGGAATCCGAAAGGCTGCGATGGCGGAAATGACCCCAAAACGGCCCTTACCGCCGCCGTACGCTGCACCAGGTGCAATACCGCCACCCATCTTAGCGGTCACCGTAATGAGCGGTCACCGTAACGAGCGGGCACCGCAAATTACGGGCACCGTAAATATACGGAAACGGAAGTAAAAGCATGTGGCCGGAACGGGAAACAGCACGCCGCACAACTATAAAATCCGAATCCCAACACAACCATTACAAATCCGACCCTGACACACATCCCAACCCGGTAGCAACCCCAGTTAAAAAAATAAATATGGGAAAGGTAGCCAAGAAAGCGTGTGATCGCAAGCGGCAGGTCCACTTCTCCCGAGAGGAACTGACCGTGCTCACCGAGACCCTCCAGGAAAATGCCGCCGTCGTCTTCTCCAGTCAAATGACCAGGACGGCCCTTGCCAACAAGAAGGCCATATGGGCCCTGGTGGCACAGCGCGTAAGTGCGGTGGGGACAACACCCCGCACGCCACAGCAATGTCGCAAGCGGTGGGACGACCTGCGGATCCGCGTACGCAGCATACTTTCTGCGAACAGGAACATCGCCACAGCTACCGGGGGGGGTTGAGAGTCGCCCATCAAGTTGACCCCCTGGGAGGATATCTGCGCCTCCACCATAGGAATGGAGAGCATAGAGGGAGTCGGAGGGATGGAGAAAGGAGTGCCGACATCCGGAGAATCAGGTAGGTTGGCCAAGAGAAACAATGCGAAATCCACAAAACACGAACATGTGCAGTACCATGTGACCCCATAGTGCAATACATACTTTGCCCTGACAGCGCCCTCTAAAAGTCAGAATGAATAAACAAATCAATCAAGATGCCATAAACAACCCCTACATGTGCAGCATGCACCCCCTAACTGCAGGCAGCCAAATGAATGCATCCTCAATCCACACGAAAATGAGACCACCTCCAAGGCCCAGTCCAAAATCAGCCTCATGTACCACCCCAATGCATTTGATACGTTGCCATTCCAAATCCGACAGACCCATAACTAACGCTCGCCCCTCTTTACTCCACCACAGGGTCCGATACCAACGACGAGCTGCAGGACACCCCTACCAGCACGCCTGCAAAGAGGGCCAGGACCAACGTCCCAAGAGCCTCCACCTCAGGTGCAAGGATCAATACACGGCAGCAGCAGGAATCAAGTGGCAGCACACTGGAGGGGACTGCAACAGGCACCCCAGCAGCCAGCAAGTCCACAACCCCAGCACCACAGGTCCCCCCAAAGAACGTATCTGATGGCACTGCCTCTGGTGGTAGCAGCACCATAGGTGACACAGCTGTCATGCCAGCATGCTCCGACACGGAAAACAGTGCTGGCGACGTAGGTACCATCCATGACCTTTCCCAATCCCCCTGCATGTTCCATCCCCTACACCATGACGAAACCACGCAGGGGCACCCTGAAGACGACGACTGGCCAACCCCCACAAGTCCTGTGCCAAGGCAACATGTGTTGAGCAGCCCCCCTGTCACACCACCGCAAATGTCCATGGCCCAGCAGAGGCAACAGTCCCTCGACCTGCTGATCGAGCAACAGCAGGAAGTGTCCACGCTACTCAAGGACCATGCAAATGAATGCGGGGGTTCCAGGGCAGCCATGGAAACATCCACCGAGACACTCAGGGCACAAATGGAGAAAAGCACCGAGAGCCTGAGAGCACAAATGGAGAAAAGCACCGAGAGCCTGAGGGGGGAACTGCATGCGACGTCCAAAGATGTTTGTGCTGAACTTGCTGCTGTGCGCCGTGTGCTCTCGGAGCTCTCACAAACCCTCAGAGACATGCATGGACGCGAGCAGGCAGAGACATCATCCGTGGCAAGTTCCGTCCAGGGCAGCCCCCAACGCAGATCTGGCAGGAACCTGCGCTCCACGGGCAGGGGTGCCCCTGATACCCGTAGAGGGGGCTTGCAATAGCGTCTACCCACGGACAGCATGCATATTTGGACACTGGTGTTGGGGGGGGAGGTAGTAGGGTGGAGGGGGTGTGTTGGGCTTCACTGGGTGGCGGGTCCATAGGGTGTATAAATCAAATCACATTAACAATACAGCACCTCATTATCATCCAATGACATGTGTGGACATTGATATTTGCGTACGAGGCCTTCATAGGCGTACAGTCCACAATGTGCCTGTACTACACACACACAGTGCCACAGGTCCCCTTTCCGTGTAATAGGCACCATGCGTGGTTGCTAGAAGCATGCATCTATGATGCTCTGTCGGATTGCACGTGCATCCTGTGCCTCATGGACTCCTTGAGGTGCCTCCACATCCCCACCCTCATCATCATCATCATCTTCAGGTGCATGCAGTACAGCGTCAGGGGGCATGGGCACATTCCTACGTATGCACATGTTGTGCAGCATGACACATGCCATGACCATCTTAGAAACCTTCTCATGGCTGTACATGAGTGCCCCGCCAGACCTGCTGAGGCTGCGGAAACGAGCCTTCAGTAGGCCGAATGCCTGTTCAATGACCACACGGGTACGTGAGTGGGCATGGTTGTAGTCCTCCTCATGCTCGTTCTGTGGGTTCCGGATTGGTGTAAGGAGCCATCTCTTCAGTGGATACCCGGCATCACCTGTATGAGACGAATAAAGGGTGTCAGTGGAATGATAGTGCTAAGTAGCCCCCCCCCCCTCCTGCAAGGTCATTGACGCATCAAATGGGCCACGATGTCATGCATGGAATGAGACTCACCGAGTAGCCAGGATCTGTGCCCTGCGTGTCGCTCCATGTAGCGTGGTATTCTTGTGTTCCTCAGGACCATAGAATCATGGGTAGATCCTGGAAATCTGGCACAACAATGCGTAAAGATCTTGTTGGAGTCACACACCATTTGCACATTGATTGAATGAAATTGTTTCCGGTTGCGGTACTGGACCTCCATGGCATGTGGGACAACCAATTCAACATGGGTGCAGTCGATGGCACCAATGCAACCCGGGATGCCGCCAAGTGCATGGAATCCCACTTTTGCGTTGGTAATCTCCTGGTACGTGCGTGGTAGTGTGATGTGGTCGTCGGCGTGCTTCAGGAGGGCATCGTGCACTTGGAAGAGTGTCCGTGAGAACAGTGGCTGTGAAATGCCATGCAACTGTCCCACTGTGTGCTGGTAGGTGCCTGTGGCCAGGAAGTGGAGTACAGACACCACCTTCAGTAGGGGTGGGATGGCGGTTGGGCTATCTATCATGCTCACGAGGTCAGCATGTGTCATGTCCACAATGGCGATTATGGTGTCCCGGTCCAAACGGTAGAGGGTGTGGATCTGCTCAGCAGTGAGGTTGAACGGATCAGCTCGGAGGCGTGGGATTGCGGGCCGCCTGCGTGGTGGTAGTGGCAGTGCTTGTGGGCCTTGCTGACCCTGCCTTGCCCTCCTCCTCCTCCTTCTCCTCCGTCTCCCCTGTGCGCCCGGTTGTTGTACCTGTTGTTGTTCGTCGTCTTCTTGTAGTTGTAGCACTTGCAGTGCTATCTGGTCCCCCAGGCCCAACATCGCTAGTCCTGCCGGTAGCATTTTGGAGTGGGAGTGGTTGTGGGAGGGGTTTGGGTCTGCTATATATGTGCTGTCGGCCTGTATGGCCTCCACCTGTGCTGATTGAATGAATCTGTGGCAGATGCAATCCCTTCTGGCCGAGCACGTCCCGCACGTAAGGCTGCATTTGGCCGCATGGCATCTTGGGATTGGAATCATGTATCAAATCCCGATGGCAGTGTGATGTACTTTGACTGATTTTCATGCTATGCTCCCATTGTTACACATGCTATAATTGCAGCCGCTTACATACCTGTGAAGAGTCAGTGGTATGTAGGGCTCGATCGATGGCCGACCCTCATGCAGCACAGTAACGTACTTCACCGACGGGCGTGGCGTCCCATTTGTGATTGCAGCCAGTTAGCATTATGACACACAGCCGCACTACATTGATGTAATTGTGAATGCAAGCGTTCACAGAAGCCTTTTCGACGTAATGTTGCAAGTGAGGAATTCGAAGGCCAGCATTTTTGGTTTTGAAGTAGCGGCGAGGATACGCCCACAGGTCTGGCTGGAAATGTAACGTTCTATTGTAGAATGTCCTTGGGACATGGCCCATAACGAGCAAGCAATGAATGATATGAATTGAATGGGATGCGCAATAGCGTAGTGGACGATAAGGCAGGACGTTCCCAAATCCATCTTGCTTCACAACACTACAGATCCGGCCAGGAGCACAGTGGTTTTTGCAGACTGCATTACGCACAGACGCGATGGAAGTTTCACATATTATGTGAGTGAATATTCATGCGTTTTCATTGCGGGATGAGGGAATGATGAATGGATGCATGGACAGATGATTCCATTTAGGGTCTGCCATGTACATGGGTTTTTTGAATCACTCCCCTTCCCCTGCGCTATGTGATGCAAGGCTGCCATAGTGGGACTTACGTCTATCTGCCCTTGTCGGATCCTCCCTGTCTCGACGCGCCTTCATACACTTGTGTCTAGGCACGTTACTAATCCCATGTCATGGGTTCTATCTTGACGGACGCATGCACAGTAACCGACGTTGCCAATGGTGTATTTACCTCGATTGATTTCGTTATGAATCGATACTGATTTAGGGGTGTGTATATTCCTTTGGAGTGGGCTAGCATGCATATGGGTGTGGATTTGGTGTGTTGAATGAAGATTGTAATGCATCATGAGTCCCGTAATGCAATCGGTTATTTTGTGTTTCATTTGGGTGACAGGTATCTCCTGCCCTATTGCAGTTGCCATCTCTACGCCACTCCTCCAGATGGATTTTACTCTCGACACCTGCAGCTTCGGGTGAATCAGTGGAGCACCATTACGATCTTATGGGACGATCGCCAATGGGCCACATGCCCTTACGCTGTACTGGTGGCTAGGTGCAACATTTCGGCCTTTCAGCTCGACTAGTGCCTGCCTCATGGGACGGACCTGCGGTTCTTGCCGCTTCCATGTTGCCTTTTGGAACGTTGATGTAGGCCCTGTGTGCCATGATGGTACAGGGCGTCACACAAGTGGAAGCTGGTCAATTATTGCAGATGCAGACCTCGGTGATGATGGATGTTTTGGTGTTATTTTGCAAATTGCTGTGGGGCCTTTGTCATTTGGATGTGCATTTAAATTGTATTCCGATATTTGTCGTGTTGCGTTATTCTTTGCAGGTGATGTGGCGATTTTCGATTTGTGGCGGTATGTATTGCGAGATGATCTGCATTGTGTTCCGCCTTCTGAGTTGAGTTGTGTGGTACAGTACTGGCCGCGTTTGCCTACGTAGCACAGTATGGTCACGGATAGGGGCTGCCATTGTGACTGTTTACATGATGTGCTGTTCAGGGGCGGGGGATTGGCTTTTGGCCGACTGGTGCCTGTCAGCCAGGTCGATTGGTGGAATGATGGGATGTTCAGAATGTGGCTGGTCACAGGTGCCTGTGTTTGCGTGCGTTTGTTGGAGGGGGACTGGGGTCATGTCCATTGGAATAGCTTCTGTATTTATGCCATCTGTGCCCTGCAGCTCCCATCGGCCCCTCTTGGGATGAGCCTGGCTGCTCAGTCACTCTGCCAACTTGTGTGGTACATGCTTCTGCTGATGGTTGGTTTGTTTACTGGCAAGAGTACAGGGCTGGTGCAATCCCCCTCAGGATGCTGTTTTGGATGTTGCCTTGCGCTGGTGGCAAGCGATGGGGGACTACTGTTGTTTTGTGTCATGTGTTCTTGATTTTCATTTTGACGTATTGTACCTTCACATGCCTGTGCTGCATCAGTACGGCTATGGTGACATGCCGTACATGGATGCCCACTCACGGGGCGCTTTGAGCCCCTGCATGCATTTCTACGTTGGCATGCATGGGTGAATTGTAGATTTCACTGGTTGCATAGTGTGAGTACATTGCGCCTGCCAGGAGTTGTGCAATGTGGCCAGGGAGTGGAGTACAGGCACTCAGTGGGCCATTTACGGTTGGTTCACGATGCCGTATTTCTCGCCATGGCGGAATGGTACTTTACGACGTGCTTGATGGCGTTCAGTACATGTCCGCTAGGGTCAGAATTCGCGTACCGTTGCGCCATGGCGGTGATTCCGGTTTTGCAAGGCGCGCGTGCGCGTACTTGGTGCAGTTAGCGTTGCCGTTCACTGCGGTGTCGCTAATGGCATCGTACTTTACGGTGACGGGTCATAATCGCAACGAGCGGTGTTCGATGGCGGTATTGCATTTCCGCCATCATTTTTCCATTTCCGCCAGGGTCGTAATGAGGCCCAGTGTTGCAATACATGCACATAGTCCTGCTATAAATGTACAGTAAGAGAAGTGCATGAATGGAAAGGAGAGTAGGGTTTGCCAAGTGCTGATAGGAGCCCAGAAGGAAAGTGCCAAGAGGATCACCAGGTCGGAGGCCACTGGCTAACTGCTGGGCAGAGGAGTCACAAGGGTAGGGTACACAGCCATCAGGCGGTAGATCCGCAAGGGAAGTACTGAAACAGAGATGCACTGGTCTCAACTAGATATAGGGCCTGGAACCTGTGAGGTTCATGAAGGACCAGGCGCCATTCTCAATGGCAGTGGTATGTGTTAGCAGGGAAGGGATTAACTAAAACAGCAAAAAGGAAAGCAGAGTTTTTAAAAGTTTGCAAAATTTATGGAAGTCCAGCTGAATTATAAGAGGTGCAGGACGGCTGTTCCAAACAGAGGCACCGGCCAAAGAGAGAGACATGCCTCCCGCTCTCAGTTTGACAAGCAGAGAATGGAGTTACAGGAGTGGAGGGCTCTAGCAGAGCAGTATTTAGGGAGACAAAGTTGGAGATATTGTAGTGCCAGGCCCAGAAAGCCTTGTCAATAGTACAGAGGATCTTCATTTTCATCCTTGCCACCACCAGGAGCCAATGTACACATTTTAGGGCTGCAGCAATACGATCCCAGGGCTTGAGGCCAAAGATAAGTGTTGCAGCCCTATTTTAGATTAGATGAAGGGGGCATATACAACAAAGGGGGAGGGTAAGGAACAGGATGTTGCAGTAGTCCAGCCTACAGAGTGCCAGGGCTTTAGAGACAATGGGCCTCATTATGAGGTGGGCGGTAAGTGATTACCGGTACCGGTAAGGGCACCGGTGCCAGTAATCCCTTACCGCCCTACCACGAATTCCCTTTGCGGGTCCTTCCCTAATGCCTGGTTTTACCAGGTGTTAAGGACGGGACCCGCAAAGGGATACCGGGGTAAATAACGGTACCGCAATTTGCGGTACCATTATTGCCGCCTTCCCCCTTCCCATTGAGCCCTATGGGGGCTCAAATGGGAATGGGGAATGGCTCTGGTGAATGGGGAATTACCGGTCCCTCCGACCTCCGAATTGCTCCATCCACCAGACCGGAGTCGGTACGATTTTGGAGGCAGCCATGGCGCCATGGCTATCTCCATGGCTATCTCCAACCTCGTAATGCGGCCCAATGAGTTTCTGGGGGAAGGTGAGGAACGGTAGAATGCCTATAAGGAGGTGAAGCTGGAAGTGGGCTTTCTTTACAAGATTCAAATGTAACGTCTAAAGGAGAGAGAGTACATAAAGATTACCCCAGGGTTTTTTGCCTCGCAGGATGGTAAGAGTAGAGGGTCCAAAGAGGGCAGCCAGAGGGTTGGAGAAAAACAGTGCACAAGCGTCACAATAAGAAAGATCTCTGTTTTACTGGCATCGACAGATTCAAATATAAGGGTACCTGTAATGTTGCAGGTCCTCCAGGTAAATCACATGAAAGCAATAATACAATGGATCTCAGCAAGTGAGATTGGGGGCTCTCTTATACAAACAACTTCAATGTTGCTAATATCACAAAATATATTTATTTATACACAATTTAGCAATTTTTTGTTCATACATCATGTCTCTTGATTAATAACTTATTCAACATCCACACGGGTTTTCCACCATTCTCATCACTATTCAATCATACACTCATTAATGTACATCTTTACACTCTATAGGCTATTCAAGATCCCTACAGCACTCACACATTAAACAAATTCCTTGCACCTATATCCACTCTCAAAGGGTGTTCAAAAAAACAAATCAAATAGCATTCTGCTTATTCAATGGTATTGACATATGTTTCGGTCTACTAGTGGCTATTGATTAAGCTGCAGTATTGGGCGACCTTCTTCAGGATGTGGGTAGGTTGTGGGTAGAACCTGCCCCAGTGTGTCATCTGGTGGGAGATGTCATCTAGCATATATCGCCAATTGGCAATAGTGGAGGTAGTGTCAGCGCTGGAATTTATCCTATTGTATTCGTTTTTTGAACATCCATTGAGAGTGGATATAGGTGCAAGGAATTTTTTAATGTATGAGTGCTGTAGGGTTCTGCCGGGTTTGCCTGCCAGAGCCACTGTGCCTGACAGGTCTGGCCCTGCCGGGCACAGCGGTGACGGTAGGCAAAGCCATCACGGAAGCACCGGCATTGTTAAAAACTGTGCCAGTGCTTCCGTATCCCCATGGGAATGGGGATTAACAGAATTAGCGGCTCCTGTCTTCCTGGCTGCTGGACTTGTAATAGCCCAGTGGCACTGGAAGTCAGGCACCTGTAATTTTTTACAGGTCTGGGGGCAACCCGCCGGTAGCACCGGCAGGGTTACCACTGGACCCGTGAAGAGGCCCATCGAGAGCTATCCCCTCAGCCAGACATACTGACCAAGGGACATACAGATCTATCCATGCATGGATGAAGAGCCACAGGCTATGGTTAGAGACACTGGTATGGACAGCTTGGACTAAACACCAAGAAGCCATGTTTCTGACGTCGTTAGAGACACCATGACATAGAAGCATTAGACATGAAGCACACGTACCATCCACACTTCAGGACACAAACACACACTCGAATACATGAAGAACACAAGCATACAGTTCTATAGCCAGAGGACAAATACATATACATAGTGTATAATTGTTTTCATTTTTTTTGCCATTAGCTAAACGCAGCAACGCGGAAACCGCAAGGCGCAAGAGATCCTGAGCAGAGCTTGCAGATGCTTACACGTGAATAACCCTATGGAACTGCAGGAGCACCTATGGGACATGACAGAGCCAAGTGTGACTAACCTATGGAAATGTAGTACAGCATGGACACTGTGGAAACCGCATTATAAGGTTTAGGAAAATTACAGCAGGACTCAGGCCTCTGAGCAAGAGACGAGCTGAGCTGATTCAGGCTGGACAGAGAGCAAGACGTGTGAGACAGGACCCGCAGCCAAGGTCAAGAGATACGGATGACATGCCAATCCCTAGACGACAAAGGGACCAGCTGCAGAAAATACGAGTAAATCCTCATAATCCAGAGCTGCACAGCTCAAATTCATGGTTCTGGACACGTGACATGACCGAAGCAGACAATGGCCAGCGATCAGCAGTGGAAAGGGACAGCCAGTCCCAGGTTGCCAGGCACAGACTGCAACAAGTATGCAACAGTATGCAACAAGTGTTGCACCGGGCAGGAGAGCACTCTCATAACCAAAGGTGGTACACAAAAGTTACAATACAGACACATAATGATTCTCATCACAATGAAGAGGTACACAGTTAGCTGAGAATCTTTGTGGATCCCAGTCCTGGGGACATTAGCTCTAGCCAATCACAGTTTAGTACCCTACGGGTGGGTGGCAATGGGCAAGAACCAATGGTAAGTCCACAACACTGCAACAATGTTATAGTTAGTGACTTGGAGATGGAACAGGCCAGCCACCTGACATGCGAGGGCCAGTAGAATAACATCTATAATGTCCTATCTAGGAAATAGAATACTCAATACCCAATCACTTGGCACAATAGGTTTTCTGGAGAGGGGCCCAAGTTGTGACAAAGTGCTGACGCCATATGGAAGTAAAACTGGCCCACGAGCCGAGAAAGAGAGAGATGTGCATGAATATGTTCTGTTCCTGTGCTGATTCCTGTTGTTTTTGTCTGTAATAAAGTCCTCCATGTATCCTGGGGGCGGGTGTTGGGCCTTCGAAGTCTGTGGGCATCCAGTGTCTTTCTGGCATACCAGGTCGTCTCCTCCGCCGCCAAACCTGAGAGGCTGCAGGACCCTTGCATATTTCAAGAAGAAGGGATACCGCATGTCCATTTAAAGGCCATCAGGAGCTCCTTGGAAATCATCCTGCCCGAAGTCAGCGAGGAGTCCAGGCAGACGAGGGCGGGGAAATGAGCACCTTCTGGAGGAGTCGGCAGCCGAGCAGCACCAGCAGACCTTGGAGTGTAAGTATTGACCCAGTCTAACGGCAACTCTGGGTGTGAGGGAGGGTATTGAGTATTGTGGAGTATTGTTTAGTATCATTGAGTATTGTCAACGTGTTGTCTAGTACTGTCAAGATTAGTAGGGACAGGAGCGGAGGTAGATGTCCTTCTTCTATGTTTAGGGTACATTTGGTCTTAGAGGTAAACGGTACTGGTGAATAACCTAAACTTTTGACTCAAGGGTACAGATGACAGAAGATATGTAATTAAGTGGTTTCCCTCTGGGTTGGCCATTTTAGCTCAGGCCATAGATGAGGGTATCCAAGTAAGGGTTAGCAAGGGAGCTGGCCTAGATTGTGGAAGGTGAGTCGACTGATGGAGTGAGACGTTTTGCACGCGAGGCGATGCTGTGGGTACAGTTCAATCACAAGTGAATATTGGTATACTCTGCCTGGGGGCGGGAATACAGCTGTGGAATTTTGTGTGCGTTGGGAGTAACAGGCTATTACAGTGTGCGCACAGTATTTGATTTATCTGCACTACCTTGGTCAATAGATTGGTGACATCACCCATAGGTTTGCACATAGGACACAGAGAGCATGAGATGGTGAGGAGCTATTATTGGAAAGTTGGGATTGGCAGACGAGGTGAACCAGTGGTTGTGCGCGGAAGGCGCATGCGGAAGATTGTGGGTGTGCCTGAGGAGGCAGTGATTTTGAAGGAGGGTCGGTGCGCGGAGCACGCCTGATAACTTATGGAGCCAGAGAGGCTCATAGAATCTGAAAAGTATGACCATTATACTGTACCTTTTTCCCTAAACAGCTGACTGTCGAAACCATTGACTTGAGGTCAGGTAAAGGTACTGACTATGTATCAGGGGAAGTGCGGGGGGATACTCCCCTTCAGCGCCTGTGTAAGTCACTCCCACCCTATCGGGAGAAGATTTGAAAGTATTGGATAGAGTGGTCCAAAAGTACAGAGGGGAAATTAACTAAACCATGGCCACCTTGTGGGAGTTTATCCAAAGATGTGCAGCAATCAGGGGCGTTGCTGGGGGGGGCTGAGGGGGCTATATCCCCTGATCTTTTGGTTGTAGCCCCGGATAGAATCTCAGGAGCTACAGCCAAACGACTAGCTAGCCCCCAGTCCCAACAGTTCAGACATCAGCTTAGCCCCGGGTCTTTTCCAGAACAAGCAACTCCCCTGGCAGCAATCACTAATGACACACATACAGGGTACCTATTAGGGAAGAAGGCAACGAAACGCATGGCCATATTCGAGTTGTAGTGCATGTTTCTGGAAGGCGAAGAGGATGCAGTGAGGCGTCAGTGGATGCTGAGCCAGCAGGAGTTGAAGGAGCCAGGGGCTCATCCTTCCACACCTCCCTATGTTCCTCCAAGTGTAGCATCCGATGACACAGACAATGAGCAAGGAATGTACCCAATACGAGAATTAAGGGCAGCAGAGGGTGACTCAATTCCGACATATAAGCCACTACCATATACTAAGGAGCAGAGGCCGGTAGGTTCAGGGCAGCAAGCCACTGATCAAGAGGCGCAGAAGGGCGCGAGGGATCGGCTCGCGAGCATAACCAAGAATGAGTGGATAGGAGGACAGATACTCCCGAAGCTGGAAGGAAAAACAGATGCGAGGCGGAAGGGGCGACTAAGGCAATGGAGGGTCTGAAGAGAAGCAGCAAAGCATCAGACTGGGTGGAGATAATGGATGAGAAGGAAAGGCTGGAGAAGGACTGGGAGGATAGATTGGAACATGATGACAGATAGAGGAGGAGAGAAGTTGGAGAGGGAGGATAGGGAACAAAAGAAGGAGGAGGAGAAGGAGCGCATAGAAAGGGAGCGGGACGAGAGGATCGAAAGAGACCTCAAGGAAAAGAAGAAAGCGGAGCAAGAGATGCAGGAAAAAAGGACAAGGAAGATGGAAGAGATTGAGAGGAGAAGAGGAGTAGCAGAGCTGAAAAACCGTACGTTCGCTGAAAGGGAACAGAGGAAGTTACAGTTGGATAGATTGGCAAGGGAACGAGCGGACAGGGAGTTGGACGAGCGAGCAATAAGGGTGGTAAAGACAGAAGGAGCTCTAGACAGGGGAAGCGACAGACTCGAGGATGACAGATGGACAGAACCAGACAGCACAAGCTCACAAGGCAGGAGCACCACAGAAAGGGACGGAGCAGGTCTAGGGACCTCGGGGGAGGAAGCAGGAAGACTTGAGGGACATTGACTTCAGCACAAAGCCTAACACGGACTTGACATCGAGGAGGCTGATTGTCGCAAAGGATTTCTGTAGTAACATGGACACAGGGTCTGATAATGAAGACAGGGACAGCTGAGATGAGAAGGGGGAGCAATTCCGATCGCAGTATACGGGGACGAGAACAGAAAAGCAGGTGTCATGGGAGTTTAGGACGCACACAGGGAGAACGAGGGGGCAGCTGGAATGAGCAGACACAACTGGCAATCGATTTGCACACCCAACAGGACACCACTACATATATCGATAGGCTTAGAGACCTCCCAGGATGAAGGAAAGGGAGACAGCAATGGCTTTTTCAAGGGGACGGTTAACAAGGAGATATGACGACAGCACCAGAGTACCCATACTAGAGACAATAGATGTATGCGCAGGCATCAAGAGCGAGTGAGGGGACCGACAAGTCAGGCTGACTAGAATGACGCATGAGGAGGAGACAGGATTCACACAGATGCCCTTATTAGAGAGAGGAGGGGTACAACCTTAGTATGTACCATGGAAGCAAACAGACAAGGAGAATGTGAAGTGTAGGCTACCATCGGTGAGTGCAGGGGCTGGAAAGTGGATCTATGAGATGGAGAAAATGACAGCAGGACATAGGTTAGCTGTTGGAGACATAAAGTGACCCTTAGTGTGCATTTTAGCAGATGCAGCTGATGACATATGGAAATGGGCAGGGTTCCCGGGGGTGACGACACAAAACACAGAACATGACGGGTCGCCGTTTGCAAACTGCAGGGCCACAGTATGGCAAGCACTAAGAACACAACACCCAGACACATCAGATATTGGGGCGATTACATTTCGGAAGATGCGGGAAGACGAAGACCCTGTGCAGTACATTCAGGAGATTCAAGAGCTTTGGCACCTTGAAACTCGAGAGCCGTGGGACAAAACAGTAGTAATAATTTATCACATACTAGTACAGGGGCAACCAGAGCTTGTCCAGAAGAGTTTTAGGAAATTGGTAGGGATGGAAGCAAAGGGGTAGCCACAAATACAACTCAGGATAGTTCATCATTGTAGGCTATGGCAGGAGAAGATTAAGAAAAAGGCAGAAGACAGGAAGATAGACGAAATGCAACTACTACAGAGAAAACTATTGAAGTACGCCATGGAGGGTGCAGTCTTAACCAGCCCCACCCCACAGGCACAGCAGCCACCTCAGCAGCCACAAACACAGCAGTTTGCACCACCCATGGGGGGAGGGTTCATGGGGTGGGGTGGTCCCCAGCAAGGTTTCTGAGGAAGGGAGGGCCAACCGAGAGGGCATGGCTGCGGACTGCAGATGCATCACAACCAAGGGGCCTTTCGACGGGGGTTTCGAGGATATGGGCAACAGGTGCAGCAGGGGACTTTTTGGGAGGTTTCCAAGGGCAAGGGATGGAGGGAGCCACCACAGTGTTGGACGTGTGGGCAGTTAGGACACATTTCAAGAGTGTGTAGGTACAGGGGGATGCAGGAGAATTAGGGAGTGCAGGGCCAGAATCCCTTTCAAGGGCACCAGGATGATTACTATGCACAGGACCAACAAGAGCAAAGACATATGCAGGGCACATATCAACAGATGCCACAAGAACAAGTATAAGTCCCACAAGCTCAAATGTAGGTACCCCAAATGCCAGCACCGACACTGTAGTATTTACAAGCACCACAGATTTGAGGGAACACACATCAATTGGCACAGATACAGAGCAATGACGCAGCAGCACATGTGGACTTAATGCTGACAGTTCACATCAGACAACTGGGAGGAGTTACCATGGTGGGGAACAACCCCTTTACAGGGAATGCACAGCCCACAGACGAACTTGATGTGTCCCATCCTGTCGATCACACCCAACCCTGCGGAGGAACCTCGCACAGTGGTGGCAATAGGTGACAAAGCTTTTTCCTTTCTTATTGACACAGGGGCGAATAGGCCCTGCATTAGGGAAGGAGCATTTACATTGTCAGGCGATGCCATGAACACTTAAGGATTCTCTGGAGCTCAGGAAGTGGTTCCTTTCCCAGACAACATCTCACTTTCTATAGGAAATCACGATATATCACTGCCTTTACTTTACTCTTGACAGACATCTGCAAACATACTGGGACGAGACATTATAAGCAGACTGAACATGATCATTGTTAAGATGGATTTCTGAACTCGGACCTGGAGGGGCAGAGGTACAGAAGGCCAGCCTAGTTTCTTGGAACAGGGTAACCTCTGGACAAGCCAGACCAATCAGGGTAGGGATGGTGGCGGTCAAGAGGGGTGAGGGTGACGGAAAGACCTCAATGAGCACACAAAGCAATGACACTTACAAATTACACCAGACAGGTGTTATATTAAAAATATAGACACATTTATTACAAGGCCTTTGTAACATCGACCATAGCAAAGAATCACAATAATACTAAAGTAAACCAACACATCACAATCAATACAATATATATACAAGACCGAGGGGTCTAAGGAGTTATGAGCACGTAATATGTAGACCACCTAGATGGGGAGGAAAACAGGCAGCGCAAGTACTCATTAGACCCAGTTCGACATCAGAAATGCACCTGACTAGGAGGAAGTCCGAGCCCTACGAAGAGAGGAGCCTTATGCTCAAAAGTACCTGCACGCGCTGGTGCCAATGGATAAAGTAGGGTCTCAGGCAGTTCAGGAAGGTGAATGAAGCGATGCAGAACAAGTCCCCACTACTCAAGCAAGGCCTCCACTTGTGGGCAGAGGCAGGGTGAGAGTGCAGGATAGAGTCGCTATTTCACAACAGCGGTAGAAAAGAAACAGGCTCCTGCGCGAGGGGCCACCCGTTGGGGTATGGACTACTCACCGGTCCCCGACGCAGGCAGACCCAGACTTCTCCAGTTCAGTTCACGTTGCTGGCAGGTTCAGCTGCGATGATCAGGACGTCCTGACACCACGTAGATTCTGTGTAGCAGGATACAGGGTCGAGGGTGTCCCAAATGCAGCGGACGTGCACAGGTTGTTACCGCAGCAGGGCAATACGGCAACCACATTTACTCTGGTCCGGGCGCACTCGTCTCACTTCAGACCTGGGAATGCCAAGTGTGCAAAATTCGGTGTTAGGGTGCCGTGGACGCAGATCAAGCAGTAAACCAAGTTTCAAAGGCTTCCCTGAAACAGCGGCGGTGACAGAGCAAAGTGTCTTGCGTAAGCTGGTCAGCCCACTGGTTGGCCCAGGGACACTTCCGAAGAGGTTTACTTGCAGGGTTTGATAAAGGTGCCGGGAATAGTTGGTCCCACTATTCCAATGGGTCAAACTGCCTTCGCAGACCTTCTAGGACGATCAGATGCAGAGGGGTCTCGCAGGACGACAGCGGTTCAGGGTGCCAAACCTTCAGTGGGTCACCAGCGGTTCCTCGACTCAGCTTCTTGTTGCAGGATACTAGGCTCCTTATCCCTTGTTCGGTGTGAACTCAGGAGATCGACATGGTAGTGGTGTTTTCAGCCTCCTCTTATCCAAATTCCCTTTGCGCCAAAACAGAGAGGACCCAATGGGAGATCTGCTCACAAACACTCACACTATACGTGGACCTATCACGGACCACGGTGGTCCCAGGCATTCAGGACACTCCAGACTCTCTGGCACCCAGGATGTGTATTGGGAACAGACACCCCAGCCCACATCCTGGAGTCATACACACAAGGCATGCAGAAGCCCGCAAAAGCTTTGGGTTTCGCGGGAAAGTGCATGACCAAATAAGGACTGACCCGGGTCGGCTCGACCTGTGGAAGGTGAAGAGGCAAGATGGCCAAAGGACAGGACAAAGAACCTTGTGGCATGGCCATTTTGGAGCCAGGCCACTTATTTGTGCCAAACGCGGTAAGCGCAGATAACATGGCGAAAAAGGGTTCAAAACACAAGAGAAACGATAGCTGCCACCAGTCCTGTCCGTGACGCACTTGCACAGTTCATAATAAGTTCAGCAAGAGTTTCTAGGGCCTTTGGAATGACTAGAGACCCAAAGTAAGTTACAGTGCACTCTTGTTTCATCTTGCACAAAAGCTGTAACATGAGGAAAGGACTAAGGGAAACGAAGTCTCCCAGTACTGACTGTCTTAAGGGCATGTCAGTTTCCCCATAAGAATTGAGCGAAAGCCCAGAGGAGTGCGGTGGAAGGCTGCACTTCTCTGGCAAAGTCTAGATCAGGGTGTAAAACAGCAGCAAACAGTTTGGGCTTTGCCATATGGAGGGAAAATTACATACAATGTGAAATCTTTCCTAACAACCATCTCATTCATAGACAACGGAATAGTGTGTTCCGCACCAGGAATACACATACTCAATGTAAGACAGATTGTTCAAGCATATTATGGGTGCACAGTACAGAGGGGGGGTGCCAGTGGACGCAGAAATGTTCCCGTATGGAACTGACATTGCCATTGCATGGCTTCCAGAAATTGCAGGGAAGATGTGTCAAATTCCAAATGAATACCTATTCAGGCCTAAACTACCAATGGACGAGGAAGAGGAACCCATAGTGCCAATAGAAATAGAGGCAGTGGTTGCGAGAGAGGATTGGATAGCAGTACATGGGATGGATGACACAGGACGGGCATGGAGAGCAGTGATCGCAGTGGCAGAGGGGTGCAAGTTGACCACAGTGACAGATAAAGGGCTATTCAAGGAAGAGATACTAGAAATAGAGATGGTGTTTGAGATGAGTGTGACTTACTGATTACAAATACAGTACAGGGAAGTACCACAGTGAATGGCAATGGCACTGGAGGCGCCACCCCCATTCTGGGAGGAGGATATGGCCAAGGTACCCAGCACACTATGGACCACAAGTCCCTATGACGTGGGTCACATAAAGAGCATAGGGGGAGTGAAGATCAAGCTGAAGCCAGGAGCAATTTTACCAGTAAAGCAGTACTCACTAACTAAAGAAGCAGATGAGAGTACCTATGAGACAATAAAAGCCCTGATTGAGAGAGGCATCCTTGTACCATCATAGTCCCCATGAAATACCGCAGTGTATCCAGTGAGGAATGGGGGGTCATGGCGTTTCATATAGGATGTGAGACATCTTAACCACATTGCAGAATATCCTTTAGTTGCAAACCCAGCAGCAATCTTGTGCAGTATTCCGGCAGAAGCTGCCTGGTTCACAGTCATTGACTTGAAGCATTCATTCTTCTCAGTACTACTACACCCAGACTCACAAGACATGACCAGCTTTATGTATAGAAACCAGAAGTGGAAAAATACTTGTCTCCCACAAGGGTACTGCGATGCACCATCTATCTTTAACAGAGTGATACAGATGGACTTAAGCAACATACAGATGGAGAGCACAGTTTTACAGTATGTAGATGACATTTTGATTTGCAGCATGACATATGATCAGTGCACGAAAGACTCAGTACATATGCTGACTGTGTTAGCTGCAAGGGATACAAGGTGGACAAGGACAAGTTACAGTACTGTCAGAAAGAGGTGCTATATATTGGACAGACGATACCCCAAAATGGCCCACAAATCACCCCAGACAGAGCAGAGACAATACGCAAAACACCTAAGTGAACGACAGTGAGGGAAATGCAACAGTTCTTAGGGTTATGCAATTACTGCAGAGAATGGGTCTTTGACTACAGCACGTACATGAGGCCACTACTGGGTGCCCTGAAGGAAGCACAGAAAGGAAACGAGACACTGACATGGACAACTGAAATGAATGAGGCATTCGAGGAACTGAAAGAGGCATAAGCACAGCACCAGTGCTAAGGATCCCAGACTACAAAAAGACATTTTTCCTATTCTCTCACACTGATGGTGTAGTGATGAAGGCAGTACTGACACAAAAGACAAGCATGGGACACCAGCCAATAGCTTACTACAGTGGGAAACTGGACAGAGTAACGAGAGGACCCTATCAGTGTGAACAAGCTTTGGCAGCTGCTGCATTTGCAGTGGAGAAGTCAGCAGCAATTACCATGGGGTCCACCAACACTCTGTACGTGGATTACGCCCTCTTTGCGATACTGCAGAAGCCAAAGAGCACTCTGACTACACAAAGAGCATCATGGTACAAGGTGATACTATTGTATGTAGGGCTGAAGATAGTGAGATGCAGAATTGTCAACCCAGCAACATTTCTAGCAGATTTCCTACAGCTAGGAGACTATGCACAGGACTGTACAGCAAAAGTAGAGATGCTCAGTGACACTCACAAGGTAGAGGAGGATGCACTTGAGGGCGCAGACATACTCTACATTGACGGGTCTTCAACAATTGATCATACAGATGGAGTCTGGCATACAGGAACTGCAGTAGTAAGACTGAAGGAAGACGGGACAAGTGAAGAAGTAGCCGGTGCGCGACTACTATCCCATTACTCAGCACAAGAAGCAGAACTTGTGGCCCTAATACTAGCATTGGAACACAGCGTAGAGAAGGAGGTGACAATCTCCTCCAACTCCGCCGATGTAATGTCCACAGTACACTCTGGACTGTCACGATGGCTCAGGAGAGGGTTCAGAATCACGGGTGGGACTCCAGTACAACATGCACTTTCACTGGCCAGATTGATTGAAGTAATTGTTTATCCAAGACAGGTAGCAATAGTGAAATGCCAAGCACACACAAAAGGGCAAGATCCCATTTCAAGGGGAAACAAAGCAGTAGACTTTGAGGCTAAATGTAACTAGGAGGAGCTGCAAATCCGAGAGAGTGCACCAGAAATATGGTACTCATGCAGAGTTACAACATACTGCCAGAAGCACAGATCATGGAGTTGCAAGATGATGCACCCTAGGAAGAGAAGGATTTTTGGACAAGGAGGGGATGCACAGTGTCTCCGACAGATGCCCTATAGCCGCAGGATAACACAGGGAAAGTGGTGATGCCACTAGCATTATTGTAAACTGCATTGACACAGTTACACTATCCAACACACAAGGGGAAGGAGGTAATTGCTACACGCATTGGAGATACACGGTCCTGTCCTAATTTGGCAGAACACGTGGCTGAATTTGTGAGCAACTGTTTCATTTGTCAGCAGTTTACAGCAGGGCATACTTTGAGAGTTGTGAGAGGAGCCATTCCGAGGCCAGTAGGCCCATTCCAGCATTTACATGTGGTTTATGCAGACATGATCTAGGTTTGCCAAGGATATCGCTACATAGTAGTGGTTAAATGCTCATTCTCCAGGTGGACTGAGGCAGGCCCCTGCTCACATGCTGACGCCCTTAGAGTGGCTAAGTTCCTGGTCAGGGAGATGTTCCCAAGATGGGGCGTGTGTGAGGTCCTGCGATCTGACAATGGGCCTTACTTCGCCAATTAAATGTTTCAGCACATCAAAGCATTGTTGAGCATCCAACACAAATTTGCATGTGCATATCACTGTTACGCTCAACTGTCTCCCACAGGGGCGTCGGTCAGACCCGGACAGCTGCGGTCTCCACCCACGTGATGCGTAGTGCAGCGATGACTGACTGGATCTGCCCTCCTAATCTTGTCTGCTTAACCCGTAGAAATATTCTCCTGCAAGTGGAGAGATGGATTTAGCCACTTGTGGATTCAAGTGATGGCACCCCCACAGTCCTCCCCAACTAATCACCTCCGAAATGACCTCACAGCAATCTCACCTTATATTCTTGAAAGATGAGCTCTCCATCCTGCGTGGATTTGCAGGGACGCGTCGATTCCAGTTACTTCACTAGTTTGAAGGCTCGGGAGAGTTCCGGAGAGTATTGATTCTGAGGTTCCTGGTGAGGACCAGTAAGTATTAAGTTCATAGAGTTCAATATGTCCGATGTTCACTCTTGTTCCCCCCTTCCTTTCTTGTCTTGCAGCTGGCTTGTGAAAAGATGCTCTTGTGGCAGCTGGTGGCGCTCAGGTAAGAGTCTGTATTACCCAGCGCTGTCCGGTAAATGTTGCACAAGGAAAACATGTTGTTTTGTCTCTCTTTACAGATGCGGCACGTGAAAATATGTAGAGTCACAAAAGGATGCCTCCGGTGGTAAATCAGGTAAGTCTATGGTGGTAAGAATTATATTTGTTGGTTCCCTCGGCTCACCTTGTGGTTTTCTTTTGTCTCCTAGGTGCCGAAGTTCAGTGAAGAAATGATTGAGGCAGCGCCGACCTGAAGGATGCTGTGAAGACTGGTGAGGATGGCGTGGCGCTGCAGCTGGAGGTGCGGCGCGTGCAGAAATTATGTTCTTTACAGGTCCGGAGACAAGATGGATCCAGAATCAGGTGTGGAATAGAAATAAGTTTGTTTTCTAACCTTGTCCCTTTCTTTCCTCTTTGTTTTAGGACATCCGGATTCGAGGCGGGCGTGGCAGAAGACTGGATGCAGGCTGCAGGCACGGTGAGTGTTACGCTGCTGGATGCAGAATAACGTGAAGCGTTTGTTGCTGGCCGGGCATGGTTTAAATAGCCTCAAAAGTAGTCCCAGGTAAGAAGTCCCTAGAACCACACCCGAGTAAAAAATAGTCCCTGTAGAAAAATAGTCCCTTTCAAGCTTCATGTTGGATTGGAGTCATTTGCAGCATGGTCTGCCTGAGGTAAGTAATGACTATGAGCCTGGCGCCTTAGGCGCCAGGACTGATTCCTACTATGAGCCTGGCGCCTAAGGTGCCAGGACTGAACCCAGATAGCCCCTAGCCGGGGCTGCTGAGGTTTTAATAAATGTCTAGATGACTGCTCCCGGGGCTGATGGGCTTGGTCCGGATGCCTGGGGGTAGGCATCATGACAACCACCCACAAGCAAATGAAGTGTGTGAACGCCTGAATGGCCTCCTGAAGAAGTGCATAGACAAGCCACAGCACGGCACAAAAAGTAATTGGCTGCGCTGCTTACCACTCGCAATGTTGTGCATTGCGCAATAAGCCTGGGTCTGACCACCATTTAACCATGAGTTGGTGATGGGGCGGCACATGCATCTCCCCCTGGCTCCTCCCACAAGAGCACTGAAGGATTGTGAGAATAGTGCAGATGTGTTAGGGAATGAGACGCATGACTATGTTACTTCTTTGGTGGCTAGTGCTTCTTTTATCCCTCGGCAGATACAACACTGAGGAGGCCCAGAAGACAGCGAACAGAGCAACTCTGACAGTGCGCCAAAAGACTCTGAATTTAAAATCCCTGTGAGTGTGGGGGACATCGTCCTCCTCAGAAATTTCATCAGGCGCTGAAATGCGCCAAGGTTCATGGGTACGCATGTCGTGGAGAAAGTGGCCGACTGTGCTGTCAAACTCGAGGGGAAGCCAGTCTGGAACCACTTGGCTGACGTCAAGCCCTTCAGAGCAGTGACCTTGCTTGCCAACAAGGTCTCCTTGGCTGACAGGGCCAATGTTCAGCACCTAGGAGAGCTACAAGCTTGTTCTGAGCTTACACGACCAGGAGGGGGGCATCCAATGGTCACACGCTGGTGAGCAGCAGAAGTAGAGACTGGACTCCTTGTGGACATAGATTAGGGCACACTGTCTGTTTGCTATTTTTCTTTCCGCACATAAGCAACGTGAAAGCCAATGTAATTGTTGATGATTGTACATGTTGCCCTCTGCCCATCACCCAGATACTTTCTCAAACCAATTTGTCCATACTGTGATCCAGCGGATTCTGAGCCCGATCCCCCGGAGTGTACTATCTTGCCTTTATGGAGTATTTGGCCCAAACATACCCGCAGTTTGAGTATGGCAATCCTCCCGTCCTTGTCACACTGAGAGACCCATCAGTAAGAACATTGTGGGAAGAAGTGTTTGCATTTGCAATAAGCGATTATTTGGTCCGCGGGGCTTAAGAGCATTTACAATACTAGCAAAATAATGCATTTCTTCACGCATTTCAGTCGGGCAACTATATCTTCAAGCTGCATGGACCGAGCAGCGTAAGTGAAAATGTATGACATATTAAAAATGTGATGGTTGTGTTGCTCCTACTTATTCCTAGCAGTGTTATTATATTTGTATTTTGGAAAATCACTTGCGTTGCAAGTGCTACCACTGTACCATCTACTAACATTCCCCCAACCCAAGCAGGTGGAATGAGAAGGCCATGTCAGGTAGACAGGAGTGCACTGCTGATAAGGTAAGGAGAGGTAAGTGCAGTGTTGACACAGACATGAAGGGGGTAGACATGTATCTCACTGACACTGCTCAAGTGTCTCATAATATGAGCAATGACCAAAGTAGGAAAGGAAACCACCAGGGAGAGCTGTTATGTCTGCTCCTTAATCCCCTATGCAATGAGTGCCTCCAGAACGTTTGTAGCAACTGAAATACCAGCAGCAAGAGCACAGTGCCTAAAGTATCTCTCGATGGTGACAGCTTGAGGAAGATTTCAAGGGAAAACAGCAATGCTGAGATGGATGTCTAAAGCAATGTTCCGGTATGAAGATAATTACATAAAGACATTAGACATGATAAACAATTATTGGCAGCTGGATGAAGCTATACAGTACATAACTGATTGGCCAGACAAAGAAGAAACAAAGACTATTACCCTGCAAGAACTACCATGTCTATGGACAAGAGTGAAGGAGACAGGAGGAGAGCCAGATCACTGGGAAAGACCAGAGATACTAGTGTATGGCGAATTGTAGACACAAAAGAGGGATGGAAGGATGGAGTGGTGGGAAGCAAAGCGCTGACACTAGCACAGTCGCCAGTGAACAAGGTGCAGCAAGAAAATGACAAGTGCCTGAAAGAAGGGACGCGAGTGCAAAGCTACTGACAAATCGGTGGAAAATGAAGCTTGTCCGATGCCTCTGAAGACACCAGCACTGTGTTATCAGTATAATGATGAAGTTGAAGTTGGCGAGAATGTTGGATGCAGAAGCATTGAACAACACGCAGCTATGAAGCCAGGAACCGCAGTACTGATGGACCCCTACTGGGCTTGCGGATCGAAAGCATACAAGTATCTGCCACCTGACTGGGGAAGAGTTTGCTTGCTGGTACACATCAACATGCCTTCATTGGTCATGCCAAAGAAGAATTTGAAGCTCAATGAGTTCCCGAAAATGGACAATAACAAACGAAAGAAGATGTCGATCCAAGTGGTACCAACAGCCAAGACAGAGAAGCCAGCTGAACTGAGCAGAGTAAAGAGAGGAGGAAATTACTTTTCCGAAGCATCAGAAACAGCACTACACGAAATTCCAGCGGAACTCAGGCTGTTCAGGAGGACACAAATGTTCTTTGCATCAATAATACCATCTGTACAGATGTACACGAATGCGGAGTGGTTACAAATCACCCGCTAGGAGCAGATAGTGACTATTAATTCCACAATGAATGGGCACAATGCAATAAAAGAAGAGCTCTGAGCAATAAGGTTGGTGGCGCTCCAGAATAGATATGTTCTGGACCTCCTCACAGCCATGGAAGGAAGAGTTTGCGCAAAGATAAGAAGTGCCTGTTGCACATTCATACCTACCAATGATGAAGATAACGGAACACTATCAGATGCAGTGGCACAGCTGGCTCGGATGCATGCCAAAATGGAAGAAGAAGCAAGGGGGATAGGAAAGGACCAAAGCTGGATGGCGTACATATGGACATGGATGCCATCATGGCTGTCAGATGGACTAAAAGTGATAATGGAAGTACTAGTACTTGCAGCAACATCGATGTGTGGGATCCAAATCTGCATGGCAAGGTGCAAGAGAACAGTAGAGGAAGCTATTGGGATGTAGGTCCTGACGGATGTGAATATAGGAGGAGTAAACGAGGAGATTGTAGCAGAAAGGCAAAGAATAAGTAAAAGGATTGCAAATACAAACTGTTCCCAGTTGGAGCAATGAAGCTGGGCAATGCATTCGATGCAAAGTATTTTGAAGGGAAGTGGGTTTGGTGTAACTGTCAGGTTCAGAGTCAGCAGGACACGTAGAGATTTCAGAATTGCAGGTCTTAACTCTCACCTGTGACTTAGAGCCAGGGTCCAACGCGGTTTTATTAGTTTGGCGTTTTCTTTGTGTTATCCGGGACTCATGTAGAAATGGATGAGTGTCTCCAGACGCCACCATCACCAATGAGAAAACCACCAATCAGGGGGACAGCCAGAGCCAACCATCAGTTCAGGAGAAAAAAAACCAAGGGGTTAAAAAAAAACCTGATGAGTGCTGGAGCGGTTGATAATTGAAGCGTGGAAGCAGGACAGGCGATGGAAGTTCCTCCAGGAATGCACAAGGAGCTTGGAGGGTATCCGTGAAGTTTCAAAGGTCCAAGATCAGAGATGCGGCAACCAGTCCGGAAGCCAGGAAGCCACAAGGAAAACATCAAAGGAAGCAAGAAGCAAGGAGAGAATCCCAGGTGGACAGAGAATGAGACAGGACACCGGGAGGAGAAGAAGGCAAGGCCAGGGAGAACGGGAACCAGGATGAGAGACAGAGAGAGCCAGGAAGGAAACAGCAGCAATGCAGTGGTAGAATTACCTGAGTGCTGAGCTAAGGAAGCCTTAGCATTGAGATGCACTGAGCCAGGTGCAAAGCATTCTCCTATCCAATGCGGCAATGTGTTCACATCACGCTTAAGTTGCAGAGCGCCATATTGGATGAGCTAAGGCCTCAAAAGATGCATGCAAAATGGGTGCCATCTTGGAACAGAGTCTATTGGTCGTGAAAGTACAAGGAAATCTCCATTTCGACTAAATGGAGAAATTCCTGTATTGTCTATTTATGACAGCAACTCCGAAGGAGTGTGCTGTTACATGAACTGGTCGTTCGATGACCACACAAACTATTATGGGCACCTCAGAAGAATAATGAAGATATGGCAGCCAAGAGCAAAAGGACTGTCCTATAAGCATGTGGTTGACAGGTCAACCAGAGGGGGGCAGAAGAGGGATGGGGAAGCCTGCCACCCCCCCCACCTCCTACTAAATTCATGACAAGCAAGAAGGCCAGAAAATACTGGAATCATCCATTCTATTTTGAACGAATTCCCAACCGACCCATGATTGACAAGTATGTTGAAGGTATCCCGTCAGCCAGCCATACCGACCAAGGGACATACAGATTTATTCATGCTATGATTAGAGACACCTGTATGGACTAAACACCAAGAAGCCATGTTGCTGACATCATTAGAGACACCACGGCATAGCAGCGTTAGACATGAAGCACATGTGCCATCCACCCTTCGGGACACAAACACGCACTCGAATACATGAAGAACCCAAGTGTACAGTTCTATAGCTATAGGACATATACATATACATACTGTCATTGCTTTTATTATTTTGCGATTAGCCAAACGCAGCAATGCAGAAACCGCAAGGCGCAAGAGATCCTGAGCAGAGCTTGCAGGTGCTTACATGCAAATAACCCCATGGAACTGCAGGAGCGCCTATGGGACCTGACAGAGCCAAGTGTGACTAACCTATGAGGTACATCATGGACACTGTAGAAACCCACATTATAAGGTTTAGGAAAATTACAGCAGGCCTCATGCCTCTGAGCAAGAGACGAGCTGAGCCGATTCAGTCTGGATAGAGAGCAAGACATGTGAGACGGGAACTGCAGCCAAGGTCAAGAGATACAGATGACGTTCCAATCCCCAGACAACAAAGGGACCAGCTGCAGAAGTGGCCCTGGATACTGGACACAATACACATATAAAGTGGACACGGCCAAAGGCACATAAGAAAAGGTACTGCTAATAATAATTAAACAGGTTAAAATTTAATTGACGGCCTTTCCCAAGGTGCTACCTGTGGAGGGGTCTTCAGATACTGTAACTATAAATATGTCCTTCACATGAAAGCTCTGGTGGGCCCTGTGTTGCGTGTAGCAGCCTTGTAGCTGTATGTTGGGTTTTCCTTTTGTCCTGCATGGTTGTCCCTGAAGGAGACCTTATGGGCACTGTGGGCGTGGGAGGGTTTGGGGGGGAGAGAGAAGGGGAAGTAGGCTGTACTTTCCACAACAAAGGCTGCAGCGACTTATTCCTTCATCACTTTACAATTAAATTGAATACTTTGTTTTTCACCTGTCCTCATAAAAGAGTACCATACTCTCCTTCATATTGGAGAAGTTCAGGTACTCAATATGAAAAAAACTAAGACGTGCATGTAATGAGGGCCGGTTAGGACACACTGACCTTGGAGATCTCATCACAGTCATGTCAGTCTCCCCAAATTTTTATCCCCATCACAAAAAAAGACACTGACACCACCCTACAGTCATAAAATGGAACCCAGAACAGTAACGCCACCTCATCAAGATGAATAACAACACAACTTGAACTCTACCGATTCAGTATAACCCTAAAATTCTAGTTGGACTCCTCAGGAGCTACAACCCAGCGCTCATTTCCCTGACCTTTCAATCTACTAGCACCTTCAAATTACACACAAGGACTATAACACACACAGCAAGCAGATACATGCCTGCTAGTACCATTCCAACCATTGGAATCTTGGGAAGAAGCTCAGCGTAAATTGCACAACATGCTACATCTTCTGCTTTTTCATGTACTGTGCTTTGCCAGGGACTTTCCCAATGCTCCCTTCTAATAGAACACACAGCCAAGTGCCAATCCCACAAACCACACACAACCATAGCACCACTAAGGACTTGGGTAGTTCTGGCCCACACTCATGCACGCCAGTGTTTAGTACTTGCCATTCCCTTATAACCACCCCCTCTTTTGTTCTGGCAAAACCACACGCCACAAGGCCACCACAAATTTCAGAGATGTACCATAACGGACCACTTTACATTATCTTACTTAGCATTAATTTGGCTAATAATAACACTTTTACAGCACTTAAGCGACTCAGGTATCCACCATGAAGCACTAAATAAAAACGTGATATGATACATGTTGTTAAACTTGAAATAATGGACCGGTATTAGATAGAACATTGCTACGGATGAACTGTTTAAAGTACTCAGAGGGCCCATTAAGGAAGACAGTTGAACTTTAATTTTGGAGTTGCAGCATGTAAGTTTAGCTGGGGTGTCATGCAGGGTGCTGTAGGTTCGACCTTGAAAGTTCTTTCTGAAAGGGAAGCTTTGGAGAGATTTCAGACTGTTAATTTCTTTGGCTATGTAACTTGCATTTACTTGTTTTAAAGATACAGCAAGAAATGACGAGGAATTGTGTTCAATGAAAAAGTCTAAAATCCTTTGGATGTTTCTTGAGGGCCTTTTTACAACTGTTGAACATGAATTCACTTTTAAGGGGGTAAATTAACTTGATGAAAATCTTGTATTGTCTTAAACCAACTAGGAACTTCCATAATGTTCACTTTTGTAACCAGCTTGCTGAAATATTTATTTACTGAAACCAGATCGCCCCGTTGACGCTTATTTGATGTGGCACAGCCGCCCTGTTCTATTTGTGCCCCCTGGTTGCCACCCCAATATTGATTTCTAGAGACGTCACTGTAATATCTCTGTCATTCATAAATGTTGGTTGTAGTTGTCCGAAATGTGCCCTGTGCTCTACCACTGATACGCAATGAAAAGTCTATGGGCCTCATTACGACCCTGGCGGTACGGAGTGAACGGCGCCGTAAAAGGTGCCGGCGCCGTTCACCCCGTACCGCCGCATTACGAGTTCCCCTCGTGGGACACGGTAAGCACGCCTGGGAAAACCTGGGAAAACCAGACGTGCTTACCGGGTCCCACGAGGGGAAGAGGGAGCAAACAACGGGCCATCTCGTAATGGCCCGTTGTTTGCTCCCTCTCCCATTCCCATTCCGCCCTATGGGGGCTGAAATGGGAAAGGGGAAGGACTGTGTCCGGGTCCTTGGAGGAAGGAATTACCGGGCCTTCCGAACTCGGAATGGCCCGGTAAGTCCTGATTCCGAGGACCCGGATCCTGACGCATTTTCGGCGGCAGCCATGCCTCCAATAGCGGCATGGTTACCGCTGAACTCGTAATGAGGGCCTATATCCCAATTGTTAGACGATGGGCCATTTGATCCTGCTGATTATTCCTTACCACTAGTAGTTGGCTGTGCCACTAGCATTGTTCAGCACGCTGCTTTTGACCTTGGCACCGTGGCTCCTCTGTGCATGCCACATGATTCCCTGGTATACCCTCTGCTCTAAAACTCTGTGGCATGTGCTATTCATGCACCGCTTGGAGCCCATTAAGAGACTGAATGCTACCTTCTCCTCAGCACTCACATGCCCAGTACCTTGATGCATCCCTAGTTACGTTCTAAGCAAACAGCATGGTAAGCCTGCCGTACTGTGCCGCACTCAACACCTTTTCATGCACCTGTCTGCTGCCAGTCCTCACACCACTTGACTGGATGGTGTGTGCTGCTCAGCACCTGCACAGCGCTTAGTGCCGGAGCGGAAGGGCTGCACCTGGCTTGGCACTTTATTGGTACATGCCACCTTCTAAGGCTTTGGAGGATTGCTGCGTTACATACCACTACATGGTGGCTCAGTGACTTGTGGGAATGAGCAGGTGGGGATGGGACCAACGCCTTACCACTGAAATCACGATGTTGCCTCATGCCAGTAAATGAAATCTCCTTTACTGAGTAACCCATAACAGGCCCCACACAGCACATCCTCCGGCTGCACCCCTGGGTCCAACTGTCAAGGTTTGACTGCTGCCGGAGAACGCCGGGGTTATGCTTAATGCATGCATGAGAGGATAATAGGATGCCACAGTGTGGCCTGTTTTACGTCATCAATGATAATAATACAATGAATGGTTGTAGGAAACCTACCAATGAACTATGTACACTGTTTAAGGTTCTGTATATTCCAAACATAACCTTGTATGAGTTAAGGGTTTGATCCATCAAATTTAATATTGAATATCCAACATTAATCCATAATTATATCTCTCATTAAGAGGAGATTGCTATGGAGCAATCAGATATTGCTTCATAGATTTGGATTGCAAAATGCATCTTGAGGAACGAATTATCCAATGTAATGTAGATAACATCTAAACACAGTGTGGCAATGGAGTTTCAACAATGCAGACAATGCTTCAATTTAAATTATATAGTTACACACTGAGGCTCTGATGCATAGTTTTAACCATCTCTTTTCCACTTCAACTCTCCTAGAGATCTCCAAGAGGGAAGAGGTGGAAGCCGTCACTATCATTGAGACGCCTCCTATGATCGTGGTGGGAATCGTGGGGTACATTGAGACCCCACGTGGGTTACGGAGCCTGAAGACGATTTTTGCAGAGCATTTGAGCGAGGAGTGCAAGCGTCGCTTCTACAAAAACTGGTAAGGACGTCGTCGCTTCTACAAAAACTGGTAAGGAGGTGTTCTCCTGCAGAGGAACCTATTGCATGGGGTGTCTCTGCTCCGTGGAAATACCAGTAACACGCCGTGCACACACAGAGGGAGGGTGGTAGCGCCTAGTCCTGCAGGGATAACAGTATCACAAGATTTGAGATTGAGCCTAAAGGTAAGAGAGGCCACGCCCAGGTGAGAGGGGCCTCATCGGACTGCAGATCCTACTGTAACAAGTTGTTCTCATACTGGGTTCAGAGGGAGCCCCCTTATTACCGAGTGTAATGATGAATGCAGAACAAATGAATTGGGAGGGAAGTACTGCACACGTCCAGATTTAGGTGAATGCAACATAAAACTGCTGAAACCAACCCACACAAGAGAACTCCAGAACGTGCCTCTATTCCACCCTTTACGGTAACTTTTATTTATGAGGACAACCTCCTTGCCAAACAAACCGGTCTTTGCCAACCCCTCGACGCCCAAGGCTGGAGACACTACATCCACTGCGTCTTGCTTACTTCCGCAACACCACTCCTACCATGCAATGCAAAGTGTGATAGGCAGCACGCCATAATATACTTTCCACACGACACATACTCATCAGCAGAACTGATGTACAAAAGAAGGTTCGTTCTTTGATTTACACGCCGGGTCTACTTTCGGACACAAATCATTTCTAACAGTTGCTACTCAAGAGATGATTAATCCGCTTGAGAATCCCAAGTGCAAGATACGCAACATTGCACTAACTCAAAAAAGTGACAAGTGAATGTACAAACTCACATATAAAAATGCAACATTGGAACAAAGTCTATTCATTTAAAAAGTCTGTAATATGCCTGTTGCCCCGATTATCAATAGCAAATGGCTGAATTATTGCAGAAAACACCACGCGCATCGGGCAACAGCGCTTGCTCAGGTGGACAGCCCTGACGCAATAAAACCAACCCTGGCAAAACCAAGTAAAGATGTGGTTAAAGGTTCTCTATTGTCCTACATACTCATCATCCATGATCCGCCCTGTCATTCTCAGAGTCAGAGGCTCAGAGCCCTTTCCTTAAGTGGTTAATACATGAACTAAAGGTGCCTGGCCCCTTCTGACAGCATACGTTTATTTGTACAAATCATGTATGAAAGTTGTGATGCCCCATGGTCTGGCAATGGTTCTCTTTCAATAAAGACGGAGCTGAACCCTTCCTCAGCATTCCACTGGGAAGCGCATGTTCATTCTGAATGCTTGCCAACACATCTCCTAAACCGCGTTCACGATCTTCAATGGTAGGTGTATATTTGTTTTTATTTGAAGAGCAGGAATGTCCTTATCCATCAGAAATGACTTACAATAACACATTTATAGATGGCAGAGGCACTCCTCGCAAGGGTGCCTGTACAATAGCACAAAGAGGAAAACAAGTGGTGAGCCAGTTTCTGAGGATACAAAGAAAAGTGGGACATAGACCGGAGACAAAACGGCATCACGTCATTCAAAGGTTTTCTTTTGAAAGTCTTCATTTTGGAGGTGACATTTTGGATCAAATCTACCAATTCCATATGCATATATGTTGTGCGGTTAGGGAAGCAGTGGTGTGGGGGTACAGGGTTTAAGAGTAGGGAAGGGTGACATGGGAGACCCCCCCATAATTAAAAAAAACTGGTTGAATTCTGCCCTGCCTGGCCAAAAATTACACACACGCACGCACGCACGCACGCACGCACGCACGCGCACACACACGAAAGAGTTGACTTACAAAGGTAACAATAATTTAGGGGCAAGAGCTTCAAACTGAAGATGAGTACTGAATAAACACAAAATGACATTATTAAGCGCCAATGCAGAGAGTGGTGGGGTCAGGTAGGGAAGATGGGGATGGGGGGAGAGGGAGCTTCCTTTTTGGTAAGTAAGTGCTGTTTAAGCAAAGCTTTGAAGAGACCCACTGTTGAGCTGGCTTTGATTGTGATGGGCAGAGGGGTGTAGTGGGAGCAGGGGAAGTAGGGAGAAAGAGCGGAAGTTAGAAAAGACTCTGGGGGGGGCGGGTCATTGGACAGTGAAGTTTATTGAAGAGGTGGAGTAAACTGAGATACAGTTAGACAGGTACTGAGGAGCAAGGCCGTTGATAGTTTTCTACACGAGGAAACGGAAGTTGAAAAGAGCGGTTTTGCATAGAGAGCCAATCAGCATGTTGTTGGCAGGTAGAAGTTGGTTAGGATCTGGGGAGGTTTTCGAGAGTGTAGGTAGCAAAGTTAAGGACTAGGTCTAGAGGGTTGAAGGAGTAGAGAAAAAGGCCAAGGAGTAGGCTCAAGCAGTAGTCAAGTTTGCTGAGCGCATAGGTGGAGATTAGAGTGTTGAGTAAGAAACTAAAGAAGTGTCCAAATGTTCAGAAGGTTAATAAAAGCAGCAGAGGCAGTGGATCTGATGAACTGTCGCAGTCGCAGGTCGGTATCAAAGAAGTCCCCAATGCTGCATGCTTTTGGGTGATGGACCAAGAACGTCCGGCGAGAAGGAGATACAAGAGGGTAGGGAGTGGATTATATTGAATGCCGGAAGAAAGATGACTTCCATTTTTTGAAGAGTTCTGCATCAGGCAGCAGAGAGCCTTCCAGTGACGTATTGCTTTGAGACCATTGGTAATCTGTTCTGAGATGTGTGGGGTGAAGGCGGTAAAGGAGAAAAAGATTTGAGTGTCATGAGCAAAGAGGTGATAGTGGAAGTCTAAGGAAGAGGTACGTCTTCTTAGGACAGGGGTACAGGGTGAAGAGCAGGGATCCAAGGACTGGTCCGAGGGGGTGGGAGCAAGACACCGAAAGCGAGAGGGGCGTGGTCTGAGGTTTTCGAGTTCCAAGAGTTTTTAAAGGGTCAGTCTTCCAGATAGGAGGCCATCCAGGCAAGAGCAGATTTGCAAAACCTAGGTACTGGAGGTGTCCGGTCAAAGGATCGAATGCAAAAAGAATGCAATAGGGTCGAGTCAATAGGACCTAAAACAAAAGGGTTGAATTTTTTTTTAAAATGTATATTTTTTTTTTGTTTCTGTATAGGAAAAAAAAGGGATTTTCACAGCAAAAACAGGGGAATTGGGGGGGGGGCAAAAAAAAAAACAAAATATTCGACCCTTTTGTTTTAGGTCCTTTTGATTCGACCCTATTGTATTTAGATCCTTTTGATTCGATCCTTTGACCTACAACCGGTACTGGAGAGTGAGAATGAGAGAGATCTGGTCAGCAGTGTCGAAGACGGTAGAAAGGTTCAAAAGGATAAATAGAGGAGAGAGTTTGGAGTGGTGGGCATCAGAGAAAAAGTTGTCGACATGCATGCGTGCAGTCTAAGTGGAGTGTTTTCTGCGAAAGCCATATTGAAGTTCATCTCCAAGGCCATTATCCACAAGGTACTTAGTGAACCAGTTGAAGACCACCACAGAAGGACCTTTATATACCGGGAAAGGAGAGAAACTGGGCAATAGTTTGCCGGGACGTTTCGGTGTGGGGGGTTTCTTCAATAGGGGTAGGACAGATTTGAAATAGGCTGGGAAGAGTCCAAGAGAGAGAGGGGGAGGAGGGAGAGAGAGAGAGAGAGAGATAGAGAGAGAGAGATAGAGAGAGAGAGAGAGAGAGAGAGAGAGAGAGGGAGAGAGAGAGAGCGAGGGGAAGGGAGAGAGAGAGAGAGAGAGAGAGAGAGAGAGAGAGAGAGAGAGAGAGAGAGAGAGAGAGGAGGGGAGAGAGAGAGGGAGAGAGAGAGAGAGAGCGAGGGGAAGAGAGAGAGAGAAAGAGGGGAAGGGAGAGAGAGAGAGAGTGAGAGAGAGAGTGAGAGTGAGAGAGAGAGTGAGAGAGAGAGAGAGGGGTGAGAGAGAGAGAGAGAGAGAGAGAGAGAGAGAGCGAGAGAGAGCTGAGAGATATAATGGCAGTTGATTGAGAGTAAGTCTTTGACTGTAGAGCAAACGGGTTGAAAGGAGCGCAAGGAGGACAGATGGGTTGGCACTGGATAGAAGAGTTTCACCCTTCTAATAAAACATATACAAGGACTCCATTAACATCATGTTTTAAGTCATAAAACGTCCAGTGGGACTCCTGACACCACTCAAATATAATACATATTTTCATTAGCCACAGCATAACCACAGTTGTATGTGCAACATTGGAAACCAACTTGGGATAATAGTCAATGAGGTCCAAGAATGACCATAACCAATTCTTTTTTGTTGGTACTTCAGCCCTCCAGATAAGGCGAATGGGATGGTCTACCATGCTCTCATGGGGAGGAAAGTTGGCCAGGACTGGTAGTGCCAGTGCTCGCTAGTGTAGGGTTGCTCAGTCTGGACGCCAAGGCAACGGGATACAGAAAGTGCAGGGCAGCATGCAACATCCAGCAATAAGGACGTTTCAATATGCAATGACCAACACGATGCATATTCACAGTAGCTTTCTGAAGGCGGAGGGTGCACGTGAGAGAGGGAGATACCAATACAGACCGGCTACAAAAACAAATAACATGCTGAAAAGATAAGCCTGTGACTAAGTAAATAACTCAATGCAGAGCATGCGCAACAAGGAGAACTACTAGATGGTAGTAAAGTTGTAAACAACGTAATTGCCCAGAAAAATGTCCAAAAGAAAATGAGTGCATGTCTCAAAATGGGGCGCATCAATAGGTCACGGAAGTGGAGCGTGAAAGGATGTACTTCACCGCTGCTTATTAAGGGGATCAAAGCAGTGAAGCAATGGTGCATTCTGGGAAACCCTTTTGTTCCACCTGACCTCAACGCAAAAGTCAAGGGCCGCTTATCTTCCCATCCTGGGATATTCTTTCTTCACCTCATGCAATTTGTAGACACTTCGGCTATTTGTATCCCTACTCTTGGATGGGACTTTCTTCAAGGGCATTAGGACGAATATCAGTAGGACACAGTCTAGCTACCCCTGCCATTAAATTTACTCATAAACGCAGCCTGTTTAACAGAGAGCCCATAGCCTTCACCTACAACCATCCACAGCAGGGCCTAGGTTCTTTCCTACCTATGGCTTCTAGCATCACACTGTTAGTATCTTTATGACCTTCCCCAGCATCGATGTCCCACTCCCCTTCTTACACATCTGTGCAGAGTCCCACATTCACCTTTCCATGTTGGCATTCATTGTTTTTTCAACTCCTGTTCTACCAACGAAATCAAAAACAATCCAACATTCTGCTTCCTTTGCCCTCCGGCATCATACCACTGCTTCCGATAGCTATGCCAGCCTTTGGCCATTCACGTGTTCCCTCAGCGGACCCCCAAGCACACTTCTTCCACACTAAATTTCCCATCAAGCGATTCAACAGTTCGAGCCACTGGTTTACTCATTTGATTTTGCAACATTCATTTCTTCTCATGACATGGCTTTTTTGGGCAACCACTGGAATTTTGGTATTTTGGGATTATGTTTTTTTCGTTTTATGACTTTATTCGGAAGACAAGCCTCCATCAAAGTACACTTTACTATACAAAACATAAAAACACAGTATTGCATAAAAACACAATATTGCATTAATATCTACATTGATCTCAATAAGTAATAACATTTTGTTAAAAATAAACATGCGATAATAAAACCAATGACCATTTATAAAAACCACAGCGTGCACATGTCCCACCCGGGCTACTACTTTCCCATTTTTGCGCTCATAATAGATGGGATTATGTATTTTCCACACGTGCTAAACTACGATATATTCACCACACGCACCTGATAACTTATGTGAATGTCCAGGGAAAAGGTTTTCCCGAGACGTGGGCGCCATGACTGGGAATAGCCTATCCCCAGATTTAGCAGGACAGAAACTCCTAGGGACCAAGAACCTGCACGCCTCTTCTGATCTTCGAGTGCACGAGGGTTGGTAGATTTTGTTCTGGATGTAAACAGGCCATCATTGTAAACATTTGTGAAGCACAAGATGTTGAATGTGATTGTAACCCTTATGGACAACTAGTGGTTACTTTTCTGGTGGTCCACCAACAGTTGGCACTTTGTAGACAGAAGCTGAGTCGCCCTGCTGCATTCTGCCTGACCCGCAGTCTCTTGATTTGGCAAGCTAGTAGGCTAGCGTTGAGTAGTGTGCAGTGCTGTAGCCGGGAGTTGACCAGAGCACCTGCAGTACCACCATTCAGTTTTTGTCTTTGAAGATAAAATTAAGGCTCTTTCTGGAAAAATTTTATTTGAAAACGGTAGATTTGGCCAGTGGTCCTATGTAGATTTAGGTTCAAATCCATGTCCTACGCCCAGAGTCCTGGACTTTCATGGAGGTAGATTCCCTAAAGAATTTTGCGGTTTGGAGTGGGGGGTCCATCACATTCAAGGGAGTTTCAGGACCTAGGACCAGGATCTGCATCTTGGATCTGTTCAGTTTGACTCAATGGACATAACCAAAATGGGGCCAGTCATTAGAATTGAAACAACTCACACGTCTGAAGGAAAAACAAAGTGTATATTGAAGAATTAGGATGCACAATGAACAGCAGCAGGTAATTGTGTAAACAAAACCCCCTCGCCCCAGGGGACCTCCATAACAATTAACACAATTAGGGCTCAATCACATTGTGCTGAGGAAACACAAAAGGCGCATCTTAGTAGGTTTTATTCCTCGGAACAAAAGCCAACACGATTTTCAACCTCAAAGTCTCATGTTTGTGCTATAATCAATTAATGTATGAACAATACAACATAAAGGCGCATTGTTAAATCATCGAAAAATGCACAAAAATAGATGAATTCCGTTGTATAACCCATTGCACAGATGAAGCAAACAATAGGTTGCACAATTACACATAACCATGACAAACATAGACACATAATATCGTTGCCGTAGAGAATATACAAGTATTTCAGAAAAATTAAATCCGCAAACATAGCATGCACAAATATTGTAACCGGTAAATTGGGTGAAAACCACACAAACAGTAACCCCTTAAGTGCCAAGGACGAGATTACTAGTCCTAGGTGAATGGGATTCCACATTAGGATCATTTTTCCTGGCAGTAACAAACAATTTTGAAAGAAACAAAAAAGAGGAACAAAACAGAAAAAAACAAGATAACAATCTGTTGAATTCTGAACTTCCAACTGATCGAAACCCAATTTACTGGGTAACCCGTAAATTGGGTGAAAATCACACAAACATTAATAGAAACATTGTGCAATGTGCACATATGCGTGGGAAATTGATTCGGTACAATTTGGCAACATTGGTAATCACAAGATCATCAGCTTCATTCATTGTAACGCCAAATATGTTATTTAATGCATCAAATGTGTTTGCAATGGTTCCTACATTGATAGTGCTATACGGCTGCTGAAAGTCTGCATCAGAGACCACCTCAGTACCACCTCAGGTCAAGATGCGAAATTTCCCCTTGCTCTACATTGGCAGCTTGCTCATCAATTGAACAAGGAGGGGATATGCGTTGGATGCTCAATGCAAGTGAAATTGCCTCGAAGAGGTGGGGATCGCAAATTGCTATTGAGGCAATTAGAATGCCGGTTTATTTGTAAGTAAGAACGGTGCTCCATTGGCTAAACACGGATGATGAATTTGCCATGTTTTTATAATGGTCTGTAATGGTTGATGCTGCTCTTTCATGCAATATAATATTATTTCATTTAAATTGACTGCGTTTAGACCCATGTATCTTTCAATTATGGGGAACAAGCGTGCCACGTGTGTTGTACTCCCTTTATGTGCAAAACCGTCCAACCCTTGAGATTTTCGCTAATTCAGTTAAGCTTAATTAGCACTAGCAGTTTCTTCACCCATTAGTTCAATATGGTCAGGGTGCTGTTTAAGGTATCAACATGCACCCTGGTTGGTGTTTTTAAGCACTATCTACCTTACAAACGGTTCTGATTAATTTCATACCTGCCCCAGACGCGGTTACTGATTCCAGGCTTCATGTTTATATCTTCTCTTTGCATATTTTCATCTTCAGTTTCAAGTGCGCACCAGCCAATTCCATTATGATCATGGCTACGTGTAGTGATGGGTTCCTAGTAGGGAGCGAGCGCATGAACTTGGGCAGGAAACTGTACCATATTCCAGTCAACTGGTCACGCAGGACGCCTTGCTAATTTACAATTGTATGCCACTATTGCATTATTTGGGCATTAATTAGCATTATCAAGGACTTGCAGTGAGGTAATTACCCACTCCAAGATGCCAGACGGTTGCCGGGTATATGTTTCTCTCTATGGTTGCAATGTGTGGATGCAACTTTCAGAACTAATGATATGATATGATGTGGCATTTATAACGCGCCTGTACACAAGTGTTTCAAGGCACGAAAAAGGGAAACAAGTGGAGATGCCGGGGATTGAACCCGGGCCTCATACAGGCAAAGCTCAATAGAGGTAAGGGGTCATTCCATCTACTATGCGTTATCAGTAGCTAGTGGAATGTTGTACTGAAGGTTTCATTTTGTTCAAGGACATTGGTGCATTTTTGTTTTTATATCTGTAGCCCTACTAGACCGCCTAGTCCGTACAGCCGGTCGATTTGAAATGTGATCTCAGGTATGTCAAGCAGACTGTTTATGTCTGGCAGTACACAACGGAACGTGCTATTTGGCATTCGGCGTACTGTCTCACATTACCACAACAACACATAAGCAACACCAACAGCACACGAGGACTGACATTGATCCGATACTCGCACTGAAGCTCAGCACTCGGTGTATACCGAGTTGAAGCTGCCAACAGTACAGAACACCACTCCTTTCACTATCCTACTCCCGCTTCACCTACTAACCCACCCCACCTTCTCATTTGCAGATCCGCCAGAGCGCCTGGGAACCAACTCAGTTGGTGACAGTGCGCGGTACAAATACCTTTAACATTTAACATTTAACACTGTTGTTTGCAGTTGTTAGCTTCGCTCACCTTGCGGGTGTTACTACAAAAATATTTAGTTTAAGGTAGGTTTTGCATAGAAATGGGTGCCCATTAGTGTTGTCACTCTCCTTCATGTCTAAGATTCGACAAATGCTATAGTTAAGTCAGGGATTATTATTATTATTATTTTTTAATTGACTTGGTTTAACTATTTCTAGTTTTTACAAGTTTTGCGCCTTGTTAAAATATGAACATGAATATGAATTCTTCTTTTCCCTTTTTCTCCTTTTTTCTCTATCTTGATCTTTTTCCATTTTTTGGAAGTGCAGTCCATTGGTGAATAAATAAATGTCCTTCGATTTCTGATCCATTCATGTTTTAAATGAATTCAAATCTAGGTTGAGGACAAGCCCCTTGCAATTGTGGCAATCACTAGTAAAATACTCCACACCACCAGCTGTTTGGGTGCTTTTTCATACTAGGATGGTGATTGTTGCAGAGAATGGGGGGTCATTCACACTGGTGCATAAAGTGGCATAGGGGGACTGGCTGCATGTGGCTCACGTGTTGCTCACTGAATATTAGGATGCGTTTTACAAAACGCAATGTGTTATCTGGCAAACTTTATTTTGATCAATCTGGTGAGGGGGATAGGTCAGGGGCAACGCGTTTGTCTTGGAAGCAAGACAACACAGCGCAACTGCGCTTAGGAACCACTCGCTGGTATTAAGCACGTTATAAAAGAACAATAATAATTCTGATCTCCACATACACTTTCTAGCCCATAGCCCGGCCGCTTGTCTACAGCGACATCTTGGCACATGGCGAAGATGGCCCGGGGAGTCACCACAAACTGCAATGAAAAGCACAGGACCCGAGGATCTGCCTGGTTTCCCATGTCGTTCACCACAAAGTGCAGTGAGTCACACGCAAATGCAGCCTTCTGCAGTGGTGGCTGACATGACAAACATGGGGGCTTTCTTTTCACTGTGGATTTCCATGGGTTGCGTCTGATTTCTCTTTGCTTAGGAAAAGTGGGATTCATCTGCTGAAATCGAGTTGTTCCGACTGGATCAGGGTAATGATCCAGGTGTACCAGCATTAAGGCTTCTGACTCAGTGCAGGGCCCTGACATCTCTGCTGGAACTCTGGCTTAGAGTTCTTGGGCAGGTTCTCCCCTCAACGGGGTAATTCCTCAACTCCCGAGTGGAAGCGGGACCGATGCGTTAGACGAGAGAGCGATATAGGAAATATTTCCTAATATTCAGCAAAGAAGCAATTCCATTCAGGGTGTGCGTGATATCAATGTAGACCTCCGATTACTGTTTATACTCTGAATTCGCAAATAATATTGACTACAAATAAGGCACACACAAACTAGAGCCTTATTGAAATACAACCCTCCGGACATCCACGTGGCCTCCCCGTTTACCCTACCGATGCAAGGTCATAACTCCGGAAAGGTAACTGGTATGTCAATCTGGAAAAGTGAATACCCTTCATTTGAATGACAGACGTAACTTGATGGCCATAGGTCAACTGTCTTATGCACCGAATTATAGAAATATAGACTGCTATGCTTGACCAACAAGCGGTCATTTTAAACGTAGCAAGAATCGCCATTTTGCTTGTTAACCATTGCTCATTGCTTTCTGTCTAAAACTGCTTTGCAGCTTGCAATTCTTGCGGATTCTGCTTACTCTGCTCAACTGTTAACATTGTTGTCTGAATATGAAAGGGCAAGGTCACGGGACTGAGGAGTTTGTTGAAAACTCCTCATGAGTAGCCCAGAAAGGAATGCCCACGCTCCCTCTCTGTAGCCTTGAGGGAGTGCTGCAGGGCATTTAATCACTTCACAGCTGCCAGCCAGTCTCGTGTGATGGTAGACTATGTTAGAATAAAACAGCTAAAGGCTTGAATCATGCTCTTCTTATGGCCCCCCTTCGCAAAACCCTGTAGAGCGTGTCAGCTCCCAGGACACGATTAGCACCTCATAGATAGCAAAGCATGGAATGTGGCTCTTCCCCCGTGTGCCGTTTGCTTCCAAGAACAGAACCACCGTGTTCTGTTGAACAACTAAAAAGATGCCTCCGCACTTTCTAAATTGCACATTGTTACTAGAATAGACATCGAAAGTGTCATAATTGTCATACCCGTCGGAAATGTCCATCGTCATCCCGAGTTCAAAGAAACTTAATAAAGGAGGGTGTTAAACATTACATAGCTGATTGTATGGTATGCATTTTGTATATATGTAACTGATGTACATAATTCGCTCTCTTGCGTCCCTCGAGGTCTAGGAAACCCACGTCGCGGGGCGTGAGACCAGAATTGGCCAATTGGGATTATTTTTGCTTGCAATAAACCCTAGCATTGGGAATTTGAACCTCGTGTCTGGCGCATCTTTTCGTGTATGGTATTGCCTTGTTTCCATAGCACGAGGGACCACCTAGGGGCCCCTTTCAGGTAGAGGCTTCTGTGTCCAGATTACAGAAGGTTGGCACTATGCGGAAAGAATTTAAAGGAAGGAACACAAGCCATTTAGGAACAAGGCTGAGGGCCTGATTCTGAGCTTGTGATAAAAAGTGTATGGAAATACGACCTTCTCCCTTCCAGTTTCCAGCACCATCATTCTGAGGTGGGTGGAAATATTGGAGCGGAGATGTGCTTCCCAGCAGCAAAAGCTGCTAAAATCACACGCTGTGGGGGAAACGTGCTCCAGTGAGCATTTCTTAATAGACTGCCACTTTTCTAGTTTAAGAAAGTTTCCTTTAACTTTCATTAAACTAGAAAAGTGGTGCTGCAGTCTAAGAAATGCCATGTTTATAAAGGAGAAAAGTGTGCAGCAGAGTTTAACAACGCCTCAGAGGTGTCGTATTTTAACTCCTTTTATTGTCCTGCTAAACCAGTGCTGCTGGGAGGAGAATCCCCTCCACGTGACTGCCTTGTATTCCTTATGGTTGCTAGGGCTGTTGTCAGCCATGAATCAGGCACATGCAAAAGCCAAGGCATTCATGTCGCTGCATCACATTCTTTCTTCATCAGAATATGGTATGGAGGAACACTTTCTCACATTTGCACGCACCTCAGAATCGTCCCCTGAGAGTGAGCTCCCTCGACTGCATACTTTGCAATGAGTCAAGTCACATAAAAAGCAAGTATGCAAGTGTTACATACAGAGCAACTCACGATGCAGAAATTCCTGTTGGAAAGAGAATCGTCTTTCTAAATGTGTATTGTTTCGGACTGTTAGACTGAAAAGCAGGGGGTGTCATTGATTGGAGGTAATGTACAATGTGTGCAGTGCCGTAAGGTCGCCTGTTCTATGTTGCAGGTACAAGAGCAAGAAGAAAGCCTTCACCAAGTACTGCAAGAAGTGGCAGGACGAGCAGGGCAAGAAACAACTGGAAAAGGACTTTTCAGCAATGAAAAAGTATTGCAAAGTCATCCGAATCATCGCTCACACACAGGTCAGGAGGATGGGGCTGTGGAGCAGAAGGCGGTGGGTGGGTGGCCAAGTAGTCTGTCCAAGATGCTGAAACACCGCCCATTCTTGTGGGTGGACAATCAGTAGGCTGTCCAGTGATTTATCTCCGAGAGATCAGAAGACATATAGAGCTTGATTCACAAAGCACTTTTCAATGGGATGCACCCATTGAAAAACACCTTGTGAACCAGGCCCATAGATTGGGCCATCAGGAGTCTATAGTGATGAAAAACATGCCTAAGATGCTTGTGGTTTTGCATCACTGCAGGGGACCTCTCCCGCACAGTCTAAGCAGCTAGACTTGATTCACCTGGTTGGAGTACTTTTGGGCGGTAATGAAACCTTTTCCAGGGATGGGAGTTGGGGATGGGGGTCAACTAGGGGGTGTTTACTCGTGTCCGCTGAATCAAGGATGTGTCCAAGTATCTAAGCAGGTAGATATGTGTACATGCTTTCGGGGAGATGCTTGTGTTCTAAATCACCACCCAAATATCTAACTGGCCATGCGTGTGTTTGCTTAATCATGGAGCTGGGCGCCTTGTGAGGCACCTTCTAAAGTTCAAGGCACAGAGAAGGAGTTTGGCAGAGTTCAGTCTGCAGAAACCTCTGGTGGAGAGAGGAGCTGCAGCTACTGTGCCCGGTTCCAGTTACCAGATTGGTGCTAGTGTGGCTTTAAGAAAATCAAGCCCAAGCACCCTTAGAAACTCCAGAAGAGCGCGGAGCGCGCGCGGAGTTCGGCAGAGTTCAGTCTGCAGTCTGCAGACGTGGACGTGGAGAGGTGAGTGGATATGCATGATATGCATGATTCTGGTCCACAGACTCGTTTAAAAACCAAAATCAATTGGGGTAAAACCCTGGAGACATCCCTCTTTGACCTGACATCGGTGCCCCAAACCTCCGAATCCAACTATAATGGCTCTCAACCCTTCCAAATGGAAATCCCAACAATGGGCTCCTTGGAAACAACAAACACCAACTGTTTCCCTGACCCGTGCTCCACTCACACCCCAAAGCAAGCCTCTAACCAAGCTCTCGCTGCGCAATCTACAAGCAGTGAGGCAGAACAATTACCGGCTGCGCAACTAGCAGAGTTGCTAGCTGAGTCATTGGGGGCGCAAGTGGGGAGGGGGAGGGACGTGCGATCTAGCCCACAAAACAATGATAACATCGAGCGCCTTTCAACATTAGTGATCACACGCATAAACAATTGGGCGCTCGCTAAACTTGCTAACTTGGCGTCTGAGCAAAGTGAACCAGATGAACAAAGATCTCTCACACACACACATACAACCTGTGAAGGAAACTGCCCACCCTCGCAGCTGCTGCCGCCATCATCGATGCAAACTGCAGTGACGGTAAAAAAAGAGTCCCATTGCACTGTTCTGTGTGCCGTTACGGTAACAAACCATGAAAAGTCTGACCGGAACCGAAGTGCATCTTCACTGCGGTTTCCGCTAGACGAATCTGAAAGTGCTTTGTTAGAAGCCTCAGCTGCCTTGTCTCCTTCGAGACTTGTAAACGGAAGCTTCCCGATGGCGGAGAAAACAGCTGACATCGATGCCTTGGAGAGCGTTCTCAATTCAAGACAAAATAGCCCAGATCATCACAAAGCGCATACAGAGCATCTGGACTCCTCGAACTTAACACTTGGTGATATGACTGGTTCAATTAACATTACAAAGGAATCAACCAAATTGGTATCAAACATAAGCACGTTTGAACGGCTTGCGAAAATGTCGGCTGCAAAATCGAAATGGAAACACGACTATGAAAGCAAGCTTGCCTCTCCGGCAAACATAAAATATAGCGATGCTTCGTGCCAACCGATAAAACAGAACTCGAGTCTATACCTCTGCTCTCCATAAACCCGAGCCCCTTGCAAGTAGAGGTCTCGGGCGCTGGCGCTTCCAAACAAGTTCACGTCCCCAGACAAGAAAGCGCGTATGAACATCCCCATGAAGCAGCCGTGCGAGAAATGCGCCTAATGAAAAGATTGAAAGAAGACTTTGAAATCATGAAAGTCAAACTAACGGAAGCGCCTCTGAAACTGAAAAAGAAGGAAAGACGTGTCAGCCTCGATGATTGGGAACCACACACTCCTGCACACTCGGAAAACAGTGCTTTTACGCACTCAACTCGATGAAGTTCTTTGTCCTTCTCCTCAAAAAATAAGGGAGAACTACCGTTTGTCACAAATTCCATCCCAAAAATAAACCTAAACACAAGCACAACAGAGAATACTTTTGACGCCGACACAACTGGAAAAAAGCAGAATGACCAATGCGGTGCAGACTCCCATGATGGTAAAACAAAAGACACCCCTAAACCAAACATTTCAACGGCAGCAGCTATACAAATACACAACAACGTTCTAGCTGCCACTTCCCTGGCTCTGATCCCCTTTACCAAGCTATACAAATCGCTTAATGACGGCATCACGACACATGGTTCCATCCTAACCAATTTAAACGAAAAACTAAACAAAATGGAAACCCTAAACACTCATTTACTAACTTGCTTGGAAAAGGAAGTGGAACAAACAACTGCTTGGCAATCCAGGCTATGTGATCTCGCAACAAGAGACAATCATGAAAAGGTAATTTTGATGGAGGCCGTGATGGAATGCATGAAATGGCTGCGTCACAGGGAGCTGAGTGGAAACAATCCCACCAAAGGCACAAATTTAGCTGACCCCTCGATCAGTACTGTGCCTCTGTCTCAAACCCGAGCCACCCATAAAAAAAGCTCAGCAAATGCTTTCACCCAAACTCTGCCTGAAACCGGCTTGCCATCAGACCTGAGCGGCGACGCGACAGGCGCTAGTGATAAAGGTGCCACAACAGCTGCCGAGAAGAAAAACGGGCAAGTCCCACAGCGAGTGCAAGAGATCAATGTCCCTCCTCCAGCATCTCTTCAATCATCAACATTGACTCAACAAATTCAATCGAATGCGGCCTCAGCAGACCTGCACACCGGTTCGAACGACCTGGCCGGCAAAAACAAAAATGCCTTTCTGACATTTGATATGTTTAAAGGCCTGGCAAAGACGACTCAATTCCTGCCGACCAAAGATACAAAAGAAACGGAGTCAAAGTCAGGAAAAAAGAAAATAAATAACAAAAAGACAGATGCAAAAAAAGCAAACCACCAGTTCTAGAACATTTTTAAGTAATCTAACAACGCCTACCAGGCCCGGGTTGTTTGATCGTGAGCACCGCAACCATATGGCACAGCCAAAGAAAAAGCAAAAAAATCAAACAACTTAAATGAGTTGTCTTCTCCTGACAAGGGAAATCCTAAAAAACGTGCTCATCACGAATCCAGAAGTAGCTCAACCTTCTCTGTAGCTTCATCAATTGACCTTGCAAACCTGTCAACATACTCAGTCAGTTCGGCTGATGCCCTAAACCAAACGTTGTCATCTGGCAACGATCAAAACAAGAGCGAAAACCCGGCTGCTACGCCAAATCGATTTGTCCAAGTATCAAACTTGAACCGGAAAAGAAAACAAGACGCGTCCTCAAATCCGAGCCTGGCTCCCAGCTCAACAGTACATGACTGTCAGAAGCACAACAACCCGGTTACTTCTCCAAGATGTAATTACAATGATGTCACATGCCAACGAAAGTCTCAAAAATCAACGGTTGGAGATGCTGCCACTTTAGCACACAACGATACAAATCCAAATCCCAAATACACAGCAGCTCAAAGATCCAAAACAAACAAAATCAGGACCACAGAACCAATCAAGGAGGTTCATGAATCCTTGGGCAAACTGAGAGTAGAGAATGTGCTCGCAGACAACGACTCAATGAACCTGAATCGCAGAAACATCTTGAAGTTACTCCAGAGTGTACCGGCTCTCCGGACAATAACTACAGATGACATCAAGATAGTTGAATATGCGCTGGAGACCAGCACAGACATAGTACTGTTGCATATCAAATCCCATGTGGTACGCCAGGCTATACTCGCAGCTTCCGAGGAATTGCTATTCTTCGGCTTTGAGGTAAAATCAGAAGTGCCCGCACCAACAGGTCCAACAAACGACACCCACACATCCTTTACAAATGAAAAGGCTAAAGAGCTTGCAAGATTGAAGCTCAGGGAAACAATGAAACTCTCTATGAATTCCAGCGACCGTAGTGGCAAAGCTGAGTCTACAAGAAGAGCGAGCATTCCCGTTCGAAGAGCGGCAAGAATCCCTGCATAGCAATGAATTGAAACCAAGAAGGTCCCCTCAACAGTGATATCCTGGAACACAAGGGGCTTCGTACATCTCTTCAATGAGTTCTCCATTGACCTGGCCTCGAACATGATTATATGTCTCCAAGAGACGTGGCTGTGCGAGACCCCCATGAGAGATGGTTACCTCACCCTCGCAAACCATGCAGTGAAAAACAGCAATAGGAGACCCTTTTCAGGGCTAATCATGATGGTAAAACAAGGAAAAGGCTGGGAGTTGATTCAATCAACGAATCCATATCCCTTTGTACAAGGCACACTGTTACAACTAAAATCCAAAGCAGCGGGAAAATCAAAATACATGCTGGTCATCAACGTATACTGGAATCCAGTAAAGATCTCCCCAAAAAAAATTATCAAATCAATAACAACTCTAATTGATCAAGGACAGTTAGAATATAGCGACCTAAAGCTTCTAATATGTGGCGACTTAAATCTTGCCGACCTAATTGAAACACCACCTCAATCAAATGAAAGCTCTGTCACGAGACAAACTGCCTCGACTAGATGCAAAATCTGGATTGAAGCAATGGAAATGCGCAATTGTGTCATGACAAATGGCAACGTAACTGGCGATTTTCCACCTCATCCCACATGGCACAACATGGGCTCAAATAAAACACTGGACTACATTTGGGTTTCCTTGAATCTCTGGGACCATGTCCTAGACTTAACTATATGTGCAATGACAAGAAGTGACCATGACGCTTTAGTGCTTCACTGGCAAATCGAACAAAACAATGATGAAAGGATGTCTGCAGGGAACCTTGAAACAAACCAAGCTGGAAACCGCCTGAAAATAAATAGAAAACAGATCATAAGCATGACCGACTCAATACGAGCCAATGAAGCCGACATGGATCCACAGGTAAATTACACTCCCTTGTTGATGCAATTCCGATTACCCCAAGGTGGGCGAACAAGTAACAATGCTCAACATAAACACACGCCTCAATGAGAGATCAAGAACGAGGAGCGCTGATGTTAAAACTAATTCTGACCAAAAATTCGAGAGAAACTTGGGCAATATTGAACAACGATTCTTCATCTCAGAATGCAATGTTATCAAATGGGGTAGCTGAGGCCACTTGGTTAAAACTCTTTGCCAAGCTATTCTTTATCAAAGACGAAAGTATCCAAACTGGAAATCACGTTGTTCAACGGGAATGGGACATAACTGAATCATCCGACGACATAAATACTGAAATCTCAAAATTAAAAAATTCCAGAGCAGCAGGCCCGGATGGCATTAGTAATATAATGCTAGAAAAGAACAGACAAGAATGGGCATGTTTCATTGAGATACTATTCAAGCAGATCTCAAAGGAAAAACAACTGCCACAATCATGGACCACCGCAATTTTTGTGCCTATTTACAAAAAAGGCCTTCGTGAAGACCCGAACAACTATCGGCCAATCGCGTTGCTAGACACGATTGGCAAGCTAATGGCATCCTTTCTATAACAGAAACTAGCAAGTTGGGCTGCAAAATCAAACTGCCTGGATCAGCGACAAACTGGATTCACCAAAGGTGTGGGGACAGAAGTAAATTGTGTAATTCTGAACTTACTAAAGCTTGAAGCACTAAAACAAAAAAGGAACTTACATCTAGCTTTTGTAGACATGCGTCAAGCTTTTGATTCCATCAATCGAGAATTATTATGGAAAAAACTAAGGAGCTGGGCTTGTCCGGAAGAAATCTCACAGCCTATAATTGCCCTCCACGTAAACACCTCGATCAGAGTATGGCTAAACCAGAATGGAGATCTAACAACTCCTATAGAGACAAACACAGGCGTGAAACAATGATGCCCTTTAGCCGCGCTCTTATTTAAGCTGTTCATCGCTGACATTCCAATTATATTAAATCAAGTAAACTGCTCTCCTCCGAATGTCAAGGGCTATCAAATAAGAGGAGTTACCTACGCCGACGACATAGCCCTTGTCGACCAAACCCGGATCGGCCTTCAAAGGCTTCTAACAAACTGTTCATTAACGTCACAAAGACCAAAGTCATGTCATTTCGGTCGGCTCCAGGAAAAAGGAACAAAAACTTTACGTGGTCAGTTGGAGCGGAAAGGCTAGAAACAACAAAAGAAATACGATATTTGGGAATCCTTTTTAAAACTTCCATAAGAGAATGGGCGTGGTCCAAGGACTTAATGCATCGGACAATGACATTTGCCCTACAAGCAGCAAAATTGCATAGTCTTTATGGCAAATTTACGATGCAACCTGTACGCGAATTCTACCTAATGAAGGTAACACCAGCATTAACCTATGGTGTTGAAGCCGCCTGGAATCTACACCATAGAATTTGGCCCTATCTGGAAGGGCAATTTTGGAGAAAGGTTCTAAGGCTACCCAAACACATATCAGTTATCAAGATCCGAAATGAACTTGCTTTAGATTCTCTCCAAGGAACTGTCGTATGGAAATCAATGTCCCTCTTTAGGAAAATGAATTTAAGCTCCCCGGAATCGGCGTACACAATTTTTGGAAATTGTCACAATGAACACTCAAACTCCTTGATCAATGACTGGAAAGCAAAACTCACTGCGATACTGTCGCACGTAGACATTACCAGGGACATACTATTAAATTGCCCTCAAAATGCAAAAAAGAAAATAAAACAATGGCAGTGGATCCTAAATTTAGAACGTTATGACAACTTGGATTCGGCGTTGTACTTGGGCCCAGTTGCAAATTGCCTTGACTTGCTTCCCATGTACCTAAAACAATTTCCATCGAGACACCATCGCGACTGATTCATGAAACTACCTCTAAACGCCTTGAGGACAAAAGAGCTGCTATTCAGGATACATGCCAAAGACATGATCGACAATCTATGCAGATTCTGTAAGGGTGAAGTAGAATCTAGCAAGCATCTTATAACTGAATGTGTGGATTTAAAGAGCCAAAGAACATTCCACCTAGGGAAATTCGCCCCAGAAAATTTGAATAGGGAAGACTGGTGGTTTCGAATTCTGTGATGCTGACTTGCCGAATTATTGACTATTTAGACGAAATTCTGAAGGACCACACTGATACTGATCCCTGAGTGATCAAAATCCGAAAAACTGTAATGGAAGAAATATTGTTTTAAAAAGTTTGTAAATCAAACTATAAAACTACAATAAAAAATAAAAAAAATAAAAAAGAAGGAGCTAGGTGTGTGTGTGCCTGTTAGAGCACCTCCAAATGGTTCAGTACGTATATTTGTGTTTGCTGAAGCAATGAGGGAAGCACCTTCCAAAGAACTCTACTTACGCTCAATCGGGGATTCTTGTCATCCGCCGTCCTGTTTGGCATTTGTATCCACGTTGGCGGCTATGCGCTGGAAGGGCGAGCAGAGGTTCCGCTACGTAAATTCTCCTCAGTGCGCTCCACGGTCTAGTGGTTTTCCAACATGGTGCCGCTGGGTAGTATTTCTTTCCTCCTCTCCCAGCGATCGCCGCGTTGCAACCCCCTTCACTGCGCTAGTTCGCATCTTTGGGTTTACACGCTAGTTTTTCCAGCCTCGACCGCTACAGTCACCTCCTTGTTTTCTTCGGTCTGCCTTTCTCGGACCACCTATCCTTCTCTCTCTTTCCCTACCTCTGCCTTGCCTCTCCTTCCCGCTTTGTCCTTACCTTTCGGCATTTTTTCCCCTGCGGTGCGCGGCTCCTCCGCGCCCGCCCTCTCTGCCTTACCTTCGGCAGCGCTGTCTTCCAGCCGCTTCGGTTTCTGTTGCTCCGGAGTAGTTTTCTCCGCTGGTTCTCTTCCCGGTGGCTCTCCCTCTCTCCGGTCCCTTCTCTACTTTGGATATCCGGCTTCGCCTGCTCCCATCAGCAACCTACCTCAAGAACGCCACTACAGCTGCTTGCTCCGGACCTTCTCAAGCTGCTTCATTCATCGGAGGGTTTTTTCTACCTGAACAGGCTTTTTCCCTTCGCTACTGTCTGATCGCGGGAAGGGGGCCCCAGGTTTGCTATACTTTAGCGCTCACTGTGGCTTCCTCTCGAGACAGATATGTTCTACACAAAAAGGAGAAGGACTATCTCTCTCACAGGCAACTGCAACCGGAGGATTTGGAATCAGGTGAGGAGAGTGGGGAGGAATGGGAGTTGGCGGAATCATCCAGTCGGGACAGATTGCAACGCCAATCAGAAGAAATGTCGGCAGAAGAGCAGATACAAGAACTATGGAAGGCCGTTCAGGGAATGTCCCAAGAGTTACAAACTGTTAAGGCAGAGAATGTGGTCTTGAAACAGATGATTACTGCCCGTGAACCACAATCCCCAGAACTTCCTGTCATGACTCTTTCGGCAGGGAAGTTCGATGGAACTCCTAAAAAAGTCAAAGAGTTTTTGGAGGCTTGCTTAGTATATTTTACTTTCAGGCCCGGCTGTTTGCCACCGATCAGACTAAGATCGGGTTCATGATATTGAACATGACCGGTAATGCCCTGGCATGGGTTACTCCGCTGGTTACCGGGGCTAACCCCATTTTACACAATTTTGCTGGTTTTCAGAACCTGTTGAAACAAACCTTTGAGAGGCCCGAGTTGACTTACACCGCCTGGGAGGACCTGTTGGATATCCGACAAGGGTCATCGGATGTTCTATCGTACATTTCAGAGTTCAAGAGATTGGCTTTGGGTGCTGGGTGGTCTGAACAGGCACAATTTGCCATACTCCGGCGAGGCCTCAAGGAGGAAAATAAGGACGAACTCGCCAGAGCATCTAGACCACCTTCTTTTCCGGATTTGCTCTCCGCTGCCTTACAAATTGAATATAGACTGCAGGAGCGACGATCAGAGCGTCGGAAACAACGAACTACTGTTCATTTTGCCGATCCTGCCTCATCCTCCACTGTCTCCTCCTCTCCTTCCCGCACTTCAGACAAACCCATGCAGATTGGATCTACTAAAGGACCTCTATCCGCTGCTGAAAGAAGAAGGAAGGAGAAGGGTCTATGTGCCTATTGTGGGTCGGATCAACATCTCCTCAAAGAATGTACCGAACTTCCTCAGAAACGGCAGGGAAACGGTTTCCCTCGGTGCCAGTAGGGACCTGGTTCCGAGGGACTTCCGATTCATCCACCAGTCCCTATGTTTCTCTCTCAATTTCGGCTCCTTGCATCCCCGAGGATTCCAGGCTTATGGTTCTACCTGTTCTTATTGAGGTCAACGGCAGGGCAGTTGAGTGCCTTGCACTTCTGGACTGCGGGGCCGCCGGAAACTTTGTCGACATCATCTGGACCAAAAGAATGGGTCTCCGCACCCTGCCACGCAAAGAAGATCAAAAGGTTGAAGGGGTCGACGGTTCTCCTCGCTCTTCAGGACCCATTACTCACACCACCGAGGACCTATCGGTTACCATATTTCAACATTCCGAGACAATCTGGTTCGCCATTATTCGAGCTGCTCATTTTCCGGTTATTCTTGGCATCACATGGCTCAGAAAGCATAACCCTCATGTCAATTGGGCGGACAATCAGCTAAATTTTTGTTCCTCCTACTGCAAGCTTAACTGTTTTTCTAACGACGGTCTTCCTCAGATTGTTACAGGGTCTACCAAACAGCTGGCTGGGGTTCATGCTCTACCTCTGTACTGTTCCCCTTACTTGGAGGTGTTCGTCGAAAGAAAGCCAGTGACCTTACCTCCCCACAGGCCAGAAGATTGTACCATAGATCTTGAACCTAATGCTCTGGTTCCCTTCTGTAGGATGTTCTCTTTAACTCAAGCAGAAAGAAAGGTTCTAAGAGATTATCTTGATGCCAATGTTCAGAATGGGCTCATTCAACCTTCCAAGTCTCCTGCCAGAGCTTCTTTATTCTTTGTCAAGAAGAGGGACTCTACTGACTTGCGCCCTTGTATCGATTACCGAGGCCTCAACAAGGTTACCATTCGGGATCGGTATCCCATGCCATTAATACATGAGATTATTGAAGCTGTTCAAGGTGCACGTTGGTTCACTAAATTAGACCTCAGAAATGCATATCATTTGTTACGCATCGCTGAAGGAGATGAATGGAAGACCGCCTTTCGCACTCCGTTCGGCTTATTTGAGTACCGAGTCATGCCCTTTGGTTTGGTGAATGCTCCTGCTTTTTTTCAACGGTTTATGGACCAGATGTTTTCAGACTTATTGTCTGTCTCCATGATAATCTATCTGGACAACATCCTGATCTATTCCGGCAATCTAGAGGATCATGAGACCCACGTCCAACAAGTTCTGGAAAGGCTTAAAAACAATCAACTCCTTGTCAAACCAGAGAAGTGTGTTTTTGCTGCTACTTCAGTGCCCTATCTAGGGTATCACCTTTCTGAAAGAGGTATCTCTATGGATCCCAGCAAGGTGGCAGCTATTCTGGACTGGCCTTCTCCGACATCGATCAAAGAGGTCCAAAGGTTTCTCAGGCTCTCTAATTTCTACCGCACATTCATCCCAAACTTCTCTGAAGCAGTCCTCCCTATAACTCGTTTACTCAAGAAAGTCAACAATCCCTTTTGCTGGACTTCCGAAGCAGAACAGAGTTTTCACAATCTCAAGAACCTCTTTTGTACTGCTCCCATTTTGCGCCATCCTGACCAGAGCAGACAGTTCATCATCGAGACTGACGCCTCGGCCATGGCCATTGGAGCTGTTCTGCTACAAGTGTTCGAGGGACGGGAGCACCCCATTTGTTATCTCTCCAAGACATTAACTTCCAGCGAACTCAACTACTCCGTGCTGGAAAAAGAATTGCTGGCCATTAAACAAGCATGTGAGACTTGGCGGCATCTACTGATGGGAGCTAGGCAGACAGTTATCATCAGAACTGACCATAAGAATCTCAAGGTTCTGAAGAATATGGAGTGATTCAACTCCAGGCAAGCTCGTTGGGCATATTTCTTTGCCCAGTATGATCTGCAAATTACTTACTTGCCTGGTACCAACAATACGCTTGCGGATGCTCTCTCTCGGAAGTGTCCCAAATGTGAGGAGAAAAGACATACCCCAGAGCCGATGTTCCACAGGAATAGGATCCTGAATGTTGCCAATACCTTTTTGGAAGCGGTTCGAGCTGGTGTGGTTTCGGAGGGTACTGGTCCGCAACCCAGAGGAGAGACACCCTACACCAAAAAGGAGGGTTTGCTATACCTCAACCATCGGTTGTAGATACCTTCCGGTCCATTACGTCTCAAGATCATAAATTGGTGTCATGATTCACTCACTGCAGGCCATCGAGGAAAGCTTAATACCACTGAATCTATCTCTAGTTCTTTTTTTTTGGCCAGAACTCAAGAAGGATGTTGAGGAATGCATACTCAGTTGTCCTGTTTGTGCCATGACTAAATCCATAACTGGCAAACCCTTGGGTCTTCTCACCCAACCTGAGGTACCCTCTCGCCTTTGGGGATTGATTTCTACTGATTTCATCGTGGAACTTCTTGTTTCTAACTCCTGCACATGTATTATGGTCACAGTTGACACCATGACCAAACTGGCTCATTTTTCCCCACTGCCTGGTCTGCCTACCGCAACCGAGATGGCTGAGGTTTTCGCCCAGGATATTTTCCGTCTTCATGGTCTTCCTGACAAGATCATCTCTGATCGTTGCAGCCAATTCATTTTGAAGTTTTGGAAGGCTCTTTGTTCTCGCCTTGGTATCGAACGTGCCCTGTCTTCTGGTTTCCACCCACAGACCAACGGTCAAACTGAGCGCCTTAACGCCACCTTAGAACAATACCTTGGATGCTACAGCAATCGTCTTCAGGACAATTGGGTTTCTTTGCTTCCTACGGCGGAGTTTACCTATAATAACTCATACAGCCATTGGACTCTCTCCTTTCTTTTGCACCTATGGAGTATACCCAAGATCTCTTCTTCCCTACATTCCATCACCCACCAATTCCCCGACGGCTGAAGAGGTTCTGCAGTCTATCTCTGATGCACACGTCACTGCCAGAAGGTGCTTGGAGAAGAGTCGCCAATACAACAAGATCCAAGCGGACAAACATCGTAGGCCTTGCCCTGAATGGAAGGAAGGGGACAAGGTTTGGCTAGCCACCAGATTCTTGCCGCGATGGGTGCACCCTTCTAAACTTTCTCCTTGCTTTTTGGGTCCTTTTCCCATTCTTTCCAAAATAAATCCTGTTACCTTTCGGCTTAAACTACCTTTTATCAAACCTTTCATTCCGGACGTTCACCAGAGAGCTGTCCCCGACCAGCCTTTTCCTCAGGAGGATTCCTCTATGGAATATGAGGTCTCCACTTTGCGTGACTCCCGCCACTACTGGGGTAGGTTGGAATACTTGGTGTCTTGGAAGGGTTACCCTAGGTCGGAGGACTCGTGGGAACCAGCTTCCAACATTCATGCCCCTCGATTGTTGGCTCGGTTTCATGGCCGCTTCCCCTTTAAGCCGGGGGTTCTGTGCTCTAGGAGGGGGCATACTGTCATCCGCCGTCCTGTTTGGCGTTTGTATCCGCGTTGGTGGCTACGCGCTGGAAGGGTGAGCGGAGGTTCCGCTACGTGAATTTTCCTCAGCGCGCTCCACGGTCTAGTGGTTTTCCAACATGGCGCCGCTGGGTAGTGTTTCTTTCCTCCTCTCCCAGCGATCGCCGCATTGCAACACCCTTCACTGCGCTAGTTCGCATCTTTGGGTTTACACGCTAGTTTTTCCAGCCTCGACCGCTACGGTCACCTCCTTGTTTTCTTCGGTCTGCCTTTCTCGGACCACCTATCCTTCTCTCTCTTTCCCTACCTCTGCCTTGCCTCTCCTTCCCGCTTTCTCCTTACCTTTCGGCTTGTTTTCCCCTGCGGTGCGCGGCTCCTCCACGCCCGCCCTCTCTGCCTTACCTTCGGCTGCGCTGTGTTCCAGCCGCTTCGGTTTCTGTTGCTCCGGAGTAGTTTTCTCCACTGGTTCTCTTCCCGGTGGCTCTCCCTCTCTCCGGTACCTTCTCTACTTTGGATATCCGGCTTCACCTGCTCCCATCAGCAACCTACCTCAAGAACGCCACTACAGCTGCTTGCTCCGGACCTTCTCAAGCTGCTTCATTCATCGGAGGGTTTTTTCTGCCTGAACAGGCTTTTTCCCTTCGCTACTGTCTGATCGCGGGAAGGGGGCCCCAGCTTTAGCGCTCACTGTGGCTTCCTCTCGAGAAAGATACGTTCTACACAAAAAGGAGAAGGACTATCTCTCTCACAGGCAAATGCAACCGGTGGATTTGGAATCAGGTGAGGAGAGTAGGGAGGAACGGGAGTTGGCGGAATCATCCAGTCGGGACAATTCTAGAGGAAAGTGTAGCTTCAGTCCATGTTGGGAGTCAGTTTGTTTTAGACCAGGGGTGCACAACTGATTTTGACAGAGGGCCGAAAGTACCTTACATGAGGGCTATAGTGGGCCGGAAAGTAAATGTGGGCGGGGTGGTAGGCGGGGCGTGGCAGGAGGCTTTTTCAACCCCCAATTTGTATTAAACACATGGAAAAAGAATACATTTTTGAGAGGTAACGATTGTTATTTGCATTTCAAACTTACATTTTGTACTACACATTTTCCATTGTTATAATTTATTTCTATTTAGTTATTTTATATCGTCTGTTTAATTCAATTATATATATTTTATTGACCCTTGATTAGACAGTCCGTTATTTTGGACTGCTATAGTTTGCTGTTTGGGTTGCCCAAGAGGAGTATGGCCCCCACCCCCAACCAACACTATGCCCCATGGCCCCCTCAGCCCCAACCAAACACTATGCCCCATGGCTCCCTCAATCCCCAACCAAACACTATGCCCCATGTCCCTCACCCCCAACCAAACACTATGCCTCATGGCCCCCACCCCTCAACCAAACACTATGCCCCATGTCTCTCACCCCCAACCAAACACTATGCCTCATGGCTCCCACCCCCAACCAAACACTATGCCCCATGGCACCCTCACCCCCAACCTAACACTATGCCTCATGGTCCCCTGACCCCCAAACAAACCCGATGGCCCCTCACCCCCAACCAAACACTATGCCCCATTGCCCCCTCACCCCCAACCAAACACTATGCCCCATGGCCCCTCACACCCAACCAAACACTATGCCCCATGTCCCTCACGCCCAACCAAACACTATGCCCCATGGCCCCCTCACCCCCAACCAAACACTATGTCCCATGTCCCCCTCACCCCCAACCAAACACTATGCCCCATGACCCCCTCACCCCCAACCAAACACTATGCCCCATGTCCCTCACCCCCAACCAAACACTATGCCCCATGGCCCCTCACCCCCAACCAAACACTATGCCCCATGTCCCCCTGACCCCCAACCAAACACTATGCCCAATGTCCCTCACCCCCAACCAAACACTATGCCCCATGGCCCCCACCCCTGAACCAAACACTATGCCCCATGTCCCTCACCCCAACCAAACACTATGCCCGAATGGCTCCTAACCCCAACCAAACACCATGCCCCATGGCACCCTCACCCCCAACCAAACACTATGACAGTTGGAAAAAGAACACCTTTTTGGAGGTGTACCGTTTTATTTGTATTTAAAACTTACATTTTGTACTATACATTTCCCCAAATCATACAGGATGAAACAGTGAACCAGACATACTTGATCAGTGAGAAACATTGCAGCGTTTCTCAGCTGTCAGTTTCTGGATCTCGGGCTCCAGTGAGGTTGTTCCTACTCTCAGGATAGCATGGAGATGTTGGTCAGTTAGTCTTGTCCTTAGGCTGGATTTATGTAGTTTCATTTGTGAAAATATTTGCTCACAAATGTAAGTACTGCCAAACATAGATACCATCTTTAATACTTCCCGTGACAGCTTGGGGAATTGAGCAGTGTTCAGAGACTGATAGAAGACTAATAAAGGCATCTCTCTGTGCACTTGTATGTTTTTGTGTATGCGTGCATCACTGGCGTAACAGGGGCCCCCGCAGCCCCCGCGGTGCGGGGGGGCCCGCGGTGTGGGGGGCCCCACCAGCACATGGCTGGGAGGGGGCCCCAGTAAAAAAAAAAAAAAAAAAAAAAAAAAAAAAAAATTTTTAAAAAGTTTCTTTTGAAATTCACTCTGCATTCATAAAGAACATTTCTGTAACAGAAATAATTTCTTTATGAAGGCAGAGTGACTACAAAAAGAAACTTTCTTTTTGAAGTCTGAGGGCCCCCGTACCCCATGACATGGAAGGCCCTAGGCTGGAGGCCTCCATGTCATGTCATGGGGTGGGGAACCCTATGCCTTCAAAAAGAAATTGTTTGTTTTTGAAGCCACTCAGCCATCATAAAGAAATTATTTTGATTATGGTTCGGTCCTTAACTGAAATAATTTCTTAATGAAGTTATAGTGACTTAAAAAAGAAACAATGGGGCTCATTCTGACCATGCCGGTCCGGAAACAACGGTGCTGGTAAGCTTACAGGCACTGTTGTTTCCGGACCGGCATATTACAGGTCTGCCTGGTGGGGCTGCCGTGCCCGACAGGTCTGACCCTGCCAGGCACAGCAGCCACAGTAGGCAGACCTGTCACGGAAGCACTGGCACCGTTAACAATGGTGCAGGTGCTTCTGTGTCCCCATTCCCGTGGAGTCTGGGGTTTAACGAAATTACCGGCACCTGATTTCCCAGCCGCCGGACTTGAAATAGCACGGTGGCACCGGGAAGTCAGGCCATAGTAATTTTTTATGGGTCTGGCGGCAACCCGCCGATAGCACCGGCACGGTTACCGCTGGACCCGTAATGAGCCCCAATTTCTTTTTTAAGTAATAGGGCCCCCCCTCAACTCCATGAGGTGTGCGTGTATGAGTCTATGGTGAAAGGGTGCACACTCAAATGTATAGCCGGCTGCCTGTGTGTGTATGGTGAAAGGGTGCACACTTAAATGTATGGGTGGCTGTGGGGGTGTGCCTGCATGGTGAAAGGGTGCACACATAAATGTGTGGATGACTGGGTGTGTATAAGGTGAATGGTGTGTGTGCTTGTGTACAGGGGCACAAGAAAACCTTCATTTCGGGGGGCTAACCCTTCAAATGTTGGGAGAGGCGCTAACTTCACATGCGGTGGGGAGGGGGAAACTTATTTGTGTGGGCGCATCCAAATTATTTACGCATTTTAATGAGACTATTCTAGTGCAGATTCAATGTTACAAGCAGTTAACTCTCTCCTATAAGTCTCCTGTTCCCTCTCTACCCTTCCAATCACTCCCCTGGCATGCAAGTACTAAACCCACATCACGATTTCAATCGCCTAAACAATGTGGCATTTGAATGCAGGTACTAACAGTGAAATGCTTTACGTTGGTAATTGCTGGGTTCTTGTTAACAGCAAAAACCAGGTGCCGTTTAAAATCTGTGTCCTGTTCGGTCTGGCAACTGCTCTAAAGGTTAGCCAAGTTGAGTCAATATAGCCCAAAATGTCAGGGGGGTAGTGCTTAAGCCCAGTCAACTCAATGGTGTTGCGCTACTACTTGTGTTTAATGCCTTGCTTACTCCTAGCCCTATTCTTCCTCGTCCCAGTACTTATATACGAGGCAGTACGTGTGTTTGAGGCACTCTGCCTCATACAAAAGTACTGGGAAGAGGTAGAGGTACATGGAGGTAATGCCTGATTTAGCTACCTGTAATCTTCATCACTCCTAGTCCCACTGTTCCTCATCCCAGTACTTACCTATGAGGCAAGGAGCCTCATACGAAAGCTCTGGGACAAGGAAGAGGGACGCAGAGGTAATTCTGGGCCAAGGAGCTGATTGTGGAGGTTGGGGTGGTGGGTGGGAGGGGGAGTGGATGTGTGGGGGGGCAGGATTGTGTGATAAATCATAATGGTTGTCCATGTCCAGGCTAAGAAGGCATGATATGTGGTATTAGTGGCCAGAGAGACATTTTGATTTAGCCAGTCTAGTCATTCCTCAGTTTGGTATGACTTTCTTTTAACTGGACATTTCTGATAAAGTAGTCCTGCTAACTTTAATTACCTGGCTAGATTGGCATTTGGGTGCTGCCAGTCTAGCCATTTCTTACTGCGGCATTGTATATTTTTTTGGGCATCTGTGATAAAATGATATGATGTGATTCAAGTCATTTATAATGCGCCTGTACACAAGTGTACACAAGGGAGGGATGATAGAGGGAGGACAAGACAAACAATCTCACTAGGCCTTGTGTCATTGTGAGAAGGAGAAGTGCAAGGGAAAAGGGAGCAGGGAAGTGCAAGTGAGAGCGGAGGGGAAAACAGGGCAGCAATGCTCTCAGTAAGTGCAGCCAGGGCAGAGCAGCTATTGGTTGTGCAAGGAGAACAATGGACTGCAGGGTTACAGTTACAGCCCCTAAGTGCATGGTAGGCCCGGAGGCAGTGCAAGGGTGACCAATCAAGAAAGAGCCTGGACTCAGAGAGACTCTGAGGGTAGCCAAGCAGCCAGTCAGTACAGCAGACAGATAGGTCAGGTAGGTCAGCAGGGGGGGAGAGAGAGCGAAAGCAGCAGAGAAGAGGAAAGCTTTTAGCTGCTTCCGAAACTTCAGGTTGTCCGCCTCAAGTTTGAGAGGGGCAGGGAGGCCATTCCAGTTGGAGGCACCAGCAGAGGAGAGAGGTCTACCCCCACTCTCTGCCTGGAGAAATGTCTAAGCCTTAGAGAGTTGGAGGTAGCTGAGTGAAGGGTTAGAGAAAGAAGGTATTTTGGAAGAGAGCATTGGATTTAGTGTTGGCACTGGCCCCAGAAAGCCTTGTGGGCAATGCAAAGGTTCTTGAACTTGATCCTTGCAGCCAGTGGAGAGATTTCAGGGCTGGAGAAATACAATCCCAGGGCTTGAGGCCAAGGCTAAGTCTTGCAGTCCTGTTCTGGATTATTTGCAGATGACGGAGACTAGAGGAAGACAGATTGAGAAAGTGGCTGTTGCAGTAGTCCAGCTTAGAGACAGTGAGCTTCTGGTGGAGAGTGAGAAAGGGAAGAGTCCCTTTGAGGAGGAGCAGCTGGTAGTGGGACTTCTTGGTGATGTCCGAGATGTTAGGAGAGAAAGAGAGTGTGGCGCTGAAGATGACACCAAGGTTTTTTGCCTTGCAGGAAGGCAAAGGAAGAGGGCCCAAGGTGTTCTGCTATAGTGAGAGAGGAAACACAGTGGCAATGGTCCCAATGAGAAGGATCTCTGTCTTACTGGCATTAAGGCAGAGATTGTTGGAGGCGCACCAATCCTGAATCGTGGATAGACAGTCAGGAATGAGCAAGAGAGGAGAGGAGGATGAGGGGAGCCTGAAGGAAAGCTGAGTCATCCGCACAACACTGAAAGTTAGAGGATAAGGTAGAGATCAGGGAGGCCAAAGTGGCCAAGTAGAGGTTGAAAAACCAGCGTGGGAGGATAGAGCCCTGGGGAATGCCACAGGTAGAGAGAGGTGGCGGAGAGAATGGGACCACGATCGACCTGGGAGCGGAGTGGCGGTCCAAGTGGAAGTAGGTCAGTCACTCTAGGGTCTGATCTGTGATGCCCAGGTTCTCACAGAGTCGATTGATCAGGATGGCGATGTTGACCCTGTCGAAAGCAGAGGAAAGATGAAGGATGAGAATAGAAGGAATGCTGGAATCAAGGTTAGAGAGCAGCACAGGTGTTAAGGAAAGCAGTTTCCATGCCTCTGGCAGCTCTGAAGCCAGACTGATGGTCATGGAGACAACCAACAGATTCAGTGTGGAGAGTAAGCTGGGAGATGGCAAGCTTTTCCAAGAGTTGCAAGGTGGAGATTGAGCGATAGTTTTCCAGCAGGTAGGATCAGCAGACTGCTTCTTGAGGAGTGGGTGCACAAGGGAGTGCTCAAAGGGAGAGGGGAACATTGCAGTGGCGAAAGAGTGATTACAGAATTCGGCCAAGGCTGGAGTGAGGGTGTCAATATGGGCTTTGATGGTTCTGGAGGAGCAGCAGAGCACCTGTTTGGACGACACTTTCATAAATCGGACTTGTCTAGAAACCTTGTCAGGTGTTGTCAGAGAGAAAGAGGAAAAAGGAGGAGGAGAGAAGAGATGGCCAAAATGGGCCGAGAGAGGAAGATGACATAGAGGACAGGATGTCCTGAGATTTAGTAGAGAAATGAGAGGCCAGAGCTGTACAGAGGGCATGGGAGGGAACAGAAGAGGTATAGACCACAACAGGATTGACCAGTTCCTTGCAGATTTTAAAGAGTTTGGCCGTGTTGTTCGAGGCCATGGAGACACATGCTTTATTGTGTGCTCTCTTCTTGATGAGTGTTATTGCTTTGACTGGCATTTTGCTGAAAACAGTCTAGGTATTTCTAAATGTGGCCTGGCATTCTGTACTATAATGTTATTACGTGTTTACACTGGTCTACATTGTGCAGCCAGTTGGAAGCATTAATGTTCCTGTGCACTGTTGGTGACTTGCATGTATTGGATTGTGTTACCCTACAAAACAATTGCAAACACTCTGGCTTTATAGCCAATTTATCTCAGAAAGTGTGCTGTATATTGCATTAAAACACATATTTATATCTTTTTCCTAGTGCAGTGTGCGGCATACCCCTTCAGCAGCACGTTCATGCGTATTGTGCAAAGGTGACAGTTTAGGCAGGCCCAGAGTGTGGCGCAACCCGTGATTTGTTGCCGAGTTGGGGGGCCCCCTCAGCATGGCTCGCAGGGGGGCCCCCACATTTTGTGTTACGCCACTGGCGTGCATGCAAGTTGTTTGAATGATGTATGAACATGCGGGTGAATGAGAGAGAATGTGTGTTGTATGATAGCATGTGTCTGCATGTTTGAAGCGGGAGCAGGCTGCTAAATTTAAGCATGGTTGTTGCTGGGGGCATGACATTCTTTGTTACTTTACTTTTGATGCACAATAAAAATTGTTTACTGTGAAGCATCATTTGTCCCATGCCCTCTTTGTCCCAATCCACCCTATGCCACCCCTGGCCTTGCTCATTTCACTCCCTGGCCCCCAATTATCAGGGACAGTCCCACTGAAGCAGTCCTTGCGCAATCACTCAACTCTGCCCACAGCATCCCCTCACCTCTGTGATTCTTTGTATTGTACATGTATCCCTGAAGCACTGTATCATTGTTGTCAGGTACTGATAAGTAACAATGATGGATATCTGCTAAAACTTCTCACAGGTCATGAACCCCCCACCCCCCAACTAAGCACACACACTCAAACATGCACTCATACAGACCCAAACCCCCCATCCCCCAACTCAGCACACAAACACTCAAACATGCACCCATACAGACCCGAACCCCCCACCCACCCCAACTCAGCACACACACTCAAACATGCACCCATACAGACCCGAACCCCCCACCCCCCAACTCAGCACACACACTCAAACATGCACCCAAAAAGACCCGAACCCCCACCCCCCAACTCAGCACACAAACTCTCAAACATGCACCCATACAGACCCAGACTGCCCACCCCCCAACTCAGCACACAAACTCAAACATGCACCCATACAGACCCAAACCCCCCAACTCAGCACACACACTCAAACATGCACCCAAACAGACCCGAACTCCCCACCCCCCAACTCAGCACACAAACTCTCAAGCATGCACCCATACAGACCCAAACCCCCCACCCCCCAACTCAGCACACACACTCTCAAGCATTCACCTATACAGACCCAAACCCCCCACCCCCCAACTCAGCACACACACTCTCAAGCATGCACCCATACAGACGCAAACCCCCCACCCCCCAACTCAGCACACAAACTCTCAAGCATTCACCCATACAGACCCAAACCCCCCACCCGCCAACTCAGCACACACACTCCCAAGCATGCACCCATACAGACCCAAACCCCCCACCCCCCAACTCAGCACACAAACTCTCAAGCATTCACCCATACAGACCCAAACCCCCCACACCCCAACTCAGCACACACTCTCAAGCATTCACCCATACAGACCAGAACCCCCCACACCCGAAAACAGCACACAAACTAGCAAGCATACACACATACAGACCCTGCATCTCAACATACACTTACACTCCAAAACAAACATTCATGCACACCCGACACCCCCCCACCCCCGCATATCAACAAACACTGCACAAACATAAAAAAACAAACATTCATGCACATCCGACAACCCCCACCCCCGCATCTCAACATACACAACACAAACATTCAAAAACAAACATTCATGCACACCCGACAACCCCCCACACCCCGCATCTCAACATACACAACACAAACATTCAAAAACAAACATCCATGCACGCCCGACACCCCCCTGCATCTCAACATACACAACACAAACATTCAAAACCAAACATTCATGCACATCCGACACCCCCCACCCCTGCATCTCAACATACACAAAACAAACATACATGCACAACCGACACCCCCCATCCCCGCATCTCAACATACACAACACAAACATTCAAAAACAAACATTCATGCACACCCGATACCCCCCTACCACTCCCCCATCTCAACATACACAACACAAACATACAGCAAAACGGACCTGACACACAAACAAACAGACCACTTACCGAGACGTGCTGGAAGGCAGGTAAACTGGAACGCTGGCGAGGTAACTGGAGTCGTACTACGGCTGGCGTGGCAAGGCTGAAATGCCTTCTGGCATCAAGCCTTATGGACCACGCCAGCCGAGTGCTGGCACTCCATTGGTGCAGCACACACGCACTACGTGGCTCATAGGAGCGACGTGGTGCGTGTGTGCTGAGCCAATGAGTGCCAGTGTTTTGTCCGTCCCAGAAGACAACAAAGACTTTCCTAATGGAGGGCGGCCGATGCTGTTTGCGGGCCGCCCTCCATTAGGAAAGTCTTTGTGCCTCGCGGGCCGGACAAAATGGCATGGCGGGCCGCAACTGGCCCGCGGGCCGTATATTGTGCACCCATGTTTTAGACGATGTCCCTCAGCCAGAGCCAGCCTCAGGGCAGGGCGGGCTGTGCAACCACCCGGGGCGCCGTAGTCCCCCAGGGCGCCATCTCAGGGCAGCCTTTCAAAGGCTCTACCGAGCTGGCGTGGTTGGAGAAGTGTCATTTTGAAATTAAATGTGCTTGCGGGATAGGGCGCATTGAACAACAACAGAGTGCTGGCATCCTATTGAGATAATTACCACCCTGCTCCAGCACGGGAGTGGGGCGATAATCATCTTAATAGGGTGCCGCAGCACCCTACTGTTGTTAAATGCGCCGGCTCCCGCGAGCGCATGTAATTTTAAAATGACACTTCTCCCGCCACAAAAAGAAACATTTGGCGATGCCTCCACCCCTAACCAAATTGTTATTTTTCTGCACGGGGCGATGCTGCCACTAAGGCCGGCACTGCCCGCAGCTACCCAAAAGGATGCTTTTTCGGGACTCCAAGCAGAGTAGGGTGGAAATACCCGACCGCTTCGTTGAATCAGCTGTGTCCGGTAGCAAAAGTGGCAGTCGTTCGGAGTCATTTACCAATCCTAAAAAATAAATGCACAATATGCTGCTACTTAGAAGTGGCTGATTAACTGTGATATGGATTGCAAATGAAGGTGTAGGATTAAACATTCATGGCAGGAAAATGGATCATGTATGCATGTATTTATTTATTTATCTTTAGAAATGTGTAACACACACACCCTTAAAAGCAAAGGGCGATGGGTTACTGTACCAAAGAAGAAAATAAAGAGAAAAGAACAGTACAGTCATAATGAAACCCAACAGCGCCCTAATAACTCAAGGTATAAAATATTAATCAATCAATAAAGGCTTTATTTCGACCAAAGCCATAAAAGCTCAGAACATTGCATAAATATATCATAAATACAAATGACCAAAATAACAAATCAACTACAAACTGGTTAAAATGACAACTGAAAAAGACAGTAGACAACAATACTTCCTAGAATATTGAACACAACAGATATTTTTAAGGATCTATATAAAAAGTACATATAAATGCAATCTGTATGGGAAAATACTCCTTTTATTTCTCATGGTCGAGATGTACTCATTCTGGCTCAGCAAAAGTGAGCACTTTGTGCATAAATGAGCTACCCCAAGGAAAGCCAACAGGCTCTTGATATACATGCTGTCCTAATTTGCAATGCTTTCATTAAAAAGGTTCTTGTAGCATAAATCATGGAGGTTGAATCACATATTTTAAGGAGATCAATGACGTCTCTCATGTGCCTAATGATTCTGGCTATTTATATAGTGCGAATCCAGAAGGAAGCGGGTAGAAACTGCCTCTAGGAGCAGATGTCATGAATGTGGTAGAGCAAGCAGGTTAGGACGAAGAGCAGAATGGGGGTTATTGAAAAAGGTACGTCTTTATGTTCTTTCTAAACAACAACAAGGACTTGACTTCTCGGAGTTCAGAGGTCAGTAAATTCCAGGCTCAGGGACTAAAGACAAAAAACATCTGTCTCCAGAGTGAACAAAATGGATGAAGGAACTGCTAAAAGATTTTGACCCGCCAATCACAAAGGACGGGCAGGAAGGTAAACAGAAATGTTGGCAGCCAAATCACTCACGCTAAACGGTGGAGGCATTAAAGACGAGACAAAGGGTCTTGAAGAGGATCCTCTGATGGACCGCGAGCCAGTGAAGGCCTCTGCGAAAAGGAGAAATTGGGGTAGTTCTATGAAGGCTGTAAAGGAGTCTCGTGGACCCTTTTTGTGCCACTTGGAGGCGGTGCAACTGGCCTGCCAGGATCCCCAAAAGAAGGGCATTGCAATAATCCAGCTTTGAATCGACAACTCCTGGGCGATCTTTTTCTGCTAGAAGCAGAATAATAGGCCTTAGTAGTTTGAGTTGGGAGTAGTCAACTCTGACAGTTTTGGTAATGTGTAAATTGCAACTCATATTGGACTGCCCGATGCATCTGAGATTTCTTACTTTAGAAGAACATTTAGTTGGAACTTCATATAAAATACAGGAATGTGAACTTGCCCACAGGTTTTTGGACCAAATAAGGTGATCTCCGTTTTGGAGGGATTTCATTGAAACCTGTATTCTTGCATCCAATATTTTATTTTTTGAGTACAGGCTAGAATTAGTTGAATCGCTTTTGGAGGGTTTTTGAGCCTGACATATATTTGGGTGTCATCATCTTTTAACAAAGGCCTGAACCAAATGTTTCTAGGGTTTTCATGCAGGGCACATAAAAACAGAAAATTATCCCCATCCTCATCCCATTTGGTATATAATGGAGATGTATCTGACTAACCGCCACTCCAGCGATAAGTGAATTAGAAAAGAGGAACAATGCCTACATGTAATTTCACAAAGAGGGTTTGTAGGTGTTTTCAGGTGGCAAATCTATGTAGTTTATCAGGGCCCAGAGAATGCTTTATCATTAAGTACTTAGATGATAAGCTCTTTCTGGCATATATAACTATTTGATCTTTAAGTACCCAGTCATTGAAGGTTGGAATTAATACCAATTTATACTTATTACCATATTTACATGGGCCATCCCAGAGATGTATGGGGCACCATTCACAGTGCATACGGAAGAGCTGGTTTTAATGGCTCAGGGGACAGGTGGAGGGGCATTATTTTGATCTTAGAAATATGAATGACTAGGCCTTTATCCCTAGACACTGCAGGGCACAGGGTGTTTTAGAAATGAGTACAGCGTAATCCGTAAATGGGAGAATCCCCCATTTGCAGACACGTAGGGTCGGGGAATCCCCTTCAGGTTGGTTTATTAATATGGCAAGGTCATTAACGTATTATAGAAACAACAAAGGTGCAAGGACATCACTGCCTGGCACCTTTATTTAGCATAATGGGTTTAGTATACTCACCCATTGTACCCCAATTAACTATGGCAAAGTTGTTATGATACAAGGAGTACATTGCAAACAATAAGAAAGCTGGTATATGCAGGTGGGTTAAGGTTTGCCAAAGATGTTTACAGGGGACAGTGTGACTGGCCATATTGAGTTCAATAAAAGACATATGGATGGATTGTTTTCTCAGATGGACAAACTTTTGAACAATCAATGAAAGTCTAATCGTTTGATCAATTGTACTACAAGCTGGCGACTACCACATTTTCGGGTATAACAGCAGAACGACAACGGCTCTAGCAAGATAGCCCACAAGATAGATGGTCAGTCCACTGGGTGCTCCAGGGACCCTTCTAAAGGTTCAGAATGGCTGGATCTTCTAGAGCACATCAAGATTAGTTGGTCTCCCTAGTCCAAGGGCTGAAGCACTGCACAGGGTCTTTGGAGATCATGTAGTCCAACAGGTCTTCAACAGGCCAGACGCAGGAAGGGATGGCAGGTCTCTTTGGGAGTTGTCTCTGGATTTAGTTGACTGTTTTTCTACACAGGATACTTGGCTCCAATACTGAGCTGAAGAAATGGCTGCAGAAGTCCTCTTCTTATGCAAATTCCATGCTGGAGGTAAACCCCAGCCCAACAATGGCAAGGATCTGCAGCATTCAAACAGCCAACAGTGGTCCAATCAGAGACCTCTGCTGGCTTGACTCATGCCCCACAACTGGACTCTCTGGCACCCCAGATGTGGAGTAAGAGCAGACAATCTCACCCACTTCCTGAGCCCCTCACACTCACAAGGCAGCTCTAGCCCGTGAAAGCTGCAGCTTTACCGGGTGAATGCATTCCCTTCTATGGGAGATCCTGACCTGGCAAGACAGGAAGAAGGCCAAGCAACAATACGGCCCAAGAGAAAGTGAAAATATCATGGCACAGCCATTTTAGAGCAGTAGGCATGTTTTGGAGCCAAATGCGGTACACACTAAAAAGAATGCGAACACTATTAAAAACTGGATATGCTGCCACCAGCTTTTTTTTAGGCACATATACAAGTAACCAAAAATCCCAAGTGTCAAAAGCTAGGGTAATACAAAAGTATCCCCAGTGCACTGCATTGTAAGATGCTGTGTGCAAAGTTAAAAAGTCACAAAATGCAAAAGGGAAGCCTAGTTTCCCAGTATTGATAGTCTGAAGGAGTGATCAGTTTCCCTGTAACAAATTAGCAAAAGGCTAGGGGAGTGAGACGCTGAAGGCTTTACTTCCCTTCAAAAAGATAGAGCAGGTTAAAAAACAAAGCACAAAGAATGGGGATCCATGGAAACTACAGAGGGAAAGTTGGCTAAAGAGAAATCTTTCCTAACACTTGAGAGCAGCCAGGTGACAGAGATCTGCATTCTGGCCCCTTAGTAGGCAAGAAGATTCATGCCTAGACACATATACTGTCGATAACGCTTTTGAAAAATGCTCGGATGAAGCTCTGGGATACATTTATAATGGGTTTGAAAATAGTTGCGGGGTATGTTATTACGCAATCTGCATTGAGATATATCGTTAACAAATCAAGGATGTAAATTAGCTGCGTTTTCATAGTATGAACACCAGCGATTAGAGCATGTACTCTCTTTCCACAGGTCAAACATTGGCTGCAGCTTTCTTCTTTACTTACATTAGCTGCATTCATTGTGTGTTTGTATGTTGCATGGAAGGTTCCCTAGGTGGTACACCAGATGCACTAGGCTGGCAGCCAAGATTAACACATTTTGTGGGACTCCACAACACCTTTAACGGATACATATGAAGAGGGTCATGCTCCACTTTTTTCAAAGAGGAGACATTGCTTAAAATATATATTTTTTAAATGTCAATGGCCCTCATTACGACCCTGGCGGAGGACCATGGTGCAATTTGCACCATGGTCCATGGCGCAAAGCTGCCAACTCCGCCATGGGGGTTGGCGGACTTACCGCCCCATGCCGACCTTGGCGGAGCGGTAAGTCCCCAATCCCCATTTACCCTTCCCCATTCCCATTTTTGCCCCATAGGGTATAATGGGAGTGGGGAAGGCGTTAATTACGCCACCGTAATGTACGGTGGCGTAATTAACAACAAGTCCCGTAGCGCCATGGATTTTTCCGCCTGCAAAAAGCAGGCGTAAAAATCACCATGGCGCTACGGGAACTCGTAGTCAGGCGGAAAGGTACGCCATGCTCTACGCCGACGTAAAACCCTTTCCGCCAGGGTCGTAATGAGGGCCAATGAGTTTTTTCAGCCACAAATATTCGGCAAAAAACGCAGTGAAAAAGACCTGGCGATCTAAGAACCACGCAAATATATCGAATTAGGTGAAAACATGCTCCGCTGTCCTATGGGGCTACTCCGTACCGTTTGCCCACCTCCCACACCAGCTCTGCAAGTTGGCTAGTCCAGTCAATGACTAGAAAGAAAAGAATGATGGCCACAGCAGAGCCAAGATGTAGAAAAAGGCTCACTGGGCTCACAGATTAGCCAATCATAGACGGGCCTCCAATGGAAAACATAGGCCAACTGAATTTTTGGGGTTTGTCTCATCGCTTCCGCAGGCCACTTATCCACTGCCGACTGCCTTGGCTCAATTAAGGAAATTCAAGTCAGATATAGATGCACACAGACTCTGGTGCTCTGGTGGTGGAAAAGATTGCGGCAACAAGGCAACCAGACAGACAAAGCACTGGAAAGACTCCAGCATACTCCAAACAGGGCAACTCGCCCAACTCCCTAACGCCATGTGTTCTTGGCCAAGCGGGCTTCACTGTGAGGGCAGTAAGTAGTTCCAAATATCCTGGAGACATTCAGCCTCATTACAACGTGTGCAGCCGCAGAATGAACGGTGCCGGTAAGAGACCGGCGCCGTTCATTCCAGGTTGCCACATTACGAGGTCTGCAGCGGGTCCCGCTCTGGATGCCTGGCCAGACCAGACGTGCAGAGCGGGACCCGCCAGCAGACCAGGATGATAACAACGGACCCGTCATTAATGGGTCCGTTGTTAGCATCCTCCCCATTCCCATTGAGCCCTAACGGGGCTCAATGGGAATGAGGATGAACCGATCCGGGTCCCGAGAATGGGAATTACCAGGCCCGCTAAAGTCGGCATGGCACGGTAATTCCCTATTTTTGGGCCCGGTACCCGGTTTAGGGGTAGCCGTGTTGCTAAGAACGGCATGGCTACCTCCAAACTCCTAATGAGGCCCATTGTGTCCTGGGAAAACTGCAGGCTCTGACGCAGAGTAGCAGCGTGGAGACGTAGAAACGCTCTCTTACTCCACACATCCTTGGCCATGCAGGGTTTCCTACGAGGACAGTGCAGAGTTCTAAATATTCAGGAGGGGTGGCCTGGGAAACCCGCAGACTGTGGTGCAGAGCAAAGGCATGGAGACATAGAAGCACTCTCTAACTCCATGCACCCTTGACCACACGGGCTTCACTGCATAGGCAGTGCAGAGTTCCAAATATCCTGGAGGGGTGGCCTGGCAAACCCGCAGACTGTGATGCAGAGCAATGGCATGGAGACATAGAAGCACTCTCTAACTTCATGCACCCTTGACCACGCGGGTTTCACCACATGGGCAGTGCAGAGTTCCAAATATCCTGGAGGGGTGGCCTGGGAAACCCGCAGACTGTGGTGCAGAGCAAAGGCATGGAGACATAGAAGCACTCTCTAACTCCATGCACCCTTGACCACACGGGCTTCACTGCATAGGCAGTGCAGAGTTCCAAATATCCTGGAGGGGTGGCCTGGCAAACCCGCAGACTGTGATGCAGAGCAATGGCATGGAGACATAGAAGCACTATCTAACTTCATGCACCCTTGACCACGCGGGTTTCACCACATGGGCAGTGCAGAGTTCCAAATATCCTGGAGGGGTGGCCTGGGAAACCTGCAGACTGTGGTGCACAGCAAAGGCATGGAGACATAGAAGCTCTCTCTAACTCCATGCGGACCACGCAGGCTTCACTGCATGGGCAGTGCAGAGTTCCAAATACCCTGGAGGGGTGGCCTGGCAAACCCGCAGACTGATGCAGAGCAATGGCATGGAGACATAGAAGCACTCTCTAACTTCATGCACCCTTGACCACGCGGGTTTCACCACATGGGCAGTGCAGAGTTCCAAATATCCTGGAGGGGTGGCCTGGGAAACCTGCAGACTGTGGTGCACAGCAAAGGCATGGAGACATAGAAGCTCTCTCTAACTCCATGCGGACCACGCAGGCTTCACTGCATGGGCAGTGCAGAGTTCCAAATACCCTGGAGGGGTGGCCTGGCAAACCCGCAGACTGTGATGCAGAGCAATGGCATGGAGACATAGAAGCACTCTCTAACTTCATGCACCCTTGACCACGCGGGTTTCACCACATGGGCAGTGCAGAGTTCCAAATATCCTGGAGGGGTGGCCTGGGAAACCTGCAGACTGTGGTGCACAGCAAAGGCATGGAGACATAGAAGCACTCTCTAACTCCATGCGGACCACGCAGGCTTCACTGCATGGGCAGTGCAGAGTTCTAAATATCCTGGAGGGGTGGCCTGGGAAACCTGCAGGCTGTGGTGCAGAGCAATGGCATGGTGACTTAGAAGCACTCTCTAACTCCATGCGCCCTTTAACATGCAGGCTTCACTGCATGAGCAGTGCAGAGTTCCAAATATCCTGGAGGGGAGGCCTGGCAAACCCGCAGACTGTGGTGCAGAGCAAAGGCAAGGAGACATAGAAGCACCCTCTAGCTCCATGCGCCCTTGACCACGTGGGCTTCGCTGGGAGGGCAGCAAGTAGTTCCAAATATCCTGGAGATGGTTTGTCCTGGGAAACTGCAGGCTGTGACGCAGGGTAGCAGCGTGGAGACATAGAGGCGCTCTCTAACTCCACGCACTCTTGGAGAGTTCTAAATATCCTTGAGGGGTGGCCTGGGAAACCCGCAGACTGTGGTGCAGAGCAAAGGCATGGCGACATAGAAGCACTCTCTAACTCCATGCGCCCTTGACCACGCGGATTCTCTGCATGGGCAGTGCAGAGTTCTAAATATTCTGGAGGGGTGGCCTGGGAAACCTGCAAGCTGTGGTGCAGAGCAATGGCATGGCGACTTAGAAGCACTCTCTAACTCCATGCGTCCTTGACCACACGGGCTTCACCGCATGAACAGTGCAGAGTCCCAAATATCCTGGAGGAGGCATGGCCTGGGAAACCCGCAGACTGTGGTGCAGAGCAACGGCATGGTGACTTAGAAGCACTCTCTAACTCCATGCGCCCTTGACCACACGGGCTTCACCGCATGAGCAGTGCAGAGTTCCAAATATCCTGGAGGAGGCATGGCCTGGGAAACCCGCAGACTGTGGTGCAGAGCAACGGCATGGCAACTTAGAAGTACTCTCTAACTCCATGCGCCCTTGACCACAAGGGCTTCACCTCATGAGCAGTGCAGAGTTCCAAATATCCTGGAAGAGGCATGGCCTGGGAAACCCGCAGACTGTGGTGCAGAGCAACGGCATGGCAACTTAGAAGTACTCTCTAACTCCATGCGCCCTTGACCACAAGGGCTTCACCTCATGAGCAGTGCAGAGTTCCAAATATCCTGGAAGAGGCATGGCCTGGGAAACCCGCAGACGGTGGTGCAGAGCAATGGCATGGCAACTTAGAAGTACTCTCTAACTCCATGCGCCCTTGACCACACAGGCTTCACCGCATGAGCAGTGCAGAGTTCCAAATATCCTGGAAGAGGCATGGCCTGGGAAAGCTCCAGATTAAGGCATAGACTAAAGGCGCGGAGAGGTGGAAGTGCTTCTAACTCCATGCGACCTTGGGCACTACATAACGTTAGAACAAATTAAATACAAAAATATAGACTTGGAAAAGAAGTAATAGATCATAACAAAATTAGAATGCAATTACTACATCAAAATAGAGACACTGGAAAAAACAAAGCTGCTGAACTGTGAGCTGCACAAGACCTTTTAAATCGAAACTTTTCAAGTCTTCCCCAGAGGCAAGCAGTCAGGGCAGAATTCTATTCGAATACCTGGACCAGCTATTCCGTATTCGGCCGATTTGTAAATGATGTGTTCGGTACACCCCTAATAGAGTGGTTACACATACAATCATAGTACCGTTTATATATTTTCCACCACAGAGTTATTTGCCTCCTGGCCTGTTTATGGCAACTCCCCATCATGCTCCAATGACCTTTTCTGTAATGGGATTCTGATGATGTCAACACATGTGATGTTTGGGAGGCTTGCATGCCATTTGCTGCACAGGGCCTGCAGAGAAAGCGAACAGGTCAGAGCCCTGAATTCCTAATGCTCCTACATTTCTTGTGTGCCGTGTATGTGTTAAAGTGTTTGCACCTTGATAAATGTAGATCTCACTAGGGTCGGGAAGCGGGCTGTCTGGTTTCGAGGATAGCCACGAGGAGATATGGCTGGGGCCGTTCACGAACATCACTGGGGTGCAGCTAGCGGAGGACCAATGCAAGCTTGGATACTGTTGGCATTATGCTCCAGTACGATATAACACGCAATAGGCTATGGTAGGGCATTAGGGGGCGAGGAACACGCATGACCATGCTACGTGGGAGCTTCTGGCTGGAAATTCCCTCTATGGTAGGGAGGATAGTGTGCTTCTCCGTTCCTAGCGGCCTGCTGAGGCTTGTGTTGTGAAAGCTCCCCTTTGCTCCTGCTTCTCTCGGGCAAACGGTGTCTTAGCAGAAACTGGATCAAAAGGGACTCTGTGGACATTATACATGTGCTTGCGGAAGGATTGGCAAACCTTTAAAAAAAAAATGTTTATTTACATTTTACCAAAACAAGGATACATCGATCATGAAGCAAATACATTATAGTATGAGCAAAAAGCAACAATATATGAATACAGAGAGAAAGAAAAGAAAAGAGAAAAATAAAAAAAATAAAAAAAATGTTTTAAAAAAATAAAACCCCATTCACTATAGACATTCCCCTTGCTGATAGAGGTAATGTACATACCACGTGCTCATACAGTTTTAAGAACACATCCCACACCATTGATTAGGGAAAATATTTCCAGACGCTATAGAGGCCAGTAGACAGGAACGTCATTTCACTAAAATGCCAGGGGTAGCGGAAGTGACATCACACAACCCTTGACCTCTGATGACATCACAGTAGTGATCCCACCCCAAATTGGCATCACCGGAAGCGATGGAACATGGCTCTTCACCCCTTGACAAAAAAGGAAGTGGTATAACATGCCCTTCCAGCATCCCTACGAGCTGAAAACTCACACATGGCCTTCCGTAAAGCAGTCAAAACGCTACTCTTCATCTAATTATCACCATATACTACATCTATGCAACGCGTTACCATCTCCTGCCTGCAATATATATTGCTTGCCTATAATGTATAATGTATGCATGCAACCTGTATTCATATGCCTCATGTAACTAAGCTCTTCACAAGTAACAGCGTCTCGATGCCCAGGGGCTGTTTGCGCGATATACAAATGTAAAAATAAATAAATAAATACATACATTGTTTGTAAGTACACTGCAAAAAATATGGTTACGATATGACTAAAGTGATATGCATTTATTCATGAATGGACCAACATATGTTTTATTAATATCAGCGTGTATAGGCCCATATTACCAAATTACTGTGAATGCAAGCAGACGTCCAAGGCCAAACGATAAAGATGTGTTATTATATAGGACTTACGCTTAAGCGCTTCATATAGAACAAATATACATACAATATTACCCAACATGTGTTGGTACTCATTTATCAACCTCAGAAGGATGAAAGGCTGAGTTGATCTTGCCGGGAGTTGAACCTGGAACCTGCAGATCACACACACACTGCAGCAGTGAGCGTCAACTCACTGAGCTATCTTAACTGCTATAGCTATCAGAAAACCAGCTACTCCATCACCAAAGAGAGAGCCATGGTCTGCTGGCCACAGCCCAGGAGCCTCAATTTATTTTGGAAAAAAAAAAGGTTTAAAAATAATGTTTAGGGGTAGCAAGGGAGAGCACAGGAGTATCAAGGGAGACCTGGGGTCTGCAGTGCGACCCCTGGCCACCCCTAAATGACGCCCCTGCCAGTAGATTATTCTAGAAAGTATGTTGGCCCTTTTTGCATTTTTCTTCAAACGATTGTGTAAGCTTGTAATGTCCTGAAAGGCTGGGCGTTGCTGACAGTCGTCAGAAGTGAGCTCAGGTTTTATTTTGTGGGGTAACGAGGTGATTCGAAAGTCGGAGTTGAGGGGATGGTGCAGGTGTACAGCATGGGATATGTGTTGGGGCTTTTAAGGTGGTCAATTCATTTCCTAAATAAACTTTGTTTAGAAAAAAAGCCATTTGCCACTAATGTTAGCAATATAGTGGACACGGGTTGGGGGAATGGGGTGTGACTGACATCATTAGGAACCGCATCCACCACAGACTATTTCTGATGCGTCACCGCGCCCTAAGGGAGCCCGCGGTCTTCCATACCAGAGGCGAGGAGCTCTTCCAGTCTGTTCTTCGTGTTTGAACTGTTTTAATTGTAGTCTTGGTTAAGCAGGTCACTCTATCTGCCTAGGGCACCGCGTCTACAGTGCTGGACTTTTATTTTTTTACAAACAAATGCATTGTGGGGTTTGTAGCCTTTGATAACATTAATTGACCAAACTGTCCAGAAGCATCTAAAAACAATGTTTGGAAAAAGAAAGCCAAGGACTGTAACATTGGTTCTAGCAATATGAAATAGAGCAGACTAACATTATCCATGGGGGTCGGGAGGGTGGAGGGGGGGTGGCCAGAGGGGGAATGGGGGCGTGTGGCGCGTGGAGGTTGGGCAATACAAGGCAGAGCGCTAACGAGCTAGATTGGATTGGTAAAATAACTCAGTATGGTATGGCGCCTGCTGCAGTGTAATTTCTCGATCATACATTTAAATACTAATGCGTTATTTGACCTTTCATCCCTTCTAAGTCCACTGAATTATTGTGAGATGGGTAACAGCAAGGCAGGGATTGACATTATTCGGGGGGGGGGGGCTTTGCTCAGAGGCAGTGCACTGAGCCCCCATCCTCCCATACCATCCGGATGACAGCTGAGCTCGCTTGAAGGACTCGGTCAGCAGTGTAAAAATAGCCCCCAGCTCTGTGCGCACTGCGGTCTCTGCCAAGAGCCGGAGGCAAAGACGGGGCCGCAGCACGCAGCGCCCGAGCAATCGGCCACTTGGTTATTATGGTCATTTATTTTAAGGTTTGCTGGCTGCTTCCGCCTGCCCTTGTAGTCCCCCACAAGACATGAGAGGGTTAAAAGCAAATGATGTTCTGCTCCAAACATCACGACATTAACACAGCCAATTGGTATGTCTTTACAGGCTTCAGTATGGAGCGGAGTGTGAGGCTGCGCTGTGTGCATAGCGTCGTGCGCTGGTGGCTTCGTAAATATGGCACAATGCTACTTTATAATCTTGCTATCGGTAGCGAGGCCAAGGAGTGACTGACATGCAGTCTGACCAATGGCAGTTGCCCGCTTGACTAGGTACAAAGCCCACAGGTGGAAAGCATTTTAAGGCCCTCAGAGGGGAACCGTCGCATAATTTCAGTGGAGTCAGGATATCGCACACGAGTGAATCTGGTGGTCCCAGGTCATAACATGCCTTTTGAATTACAACAAACTTTGAAAACAACATGTTGATAGTACTACCTAATCAAATACAAAGGGCATGATATAGAAAACGTTTTTAAATAGGACTTCCCATAAACTTCGCTGGGGCCTCCCACTGGCCTCTCTTGCGCTTTTACGGGAGTAGTGGAAGATTCTCTGGTGCAGAATCTCCCACATTCCCAGAAGTGTCCGCTTCGTCTTTGGGCAGATGTTGGCTAGTTTGATGATCTTCCGGGAGCGGCTCTTCCGGGGTCATTATCCCTGATTGCAAGTTCTTGCCAGGGGACTGGCCCTTTACAGGGTCTTCGTGTGGTCGTCTTATTTCTTTAAATCAGCTACAGATGTGAGGGATGCTGGTGTCGGCCAATCCTGCCTTTCTTTTCCGTCATCTTCCATAGGGTGGCCTCGAAGGGGAGACACGGCTTGTGTCTAGGATGTCGTGCTCGGATGCGTACTCGGTCACCGATGGCCCGGGCTTATCTCGCAGACCCCACCACATACTCTCCATTTGGTTACAATGTGATCTGTCTCCTTCATGTCTGCTGTACACCTTGAAGTATGTTTTCGGGTCATTGTTGCCACTTTTATGTGCCCCACTGCCTCTGCCAGGGATACCCTGGTGGCAGTGAGTGCGGGAGTGAGATATGCCATCAAAATGAAGCTAGGGCATGCTGGAGAGGCTCTTTCATTTCATGATCTTTCCTGTATGTCTTGTTCAGTGTCCTCGTGAACGTCTCGACATCCCCCCCGTTGGCATGGGGCCCACCAGGGTGTGATTCCATGACTTTTGAGGCACTCCCTAAACTCGATACTCTAAAATGGTGGATTATTGTGTGACCTTATTGATTGTGGAATGCCATGCCACGAAAAAACATCTTCCAGCTTGGGTACGACCACCTCTGTGGCTGTAAAGGACATGAATTTGCCTCTGGGTATCTTGTGAATTTGTCAAGCAGCACAAATTGACGAGAGTGCAGTGTTATATTCTAAAGTCCACCTGCCGTGGCTTTGTGATCGTATAATGATGCTGTGATGAACTGTACCGCTAGAACCTTGCATCACCCAAATTTCAGGTGATTGAACTAGGTCGAACTTTGGACAAGGAAGGTGTTCAAACAAAGTGTTGTGCGTTTAGCCACACAGCAGCATACCACACGCCGTTATTGAAGATTGCCGTGTCGTTTAGCACAATGTACCACGAGTTCCAGAGTACGATCTCCAAGAACGAGCACGACGCACGCAGCGTCAGCGTGCACATCATCACGCTGGTTCCCTCATAGGAATTGACGCAAGCCGGAAGCAGAACACCTTAATGAAGGACTGATGCCTTAAATGCATGGTAAGAAGTAGTCTCAGCACTTCACAGCTGTGCTTGGTCCTGCCGTGGCGCGTTTCATTTTGATACCAAATCTGTTTGCTTACTGTGTTCCCGACTCCTGGTTTGTACTTTGACTTCTCCTTTTGGATTCTGATTTCGCTTTGGTGTTTTGGTTATAAAGTGTGACTTGGATATTCTGATCTTGGATTGTCTTATCGACCTTCTTTTGGATTGTGATTCTGCTTAGGGAAAAATGTGTGACTTCTCGTTATTGTTGGAACTGGATTTAGGGCCTCATCACGACTTCGGCGGTAACCCTTAAATCCGGCGGTCGCGCTATTACCGCCGGATTTAAGGGTCCGCTGAATCAGGGCTTCGGTGGATTTCACCCCAGCTCTGACCGGTGGTAAGAGTGCGAAAATTCCCCATTGAGCCCAATGGGGAATGGGGCATTCCTGAATGGGCTCAATGGGGAATGGGGAATTACTTTACCGCTGAACTCGTGATCCGGCGCTATTAGCATCGGGAGTTCGGCGGTAGGGCTACCACCAAAGTCGTGATGAGGCCCTTTGTCTGGGATACCTTGCACGGTTTTTGGCACGGATTGTGGAACTGAACCGTTATTGCTTCGCTCCTCAAGGCAAGAGGATTCGTGGACTTTCATGGACCTGTGTTCTACTGGCAATTGCCTGTAGGTGACCCTCGTGCCATTCAGAGTTGTGTCCCTTTGCTAGATTACCTACAGTTTTTGGTTCAGCACCTTTTTGCCCTCTCCTCGGGTTCCTGTCCGCTCTTTCTTTTCTCCGGCTGACATCCATACTCAGGTGAAAGGGGTTATCATACAGGGAGTGGTGAAATCATTACCTACATTTTGACCTGACCACTGTTTCATTGCTTCTTGCAGCTCCTGTCTTGGAGTATGGGCACACTTCATCGCCCTTTGGCCTAATCATCCTGCTAGGTGGGCATATTGAACACCCCTACGGGAGTATTGGGAGAAAGGCTTTCTTAACGACTTAACGTGCAGGAAGTAAATCAAATTCGTCTACAATACCTGACATAACCTCGACCTGATACCTTAAAGAGGGCCATTTGTTTGGAGTTCACTTCCAGTCATAGGCAGCTTTCAGGGAGTCAGCAGGTCCTTGATGGAGTTATGCTTAGGATGAGAGACAGGGAATACATTGGGTGGATTTAGACTTATTCAGTAGGAAGAAAGGAAGGGGGAGGTAGTGAGTGTCTTGGTGACTCAGAGAGTTAGGTTTTGGGCAGGTTTTTTTAGGCAGTGTTGAGTGATGCATTCAGCGATTTGAAGTAGGTGAACAACACCAGTGCCATCTATCGTGATTTTAGGGAGGGGGAATCTCTGTGAAAGGTGAGCAGCCTGGGTAACTTAGACACACACACGAGAAACCAGACATTCTGTCTAAGTGACTCTAAGCGACACACGTCTCATGAGAAAAAAATAAAACAGCGTCCAGCTTCTGCTTCCTACTATGGAGTAGCAAGGAATGCCCAAATGCAGCTTGTGCTGTACTCATGCTCACATGATGTTTGAGTTAGGAAGCTGTTGAGATTCAGCATGGAGGGTGATATGCCATTCATTGTCCCTCTCCTGAACTGATTGGAAGGACATGTACTATTGGGTGGCACCTGAAAGGAGCCGTAGGAGCAGCCGAGCAGCTTGCGTGAGACTCAGTCGCATGTGATCTTTGAGGGAGGAAGCATCGGGAATTTGGGGAGGTGGGTTATGCAGCAGTCACTGAGTGAACACTTCATTGCAACAACATATAAAAAGCACCCAATCTAACCAGAGGGACGGGAGACATGTTAAGGTGGGATAATCATTATTTCTGTTTTGTCTGGGTGGAATTTTATGTAGTTGGCTGTCATACATTCATTTATTCGTGTGAGGCAGTTGAACACCTTATGCAAACCTACTGCCGGTTCCTAGAATCAAACATGCCAGAGGAGGGGGTGCAAGTTTCCCGTTCATTGCCGCTAAGCAACGGAATTCACTGCCACAGGCCCGCAGAGCTGATCCCTCTCATCTCGGGAGGGTAGCCCAGCGGCAACGTGCTCTCCTTGGAAGAAAGACGACACGGAGCAACACAGGTTCGATCCACGGGTCCGCGCTTAGAAACCTCTGGTTATTAAGTGCATTATAAATAACCTATCATATCATATCTCATCTTCCGCAAAGCAATCAAATCCAGACTGTTTGCCTAAAACACAGGCCTCACAAGGACACACATAGCCACCTGATCTGTCTACGAATAACACAAATTGCCTACTTACTTAGAACTATTTGTAAGGAATATACATGTATCTAGTCACATATTGTCAGATAAACTTTGGGGCCTATGTATCCCAGCCTCCTACCTAAGCATCACAACTCAGACCTGTAATTCTGGGCTAATGTAAACTAGAGCCCATATATATGTATACTGTAACTGTGTGTAACTAAAGCATCATCTTGTAACAGCGTCTCAATGCCCCCAGGGCTGTGTGCGTGCTATATAAATGCAAATAAAATAAAAATAAAATAAAATTGGTGAGGGTGGTGCTGGAGTTTCCATTGTCTGTCATTTTGTCTATGATTTGTGTGCCATTTACAAACGTGGAACCGGTGAGCCCATAAGATTTTATGATCTTCATCTAAGGGGTCATATAGCTGTTAAAGAGGAGCAAGGAGAAGCTTAATCCCTGTGGGACTCTACGGGACATGAAAGGGTTGTGGGTTTGATCTCATAGTGGGGAGACAGGTGATCTCTGTTCTGCTCATTAGGAATGATCTCATCCATTGTAGAGCTGTGTTATGGAGTCTGGTTTCTTTCAGCCTTCCAATTAGTGTACTGTGGTTAACTTTGTCAAAGGCTGCTGGGATGTCGAGGCGTACAAGTGCTGAGGTGATGTGATCGTCCTCTATGATTTTGAGGTCATCCTAAATGGCAACTAATGTTGATTCTGGGCATCTCATAGGTCTGAAACCAACTTGTGAGCAATCTAGTAAGTTTCTAGACTCTATATGCTCCAAGATTTGGCTTTCTACATGGCTCTCTAGAATTTTGTCTGGGTATGGTATGTTTGAGATACAACAAAAGTTAACCATTTTCTGGGTCTCCATCTGTGCTTTTTTGAAGTGGTTTGACATAGGCGGTCTTGAAAACCTTTGGTACAATTCCTGTTTCCAGGGAGCAGTTCATTCATTTGCGAAAGTAGAAAGCTGGTGTCTTCTTGTTAAGGATCTGTTTGTAGATGTTCAGTGAGCAGGGGTCAGTCAGGGACCTGAGACTTTGTTGCTAAGTTTCACCAATATTTTAAAGTCTTGTTCAGATATTGTTTTAACGCTGTTGATTGGTGACAGAGTTTGATAGTTGCTTCCGTGTCAATTTCTTATTGCTGCGTTGATGGCTTTCTGTATGTGTATTACTTTGCTTCTGAAATGGTTGGTGATATCATCACATAGCTTCTGGGTAGGTTAAGGTACTTTGATGCAGGAAACAGAGTTTCTCATCTCATTAATGATTTGGTAAAGTTCTTTCTCTGGCTGAAGTGCATTATTGATTAATTCAGAATGGTAACGTTTCTTTGCCTTACATATTTCTGTTTTGCTGTGGCAGATGTTTCTTTGGTAGGTAATCTTGTCTTATGGGTTGTTGTGTTCCCCCAATGTTTTTTCAAGTGTTTGATTTTTTCTGCAGTGCTCGTAGTTGGAGTTTGCACCCTTTTGCTGAAGTCTTTTTTTGTGAAAGGTCTGATGTGCTTTAGTGGGTTGAGGGTGTCTTGTGCTTTGGTTATCCAATTTTCTAGTCTTGTTAAAATGTCTTCCGGCAGTAAGCATTCTGGATCATTGGGGTGGGCTTGGTCTCTTCTATAAGATATTAGAGTTTCTCCTGTCTTAGAGTTTTCCAGCATCTCTTGGTGGTGGCTGTTTGTCTTTTGCTGGGAGCTGATGCCTTGGCGTGTTGATAGTAATCACTACAGAGATCTCCAATGGTTGAGGAGGTCATTATTAGGCCTGCTTCAAAATAAATTATGTCAAGGGTGTGGCCCGCAGTGTGTGTCGCTCCTTTGACTATTTGAGGTGAAAGCTGGTCATGTAGAAGCTCAAGCTTTTGGGTGCTAATTCTGTTTGCTCCTCGAACCAAAAGTTGAGGTCTCAGAGGACCGTTAGATATTTGCATTGTATCACTAAGTTAGCAATTACATCTGCAAAACTTTCTGCAAAGGATGGGTTTTATGATGGTGGCTTGTTAATTAGTAGGAAGGAGAGGTTGGGATGGTGGTTGAGTGAGAGGTGGCTCAGCAGTCCTTCACAGTCTGGGAAGCCGATGTGGTAGGAAGTCGATATTTTGAGGTGGTCATTGCGTGCCAAAGCGATGCCTCCTCCTCTTGTGATTGTTGTGTTAACTCAGGTGAGTTTTAAGTTGGTGGGGATGGATTTGTGTGCTTTTGCCTTGTACTCTTCTGACAACCAGGTTTCTGTTAGAAAGTGCATGTCGGTTCCTCCTTTACTAAGATTGACCTGAATCTCCATTCTGTGTTTAGCTATGGAGTGGGCATTGTTCGGGCTGCAGCATATCATGTCTCCTGTCTCTGAATGACATGCCAGTGGCATTGGATGCCCTGCATTACTTTAATGTTCTGTGTGTGATCCAGAAACCAAGTCGACAGATGGTTGATTTTTTTGTGGGTGTGGGCTGTTGCATTGATTCTGATGTTTTGTTATTAAAAAGGACCAGTAGCTTATGGGTTTGGTTGTTTATTTTATCTCATTCTGGGGAGAAATTGGTTGTTGGGTGGTCTTTGGTAATAAAAGGAGTGTATAGGTTGAGGCTTCTTGTTAAGGTCATGTGGTCTCTTGCATCTCCGCCATGATAAGTAGGCCATGGTTTTAAAGTTCGTATTCTAAAATTTTATTCTTGAGTTGGTCGCATATAAGGTCGGTTGTGGGTGGTTTACACGATTCTGGTTTGTCTCCTCATGTATTTGTTTTTCAGAGTTGTTTGCCGTAGTCTGTTTCATGAAGGGCCATTGGCCTGTCGGTAGGAGGAAAGGTAGCATCAAACAAAGTGGGTTTTGAATCTGACTTGTATTTGTACCGCAGAGGGACATTGTGTATTTATTTATTTATTTTATTTTATTTTGTATTTGTAGAGCGCACTTCAGCCCTCCAGGCAACGAGGCGCTATAAGGATACTTAAGAAGGCTTGCTTGTGGGTTACAGAAAGCGGCCCAAGTGTGATGCTTACCGACAGTTACTTACAGGGTTAAGTTACAAAGTACGATATTCTACATTGCAAAGTGTGACAAGTTCAGTGAGGTAACATAAGTAGAAATATTGCTCATGGGGGATAAGCCCTTAGATAAAGAGCCTTGTTTTTAGGGCCTTGCGGAAGGCAGCATGGGACTCGATAGATCTAATCTGGTCTGGTAGTTTGTTCCACAGAGTAGCAGTTGGGAAACTTGATCCTCCAGCACGCACTCTACGTGTGTGAGGAACCGTGATGCGGTTGGCATAGGCGGATCTGGCAGGTCTAGAGGCTGTTTGTCTGGAGATCCTTTGCACTAGGTACCTAGGGGCGAGGCCGTGAATACATTTGTGGGTTAGGGCTAGCGTTTTGAAAACAACCCTTTCCTTGATAGGTAGCCAATGTGCCTGTCTTCTGAGCGTTGAGATATGTTCCCTGTGTGATACGCCCGTAGCAGCCCTTAAGACATTATTCTGTGCTGGAGTTTAGCCAAGTTTCTTTGGGAGGTGCCAATATAGAGGGCATTGCAGTAATCCAGTCTGGAGCCGATGAGGGCTCTAGCTATGGTATATGTATGCAAGCCAATCGGTGGGTGGTTAGTTGGGCAGTGGGTAGTTGGGCGTTGGGTGGGCAGCGTTTGTAGTATTGGTGTTGTGCCTGCAGGATGGTTCCCTTTTGACTCGGCTGTCCCTCCATGGTGTCCCATTGTCACTTTGCTGAGGAAGTACACTAAGGTCTGTGAAACGTAAAAATGCTGATGCTGACAATGTTTCTGTAGTTGGGTATCTTTTACCTGAGGGTGACTCGATTCATGTAAGATCTAATATACAACAGTGCACGTTTACTCTAAAGAAGTGTGGAATGTGAAATGGTGGTGGTAGGATGTTTTAATCTGGGTATATAGCGATACCTACATGTGGAGCACAAGAGGACACAGTTTACAGCAATGCAATGTGCTTTTTAGTGATACCTAGATATGAACACAAAGAGCAGGGGTACAAATGTAATATTGCAAGCCACCAACTAGGCACAAAAAGTCACCCAACCCCCAGCATTCACCACATGCACACCCCCCCCCCCCCTCCCACTCGCCAAGAATCAACCAGCACCCAGCAACGGCTAGTGTTGAGTGCAAAGTTTAAGCCTTGCAGGAGAATGAAAGTAAAGCATTCTCATTCATACATAGATGTCTGACAGGGTGTAAAACAATGCAATGCCTTCAGTTAGGGGTATCTAGCCATGGGCACAATATGTGGCAGTGTATGCTCAAAGGGGCATGCATTTATGAAACACAATAGTATACCAAAACGAACTCAATGTGCCACGTAAAGGACACCAAGGCACAGGTACCATGCCATACACAATCACAACAGCATCCAGATATGAAACACCACAGTACATAAAGAGAACATGCATAGGATGTGGATATGAAACCACACAGTAAATAAAGAGAACATGCATAGGATGTGGATATGAAACCACACAGTACATAAAGAGAACATGCATAGGATGTGGATATGAAACACCACAGTAAATAAAGAGAACATGCATAGGATGTGGATATGAAACACCACAGTAAATAAAGAGAACATGCATAGGATGTGGATATGAAACACCACAGTATATAAAGAGAACATGCATAGGATGTGGATATGAAACCACACAGTAAATAAAGAGAACATGCATAGGATGTGGATATGAAACCACACAGTAAATAAAGAGAACATGCATAGGATGTGGATATGAAACCACACAGTAAATAAAGAGAACATGCATAGGATGTGGATATGAAACCACACAGTAAATAAAAGGACACAACAAATGCGCCTTTCTAGAGACAGCCAGATATGGTAGACTGGACAAAGTGAAGATCAAGGCAATGTGTTTTTTTAGTAATGCCTTTTTGTGAGCGCAACAGAGTACAATTTAGAATCTTTGCAAAGCACTTTCTTAAGTATGGCTAGATGTAAGGTAGCATGTAAAAGAATGTAGGCCTTTAGTTGGGGATAGCAATGTGTGAGCAACATGGAGTGTAAATGTGGCCATGTCTCTTCACACAGCACCTAGATAGGAAACACAGAAGCGTATAAATAGGCAATTCACTGCCTTGTTTTAGGCACATCTAGATGCGAGTACAAGGCAACTCCCTTTCACAATGGCACCTATAGCTGGGGCAAAATATTGTTTGAAATGAAGGAATTCAGGGCGTTCTCTTAGGGACTTCAGGGGATAGGTGCAGTGCAATGTCCCTTCAGGACAGCACCTAGATACAAAGCAAAAAGGCATACGAGGTGTAAGGACTCAATGCACCACCGTAGTGACACGACACCCAGATAGGAAGCAGAATACAGAATGGACACATCAATGCTCCATACCAGGAACACGCAGGTGTGAAATACAGACAGGCCACAATATATAGCTATGCAATGTACTTTTTAAGGGATGTCGGTATGTCAACACAAGAGTACACGTTTTGAACGCTTTCTTGGCGGTAATTCAAATGTGCGACAGTCTGTAAAAGAAGGCCAGGCTTTAGTCAGGGATAGATAAGTGCGAGCAACATGGAGATTGAAGTGTGGCCGTGCTCCTTCAAAGAGACAGACATATATGAAACAGTTCAGTGCAATGCCCCTGCACGGAACACACAGATATAACATACCAAAGCATATGGAAGCAAGCCATTATGCACGTTTTGTTAGGGATAGCCCACCGAGAATATGGACTAGCTTAGTGGCGGGGGCCATCTTAGTGATGCATCGGTGTGAGTGCAACACAGTCTGTTTTCCGGACATCCCTAAAATATGAAGCGCAGTGGCATATAAAGTGCACAACTCAATGCACCATGCCAATGGCACCCAGAGTTGCAGCACAACAGACACAGCGATGCAAGGCGCTTTTGTAGGGATGCCTACTTGTAAACAGAACACATTACAATTTGGAGACAAATCAGAATGCCTTCTTAGGGGTAGTTAGATGTAAGAATGGGTATGAAACACTGCAGGGATTTTGTAAGGGATACCTAGGAGTGAGCGATATGGGGCATACAATGTGGCAGAGCACCCTCACAGGGGTACCTAGCTATGACAAAATTGCATATAAATGAAGACAACCCATTGCGCTATCTTGGACAGTCACAGATGTGAGTAACATCTAGTGCATTTTCCTACCATTGTCTAGACTGGAGAAGACAGACTGCAGTATAACGTTCAAGTATGGATGACTAGGTGGGGAGGTAACAGTGTAGAGCAGAGCCATTCAGTGAGCTTATTTAATCTGCACAAGGAGTGCGATAAAACCAGTGACCTGCCAGGGACAACTAGATGTGAATCACAACAGGGCCTAATAAAACATGAAAGTAATGTGATTTTTAGGGTTGCGTCTATGTGAACATAAGAGTAGAAAATACAATATGGGATAATCCTGTGTGCTATCCTAGGGACTCCTAGTTTAGAGGTACATTGGAGACACAGGGCCTCATTACGACCCAGGCGGAGGACCATGGTGCTGTTAGCACCATGGTCCATGCTGGTGTCCGCCATGGTGGAATGGGAATTACCACCCCATTCCAAGGTTGGCGGGCGGTAATTCCCCATGCTGCCATGGCCCTTCCCCATTTTTGCCCCATAGGGCTCAATGGGAATGGGGAAGGCACTAAGTACGGTGCCGCAAATTGCGGCACTGTACTTAGCACCAAGGTCCCTTTGCGTGTCCCTATCGTTGGCTGGTAAAACCAGCCGTTAAGGTCAGGTCCCGCAAAGGGACCTCGTAATTAGGCGCTAATAGGTTAACGGCGCCGCAGCCTTTTACGGCGCTGTTAACCCATTAGCGCCTGGGTCGTAATGAGGCCCACAGTATAGAACAGTGTAATGCGCTTTCACTGGGTATCTAGACGAGATACAGAATTATGTGCATAATGTATATTGGTAATGCAATGCATATTTCTGGTGATCCCTAGATGGAGACGATAGTACTAGAGCGCAATATGGAAAAGATTCAGTGTGCTTTGTCAGGATACCTAGATGGGTGTCAACAATATAGAGTAAACTGGGGCCTGGATAGAAGTAACACAAGCCAGGAATGAAAGGTTGTTCTCCCTTACTTGTTTGTATCAGAAGTCAGGATTAGGTGTCGTTGAAGGGCTGGGGTAATAGACGAACTGGCAAACCGGATGCCTCCTTAGCCTAAACCCTTTCTTGGTTGCCCGGTAAGGCTAGCCTAGGCTAACTGTTCCAGTAGGACCGGGGGATGGCTCAGGTAACTTCCTGGGCCTATAGGAGACCTAGATTTCTCAAAGGATTTTTAGGAGAGGGCGGAAGATGGATCCTTGCAAAGTGAATTCTGTTGTTTTAAATGCTTAAAAAAGGGTGGGAAAATCGGGATACAAGCTGAAACAAGTATAAAATCCCTCATGTATGGCACACAAACAGCTTTTCCAAACACCAAATTCCTCACCACACCAAAGGCAGTGCTCTCAGTGGATGTTATCATCCAACACACTTTCTACACCTCCTTCACAAGTTACACTTGAGTACTGTGAAGGCATCATGAAGCAAGACACAGATAGCAGATTCAAATTTCAAAATAAAAAAGTTTGTTAAGTCAAATGTCAGGATGGTTGAAGGCCTCACTTGCTAAGGTGGGATTTCCATACCTGAACGCAACTAAGCAAAGTCTGAGTCAGAGAGTTCAACTCAAAAGTCTGAAAATGGGTATGCCTTGTCGCTGTGCACCACATGATTCTTTATGTATACAGTTGTCTGTAGCTCATTATGGGTACGTTAAGGTGTACCCATTCCTTTAAATTGATAACATTTTTAGTAGTGTACCCAGTGGTGCACCAGCCACTCCAAAATTGTCTAAGTTTGTCTTGAAATCAATAAATGCGCCAGAGTCCAGGACTTAGATGTCAGTGGATATTTTATTTTCTCAAACACATTCAAGTCCTAGACCCTTGTGCATTTATTGATTTAAAGACAAACTTAGACAATATTGGAGTGTTTGGCGCACCACTGGGATAAGCTACTCACAATTTAAAAGTCTGTTGGTGTCCAAAACCTATCCATCCCTCACAGCTAGAGCAGCCATGATTGAAAGATGGAAGTCGGACTCGTGTTGAAACCAATCAAGCTACCTTTAAGACAGGCGAGGGCTGCAATGCTAAGAGATGCTGGAAAAACAGCTTTGTGTGAGAAACAAAGAATATCTATTGGCCTGGGATTAAGGATGTCACATCAAGGAATAAGTGCAAGGCACAAGGGGAGTCAAGATGATAAGCCATGTATGTAAGCCATATTTCTCTTTGATTTAGCAATGAAGAAAACATCTGCAGGTGCCTAGTGGTAGACAATCAAGAATGCAGAAAGCATTTGTGAGGTAGAGCAGCCAAGTCTCCAGAGGCCAAGAGGAGTAATGACACCCAGCCTAATTAAATGAAATAGCACTAAATAAAGGTAAAAATGGCCAAAATCATGGTCTCCTCGCAAGTGATTCTAAACTCAAAAACAAGGCCTATTCATTAAGCCCAGATGAAGATACTGGTGTACCTACACTCCCTTAAAAGTCCCAGAGAAGAGAACAGTCCGCAAGGTCACCTACAAAGAAGGGGCATTGGTTTAGAGCCTGACCGATGAGAGATGATGGACTAATTGGGCGCGTGGGTAGTAGTCTGACATTGTTCTCTGCACCTGAGTTTCGTTTTGCTTACGTGTTGCTAACGAGCCGAAAGTCAAATGGTTGGGAGGGAATGCCAACCAATCATAAAGGTCTATGCAGCAGTGTGTTATACACTGTTGTGGAAACTAATCAGCTGGTGTTATACTGCTATTAATCTTTATTATATGCATTTATAGGTAGTTCAAGGCATGCCTATCATATAAGGGGCATACAATAATGTTACTAACACCTAAACAATATATAGGTACATATTTTCCCTTAACCAATCCCTCCCATCGATAGGTGTTTGGAAGTTTGCCACGTAGGATGACATCATAGCTAACGTACATTGAGGTATAAAGCCTTTGTATAATCAAAATATTATCGTGAAAGTGTGGACTAGGAATCCTTGTTTGCCAGATTGCCCTACTTTATTGAGCTCATAATAAAGTAGTGTTTTGCCATATTCTTAGAGTCTGTCCGGTTATTTGGGTCTGAGATCTTTATTGGAAATTGCATTTGGCATTTGAAACGCTCCAGGTGCTACTGCACAGTTCACTTGGTGGTGGGCTTGTTTATGCCCCACCTTATTGTTGCACTCTTTCACACTTGTGCTATTTTCCATAGGTTGCTTTCAAATGGGAACTTTCCCTTTTGTCCTTCAACAGCTCTTAGCTTTACCCATAAAGTTTCCTTCAATTCAATATGCAACATGTATGACCTGCTTTGTTTCAAGTTTTCATTCATTTCGGTATTAAATGTGCATGATTTAACTTTGCTGCGAGTTTTCATTCAGTTCGGATTCAATATGTGTAACGTAACTTCAAGTATTTCATTCCGTCTGGAATTCAATATGCGTAATTTAACTGAACTTCAAGTTTTCATTCATTTCGGTATTCAATGTGCATGATTTAACTTTGCTGCGAGTTTTCATTCAGTTCGGATTCAATATGCGTAACGTAACTTCAAGTATTTCATTCCGTCTGGAATTCAATATGCGTAATTTAACTGAACTTCAAATTTTCATTCAGTTTGAAATTCAATATATATCATACAACACTTTGGTATTCATCTGTAGTCCCTAGAAGCGCCCCCTGGCTTTGAATGACATTTCCTTCCACTCGTCAATCCTCGTTGTTCCTCCTCGGGTGTCTATGGTGCTTCTATTCTACTTCACAGGCGAGCGGGCCAGTCTCTGCAAGCCCCATTTGCACTCCGGGTGCCTCCTTGCATAGGCCGGCAGCTAAGCTCTCCTCCACGGACGTGCATAGTGTCCTCTTTTTATTTTCCCTTGCTCGCAGCTCCAGTATCTGGACAATGGAAGCTCCCACACATGTGGCAGCGTAACGGCCCAACTAGTCTTGGGCTCCACAGGTCTTCTAATACATCGGCCAGCGTCCTGGCTTCCTCTTGAGTCCCACCACGGATGCTTCCTCATGATACAAGTCCTCTGCTGGTCTCTCTCTCACAGGCCTCCCTGTTGCTCCTTCTGCTGCTCTTTGGCTTTCTCTTTATGCACCTGCAACCACTTGACAGGTTGCCGGTGTGGATCCTCATTTGAGCTTGCCTGACTATAGTTAAAGTGACATGCCTAAACTTTAAAGCAATCTAGAGGCATCTTCTTCATCCCAGTACTAGAGTGGTGAAATTTTGTTTTAGTGTTCATCACTCCTAGTTGCCTCTTCCTCGTCCCAGTAAAGTCAGAGGTAAAATGTGGGGAAATGAGGGGAGAGGTTTTACAGTAGCCTATAAAGGCTGGGGGAGGGTTAGGTTGGCCTTCAATAGGGAAATGGGGACACCATATCTAGCCTGTGGGCACCTAACTCCGAATCCCCAAGGACCGTCCCCCCAGGTGATCCTCCCTCGCTTCTTCACAATCAGGCTCAGGACCCAAAAGTGATGGCCTTTCCCTGGCCACCTGAGAAGTGGATCCAGGGGGAATAAGGGTGAGAATACCCTCAGGTTTCTCACAGTACATGCCTGTACAAGTATTGCACCACAACAATGAAAATCCACTGAGCCAAAAAAGGTGTTTGCAATAACTTTTAGGTAACACACTTTTATTAAGCAGTGATTCTGGAGTTTGAGCCCAGTCTGCAATTTTGTGCGCATTTTCTTTCCAGATCTTGTCATACAGCAATGTGCATTATTTGTGAATATTTGATTTTGATGAACAAACAAATGATACTCTGTTTTGTGGACATGACTTGGAAAGTACACCATTCCCACGATAAAGCAACATGACAATTATTTAAAACAAATATGTATAGTAGCATGATATGCAAAATGATAACGATTGTAGCTTTACTTGTTCCATTGTGAATAGAAGTCTGCAAGTACCAGGACACTCATTGATATGAGCTTAAAAGATTGTACTTTGGAAATAAATACACACAACTAAAGAAACTGTCTGAAAAGGTCAACTGCTTATAGTCATTGTCTTACACAGATTTGCAGATTGTTATTCATGGTGTGAGGAAGAACGTTTGAACTATGAATATGTTTTGTGTCAAATAAGCAGACCTGAAAATAGGTTTGCCCAACACCTGTTACATTTGGTTGGCTCTTCCATGTCTAGGACCGTTTTCATTCAAAAGCCTACATGAAAAACAAGAGCAGAAAATTGGTCAAAATGGAAAAGCTGTGATATGAGCTTGGACACTTTGGCTCCACTGTCTCGAACCTGGCTCTGTAATCGTCTATTCCAACGAATGCATTATGCTTTTTTATTAGTGGTGGCTGCTCAGTTTTTACAACCATTGCTTAGAGGGGCTGAGCTACTGATGCTATGTGAGTTTTCCTAACGTGCTTTCTGATGCAGGAACATTGTTTAGTAACACAGTAGGAGTAACTATCACAAAAGTGTATGTACTCAAATGTATCACCATCAGAGAGAGGAAAGGCAAAATATGCCTTTTCCTTATCTGGATTGTGAACACAGATCTCTGCCGCAACTGCTTAATGCATTGGACTACCTTCTGAATCCTTGTGCTTCTCAAACTTTTAAGCATGGATGTCACCTTTGGTCATTGCATGTTATCAATATATTTGCAAAGGCAGAGCGAGTAATATTTGTGATATAGTAAACACATAAACTGTATGTGCTACAGTGAGCACAGAACACTTTACAGGACTAATGTATGGAAACATAGTGTCCAACAACTGCAATCCATCAGGCACATATCCTCGGCAGAACACTAGACAATATTAAGATGTGTTATTTACATTTTGTAAAAAAGTGCAGCAATTTCTTTGCATCTGTTACCCGGATGGTGCTCCTCCGAAGGTGTGAGCCCAGGGCACGTGCCCAGTTTGCCCTCCTATTAAGATGTCTCTGAGGGAGCTGAGCCTTTTTTTTAGATCCCTTCCTCTGGGAGACCAGAGGCTCTATAAAGCCTGTGATTCGAGGGGTACACTGGCAAAATAGGTAAGATCTCCCCAAAAACATTTGTGGGTACAGCGAGTCCCATTTTAGGCAATTAATATATTTAATATATAATTATAAGAGCAGCCAAACCTTTCCTTTCCACCCATAACTGCCTTACCCTAACCAGAGCCCTTGTTTTATCAAAACTCGACTATTGTAACACCCTGTATGTTGGAGCCAACAAACAGAATACTAAAAAAATCCAGACCCTACAAAATAATGCTCTTAGACAGCGCTCAGCATCCCCAAGAGAGCACACATCTACAACATCAGGAGATCTCACAACTGGCTCACCACCACCGACAAAATCTGGCTCAAAGTAGCCTCCTTAACACACAAATGCCTCAATAACGCAGCCCCCCGCTTCTTAGCTGACAGAATAATAAGATACACCCCCAACAGGCCTCACAGTTCCCAGGTTCATTCGTTCCAAAATGGGCGATAACAGCTTCCAGGTGAAAGCAGCCCAACACTGGAACTCCCTACCCCTCACCCTAAGGTCACCCCAAACATACCCCTTCTTCAGACGCAACTACATTCAGTGGTTAAAGAACAATGACCAATAACTGTCTTGCCGTGGCACTGTACGCTTCTATGTAAATATGTACATTTGTAAACTGTATATCGCAACTGTATGCACCTATGCATTCACTGTAAATTATTGTACAGCACTGTAACTAAGCTGAGAATAACCTTACTGCTCCTGCGCCCCCTTACCCTCGGGTCTGGCACGGAATACAAATGAATAAACTAAACTAAACTAATTCTGGCCTACATATGACATACCCATTCCATAGTGGTGCATGAAGACTTTAAAATGTATTTATTAATGCCAGACATTATTCTATACGCAACTTTGATGGCTTTCTCATCAGATAAATTAAGTTTCATTTTTTGGGGGGGGAACGTATGATTTAATGTGCAGAAATAATGTTATTTTATCAGAAGGAATAGAGCTAGAGTAGTGGCCACATTTTAAATTGTTATTGCAGAGCTTGAAAAAAGGGCAATTGCCGAAACATGTTGTGCATTACAAATAATGATAAATCCCTTCTTTTGGAAGACAAGATTTGGAGATTAGAATCACAGACCCGTTATTGCAGACCTTGTGCCTTGACATTATTAACATTACTTCTGTGAATGAATGCATGCACAGTGCACAGAACCTAAAATCTGATCCTGGGAGTCTGGTGATCTCAGTAACACTCAGTATCTCAGACCTCACTAAAACCCTATGCCTCTCTACTTCGCAGACTGAACATACCCCTGCTTGTACATCTCACTCTTCTCAGACCTCCTTCTTTCCCATTCTCCCTCTCTTGACCTCATTACCCTACCAGAAACCTGCATTTCTCCCTCAGATTCTGCAACCCTTGCTGCCTACACCGTCACTCACCCTCCCCGCCAAATTGGCAGGGAGTCGGGGTGTTGTAGGACTGTTCTCATCTTCCAGACCTCCTAACTCCCATACTCCCCCATCTCCCACAATTTCTCCCTCTTTTGCATACACTGGCCCTCATTAGGACCCTGGCGCTAAGGGGTTTGCGCCAGCGTTAGCTGCGCCGACCCCTTACCGCCAACTACGAGTTCCCATAGCGCCATGGTCATTTTTCCGCCCGCTTTTTGCGGGCGTAAAAATCCATGGCGCTATGGGACCTCGGTGTTAATTACGCCACCGTAGTGTACGGTGGCGTAATTAACACCTTCCCCACTCCCATTGAGCCCTGTGGGGCCGAAATGGGAATGGGGAAGGGTAAATGGGTCAATGGGGACTTACCGCCCCGCCGACCTCGGAATGGGGCGGTAAGTCCGCCATCCGCCATGGCGTAAAGGGACTTTGCGCCATGGCGGAAAAGTCCGCCGATGGCGGAAAAAATCCGCCAGGGTCGTAATGAGGGCCACTATCTCCACAATCACTGCACCGTATGATATTCGTATTATATCTCTTTACCGACCACCTCATCCCACTGGACAATCTATTGACCACCTCTCAACTAATTGACTCCCTCCCGCCCCATCATCACCTCATCGTCACAGGTGACTTTAACCTCCCATCTCTCTCCACTCATCTATCCTCTAACTTTCACTCTCTTCTGCTTAACCACTCACTCTCTTCTGTCTACTCTGTGCCCACCCATTCAAGTGGTTACTCCCTTAATCTTATTCTCATCTCCTCTCAACTCACCACCTCTAATATCTCCACTGCTCATTCTCCCTCTGATAATTTTATCGTCTTTGCACAACCTCCATTCCTACGTCCATCCCTCTCTATCCATCTACCACTTCCATTACCAATCGCAAGTTTCCTCCAAATTCCTTATCTACCTCTCTGTCCAAAACCACTCTCTTTCCTCCAATGCAAAATTCACAATTCCATCCACTGATGAAGCCTTCACTAACTTGAACGCTTAATGCTCCCTTCTCCTCTCACTTCCCTCTTGCTACATTAATTCCCAAACCCTCCCATTCAAGGCCTTGGATTGCACCTCCGATCTGCACCCTTAAAACAACAATGAGGAAAAACCTTCTCACTTGGTAAAGATCTAGACACTCCTGAGACCTACAACTCTTCCAGTACTACCAGGAGAACCAACTGTCCAAAACCAAAGTAGGTCACACAATGCTTAACTGTGATGCTTATAAGTAATCTTTACATTAATTATTTTTAAAATACAAGGTAGGACATTTAAAGTGAAACAGTACTTCACATGGCAGCAGGACCTTTACATCTATACCCACACATCTCAAAATATTCCTATGTATTGTACAGTCTAACCAACTCTACAGAGTTAACAAACATTTCAAATTACTGTAAACACACGCTGGCAAGACCCACTGCCTTAACCACACCCACAAAGGTAATAGTGTGCTTGAACGCCCGATCAGTTGCTCAGTTTTCTCTTGGAGTGTTGGGTATTTTGAACAATTGCACAAACAGCAATGATGTAAACAGTATGTACCACTTCATTTGTTATAAAAGGTGCCTGTATTGTGCAGCCACGAGGAATGCTGTTGCTTCCCACGCATGAATGTTCAGGGCCACCCCAATCCATTACTCCAGCGTGAAAATGCACAGCCAAAGATTCCAAGAACCTTCACCAGCTGTCTTTACTCTACTGAGGTATTTATGCACAGTCACAATTTACATGTTTTACTAGCGACTTTGTCATATTTTGATGCCATTCCAGCCCAAGGGATTGGAGGTACATCAGCTGCAGCAGGTAACTTGCCTTATTGACATTTTGCCCCCTGCTAACACCAGAGCTGTAACCATGAGAAGGGGGTTGAGTTTTTTTTATTCAACATTTCTATAGGATGTGACAAAACCGGATGTAGAAATGTAGTTTGTTGCATAAATGTTACAGGCCAGTCTGGCTGCTTCTCATAAATTGACAGCAGGCAAATTGTGAGAGAAACCAGATATTAGCATACAAACCAATATTCCTCACTTCAACCTTCTCTCACTTGTGTCCGGTTGGCAGACAGCCTATGTTCTTTGCAATCCCCTCCCTCCTTATCTGATGGGCTATGATCAAAAACCTCTGTCACTTCGCCATCAAATACTGGATGGAATATCACTTGCTCATGCTCAACTCTGCTAAGAATGGAATTCTCTGCTTCCCATCCAACCAGACCATCTCTTCCCCTCCCTCTCTTCTATTCTTCTCACCTGACCACCTTCCCCAGTCTGCTTCTGCTCGCAACCTTGGTGTCACCTTAGACCCATCTCACAACATCTCGTTCTTCATCTCCAAACCTGCCCCTGTGGCCAGACTTAATCTCCTCAACATCAGAAAGTACGGCATCTTCTTCCTTTCAACACTGCTAAGCACCCAATCCCCTCTTTACTACTCTCTTGATCTGACTAGTATGCCAGGCTCCTCTATGGCTTTCCCAACTATGCCTTCTCACCTCTATCGTTTGTTGCTTACACAACTACAGTCGGGTTTTCGCCTCTTATTTTGACACACAGATGAATGAATCTCTGTCAGTTGAAGAAGCTCACTTGGAGCCACACAGCTGTGATTTGGACCACTAAGCCAAACATGTGTTGGCAGAAATTATGTACTTGTTAGCATATATACACTTATTAATTTGTTTAGCAGAGATTTACGTAGCTGTCAACTAACAGAGATTAATTAGTGTGTCAGAATAAGAGGTTTCGTTTTTAAGCAAGTAAAGATATAGTTTCCTTGGAATGTGTGCACAATTTGGAAGGGCAAGGAGTGAATATGTTTCATAGGTCAAATGGTTGATCTACAAAAATAAATGAGACATAGTTTTCAATGGCATTGTTTGAGCGGATTCTGGGAAAGGTTGGAATTTGTTTAGTTCTTTTTCAAAGACATCAGTTTTTGCAAAAATGTCCCTTTTTTGTGGGAGTTTTTGCAAAAACATCTGTTTTCACAAGTGTTTTTTTTTAAGTGGCTGATTTTGCTGTATTATAAGAGATCGCGAAATCACTATAGGCTGGGGGTCTGATTAATGGCATACAGAGACAATAAAGATGTCATCAATGTCATGAATTAATGATTTCAAGTATTATTTAGTTGTATGTCCCTTTCCCTCCCTCCTTCTCGCTGTTCTCTTGTTCCTCCCCCTATGCGTTCCCCCAGTAAGTCTTCTTCTCGTGAACTCGGTTTACATTGCAGATTTTGGTATATATGAATTTCCTCTCTAATTAGTTCCATGGCTTCAATTATTTTGTTGTCAGTGCATTGACTATTTCATCTAGTTACCTTCGATCATATCTTGTTCATAAATACTGTTCATTATTGTCTCCATTGACAATACTATGCATTGTTCTAAACTCTTATAATCTCAATAAGGTTTATTAAAAAAAACAAAAAAAAGATGTAGGGCCTGTTTATATTGATAACACCTTCTGGTACCATACACCGTCAACCGAGTTTGGCATACCTTTTTTTTTTACTAGATTCGATGCTCATGGGAAAACAAAGGCTAACAGATGGCAAGTCAATTACTGCCAGTGGCATTCCTAAACTAGAGCTGTAACTTTGGCGATATTACTTAACTAGCCATGTGGGGGCAGCATTGTACCTTCCATTATTTAACTACATGATAGGAATCGGTACGTCACGTTTTGGCCTAAGCCTTTCAACACCCGCCATTTCGCCACAGTTGCGCGACATGAGCCAACTCGGCGCCGGTTGTTTGGCGTGACGGTCATTTAGACGTGGCGGACATTGCAGCCTATATGTAAACGGCCCTCGTGGCAAATGAGCATGATTAAAGCATAAGAAGCCAAATGAGTGCCATAAACTTGCCGCAGGGATGTGAACTCACCCAAAACGTCCTGCTTTGGTTTCTTTATCACCATTTTTGATGTCATCCATTTCTTTCTTCTTGTGTTGAATCTAGGTTCCAATGCAAGGCATACAAAGGGTTCTAAGAGTCAGGGACTCACAAAGTGGCTGAGAACTGGTCGCTTTTGCCCCGGCTGTGAAACGCGCCTTTCTTCCTGTTTCAATTATTTCACTCGTTGGATGCGGCTCTCATCTTGGTTGTGTTTCTATCATAAGGACATGCCTGTTTAACGTTACTCAGATTTCTGAGGTGTTTTATGAAAGAAGCCTGTTCATGTTCCATATATTTTATTTATTTATTTATTTATTTATTTACCTTTATAAAGCGCACAGCAGCCCATAGGCATTGTGGCGCTGTTACAAGGCAACATGCTTAGTTACATAATACATTCTTAGTTACATGCAGAGTACAGGAATGAAGAGGAGGGGCAAGTGTGGGGGGAGGAAGGCACTTTGCATTAAGTATTGATTGTAAAAAGCACGCAATTACTATTAACTATCATGCAAAGTTCGAGGGCAAGAACAAAGAAGTAACTTCCAGCGGAATTATCGGACAACACTTCACTGAAAGCAATACTATTTGTGCAAAACTTGTATTCCTGCCGTAACCGCCATGTGACCCCTTCTTCCAATTTCTGCAAGCTGTTGCGTAGTGTATACGCAGTGTTTACGCATGCGCAAGCAGCAACGTGGCTCGCGCATGCGCGTTACAAATAAAGACGGTCAGCCCGACAGTTCGCGCCGGGGGACCCGAGCAACACACACGTGTCCCGTGTGGTCCCTGGCGAGTGTGTGAGTGTCTGCGTGTGCATGCGGGTGGGGGCCCTGGTCAGCCCCCACCGTACAACACAAGCCATACTCTTCAACATCCTTGACTTGATCTTCCCCTGTCTTTTCCGTTTGATGTTCACCATGTGAAAACGTACAACCAGAACCATGCTGAGTATGGCGAGGTATATGTCCAATGACGGCTGCAGCGTCAGCGTGCACAGATATTAGTACCCTCAGTCCCCTGGTAATAGTGCCGCTGTCCATTCGTGTGAGGGGTCATGAGAAGTGGTTGAAGCGAGCGGGAGTGGCTGGGAGCAGCGTTCCACTACTTTTTGCAACCCTTTTCACCATTCTGGAACTGTTCTTTGAGAAGTTAAAGCACACGTCCCCACTTTCACACCCAATAGCAGTTACAGCTAAACTGCAAACTGTTTAAACTGAACTGGCTGTCGACCAGCATGGCTGCAAACCTTGAAAAGGGCGTTGCACGTTGCTCTGTTGTTGCCTGCCCTACCCCTGCTTGGGTCACAGTTCCACGACTTTTTTGGTGCACTTCTAATGCTGGTCATGAGGGGCTGCTGGGGCCGAGGTGCACCCCTGGCATACCCCAGGGTGATCAGGTGTCCGGTGGCCATCCAGGATGCCTAGCACACTAGTGGTGATGGATACCAAAGAATGCAAGTCTGGAACTGTGCTAGAAAAGCTGCCTGCCTTGATATCAGGGTGGAGCAGTGTGGGCTCCTGAAACACTGCAAAACAGCGAAGCTCCGTGCACTGTCCAATGTGCAGCGGGATTATAGCATCTACTAGAAGCCACTGCACATGTAACAGCATAATGAGATTTACCCAGAAATTGAACATAGCAAAACCTACATCAACAGACAAATGTCCCAGGCATGAATTCAAGGCACCACTGTGCAAATGAACATGTAAGGAACTATATTTAACTTCTAAAGGCTTGCCAAATAACTCCCGACGAAGAACAAGGCCAGTGGTTCTGCTCTACACGGTTGCAACGCATTATCCTTTGTGAATTCCGTTACCACTAGATGACAATGTTGGGCCATTTTAACGCTTTGCGTGTTATTAATGGCGCGCCGAAATATACCATACCCTGCACTCTGCTGGTCGCGGCAACAGGGCGCGCTTTCAAGGGACCTGTGTCAAAGTAGCTGCTCCAAAACGGCTGCCGTCAAAGCAGCCGCGCCAAAACATCCTGCTTCGGATAAGAATCTGCATGCGAAGTAAATTCTTGGCAATATTTTTGAGGGTCAATAAAACTATTAACGTTGATAAAGGACTACGCAATTTTTCCATTTAACATTATTCCTTCATTAAAACAAATTGTCAAAAATAGACAGAACCAGAGCCTCTGCGTTGTCCCATGTCTGAGAGGTTCTTCCAGTTCTGGCGTTTTGGCTCTTGTTATTTGTGATTTTTTATTTAGTAGTCAAGTATTAATTTTCCAATTATAAATGCAGGACTGCAAGTCGTTGATTTGGTGTGTGATATGATCCTGGATTCCATGACTGGCAGAATATTTAATGAATACTTGACAGATGCACAGAAAAGGGGACTACATGCCAAAAAAGGCCTTTAAGTGTCTCTAAGTTGTCCATTGACATCTTTGTCCACTCCTGACATGTCTGGCAACTGTAATTTGCATTCTGGTGCTTGTAGGTTTGCTTTTTCCTTCAGTTTGTGTAGCGGGGGATGGATCTACTCGCACTGGAGGGAGACAGGAGTAGGCAGGCATGGTAATACAATGTTCATTACTTAACCTGCCTCCGGAGTCCTCCGCTTACCTGAGTTCCTGGATTCACCTGAGTGTGTCGCTCTAGGAAAAAGCCTGGGTCAGCAAGCGCAATAGGAATTCCCCAAACCACTAAGGAAGCAAGACTAGATTAGAGTACATACACAACACAAGGAAAGGCGGACACAGGAATGCTAGTGTACAGTCTTTTAGTGATTGGTTGGAATCTACATGATAGTGCAGCGCTGCACTATAGTTGAGTATCAAGTGCCGTAGGAAACCCGAAAAAATTGAATTGCTAATAACTTTTGACTTGAATGAAAGATTTGGCTGAAACTTTGCAAACAGAACGTTTGTCATAACGCCCCTCCGTGCAATACCATACCCTCCCACCTCCAGAATGGAAGTATTGGGAAAGATTTGTTAGAAAATGGAAAAGTTATTAAGAAAGCAAAAAGACTTTGTTTTTGGCCTACTCTCACACATTTTTCTTTTGAGAAAAAGTGCACATTTCTGCACAGCGCACAGTTAAAAACATCTGGATAGAATCGGATCAGGTATGAAACAACTTAGGCACGAGGCGTTGACCCGATTTCCAGTAGGGATCTGGGGTTGTTTCATCCAGTAATTTTGCCTGAGAAGGGGGTACCCCTTCTCCCATCACCTCCTAACCCTCATTTCGCACTTCTCTAAAATCCTATCTCTTCCATTCTCCCCCCTAGCACTCACTGTTTCCTTTCTCACTACTGAACCCACCTCCACCCACTCCTCCTACCCCCTCTCTCCCTTCTGTCCCTCCTTATTTGTACTTAACCTAATCATTAATGTAAATTGTTCTTTGTACTGTTTTCTAGTTTAGATTCACTGTCATGTACTGCTTGTTGTATTCACATGTTCCTCTGGTAAAGCGCTTTGGATAAAAGCGCTATATACATTCAAATAAATACAAAATACAAACATGTTTCCAATGGTGCTTTGCAGCAGAGGCATTTCAGAAATGAAAAAGCCACCATGTTTTTTTTTGTTCAATACGAGAGATAACCAGGGTTATAATGGGTATAACTGGGGTTAGCCGAAAACAAAAATTGGAAAAAATGCTATTTGGAGGAGGGAAAAGTACGAAATGGTGCCAGACTAGAGGTGGGGAGGCAGAAAGAGGACACCGTGAATTCAGAACTCGAACATTTTTGCATAACTGGGGTTCTACTGGGGATAACCGCAGTTATAGTAGAAAACTGGTTTGGGAATGAATGTGCGTCACACGAAAATAACCACGATTATTTGTTGTCTACGGATAAACAGGATTATTTGTACTACATTGCTAATATAACTGCAGTTATGGGAAAAAAAGTTTCGAAAAATTAGAGAGTTAAAAAAATGAGATTAAAACAAAAACGGTGGAATTGTACAGCTACAGTGAAATAGGGGTAATGGCTGTGGTCGAAGGATATGGGTACTGGGTTACTTTAAAGAACCAATGGTGCAATATGGAAAGGGGACATAGCCAAAGGACATGGCTAGTGGCCCCCAACGAAACCCGTTGGGGCAACATGTCAGCGGTCCAAAATGGGGTCAAAAGCCATGGCTAGTGTGCCCATGAGAAACCTAGTTTTGGGTCCACGGCTGAAAGCCAGTTTAGGAAGCCTACTGGAGAAATATGTAGATTGGGCACCGCTGAAGGCCGTGGGCACTGGCCATGGTCAAAGGGCATGTGGGACCGGAAGAACGCTATTGGGGTAACATGTAAAGGCCCGGGGCCAATGGTCACGGCAGAAAGGTAGTGTTTTAAAATATACAGTGGACAAGGCCGAAGGCCCTGACTGATGGGCACTAGTGGCTACAAAATAAACATATTGGGGGAACATGCACAATGGGCACGACCGAAGGCCATGGCTAGTGGCCTGTAGAAAAACGATGGCATAACACAACCCTTGAAAATCACTGAAAAAAAAACAAGTTAAATTAAGGTGCCGTTAAGCTGCACAGATTGAACGCAACAAAACCCCTGGAGTTCAGTGGCTATGGGAAGTCATGAACAGCTTAACTTGGTGCATTCCCGTTGCAAAGACCATGAGCATATAAATATTATAAGAGAAAGGATTCACAATGACAAACAAAATGGCATTTTGGGGGACATAGCATTATGGGGAACATCAACAGGAGCACGCCGATTTAAACTGGTCATGACTTTTCACAACCGCTGAATTTGAAGGTTTTTTTGCAATAATTGTGCGCAACTTAACTGCACCTTAACTAAGATATTTTCAGTGAATATATATATATGTGTATATATATATATATATATATATATATATATATATGTAACGTGTCTCAGTGTCAGTATACCTGAAGTTTAGTATTGTTCTATAAAAAGGGGGTAACACACAACACACTATACACTCTATAACCATTATTCCTAAGCAGCTGGATTACAAAATTAAAAAGTGTCCTCATAAAAAATATACAGTCTTTACAACGTGCATTTTATGTTATAAAAATGATGTCTAAAATCCTTACTTGAACCTGGACAGGGCAGTCTCATGGTCCATATGGCTGCAGTAGGTCTTGTAAAGTGTTCCTGAATGCAGATGGTGATGTCACGGCAGCAGCAGCAGCAGCAGCAACATGGAGGGGACCCCAAAGGGATGCATATGCCCGAGCGGCCCACTATGTTAGCAGCAGTGTGGTCCCCTGCAAGGAGTCCTGGCTGCGTATTCCAGAAGCAGCCCGACATTAACTGTGAGTCTTTTAAGCCAGGTCGCGCCTGGCAGCGGTGACCTGGGAATTTAGACTGGCCCTGCATGTATCGGGGCGGTTTGGCAGCAGTCACAAGCTGCTGCCCAACCCCTCACGGGGAGCACAACATACTTTATGCAGTTGGCTGGGAGGCGGCAGTGACAGTGAGCGCTCGCCATTGTGCCTACAGGGAGTGCCAAGCAGTGAGCACAGGCAGCGGTGGTGAACAGGCTACAGTGCCCTACACGGCAAATAAAGCTTGGGCTGCTGCGGCGAGGCGCCATGTGCAGTGCCCCTCCTGGACAAGGGGCACCACAAAGTCAAGGTAGTATCGATCAGGTATTTGTTTTTTGGGGGGCTGTGGGGAGCGCCAGCTCGACCCTTATAGGTAAAGGCCGGGCTCGCTTCACCTGACATAACGGTGCGCCTCTCTCACCATTCACATTCTAGCCAGTTTGTTTAAGTCTGAAGGGCCCTCCGCACGGCACACAGGCAGGGGAACCCTTCAATAGGAGCAACATCACAGGCCTTAGCAGCCCCTTTTAAGGTCTGGGGGCTGGGTGTTGATCCTGAAATGCAAATGCTATTGGCTAACATCCGTAGGCCGCCCAGCTGGCAGCTACTTCCCTATCACAACCTACTTATTCAATCTGTGTGGTGGTTTTGAAGTACTCTAATCCGGACATGTTTATTTCTCTTCTTTCTTCTCGCCATACTGTACACCTTTGCCATTCTGAATGCAGAACTACAGCCATTAGAAAGCAAAAAGACATTCTAGGCTGGGTGGGTTTCTCAACTCACACGTGACATGAGGCAACATAGGATGTCTGTAGTATTTGTAGCAATTTGATTACCTAAAAGATCTGACTCTGCACCCAGGTATGTGTGCCACATGATTTAGTGTTTATTTCACTGTATTCTGGTACTTGTAGTTTTGCTTTTCAATTATTCAATTAGAAATGTGGATCTGCGTGAAATGACTGAATGTAAAAGTCTGACTACCAAAAGTCTGACCTTTTTTCTTTCCCCTATTTTTACACAAATATATATGTGGGGGAGACCCCCAGAGCCCCCCCCCACTTTACCCCCATACATTTTTATTAACTTTACCCCCCACATATATATCTGCAGAAAAATGGGGGTCGGACTTTTGGGGGTCAGACTTTTTGTCCTCGGTCATTTTGTCCTATTCCTAGAAATGTGTGCCTGTTGTGACATATCCAGGGAATTCATCCAGTCTCCACAAGAGGGAGCCACACCCTTTGGGATTAGGGAGGTGATCCTGCAAAGCTTAACACTGCCCGTAAGGGGACAAGGCAAGCAGGATCCCACAGGGGTTACCCCCCTTAGAGGACAGGCAATCCCTAGGTAGGGATATATCCTATCCTCCCTTACTACTAGCAAACAAGAGCTTTGTTAGTTGTTTGGGAGTTAACCTTCATGAGACACAGCACATGTATACAGGAATGACTGGTGTGATTTCTGGCCCCTTTCAGGCACCATTCGCAACTGAGGAGAGAGACCAGGGGAATTGCTCCTCCCCCTTGTTGTGGAGAAAATAAAGATCTCATCAGCTGTGACGAAGAGGAGAAGTGCCGCTCGTGGAGCAGCAGCGTCTGGGAAGCCTCCGCTGGGAGGGGTGGCCAGAGACATGAATCACATGCCCAGCATGTCAAAGGAAGACGCGAAGAAGCCTGCGGAACACAGGGCAGCCCTGCTGGGAAAGAGAGCGAAAAGGCCCAGTCCAAGAGGGCCTGCAGGGCAGGCGGACGCCTGAACCGGAAGGAGCAGCTGCATCGTGGAAGAGATGCAGGAACTCCGCCGAACGGCAATGGCAAAAGAGCCAAGAGAAAGCTAGGGAAACAAACCTGTATCACCGTCCCGGAATGCCCGCCAGAAGGAGCATCGCAAAGAAGTCAAAGGTACGCGGTGGCTCCAAGGAACCAAGTGGTGGGCAGAACCAAGACGGGGTGAAAGCAAACCAACCACAGGGTGGGGTGTGAAAACAAGCAAACCCATGGCAGGGGTGAAAACAAACTGACCCCAGGGCACGGTGTTGGAGACCCCAAGCTGGGGTGAAAGTAAGTAGACCCCAGGGCGCGGTGAAGGCAAACCAACCCCAGGGCGGAGTAAAAACAAGCCAACACCAAGGGGAGGAGAAAGGCACACATCCTAAGGTTGATGAGAGACCGTCCACAAGACAGAGTACAGAACCTAGGACCCCACGGAGGGGTAACAAGCAGGGAACAACTAATTGGAAGAGTGGAGCAAGGCTTTTAAGCGCAAAGTCCAGAGAAAGTACTGGGTGTGGACAAACGACCGAGGAGGCACCCAGAGGTCAAAGCAGACCAGAGACTGGGACAGAGTGTTTGGGTATTCCAAAGGAAAGAGAGTGACCTGAGATTGGAACCCAAAGAAGGAGACACACTTCATTAGAGAGACCTGGTGTTCTGACCAGAACTGTGCAATGGGGCAAGAAACCCTCCTCTTTTGAACAAGAGATATTTAGGTGTGGTCAAGAACCAGCCAACATTCCTTTGTGTGGGCAACAACCTTTATTGTATTTTTGTATAGATTACACCAAGTGGTAAGGATAGATGTCGGGACAGAATAGGTTTCTGGATGGGGGACTTGAGTTACATTTTAAGACGAGCACCCTTTTTTCGTTTTCTTTTCTTTCTTTAGATTCGGGCCCACAGAATTAGGGATAGGTTGTCCGTCTCTTGAGTCTGACTTACCACACCGCGTGCAGGGCATGCTGTATGCAGTGCTCATATGTGAGATGGGGCAATTTGATATTTCTGAAAAGACTCCTCTGGATTGTATTATCAATAAAATGTCGCCTGCTTTTGATATTGCTTGAAGCAGGAACACAGCTTCAACAATATGAATAAAATGTAGGGTTCTACAAACAGACAAATCTTTTTCTGTGCTTTTCAAGCAGACGGTTTGGGAAAGTTTTGCAATTATTGAGTTCACTTTTTTTTTTTTTACAAAAAACTCAATTCCAGTGTGGAGAAGGCATTTGGGATTGAAAGCCAGATTGTGCCCATCACACAATAAACATTAGCACTTATCAGGAAGATTTGGTACTTTACACTTTAAAATGACACCGAATTTAAGCCACTGCAGTGATTTACTTATAATAGATGCTTGCTGGGCAGACCATCACTGAAAAAAGAGCATGGCAGGAAGCTTTGATGCTTTGATGGGGGCACCACACTGACAGCTCCCCAGGCGAGCCGACTGATGACATCACAACCGGACAGACCCTTGTGGACCTGACAGAGCCTGCTAAACCCGGCAGGGCTCCATATCCACCCCTACAGCTAAGCCCTTGCCCACTGGTGTTATATTGCAAGTATTCTCGAGTTCTACAGTCATTTATACCCATTGTCAAGCAACCAATACATAACATATATTTCAGACTCAAGATATTTGTCATTAGCCAAAGCACAAGGGGGTATGCTAATGACTAAAATGGTTATGCACCAGGCCCAATCGCGTGTGGAACTTCTCGCGCACCTCTGAAATACACGCACACGCTCCCCCAGGCCCAATCGCGTGTGGAACTTCTCGCGCACCTCTGAAATACACGCGCCCAGGCCAATCGCATGTGGAACTTCTCGTGCACCTCTGAAATACACGCACACGCTCCCCCAGGCCCGATCACGTGTGGAACTTCTCGCGCACCCCTGAAATACACGCGCCCAGGCCAATCGCGTGTGGAACTTCTCGCGCACCCCTGAAATACACGCGCCCAGGCCAATCGCGTGTGGAACTTCTCACGCACCCCTGAAATACACGCGGCCAGGCCAATTGCGTGTGGAACTTCTCGCGCACCCCTGAAATACACGCGCCCAGGCCAATCGCGTGTGGAACTTCTCGCGCACCCCTGAAATACACGCGGCCAGGCCAATCGCATGTGGAACTTCTCGCGCACCTCTGAAATACACGCACATGCTCCCCCAGGCCCGATCGCGTGTGGGACTTCTCGCACACCTCTGAGATACATGCACACACTCCCCCAGGCCCGATCGCGTGTGGAACTTCTCGCGCGTGTAGGACTTTGGCGCACATTTTTTTCCTGCGCAGGGATGCTACCGCCTGCTTTCGTGTGGCGGACATGTATGGGCCTGTGCGCGTCTTTGGCCGTGCGCTGTTTTTCCCTATTCGATTCCATGAATAGGTGTTGTAGGCGAGCGTGTGGGCGTTCTGCGCACTTGCCTCCTGTACTTCCCCCGTGACGCCCACATTTTCACGAGTTGTTCCCCATTCTGCGTGTAACGCCCCGTGTTACGCCTACTTTTGTTATGTGCGCCGCGCTATGTGCGAATTCGCTGTGGCCTTATCGCACGGCGTTCGGTGACCTGTGCGCCAGCGTGCGCCAGCGTGCGCCGCGCACTTTTTCAGCGCACATCCCACATTTTGCGCGTGCACGGACTTCCATGAATAGATGTGCGATGTTTTCTGTGCGATAATTGCACTTGCACTGCGATAATCGCACTTGCACTGCGATAATCGCACTTGCACTGCGATTTTCGCTATTTCACTGCGAATCGCACGTTTTCGCACGCGTGCGCCGTTTTTTCGGCGCACGTTGATTCCATGAATCATCCTGTTTATTTCAGTTTGTATTTTATGTCAATGTATTAAGCACTCCAATATTAAATATAAAGTATTGGTATCAGAGAAAGTGTGCATAGAAAACTGGCATTTATGTACACATGTTTACATCAGCTCGCCCCCAAGTGGGTAAACAGGGGTTGTGGGTTTGTAGCATTAGAAAAACAATGCTTTCAATTTAGAATGCCCAGGATGTTAGTTCACCCACCCATTACAGAAAAATGGTTTTATGATTTTATAATAAAAGGATAAGAACCCCTCCCACTTCATTTCGCAAATCATATCCGACAGGTGCAGAGCCCTTCCCTACGGTACCATGTCAATCGAGAGGAAGATTGAACAGTTTACAAATTATCATGCATTTCTATATTTAGACTGTGAAGCCTAGCCACCGATTCACAGTCTAAAGTTTTGACTATTCCTGTGAATACGGCAGGATTCAGTTGAACTAGCACTTCCAAAATACTACACTGTCAGAGCACACAGACCAGAGAAAGCATTTATGTACTTATTTAAAAGTAATCTCCCTCAGTTTTAGTGCCGTTAAACCAAGATACAAATCACACTAGTACATTACAATATCCTAGTCATATTGTGTTAATAATAATTTATCAGCCCCTGCTCTATATGCACAGAAAATGCTGTTTTCTACAGAAAGTCAAATATCACTTGGCCTTAAATATAGTGAGAACGCACGGTTGCATTTCATACAAAAGTTCAAGATATTCTATTTGGAATGAGCACCCCTTAGTCAAAGCCTCCACCCCAATTTACTTCCACTCCAGTGACGCTGACTGGGAGTTCTTTGAAAACTCTGGAGGACCTTTTCTGACTCAGCTCTTTAAACAATATTTCAAAATGAGTACAGAGACAATGCAGAGCAGGGCAATGGTTCTTGGGGACTTTTCTAATTGCATTTGTGAGCGTCTCTGTACTCATTTCGAAATATTGTTTAAAGCGCTAGTCAGAATAGGCCCTCCAGAGTTTTCAAAGTACTCCTAGTCAGCGACCCCCCCAACCTATGTGTTGTTACGTACGTACGTAACGCTTTTAACATCATCAGGACAGAGATCAGTAGCCGTACGAGGAAAGACCATAATCCCCAACATAGAGACCTAAGGATGTTCAAGTGCTCAAGCATGGATAACGGAGAGTGGAAGGGATACGAAAGGTACACGTAGCATAGCATGGATCGTGGATTAGATGGTACCAGGATGGTGCACCTATCCAGACATTGGGGCTCATTCCGAGACTGCCGATAAACTGTCGGTAGTACCAGTGGTTTACCGGCAATCTTGGATTACCGTTGTTAATGGTGCCGGTGCTTCAGTGAATTATCTGCCGGTCGGGACCTGAACTACCGGCAGGTCAGGCCTGCTGGTAGTTCATTGCCCGTACCGGCAGACTCGGGTGAGCAGGTCCGGTAACAATGCCAGAGCCGGTCGTACCAGCATTATTTCCGGCATTGTTACCGGACCGGCTCACTTGTAATGAGGCCCTTAGACCGAGTTGAGAAGAGGGCCATGGTTTCAAGTGGTGTTGCCATTAATGAGCAAAGAAACAAATGAATTTATGCTGTGCAAAATATCAATGGTCATTATTATTATATACAAAGCAATAATATAGCCAGGTAAACCATGTGTGAGACTTTTCTGAAGAGAGTAGCCTTAGAACTAAATCACTCTAGGGCAGTGGTCTTCAAACCTTTTTGGCTGGCCTGGGCCCCCCCTGAGCAAAGTTTGGGCCCCCCCAAAAATGCCAGATGGACAGTATGTAGAAATCGCTATGAGCTTTTGCGTGCCGTCACTGCACCCTACTCCCAGTACAGACCCTGGGCTCTCCCCACCCTACTCCCACCACTATTCCAGTGCTGCCGCCCATCCTGCTCCCACCACAGTCCCATAACACAAGCATACACACATCCATACACATTTAAATAAAAAATAAATTGCCATAAACATACCTTCTGCAGGGGCCTGCACGTGGTTGCTAAAATGCCCCGCTCCAGGTTGCTCTGCCCGTATGTGCAAAGAAGCGCAGGAGCACCCCCTCACACATACATACATGCAGTGCCCCAGCCAGCATTTCCAATGAGCTATGCAAGGCTGGAGAAGCAAAACACGCCCAGCGTTGCATGGCTCAGTGATCATGTGTGGCTGGAGAAATGAACTGTCAAAGGCAAACAGTGTTTCCCTTTGACAGTTCAGCCAGCCCAGGAGCACTCCCTCAGCTGGAAAAAGCAGCTGAGGGAGTGCTCAGTGTTTCACTGGGCTGGCTCCTCCATAATGGGTGATGTGGCCAGTGGGTGGACGCCCCCTCACCCATTATGGATGAGCCGGCAGGCTTGGACTGGCCTATAGGGCAATAGGGTGATGACCGTACCAAAAATGCAAAATGCTAGTGTAGGCCAGTCAAAATGGGCCACTTTTTTGGCCAATGTGGGCCAGTTTGAGGAGTTACTTCACTATGCAGCTAGTAGTTTTGACCATTGTTGCTGAATAAATATTCTTTAAATATCACAATTTGTTTACATTTGAACAAAAAACAACCCCTTGGGTACTATTCAAACAGTGTGTGACTAAAGGACTGAATATCCATTTGCAACTGCTGGACATGTTTTTCATTGGTGCCTAAGACCGTTTTATGGTCCAGTCTGACCATGTGAGCTGCCCCCTTCCCATTTCCTCCAATCTAAAAAAAAATATATATAGATATATATATGTATTTGTTTTTACATTTCATGTTGGGCTCTGGCGCCCCCCCTGGGATGCGGCCGCGCCCCCCCCGGGGGAAGGGCGCGCCCCACAGTTTGAAGACCTCTACTCTAGGGGCTGATTGAACTCTTAAGGTACTGGCAATTTTGACATCTCAGACACTATATTAAGTGAGTTTCCCAGGATCACAAACTTTGTTTATGAGGTGAAGCTGGTATTTGACTTCTTGTCGTACAGCAAGTTGCAACTATTTGTGCATGTTTGACTTTAACGAAGTTCAAAACTACTCGCAGTAACACGTTATGATCTTTTGGTTGTCCAGTTTTTACAACCCTTGATTGGAGGACCCAAGCTCTTCACCTGCACCATACTGATTCTATGCTCGTTTTATGACTAGCCCTATCGCAGTCAGGTATGTTGTTTTGTAGCACTATAGCCGTCACTGTCACCAGACTATGTATGCATACCTATACCAACCTTAGAGAGAGGAAATGCTGAGCTGGCCTTGTCGGAATTTGGTAATGGGATCTGGCGTGTGAACTAAGATGTCTGCTTACCATAATGAGCTTTCTTCTGAACAACCTTTGCAGTTAAATGTATCAATTTGCATTTCAACTTGATTATTGCACATGATTAATATCCTGGCCACAGAAAATGTAAAATGCTGCACAACTTTTGCGGTTATGAATGTACACAAACGTTATGTACTACAGTGAACTCACAGCAGATGACAGCATAGAGCAATCTGATTGCATTGCACTAGTTAACAACAGCCAAGCAGCTGAGGCTCAGAGCCCCGAACCGCAGCAGTGCACGCTACAATATCACAACATCTGTTATTTACATTTTGTAAAATAAAAAAAAATGGGCCGCGCCTTATTTGCATCAGGCAGCCTTGTGTCCCTACCCCCAGCTCCCCAGTTTGGGGGCCCGGGAACGTGCGCCTTTTGCCCTACCTGAAAGACATCTCGGCATAACGAACATTCCATTTGCACTGGTGCACATTTCACTTGCGCGCTATTGATGAATGAGAATTCTGTGTATATGCTATGCCCTCTGCTGTGCAGCATATAGCAAGCGTCATCAGAAACATACATTACATTCAAGCCACAGGGAAGCAATACCCTAATTACACGACAACCCCCTTTGCTCTTCCTCGTCCAATGAATTATGCTCGCTCCCTCCTCTGCAATGTATGAGGCTTTCGTAGTGGCAGGAAAGCTCTTTCAATGAAGTAAGTAAGGGTTCTAGGATCCGCCAGGTGGACGTGATATCGCAATTAGATGATAATCCCCTTTGATCCAAGCCCCACTCCTCCCATTCATTGCGCCCCTCACCTCTTCTCCAGTTCCTTAGGCTTTTATATGGGCAGGGCATCTCCAGGGGGTAGGGCCCATTCAAGCAGTCTGGGTATTTAGTGGGGTCGCTCTATTCTTAGAAATAAATGGAAATTGAATGTGTACTCTCCGCCTGTTTAAGCAATTCATTTGCCTTGGGATGATGTAGGTTACCGTACGTAACCAGGACAGTAAATAGTTCTTTGAGTAACAGCTCACATCCATCCTCTGGTACTGTGGTTAAGAGCGACTCTCTCTACTGATCGCTGAGATTCCAACTAAACTGGCCGGGTCTCACTCATCCTGTCGAGGCTGGACTCCTGTCATTCTGCATTCATTCATCAGTCCCTCCAGAACCCAAATCTAGAACTCAATTCTTCCGAAAGCAAGCAAAAGGTTAACTTCACTTTGGAACCCACTAACATGTCACCCTGGTCTTGAAATAACGGTATCTGTTTAAAACGTAGTTGGGAAAATAACGAATGGAGAAATGACCGCATGTTTTTTGCAAACATTTCTCCATTCTTGGGCACATTTAAAAAAAATATAGGGATGGGGTGGGGTACGGGGGGTCGAGGGGGTTGGGGGGACCTCTCATCCCCACAATAAAAAAAATGTGTGATATTTTCGCAATTGGAAATTCCAACGTACATCCGAAATAACACCAGTGACTACCATGGTAGCAAAGAACAGAATTTCAGCACACATAACCCTGGGAGCCAAGAGTCCAGATTTCCAGAAAAGATATGCAACACATGACCCGATTCTCAACAGGTGTTTAGTACCGAAAAGGTCTTTAAAAGCGTTAACGACTTTTTCGGTACTTAAGACCTATTCTGAAGGTGGCATTCTTCCAAAGTCGTTGGAATGCACCACTTTCGGAATACATGTGGCGGTTGCTAGGATGGGTTGGAAACCAACCTAGCAACCGCCACATTTGTTACCTGCCTCTTTAGACTGGTATTCTTGTGGCACTCCTCCAGTTTAATATGTGCGCTAAAGTGGCGCACATATACGGTAACATTTTGATGCCGTTATTCTGAAGGAGTGCCACAAGAAGCCTTGTTGCAGTGCAGCTAAGCAGCTTCAACTTGCAGGATACAACGTTGAAGCTGCTTGCTTTGGTGCTCATATACATCACACAGGTGTACTTTCATATACAAAGTAAGCAGCTTCAACTTGCAGGATACAACGTTGAAGCTGCTTGCTTTGGTGCTCATATACATCACACAGGTGTACTTTCATATACAAAGTAAGCAGCTTCAACTTGCAGGATACAACGTTGAAGCTGCTTGCTTTGGTGCTCATATACATCACACAGGTGTACTTTCATATACAAAGTAAGCAGCTTCAACGTTGTATCCTGCAACCTAGAAGCTGCTAAATGTGGTGCATATGAGGGTGTTAATATACACCCGTGTTCTCGGCAGCTGTTTTGTAAAATAACGAATATTTTGTTATTTAACAAAAATGCGACTGAGATTTCAGGATTGCGCCTGTTAAGCTGAAAACAGGCGCAATGCTGAATGTGTACTGTTGTGCACTACGGGGACGCCCAGGCCCACTTGAGAATAGTGGTGGAGCTTGGGCGTCCTGATTTGGCGCAGTGAATCGTGCACTTTAGCACCTTAACTGCATCAAGTTAAGAATCGGGCCCACAGTATGCCCCCTCCCGGGACCAGCCCCCTGGCTATGCTACGCTGATCAGGCCAAGAAGGCTCAAGTGCTAAAAACACAGAGAGCTCGATTCTGAAGTGGGTGTTAAGTACCAAAAGGTTGGAGGAAGCGTTAACAACCTTTTCGGTACTTAAGACCTATTCTACAGGTGGCGCATTCTTCCGAAGTCGGAATCAATGTGCCACTTTCGGAATATATGTGGCAGTTGCTTGGATGGGCTGGAAACCAACCTAGCAACGGCCACATTCGGTAACTGCCATTTTACATGGCTATTCATGTGGCCCTCCTCCACTTTAGAATGTGCCTTAAAGTAGTGCACATATACGGTACCACGTTTGTGCCGGCCTTGTGGCGGAGTACCACAGGAAGTCGCTTGTTCAGCGTACTCACTCTTAGCAAATATGATATGTCGGTGTTTTGTTATGGTTCACTATTTTTTAAACCTTATGTAGGGACGTGAGTTTTAAAATTTGCTGTTTGCACCCTTTTCCCCAATTGTAATGGTGAAAATGAGTTTAACTTAGATGCATCTTTTTCACAGGAAGCCACAAGGCCTATGCATGTATTGGCATCTTTTGTGGCCCACAGTGCAAGTCCCGCCCAGCAGGAATGTTAACTACCTAATTCCTCCGCTTTGATGTCAGGGCAGAGGTATTTACAGCACAAAGGAGCACGCCAGGCAAAGCAAGACATAAAACCAGCAGCTACAGAGAAATGCGGTTGGTGTGTGCAAGGGATTGTGTGCCTGAGTGTGTCAGGTAAACACAGAGCTAGGGTGTGAATATGCTTGAAGAGTTGAGTGCCAGCTGTGCCGTGGTCCAGCTTTACTTGTGGATGTATTTCGTGCGTTCACTTGAAAGACAAATGTCTCGGCAGCACTTTTATTAAATTGCGATTACTATGCAATTTAACAAAAATGCTGCCGGGACTGCAATCCGCCTTTTATCACAGAAAACAGGCGAATTGCAGACAGTGCACTCTTGTGCACTGCGCTGGCGCCCAGGCCCACTTCAGAATATGCTGGTACCTCGGCGTCAGGAAAAGGCATAGTGAAGCGTGCTGTTTAACATGCTCACTGCGTCTGCATCCGAATCGGGCCCAGAGTGTGATGTGGGCCATGCCATGCAATGCTGCCTAAAGCCTGCACAAGGTCTCTCTCCTCCTTTATCCAGGGGACCCTGTGCAGGCTGCAGTATTGTCACAACAATGGAAAACACCAATGGTTCCAATCTGAGAAGGGAGTACAATGTCAGCAGCTAAGAAATTCCAAAGAAAATATGCAAGGGTTTACACTGACGGGCAGAATACACAACAGATCTGCTTGGGTATTGTACACAAGTACCGAATACCAAAAGTTTGACGCCCAAAAGTAAGACCCCCAATTTTCCATATATATATATGGGGTAAAGTGTATAAAAAAATATATAGGGGTAAGGAGGGGGATGCGGGGGTCTCCCCCCACATATATATTTGCGGAAATAAAAAAAAAAAGAAAATTCGAACTTTTGGGAGTCGAACCTTTGGGTTCGGTAAAATCACGCAGATCCATAAAATAAGCAAAATGCAGTTATACATTCAGAACTTTCTGTAATAATGTTTCAAACGTATGTTTCAGTGTGTCACTGTGCTGTTTAAAAACAATACATGCTTTAAGGAAAGCGGCACCCAAAAGTCTTGGGTTGTAAGGGCCTACGAGGGTCTTAATCTAGCTCCAACTGTGCATTTGCAACCGTGGGTTTTTACACACTGTTGCTTGGTACACATCACAGTCAAACATTCCACATTCTCTCAGACGCACACGTTCAAATCAATCTTTCCGCACAATGTCAAAGAGACACTGTTTGGTTTTTTGTCAGTGTGTCCTCCCCCCTTATGTCTTCCCAGTCCTGCCCTAAAAAGAGACACACTCTTACAAGTTAAGCCTTCACCATGATGATCCTGTGTTCATCTCCACCCCTTTCTCTCCTATTGCCTGTTCCTTCTGGTATGTTCATCCTATCAGGAAAACCAACAGGGGCAAAGGAGGTCCTCCGATATCAGTACCAGTGTCCAATTATTTATAACCAGCCCCTTGCCTTATGTAATTGATTACTGTCAATGACAATTCTCTGGAAAAGTAGCCATGGTAGTTGATTAGTGTTGGAAGACCACAATTTCACAAGAGCAATTTTAGTTCCACTTTCATATCTTTCTTCCTTCTTCTAAATGGAATGTGCAGCTCTGAACTGGCCGGGATCGGGAGGTCTCATCGCAAGAGATTTGGTTGAAGCCAAATTCATAGAATTTGTTTGGGCAAATTTTGTCGCGGATATATGTGGGGGGTGCGTAAGGGTAATGATTAAGGTGTGGGTAAGAGGGAGCTGGTGGGGGGACTCCCCCGTATATATTTGCAGCCAAATGACTTAAAAGAAAAAAACAAATTCAATGTATTTGGATTCGATCAAATCTCCTCGATGATAACCAACTGGCCGAATAGAGAGTAAATAAATTACGATATGTGTTGGTCACCCATTTTCCCTTCCAAAGTTCAATTGATTGTGCTCGTTGAAAGCAAGTTACTTGCTACTTTTCATGTTTATTTCATTTTAGTTTGTAGCAGTGTAAGTGAACCTAAAGGCAAATCCGAAGTGGATTAAAGGTACACTGTTATGTTAATATAAGCCGGCATGTATTTTGGGCTCCTGGTGCTTATTTAGGGCATATGTGTAAAATGTAGTGTGTTTATATGTCTGGTCATGGGCACTGTGTCTCTGTGTCTACCACCGAGGAGCACAAATATGACGGCCACCGCTGAGATGCAGGCAGATTGTGCATAGATAATCCAGTATTATTTGTCTTCAAACTTGCCTTTACGCACTTGAAATGGATTGACATTAGAAGCTGGTCCTTTGCTTACCATAACACCTCCTTCTAAGGGTACAGTCTGTGCCGTATAGAGAAACCCTGACTTAGCCCCTTCCCTTAACTGTCAAGGAAAGGGATTGTGAGTGACTTCAATCCAGCACTCCAACTAAGTCAATGCCTATTCTGGGATGCCCAATGGAAGCCCTTATTTATATATTTTTATGTCAAAGTTCTTTAAATCTGGATGATGAACCCTTATATAACGCCCCTCTCTTTGGATCTCCCCGACCTCACTGAGCCAAGAAGTAGGTTTGTTTTGCAAATTAAAAGGTTTATTTGAAGAATTGAACAATATATAGCACACTTTTATGAATAGAATAATATCTGAATAGCACACTTATGAATAGGTACAGTGAGCAGCAATGGGTAATATTACAATATCAACAATCTCTTTAATCAGTTAGGAGTAGGAATAGAAAGGATAAGGTAGCAGAGAAAACTTTATATGATTCAAGGAAATGCAAGAATGGGAAAGAATGCAACACAGAAATAAACTTGATATGATTTCAATCAAAAGATAATATAACCACTTTTCCCCCTGTGACTACTCACTCCCCCCACTATGCAATATGAAGAGATGGAAATGAGGGCACACAGGTTTGAAGAATACACTCAATAATGCAGTTCAATTCCAGTTCCCCCAGCAAGCGTAGTGTCATAAAGCACTAAAGTATTGACTGAAAAGGATACGGTACTCAAAAGGATACAGATGGTAGGGTCTTCCGGATCCCTGTTCACACGATTTGATAGTTGTGAAGTCAAGTTTAGACCTTCCAAATGATACAACTCTCTGACTGATAAAACAGGCAGAGAGATGGATCACTGGAAAGGGCGTGGGTAAGGTATAGGAAGTCAGCCTAGAACAAAATAAAGTATCATAAGAAACTGCCCCAAATTGACTCTCTATGATAGAACAGTATTTGACATTAATTCACACACTGACCTTATGCCTAGGGCAGAAGAATCCAGCAGAAGTCTCTTGAGGAAAATCCAGAAGTAGAACAAACGACAAGGAAGGGAATATTAGTAAGGGAGACTTATCCCGAACGGAACGAGGCTCACGCTAGATACCGAGTTGATGCACCACAGGATAGCGTCCAAAGTACTGTTCACTATCACCTTCCAACAGTCCTTGAAAAGCTTCCTTCCCACGTAGAGAAAAGTATAGAAATGAATAAATCCCCCTGTTAATATCACAGGTGCAGGAGTTGGAAATAGCGCCCTTTTGTGGTATAAACAAAGTACACACGGTTCTGAACAGCCGTGAAGAAAATAGTGTGCGCGTGTGGAATTACACGCGAATAGGATTCACGCAGTCCAGGCCAGCAGCGCTTGAAGACAACGTGTGCGTGTGGAATTACACGCGAACAGGATTCACGCAGTCCAGGCCAGCCGCGCTTGAAGACAGCGTGCGCTTGTGGATTTGCACGCGAACAGGATTCACGCAGCCCAGGCCAGCAGCGCTTGAAGACAACGTGCGCGGGTGGAATTACACGCGAACAGGATTCACGCAGTCCAGGCCAGCCACGCTTGAAGATAGCGTGCGCTTGTGGATTTGCACGCGAACAGGATTCACGCAGCCCAGGCCAGCAGCGCTTGAAGACAACGTGTGCGTGTGGAATTACACGCGAACAGGATTCACGCAGTCCAGGCCAGCCGCGCTTGAAGATAGCGTGCGCTTGTGGATTTGCACGCGAGCAGGATTCACGCAGCCCAGGCCAGCAGCGCTTGAAGACAACGTGTGCGTGTGGAATTACACGCGAACAGGATTCACACAGTCCAGGCCAGCCGCGCTTGAAGACAACGTGCGCTTGTGGATTTGCACGCTAACAGGATACACGCAGCCCAGGACAGCCGCGTTTGAAGACAACGTGCGCGTGTGGAATTACACGCGAACAGGATTCACGGAGTCCAGGCCAGCCGCGCTTGAAGACAACGTGCGCTTGTGGATTTGCACGCTAACAGGATACACGCAGCCCAGGACAGCCGCGTTTGAAGACAACGTGCGCGTGTGGAATTACACGCGAACAAACAGCTCCAGGAATCAGCGTGTGGCGGAAAACACACTATAGAAGGCCCAAGAAGCAGCTGAGGAAAACTGCAAGGACGCAGATCGGAGGTTCAGCTACACAACGCCAAATGATTCGATCAGAAGCAGCGAGTGAAGTTTCCACGCTACTTATATACGTAATGCCGTAGTTCATGTGACGAAGCAGAATACACGTGAATTTAGCGACGTGAAAAGTGCAGACGTCGTTTTCCCGGCAACGTATCGAACAACCGCCATTTGGAATAGAACGGTCTAGTTGCTCTATGAGCGTAAGAGGTAGAACCACGTCCAGCATGCATGACACGTAGAGAAAACAGGTATGATTTTAAAACAGGCATGATTTTAAAACAGGCAAAAATGCTTTTGAATGTGATTGCAATGGATGGAAAAATATGCTAAAATGATTTTAATTCACTAAAGGAGATTCAGGATTAGTGAGAATTACTTTGGATTAGTACAGGTCAACACTAGCAATGATTCATGAAGGATTATCAGATTGAAAACGAATTCAGCAGTTGAAAACAAGAAGCAACTATTTTGACAAGTGGTGAAATGGAGCTAAATTGCAATTCGCGGCAACTTTTCCACATGCGTGAAACGTGATTACGGAAAAACTATAATGGATCCTAGCTTCAAAATGACAGTTAAATTTCGGTTCTAGGACTTGAGGTTCAAAAGTTACAGAGGTTTTTGTGAAGGTAGATTTTTCAGAAATAAAGTCAAGATTTCAAAAATTGGGTTCTGCGCCAAGAAATCAGTTGAGTAGTGGAAAAGTGTGTGTGTCCTATCTGTCCTCACAGTCCCTATTTATGTATTTCCAAAGTGGGTGGGGAGGCTGATTCTACAATGCCCAACCCTCTAAGGATCTGATAGGTTAGAGGATTTCTTATCCCCTGATTGGAGAAAGGATCAGCGTGTCAGAATGAGTCAGAGTGATGCTGTGTTTATGGTTCAAAAGAAATCCCTCCCTTTTGCTTTTACATAGAAAATCAATTTTTCACAAAAAACATATTTCCCAGATACACACGTTGTTGAGAACACATAATTACATGACAGATTGCTTAAGGTACATTTCTGTTCAAGTCCCATGTTTCTACGAGCTTGGGTTCAGAAATGACAACATTTTTGCGCTTTTGGAGGGTTTTGCAATATTAATTCTGTATCAAATTTGATACATGCATGCATATCCTCTCTGCACATTGCACGGATTTCAGCTTAGTCTTAAACTGTGAGTGAATTTTTCATTTTCACAATCTCAAAGTTTCACATTTTTGTCAGTTCAGTACACTTTGTTAGAAGCATTTTTTCTAAAACATACATTTACTCCAATGTTAAATCCACATGTCAGTCTGGTCCGCCCCCAGAGCTGGGCTGACTAAGAGGGTCACATGTCTTGTTTCCTGCCAGCAGTTGTTGCCAGTTACACCCAAATTAGCATTCACTATTCAGTCTAAAGAATCTATTGTTCCTTTCTCCGGGCTGCAGAGAAAATCTCCTCCCCTCTTGATTAGCATGCCAATGCGACATCCTCCTTCTGGTGGGAATGACAAGGTGTGAAGGGTTCTCAGGGGAAGCAAGCCTTTTGGAGTTTTAACTGCATCAGGTTACTTTCTGATTAATTGTAACATAGTTCCTTGTGAAAAAAATAATAACATTTATAAACTTAAAATAAGCAACATATCTTTAAATCAAGTCTTTTTCCACATGAAATCACTGTGTGGCACTCTCATATGGCATTTTAATGGAATTTACTTCTTTGGCATATTTAACTTCCGAAACACCAGTTCTCCTGTTAGAATTATAAATCGCCAGCACCTGACAGAGGCGAGTATCTGTACTACACCCATTTTGACAGCTGTCTTTCCATCAAGTATCTTTAAAAGAGGATTTTGTTCTGAGAACATATGATTCTTGCTGACATTGTATTGATGTGGATTCTTGCAGTAAATGATGTGGAACACCCAACAAAGAGGTTGGATTTTTTAGGTGATTTGTGAGCCATGATTTTAACAATTTTTGACAATCAAGAAAGCAGATTTTCAACAGCTCTGTGTTTCTTTTTCAATCAGCATTGCTATTTCCAAGTGGCTTCAGGCTACTTTGTGGGTAGCCCAATGGTGGTTTTTGGCAGTGATCCCCTGTGCTCACTAAGATAGGCAAAAGTGTATGGTGGCCTATTTTTCAGGTTTTCATTGCGCAATTTCTGGTGATTTCTAGCGAGCAGCATGCTTTCCAGTGGCCATTATGATGTTTCTGCTGCCAGCAATGCACAGTGATGTTGCAGGGCTTGGATGAGTGGGTTGATACATCCCACAAGCCCCCCTCTTGCGATGGCCATTGACCTTCCATCAATGGATCTTCGCAAGACTGGGATGTCAGCCTCATCTCTCCGGATTCCACCAATGGCAAAGTTCATCGTCTTTTCCTCCATCAGGGGTGGATCGATTGGTTCTCCTCGCCAGTCCTGATGGGAGTATTGAGCGATACCCCAGGCCCCTTGGATCTTTGCTCCCGGTCCCCGGCCGTCCTCCTTGGTCAATCTCCATGGTTTATCTCTCTCCCCTTCTCTCTCCTAGGATGACAAAGCAAAAACATATTTGTAGACATTTCCCCACCACTATTAATGTAGTGGGGCAGACATATACATTTTATAAATCAGAAGACATTTTTATTATTGTATTTTATAGACTACAAGTGGAATATTTTAGAGATGGATATTTTATGGATCTGGAGTGGCCCCCCCTCTGGGGTTCCAGAAGACTCCTCCAGTTGCTGCAGAGTGTGCCTAGGATGGCAACACTTCAGCTGATTAATATGGACCCACTTATCTTCCCCTTCTGCCAAACTGCCTTTGAGGATGCAGATCTTGTAGGCGACTGGTGAGATCTTGTCTACAATTTCAAAAGGTTCCTTCCAGGTAGGCAGACATGTTCGCTGTTTGGCCTCGTTCCTTTGGAAATTGTATAGATAAACGTGGTCTCCTACATTGTATTCTTTCCTGGTAGTCTTTAAGTCATAGTGGGTCTTCATGCTATCGGCTGATCTTTCTAGATTTTGCTGAGCATAGGCAAAAGCATGTTGAAGGTGTTTTCATACATTTTCAACATACTCATGAGTTGTGGAGGCATTGATCAATGTCTGCTCTTGGGTCCTGTAGAGCAGATGCTGGGGAAGCACCATCCTGCGTCCAGTCATCAGCTCAAATTGTGACATTTTAGTTGCAGATGAAGGGGTAGATCTGATGGCCAGTAGGACAAGAGGTAATTGAATATCCCAACTTGGCCCAGGATCTGCCACACATTTTTTTTAATATGCTCACAATGGTTTTGTTGTAACGTTCTACTGCACCACTAGAGGCTAGCCGGTAAGCAATATGTAGCTTCCTTTTAACACCAAGTATATCTCACATCTTTGTCATGACTTTGCTGGTGAAAAAGCTACCTCTGTCTGACTCAATCCTTTGGGGTAGACCAAAACGCGAAAAGATGTGGTTGATCATCAGGGCAGCTGCTGTTTCTGCCTTGCAGTTTGGGGCCGGGAGACATTTCACCCATTTAGTAAATAAGCATGTCACGGTCAACATGTACTTATTTCCATTAGAGGAGCGAATCACGGGCCCGATGAAATCTACTTGCAAATCTGACCTTGGCAGTGTCACCCCTCTCTTTTGGAGAGGTGCACAGTGTGTGAGGGATGTTGGCTGAAATTGTGCACACACAAGACACCCCTTCAAGTATTGGTCGAGATCCTGCCCCATGTGTGGCCAGTATGCAACCTTTCTTAAGATTTCAGGTGTTGTATGAAACCCCCTATGACCGGCTGTGGCTGCATCATGGGCGTGACTTAACATCAGGCTTCGGAATGAGGTAGGAACCACCCACTGATCATGGCCAGCTAGGGATTTCCTTACCAACAAACCGTCTTGGATTCAGAACATTTTTGGACATTTCATCAACACTCTGAGGTCCTCTTTCCCAAGGTAATTGGTATCCGTCAGGGGAAAGTTCTCAGGGTCCTCAATGTGTTGATAAAACTTACCAATTATTGGATCCGCTTTTTGAGCCGTAATCAAATCAGCATCTGGGGTCTTCTTACTCCATTGTGCAGTTGAGAGATCATTGTGAGCATTTGTCTGGGACCTAGTGATAGCAGTCACCTGGATTTCCCCCAACAGGGACTCGATCTCTATTAAATCCCCTTGGATGGCCCCGGTTTTGGCCAGCTGATCAGCTAAGTCATTTCCAGTTTTGTCTGGTCCCTCTACTTTGGAATGACCCTTGATCTTTTTCCAGTAGATGGTCATCCCATTCGAGGTGACCAGATCATCAATATTTTGGATTAACTTCCCATGTTTCAAGGGTTTGTTATTAGCACATAACATGCCTCTGGTTTTCCAGTTAACCAGGTGCTCAACGAACCCATTCCGTACATAATCTGAATCTGTGATTATGACCAGTTGATGGAGTTGATGTTGGACAGCAGTGAGGATGGCTTGATGCACAGCCATCAACTCTGCCCATTGACTACTTCGGGAACCAATCTTGTACCCAGTGGAGGGTTCTGGGGACTCATTCACCCATGCATTCCCTACACCTGCCACAAGTTCTTTTTCCCCATTGTTGTCAACATGGTAAGAGCATCCATCCACATAGACAGTGGGCATTCCCTCACACTTGTCTTCTTCAAAGACTTTGTGTGAGGAATTACGGTATGCCTCCATGTTGTCCTTGATTTTTAGATTCTCGTCCTCGAGACAGTTTTCTCTGGCACAATCATGCAAGCCAGCCAGACCTTGCGCGAGGGGACTCTTCTTGTTTTGGCCATATCTGACCTCCACAGGAAAGCCTTGCATTGACAGAATCCAGGAGGTAATTTGGGAATTACTCACATTTCCGGCTTGGATTCTGTCACTTTGGAGATATTGCAGAGGCTGGTGTGGAGTCTCCACTATGATGTGTTCTCCCTGGATGAACGGGCGGTAATTCTTCAATGCCCACACCGTTTCCAGGAGTGCCTTCTCACAATCGTTGAATTTTTCCTCCACAGAGGATAAAGTTTTACTCGCATAGGAGATTACTTTTTTGACCTTGTCATGCTTTTGGTATAATACTGCAGTCAAGCATGTATTAAAGAACCCTGTTTCCAAGAAGAACTCCTTGTTTCTGACAGGGTAAGCTAGGCAAGGCACTTGTGAGAGGCTTCTTTTGAGTTGTCTTACTGCTTCAGATTGTTCTGGACCCCATTTCCACTTGACCCCCCTTCAAAAGATGAATCAGAGGTCTGGTGATCTCTGCGTAGCCCTCAATTAACTTTCTGCTGTAATTAGTCAGTCCAAGGAGGCTCCTTAGTTCCCGCAGAGTTGTGGGGTCCTTCAGTTTCTGGAGTGCTTCCACTTTCTTTTCCTGGGGACAGAGACCCTGAGGAGTAATCTCATGCCCCAAGAAATTCACACGGGTTCTACACCACTGTGCTTTCTGAAAGGAAATCTTTGCTCTGGCGGCCTTCAACTGGGTCAGAACATAACGGATCTCTGCTATGTGTTCCTCCACAGATGAGCTTTTGATGAGGACATCATCTACATAAGCCAGGTTACCCCTAAGGTCGGCGCAGAGTCTCCACTGGCCGTTTCGCTTCAATATCCCCAGCACCGGATTATTGAAGGTGCTGTGGACTGGGCGGATTATCCCATGGGACTCAAGGTTCTTAATGATTTCAGTAAGGGACTCCATTGATGCGAGAGGCATGCAATATTGCTTCACAAACACTGGAGTCATACCAGGGACCGTGGGAATTGTTGTGGTGTGGATGTCGGTGCGACCACAGTCATATGAGTCCACCGCAAAGAGATCTTGAAAATCCAAGAAAACTTGTTTCAACTTTTGCTTCTGCTCCAGAGTCTCACAGGCATCAGCTAGGTTGACTCTCTCTTCAACCATCTGCCTGAAGCCTGGAAAGACTTCTGATTTCGCTAACTCAGCGGCCTCCTCCAGCTGGGTGGAGAAGTCCCTGGTCAAAGTGCTGATTTGGACTTGTGGCTTCAGGTGGGAAAGGCAGCCCTCATGGACCTGAAAAATCACCTCATCCCTCCTGAAGTCACAAGTCACATCTTCCTTACCATAAGGGCAGGAAGTGTACACCAGGAAGTACCCCCCCATGCCGGGTAAAGATCCTGTCTGGTGTTGTGTTGTCATCACTGTCACTGCCAAAACAGTCCTTGGGGATTGGTCCTAACAGTTAATTACCTAGATCAACGGAAAAATGTCGGTCATCAACCGCCATTCCAATAATGATGCCTGCGGCTAGAGTGATACTCTTTAAGTCACTGTTATCCACCTCTATTGGAATGGTGTCATGTTCTATATTGGATAAGAGTGTTGGGTTTACCCCCCAACCCTTGCTGTTGGAGAGAAGCATTTAGAGGAATATAGGCATCAGGGTTTTTCAATTTCTGTCCTCTTTTCACTTTCACTTCTAGGGAGAATTGTCAGGTCCTTCCTGGGATGGTGACTTCCTCTCCAATCTGAATTTCAACTGCATAAGGTAGCAATTGAGCTGACCTAAATACTTTCTCTGGATCATCAAAGCCCATGGGGTTATCCGCTAATCGGTACCAAGCTGTGAAGTTTATTAGGTTCAAACTAATGGCAAAGCGATTGAGAATGTCACCGCCTAAGTAAAAGGTGGCAGTGACATCTCGCACGACCCAACAGTTATGGACTATGCTCTTTTTGCCTATGGAAATTTTGAGCATACACCTGCTTGGCAGGAGATGTTTGGAATTGGGTGCTTCCAGATCCATTTCCCATTTGTCTATGAGTCTAAATGTGGGAAAGGCTGGATCTTTTGGGAGTTGGCGGAACATGGCTTCGCTGATGAAGCTCTTCCCGTTGTTCACACACACTCCGGCGAGAACAGAGTCCTTCCCATCATTTAACTGAACAGGGATGAACAACTGCTCTCCAATTCGCTGAATATCAGCCAGGCTCTGAGCTGATTTCACATCTTTCTGGACTATTGGAGTGGGAATGTCTGATTGTAGATTGGTAAAGAATTTCAGAGTGTTTCCTTCCAGTGTGGAATACCACCTTAAACTGGAAGGAAGGTTGATTTTCAGAAATAGAGAGGACCCCCCATCACCAGTCTGTTATCCTACTGCTATTACGGTCACGTCTGGAATTTGGTTGTTCTGGAAGTTAAATTCTACTTGGTCAGATTTTTGTTCAACCATGTGGCATGTGCCGTTCAAACTAACATGGTTGACACTCTGTTTTAACTTTATTGGTCGTCTAGACTGGGTCCAGAGGACCTTGTTTACGCAATCTATTAGGGGTTACAACCTTCTCAGGAGGTCATTCCCTAGTAAACAAGGGGTGCCCTCTGGAGTCACTACTATGACCGGGTGTTTCACCTTATGTCGCCCAATTTTAATGTCCACATCCGCAGTCCCCTCGATGGGAATTTCCTTCCCGTCAAAGTTCTGAAGTTGTCCAGGAAGAGAAGTGAGAGGATTTTGGTAATTCTCCCCCCTTCCTGAATTTAGTTCATCAAAGGCCTTTTTGGACAGAAGGGTAGCTTGGGATCCGGTGTCCACCAGTGCCAAAATTGTACCCTGCCCCTGTACTTGAACCGGGGTATAGTATCTTCCCTCCTTCTCCACAAGGGGGCACAGATAATGCACATTTTTGGACAACTGGTGGGCTATTTTTTTAGTTTTGGAAATGGAGAGAGAAGAGATTTGGGCAGAATTCTGTGGGGAGTCTTGGGAATCTGAAAGAAAAAGATGGCAACTGGAGATAGGAGAATTTTTGAGTTCCCCTGGTTCCGGTTCAGGGCCGCCCCCCACCCCCCCTTTTTGGTGGCAGTCACCAAAATGGGTTTGAACCAGGGGATTTTGATGATGTTGGTTCTGGGATGGGATGATGGGCAGCGCTAGCTCAGTCCCCACATCTACCCAGTCTGGATGTGAATCCCTTGGGACACATTTTTATTTGGGAGGAGTTCCCCCATCTCTGAAGGAGAAGATCCTTTTCCCAGGATCCTCTGAGGATCCCTCTCCTTCAAATTGGAAGATCTGTACCTCCTCCTCAAAATGGGTCTGTTTGGATCCTTTGTTTCTCCTACCCCCCCCTCTGCTCCTTGGGTGGCAGGCTGTCAGGGGCAGGAGATTTTGTTTCCGGTTCCTGGGTTTCCAGGGGCTGTTCACAAGTGGGGAAGGAAGCTTCCTCCAAGGCTTTACACCCCCCTTCCCCTTGTGCCTCCTCCCTGGTCACCGGTGGGCTATCGGGGTGCTGCCCCCGTCATTGTTCTGGAGGATCAGGTCCAGAGTTTGGGGCATTCTGTACCGGCATGCTCATTTGAGGGTTCTGCTGAGCCCTCAGCATGCGACTCAGATCGTGTGCCATATTTTGGGCCTGGCGCTCAAGCTGTGAAACCCGCTCAGGCTGATACAGGGTTCTGTTTTCTCCCCTGGGCGGATCCCGGGAAGGGTAGCTATCCCTTCTCTGGTAGTACCCCGGGTTGGGAAGATTTGGGTACCCCTCCACCCTTGGCCTCCCCTCTCCCGGATTAGGTTGCCTGGGCTCAGGGAAGTGGGGAAAGAAGGATGGATGAATTTGGGGTTGGAAATTTTGTGGATACCTGGGGAAAAAATTCTGCCCAGGATATGGTGAATTTCTGCCCTCCTTGGGGAAGTTAGGAGGGAAGTTCCCTGGGTTAGGTGCTTGGTTGGATCCCCCCCTTGGGCTGCAGGAGTCCACACTTAACCCAGGATGGGTCGGTTTCCCTTGTAGCGGGGACTTACATAGTCAGGGGAGTGAGGGACCCCATTTGTGGGACTACCTCCTTGACTCCCTGTCTGTGACTGGCACGAGGGCCTTCTGGGCTTAGAATTATTCTGTGCAGGCAGGTTTTTAGGCCCCCTATCTCCAAATCTAAAATGGGGGCAACATTTACCTCTGCCACCTTAGCAGCGGCAGGAGTGCTGGTCGGTTTGGGGCTTTTCTGAGCATTATTTTTATTTTCTATGGGCTTCTGCACCTCATAGATTCGGGTCGCATGTTCAATGACCCAGTCTAGTGACCTTTTCTCATGAAAATCTCTCACTAGGTGGGTCATGATGTATTTCGGCAGCGCATGGAAAAACGTATTAACAAATTCTTTACTGTCCGTGCGCACCCTTTTGGTAGTCTGCGCAAAGGCGCGCTTCAACTCCTGCACAAACTCTTGTGGGGCCTGATCCTCCCCACATTGCAAATTGTAGGCTGCCTTGCGAGCCTCTTGGGGATTCCTATGAACAGAAAAGTGCTTTAAGATGGCCACCCTATATGTGGACCATCTTGAATGATTTTGGCACTCCAGCTCCGCAAAGAAACTGGAGTATTCTGGGGAGAATGTCCATTTGACATACTGAATGCAGCTACTGCTGTCTTTCAAATGGAAAGTCTCCATCATTTGCTCAAAGAGCTCTAAGTGTTCCTACACAGAATACTTGGTGTTCTTGTGATAAGGCGTGATGACACTCCTTATTGCCTTAATCTGTTTTAAGGGGTCCTTAAGCAAGGCCCTTTTTGCCTTATTGGCCTTATTGGTCCGGGTAACCCTGGTCCATTCATCCTCTGACTCAGAGGCACTGCTCCCAGAGGTGCCCGTCTGATCTTCCAGGTTTTCCCGGATTCTGTGAGCCTGGGAATGGCTGGCAGAATGTGGGGACCTAGTCTCCTGTGTCCTGGGATGCTCAGAGGAGTCTTCTGATTACTCCTTGCTCCCAGGATTCGATGGGTACCCCCCCGCCCCCACTGACCTAACTGGGCAGAGGTTTTCAGGATGCCCTTAGTGGGCCTACTCTCCTGGTGTTCCCCACTAAATTGTACTGTACTTGGGTGCCCATACCCGGATGCCCGCCCATACATTCCTGGGAGGTACTGGTCTATGAGCCCCATATGTCTGACTGGATAGTAATCTGCCATCCCTGTGGCCCTGGGCTCATGTGCACCAGGGGACATGGGGGTGGCAGAGTCCAGGGACTGGGAGAGATGGAGGCCTCTGGGACTAGGGCTCCTGAGGTTATGCTCAGGTGTTTCCCTTTCCCAGCGAACCTCATATCTATCAGCCCCTGCTCCCTGTTGCCATCTTCCACCCTCCTGGTGTGCTCTACCAAGTTTTGATGCTCTTTTTGGAGGTCACACAGTCCCTGGAGGGCCAGGTGATTTTCTTCCAGCTTCCCTTTTAAGTTACAGACTTCCTGGCCTAAGGTATCCCTTTCCTGAGCAAGAGCCTGTCTCTGCGCCGCCAGGTCGTCCCTCTGCCTTTGAAGGGCGCCAGCTTTATGGCGCTCTTCCCCAAATTCTGCCTGGGTGTCCAGGTCTTTCAGAATTAATTTGTTGCACTCTGCCTTCTCTCTATCCAGGTGGCTTTGCAGGGTCACTACCTGCTCTGCACATGCCCTATTGAAATCCAGTTGTTGCTCCAGCTTTTTCTGGCTCTGCAGTAGGAAGTCCAAACCTTCTTGATACTCCTTCTGCAAGGCCAGAATTCTGGTATCCTGGTCTGCCTTTTCCTGTTGCAGGATACCCATGTCCTCTTTTATTTTAATTAGATACTGCCTACTTTCGTTTTCTGACTCCTGGCTCCTCTGCAGCCTGTGCTCAGAAGAGTCCAGATCAGATTGGGCCTTCTCTAATGCCATCAGTTGCCTACTTGCCAGATCATGGGCTTCAGCACATTTGTCCTGTATGGCTCCCATAGATAAATATAAATATGCCGCTACCCTGGCAATCTTGTTGTGCTCATCCTTGGCCTTAGGAGCCATATATAGTTCACTCAGGGCCACATGTAAGGCACCCTGATCTCTCCAGATAGCTAACCCAGTTGCAGTGACCTGTTGTGTGATTGCCTGACACCACACATTCTGGTCCTGCTCAGTCCACTCACCTCTCACAAATAGCTTATGTAAGAGGTGCTCTCTAGCTATCTTGATGTCTACCAACGTCGCCATTCGGGAAATTGATTTCCTTCCTGACTTACAGAAGTTTATTATTTTATTTTGCAAAACAGACCGTTTCCTTTTGAGGGGTGCTTTTACAGCGTAACACAGCGTGGTAGCCCAACAGGACTTATGTATCCTGTCAGTCAGCATATTGTATTACGCTGCACAAGTGGTAGATCTAATCCAGAAATCCCGGACCACAGCCCCCAATCTGTAAGTGCTTCAATCCAGCACTCCAACTAAATCAATGCCTAGTCTGGGACGCCCAATGGAAGCCCTTATTTATATATTTTTATGTCAAAGTTCTTTAAATCTGGATGTTGAACCCTTATATAACGCCCCTCTCTTTGAATCTCCCCAACCTCACTGAGCCAAGAAGTAGATTCGTTTTGCAAATTAAAAGGTTTATTTGAAGAATGGAACAATATTTATATATCAGTGTTCATATTCATAAGTGTGCTATTCAGATACTACTTTATTCATAAAAGTGTGATATATAACAAATGACCAATACATAAAATAAAATACATTTATGTAGGGATAAGCCCTCTCTTAATTCCACCAACATGTTTGTATTGGTTGTTTACTCTGGCTGTTTTGATGTTGAACATTCGAACTGGGCTGTGCTATGTACCTCTTCCAGGCAATGTACAGAGTATTTTTGCACTTTTGTCTTGTATCACTCTTCTGAAATGTCCTTGTGGGTTTTGCTTTGGGAGTTTGTGCCTTGCCAGGTCTTCTGTTGATGGCATTCCACCTGAGCCTGTTCTTCCCTGTGTCTTTGCCTCCACTGTGTCTCACAGATGAAACTGCTCCCGCTCCGGCAGAAGAAGGCCCACGTGATGGAGATTCAGCTGAACGGCGGCACTGTGGCCGAGAAGGTAGACTGGGCCCATGAGAAGCTGGAGAAGCAGGTCTCCATCCACACCGTCTTCAGTCAGGATGAAATGATAGACGTCATTGGAGTCACCAAAGGCCATGGCATGAAAGGTACACACCTGCTCCATCTACCTTGAAGCCATTTTAATTATTGCACGAATCATGAATAATCTCAGGCTCAAAATACAGAATAAATATCCCATTCCAGGGAAGGTGAGACGCGCGCACACACACACACACACACACACACACACACACACACACACGCGCACACGCGCACACGCACACGCACACACACACACACACACACACACACCCCCCGCCCCCCCCGCGCCCCACCCCCCACCCCCCCCTCTACCTCTAAGAAAGTTTTGGTGGTTTTAATGTGAAAGTAGGAAAGTCAGTTTGAGCCAAGTCACATAATCCACAAAGCCACCTATCGCTGGAAGTTCACCTCCAGTTCTGAGCCACAACATCAAGGCATTATGGGTATCCAAATGAGCTCAAATGCAAACCTTTTTCTCCAGGAAATTGTCTTTCTCTAAGAGGGCAGTGCTGCTTTATACATAGTTTCTTTAACCCAAGACAGACATTTGCAGGGCTGCCAAGACAACTACATACCTGATTTCACCCTTATTATGCATCATCAGTGCAGTAGAGTCCTGACAGCCTTTTGGTTGGGGCATTTGGCCATGTTTTCCCAACACCAAGAAAGTTGTGCTGGGTTTTAAAGGTTTGAAAAAAAACCTTTCACCTGAAATGTGAAAGTAGGAAAGACCATTTGAGCAAAGTCACACATTCCACAACGCCACCTAGAAGCCATCGGTAGAAGTTCATCTCCAGTTCTGAGCCACAATAGCAAGGCATCGTGGGTATGCAAATTAGCTCAAATGCTAACCTTTTTTATCCAGGAAATTGAACTTCCAGTGATGGCTACTAGGTGGCATTGTGGAATGTGTACCATAACTGCAGATCCAGTGTTAGAAGAGAAGATTGGTGTGTACCTATCGTATACCTACCAACCACCTGGTCTACCTTGCCTCTGCTGCGATAAATTAAATGACACAGGTCATGGGCCCCATAAACTCTGAAGTGACTGGTTGCATGTTGTCTGTTCTGCTGGCCAGCTATGAATAATGCTAAAATGTTGATGTGAGTGTGTGACTGACAGCTCAACAGAATGCTGAGGAGGGGCTGCTTTGTGATACTCTGAATGTTTTAAAAGGAGGTCTAAGCTGGAGTGCATTTGGATGCCCCATGGATGGTCTTTCCATGAAGACTAACTGGAACCTTAATGCATTTAACTATATATATATGTATATATATATATAATAGACCGCCATCAGAATATTACATTTACAGAATTCAGTGAAACCATCCCGCTCTATGCACTTTGACCTCAGTGTATTTTTGTTGCTGCAGGTGCATTGGATCTAGCCACTTCATGCTTTCTTCACTCTTAGGCGTCACCTCCCGCTGGCACACAAAGAAGCTCCCCAGAAAGACCCACAAAGGCCTACGTAAAGTTGCCTGCATTGGAGCCTGGCATCCGGCCCGCGTTTCTTATACCATGGCCCGCGCTGGTCAGAAGGGTTACCACCATCGGACTGAGCTGAACAAAAAGGTAAGGTCAGCACATGCAACTTATTTAGCAACTGTGTCCAGGAAAATGCCACACAATCGGCAGGTCTGTACTGTTGGTCAGTCTACTGTTGTCTACAGCAGAAAGAGACACCAGGTCAGCAGTTGTACACATAGTACAATTAATCTGGGTCAGCATATCTTTATCGCACATTAGCTAACATGCCATCAGACAGGGGTGTTGCTAGGTCTGGAAAAGATCCGGGGCAACTTCTATCTGGTGCTACAACCAAAAGACCAGGCGCTATATCCCCCTTAGCCCCCCCTAGGAACGCCTCTGCCATCAGATATGTGCAGTACATGAGCCACTTGCTTAGCAGATGTGCACAGCACACTTATGACTGAGACAGTAATACCCAATTTGTTAGCCAGATTTTTTGCTGCTTTTTTACTACAAAAATATAGATGGTAAATTTTCGTAAGGCATATAGAAAGGTGTGTGTGGAATGGAAGGGTGAGGTGTTGGGGGTCTTGCCTGCTTTTTGTGGTAAAAAAGCAATAAAAACGGCCAAAACAATTCGTCAAAATGGCTGTTCGGCAAAAGAAAATGTTCCTAGATCCACTGAGGCGCCAGATGTGTACACTACCTTCTTCCTGAGTCAGCTGATGTGAATAGCACATAAGCCACTAAGCCATCAGATATGTACAGCACATGTTTTTCTTAATGAACGGACACTTCACTAAGCCAGTAGATGCCACTGCATCAGCAGATCTTATTGAATGGGAGTCTTCAGCATACCATTGGTCTAGTGTAAAGATGTGTATTCAACAGTTAAGATGAATTTCCTGAAATGTGGCCTGGAGGACAGATTTAATGGGAGGCCATCCTGTTTATAGTGAAGAGGGAAATTCTGGGCGTTTAGCCAAACCATTCAAGGTGAGAGTGGTGGAAGAGTGGTCAGGAGAGGTGAGTGAGGTCTGGGGTCCACAATGAACACACACAGTGAAATACACACTGATTCTACTTAGTTAAGTACAACAATACTCTATTTATTGTAGGCCCAAAAACACACTATAAAAATCAATTAGGTAATATTATCACACAACACTTTAAATATAACACATATATACAGACACAGTTGGTTAATAAAATGCACACAATTCAACAATACACCTGAGAGGGAAAGTAAGTTATTTGAATGGGGCATTGTGCCCAACAAAAACACAAAGTACCTTTAGAAGATGGGACAACATTAGGAAATCTTGCTGTGAGTGTTAATATTTCTCCAAAAGTCTTACAAAGGATTTACAGTTCAGTAAAGTACTTTTCCTACCTCCTAGGGCAGCTATTTCAACAAACATTTAAAAAACAATGGCATGGAATATAAATCTAAGTTCACAAACTTTATAATGGAGGAGATGGCAGCACAGGTAAGTATTACGGTTACTCACTGCCCTTACTTCGATTTTCCCAAAGAACTTGGCAAGTCGAATGGGGGTCATTGTTTTTCCCACCATTGGATCCAATAGAGGATGCCCAGGAGCTGTTGGTGCAAGGAGGTTTCCGGTCGGGTCCAGGAGCTGAATGCAACGCTTTCCAGCAAAGAAATGCAGCCGGCACTGATGCAGAGCACTTCAGGACACTCTAGCAGATAGGGGAAGGTCAGTTCCAGTGACAGTCACTGCACACGGTCACAGACAAAGGAAGCCTTCCAGAACAGGACCCGTCATTGATGGGATGCTAAATGCTGGCAGGAAGGCAACTTGTAGTAATAGCTTCAGACACTCAATGGTCCAGACAAAAATTGGGAATGGCGATACTTCTGGCACGGTAGCCCAAAATGGGAGCTGATCAGTACACTGGGTGGTCTATGGGCACTTCCAAAGGCTCCACGCTGCAGGATCCTTAGAAGGCATTGAGACTGGCTGTTTTCACCAGTCCAAAGGGTTGAGGTACCAGCAAGGGTCTTCTGAGATCAGGTTGTCCAGCGGGGCTTCATCGGGACAGCAGCATGAATGGTCACCAGGCCTATTCAGGATTCATCCCTGGATCTTCCTTCGTCTGCCCAGCTGCACACGATACTTGGCTCCTCTTTTGATCCTCTGGGAGGCCTGCAGGGCTCATCCTCTTATCCTAAATTCAGGTAAGTGATCAAACGTAGCCCTCCAATTGAAAGGATCTGCACCACCCATGCACACTAGCAGAGGTGCAATCAGGGACCACTGTGGGGCTGACTCATGCATGCACACCAGACATACTGGCACCAGTGTATGGATTGGGACCAGACAGTCCAAGCCCACTTCCTGGCTCCAAACACACATGGCATGCACTAGCCCCAGAAAACAGCAGCGGGTACATTAATGACCATAACAGGGTATTCCTAACCTGAGAAGGCACGAAGAAGGCCAAAGAACAAAATGGCCAAAGAACAAGAGAAACATCTTGTGGGACGGACATTTTAGGACACTTGCCACTGTAAGTAGCCAAACGTGGTAAAAATGTGATAACTAAAAATATAGCAAATATGGTAAAAATGTTACTGCTGCACCAGCTTGTCTTTAGGCTAATTTAAAAGTAACCAAGAATCCCTTTGGTGTAAGTCTATGGTGATTACAAAAGTATCTCCATTGCACTGCATTGAAAGATGCTGTGTGCAATAGGCAAAAGTTACCCAAACAGATAACAAGTAAAAGTACAAAATAAAAACATTGTTTCCCAGTACTGACAGTCGAGAGCACTAGTTGGATTCCCCATAAAAAATGAGTGAAGGCCAGGGAAGTGAATGTAAATAGTCAGGACATAGAGTAAAACTAAAACAACAAATTTGGGGGTCAGTAGAATATGGAGGGGAAAGTTGCCTAAAAGAGAAAACTTTCCTAACAGTAACAAACTGCGTTCAGTCACAATTCTCATTGGCTCACCGGAGGTGGAGAGCGCAAGACTGGGCGTCACTTGGTTCAGTGACCTTGAAATCAGCTAAGTGTTGACAAAATTCAGGGAAGTAAGCATTCATGATGTTCTCAAGCGTAAGTAAAGTAATTATACCTTCAAATAGCTCAACCTGTAGTAATTCACCCAACCATGCAGGTCTTTCAGGGAGACATCAGTTCATGACATCTGCAGAATATCATCCTTCTCCTTATGATCCCTAAAACTCCTCCGATTCTGAGTGGGAGTCTTACCAAATCACAATACAAAAGCAGCTTTCCTACTCTCATACTCCACTCTTCCTTCAGCACTCAACTCCAAAATAGCAGTAGATTTACTCTGGGGTAGATAGGAAAGAAGGAACTCAAACTGACTGTCTTCAGGCACACACACTGCGCACCAGAGCTACAATCACAACTATTCAACCACCACACAACATCCATCCCTTCCTCATACACACTGACTAGGTTCTTGGGGAATTTAGGTTGAGGGATAGACCCTGAACCAGAATTTTGGGCTTGAGTATTCCCTAAGCCTAATCTCCTGAGTTCAGTCTCTTGAGCTCTGATATCTCTGGCTCAGAATATTCAGTCTCTTTCTCCTTAGCAGACAGTTCTGTCTCATACGTTTTTAGGGCAAACTCCTGAATTATATAGTTTTGTGCTCTGTCTCCAGTTGGGCCTTTTTCAGCTCCAACTCCAGGGCTCTAACTCTGAGTATCTCTCTCTCACTAAGGAGTAAGAGTCCCTGTCAGATGGAGCAGATACAATAGGAGGAGTAGAGGAAAGCTCTCTAGTATCTACACCAGGATTTTCAGAGTGATATTCCTGAGTAAACCTAATGAGGGCTGCTTGTGCACCTGTAGCAGTGAGACGTCTGCCAGTATAAGCAGATGTTAATTTCCTGGCATTCATCTTGTGTAGAGACCCACAACTAAGGGTTGCCTTCCTAAGGAGAAAAAAAAGGTTAGTACCCCTGCAGTCCACTCACAGTCCAGAGCAAGAGATCTAAGAGGGAGAGTGGGGCAAAGCCCTAAATACCACAGCAAAAAGGGTTTGGCCAAAGACCAGCCACCAATCCTCAGAGGGAGCTGAAGGGAAAGGGTCAGATGACCAACTTTACTGGTTGGTCAGTAGGACTGCTACTCGTCATGGACCACACCCACAAGAAGTGAGAGCGGGAGCCATGGGTTCTACACTGGTATAAAACATTCAGAACTAATATGGAAGCTACTGTGTGGGTTTACAAACCACAATATGGTCAGAACAGCCATTTTGAGTCTATCTAGTGGTTGCCCTGAACAAAGGTAGCCCAAAAATTCAAAATGTCTGATTACATTGGTACCCCAGTGGCTAACAAAAAGGTACATTGGGATGCCAATGCGGGAAAATAGTTTGCACCCCTGGTGAAGCAAACACTAAAATAAAGCTGCCTTCATCCCACTCCCTAAAACCAATGTGGGGTGATATAATCACCCTGGGGCAAGAATAAGGCGCCTGAGAAACGGTTGTGGGACTGGGCGCATTATGGGTGGCCCAATACCGTAAACCTTAAGTAAGGAAAAAAGTCTTGCAGTAGCAGGGGGACTTCAGGAAAGGTCCATCTTGCCACCAAAAATAGGTTAGTGGTCCAAAAATAGATGGGAAAAAGCTGAGGCACCCTAGAATACTCAAGATAGGAATTCCGTCTTAACCAAACCTATGGCTAGCTCCGGAGGGAATCCTTTGAGGTTCATGCTGAATCGCCAGGAATGCATGAGTGCCTGCTTCTTCGTATTGCTGAGGGGCACAATCGCAGAGTTGGTGGGATTGAGTTTCAAGTAAGTGCTTGACATTTGCTGGAATGAATGACTCTGCGCAGTGAGAGGCCAGTTAGATATAACTGTGTATCTTCTGTATATCAATCATGCAAGACACCAGGGTTGCTGAAGAAAGTGCTGATAGGCTGCATGTACAAAGTGAAGATGACTGGTGACAGAATGGAGCCTTGAAGGACCCTGCATGAAACTGGGCAGTGCATTGATCTGAACGCACCCATCTGATTGATCCAGAGCCTTTTGATAGGTTAAAGGCGAACCAGTGGAGCACAGAGTCCAAGCAGTGTCAGTAGAGTTGCTTTGTAAACGGTGTGCTAGGCTAGAAAGAGGTAGAACCACAAGACACAAGAGTGACATTGATGAATTCATTGCATGGTAGCTGCTTCGGTACTGCAACAGGATCTGAACCACAATGGATTACTTTGTCTCGTTGTATGGCTACTCCTTTTCAATGATCTTCCCCATGCAGTGGATGTTTTTGATTAGTAGGACTGGAGTTTAGCGGCCAGAGTTACTTTAGCATAATAAGACTGTTCTGAGTCAGTGGTGCGTTGGCGATTTGGAGAGTGGTAGGAGCAACTGACCCCTGGACAATGGTGGCAGGAAAGATATCGGGCCTCATTACGAGTTTGCCGGTTCAGATACAACGGTACTGGTAAGCTTTCCGGTACCATTGTATCCGGACCGGCAAACTCCGAGTTCTGCGAACGGGTGCCTTTCATTCCACCAGGTCTGACCTGGTGGATTGAAAATCACCCGCGAGCACAGCATTTCGGATGCACAGGCACCGTTGTTAATGGTGCTGCTGCATCCGGCTTCCCCATTCCCATTGAGCCCTATCCGGCTCAAATGGAAATGGGGAAGAATTTTTTCCGGCGCCCAGGAATGGCCAAATACTGGGTCCGGCAACGCCGTAATGACCCGGTAATTGCCAATTTCTGGGTGCCGGAAAAAATGCAACTACGGCGGGAGCCGTGCCAGGGTTATAATGTGGTCATCGTACCTGGTGGACTTGAGCGATTCAATGATGCTAGTGTTTATCGGTCATGATGGGCTTAGGGTCACACCATCTAATTGCTGACCTATATGGGAACGTTGGATGGGGTGGGCTAGCAGCAGTGGTGCCCTCCTTGCGAGTTCTACTTTTTGAGATTTCGTGAATACAAAGTTAATTGGTGGTGCTGAACTGACTGAGGAATTGATGGGTTCATTGACAGAACTGCAGCAGTGCAATATCACCTGAATTCAGGGCCTTGATACTAGGGCCATACACTTATGTTCCTATTCTGACACACCAACATGAAGAAAATAACATTACGTGTGATTTGAATCTGCCTCCACACACAACAAAGATGGATCAGGGATCCACTGGATTCCTGTGTCAAAATGAATGGGCGTGCAGACCATCCACAGGAATTCAAGTGAGGGGTTCCTGTGCTGAGGTTGTATGCCACACTCATCTACAGGATATGATATATGCCATTTATAACGCGCCTATACACAAGTGTTTCGATCTACATCACATGTACATCACTTGCAGCAAGTCACTTTGTGTGAGACCTCCCGTGCGGGAAAGTGTTTCTGTGGTCGGAAAAGGACAGAAGTCCGACTTCCACAGTTTTCCACCCACACTGCTCCAAAGGAGGGTGAGGGTTTGCACGTATCCACTCCGAGTCTGGGCCAGCCTGGGTAGTATTTTGAACTTACTTTTTTGCTGTTCTTTGAGTGTTCCACATGTTGGACAAATGCTTCTTTTTCACTCTGCAGATCTATCGGATTGGCCATGGAATACACCTTGAGGAAGGGAAAATAATCAAGAATAATGCTGCCACGACCTTCGACATCACCGACAAGTCCATCACACCCCTGGTGAGAGATAACATTGTGATAAGGTGTTATGTTAACCTCCCAAAGCTCAGTTTCCAAACACAACTTCATCCACACTCTCTCCCAGGCCAATAGCTTGCCAGAATTTCATATCTGCTGTTAATTACTCGTTTGATTGCAACAAAGAGAGGGCGTGTGCTGGGCTAGAGCCATCTTGAGATTTTGGAAGCCCAGTGTGAATGGAGCTTTGAAGTCTACAGATTTAGACTTCTCCAAAACCAAAGAAATTAAGGTATCCAAGAAACTCTGGCCGTGCCCCCTCCCCGTTCATTGTAATCACAGCCCATACCTTGATATACTGCCATGGCGGAGATCAAAATAAGGTGAGCACTCCCTTTAAGTCGCTATGCTTTCTTCAATGTTGCCGGAGTCAAAATAACAAACGAGGGGCATTTCAAGGGCAACATTAACATTCCACGATAAGGGCACTTGTGTTCTAACATAAGTACGGGTTGCATTGTAACAAATGAGTCCATCAGGATGGCTTACAAGCTGCAGCAAAGATGCAGCACACAGATCAGAAGCCATTTGGAAAAGGCACACATGCTGTAGCATGAAAGCAAAGTACTCAGATTAGTTGCCTCACAGAATGTACAAGTGCTTCTACAGGCAGCAGAATGAAAGCAGTGAGGAAGCTACACACAGCCCAGCATCAGCATAGACAGGGGATACAGATTAGAAGCTACCAGGAAGGTGTAAGCATCCCTACATTGACTGGCAAGAAAGGTGTCATGATTTCCAACTAGTGTTGCCATGAGTGAGAAAAGAAACACATTACTTTGTGGTTTGCAATATCCAATTATAATGTTATCTATGCAGTGAAGCAGTGAGCTACTCATTCCAGAGGCCTGCAATCAGTACCAATAACTCTTGTTCACTCACTGGAGGAGTCAGATTTAGCTACAGGAGATCCCTGCATTTAGACCACCATTTGGCCTGGCCTTTGTCCCATTGACTGTCCAATATGGACGCAGGAAGCTGCCTGATTGGCCCTTCCAGCCCATGTGATTACAAGCATATAGATCCAGTTCTACCAGAATTTCACTTTGGAGAAGTAAGCTTCTCAGTGCATTCCAGAAGTCTGCAGTCAGCACCAACGCCTGCTATCTCCCTGGTGGCATTGGACCTCAGCTGAAGAAGATCCCTTTATTTGGGCCACCATTTTGCCTGTCATTTGTCCCATTTGAGTGGCCATTTTAGAATCAGCCAGCTCCCTCATTAGCCTTTCCAGCACATTTTCTAACCAGTAAATCCATGTCTGGAGGCGTCCCATTGCCCGACAACCACAGCAAAGGCCTGAACATGCATAGTCAGGTTCTGTTTGGCCCTCTTAGGATTTGGTAGGTCCTTTACTCTATTTCTCCAGCCATGTTCCCATCATTGTGGAACTACCACGTGAGACCAATTTCCAACATCTGAGCTTTCACAGTTACACATTTCCACCAATGCACATACCAACTGCACCTTGTAAATTACATTTCTTGATTGCTTAGGGAACGTGTGGTTCTTAATTAAATTGAATTTCTTGGTTACCTAGTATCCTGAGATTATCGACAAGGACCTTGTGGTGTTACCTACACTCTTCCCATCTCTCCTTGCCTACCATGTACCTGCAAACCCTGCACTTCCTCCTTACTGTGGTTCCCTCATTCTCCCTTTGCCCTCATCCCGCCCCTTCTCTTCTCTCCACTCCGCCTGCTTCTCTTTTCGGCCCTCGCCATCCCCATTCTCCTCTCACCTCACAAACACCAATCAGGCTGCTTATTTCTTGCCCACCCCCCCACTCCAACCACACCTGCTTCCCTTTATCTACTTCAAAAACGACCTCATGTGCCTTTGATGTGGCTCTCGACTCTATCCTGACTCTGTGGAATGCCCAATCCCATTGCTAAAAAACTCCTTTCCCAAATATCAAATAGATTCCCATTACCCATATGCTTGGGAAATGCTCCAACTCACCACAGCTGTTCCACCAGAAAAGGTAATTAGACATTTTACTACATTTACAGAAGCATTTTTATGGTGTGTAGAGGGTCGGGAGTGCTAAAATAGGAAGGCTTGGTTGGAGAGTATGAAGGGATGGTAGAACAGTAATATGGGAGCTGGGCCTCATTAAAATACCACAGTAAAATCCAGTGAAATGTCCACTGCAGTGAGTGGTCAAAGACCCAACACTCTGCCATGGCTATCACTGAAACCTGGATTCTGCCATTGACACTGCCATCTTGACAGCCCTTCACACTGACGTTGCTTCTTTTTCTCTGCCCTCTATTCTCTACAGAAAAGGCAGTGGTGCTGGTCTCAGGATCAGTAAGGCTACACCATCAGCTTCTCTTCCTCTCTCTGATTTCACTATCTCCTCCTTCGGTCCAACTTCTCTCCCACCCCTCTTACTATCCTCTGTGTCTAACGCCCACCTCTTCTTTTCTGATCTTTACACTATACCCCAAATTATCTCAGCTTATATCACTTTTCATAATGGGTAACCTGAACTTTTCCAAAAGTACTAAGGCCCAACATCTCCAATTTCACTCCAACTCCACTCTCTCTGGCAACTCACTAGTCAACCTACATAACCTTCCAACCCACAACCAGGGCAACTCTCAATATCATATTCCTGTCTTCCACACTGGCATCCTCTGCTCCCACAATCGATTCCTCCCCTCTCTGACCTCTCTCTCATTTACTCCTCCACTCTCCCATCTCCCTCCCTCTATCAACAAAGGTCAAATTCATCCTCACTCTATGATTGGCTTCCACAACCAAGTCAAAATATCTCAAATCAAGCTCTCTACCCACCACCCCTCACTCCATTTAACTCTCCTATACTGAATTGAACTCGCCACTGTCCTACCCCTTCAGCGATCACAACCCTGCCCTCTCCTTCGCACCCTCCTGCCTGCATCCCCAGCCATGGATCTCCCCTGACAGTCAGCTGCTGAAGAAAAAAATGCATCACTGTTTAGGCAGTTGGTGCAAAGACCAATCTTCCACTCTTCTGACTGCGTGGACGGATGCCCCACTGATACTGACTACAGCTCTCAACACAGCCATGTCCTCATATTACGCAGAAACACAAAAACGGGGAGTGACAAGTTGAGGTGCGCTCAATTTCCGAAAGATATCAGTAGTCCAGTGCAGCAGAAACTGTACAGGAAGTTCCTGCGGGTTCTTCCAGCAGTCAATGACATAAAATAAAGTTTGTACAACTGTACTGCGCAGTGGACTCGGTATTCAAATCGATATATCCTTATTGGTAAGCTGAGAGTTCAAGTATCCTTAAGTAAAAAAAGCCCAATAAAATGGAAAGTGTTTTATTGTGGCCACAGCCAACACGTGTTTCGACCAATAAGGTCGTCTTCAAGGAAAAAAACTTAACAGGGTAAATCCCTTAAAGAAGTTTCTTGAATGATAAGTAGATCATGGTTTGAGCTGGATTCAGTGAAATACCCTATTCACATGAACATAATAAGCGCTGGAAAAGTTAGGCGAAGGTGAAGGGCTTGGATATTGTGGCAAAACGTTTTTAAATCTCCTGTTTATAAGGTTTTAATATCTGAAAGAACAGTAAAGGGGATGTATCCCATGGGCAGCGTGAGTGCATACAACAAAATAAAATGTGCAATAAGGTTGCTTGTGTATAATGTAAGGAAGACATGGTATCAACGGTAAGACAGACACAAGTGACCACAGTTCAAGGGTGTTTTTTGAACTTCAAAAAGGGTTTGAAAAACACCTATCTAATCCTAAAACTACAGATGGGAGCAAGCTACGACCATCAAATAATAATAACACATTCCTAGTAGTGCCTTGTCAAAAGAAAAGGGACTATACTAATAAACCTATTGCCAATCCTTACTTCTAAATACAAATAGTGTGTGAAACAGTGTTACGAAAAAGAAAGAAGTGTTCACAAAATGATATGCCAGGATGTTCAAGCCTTTGGCCTCCCTTCCCCACGTTTTCAGCACGGGACAAGGCGGTACACTCAAGCTTAGCACAGTCTCTGGCTTCTCTAGCACGAGGATCCAGTTCAATCATTAGCACCAGGGCCTTTCCGAGCCCAAGTCTCTTTGCCTTTCAAAGTCTCTTCATTCAGAGGGCCTGATGTGACAAACAAACAGTAAGCTCCTTTCCTCTTTCAGATTTTCACAAGTATTCAATTTCTCATTATTCACTTTGGATCCCCCTCAGTCGGGCTCAGATCCTCTCAAAACAATGTTTGTAGATTATTTATGCATCCAATTTCTCATAGGATATTCTTTCTCGGGTGACTCACGGTTCACCCTCGATCCCCCTCAGCCAGGCTCAGATCCCAGATTCCTCTCAGTTGTGCTCAGATCCTTTTAACACAATGTTCAATTAGTCTCCCTCTACCGGGCTTGGACTAATTCCAATTTTCAATATAAATTTTGACACAAACTTGCTTTAACCAAAAGCTTTGAGCTGATCTCCCTCCACCAGGCTCAGACCAACTTCATCTACTTTGTCATCAACAAGCGAAGACTTTCGAATGTGCACATGGTTTTGCTTGACCCGTTGCAGGACCACTTCAATTTCACAATTCTTTATCACTCGTCATATTTGCCACCTTTCAGCTCGATACCTAATAGAGACTTTCGAATGAGCACCCACGTGCCGGACCACTCTGTCTAAGGTATTGTATCACTCATCTGTTGTTTAATTTTGTTTGTGTCGATTGCAACATACGCTTCATACACTGTTCTCTTCAGCTTTCACTACACAATGTTGCAACTTGCAACCTTGGCTTCAACACAGACCGGTCTGGTATCAGTCTCCCCAACTCACCGGCTGTGCTGACTTCACTGGTGCTGCTTTGTTGTAGGAGCCAAGGACAGTACCACTGCAGCAAATGATTCTCCCGCCATGACTATCGACTCAGGAGAGCCCTGGGTACCTCTGACACACAATGCAGGATTCTTCAGCCTTGATTCCTGGTCTTACGTTTCATATTCTCGAAGGCCCACGAAAGTAACAGTCTTTCGACTTCCCTTTGGTTTTGCCGTCTTTCGCCTTGTATTAAACTGCCATCTTGGAACTGCTGCTTCCTCGTGTGCTTTGCCTTGCTCAGAGTGTGCTCTTGTGCTCCACCTTTTATCCGTGTGGGGAAGGGTAATGGAAGTCAGATGTGTGTAATGGTCAGTAGTTGCCTGACCCTGCCTGACCATTGTATTGGGACATGTCAGATATACGGCTTGGGTGTTAGTCCATTTTCTCTCTTAGTGAGCTGTCTGTGAGGAAGTGTTCATGTTGGGAAAGGGGGGGTTCAGTTCCTAATTATCCTACCTGGTAGGATGGGGTAAAGGTATTACAGGAAGGGGATTCCGCATCTCGCCATCCAGTGTCCCACCCCCACTCACTAAAGACCCCTGACCAAGGTGATCCTCCCACACTGGTGCACCCCCAGGAACTGGATCCAAAAGCGATGGCCATTTCCTGGCCACCTGGATTACAGATCCCCGGGGACTAGCGGGTGAGACACCTTTGACAGATAGTCAGATTGTTCATGCTGTGATGAAAACATTTGAAATTGTCCAAAAAAGCGAACTATTTTTAATGTCAAATAAGCGCATCTGAACAGTGGTGGCTGGCGAATCTTTTAACTGGAGGGGTGTAAATAATTGTCCCAGATATACTACAGCGACCGAGCGAAGCAAGGGAGCCTGCACCAATCAAAGGGTGTTGAGGGGCTCACCCACGTTTAAGAATAACAGAATGGGTTAAAATGGTCCATTTTAGAGCACACTTTTTAGAAAAATCGGGTAAAAAGCCAAACAGTTTGCAATTGGTTTTGTAGGGTAACTCATGAAAATGTCCAATAGATGCAAGTCACCTGCAGTGCACAGGAGCATTTCTCCAACACATTTTCATGATGCCTTTTCCCACAATATGTGCCAGAAGACCTGCTCTCCAACCTGGATTCCAACACCCCCTGTGTCCTCATCTTACTTTATCTCCCTTCTGCCTTTGACACGGTCAACCATGCCATCCTGCTCAACCGTCTCCATGATAACCTGGGTATCACCGATCAGGCCCTGGCTTGGCTGACTTCTTTCCTCTCTGATCGACCCTTCCAGTTCCAACTTGGGTCTTTCCTCTCCTCTATCTCTATTTCTACCTGTGGTGTTCCCCAGGGGTCTAACCTCTCTCCCTGGCTGTTCAACCAATACCTGGCACTTCTTTCCCACCCCATTGCCGCTCTCTGCCCCAACTTTCAGTGCTATGCGGACTACACTTAGCTCATTTTCAGGCTCCCTTCAGCCACCTCGCCTCCTTCTCTCATCTCTGACTGTCTGTCTGCTATCCAGGAGTGGTGTGCCACCAATGATCTCTGCCTTAATGCCAGTAAGACTGAGATTCTCCTCATCGGCACACCCGCTCCCTCCTTTCCTGTCTCTCTCTGGCCGGCCTCTCTTGGCCCTATTCTTGATAGCACCTATGAGGCTAAAAATCTCAGGGTCATCTTCGACTCCACACTCTGCTTCTCTCCTCACATCTCTGATGTCTTAAGAAGTCACACTACCAGCTGCACCTCATCAGAGGTATTCTTCCTTTTCTCTCCTTCCCCCAGAAGCTCACTGCCTCCAGAGCTCTGGTTCTCTCTAGGCTGGATTACTGCAACAGCCTCTTTCTAAATATGCCTGCCTCTACTCTCTGCGCTCTGCAACTCATCCAGAACAGGACTGCGAGACTTGTCTTTGGCCTCAATCCCAGGGATCGTATACTCTCCAAGACTGAAATCTCTGCATTGTTTCCCAGTGGCTGCGAAGATTAAGTTCAAAACCCTGTGCATTGTCCACAAGGCCTTCTGGGGCCGCAATACCTTTGACTCTCTTCCCAAATATCTTCCTTCACGAGCTCTTCGCTCATCCGCCTCCAACTCCCTCCAGGTCAGCCGCTTCACTAGCAACGAGTTGGTGGGAGATCTCTTTCTTCAGCTGCGACCTCCCTCCGGAACAGCCTCCCTGCCTCTTTGAAACTTGAGGAGAACCATCTCTGGTTCCAGAAGCACCTCAAGACCTTCCTCTTTGCTTCTGCTTTCTCTCCTCCTTTCCCCTGTTGAACTTCTGGCTGAAACTGAAACTGCACTGCCCCCCTGGCAACCGTTGCACTCTGTGGCTGTTTCTGTATCCCTACCAGCACTTGATACCTGATGTCTGCACATACCCTTGCACCTGCCACCAGCTGGCTGCACGTCTTATTTATTGTTCCTATTTATTGTTTTTATTTATTTACTGTTATCCTATGAACTGCACTTCCCCTTGACCTTCTCCTCGCACCTTCCCCTTCCCCACCCCCCCTGCACTTGCACGATCTCAATGTCACCTGGCCTAGTAAGATTGTTGTCTCTGTCTTCCCTCTGTTACCCTCCCTTGCCTAGTCGCGCCTTGAAAGACTTGTATAGGCACGTTATAAATGCCATATCATATCATAGCATGAAAAATGTTCACACTGGTTGTGCCCATACATTTCCATGCTGACTGCACCATTATACCATAGTATTCCCGTATAAGAACATACTCATGTTTGCTTACATATATGGCAGTACCCCCATATAAAAACGTACTCTACTTAACGTTACCATTAAAAATTCATGTCAAAGTACGAAAACATGTCCAAACTGGCTGCACTAAAATGCCAGTCGAGCTGCATAATAACACTTATCATGCTAGCTTTATCAAAGATGCCCAATACAAAATGTTATACCGCAATAAGAGATGACTAGACTGGCTGCATTTAAATGCCAGTCTAGCTGCATAATAACACTTTTGATTGATTTATCAAATATGCCCAATACAAAAAGTCTTGCCACAGAAAGAATAATACCACTGATCATGCTTGCTTTATCAAAGCTGTCCAATATAAAATGTCATACCACAATAGGAAATGGCTACACTGGTTGCTTAAAAAATGCCAATCTACCGGCATATTAACACTTATCATGCTTGCTTTACTAAATATGCCCAATACAAAATGTCATACCACAATAAGAAATTACCAGACACGCTGCATTGAAATTCCACTCTAGCAACATAATAACACTTATGCTTGTTCTATCAAAGATGCCCAATACAAAATGTCATGCCACAGTAAGAATAATACCACTGATCCTGCTTGCTTTATCAAAGAGGCCCAACACACAATGTCATGCCTCAGTAAGAAATGGCTAGACTGGTGGCATGAATAATGCCAGATTTGCTTTGTAATAACACTTATCATGCTTGCTTTACCAAAGATGCCCAATTCAAAATGTCATGCCACAGAAAGAATGATACCACTGATCATGCTTGCTTTATCAAAGCTACCCCATATAAAATGTCATACCACAATAAGAAATGGCTAGACTGGCTGCATTAAAATGGCAGTCTAGCGACACAATAACACTTATCATGCTTGCTTTATCAACCATACCCAGTAAAGAATGCCATGCCTGCTCCACGGTGCACCAGCGCCTTGCACTCAGTCATAATAACATTAATGATGAATGTGATTATGTATGTTAATGTTATTGTTAAAGGACATTTGTACCGTGCACTATCACCACCAAAGTGGTCCCCTGGCACTCTGGCGGCTCTGAAAAAGGGGAGGAGAGGGGGTGGGTTAGTGGGAATAAGCTGGAAAAGTGCAAGAGAGCAGTGATGTGCTGTTGGCAGCCTCAGCCCGGTGGGTCCATTGGCTGGGTTTGGGGTGTTTTATGGTCAGTAGTCGTCGTGTGCTGTTGTGCAAGTCTATGTGTGGTTTGTTTTGTTGTTGTATTGTTGTGAAGTTTGTGCGGATTTCTGCGTTTTAGGCTTGTGGATGTGTTTGGTTATAGTTTGAGAGATGTATGCAGAGGGATGGAATTGTTAGTTGGTTGGTTAGTTGGCATTGCTGTCCTTGCAATTGTGGGATTCCATCTAGGTGCAGTCACATTTCTATCTAGATGCCGCGCAAGCTAAAGTTCAGAATTCCATACTAGTGTGGCACATGCTAACAGTCACATTTCTGTCTAGATGCGACGCAAGCTAGGGTTCAGAATCCTGAGTGTGGTGCATGCTAAGAATCACATATGCTAACAATCACATTTCTGAAATTACATCTAATTGTGGCATATGGTAACAATCATATTTCTATCTAGATGCAACGTGGGCTAGGCTTGAGAATTCCATCTAGGTGTGGCATATGCTAACAATCAAATTTCTGTCTAGATTTGGCGCAGACTAAACTTGAGAAATTCCATCTAATTGTGGCATATGCTAACAATCACATTTCTGTCTAGATTTGGCGCAGACTAAACTTGAGAATTCATCTAGGTGTGGTATATGCTAGCAATCACATTTCTGTCTAGATTTGGCGCAGACTAAACTTGAGAATTCCATCTAAGTGTGGCATATGCTAACAGTCATATTTCTGTCTAGATTTGGCGCAGACTAAACTTGAGAAATTCCATTTAAGTGTGGCATATGCTAACAATCACATTTCTGTCTAGATTTGGCGCAGACTAAACTTGAGAATTCCATCTAAGTGTGGCATATGCTAACAATCACATTTCTGTCTAGATGCAATGCATACTAAACTTGAGAATTCCATCTAAGTGTGGCATATGCTAACAGGCACATTTCTAGCTAGTGTAAACAAAAAGAACACTGCTCAATTACCTCTCTCTTAGTCCACCTTATAGGCTAGTCAGATGGAAACTAAATCAGTTTGGGTAAGTTATCTATTTCATTTACCCACAGTACATATGTGTTGACAAAAAACATTTGTCGTGTCAGAATACAAGTGTTAAAAACACATTTTAATCAACAATTAAATTCAATACATAGTGTGGTATATGCTTTCCACAAGACATTACCACCTTTCGAATATATAAAAAACGTTTAAGAAAGACAATTTAGAAAAAACAAATCCAGAATGATGGCACAATGGTGCCAATTGTGGCTGAGGTTAGTAAGTGACAAATACAATTATGCATAGACATAAGATGTTATTACCAATATCTATATTCGCAGAGGAGCAAACTATCAGTGTTCAAACAGAAAATACACAAATATTTTGTGTTTAAAGACAGCAAGATTTAAAGTGTCTTAGGGATGTCTACATATGTTTCGGCTGAACAGAATTTCATGAACACCTTCCCTGGTGTTCCGCTGTTTTTGTTTAAAGCCCTCTTCAGGACAGTACGTTGTTTTAGAAAATTGACAGTACGTTCAATGCTCCCGTCTCCGTTTGGTTGGAATCGAAAAGGAGACACTAAAGAAAGAGAAAAAAATTGGAGTCTTTTTTTAATGAATTGTCCCGGATTGTGCAGAAATTTTAAAAAAACAGAGTGATTTTAACACACTATCTTAGGCAAAATGTATATGTGATCTGGCTATTTACATGCCCTATGTGAGCAGTTTCACCGACCTTTTGATCTTGAATTGGTTGGACTAAAGTATTAAATGGTTTTCTCAGGCCGTAACTTCCTGTTTCGTGATTTGTGATTTTGGACTATTTATCCACTTGGTAACTTCGAATCTGTTTCTCAATAATTCAGGTAACAGACGTGTTTTTGCATTTTTCAATTTCAGACTCTGTACCTATTGTTACATAGACAGAGGAGAGAAGGAAGAAGACACATAGTTGTCCGATATATTTTTGAAGGCTTTTTGTTTAGTTTTTTTGAACTAATTTCTCTTATAGAGATATGTTAGTTAACATACCTCCTTGTCGAGGCTTCTTCATGACTTTTTTATGCTGTTGTTTGTTTTGGAAGGAGATTCAAAGGGCCCACACGCATCGAATTCAACTTTATGAACTCATCTGCCTAAAGAAAACAACACAAACAAAACGGGCAAGCTTATAATTATATTCGTCCCCGACGGAAGAAAGTTGCCATTATTATGCATATTTCTGGCCAACTATGTTTGTTTCTCAGTATTCGCTGACTGAATTCTATATTGGCAGTGCGCGCGGCCATGGTGCTGCAACGTTTGTTTACCTGCTGGTTGCTCTCGTTTTCAATTTTCATGCGTGGGCATCTTTCAGATCTTCGTTCGTGTATACCTTCGAGGTTGAATACTACAGAGAAGCCGCAGATTGTTTCTTGCCGTGTTTATGCGGTCATGTGATCATGTGTATGCGTGATGATGCAACGTGGTCTAGTACGTCGTCAAGCTTGTGTAGTTCAAAAGAGTTGGAAGCGCCGAATTTTGAATGCATCTCAGGGACGCCATCTTGAAGTGGTGTGCGCAGACATGAGTGCATATTGAAATAATGCTTCACTTCATAGTTGGTGGATGATGCAATAATCAGTTTATTCATAGCTGAATTATTCAGATGTATATTCTCAGTGTGTATTTTTGAGACATTTGGATTGGTTATCGGATTTCGCAATTGCAGGAGAATTTTTCGCAGTGGAATGTATTCTAAGGCTGGCATATTTCTCCGAATTGTTTAATGTGCGTCGTTTTTGACGCCCCATACTTGGTTGCTTGAGTTTTTAATGTAGGCACTGGTTGATTCAATAGTGCAATCCGGTGAGCCTATTTCAGGTGTTGTGTGCATCAGCTAGATTCGTGAGGGAGATCTAGGCATTAGAAAAAGATGCCCCATTCAACTGCAGAGTTTAGACCGTTCTTGACAGTGTCTAAGTCGAAAATCCACTTCTGTTCGCTCTTACGCAGGGCCAGGTCTCTATTTCCCCCTCTTTTAGGTGCTTGAGATGTTTGGATGATAAACCAGAACATTTCACTTGGTTTATGTTTAAACTTCACATAGTGAGCCACTAAAGGTTTGTTAGGTGTTTGGTTTCTGATATTACACCTGTGTTCTCCGATCCTGGTTTTGATTTGTCTTTTCGTTTTGCCAATGTACAGTAATTGGCACGGGCATTGGATGGCGTAAATAACCCATTGTGAACAACAGTTTGTGAAGGTTTTTAATACCCAGGGTTTTCCCTTCAGTTGGATGCTCTTCATATTTTTGGTTAGAGAGCAGACTGAACAGTTGCCACATCTAAAGTGTCCTGTGACAGCTGGAAGATCCCACAATGTTCTTTGCATGTTGGTTTTTTTGTTTTCTTTGGGATATGTATGTACGAGATTATCTCGTAGATTGTTTTGTCTTTTAAAGGCAAACCTCGGTGGTGCTGGTGAAAAATCCTCTGTTTTAATGATGTGCCAATTTTTCAAAATTAATTTTCGTAAATTGTGGCTTATCGGACTGAAAGTTGTAACGCAGGTCATTTTTTCTGTGGTAGTTCTTTTTGTTGGATTTAAACATTCCTCGCGATTTTGGTTCTTAGCCCTCTTGTATGCCACATTAATTTGTTTCTTAGGGTATCCTCGTTGTTTGAGTCGTTGTTTGAGTTGCTTCCCCTGTATTTCATAGTTTTCCAGACGGGTGCAGTTTCTTCGGACTCTTAGGAATTGTCCTATAGGAAGATTTGATTTTAGACTCGCTGGGTGAAAACTTTGGTACTCTAGCAGAGTATTTTTGTCAGTTTTCTTCCTGAATAGATTGGTAATTAAAGTGCCATTGTTTTGTGTCCGGATTTCTAGGTCCAGGAAAGGAATGACTTCAGTATTATAAGCCATTGTGAAATCGATGTTTTGATTGCATTTGTTTAGCCAATGGTGGAAATCCTCAAGGAGGGAAACTGAACCCTTCCATACCATGAAACAGTTGTCAATATATCTGTGCCAAGCTTTTATATTTAATGAATATGGGTTATTGATGTGATAAATTGAGTTGGTTTCCACATGGTCCATATATAAGTTGGCTATATCTGGTGCAAAAGTTGCACCCATGCTTGTTCCGTGTTTTTGATTGTAGAAAGTCTCCTTATACAGGATATAATTTTCTGTAAGGGCTAACCTAGCGCATTCTAGAATGGGCATTTCTAGCTAGTTGCGACGCAAGCTAGGTTCAGAATTCTAAGTGTGGTGCATGCTAAGAATCACATATGCTAACAATCACATTTCTGAAATTCCATCTAAGTGTGGCATATGCTAACAATCATATTTCTATCTAGATGTGACACGGGCTAAGCTTGAGAATTCCATCTAAGTGTGGCATATGCTAACAATGACATTTCTGTCTAGATTTGGCGCAGGCTAAACTTGAGAAATTCCATCTAAGTGTGGCATATGCTAACAATCACATTTCTGTCTAGATTTGGAGCAGACTAAACTTGAGAATTCATCTAGGTGTGGTATATGCTAGCAATCACATTTCTGTCTAGATTTTTGAGGCCGTCTGTTGTTCTGTGGCCGTGACCAGGTGAGCGTGTGCCATTGTGTGCGAGGTACCCCCATTTTGAGCAAAGTCTGAGGGCAATCCACGTTGCCAGGGCCCCCGGAGCCCACTGTTTCACTCCCCTTCCCTCCCCGCTCCCTCTTCCTGCTTCCTCGAGCCCTCCCGCCTCACAGCCCGCCCCGTGCCTCCATTGGCTGAACGCCTGGAGCTCTGCGGTTCTAGCAATCCGCACTTGTTTGAGGCCGTCTGTTGTTCTGTGGCTGTGACCAGGTGAGCGTGTGCCATTGTGTGCGAGGTACCCCCATTTTGAGCAAAGTCTGAGGGCAATCCACGTTGCCAGGGCCCCCGGAGCCCCTGTTTCCCTCTCCTTCCCTCCCCGCTCCCTCTTCCTGCTCCCTCGAGCCCTCCCGCCTCCCAGCCCGCCTCCGTGCCTCCATTGGCTGAACGCCTGGAGCTCTGTTGGTCTAGCAATCCGCACTTGTTTGAGGCCGTCTGTTGTTCTGTGGCCATGACCAGGTGAGCGTGTGCCATTGTGTGCGAGGTACCCCCATTTTGAGCAAAGTCTGAGGGCAATCCACGTTGCCAGGGCCCCCGGAGCCCCCTGTTTCACTCCCCTTCCCTCCCTGCTCCCTCTTCCTGCTTTCTCGAGCCCTCCTGCCTCCCAGCCCGCCCCGTGCCTCCATTGGTTGAACGCCTAGAGCTCTGCGTGTCTAGCAATCCGCACTTGTTTGAGGCTGTCTGTTGTTCTGTGGCCATGACCAGGTGAGCGTGTGCCATTGTGTGCGAGGTACCCCCATTTTGAGCAAAGTCTGAGGGCAATCACGTTGCCAGGGCCCCCGGAGCTCCCTGTTTCACTCCCCTTCCCTCCCCGCTTCCTCTTCCTGCTTCCTCGAGCCCTCCCACCTCCCAGCCCGCCCCCGTGCCTCCATTGGTTGAACGCCTGGAGCTCTGCGGGTCTAGCAATCCGCACTTGTTTGAGGCCATCTGTTGTTCTGTGGCCGTGACCAGGTGAGCGTGTGCCATTGTGTGCGAGGTACCCCCATTTTGAGCAAAGTCTGAGGGCAATCCACGTTGTCAGGGCCCCCAGAGCCCCATGTTTCACTCCCCTTCCCTCCCCGCTCCCTCTTCCTGCTTCCTTGAGCCCTCCCGCCTCCCAGACCACCCCCTCCCCTGATTGGTCCTGACAAGAAGATCTGCACTCATTGCCAGTCCTCCCAGGGCATCCCTTTGCCCGGCAGCCCATCGGCTAAGGACCAGAGGCAAAGGACGGCTCCTGCAGAGACGGCCCCAGATCATATCTGCAGGTATCCGCAGGAGAGCAAGAAGCCAGCAACAAGTAAGTGTGGCAAGGGCGGGGACAGAAGCAATTACTTCTTGCCATACTACCCTGCCTCACAACCTTCAACATTTCGAGTGTGTGCTCGATAGCCTCTCTGTGGAAAGTTGATTTAGAAGTGTGCCCAATAACTGCTCTTTCAAAGTTGATTTAGAAGTGTGCCCAATAGCCTCTCTGTTGAAAGTTGAATTTAGAAGCGTGCCCAATAGCCTCTCTGTAGAAAGTTGAACTTAAAAGTGTACTCAATAGCCCCTCTATGTGGAAAGTTGATTTAGAAGTGTGCCCGATAACTGCTCTTTGAAAGTTGAATTTAGAAGTGTGCCCCATAGCCTCTCTGTAGAAAGTTGAACTTAAAAGTGTACTCAATAGCCCCTCTGTGTATTTGAAGTGCACCCATTAGCTGCTCTTTGAAAGTTGATTTAGAAGTGTGCCCAATAACTGCTCTTTGAAAGTTGATTTAGAAGTGTGCCCAATAACTGCTCTTTGAAAGTTGATTTCGAAGTGTGCCCAATAACTGCTCTTTGAAAGCTGATTTAGAAGTGTGCCCAATAGCCTCTCTGTGGAAAGTTGATTTAGAAGTGTGCCCAATAACTGCTCTTTGAAAGCTGATTTAGAAGTGTGCCCAATAGCCTCTCTGTGGAAAGTTGATTTAGAAGTGTGCCCAATAACTGCTCTTTGAAAGTTGATTTCGAAGTGTGCCCAATAACTGCTCTTTGAAAGCTGATTTAGAAGTGTGCCTAATAGCCTCTCTGTAGAAAGTTGATTTAGAAGTGTGCCCAATAACCTCTCTGTGGAAAGTTGATTTAGAAGTGTGCCCAATAGCCTCTCTGTGGAAAGTTGAACTTAAACGTGTACTCAATAGCCCCTCTGTGTATTTGAAGTGTACCCAATAACTGCTCTTAGCAGGTTGATTTAGAAGTGTGCCCAATAGCCTCTCTGTGGAAAGTTGATTTAGAAGTGTGCCCAATAACCTCTCTGTGGAAAGTTGAACTTAAAAGTGTACTCAATAGCCCCTCTGTGTATTTGAAGTGTACCCAATAGCTGCTCTTTGAAAATTGATTTAGAAGTGTGCCCAATAACCTCTCTGTGGAAAGTTGATTTAGAAGTGTGCCCAATAGCTGCTCTTTGAAAGTTGAATTTAGAAGTATACCCAATAAACTCTGGGTGAAAGCTAGATTTAGAAGTGCATTTGGAAGCTGAATCTATAAGTGTACCCAATAGCATCCCTCTGAAAGCTGAACTTAAAGTGTACCCAATAGGCTCTCCGTGAAAGTTGCATTTAGAAGTGCATTAAAAGTTGAATTTAGAAATGTGCCCAATAGGTTCTAGGTGAAAGCAGGTCCTAGAAGTGCATCTAGAACTTGAATTAGAAGTGAATTTAGAAGTGTCCTGAATGTGCCCAATAGCTTTTACGCGAAAGTTGGAATTAGAAGTGCACTTAGAAGTTGAATTTAGAAGTGTCCTGAGTGTGTCCAATACCCTTTATGTGAAAGTTGGAATTAGAAGTGCACTTAGAAGTTGAATTTAGAAGTTTGTCCAATAACCTCTCTGTGAATTTAGAAGCATGCCCCGTACCACCTCCGTGCAAAGTTGAATTTAGAAGTGTGGCCAATTCCCGCTCATTGAAAGTTGTATCAGAAGTGTGCCCAATAGCCCCTCTGTGAACTTGAAGTATGCCCTATAAGACCCCTGTGCAATGCTGAATTTAGAAGTGTGCACAATAGACTCCCAGTGAAACTTAATTTATAACTGTGCACAATAGATTCTCGGTGAAAGTTCAATTTAGAGCTGTACTAGAAGTTGAAGTTAGAAGTGTGCTCAATAGCCTTTAGGTGAAAGTTGGATTTAGAAGTGCGTTTAGAAGTTGAATTAGAAGTGTGCCCAATACACTCTCTGTGAAAATTGATCTAAAAGTGTGCCCAATAGACTCTCACTGAAAGTTGAATTTAGAAGCGCATTTAGAAGTCGAATTTAGAAGTGTACCCAATAGCATCTCTGTGAAAGCTGAAGCTAGAGGAGTCCCCAATAGCCTCTTCGTGAAAGTTTAATGTAGAAGTGTGCTCAATAGACTCTATGTAAAATGTGGTTTTAGAAGTTGAATTTAAAAGTATGCCCAATAGACCCTCTGAAAGTTGAATTTAGAAGTGCATTAGAAGTCGAATTTAAAGTGTACCCAATAAACTCTCCATGAAAGTCGAATCTGAAGTGCATTAGAAGTTGAATTCAGAAGTGTGCCCAATAACCTCTCTAGGAATTTAGAAATGTCCCAATTACGCCTCTGTGAAAGTGGAACTTAGAAGTGTGCCCAATAGCCAATCATTGAAAGTTGTATTTAGAAGTGTGCCCAATAACCCCTCTGCGAATTTAGAATATGTGCCCTTTAACACCTCTGTGCAAAGTTGAATCTAGAAGCGTGCCCTGTAACATCTCTGTGCAAAGCTGAATTTAGAAGTGTCCACAATAGCATCCCTGTGAAAGTTGATTCTAGAAGTGTGCCCAATAGCCTCTCTGTGTAAGCCGAATGTAGAAAGGCCACCAATAGCTTCTCTGTGAAAGTTGAATTTAAAAGTGCACCCAATAGACTCCCTGTGAAAGTTGAATTTAAAAGTGGACCCAATAGATTCCCTGTGAAAGTTGAATTTAGAAGCGCATTAGAAGTTGAACTTAGAAGTGTGCCCAATAACCTTTGTGAATCTAGAAGTGTCCCAATTGCCTCTGTGAAAGTTGAATCGGAAGTGGGCCCAATATCCTATTAGCCTAAGACTGTGCCTGGTTGAATCGACTAATCTCCCTAATAACCTCTCTGTACAAAGCTGATTTTAGAATCATGCCTAATACCCTCCCTGTGTAAAGTCGAATTGTAAGAAGTGTGCCTACTAGTCTAATAGTCTGGTTGAATCGACTAATCTCCCTAATAACCTCTCTGTACAAAGCTGATTTTATAACCATGCCTAATACCCTCCCGGTATAAAGTCGAATTGTGAGAAGTGTGCCTAATAGTCTAATATCTCCTCTACACAAAAGTGAATCTAGAGATAGACCTAATAACAACTCAATACAAAATTAAATCGCGTTGAGAGAAGTGTGCCTAATAGGCAAATATATCCATCGACACAAAATTGAATCTAGAGATAGACCTAATAACAACTCTATACAAAATTAAATCTTGAGGTAGACCTAATATCATCCCAGTGTTCAGTTGAATTTAGAACTGCGCACAATAGTCTAATATCCCCTCTGTACAAAATTGAATCTAGAAGTAGACCTAACACCATCTCTGTGTGCACTTGAATTTAGAAGTGTGCCTAATAGTACCAAATAGCCTAATATCGTCTCTGTGTACAGTTGCACCCAGAAGTGCACCGAATAGTCTAATATCATCCCGGTGCAAATTGAATTGAACTTAGAAGTGAGCCTAAAAGCGTGCCCCCACTGATATTAGATCTACAATTAGAAAGCCCTCCTAAAATCCACCTAAAAGCTTGTACCAAGCATGAGTACACCCACTCCACCAGAGTTTGTCGGAAACGACCACTGTGGACCGCCCCCACCGCCCCTTCTGCCTTCCCGCCCGTCCCCCACTGCCCAAATCATTCCACCCCCCTTTGCATTCCCTACCATTCCCCTCTCCAAACACCAAGCCAGAGGGGCATGATGGCGAGCCAACCACCCTAAAACCACTCCTCCCCCGAGCCCCTGCACAGACCAGCCAATGTTAACCATGCGCGCTCCAACTGGTACCCCGCGCCCTGCAATCATCAACCCCCCGCTTTGCCCACAAACCCCTGCCACCTTCCCCCTGACCGCATCCTTTCCCCTCCCTAAAAACTGCACGCCTAGCCCTAGCAAGAACCGAGGCTGCATCCCTCTCTCCCTCCATTCCCCCTACCCTCTCTCATACTCCAATCGCCACAAAGAGACTAAAGAGGAAACGTACATGGTCCCCCTCAATCTCTCAGCACTCCTCACCTCCCCTGTCTCGACCCATCACCTCACTCCCGCAATCACCTCCTTCCCCCGTGGCTTCACCCTTCCTAAAACCCCTCTCCCTCGATTTCTCATCAACTGCAACTGAAACTCCTAACTGCCCACACCCCACCCTCAAATCCCCCGAACCAAACACGGTCATCCTAACACACGCACAACCCAATCCCACCCGAAGCCCACCAATCTCTCTGCTCGCCCACTATTCCCTACCCCTCGCCCTCCGCAGTCTCCACTCTCTCCGCCACCACCACCTTCCGCTCCAGCCCCAAGACCAACCTCGCCTGCCGTTGTAAACTGCATCCTATTTAATGCCCGATCCGTAGCGAAAAACAGACACTGCATCTTTGACCTCCTCGCCTCTGACAAACCAGACCTGATCTTTATCACCGAAACTTGGTTCTCTGACGACTTCGCCCCGATCGCTAATGAAGCCTTCCCCCCTGACTACTCCCTCATCCCACTGAACCGTCCCTCGTTAGACTATCCCTCTCCCCGTCGCTCTCACACACCTTCCTAATAATTTACAGGCCCCCCGGCTATGATAGACAATTCGCAAACAACCTCTGCGACTATATTGCCACCCTTCATCTAAACCATTCCAACCTCACCCTTCTTGGAGACTTCAACATATGGCTCGATATCCCCACCAACCCTATGACACACTCTCTGGTTGACGGTTTGGATGCATTTAACCTCCAACCCCACATAAATGGCCCGACTCACTATAAAGGCCACACTCTTGATGCCATCTTTAGCTCCAACACCCTGATTCATTTAAAGCCCCCCACCCCTATCCTCTGGTCCGATCACTTTATCCTCTCGTTCAACATTCACTCACCCAACCCCCTTCCCGTAGTTGAATCTGAACCCCTGAATCTATGCAAATCCTGGAAAAAACTAATAATCGTCCCGGACCTAGCCGACGCACTCCTCCACTCTCCACCACCTACCTGCCAACTCAACAAAAAACTAAACCCCCGACGCCTTTGACGCATGGCTCACACCCTCCTGCAAAGCCTCTTCCCCAGATGGTTCACTCCTGAGTTGAAGATCACTAAACAACTATATAAATATCTTTTTTTTTTTTTTTTTTTTTTTATTTATTGTATATGGTTTACAAAAAACCTTTACAAATAGAACAAACTTTATAATTAAAAACAAATTAGTAAAAAAAAAAAAAAAAAGATAAACATTCATTGCTTTGCATTTGCATTTGAAAAAAGAAGAAAAAGAAAATGCCCGCTAAAGAAATACAAAATTACAGATTTACATAAGTTGCAAAAGTTTGCAAATTTTACAGAAAAGGGACAGACAATAGATAATCAACCGGTTTCAGATTTGAAATTTGATTGTCTAAGATTAGTCAAGTCAATATAAAGTACTAGTTACAGAGAATAACAGATAGAATAAATACAAGGTATAAAATATGAAATACATTGCTCATATTAAAAACACTGTGCTTATATAGTAAAAAATTCATAGTTCCAAGAATAGGAGCAGAAATCAGACCAAAGGGGCATATAGGTCAAGGGCTCTGATAAAGCCCGCCACAGCCAGACCAACCTTGATGTTCGAGATTGAGAGACATTGTGACCAAATCCAATTGTCTACCCCCAGTCGCCCCATAACATTAAAAATGCCTAGATATTTGTCCCTTAAAGAGGTCAAAGCCTTGCAGTCAAGAATGAGATGCCGAGAAATTTCAGTGACCCCCAAAAGTTTGCAGAAACGACAGGTGGGATCCAAATCAGAAAACTTCTTCCTTTTACGTAGGACTTCCCGAGTGGGAAGAAGGTTCCATCTGAGTTTTATAAGAAGAGAGCGGTAGTGTCTATTAGGAAATTGGATCAAAATAAAGGACATCACACCTCTCTTCTTATGATCAAATTGAAGATCACTCAGTGAGGAATAACCATGAAGTTTTTCGATAGTGTTGCTCCAATCATGGCTGAACAGAGACTCCTTTACCTTGTTAGGGTTTGTAAGTAATGTATCCCTGTCGGAGGATATGTCCATCAGGGTCTTATCGCAGAGAGTGGAGAAAAGATGGAGATATATGTTGTGGCCCGAGTGTGTCTGGGAAAAAATCATGTGGCCCACATCAACATATAAAGTATCAGGTCTAGGGGAAAGCAAGGCTGAGAACAATGAGAGAACCTTCCAAAGAATCCTAGCTCGTAGAGAAACCAGACCCAACTCATATCTAATGGCAACAGTAGGAATTGAATTGGGCAGTTTTAAAACTTTCCTCCAGTAAATACCTTCAAGAGAGTCCCAGAAGGGCAGAAGTGTAAAGTAATGGAGTTCCATACCATACAATAACTTTGGAGTCACCTTACCCTTGAAAAAGTCTACCACAGGTTTGAGGGAAAACATACAATATTTATTCTCCAAAGTACGTGATTGGGAGATGAGAGGGAGCAGTTTCTGTCTAAGAAATCGTCTCAGTTCTATCACCGATGGTTGGGCCAAGATCAAAAAGCCCAAATAGACGATTTTGTTAACTCGAGAAATGTTTGTTCCCCCCATTTTCCATACTTTGTTGTTTCGGGTTCTCCCCTTTGAGAATTCCATGATACGTGTTTTACCAGGATTGATCTTCAGCCCATTTAGCAGTGCGTACTGTTCAAATTTACACAGGAGCCTCTGCAGGCCCACTTTGGTCTGGTCGAACAAGAGAAAGTCATCGGCATATGCCAACCATGAGAATCTCAGGTCCCCAAGTTTAGCACTCACCATGCCTGCATTTTTCAGGAAGTTATCCACATCAGCCAAATAGAGGATAAATAGACAGGGAGCTAACGAGCAACCCTGTCTCACCCCGATACGCGTCCTAATCCTCCTAGAAAGAGTACCAGCCAAATCGAGCCTGATGTGTACCCCCGAGTTTTCATAGAGGGCCATAATGAGAGAAAGGAGGCCCGCCGGGATGCCCCATTTAGTTAATTTTTCCCATAATCTGGATCTAATGACCAGATCAAATGCATTGGATAAATCAATTGAGGCGACATACAAAGGACCATCAGATTTTCCCCAAGAAGAGGTCTGAAGGGCAGTTATAATAAGACCATTGAGATTGGTAGAGTGGCCGGCCCTGAAGCCAGTTTGGTATTTGGGGAGAATATGATTGTCCCTAATCCATATGTTAAGATGGGAGAGGAGCAGAGAAGCAAAAAGCTTACAGTCCGCGTCTATAAGAGAGATCGGTCTATAATTCTTTACCTCAGAGCGTAAGCCTCTCTTAAAGATTGGGACAATATGGGCCGTATGCCAACTCATAGGGACCTTCCCGGAATTTACTACGTCCTGAAAAAGCAGGAAGAGTAGATTGGCCCAAATCTCGGGCTCGGCTTTGAATGTATTGTTCGTAAGGCCATTTGGGCCTGGCGCCCTAGATTTCTTAGCCTTAGAAATAAGACAGAACACTGTCTCCAGATCAAAAACTGGTTTCCATGCGTCGTTCGATGGGTAAATCATCAATGCATCCGAAGCCAAGTCTTCCTCCCCAATATCAAAAAGTTTAGAGTAATAGTCAAACCATTTGGCCTCTGGGATTGCATTAAGCTGATCAGCCATCAATGTGTTATCAAGGCTGGAAACCGAAGCCCAAAAAGCCCTCACATCTCGTTTTATTAGTACTGCAAGCATATACTGTGCGTCATTTTGAATCATAGTAATTTTTCTATGCTTACAGTAGTTTTTGTATTTTTGACGAATGGTTTTAATTTTTGTTGTTTTATCTGCCCAATCCATATCTAGGGCTTGAACATCCCTAATAAGTTTCTTAGTAAGGGCCTTAACATTGGCCAATTGTTGGTCGAAACTATGGTTGTGAAATTTTTTGAAGACTCCTTTCCTTAGCTGGCCATAAATACTACTCTGTAAGACATTGAGAAAACTATCAAAAGAAGAGGTGTTAAAGACTGCTATTTTCCAACAGAGCGAGGTGTGGTTAAGGGAAGAGATCAGTTTGTTATTAAGAACACTGATGTTAAAAGGAGACCACCTTATCCCTGTCCCTTGACTAACAGTATAAAGCTGAGTGGGTCCACCCTCCGGCAGAAGCTTGGTGAAAAAGGGGCATAGAAATTGAACCCGGAGAATACCATGGTCGCTCCATGAGTTGAAGGACACCTCGACATTAGAAGAAAATGGAATCAGGGAATGGTCGACAAAGACGTAGTCTAAGGTGGAAGATGAGGACGATCTACGCCAGGTTGGGCAGGAAGGATTAGTAGCATCATAATGGCTGTTAAGACAAGTTAGGCCAATTGAATCCAAAGCCAGATTCCAAGATCGGCCCCATGTAAGTTTTAGTCCTATACGTGGATCGTCTTCCATAACCAAGCCCAGGTCATCATAATTGGATTCCAGACAAAGAGTGCAGTCTGAATTTAGATCGCCCGCCAAAATGAGTTTGCCCATGGGGTGCAGATATCTCCAGGCAAGGATTGTATCAGTTAACTTCTCCAGAAACAATTCGAGAGGAGAGATTCCCATATGCCAGTAAACATTGACCAAGAGAAAGTAACAATTAGAATCCGGAAAAAACACCTCTAAGGCCATAAAGCCAAAAGGTGTATCCGAAAGCTCCTTAGCAACAGAGCCGAAGGAGGTTCTTACCCCTATAATGAGTCCCCCCGATGCGCGGCCTCCCAGGCTAGGTTTGGCACATTGAGAGAAAATATCGAATCCATCAAGAACTGGAGTTGAAAGTAGCCAAGTTTCTTGGAGAAAAAAAAAATGCGAAGCCTTAATCACGGCAACCGTTTCTAGGTTCGTGAACAAATGGGAATTACCTCTAGAGTTCCAAGAAAAGAAACTGAAGCTATTTAGAGGGCGGGCCTTCGAAGAGGATTCTGATTTAGCGGGAATTAAATCATTTCCATAAGCCTGCGGTGACATGTGCCCAGCTCGCGGAGTCTCCATTAGATTTGGGCAAAAAATGCCTCCGTTGGGGTGGGGGAGTTCTTTCTGGATGGTAGACCATTGTAAGATTACCTCTATATTCAGCCCCCTCTCCTTTATTTTTGGCAAATTGAGAAGAGTCCACTATTTTTGCTTCAAATCCTAGTTGCTTCAACCCTTCCATATGCCCCATGATCAAGTTTAAAACTACCTTCGATCTAAGAATAATATTACTAACATCTACCCGATCATGGAAAGGGAATAAAATGCAGTCTATGTCATAGCTAGAGATAAGCGAAAGCGAAGGAAGTTGGTGAAAGATTTTAAGTATGTTACCACGATTTAAACAGATTGGCATGTCTTCGCCCCAAAGACTGGAAAGCTGTATAACATCACCAAAAACTTTTGTTGTAGCAGAGACAGGTAAGGACTCAGTAATTTTTTTGGTAAAGTGACCAAGGGGGTCAGCCGCCAGATCACAGCCCCTTGCCCCTCTTAGTATAGTCCTATTATGGTTGACATTTGGCCCCAGTGGAAATCTTTCCCAAGATTTGGAAACGTTCTTATTATGGGGAAAGTCAAACCCAGAGGGGACCGCTTCTCGAGCCGCAGACATGCGCATATTTGAGATGCTAAGAGAAGCAAGGTTAAAAGGGGGGAGAGTCGATAAGACATTGTCTGATCGATCTGTCATATCTCCATCCCTCTTAATGCAGTCCATATTAACAGGGGGCTCCTCAGGAGCAGACAAGAATGCCGGGTCAGAAGGAGAGAGCCGAGTAGTAGGAACCTCGTCCTGTGACAAGCTTACGTTGGAATTAGACACTGTCACCTTGCTGATCTTGGGAACAAGTAGTGACTGAAATAAATGTTTAACCATATCAATGTTAACCATATTAACAGTCGGCGTAGTTAGAGAAGTGTCCGGATGATTCAGGCTTTTTCCAGAAATAGACTCCAGAGAAGTAGAAGGGAGAATTGCTTCTGGGGCAGAGTCCATAACCTCCGCTGCAACAATATCAATAGGCAGTGCTACAGGGTTGGTACTAGTGGATGCTGGTACGGTAAGAGGTGTTATCCGAATGCTAGAAACTGCAATTTCACCAGTACCAACAGTCCTTGGCCCCGCATCTATAGAAGCAGAGGTATTAATCAACATACCCACCGCATCCGTTAAAACAGATGCAGGTGGTAAAATAGGTGGAGCATTGGTGGTATCTGGAGTGGTCACATGAATGGAAGAGGGGATTGGTTCAACAGAGTTATCAGTCCCCTGTGGAACTGCAACAGTGGTTGAAGGGACTAAAGAGTTTGCCATAAAGAGGTTTTTGAAAAATTGATTAGTATACGAAGTAATCTTTTTGACATTCTTCTGATTTTTTGTTTTCTTCATTTGTTGGCTCATTTTCCTTTTCTTTCCTAGACAGGGGAGGACTTTTGGACAGGAATTTTCCTCTGGGGGCTCAGAGGAAATTGCTGCGATTTCTGGAGTTAGGATAATCATGTTTTCTCCTAAGGATGCGATATGGTCACCTTTAGAACGGACGGCCGACTCTGCAGTCCCACCTGCACATGAACGATCTTGTATAGAGGGTTTGAGGGATACCCTTGGCAGATCCTCCTGTACTTTGTCCTCTCCTCTTTCCGTAGAGAATACAGTCGGGACACTGGGAAGTATATCTGTAGGGTCGTCAACCTCTCGCAAACCATCAAAGGCAGCTCGGGGAGTCATAGAGGAAGAGCCCCGGGAATCAAGATCTAGTGGTTGGAGAACCAGAAGACCCGGGGCCGCATTGGGGACCACCCCTAAAGTAGTTGCCGTAGTCCCCGTAGGCCCCTGATGAAAATCGTGTATAGGGGCCAAAGGTGGATTGAAGGAGGTAGGGTCAAGACCTTGAGTGTTCAAAAATTGATTTTCTTCTTTTATAATTTTTACTAAATCTTCAAATCTATCTAGGCCCTCCAGCCTAGAATATATTTCAGAAAGTATACGTGAATGGGATGTAACCTCTGACCAGATGTTATCATAGAGACTCACAAAGGAACTCAGAACCATATTCAACGCAGAGATAGTTGGATGGGAGAGTTTAATTCTATCATCAACATCTTTAAGGGTATGATGTAGAATAGACTCACTGGGCGGATCAGTTTTGAAGTCCGGAAGAAGACCTCTTTCTTTTAACCAGTTTTGTTTTTCAGTATACTCGTCAATAAAGTTAGTGAGATCTGAAGGGGAACCTGCCCATGATTCATCACAAATTTGTTGTGTTACATTATTTGTTTTGTTAAGATGGGAGTCCAAGTGGCTATCAGCAATTGCCTTATCTGCACATTCTATGATACTGATATCGTCAATATCCTGGACTGAGAGATCTTCAATATCCAGTTTCTTAGCTACGTTAATTAAGTTAGTGTGGGCCGGGGTATGTACTGGAGGAAGAGGGTAAGGAGATTTAGCCAGAGTGCTAGAAACAGATTTCTTACCAAAAAAATGTGTGATGTTTTTCCCCTGGATTGGATTACCCTGGGTACCTAGATTAATTTTTATTTTTGATATTGAGTTACGGGGCTTGTTGAGAGGGGTTTTGAACGGCAAAGAGATCCCATTAGGGGAGAAGGGAGTTCCCACCACACTAGTAGAAAGGTTGACGTGAGAAGAAGATGTGTGCTTAATATCACTGAGTAATGCTTTGGATCCTAAAGAGGGTTGAGTGTGAGAGATAACAACGCTCCCACTGTCCTTCTTCTCTAATAGTTGTGATACAGTAACTTCTGATTCATCCACCATGACTGGGGGTATGGGCATACTAGGATTCAGTGAGGCAATCATTGGAAGAGGGATATTAGGCAAAGGGTTGTTATCATATGCCATGTTGCTTTTTGTCTTTGAGAAACTGACCCCGACCAAAAGATTGGAGGCAAGAGTAGCAGCTAGACGTTCTTCCTGAGTATCTATAGAAATGTCATGTATTCCATTGAAAATACACTTATTATGAGCTGTGTTACGTAAAGTGATACCCATAGCATTGCAAACCTCAGACCTCTCTCTCACATGAATTTGGGCCTGGGCTATGTCCCTTAAAAGGAGAGGGTTATAATGGGCCTGAAGTGGAGCATCATCAGAACTCCCCATAGCAATAGGAATGGGGGTTTCTGGCACAATAACTGTAGATGGCATGGAGGGCATACTGACAATGGGCGAAGGGGACAAAGGAGGTGAGACCTCCATAGCAGTCTGACTTCTAAGTCCCTTACGTGTCATTCAGATAAAACCTTAGCCTGACAGTAGGCAAAATGAGAAAGAAAATAAGAGTTATGTCAGAGAAGGTACCCAGAAATACACTGGAAATAAGCCTAGATGTCAGGGGAAGTTAGACATGGAGACACACAGCAAAAAAATACTAGGCAATTTTTAAATTTTAAAAATGCAAGTGTTAGAGTATGGCACAAATAGCGAAAATCAAACTCTGAAAGACCAGTACATTGTCTAAAAACCCTATGAAGTATATATGTAACCTAGCATTAAGAGCGAATTAAAATAAAAAGCAATGTTACACACTCAATTAAATAAAAGTTTTAGTAAATGAGTTGTGTCAGCGTAATAGTCATTTTCTGGGAAGGGAACGCCCGACGGCTTGTGGAGCTGCCAGAGTCCGACTCTCCACCCCAAACCCTCGTAGTAAGAATACAACTTCAATTGGGTTGGCTTGGGAAGGCCCAGAACAGTGTACTCACAGATCACAGCCAAACAGCAAAACAGTATCTCCAGCCCTTACAGTCTCCAGGGCTTAACGCCGCAAGGGCGGCTGTGCCGGCAACTTGTGCAGGCTGGCAGTCACGTGCTGTGTCACGTGTTCAGGAAGGGGTCCGCCCCCTCCAGGAAGCAGAATGGGCTGCAAGAGCTCTGCTCGCAGTGCAGCTGTGAGGGATGGACCTTGCAAGCACGAGCGTTCGTAGGAGAAATGAAACGCTCCTTCCAATCAGCAGAAAATACAACTATATAAATATCTAGAACGCAAATGGCAGCAAGACAAAACTCAGGAGAACAGGGCCATCTTGGCCCGACACCTTTATCAGTACAAGGCCGAAATCCGGAAAGCAAAAAAAAGCCTACTACAACTCCCGAATCCTAAACTGCAAAAACCCAAACAAAGAACTCCACAAAATCATCTCCGAATTCACCAATCCGACTTGCAACACGACCGTCCCGACCCCCTCACAATCACTGTGTGACTCACTCTCCCTCCACTTTTACACCACAGCTCTCGAATGAACAAATACTCTAGCCACCAAACTGGCTCTCTTACATCCACCAAGCAACTCTCCTCCCATAGCAGCCGGCCGACCAGCTGCGACCACTATGCAACCAACGTTCGAATCCTTTAGTCCAATATCACCAGAACAATTTTGCGAACTCCTATCTGCCCGAGAACCATCTGGCTCGCCGCTAGGCCCTTGCCCAGCCACAACCCTCAAAGAAATTTTCGCTTCCACCTGCTCAGGAGAACATGCAAGATCCATCATAAATGCCTCCCTTTCCTCTGGTATCTTTCCCGACGCATTCAAAACGGTTCACGTCAAACCTATAATTAAAAAACCTTCGCTCGACCCTCTCGAGCCCAAAAACTACCGCCCCATCTCAAACACCAGATTCCTTGCCAAACTCATTGACCGAACTGCCTACTCCCAACTAAATGCCTTTGTCGAAGCCAACAATCTCCTAGACCCCACTCAATGAGGTTTCAGAGCCCGTCACGGAACTGAAACCACCCTAACCTCTATTTGGGACGACCTTAAAATGACGGCAGACTCTGCGGGATGTGCAGCACTAATCCTTTTTGACCTATCCGCCGCCTTTGACACAATGAACCACTCAATCCTCCTAGACCGCCTCCACTCCCTAGGAATTTGTGCAACCGCTCTTAAATGGATAGCCTCATTCCTCAAAGATCGGTACCAAACGACTATACTCTCCACCTATACCTCCCAAGCCCGACCAGTCGACACGGGAGTCCCACAAGGAGCATGCCTATCCGCCCTCCTGTTCAATCTCTACTTGATCACCCTCCCACCAATAATTCGTTCACACAACATCCTGTGCTACAACTACACCGACAACACTCAACTAATTTTAAAACTCCTGAACTCAAAACCCAACTCCCGACCTGACCTAGCCTCCTGCCTCGTCGACATAGAACTCTGGATGACCCAAAGTCACCTCCTGTTAAACCCCTCCAAGACGGGAATCATGGTATGTGGCAACTCCGAACTCCTTCCGCACCCACTACCCTGGCCATCCGCCATGGGCAACTCACCGACCCCCTCCAACTCAGTGAAAAATCTTGGATGCACCCTAGACTCAGACCTAACACTCTCGCGCCAAGTCAACAAAGATGCCCATTAAAAACTGCCATGCGCTCCCCCTGGGGCTTCGCGCTCCTCAAAGGCACACATTAATTGTGTGCATGTGAGGTGCTGGGGGACCCAGTCATGGTATTTTTTACTGGTCATCTATCAGATGCCCATTAATAAATGGCATTCCTTCCCCCCGATTGCCCTCCAGATAATCAATTATGTGTACATGCAAGGCGGTGGGGGGTTAGCGGTCAGGCATGGTATTTTTTTTTACTAGATATCTATCATAGATACTCAGTAAAAGAAAAATTACATGCCTGTCCTCTGGGTCCCCAGCTCCTCACGCAATCACACAATCGATGTGGTTATGTGTGTATGCCAGGCACTGGCGGTCCAGGGTGCGGGCATGGTATTTTTAACTAGACATCTATGATAGATTTTCAGTAAAAAGAAATGCCACACCCCCCTCCCCCCCGGTCACTACAGAACCAAACACATGCACACAATCACATTGATTATATGTGTATGCAAAGTGCTGTGGGGCCCAGGAGGCCAGGATGGGTATTTTGTTCTCGACATCTATAATAGATGTCCAGTAAAAAAATACCATGCATGTCCCCTAGGCCCCACAGCACCTCAGACGGAGAGCTGATTTGGCCAGTGGCTAGGGGGATTGTGCAACAAACATATTTTAAAAATGCCTTTGTTGTACAAACCTCCTCCCCTCACTCGCCAAAATCAGCTACACACACACACACACACACACACACACACACACACACACACACACACACACACACACACACACACACACACACACACACACACACACACACACACACACACACACACACACACACACACACACACACACACACACACACACACACACACACACACACACACACACACACACACACACACACACACACACACACACACACACACACACACACACACACACACACACACACACACACACACACACACACACACACACACACACACACACACACACACACACACACACACACACACACACACACACACACACACACACACACACGGCACTCTCGTTCACACAAGCACCCATCATCATGCACTCACTCAAATGAACACACAAACACACACATTTACACAACACACACACACATAAAGCACTCTCGCACTCACACCAGCATCCATCATGATACATTCACCTAACAACACAAGCATGCATGCATCCATACACACAATTTAAATAAAAAAGAAATGAAACAAACGTACCTTCTGCCGCACGTCCTGAAGTTTCCTCTCCAGCGCTCCAGCCCCTGCTAGCAGGAACAGGAATTACAAAGCTTCCTCGTTCCTGCACAGAGGGTCCTGAGCGTGGGTGAGCAGATGCACCACTTCCGACTGCTCTGTTTGTATGTGCGAGGAGGTGCAGGAGCACCCCCCCTTGCACATACAAACATGCAATTCCCCAACCAGAATTTCCAATGAGCTATGCAAGGCTGGAGAAGCAAAACGCCCCCAGCCTTGCATGGCTCGTTGAGCTTGCATGGTTGGGGAACTGAGACTGTCAAAGGGAAACAATGTTTCCCTTTGACAGGCCAGAGCACTCCCTCAGCTGAAAAAGAAACTGCGGAGGGAGTGCTCAGTGTTTCACTGTGGTGGCTCCTCCATAATCAGTGAGAGGGGGCCAAGACCTGGTGGGTTGACCCCCCCCTCGCTTATTATGGATGAGCCGCCCCTTCACCTGAAGGTAAGCTTGCCAGAGCCCTGTGACATAGGGTTGGAGCCCCCTATCTAGGAACACTTCTACTTGAATGGCCTACATGAAAAGGAAAAACAGGCAACGAGCTAAACAATGCCACCAGAATGTGAGAATGAAAACCTTTTCAAACAAAATGGCACAATCCAACAAAAGGAAATACATTGATTTGTCCAGGAACACAGTATCATCCAGTGGCCAAGCTGGGAGATGAGCCTCGAAACCCAGTCTTGAATTTGGCTGACTAATCATCTCTCATTAATAATGTTGTATGCCATTTACTGTGGGTAGCTGCCCATTTTCTACAACCTGGGTGAAGTCCCATGTCTGGGATTGACAGAAAAGTGTTTGAGGGCGCTGGATGCCACCCCAAGCTGGTGGATGTCGATCCTGGGATTGTATAGGCAGGGTTCACTGGTCACCTTGCTTTCGTCTGCCGCACTTGGTAGGAGTCAGTCACATTGCCACATCAGTACAGACCAACCTAAGAGCTTTGACCATAATCCAGCCCCTTATATGGACCAGCCCATGTGAGAGATCCTTTCCGCTCCAATTCTACCCCACTCCACCCACACCTTCTCCCACATTCATCCTTTCACTCTCCCAGTCTCCTTTTCCAGTTAATCTCCCTCACACTCACTGTCTCACTTAGTCTCACTCACTAATCTTACACTCTCTCCCACACACAGGTACCACTTTCTCTCAGCAACCAATACCTCACCTTGCACACACTTTTAAGAATCCTCCTCCGCTCTTCTCTGCGTAATCCTTCCTCTGCCTGGTCTTTTGATCTGCCTTCTCCTCCTTTAACCTCACCTAAACAGCCCACACGGCCATGTCCGTTCTGCTCCATTTTAGCCTTCTTCTTGTCTTTTGCCCATTGATTAGTCCTTCATGTCAGCTGGTTCCCTGAGCCAATTGCTACCTTTTCTTTCCTTATGGGTTGTATTACAAGCATCAGAAAATATCAAATTGGATTTCATCTTGCCCACTTTTCGTACACAGGTCCGCCGCTCTCTGTAATGTTCATTACCCTACAATTATAGTAATTTTAAATGTTAAATGGAGTTAAGTAAAGTGCGTTACATGGAGCGTCAGGATTGCCAGTCTGACTGCTGTGGCACTCCTCTGTGTCGCCACTCGCTGCCTCTCTCACTGGTGAGTTCTGTTGTTGGGTCTCCACCACAAGGACTTCTGGTGTCTGCAGTCCTACTGGGCAAAAAGAGAAACATTGTCCAGCAAAATGCATAGCAGGTATGCAGCAGAAAAAAAAGTGGTAATTGTAGGCAAGCACATGTAGAAGGGACAGACACTGGGGCCCTCCCAACTCCCTCACCCCTCCTTTGGGGCAGGACTGGCTCTTGCAGGTACCTTGATAAGCCTCCTGCGTAATAAATAGACCAGTGCACACCTAATAGGACTTTTGCAGTTAATCTCTATTTCACAATATTTTGAAAACTGTTTGGGTGCAGGAGAGGAATACGGACCCTGATACAAGGCCTTAATACAATATACAACGAAAGGTGTTTAATCTATGGACACTCCCGTCCCCTGCACACCTTAATGCTGAGTAACCAGCCAATTTATTAATGCAAATTAATGAATTCCATGTTCATTACCAACAACATATTAAATGCAAAAACTCAAATAGTCAAAACCTCTTTATTCTTTAATGTTTGGAAGGATGCCGAGGGTGTTCTATGCATTTCGAGGATGTTTTCACCTTCTTCAGGAGCAAAAGGCACTATGGGCCTCATTACACGGACGGCGGTAAGGGTTTACCGGTACCGGTAAGGATACCAGTGCCGGTAAACCCTTACCGCCTTACTACGAGGTCCCTTTGTGGGACCCCCTACCTTAACGGCTGGTTTTACCAGCCGTTAAGGACGGGACCCGCAAAGGGACCTAGGAGGTAATTACGGTACCGCAATTTGCGGTACCGTAATTACCGCCTTCCCCATTCCCATTAAGCCCTATGGGGGCAAAAATGGGAATGGGGAAGGGCCATGGTGAATGGGGAATTACCGCCCCCACACACCTTGGAATAGGGTGGTAATTCCGCCATTCACCATGGCGGACTCGGTAAAATACCGGCGGCAACCATGGCGCTAATAGTGCCATGGTTACCGCCGTCCGTGTAATGAGGCCCTATATGTATAAACATAAATAAAGCCAGTCACACATGGATTTCACATGACTTACATATGTCTGATTACATCACATTTTATATAATTAATATACCGTGTGAATTCTACCGATCACCTGTGTCAACATGCCAGGCGCTGTACAGATTAGGTCCTATGCTATACTGTGATCCAACCTCAGTGCATTGTGAATAATTGGAAATTCACCATTACTGACATTCATGGACAACAAGACGCCATAATGTGTAAACCTTCAGCATTGGGTCACCCAAACTCGTGAGGGGAGGAGAAGTATCGACAGCACCAAGCTGGCCTCTTTAACTTCTTCCAGTCTGTAGTGAAGTCAAATAGCAAACCTATAGGGGTCACAAATAAAAGGTGTACCCGATTAACTTAAATCTAACTCTTAAAGTTTTGGGCTGTTCTCACCTCAACCTTCCAATTCTAGGAATATTGCATTCCAACACTGCAACACTGTCTTTATTATTCTTAAGGATCCATTTTGTCAGTGCTTATATCAGGCAGCGAGACTCCTAACAACGTGTCCCATGACCTCAAGTATATGGACAGGCGTTATGTAAATGTTTGCTGATTAATCAATGTTCCTACCCCCACTTACATCCAATCTTCTAGTCTGCCGTGAATTTCACTGTCAGCATTCGCATTTGGTAAGTGCTTCCAAGGATAGTCACATGAGCGGGGATCATGTGGGAGCCCGCCACGTGAATGTGTGTATCTACGCTGTAGTGCACTCGGTTACACTCGGTTAACCAGCACAGGAAATGTGATCCAACTGTCCATTCATGCGTATTAATTCCAGACCTATTCATCATTTAAGATTGCCCAATTCGTGCGATCTTTCTGATACATACTACATATTGATAGTGGCATATGGGTACATACACAATATACTACATCATCTCATCTAGTTTTTAATCTCAACTCGTAACTCCAAAGGCCCTATACCCTGTGGCATGTTAACCTACAGTTGAATACACCAACATGTCGTACTCATCACTCCTACCTTATTACTAGTCTCTCATGCTCATAATTGTACTGTTTTCTTCCATTCTGCATTGTTGTGCCAGTTTCTATGCACATACCCCTCCACCATGATTGTACAGATATCTGCATAATCAACCACAAGTTAGACAAAACAGTTAAGACAAATTTCTTCCTTCATCCCCTTGGGATGCATAGTATCCAACAAGTGGGTCCAAAACCTTTCTCGTTGTGTCAGACGGGTATTAATATCACCCCCCCTAGGGGGTCGTTTAACCACTTCTAATATCATGAATTGCATTTATGGAATTGAGTGTCTGTGTTCATTAAAGTGTCTTGCCACTCGTGATTTTGTACTTTAACACCATACATTTGATTTGTGCTCTGTCCACCTTTCACAGGCAGGTCTTGCTGTTTGACCTATGCAGAAAAGTTCATATGGACACTTGATGCTGTAAATCATGCCCGGTGTAACACACATGGCGTAGTAGTGGAAGGGAATTCTCTTCCCTGAATGTGGATGGGAGATATGAATTCCTTTCAATACATTATTACAGTGGCTACAAGAGAGACAGGGGAATGTGCCCTTCTTTCTTGTACTTAGCACTGAATGCCTTTCTTTCTGCAAACTCTCTGCCCTTTCAAGTTTGTCCTTTAAATCCATTTGTCGTTTGTAGGCCATCATAGGCGGTGTAGGGAACAGTTTGAATTGTAAAGGGTTATGTTGTCAGATGCTCCAATTCTTCTTCAGTATTTTATTGATCTGGAAGCGCTGTCTGGAAAATGTCGATACATATAATAATGGAACTTCCTTAACCTTCTGTTTGGGTTTTAGTAGAGATTCTTTAGATACCTGTGTTGATAGATACTTAGATACTAGTGCTTTTCCCAGCTGCTCTTCCGGGGAACCCTCTTTTAATAAACCTTTCGCTCAGATCAGTATAGTCTGTATCCAAGACCTCTGGGTCTGAGATAATCCTATTCAATCTCAGGTTCTGACTGTAAGGGAGACTTTTGGTCATGGATTTAGGGTGAACGCTAGCATAATGTAATAAGTTGTTAACGTCAGTTGGTTTATGGTATATTGTGATTACCACTTTCCCTTCAAGAATAGAGAGATGTCCATCCCAGAAATGTAGATTGGGTGTCCCCACTTCTAGAGTGAACTTAATGTGGGCATGCACTTGGCTGAGATATTCAAAGAAGACTAACAATTCTTGTTTAGACCCACATCAGATGCCAAAGATGCAGTCTATGTATTTCTTTCCAAACCAATATGTTGCTGGACCAGTTGGGATGTTCCAATCCAAAAGTCTTTAAAAAAATGTACATGAAGATGTTGCCATATGCTGGGTCCATTGCTGACCCCCCTTGTTGCCCCTGATGCCTGTGGGTAGAATGTACGCTGGTACCTAAAGTAGTTATTGTACAGGATAATGTTGTCTAGTGTAATTGTATCTGAATTCAAGAGCATCCACTCTATTGCCTCGATCCCCTCAATGTGGGGGATGGATGTATACAGACTGTTTCCATCAAGAGAAAAGAGTAAGCATTCTGGAGATAGTCTAACAATCTCATTTAGACAATTCAAGAAGTCTGTGGTGTCTCTCAAGTATGAGGGGATACCCTGCACAAGTGGTTGTAGAATTCTGTCTACACATATGCCCAGGGGATCAAAGACACTCTCAGTGTTGACCACAGTCGGTCTAAAAGGAGGTTTTGTCTGATGCTTGTGAATCTTCCGGAGGTCAAAAAAGACAGGAGTGTTGGGAAACCGGTTAATGAGAGAATTCCTAGTTTTGTCATTTATCCAGTCGTTGTCTAACCCTTTATCAACTACTGTTTGTATCAATGTCTTGATTTGATTAATATGGTCATGGTCTAATACAATATATGTAGACTCATCCCTCAAAAGTGTCAGACAATTTACATGGAAAAAAGATGTATCCATAACAATTATCACCCCACCTTTATCAGCAGGTTTCAAAGTAAGCTGTTCGTCCCTTGCTAATTTTCCTCTCTGTTCTAACTGTGAGTTTTTAATGTTTTAGGGAGATCTCCTCTCGTAGTTAATCTTCTGTAGTTCTATCTCCACTTTTTTCTCAAACATGTTAAGAACCGAATTTTGGATATGGGGTGTCAAAATTGCTCTTGGGCCTCATTTCCAATATGTCATAAGTGTCAGAAGGTCCTTCCATAGGGGGTTGTGTCTCAAAAGATATGTTTAGACAAATCGTGCATAACAGTTTATGTAGTTTGATCTTCTCATCAATCAAAGTGGTATTGCACGTAGGGACGAATGGGATTGCTTGGTGAAGGGCCTCTAGTTGTCCAATTGTTAGCAATTTGCTAGATATGTTTATAAAAATGTCCTGACAAGTTGCTATTTGGTTTTTTGATGTGTTGGTCTTTTTACATCACCTTGTTTTCCTCTTTTTCCTTAAAAAGGCACCGATTCTAAGTTAGTTAGTGTTGTGCTACTGCCTGAAATCGTTAACAGGGGAACCAAACCCCTGTAGGTGGTGTAAGGTTATTTATCAATGTGGCTGGCCTTGAACTGTGAGCCGGGATCGGATCTCCAACTCTGCTGCTACTGTTACTGCTGTTGTCAGAGCCCGATTGATAAGCACCCTGCTCCAGGTTGATACGGTCAGGTCCCTGACCTTATCACAATTGACCCTCTCACATATGAAAGACACAGAAATGATTGAAGTTGTCCTTTAGTTATTTCTCTGGCATTTTCTCAGTTGCTTTCACCAATATCTGCTTCGGTTTTACTAGTGAAATAAATATTTCATGTCTCGAATATGCAACTCAGGAAACATGTACATTGCAATATTTATTCTTATTTGTATTGATCCATGGGCCACACACACATACAAACTGAAGCTGATGGGCCAACCAACAGGACATAAAGTGCTCACCCCCAAAGCAGATACTGTAGATATCCCAACAGCCCCCCGCCAGCACATGACATCTGATGTCTGCACTTACTCTTGCACTTGACACCAGCTGGCCACACTTTTCATTTATTTATTGTTTTTTATTTATTGTTTTTATGTATTTTACTGTTTATCCTATGTACTGTACTGCCCCCTCCCCCTTTCCCCTCGCACTTTTCCCCTTTCCCCTGCACTTGCACGATCTCAATGTCACCTGGCCTAGTAAGATCGTTGTCTCTGTCTTCCCTCTGTTCCCCCTCCCTTGCTTCATCGCGCCTTGAAACACTTGCGTATAGGCGTGTTATAAATGCCATATCATATCATACTGGCTAGTGGTCATTGCTCCGGAATGCTGACACCCACATCCTTTCGAGAGGTGCTTCCTCCAAAACGTACAAAACAAGCAGTTTATAACTTTCTTATTTACCCATGTAAGTATTCAAACACAAATCTGTAAATACATACAAGAGATAAACTATGACTACAAAGTAGAGCAGCATTCGGTTGAAAAGCTACCACAGACGAGTAAGCCTTCCAACTCTCCCTAACTATCAAAGGAAGCATTTAATAGACATTGGGCCTCATTACGAGGCTATTAGCACCATGGCTACCCCCTTACCGCATTCTGGGGCTGAGTTGTCGGAATAGGGACTTACCGGGTCATTCCAACCTTGGAGGACCCGGTAAGTCATTCTGAAAACCATTCCCCATTCCCATTCGAGCCACCATAGGGCTCAATGGGAAATTGGGAAGGAGCTAATAACGGCCCGCGAATAGCGGCCCCGTTATTAGCTCCATGGTCCCTTAGCGGCTCCCGCTAAAGGCGGCTGGTAAAACCAGCCGGCGTTAGTGGGACCCGCTAAGGGACCTCGGAATACGGAGGTAAGGGGTTACCGGCACCGGCATCCTTACTGGTGCCGGTAACCCCTTACCTCCAACCTCGTAATGAGGCCCACTGTAACTGTAACAACCCTCCAGTAAGTCAGCGAGCATCCCAAAGCAACATAAGGACAAATACCAGCAGGCCCTTACCGAGAAGACATGATCTGCCCGAAGACAACAACATTTTCCGCTTTTAAGGGGGGTGGGTTGTTTCGTTTTGGGGTGTACAGTCTCTCCACTTTTCTTCTTGATGCAAAGATACTGGTGCCCATTCCTTGATGTTTCTGCCCTGCTTTTAAAAGAACCCTAGAGATATGTGGTGCAGTCCAAGAAACTGTTCCAGGAAAAAAAGCAGCAGACAGAAATAAAAACCAGCTGGATCATTTCCTTTGGATCAGACTTCAGAGACCACTGCAGTGAGGACCAAGTGACAAAGAGAACAGCGGTGCACATGGAGGTGAAGGAGAGAGAAGTTGCACCACGTGTTCTTCCAGGTGGCAGCTACTTAAATAATGACAGAAACCACATGACATGAAGGAATCACATTCACCATGATGGCTTGGGAAGCTCCCAACCATCCATCTTATACAGTAAATTATGTCAGCAACACAGCTTACAATCGCCTTAAATTACAGGGGGTACATCATGTTGACCGATGATACGGCTTATGTATTCAAAGAAAGTATAAACAATGAATATACACACATGGAAACATATACATAAACCTTAGGTTTAGTCTACTAGTGAGTGATAACTTGAGACTTTCCTTCAGGGATAGTGATATGTGTGCCATTCCTTAGGAAATCTGCCAGGTGAAGACTTATCTTTGTTCCTAATATTGGATTTGGACTCCGCCCACCTTGGTTTGACCCTTTGATTGCTTTCCTCTTCAAAGTAAAGCCTGTATCAAGGTGTTTGAGCTACGGCAGTTCTCGTATTGTTGCGGAATATTGGTGAGTTATGTAAAGGCTGTGTACATGGCAAGAGTAAAGCCTGTGCCTAAAATGGCCGCCATGGAACCGATTTGTATAGGCAAGTCTCAATAAAGTAATGGGCTTGACAGCATCTACTCTCTGGTGGGTGGCTAAGAATGGAGAGGTAGTATAATGAACGACTGAACTTGCTATTCATCTTATCTTTTAAAGTAAACAATAATGTGTCAAACCTGAGGGTGAGACAGTCATTTACCAAACCCTGCACGCGATGGAACCTCCAGTCACTTTCATACAAAAATAAGCCCTAATTCCGAAAGACAGGCAGGATACACTTGAGCAAAAAAGGGGAGTCTTCTTCTTCTTCGAAGATATAAGGAGGAGGTTATTCTTTCTTCAGGATCAGAAATGACTGTTCATGTGCAAATTAATGAATGGGTACCAGGACTGATCAGTGCTCATTTGAGAAATGAGGCAATCTAACTCTGGGGCCAATAACCTAACCTAAGGAGTCAATGATTAGGCTGGGGTCATGAAGCACAAAACAATCAAGACTCAACGGTTGCTACCTCCAGTCTACTCCATTGTCTAAGACCACATCATTGTGCCCAGAATCAGACTTCTGGCAGTGATATCAATTATCCAAAGGGGCAGGGCAATGGAAGTGATTTCACTCACCATTTAACCACACAAATGACATTAGGCCTCATTACCAGGTCGGTGGTAACACGCTGGTGCGACCAGTGGGTTGCCGCCGACCTCGTAACACTGTTCCGCCGCCTGACTTCTCGGTGCCACCGGGACATTACAAGTCCCAGCGGATCGGGAAGTCAGGTGGTGGAATTGGTAAGTCTCCATTCCCATAGGACTCCATGGCAATGGGTTCACATAAACACCAGCACTGTTGTCAAAACTCTGCGGGTGGGAGCCGTTATGTCCAGTAGGTGAGACCTGCCGGGGGAGTAACTGCCCCCGACCGCAGAGTCGGAGTGTGGTGGTCTGGAAACAGTGCATACGTTGCTACCGGCACCCTTATTTCTGGACCGCCACACTTGGAACGAGGCCCATTATGTGACTTCTGATGCCAATGATATGTAGAGATTGATTCAAGAAAGCTTAGTTCATGGGGACATCAAATGAGGACACAGCAGAATTAGAAAATAATACAATAAGAATATGTTTCATACCAACCAAGCATATATTAACTAAGCTTCTGCTATGATGTAATAAGGGTGCAGAGCCAGGACAATAATCATAGGTCTGGGGCATTGCATTCCTATGCCAGGTCTGTCACAAATGCCAGGAACATCTTCATATTTCTCTGCCAGCCTCATCTACCCTGGTAGAGACCACTATATCTTGGTGGAGGCAGGTCTGCCCATTTATACTCCGCAACAGCTTCATATACCTTTGCACAGCTACATATCATACCCAATGGCAGCCTAATTTGCTCAGTAAAACACCCATTTGTACATGAAAATACAAATATACCCCTGAACAGACTTGCATACCAAGGTACACCATCATATATACAGCCTCACCCGTGTAGTACAGCCCAATTTTCACTACAATCTTATATGTCCAACTACAGTATCATATGCTGTAATAAATAGTTATGTTCTGATATGCCATGTACAGCCTCATATGCTAATGGAGCCATCCAGTTGCAACTGCAGGTACATTTCATATGCCAGGCATAATCATGATATGTCATATACAGCTTTAGCTGCATGGGTCCTGAAACTAAATGATGAAAACCCCCATGTGCCAAGTGCAGCCTTGTGTATTCAGGTACTGCCTTTTACACAATGGGCATTTTCACAAACCAAGCTACTGTCTTGTTATGCCAGGTCTAGCCTCATGTTCCTGGTAAAGCCACCAGAAGCTGCATACAATCTCCTATCCCTGGGTAGTGTTGTCTTATAGGAAGTTCAGCCCGTAGGAAGTGCTGGAGATTTGCCAACCCCCAACCACTCTCAATTTAAGACACTTTTCCCTGGTGATGGGGAGGCTGTGGGAGCCCAAAGTCACCATGCACAGGCTCTCTTGGCAGGAGTCCGAGAGCATATATGTTGGTGATTTATATGGTGCAATCTTAGGTAGAAAGCGCTGTACAGTAGCAGGAGTGGTACATAGGGGCATCATTTACCCATTCATTATGTGAGTTTCCATGCATAGTTCTCAGTGCTTAATTTGTGGGGGTGTATGCCAGGGCTCAGTCCTAGCACTTATTTTTGGGCCCCTGCACTTATTGTCTGAAACTCCCTTTAATTAGGAACTGATGATAGTCAATGCATCCATCAATGACAATGAGCAGGCGCGAGCTGTAGTGTAACCCCAAATATGTCGACACTCTGGGGAGCTGCTATGGTGGTGGGCGCAGTGGTGCCCACCTGCAGTGTCACAGGAGTGCTAGAAAATATTTGAGCCTTGGCACTTCTATTTTATTTTTAACAAATTTAGCACGGATAGTTCCCTGATAGATGTTACATGCTTTGCTTCTCTCTTTACTGAGCAAGGCCATAGGCCACTTAATTTCCGGCTTTGGCTATAATTTTTATAACTTTTCATTTGGATAGCAATGATCTCCTTTCCCTGATGCCTTAACTCCACCTGCATCCATCGTCGTGGGGAGATCACGCGGAGGCCGTGAAGAGCCGCTCTGTGGTTTCCCAATGGATGGCAAATGGGGTGACAAAGCCCACTTGTGCTACCTCCTGGAGATGTGGTGCAGCTAGGACCAAGAGTGCATCCTTATCCCACCCTAAGACAGTCATCAGAAAATAGGGGGCTGCAGGGGATCTAGCTGAGGAGAAGGCGTTGACCGTCAGGTGTTAAATATGGCTCATATCATGGCTATACTGATGTTAGGTTTCACGACTGCATCCTCCCCCGGTCTTATTCCCGATGTGTCCTTTATGTGATGGATGCGTCTCAGGCGCGCAACATCATTGAGCTGACCGGGCTGAAGCCCCCCGTCCGAAATGTTAGCTGAGGGGCAGGGCTTCTGTGCCCTTTTAAAGTTCAAAGGATCAGGAACATGCTTCTGGGTGCATTTTGTTTCGATGATCAAGCACTGCCCGTTTCCCAGAGTCAAAGCCACCCTGAGACACACAGGATGCGTTCCTGGCTCTGCAGCCAGTGCCGTAATGAACTCACAACACGTTTCTTTTGTCATCAGCAGCAAAGCCTTTCTTATACATGTTGCTGAATTTCCAACTGAAAGACCATCAGTCACTTTGCAAATCTGTGACAGTTAAAGCGAGCCACACAATAAAGCACCCTTTGAAAATGTGTTCATACCCATAAAGTGTAATAGCTTGATATGCTAAAAAGTAAAGTTTGACTTGATGTCCTTAGGTGAATGTTCTTAAAACCATAGATAACAACATGCTGGAGGTTTGTGACAAATCTCCAAACCTAAGTGAGTTCATGGCACAACTTATTTAATTGTGTGTCTTAAAGCGCTGTAAATAAAGTGGGTAAATAGATATTTTGCCTTTTCATCTTATAGTTTTCCATTCAGGATGTGAAAAATAAAGGTACACTGATATTATTTTGGCCCAACATGCTGCTATAAGGATGTTGTCATGATGCTTTTCTATGCAATTTGTGTATTTTGAAAGTAAACTCTATGAAATAGTATTATTGTAGGTCTTGACACCCAAAACTTAAATATTTGTTCCAAGTAAAGCATGGAAGTAGGTGGCTGTGCCCAAATTGCACAGTGGGTTAAACCCCCTGTTTTGCTGTTTAGCGTAAGTGTGTGATCCCGGGCAAATAATGTAATCTCACCCTGACTTCAACTGCAAAAATTGGAGTGCGTATACTTGATCATGTGTACACCCTTACAATAGGACAGTTTTAATAAGTACATGAACAAATTGGTGCACCCTGGTGCTCCTCTGCTAGTGACTCCAATATTTTCACATAGAATGCATTATTGCTGCATTGGCCCTCACCCAGTCTCGTAACACTTCATTTGACAGGCAGACATAGGGCCTCATTACAACCCTGGCGGTAGAGTGAAAACGGCACCGGTAGTGCTGCCGGCGCTGTTATCACTCTACTGCCACATTACGAGTTCTGCTCGCGGGCCGCTATTAACACCTGGTCAGACCAGACGTGCAGAGCGGCATCCGCTAGCAGAAGAGGATGGTAGCAACGGGCCCGTTATGAACGGGTCTGTTGTTAACATCCTCCCCATTCCCATTGAGCCCCATGGGGGCTCAAAGAGGAATGGGGACGTACCGGGTCCGGGTCCCGCGAATGGGAATTACCGAGGCCCGCAAAGATTGGAATGGCCCGATTATTCCCATTTTGCGGAACCCGGACCCGGGTTTGGGGGTAGCCATGCCGGTAAAAACGGCATGGCTACCTCCAAACTCGTAATGAGGCCCATAGTCTCACCAGCCAGCCAGTACACCGGAGATTCTAGTAGAGTGGACTAACTGTGGTAGAACCAACATTACATGTTCCCCCTGTTGCTCCCAGCCACTGAAGTTGGTTGGGCCGTCCAGAGTACAGCCCCACACTCTGCAATGTCCTGTTATGCTATGCTATTGAGTCTTTCATTGCACACCATCTGCCATTTTCACGCTTTCTAGGACCTTTAGGCAGTGGCCGAAGTGTACGAAAAGAAGTAGTGGAACTTTGTTCCCTGCTGACCTGCACCCACTCCCCGCAAACCCCATCACCACGTCCCCTCCCACACACAATACACACCCCAAACACTTGCACCTGCTGTTTAAGGGAACGTTCAGTGCAAGTGCAAGTTTCAACTTCTTCCTACACATTTATTTTAAAATGAAACCATTCCAGAACAGTTTCTTTTTAAAATAAAAGAATAGGAGCTGTAAAAGGTAATTTAACAAAGTATAGGAGCACCGCTCCTGCTCATTTCGACCACTGCCTTTAGGATCTGCAAGAAGTGGCTGTTTTCAGACTTAAAGGAGAGAGTTAACAGATTTTAACATTGAAGCTGCACTAGAATAGTCTCATTACAATGAGTAAAGAAGTGAGATGCCTCTACACAAGTAGGGTCGTCACTCCTCCACCGTCTCTGAAGTTAGCGCCTCTCCCAACATTTGAAGGGTTAGCCCCCACCTACATTTTAGCCTAGGTGCACCACTGGATGCGCGCACTTACATTTTGTTAAGCAGAGAGGCGAGGGAAGCCTTTCCCCAAAACTGGCGGTGTTCAAGTTTTACTGTGTTTGTTAAGAAAAATGAACTTGAACAAACGCAGTAACACCTTAAAGCTGCTACTTTCAAGAAAGACTTTCATCGGCCTCTCTACATATTGAGCTTTAAAATATACTATTTGATTGTTGGTCCCCACACCAGACCATAGGGGGCGTAGAACAGTGGGGATGGAGCCTCCAAGTTTGCCCCGCCTATTTTCTGCAGTGGCCCCTCCCATTACCACTTAGCCCCCCCCGAAATGTATGTTTTGTTGCGTCGCTGTTGAGTCTTACCCACCCGTTCCCCTATTTCCCAGTCCTTGCGTTAATTCGCTTATATTGAGAAACAGCATTTCCAATAAAAAGGCTTCTGAACATACAACTAACACATGGTTGCTAAATCTGCAGCACCCCCATTTAAGCCGGGTGTAGCTAAAAGGGCCCCCCTTAGCCTTGCACTAGGAGGCGTGGCTTGCACACGATGCTCAGCACAAAGGCCTCCCTAACTCTCTCCCTGCTTTCTTTCATAGGGTGGATTTCCTCACTATGGCCAAGTCAACAATGATTTTGTTATGTTGAAAGGCTGCGTGATAGGATCAAAGAAACGTGTACTCACGCTAAGGAAGGTAAGTGAGGTGGCACTGCCCATAAGTCACCTTACATTGAAAGATCCACTCATATCAAGCAGGCGCCTCCTGATGACCCCTGACGCCCCTCCCTCTGCTTTCCCCCTTCAGTCTCTTCTGGTGCACACGAGCCGCCGTGACCTGGAGCCCATTGAACTCAAGTTCATCGATACCACCTCCAAGTTTGGCCACGGCCGCTTCCAGACAGAGAAGGAGAAGAGAGCGTTCATGGTAAGTCATGCGAACACATCAGACATGCCTCTTATAAAGAGTGAACTAATGAGACGTCTTTACCAGGGTGAGTGAATGAGACCTGTCTTGATATTGAATTACACGAATAAAGCCTGTCTGTTGTAGGGCGCAAATGGCAGAAAATGGGAGCGGTCATTGAAATGGAAGGTCTGAGCGAGGGCTATAGTGCTTTTGGTGTGAATGAGTGAATAGGCCTGGCCATATTATCAAGGGAGCAAATGAGCCCCTCCCTATTATAGGGAGAGACAAAATGGCGTCTGTGTCTCATAGCAGCAAACAATTGCCACATCCATTACAGGAAGAGGAATCATGCCCCTTGCCTTTCAGAAAGGGAGTGGTCCTTGCCTATCATAGGAAGGCAAATAATGACTCTTTCCAATGTAGGAAGATAAATAACTACACTCTTTATCACAGGAACCACGCCTGTTACAGGAAGGGAACCAATTGCCCTGTCTATTATATGAAAATTAATTACCCTGTCTATCACAGGATTAGGAATAGAAAATGTAACCTCTGTCTATAATAGGAAGGGCAAGAATGGCCCTGTTTAATATTGGAAGGTGAATAATGATGCTTGCTATAATAAGAAGGCAAGACAAGACTGTTCCGTGCATATTATAGGAAGGAAAGGAATGAACCAGCCTGTTACAGGAAGGGAAAGAATATGCCTGTCAATCACAAGAAGGGGAAGACTGCCCCCCCCCGCCTATTATAGAAATGGAAAGAATAACCCTGTCAAATACAGGAAGGGAAAGAATAACCCTCTCTATCAGAAGAAGGGAAAGACTGGCCGCTGCCTATTACAGAAAGGGGAAGAATGATCCCGTCTAATGCCGGTGTTACACATTATCAACGTTGGTCATGGTGGCAGAGGAGGAGATTAGGCAGAATTGTGGGAAACACTGTTGGAATAACCACAGATGCGGCGGCATTGCATACTGGAAGCAGCGGTCTAGCTGTTTCACGTTCGTCTGCCACTTCCGCGATTGATCACGTGATGCCTGGAAAGGAAGGAAGAGCTTCAAGCAAATGCGTCGCTACTGTTCTTACAGACGCTCCGTAAGTCCGCTGCTAGGAACCTTAACTATTTCACTCCATTGACTGCTACCTCTCTTGCTGTTCTAAATTCACTTTCCTCTCTCCCAACCTCTTTCTCTCAGACTTACGATCTGGCCGCCAACCACTTACACAGATATATATTCAAGAGAAGTTCCGCCCTTGGCAGTGAGTGTTCCATTTATCCCTTTGTTGCAATCCAGTCATTACCTTCCCTCCAGACCATCCATTTCTGAATCCTCTTTCTCTTCCATTTAGCCCAACTACCGATCCGACTTTCCAAACACTTTCCCCAAACGTGTTCGTCCTTCAGAGAATATCCAGTTTTGTATTGAACACCTTTGTAATATTCATTGTGAGTCCCTTCCCAATAGCTTACTTGCTCAATACCGAGACACTCTTCTTTCTTTACACTTACCTGTTCTGCCTTTATTTCATAGAAAGACCACCATCCCTCATTGCGTACAACTCGACGCAGGAACTGCATCCTTACTCCACCGCCCAGTCCGGATCTTCGCTGCTACACAGGGTTTTTTTCCCCAGGAGGGTTTCCCTGGGGGTTGTGCCTTCCTCCCCCTTTGGCATTACCGCGGGGAGAGAGGGGAGCAGGATTCACACGGGAAGCTTTCCAATTTCTTGCTTGCTGTCTTCTTTGAGAACCACAGTCTGCCCAGGTTAGTGATTCAGTTTATATTTAGTATAACAACATTGTCAAGTTGACAGTTAGCGACACCATATAAAAGGGTTAATTCGGTGATTGCTAGGCAGACAGCGATTTGCAATGGAGCAACAGATGCAACAACTCATGGTTGCTATGCAGGCTATGTCCTTAGAAATGCAGATGTTAAAACAAGATAATGCACCGTTAAAACAACAGGTAGCTCGAGCATTCACAGAAACTCCCCCTTCTTCGTTACAAATTAGTAAATTTGACGGCGACCCACACAAATTAAAGGAGTTTCTTGATAGCTGCACGATCCAATTCACCTTTAAGCCCTGGTTCTTTCCAACAGAAAAGGATAAGGTGGGGTTTTTGATTTTGCACTTATCAGGGCCCACATTAGCATGGCCACTCCTTTGGTTACCTCGGGAAATGCAGTTTTAGACTCGTACCCAGCCTTTATGAACAGTTTGAAATCTATGTTTAGCCGGAAAGAAATCTCGGTAACCACACAAGAGAAGCTACTTGATTTAAAGCAGGGATCTAAAGACCTCATATCCTATATCACGCTCTTTAAACAACTGTCTGCTGAGACTGGGTGGCCAGATGATGGACTCACTACCTTATTTAGACGGGGTCTTTCTGAAGAGCTCAAAGACGAAGTATCAAAGGTTCCCCAACCAGCCAATCTGGCAGACATGATCTCTCTTACTATGCAGATCGATTACCGGTTACAGGAACGTCACCATGAGAGAAAGAAAGGGAAAGCTATCCGGTCTCCTCCAGAGTTTCTTCCCATGAATACCAAGCCAGTATCCACAGAAGAGACTATGCAAATAGGTTCCATGAGGGGTCCATAATCCACCAGTGAGAGAGAAAGGAGGAAGACCTTGGCACTCTGTATGTATTGCGGGTCTTCCGTTCACATCCTAAGAGACTGTCCATTAGTCCCACCACGTTGAAACCCTTCCCAGGTTTCGGGAAACGCCAAGTCCCTACCGTAGGGGGAACCACGGTAGGAGTTTTTCGACAGGGTTGCCCTAGTAAAAATGAACCTCCACTTGGCACTGAACTAGCGGAACAACCTATGGTGGTGATTTCTCTGACTATAATCCTCCCGAATGTCGTTCTTAAGAATATCCCTGCGCTTATTGACTGTGGCGCAGCTGGGAATTTTTTGGATGATGAGTGGGCATCTAAGAAAGAAATCGCCAGAGTAACCAAACCTCTAGCCACTCCTATTCAGGGGGTCGATGGAACACCCTTAAGTTCTGGTCCAATCCGTGAACAAACCATCCCTTTAACCTGTTTAGTTGCTGCTCACCAGGAGGTCCTGGAGTTTGATCTAATCAAGACCACACATTTTCCGGTAATTTTAGGCCCTCCTTGGCTAAGATTACATAACCCATTTATCAACTGGTCCACCGGCACTCTCTTTTTGGGATCGGAACACTGTGTTACGCATTGTCTATCTCAAACCTCGGCGGGAGTACATATTCCTTCACAGATGGATAAGATTCAAAGAGTTCCATCTATTAGTCACATTAAAAAGATCCCCGATTGCCATCAACAATATTTGACAGTGTTTTTGACTCCCAAATGCCTTATTCTACCCCCACATAGAAGAGATGACTGTCATATTAATCGTCTCCCTGACCAGCCTCTTCCATTTGGTCGCATGTATGTACTATCACACAAGGAAAAATCTGCTCTTAAGGAGTACCTACAATAAAATATTCAGAATGGTCTGATCACTGAGTCCAACTCCCCCGCAGGAGCATCATTGTTTTTCATTCCGAAGAAAGACTCGGAAGAACTCAGACCTTGTATAGACTACCGGGTACTGAATAGGATCACCATTCCGGACAAATACCCCATGCCATTGATCCCGGATATCTTAGAAGCTGTTCAGGGGGCATCGTTCTATACAAAGTTAGATCTGAGAGGAGCATATCACCTTATCAGAATTGCTCCAGGAGACGAATGAAAAACAGAGTTCTGAACTCCATTCGGGCACTACGAATACCGGGTTATGCCCTTCGGTATGGTTAATGCACCGGCAATTTTTCAGCGCTTTATGGACCATTTATTCTCTGACATCCTTCTTCATTTTATGATAATTTATCTTGATGATATTTTGGTTTTTTATAAGGACAGGGAGGAGCATATCGGACACGGCAATTTAGTTACCTATGGTGTTTTGTTTCAGCAGCCCAAGATGACTGGGTAGGATTGCTCCCACTGGCAGAATTTGCCTACAACAATGCATATCACTCTGCACTCAAGTCTACCCCTTTTTTCTGCTCCTATGGTTATCACCCATCATTTCTACCTTCAATCGCTCCCTCTTCATCCCTAAGCCCGGGAGTGCACAGTCTTATTGAAGACATTCGCAAGGGTCATCAACTGGCACGTTTATCTTTAAAAGACGCCCAGGACAGAGCTAAACGATGTGCAGACCGCCATTGTAGGAAAGTACCTGCGCTTCAGGAGGGACAATTGGTCTGGTTAGCTTCCAGTGAGGGAAATTATAACGCTGTTTATCAGAAGAAGGGAAAGACTGACCCCTGCCTATTACAGAAAGGGAAAGAATGATCCTGTCTAATGCAGTAAGGGAATTAATAACTCAATCTGAAAAAGGGAAGGACTGGCCCCTGCCTATTACTGAAAGGGAAAGAATGATCCTGTCTAATGCAGGAAAGGAAAGAATAACTCTATTAGAGGAAGGGCAAGACTGGCCCCTACCAGTTATATCGAGGGAAAGAATTACCCTGTCTAATACGGGGAGGGGAATTATAACACTGTTTATCACAAGAAGGGAAAGACTGGCCCCTGCCTATTATCAGAAGGGAAAGGATAACCCATTCTATCAAAGAAGGGAAGGGATGGGCCTGCCTATTACAAGAAGGGAAAGCAAGTATTGCCCCCATTAGAGAAAAGGAAGGAATGACCCTTGTATATTGTGGGTAGTGAGTGAAACAGGCTTTTCTAACATAGGGACAGAAGGAAGAAAGGAGACATATCTGTTACACAAGCAGGAATGAAATCAGACCTGGCTGTGCTAGTGAGTAAATGATTCATCCCTTTCAAGCGCAGAGAGCAAGAGAGGGAGCTCTCGCCATCATGGAGAGACATCACATGACAATTTTATATCCCTGGTCAATAATGGTGTTCAACAAATAGGACAGTGAGGACTGATGAGTCCATTTAATATTTTTTTTTATTTATTGAACATTTGTATGGTGGCTATACAGCAGAAAGTATTTCCAGGCACCACAAGGATAAGGGGAAAGGGAACGGAGGAGGATAAAACAACAATAAACAGTCTTACTAGGCCTTGTGACATTCGGATCTTGAAAGTGCAGCAGGCAAACAGTGGGGGTGGAGGGGCCTGGCGGGGGAAGGTAAGGGGAGTGGTGGGTGATGCAAGACGGGAGAGTGGCCAGGGGATGGGAAAGTGCTAGCGAGGTCTGGTGGACAAGTGCTAGGAGAATCCTGGAGGACAAGTGCTATCGGGGATATGGGAAGGGTCAGGCAGTGCGAGAGGGGGGTGGACCTGAATCAGTAGTCTGAACAGGGAAAGACAAGTGCAGGGTGCTGAGGCAGACTGGTCAAAACGGGGCCTGTCTCCTGTATGACTCTGAAGGGACCAGGCAGCCAGTCGTATAAGCGGGGGACATTAGCAAGGAAAGTGGAGTGGGAAGCAGGAGGAGAAGAGGAAGGTCTTGAGGTGCTTCTGGAAGTTAAGGAGATCTGGCTCAACTCTGAGGGGCGGGGAGGCCAATTCAGAAGGAGGCTCCTGTCGAAGAAAGAGATCTACCCCCTACTCTCTGCTTGGAGAAGCGACTGACCTGCAGATAGTTAGGAGATTTAGAGCTAGAGGACCGAAGGAGTCTAGCAGGGTGGTATTTCACAAGAGAACGTTGGAGGTAGAGTGGTCCCAGGCCCCAGAAAGCCTTGTGGTTGATGCAGAGGGTCTTGAATGTGATCGTTGCATTCACTGGTAGCCAGTGGAGAGCTTTTAGGGCTGGAGAGATGAAGTCCCAGTCCTTGAGGCCAAGGATAAGTCTTGCATTCCTGTTCAGGATTAGTTGTAAAGGGAGAAGGGAGGAAAGAGGCAGATTAAGGAAGAGGCTGTTACAGTAGTACATCCTGGAGAGAACCAGAGCTCTAGGGAATGCCTCTGAGGAGATGAAGCTGAAAGCAATATGAGGTGAGAAGGAGAGAGAGGAGTCGAAGATAACCCCCAGGTTTCTTGCCTCACAAGACGGTGACGAGAAGGGGCGCATGGAGAGGGGTGCATAGAGTAGGGGGGAATGAAGGTGGGTGAGTACCAATGAGAAGAATCTCGGTTTTACTGTCATTAAGATAGAGATCATTAGCATCACCATGCCTGAACAGAGGTCAGACAATCGTGAATGAGAGAGGAAGGAGAGGCAGAGGACAGATCAAGGAGGATGAGAATAGAGGGAGAGTTGGAGCCGAGGCTTGAAAGCAGGTCTTCACAGGTGTTCAGGAGAGCAGTTTCCGTGCCTCTGGCTGCTCCGTGAAGACCGCCAACAGATTCAGAGTGACGGATTAGTTGGGAGATGACCAACTTCTCCAAATGTGTGCCCAAGAAGGGGGAAATGGAGATAGGGCGGGAATTTGCCAGGCAGGAAGGGTCTTCAGATGGCTTTTTGTAGGAGGGGGTGCACAAGGAGTGCTCAAGAGGTGATGGGAGGGAGCCAGTGGCAAAAGAGTAAGTGTAGATCTCAGCCAGAGTCAGGCCTTCTATCAGGGAGGGTAGTTATACAACCTGTCCATCAGGGAGGGCAATGTTTTAAACATGCCTATCGTGGGAGCCAATGCATGAGGCGAGGCTGCCTCAAGAAGGAAAAGAATGAGACCTGCCTGTCAAGAGGAGGGAATGACATTATTATTGAGAGAGAATGAATCACACCTGCCTAAGGCAATGTGGGAATGGCTGGGAAAGATCCCTAGTTCCATGTGTATAAATGAGTTATTTGCGTCTCTCATGCAGAGCCCCTGAAACCTGTATTACCACATAAAGTGAGTATCTGACATCTGCTATTGTAGGTAAGGCATGATTGCCACCTATCGTGTGAGTGAATACATGGCATCAGTGTGCGATATAACGGGAAGATATTGGGCTTATCTGTCATGAAAAGTGAGGTGCATTTATCATACCAAACAAATGAAAGAGCTCTGTCTAGCATTGAGAGTGAATGCAAATGCTCTGCATATGGCACCAAGTGAGTGACTGCACTCCTTCTGTCATGCGAGTAAATGGATGAGCTCAGTCAACCATACCATGAGAGTGAGTGTGCTCTACCTATCGTAGGGTCAGAATAAGCTCTGTCTATCAAATGAAGTGAGTGAGTATCCTTTGTCTATCACTAGGAGTGAACGAATGAGCCCTGTCTACCATAAAGAGGGAACAAATAAATAAAATAAGTATACCATGGACAATGAATGACCGGCACATCTCTCGTAAAGTGAATACATTAATAAAATGAATTGCAGGGGCCTGCAACCTGAGGCTTGCCCATTGTTTTGGACAACAACACCCAACATTTCTAGCCAGTATAGTCAATGATGGGGTATTATGGGAGTTGAAGTCCAGTTCATCTGGAGAGCAGCAGATTGCAGACCCCTATCATAGGCGTATGTGATGAATGGAATTTGTGTAAGATATCATGCCCTGTCCTTGCTTGCACTCCTTAACTGGTTCTCCATAATACTTTCTTCTGCACCATCCAGGGCGCACCTTTCTCCACAATCCTGATTGTCTACCGTACATAGACTTGACACACTTAACTAAGCCATCTAGGACATAGGTGTCAATAGGTGTGTACCCTTCGGGTAGTTTGTACCACTGTCATGGGCAATGCAAGGCCATCCTTGCTGTCTTCACTCGTGAACATTGAGCACTGCATTCATCAAGCTGGTTTCCATGGCAGCCCACCCTGGCAGAACCAGTGGTTAGCCAATCTCCATCCTCCTTGTCTCCTCTTTGCAAATGGATGTGATATTTCTGCCATTCTAATAAGGTGATTGGTGGTTACCTGGACCTCTGTCAAGTCCAGATTGATCACGAGGGCCCCTGAACTGATGAACTTTCACTCCTCTTGCTTCTCTTGTGACCTCCCTTCTGAACCCCCCAATGTGAATGTAGAACTGTGGACCCTAGTGACGCCGTGTTTTACTGAATTCTGCTTGCATTCTTGTGGTGGGTGCGAGTGATGCATTGTATTTTGTTTTGCTATCATCCTACAATCATGAATTCCAGGAAGAATAATAATTTAGTATTTTGAAATGTTTTCAGTTCTTATGTTGTCCACAAAAGTGCCAGTTTCTGCCACTGATCCAATGTCACTTCCAATACGACCACTACGGTGCCTGGCATCTATAATATATAAAGACACGTGACGCAGCCAATCCATCTCCGCCAATCCAAAACGTCATCACACTCATTTCACTGACTCCTTTGGTGTAATCTTATTTTTGTACAGTGTAGATTTTTTGAACTAAACATGTGTGCGTCTTTCATTAGTCACATTAAAAGGCTCCCCTCGAAATCTCTTCCTCTTGCGTCCATATCCCTTTTATATTTATTTCCTATTATCATTAGTACATCAGGCGTGTTGTCTATGAGAACCCTGCAGGCTTGCACTCAAGCTTTTGATGTGGCGTAGCTTGCGCGCCGGATGCCTCATGATGTAAATCACACAAATGTGGTGATGTAAAATGCCACACATTTCCAATGATGAATGTTCTGGAATTGGGCACCATTTCTCTGTGTATCTTCTTACTGTGTGATGCAGTTGAAGGTCTGCAATGAGCCCTCATTCTGTTTCTTGAAGGACCTAATCTGCATTTCAAGCTAGTGGTGTTTTGAAAGCATGTGCTACACCACAACGGGATCCTTAAGACAACTTGTTTTTGCAGCTTATTGTAGAATCTTAATTGTTTTCAAATTTTCAGAAAGCAAAAAGTGATTAAGGAAGATTTTGAATAATCTGTAACCGCTGCCATTGCTCTAGACAGCCAGTCCTCCACATTATTCCATTGTGTTTTCCCAGCCTGCGCCATTAGGATGCAAGCTGCTGTGATTAAGCAAAACCTCCCCACTTCCACCCATCAATGTTTGGTCCAACTATTCGGAACCATCCCTTTGGCTCGTGCAAGTTGTTCTGGCTTGGTCTCTCCCTGTGGCAAATGTCAGAAAGCGCCACTACCTATCACCCCCATGTTTAGCCAAATGGTTGGACCAGTTTATGATGTGAATATCAATTTATTGACTAAAATAAGTTTGTAGGCTCAATAGTATTTGCTCATAGTTCAGAGACCTAGTCCTAAAATGAGAACTGTTCTGTGTAATTTTCAATTACCGCAATAGAGGTCCCGTTGCCCAATACAAGTTTCTCACCCTCCCTTTGAGTCTTCTCAAAAAGAGTCGTAGGGCCTCATTTTGAGGTTGCCGCCAACCCCGTAACACTGTTTCCGCCACCTGACTTCCCGGTGTCACCAGGACGTTACAAGTCCCAGCGGCCCGGGAAGTCAGGCAGCGGAAAATGTTAGTCCCAGTTCCCGAGGGGTCCCATAGGACTCCGTGGGAATGGGGATTTAGAAGCAACGGTGCCGTTGCTTCCGTGACAACTCTGCTTTCTGGGGCTGTTGTGTACGACAGAGTTGTAGTTTGCCGGTCTGGAAAGGGTGCTGGTATATTGCTACCTGCACCCTTATTTCCGGACCGGCAAACTCAGAATGAGGATCAGAGTGTGTTGTAGGGCACATTGTGCAGCATACTGTAATATATAGTCACCATAGTAATGACAGTTTTGAACTGAATCGTTTTATCAGTGATTCTATTGGTGGAATGATTTCTGTAAGCACCTTGCGCATATGTTAAGGCTATTAAAAAAATGAAACCTGCACCTGTGCAGTATAATCACTCGTTCCTTATCACATACTGTTTTTTAGTAGTAATGTTGCACACATTTTCTTCAAGTTGCAGTTACATTTTTCACAAGACATGTCATAAATTTGCTCTTTGTATACTTTTCATTCGGGTTTTGAGGAATTCTTTGTCTTTAGTAACTGGTTACATCCCTCCCAAATCTTACCCTAATTTGCCAACCGGCACTTTAAGCTTAAGGTCTCGGCACTTTAAGCTTAAGGTTTCGGCACTTTAAGCTTAAGGTCTTGGCACATTAAGCTTAAGGTTTCCTAGAGGTCAAGAGTTCATCTACCTATGCTCTATCTCTCAAACCACACTATGAGAGACTTCACACATTTTGCAGGGGAGTTAGAAATCACGTGTACGCACTTTCGATATTTGAAGTGTCCAGTTTTTTCTGCAATCCTAGTGAAAAACGGACAGAAAAACACAAGTGAATGGATATAATGATAAATAAGAAATATAAACTCTTTTGTGATCATATCATGATGAACGATTCCAGAGCAAAGAACAGCGGGCAGAGAAAAAAGGAGAAAAAAAAGCACAAAGAAAAAATTAATGAATAATTTGTTGCAGCAATGAGAAGTCACATTTATAATTTAAATTTTTTATTTTCACATTAAGCAAACATAAATAAATGAACAGCAGTCCATGAGATACACACATATCAACCAAGTGAAAGCAAAGTAATCAATTCGCCATAAACAATCCAAACATATAAACATCAAAAATAGAACAAGAAGGAAGAAAGGAAAAGAAGAAAAAGAAAAAGAAAAGGAAGAAAGAGAATAAGAGCGCAGGAGTAGAAGACATAAACCAAAACTTTCAATGCAAAATACTATACCTCAGACAAAAGGGCATTACAAAAACCATCACACAAACTATAGGTATTATACAGATTATGAGTGTTCGAGGGTAAGTACATAATACCCCAGATCAAAGATCAGGTTTATCCATATGCATCAAGAAAGCAGCTCCAAATGTCCCAAAATTTTTCAATGTCACCAGTGAGTTTGTAAATGGCTTTTTCATATGTTGAAACAGTAAGTAGCTCCTCCACCCAGTCATCAATGTTAAATGAAGTACTTGATTTCCATGACCTCAATATGAATTTTTTAGCAACCATGCATGCACGAAGCAACCAAACTCTCTTACCAAAGTCAATTTCCTCCAGAGAAGAGTCATCACCCAAAATCAGTAATGAAGCATTCATGGGGATTGTGACATCTAAGACCAGACTCAACCTCTCCCGAACCTTATCCCAGAATTGCATCGTCTTGGGACAGGACCAAATCAAATGACTCAGAGATCCTCTCGAACATTTACACTTCCAGCAAAGATTGTTGTCTAAAAGTCGTCTCCTGAATAGTTTCTCCGGCGTCCAATAGGCCCTGAACAACAACTTAGTTTGAGAAGCTCTGAGGGACCAATCCAAACTTACCAAACGAGTGTTTTCACAGCACCTACGCCAACATCTGAAGTTAACATCTTCCCCCAATTCCTCCGCCCAAATTGCAGGCAATCTCGGATCACCCTTCCGAGTAGCTTTTATAATTCCATACATGGTAGAAGCAGGGTGTGAGGCACTCAAGCATACAGATAGAGCTGTCCAAGCAGGACTTTGACCAGTCAATTGTGGCATCTCAACACAAGCTGAAATAATAATCTTCAGTTTCCTATATTCAGCAAACGAGCATTCTGACATGTCATACATCTGGCCAAGCTGAGCGTACGTCAACCAGTTGTCCCCCTCAAACAAATCTCTAATATATTTGATGCCAGCCACAAACCATTCCACCCAAAACAGAGGTTTACCCTGATATTTCAAGGCTGGATTATTCCATATGGAGGCATCTGGGTGTAAATATGGGTCAGCACTCACACGATTCGAGAGCTCACACCAGCAGTCTCGCAAGAATGAAGTAAGAGAGCTGACTTTTTTTGATTTGTTCTTCTGAGTAGTCAGCAACGCTTTCGGGTCCAATTGGGAAACAGCACTGCATTCCCAGGATAAGAGGTCAGAATGTTCAGACTGTACATCTCCAGAGTCAATAACTCTGCACAAATGACGAGTGGAAAACGACAAATGGTAGTCTGAGAAATTAGGCAAGTTCATTCCACCCAATTTCAATGGGAGTTGAAGCTTCCAAATTGCGAGCCTCGGAGGTTTCCCATTCCAAATAAAGTTCTGCATAATCCTATTGATCTCTTTAAAGATGTTTCCAGGTATCTTAATTGGGAGCATGCTTAAATAATTTATCCGAGGTGCCAGGTTCATTTTCAAACAGTTGATTCTGCCCCAGGTCGACAATTTCAAAAGGCTCCACCTCACCAAATCCGATCTAAGAATCGGAAGGATCCAAGAAAAATTAATGGCTGGCAACTTCACTATATCCGCTCCAATCCATATTCCAAGATACTTCAACTTTTCAGCACACCACCTGAATTGAAACTGAACACATGTATGTCTTTGACACAACCCATTGACAGGCAGGATCTCTGATTTGCTCCAATTAATCTTATATCCTGACACCAAGGAAAAGGATTGAATATCTTGCATTAAATACGAAATGCCAACAGCTGGGTCTTGCAGGGCAATCAGCAAATCGTCAGCATACAACCAAACCAAATTATCCCGACCATTTCCAATAACAGGTAGAAGACGTACGTCTGCCCGCAAGCTCACTGCAAGTGGTTCCATAGATAAAATAAATAAGAGAGGTGAAAGAGGGCAACCCTGCCTTGTACCACGATGAAGCTCAAATGGATCAGAGATAAGTCCATTCGTCAGCACACTTGCAGAGGTATTATTGTATAACAGTTTAACCCAACGCTCGAAATCGTGTCCAAAGTTCATTTTCCCCAAGCATGCGAACAAAAAGTTCCATTCAACACGATCAAATGCCTTTTCAGCATCTAGGGAGATGACCGCACTGGCAACTGGTTGACTATGGCCCTTCTCAATTGTCAATAGCAGGCGTCTCATGTTATCCGCCACTGCCCTACCAGAGACAAAACCTACCTGGTTCTCATGCACCAGAGTCGAAATGACCTTATTCAGGCGAACAGCCAGGATTTTGGCCAATATTTTGCAGTCACAGTTGATCAGACTGATCGGCCGATAATTCTCGCACCTTGTAGCAGATCTGTCTTTCTTTCTCAGCACCGTAATCAATGCATGTCTCATTGTATCTGGTAGGGAACCAGACTCAAAGGCATCATTAAGAACATCACACAGAAGCTGTAGTGCGGAATCAGGGAGGGCTTTATAAAATTCATTAGGGAGACCATCAGTGCCAGGTGATTTACCCACTGACATTCTTGAAATTGCATGTTGAACATCATCCATTTCCACTTTCCCTTCCAAACCTGCCGCCTCATCCGCCGTCAGACGAGAGAGAACATGAGAATCAAGGAAGCTGTCAATATCTCCATCTGCACAGGATAGTTCAGAGGTGTAAAGTTTTTCATAGAAGCCACGGAATGAATTGTTAATAGACTTTTGCTGTGTCTCCAATGAGTTATCAAGACCTCTGATTGCGGCAATGAAGCGATCGCTGTCAGCCACCTTCAGCCGATGTGCCAGTAACTTCCCCGCTTTCTCACCATTCTCAAAATAGTTAATCTTTTGTCTAAACAGTGCATATTCAACCTGGCTTGAAATGAGCTTATTTAGTTCATATTTAGTTTTTCGCAGTTCATTTTTTGTATTTTCATCTTTGCTTGCTGCAAACAGAACATCTAGGCACTTCGCTTCAGAAGAGAGTCTCTGAATTTCTTTAGTTCTCAATTTTTTGTCCTTGCCAGTTTTAGAAATCAGCACCCCCCTAACAAAACATTTCAGTGCTTCCCAGACTGTTGATATTCGAACATCGGCAGTTCTATTAATTTGGATGAAGTTGTCAATTTCCTCTGCCACCTCTTCTGACGCAGTGGAGAAGTCACATTTATGAAAACCATTCGTGTGGTTCACCATTAGTGTGTCTCATATATTCACATAGGTGCTGTTATTTATTTATTTACATTTTTAAAGTGCTCACACAGCCTGCAGGCATCGATGCGCTGTTACAGGAATTGTTTAGTTTTTTTTTTTTAGTTGCGTAATTGTAATTTTCTTTTTGTTTTAGTTGCGTATTTATAATGCGCTTAAATACACAGAGGTTTCTAAGCGCAGACCAGGGGCTCGAACTTGTGCTGTTTTGTGTTGTCTTGTTTCCAAGGCGGGCACGTTGCCGCTGAGCTATCCTCCCTGTATTTAATCCTAGCAAATGCTCTGGTACATGCACTCGTTAAAACATTTTGGAGCTCATTCTCACTGTCCCCGGAGCGTAAGTGGAGTGGCTTAAAACAGGGGTAACACAGTTATGCCTATCTTAACGTTGCCATTCACACTGCAGGGGCTTTTTATTGTTTTCGAAGGCAGAGGTTGGGGTTACCTTACCGCCTCCTGTGTTCCCTCCGCCTTCAAAAACAACTTGGTTTCACGTTTGCAAGATAATAATAATGGACTAGTATTAGGAGATGGCTCACTTTCTGCGCTTCCCAACTGTCGTTATGTGGAGAGAAAAAATATCTGGATAGGTATATGTACCCATAAGTTCTACTAGTAAAGTAAAATGGTCTCCCTCTTATAGTTCTAAGGATTTATTAACAGAAGCTACACGCCAACACGTGTTTCAGCCATCTCTGGGCCGTCCTCAGGGCGTTCAGAAAGTGCTATTCAAAACTAACTGATATATAGAGCACTAAATTTGTGTGCGTTGACTGGAAGAGTTTTCAACTTGCATGTATTTCAGCAAGTCTCAAGCTTTCCTTGAAAAGCGCGTAGTTGTGAGCTTTTATTTCCGTGTCTGGTAACGTCTACTTCGTCCTCATTAGGCGCTTGAATGCGTGTGTGTCTGCTGACTCCAGCCTGATAATAATAATAACTTGTTATTTATATAGCACTTTACAGAGAACATATTTACATACATTATTAGCAAGAGATTTTCCTGCTGGGAAGAAACAATGATTTTCTATGGCAACCGCTTCCGCCGTCTCTCTAGACTTCTCATTTGCATTCCACTGTGCAAATTGCAGAAATTGCCCGAAGGGGGCCTGTTTGCACGTCAGTGCAAACGTAGGCGCTCGCCTTCGGGCAATTTACGAATTGAAGAAAATGAGCTCCATTGTCCCTAAAATAAATCTCTTTAATAATATTTTATTTTATAACCTTCTGATTCGATCCACGCTTACGTTCACGATTTAGGTGACTACCAATGAGCAATGTGAGTGATTGGCTATAAACTCTATACCAAATATTTTCTCCTGATTAGGCATAGCAATAGCATCGGCTCGACTGCATCTGACTTGTAATAGTCTGGAACGTGTCTGTTGGGTATCACTGTGATGACGAATGTCCTCACCTTTACAACCGTGGTATGGCAGTCAGGGACCGATTCTGAGCTCATGATTCAAAGAGTGTGAACAATTGATATTCTCCCCTCCAGTTTCCAGCACCACCATTCTGAAGCGGCTGGAAGTATTGGAGGGGAGGTGTCCTGCTTTCCAAGCTGCTGAAAGCTCTGGTTCTGGGGGGAACGTGTGCGCCAGTGACATTGCGAGCATTTCTTAAAAGATTGCCACTTTTCTAATTTAAGAATGTTTTCTTAAACTTTCCTTAAACTAGAAAAGTGGTGTTGCAGTCTATCAAATGCATTGTTTATAAAGGGAAAAGGTCTGCAGTGGAGTTTAACAGCGCCTCAGAGGTGTCGTATATTAACGCTTTTATTGATGTCCTGCTAAACCAGTGCTGCTGGGAGGAGAATCCCCTCCATGTGGCTGCCCTGCATGCCTGATGGCTGCTAGGGCTGTTGTCAAGACATAAATCAGACACATGCAAAAGTCGAGGCTTACATGTCCTTGCACCACATGCTTTATTTACCAGAATATGCTTTTTGTAAGTGAAGTGTTCCTCCACATGGAAGAATACACGCACCTCAGACTCGGCCCCTCAGTGTTCTATTTCCCCACTCTATGGACGCCTATTTTTTATAAATGACCATTCATAGTCATTTATATTATCCTCTCAAAATCTGACTTGTGGTGCAAATTGTCATACCCCTTAAAAGTCGTCATGAAGCCAATCTTTCGGCAAAAATCGGGGTTATGCTCATTGCCATGTTGGAAAATCGACAGTTTCACTCATGTATGTTCAAAGCTGACATATAATGAGAGAACGGGCTTGTATAAGTGGTCTTAAAACAATAATACAAATTAAGTGGGGATGGTAGCCACCATCGAGGATGGTATATTCACAAAACAGGAAGAGAGAAACGCAGAGGATGGAGAGAGGGGTGTTGTGAGGGGGAGTGTTCTCTCTGATATTTATAAAGCAGGCCTGTTGTTTCCGCTCATTTGAGGTCTTACTAAGGTGTCCTCCCCCAAGAGGTGTGCATGTGGGACAGTATTCTGCTCACTATGTTGGAGCCTGCTCTATTTAAATGGCTCATGTCGTAGACATGGAGAAATATATGTCCTGTGATGTTTGACTTCCTGTGTTGAAGCCAGAAGCTTAAACAGCAGCCATGTTACTAGTCCTAATAGTAGCTGCTTATTATTCTAGACCAATGTATAGATTAATAATGGGTCTATTCATGAATGCCTCTGAATAGAAAATCTAAAGACTATGCCTGCTCGACATTTAGCAAGGTGCATAGGCAGCAGCCAGGCTACTATGCCTCACAGTAGGTGCTCGTTATTTATAGATTAATATTGTGTATTATTATGAATCACTATGAATAATAACATGCATAATATTTGTCATGTACAGGAATGGAACACCCTGAAAAAGGTGGGGCCCTGACTGGTGTCTCCCTCAACTACGATAGACATATAAAAAAAGAACACCTATAGGAGACACGTGTGGTTACCATGACTCTGACCATTCACCTTTCACCATCAGTCTTACCCAGTCTCAATCCATTCAACACCTTCTTCTCCTGCAGGAACATATCTATGCTCTGGGCCTCATTACGAATGTGGCAGTACAGTGACAACGGCGCCGGCAGTGCTACCGGCACCGTTGTTACCGTATGGCTACATTACAAGTTCTGCTCGCGGGTGCTGCTCTGCACGCCTGGTCAGGCCAGGCGTGCAGAGCGGCACCCGCGAGTAGAACTCGTGATTGCACTGGCACTGTTATCAACGGTGCTGGTGCAACCATGCTCCCCACCATCATTCTGCCCTATTGGGCAGAATGGGTATCGGGAGCCCGCCCACACCGGCACCCGCAAATGGGCAATTACCGGCCCATTCAACTCGTAATGGGCCGGTAATGGCTGTGAATCAACATGCAACGTATCTAAAAATAGATTGCTGGCTCCCCATTTCAGCATCTCGGAAGGGCTTTTGCAGGGTACTGTGTACACTGCAACCCCTTTTACTAACCCCAAGTCGTTTATGGAATGGAAAATACACAATATTGTTTCTAGGATATCACTGTTTGTTGTTCCCTTTCATTTTATTATAAATAATCCTTTACTTATTACTGCTGTTCATGGGCAATTTTGATTACAATTTTTAATTTGAGTCGACCCTTTTCTGCTTCTGGTCAGCATTATTGTTTGAGAATCATATCACTCAGTCATGAATGTTCGAATGTTCGATTGATATTTCATAAATGTGGGTACTGGCTATAATCAATTTGGTAATGCTGCTTCAATCAATCACAAGATACATGTTGAGTTACAGTAAATGTGCATAAATCCAATTGAAACATAGTTTATCATTAACTGTTAAGGGAACACAGTTACTGATCTGTATTCAGTCCTTCTTTGATTGTTCTTAAGTTGAAGATGAATTTGGCTTCTTGTTGCCTTTCAAGTTCAAGATTGTCACTCTTATCTCTTTTGCTTATTGTGATTATTCTGAAGATTGGAAGTCTGTGTGTGTATATAGTGCTGCATTTTGTGTGTTGGTGTTGTACTTATGGGGATTTTTCATTATTATTTCTTTGTGCCGAGAGATCGCCTCTAAGCCAAATCCTTAATTCTCTATTAGCAACGCCAATGTAATATTTCTTGCATGTACAAATCAATATGTATACAACAAAAATGGTCCGACGGTTAATGAATTGTGTAACCGTGTTTGAATGTGTACGATATTGTTTAGTTTTGTACATTGTGATCTGGCAATGCTACATTTGCCACATTTCTAAAATCCCTTGATTTTACCAGATGCCCATAATGTCTCATTTCTTTTTCTCTTGCCAGGGGGATTTTGCTTAATTTGTTCCTTAGAGGTGTAGCTCACGGATAAGACATGCCACAATGTTCTCTGATGTACTGTTTCAATTCACTGTCTAATTGTAATATGGGCCAATGCTTTTATAAGGTTTTCTTAATCAGGTTGCTGGCGGCAGAGTATTCTGTAACAGAACTGATCTGATTATATTACTTGCCTATGGCCTTCATTTTAGGAGTTGGGAGATTATTTCTGTTTGTGGCTCTATTTTTTATAGCTTTTTCAAAAATATTTAAAAGTCTATATACGTTTTACTAGAAGTATATGTGATTTGGATCTCAAAAGTACTGTTTAATTTATGTGTGTATTCCTCTAATTGCACGTGTGTCATCTGTGTAGCCTTTCCACATATGAATGTTCTTTTCAAGATCTTCTGTTGTTTGTGACATTGCTTGCATGGCCTCATATCTTCACAGTAATAGGTTTGCCAGGGAAGGTGAATAGAAATCACCCATTGCTGCACTCTTGATTTGGTGGTAATATTTGTTATAAAAATAACTATATTGTTTTTCAATGTGAAATCCTACATCTATTCAATCATTATGCAAAACATGTAGTGTAGCACTGATTTGTCTTTGAAATAGTACCTATTTTGATTCTATGGCAAGACCACAAATGTTTAATAGACCTGTGCAACGCATTCACGTGCAGTGTTGCCAGTGTGTCACTTCCTTGGCATTTTACTTTCAGTTTATTTAGAAAATCCATAGAATCATGTATGTCTGATAGTAGAGCAACAACTTGGTCCCTTAGTTGTCCATCAATGAACTTGGCCATAGGCTCTGTGATCCATCCTACCCCGCTCATAATTGGCCTGATTTCTAGAAAAGAACATTTGTATTTTGGATAGAAAGTATATTGCAGGAATAGTTACATGGTTAACTGTTAGGAATTCACTTTCAGCATGATATTTTAAACCTTCCCCAAGCCATTCTTTTATTAGCACTTCGGATATTTCTAAGACGGATTTAGTGGATTTTCTTCCCAACTTTTTTTGAAAGGTGTTCTATTGCTGTGGTAATATGTTTTTCCCTGACCATGGTCACGATATTTACTGCCCTGTCTGCTGGTTTGGTAACTATCGGTTCTTCAGAGGAGCACCTTTGGAGTGCTTCTCTTCTCCAGAGGTGAGATTGTGCTTGATTTCACAGGTGTTTTTCATTGCTGCATTTTCTCCAAATCATTTCTTTCTGCATCAAGGAATCGGTAAATGGAATTGTCTTCTTTGAGATGTTGCACATGTTTAGATTTGGTATTGAGCTCTGTTGATTTGGGAATTTATAATCATACTCCAAATAATTGAGTAGTGATTCAACGTCTATTATTGTTACAGTTTCCAGTGATCAAAGTAATTGTGTATTAGCATTGTCATTATTTTTTTAATGTATTGATAGTGGGGTCTTATGTGTAAGTATTGATTGTTTGAACATTGTGGTAGTGTGCTGTAAGTTTCAAATTAATTTTAATAATGGTTATGTATCAATGAAAATATTTGTGATGTCACATCTTCTGCTATGGGCAAGTACTAAGTACTTGGATTTCATATTTGTCCACCTTTCATTTGGACAGATTCAGTACCATATTTGTATCCGTCTCTTTTGTTTTTGCTTGTTCCTGGATCTGGTTGCGATGTTGTATTTGGCACTTTTTTCTTTCATTTCTTTTTTGATCCCGCCCGTCTTTAACCTCTGCCTCTGTAGCATGTGTTTTTTTTTTACATGCGCTGAGAGGAACTGCAAAGGTTACTCTTCTTTGAGCTTGTTTCCGGCTTGCATTGCTATACCTCGACATTTCGGCTAAAAAAAAGTCTTTCTTAAATCAGTTGTTCCACAGTATTGTTATTGGCTCTAGTGCTTGTTCAATAGCTATGCTTTCGGCCTATGAACTCACTTGTGATACACCTGATGTTCTATCGGTAGAGCCAAATAGATTTGATGAAGATCATATAGTGGTTGAGAGGGGTAAACCTTTTCTCCCCTATAATCATTCTTGTTGTGAAATAATTTCTTGGGCTCTGTAAATTCGACCTTGTCTTAATACCTAGCCAAAATTTGATGAAGACAATGACATTGGTACATACCTGTGTTCCTAGCCACCTGATGGGTAGGTGACACTTCTCAAGTGCTAATTGATGATAATATTAGGCAAAAGAGTTCTCCATCATTACCCTTTTCATTATCAGATTGCCAAGTTCATTCCTAATAGATGTTCGATGATTTGCTCTCTTTTACTTAGCTAGGCCAGTTATTTTTTGCCTTTGCCCTAAAGTTCATAAATCATCTTCGGGATAGAAATAAATGTTCCTGTATTTAGTGTTTGTTTTCTGTGCGGACTCATCCCTCATTCTTTCTAGTTTTTCCCATTTACTGCAATTAAATGACCTCCAGTTCATCATTACAGTGACCTGTGATTGATGTGGCCAGGTGCTCCACGCCAAGAAAGACCTGTATGCACATATTCCCAGAGCAAGGTTCACAGACCATTTTGAAAGCCAAAACAAAAAAGGACCATATCTCCCCGAAACCCCTCTCCCACAGAGGGAAAACTCAGAATGTATCTGGGGAACCCAAAAGCAGATCTAGCTCAGGAAGACCATGGGGAAACCCTAATCAACTCACAGAAGTACCTGCCCCATTCTGAAGAGGACAGGTTATGGGAGATCTGCGGCTCACTCCGATTTAACATTCAGTTAAGTGAAGTTCAACTCTTGCTTGTCCAACAACCAGACACACAGAAATGGCTCCACTTCTCCCTCACACTATAGTGAGTCTTGAAGAACGTTTCAACTACAATCATGAGTCTCCTTCAGCCAACAGCTGTATATAAGTTGAATGGGAGACACCCCACACAACCCATAAAACATCAGAAAGGGGTTTAAACCTCTATGTTTCATAAAAGGATGTTATAACAAACAAACAAACTAACCTGCTGAGCACAGGAGACTGCCAAGTGATACTCATGAAGTGGAACTCCTGCAAAGACAAGACAACAGTGCCAACTGAACATGTTGCAGCATCACAAAGGGAAGAAATTGAAAATTGATGGCTTGTGTCCCAGACTCAGAACTGCAAAGCATGCCTGAGGCTGAGCATGGTCAGACAGGACACCTGATCTTTCTGGCCAATCAGAAGCCATTCAATCCAAGCCCTTAATAAGGGTGGGGGATCAGCTTCCATAACAGCAGTTTAAGAGCGTTTCGGAATGAAAAGTTTGAGTTATACATTTTGGAGAGTGGAGAAATGCTGGAAAAGGAGGAAAGACTGTACAGTGAAGAAAATGATCAGTATAGGATTGAGGATAAAACAGCCTGTAAGACCTTGAAAGTGGATGAAGGTGGAATGAAAGAAAAAACCCAGAGAGTGTAAGAAAGTAAAACTGGCAGGGTGAAGGAGAGTGGTGTGATAGTGAAGAAGTGAAGTGAAGAAAAGTGGAAGAAGGCAAAGCCCAGGGGAAGGTTGAATGGAAGATAAAACCCAACACATTGAAGCAAGTTAAACTTGGGAAGTAGTGGAAGCAGTGGAAGGAGGACAGAAAAAGAACATTTGTTAAGTGAAAAAAGATGAAAGAGAATAAAACTAAAGAGAAAAAAGATAATAAAACATGGCATATAGGCACACTCCTCATGTTTTTTATTGTTGGGTACACCTTCTTCTGAGTGTCAGCTGTTCTTCAAGATTTCCCATAAGGTTGCACATTTCTCATAACATTCCAGTCTGAATTGACACACTCAATATATTTTTTTAATTGATGGGATATCCTTATTTAGAAGTGCCAGCTAATTATTGCGGTAATTAGCTTCAAGATGTGCATGCCCAAGGTTCCTCAACATTCACATATTCTTAATAGTGAGAAGGCAGCAAAAGTAAAAGCTGATACTATTGCCAAAGAGAAGAAGGAGAGAGAAAAAACCCAACACCAGGCCAAAGAGAGACTGGAAATAGAAAAGATAGAAGACCTGATCACAGAGAAAGCAGATAGAGAAAAAAACCAAACCGCTAACCTAGATGCTGGAGAAGGAAAAGGTTATGGCCGTGACTAGGGAATTGGAAGAGTGGCCAGGACACTAGCCTTTGGAGAAGACAAGCCAGTAGCATGGTCTGGACACTAAGCCAGAGAGAAGGCAAGAAACTTGGAGAGTCTAAAAAACTATAACCATCGTAAAGAAAACAAATAGATAATTTAGGCTGCAGTTGATTTTAGGTATCATTTTCAACACCTCTTTACTGTACCTTGACCAACACTACCATGATGTTGCCACCCTAAAATCCTAGGTGTATGTACCCTCTTATTAATATAGTCTTCATGAAGTTTCTTAATTTTAGAAAGACATCCATCTTGCCCCTTCAACACTACTGTACTGAAATTCGACCATGTCTTCTTACTTTGGCTGAATCCTTTTTTCTTTTTTTAATTAAACGTATTCCCTTTTGTAGGTTCCATGTTTCTTACGATGTCTGGATTGGTCTGTTGATACAAGCCTATTCACTGATGAAGGGGATAGATTCCTTTGTTCTTTACCTTTAACTTCAGAAATTATAGAGTTGTCTAATGTTCCCCTTGGTAATGGACCACTGCAGTACACAACCAAGATAACTGGGAAGCCTTACTTCGCCTGAGATTTCTGTCACCTTGTCTTCCTGGGTACTTGAGTTGCATAGTTAACGTCACCCTGTATCCTGCTCATTGCTGATATATTTTCAGCACTTTTCACTGGAGTGTTCAATCACCTGGACCATCCCATGCATGGGCAGAGCTTCCATGATCATTTATCAAGACATACAATGCCTGTGGCTGTGGGGAACATATGCTCTGTAGAGTGCATTTGGCTCCTGTATAGTCTTCAATCATCATTTCATCTATCGCTTCAAACCTACCGATTTTCACTGGACAAACTTTGTTTTAGTCTGCACATTCATTTAAAGACAGCCCATTCTGATTTATCAGGCAAGCCAGTAAATATTCCATAACATGATGCTTATGGAAATCCTTCCACTTACAGTTTCATCATCCAGCCTCATTTGCTTGTAGTATACTTGTTTTCATTGCTTAACAAGTGCTGTTGCCAAAACATTGCATGTTAAAAGACACGGCAGAAATGTGGACGAATAAAGTATCAATGCATCAAGGAAATAGGGTGAGGAAGAAGGAAGGCAAGGAGGCAGAGGGTAAGACTGTGTATACGTTGGAATACAATGCATAAAACATGACAAACTATCTGATATACAAAAGAGAACCTGGAAAGGGAATGAAGTGAGGGGAAAATAGAAGTAGGGGGGAAATAGGCAGAAGAGACTAGAATTAAAGATGGAGCATAGAGGAGCAAGTATATATGCAGGAAGACCAGCATGCAGTGCAGAGTAGTAGTCAATACGAGGGAGGACAAGAGCACAGATAACACGTTTAGTAGCATGAAAAGAGAGAAAGGGACATGCCTTTTGAATTTTGAATAGCTGGCGTGGGACTTTTGCATCTGTGTGCTGCTGCCACCCTGCAATATGGGGTAGGCACCATGTATTTGCCCATTGAGTGACTTTCGCATCTGTGTACTGCTGCCGCCGTGCAACATGGGGTAGGCACCATGTATTTGCCCATTGATTGACTGCGTATCTGTGTGCTGCTGTTGCCTGGCAACTCGGGTCCGGGCCAATAGATGTGCTCACCATGTACTTCTCTTGTGCACTTGGCGTATGTTGTATTAACTTTTGTACTTTCCACAATGTAATTCACCTCTTACGCTTCCTTCTCTATAATCTGAAGCACTTACTGTAACCGTATTCTTAAATTAAACGTGCCTACATACCTCAGGGTTTTGTGCACTATATAAGTGTCAAGTAACATAAAAAATAAAATACATGGGAGATGTGCCAAGCCAACGAGAAAGAGGAGTCAACAGGATCATAGGGAGGAAAGTAAATGGAAGTGGGAGGAAGTTGGAAGGGGTAGAGAAGATGCTGGGGAGAAGAGTATCTAAGTTCCTCGAGCATTAAGGTGCATACAGTGTGCATGCATCCAGGATTGCATTGCAAGAAATACATTTATGTAGTATAGATTTTGAGTTAGGGTTCCAAATGATACATGGATATACTGCATAACACTTGATTTCACTCCGCCAACTTCACCATTCAACTCTTCCTCCTAATGCGCGCTGTATGTGCCAACCTTAAGAGAAACAAATGTTACATGAGTAACTTTTTGGAAGCTTGTGGATTCCAATGTAATTCATATGTGCATCAAGATATCAGTTTTCGTTCAGTCTCATGCTTATCTTCACAGTATCCTATTTGATGACCTCTCCTGGATTGCCACTGCTTTGACAATGCTCCACTTTATTTCAGAATTCTTTTTGGTTTACACTATTGGCCACTCATTATCTAATCACTCCTCACCATGCAAATCAGATGTGCCCCATTTCCTAGCCTGCCACCTGTCCCATTTGTTTCTGGTAGCTCCTTTTGACCCTCCTCTCCAATCCCAGTTGACTCCTCCCTCTAGCTGCGGCAGTGTTGTGTTTGTATCTAACCCTGTTTGGTGTTGTAGGTTGAACTTTGGATTGATTTAACATTCCATATTACTGGGAGTCACTGTTTTCCTCTTTGTGCTTCAGAATAAAGGATCTCATACATTCTACATTAATTAATGAGCATTAAACCAACTAACTGTGAGTGGTTGTTATGTCTTTCAACCTGTAGCTCGTCTGATGTTTTGGACCACAACTCCCATGTTCATTCACCATTGACTATACTGACTGGGGCTGATGGGAGTTGTACTATAAAACCTCTGGGAGTGTGGGGGGCAATGGTTTTTCATCAAGAGAGCGTGCAGGTTGTGTGCTAGATGTGATCTCCTTCTCGTGTTTCCATGACCCCATGAAAGAATGTACTGGATTGTATGGCACATGAGCAGTGGATGTGAAGGTCCAATGGTGGTGTGCAGGGGTGGCCAATTGATAGTGTTATTTCATTGAGAGGAATCTCTCAAGCAGCGGTTGAAAGACTTCTCTGTTGAATTTAGTTACACATGTTTTGGAGGATCTAGTCGAATAGCTGATCCATGGAGTGAAGCCTATTTATGTTAGGTCCTGTATTGCAGCATCTAGAAGCACAGTAATCATTAATCAGGAGAAATGGATTCATAAAATCATCCCTAGAAGATGTCCCATCTCACCACAGTCTGAGATATAACAGGGTTCATCCAGTTTCATTTCACCCCTTTTCTTTACAACCAGATGGAGTAAATGGAATGATTTATAATTGCACATTAGCACAGGGTCATTATCCACAGGGATAATGAGCCCTACCTCGGTTTATTAGCTAATAGCATATTGTGGGACTAGCAAATCATATTTTGGAGTTTTGGTGGTGGAGTAAAAGCCTTTAGTTTAATAATGAGAAAATAAATCGACAAACAGTAAATTAAATGTGCTTGCTTTTATTTTATGCTATTTAATCAGCAAGGGTGTCTTCATAAGTTAAGCATTTCAATTGCATACTGGAGAGGGTTTAATTTAACATGAGCATGTTGTGTACAAGTAAACAGTTTATCTATAAGAAAGTGACCGCATTTTCCAATGTTTTTGCTTTATATTTCATGTGTTAAATAGCAGGTTATGGCAGAGAGGGAGCGTCTTGTTGAAACAAAATCTTGCCTGGAAATTGTATTTTTGTTTGCCTGTCTGCTTATGAAGATAGAATGTTCAGAATGCAGTCAATACCATTAGTTATTGACTGCACTCTAAACATTCTAATCGGATGAGAGAAGGTCAGTAACAAAATCTTGCCTGCAAATTGTATTTTTGTTTGCCTGTCTGCTTATGAAGATAGAATGTTCAGAATGCAGTCAATACCAGTAGTTATTGACTGCACTCTAAACATTCTAATCGGATGAGAGAAGGTCAGTAACAAGCTACATGTGCTAATGTCATGTAGCTACCTGAAGCCCATCTGTGGAGTAATGCCTTGTCCTATGAAGAAAACCATAAAGGCATCCAGGCATCCTTTGGCTGCATCATTTATTCTTCCACCATAGCCAGTACAGTTTCCACTGAAAGATACAGAAATTATTCTTTTGTTTGAACAGATTTAAATGGAGGGACTGTTTATGCTGTTTTCGAAACTCAATATAACCCCTGAATCTTTACAGGAGTCTTGTGGTTTTGTGGTGGTTTAATGGCAGTTCTGTAATAGGGCGTCGTGAAAGAAAAAAGACACAATTGATTGTTGTTACATAAATCATTAAGTTCCAAGCATGCCAATTTGTTTAAACATGACAGTAGAGCTATCTACTGTGCCACACAAACACCATTTTACATTATCGGCAGTAATATATACCCTGTTAATTTTAAAAATGTTTCTTGTAGAGCTATTTCATTTCGAGGTTACTCCACTGATATTTTTAATTTCTGACATGACCTGTGAAACAGTTTTGGAATTCACTATAAATCTAATTTTTGATACCACCTGAAGAGCAATGGACAAACAGAAAGGACCAAACAAATATTTAATGCAATACAAGGCAGATGCACTGTATAGTTTATTGAATGATTGCATTAAGTTATATATAGACTTGGGACCAGTTTGTGTTATTCACAATAGTATTGATCCAGCATGAGTGTCAACATCTTCAATATCGGCAATATCAAAGGAAAATTCAAATGATTTGTAAACTTCATGGCTCTGTATCTGCAGTGAACCAAGTGATTGTATGTGTTTATTTGCTGAGGACATGCTCTTGCACCAGAGGCCGACTCACTGATACATCACGGGTCTTACGGCGGTGTGCTCCTACACGTGTGCATTGGCAATGTCATGATTGTTGCAATATATTTTGAATCCTATTGCTGATACTGTGTGATATCATCATCACATTGGAGCCATAGCAGGCCTCTTCTGCTACACCTCTGCGTAACCTTTATCTACGCTACTTTCAATTATTTGGAGGATGCTGGATTTTCACACATTACATTGGGAATTATTATTGGCTTTTCAGTTTCATGTCGCATGTCTGTTTCTCCCCTTCTGTTGTTGCTCATGTTGGTGTAGGTCACATCGTTGTGGTCATTAGGGCCTGCTTAGCTGTGGCTGCAGATGCTAGCTGTTCAGTGCCACTTGTATCCTGAGGTTTTTGCTGCCTCCAGTCTTTCCGGTGCAGCTTCATCCTCTCTGTATGGTGGTGGACATGCCAATTATTTTACATTCATTTTATAATCATCTTTTAACTCTTATCTGTACCCCAGTGCCCCCATGACACACCCTGCCTTTGAGAAAGGACAGGTGTGACAAAACAAGACTAGTATTTCTGTAGGCCTGAGGCTATGTGTGTGCGCTACAATAAGCGTGGATCACTCCATAGTTCAAGACCCGTAGGTAAGGGTCAACCTGACACCTGTCTTTCAGACTAATCTAGAAAAGAGTCCTAACATGCAGGGTGCCTGTGCACTATTTATCGTGGGCTTGAGTGAATGGGACTGGACATCAGGATGAGCTAATACATGTCACCTGGCAATCATAGTCAGTGGACAATTGAGACCAGCCTATAATGAAATAAGAACAAATGAGAACTGTTTATCATGGAAAGGGAAAGCATTGCACATGACCATCATAGAGAGCAGAGCGTAATCCAAGGGGAAATTATTCCAGGGCCCCAAAATCTTTCTTATGATGTCATAAATGCAGCAACTGAACTTGTATTGTAGGATCTTGTGGGCAGTTTTAGGCTTGGCAGGTGAAGGAGTGATGTCACTGGTGTCATTAGGTGTTGCACCGTTGACTAGGTTTGAGTGGATATTCAGACATGGTGTCCAGTGATGAACTTGTGTAAGTTCAACATATGTTTTTAATTTTCAGTAGTCACTATATTGTCAATGTTCTCAAACAATAAATGTTGTGCAACTGACAATCAGTGTGAAAGATTAGTATACAGATCAAGGATAACCCTGTAAACCAATTAATTGAACCGAAAGACATCATTATTGGGTTGTATGTTGTAGATGCTACTTGCATTACAGTGGGACTTGCTAAGCACAGTGGCAGCCATTTTGTTGTTCAACGACATATCAACAGTGTCCAATCTGAATATATTTTAAGTGTGCCTTTCTTTGAGTGCACAGACTCAGCGACTCAAAGTCTATTTATCATCGTGTACCTTTTAGTTGCTAGAAAAGGCTCTGAGACAATATTTGACAATCCTGAGACAATATTTGACTAATCCAGTTTTTTATTGTTTTAGGGCCCCCAGAAGAAGCACCATGGCCTCTTGGACAAGCAGGAGCCTCAAGAAGAACTATAGTGGCCACCAGACCAAGCATCATATGGGCGACAGAGACTTGCCAAGTTTATGTCAGATATTGTAATAAAGTGACTTTTCAACTCAATCAGCTTTCCTTTCTTATTTGATCATCCAAAAGAAGGTTGTTGAGGTAGGCTAATGTCTGGGTGCATAGAAAGAGGAATAAGCAGTAGAAAATATTGTACTGGGTGCATGTTATTTATGGGCCCGCAACCTGGACTAATGTGTGCTGCCAGAAATCTGCATCTTCAAAAGGATAAAGACCACAGATAGGCGTTCATTCATTCATTCTTGTCATTTGTAATGTAATTATGGTCTCAATTCGCTGTTGGTTGAACGCCCTCGGAGGGACCGAAGTCCAGATATGGGAACATTGGGAGGTGCTATAATGCATGAGTGCATGTTGGCCATTAAAGCTGAAAAGGGTGGTCAAGAAACTGCTAGGCACCCATGTCTGAATGGCAAGTGAATGTGCAGAAAGGAGGAATACTATGAACTAATCTGGGGGGGAATTGTGTTTATGTGGCTAGAGAGATAGAGATTATGTGAGTAGCTACAGTTCAAAATGTTGTTGTGAAAGATAGCTTCATACTTATGGCAGATGTGTTGTGCAATATTGTTTGTGTTATATGTGATTAAACACAGTGGAATTATATTGGCAGTATATCCACTCTTCCCAGTCACCTGCAGCCTCGTTGCCTACTGTTTATTTGTACAGATACAAATGCTGTGGATCGTGACTTTTTCTGCCAACCTGTTTCTCTTGTGTTATATGTGTGTCCAGGTGTGTGGGAGTGAAGCCGTGCCTTCGGCTAAGTTTCGAAGGTGCTGGGTGTGAGTAAAAAATGTGTTAGCTGCACAAACAAGCATGTCTACCCCCTGGATTTGATCCACATGCATACAGCGATGCTTAGTCTTACATACAATCTAAGTGCTATGAACAAGTAAACAAATAAACCAATAAATAAATAGATGGAAACTCAGTCTCTGAGCGGATCTTAGAGTGATAAATTACCCTCCACAGGTCCTTCAAGTGTGAAACGGTTCCACAATCACACAATCACATGTCTAGTTGTGGCGGCAATGTCCACCGTCTTATGCTTTAGAGATGAATACAGTGCTCACTACAGATGTAGATTCAGCTGTAATTGATTGTTCTCCTTCAAATTGACCTAATTGCTTGGCCTAAGGTGCATTTAAGTTCAATGTATTGCCCACCCTCTGAGCCCATTTGAGAACAATATCCAGCCCACTCTCAGGATTCCTGTCAAGTGCAGGTTTACTGGATGCTTTCATGAGTGCTTCGTCTGAAATTCCCACCTTACATGTCTAGTTGGGCCAGCAATGCCCACCCTTATATGTTTTAGAGTCACATTCAGTGCTTACTACAGTTGAAGATTCATCTGTAATTGATTGTCCTCCTTCAAATTGATCCAATTACTTGACCTAGGTGCGTTTGACTTTGAAGCATTGCCGTGCTCAGGGTCCATTTAAGATCGATTACACGGGCCACTGTCGATTACACAGCTTCGTGGGTTTCAGGGTCGGGTTTGTGGTGGACGCGCTCAGATGAAAAGGAGAGACAAGGCAAGGTTCCTGAAAGATGGACCAGAGAGAGGCAGAGTGCATGAGGGGGTCTGTCTGCTTCGTGGAGATAGTGTGTAGAGGGGTGCGTGGGGTGGAGTGTGGAGGGGAGTTCAGGAAGCAGGCGGGAACAGCCATGTTTTCAGGGCTTTCCTGAAAGCCATCTGATCGTCAATGAGGCAGAGAGCGAGGGGGAGGGAGTTCCAAAAGGAGAGTCATCCTAGTCTGGAGAACTTGAAAGGGGACTACCAGGAGTTGTGCAGAGTCTGATCTGAAAATGTGGGTGTGGTGGTAGCATGATATTTTGTTTTGGAGGAAAACAGGGCCTTCCTTATGGATGGCCCTGTGAGTAATGCACATGGCTATGAGAGAGGCCTGTCGGCTGGTGGGCAGCAAGTGAAGTACCCTGAGTGCGGGGAAAATGTGTTCTTTGGGCGAGAGTGCAAGGGGAAGCCTTGCTGTGGTGTTTTAAATCCACTGGAGTGTTCTGAGTTTGGATGCAGGTTCACTTGGTAGAGGGAATTGGAATAGTCTAGGCATGAGAGGATGATGGCCATGATTGCAGAGACTCTATGGCGGTAGGAGAGGTATGGAAGGATCCACTTGAAAATGCAGAGGTGGAAGGTGCATGATCTGGAGATTGCATTGATGTGGCAGGAGAGAGTCAAGTCAGAGCTAAGTGTGCATCCAATGTTTTTGACTGCGTAGGGTGCAATGGGCGTGGGTCCTAAGGCAGGTGGCCTTGTCGTAGGTTGAGGAAGATAGCTGTTTTCCGCAGATTAGGATTTTGTTTTTCCCAGGGTTGAGCAGGATGTGGTTGCTTGTCATCCAGCTGTCACTGTCTGAGAGGCAAGCTGCCAGATCTCGGATGGGTGAAGACAGGGATTTGTGAATCTTGAGGATGATCTGAATGTCATCAGCGTAGTTGTAACAGGTGAGATTATGGGAGTGGATGAGCATGGGGAGGGGCGAGAGGTAGAGGTTGAAGAGGAGAGGGCAGAGGGAGGCTCCCTGAGGGACTCTGTGGGGGACTGGGTGGAGAACGGTTATTTGTGAGTGGTCTGAGAGGAAAGTGGAGGTCCATCTAAGGCTGTCCCTGATGCCTAAATTGAAGAGTATGTTCATGAGGATGGAGTGGTTGATCGTGTCAAAGGATGCCGAGATGTCAAGGACAATGAGTGTGGCACAGCCATAAGAGTCTGCAGTTCTTTTCAGGTCATCCCAGATTGAGACAAGGGAGGATTCAGTTCCTTGGAGGGGTCTGAAGCCAGAATGGGCAGGGTCAAGAAGGCCTTGGGATTCTGTGAAGAGGCTGAGCTGGGAATAGGCCATGTGATCTATCATTTTGACTATGAAAATGATTATTGGCAATGGGGCAGTAATTGGAGGGGCTGAGGGGGTCAGGAAGGGGCTTTTCAGTAGGGGTTTGACGTGAGAGGTTTTTTTATGCTGCTGGGAGGATCCCAGATTTTAGTGAGTGGTTGATTATGGATCTTGCGAGGGGGCCTGCACATGTGGAGGAGAGAATGTTTTTGAGGAAGGACGGTGGGCAAGGGTCTCCTGGGGCTCCTGAGGGCTGGCTATTAGAGAGAAGCTTTAAGAATTCAGGCTGAGAAGGAGTTGAAGAGAGAGTTTTGGGGCAGGGGAATGAGGACAGTCAGTTGCAGGGGGAAAGGGGTGAAAGTTTGGCGAGGATGGCGAGGTTCCTTTCAATGGCTATGATGAAGTAATGGTCAGACGGAGTCACACAGTGGTTGAGGACGGCGGAGAGAGAGGATCAGCAGAGGGGAGTCTTGAACTCAGAGATAATCGTATGGAGTTCTTTGCAGGGGTTGGTTGTATTGGTGATGCAGGAGCTGTAGAAGGCATGTTTGGCTTTTCTGATTTCTAATCTGTAGGCTCTCGTCTGTCTAGCAAGGGTGACTTTGTGTTGGATGGAAGGGTTGGTCCGCCAGAGGCGTGCTAAGTGATGGTTGAGGGTTTTGTGGGATTTGAGGGAAGGGCTGAACCACCTGGGTGAAGGACCTGTGCCACGTCAGGGTGGTCTTGAGGGAGTTACTGGGGTAAGAGCATCAGAGAGCCATTTGTCAAACAGATCTGGGGAAGGGGTTCCTCCTTGGCGGGTAAAATTGGGAAGGGAAGTGAGAAGGGAGGAGGCAAAATTCAGGTACATAGTTACCTTGCTCCAGAGTGAGATTTTCAGGGTGTTGGCCGCGGCGCAGAGGCGGGGAGGGAGGATGAGGCGGGAGTCAGAGCTGAGAAAAAGATAGTGGAGTGGTCAGTCCAAACGAAGGCTGGCGGGTGAAAGGGGATGAGATCAGGTTGGACGAGCTGAACTCTACATCTAGGGTGTGGCCAGCAATGTGCGTGGGGGCTGATATGAGTTGGGTCATATTCAGGGCCTCCAGGTTGTCAATGTGATGATGGGTCATGCGGTTGGAGGGGGTGTCGAACCAGATGTTCAGATCACCTAGAAGTGGAAGCGTGGGGTGAGAGATCACGATGGCCGCTACAGAGTCACTCAGGGAGTCTGCTAAGGTTCTGTTATAGCCTGGGGGTCTGAGGAGGAGGAAGCTGATGGAGAAAGAAGGTGACTGTTGGAATTTGTCTAGCAGGGATTCACAGTCGTCACTGCAGGGTTGTGTCTCGACGTGTGAGGGTGTGAGTTGCTGTTTGTGGAGGATGTCTATTCATCCCACTCTGCTGGCTCTGTAGTGTGTGATTAGGGTCAGAAGTGTTAAGAAGCGTCAGAAGAGTTAAGCTTGTTAAAGGTCCTCTTCACTAATCCTAGGAAGAGGGAATCATGGTCATGAGACCCTATAGTCCAGGTGAGAGGAGGAAAAGTGGAGACAAGTGGGTTGTTAGGTTCCTTAGAGGAATAGGGTCATAATAGGTGATGGGCATATGGCAGTACTTACATTGCCCTAGGATCCAGGCACCAAGAGAAAACACATGAGTAAAGGTAGAAGGTTATTTGTACAAATGCTACAGAACTTTTATTACAGCAGAGATGAGCCTGGTAATTCTTTTCTGTCATAAACATGCATTCATCATTTATCAGCCTTATGGTCCCGCAGAATGGATGTCTATGTCGATGTATCACACCAGGAAAGGTAGTTGTGTCAGCGCCCTCAAAACAAGCATTAGCAAAGCCAACAGTTTTGGGTTTTGTGTATTTGATAGGCATTTTCATGGCACTGCCTTTGGTACGACTTGGCCATGAGATGACAGCAGCTGGTAAATGGTGTTAGTACCTGGGCATATTATGGCAGTGCCTGGCAAATGCTGATTTATTGCCTATGCTAAATGCAAAACGGTTGGCTTTGCCGAAATATGTGTTTAAAAGGATAGCAGCATGTTATGCTACAGGGCTAAATAATACACCACCAGCATTCTATAGTTCTAGGAAGCATTTGTTGGACAAATTCCAAAAATACACACCTTTTCCGTTGCTAAGGTCTCACAGTCCCTGTAGATACACATTAGAAATAACGAGGAATATGATTTTCTCCACAAAGATGCTATAGGTAATGATGAGGGGTGGGGGGGCATAGGGAGAGGGCAGTGAATAAAGATAGTACCAAGCAGCCATGTGTGTTTACTCCATTCATACGTGTAACTGGTATCACCAGTATCAGGGTTATGAGTTCTGTGAGTTTTGTGGTGCTTAAAGGGTCTTTGATTACTCCTTCCAGAATACTTCAATTATCCGGTATGCTCACCATACGTGTATCTCACCCCCCACCAATCCACTCTCCCTCCAGAACACATTTTGGTGGTACAGAAACATGTAGTGTTCCTTCCAACTGTACATGATCTTGTAGGTAGACTTCCCGTGTTTATCACTGAGGTGAAGACTAGAGTTGTTTGCATTCTTGTTCCTCAATCTGTACCTCCAGGGTTATTTCCCATTTTATAAATAAGACCCAGCAAGTGAACATCTCTCAGCAAAATATACTATAGTGACATCACATGTTTGAAGCCTGAGGGAGAAGAGAGCAGTTTCTCGAGACACAAGGGTGGTGAAACCTCTGCTAGTGGAGGTCTGCAGCTGTGACGCAGCTGTGACTGCATCACCAAATGGCAGATTTTGCAGGTACAGTATGGGTCGGCACCATTTGTAATATGTGACAAACAATGCACCCGTGGCCCTCATCTAATGCGTGTTGTCTCGTTGGGTGACCCCCGCTTGATTTCTTTCCTTTGTCGCATCACCAGCCACTATGCCTAAAGAGAAAGGAACTGTGCCTCTCCACTGTCTCCACACTCTAGTGCAAAACAGAAATTGCGTTTACCATGCACAAGGTATTTCCTGTGCCGACTGCACATGGGGATGTGTTAAAGCGTATCTATTCTTCAGCTGGCTTCATGCGCACAGTGCTGGATTGGCAAGCGGATATGACAGCTTTCCTCAATCTGCCTCGAAAGAATAGGCACTGTCCTAGTCTTCCAGGTCACGTGTACATGGACCACGAAATGAAGCTCAACTGCTTGTAATTGTGAGGATTTTAAGCTACATTCCTGGTGTCTTATCGCCTTTTTAAACTGGAAACTTTCCACCTCTGCTTGTTTTTGGCTAGGATGTGCACTGTGTCTGCGCTGGAAGCTGTGTCTGTCTGCCTTTAGCTGAATCAGACTGTCAGCCGCTCCGTGTATTTGAAGTCTGTCTTGCTTTCCCCATTCACTACAATGCACCTATAGCTTCCATCTTGGTTCGTATTGCCGTCCATGTTAGTCGCAGTTAAACATGTGCAAGCCATTTGTACGTATTCTTGCTGTTTCCGCTTAGCAAAGGATTTTTGGCTAGGATGTGCACTGTGTCTGCGCTGGAAGCTGTGTCTGTCTGCCTTTAGCTGAATCAGACTGTCAGCCGCTCCGTGTATTTGAAGTCTGTCTTGCTTTCCCCATTCACTACAATGCACCTATAGCTTCCATCTTGGTTCGTATTGCCGTCCATGTTAGTCGCAGTTAAACATGTGCAAGCCATTTGTACGTATTCTTGCTGTTTCCGCTTAGCAAAGGATACATGAGTAGATGTGTGTTAATCTCTATCTGCGTGAGTCATAAGCATTTGTTTTGTGTCTAACAGGAATAAACTACAATGTCTTTGTAGATTCATGCATGGATGCCTATATGCTTCATGTCTAATGCATCTACGTTGTAATGTCAGTAGTGACGTCATCAGCTTTTCGAGATTATAGTCAGCCAACTTGTTCGATCGATGAGGACTATACCTCTTCCATATTGTCAGCCGGGTATGGTTTGAATGGCTGTCTGAGCAAGCCCAGGAGTGATGTACATCTCTCATTTCTCTGCCTTCAGGCTGCAAGTTGGGTGGGGCACGAGGGCCACATTTGGATCTTCTACTTCACTACTCACTCATACAACCGTTTAGACTATATCCTGATGATGTTGTAGAGGAGATATGTTTGCAAACTATGGATAAAGTGGACTGACTAAGACTGTGCAAGAGCCGATGATGTCACGATGGAGACCATGACATAGAAGCATTAGACATGAAGCACATATGCATCCCTGCATGAAGTTTGTATTTGTATTTGTATTTTTATTAGGTTTATATAGCGCTTTAATTTAAAGCGCTTTTACAAAGACACATAGATTAGACTATAGACGAAGAACATGCTCATGACCCATTTAAATAGAGGATGTATATACTTTTGCTATGCAGTAACGCAAGCTGCGCAAGAACACACATAAACCGCTTGCTGAAGCTGAATGCAACGAACATCAGAGGCCATGTAAATCAAAATGGAAGCTGCAGCCACATTGAAGTGAATGGAAAGCAGAGGGAAGGCTCAAGAATACAGGGGGAGACCTGACTCGCTGATCCAGCAGGAAAGCACAGTCCATACTGTTTGTGTAGCCTGCAAGCATGTTCTAGCCAAGGACACCAAGGCAGGGAGAGTTTCACAGTTGCAGAAGAGATAGGACACCTGCAAGCAGGAAAGCTAAAAATCCTCATAAATATGAGAAGGAAAATATGTTCATGGTCTCTAAACATGTGATTTGGGTTGTGGAGACAAAGCCTATTCATACGAGCCAGACAGAGACCTCCATTCCCAACAGCTCAAGTCAGATGATACAAAAGTAATACTAGGATGAAAGCTAAATGTTCTGTCTCAAGGTCTAGAGGATCGGAGATGGTAACCATGTTAGTACAAACAGCACCTTTGGGACTGTTCCCATCACCTTGAATTGTTGCTCATGGGCTGGTAACCATCCAAAGTGCCAAGGCTGAGAAGACCCACACTGACCAATCCCTATCCACCTTCTGCGCTAGTTCACACTTTGTTGCACGGTCCAACTGTAATGCGCTAACTTGACATGCTTGTGTTTGCAACATTTAGGAGGTGGCCACAGGTGGAGCCACCAGATAGGTTGTAGCCAATGAAAGAATTAACCCTATATGATTTCTATTTGTAGCCTAACTCACTAACCAATCCCATCCCATACAACCTTAGGATTGTGCAAAGTATAATTTGTGTGTGACATCCCACTTGAATAAAACTCCATGACAAACCTGTAACCAGCAAAGAGAGCATTGGAAATCTATGAGATGTCCATGTTTTATCACTGTAATGAGAGATTTTAATAAACAGTGGCTTTTGTCAAACATTATGACTCTTCCATTCCTTGTGTGTGTGGGCTTGCCCAGAACCAGTTCCTCCTGCCTGTAATTAGGGGGTGTTGATAAGGCCCCCCACCACTTGAAGTGTTATCAGAGGACGGTTCCGCTAAGACCCCCGGCGAATACTGTTTTTTTCTCACCGCATGCCTGAAGGAATGGGCTGTGACCCACAAGGACCGGATTATTAACAACGCGTGGAAACTGAGATAATCTTCAGGAGCCCCCTTGGTAAAATTCCTGCCCGCTCCCCGTGGACGCCTAGCAGACCAGATTGCGGAGTTGGAGATTGTGGGAGTGACAGTGTCTGAAGGCTTCAGCTGGTCCACAGAGTGTAAGTATGAGTCCTGCAATCTGACAAATTCAGCTAGGAGGAAATAGTTGTGTTGTGATTTGTTACTTATGTCATTTATGTGGAATATCTGTTTCGGGCAATAGCTTATGTTACGGATGATTAATGGAATACCTGTTTCCGGGCATTAGCTTAGGTTACCGATGGGCATTAGCTTAGGTTACCGATGGGCATTAGCTTAGGTTACCGATGGGCATTAGCTTAAGTTACGGATGAATTACAGGATGCCTCTTTCCAGGCGCTTGCTTGGGTTATGGATGAAGAAATGGATACCATGTGAAAAAAAGCAGGATGGCGGCCACAGGGTATTTCTGTTGTTTTTTTGGGGTGTCTTGTGAGGGTTTACGAGTGCACTCGATTGTTTTGCATGCCTAGTGGTTAGTGATGTCACAAAAAGGTTGTGAATAGGACATAGCGCATTGATGGAATAGTGATGGCCCGCAGTGGGGCACGGAACTTTTGGTGAGGAAAAGTGGGAAACAGCACTGTTTTGGAGCGCGGCAAAGTGTTTTTGAAGTTTTGGGAAACAAAAGATTGTGGTACCATTGGGTTGAGCTCGGAGAGCATTTTGAGGTTTTGGTTCGGCCTTTGGGGGCGGAGGCTAGAGTGTGGGCGGTATGTGGAACATGCCCTTCCGGTGATCGTGAGTCGGAGAGGCTGGTACAATAGGTAGAGCAGGAGATTGTTTTAGTTTGGAGAACATGGTCTATAGTTAACATCAAATTGTATATTAAGATTGCCATTGTTTGAACTGCACAAAAAATCCCGAGTTGAGGTCAAGTATGTATCGGCAGTAATGAAGTGACATGTTATCATGATGGGCACTCCCCTCAAAGATTTGTGCAAGTGCCTTCCGCGATATCACGACAAAATATGCTCGGATCTCGTCACCCTAAAACGCAAGTACAGGGTGGCAGAGAAGAAATGGCGTGCTTCATGTTTATCCTCTGACAAACTGGTCTGCCGCCTGCTCAAAAGGCAATACCGGCTCTCCGTTCTCAACAAGAAGAGAGCCCTTATCCAAGCCTGCATCTCTGCGGCATCTAACAATTAGGCCGAACTCTTTAAAATCTGCAAGGAGCTAGCCAACCCTGCTGCAGTCTCTACCTCTCCTGTCCCCTCCCAGGCCCTCTGCACGGCACTGGCCTCTCACCTCATTTCAAAAACTCAGGACATCCTGTCCTCACTCTCCTCCTATCACCTCCCTCCCTCTATTCCCTGCTCTTCCTCTGACCGTTCTGCAGCCACCCCTCCTCCCTCCTTCTCTGCCTTTCCCCTTTTCTCTGCTGACGAGGTTTCCAGACAAGTCCGATCTATGAAAGTCTCATCAAAACAGGTTCACCCATGTTCCTCCAAAACTATCAAGGACCACATCGACTCCCTGGCTCCTGCCCTGGCTAACTTCTGCAATCACTCCTTCGCCTCTGGAGTCTTCCCATCCCCCCTTAAGCACTCCCTTGTGACCCTCTTCTTAAGAAACCCTCTTCCGACCCCTCCTGCCTGGCTAACTATTGCCCAATCTCCATCACTCCCTTCCTGGGCAAGCTCCTGGAGAAACTGGCCATCTCCTAGCTTAATCTCCATGCTGAATCTGTTGGTAGTCTTCATGACCATCAGTCTGACTTCAGAGCTGCCAGAAGCATGGAAACTGCTCTCCTGAACATCCGTGAATACCTGCTCTCGGACCTTGACTCTAAGACTCCGTTTGTTCTAATTTTGCTCGATCTCTCTTCTGCCTTTGATACTGTCAACCATGCCATCTTGCTCAACCGTCTCCGTGATGACCTGGGTATCACTGGTTAGGCTCTCGCGTGGCTTACCTCTTTCCTTTCCAATTGACCCTCCCAGGTCCAACTGGGGTCCTTCCTCTCTGACATCTTTTTCTCTACCTGTGGTGTCCCCCAGGGATCTAACCTCTCTCCCTGGCTGTTCAACCAGTATCTGGCACTCCTTGCCCACGCATCGCCGCTCTCTGCCCCAACTTTCAGTACTATGCAGATGATACCCAGCTCATTTTCAGGCTACCCTCGGCCTCATCCTCTCCTTCCCTCATCTCTGACTGTCTGTCGGCTATCCAGGAATGGTGTGCCGCCAATGACCTCTGCCTTAATGCCAGTAAGACTGAGATTCTACTCATCGGCACACCCACTCCCTCCTTCCCTGCAGCTCTCTGGCCGGTCCCTCTAGGCCCTCTTCCTGCTCCAACCTGCAAGGCAAAAAACCTCAGGGTCGTCTTTGACTCCACACTCTCCTTCTCTCCTCACATATCTGACGTCTCTAAAAGTCACACTACCAGCTGCACCTCCTCAGAGGTATTCTTCCTTTCCTCTCCTTACCCCAGAAGCTCACTGTCTCCAGAGCCCTGGTTCTCTCTAAGCTGGACTACTGTAACAGCCTCTATCTAAATCTGCCTGCTTCTACTCTCTGCCCTCTGCAACTCATCCAGAACAGGACTGCGAGACTTGTCCTTGGCCTCAAGCCCAGGGACCGTATCTCTCCAGGACTGAAATCTCTACACTGGCTCCCAGTGGCTGTGAGGATTAAGTTCAAAACCCTCTGCTTTGTCCACAGGTTTTCTGGGGCTTTGGGCCAAAATACCTTCAACTCTCTCTTCCTAAATATCTTCCTTCTGGAGCTCTTCGCTCATCCGCCTCCAACTCCCTCAGGGTCAGCTGCTTCTCCAAGCAACGAGTTGGGGGTAGATCTCTCTCCGTGGCAGGGGCCTCCCTCTGGAACAGCCTTCCTGCCTCCCTGAAACTTGAGGAGAACCATCTCCGGTTCCGGAAGCACCTCAAAACCTTCCTCTTTGCTTCTGCTTTCTCTCCCCTGCTAAATTCCTGACTGAAACTGCACTGAATCTGCAACTGGGCCACTCTCACCGATCTCGGTCCTTGGCGCAGCCACTCTCCCCTTGCACTGCCTCCCTGGCAACCCCTGCATTGCGGGACTGTCTCTGTGTCCTTACAGCCCCCCTTCCCAGCACTTGTCTGCACTTACCTTGCACTTGCCACCAGCTGGCCCTTATTATTTATCTTCTTATTCTACTACCCCTGTACTGCACTTTCCCCTCTCCCTTTCCCCTTGCACTTTTCCCTTCCCCTCTACACATGCACTCATGCGATCTGAATGACACCTGGCCTAGTAGGATCGTTGTCTGTCTTCCCTTTGTTCCCACCTCCCTGCCTCGTCGCACCTTGAAACACTTGTGTATAGGCGCGTTACCAATGCCATATCATATCATATCAATTATAGCACGGAATGGACTCGCAATACAGAGAGCAAAATGATGAGGCCATGGCCCCGGGAAGGCAGTCTTTCTAAATCTTTGTTGCAACACAGGATCAAATATTTTCAGGCTGGATATAAGGGAAATAAATTAAGCAACAGACTAGCAATATTAGAGCTATGGAAGATGTTTGAGGACAAGGAAGAAGACCCACCCGAGAGGGAGTAGATGCTCAGTAAGCATGATGTGGGGGCGTCGCACCCACTGCTCCTTCTCCTAAAACAATGGATCCATCAATAGTTGGACAGGGATTTTGCCCCTTGAAAGAATTGAAAGTGGCGGCAGGCTACACTAACCCCATGTATGCATCTCATGCATATAGTAGCGAAGATATGATTAGTGGCGCTAAACTGGTGAATAAGACAGCAGAGGCTATGGCTGGTGAACGCAAGGAGTGCAGCGAGCATTAAGCGAAATTGAAGACAGAGGAGGAGGTTGCCCAGGGGCGTAAGAGGGACGATGAGATGGTCGTCCCATCGGATGAATGGGTGGGAGGACAAATATTGCTTAAACTAGACCGAAGGATTATAACAGAGCCCAGAGGTCTAGAGTTGGAGACTAAGAAACAAAAGGGACAAGAGGAAGAGGATGAACAACAGAGAATAGAGGAGGAGGAATGAGAATGGACAGAGCTAGTGAAAGAAGCAAAGAGAAGCGAAAGGGGGGAGGAGAAGGAACAAAAAGAGTTGAGGAGGGAATCAGAGAAAGAAGAGAGAGAAAGAGAGAGAAGAGAAGGAAAGGAGGAGAACGCTGAAGGAGTAAAAGGAGAGGGCAAAGAGTAAGGCTGAAAAGAAATGAGGCAGGAGAAGAGGAAAATAAAGATTGAGATGAACGTTAGAGAACGTTGGCGCAGAGAGGAGGAAGAAAAGGACAAAAGGCTGGTTCGGGGAAGAGAGAAGTATGGAAAGACACCTTAAGGAGGTGGAGAAGATAATGATGGTTCCTAGACTTTCAGACGAAGACGGGGAGCGGGAATATGGAGAAGGATTGATTGGGGTACTATACCAAAGCAGGCTACCCGCAATGTCAACAGGAAGACAGTGGGATCCCCGCAGAGGGCGGGAAGCGACTCACTTGACAGCGAAGTGCAAAGGCAACAGGGAAAAATATGCTAAGGCAACTCAACTTTGAGGACGAAGGGGACGAAGACAGTGTTGACAGTGTAGGGACAATAGGGTCCGAACAATAAGCGGAAGAGTGATGCCGAAGAAGCGAGGAGGTCCGGCTGCCCCTCTGAGGGAGAAAGCCTAGAGCTGTAGATGCTATGGGATAGAGAACAGGATATTGAAAGAGGAAGCTAGAGCCTGAAGGGTGCATCAAGTGCTCCAAAGGCAGGTCGCGTAGCGTAGGTGAGATCACGCTGTACATGCAGAATTTGAGAGCATTACCAGGACGGAAGAGAGCTAGCATGATGGGAGCATTTACAGTAATGAAAGCCATAGGGAAGCTTGACAAATATATGGGGCTGACATAATTTCTGCTGTTAAAAAAGGGTGGAGGGTGACTAGAATATACACCGTGGCATCAGATGGACAAGGACAATTTGAGATGTAAGCTTCCATCGTTGACCGCAGGGGCGGGAAAATTGATTTATGAGTTAGAAAGGTTGACAGCAGGGGCAACATTAGCAGTGGGTGACATGAAGAGCTTACTCTCCACCATTCTTGTGGAGGAAGCTGACATTGTTTGGAAATGGGTAGGGTATCCAGAGTGACAGCGCAAAACACAGGGAATTCCAGAGCACCTTTTAATAATTGTAGGGTGACCATATGGCAGGCCCGAGGGTACTGTACCCGGACATGTCTGACATAAGCACGATTATGGCACGTAAAATACATGAAGACGAAGATCCCATTCATTATATTCAGGAGATATACGAACATTGGCGTCTTGAGACTCATGAACCGTGGGACAGTCAGGGACTACCAGAGCAAGTACAAAAGCAAATGAAGAGACTAGTGGGGATGGCGGCAAAGCCATGGTTGGAAATACAGTTGACTATAATACTTTACTGTCGGTTAATACAAGAGAACACGAGAAAGAAACATGAGGAAATGAAACAAGAAGAAGCAAAGTCAGTTCAGAGGAAATTCTCAAAGTATTCAATGGAAGGGGTGATGTTGGTAAGTGGAGAAGGGGTGGCTACTTAGAATGCACAGTAACAACAAAACACAAAGGGCAATGTTTTGCGGGAAGAGTGGGTGCTAATTATGGCCACAGGGAAGAGGAGGTGTGCCCAGGGGAAGAGGGGCGGGATACTCAGCGCAACAGGGATGGGACAGAATTAACGGGGGATAGCCCAGACTTACAGGACCCCCAATCCAATGTTGGATATGTGGGAGAACTAGCCACATATCTTGAGTGTCTAGAAACAGGAGGACCATGCAACAGAATTGGCAAGACACAAGAGGGGGTATGACATATTCACCAGCATACAATACATAGCAACCTGATTATCATGCCCAAGATCACACACAGATGCAGACATATGTGCCACAAATGGCGCAGACACAACAAGCATCAGCACAGGCACAGCAACCTATGATGCATACACTGCAAGCACGCGTGTACACACAGCCACCACAAGCAGCATCACAAGCACTGACAGAGCATAACGCATAATGAGCATAACGCTGTAGCCACGAGGCACCCAGATACCATGGTACAGACTTTTCACACAAGATTAGGGAATGTAGCCATAGTGGGCGGGAATCCTTTCACAGGAACAGGGATGAGCTTATACTCACAATAGGACAGGCCACAGATCTGTTACACCCAACCCGAATTAGGAACCACATGTAGGGGTAACCATAGGTAAAAGACTTTTTCCTTTCTTGTAGATACAGGGGCAACCAGGTCCTGTGTTAGGAAGGGCAGATACCCCATGTCAGGCATTGCCATGAACGCTCAAGGTTTTTCTGGTGCTGCAGATTTGGGTACATTCACTGACGAATTTCCAATTTCCAATCGAGAGCATGATCTTACTATGCCACTGTTGTAGTCTTGCCAGACACCAGTTAACATAATGGGAAGGGACATGATGAGTAAGCTCAACATGACCATCTCATTCACAGAACAGGGATAGTGTGTTCTACCCCATACATTCATTATATGAATGCATGTATTCAGTGGCCAGACTGCCCAGAAAGGGGTGGCCCTAGATCCCAAGCAGTTTCATAATGGGGTGGACTTGATGCTAGCATGGCTTCCAGGGATACAGAGCAAGCTACTTTGCTTGTCAAGTGCAATTTTCTTCAGACCAGAAACTCCCTTGGATGAGGAGGAAGAGCATGTATTCCTATTAGAATTGGAAACAGTTATTGTCAGGGAAGAGAGAATATTAATCCACAGGACTGATGATTCGGGAAGGGTGTAGAGAGCAATGATAGCAGTAGGAGAAGGACACAGACTGACTGACTTAACAGACAAAGAATTGTTTCGGGACAATTATTCAGACATTGAGACAGTGTTTGCCATGAGCATTACTTACTGGGTGAGAATTCATTACAGTGAAGTGCCGCACAGGATGGCCATGATGAAAAAGACACCACTGTCATTTCTTGAGGAAGACCTTGCGAAGGTGCCAAGTATATTATGGATCTGTTGAAAGGCATTGGAGCAGTTAAAATAAAACTAAAGCCAGGGGCAAGTCTACTGATGGCAAAGAAATACCTTCTATTAGGACAATGTTAGTGAAAATGCAGCAGGAGATTTTAGTGCCATCAGTATCTCGATGTAACATGCCTGTGTACCCAATGAAGTTGACAGGGTATTGTGGTGTTTTATTCAGGATTTGAACAATATTGTTGAAGAAGTGTTTCCCTTAGTTCCCAATCCAACGACAATATTATGCAGTATCCCATCAGAAGCCAAACATTTCACGGTGATAGACTTAAAGAATGCGTTCTTCTCCATTCCACTTCAGGAGAAATCACAAGATCTGACTAAACTTCAATATAGAAATCACAAGTGGAAACACACAAACTTGCCACAGAGGTACTGTGAATCCCCATCCATATTCAATAGGATCCTCTGGGGAATGTTCACCTAGACAGCACAGTGAATCAACATTTGCATGACATTCTGATAAGCAGCAAAACTGAAGAACAGTGTCGAGAAATCTCGGTACAGTTGTTGACAGTTTTAGCAGAGAAGGGATACAAGGGAGATAAGGCAAAATTACAGTACTGTCAGAAATAAGTCCTGTACATTGAACAGTTAATCTCTCAGGAAGGCAGGAATGTGACCCCAGAAAGAGCTGAGGCGATTATGAGAACGCCGCCCAAGACTGTGACGGAGATTCAACAATTGTTTGGTCTGTAACTATTGCAGGGCTTGGGTGTTCGACTACAGCATATACACTAGACCCCTTTATACAGACTCAAAGAGGCTCAGAGACAGGACGGCAAGATAATATGGACGGATGAAACACAAGAAGCATTTGGCAAACTGAAAGGGGCAATAGATGCAGACCCAGTTTTGGGAATTCCTGATCGCAGTGCAGAATTCTATTTATCACACAGAAATTGGGGCAGTGATGACTGCAGCGCTCACACAGGAGACTGAATTGGGCCTTAAACCGATAGTCTACTACAGATGGCATCTGGACCCAGTGTTGAGAGGCCATTATCCTTGCAAACAAGCATTGGCTGCTGCTGACTTTGCAATCGAGCGATCAGCAAGTATCACAATGGGCTGCAGTACCACTCTTTCCATGGAGCATGCTCTTTTCGCTATTCTTGAGAAGCCCAAAAGCACTTTGACCACACACAGAGCATCTGGGTATGAGACGATTAATACAGTAAAAGTAGTGAGATGCAGAATTGTGAACCCAGCAACATTTATAGCAGAGCCAGTGGAGGAGGGAAACTATGTACACAACTGCTCTTAATACACAGAATATTATGACAACATTCCAAGAGTCAGAGAAAATGCCCTCCGGGGCGGGGAGGTATTCTTCATTGACGGGTCCTCAACAATTGACCAGACATCAGGGGAACGACATACGGGGACAAATTGAGACAGAACTGAACATTTGAAGTAGTGCCGAGTGCAAGATTAACCTAGCATTTTTCAGCAGAAGCAGCAGAATTGGTGGCACTCATTATAGCACTAGAGGCATATGAGGATGAGGAAATTACAGTGTACTCCGACTCCTCTTATATGATGTCAACAGTACATGCAGGACTGTCATGATGGAAAAGGCAGGGATTCTGACGTGCTGACAGCACACCAGTGCAGCACGCAGCCCTATTGGACAGGCTAATAGGCGCACTACAACTCCCATCCACCATTGCTGTAGTGAAGTGCCAACTCCACATAAGGGGGGATATGGTTTCCTGTGGTAACAAAGCCGCAGAAGCAAAACGAGCAGCCTACTTTTCAAAGATAAATGTGTATTATACTCCTCTGAAAGGGAACCACGGGAGTGTGCAGCATGGTATTGTGAGAAGTGTATACTTGATTGCCTATTACCCACATAATGGAGCACCAGTGATGAGAACCAGCAGAAGAGAAGGAATTGTGGATAAGCAGGGGGTGTTCAGTATCCCCCATGGATGCAATGTGGTGACACGAAAGCCCTGGAAAGCTGATCATTCCGCTTGCACTATTACAGATAGCTTTAACGTAGCTCCATTAACATACCCATATAAGTAAGGAAGCTCTTGCAGTGCATAGAGCAGAAGACTGGTTTTGCCCCAACTTGGTGGAGCATGTTGCCACCTTCATGAATAATTGCATTAGCTGTCAAATGTTTACAGCAGGGCACAGGTTGATTGTAGTGAGAGGAGCAATACCTTGTCCTAATGTCCCTTCCAACATCTCCATATAGATTATGTGGACATTATTCAAAATTGTAATGGCTACCGGTACATGCTAGTAGTAGTGTGCCCATTCTATCGCTGGATCGAAGCTGGTCTGTGCTGTAAGGAAGGCATGGCATCAAAGTAAGACACATAACCACCAAAGAGATGGGTGGACGGTGTTGAATGAACCTTAACCACTGGCAATGCTCTGGGCAACCTTACACACCACCATTCTTTAGCCCGTCTGCGCCATTGCAAAAGTGGACCAGCCATATGCAAATCAGTCAGGTACTGCCACCAATGGTAGCAGCCCAGCCCGAACTGCTAGGCCAGGTCCCCTCTGCATGGAAACACAAGCAACCCCAGACATATTTCGACCTTGTTGGGCCTCCTCAGTGAGGTGCAGCTTGGTTCCCTATGGCGCAACGAGCAAGGGACCCACGTCTGGGCATACCATCTCTCACAGATTGAGACAAACTATAAACACAAAAGTGCTATGCCGGTGGTTTGATTAATTCAAAACCTTCCAGCCATCACCTTTTTGTTTTGCTAAAGTCACCCTGAGTGGGACGGGTATCCCCAGACATGGCCCCCGAGTCTTCCCGGCCTAGAGACCCAAGCTACTCCTCACTGATGATGCCCAATAAGGCTGAAACATGTCTGGGGATGCTTGTGGTCTCGTGCAGAAGGGATGTGACCTAGCAGTTCGGGCTGGACTGCCCCTTTTGGGGTAGGACCAAGCCTGATTTGCATATGGGTTTTCCCCTTCCGTAATGGCTTGGCAGGCTGAAAAATGATGGTCTGGAGGGTTGCCCAGAGCTATGCCCATGGTTATGATTAATTCAAAACCTTCCACCCATCACCTTTTTGTTTGATCAAAGTAAGACAGACACAAGTGATCACAGTTCAAGGGTGTTTATTAAACTGTACAATGGGTGGGAAAAACCCCTAAGCTACACTTACGATGGGAGCAAGCTACGACCATCAAATAATAATACAGTCCTTATGGTGTCTAGTCAAATAAAAGGGCCTATACTGAAAAAATAAACTATTGACAATCTTTACTGCTACGTTACACAAGAGTGTGGGATAATGTTCACAAGAAAAGAGAGAAGTGTTCACCAAAATGATGTCAGGATTTTTGGCCGGGGTCTTCCTTCCCCACATTTTTAGCACGAGACAAGGCGGGACTCTTGAGCACAGCACACTCCTGGGCTTTTCCAGCACAATGTTAAAGTTCCTTTTCCTCAGTATCAGGACCTTCTGTGTTCAAGTCCCTTACATGCAAAGTCTCTTGCTTCAGCGGGTCTGATATACTATAAACAACAAAAGTTCCTTCTACTTATCTTCACGTGGGGCGATTACTCTTCACCCATGGATGCCACTGAGCTGGGCTGCGATCCTTCTTTCAACGTTCACCTCCCTCAGTCAGGCTCAGACCAACCACTCACTGTGGACATCCCTACGAGGGGTTCATACTTATCACAATGTTCACTTAGTTTTAACACTATGCAGGATTCACTTCCCTTGGCTTTCTCCTGGCCTCCCTCTGTCGGGTTCACATTGCAATTTTCATACAGTTCAAAAGGAAAGTCCTTCTAGACCCATTAGGTCCTTCCTTTACCGAAGTCTGGGTCTCCGCCCCCTGTCAGGCTTTCTCTTAAGCCCCAAGTCAGGCTTTCCCTTAATCCCCATTCAGGCTTCACACAGTTCTATCATCACAATGAATCCGCAGGCATCCCTCTTTGGGGTTCACATTTGCTTCCACTACATGCCAAAGACTTTCAACTGTACAAGGGGTTTGACTTGACCCTCGTATGACCACTTTGACAGCTTACGCCGGTCTCCCCTAAGGCCTCTTGGTATTTGTAGTTTCAACATTCTTAGTTCATTACTTTCTCCTGGTTCAGGAGAGGGGGGCACCAGCCAGAGACATTCGAATGAGCACCCACGTGGCGCCGGACCACTCTGTCTCGGGTGCCAATTTCACACACAGTACATAAGGGTCTCCTTCTGCTGGGCTCGGACCCCTCTTAGGGTTCAAAAGGGCCTCCGTCTTCCAGGCTCAGAACCTTCTTAAAATGTTCACATGGGTCTGCCCCTGCCGTGCTCGGATCCTTCTTAAAGGTTCACAAAGGACCTCCCTCTTCCGGGCTCAGGCCCTTCTTACAATGTTCACAAGGGTCTCCCTCTGCGGGCTCGGACCCCTCTCACAAAGTTCATAAAGAAGACTTGCCTCCACCGGGCTCGAATCTCCTTTCAAACCTCACAGTTTTGAAAAACGGTTTTGGTACTTCCAGTCCCAGAATGCACTGTCAGGATTTTGCTCCCACTTCTCAGCTCCCCAAAATGGCATTTGGCTTTGGGAGCTGCAGGAGCTACAAGGGGATAATGTTCTGAGGGCAGGGTCTCCTCTGCTGATTCCCAGAGACCTGGCTTCACCTGACTGGCCCTGGGGAGGAGTCTTGCTGTGGGTACTGCCAGGCAAACGCAGCTGCCCCTGGACTTGCCTTCCGGAGGTACAGCTCCCTCTCCACAGTGCAGTCTCCTCTGGACTCACAGGGCCAGCGTCAGGGAGGTTTTCTCCTCCTCCAGGTCTCTCAGGTGCTCTGTAGCTCTTCTGGTGTTCCTGTACCTTCCAGCATCCCCACCTCACTCAAAGTGTGCTTTCCTGCCCCGCCTTTTATACTTTCTGGGAGTGGTGATTTGGTTCAGGTGTGCATGGTTGGAAGGGAATGCCTGACCCTGCCTGTACTCGTTACCGAGACAACATGGCGGTCGTCCATAGGAGTTAATGGGCCAGGGATTCCTATCGGTATTAATCATTCCTCCTTTTTGTATTTCTCTTCTTCGCAGTTTTTGAAGGGCAGAGTGAATGAAGGGGATTCTGGGAAATGCAGAGTGTTGCAGATTTTGGAGAAAATCAGCTGAATATTTAAAAAAAGGTTTGTCAACAAAAGAACAGGGATTATGGGGTGTGTTGTGTTCAACTAAAGAGGATGGAAGGTTATTGTCAGAAAGGGGAGAACAGATGGGTCGTTGTGGATAAATGGGTTTTCACCTGCCTTTCTTTTCTTAAAGGGAAGTACTGGGGTAGGATGGGACTGTGGTGGCAATATCCCATAAAGACAGAGGTATTGTCGGATAGGGGTATAATGCAGAAAAGGGGATACCACGTCTCACCCGAGGGCGTTCCTTCCGTGGCCCCCAAGGGTCCCTTGTTCAGGTGATCCTCTCTTGCTTGTCTGCTCCCAGGGTCGGGATCCAAGCGCGATAGCTCTCCTGTGGCCACCCGAATAAAGGATCCCCTGGGTCTACCAGTGAGAACACCCTCAGGTTTCTCACAGTGTTCTCACCCCGATGCACTCTATGCGACAAAATTCCTCATCAGAGAGGTGTTCCCATGGTGGGGGTTGTGCGAGGTCCTATGATCTGACAACAGACCTCACTTCGTAAAAGAAGTGTTTGAGCATATCCCTGCTGGGGATAAAGCATATGTTTTCCTGCGCTTATCACATGCAAGCGAAAGGATTTTGTGAACACCTTAACAGCCTGCTCAAAGAAAAGATTTCAAAAGTGATAATGACTCAGAAAAAGGGATGGCTCGACTGCCTACCCATAGCGTTATTCGCATTGCGCAATCAGCCTCCATCTGCCCACGATTTAACCCGTCATGAGGTGGTGACAGGGCAACGCATGCGATTCCCACTTGCTCTCCCACTAGAGCGCTGATGGACACCCAACATGCTGCTTCTGTTCTGGATGATGAAATGTATGAATATCTTGCTTCAAAGATGGCTAGTGTTTCTTTTATCCCTCAACAACTGACGGCTCAGCAAGTGAGGTCGAAGAAGAATGATGAAGATGACACACCAGTAGAATCACACAACTGTTCAAAGCCCTTTCTCTTTACCCAGGGTACCAGGTGCTATTGAATATCTTTAGTAGAACATGGCACAAGCCGCGTTTCAAGGGACCCATCACTGTAGAGCAAGCTACTGATAAGGCTGTGAAATTGGTAGGGAAGAAAACTCGGAATTATCTGGGAGACGTCAAGCCATGCAGAGATGAGACCCCCCTTGCCCAGGATGCAGGTGATGCAGCGCAATAAGAAGAAAATCAAGAACAGCGACAGATTCAGACACGTTCAAGGACCAGAGCTAGACAGGAGCACACAGAGAACTAGTTTAGGCATGTTGGGCTTCATCACAACCATGGTGGTATACCGGTGGTAAATCTGCCGGGATACTTCCAATGCAAATAGTGTTACCGCAACTCGGTCCGGTGCTATTAGCGCCAGATCCCGAGTTGTGGTACGGCTGTTAATCTCCATTTTTTGAAGAGTCCATAGGACTCTATGGGCAGTAACAACGCTACTACAGCCTGCAGTATTAACACTGTGGTAATAGCGCCACAAATGGGTGGAAAGTAGTGAGTTTTACCTCCAGCAAAAAGCTGGAGGTAAACTACCTACTTTCTGCTCAAAATGGGAATTGGACAGAGAGGTAATGGCATTTTTGCCACTCCGCTCAATCCTTGATGAGGCCCATTGTCTTTTCTTACACAAGATAACCAATGCATTTGTGTGGACTGAGTTCCGACAAGTAATATTATGCCTGCATGATAAAAAGAAAAAAGCACTTTATGAACTCATAGGGGCATAGACCAAATGGTGCCAGAAAAATAATGTATTTACGCCTTCCTCATTTATGTCGCACACAGCTATACAATACTGAAAAAGTGTAATGTGCCTATTATTACCTTGCTCAGCAATCCTATGGTTCAATTTATTTTTGAAAGACTCTTTATTGCCATATTAGCCCAACACCTCCACAGGAGAGGTTGACCAGCCTTAACAATGGTAATCCCAAAGATTGAAGGTTTTGGTAGGCATTTGTGACAAGCTCGTGGACGGCACCAAGGGTGTACCTTTATGCAAGACATGGACACCGCTTCTAGAGTCATTATATTGACATTTTTTGCATTCTGCTGTTTCTACCTCTTTACCCTCCTCATGCTGCAGAAGGTTGCGTGGTATTCCACACACACTCAAGCATATGCCAACACAACACCTGTTCCCTTTGTAACTAAAGCTATACCTGAGCTGATCACCAGCGCTGCCCAAGAAGTAAAAGGCTTAAGTGAAGAGCGAATAACGATTTCGAACATGTAAATGCATACATAGCAAATTCAGCCCACATCACTAATAATATGTGGTACCAGCACATAACCAAGGTGGGAAGATAGACCAAAGGTGAAAGCTGTTACGTGTGCACTCTCATCCCCTATGCCATGAGTGTCTCCAGAACGTTAGAAGCGACAGAAATTCCAGCAGCTAGAGCGCAATGCAGTGGTCGAAGTGGGCGGGAGCGGTCGGGAGCAGTGCTCCTCTACTTCTTTTAATTAAGTTTTACAGTTCCTATACTTTTATTTTAAAAAGAAATCGTTCGGGAACAGTTTCGTTTTAAAAATAAAAGTGAAGGAAGAAGTTGAAACTTGCACTTTCAGTGCACTGCACTGCACGTTCCCTTAAACAGCTGGCACATGTGTTTTTGGGTTTGTATTGTGCATGGGAGGGGCGTGGCATTGGGGTTTATGGGGAGCTATGCAGACCAGTAGGGAACATAGTTTCACTACTTCTTTTCATACACTTCGACCACTGGCGCAATGCCTTGTGCACTTACCGCTCTGCACCACAAAGTTCCAGTTTCAAGGAAGATGGCTACGTTGCGATGGATGTCACAAAAGAAGTTTCCTTAGGAGGACATATATATAAAGACTCAAACAATGATAAACGACTATTGCAGTTCAGACAAGATGATACAATATATACTGGAAGGCCCAAAGAAAGGGGAAGTTAGGATAGTAACACAAAAGGAGTTGTAATGACCCAAAACAGGAGGAAAGGAAGTAGGGAAAATGCCAGGATGATGGAAGAGACCTCAACTGTTGGTGTATGGACAAGTATTCACAGGCAAAGGATGGATGGAAGGATGCTGGGGTGTAAAGCAGAGGCACGCCTGAGGGTTCCGGTGGAAGCGGTCCAGAAAGAAAATGATGAGTGCCTTAAGGAATGGGCAGCCAGTGCTAGGTTACTGAGGTGGGAAAACAAAGCAGGCATATGCCAATAATACCACTTGAGAATGCGTCCCTGTGTTTCCAGAATTATGGTCCAGTAAAGGTTGGGCAAACATATGGTGCAAATGAACATTGAAAATACCTGAAATGAAGGTTGGCACAGCAGTACTAATGGACCACTATTGGGCTGCTGGTTCCAAGGCGTACATGCAGTTACCACCAACCTGGGGACGGATATGTTCTTAGTACAGCTGAACATGCCAGCCTAGGTAGTGCCTCAGAAAGACATACAAGTAACTGTTTTTCACTTCAGTTGTTCCTGGAATGTAGGCCAACACGAACGCCAAATGGTTCCAGATAACCAGATGGGAACTGCTGCAGACAATCAATTCAATGGTTAAAGGGTTCAACACAATAAAGGAAGAGCTCAGAGCTGTCAGGCTCATGACCCTTCAGAATAGGTACATTTTGGATCTCCTCACAGCTATGGAGGGTGGTGCCTGCACAAAAAATGGCATACAAATCTGGCCCTCCTGATGTAACTCGCAAACCACTGATAAAACCCACAAGACTAGTGTAAAGATGGCATCTATGGACTGTTCACAGTGGTGTATGGTTGAGGCATGCAATTCAATACAATCAGGGCCAGAATACCTGTTATGTAAAATGGCTTTAGCCTTTGAGAAATATCTGGATGCAGTTAGACCGCCTTTGGTTCCAATGCTTTTCCTAAAATTGAGATACGACATATTGAGCATCGTAACCTTTACTAAATACTGGGGTGTGAATAGCGATAGTGCATGCCCAGTTTGTGGTTTTGAATTTGAAACTCCAGTTCCCTTTTTGCTTTTTTGCAATGGGTATAAGGCTCTAAGGCAACATATTTGAAACTGTTGTAGAAAATGTCCGAAGTGTTAATCGGGCAATGGCATTCATCAATCAGACAAACGACATAAACAGAGTGTGTCTTGTTTCCAATTATGCATTTCGTGCATGGCTCTATAGAATTAGCACTGTGGAGAATTAGTATCTTAAAATGGTGGGGAATATAAGAGGTTTTAAATTGTTCATGTGTAGCTTGATTGGATATTTTTTTAAAGTTCTGTATTTTTAACATTCTTCAAATGTGATGGTTTTCTCATTCTGTATTGAACAGTTTATTCATTAATTTAATTAAAATGTCTGATCTAATTTACAATGTTCCTTATTGTATATTGTTTTGCTTTAATGGCGTTATGCGGAATGAAGCTTGTTTTGACTGACTGACTTTTCTTTTCTTTTTTCGTTTCTTTTTTTTCTCTTCTTTTCTTTGTTACAGAACGATAGAATTAAAATAAACAAACTTCTTTATTTAAATATGCAATGCACTTCTTAATATAATGGTTTCTGATAAGGTCCCCTGCCTTGCTCTGCGGACTACCAAGGATGTGAAGACCGGGAAGGTGCCTCCGCGAGCCGGTGGATGATGGGGCCAAGGAAAGTATGGGGAAGATCCCCAGTCACCCCCCCCATGGGGCATATTAATGGTCCATTTCATTCATGATATAGAAATTATCCTGATACTGTTACACATTTCCGAGCAGTATCATGGAAGCCATTTCAAAGCCCTGAATAGAGGCTTTGTGAGCTCCAAGAACCCCCGCTATAGACAATGGGCCTCATTCCGAGTATGGAGGTAGCCATGCCGCTTTCATGGGTACCGGGTCCGGGTTCCTTGAATGGGGAAATACCGGGCCATTCCGACCTTGGAGGGCCCGGTATTTCCCCATTCAAGGAACCCGGACCCGGTACCCATGAAAGCGGCATGGCTACCTCCATACTCGGAATGAGGCCCATTGCTAACAACGGGCCAGCTAATGACGGTTCCGTCCAGCGAGCAGACCTCGTAATGAGGCGGTAGGGGGTTAACGGCACCGGCAGCTCTACCGGCGCTGTTAACCCCCTATCGTCTGGGTCGTAATGAGGCCCAATGTTTCCAATTCATGGTTATCCAGAGCCAGCACATATACAATATTGGAAATTAATGGCTTTCTGACTGAATTTAACAGTGGATAACACAAAGCTACACATCTATTGTCTTCCTCTGCCAGGGATTCAGAGTTGTAATTCCACCACAAGACTGCATTTTGTATACATTAAGGCTCATTTGAAAACGTACTAAGTGGTTTTGCAACACACTATTTGCATGCTGGAGAAACAGGAAACCGGGCTCCTGAACAGACAGCACCAACCAAAAAGTAAGCCTCATAAAGACTTGTGCTGGCCCCATGTCCATGAAGGGAGAGCGACATGGACCCCCAGAAGCAACCAATCCTGACCCTTCCCAAATTACCAAACACCGGTGCCGTCACTCAGTAAGAGCCCCACTCAGAGAGAGCTCTCTAAAACCCAGGGAGCCCAGTCAGCTTGTGTGCGTTGTTGGGAGGCTTGAGTTTGGAGGTGGATGGAGATGATCAGAGATTAGGAGGACTGCACACTGGATAGACAGAGGAGGTTGAAGAGACATAGGAGTAGAGGGGTACACGGGGTACACGCAGGAAGGAAGGAGGTGGTAACCTCAAGATGGACAGGCAGTACAGAGGAGGTGGTAGAGAAGGTAACCTCAGCAAGGACTGAGGTACAGAGGAACTGCTAGAGGTGATAACCTTAGGTGGGTAATTTGGTAAAATCTAGTGGCAAAGGTGGCAGCAAGGAGGAGGAGGAACCTATTCCACAGGCTGGTGTTAATCTGCTAGAGGCGGTAGCAGAGCACAAGCGAGCTACTGAGGAGGAGGAGGTGGTGACAGGTAGCGGAGACTGTAGAGGAAATTACCCTAATAGGAGGTATAGAGATAGGGGAGGACATCATGCGGTGGAGACAGTACCAATGTGAAGGCAGGAACATAAAGAGCCAAATAGGAGATGGTCACACCAAGAGATAAAGGTGGAAGCAAAAATGGGAGCCAGGAGGAGACAGTAACATCTGAAGCCAACAAGAAGGCGGGGAGGAAGCATCCTGGCAGGGCCAAGCTCCGCCTTTAATCCTTCCGAAGTCGATAAATGAGCACCACACACTAACAATAAGCAGCGCTCAGATACCTGAGGGTTCGTAGCGCTATATCAATGCAAATTATTATTATCTCGCTGTAGTTATAGCCCGTAAGAATGTCAGTGAGAGGTCTGGCAGGCAACTCATGTGAATTGTTGGGTGAATCGTCAGTAATACCCAACCAGCCCCAGAAAAGCCAGGTAAAACTTGACTACATTGGCTTTCCGTAGTCTCTGCATTACTAAGTACAAGTGGTGCATGTGCTCCTACCGGGGACATGGCAGCCCCAAATCCACCACGCCCCCCAATGCAGTGCTTTTGTGGTAGGGTGTCTGGTGAGACACAGAGGCCCTTATTGTTTTCCAATGGGGGTTTCCCATTAAAACACTTCTGTGAATTAGGCCCATAGTCTGTTTTGGACACACAAAGTAAAATCGAGTTGGCAATGGAGATGGACCACAGATAAAGTGAAAAAGGGATGGGACACCCATATTGGACAGACAGATGAGCAGAAAAAGAGATTTGAAACAGTTCAACATATGACAAAGAGACTGTGATGGAAAGAGAGGCATTGGGCTTCATTACAAGTTTGCCGATCCGGAAACAACGGTGCCGGGGGAGTGGCACCCACCAGCAGACTTTCACGGAAGCGCTGGCACTGTTATTAACAGTTCGTGGTCCCAATTCCCGTGGAATTCTCTGGGACTCCACGGAAATGGGGATCAACATTTTACCGACACCTGACTTACTGGCTGTAATGCCCCAGTTATTCCGGCAAGTCAGGTGCCGGTAAATCATTACGGGTACGGCGGCTACCTGCTGGTTTTTCCGGCATTGTTTACGTCTGACTCGTAATGAAGACCATTGTTGAAGAGATAGGGCCTCATTTCAACCCTGCCAGTCTGGTATCAACAGTGCCGGTAGGCTTACCAGCACCGTTGTTAGCGGACCAACAAAGTACACGTTTCCGGGCCGGGTGCCTTTCTGCCCGCCATGTCTAACCTTGATTTTTTTCTGGCACCTGGCAATGGGGAAGCACCGGGGCATTACAGCCCTGGTGGTCCCTGAAGCCAGGCGCCGGAAAAAGTAACTCCCAATTCCCATTTGAGTCCCATAGGACTCAATGGGAATGGGTAGGACGGTAGCACTGGCACCATTCATAATAGTGCCGTTGCTACCGTCAAAGTCTGCGAGCGTGTGCCTTTCTGCCCGCCAGGTCAGAACTGGTGGGTGGCAAGGCACCCAACCCGCAAACTTGTACTCTGTCGGTCCGGTTGCAATGATGCAGGTAAGCCTAGCGGCACCGTTGTTACCGGACCAGCAGGGTTGTAATGAGGCCCTAAAACAGGGTTGTCCAACTCTGGGCCTCGAGGGCCGGAATCCTGAGGCGTTTTCAGGATATCCATCATTAATATTCATGAGCAAATATTTGCATCATTGTATGCAGATTTAACTCATGAATATTAATTAGGGGTATCCTAAAACCCGGTATGGATCCAGCTCTTGTGGCCTGGAGTTGAACAACCCTGGACTCAAAGATATTGTGGGTGAAGAAAGGGAGAGAAAAGACGGAGAATGGAGTAAGAAAGCAGCAAATCATGAGTGCAAAATAGACCAATAGAGTTAGGAGAGGAGACTTCAAGAGATAGAAGGCATGGAACATAAATGAGTTGACAGAATTAAAGGTATAAGGAGATGGGGAAAAATATAGTCACAGGGGAATGTATTGGAAGGCGAAAGCGAGCATAGGAAAGGTGGATGAGAGACAGGGTGGAGTCAAACACTGACAAAGACAGAGAAGGGATTATAAGAAGCACCGAGAGGTGTAGAAGGCACGAAAGGCCCCGTTATTCTCTGGCATGTATAAACAATTATTGAGGCTTTTTTGCAAAGAAAATCATGAATGGGTTGATTTGAGCATGAGATGTGTGTGTGAAGAGGTGATTTTCCCTTGCTGTGAGTCTCTCGGCAAGACTGCTGTACTCCTCCTGGGCCAGTACTGCTATTTAGGAGCGCCACTGTAGCTGTGCTGTTCAAGTGTGAATGCTGAGCTACTATGCTTTCATTTAATGGGAGAGAACTAGCAGTTGTCAGTCCGGCAGCAGTATTTCTAATGGCTAAGTGCAAACCCTTCCTATTAGGTCTACCATACATTTAATGACACAGTTATAACACTTCCCGGCAGAGCTGTGTAATTCCAATAAGAGAATTTGAGCCTTTTCTAGCAGAACTAGCATATATGTGATGGGGCAAGACTGGTGCTCCTCGGTTAGGATGCTATTTTCTTGATTGGACAGTGCTGCCATTCCTAAAGACGCAGCTACAGTTTTATGGGTGCAGAAAGGTACTTCCAAGCATGGTTTCCAAACCTTTACCGAATGCAAACATGGCTTTGCAGAGTTACTTTACTTTTAATGGGACAGGACAACCACTGTTTCATCGAGCTATGATGCTCTTATTGACAAGGCATCAGCACTTCTCAACAGAACAGAACTGAAGAATATCTCATGACCCTGTACACGCTTTCCTTAGGAATACTGTGATCCTATTCATGATCATGTTACCTTGGTAAAGCAATACACCGTAAGTAGTGCAATTAATAACATGTTCACGAAAGTGGCCAAGATGAAAGACCTGTGGCAAATATGCGTTTTAAAATAGCTTGACCCATCAGCGAATTTACTCTTGTTTGTGTGTCTATGCAGTAGTGTTTTTATAAAGGTATAAACAAAACTTTAAGTTGCTGCTTTGCAAATGGCATCTAAAGGAACACTGGCACTGAAAGCTAATGTGGCTCCTGTCCTTCTTGTGGAGTTGGCTTTTGGAGTGAAAAGTAATGGCTTGAATCCAGCTTGCAGTAGTGGCCTTGGTAGCCGGGTTACCCTGGTGGCCTGTGACAAAATCCACAAAGAACCGACTGCTCCTAAGCAGGTACCTCGTTTTGTAAAACATGTAAGTAAGTAAAAGCCCTTTCAGCTGGTATAAGTGGATCTGGGAAGAAGGTCAGACGTTCAATGGGTTGTTTGACATGGAACCTAGGTATACATGCTGTTGAGAAACGAGGGTGAGACCTGAAAATCACCTTGTTAGTGTGAATAGCCACAAAAGGCTTACTAACTGAAAGTGCCTGAAGTTTACTTATCGGCCACCACTGGTAACTTAAGGGTGGTCTTATGGATACCTTCAAAAGGGTACCTTTTAGCTTATGTACCACTGTATTTAGATCCCAGCCTGGTACTGGCTGTGCTAGAGGAACATACATGCATTCAACCTGTTCCGTGAAAGCCTTAACCACTGGAACCTTGTGTTTAGACATGGTAGATTCAAAACAGTAAAACTGGTACAGTTAAGAGATATAACTCCTTCACCTTTTGTGTTCACGCGGGCTGATGGAAGTCTATACTCTCAAGAGGGGTATGAATGTGATCCAGTGGCAACGGAATCAACAAAAATACACTAGTTAAAAAAAAGGTTAATGTCCAATCAAGGTTCTATACAAATATATATATTACACGGCCCATCGGTATCAGTCAGCGTGTGCTGTTGCTCCGGCATATGTGTTGTTGCAGTGTTGTGAAGTGCGTGCGGCTTGTGGTGCGAGAGATGGTTGTGTGAGTTTTTGAGTGAGATAAGTATGCAGAGTTTGAGGTTATATTGGTTAGTGGGATACCTGACCTTTAGCATGCTAACATTCACAGTTTTCTCTGAGTGTGGCACTTGTTGGCCCTCACAGTCTTATCTAGAAGCGGCGCAGGCCAATGTTCAGAGTTCTATCTAGGTGTGGGCATGCTAACATTCACAATCTTATCTAGGAGCGGCGCAGGCTGGTGTTCACAGTTCTAAGTGTGGCACATGCTAACCTTCAAGTTTCATCTGGGCGCGGGCATGCTATCCTTCAATCAAAACTTCAATCTAGATGCGACGCAGGCTAATGTTCACAATTCTATCTAAGTGTGGACATGCTAATATTTACCAATCTGTCTAAGTGTGGACATGCCAATATTTGCAATTCCATCTAGATGCGACGCAGGCTAAAGTTCACAATTCTATCTAAGTGTGGACATGCTAATATTCACAATTCTATCTAAGTGTGGACATGCTAATATTCACAATTCTAGCTAAGTATGGACATGCTAATATTCACAATTCTATCTAAGTGTGGACATGCCAATATTCACAATTCTAGCTAAGTGTGGACATGCTAATATTCACAATTCTATCTGAGTGTGGACATGCTAATATTTATCAATCTGTCTAAGTGTTGAAATGCCAATATTCACAGTTCCTCCTAGATGCGACGCAGGCTAATGTTCACAATTCTATCTAAGTGTGGATATGCTAATATTCACAATTCTATCTAAGTGTGGACATGCTAATATTCACAATTCTATCTAAATAAATAAACAACCAAAAAGTAGGTCACAAAAAATTAGTGATATCTATATCCGCTCCGTGGACAAACTTCCCTGTTCGCTCCGCGGACAGGACACCTATTGGCTAATCGGCTTGCGTCATGTCTGCAGACACACAACGTGTTTGCTGATTGGCTGGAATGAAGCGTGAGGTGCGTCATATTGCTTTGATGCACCCGCCGTCTTGGATCCGCGGACAGTGCGATGACGAACGGGGAGAAATACAACTTTGGGGAGTGTGTTGGTGTGTAAGAGTGCTTGGGGAGGGAGGGGGAGTAAGAGATGGATCAAATGCTGTATTTGTTTAGGTGGCAGGCACCCCTGATGTGTTTGTCATGTCCGTGCACACCGCGGCTGTCCGCGGACATACAAAAATGCAGTAGCCCATATAGCCAGTTAAAATGTTTCATTCGATGGGTATGATATGCTGTGGTGGTTGTGGCCAGGGCCTAGAGTCTCGGGTGCATGTCCAAAGGCCGTAGGCCATAGGCCATGCACCCAAGAATCTAGGCCCTGGCCACAACCACCGCAGCATGTCACACCCATAGATCACACCCATAGAATCGAACATCTATCAAATATTTGCAAATCTACAGTTTGTGTACTGTTTGATTTATATAGTTTGTATGTGAAGTTTTGGCTACGCCATGTGTAAGATTGTAGAGTTTGGTAACAAGCACTGCAGTATAACACATCCATGGAAGTAAACATCTTGTATTGTGGTGTATGGTTAGATGTTTGCTTCAATGGTTGTGTTATGGAGCAGTATTTGTGAGTTGTATTAAAATATACTTAATGTTTGATTTTTTGTGATTGGATATATTTTTTTCATGACTTGGGTAACTGGAGCAGATATTCTTTTTCAATTTCTGTGATAAAAGAAAAGATCATGTTAGTGTAGGTAGTTCATAAAGACTTATTGCATTGTATAATAGACATTTCTGCTTTATTTCGACCCTCATATTAAGTAGTTTACAAACCAGTGTACCGTGCAATTTGCTCAGTTTCTGTGTTTGTTTCTTAAATCATTGGGTCTGTGGGAAAAAAAATCCATGTTGGATTTAAAAAACCCTTTTTTTGTTATTATCAATACTGGCACTATGGGCTACGGGACTTGCTAGGTGATCAGCTATATCTTCGTCTTCACTCGATTGATAACCTTCCCCAATCTCTTCCTCCTCACCTGAATAGTCCAGTTTCTTCCGGCGGGTCAGTCCTATGTAAGGCTTCTTCTTTTTTAGAAGATATGGTCTACCTCGGAAGGAAGCCACCGTGACTCCCAGACAGAGAAAACCCACGGTGACTCCCCTCCGCGACAGCCAGAGGGGAAAAAGCCACTGGAACGGCAAAAAAACCCTGGATCCAAGGTAGTTGTGAAGGTTGTGGAAGTCGTCGGCACTGAAGTAGGTTGAATGGGTCCTCCGCCGAAAACCCAGGAAATGGTAAGGTCGGCGTGACTCTGCTAATCGAGGGAATGGAATAGGGCGGTTTACAAGTAGGTACCCCTCGGGGTGGAGGACAAGAGTGAACGGAGAATCCGGGAGTTAGAGTGTCCTAGAGCGAAGAAATTTCAGCAGAGAATCAGCACAGGAACAAAACACAGGAGAAGGCAAGCAGGATCCAGAGAAGGGGGGGGAGCCCGTAGGGAAACAGGAGGAGGAGAAAAACAGGAAGAGTAAGGAAGGCGTGATAGCAAGGCAGAACTGTCAGAAGGAAAACTAGCGCAAGCAACAGGGCGAGGAATAAACTCAGTTGCAACGCGCCGAGCCGCCGGCAGCGGAGTGAGATATACAAACGGTAGCGGCCATCTTGAAAACAACTAGACCGAGTCTGGTAGGCGAGGAGGAACGTAATGGAACACTTTAATGGCGTCCTTGTTTCCACCTTCGCCACAAACGCCAGTCGCCGGCGGCAGTGACAGTTATGGCACATTACATTTCTTTCTTTGTTTTCAGTGTTTACTTGTTGTTTCTGGCTAATGTTCTATCTGTTGGCTTGTTGCAGATTGTTAGATACCTATTGTCTAATTGTAACTGGTTATAGTTTTTTATTTATATTCTCAAGTTGCTCATCTATCTGTTGGGCTGTTGCAGATTTTTGGGGCAGTTAGATACCTATTGGCATATTCTAACTGTTTATTTCTTCTTATAATTTAGTGGTATAGATTTATCTGTTTGGTTGTTGCAGAATCTTGGGGCAGTTAGATACCTGTTGACGTATTCTAACTGTTTATAGTCTTCTAATTGAAGTTTTATTAATGTTTATGCAGTTATTAAATTTTGGTTTTAAGAATATTAAATAAGCGTTTATAAGATTTGCTGGTAATCTCTGCTTTAGAGTAATGGTACTATCATTACATTCGAACCATCCACAATTTCTTTTTATATATGCAGTGTAATGACCTGCATTAATTGGTTGTGGCTCCTGTGTGGTAGATTATACCTATTGTTGTGAAGGTTTTCTTACCAAGTGATACTTCACCATGTGTGAATCAAGTCAGCTTGCAGTTGCTTTTGGTACCATCTGCATTGTAATGTAGAAGCATTAGTATTACGTATTTACTATGTGTTTGTATTTGTAAGGTGGAGCAATTATCTGAATTGCAGGTAGTACATAATCTGCTATGGTTTCCATTTTGTACAAGTTGCTGAAATGGAATGGATTCACAGTTAGGTATGAATACATACACAAAGCGTTCATTAGGGATGTGTTCCTGTGCCACATTGTTGCAGAGAGTCCATGTATGTTTCCACATGTATGAAATCTGCAAGATTTCATTTATAGGTATGTTTGTGTTTTCCAGTACTTGTAGTAAGTACATTAGAAATTCTTGTGGATCTTCTTGTGAGTTTATAGTGAATTTCACCATTCCAGCACAGTAGTCCAATTCTTGCCTTATTCCATGAACACTGTATGTGTTGTCAGGATTGTTGCTTGCATTTCTATGAAGGACTAACATTTGCAAACACAATTGGTCTGTATTGTGTAGGTAAATGTTGTCAACAATTGGTGGCAATTGGAATAGAATATTTATTGCTACATTTGCGTAGTAATTTATACCAGTTATATTTGAAAATTTGAATGGACCAGATAATTCTCTGTCCAAGTCATTTCTTCGGAGAGTGTGTTGCTTCTTTGAAGAAGTAGCTGAGTTACTTTGAGTAGTAGATTCATCTTTGGTTGTAGTAATTGATGAAGTATTAGCTTTTTTTACTCTCTTTGGAGGATTTGCAGTGAGATCCTGTTGCATTTCTGTTGAAGTAGTTTTCTTTTACAAGGTTTTGTTTTTTGTGGAACAGGATAGGTTTTTAGATGGGGGCTATACAGTGAACGTAGTCTATTGTATTCTAAAATGCAAGGAATATCAGCGTTTACTTTACTTGCATCAAAGTTGATTAGAAATAGACTGTCAAGTGTATGTAAGCGTGATAGTGCTACATAGCTCATGCCTTCTTTAAAGACTGTGTTCCGAATATCTATTAATGCTTTATCTAGGGTAAGACCTTGTGATTTGTGAATTGTGACTGCGTATGCTAGAGTTAGAGAAAATTGCTCTCTGCGTACATACATGTCTTTCAAAAGAAGGAATCGAGCTGTTGAGCGTCCTATCTTTATCACTTCTGATAGTTTGTCAAAGAGAATATTGACAAACTGCATGTTGTTGTAAAGTGGGTATGTTTGAAAGCCAACAACTGTACCAAGTGCTCCATTAACTAGTCCTTGTTCCACCTCAAGGTTACGTTTAAGCATTACTCTACAGTTTAAAGATCATTTTAATATTTTCTCCAAACCAGCTGTGTTGGAGATAGAGTTTTCTAAGGTATTTAGTCTTGTTGTGGCTTGTTGACACATGGGTAGTGTCATACCATGTACGCCCAGTTTGTCTGTGGAGAAAATGTCAATGATTGGTTGCATTTCTTTTTTCAACATTGTTTCATTGAATTTTGAACAGCTTGCAAGAGTTGGCATCAAGGACATACGGTGGTCAGTCAATATGTCGAAAATAAAATGTAGAATGACAATAATGTCGAAAAATAAATGTAGAAAAAAAAATGTTGAATTCCCTTTTTTTTTTATTATATATTTATTTTGTGGTCCGGGAATAAAAAAAAATAGGTAAAACAAAAAAAAAGAAAAAAAAGAAAAAAAAGAGGGGTTTGGGGGGGGAACCCCCCCATTTCGAATAAAAAACGTCATAAAATAAAATTCGACATTTTTTTTTCTACATTTATTTTTCGACATTTTGACTTTCGACATTTTGTATTTCTACATTATCACTATAAACCAGGACATACAAGTGACATTTTTGTGTGCTCATTTTTCCATGGCATTAGTAGCACATGAATTATGGCCATACAGTGCATTGATGTGCCGGGTTTTTAATATTGAGCATGCTTCTTGAGGTAGTACACCAACTCTAATACTTTTTAAAAATGTTGGCGTATGTGAGGTCTGCAGACTGGCACATGTTTTCTGTTAATTCTCTGTATTGGAAGTGTTGCCAAAGGTTGACATTTGCTATGCTGCCAACAGTTTTACAGCAGAGTTTCTGTCCTAAGGTTTTAAAAATAGCTTCAACTTTCACTGGTGTCAATTGAAGAAGATCTCCAAAAACAATAATGTGTTTTCCTCCAAAGAGCTCTTCGTAGTTTGTTTTGAGTACTTCTTGTAATCTGAGGTGAATCAAGGCCAACATTAGGTTGGAGACCATGCTTACTTCATCTATTAGTAGCATTTTCATTTGTTTTAACACTGCGTAGTTCCATTGCAGCTTCTGTAGAAAGTTTTTAATTTTCTAATTTGTTTTGCTGTTCTACTGGAAGGAGTAGTAATCGGTGTAAAGTGACACCACCTATGTTGTACGCAGCTAAACCTGTGGGGGCAGTTACAACAGCTGACAGTTTGTTGTTTGTCAGTTGTTGAAGGAATTTACTGATGATTTTGATTAAGAATGTTTTGCCTGAACCAGCTTGACCACTTGACCACTGATGTATAGTAGGTTTTTAATTTTGGCAGGTACGTTCTTTATTTTCATGTTGTACATCATGTGAAATTTCTTTTGTGACTTCTTGAAAAATACTCTGCTGCTCATTGTTCATTTTCGATTGCAGTACAGTTAAGTCTTCTGTATCTTCTTCATAATGACACATGGTGTCTTCTACTTCTGCCATAGCTAATTCTGCCTCATTTGCTATTAGTGGCTGTCGCAGTGGTTCTTGGCTTCCTGTTATAGAAGGTTGACTACTGTCGGGAGTGTCTTTCTCTAGTTGGGCCTGTAGTTCTTCTTCGTGTTGCTGTGCACTGTGCAACATTGTTTTGTACTGTGTAAAGTTTACATCGGTTATAGTGCTTTCATTTGCTTTGAAAGCGTCTTCATAGAAGTCATAGATATCTAGTAACTCTTCTTCTTTTCTCCATGGTTTAAAAAGTTGTAGCAGGAACATGTAATATAGTTCTTTATGTTGAGGAGTTTTTAATGACAATTTGATAGGATTAATTAAGCTTTGTTGGGTAAGTTTCACTAAGCTGCCTTCACAATTTGTCACTCTGTATCTACCTTTATTTTCACCTGGTTTTATATTATTTTTGTATGTGAAGTTTTGGGCTATGTGGTATAGACATATTATTTCTAAAGTGGTACTCCTGTTTGGGTAGTATGTGTCTAGTAAATTGTTTTTCAAAATAACTTGGCATTTGGGATCATTTTTGGCTATTGTTTCTATGTCGTCGTATGATTTGAGAACTCTTTTTCTAGATTTAGCAGGACCAAGACTTAGCCATACTATATTTTTAGATTTTCCATATAAAGCAGTACCGGTTAATGATCTGCAGCTTCATAGCAGCCACATTCTCTATGAGAGAGCATTTTTATACCTAAGCTGTACAATTTCTGAGACCGTGTTTTGTCCGATGATAGGTCATTCCAGAGGTCTTGAAGCTCTGTTTTTTCTGCTTTGGTTAAGTAGGCTGTAACATATTGTGCAACTGCAGTGGAATTGTCTGCAATGTACTGTACATCTATGTTCGCATTTCATAAGAGGTCAATGATTGCATTGTAATCATTGATATATTTTGCTCCTTCTGTTCTTTTTTATGTAATATGTGTTCTTAGGTGATTTACCTTTAACACTATGGGCCTCATTACGACCCAGGCGGTAAGTTACCGCCTGGGTCGTACCTTTACCACCATGGCGTAAACTATGTTTACGCCATGGTGGTTGGCGGACTTACCGCCCCATTCCGAGGTTGGCGGGGCGGTAAGTCCCCAATCCCCATTTACCCTTCCCCATTCCCATTTTTGCCCCATAGGGCATAATGGGAGTGGGGAAGGCGTTAATTACGCCACCGTAAATTACGGTGGCGTAATTAACATCAAGGTCCCTTAGCGCCATGGATTTTAACACCTGCTAAAAGCAGGTGTTAAAACCTCCATGGCGCTAAGGGACCTCGGAATCAGGCGGTAAGGGTCGGCGCTGTTTACGCCGCCGTAAATCCCTTACCTCCTGAGTCGTAATGAGGCCCTATGTCTAACTGAAGACATGAGGTTGTTTACTTGACCTGTTGCTGTAACTAGTCTAGGGAAACCAAAGTGGCATTTGGTGTAGTATTTCCCTTTGTTTTTGTATTTGCGGCGACAATATTTCCCACATTTGTGTCTTTGAAATTGTAAAATTTGTGCATGAAGATCACTATTTGTTGCTTCTGATGGAATTTCACAAGTGACATATTTTTCGATAAACTGTAAAACAGTGGCATCACTGTATTGACCAAATTTAGGAGCATCTTTAATCCATAAAAGCATGTGGATATGTGGTGCTCCTCTAGCTTGGTATTCTTTTCTCCAAAAGAAGTGTTGCACTTCTCCGAGGGGAGGAACAGTTTTATTACAAATAAAGTGTAGCATAGCAATGAAGCGATGATGGAAATATCTTGAAACATTAACAGGATCTAGAGAGCAAAGTTCTCCAGGTGTTAGTATATCTATGTTTGTTTCGTTTTTTTGTTTGATATGTGTAGGAAATCATGTAAATCTTCCAATGCATATTCTGCACAATTTAATGTAACAAACCAAGTGGGTGGGCCAAGGTTTCTTATCTTACAACGTACATCTCCTTGACATCGGAACCAGCACTCTTTAGTACCACGCATGTTTGCTAACATATTTGTAATGCTTGATTGTAAAACCTCATCTTTTTCTTGCACTTTTTGTAGTAATTGCGTAGCTGACATATTTTGAAAGTGGGTACCTGATTTCAATGTGTGTGCAACTCTGTAGCATAGAGTTGCTAGTTCACTTTCAAAGAGTAGGTGGAATATGTATTCCATATTTTGTCTAAATCTGGAATCTTCAGAATACATTCGTAACGAGCGGTATTCTAATGCTGTTATCTAAGTGGGTCTATCATCGTACCTTCCTCCTTTCCCAGTAGGTAAGAGTAGAGGAAAAGCATGTGCTTCTATACTTTTTTCCCATATGCTGATCGGTGATCCTTTGGTTTGTCGCATTTGGTATGTTTCTAGTGCATCATCTATGGTGTCTTTAGAGGGTAATGGATGAATTATATAATGGTCTAAAATATTGCATACTGTAGCAGGATCTAGAAGTTCAAATTGACCAGTTTCCGGTAATTTTTGAATTATTTCAGTCGTTTCCCTCGGGTTTTCTTCAATAGTCATTTCTTTGTAGTATTCATTGCTGTCTTTTAGATATTACAAGGCTTGTCTAACTTTATGTCAGTCCACAAGTTGTTGCCAAATTTTTTTGTCTTTTGTAGGTACACCATTTACTAAGACAATTAAAGATTGCTCTATTGGACGTTGCACTCCTAGAGTGTGTACATTTTCTTTCAGATCTAATGGCAAATAAACTACTTTGCCACAAATGCCTTTCACTAATTCTGAGGGAGGTAATTTTGCTGTTTTTGGTTGAAGGCATATTATTGCTTGAAATGGATGCACTGTTTGAATTATGATGCTCTCATATAAATTGAGTTGTTGCAAGGGTTTTGTTAGTGGGAATAGTTATTTGTGATAGCACGTGAAGGAGTTTGGTTGTTGTCAAGTTTTGCAGTGCAGTAACTGCAAAGTATTAAGGGGTCATTTATTTCGTATTTGTTTTCTGCTATAAGGTAGAGAGCTAATTCAAACCATTTGGAATCTTCATTGTCTTCTATTTTGTACGTTATGTCTACAGTTTTTGTGCTACTTTTATTTAGAAATCTGCGACAACACACACAGACATGGTTTGGTACTTCAGCGGATGTACTTTTACATTTTAGTATTTCTTTTGTTTGTATATGTGTAGTAGAAGGATGCCATTTGTAGAATTGTTCCTAGTCTGTTGTAAAGCTATTACATTTTGTAAGTGGCTTTCACTTCCAAAATATTTTCTCTGGATATGCTCTATTTCTTCGAGTAGGTCTTTGGCTGTACCATGTAGAAGATTGTTATTTAAATTGTCTAATGCTAAAGCTGGACTTTTAGCATAGTACAGTTTATGGACTAGATTTCTTATGGTTGAATGATGTGTTGATATCATTTTGATATGATGGAATGTGCTTTTACAATTAGGTCCTGAAATGCAGGCTAATGAATGTCCTTGTAGTCCTGTGTGTTTACGCGCTGGACAGGTATCCATATTTTGTAGAAGTTTCATTTTGAATTTGTCTTTGCCTTTTACATATTGATTGAGGAACTGGCGTAAAGATTTGAATGAATTTTTGTCAATGTTACACATTGACGTGCACAGCCATTTGTATACTGGACGTTTTGGTTCAGTCTGATGGAGAGGTGATACTGAGTTTTCTGGGGATATTTTTGTGAGCAGCGTTTCTTGTTCCATAATGGTATTATTAAGTTTTTCATACCCTCGTCCACTGATATGTACGGCAATTGTATTTGTTTGCTTTTGTTTGTATGCTTCCTCATTGAAATATGGTCCTGTGTTCATGGTGTGACTCCATTCACCTCTCCACAGATATTTAAGAAGTGATTTTTGTTGACATTCCGTTTATTGAGAAGTCTTTTTTGTAATTTAGTAGTTAGTTTTGTTAGTGGTTTCATTCTGTTTAACACTAAAATAAATAGCTTCCTTTTGAGAAGGATTTCACTGTCTATTAGAGCTTCTAAGATTAATTTTCTACGATAGGTTTTAAGGGTTGTGCATGATTTCTCTCCTGTTTTTATAAGATTCTGAATGACTCTGTTGCAGAACATTTTTTTTTAAATACTTTTTTTGTTATGGTTACTTGCCACTACATCAAGATTTATAGGAGCAGTGTTAGCAGTAGTGGTAGCTGAATTCTTGTTAATGACTTTCTGTTTCGTTTTACATTTTGAAAGAGGAGGCAAGGTTTTTGTACTAGAAGCTTGTTTTGTTTCGCTTATTGACTCTATTAGATCTTTTGTTTGAAATTTTTGTACAAAATCTGCTAGAGATTGAGGCTTATTTTGGACACTTTTATTTTAATTTCCTCTATTTCTACGTTGCTTTCTACAGACTTGCTTTTTGGTAGGCATTCTTTGGGGCCTGTTGAAAAAAAGAAGGTATGGGTTGGGCTGTTCTGCAATGTATGTGTGCTGTGTGCAGGAGTGTCTAAGTATGATGGTAAGGATGTATGTGGTGGTGTGATTTTGTGCATTGGGCAGCTAAAACTAGTTAGGAAGGCTATTCTTGTATTTGTGTGTTAGTATACTGGGGTTCAGGTGACAGTAGAAAGTAAGCTAGTGGTGAGGAGAAGCACTAATACTAAATCTAATGGTATAGAATTAAAAGAGTTCTTTGTTCTGCAATACTAACATTCTAGGGGCTGAGTTATGTAATTTGTGCGCCGAAAAACAGGGATTTGTGTGCCTTTCTGCCTGAAAATCCTTGTTTAACAAATGGGGATTTGTGGGCAGAATGGTGCACAAATCTCTGTTTTTCGGTGTACAAATTCTATGAATCAACCCCACAGTGTGTTTGAGTAACAGTAAGAATATTATAGTAGTATTGTACTTACTTCTTTTGTTTGGAATGAGCAGGTTTCTTCTGAGTTGTTCTTTGTACTTCAGATGTTGCTGCTTTTCAGGAGAGTGGTCTTCACTGCAATTGTAAAAGAAAGAAGTTAGTAATTTTGTGTGTTTATAGCACTGATGTTAATTTAGACGTTGATTTTTATGTTTTTGTAGTAGTATTCTTGTTTGATAACTGAACATAGTGTGTGCATGCAGTTTCCTTTGACTATATGCAGCCTTTATATTTTACTTTCAATACGTTAGATCAACATGCTTTGCAAATGAGTAGAACACTAAGCATATGAAACTCACTTGGTTTCTTAGGGCTGTGTTATTGCATGTTAGGAGATAGAAGAAATAATGATGTACTTGTTTTGCAATTTTGTAAGGTAAATGGCAGAAACTGTATAGAAAAGCATAGAATGTATGCGTTTGTGAAGGTGTGGGTAGTAAAGCAGAAGGATGTGATGTACAGGGAGTGGTGTTATTTCAGCTGTGAGCTTTTCAATGATAGTGTCTATCTGTGTGAGTGTATTAAGATGCATGAACTTATCCTGGCTGTGTGTAATTTTATAATACACTAACAGGGTAATTCATAGAATTTCGCAGAAAAGTGTCGCAAGCGGCTGGCGCAGAGTGTCCGCGTGCGATTGTCTGCGCCAGGCACGTGCGCCAAAACTGATTTCCGCGCACAGCGTATTCATGGATTTTAGGCTCCCAAACCAGCCGTGGCGCAGAGTATCGCAGCGACCCTGCAGCAGCGCCAGTAACGCCCCCAAGAACGCCCTCGCGCAAGGAAAAGCCATCAAAATCGCTAAATCATCGCAAAGGGCTGCGCTAACCCTGGACCAGTTTACAGGGCTGCCAAACAAGGAACGCAAAGCGGGTAACGTTCATATCAGGGGTACGCGTGAAGTTAAACACGCGATTAGCTAGGGTACGTGTATGACAGGGGTACGCAGGAATTTTCACACGCGATTTGGCTGGGTACGTGTATGACAGGGGTACGCGTGAAGTTTTACACGCGATTAGCCAGGGTACGTGTATTACAGAGGTGCACGGGAATAATAACACGCGATTTGGCTGGGTACGTGTATTACAGGGGTGCGTGGGAATTATCACACGCGATTTGGCTGGGTACGTGTATTACAGGGGTGCGCGGGAATAATCACACGCGATTAGGCTGGGTGGGTCCTCACAGGTGTACCATGTACACCCTCCACGGCCCCTGCAGCCAAAAAACAGGGGACTACCCTGCACACCTGCTCATGTCTCCCACCCCCCACGCCCCCAGCAGTGTGGGGCACCCTCCACCAGGCCCCCACCCATGTCTCCCACCACCCCCACCCCCCAGCCATCATGGGCAGCCCCCACCAGGCTCCCACCCATGTCTACCACCCCCCAGCCACCATGGGCAGCCTCCACCCGGCCCCCACCCATGTCTCCCACCATCCCCACCCCCCGAGCAGTGTGGGGCACCCTCCACCAGGCCCCCACCCATGTCTCCCACCACCCCCACCCCCCAGCCACCATGGGCAGCCCCCACCAGGCCCCCACTCATGTCTCCCACCCACCCCCACCCCCCAGCCACCATGGGCAGCCCCCACCAGGCCCCCACCCATGTCTCCCACCACACCCACCCCCCAGCCACAATGGGCAGCCTCCACCAGGCCCCCACTCATGTCTCCCACCACCCCCAACCCCCAGCAGTGTGGGGCACCCTCCACCAGTCCCCCACCCATGTCTCCCACCACCCCAACCCCCCAGCCACCATGGGCAGCCCCCACCAGGCCCCCACCCATGTCTACCACCCCCCCACCCCCCAGCCACCATGGGCAGCCTCCACCAGGCCCCCACCCATGTCTCCCACCACCCCCACCCCCCAGCCACCATGGGCAGCCCCCACCAGGCCCCCACTCATGTCCCCTATCAGCCCCACCCCCTAGCAGTGCAGGGGCAGCCTCCACCAGGCCCCCACTCATGTCTCCCACCACCCCCACCCCCCCAGCAGTGTGGGGCACCCTCCACCAGGCCCCCACCCATGTCTCCCACCACCCCCACCCCCCAGCCACCATGGGCAGCCTCCACCAGCCCCCTACTCATGTCTCCCACCACCCCCACCCCCCCAGCAGTGTGGGGCACCCTCCACCAGGCCCCCACCCATGTCCCCCACCACCCCCACCCCCCAGCCACCATGGGCAGCCCCCACCAGGCCCCCACCCATGTCTACCACCCCCCCACCCCCCAGCCACCATGGGCAGCCTCCACCAGGCCCCCACCCATGTCTCCCACCACCCCCACCCCCCCAGCAGTGTGGGGCACCCTCCACCAGGCCCCCACCCATGTCTCCCACCACCCCCACCCCCCAGCCACCATGGGCAGCCTCCACCAGGCCCCCACTCATGTCTCCCACCACCCACACCCCCCAGCCACCATGGGCAGCCTCCACCAGGCCCCCACTCATGTCTCCCACCACCCCCACCCCCCAGCAGTGTGGGGCACCCTCCACCAGGCCCCCACTCATGTCTCCCACCCACCCCCACCCCCCAGCCACCATGGGCAGCCTCCACCAGGCCCCCACCCATGTCTACCACCCCCCCAATCCCTCAGCCACCATGGGCAGCCTCCACCAGGCCCCCACCCATGTCTCCCACCACCCCCACCCCCCCAGCAGTGTGGGGCACCCTCCACCAGGCCCCCACCCATGTCTCCCATCACCCCCACCCCCCATCCACCATGGGCAGCCCCCACCAGGCCCCCACTCATGTCTCCCACCCGCCCCCCCCAGCCACCATGGGCAGCCCCCACCAGGCCCCCACTCATGTCTACCACCCACCCCCCCCCTGCCACCATGGGCAGCCCCCACCAGGCTCCCACTCATGTCGACCACCACACCCACCCCCCCAGCATTGTGGGGCACCCTTCACCAGGCCCCCACCCATGTCTCCCACCAGCCCCACCCCCCAGCCACCATGGGCAGCCCCCACCAGGCCCCCTGTCATGTCTCCCACCCACCCCCACCCCCAGCCACCATTGGCAGCCCCCACCAGGCCCCCACTCATGTCTCCCACCCACCCCCCCCAGCCACCATGGGCAGCCCCCACCAGGCTCCCACCCATGTCGACCACCACCCCCACCCCCCAGCAGTGTGGGGCACCCTCCACCAGGCCCCCACTCATGTATCCCACCCACCCCCACCCCCCAGCAACCATGGGCAGCCTCGACCAGGCCCCCACCCATGTCTACCACCCCCCCAATCCCTCCGCCACCATGGGCAGCCTCCACCAGGCCCCCACCCATGTCTCCCACCACCCCCACCCCCCCAGCAGTGTGGGGCACCCTCCACCAGGCCCCCACCCATGTCTCCCATCACCCCCACCCCCCATCCACCATGGGCAGCCCCCACCAGGCCCCCACTCATGTCTCCCACCCGCCCCCCCCAGCCACCATGGGCAGCCCCCACCAGGCCCCCACTCATGTCTACCACCCACCCCCCCCCCTGCCACCATGGGCTGCCCCCACCAGGCCCCCACTCATGTCTCCCACCCGCCCCCCCAGCCACCATGGGCAGCCCCCACCAGGCCCCCACTCATGTCTACCACCCACCCCCCCCCCTGCCACCATGGGCAGCCTCGACCAGGCCCCCACCCATGTCTACCACCCCCCCAATCCCTCCGCCACCATGGGCAGCCTCCACCAGGCTCCCACCCATGTCGACCACCACCCCCACCCCCCCAGCAGTGTGGGGCACCCTCCACCAGGCCCCCACTCATGTCTCCCACCCACCCCCACCCCCCAGCCACCATGGGCAGCCTCCACCAGGCCCCCACCCATGTCTACCACCCCCCCAATCCCTCAGCCACCATGGGCAGCCTCCACCAGGCCCCCACCCATGTCTCCCACCACCCCCACCCCCCCCAGCAGTGTGGGGCACCCTCCACCAGGCCCCCACCCATGTCTCCCATCACCCCCACCCCCCATCCACCATGGGCAGCCCCCACCAGGCCCCCACTCATGTCTCCCACCCACCCCCCCAGCCACCATGGGCAGCCCCCACCAGGCCCCCACTCATGTCTACCACCCACCCCCCCCCTGCAACCATGGGCAGCCCCCACCAGGCTCCCACTCATGTCGACCACCACCCCCCAGCAGTGTGGGGCACCCTTCACCAGGCCCCCACCCATGTTTCCCACCAGCCCCACCCCCCAGCCACCATGGGCAGCCCCCACCAGGCCCCCACTAATGTCTCCCACCCACCCCCACCCCCGGCCACCATGGGCAGCCCCCACCAGGCCCCCACTCATGTCTCCCACCCACCCCCCCAGCCACCATGGTCAGCCCCCACCAGGCTCCCACCCATGTCGACCACCACCCCTACCCCCCCAGCAGTGTGGGGCACCCTCCACCAGGCCCCCACCCATGTCTCCTTCCACCCCCACCCCCCAGCCACCATGGGCAGCCCCCACCAGGCCCCAACTCAAGTCCCCTATCACCCCCACCCCCTAGCAGTGCAGGGGCAGCCTCCACCAGGCCCCCACTCATGTCTCCCACCACCCCCACCCCCCCAGCAGTGTGGGGCACCCTCCACCAGGCTCCCACCCATGTCTCCCACCACCCCACCCCCAGCCACCATGGGCAGCCCCCACCAGGCCCCCACTCATGTCTCTCACCCACCCCCACCCCCAGCCACCATGGGCAGCCCCCACCAGGCCTCCACTCATGTCTCCCACCCACCCCCCCCAGCCACGATGGGCAGCCCCCACCAGGCTCCCACCCATGTCTACCACCCCTCCACCCCCATCCACCATGGGCAGCCCCCACCAGGCTCCCACCCATGTCTACCACCCCCCCGCCCCCCAGCCACCATGGGCAGCCTCCACCAGGCCCCCACACATGTCTCCCACCACCCCCACCCCCTAGCAGTGTGGGGCACCCTCTACCAGGCCCCCAACCATGTCTCCCACCACCCCCACCCCCCAGCAGTGCAGGGGCAGCCTCCACCAGGCCCCCACCCATGTCTACCACCCCCCCACCCCCCAGCCACCATGGGCAGCCTCCACCAGGCCCCCACCCATGTCTCCCCCCCCCCAGCAGTGTGGGGCACCCTCCACCAGGCCCCCACCCATGTCTCCCACCACCCCCAACCCCCAGCCACCATGGGCAGCCCCCATCAGGCCCCCACTCATGTCTCCCACCCACCCCCAACCCCCAGCCACCATAGGCAGCCCCCACCACGCCCCCACTCATGTCTACCACCCACCCCCCCACCCCAGCCACCATGGGCAGCCCCCACCAGGCTCCCACCCATGTCTACCACCCCCCCACCCCCCAGCCACCATGGGCAGCCCCCACCAGGCCCCCACTCATGTCCCCTATCACCCCCACCCCCCAGCCACCATGGGCAGCTCCCAGCAGGCTCCCACCCATGTCTCCCACCACCCCCACCCCCCCAGCAGTGTGGGGCACCCTCCACCAGGCCCCCACCCATGTCTCCCACCACCCCCACCCCCCAGCCACCATGGGCAGCCCTCACCAGGCCCCCACTCATGTCTCCCACCCACCCCCACCCCCCAGCCACCATGGCCAGCCCCCACCAGGCCCCCAATCATGTCTCCCACCACCCCCACCCCCCAGCCACCATGGGCAGCCTCCACCAGGCCCCCACTCATGTCTCCCACCACCCCACCCCCCAGCAGTGTGGGGCACCCTCCACCATGCCCCCACCCATGTCTCACACCACCCCCCCCCAGCCACCATGGGCAGCCCCCACCAGGCCCCCACTCATGTCTCCCACCCACCCCCCAGCCACCATGGGCAGCCCCCACCAGGCCCCCACTAATGTCTCCCCCCCACCCCCCCACCCCAGCCACCATGGGCAGCTCCCACCAGGCTCCCACCCATGTCGACCACCCACCCCCCACCCCAGCCACCATGGGCAGCCCCCACCAGGCTCCCACCCATGTCTACAACCCCCCCACCCCCCAGCCACCATGGGCAGCCCCCACCAGGCCCCCACTCATGTCCCCTATCACCCCCACCCCCAGCCACCATGGGCAGCTCCCACCAGGCTCCCACCCATGTCTCCCACCACCCCCACCCCCCCAGCAGTGTGGGGCACCCTCCACCAGGCCCCCACCCATGTCTCCCACCACCCCCACCCCCCAGCCACCATGGGCAGCCCCCACCAGGACCCCACTCATGTCTCCCACCCACCCCCACCCCCCACCCACCATGGGCAGCCCCCACCAGGCCCCCACTCATGTCTCCCACCACCCCCACCCCCCAGCCACCATGGGCAGCCTCCACCAGGCCCCCACTCATGTCTCCCACCACCCCACCCCCCAGCAGTGTGGGGCACCCTCCACCATGCCCCCACCCATGTCTCACACCACCCCCACCCCCCAGCCACCATGGGCAGCCCCCCACTCATGTCTCCCACCCACCCCCCAGCCACCATGGGCAGCCCCCACCAGGCCCCCACTAATGTCTCACCCCCACCCCCCCACCCCAGCCACCATGGGCAGCCCCCACCAGGCTCCCACCCATGTCTACCGCCCCCCCACCCCCCAGCCACCATGGGCAGCCCCCACCAGGCCCCCACTCATGTCCCCTATCACCCCCACCCCCCAGCCACCATGGGCAGCCCCCACCAGGCTCCCACCCATGTCTCCCACCACCCCCACCCCCCAGCAGTGTGGGGCACCGTCCACCCGGCCCCCACCCATGTCTCCCACCACCCCCACCCCCTAGCCACCATGGACAGCCCCCACCAGGCGCCACTCATGTTCCCTAGCACCCGCACCCCCTAGCAGTGCAGGGGCAGCCTCCACCAGGCCCCCACTCATGTCTCCCACCACCCCCACCCCCGCAGCAGTGTGGGGCACCCTCCACCAGGCCCCCACCCATGTCTCACACCACTCCACCCCCCAGCCACCATGGGCAGCCCCCACCAGGCCCCCACTCATGTCCCCTATCACCCCCACACCCTAGCAGTGCAGGGGCAGCCTCCACCAGGCCCACACTCATGTCTCCCACCACCCCCACCCCCCCAGCAGTGTGGGGCACCCTCCACCAGGCCCCCACCCATGTCTCCCACCACCCCCACCCCCCAGCCACCATGGGCAGCCTCCACCAGGCCCCCACTCATGTCTCCCACCACCCCCCCCCCAGCAGTGTGGGGCACCCTCCACCAGGCCCCCACCCATGTCTCCCACCACCCCCACCCCCCAGCCACCATGGGCAGCCCCCACCAGGCCCCCACCCATGTCTAACACCCCCCCACCCCCAGCCACCATGGGCAGCCTCCACCAGGCCCCCACCCATGTCTCCCACCACCCCCACCCCCCAGCACTGTGGGGCACCCTCCACCAGGCCCCCACCCATGTCTCCCACCACCCCCACCCCCCAGCCACCATGGGCAGCCTCCACCAGGCCCCCACTCATGTCTCCCACCACCCCCACCCCCCCAGCAGTGTGAGGCACCCTCCACCAGGCCCCCACCCATGTCTCCCACCACCCCACCCCCCAGCCACCATGGGCAGCCCCCACCAGGCCCCCAATCATGTCTCCCACCCACCCCCTCCCCCCAGCCACCATGGGCAGCCTCCAGCAGGCCCCCACCCATGTCTACCACCCCCTCACCCCCCAGCCACCCTGGGCAGCCTCCACCAGGCCCCCACCCATGTCTCCCACCACCCCCACCCCCCCAGCAGTGTGGGGCACCCTCCACCAGGCCCCCATCCATGTCTCCCACCACCCCCACCCCCCAGCCACCATGGGCAGCCCCCACCAGGCCCCCACTCATGTCTCCCACCCCCCCAGCCACCATGGGCAGCCCCCACCAGGCTCCCACCCATGTCTCCCACCACTCCCACCCCCCCAGCAGTGTTGGACACCCTCCACCAGGCCCCCACCCATGTCTCCCACCACCCCCACCCCCCCAGCCACCATGGGAAGACCCCACCAGGCCCCCACTCATGTCCCCTATCACCCCCACCCCCTAACAGTGCAGGGGCAGCCTCCACCAGGCCCCCACCCATGTCTCCCACCACCCCCACCCCCCCAGCAGTGTGGGGCACCCTCCACCAGGCCACCACCCATGTCTCCCACCACCCCCACCCCCCAGCCACCATTGGCAGCCCCCACCAGGCCCCCACTCATGTCTCCCACCCACCCCCACCCCCCAGCCACCATGGGCAGCCCCCACCAGGCCCCCACTCATGTCTCCCACCCACCCCCCCCACCCCAGCCACCATGGGCAGCCCCCACCAGGCTCCCACCCATGTCTACCACCCCCAACCCCCCAGCCACCATGGGCAGCCCCCACCAGGCCCCCACTCATGTCCCCTATCACCCCCACCGCCCAGCCACCATGGGCAGCCCCCACCAGGCTCCCACCCATGTCTCCCACCACCCCCACCCCCCCAGCAGTGTGGGGCACCCTCCACCAGGCCCCCACTCATGTCTCCCACCACCCCCACCCCCCAGCCACCATGGGCAGCCCCCACCAGGCCCCCACTCATGTCTCCCACCCATCCCCACCCCCAGCCATCATGGGCAGCCCCTACCAGGCCCACACTCATGTCTCCCACCACCCCCACCCCCCAGCCAACATGGGCAGCCTCCACCAGGCCCCCACTCATGTCTCCCACCACCCCACCCCCCAGCAGTGTGGGGCACCCTCCACCAGGCCCCCACTCATGTCTCCCACCACCCCCACCCCCCAGCCACCATGGGCAGCCCCCACCAGGCCCCCACTCATGTCTCCCACCCATCCCCACCCCCAGCCATCATGGGCAGCCCCTACCAGGCCCACACTCATGTCTCCCACCACCCCCACCCCCCAGCCAACATGGGCAGCCTCCACCAGGCCCCCACTCATGTCTCCCACCCACCCCCACCCCCCAGCCACCATGGGCAGCCCCCACCAGGCCCCCACTCATGTCCCCTATCACCCCCACCCCCCAGCCACCATGGGCAGCCCCCACCAGGCTCCCACCCATGTCTCCCACCACCCCCACCCCCCTCAGCAGTGTGGGGCACCCTCCACCAGGCCCCCACCCATGTCTCCCACCACCCCATCCCCCAGCCACCATGGGCAGCCCCCACCAGGCCCCCATTCATGTCCCCTATCACCCCCACCCCCTAGCAGTGCAGGGGCAGCCTCCACCAGGCCCCCACTCATGTCTCCCACCACCCCCACCCCCCCAGCAGTGTGGGGCACCCTCCACCAGGCCCCCACTCATGTCTCCCACCCACGCTACCCCCCGGCCACCATGGGCAGCCCCCACCAGGCCCCCACTCATGTCTCCCACCCACCCCCCACCCCAGCCACCATGGGCAGCCCCCACCAGGCTCCCACCCATGTCTACCACCACCCCACCCCCCAGCCACCATGGGCAGCCCCCACCAGGCCCCCACTCATGTCCCCCTGCCCACAGGCCCTGACAATCCTCAAGCATGGGCCTCATGGCCAGCCACCACAGCCCAAAGACACAACCAAGTATTACATGCGCCCATGATACTACTCCAATGGAAACAATGTAAATCAACACATGTGTCTCACACACACACAATGGTTGCAAGTAAACCTGAAAACCCATATCATGACATGCATGAAAACAATGAGATGAAACCACACATTGAAGAATGAAAAAATCCAAATAATGTATTAATAACAACAGTAATGGCAATCAAAATTAAACAAAATACACAAGTAAAAAAAAAACAAAATTAAGCTGGCTGTCCCTTTTCAAATTAAAATCAATAAATGATAATCCAAAAAAATGTCTTCCAAAGTTCAAGTCCATAAAAAGGAAATGAAGGGAAAAAAGAAATAGGAAAACATTGCTCCATGGGAAAAAATATTCATAGTAAAAAAAATGTCCAAATCCAAAGTCCAACTATGTACAAAGTATTCAGGGTCCATCATCCCAACAGAAGAAATGAAACCTACCAAAAAACCTATCTAAAATGGAACTATATACAAAAGGTGGAGCAGTGTCCGTTGACTCCAAATAAAAATAAACTATAAAGGAAACCTATCACTAAATAACTATGTACAATGGCGGCGGGCCAGTCCAGCGGCTCATTTAGTGGTGTTCCGGGCCAGGGCATCATCGAACTCCTCGTCTATGTCCCGGAGGCGGTCCTGTTCCATGGCCCCGAGGGTCCGCAGGGACGCCGACATGTTCACCTCCAACTCCCTGCGGATTGCCTCGAGGCACTCGGCCCGCCTCAGGGCCCTCTCTCCGCCCTGAACATCGTGAGCCGCGCCTCTTCCGCCCGCCGCCGCTCCGCATCTATGGCGTGGCCCAACCGCTGCCACACAGAAGACACTTCCCGTCCAGGGTCCTCCTGCCCTCCGGCTGATGCCTGCCCCTCCGATGTTGAAGGCCCCGAGCTATCGTGGCTCCCACCTACAGCCTCCTGCTGCTGCAGCTGCTGCTGTCCATGTGCCCTGTCCAATGGTGCCTGCACATCCTCCTCCAGCTGGGGTGCAGTCGTTGATGTGGCCACCCCTGCTGGACGTCCGACTCCCGACTGTGGCAGGGATCTGTTGTCCACCAGCCTGGCCGCACAGTCGGAGGCAGCTCCACAGGGCACCCAGGTGACACATGGGTGGGAAGATGGCATGGAGGACAACTGGGGCATAGGGGGTTCCGTGGAGGAGGGGGTCGGAACAAGGTCCAGGAAACGGAGGAATCCAGCCCTGGTGAGCTGTCCCAGTGGGTCAACGCAGTCAACGAGCCATGCAAGAAGACGTGCAGACTCATCATGAAAAGACTGCAGGTCAGCTTGCATGGCCCGTTGACGCAACGCCACCCCACCCTGGACAGGCTCAACCTAGTGCAGGATAGCCACATCCGCAGGGAGAGGAAGGCCAGATGTTGTAAGCCAATCCCCTCCCTGAGAACGGGTCTGGAGGTAGGCATCCCCGCTGGTGCAAGATGATGCAGTGACAGGAGCAGGGACAGGATTGCACACAGGCACCTCCACGGCGGCCTGTGCTGCCTCCTGTCCCAGTTCCTGCACTGCACCACTAGCACCAGTGGAATCCCCACCTCCAGACCCCGCCTCTGTCGCTTGCACGGCCTCCTCCTCCTCCAAACCCCCCACCAACCTGGATGACTCGTGCCATCTTCCTCCGTTGGGCCCTGTGGGGTCCCAGCTGCCCCTTCTGCTGCCGAGGAGTCCAACTCCAACCTCCACCTCTTGGACCTCCCCTCGGCAGCTGCGGCCTGGGACATGGCACCGGACTCCTCACTCCCCGACGAGATCAGAACCTGGGAGGGGATCCGGGCCTTGCGTCTCCGGCTGGTGGTGCGACCCCTGCCGCTGTGCTCCACAGAACCTTCTCCGCCCTCTTCATCAGTTGACGCTGCAGACAGGGAGAAAGAAAACACAGGCATCAGGGCACTGTCCAATGGACTCATACACACATGACAGTCATACATGAGTGCCAGTGGTAAACCTCAGACATGGCATCACAATCCCCAACACACATGTCATTTCAACTTGCACACATGAGCCATACCACAGGCATATTGCAACAGCCAGCACCATCCATTCACATACAACAGCATGAGCAGCCAAAGGTCATCCACACATCACATGCAACATAGGGAGTACACTACACATGCACACACACCACCAAACTTGCATGCATGTGTACACCTCCGCCAACTGTCGCAGTGTTCCGATCGACATCCATGTCACACCTGACAATCATTCCTCCACATCCTGTGCCATGCAAGCCCACACACACAAGCACCATCCATGTGTCACACATGAGACCCCTCGCATGTGTCACCCTCACGGCCCTGTACACCCCCCCTACTTGCTCACATAAAAATACATGTTCAACCTGCACACTCTTGGCACACCACACGCACAGCTTACAATCAGTATGCATGTACACTTACCGCTCGACTCCAGACGGGTCTGCCTCTCAAGGACCTGGACGTGGAGCGCTGGGGATATGCGTTCCAGGACCCTCATCTGATCTTCCGACAAGTGGCCCCAGCGCCCCTTAGCATCCGCTGCCTTCAGGAGGCACAGGGCCTTGTTGAGGGTCCTGGACTTGAAGTCCTCCCAGCGCTTCCTGACACGTTCGTAGTCGCGGACTGCCACCTCCTCCGCGTTGATGGCAGTCACGATGTCCATCCAGATCCGAGTCCGTCCTTCCTTGTCGGCGCGCAACCTTCCGAAGAGGGCATCATACTGCCCCAGGACATGCTCCACCAGGACACCAACTTCGGTGGCAGTGAAGCTGGTGCCCCTCTGCCTCCTTGGTCGGGGGTTGCCACTGGTGCCAGATGTTGCAGTGCCCGACATGGCAACCCCAGAGGCAGGAGTGGGTGGGCAACTGGGTCCTGGGGCTAGGCTGTGGGGTGATGGAAAAGCAGTCGGGAGTCTTCGGTTCCAGCAGGGGTGGTCACAGCAACAGCACCCCTGGCTGATGTGCAGGCAGCAAATGGCAGGGCACGTGGGCAGCAGGCAGTCAGACAGCAGCAGATGGCAGGTGGGAGCGTGCTCAGGGCTCTGGGGGGCAATAATTCGGCCTTCTGGGCAGGAGCGTGGTCTTCCGTGTGTGAACGCGTGGCCAGCTTGATACGGAGTGATTTTGCACGTGAAAATCCAGCACGTCTGCGTGTAATTCGAGGAAAGGCCCTTAGCGCGTAAGCACGTCAGCACACGTCTGTACATTCATTGGCCCAAAGGCCACCAGCGTATGCGCGTCTATGAAGTCACGTGCACGTTGAATATGGCACACGTTTGAAATGTTGCGTGTTAAAAAAATGAAAGACACGTCCGAGTGTCAAAGCGTGTAATTGGTGGAAATGGCCTTAGCGCGCACACGCGGAAGTGACAAAGCGTGTAATTGGTGGAAATGGCCCTACACGCGGAAGTGACAAAGCATGTAATTGGTGGAAAGAGCGTGTACACGCGGAAGTGACAAAGCGTGTAAATGGTGGAAATAGCGCGTACACGCGGAAGTGACAAAGCGTGTAATTGGTGGAAATGGCCCTAGCGCGTACACGCGGAAGTGACGCTGGATGTGTGGGCCTGCATAAAAGGTACGTGTAGAACACCATTTCCTTGTACATGCTTTTCGTGGAGAGCGAGTGGGTGAAATCTGTACTTCTTGTCGGTTCACGCGCGATTTACTTCATGGCGTTTCAAGTTCGTACTCCCTGTTACCTCTGACAGCTTTTTCTCTTTTTTCTCTTTTTCTGGTTTTCCTGGGCCTGTTCCCTCAAACAGTGTTCCCTTCTACTGTTGTCCTATCTCCTCAGACAGCGCACAATTCTTCTTTTGGCGGGGGTCTTGCCAACCAAACGCGCTTCTTTTTCACGCTCTTTTTCCTGGCAGACGCTGAGTCATGCACGTATCTGTCATCCGCAACCGCTACCGCGGGTGGCGGCTCCTTCCACGTTGGAGGCTCTCCGGCAGGTAGAGCCATTTAGTCCTTTCTTTGTATCTAGTACCTACCACCACCAATCACAGCACTGCCGGCAGTTTATCTGTCATCCAAGCCAGACAGTCGCTGCGTTTCAACCGTTGCTGGCGCTCACTCCAGCGGCTCGTGTTTTTGCGCTCTCCAGCGTTGCCCTCTGCTAGCCTCGACTTGCAGCGGGTCTCCTTTGCTTGCTCACTCCTCATTTTTGGTATAGGAGTTCTTTTCCTCTTACCTATTTTGCTGTTTGATTACAGCGGCAGTTTTTTGCTTTTTGCAGCATTTTGTACTTGCCGATCCTTCGGCTCTTCTTCGTTTTTTCTCTTTCTAGACTCGCCGCTCCGGCGGCGGGCGTGCTATTTTTATCCTTTCGCTTTGCCGCTCTTTTCTCTCGCGGCTCTCCAGTTTTCCTTTTTTCTCTGTCCATCAGTTTTCTCTTCTGTCTTTTCTCTTTCTCTCACCGCTCCCAACTTATCCGTGGCCTGGTTCCTTCCACCATTCTTTGGAGCATTGGATATCCCTCCTGAGTTCTAACCAGTGGATCACGCATCAGCTTCCAGTTCGATTCGTCCCACTCCTCTTTACCAGAACTTCCTAAGGGTTTTTTCCCACTTGTGGGTTTTTCCCTTTTTTGTCCGGCCTGTTCCCGGTCAAGGGGTCCCAGGACGGCTGTCCAGTCAGCGGTCACTGTGGCTTCTCACCGAGACAGGCAAGTGCTACCTAAAAAAGAACGGGATTACCTGAGCCGGCGAAACCTACAGAACACCGGTGACTCTGAGGACTCAGGTGAGGAGAGTGTGGAGGGAAGAAAAGAGAAAGGGGAGACACAGCTTTCACAGCCACATAAATCACAGATTGAAACGCCTTTAAGGACCAAGATGTCTGCCGAAGAACAAGTCCAAGAATTATGGAAGGCTTTTCAGGCCATGTCACTGGAATTACAGGGGGTAAAGTCGGAGAATGCCCTTCTAAAGCAAATGGTAGCGGTCCGGGAACCCTCACATCCTCCGGAATTGCCTCCTATGACTCTTTCGTCAGGAAGATTTGATGGCTCACCTAAAAGGGTGAAGGAATTCCTGGAAGCCTGCAATGTATATTTTACTTTCAGACCACACACCTTCTCTACAGATCAAGCCAGAGTAGGTTTCATGATCTCCAATATGACAGGGAATGCTTTAGCCTGGGCTACTCCGCTAGTTACGAGCAGCAATGCCATTCTACAGGATTGCTCAGGTTTCCAGAACCTATTGAAACAGACTTTCGAGCGACCTGAACTATCTTTTACTGCAGGTGAGGACCTGCTGGATGCACGACAGGGTGCACTGGATGTGCTGTCATATATTTCCTCTTTTAAGACACTGGCGGCAGGAGCAGGATGGTCCGAACAAGCACAATACGCTGTATTCCGAAGAGGGTTGAGAGAGGAGATCAAAGATGAGTTAGCCAGATCTCCACGCTCTCCCACATTTCCAGACTTACTTGCTGCCGCGCTCCACATTGAATACCGTCTCCAAGAGAGAAGGACAGAACGCAGGAAACAAAGAGGACCAGGAAATCTCATGAACCCTCCTTCACACTCTCCTTCTGGACGATTCACCTCTACTCCAAGCGAAGAACCGATGCAGATCGTGCAGAAAATGTGTTCATCTTCCATCTTGGTGTCATCAGTGTGTGCCATTTGCCTGCCCTTCATACGCAGTGAGGGTGCATGCATGGGAGGGTTTTAGTCATGTGGGACATGTGTCAGTCAAGTACTGGTTCTGTTGCTTCTCAGCCCTCATTGTGTGCCATGGTGCTAATGCCTGTTTCCATTTGTTTGTTTTTATGTCTTTGCAGGGGAAGACGCACTGGTTCTGCTGGGGTTGTGGAGATGGTGCAGACCAAGGAGGGGTCCGAGGGCCGACCGACCACCAGTGAGGGACGTGGTGTGGTGGTGGGTGAGAACCCACAACTGCTGCAGGTCGTGCTCTCAAGGGGTGTCTCTGGCTGCACCTCCCCCGAGCTGTACTCAGGTGTTGATTCGGATGATGAGACCTACGTGCCGTCGCAGGTGAGTGTTCCTGGGAGGGATTCTGTTCTGTCCCACCCACCTGCACCAGGGTCAGAACCCTCAATGGGGATGTCAGTGTTGGCAGCTACGCCTTTGGTGGTTACGGATGCAGGGTCACACTCCGCGACATCTGATCCTGTTCCTGGGCCAGCAGATCAGAGGGGGAATGCAGTCCTGCAGCCTCAGGCAGTGCCGGCACAGCAAGGCGCAGTTCGCCTTGCCCCAGACAGGTGTGGTGCCCGCCGATGTGGTGGCCATACGCCACCTGGCAATACCGCATGGGAGCAATCCATTTACGGTATGGCAACCCAACAGGCAGCATCATCAGAGATGATGGCTCAGGCCATGGATAGGGTGGCCACTTCCATTGTCCCCCCCAAAAGGCTGATGGAGCGACTACAGCAGGCAACCGACTCCATCTGCCAGTCACACAGGGAGGACATGTTGGCGTCCAACAGGGACAGGCGGGCGGCACTGGCGACTCTGCAGGAAGCCATCTCCATAGAGTCCCAGGGCCACAGGGAAGCCCTGAGGCTGGAGCTCCTTCACCTCAGGACGACTCTTGTTGAGCTTGAGGCTTCAACAAACCGAAGGACAGAACAGCAGCTGGAGCGTCTCACCCGTACGCTCTCAGCTGAGATGCAGGCAACTAGGGCGGAGGTCCGGGCATCCCGTGAGTTGTTGCATGGGGACCTCCGCACACTCATCCTCCAGAACGAGACCTACCACACCCGCATGCTTGCAGTCATGGAGGAACAGACTAGGGCCTTGCGTGGGCTGCCTCCCATAGTGCAACCACCTCCGGATGCAGCTGCACAGGGTGAAAATAGCGACAGCAGTGATACTCCCACAATAGGGTAGCCGTGTGGTCCATGAGCCCATGGAGGTGTTTTTTTTTCGCAAGATCCACACAGGTGGGTTTTGGTGTGCACCCTGTCCTCGGACCTCTTGGGTGGCCTCCCCAACCCCCCCGGGCCCATTAATGGGCATTTTTGATTTTTTTTTTTTATCTTTCTTTTTATTTTTTTGGGACAATGTGTTGCCTTCTGTGGCTCCTGTGGGCATACGCTGCATTGTGGCTGGGCACATGCAGGCTTGTCATGTATTTGGTTCAGATGCTTGGGTTTTCGTCACACACACCCCTCCTGCTTCCCGTTTCCATGGGCTTGCAAAGGGTGTGCCCAAGTGACATTGACGTACATGGTGACATTGGACTCCCACTACATGTGTGGGTAGTCTAGTCAATACTGTGTATACATTCCTAGTGCATATTGCTGTTGTGTTGTACACTGCATGTTGCATTGATGTGTAACTCATCATCCGTGTCTACCTCCTAATTTGCAGGTCCTTTCCTCATGTCTACACAAGGCCCTCTACTTTGGAGATGGGGTCCATGTTGGCAGCAGTGCACCTACAACTCTACATGGCGGCAACACTGTACAGTTGGAAGTGGTGGGAGTGCAGGCATTTCCTGGTGGTGAGACTACTAATTCCTTACATTCGTAATGTCATGTTAATGGTAGTTTTGTGGGACGGTAGCTGATAAGTGTTTTTGCTAAATACCTGCTCAAGTGTGTTGTTGGTCCTGCATTACTGTGAGAATTTCAGGTGTCGCAAGTTTCAATTAGGGACACTGTACATTGTGACACTTGCGTCATGTTGTGGGGATTACTTTGTTTACCTGCACATAGCATGACATGGCACGGTGTGTCGTGTGGCGGTGCTGGGGATGGGTTGGGTGACATGGCACTGTCCTCATGTTGCATTTTGCAAGTGGGTATTCATTTTAGCTGCATGGATGTGTTTTTTCACGAAACTGCATTGGTGGTGTCTGTGTAGGTAGGGATGCACACATTGTAACACTTCCAGGTGAACAATCTCAGGCTGATATGGTTTTGACGGTTGATTCTCCAGACATTCAGGATCAGTGTCAGGTTGAGTCATCATTGATTGTCAGATGGTATGTGCCAGGGCAGTGTGCACTCCACAGGGGTGTGATTTCTATGTGAAGTAATTAGCCACTAGCTGTGTACGGGTTGCCTCCCCCCGTGCCCTTTCCCCTCCCATGCACAGCGGCCGTGCATGTGGTTGGGGATGTGGGGCCACCACCATGTCCACGGCCAGGCCCGGCGTGTTGCAACGTTGTGCAGGACACATGCTGCCACTATGATCCTGCACACTACTGGGGGAGCGTATAACAGCTGCCCGCCAGAACGGTCAAGGGAGCGAAAGCGTGACTTAAGCACTCCGAATGTGCACTCCACTATGGCCCGGGTTGCAATGTGGGCTGTGTTATATCTTACCTCAGGTGGCGTGGTGGGGTTCCGAATTGGCATCATCATGTGGGGGCTGAGAGGGTAGGCACTGTCCCCTGTGGAGGTGGTGATTGGTATCATTGGTGGGGTTGTGATCTTGCTCAGTATCTGACATGCATGCATGTGCAGTGGCATTCATACTCACCAAGCAGCCATGTATCGCCATGCCGCCCAGCTTCTAGGTCCCGGCTTAGGGTGGACATTCGGTAAATGAAGCTGTCGTGGGTGGACCCGGGATAGTTGGCATATACTGAGGTGATGATTCCCTTGGCATTACATACTACCTGCACGTTGATGGAATGCCAGTGCTTGCGGTTCCTATAGATGTGCTCAGATGCCCTGGGGGGACGTAGAGCCACATGGGTGCAGTCAATGGCACCTAGCACTTTGGGGAATCGTGCCACACCGTAAAAATCCAGGGCGGCAGCATGCCTTTCTGCAGGTGTTCTGGGCAGGTATATGTGCCTGCGGACTGATGGGCGTGCAGTGATGATGTTCAAGACCTGGTGTAGGCAGCGTGACTGCGTGGCCTGTGACACCCCACCCACTATGGCACTTGTCCGCTGAAATGATCCAGTGGCTAAGAAGTGCAGTACATTGAGGACCTTTTCCAGGGGGCTGAGTGCTTGGGAGCACAGGGTGGGTGATGTGAGGTCATCCTCCCACTCACTCACCAGGTCCATTATTATGTGTGGTGGAAACCTGTACCTCCCATACACCTGGTCATCAGGCATCCCGAAAAGGCTGGTTCTGGGTGTGAATATTCTGGCCCTGACTATCCTCCTCCTCCTCCTTTGGTAGCCCACGGCCACTGCTGCTAGGAACGGTATATTCATCCTGGCGTCTGAGCTTGTTATTTTTTTTGCGCGCAAATGTATGCGTCGCGGGTCGACGTATGCCTGCTTCCTACTGGTGTACGTGTTTCTTTGCGCGTGTTGTAGGCGAGCGTGTGAAACTTCCCGCGCACCCCTGAAATCCAGTACCCAGGCCAATAGCGTGTGGAAATTCCCGCGCACCCCGGTATACACGTGCGCTGATGTACTTGCGTGTGAAACTTCCGGCGCACCCCTGAAATCTAGTACCCAGGCCAATAGGGTGTGGAAATTCCCGCGCACCCCGGTATACACGTGTACTGATGTACTCGCGTGTGAAACTTCCCACGCACCCCTGAAATCCAGTACCCAGGCCAATAGCGTGTGGAAATTCCCACGCACCCCGGTATACACGTGCGCTGATGTACTCGCGTGTGTAAGTGCCCGCGCACCCCTGAAATACACGTACATAGGCCAATCGCGTGTACGTGCACTTTTGTCCAATAACACGCGATTACACTCTGACTTGCAGTCTTTCCACGTGTGCTCCGTCATCACGTGCTATGAGGGAAACACCCGTGCGGGTCACGCCACAGACACGCTTACGCTCTGAGGGCCTTTGGTCCAATAGAATCGCGTATGCGTGCTGACGCGCTTACGTGCTAAGGGCCTTTCCTCGAATTTCACGCTGACCTGCAGGATTTTCACATGCCAAATCACTCCGTATCAAGCTGGCCACGCGAAAACACGCGGAAGACCACACTCCTGCCCAGAAGGCCGAATTACTGCCCCCCAGTGCCCCGAGCAGCCTCCCACGTGCCATCTGCTGCTGCTGCCTGCCTGCCTGCCTGCCTGCTGCCACCGTGCCCTGCCATTTGGTGCCTGCACATCAGCCATCTGCAGGGGTCCAGTTGCTGTGTCCACCCCTGCTGGAACAGAAGACTCCCGACTGGGATAACATCGCTCCACAGCCCAGCGCCAGGACCCAGTTGCCCACCCACTCCTGCCTCCGGGGTTGCCATGTCGGGCACTTCCACATCTGGCACCAGTGGCAACCCCAGGCCAGAGGGGCAGAGGGGCACCAGCTTCACTGCCACCGAAGTTGGTGTCCTGGTGGAGCGTGTCCTGGGGCAGTATGATGCCCTCTTTGGATCGTCCCGCGCCAGCAAGGAAAGACGGGAGAGGATCTGGGCCGACTGTGTGGTTGCCATCAACGCGGAGGGGGTGGCAACCCGCGACATCCAGAAGATCAAGAAGCGCTGGGAGGACTTGAGGTCCAGGACCCGCGTGAAGGCCCGGCGCCTCGTGGAGGGGGGCCGGGGCCGCATGAGTTCCATCCAGATGAGGGTCCTGGAACGCGTACGCCCAGCGCTCCACGCCCAGATCCTTGAGAGGGAGACCCGTCTGGAGTTGAGCGGTAAGTGTACAAGCATTGCTGTGTGAGACAGGGCATGTTGCGGTGTGCTGGTTGTCTGATACTTGCCTGTATGTGTGACATAGGCCATGTATGCATGTATGTGTGCAGGGACATCATGGTAATGCATGTGCGACCAGTGATGTGTGAACCATATGGTTGTTGCATGTGTTTAAATGCGAAATGGGGATCCCTATGCAGATTTTACACATGAGAGCATGCCAGTCTCTGTTCCTGGACATGGGTGGGTGTGAGGGATGGGTGCTGATGCCAGGTACATATATGGTAGCCATGCCTGTGTGCCTGACCTGCGTGTCTGTGACTTGTGAATGCCATGGATGCATGACACATGTGTGTGACAATGCACAGATTCACTGATGCAGCCTCGTTACCCTTGTATCCGCTGTGTTTGGGGTGTATGAGGCCAGATGGATGTGACTGAGGTGAAGTGTGTGCATGTGATAGGCATGACCCATGATGCATGTGAGTTCCATATCATTGTATGTTTCAAGAGTCCATTGGATATGTATGGAAATGTCCATGGCATGCACCATGCCTGTTACTGTGTGTGTTTTGCCTGGACTGACCCATGTGTTGTGGAGGGACATGATGGAAGTGTACTTTGACAGTGGTACTCATCTGCTATTCCTTCCTTTCTAGGGGACCATTGAACAGTACCCTGATGCTTGTGGTCTATGACTCCCTCTACGCAGCGGCTAGTGAAGAAGAGGGCGGAGACGGCGCTGTGGAGCAAGGCGGCGGGGATGCCCCCACGGCTGCAGCGGAAGGGGTGGGTGAGCCCCCACAGGGGCCTGCTACGGCGGAAGACGGTGAGGAGCCATCCAGGTTGGTGGTTTCCACAGAGGAGGAGGAGGCCGCCACTGAGGCACACATGGGGCCTGGTGGGGGCATCCCTGCTGGTGCAAGTGGTGCAGTCCAGGGGCAGGGGCAGGAGGCAGCACTGGTCACCGTGGAGGGGCCTGTGCATGTCGCTGTCCCTGACCCTGTGAGTGCACCACCATGCACCAGCAGGGATGCCCCGTCCCAGGCCCGTCCGCAGGTAGAGGGGATGTCCATGTCACCTGACTCCCCTCCACCTGCAGACGAGGGGACCCGTGTCCGTATGGAGAAGGTCCTGATTGGGGTCGCGATGCACGCAGGTGCAATTCGTGATGATGTGCGTGCTTCCCGGGAGGAGCACGCACATCATCACGAAGAGCACTGTGCCGACGTGGCCCAATTGGGATCTTCCATGTTCGGAGGTTTCCTGCATGTGTCGGCCAATCTGGCGGCCCTCTCCTCCTCTGTGGAGGCTCTACGCCGGTCGTTCTCCTTGCCGTCTTCCGGCCCAGATGCCACCAGGGCCCGCTGTGGACCTGCCCTGACCAATGCAGCCAGCTCGGTGGGGATCCCATCCCTGCCACAGTCGGGAGTCGGAGGTCCAGCAGGGGTGGACACCACAGGAACTGTACCCAAGCAGATGGAGGATGTGCCGGCATCATCAGGCAGGGCACGTGCACGACAGCGTCGGTGGATTCCATCAGCCTGGATGCCGTCGTGCTGGCAGAGGCAGTGGCGTCGGAGGCAGCAGCAGAGTCAACGTGGGAGGCATCATGGCTCGGGGCCATCAACATCGGAGGGGCAGGCATCGGCCGGAGGGCAGGAGGACCCAGGACAGGAACTGTCTTCCGTGTGGCTGCGGTTGGGCCAGCAGATAGGTGCGGAGCAGCGGCGGGCAGAAGATGCGCGGCTCACGATGGTCAGGGCGGAGAACTCCATGCGGAGGGCCCTGAGGCGGGCCGAGTGCCTCGAGGCAATCCGCAGGGGGTTGGAGGAGCAGATGGCGTCCTCCCTGCGGACCCTCGGGGCCATGGAACAGGACCACCTCCGGGACATAGACGAGGAGTTTGATGATGCCCTGGCCCGGAACACCACGGAGTGAGCCTCTGGACTTGCCCGCCGCCTTTGTATATAGTTCTTTAGTTTTAGGTTTCCTTTGTTTCTTATTATGATTTGGAGTCGACGGACACTGCTCCACTTTTTGTATATAGTTGGATTTTAGTTAGGCTATTCTGTAGGTTTCCTTTGTTCAGTTGTGCTCATGGACCCTTGGATGTTTTGTACATAGTTCTTCATTGGATTGTTTTATTTTTTTATTTTTGATTTATTCTCCATGGAGCAATGGTCTTTGCATTTATTTTTCTCTCTCGGATTGATTTTATTTTTAATGTGACTTTGAACAACATTTTTTTGGATTTGGATTAGTAGTTTTGATTTTTTTGGACGGACATGCAGCTTATCTTTTTTTCATTGCCATTGTAGTTTGTTTCATTTCATTTGCATTCAATTTTTTTTAATACAATTTTGTTTTCATACTTCACTGTGTGGTATCATCTCATTGGTTTCATGCATGTTATGTTGGGTGTTTTCCCATTCATTTGCAACCATTGTGTGTGACGGACATGGGTTCATTTGCTTTATGAACATTGGGGGTGTAACATGTAATTTCCATTTCCATGTGCGTGAATGGGTTACTTGGTAGGGCCTTTTGGCTGTGGAGGCTGACCATAACGCACATGATTGGGGATTGTGAGGACCTGGGTGCAGGGGGACATGAGTTGGGGCCTGGTGGGGGCTGCCCATGGTGGCTGGGGGGTGGGGGTGGTGGGAGACATGAGTGGGGGCCTGGTGGAGGGAGCCCCTGGATGCTGGGGGTGGGGGTGGGTGGGAGACATGAGTGGGGGCCTGGTGGGGGCTGCCCATGGTGGCTGGGGGGTGGGGGTGGGTGGGAGACATGAGTGGGGGCCTGGTGGGGGCTGCCCATGGTGGCTGGGGGGTGGGGGTGGTTTGGGAGACATGAGTGGGGGCCTGGTGGGGGATGCCCATGGTGGCTGGGGGGTGGGGGTGGTGGGTGACATGAGTTGGACATGAGTGGGGGCCTGATGGTGCTGCCCCTGCACTGCTGGCGGGTGGGGGTGGTGGGAGACATGGGTGGGGGCCTGGTGGGGGCTGCCCATGGTGGCCGGGGGGGTGGGGGTGATGGGAGACATGGGTGGTGGCCTGGTGGAGGGAGCCCCACACTGCTGGGGGGGTGGGGGTGGTGGGAGACAGGAGTGGGGGCCTGGTGGGGGCTGCCCATGGTGGCTGGGGGGTTGGGGGGTGGGAGACATGAATGGGGGCCTGGTGGGGGATGTCCATGGTGGCTGAGGGGGTGGGGGTGGTGGGAGACATGAGTTGGACATGAGTGGGGGCCTGATGGTGCTGCCCCTGCACTGCTGGGGGGTGGGGGTGGTGGGAGACATGAGTGGGGGCCTGGTGGGGGATGCCCATGGTGGCTGGGGGGGTGGGGGTGGTGGGAGACATGAGTTGGACATGAGTGGGGGCCTGATGGTGCTGCCCCTGCACTGCTGGGGGGTGGTGGGAGACATGAGTGGGGGCCTATTGGGGGCTGCCCATGGTGGCTGGGTGGGTGGGGCTGGTGGTAGACATGAGTGGGGGCCTGGTGGGGGCTGCCCATGGTGGCTGGGGGGGTGGGGGTGGTGGGAGACATTAGTGGGGGCCTCGTGGAGGGTGCCCCTGGATGCTGGGGGTTGGGGGTGGGTGGGAGACATGAGTGGGGGCCTGGTGGGGGCTGCCCATGGTGGCTGGGGGGTGGGGGTGGGTGGGAGACATGAGTGGGGGCCTGGTGGGGGCTGCCCATGGTGGCTGGGGGGTGGGGGTGGGTGGGAGACATGTGTGGGGGCCTGGTGGGGGATGCCCATGTTGGTTGGGGGGTGGGGGTGGTGGGAGACATGAGTGGGGGTCTGGTGGTGCTGCCCCTGCACTGCTGGGGGGTGGGGGTGGTGGGAGACATGAGTGGGGGCCTGGTGGGGGATGCCCATGGTGGCTGGGGGGGGGTGGGGGTGGTGGGAGACATGAGTTGGACATGAGTGGGGGCCTGATGGTGCTGCCCCTGCACTGCTGGGGGGTGGGGGTGGTGGGAGACATGAGTGGGGGCCTGGTGGGGGCTGCCCATGGTGGCTGGGGGGTGGGGGGGTGGGAGACATGAGTGGGGGCCTGGTGGGGGATGCCCATGGTGGCTGGGGGGTGGGGGTGGTGGGAGACATGAGTTGGACATGAGTGGGGGCCTGATGGTGCTGCCCCTGCACTGCTGGGGGGTGGGGGTGGTGGGAGACATGAGTGGGGGCCTGGTGGGGGATGCCCATGGTGGCTGGGGGGGTGGGGGTGGTGGGAGACATGAGTTGGACATGAGTGGGGGCCTGATGGTGCTGCCCCTGCACTGCTGGGGGGTGGTGGGAGACATGAGTGGGGGCCTAGTGGGGGCTGCCCATGGTGGCTGGGTGGGTGGGGGTGGTGGTAGACATGAGTGGGGGCCTGGTGGGGGCTGCCCATGGTGGCTGGGGGGGTGGGGGTGGTGGGAGACATTAGTGGGGGCCTCGTGGAGGGTGCCCCTGGATGCTGGGGGGTGGGGGTGGGTGGGAGACATGAGTGGGGGCCTGGTGGGGGCTGCCCATGGTGGCTGGGGGGTGGGGGTGGGTGGGAGACATCAGTGGGGGCCTGGTGGGGGCTGCCCATGGTGGCTGGGGGGTGGGGGTGGGTGGGAGACATGTGTGGGGGCCTGGTGGGGGATGCCCATGTTGGTTGGGGGGTGGGGGTGGTGGGAGACATGAGTGGGGGTCTGGTGGTGCTGCCCCTGTACTGCTGGGGGGTGGGGGTGGTGGGAGACATGAGTGGGGGCCTGGTGGGGGATGCCCATGGTGGCTGGGGGGGTGGGGGTGGTGGGAGACATGAGTTGGACATGAGTGGGGGCCTGATGGTGCTGCCCCTGCACTGCTGGGGGGTGGGGGTGGTGGGAGACGAGTGGGGGCCTGGTGGGGGCTGCCCATGGTGGCTGGGGGGGTGGGAGTGGTGGGAGACATGGGTGGTGGCCTGGTGGAGGGTGCCCCACACTGCTGGGGGGTTGGGGTGTGGTGGGAGACATGAGTGGGGGCCTGGTGGGGGCTGCCCATGGTGGCTGGGGGGTGGGGGGGTGGGAGACATGAGTGGGGGCCTGGTGGGGGATGCCCATGGTGGCTGGGGGGGTGGGGGTGGTGGGAGACATGAGTTGGACATGAGTGGGGGCCTGATGGTGCTGCCCCTGCACTGCTGGGGGGTGGGGGTGGTGGGAGACATGAGTGGGGGCCTGGTGGGGGATGCCCATGGTGGCTGGGGGAGTGGGGGTGGTGGGAGGCATGAGTTGGACATGAGTGGGGGCCTGATGGTGCTGCCCCTGCACTGCTGGGGGGTGGGGGTGGTGGGAGACATGAGTGGGGGCCTGGTGGGGGATGCCCATGGTGGCTGGGGGGGTGGGGGTGGTGGGAGACATGAGTGGGGGCCTGGTGGTGCTGCCCCTGCACTGCTGGGGGGTGGGTTGGTGGGAGACATGAGTGGGGGCCTGGTGGGGGATGCCCATGGTGGCTGGGGGTGGGTGGGAGACATGAGTGGGGGCCTGGTGGGGGCTGCCCATGGTGGCTGGGTGGTGGGGAGGGGTGGGAGACATGAGTGGGGGCCTGGTGGGGGATGCCCATGGTGGCTGGGGGGGTGGGGGTGGTGGGAGACATGAGTTGGGCATGTGTGGGGGCCTGGTGGTGCTGCCCCTGCACTGCTGGGGGTGGGGATGGGGGTGGTGGGAGACATGAGTGGGGGCCTGGTGGAGGGTGCCCCTGGATGCTGGGGGGGTGGGGGTGGTGGGAGACATGAGTTGGACATGAGTGGGGGCCTGGTGGTGCTGCCCCTGCACTGCTGGGGGGTGGGGGTGGTGGGAGACATGAGTGGGGGCCTGGTGGGGGATGCCCATAGTGGCTGGGGGGGTGGGGGTGGGGGGAGACATGAGTTGGACATGAGTGGGGGCCTGATGGTGCTGCCCCTGCACTGCTGGGGGGTGGGGGTGGTGGGAGACATGAGTGGGGGCCTGGTGGGGGCTGCCCATGGTGGCTGGGGGGTGGGGGTGGGGGTGGGTGGGAGACATGAGTGGGGGCCTGGTGGGGGATGCCCATGGTGGCTGGGGGGTGGGGGTGGTGGGAGACATGAGTTGGACATGAGTGGGGGCCTGGTGGTGCTGCCCCTGCACTGCTGGTGGGTGGGGGTGGTGGGAGACATGAGTGGGGGCCTGGTGGGGGCTGCCCATGGTGGCTGGGGGGTGGGGGTGTTTGGGAGACATGAGTGGGGGCCTGGTGGGGGCTGCCCATGGTGGCTGGGGGGTGGGAGACATGAGTGGGGGCCTGTTGGGGGATGCCCATGGTGGCTGGGGGTGGGGGTGGTGGGAGACATGAGTGGGGGCCTGGTGGTGCTGCCCCTGCACTGCTGGGGGGTGGGGGGTGGGGGTCGTGGGAGACATGAGTGGGGGCCTGGTGGGGGATGCCCATGGTGGCTGGGGGGTGGGGGTGGTGGGAGACATGAGTTGGACATGAGTGGGGGCCTGATGGTGCTGCCCCTGCACTGCTGGGGGGTGGGGGTGGTGGGAGACATGGGTGGGGGCCTGGTGGGGGCTGCCCATGGTGGCTGGGGGGGTGGGGGTGGTGGGAGACATGGGAGGTGGCCTGGTGGAGGGTGCCCCACACTGCTGGGGGGGTGGGGGTGGTGGGAGACATGAGTGGGGGCCTGGTGGGGGCTGCCCATGGTGGCTGGGGGTGGGAGGGGGGTGGGAGACATGAGTGGGGGCCTGGTGGGGGAATCCCATGGTGGCTGGGGGTGTGGGGGTGGTGGGAGACATGAGTTGGACATGAGAGGGGGCCTGATGGTTCTGCCCCTGCACTGCTGGGGGGTGGGGGGGTGGGAGACATGGGTGGGGGCCTGGTGGGGGATGCCCATGGTGGCTGGGGGGGTGGGGGTGGTGGGAGACATGAGTTGGACATGAGTGGGGGACTGATGGTGCTGCCCCTGCACTGTTGGGGGATGGGGGTGGTGGGAGACATGAGTGGGGGCCTGGTGGGGGCTGCCCATGGTGGCTGGGGGGGTGGGGGTGGTGGTCGACATGGGTGGTGGCCTGGTGGAGGGTGCCCCACACTGCTGCGGGGGTGGGGGTGGTGGGAGACATGAGTGGGGGCCTGGTGGGGGCTGCCCATGGTGGCTGGGGGTGTGGGGGTGGTGGGAGACATGAGTGGGGGCCTGGTGGAGGGTCCCCTTGGATGCTGGGGGGTGGGGGTGGGTGGGAGACATGAGTGGGGGCCTGGTGGGGGCTACCCATGGTAGCTGGGGGGTGGGGGTGGGTGGGAGACATGAGTGGGGGCCTGGTGGGGGCTGCCCATGGTGGCTGGGGGGTGGGGGTGGGTGGGAGACATGAGTGGGGGCCTGGTGGGGGATGCCCATGGTGGCTGGGGGGGTGGGAGTGGTGGGAGACATGAGTGGGGGCCTGGTGGTGCTGCCCCTGCACTGCTGGGGGGTGGGGGTGGTGGGAGACATGAGTGGGGGCCTGGTGGGGGATGCCCATGGTGGCTGGGGGGGTGGGGGTGGTGGGAGACATGAGTTGGACATGAGTGGGGGCCTGATGGTGCTGCCCCTGCACTGCTGGGGGGTGGGGGTGGTGGGAGACATGAGTGGGGGCCTGGTGGGGGCTGCCCATGGTGGCTGGGGGGGTGGGGTGGTGGGAGACATGGGTGGTGGCCTGGTGGAGGGTGCCCCACACTGCTGGGGGGGTGGGGGTGGTGGGAGACATGAGTGGGGGCCTGGTGGGGGCTGCCCATGGTGGCTGGGCGGCGGGGGGGTGGGAGACATGAGTTTGGGCCTGGTGGGGGATGCCCATGGTGGCTGGGGGGGTGGGGGTGGTGGGAGACATGAGTTGTACATGAGTGGGGGCCTGATGGTGCTTCCCCTGCACTGCTGGGGGGTGGGGGTGGTGGGAGACATGAGTGGGGGCCTGGTGGGGGATGCCCATGGTGGCTGGGGGGGGGGTGGCGGGAGACATGAGTTGGAGATGAGTGGGAGCCTGATGGTGCTGCCCCTGCACTGCTGGGGGGTGGGGGTGGTGGGAGACATGAGTGGGGGCCTGGTGGGGGCTGCCCATGGTGGCTGGGGGGTGGGGGGGTTTCTGAGACATGGGTGGTGGCCTGGTGGAGGGTGCCCCACACTGCTGGGGGGGTGGGGGTGGTGGGAAACATGAGTGGGGGCCTGGTGGGGCTGCCCCTGGTGGCTGGGGGGTGAGGGTGGGTGGGAGACATGAGTGGGGGCCTGGTGGGGGATGCCCATGGTGGCTGGGGCGGTGGAGGTGGTGGGAGACATGAGTTGGACATGAGTGGGGGCCTGGTGGTGCTGCCCCTGCACTGCTGGGGGGTGGGGGTGGTGGGAGACATGAGTGGGGGGCTGGTGGGGGATGCCCATGGTTGCTGGGGGGTGGGTGTGGGTGGGAGACATGAGTGGGGGCCTGGTGGGGGCTGCCCATGGTGGCTGGGGGGTGGGGGGTGGGAGACATGAGTGGGGGCCTGGGTCGGGATGCCCATGGTGGCTGGGGGGGTGGGGGTGGTGGGAGACATGAGTTGGACATGAGTGGGGGCCTGGTGGTGCTGCCCCTGCACTGCTGGGGGGTGGGGGTGGTGGGGGACATGAGTGGGGGCCTGGTGGGGGATGCCCATGGTGGCTGGGGTGTGGGGGTGGTGGGAGACATGAGTGGGGGCCTGGTGGATGGTGCCCCTGGATGCTGGGGGGGTGGGGGTGGTGGGAGACATGAGTTGGACATGAGTGGGGGCCTGGTGGTGCTGCCCCTGCACTGCTGGGGGTGGGGGTGGTGGGAGACATGAGTGGGGGCCTGGTGGGGGATGCCCATGGTGGCTGGGGGGTGGGGGTGGGTGGGAGACATGAGTGGGGGACTGGTGGGGGCTGCCCATGGTGGCTGGGGGGTGGGGGTGGGTGGGAGACATGAGTGGGGCCTGGTGTGGGATGCCCATGGTGGCTGGGGGGGTGGGGGTGGTGGGAGACATGAGTTGGACATGAGTGGGGGCCTGGTGGTGCTGCCCCTGCACTGCTGGGGGGTGGGGGTGGTGGGAGACATGAGTGGGGGCCTGGTGGGGGCTGCCCATGGTGGCTGGGGGGTGGGTGTGGGTGGGAGACATGAGTGGGGGCCTGGTGGGGGATACCCATGGTGGCTGGGGGGGTGGGGTTGGTGGGAGACATGAGTTGGACATGATTGGGGGCCTGGTGGTGCTGCCCCTGCACTGCTTGGGGTTGGGGTGGTGGGAGACATGAGTGGGGGCCTGGTGGGGGATGCCCATGGTGGCTGGGGGGTGGGGGTGGTGGGAGACATGAGTGGGGGCCTGGTGCAGGGTGCCCCTGGATGCTGGGGGGTGGGGGTGGTGGGAGACATGAGTTGGACATGAGTGGGGGCCTGGTGGTGCTGCCCCTGCACTGCTGGGGGGTGGGGGTGGTGGGAGAAATGAGTGGGGGCCTGGTGGGGGATGCCCATGGTGGCTGGGGGGTGGGGGTGGTGGGAGACATGGGTGGGGGCCTGGTGGAGGCTGTCCCTGGATGCTGGGGGGTGGGGGTGCTGGGTGACATGAGCAGGTGTGCAGGGTAGTCCCCTGTGGTGTCGGCTGCCTGCAGGGGCCGTGGAGGGTGTACAGGGAATACCTGGGAGCACACAGCCAAATCGCGTGTAGAATTTCCCGCGTACCCCTGAAATACACGTACCCAGCCAAGTCGTGTGTGTAAATTCCCGCGCACGTACCCGGCCAAATCGCGTGTGGAACTTCCCGCGCACCCCTGAATTCCACGTACCCTGCCAAATCGCGTGTGAGACTTCCCGCGCACCCCTGAGATCCACGTACCCAGCCAAATCGCGTGTGTAAATTCCCGCGCACGTACCCGGCCAAATCGCGTGTGGAACTTCCCGCGTACCCCTGAAATCCACCTACCCTGCCAAATCGCATGTGAGACTTCCCGCGCACCCCTGGGATCCACGTACCCAGCCAAATCGCGTGTGTGAATTCCCGCGCACGTACCCGGCCAAATCGCGTGTGGAACTTCCCGCGCACCCCTGAAATCCACGTACCCTGCCAAATCGCGTGTGAGACTTCCCGCGCACCCCTGAGATCCACGTACCCAGCCAAGTCGCGTGTGTAAATTCCTGCGCACGTACCCGGCCAAATCGCGTGTGGAACTTCCCGCGCACCCCTGAAATCCACGTACCCTGCCAAATCGCGTGTGAGACTTCCCGCGCACCCCTGAGATCCACGTACCCAGCCAAATCGCGTGTGTAAATTCCCGCGCACGTACCCGGCCAAATCGCGTGTGGAACTTCCCGCGCACCCCTGAAATCCACGTACCCTGCCAAATCGCGTGTGAGACTTCCCGCGCACCCCTGAGATCCACATACCCAGCCAAGTCGCGTGTGTAAATTCCCGCGCACGTACCCGGCCAAATCGCGTGTGGAACTTCCCGCGCAACCCTGAAATCCACGTACCCTGCCAAATCGCGTGTGGGACTTCCCGCGCACCCCTGAGATCCACGTACCCAGCCAAATCGCGTGTGGGACTTCCCGCGCACCCCTGAGATCCACGTACCCAGCCAAATCGCGTGTGAAAGTTCCCGCGCACCCCGGAATCACGCACACGTTATTTTTCAGTCAGCGGGTGTCCGTGTTTGTGGGTACCCCTTTGCACGTCATTTGTTCTGGAGGGCCACAGTATAGGACATTCATCATGGCTGTATATAAGTGCTATTTGTTGGCGCACCTTTTGGCGCACATTTATTACAGGCGCTGAGACGCTAACGTCTGCTTTCTTGTGGCGGTCGTGTTTGTGCCTGTGCGCTGGTTTGACCGTGCGCTTTTTTGCCCTATTCGATTCCATGAATACGTGTTGTAGGCGAGCGTGTGGGCGTTCCACGCACTTGCACCCTGTACTTCCCCCGTGACGCCCACATTTTGGCAAGTTGTTCCCCATTCCGAGTGTTACGCCCCGTGTTCCGCCTACTTTTGTTGTGTGCGCCGCGCTATGTGCGATTTTCGCTGTGGCCTGTGCGATTTTCGCTGTGACCTGGCGCACGCCGTTAGATGGCCTGTGCGCCAACGTGCGCCGCGCACTTTTTTAGTGCACATCCGATGGTTTTCTCGCGCACGGCCTTCCATGAATCGATGTGCGCTGCTTTTCGTGCGATTTTCGCACTTGCACTGCGATTTTCGCTATTCCACTGCGAATCGCACGTTTTTGGCCACTTGTGCCGCGCTAATTATTCCATGAATCGGCCTGTAAGTGTTTTCCTACAATTGTACTGTTATTTCTCTCATCTTTTAATATTATAATTTTTTAGAAAGTTGTGTGTGTATAAAAAGAATTCACATAGCAGACAGGTTTGGAAGTGACAGTTGATTATAGCAGATGGGAAAAATAATAGTAAGTTCATTTTATAGGTTATACAGGTTAAATGGTAGTTACTCTGTTTCTATGCATTTATAAGAGTTGTAAATGTACTGTGCATAAAATATGCATACCTGTGGTTTGTATTCATGCATGTGGATATGCATGCAGCTGCAAGAAGAAATCTTGGAGACTTGTACAGTAGTTTTTGTAGTAGGTGCTTTCCAATTATATGAGACTTGTACTCAAAGTGATCAACAGTACATTTGAAGTGCTGAACTCTGATCATGGAGTTAGATGTAGAGGTCTTGGATGTGATGGTGGATGGTTGTGTGACTGCTTAGCTTTATCCAATGAGGGAATGGCACAGAGAGTGAAGTGGAAAGGGTAGAAGGGCTGTCTAAGAGTTACGCAGTCCGCGGACACCGCGGCTGTCCGTGGACAGGGCGTGCTACATCTGGGGTTTTCCACGAAATACAGCATGGAAAGGGGACTGTAGGGATTACCCAATCAGGTATTGAGGCTGTGGATTTGTGTTGAAAGAGGCTGTGTGTAGTGAAGATGGCAGAGGTGGAGAAAGTCAGGGTGTTGGTGCTTGGAGATATGTTTGTGCATGGTTTATAGCAGTATGCAGGCATGTGGCAAACAATTTTGATGTTAAAGGAGTGGAGGTGGTGTGGAGCACTGTGCCTGATTGCAATGAACAGGGAATAGTACAAGTTTGTGAAGATATGGGCAGCATGAACAGCCCCCATGTGGTAGTTTTGCACTGTGGTGCTTTCCATTTGGGCTATGTCAGTGCCCCCACTTTGTTGGCAGATTTGGAACACTTTGTTCAAGCAGTAATGAACATCCTTCCAAATCCCAAACTTATTTTTTCTGGATTAGTCCCTAGGGCAATATGGGACAATAGTTCTGTTTTTTGTCCTCAGCAAAACATTGCTAGGTTTGCAATCAACCGAGGCGTGTGTGCTTTCATGCTTAGAGCTGGTATGTTCTTCCGTAATAATGAGAATATTGATTCCAGTAATGCTGTTTATTTTAAAGAAGATGGCATTTCTTTATCTTTTATGGGAAATGCCATGCATGTTCTGGAATGTTAGGGTTGCGTTGCAGAAGGTTATGTGAAGATTTTAGGAATAAAATAAGAAAAAAAAATACAAAATAACAGGTGTCTGTCAAGCATCTGGAAAAAAACAAATAAAAACAGCTCTTTTTAGAGCCAACCTTGAAGGGGAAATGGGGCACACTATTTAAATTTAAATTCACCACGCTTAGATTTTCGATATGTCCGTGGACATGGCGGTAGTCCGCGGACATCGCGTATTACATAAAGGGATTTTGGGGTGGAAGTGCATGCAAATGAGAATGAGTAGAGCAAGAGATTGGTCAATAAAGTTTACTGGCTGTGTTGTGTAAGGAGAGGGTTTGTCAGAAAGTCTTTTTTCTCAGAGAAGAACAGATAGCTATGGCTGTGTGTTTCAGAAAACAGATTATCTGGATTTTGGGAGACTTATGGATACATTGGTTGGAGAACCATGCAGAACGCTGTGGAGTAGCTGCAGATCTTGGATTCCCTCATGTGGAAGTGCATTGGCATGGAGTGCGTGGAATGAAGTGGCTGGACTTGGTACCTCTCTGTGCTACTTTGGAGACACAGCATCATCCAGACATAATTATAATTCATTGAGGGAACAGTTTAGGACATGTGTCTGGAATTTCTTTACAATTTGCAATGAAAGAAGGATTTGGGAAGGTCATGGACAAGTTTCCAAATTCTCAAGTAATTATTTATCGTATTGCGCAGAGACAAATGTAGCTGCGTTCTTCTTCATTTGGTCCACAAGTGGAGAAAGCGAGGCGCAATGTCAATAAGGCTGTTTGTGCCTTTTTAAGAGATGCTGGCATGTCCTCTTTTCACGATGAAAATATTATGTTTCGTAGCACATGCATTTTTCGCAGAGATGGAGTACATCTTACTTATGCTGGCAATCAGATTTTTCTGAGAAATGTACATTTGTGATGTCATCTTTGATGTCCTGGGTGTTAGTCTTAGCAATGCACAGTGGTGGCGCGAGTTATGGTTGCTTAGCTTACCATAACTAGCGAATTTCAGGGGTTTTTCGGTTTTGCTTTGAACCTTAACGTTGCTTTAACAAAGTTTTTTTACTGAATTTCATAGGTTTTTAGTAGTGCAACTTAACCATAACGTCCCTTTAACAAAGTTTTTTTTACTGAATATATATACTTTAATTAAACATACCATCTGCAAAAATAACACATAGAAGAACACTACACAAAGCCCACCCCTGAACACAGAATATGTTATGTTACCATTATTTATTAAGTGCACCGCTCCCCAGAAATGCATCTTGGCGCTACACAGGATCAAGTTGGGCAAAATAAACTAGAACAGTAAGATTTTTAAGGCATGATGGAACAAAAGCTTGTTAGCATTGGCCCTAAGAGGACGAGGGAGAGAATTCCATAGTCCAGCAGCTACCACTGAAATCTGACTGAATTTAGCTCTGGGCACAGGGTCCAAACAGGCCTCCGCAGACCGTAGAGAATGGCCAGGGACATAGGGGGAGAATTTTACCTGAAGATACTCGGCTCTCTGGCCGTAAGAAGGCCTGATGTAGCAGGCAGATGACTTTAAATGTAATAGTTGGGCTAACAGGAGTCAGTGAAGTTTCCGTAGAACAGGAGAACTGTGAGCGCAGTGTGGCATGCAAGTGACAGCTCGCGCTGCGGAATATTGAAGAACCTGTAGAAATTTTATAAGATAACCCTGTTGAGCCAAAAATAAAGAATTACAGCAATCAATAGAAGATACAGCACTCTGAGTAGTGAATCAATGGCCTAAGGAAAGTAATAACCACAATGTTCTTAAAAGGTTATGTTCAAAAAGGGATTATAGAGACCTAATCTGGGGCAGTTGTCAGTCAATAATACATTCTGTGGTTCTTGGCGATTTCACAGCGTCAGGTTTGAAAAGCCGGTTTGAATGTGGCCAGTACAACAAAGAGCTTCAAGTTTGAGCCAGGGCAATGACGCTCTCAGCTGGCCTGGGTCGAGTTAAAGAGTGCAGCACAGAGGTATGAAGATCGATTGAGTGCCAAAGGCAGCTTCCTATTTTTCCTGGTGGTTTGACTGGGTTGAATGAGCTTGAATCACAGCTCCAGGTTTTTTGATGGTGAAAAACAGGGATCCTGGTTGTCTTCACTCTCAGATTGTAGTGCACAACGATCCGGGGATTCAAGGTTAAGATTAGTCCTTGTATTTGGGCTCCCACCACTGAGGAGGCTGGTACGCACTTCCAGGGGGCCCTGCAACACATTGAGGCCGTGGGAAGAAATGTGGCTAGGGGTGGCAGAGATGCAGGTCTTGCTCCAGCAGCAGGTCACCCCCAATGTACCCTGGAGATAGTTAGGGAGCAGAGATTACCTCTGCCATGACTACTCAGTTTTCACCTCTATTGGAGGGATTTGGAAAGTCAACTCTGCCAACAGAGATCCAATGAATTCTTCCTCAAGGTGTTGTTCAAGAGTTGTTCAAGAGTGATATCAAGAAGGAATGGGAGACCTCTCCTTTTAAAGGCGATGGACAACAGGTTTTTAGACAATCCCTGTCCTATGGATAAATTGAACTCTGCCTTCTAAAATCACACTCAAAGTGCCTTGTGCTAGAGGAAGTGGAAGGGACAGGAAGCAAAGATAGAGGCAGAGAGAAACAAGATGGTGGAACGTTCCTTCAGCTGAGAGGAGCTCCATCTGTCTGCAATAACCCCTCACCATTCCCAGAAGGATCAACGTCCCTTTTGGTATGAAGCACTCTGGTGTGAGTTTTCTCCTTTTATGAATTGGTGTCTCTTTAATTCCTGTTCCCAGAAGAGATTCCAGTGGAATGGCTGTCTCTGGGAAGGGTGTTACCTGCCCTCACAAACGAACAAAGAGAGGCAACACCCGGGGCTACAGTCTTACTCAGAGCAGAAAAGACAATCTGGCTGTGGTGATTACACTTGATTTTTTTTGGCTGAGCTGGGCTCACAGGGCTGACACATGTGTAATACCAATTTGGTGCAGCTGTAATAATTATCAGAAATACCATTCACCATACCCTAACTCGGGTATGGCTTATATTTAAAGTTTAATGTGCCACCAGGTCAGTAGAGTCATAATTATTGGGTTTTCGAACAAGGTACTTATCTTAAACCCAGCCCTGTGTTGCATAGCCGTGTCTGTCACTGCACCTGTCAAATGGGCACCTTTGACCCTTGAACCTGCTCTGTACCACTGGATCGGGCTACTGGTGCAACAGGGCACAGGTGTACAATGTGCTTTTGGTATTGTTCTAATGAAAAGGGGAATCTGATTAGCCAGATTTCCCTTCTTGAGATGGAATTACTGTATGATTTTATAATTGAATAAAAAAAAGTGGCAATCCATCACCAGTAAGCACAGCAAACAGGTGATAATGGTTACTATAGAACCGTCAACAGGATTGATTCTTTGGTTTTACACTAAATGAAAACTCCATTTGCTAAAGTTATACTCCCTTGAATTGGGTATTCTTGCTTCACAAAGCATATCCATTCAACATAGTGAAAGGTTCCACTGGTCAAATCCTATTAATTAAGGAGCAAATCTGCCCACATGGGCACTACAGGAATAAATGTTGCTTTCTCACGTAGAAATTTGTGCACCACTCTGTGGAGCGTAGATAGGGGAAATCTCTAAGCAAAATATCCCTGATATCTTTTTGCATAGAGTGTTGACTAGAAACCCTCTCTGTTGGTATCTGGATGCAAAGGTAGGGCATTTTGAATTTTCCTTTGATCTGAATAAGTCTATGCTTAGAAATCCCCACCTGATGAAAATATGTTTGAATACCAGTATTTCTAGTTCTGTCTTATGCTCTTGGCTAACTGTCCTGAACAGTGTGTCCACTAGACATTTTTGTATGCCAGGTACATGTGCTACCTGCAGGAACACACTTTGATGGATGCACCAACGATAGATGTTTTGGACAATCAGCAACAAGTCCACAGATTGAGTTCCACCCTGTTTGTTGATGTAAAACATTGCTGTAGTTTTGTCTGTTTTGGGCTCAAGGCTCTTGTGTTGTACCATTTGAAAGTTTCGGAGTGTGCATTTTGTTACTACTACTGCAGAACTTTGAAATGCAGGCTTTCCTTTCGTGGCAGCCAATTCCCTTGCACTGTTTGAGATTAGAGACGCATCTGTCCTGAAAGTCACCTGAGCTAGCAAGTTTAAAAATTGGAGGCCTTTTAACAGGTTTATTTGTGACCATTACTGCAGAGTTGTGTGACCTTTTATTGAGAAAAAAAATATGAGGTCATCCAGTTGCCTGATGCTTGTGACCAATAGCTTGATAAGAACTCTTGCCACCATGCATAGAAGTCCCATGATTGAATGCACCTTGATTCTTGAAGTGGCTGATAAAGGGCATCTGCACCGGTTGTGTTTGCACCCTCTCCTCTAATGGATACACAATTTACAATTTTGTGTTTTTATTTGTGTTCCCAGGACTGTTGTGTTTTTGCTTGGCTAGGCGTGGCTTTGCTGTGTTTAAGGAGATCCCTAGACAATGCAATCCATTCATGGTGGTTCTGTTGACACCCCTTTGGGCCAGTTGTCTAGATAGAGATATAATTGAATTGACAGTCTGTGCAGACGTGCCGCTACCACTGCTAGTCCCTTTGTTAATACACGTTGTGCTGATGCTATCTCAAAATGAAGTACTTTGAACTGATGGTGGTGGATGCCCATCTTGAAGCATGGGTATTTGCGATCTGTACGAAGCATGGAAATAGGAATGTATGCATCTTTCATGTCCAAGGTGGCCATGTAGACCCCTGTTTTAACAATAGAATTACATTTTGGAGCATTGTCATTCAAAGGTTTTGGGGTTTGAAAACTTGTTTGCTCGCATTAGGTCTGGGTTAGATTTCTTTTTCGACTAGGAAACAAGTTGAATGAATACCTCTGTTTATATCTTCTATGGCTCCTTTTAGCAGGAGATTGTGTACTTTCTTATTTAGCAGAGCAGCACGCTCAATGGGTACTCTGTGGTTTGATGGAATGATGTGTGACTTGGCAATGGGTTCTATGCAGTAATGTTCATGCACTGTGTCCAGCACCTACTTTTCCATGGCCACTTTGACGCTATCCTCTGTATTGCGACATGTGGAATTGGCTTTGTGGGAATGTCTGTGATGATTGGCCCAACATGCTATGTGTGAACTGAACACCCTGACGATGGGCTGAACAAATGTCCGCCGACTGTTTGTGTGCAGTAAATTTCTTGTTGCCTGTTTGTCTGTTCACATGGTGCGCTATTATGCCTCTGGGCCTGTCTGCCAGCGCGGTATAAATAAAATAAATAAATAAAATAAATAAATGTCTTTGCCCCTTGTAGAGCATGTGAGGGCTGGAGACACAGCACCTTGTGTAAGGACTGCCTGATAGCTGGCTTAAAGATTGTAATGTATAAAATTACGTTTTGGCCTTGTCTAGCACTTCATCCACCAGTTACCCAATCAGGCCTTCTTCCTGTAGAGGTTTATTCATGAGGGCGGCTTGACTCCCTAGCTTTAACCTGGCACAAAGTAGCCATGCATGAGACTTTACCAGACTGACATTGGCTTGCTGTCTCCCTGCATTCTTGACTGTACCCAGACAGCCCTTAATGACAGCATCACTCTGCAAAGGGGACATCTGCCCAGCAAACATAATCAAAGACTGCTCTGAACCCCTAGCCCACTTCATTGCTACCTTCATTAATGCCTCTTTCGCCACCGGCACAGTACCCTCTTCCCTCAAAGAAACTTGGGTTCGCCCACTACTAAAAAAACCTACGCTAGACCCGGACTCTCCCAACAGCTACAGACCCATCACAACAGTGCCATTCCTGCTGAAAATCCTCAATAAGGCTGCATACCTACAGATACAAGTTTACCTTGAATCTCACAACATCCTAGGTAAGAGACAGTCTGGTTTCCGCCCACGCCATGGCACAGAGTCAGCACTACTCGACCTTAAGAACCAACTCCTAAAAAACATGGATAAAGGCAAATGCGCCATCCTCCTACTCCTTGACCTGTCAGCCGCGTTCGACTTAGTCGACCACAAAACACTAAGTACACATCTCACCAACACGGCCCACTTCTCATCCAATGCCACAGCTTGGATCTCATCCTTCCTGGAAGGCAGAGCTATGAGTGTTTACTCAGACCAAGCGTCAGCCACCCCCTCACCAATCAATTGTGGAGTTCCACAAGGGTCTTGCACCTCCCCGACTCTCTACAACCTATTCACACTCCCACTATTCAACGACTTAGAAGAATTCGGCATATCGTTCACCAACTATGCCGACGACACTCAAATCCTTCTCCCACTAACTGGTGACTATGAGCAAGACCTGAAAACCCTACAAAATACTTATGCCATCATCCAGGCATGGATGGCAGCCAATGGCCTCTGTCTCAACGGAGACAGGACAGAGATCCTACTAGTAGGCCCTAAAGAAACCCTCAACAAGCTAGACACGAAATACAGTACTTTCCTCATCGAGAACTCAGTAATCTCCGTATCCCCAGCTGTAAAAACTCTGGGGGTATACCTAGACTCCACCCTGTCCATGGACAGACATGTCAGCTACATCTCCTCCTCAGCAGCCCTTAAAACCAAGATAATCAATGCAGTAAAGCCCCACCTGTCCACCAAAAACTGCCTCAACATCGCCAGAGCGACTATAGGCGCGAAACTAGACTACTGCAACGTCCTCCTGCTAGGTACCTCGGCCAAAAACATTAACAGACTCCAGATTGCACAAAACAATGCCCTGAGAGCAGCCCTCAATATACCAAAGAGAGAACACATCTCCCTAGCAAGACAAAATGCCCATTGGCTCCCAGTTAAAGAGCGCATTCAATTCAAGACTCTCACAATCACACATAGATGCATAGCCCAAACCGCCCCTAGCTACCTCAATGAACGGATACAACCAGTCCAATCAATCAGACCCAAAAGGGACCTATATGCCAACCAACTTACAATCCCTAACTTCACCAGAGTCAAAGCTGGCGGCTCGAGCTTCGAAGTCCTAGCGCCAAAAGCTTGGAACTCCCTTCCGCCCAAGCTAAGAGCGGAAACATCCCACACAGCCTTCAGAAAAGCCTTGAAAACCACTTTATTAAAGTGAAACCCAGTTTCCAATTGTATCGCATGCAATACTGTCTGTAAATTACTACTGTATCATGGCTATGGTTCCTATGTAACCCTGGAACCACAGCCATTCCTGTAACCGATTCAACATGCCAAGTAAACCTTCTTGTAACAGCGCCACGGTGCCCCAGGGCAGCTGCTGCGCTTTAAAAATGCAAATAAATAAATAAAATAAATAAAATAGGACTGGCCTTACGGAATGATGGCCTGGGCTTGTGCTTGAATCACTTGAACCATGTCCTTCACTATGGTAATATTTGCTATCCATAGGCCTGTAGGCTGCTTTTTTAGCCATCTTCTATTTAGCTGACAAATCGTTTTGCTGTCCTTTTCTGGTGGCGCATCAAAGGTGGATACAGGGACATCACAACTCATCCTTGCAGTAGTGACTACGAAGGAATCAGAGACAAGCTCTGCCCTTACATATTTCTGATCCCCTGGTAAGGGGCAAGACATTTTCTCAATTCTAAAAGTTCCTTGTCTGACTTTCTAGTAGCTGTTTTTTATGTAAGCTTAACTTGTCTTTTTTGCCGATTTCAAAATGGTACTCCAGTGTGCCACAGGTTGATGTTGTTACAACGCATCCTCCATAAAGTCTGCCCTTCTTCCTCTACCCCAGTAGTCATACCAAATTTGCAGCTGCTCTCTTTAGTGGTGCAATATATTTTCCCTGGTCATCAGTTGGAGAATTCGAGTCCTGTGGCTCATGGTCTTGTGAGGTAGTCATGGTTGCAGAAGGTAGACACAGACACAAAGATACAAGTTTCAACACCTTTATTAAGTTTTGAAAGGGAGTTGGAGACTTCCTAGCTGGCCCTAGATCAATAATGGGAGTAGTCTCAACCATTAAATAAAAGTAATCAGTCAGAGTCCGTCTAGTCAAAAGAAAGCAATGTCTATGTCTGAAACCTATGCTTGCCGTCATGCTTTTACAATAACTAAGTGGTGGGAAACAAGTCTATACAAAAGAGTGTATCAAAAGTAAGTCAGGATGGCAATGGAGTTGAATAGCACTCCCTTCCCTAAGCTTGAGCAATAAGAGTTCTTCAAGAGCTTGGGTGTCTAGTTCGCACAGTTCAACGAGGCACAGTTCTTCCAGGCTTCCCTCGCCTGGCTTGAAAGTCACACAGTTCAACAGCATACAGTTCACTCAGGCTTCCCTCGCCTGGTTTGGCATCAATTTCTCTCATGAGCACAGTTTCTTCAAAATGCTTCGTAATGGGGTTTCCTTCCCCAACAGTTCAATAACTCTCCAATGGTATTCGTGAAAGAGACCTTCGCAAATGCACAGTATTCTCCAGCCCTGTGCGGGACCACTTTGTCAGTCCGGCTTTCTCACAATCGTGCCCCTGGCACCTCTTTACTCCACAGTTCAGTAACAGAGACCTTCGCAAATGCACAGTATCTTTATCGGCCCCGTGTGGGACCACTCTGCTACTAAGGCTGTCTCCAAAGTTTATGCATCTTGCATAAGTTCAACATTTAATTTGGTTGTGCCCCAGGCACTGTACACAGTTCATGCTCCTTATCTTCAATATTCCACTTGGTTGTGCGACTGGCATTGTACACAGTTCACAGCTCTTTGTGGGTCCCAGAACCTTCTCTTGATTCTTGTTGTGGGTCCCTGACCCTCTTCTCAGGTTTCAAAGCGGTTCCCAGACCCCTACGATGAGTTCACAAATATCATAATTCTTGTTCCACTTTTGCTCGTGCTTCAAGCCTTTTTACAGCTTGCCTTCCCTTTGGTAAAGCTGCTCTCCTAATTCATAATTCCCAAAAAGTCTCTCTTTACTCATGTACATTTGCACGCAGCCTCGCTTCTGCTTTGAACTCACTGGCTGTCTTTCCTTTCATCGCTGGATACGTGTTGAGGTCATGGTCTTCTCCGCTGCCCCTCCAAAAGTCCCAGGCTTTCTCACACGCTCGGGAGAAAGAACACCTGCACCAGAACTCCCCTTTGGAGTCTGTTTCCTCGAGTGATAACCTTCTGGCTCCTTGGAGACACGGCTCCCTTGCCACGCTTAATGCAGCCTTTCTGCCTCTCAGGCCCTTAGCATGTCTGCGCTTCACTCTCCCTTGATGGATACCGGGGTACCCAGGCAACCCAGTTCGCCTGTCTGCTCGACCTCCAACTCGTGTTCCTTTTCAGGCTCTGACTCGTTCACTGTGTGTCTCCATGCTCCACCTCTTATACTCTGGGTGGCTGTACAATGTGCTTAAGGTGTGTGTGATTATCATAGAGTGTCTGACCCTGCCTGGCCTTATTACTGGGACAAGCCCATAGTCATAACACTAGTGGTAATCTTCACAATCTCAGTCTTCCTCTTTCTCATCTCAGTAGTTGGGCTGACACAGAAAGGAGGGGAATTATTGGAGTTGTAGTATCCCATTAAAACAGAGGAAATATGGGGTAGTTGTTAGGAAATGGGTGCTACCATGTTTCACCTTCAGGTGTTTCTTCCCCACTCCTCAAGGACCCCATAAACAGGTGATCTTCCCTCACTAGTCCACCCCCAGGGTCTGCATCCAATAGTGATGACCCTTCCCTGGCCACCTGAATAAGGGATCCCCGGGGTCTGAGCAGTGAAACACCATCAGGTTTTTCACAGTCTTCTGGGGAAACCATAGGGTAATATATGGGATTTCCCTTCTCCATCTCTAGAGGATCCTGTGTATCATCTCCCTTGTCAGTGTAATCTTTGTGTAAATCATCAGGAGGGGTGATAATGACTTTAGTCATCTTTGGCTGAGGTTCATCCTCAAAGAAAAGTTATCTCTTTCTCTTAAGAGTAAGGTGTTGTTCTTTATCATATAAAAAGGCATTAATCTTCTCTATGGTACACTGGAAGTAATGCCTCGTGATAGGTGTGCTGGGAATAGGATTAATGTATTTTTCAAAAACCTCCACACTCCTCATCTTGTTCTGACTCTTCTTCAACATTGGGATCATTGTCAGAGGATGTGTAATTAGTGACTATCAATGTTTTATGCTTAGTCGGTGTCAACAAAGGAGGTCAAATAGTGGGCAAATTCTCCATGTCTGGATGTTGCAGGACCCTTTAAGGTGTCTCGGGGTATTGTGGATGTGTGCTTTGGTGCTTACCCCCCCCTGGAGAAGGCATTGTGTCATGGAATGGTGTCTGCTTCTCTGTGAGGTGTTTCAATGGAGAGTCTTACAGTGCCTGTGATAGCAAAGGTAAAGTAGAATATCCAAATGTGGCCCTTGTGACCCCCATCTGACTTGCAGCCCTAAAACAGAGAAATGAGAGATGTATATAACACCTGGGCCCTTCATCACCATCAGTGTATCTATGAAGACATTCTAGTTTATTGCTGCTAGACACAAAACAAATGCTTATAACTCACGCAGATAGAGGACTGACACACACACCTACATATATATCCTTTGCTAAGCGAAAACAGCAAGATGCCAAGAATACGTACAAAGAGCTTGCACATGCTCAATAGCGACTAGCATGGATGGTCATACAAACAAAGATGGAAGTCATAGGTGCATTGAAGTGAATGGGGAAAGCAAGACAGACTTTGCATACATGGATAGGCTGACAGACTGATTCAGCTAAAGGCAGACAGACAGAGCTTCCAGTGCAAACACAGTGCACATCCTAGCCAAGGACGAGCAGAGACAGAAAGTTTCCAGTTTACCAAGGCAATAAGACACCTACAAGGTAAATAGCTTAAAATCCTCATAGTTACAAGCAGGAGAGCTTCACTTCATGGTCCATGCACAAGTGACCTGGAAGACTAGGACAGTGCCTATTCATTCGAGGCAGATGGAGGAAAGCTGTTCCCATTGAGCCAGAGGTAGAAAGATGCAATTGCTACACAGGTTGAAAGCTGGATGTTCGCTCTAAGGGGTTAGACGATCAGAGATGGCAACTTATTGGGAGCACACAGCACCTTTGTGATCGTTCCCATTGCCTTGAACAGTTTCACTCAGCCTGGTAGCTCTCCAAGTTCCCAAGGCTGAGACAAACTGTTTTGACCAACCCTTAGCTAGCTTTCACATTAGGCACACTATGTTGCAGTGGCCAATAATTTCCCTGTTCATCTGCGACTTTGTAATTGTAACATTTAGAGGTGGTCCTAGGAGAAGCCACCAGATATGGCGATCTAATAACCAGAGTAACCCCTATGTATTACATATATAGTTTTCCAAAACTGACCAATTCCCTGCTCTGGTAGGTTTTTTGGGACGTAACTTGTTTTATAACATCACTAGCCTTTAAAGCGGTCTAACCCACGTTTGGAGGACGAGAACCTCTGATGTTGAGTCATATTAAAGACAGTAAACGTTGCCCTATGTTTGAGTCTTCTGTTCTTACATCATGGAATTGTGTTGGGGCCCAAGTACCCTCTTGCTGCCAAGAGTGCCCATACCACTCCTTTACAAAGGGTTTAGTGCTTGTGATATTTTTTTTGCCAGTTCAGCGCCATGTTGACACTCAGCGCCATTTGTAAGGTTGCTTTTTGCTTGTCACCGCCATCTGTTGATAGCATCTTCGAACTAATGGCACCATGTTTGTGGGCTGGCATCTCAGTGCTGTGAGCTACAGTAGTTATCCCTGGTGTCTAAGGCTTTCTATGCTTGCCGTTTGTTTGTCCAGGACTTATGTTGCTTTTGGAGAGCAGCCCCTTGGTTTCAGTAGGAAGTTTAGTTTTCTGGGCATATGTACGTGATCCTGTAGCGCTGGGGGCTGGAACTGAGGGTGCTCTGCACGTATCCTCTTGTACTGCCTCCTCAGGGTCAGAGGCATCTCAGGGACCCAGACTTAGATTAACCACCCTTTCTGCCAGAACTGGCCGAAGTTTGTCTGGCATCTGGGCTTCCATAGCATACACATCCCACTTGTTCTCTTCATGTACCTTTGTATTCTTGGCTTAAATATATTACATGCTGAGCATTTGTCCACAGCATGGTCATGGGGCAGGCATGTATTACACACCCGATGGGTGCCCTGTGCCACAGACCTAGTTTTCCAATCTCTGTTGCATTTAAAAGGAGAATGTTGCATACGCAAGATTTAGCCTGTGTAAGTAGAAAGAAAGTAGACGAGAAAGGGATTACTCTTTCATGAAATATTTGAATGTATTCCCCTCTGTAACCACTGTGCACCTGTCACTGCTGGAGGAACTTTGGTCTCCTGATTCATATCAAAGTCGAGAAATCTCAGCACTGAATGTGATGGTCTGTAAGTCAGAGGCTGCGCCGTTGTTTTTGGTAATCAAGCACAACCTTTACTCCTGTGTGCACACCAATAGCGGAAAAGAACCACTCTGTGGATGCCAATCTGATCAGCATCATGGGTACATAAGTAGGTAGAGATAATACTAGTCGAGATAATACTTGTTGAGATAAAAATGACCAACAACAACTACACAACTACCTTCCTTGCTAGCAGACCACTCCAACCACATACAATGCCCAAGTCTCATACACAAAAGCATTGAAACCATAACCTGGAATAAAGGAACCACAAGATAAATGCCCACAAACAAAATAATTGCACAGCGGCACAATTACCAGAGAGCACCCAAAACCCACAAACCATTTCCCTTTTTTACTCCACACCGCACATTTCACACTTGCCATGCATGCCCAGACTGGCTAGCGAACCACTGTACGAAAACACCTAAACAGCACATTGCTTTCTAACCAAATCACAAACCCAGTAACCTCTAACACCAAAAAACACAAACACTGGTCGCCCCCCATCCGGAAACAATAATCACCCAGTGCACAAACCAAAGCACACCCAGAAAGCTCACAAGCACAGGCGCCAGTAACTCCTGCTTCGACAGATGAGCACATCAACTATCCTATCCCTCTCTACCCCACTAACCAGCTCACCCCACTTTACCTTACAGAGCCACAAGAGTGCCTGGAGACCATGAAAATGGCAGCAGTGCATGGTATAAATCAACTTAACATAACATAATAGTGTTACAGAAACACCCATGTCGACGCCCTTTTACTTTGGACAAAAACAGCTTGTGATACTTGTGATACTCTGCACTAACCATTAGATGGCGAACTATGCAAAGCATGTGACTCTAGATAGGCTCACAAGCCAGAAATCATAAGGTGAGCAAAAGGGTTACTAAATAAACATATCCTAAGTATAAAGAAGGGGTTAACTTCCCAGATGTTTGTAGCTATCGGCAAGCCTTCACCCACCTCAGATAAATGATTTAAGCTTTCATAGCAAGGTTGTACTAATTATTAAGCCTGTAAGCATGTGGAATGTTGTTGATAAGTGCCACTTGACTAGTCAGCAGAGTTCCCCAAGCTTACACTGTGGCTGAACGAGCAGTGCCCAAGCTGCTGTTAATTTCCTGTCAGGCGGACACAATAACAGAAAGGAGGGGTCCCTATTAGCGTTAAACAGAGGACATATTACCAACCCAACTCTACCCACTAGTAATAGAGAGGAGTTTAGAAGTTGTCCAACTCAATAACAAAAACAGGAGGAATCGCAATTGTACTATCCTATACTTAAAGGCTGGTTAAGTTTATCTCTGGCAAAAAGGAGCACATGAACCACCCCTATCGAATTATAAACAACCTATTTATGAAAAACTCACATGTGAATCATTAGGTAACACATGCTTGTCCTTTCATATCTAATGCCTTGAGAAAGTTTCATCCAAGCGAAACACGTGTTGACATACTGTGTAATAAATATATTAGGCCTGATTAACAGAGTGTTTTCCAATGAGGTGTTTCCATTATGAAACGCGTTTGTGAATTAGGCCCATTAAGTTATCACATCCATTGTATGGTTTACACTTAGTTACCTCTGATGGAACCACCATTGCTCATTTATTGTACATAATCAGAAAGTCTTTGGATCAGCGCAGCACCCCTCTTTGTTCCACAGTCAAACCATTTCCGTTTTCTATTTAAAATATTGATATACTAGTACAAAAGCCTGTTTAGAGGGGGCAAAAGTGTGTTGGGTGGAGGTTTCCCCATCATTGTTTTTGTTCAATTTCCATTGAGTGGCTTAATCAAATGTATATTTGTTTACATGTTTTCTTTAAATGTATATATTTTCTTAGTATGTGCAACTTGAAGAATGCTGTCAAAGTGGTATCCCTATCTTGGGTCTTTTCTGCAGCTAATTGTATGTTGTCATTGTTAAAATACACATTTTGTTCGCCTGGAAGATGAACTTGAAGTCTTCTTGTTGTATGTGTAAGGCAATAGCTCCCTCTAGCCGTGATAAGAGGTGAAGCAGGAAGTCTCTACTGTGCAACTTGAAGTCCTATTGTTGTATGCGTAAGGGAACATCCCCCTCTAGTGGTGGTAACAGGCAAAGTGGGCGCATGACGGCTTCGGACAAACATACATCTGGCTTTTTATTATATAGTATGGTGGTGAGGTACCTGATTTGTGGACCCCACCCTTCAGACGATACTGTTACTCTTCAAATTATCAAATTTCAGTGAATCACAGTTGACACACTTTTTGATGTGTGTTTAAGTACCTCTTAGCTAATGTTGTTGAATGGTTAGACGAATGACCAGAGAAACTAACACTGAAGGGTAAGGTGAGGCAACCCTATTGTCTCAGAAAGTCAAGAAGGAAAAAGGTACCTTCCTGGCGCCACTCCCTGGAATTCCAATTGGCCATGCATCCAAACACTGATTCTGAAATAATGGTTCCATGTGATGTCATTGTATCCGTGCTGCTTAGAAAGGGGCATGGGGCAGGATTTCTCACATCATAATATTCACAGGGTAGATTTGAAATTGAAGTGCATTCTCGTGACAGTCATCAGGTTAAGAAAAAACAACAGCAATGAACTCTGTGTGCTGGAGGTTTAGTGCTTCTAATCAATTTTTGACCAACAGCTCCTTCCTCAGTTCCCGAACGTGAGAAGGCTTTGTGCTAAAGAGAGTGCAAATTTGGTTTGTTGCAAGTGCCATGATGTGCATGAGATTAAAGTGGTGAAGATGTAGCGTGTGTGTCTTGTGTAGAATCATCTGACAAAATGGCGACATTGAGAGAACCAAGCCTTACCACAGGGAACGCAGTCCCCTTTCCTTTTAGATGAATTGGGTCTTGTAGAAGTGCTTAATTCATAAGGTATGTATTAACTCAACTACAATGACTTAATTCTTAATTAAAAGCTAACAATGACATTCACCAATTTTTCACTTTCGACTGAAATTCATCAAAGAAATGATCACAGGTTTCTTCTGTGCAGGCCACACACACTACAAGTTCACCAGTTTTACATATCATGCATATTTTCTTTCGGAGCAGACTGCTGACATTTTTGGATTCCGCCTAAGCATAATTAAAACTGCTGATCTCGATAAAGGATATTTAATGTTCTGGCTTTTTCATCGAGCTTTACTTTATTGTTATTCTTTCACCAATCACCACTTCTTCAGTACCTTAAATAAAAATATAAATTAAGAAACACATAATTTCCAGTAACGATTTCACAAATTGCAATGCCCTTTAAAACAGTACAGCGAACGGGCCACTGTGAGGCCTTATTGGACATACAAAGAAAAACAGACCAGATCAGGAAGCTGTCAAAGGAGGAAAAACTTTCAGACGAAAATCTTTTTTTAACAGAGAAGCTACCTTTTCGCCTCTTTGGCACTGAAAGGATTAATGCTCTCTTAAGTCATGTGAGTGATACACTGTAAAACGTGTATAGCAGAGGGTCTTGGAACCAAAACTAGTTTTTCTGGAATCCTTGTATCTAAAAAGTGGACTTTCCTCATTGAAAATGTTCCTGGTCGCATGGCCCCAGCTTCAGTTTAGGAACTAGCGGTGCTTCACACCGTGCAGGTTGTCATGGAAAATGTATCTTTTCTAGTGCACAGAGTTCATTTCTCTCCTCCACAGATTGAGGTGTTTTGGACCGTGCTTGAATTTCACAGTTTTACGTTCGGACCAGGCTGTGCGGACCTTTCCAGATTCGGCTGCAGAGCAAACTCTCAGATCTCTCTTCCAAACACAATGGAATCACTGCCGCAAATGTGCAGTAGTTTGCGTCACAAGTGATGCCTTCCAGGTATTTCAAAGGTTTGATGGTTGCGTTACACCCCTCTCAGGTAGTCTCTGAAACCTCAGAAGAAGCCCTTCCCTTAATGACAAGAGGTGGAGAGAGGCTGGCATTCAGAACCTCTTCTCACAGTCATTGTAATTCCATTTGAAGGGTCCAGCTGCGGTGTGGTGAGGCTGTGGGTCCAGGCCAGAGTGCATGATGGGAAGATATAGGTCATCCATGTTCGGCATCACCAACACCTTCTGCAGAATGAAAGAACAGGACAGGTTTTTGCAAAGCACGGACTCAGCCCCTCCCTCCAGCAAACCGCCCCCGATATTTAAGACTCAGATTTTGTGATTCTGTGGATATAGAGACTCCAAACCAGCTATCCACCTTCAATTCATTTCTGTAACATTTTGCACAAATGACAGATCCGCTGACATGCGTTCCACGCTAATCTTGAGATTTTTCAAAAATATTCATCATCCAATTTATAATTGTACTATCTTCTACTTTCATAGATCCTTTTCATACCATCATTTTGTCCTTTGGATATACTAACCAAGGGAGACGGGAGTACTGTGGGGGTCAAGGGAGCCCCCTGCTCAGTAATACGATGCCTGGTGGTGGTAAATAGGGGATTGCCGCCAAGGCTGGCAAACGAGGCCTAGATCACGTGTCTTCAAAAGAGAGCCAGTGGAATATCCATAACTGGATTAGAAAACTCCTCCAATAGGCAAGCAGCTCAGGAGAGCCAGAAATATATAAGGTCCAGAAGTACAAGCAGATAGCAGGAGTACCAGCATGGTGTACGTCTGACATGGATTACGGACTGAACTCTAAAGCAAATCATATGACAGAGACAGCAATCAGCATTCAGCTAAAGGCACACGTTCATATAGGAGAGGTAGGTCCCTGCAAAGTTCCCAGGCAGAGTTGTGAGGCATGAGAACCAGTTTCCCACGAACTTCTCAGGCAAGATTATGGTTTAGGAAGCAGTCACAACACTGCTGACTGACCCTAGCATGACCCTAACATGATGAGCATACAAACCAAATAAAGAGAAACATCTCCTCACTGGGAGTTAAGGAAGCAGAGGGGTTACCCACAATGAGAGAAGGTGGGCACACAAAGCCAATGCTAATCAGAGCCCTTATTGCCCCAATCATCCTCTTACCAACAGTAAATGAATATTGTGCTATGTGTCAGGTGATTAAAAGTGAATTGCGGAAGATATATTCTTCGTGGAAACAGACCGGCAAGAAAGTAGAGAGGAGTATTGTCAGAGAGACATTAGGATATATTCAGTGAAAGTGAGGAAGGACTTTTGGGGCAGAGGTGTTCTTCGATCGGGTGGTTTGACTTTCAAGTTATTTGAGATGGAGCTTGTGGTCTCATCTGAATGCATGAGTGTTGGTAAGATTATTGATGTCAGGGGATAGGGAGCTCATAGGTGCGGGTGAGTAGAGAAACGGAGCAGAAGCGAGAATGAGCGCAGGGAGGGTGGGGTACGCTGAGGAGAGTGGTGAGAGAAGAGAGAAGCCAGGTGGTGGGCTCAGTCCATGAACGGATGTAGAAACTAGTAGTAGGAATTTAGAAGGGGGACAGTGGCACATACAGAGCCACAAGGCGACAGCGGGGAGAGGGACTGAAAACTGGGGAGATTGTGAAACATGCGAGTGACTAAATTAAGAATTTTATCAGATGGGGCAAAGGAGTAAGAAGGGCAGCCCGAGAGGAGCATCACGCATTAGTCGATGTGGCTGAGTAGCCAAGTGGCGATCAGAGTTTGAGTAGAATGATGGGTGCGAAGATACCGATTCGTCCTTGTTCTTTAACTTGTTCATTCTTGCTGAGTTGGCTATAAAGGTGACAAAGTGATGGAGATTAAGTTCACTGTAACAAATTACCTAAAGGTAACACGTTTTGGGGTTGGGACAAGGAGACTGCGATGAAAGATTCCAGCAAGAAGAGTAGGAGTGGGGCATTGAGGGCTTGGAGATAAATTACTTTCGCATTTCAGGAGTTGGGCACAAGACAGCAAAGTGCCACCCAGTTTTGGGCGGCAAAAAGGCAGCTACTGATCTTTGAGGAAAGTACATGGGTGGGGATAAAAAAGGAGAAGAGTGCTGTATGCAAAAAGGTGGTAGGAGAACACAAAGAAGGAGATACATTTGCCTAGGGAAGAGGTGAAAGGAGTAAAGAGGAGTGGGACAAATACAGAGCCCTGGTGGACTTTACTGGTAGCGAGACAGGATCTGAGGTATCCATGTTCCAGGGCGTGAAGAGGGAAGGATGGAGAGATAAGAAGGGATCCAGGTAAGTTCAGTCTCTTGGTCTTGGATCACAAGTTTAGATAAGATCTGAGGAGGATAAGGATGGAGGTGAGCTTTCTATGGGCTGAAGAGGCATGGAAATAGGAAACACGGCTTAGGGATATTTCAGTAGTGTGACGAATGCAGAACACAGATTGGAGAGCATCGGCCAGTTTATTACTCTCGGGACAAGCGAGACAGGCCAAAAGCTGACGACAGGGCTGCTAGGATGACAAGTTGGTTTTGAAGAATTGGGAGAAAGTGGTCATTTTGTGCGAGGTGTGAAAGTATCCACTGAAGAGGGAAAGCTTGACGAGAGATGATAGCAACAGCTTAAAGGTTGATTTGTGTAGCAAAAAGATCTACTGGAGCGTAGGAAGGATTGGCTTTCCATGCAATGGGAGCCATGCTAGGGGCGCAGGCTGAACAGAAGGAGGGAAGGCAAGCTAGGGTGGAGGTGAGAGGTGATGGACAGGATGCAGTGTTAGGAGGGAGGGCAGAATGAATGGTGAGAGTGTCACGGATCTTCAGGATCTTAGATGAACAAAAAGAAGGCAAAGTCGTTGGCTGAGAGTGAGGATCAAATTGCTCGAGGACGGGTGTCAGCATGGCTTGTAGGGTTGAGGACAGTTTGTGCGGGTGACAGCGGAAAGGGGAAATGAGTTTGGTGAAGTAGTGGGACTTGGCATGGTTCAGGGCTGTTGTGCATTTTCAGAAGGTGTTCATGTTTGTGTACGGAAGTGTTGGGGGCGGGATTTGCATCACTGTTAGAGGTGGAGTTGGATGGCATCCTATAGTTGGCGAATCAAGTTGAAGGTAAGGGGTGTAGTGCGTCAAGGTGGAGCAGGTTAGTGGTTTTAAATGGGGCTGTTAAGGGCGAAGTATAAGTGCCAACTTGCTTGTCCCTCCAATTAATTCTGCCTTATAGGTAGAGGGTCTCTGGCCTCTCATGGAGCCTATACCGGCAAAGGGATGCTACATAACAAAATAGAGCAAGGTCAATGCATTTCAAAGACTTGCCTAAAAGACATACAACTTTACAGGCAGACAAAGCACAGTGCTCTTTGGACCTGCCCCTCCGAAGAATGCTTCGCTAGAGATAAAGGAAGCATTACCATTGCCTCAGTCCCCCCCCCCAAAGTCAGCCCATCCATGAAATTCCCTATTACTCTTGCAAGAGGTCCACTGCCTCCTAAAGTTTGTCTGCATTAAAGGTGCAAGGACACCATGGCTCCCTAGCTTCTGTAAACCCAAGGTATACTACCTTAATCAAATAGGCATCTAGTTCCCCCTAAAGCCTGCCCATCCAAGGAATACCCCATTAAAGATAAAGGGATAAAGCGCCCCCAACAGCCTTTCCATCCATGACATGAAAGATAGAAGGAGCCCAGTGCCTTTTAATCCTGCCCCATTAGGTTACCTTACAAATAGAGAGGATGAAGGGCTCCCAAATGCCTACTCCTCCACAGCACATTACCTTACATATCGAGAAGTCCAGTGGCCCTGGCACCAGTGCCTCCAACGCCTACAAGATACGAGGAGCCTCTCATTCCAAGGCATTCCTCTAAGCAGATACTGGGAGCACGGGGATACAACCATGCCTTTCCTTGCAAGACTGCGGTCAAACAGACATCACTCCATTAGCGACTTGGCGTGCCTTTCTAGTGTCTTGCTACGCTATCGCCATAGACAGCCTCTGACAAGTCAAGCAGATCACGGTTGCTCTTGTAGATGCAAACTGTGACCTGTGCTGGTGATATGATTGGGAATGTCTTCCTAGGTCATCATTGGTCTGCTCTCATTATAGTGTTGCTTTACTCCCTGCCAGAGAATAATGCTGGGACGGGGTACCTGAAACTCATGCTCCAGTTTCTTCTCAATCCATTCCAGGACGTGGATGAAGGTAACTTCTCGCTCCCCAAGCTTCGGGCGCACCTTCAGCTCCAGCCGCGGGGGAATCCTGAAGCTGTACCTTTGAGAGGAAAGGAGAGGCCAAGAATTTGGGCACTATCTCACAGAGCTTCACACGTATTGGAAAGTTACTACACTTCACAATGGCGCATACATAGCAGTTACACATGTTCGTAGGCCAGACCACGAGGGACGGTATGCGTCAGGCATGGTGTTTCAGCTCTTGAACTCTGCATTTCTTTAATCAAAGTCCCATTCTGTTAAAATACACATGACTTCAACACCAGGCAGGGAATTTCAAAAGAATTGCATAAAAGCCCACAGTTTCCACTTTTCTAGAGGCAGACCTGATCCCACTTGAAACACTTGTGTATAGGCGCGTTATGAATGCCATATCATATCACATCCCACAAAACATCGTTTTTAACATTACAGAGTTTGTATATTACAGTTTTCTACAAAACACCCCAACAAAATTAATAACATGTTACTACTAGTATTTACTTTATACAAGAACAAATATAATCAACTTTTGCTACTTGTCTTGATCTTTATATACATAAGTAAAATACAAGCACCTTTTCCTACCATTTAGACTAGATAAACTGGAGCACTGACACAACTGTTGTTTTTTTATAAGGACAATTAATTTGCGTGAGCAGTAGCAGATTGTCAAGAGTGATAAAATGTTTTCTGACAAAGAGACAATATCGAAATAATTAGCACATCAAGTTCAATACATCTGATTCTCCATGGAGGCACAGATATTAACATTTGACAGCTGTGACAGGACCCAGCAGAGTAACCTCCGGAACCCCAAGCTCAGAACGTTACTCAGCCTTGTGTGTTGTGATGCTCTGTTGCGTATGAAGATATTGGCAGAAAGGCACAAGTTGTAACGCGATTATACGAGCTGCAGGAACAATGCTGGATGCAATGACTGTAGTGCCATGCGTGTGGATTGGATTGGATTGGAACTTTGGAGCGTGAACTTTGAATATGTGGGACTTCCTTTCTCGTGAGTATTACTTTCCCGAAACTGAAATGGGAATGTCAAAGCCGACAGTACTGTATTTTGTATAGGGTCCTGGGTGTACATGCGCCATGGACCGAGCTGAACCGCAGCCATCTTCATAGATGAAGCAGCAAAATGCACCGATTATTAGGGACGAGGGGCAGAAAGAAAGTTGATTGGTTGGCACACACACACACACAGGAGCAGAAAAGGCTGTGCACGTGTTATGCTAGCCTCTGTCCAGGCCACGGGTATGCCCAGTTACCGGCTCCGCATCACCTTTGAAGGCGAGTTTTTACTGCCTGAGAACCGAAATAAAGAATCACGTGGCAGCTAGTTCCTGAGTCAGGTACTGTTGCGTGTGGTGGAAAGATTCACTATAGGAGTGGTCTGTATTGCGGGGATTGTCTGAATGGAATTGCAGAGGGCCCAAATTATACTGTAAACCCATATAACCCAAGGTCGGAGGATGTACCGTTAGGAAGTTCATTGTTAATGTAACCGACTATATGTATCATGTTTATTTTCTAAATGAGGCTCATTGACGAGAACCCTGTAAACACACAGAGGTATCTTTACTCGGGAGCCACAATTTTGGAACAGGGATACTAATCTGGTTTCCTGGCCATTTCTACACTGCTGTATGGAAATAAACTGTGTCTCTAACTTTGCTGCCTGGTTTTCCAGTTGAATTATTGGTGAAAGGGTGTGAAAGTCAACAGAAACTATACCTAAGGAAGAAATCTACTTCTACCGGAGAAACTGAAGAGGGAGCGTGCATTGTTGAAGTGGCCACTACATTATTACATTATTACACGTGCAATGATAATATAGTGTTAGCACCCTGTTCCAAGGGCTGGAACGGAGGGTAACGGCCTGACAGCCCGAGTTATAACAAGGGCACTGGGATGTTACCCCCATTCCAGTCCTTGGAACAGGGTGCTAACGCTACTAGCACCCCTGGTTACCAAAGCGGTAACCCGGGGTGTTAAAAAATTGTATTTTCATTCAAAGAACGGGACGCGTGCAGCGTCCTGTTCTTTGAATGAAAATACTGTGCCAAGATGGCCACCATGGAAGTTGAATGTGGGCTCTGTTCGGTCAGAAAATATTATTGTCCCTATGGTTCGACCATGTGCTTTTAACCATAATTTGATCGATCGTGCAAACATTTCCTATGCACCACCCGAGTTTTCGTCTCTTGAACACAAGCAAAATCAGGCAGCAGGGCGCGGCCATCTTGTGATAATCTTATCACTTGCCGCATCGCCCTGGGTGACCTGCGTTTGCGGCACTAAATCATATCCCCCGCCCCTGAGCCTGACATCACTAGACGCGTACCGGCCATTTCACAACGCCAAAGCACGTCTCGTGTCAACATTCTCTGTGCCTCAGCTAATGACATGTCGCCATGGAAACAGCAGGAAGCCTCTTTCCTCGATAAGTATAAACAGAGCGTTTCACAACACACAACAGCAGATTTTCATTTCCATTCCTCTCGCTGTATTTCTTTGAGTATTCTGTGACTCGTTTCTGTGCCCTGGTCAGCTACTTTCGTTGCTCGTAGCCCGTGTGAACAGATACCAGTACGACCCCTATAAAATATTTTTGTTTCTTTACCAAACAATGGCAACAATAATGCCCTACCTGTACGAGCCTGAGTATTCTGAGGAGGAATTACTGGAAAGAGCAAGCTCTGTAAACAATGGGGCTTTGAATGACAGTTGGGCGGACGTTTCAACAGATGAAGAGCCTGGGCCTAGTCGCATGGACGGTGTTTCCACCTGGTGTACCTGCAATTGGTGCGCGCTAATGCCAACCGAGGAGGAGAACTGCTGGTGCCGAGAAAACTCTGGATTCTTGTCCTACATATCGCAAGGCGATCCACAGCCGCAATGCGTTACCCAGCTGCCAGACTTCATGGCAGCCTGCCTCACACGGTCCGTGTTGAAGATTTTGATGGTGCTTATGCATGAACTTCGCGCAACAGTTCGCCCTCGTAATCCAAGTAACGAGTAAGTATACTCTGGTTGTGATGTCAGTTAGGCCACTACTATTTCACGGTTGTCCCCTATATTCTCGTAACTTCAAGATATCATTGTCCTATCCGTTTAGTCTTGCAATTCTCTAGTAATGGTCGCATAAAAGTCGTTCAATATTGTGCTGTGACTAGTTAGCATTTGTCCTGGAAAAAATGCCATTGCACACAAGAATTGTCATTGACAACTAAGGTTTAATACACTTATCTTGGTTATTTAAAAACAGATCGTATCTTTCTCTTTCATAGGTGGTACCGGCTGGTGGCCTATCGTTCGTACATATGGTGGCTTCATGGGAGGCTTGGATACCGCATTCGACGAGTAATACCCGCCTGTGTCGTTGGCACCATTAGACAAACTTTCCCCAGTGACAGCGGTCAGTACAGGGGATTTTCCCTCGCTGAGCTGCAACCAGACCTTTACAATGTCTAGTATTTTTGTGCCATCAAAATAAGAAACCAAATAAAACATAACACATTTTTTATCAATGGTTGTTTCAGTTTTTAAGTGAATCAAGTGTGTCTCCATTCAGCAGTGTTCCGGTGCCTTGTCTGCACGCCTCTCGGCCCATCCATCCCACCCCCCACTATCAAAGGCAGTTCGCACCTGTGGATGTGCGCTGCCATGGGGTGTTGTCAGGGGCGCGAACGGCCAAGGTGCCAAACACCATGTACACTTCAAAAGCTATCTACCCCAGGGTCCATTGTTGTTCACATGGCCTCCTCAGACCCCGTGTCTCCATGCAGGCCTCCCCTGAAGCAGACTGTGCCCCTGCAATCCAAATAAGTGTGTCTCCATTCAGCAGTGTTCCGGTGCCTTGTCTGCACACCTCCCGGCCCATCCATCCCACCACCCACTATCAAAGGCAGTTCGCACCAGTGGATGTGCGCTTCCATGGGGTGCTGTCAGGGGTGCGAACGGCTAAGGTGCCAAACACCATGTAAACTTCAAAAGCTATCCTACGCCCAGGGGCCATTGTTCACATGGCCTCCTCAGACCCCGTGTCTCCAGGCAGGTCTCCCCTGAAGCAGACAGTGCACGTGCAATCCACATAAGTGTGTCTCCATTCAGCAGTGTTCCGGTGCCTTGTCTGCACGCCTCCCAGCCCATCCATCCCACCCCCCACTATCAAAGGCATTTCGCACCAGTGGATGTGCGCTTCCATGGGGTGCTGTCAGGGGCGTGAACGGCCAAGGTGCCAAACACCATGTACACTTCAAAAGCTATCCTACGCCCAGGGACCATTTTTCACATCGCCTCCTCAGACCCCGTGTCTCCAGGCAGGCCTCCCCTGAAGCAGACCGTGCCCCTGCAATCCACATAAGTGTGTCTCCATTGAGCAGTGTTCCGGTGCCTTGTCTGCACGCCTCCTGGCCCATCCATCCCACCCCCCACTATCAAAGGCATTTTGCACCAGTGGATGTGCGCTTCCATTGGGTGCTGTCAGGGGTGTGAACGGCCAAGGTGCCAAACACCATGTACACCCCAAAAGCTATCCTACGCCCAGGGGCCATTGTTCACATGGCCTCCTCAGACCCCGTGTCTCCAGGCAGGCTCCCCTTGAAGCAGGCCGCTCCCCTGCAATACACATAATACCACGACATATACACGTTATTCATTCACAAACACACCCTTTTTTGTAATTCTTTATAAAACACTTGATATTTACCCTGCGAACATCTTTGAGCACTGCAATTCAACTCGTGAACGTGTTACTCTGTGACTGCTTCGAGTGAACTCGTCAGTGTGCTACCTGTGAACATCTCCCTGTTCTCCTGCCACTAATTACTCTGCTTGCTGAATCCAACTGTTTGTTGGTCAAGGTAAGGGCATGTATCCTAATCATATCTCCTTCATTTGTAAATTTATATCTATTCCGAAGTAACGAACTCTGTAGTGCTATGTTAGTTTGTATAATTGCTATTGACTTGAGTTTCTTTTGTTATGTTATCGATATATCAATTTTTATCAGTGTCAATTGGCATCGGATTGCATCCTTCGCGGACCGTGTCTATAATATAAGCATGTTTCCTTTTCATGCACGATAGTACATTCAAGGGACGAGTAACATGTTCTGATTTTCAACACATCAATGAATCGTTTCTGAAATTTATCCCATAATACAGCCGCACACGCTGCACTGGTTTTGCTGTGGTGCTCAAAAGAAAGCGTGCAATGAACAATGTATGGTCCAATTCATTCTTTCTCACATGTTTATGCAAAATAATGTTCTAATAATGTTGACCTTTATTTTGCAGAATTTACAACAATGCCTGCATGTTCTATTTTCGGTTGCCCTTCGAAGACCCATGACAAATTCAAAGGCATTACAATGCATGTATTCCCTAAGACTGTTGATCGAATAAGAGAAAGGGTCAGACATTGCGGATATTCACCGGAAGAGCTTGAAAGTAGAGTCAAACAAGTCTTGGAGGACAAGAGGGGTCATCGATACCGCATCTGCAGCCTGCACATCGACCCGGATATGTGCGACACATCCTTGTACACAAAGAGGAATCAACTGAGAACAACTCCAAAATTGCTCCCAAACGCTATTCCGACTTTATTCGTGAAAATGCCGCCACAGGTGAGTCACGCTTCTGGATTTAGCTTTCTGCCTGTATTTTTGGTGTAAATGTCACTTATAGTACTTTCCATATTTATGTGATTGAATAGCTGTTGAAATAATGACTATTTTGCTAAACATCAGTCCTTGTTTTGTAGAACCCACATAGAAAAATGATTTATGGGGACGGATAACTATGCTATATTATGCATTTCAATAAGCATAATTTTCTCGTATTCAGTCTCCTTACATGCCACTTTTAATGTTGGAATTTCTAAATCGAATAATACTTTCCCTTTACCACTCCATGACTAAACACTGAATATGAAGCAACAATATTCAACTTCCATGTCTTGCCTGGAGTCATCAAGAACTTTGAGCACGTATCAGGTAATCTTACCTAGCTATTCTGTTCCAGACTGGTTTTATGCACGGAATTCTAGATAATGTGATCATATTTTCACAACGTATCATTGCTTTACACAATGTTTCATTCCTACTTTACAATTGATATTTACCTTTGTCGTCTTTCCAAATTGTGTGTCCAGTTTCCAATCTTTTCGTCCTTACTAATGCAAGTACTGTGTTTCAGGGAGATGCTAAAGCGTCCACTACAATTACAACATCCCTCGTAGTAGATCCGGTGCCAGAGGTATGGGTCTTCACATTTCAATAGGACGAGATAATCTGATCATCTTTACATATCGTGTAATTGTTTTACACAATGTTTCATTCCTACTTTACTATTGATATGTACCTTTGTCTTCTTTCCAAATTGTGTGTCCAGTTTCCAATCTTTTCGTCCTTACTAATGCAAGTACTGTGTTTCAGGGAGATGCTGCAGCGTCCTCTACAATGACATTATCCCTTGTAGTTGTTCCGTAACCAGACCCTGCAGTTGATCCGGAGCCAGAGGTATGCGTACTGACAGTACCATCTAATGAAAGAAAGTCGGTCTAATTATATGTGTAATGCAAATGACTTATTTTAAATGGATACTATTTTTTTAGGGATGTATACAAGATCTGTATATTGAACCGGAGGAACGTGGATCTGAGTCGGTGCGCCAGTTTGCTGATGTTAGAGTAAAGAAGGTTTCAAAGAAAAGAAATAAAAATAAGGTTAGTTATAAACACTTTATATTGTTGGCAATAGTTTTGTGCTAAGAACTTCATTATATGCTTTTTTTAATGTAAATTGTACAACACTGTATGTTGGATTTACTCTGAACATCCCTTTTCCTATCTGTCCTGTAGTTGCCCGATGGAGTACGGACTATGCAGACACGACAGCGATACAAATGACAGATGCTGCTTGCCAAACTGTTTTCACCATGGAGGAACTGTTCATTGAGGCACGGCGTGTTCACACTCGAGATGCCTATGTCCAATGGCCAGAAAATGAATTTAATATGACCGGCGATTCCAGCAAAGTGTTTTTGGACCATTGCTACAATGCGCCTGCTCCGCCAGAGGAAGGTCAAATTGAATTTATAGATGATAGTTTAACATTACTAGATGAGCACTTGACCCAATCGACACCCGCCAAAAAAATGCCCCCCAAAAAACAGTCCACATTGATGTTTTCTCCTATCCATGGTCAAGTAACAGATGTTGAAATGACAGAAACTGAAGCATCAACACTATTGACCGACGAAACAGACAAAGATATCGACTATATGTCCGGTTTGGCTGATATGTCCACAATGGTTCAGTCCAAAACAACAATGTTGCCAGATGACAGTATAATAAAAGAGGCCAAATACATAGTATTTGACAGCAGCTTGATGGAGATTATAAAGATGCTGAAATGTGTGCATTCAGTGGGAGAGGAAGTATGTGGAAAGCCATTGGTGAGCGTGACTCGTCTAACACAAGGCAGTAACCTCAAAATACATGCCACCTGTGAAAAGTCACATAAAGCATTTTCATAGTCCACTCAACCGATGCTGGGGAAACTGCCAGCTGGCAATCTACTGTGTGCAGCAGCTTTACTTTTCAGTGGCTCTAGTTTCACGAAGTTATCCAGTTTCTTTCAGTTTGTGGGATTCCATTTAATTTCTTAAACGCAATACTACAAATACTAACCTGATTATCCCTGCCATTAGCGGTGCTTGGAAAATTGAACAATTGGCTATTCAAAGTACATGCCCCGACAAATGGTTCAGGCTAGCCGGCGATGGACAGTGTGACAGCCCCAGATTTTCTGTAGTACTGCACCTACCATCTTCAGGACATGGAAAGTAAGAAAATTGTGAGTTTGGTGGTCGTGCAGGTGTCCCAATGTTAATCCTCGATGGCCATGGAGAAACTTGGTTTTATAAAATCACTGGAAGATCTACAATCGAGGAAAATGCAAATCGACCTCATAGCCACGGACAGACACATTTCAATAGCCAAGACAATGAGAGAGCAGTATCCAAATATTAAACAACAATTTGATGTATGGCATGTTGCCAAATCAATAAATAAAAAAATCTCGGCTGCAGGGAAAAAAAAAGGTTTGGAAAGTATTTCACAGTGGTCCCAGTCTTTCAGCAACCATCTTTGGTGGAGCTCCAAAACATGTGATGGGTCTGTGGAAATTCTACTGGAAAAATGGCGGTCACTAATGCACCACTGTTCCAACGTTCACCACTGGACAGAAAACCAACATCTCTACCAATGTGAACATGGCCCTTTGTCCCCAGAACAGGCACGGAAGAAGAAGTGGTTGATCCCATCTTCACCTCCACACAAAGCCCTTGAGAAGATTGTGTTTGATAAAACTCTATCAAGAGATCTTAAGAGACTCACAGAATTCTGTCATACAGGAGATTTGGAGGTGTTCCACAATATGTGCCTAAAGTACAGGCCAAAGATATTGCATTTTGGCATCCAAGGGATGAAATGTAGGACTTTACTAGTGGTATTAGCGCATAACAAGAATGTAGGCCGGGAACAATCTAGGACTGCAGGAAACTTAGGGATGCTTCGCTACACTATGGCCTTTACGAAAGAAGCAAAAAAAGGATTGTCAAACCAGTATATGAGAAAATGGAATTCGATTTTGTGAAAGATCTTATTGTTAATGTCGTCGAGATGCATACTCATGGAATCGCGCACAAATCTGTTCAGAGCACACATACATTGCCAGCATGCCATGGCCAGTGCAGAGCTTGTTAAATCGTTCAAATCCCGGTTGAAATGATTACCCTCTGTTTTTATTTTTGCAAAAAATGTTTCTATTAACTGTACAAATAAAGTATGCAATTTGTCTTTTGAAATCTATCCTCTCAGTCCTTTTCTTAAAAATATATTACAATTATTATGATTGCTTTCACATTTCACAGTTTAGTCGAGATACTGTGGGACCTTCATTTTTCGTGTTAATGACCAATGGGTAACTGTGTGTAAGAATATTTGGGTTTTGGCAGTTGCCTTGCAATAAAGTTCAGCAAAAAGCTGAATATCTACTTGTCCTACAAAAGGGATTAGACCTAGGCCACAAAACATTCTAGGCACGCAAGAAGTACTGACTGTTAAAACATGCCATGGGGTAGGAGGCCATGGGATAAGTAGAGGTGGGCCTATCACTAGACACATTTTGACTCATTTTATGTGTTACATCGACTATAACTTCGGAATAGTGGGCATTATGTCGTTGGCAATTTTTCCCCTACAGCTCAGCAGCGCCACGAAAAACGAGCAGTGACAGCCCCCAATTCCCTGTGCCCGTGCTTCAAAATTCATGTTGTCATGGATGAGTTGACACGGGATGTTGCAAAGTAAGAATGTATGTTCATTTTGAGTGAAGATCACCAGCTTTGAATTTTTGCTTGGGAGCTGGGAGGCTCACGCGTCCCGCGCACAGCATAAGGTTCTATTGTTTTTGACCTTGAAAGGCAGGGACCATTCCGAGAGGGATTGAATTGAAGAGGGGGTGTAATAACGTATGATATGATAAGGTTGCCCATTCCGAAACTGCACCTAGTTACATATAAGTTCAGTTTATGAGAAATGGTTGACACGACCAGAGGAGTCTGCATTACGGTGTGCATTACGCCAAGCGAATGGAAATGCTGAATATAATGTAAGTTTCTCTTTAGACGATTTCATACCAGAACTAGTCGAAATACGAATAGCTGACCATTATTGCTGGGTGACATTGTACTTGTTCGTTCTGTTTGGCATATTGCAATGAAGTGCTAGTACAACCTTTGTGTGCTGGGCTATCTACCGGGCACATGGGCAGGCCATCATCGAGATGCATGTAGACCACCACTCGTTTCTCCCTGGCTCTACGCTAATAAATCATTGCATTGTTTTTGCGCCTCAAATTCTTGCCTCAGTTTATGCATTACGTTTAGAGCTCAACATTCTCGATCGCACTATCCTCGGAAGCAAATAGCAGAGTACTTTCATATTCCACATTGTATTCTCCTGGTTAACATTGTGTCACCTCTGCGCTAGTAAAGAAAATGATTAATTGTAATAAAGATTGGCTACTGAGACACATTTCGATTTTTATGTTTTGCAAACAGGTAAATCGTGCCGTTCTGCGATTGTCATCTATACCAGACCCCGACCGATGACTTCTTCAACCGCCAGCTGCAGCTACATGTCAATCACTGGATCTACTTAACTTTTTTTTGAGACGACAGACAAGGTCCAATATGTCCGTACGCTGTACCGGCAATTAGGAGCAACATAACAACCTTTACGGTGGTCTAATGCCAAGTTGATGCACCAGCCTTGCAATTCACTGAGCGACCGAAGTGCTTCATTTAGACAAAACAAACACCCTGTGTACCCAAAAGGAACAGAGCGTGACTCATGATAAACATTTGTGGATTTATGGAACGAGAGCAAAGTAAAAAAGTTCTATTTTCATTGATTATGTCATACACCGAATGTTATCAAAACATTTAATGTGAAATAAATGTACTTTACCAATTGTACAGTCTTGCTGTTTCCTTTTAAAGGACAGTTTCATATTCCTAATTGTGACGCGCTGTGCTGTGAGACGATGTGTGTTGTTTTCCGGGTTCTGCATCTAGTCGCGTAGGTCACGATTGGGCACGTTAGGCTATGCTGCCCAGCAACATCACAGAGAGAGGCAGAGAATATAAATGATTTGGTGATGTCAGGCTCAGGGGCGGGAGATGTGATTTAGTGCCGCAAATGCAGGTCACCCAGGGCGATGCGGCAAGTGATAAGATTATCACAAGATGGCTGCGCCCTGCTGCCTGATTTTGCTTGTGTTCATGAGACGAAAACTCAGGTAAGGTGCACAGGAAATGTTTGTACGATCGATCGAATTATGGTTAAAAGCACATGGCCGAACCGTAGGGACAATAATATTTCTGACCGAACCATTCATTTAAATGTGGTGGGAAAAGAAGAAAAGTTCCAAGGTATTGTGTTGTATCAGGCGCGCTGGCAGAAGTGTCGAGCGTGCAGCGCTGTACCACCTCTTTCATTGCAGAGCACGGAGCAATGTGCTGCAATCGAACATCAGTGCATTCTATGGTGCTACGCAGGGCTCCAGGTACGATTTTTAAGTGGGAGTATGTTACTCCCTATTTTTTTAAATTGTCAGTACAATGATTGTTAGAAGTTCAAAAAATACATTTCTAATCCTAATCAGGATCTTCTCTTAGGTGAGTAATGTACAGTTACATTATAAAACCTATTTCTTTTTCTAATCCACACTGTGCATCTAGCAATTCATGAAAATTAGAAGAAACATTACCTTAAAGTTCCTCTTCAGATCAGGCAGTAATAATTTTAGAGCCCCTTTCTCTGACACTGCTCTGCTGGTACTACTGATCTGAACACATCTGTGGATCGGTAAAGCTGCACCTTCACAGATGAAAACAAGGAAGCCGACTCATTGTTTCCTACGTTTTGTTGGAAGAAATGTTGCTCTCTCTTTTTGTTGTTGGGAGAATTTGCCTATTTTTGGGGAGTACAAGTGGCCAGAGCTGGTGTTTTTCAGAAATAAAGTTCCCAATCGCGGTTGACCAGATGCTGTGTTCAACATTTGAGTACAACTGTTTTCCAGAGGGCCTCATTATGAGTTTGGTGCTAAATCAGCGATCTGCTGATTTACTACTAAATCTTTTTCTATTCTGTCACCTGATCGCATAACATTACCACAGGATACGAGTGGTGGCACTGCGGTGTAAATGCGTGCTTTGGAGTCTATGGGGAATTTTGGTGGATTTGCCACGAGAGGGAATTCTGCATGGCAAATCTGCAAATTATTGGTAGGAAGGTGGATGGTTTACCCATATCTAAATAGATTCCATGTTTCAAGGGTCCACTTGAACATATCTCAAGCCCATCACCAAGCCGCTCACAGTTACCTGGTACCTTATTTGAGAACATACACCTGTCTTAAACACAGACCAACCTTTGGCTCACCGTTGTGACCCTATTCTCTCACCAGCACTTCTTGCTCGATCCACCACCTGCAAGAGCTGACACATGCATGCAAAACAAGCATTTCCCCATGTTCTGATGTTCCTCGATGTTCTGCCTCTATACAGGGGTCAGCAAACAGTCGCTCTCCAAATGTTTTGCACTACATTTCCCATGACTATTCTGGATAGGGCTGATGGGATTTGTAGTCCAAAACATCATCTTGTCCCGGGATGATAGCTCTGCAGCAACGTGCTCGCCTTGGAAAGCAAGACGATACGAAGTGACACAGGTTCGATCCCCGGGTCCACGCTTAGAAATCTCTGGGTATTAAGCGTGTTATAAATAACCCATCATATCATATCTGGATAGCTAAACGTTGCAGACCATGCTTCGCTCTCTGCTAATGCTAGCCCCCTTCTTCCTCTACCGCTTTCTTATTTTCCTTTTTTTAATCTCCCCCTGACCAAAGTCTAGCGTGTATTACGCTCTAAGAACCAGCTTGTTGCTGCAAGTCCAGAATGGCGGTATCTGTCGCAGAATGGATAACCTTGTGTGTTTACAATATATGTGCTTTCAAAAACAGGTACAGATGACGTAAGTTGCCCATAATTCCTTACCATAGCCGGTCCGTTGGGGGTGGTGGAATGTTGACTGCCAAGGTCCCCTCCAACTCCTGGACCTCCACGGTTAAAAGCAGTGGTGTGTTGGACATCTCCTCAATCTTCTTTTTGATGTACTCATTCTCAGTGGCTTTCTGGAAGTATTTGGACTTGGCGATCTTATCCACAAAGCGCAGGATCTTCCGGCTGGTGCTATTACCGGCTGCATAGCTGGGAATGGCAGGAGCAGAGCAGAAATGTCATCCTCAGGAGAGGTTTGGCCACAATTTCACACACGACTACAGGGACAATCAAATGTCAAGGGAACCACGCGCAGATAAAAAAACAGATAAGATACGTTTCAAGATATTTGAAGGTGTTCTTGATGATTTGTGCCAGGTGAGCTCATAGTCATAAGACTATTTTTAAGGGTGGTCCTGGAATGCACAACATTGGGTCACCAGTTCTAAGGATTATGAATGCATAAGGGGGCAATATAGGTCATATGGATATGCAGGTTGTGACAGTTGAAGGGAATATACTGCCATATAATACAACAGGCAGAGTGATTGAGATATTAAAACTGGACAGACATGAGAGAGTTAGTAACAATTACAGACTCGTTTTCTTTTGCAGCTTCTAACAAAAACCTGGTCTTGGAGACTGGAAATAGTGATCAAAATATCTGTTGGGGAAAATCAGTTGGACTTTCTGGAAGAAAGATATGAATGCATTTATTCCAGGTGATAAATATGATATGAAAGATACAGGATCATACCAAATCTCCAGCTCTTATCGCCCTGCGGGCAGAGAAAGCATGAGACCATGCTGCTGGACCTCTGACCTTCATATTCCAATTATGAGCTTTATCGGGGAAACATTTTGAAAAACATGTAAAGATTCTATGCCAGAGTAGGCATGGGCTGCAGAACATTTGATATATTTCCTCCTCCTGGTGTTTTAGAAGTGAGCAGTCTGGAAAAGCTCATATTTAAGGATTATGTGGTATTTGGGATACACACAGCCTTCCATGAAACATCCCATGCTGTTTGAAGAAGAATAGTTAAAGTCTTTGATAGGGCTAATTTGCACCAGATAGAATAGTAACATTATTGGGGAGTTCTTTGTGTAGGGATTGGGAAATATAGATGTCCGCCTACCCATGTTTTGGGGGAAAAGGGACATGATCTAATGTTGTGAAGTTAGAAACGATTAAGTAAAATGGATTGCAACATTAACCACCATCCCTCTTACTCGATATGTGATGCCTTCCTCATTTAAGAAGAATACCCACCCGACCATGTGCCAGCTTGACCTAGTGAGCGTAGTCTCAGACTCAAAATCAAATGTAAAGATATCATTTTTAGTGTCTGAGAACAAGTAGGTACAACAAGCGGGTATGCAAAATGTTTTCTTTTCATTCAGGGAGGTGCTAATTATATCTGTATGCATATCTATTGCATCTGAATGTTTATGGCAACTGAAGAGATCTGGCCTCATTACGAGTTGGTAAAAGTGACGGTAATGGAATTACTGCCACTTTTATACTCTGACGAATTAGGGCTACCTGGAAATGGGTGCTAATTGTGCCTGTGGAATTACCACCGGTGGAATTACCACTGGTGGAATTACCGCTAAAAACTGGATTGGTATTTCCACCACATTACAAGTGAAAATAGTTACCTTCTCCCAAAAGATGGAGGGTAAAGCATCTTGGTGATGTAAATGACTCCAAAGGTGCTGATCATAGCCACCAAAAGGGCATATAAAACCCACACCTGCACCAAACACACTTTCAAGGGTTCCATGTGTTAAAATCGCAGCAAAAATGGCCGTGAACACAAAATATCGCTGCAAAAAATACTGTGGTTTTGACGCTGCAATCCATGTAAAGTATTCAGGGGACACCCCTGAAACCCCCGGACCCATTATACCATTTAAGGGGAGCGTGGACACCCCCGCAACCTCCACTTCCATTAAATGATGTAATGGGGTACACCTTTAACAGGTGAAACCACGGCATTTTTGCCGCGATTTGTTTACAGGCGATATATTTGCTGCGATTTTATCACTGCATACCCTTTCAAGCAACATGTAGCCACATCCAGACATGAACTACAGGATCCACAACCTGCTACTGTTCATTGAGCTACAGCGACATGCAAGGCCACAGCAGGGAAGGAGACAGGCACAACAAAGGCGGAGGAGACGTGTGCTGCGGAAGCCACCTATACCACGTGTCTGTCTATCCCCTTGTACACTGCCTGAAGAACAATTTGTCACGCTCTATCGCTTGGACCGGCACACCATATGAGATCTGCAGACCCTGAATGAGGTCGATCTCTAGAGCACCATCGCCATCAGTGCTGCTATCCCGCCCCTGGTAAAGCTTGTGTCCGTCGTACACTTCTGTGCCACGGGCGTATTCCAGCACACTTTTGAGACGCTGCTTGGGATGTCCCAGCCAACATTCTCAAAAGTGCTGGAACAGGTCTCAGATGCACTCATGGCCATCAGCACATCTTCCTGCCCACCACCCAGGCTCAGGGCCGAGCTGAAAAGGCACATTTCTGCGCCATCGCTCTGTTCGCCAATATCATTGCAGCACTGTATTGCATACTTGTGGCATTAGTGCCCCCCAAGCAGGGGAGCAGGCATATCGGAACCGGAAACAGTATCATCCCATGAACATTCAGATGACATGTGATGCAGATCTCATCATCGGCCACTTCTGCGCACTATTTCCAGGTGCCACCCACAACGTCATGGTCCTGAGAAACAGCACCCTTCCAGCTTACATGCTGGCTTTTGGGTAAGTAGTCAATCTGAAAATGATTTGGCACAGAGGCACACATGGAGACAGGAATGTGAACAGATGTGAATTACCAGTCCCATAATGCCTAGTCCAAGACGCATTGAACATGCCATGGCCCATTACTCACTTTCTACAGGCCACATTGTGACCCGAGGAAACTCTATCCTGGTGTGCATGACAGCAAGCACCCGATAATTTGCATTAATCAAGACCCCTGTCCAATCCAAGAAGCCATGGATATAGGATAGTAAATGGCCTAGTGCCATGGCCAAAGTATCACCTTCAGGGGTGATGTCAAAACAGACTGTAGCCGGACACACTGTGAGTTACAGCAAGTGCCAATATAAAGCCAATGGCCCTCAACCTCAATTGATGTACAGCGCAACCTCCACAAGCACATATGAGCACACAAAGGCCACTAGCACAACAGGATTATTAACATGTACTTTAGCACACAAAAACTCATGCTCAACACTGTCCTTTCAATTTGTTGTAGGTGACTCAGGCTATCCACAGTTACCCTGGTTGATGAGACCTGTGAGAAGCCCTGGTACTGTGCAAGAGATAGCCTATAATGGGGCACACAAGCCAAGGTCATACTAACTCACACACACTTCACTCGCTCCAAGACAGGCTGGCATTCCTCCAAGATCGCCCACCCTCATATTCTGGGCTATAATTTGATCCCAGCCTGCACCTCGCAGCACATATCGCATAACCTCAGAGTGAAGGCGTGAGTGTCCTGCTTTCTGATCTTCTGATCGATCGGGGGTCCAGCAGGTTTATGACTGCTGGTTATCTGGTACACTGGAATTCAGGGGTCCTACAACCAAGGCATTTGGGTGCTATAATTTTGTATTAGGGCTGGTGGGGGTTGGAGGCCCGTGCCCTCCTTCTCATGGGATTGCACTGTTTACAGGCACGCACTCAACCCTCCTCCCATGGCCTTCCAGGGCACATTCTTCCCAGGGCAGGAAGGCTGGCAAAATTTCGGGACAATGAAGAGTTGTATGGATCTGTGTAACTTTAAGCTTTTCCATCAGTGTTTGTAATACCACCTATTCCTGCGCTCATGTTCGTGGCCTAGGCCTTGGGTGCTGACTGCTGCACCACGTTTAAGCTTTGTGCCGCAATATGGCTGCTATTACCCATGATGGCTGCTATTCCCAAATGCATACTACACCTACAAGATGTACACTAATATGATTGTCTATAGGCCAGTAAGGGCACCCCTCTACCCCCTGGTCTCTTACATCACTGATGATGGCCTTTGCCTCATTCTGTAGCGCTTGGGGTGCAGGAAGAACGTGTCCCCTTCTCAACCTTCCCCTTTCGTTAATTCTACATTAATGAACTCCCCTATGAGCCCTCCCTTATTTGGCTCTCTCTGACACTCCTCCTCCAACCTTTCAGCCTCTAAATATGGTGGAGACCCATCCTTTGGAACCCATGCTCTGCATACATGGCGTAGACTCTGGCCGACTGTGCATATTCTTCAGGGGTGCAAGTCCCCTGCTAGGTCAACCCAATGCTCTGTGTAGTGCTCGGGATCAGGTGGGGGTGTAGTGATAGTACTGGGAGTGGGCAAACGGTGCTCTACAACCAACCGTTGTTTGTTTGGGTCATCTGTTTGGACAGCACTGTCTTTTGCACCCTGAGGTGCATTTGATCCCTCAATTGAAACCATCATCATCATGGCACTGCTAGGTACTGCTTTGGCACAACATCGAAGACCCAATTGGCAGGCACAAAAAGTGACCAATATGAACACAATAACGGGCACCAGCATCTTCACGATCACTCCCAACCAGGACGGTGGCCACGCAAAAAGTCCATCAAACCAGTCATCATTTTGTATGCCAGCTTCAGTTTGCATGTGTGATCCGAGGGTGTGCAGTGCTCCTATTATCTGCGTCAGGGAGCCGTTCTCTGCGTCGGTTGGAGACACGTACGTGGAGCAAGAATCAGCGATCTTTCTGCAAACCACTCCTTCCATTGTCGTGAGCAAGTCAAGCACATACCTGGTTCTGGAGGGTCATCGATCCTATGGCACGTATCTCGACCTTTATCGCATTGAGGCCTTGCTCCGTGTCGTTAGCCAGCTGCCTGACCTCCCATCGGACTATCTGCAGCCATTTTGCATTTGTGGCTGCTTGGAGATGCAAAATCTTTTCTTCTTTGGAAAACAGTTTATATTCATTGGGTATTTCTTTAAGCAATTGAGAGGAGTCTTGAGACAGATAATTAGATCTTCTTTTTCTATGCAGCTTGCTGTTCCTCTCTTTCTCAGGCAGGACATGGAAGTCGGGCGTGGAGATGGGATTCTTCTGGGCCCCATGGTAACAGGAACTGGGGTTGGGGCAGGCAAGGTCTTTGATCCCACTGCCAGGTGTTCTTCAGGGATCTCGATTATTGCTGAGTACGACATGGCCAGCAAGCAATAGGCCCTCCATGATGGTGGGAGGCGCAAGAACGCCTGCTGTCCACACAACCAGTAGTAGTCCATTACTGCAGCAATGCCTTTTTGCCTTTTTTGAGGTCTGGATAAACAGTGCCTTGTTGCATTTTAGATTTGCCCCCACAAAAACAGTTCCTTTGTTATAAAAACATAGTTCATGAGTTTCCTGCTGTTGCACTGTTACCAGCTGTTCCATTGTCCCGACCCACGTCAATTTGTCGACATGTTCATTCCAGAATTGTGCATACGCTTTGTTCACATGAGTCAATACTTCATCTATGAATCCCAGCAACAATCCTGCTGCACAACTCATTGATGTTTCTTGCCATCTGCTGTCTATGTATTTCACTGCTTGTAAGTTTATGTACGGCCTACGCAGACACTGGGAGCATTGCGGATTTTGCAGTTGATCAGGATCCATAGTCTCTATTTTCCCTGTTTGTGCTTGGAATGTGCCTTGCAGCCATACAGTGCCAGATGAACCAGGCATTGAGCCTCTAAAATTGATAGTTCCTGTGACATTAATCCCTTGGGTGCCCCTGACGCATGTGGTATAAACGAACAGACAAAACAACTTCCATTCACTCTATTCTTTCTCACTGAGCTCATATCCGCATACCAACTGTTTGAAAATTCGGGGTGATGCACCTCTTCTATAGAATCTAAACCTAACCTTTTACACTTGCCGTATCTGTATTTTCTGAATTGCCTTTTCTTGCGTGTTTAGGCTCTACTATATATGTTTCCAAGAGGCATGATAAAATCAACAGGTGCCATGGGAGGGGCCCCAACATTAATAACATCATGAGTGGGGCTATTATTTGTCATTCGATCATAAACATTGGCGTCTGTGCCCACAGTGCCGTGTGTAAAATTGTTTGGGCCTATTTACATCCTGCATTCCCTTTCCAGCTAATTTGGCATTTTGAATGGACCCATTGGTGGTAACATTTACCCCCCTCTTTTATATGCCCTTTCCATATAAAAGAACACCCTAAATATATTCCTAGACCAAACATGAATTTTGCAAGTGGTCCAGCAATGCAATGCATTGCACATATATATGAATATGAAAATCCTGAAATACTATACACATTACTTTTCCTAATATAAATCGAATTGTTGGAGCTTACTGAATCCATTGCGAAGATGAGCAAAAGAAAACACATTTTAATTATAAGAGGTAGATTAGGAGATGGAGAACTAAAAAGGGGAACGACAGACACAGTAATAAGGATATGTAGAGAGCTGGAGAGCGAGGAGGTGGGAGAGGGAGAGATATATAGAGAGTATGGAGAACTGCAAGAGTGCAATTCCTGTGCAAATGTAATGCGTAGCAGTGCTACGTGGAGGTGGCGGGCAGTGTCTTTTTTATTTTTCACAGGAAGGTGTTTGGGCAGGTCCTGAGGGTGAGAGGGTAATATAATGGGCAAGGGGGTAGTTCAATTAATTGGTGCAGGTGGGGCAAAGGTGCCTTTCATATATCAGAGAGGTGCACCCAGTAACAGAGCTCTTTAACCTTCACAGCCAGGGAGGTGGCATAAACATCTCGAAATGGGCTGTTACACCTGGGTTGGTTCCAACAGCGGATAACATTTCTAACATAGTCCAAATCATCAAGGAAGAGCTGTAAAGGGGGTGACGTTGCAGGTGTATCTGCTGCAGCACCAGTTGCTTCGTCTGTCTGAGGAGGCATAATCTGTTGGGAGACATATTTTATGGCCTTTGTTGGGGAGGACAGATAGCTGAAAAATTCCTCCCCCAAATTAGACACTGCTCTATGAGCGTCTGACACTCGCCTGACAGGAGAGAGTGGCGTGTGCAGCCCAGGCCACTTAGTGGGGCGAGAAATTGTGGTCTTTGTTGGGCTGTGTGCGCAAACTGAACAATGCTAGTGGCAGGCAGTACACCAGTTTCATTTTAATGTGGTGCAAAGTTTGGACAGTTTGCTTTTTAACAGGCCGTTGGTCCGTTCCACGATCCTGTTGGCCTGGGGTGGTAAATTGTGCACATCTGATGCTTAATGTCCAGTAATGTTGAAACCTCCTTAAAATAGTCATTAAAGAAATGTGTGCTGTTGTCTGACCTTAATAAATTGCACACACCCCATCGAGGGAAAACCCCTGTACTAAATATTTTGCGGCACACTTAGCATCAGGGTTTGCATAAGGTCCCGCCTCCACCCATCGTGAGAAGGGAAACACGACCACAATAAGGTAATGGGATCCATTTCACCTTTCACCCATGTCCGCATAATCAATGTGGAGTTCACAGAACGGCCCAGTATGGCGGGACAGGGTAACTCTGATAGTTTGCAGTGTGAGGCCTGTATTGTACGTTTCACACGTAGTACAATGCATGGGCATATTTGTCAGATTGTCTTGTAGGTTCAGAATGAACCAGTCTTCCTGAATATCTGCTTCTATGTGTTGTTTGGAGACATGTGATGGATGGTGCAACTGGTCGAACGTTAATAGCAATAACTCATGGGGCATCACTGCCTTCCCTGATATCTCCTGCCTCCACAAGAGATCTGTTGGGGACTTTTAACACCCCTTTTTATCCAAAGTTCTTTCTCCTCCTGCAGGGCCCATGCCTGCAATTCATTCACCAGTGTGATTGATAGGGCACTGTATGGGGTAGGCAACTGTTCTGTGTACAGTGTTAACACAGGATACTCTGCCACTTGTGGCACAGGGAGATATGCTGCAGTTTTGGTGCCACATCAGCGGCAGCGTTACAGAGTGAGACCTTGTCTCTGTTATTAGTGTGGGTGGTGCATCTGACGACTGCCACCACACATGGCTGGGAAAGGGCATGAATAAGCTTATCTAGCATTGCAGCGTGTTACACAGGAGATCCGTCTGTCCTCCTGAATCCCCATTTCTTCCACCGTGCAAGACCTGCATGTATTGTGATGGTGATGTATGCCAAAACGTAGTAGATGGTCACGTGACACCCTTGGGATGCTACAAGTGCCTCAATAAGCACAGTAAGCTTGGCTGCCTGGGCTGAGAAGTGCGTTGGCAACCTATTGTTTGATACTCCCCATCCACCAAATATACTACTGCCACACCAGTGCGCCTCAAGCCTCTGTCCTGGTCAATTATTGCTGACCCATCAACGAAGAAGCCCCCCCATGCCAAGCAGCCTGTCACATGCTTTGGGGATTTCATCTTCCTCACCTTCAAAAGTTACACAATCATAGTTGGCCAAATCTTCGTCAGAACTCATTTCTGTCAGCAAAGTGGCAGGGTTAACTGTTTTGCACCGCACAATGTGAATGTTTGGACTAAAACAAAACAAAAGAGGTGAGGGCCTCATCAGTGAGGAGTAGCTTGGGTCCCTAGGCCAAGCAGGCACAGGAACTACATCTGGGCATACCCGTCCCACTCGGGGTGACTAAAGCAAAACAAAAGTGGGGAAGGCTGGAAGGTTTTGAATTAATCGTAACCTCTGGCATTGCTCTGGGCAACCCTCTAGACCACTGGTCTTTGCCTGCCAAGCCATTACAAAAGGGGAAAGACGATATGCAAATCAGGATTGGTCCCACCCAAAAAGGGGCAGTCCAGCCTGATCTGCTAGGTCACATCCCTTCTGCACCACAAGCATCCCTAAACATGTTTGGACTTGTCACCTGGATCTGTGATATCTTCGTCAGAGAACGTAGACTCCGAATCTCCACCCTCCCCTGACTCCTCACCTTCGTCTTCCTTCCAAGAACCCTTCTTTTCTTTTCTTCTTGATCGCTCCTTTTTTTATGTAGGTAAGGACAGCCACGGAAGGAAGCCACCGTGCCGGTGACCAGGGCCCCCCCCCGGGAACGCCGAGAAGGGGACAAAGCCCTAAGGCACAAAAATACCCTGAGCAATCACTGTGTATCTCGGGAGATATAGAAACCAGGACACTCTTGGAGATGATGTCAGACCGGAAGCGTGGATCCGAAGGAAGTTACTGTAGAACCCCCGGAGGGGGGGCAGTCCAGGCGGAGTGTGGATCAGAACAAAGGGAACCAGGTAGAGGATATGGAACAAGGAGAAGAAGGCAGTCCAATACGCAGGCCGGGATCTGGTACACAAGGAGGCAAAACAGCAGAAAGAATCCAAATGGGTAAGAAGATGGCAATCCAATATTCAGGCAGGGATCTGGTACACTGGAGAGCCAGGCAAGAGGAATACAAACAGGTAGGGGAAGAAAACCAAGAATAGGGGGAGAACAGGTAGAATACAGGAAGGCAGAAAATCGGAACAAGAGGAAAAAATGTGACGGGGGAGGGCTAGCAAAGACAGGAGGGAGAGCGAAGGGGTGGCAGAAAAAGGGTAAAAAAGCAGAAACTAAAAGGAAACTGGATGAAAGCAAGCGGAGATAGGCAGAAGGGAAGGCTGGGATCCGATCGGGGACCGGGACCCCAAGCAACAAGGAACGGGCGAGAGCAGGAAAGGCAAAAGCTATACAGCACTAGCGGACGAAACCGGAAGCGTTGCGACGCTTCGCAACCCGGAAGGAGCAGGCTTTAAGCTCCGGGTCGCGTTGGCGTGCAACCACTAGAACGGAACTGAAGGAGGGCATGACGGTAATGGCAGCCGTCCGCATTGGGAGTTAGTGTCCGCGCCGCCAGCGGCTCCACAAGCGCCACCTGCTTAGCGGCATGACAGTATGCCCCCTCCTACAGTTCCCTCCCGCCGGTTTACCCAGATGAAAAAAATGGAACTTGCGCAGCAGGGAAGGGGCTGTAATATGTGTGATGGGTTCCCAGGTGTTCTCCGAGGAGGGGTAGCCTTTCCACTTTACCAAATATTCCAATTTGCCTCTGCGATACCTGGAGTCACAAATTTGAGCTACCTCATATTCTTCCTGAGTGGAAACCCGAGGCAAAGAGACCCGCTCAGCTTGACGTGCCCAGGTGTCTACATGAAAGGTCTTAAGCTGTGAGGCATGAAAGACAGGATGAACCCTGTTGAGGCTGGTTGGAAGTTTTAGACGAAAAGTTACAGGGTTGATCTCCTGTACTATCTTGTATGGCCCTAAGAACTTAGGGGACAGCTTGGAAGGACGGGCCCATCGAGGTAAGTATCTAGTGGAAAGCATCACACTAGATCCCACATCCCACCCAGGGACAGGTTGGCGGTGTTTATTGGCTTGAAACCTGTAACGCTCCTGAGCCGACCTAAGACCTTACCCTGCCTTCTTGTGTATTTCTCTAAGGAGAGTGAGTGAGGAATCTACAGATGGCAAGTTGGTAGAAAGGCCGGAGACAGGAAGAATAGATCGAGGATGGTAACCATAGGTACCGAAATAAGGACTAAACCCAAGAGCTGAGTGTACAGAATTATTATAGGAGAATTCTGCTAAAGACAATAACGAGTACCAGTTGTCCTGCTGGGAGTTAGTAAAGCACCTCAGGTACTGTTCAAGTGTTCCGTTAAGGCGTTCGGTTTGTCCGTTGGATTACGGGTGAAATCCAGATGTGAGTGCTCTTTCGATACCCAGCCTCTCGCAGAGGGCCTTCCAGAAGCGGGAAGTGTATTGACTCCCTCTGTCTGAGATTATCTTTGTGGGCATTCCGTGCAACCTGAAGATATCCTGGAGAAACACTTCCACCATTCTTGCTGCTGTTGGGATCCCGGGCAAAGGGGAGAAGTGAGCCAACTTGGTAAATAAATCCACTACCACCATTATACACGTGCATCCCTGAGATGGCGGTAGATCCACAATGAAGTCGGTTGAAATAGAGCTCCAGGGGCCATCAGGTACAGCAAAGGGTTCAAGCAATCCAATCGGTGGTTGACGAGAAGATTTGCTTCGAAGACAGACAATACAAGACCGAACGTACCGATCTACGTCCTCTCTCATCCTTGGCCAGTAAAAGTGTCTTTGAAGGTACTCAAGAGTGCCTGTTCCGACTCGATGACCCGCAATTTTTGAGTCATGGCACCAGGTCAAAGCCATCTTGCGAAAGGCAGGTGTGGGTAGGTAGAGTCTACCCTTTACCAAGTAGAGACCGTCTCTAATTTCGTATGTAAGGTCCTTTGGATGTTTATCAACCTCAAAGCGACCTCCCGAATCCTCCTTGACTTGTCCGAGAAACGTAGAAACCACTCTGATGCTCTTGGTTCGGGGAAACATCCGTTCAGGGGGCAACTCTGACTCTGGCAAATAATCACAACGATGGGAAAGGGAGTCTGCCACTTAATTCAATTTACCTGGAATGTATGTGATGTGGAAGTCAAATTGGGCGAAGAAGTGGGCCCATCGAGCCTGTCGGGTGTTGTAACACTCGAATTGCCTCAGGACCTGCAGGTTGTTATGGTCGGTCCGAATGGTAAACGGAAACCTGCATCCCTGAAGAAGATGACGCCATTCCACACAAGCAGATTTTATTGCTAGCAACTCCCGTTCGATGACTGAATAGTCCTTTGGCTGATGTTTAGGGTTTTTGAGAAATATGCGACTGGATGTTCAACTCCCTGGACTTCTTGTAGGAAGACAGCTCCAACGGGGGCTGCTGAGGCATCGGTTTCTAAGATAAAGGGCAGATTTTGATCTGGCTGTTGTAAGATGGGTGCTGAACAAAATGCTTCTTTGAGGTCTCCAAAACTGTCTTCGGGCTCCACAGACCATTTGAATGGTTCCGAAGACTTCTTGAGTAGTGATGTAATGGGTATAATCTTTTGAGAAATGTTTGGTATGAACCTCCGATAAAAGTTAGCCAAACCCAAGAACTTTTGGATTTCTTTGACCGAAGTGGGTGATGGCCAATCTAGTATGGATGACACCTTGTGGGGATCCATAGAGATTCCTTGATTTGACAGTATATACCCTAAGTAGGGGATGGACGAGGCAGAGAACACACATTTGGCAAGCTTGACCGACAAGTGATTGTTTCTAAGTCTTCGGAAGACCTCCTTGACATGCACTTCGTGTTCTTCAGGATTGTTTGAGTATACCAGGATGTCATCGAGATACACTAAAGTGGTTTGGCATAACAGATCGGAAAACAGTCTGTCCATAAACGTTGGAATACTGAGGGGGCGTTAACCAATCCGAACGGCATAACTTGGTACTCAAAGAGTCCGAATGGAGTCCGGAAGGCAGTCTTCCATTCATCTCATTTCTGCACGCGGAGAAGGTGGCAAGCATTCCTTAAATCGAGTTTGGTGAATATCGTGGCTCCATGAACTGCTTGTAGAATCTCAGTGATCAAAGGCATAGGATAACGATCCTTCACTGTTACTTTATTTAAGCCTCGATAGTCTATGCATGGCCTTAGTTCTTTGGATTCCTTCTTCGAAATGAAAAACAGGGAGGCCCCTGCGGGGGACTTTGAAGGTCTAATGAGCCCATTTGCCATATTGCTGTCCAAATATTCCCTGAGGAATTTTTTCTCCTCCAAAGACAGCGAAAACATCCTACAAAATGGCACCAGTGCTCCCAGAGAAAGGTCAATGCAGCAATCCTCGGGTCGATGCGGAGGCAGTTCGACGGGTTTCTTCTCAGTAACTACCTCAGTAAACTCCTTAAGGTAATGGGGCAGACAATGTACGGTCTTTGTCTCACAGCTGTTCGTTGTCTTAACGGTTTCGAATCTGGGCTCGGGTAAACACTCTGACTTACAAAAAGAGGATTGAAAATTTAGCAGGTTCTTTGTCCAGTCGATATTGGGGTTGTGCTTGCGTAGCCAGCATATTCCCAAGATGATGGGGAAGTGAGCAGCTCTGATGATGTCAAAAGTGATTCTTTCGGAGTGTTGTTGTATCGACAAGGTGAGTTCTTCGGTGGTGTGGGTGATCATGCCAGAGCTCAATGGTTCGCCATCCACCCCTTCTACCTTCTGATCTTCTTGCTTGGTGATTCTTTTGACCCCTTTTTGTTCTGCCCAGTGGGTACCTATGAAATTGCCAGCCTCCCCACAATCAAGTAGAGCTAAGGTTATTACTTCTGTAGTCTCTAATTTGAGAGTAACTGTGAGCACCATCAAACGTGAGTCCTCAGAAGTCTTTGATGACGACACTGAAAGAGGAGCATAAGGACTTGGACCAGCCCCTCGGTAGTGAGTCCCAACACTTACCTAGGGCGAGCGTTTCCCGACCTTCTGGGTGGTACATCCGGGCAATCCCTTAGCATATGTGTGGATGCTCCGCAGTACATGCACAGGCAGCCCTCCCTGCGCCTTTTACGTTCCTCCGGTGTGAGTGGGGCTCGAGTTGTGCCAATTTGCATTGGTTCTTCCTTGGAGGTTCGTTGGAAGGGTACTGACGTGGACGGGTGAGTGTCCAAGAGAGGGGGTACGTTTAACTTGGTTCTTTTCTTTTCCATGCGTTTTTCTGTCATTCTGAAGTCGATTCAGAGAGTAGCAGTCAGGATCTCAGCAAAGGATATGGGTCTTTCAATCCGAGCTAGTTCATCTTTTAGGTCTTCTCTTAAATCTCGCCAAAAGATGGTATACTGTGCCTGCTCCTGCCAACCTGCTTCAGCTGCCACCTGTTTAAAGGCTGTTATGTATGTCAGAAGATCCGAACTTCCTTGTCGAATATCAAGAAGATCTTCTGATGCCAAAAAAGTGGTTTCGGTACGCAGAAAGGTTTGCTGCATCAAGGTTTTGAAAGCGTTGTAGTCCTGCAATACGGGGTCAGGCTGGTTCACCAGCGGGGTGGCCCATGCCAGGGCATTACGGGTCATATGGGTGATCATAAACCCCACCTTGGCGTGGTCGGATGCGAAGGTCTGGGGGCGAAATGAGAAGTGTAAATTGAAGGCGTCCAGGAACTCTTTGACCCTTTTTGGAGAGCCATCAAACTTGCCCGACACTAGTGGAAGCGGTGGAAGATCAGTTGAGGGTCGCTCCCTCTCAGTCATGCGTTGCTGTAGGGTGGCATTAGTTGCCTTCAGATTCTGCATTTCCAAATTCAGACTTTGTACAGCAGCTACAAGTTCTTGTACTTGCTGCGGGGTGGCCATCTTAATTTCTTTCGGTCGTCGCAAACTGTCACCTGGATCTGTGATATCTTCGTCAGAGAACGTAGAGTCCGAATCTCCACCCTCCCCTGACTCCTCATCTTCGTCTTCCTTCCAAGAACCCTTCTTTTCTTTTCTTCTTGATCGCTCCTTTTCTTTATGTAGGTAAGGACGGCCACGGAAAGGAAGCCACCGTGCCACCAAGCAGGTGACCAGGACCCCCGGGAACGCATTACGACATGGTGCCCGTGTTTCCGCAGTCCTCATTACCATGGAGTCCTACAGGAATGGGGATTAACAGAATTGCCTGCGCCGGAATTACCGGACCACCGAGGCTAATTACAGCCTTGGTAATTCCGGCAAGTCTGGCGCCGGTAAATCCCTACGGGTGCAGCGGCAGCCTGGCAATTTTACCGGCACAGCTACCGCCAGACTCGTAATTAGGGCCTAACAGTCCCTTAGAATGGGAGAATAGGTAGAACTCTTGAGTGTAGTCTGGGGTGCTTATCATGTTGCAGTCCACATTACCTCCTTGAGGTCATTGAAATTGGTACACATCTCTTCTGTCCATATTATCGTACTGTCACCCTTCTGTGCTTTCTTCAGGTGCTGCAACAATGGTCTTGTGTAAGCTGCGTAATCAAGTATCCATGCCCTGCAGTAATTACAGAGCCTCAAGAATGTTTGCATCCCTTTCACTGTTTTGGGGTGTGAGGTGGCGTGCACATATGTTGCACGATCAGGAATTTTTCTTTTATCATTGACAGAAGTTAATTGACCTAAATAGCACCTCCTAGAGACAGCACTGTAATTTAGCCTTGTCCACCTTGTACCCCTTGCGGCTAGAAGTTTTAAGAGTGTTATGGAGTCCTGCCTGCACTGGTGCTCGCTGACACTACACACTAGTAAATTGGCAACATATTGAATTATGCTACTAGGCATGTATGTTACCCAAATCAGCATGTCGTATCCTGTTGAAAATGCTAGAGGACTCGCAGTACCCGTGAGGCAATCTCGTGTGTTCAAACCGCATCCCCCATGTGTAAAAGCATTGAAGTACTGTGGGTCGGGGTGCATAGGAACAGAGAAGAAGGCGTTTTTAATATCCACCACAGTAAAGTGGGTCACCTCTTTAGGGATGTTGCAGAGTAGTTTCACAGGGTTTGGGACCACTGGAAATTCTGCCTGTACAATGTCATTGAGAGGGCACAAATCTTGAATCATTCTCCAGCTCCCCCCTTTTCCTTTCTTTATCGGATGGATCACTGTGTTTCACGGGGAGGTAGATGGTACAATTATCCCCTGGTTTAGTAGGGCAATAATGGTGTCTCTTATCCCTTCTTCTGCCTCCCTCAATAAGGGGTACTGTCTCACCCATGGCAGCACTGCTCCTGGTTTGAGGGTTATTCGAACTGGGGTCACCCCTTGTAAGAGCCCAGCATCGTGTGCATTTGTAGTCCACAATCCCGGAGGGACCAGTTCTAAGTCTGTGTCATTGAAAGGGGGAGGGCCACAAGGGCCATCCATGGGCACTGCATTTTCCGATACTGCACCATAATGTCACAGGGTATAGAGATTGCCCGCACAATCTCACCATCCCCTGGTTTATCTTCAAACAGGTCTGCATCGGTTACTTCAATGAGGGGCATTGTAGGGTCAACACACGGTATGGTGCACCACTCTCATCCATCTGCATCTGTTCCAATTACAATAATCCATTTAGCTGACACCACCAGACCATGCAAATCTAGGGACAATATTGTTCCCGCCACTAGTTCAGGGGACACCAGAGGTCGGAAAAGGAAGTCAGACGGCACTCGCCAATAAGCTTCACCAATTTGAGGCACTGACTCGAGAAGCACTGTTATGCTACACAAACAAATCAGGGTCCGCACAATACCATGAACAACAGCATGCATTATGACCACCATTCTTATAACACACACGCCTGCAGTGTCGCACACTATCCCTCCATCTGTGAGTGAAACGGTCATATTGAGTTTGCTCAACAGGTAACGCCGCAATACATTTAACGGGGCTCTTTCAGAATATAACAATGGTGCACGCACCACCCTTCCTCCTAGTTAGATGTCAAGTTCTTTTGTATATGGAACCATGGCTACAGCCCCAGAGAAGCCCTGCGTGTCAAGAGTTTCACCTGATAGCGGGAACTTTCCCTCACTGATGCATGATTTAGTGGCACCTGTGTCAACCATGAAGATGAATTGCTTGTTATCTACCTCAGCGCCCACCAGGGGATCCTCGTCAGGATGGACTGTCATGGACAGGACTGGGCATGCACGAGTACTCTGTGGGCTGTCTTAGTCAGGGTATGTATTGGTACTAGGGAATGTGAAGAGGTTGTTTCCCACCACGCTCACCCCTCGGTAGGGTATCACAGTGCAGTTTGGCACCGCGTTGGTCGTTGGCATATTACTCCCATATATGTCATTCTGCTGGGGCACTAAGGTTTATGTCATTTGTGGGTGTTGTGCTTGTGCACCTGGGCGTTGTGGTGGTAGTTGAGTGTAGGACTGGTGTACCTCATAGGGTATGGATGTTGTCCTCGGGAACTGTACCTGTGGTTGGGGATGGGGTGGTGGCCAATAGTTGTTGTACGGGTTGTATCCCGCCCCCTGCCTGCCCCTACAGTCACTTGCGAAATGTCCCCACTTCCCACAGCTCCCACATTGCCAGGGTCCCATTTCATCTCCCTGAGGTCCCATCCCTTCAAATCCCCTCTCCCCCCTCTATGCCCGCTCCTCCCATGCTCCTGACCTCGTTGTTACCAATCCGGGTTGGCGCCTTCGGCTCCGCCTCCCCACTGTCCCTGTCCTCCTCCTGGCCAAAATGCTGCTGTTCTGATGTCTGGAGGCGTCGGGTCTGCTCCGCCCCCTCTGTTCGCATGCCCAATGGCGCTGTCCCTTCAACTGCAATCTTTGCCAATTTCAATTGCACTAGTTTCGCTTCCTCTGCCTGCAGTCGCCAGGCCGTTTCCTTTTCTTACTCTTTTAATCTTTTACAATGATGGATTATAATAGTTTATATCTTGGCCCATCCCTTCACTTCAATGCCCACAATTTTCTCCAGTGCTTTCTGAATGTCTTTGGGCAAACCCCTTTTAAGAACAACATTTTAAATCAGAAACTGAACGGTCCCACTGGTCCCCTGTCTCCGCCCTCTAAATCTCCTGAACCTTAATATTGTCTTGCGCACGGTTCTCGTCATCTCCCATGGTATATTGCATGACAGATTGCAGATCTGGCGTGTTGGGGTATGTTCGCTGGAGCGTCTCTCACATCTGCGCTCTTATGTTATTAAAAGGCGCACCATCATGTGCGTCATCATCTGGTTTCACTCCAGGGTATCCAGCCTTAACCCACAAATCTCCAGCTGCGTCCCCCACTATGCGAGAAGCTAACTTTTCATGTCCCCCACACCTAAGGGAATCTCTGCTTCTCTCTGTTTTTCGAAAGAATAGATCCACTTCCTGGCCCCGGAAGTAAGGGGCGGGAGCAGCTTAATCAAATTATTCGTATCCATTTGCACCCAGGGTACATAGTGCATCCTCCCTATGCCTCTGTGCAACAATGGCATCTGTGTACCTGTGTTTTTTCCTTCTTTCCGTCTGCCACCTCCCTTTTTCCTTGGTACTGCCACTCGGCCAAACCTGTTTCTTAACCGCGGTCCCCACAAACTTTCTACCTGCAGTGTCATCTCCGGCGTCTGCTCATTACCTTCCTCATCCTCAAACTCATCTATAGTGTCCCATTCATCTTCCCTTTAGTTCCCTGTTCGCACCTCTGTCCGACCTTACAGTTTTGAACCCCATACTTCTGGCTGGACTATCGACGCCTCCCTCCTTCTCTATATGCACATCCTTCATCAGCGAGCTGCCTAGACTGAACAAAATATCTCCTGCTCTCCATTCGTCTAACACATTCCTCGTCTTCCCTCCTCTGTCCTGTGCTGCCCTTAATTGAGCTAATTCCACCTGTGTCGCCTAGGGAGCTGGGGCTGTCGCCAGGGTGGGCACATATGTCGGGTTGGTATACCCTGTGGCTGGGTGAGTGGTAAGCGGTTATAGCCCTGTGTGTGTGGGCCCAACCCCATTCCCCTGGGTTGTCATGGACATCACTTCTAGGGCGGCTCCTTCAGCGCTCTGAGTCCCAACCTCATCCTCATCCTCCCCATCTTCAACCAGTCTCCATAGTTCCAAAATCTCTTTTCTGCTTTGGAGTTGTTTACCTTTATATTTAGCAGCTAGGAACATGCTCATGTGGTCCAATATCCCTCTTCTATAGGTGCCTTGCTCTGGCCAGGAGCGAGGCATCCCCTTCTTGTCTCTACCACCCTTGTCTGTGATATTTTTCAATCTTGTTCCTATACAATGGAAATGTACTACACATGCATTCTAGTGTATCCCTCCCATTCTCGCAAGTTCCACATCCCCAAAAAGCCCACCTTCTGCAAATATGCACTGTGAACACTTTCATTATACAATGTCTCTACCAGTCTACTGTCCCCGCCTTCCCACCGCCGCCTGTGAGTACCTCCCTCTTACCCCCCTTTCCGCACGCACACCCACGCTACTACACCACACATTCTCAAATCAACCTTTCACCATTGGCCCACCTCTGGCCTCTGCCTTGTGCACAAAAAATCAACAGGCTAATATAACAAGCTAAAACAATAACCACTACTTCCACCGAGCCCACTGACTATGCAGAGCTCCTACTGTTTTCTTTTTACCTCCTTGTTACACAGCAAATGGCGCCATCATCTTCCCTTACTTGGGAAGGTTTCCTACACTCCTGTTTTTTCCTCCTTAAAATCATCCTAAATATCCCACACCTTGCTTTCACCCATGCACGTCACACTCACCCACTCTCGCTACTGTTCGTTGTTATCCCTCGCACAGGGGTGTACTCATATCTACGTGTTCACCCAAGCTCCTCCATCACGGGTCCCAATAACGTCCTGCACTCTCCCAGGAGCCGCGCGCCTCTCCAAAGGGCAGACAGGAATTCAGTAAAAATGGCTCCTGCACACCTGGGAGGGTTGCACACTTAGGCCTAGTCACTGCAGGTGAGCACAGCCCCTTCAGAGAAACGGCCTAAAAGCCTCGGTCATCTCAGGGGTCGCTAGCATCACGTCAGGGTCACCAAATGTAGGAAAGCCCCCTAAAAGCACACAACAGAAAAAATACAACCCACTAAGGAAAAAGGCCCCATACACCTCTTGCAAGGATAATTATTTCCATAAAAAAGGAAAGGCGCCAGCAAAGAACTCTGCTGCCGCAGAATGTTCTGGCAACTTCGGCATTTGCAGTACATTATAACAGTACACAGCATCATAGGTGATATCATTACATACAGTAGAAACCCGCGCTGATGATTGGTAAAACCCTACACATAGGGCACCTGCTCGATAGGGGATGCCAGGCCATTGGTCTCCGTCTGATCTGTCAAATCTTCTTCGACGTGGGCGATGTTGCAGTTGGCATTGGTCAGCCGATGGTCAAGTAACAATTATATTACTAACTAGAAAAACACATCTATCTCTGTGTAACAGGGCACATGGCACAAAGCAGACAGGGGCCCGGGGTGAAAGCCGATGCATACTAACACACACATTTCACTTGCTCCCAGAGTGGGCGGCATTCCTCCAAGGTCTCCAACCTTGTTCTGGACTATAATTTCATCCCACCGTGCACCTCGCAGCACAAATCATGTGACCTAGGAGTGAAGTCGGGAGTGTGTAGCTTTCTGATCTTCTGATCGATCCGGGGTCCAACAGGTTTATGGCCAGTGGTTTGGGGGTTATATGGTACACTGGAATTCAGGGCGCCTAAATTATTCCATCATTGTTCAGCTTAAGGACCAATGTCGCTAGTGGGCTATGACTATAGCCATTTTGGAATTGCAATGAAACATCAATGTTGCTACATACCTACAAACCTTTTAAAACTCCAGGGAGAACTGTGTGCCGTAGAAAGATCAAAAGATATTTTAATATCTCTGTGCCAGAAAAATGCGAGCTGACTGATCTTACCCTTCTACATTGGAACATGTAGCCCGATCTCCCAGAATTCCTGGTGTCTCTGCTGGCGGGATGTCCTCTTCATCTGATGAGCCAGCACTGGAAGACTCCTCATCACTGTCTGCCAGGAGGACAACTCGGGGAAGCCGGACTCTGTGGGAGAAGATATTCCATGGGAAAATTAAAACATAATCACTTAGTCAAAGTCAAATCAGGCCCACCAATCACCTCGGCCTCTGGACCATAAGTAGATTTAATGATTAAAGATCATGATATGCAAGGACTCAACTGTTAAGACAATTGGCACACACATCAAGAAGGCACAGTGGCTGTCCCGCCATACATTTTTTTTAATACAACATTTTTTTATTGTTTTTCTACACATAAAGAAAACATAGATCTCACGCAGCGAGGTAAAGGTAATACCCGTTTCCCACTCATCAACAAATTCACACCGTGTACCCATTTCAATGAAGCCTCTTAGCACTACTAATTACATTTGTTACGCCAGTAGTATATGATTTTCGATCTCTGTGCATGTCCTTGGATGTTAGCCCGATTCCTGACGGAGGCTACCTCTCAGTGTGCGTCCTCCCACTTTTGCCAAATTTTTGGGCCTTTCTCAGGACAGCCCCTGGCTGTGTAGACTCTCTTTTCCATTGCAATACAAATGTCCACATCCGTGGTCCACTGCTCATAGCTTGGTGCCGTTTCAGAGCCCCAGAGTTGCGCTATATTTCTCTTGATTAACGCAGTGGTTGTGGATAAGAGCAGTTTTTCGTAGCATGACAGTTCAACCTCACCTTCTATCCCCAACAGTAACAGTTTTGCATTTCTATGGATCGTTTTGCCCAATACCCTTGAGAGATCATTGCAGCACTGCTGCCAGTACTGTTAGATTATGGTACAGTCCCATAGTATGTGATAATATGAGCCCTCTTCTCGTTTGCATCTCAAACAGGCTGAAGAGGTGATCTTGCCCCATTTGAATAGTGCTACCCTCGGGTAATATATTCTATGCAATATTTTTAGTTGGATTAATCTTAGCCTGGAGGAGATCGCCGTTTCTCTGGGGAACATCAGGGCAGTTACCCATTCATCCGGGAGTATGCCACCCACGTCCCCCTCCCACTTGGCTTTCAGGCTCGACAGCTCCCCGGTGGCAAAGGATGTTATGGCACTGTACATGATGGATGTAACTTTGTTTTTAATCATGTCCGGAAATAGGTTACGTTCTAAAGGGGTCTAATCAGGCATGTCAATCATTTCAGGGAGATGGGTCTGTAGTGCATGCTTGAGTTGTGTGTAGTGATACTGTTCATTTATTGGCAGTGCAAAGGTAGTGATTAGGTCTGCAAATGCTATTATTTCGTTCCCTTTCACTACGTCGCCAATTTTGGTAATGCCCAATTGGGTCCAAGAGTGCCATTTTGGTAGTTTATTCACTTCCGGGAGTAGTTTGTTATTCCACAACGGTTGAGCTGGGGTCAACTTTTTGTCCCAGCCTAAGTATTTGTGGGTGTCTGTCCATGTTAGGGATATGTGCGACATCATGGACGGGGCAGCAGATCGGTCTTTTTTCTGGTAGAGGTATCTTATTACGGATCTTTCATATTGGTTGGGATCTTGTTCTCTGTTGTGCGGTAATGTTGTGTTCTCATGGAGTCTATCGTTCACTATTGCCATTTGACTAGCCCAGTAGTAGGTTTGCAATCGGGGCAGTCCAATTCCACCTTCCCATACAGATCTTTGTAGTGTGGCTAATGCTAAGCGAGGGTGACCTCCATTCCATAGCAGTTTTCTGAGCGTCTGATCTATTTTATGGAATTCGCTGGGCGCTATAGGTAGTGGCGCGTTTTGAAGTATGTAGAGGAAACGGGGGAGCGCCATCATCTTAAAGAGTGCGGCTCTGCCTAGTAGTGTTAGTGGTAGGGACATCCAGTGACGGACGTCTTCCTTGAATCTCGTCATTATTGGGTACAGGTTCTTGGGCACATAGTTTGTTGGGTTATTCGTAATTTGGATGCCTAGGTATCTGAATTGCTCCTTTTCCACACAGTATGGACACTCGTCTGACACCGCGCTATCTATTTGCTTCAGTGGGAATAGTATGGATTTAGTCCAGTTGACGCGAAGGCCGCTAAACGTGCCGTATTTTATTAGTAATCGCGTCACTATGGGGCAGGATTCGCGTGGGTCTTTCAGATATACTAACAGTAGTCTGACCATCTGAAGCCACTCCATGTTTGTGTAGATCTTAATAAAATTGCTAATGGCTCAATTGCTATTGCAAAGATTAGGGAGGATAGAGGGCAACCCTGTCTCGTGCCCTTGCCTAGTTGAAAAGGATTGGAAACGTACCCGTTTACCTTTGTAACTGCTTCGGGGCGTTTGTATAGCAGTTTGACCCAACTCATAAAGTACGGTCCTATGCCCATGCGTTGCATAATAGCCCATATTGCCTCCCAGTAGATAGAGTCGAACGCCTTCTCGAAGTCTAAGGCAAGTAAAGCCAGGGGGTCCTGTATCTCAGGTAGTTTCTCCAGTGCTGTGTGTAGCCTATATATGTTTTGTCTAGTGGATCTCTGTGGCATGAATCCACACTGGTCTGGATGTATTAATAATAATAATAATAATAATAATAATAATAATTAGGCTTTTATATAGCGCTACAAACCCTCAGGTATCTGAGCGCTGCTTATTATTACCCACGGTGTGTGGTGCTCATTTATCGACCTCGGAAGGATGAAAGGCTGAGTTTGGCCCCGCCGGGATTCGAACCTGCGTTAACAGGCTCTGCACGGGTGTCAAAGCGGGCGCTCTACTCGCTGTGCCACTTGACCGGCTATAGTGTGTGTATGACTTGTTGCAGGCGGTTGGCTAGCGCCTTTGCCAATATTTTGACCTCGCAGTTTATGAGAGAGATGGGCCTGTAGGAGCTACATTTATCGGTTGGTTTATCTGCTTTGGACAGGACTATTATTGTGGCTTTCCTTAAGTCTGGAAGGAGACAGCCCTGTGAGTGTTGTAGCAAACGAAGTAAGTGTGGGGAGATTACATTTGCACCTATTTTTTTCCATGTTTCAATGGGGAGGCCGTTCGGACCTGGGGTCTTTCCCGGGTCTTGCCCGATTGGAGTTCTGACATGGCTTGGGTTAGCTCTTCCTCTGTGATTACCTGTTCTAGTAGACTGTTCTGTGTTTAGAGTGGGGAGAGTAATCTCCTCCAGGATGTCCATTACGGGTGGTGAGGTTGGTGCTTTGTATGACTCAGCGTAGTATTTTTCAAAACCTTCCGCTATATCTAAGTCTGTCACTAATGGTTCTGAGTCTTCTGTTGTCAGTTGCCTGACCTGGCTGAGACCCAGGTCTCTGCGTTCCAGCAATGCCAGCATCTTCCCAGCTTTGTCCCCTGTTTCATATCTTTGCCCCCATCGCAGTATGTGCCTGCTTTTCATTGTCATTGTCTAGGGCTATGTGTTGAAGTTGTGACTGCGCTAGTTGTAGTGCGCGATGCGTTTCCGAATTGTCATGGCTTAGGTGATTAGCCTCTGCTTTTTGCACTTTCGCTTCGGCATCGCGTATTGCTTCTAATTATTTTTTCTTATGGGCTGTGGTCCAGGCTATTATTTCCCCTCTGAGCACCGTCTTGAATGCCTCCCATAGCGTTACCGGGCTATCCACTGAGTCAGTATTCATCTCAAAATATTCTTCAGTGGTCTTTTGGACGTGTTCAACTAGCTCTGGGAAGCCTAGGTAGTAGCTGTTCAATCGCCAGCTGGGTGGGGGGATCGACCTGCTGGTGTTAAGTGTTATTATAAGTGGGGAATGATCCGATTTACCTCTGGGGAGAAATTGTGCCTCACGTGCTTCATGCATGTTATTTAGTGGCAACAGAAAATAGTCCAGCCTAGACAGCGAGACGTGTGCACCAGAGTGGTATGAGTATTCCCTTGTGACAGGGTGCAGCATTCTCCATAAGTCTTGCAGCCCCAATGCGCTAGTGAATGTGGCAAATTTTGTGCGTATGTTCGGGTTTCTGTATCTTATATGCGTTCTATCAAGGTCCACGTTCATTACCTCATTAAAGTCTCCCCCAATCAACTTAAGGTCTGTAAGATTATTCATAATTAGAGGCGTAATGTCATTGGTCAGGGGGGTTAGTAGATTAGGAGGTGCATACACCGCCAGCATAGTCACAGAACGTTCCCAGAGTGTACCTGTCGTGAGCACAAACCTCCCTCCCGTGTCTTGCGTAATGGATGCGGACACAAAGGGAAGTCTTTTGTGTACTAGGATTGGTACCGTGACCCCATGGTAAAACGAGCGTGGAACGCTAGTCTGTAATTGGTGCGTCTAAAGAATGAGCAATTGGTACCGGCTAGATGTGTCTCTGTAAGGAATGCCACATCCGGGGAGTGTCTATTCAGTGTTTGCAATACTAGACGTCTTTTAATACAATTGCCGAGCCCATTTACATTCCATGTCATCACTCGGATTGTCCTGTTTTTGTTCACGTTAGTGACTCCCGCCATTTGACACGTGTATAGATGACATCTGTGCGCGTCGGGCCCCTGAGAGTATTGTGGGGTTTCATACTATAATAACCCTAACTATAATACTATAATAGCCCTAACTCTACTGGCGCCAAACAACTATATCGCCAGTTTAACTTAGTGTGAACTGTTTACACCTTCCTCTCGATTTACTGTTCTTTAGCAAGTCTGGTGTCTCGAGTCTCAAGTCTTAAATTGAGGGCGTGGCTTTGGCCGTTACAATGAGTACTTCAGTGCCTCGCGGGCCGCATGCCGCACTTATGTCGAGGTGGCATGATAGCCCATTAATTGGGCCGCGACGGAGTAGTACTTCTTGTTAGTGTCACTGTTTCAGCCCATTTCTCTTGTTGTGGTGGTTCCTGCATCGGAGGTTGTGGAGCTGGGCGTCTTCTGTCTAGTGGCTCACGCCGGTTCCTGTTTCTGCTTCTGTTGCTTGCTAGTCTCCAGTCGCCTTCAATGTGTTTCTCGGCCCAGTTCCACGCTTCTTTTGGGTCAGTGAAGTGTACCGTTGTCCCACCGTGATAAATCTTGATCTGGGCCGGAAATAGCAAGCCGTATTTCACGTGTAGGGTCTGGAGTTGTCTTTTGAGCTGATCGAAAGACTGCCTGGCTTTCTGAACCTCCCTTGTGTAGTCAGGGAAGAATGTCACTCTGGACCCATTGAAGGTCAGTGTGCCTTTGGCCCGTGCCGTCTGGAGTAACGCATCTCTATCTCTATAATTCAACAGTTTTGCAACTATGGTGCGTGGAGGTGCTCCAGGTATCGGCCTTCTAGTGGGCACACGATGCACGCGTTCAATTGAGAAGAATTTCGAGAATGTCTGGGGCTCAAACATATCGGTTATCCATTGTTCAAGGAACAGTTCCATGGAAGGGCCTTCTGTTTTTTCCGGTACGCCCAGGATGCAAACGTTATTTCGTCTTGATCTACCTTCACTGTCTTCTGCTCTCTCTTCCAGTGTTTTCAGACGTGCCACAACCCCAGCCATCCTTTGTTCCATAGTGCGCAGCCCATCCTCAGTCCCAGAGATCCGCTGTTCCGCTTCCCCTGTGCGGGAGGACAGTTTCTGTAAATCATGGCGAAGGAGCGAAACGTCTGTGCTGATGCTATCCATTTTTTGTTCCATGGAGGTTCTGGAGTTTGTTATTGCAGCCATGATGTCCTTCAGGGATATGTTATTCTCTGTTTCTAACATGGTGTCTGATTGCTCATGTTCCAATTGGGTGCTCGCCGTGGTCGTGGTGAATTGGTCCATTTTGCTTTGACTTGTCAATTTTCTTGTTTTATCCTTCCCCATAGCAGCTGGCATGGTCTGTAATGTTAATTGGTGGACAGTTTGTTGCGGATTCCGCCTGTTTATCCGAGGCGGGTTGCGGGGGCGACTACTATCCTGGGTAGTGTGAGTGTGAGCGTGACCGCTATGGGAGCGGCTGCTCCGCTGTAGAACTTTTTTCCGTGGCCTAGGTTTAATCTGCCGGATACCGTGTTAGGTTTGATGTATAGCTTGTTTTAGCTTTCAGGGGGCTTGTGTCATGTCCTCTGGAGTGCTCACAGATCTTTACCCGCACAATATGGGTAGTGTTTTGTTTCCTGGTCCTCTTTGCTTTCCTGCGTGAAGGCGGGTGCACCGTATCGTCCCTATGCACTGTAGCAAAGAGCCAGAAGCCGGGTTTGGTGACACCTTGGGACCACGCAACGTTCCACACCACACCTTCCCAGCACGTCTTTGGGGGAACTGTATCAGCGTTCCCACACAGCTAGGATTTGCTGCAGGTCCGCCGCAAAACTGTGTCTCCGTGCACTACTATGTTCTGATCGCTTTGCCCAGTGTTCCTTATTTTGTTGAGATTTGGTCGCTTCTGCTATGCTCGGTGGGAAGGTGGTGGTAAATCAAGCGAGTGTGCTTCCATTGGGGCCACAACAACGACTCCTCTTGGGCAGTAGGGGGGATGAAGATGCAGGTTACTTGGGGTCCGTTGAAGTCAGCCCGCGCTCACCCTTGTTGAGGATGAAAGATATCTTTGCGCCTCAATATGACATATCCGTTTCACTATGATGGGGCCACTGGAAGATTCCCTGTAGTGAGCCCACAGGCGGCGAGGGGGGAGCGTGTAAGTGTGTTGCCTGCTCTCCCGCCCCCCCTTTGTCCCGCCATACATTGAATGCTGTTCCACAATAGCCTTCATGCCCCGGTCTCTGCTACTCTCATGAGTCTACAGGAATGGTAAGATATATATGGTCAATAGTACTCTTTAAATAATGCAATATTTGTCCCCACAAATATAGCACAGAACAGGGTTAAAAATATCAATCCACAAGCTACTAACCAGGCATAAAGAGTCCCCCTGCCTCTCCACATGCAGACAGCACACCATTTCATACTCCATAAAAAGCCACTATCACTCATAAAGGGCTAGTAGTAAGTACAAATTCTAAAGCCTGGCATAGAGTGAAAAATATCAGCCCATTAATTAAAGGCATGGATATGCATAGTGCCATAAGTAATTTGCTCCTTCTTTAGAGTAAGGGGTAGTGACCCCTGGAGAGCTGGACCCCGGACCGCAAAGCTCCTGCTGCCCGTTAATTGCAGGATAGGCCTACGTTGCCTGAAAAGGTGTGAATTCTGATGATACTGACACTCCCTTTTTGTCGGATATATTGCCCACGTCCAGACCCTAATATTTTTCATCAGTTAATAGTGATCTAACATTAGAATCATTAGAATGCAAAACCAGAAATGACTCTGTTGCTGTGTGATTAATCAATGTTCGTCAACATCAGTTAGTATGGATGGTCTCTTTGCCCAAGCATTTCAGGGGCCCTGTTTCATATTCAGTCTTCAGACTATGTAAGAGGGACGAACAAGACTGAGGGTCAAAAATGCCCCACATATAAATACACATTATGAGAGCAATGCCCCAGTTCAGACTGCCACCCTCCAACAATGCATTCCCCAATGAGCCCACCAGCATGATATTACCATCCTACCACGACTCACTATAGCAGCAGGTCCCACCAGCACTAAAATACATTACAACAACTCTGCCCCAGTCACGCCAACACTGGGCAGCCATTTTGTCCGCATTGCTAATGCTCTTTCGCACATGCAGTAGCTTGCCCAATCCTCTTGCCGTTGGAATGAATGCATTTGCTACATCCAGCTAACTGCTCTGACGGTGACGCACCGGGAATTTGGTGATAAATCCGCTCATGAAAAGTCCACTGGGACGACTGTAGTGTACTGCCCCCCACAACATGAATGCTCACCCTTGCATGGTGGTCAAGAAAGGTTCAAATCACACCAATGACAGGTTGTTGCAGCACCCCACTTGAGATTCTACAACATGGATTTGTGGACAGCTGAAGACCCATGTGATATTGATTGATGTTGCCCCGATATACAGGGACTTAAAACTCCTGTGCCACCAGCTGGGAATGGGGCTAGAAAACAACAGTTCACTCTCATGGTTAAGGCTAGTCCTTTGGGCGTAGAACAGTCAATATGCTAAGCAATCTGAGAATGGGGAAAGGCCTACTTCTTTAGCCTCTGACTATCCACTTGTGGTCCTCACATGCATTGATCATCAAATGGGGTCTGGCTCAGATGCAGACTGAAATGTTCCTTTTGTGTGTGCTAGAGGTAAGACATAAGATCCTCTCTTCAATGACATGCAGTCAGCTTACTTCCATTGAACATAAGGCTGGTTCCAGTTTGAGAGTGTTAGCCTGCATGGCACCTTGTTTGTGGCTCTACGGAGTGGAATGTGGCCCGCCAACATGGGAAGAATGATCACATCTGAGTGTCAGTAAAATTAAAGGAAGTTGGACCTTCAGGCCATGCTTAAGCACTTCCTGTCAATAAGCATCTCAGCTCCACCTGCTTCCCTTCAACTTGTAATTTTCATGATAAGTACCAAAGAATAATCTCACCATTCCACCATGATGCAACTATAGCATACACACGCTCAAGCCTTACAATGCAGTTTAACACCCTCCGCCATTTCAAAACATACTCTGTCATTGGACATACACTTGGCTCTAGAGCACATTGCAGGCTCCAGCTCTGTCAGAGGACCTCGCAGTGAGTTAGAACATCATGGGTTGAGGAACTTGCTCAATAAATGGAGCCTGCTGTCCGGTTAGTTCAGATGGGCTCTTTTGCACCTCATTATGGAGCTCATGGGAAACTGCTCTATGACAGAGCAATGAAAAGGCAGAAATTAGAATTGCAAGAGACAAACAACCAAGTGAAGCAGGCATAAATCCAGTAACATGGCCCGTAGGAGTCAAAAACACAGAGAGGGCAACATCAATTACTCAAGAGCAGAAGTGGCCAGGACTGAAATACACAGGCCCCTTTCAAAAGAAAATGTCCTCAATAGGACAATGTGCATGCAGAAGAAGAGAGAGGGCCTTCACACAGATGGCAGCCACTATGCCAGCTAGCATACCAGTGACCCTATGCAGTCACCACAACAATGGCTCAGCTGATATAGTCTAAGTAACATCAAGGGATGTCTAGGCCCAGTCCTACCATGCACTCCTAGCTCAGTCAGTTGATAATAGACAAGGAACGAGTAGCAGGAATGGGGAGGAGAGAGGAAAAGAAGTGTGATGGTAGAAAGCAACAGCAAAATGAAACAAACCAAAATCCTAGCAAAACCGTGCCACAAGGAAGAAATTCTGCGAAGGAATCTCTCCTCGCAGGCAATCCGCCCGCAGGGCAAAACCGCAGACACGTGCATAAATGTTAAAGTTATGTCTCTGCATTTCTGTGCATAGGTTCAGGAACTTCGAAGCACGTTGTTCCACTGCCCAAAACAGAGGGAAGATGAGCTTAGCAAGGGGACTAGAACCCCGCTATCAACCCATTCTAACCAGGCCCATGGCAGTCGCCACACATGCCAGGTATCTGCGTGCGACCGTGGACACTGTATCCCTGATGAATTACCCTACACAACTCCACAGCTGCACCCCTTCACAACTCCAGACCTGAGACACAACAACTGCCACCACCGCTGCAACCAACCACAGCCGCTACCATGACAGAGACTCTCCTTTGTGAAACTCATCCACCCAAGCGGTAGTTTCACTTGATTAAGGGCGTTCATATATGCCTGTGTTATCTTCCATGAGGGAGGGGATCTCTAAAAGAAGTACCACATGATTTGTTCACTGTTCATGTCACTTAATTCTATCTTAGGTAGTCACCCACATGAAGGACAGCAAGTGGCGGAGTCCTTCTGTTCTCACCAATTGAATTAGTACAGGTACACACTACACAGAACTGTGCCAATTTTAGGACTTCCTAATTTCATCTCCTCACTCCTACCACGTTTTCCTCATTAGTCTTTATTACTCCTACGTCATCCTCCTCGGATCTCATTTCTCCTCTTAAATAATTTTCTTCACTCATTGTACACTATACAGTTTAAGATGTTATCATTCATCCTACTCATACCTCATCCTTATTCATTACCACTCCTTCTAACTCCAAATTTCTCCTCTGCAGTCACCAATTGTCCTCCTCACACCTCACACCTTATCAATCCTCCTCACAGTGTAGGCACAGTCTGTCATCACCGCCCTTCAACTCGCGCATCATTTGTCACTACTCATCTTTAGTTCTCATCCCTCCTCCTTAATCATTAATCCTTCCCCTCATTCATCATTTATCTTCCTCTCACCTCATTCCATAATGCTACTCTTCACAACACATGCATTAGTCATTACCCCTGCTCTTTAGTTTGCATTCCTTATCTGTTATCATTCGTTACTCCTCAGTCATCAATTGTCTCCCTCACATCTCATACCAAAAGGCGTATGTTCAGCCTTCATGCATCAGTCATTACTCCTCCTCATTAGTTCTCATTCGTTCTTATCTGTTATCATTCCTTACTCCTCAGTCATTCATTGTCACCCTCACACTTCATAACATAATGCTCCTCTCACAACTCATGCATCAGTCATTACTCCTCCTCCACAGTTTGCAATATACTTCCTCATTCATTATTCTCCTCCATAGCCATCATCCCACTTCCTGAGTCATATCTTAATTCCCCTCTCACTACTCCTCTATAGTTCTCATTCATCATCCTCATTCATCATTATTCCTCCCCCAGTGCTTCAATTAAGCCCTTGTGGACATTTTCAATTCCAGTAAAAGCAGAAAAACGGCGAAAAAAATTGGACCAATTAAGTAAAAAAAACTCCATAGATTGTACAGAGTCTAGATACAGAAGGGTTCTTAAACATGCTAGTGGTATTTACACTTTTCCTGACTTCCTGCCGGTATCCCTACCCCCACGCCACATAGCAGGATTGGTATGTTTACAAATCCAAATGCTACTCTGCCTCCTGCTTGCTTTCCCATCTCCAAACACAGAAGGAAGCAGAATTCAGTATTTAATCTGACAAATTAATGCTATGTGTTTTGTCATGGACGTTGACACCCAACATGTTTATTATATAGGTATTCGCCTCCCCCTCCCCCGCAAAATGGACCGACTTCCACATTGAGACTTGCAATTGCATGACTTCCTCTCTTAAAGGTTAGCTGAAGCACTACCTCTTCCTTCCTTCTTTGTTTCCATTTCTCTAACACATTTCTCATGCATCACTTCTCAGCTTCAGTGCCTTGAGGCCTGCCTGCTCCTTCATTTCCATTTCTCTAACACATTTCTCATGCCCCACCACTGCTTCAACTAAAGCCCTGCCTCCTTGTTCGTTTCCATTTCTCTCACCCATTTAGCGTCGCTTCTCAGATTCACTTGGTTTGCCCCTCAGTCTTCAGTTTTCGTCACTTATCGGCACTTCTATTCCTCCTTCTCTTTTCCAGTTTGCTACACATTCCGTGGCGCTGATTGGTTAACTGTGCCCAATTAACAGCATTGCCTTCTCATTGGAATTTGTTATTAAACAAATGTGAGGAGAGCTGAGCCTGCAGGAAAGGCAGGGACACCCTTTGAGTTGAAAGGGGTCCGAGGCCGTTTATTTATTTATTTATTTATTTTATTTGTTGATAGCACCCAGATCTGGAGGTATCACAGCGCTAGATCAGGTAGGGAAGTTCATTTTGGATACAGGGTGGGGGGGTGGGGAGAGTAGGGCGTTCCATAGAGTAGGAGCGAGAATGGTGAAGCTCTATCCGCCTGCTCTTTTTTATTGAATCTGGGGGTGGCTAGTGAGGTCAAGGAGGAGGATTGCAAGTTGCGTGTGTTGAACTTAATCATGACGCAATGGATGAGATATGGGGGTGCAGTATTGTGGAGGCAGCGATGGGTGATGGATAGGATTTTAACTCGATGCACGCTTTAATTGGTAGCCAGTGCGCTTTGCGTCTCTCTAGGGATATGCGATGAGAACATTTAAGGCTCCACACAGCTCTGAGGGCATTGTTTTGGACCAGTTGTAGTTTGTTGACGTTTTTAGACAAGGTTCCTGCAAGGATGGCATTGCAGTAATCTAGTTTGCTTCCAATAAAGGTCCTCGTTAGGGTAAGACAGTTTTCAGTGGAGAGGAATTTCCTGGATAAGTTAATACGTTTGTTCGAGTAGGCAGCAGATGAAGCTGCTGCGTTGACATGTTTCTGCATGTTTAGATCTTAGTCAAGATAAACTCCCAGTGTTTTAACATGGGTGGATACAGGGATGATGTTCCCGTCGATGCAGAATGAGGAGAAGGCAGGGTTCAGGTGTTTGAGGCGGTGCAAAGAACCGTCAATGAGGAGTACTGTTTTATCGTCAAGGGATAAATGGTGTGTGGCCATCCATGTCAGGATGATGCTGTAAGTGTGATCGATATTAGCTGTGTCGAGATTGTGGTTGCTGGAGAGTTTGAGTAGGACCAGCGTGTCTTCGGCTAAATTGGTGTAGGGGATGTTGAGGCTGTCTAGATGATCGAAGAGTGGCTTAGTGTACATATTGTACAGTGTGGGTGAGAGGCATGAAACCTGTGGAACTCCATAGGAGATGGGGCTGTCGTCTGCAGCTTTAGCTTCAGCTCCAGCGAAGACCATGGAGGATTGTCCAGTGAGAAAGGACTTGATCCAGTTAGCTGCTTCAGGGGAAAGATTGAAAGTTGCTGTGTGGTGGTGGCATAGAATGTTGTGGTCCACAAGATCAAAGGCTGCTGAGATGTCAAATAGGAGGAGGATGGCTAGCTAGTTGAGAAGGGCAGATTCTGTGCTGTGTCTGGGTCTGAACCCAGATTGGCACGAGCCAAGTAGATTGTGGGTTTCTAGATGGTTTTGGAGTAGGCAGTGCGGTTGAGAATTTTTAGGAAATTGGACTCTGTCATGATGGTGCGATAGTTTGTCGGCAGGGTGGGGTCGAGAGAGGGTTAGGCGGTGCAGTGGATAAGAGGGTTTTTCAGGAGCGGTGTGACCCAATCTTCTTTAGGTTAGGGACTACGTGGGAATTGAAGTATGCATTGGAGAATTTAGCAATGGATGGAGTGAATGGTTCAGAGCACAACTTGATGAGGTGGGCAGGGCAGATGTCACCTGTGCAATTGGATTGCTTGAGATGTTGGATGATGGAGACCACGTCAGACAGGGAGATGGGGTGAAGTGAAAGGGAGGGGTTGTGCGAGCAGTGGCAGTGGTGAGTGCAGGAATGTCTGAGTCTGTGTTGGGGAGCAGGGATTACTTGAATGTAGTTTTGTCCATCAGTTTGTTCGTTTTGTTGGCTAGGGCTGATTGTATAAGGGAACACCAGGCTTTGTCTTTCGGGAAGCTAGTGATCGGGGAGGTGATGATTCAAGCTCCTTGAGGATTTTAAAGAGGTCTCTTGAGTTGGAGCTAGTGTCAGACTGAATCTCCTCCTCCCCTAACTCCTCCTCACCTGTCTATTCAGGTACTTCTTCCAACCTGGCTGCACCCTTCTTCTTCTTGATCTTTACTCCTTCACCTGGTTTCTTCTCTTTTTTTAATGTATATAGGGACACGCTCCCTCGGTGGCCTCTGTGATCTGAAATAACTGCAGACCCGGGGGATACCCGAGGAGCACGCCCTAAAGCGGGGAAAAAGCCAACAGGCAAAAAACCCCAATCTGAATTCAGTTCGTCTTTGGAAAGGAGTCCTGCTGCTTGAAGATGGTCTGGATTGACGATTCCCACTGCTGCGGAACATGGAAGACGTGTGGAGGAAAACCGGCAACTTGTTCTAATTGTTCCTCCGGTAAGGGAGACAGGAAGGAATTAAGACCTTAAGTGTTAGTGCAGTCTCAGAGTCTTCCGGGTAGAACCACAAACAGGAAATTAAGAATAGAGAAATCCCAACGGAACGAAGGTGAGACGTTCCGATCAGGATAACAGGTAAACAGCACAGAAAAGGAAAGGGAGTTATTAGGAAAAAACAGGTAAGTACAGATCAAAGAAACGAACAAACTGTGAAGGCGTACATTAATGCCAAACGCTTAGGCTGAGAGAAGTAGCCGAGATAGACATACACACGGAAGACGCGTAGTTGCTAGAAAGTAACGCGTCGTGACTGAAAGTACAGTAAGAAGGATCCCGGTCACCTTACCTGAAAACCTAGAGGCACCGCGAGTGTAAGGATAGCGGAAAGGCGAACTAAGGCTAGAAAAAAGATGGGAAAAGGGGGATACGCTGAGAGGCTAGTCGCTATGAGAGACTGGCAGCGCACGTAACGTGAAACGATACAACACGCAGAGTACTGGTCTGGTTTGCATGTTATAGGTTCCGTCAGCCATTTTGAAATAAACTAGACCGTCGACTTGGAACCGGCAGCCATGTTAGTAGTACTTAGTACTTCCAATGGTGAACAAATCTCCAGGGCTGGTGCATGACAGCTAGCTTTGTTGATTCTGGTGTTGTAGATGCTGGCTTTGGTAGTGAGGATTGCTGTTTTGTATGAGTTGGCGATGGTGAAGAAGTCTTCTTTGTTGGAGGGGGTAGGGTTTTTTCTCCAGAGATGTTCTTTGGCGCGTTTAAGTTTGGGGAGGGATGTTAATTCCTCCGTGAACCAGTTGTGGTTGTTGCTTTTCTTACGTGCAGAGGTTTTAAGGGGAGCGTGCTGGTCTAAAGCACCGAGGAGAGCAGAGTTATAGGCCACAAGAATGACTTTGGAGTTGGTACTGTCAGGTTGCGTCTTGAGGGAGGCGAGTGAGGGACAGATGGTTGGCTCTAGTAATTTCTTGGTTAGTTTGTGGGTATGTCTGGCTTTGATAGGTGGGAGGATGACCATTTTAGGGGTGGTGGTGGATGCGAGGGACATGGTGAAGCGGATCATGGAGTGATCTGACCATGGTACAGGGAAAATGGAGGTAATCTGGACGGGTGCGTAGATGGACAGGATCCAGTCAAGGATCCGGCCTTCATTGTGCTTGGGAGAGGAAACAGCTTGGGAAAAGTTCATCTCATGGCGAGCTGAGGTGAGGGCTATGGGCTTCTGGTCTGAGGGGGTCCTTGAAACCTAGGTTGAAGTCACCTAGGCGAAGAAATTTGGTTTTGGGTTTGAGGAATGGCGCAATGAGAAGGGGAATGTCAGTGTCAGGAGAACTGCTGTTTGTGTGGCAGTAAAGCAGTAGGATGTTGATGGTGGATTGCAGGTTAGATTCGATTTTGGCTAGCAGACGTTTGTAGCCAGGTAGCAGTGGGAGCAGGGAGGCTCTGATAGGGAGGGTGGATTTGGAGATGATGGCAACTCCTTTGCCTAGGTTACCATCTCTATCGGCTCTCAGGATAGAATAGCCAGTAGGTATGGTGAGGGAGAGGGATGGGTCCGCTTCCTCGTGAAACCAGGTTTTTGTTATGGCCAGTAGGTCAAGGTCATTGTCTAATATGAGGTCGTCTATATCGGGCCATGGGTGCAGATAGAGTGTGCGTTGATGAGGGCGCAGGTGAGGTGTTCCGGCCTGGTGGAGGTGGTAGGAGAGGTGGTAGGTGATTCAGGGGTGGGTTTGGGTAGGGTGACTGTAGGGAGAGGTTGCTGGTGGATTTGGGCGTATGGGTAAGGTGTCAGAGGTGTTTCTTTTTTATGGGGTTAGGGTGGCCAGTCAGTCTGGATCCAAGTCTGAGTAGATGTGTTGTGCCCAATCAGGGTGCCATGTGCATATGCTTTGAGGGGTTGGAGAGACCAGTTATTCTAGAGCAGAGTCTATGTAGTTGGGATGCACCCAGGCCGGGTGTCACATGAGCATGGGATAGGACATTGGTCAGGGGTGGAGCATGGGGTTTGGCGTGCACAGATTTGGGGTTATGTGCTGTGGCAGTGCTGTGGAGGCGGGGGAATTAGGTGGGGGAGCAATATGGGTTGTGGGTGGTGTAGGAGTGGCCGGGGATGGGCAAGGCTGTCTTTGTGATGTCGGTGATGTCGGTAGTCCAGTTTAGGGGTAGGCTTGTTTGCAGAGGGCTCAGAGGAAACTGTCTGATGTGTAGCTACTAGGCATTTCTGGAGCGTTGGTGTACAGATCCAATCTAGGGCGGGTGGGAAGGGTGAGGGTGGTGGGAAGATCAGGGGTTAGCTAAGTGGCGTGATACATGGAGCATTTGTGCTGCGGACAGTGGTGCCCGCTGGGATGGGCTGACTAGCGTGATGGGGTTCGTTTGCAGTGTAGGTCAGTTTGGTATCAGGGATGGGGTTAATAATTCATTCAAGGCAGCAGGAAAATTAAATGCAGTAGCGCAGGGTTGGGGGGCCTGAAATACATTCATACAAGTAGGATACATTACGTTGGTGGTGGACCCAGAGGCCAATAGGGCATTATTATGGGCAGCAGGCAGGTCAAATGCAGTGGTACAGGGCCAGGGAGCCGGAGATACATGCATACAGTCATTAGCAGGATGATTTACATTGTTGCCGGGCCTGGGGCCCATAATACAGACTTGCAGGCATGGTGCGGGTCAGTTGTACATATAAAGCTGTTTGGCTTATGGTGTCAGTCAGCAAGTGATGGAAAAGCACAATGTGATTTTCTACCTGTGTCGTAGGGCTCAGTGGGGTGCATGGCAGCATTGGGCTTCGGTAGGGTAGTAACCTTAGGGGATTGCGTGCCGGCATTGCTAGCAGTAGAGTTCGGGAGTGAGTCTAGCGGCGACCTGGGCGGACTCTGACATTCGTAAGCCGAAGACCAGGAGCGGGCGTTGACACTCGAGTACATCTTAGTGGAACTCCGAAGCTGGTCAAGCAAAGGACACATGGTGATTGGGCATGTGAGTGTAGCTCGGTGGAGGAGACAACAGGGTGGTCGCCAGGAATTGCAAGTGACGAGGGCGGGTTAAGAGGATATCACATGATGAAATACCAACAGGGAGTTGGACCAAGGGGTTACAAGGCTTCATAGAGGAGCAGTTGCGCCTCTTACCTGGATGATACTGTAGGCTCTGTGCTGTGCACTGTGGCAAGAGATGTTGGCTTATGTACACCATTGGTTCGTAGTGGGTCTCGTGGACAGCGATGCAATAGGCAGCCAGAGTCAGAAAAGGAAAGAAAGCGGCCTTAGCCACAGGCCTTTGTTCAGTGCCCGCCTTCGCCTCCCGGCTCATCCAGGATGGATGGCCCCCAGCAACGGCCGCGGTGTTGGCAGTTAGCAGTCTTATGACACAGCAACCTTTGCCTTTCTTTCAGGATTTTAAACTGTTGCACTTTGAAGCGTGCCTCTTACAAGCTGAATCTGTTGGAGGCTGTCAGGGCGTCGCCTCGTGCCTCAGTGGTACCCTTTTTCTCTACAATAGACCCTTCTGAGAAAGAAGGACTTATTACAAGACTGCTAGCAAGCAGGGAGCTGAAAAACGAAGCATCTTTTTCAGTCAACATTTAGTTTTTCAACTGCCTGCTGGCTAGATGTCTTGTGATAATTGACGGCTATTAACACCCTTGTCTCCACTATAATGTATGCGCCCCAAGGGTGGCTCAGAATTTTGTTCTACGTTCTAAGCACTGGGCCCCCAATGGTTGTGTTGAAATTAGCCACCAGGGACTCTTCAGCCGGCCCTGAGGAAAGGGGTGGGAGGAGGTATTAAAAGCTGGTATGCAAGGGGGCAGGAGACACCAATAAATCACAGACTTTATTGCTTAACATTAAGATGAAATTCCTGCACAGAGTAAAGTTATTTTCTGTGCTGTCTTGAAAATCAAATGTCCAAAACCTAAAACCTTGGTTGTTTTGCTCTCTGTTTTTTGCTTGCTTTGTCGCCCTTGTTCTCCTCACTTTTTTCAAATGAAGTCTGATTTATAAATTACTGGCACTTTTGAGGTCATGAAGACCACTGTTAAACAAGCCTTGGCAAAGCCAATAGTTTTGTCGTTTGTAGTTTATTGCATTTTACATTTAGCTTGGAGAGAAAGAATGATAAATGCCAGCACCGGGAGGAAGAAGTGACAACATGGAAGGGGGAATGATGGGCAGAACCGGGGTTTGATGGTGGCACTGTGGGGGTCTTAAAAGGTAAATGGCAACACGAAAGGGAATTAAAAAAAACAATAGAGGACAGCTAGGCCACCAACATTACGCAGGAGCATTGTATAACATTTGAAGGTAGGAGTGACATCGGAAATGTGTGGGGAAGAAGTGATGGCGTAAGGGGTAGCAGCTACAGTGCAAGGGGTAGGAGCAGCAGGGCAAGGGGGAAGGAGGTACAGCGCAAGGTAGGGAGAATTGACAGCACAAGGGGGGAAGGAGCAACAGCTCAAGTGGGGAGTTACATCTGTTGGTTGCATGTATAAATGCAGCCGCCTTTGGTCGCAGTTGTCTTGTATTGTTTTTTTGGTCTCAATGTGATTTCTTACAAGGACACCGGTATGTTGTCAGTGGTACTTTACTTATCCAATGAACTACAACCTGAAGATGTTGTCACAACTAATTTTATTGGAGAGGTGCACTACCACTGACAACATACAGATGTCCTCATTAGAAATCACAGTGAGATGTATTATGAGGTCCTCAGTGGTACTGCATCATTCCAAAAAATATAATAAAATAAACAAGAACCAGGGAAACGGGAAATCGAAATGGAAACAGGTTGCAAGCAGGAGAAAACAATTGTCAGTGGTAATGCACCTCTCCAATTATCTACAACTTATAGAGGTCCTCACAGCTTATTTTTTTGGAGAGGTGCAGTACTACTGATAACGTAAAGATGTCCTCATACGAAATAACATCAGGATTGGAGAAGTGCAATACCCCTAACAACATCCAGATGTCCTAATTTCTTATGAGGACATCTGTATGTTGTTAGTTGTACTGCTCCGCTCCAAAAAATAATCGCTTGTATGGTAACAGTATCCAGTAAGAGAAACCCACAAGTAAAACAAAGGAAACAGGAAAGTGTCCCAAATATAGCTCAACTCCCTCTGGCTGCAAAAGATCACTACAGGGCCCAGCTTTGAAAGTGACATAGACACATGACAACGTTAGTTAAACAAGGCACTATGTGGGGACATCACGTGATCGCGGGAGCGTGTTCTCGCGAGATCTCGATAGACGGGATCTCGCGAGCCCACGCTCCGCGGGAAAACGTTCCCGCTTCAGAGTTGGCGCGCTGCCAGCTAGAGCGGTCGTACAGGAGCGCTGCTCCTGATTACAGGAAAAAGTAGAGTCAACTCGAGAATCATCATCACAGCTCTTAGGGCATAACACCACAGCCACTGGAGGCTTCATGGGGGCCCTAAGAGCTTACGGCGTGCCACCGGTGAGCACAACCCCTCCACAGTGAAGTAACTGGGGAAGCACAGGACCTGGGCAGTAAACAGTGAGTAAGCGCCCTGCGCCACCGGTCCGTCTTAAGACATTCTCCCTCGTTTTCAGTCAATAAAGACTGTTGGAAATCCTACAGTGTCCTGTCATCCATTCAGGCCACAACATAACTGGCGACGAGGATACCTGCGGTTCCACGGATCCACCATGCAAGGCGCCACGCCACCCCCCGCGTTTCTCCCCTTGCCAGGGACACCGGCGATTCCGTGGATGCAATGGGAACCCCTTTTTTCCACCTACTTGGAAGCGGTGGGCGGCACGCGATATGCCCCCATCAGGAAGAGGGCGATGCTGTTGAATGCGCTAGGGGTGGAAGGTCAGCGTATCTTTGCAGGCCTTAAAGAAATACCTGCGGCCGACGAAGACGCCGATGACGACGACGTGTACAAAGAAGCCACGCGTCGCATCATGAAGAGGTTCACCAACAAGGAGAATATTGTACTGCACAGGTTGAGATTCTACACTCGCAAACAGGAAGGGAGCGAAACCGTGGATGACTACATCACCAGGATGAGAGAACTCGCTTCTCTGTGCGCCTTCGGAGAAAATGCAGAACAGGTCATCTGCGACATGCTCGTCGTCCACACCAACTCTAGGAAAGTACAGGACAAACTCATCCAGGAGAAGGAGGTCACCCTCGATAAAGCCATCCAGATTGCCAGGGCGGAGGAAGAAACCTCCAGCAGACGCAAGGAGGCGGGAAGTCACCTGCCCGTGCCCGAAATGGCGGCGCTACAATGGAGAGGTCGCAGAGACAAGCAATCCCGCGACGGCCCCAAAGACAAAAGTCCCAGGAAAAAGGAGGCACCGAAATGCTACAGATGCGCCAGCCTCAAGCACATGGCGAACGACCGCGACTGTCCCGCCAGGAATAAAGAATGCTCCAAGTGCGGACGCATTGGCCACGTGACTCCAGCATGCATGTGGCGGGAGAAAACCGTGTCCCGTGTTGACGGTGACTGCACCTCCACCGATGAGGATGAACTACAGGACAGACCCATGGTTGTCATGGTCAATGCCCCCCATGCCAGAAGAGAAAAGCCCCACTGCACCATTAAAGTGGACGGAATGGAAACGCGCGTCATGGCTGATTCGGGATCCGACCTCACCATTCTGCCCATCAACACGTACAAGGAGATGATGGGACAAGAAAGAGTGGAGATTAGATCCACCAGGCAAAAACCCACCGTGTTTGGAGGGGCAACGGTCGACCTGTTGGGCTACATCAAGGCCCGCATTGATTTCAAGGGGAGGTCTACCACCACCAAGGTGTATTTTTCTCCCAAAGGTCCAGCCGTGCTGGGGTGGGATGACCAACACAAACTCAGCATGAAACTAGATCCCAGCACTCCGGAACAGGTGCTCATGATCTCGTCAGGAGCAGCGCAAAACTATAAGGAGATCTTTCCAAACCTGTTTTCCGAGAAACCGGGAAAAGTGAAAAACTTCGTACACAAAATTCGACTGAAACTCAACGCCACTCCAGTCAAGCACAAAGTAAGGGCGGTACCTGCCACCGCAAGACCAGCCTTGGACGCTCACCTGAGGAAGATGGTCGAGGAAGGAACCATTGAAACCGTGGAATCCTCGGAGTGGCTGAGTCCGGTAGTACTAGTAAAGAAGAAGTCCAGCAACGACCTTAGGATCTGTATCGACCTGAGAAGCCTGAACTTGGAGGTGATCATGGATAGCTTCCCACTCCCCAGCATCAATGAGATCGTCCTCATGATGAAAGAGGCGGCCATTTTCTCGAAACTGGACATGCGTGATGCCTATCACCAGATTCCCCTACACAAGTCCTCCCGCCCCCTGACGGCGTTCATCACTCCTTTTGGCACCTTCCAATACACCCGCATGCCTTTCGGGTTATCGTCCGCAGCATCCGCATTCCAGAGGATGATGAACTCCCTATTGAAAGGCCTCACCAATGTCTCATTCTTCCAAGACGACATTCTGGTATACGCCAAGGACAGCGAGACCCATGACAAGGCGCTCAAGTCAGTCCTAAGCAGACTTCAGGAGGAAGGCATTCACCTACGCCATGAAAAGTGTGTCTTCGGGGTGAACAAAGTAGAGTATCTCGGGTACTGCATCTCGAGTGATGGGGTGAGTCCCAAGAGGAACCTCATGGAGGCCATTACTGAGGCGCCGGCGCCGATGTCTAAAGAGGAACTGCGCTCATTCTTAGGCCTAGCTGAGTACTATGCCAAATTCGTTCCCAGGTTCTCTGAGACCAGGTCTCCCATGAGGGAGCTTCTGAAGAAGGGGGCAGCGTACTCTTGGGGCCCAGAACAAGACGAGGCTTTCGGCGAAATCAAGAATAGGATTCTACACGCGCCGTGCCTTAAACCATACAACCCTGAATGGGACACCTACATCACCACTGACGCCAGCGCATACGGCCTAGGGGCCACCTTGACCCAAAAAAAAGGCGACACAGAGAACATTGTGGCATTTGCATCCAAGGCATTATCCTCATCCGAGAAGAATTACTCTACGGTAGAGAAAGAGATTTTGGCATGCGCTTGGGCCGTCGACTACTTCAGATCATACGTATGGGGGACAAGGTTCAAGTTGATCACCGATCACAAGCCGCTAATTCACATGCTGAGCCCGGGCGGCACCAAGACGGCCACCCCCAGACTGGCCAGGATCGCCGCGAAGCTCCAAGAGTATACCTACGAGATACAACACATTGCGGGCTGGAAGAACGCACAAGCGGACTGCATGTCCAGGCTCCTCAACCAAAGCGCCCCCGGCACCACATTCCTGGAAGACGAATGTGTCGTTGCGTCCATCGGCGACCTGAGGAACGTCGAGTACATGGAAATGAGCGAGCGCCACTGGCAGGAAGAGTTCGAGCAGGACTACGCTCTAAGGCACGTAAGCACCTGGGTTCGGAATGGATGGCCCAACGAGAGAGCGATCCCTGAAGGCCTTCGTCCCTACTGGAAGGTGAATGAGGAAATTACCGCCATGAACGGTCTCATTCTCAGAGGTGATCAAATCATCCCACCCAGCGGAATGCGTAAAGTCATACTGTGCAGAGCACACTCGGGCCATTTAGGGTGCAACATGACCAGAAGAAGGATACGCGACGCATACTGGTGGCCAGGTATGGACCAGGACGTTCGGCAGATGGTCGACAGGTGCCACGAATGCTCCAACAGCGACAAGCGCCTAGCCGTGAGGCAAGCCCCCATGCTGCCCACCGAAGTCCCCAAAGGGGTGTGGCGAAAACTGGGGCTGGATTTCATAGGGCCGCTGGACAACATGCCCCCTGAGCACAGATACGGGATAGTCTTGGTCGACTACTTTTCCAAATGGGTGGAAGCTGACTTCACCCCGGACATCACCACGGGAACAGTCATTGAAACCCTCACCGCCATATTTCAGCGGGAGGGCCTGCCCGAAGAACTCGTCACGGACAACCGAGTCCAACTAGTCTCCAGAGAAATGGAAAAATTTCTCAAGCTTAACAACATCAAACAGCGGAAAGCAAGTCTATACCACCCACAGGCAAATGGCCTAGTCGAGCGGGCCAACCGCTTCATCAAAGGGGCGCTGCAACTGGCCCACGCCTCGGGCCTAGACCCTTACAAGACGGTCAAAGAAGCCGTAGCGGCCCACCGTCTCACCCCCAACGCCGTCACCAGTGTGTCCCCGTTCCATCTGCTGAGGGGGAGAAGGGCGGCATCCTCACTGGTACCACTATGGCTTCAGCAAGTAAGGGCCGACGAAGACGTTGACATGGTTGACGTAACGTGCCGTATGCAGCGCAACAAAGAAGCAATGAAAGCACAGGGGGACTTGCGCCGAGCCGCTCGACACACACAAGTCAACAAAGGGGATCTGGTGAAGATACGACTTCCCCACAAGGACACCTCCACAGGTTCCAGATACAGCAGTCCCATAGAAGTCATGGAGAGAGGGACAAACCACATCCGCACCAGCGATGGCAGGAGATGGAACCTAGAGAGGGTAGCCATGTACCGCAGGAAAGATGATACTGTACACTCCCCTGGAGACACTGGAGGAGATCAGATCTGCCAAGAGCCATACGAGAACCATCATCTCCCGAGTGGAGACATCATAGAGCCGCAACATCGCAACGACTTCGCAAGCTCCCCTTCCCCAACCACACCCAGGGGATCACAGCAAGGAGCTGGACAAAGAGATCCCGAATCACCAGCACACTCCCAAGGACACTTCATCGATCCCGCTACATACCCGGGTCCAGGCAGGCCCCAGAGAGAGAGAAGCAAGCCCGGGAAATATGCGGACTTCATCATGGAGTGACCTCCCATCCTTTTTCCCAGCAGAGGAGGTGTGTGGGGACATCACGTGATCGCGGGAGCGTGTTCTCGCGAGATCTCGATAGACGGGATCTCGCGAGCCCACGCTCCGCGGGAAAACGTTCCCGCTTCAGAGTTGGCGCGCTGCCAGCTAGAGCGATCGTACAGGAGCGCTGCTCCTGATTACAGGAAAAAGTAGAGTCAACTCGAGAATCATCATCACAGCTCTTAGGGCATAACACCACAGCCACTGGAGGCTTCATGGGGGCCCTAAGAGCTTACGGCGTGCCACCGGTGAGCACAACCCCTCCACAGTGAAGTAACTGGGGAAGCACAGGACCTGGGCAGTAAACAGTGAGTAAGCGCCCTGCGCCACCGGTCCGTCTTAAGACATTCTCCCTTGTTGTCAGTCAATAAAGACTGTTGGAAATCCTACAGTGTCCTGTCATCCATTCAGGCCACAACACACTATTTGATTACTTTGTCGTTATGTAACATGAAATAACATTGTATGTCGACCGATTACGCCACAGCATTTCCAGTTGTCATGCCAAACACAAAGTCTGCATTCTGGCACCCCTTTACTCTCTCTCTTCTCTGCAGAAATGGTGTTGTTGACATTTTGGTGTCTGTGCCACCAAAATGCGCCACAACCAAAAACGGTGACACAGTTGCACAATAGGCCATTTACAATGCACAACAACCAACTTGCAGTGACCCCAGACAGGCTCAGAGTGCATACACCTAAGTATGAAAATGACATTTGATAAAATAGAATTTTTAACAAGATGTGCAGACAGATTTCAGTGCTGCCTATTATTGACTGACCATGAAATATTTCCGACTGTCTTGTGTACAACACGCTCACAATCCACTTTTATATTCGTAGCCCGATGTGCGCTGCGTTTGCCCTCAATACGAATAAGTTTGCTGATCGGTTGAGTACAGCCTTAACGGGAATTATTTGAAAGGTTCCGGCAAATAAACGAATTTGATGATTCATGGCCCATGACAAAGGCCCCCAAAAGCACCAGAGTAATGACTACAAACCTTACACGTTTATTGGCTCTGCGATCAGTTTAACTTCTTAAGGGCTCAGATACACAAACGTAGTCTTTTAAACTGAAGTCTATTGTCTCTATTCATGGAAAAGTGTGAGATTGCGTGCAGAGTAAGAAATGCGTGCTCCACGTATTTATGGAATTAACTGCTCAAAGTAACCGTATATGCAAGTCGCGGCCGGAAACGCCCCAGCGCAAAGCAAAAACAGCCAGAACAGCTACCTTTGCGTGCTCCGCTGGGGGCAAGTACACGCACCCTTCAAACAGTGCAAACACCACCAAATGCGCCAAAACCAACAGAAAAGCCGGTGACATCGGGCTCAGCTGGTTCAATGAAGGGATGTTTCCTGTCGCCCTCACCAGCCTGCTGTTACCACATCCTCATCTCCCTTCTCCACACAAGACAGGAGCCAGCTAAACATATACCTTGTAGGTTGTGTGCTGCAGTCGCCTGAATTGGGCGCAGCAATGCAGGTACATATGCAGTCTCCAGAATCAGTGACCACTCTTAGACAACAGACTCACTATCACCACACAGATCATGCTGGTACCTCGAAGAAAAGGCGGTATAAAAGAGTGTATATAATTAAATCGTATCCCCACCACCCTACCTCCTGCTATCATTAGGACTCCCACCTACTGCAAGGCCCAACCAGTCCTAACATTGCATTCTCCACTTAGACCTGTCCTAGCTGCCTGCACATCCCAAAGTTTGAAGTGGACCCCTTGCAAGGGACCAGTTAAGAGCTTGACGGTATGAAACTCTTGTCTGGATGGGACACTTCCATACGGTAAACCCGGCACAAAGTGAATGTGGTTGCTGCTAACACACAGTTGGCGACATGATGCTCTACAACATCGCCTCCTCCGCAAGCGCTTAGGAAAGACATTTATATAAACCCATGGCAGCCTCTCGTGGAGAGAGGCACTGATGACCTTTTAATTCCGCTAATCCGCACTTGTAAAGGGGTAAGGGTATAATTATCAGCGACAGCTGTGCTTTGAGCATGTCCTAATTAAAAGGAAGACGAGTACCAGGATTCTAATTATGCCAACAGGACTTTGCTAATAATACCAGAGAATCGGAACATTTGCCGTCCTATCCTCCAGAACGCAGTCCAGGAGGGGTGGGGAAGCACAGATTACGGGTGCACATGAGCGAGCACGCGGACCAGCTGACTGGAATATGCTGGTGTCTTCCTTTCTTGCCAATGATATTGGGCAGAAATGGCAACGCTGGAAGGGAACTGAAATTATCGCCTAAACACACCCAGAACTAACTATCATCTAGCGCCGGAGTCAGACTCAAAATATGGGAGTGGGGGGAGATGGGTGGAAGTTTTGCAGGTAGGTAGTGAGTGGGGCCATTAAACCTATTGCACTGTCGACCTCACTCCCTTCCTCTGAGCCCAGAAGGCTGAATAGCTATTTCAACTTCCTTTGGCCCATTAGATGCATTTTTCACCCAAATTCAAAGGCAATTTAGTTTCAAAAAGATGCTAATCATTGGAGGCGTGGGACAGCTAAACGCTGTAAAGACCAGCAGTTAAGCTTTTATCTTCATAATAAGGCAGTGGTCTTCAAACGTTTTCATGCCAAGATCTCCTTGAAAAAACATTTTTACAGGTGGGCCCCCCACCGAACCCTGGCCATGGGGTTAGCTGGCACGTGGAAAGGGAAACATGCAGTGTGTCAAGCAATCCCTTACCAGGGACTGGCTGTGGGCAGTGGCATGCCAAGATGCCACCTTTACCCACTCTAATGCATACTACTAAACCACTTAGGGGAGGACAATCTTAGATTTTAGGGATATCCTGTTGACATCAAGATGACATTTGGTTTTGTAGGAGGATAATAATGCATACCCAGGTGGACACCACCATGAGAATTGAAAAGTATGCTTGTGCAGTAGGAGGATTGAAGTGGGAATGAAGCCAGCTCATCAAACCAATTGTCTAATTGTTTCATTGCAGGTGGATGGGAGGGAGCATATGTTTCAAATTTAAAAGATCCAAAGACTTATCAATGAGGAAAGAATGTACACAGCATGGAAAAGGCTCACTCAGAACCTATGTCTTTTTTGTTTTGGATTCTTAATGTGCACTGCCTTCTTTTTGGCCTCATCACTCGCCTTCCCCTGCTTTTTCCACTATCTCTAAATCCTACACACTCCCTCCTCTGTTCTTTCTGTCCCTCCCTTTTTCTGTCACCCTTCCCTCTCTCCCTTCTTTGGATTTCTTGTCTGTACTCTTACTCGCTCTTTCAAATTCCCTTTTGTGTTCTCACATTCCCTATTGCATTCTTGATCAATGTTCACCTTCAATCCCTTATTATTTAGCATCCTCTGTCTTTGTCACACCTTCCTGTTCCTTTCTGGAACTCCCTTTCCTCCCATCTTGACTTTACATTTTGTTTAGTTTCTTCCCTTTATCCCTACCATTCTCGCTGCTCTCCCTTTAATGCAGTCTCTTGGTTCTCCCTCTTGTCCATTTTATCTGTTCACTCACTCTTTCTTCAGTTTCCTGGATTATCCTCCCTCACATTCTCTTTATTACCTTCTATCAAATTCTTTCTCTTTCACTCCTTTTTGTTCTCTCGTCTCTCCCGCTGTGTCTCTTTTCTCCTCTTTTTGCTCTGCTCTAGTTTCACCTCCTGTTTTGTATTTTGCCTCCCTTACTACCCTTACTTACTTCTCCAGAGCACTGAAGTTGCCCATGCCATCCACGAATAGGTGTTCCAGTCCTGGTGGATCCAAAAATATATGGACAGGTCTAGCAAGACTAAAAGTCTCAGTATGCAAAGAACAAGGCGTAGATTGGATGACCAAGTTATGTAACTCATGGGCAAACTGTATAGCTCTGCATCTCTCTGCATGTGTCTGTCTCTCTCTTCTCTCCCTCAAGCTTTCTCTATACCTTTCTCTCTCTCTCTCTCTCTCTCTCTCTCTCTCTCTCTCTCTCTCTCTCTCTCTCTCTCTCGCTCTCTCGTTCCCTTACCCTCTATCTTGCTTCTATGTCCCCTCTCTCTCACCTCCACTCATTCAATATCTTCCTTCTCTAACATTAAGGGGCGCATCTGGGTGTTTAAAAGGGTCCTGAGGCATTTCAAGATTGAATCTCTGGTACCAGTGCGGATGAGAGAAACCGGTGGTTGAGATGATGAAGGGGGCATATATTTGATAAGGAAAATGGTGCATTGTATTGTGGTGACTGCACCATCCATCTGTAGGACATAGTTTGAAAGCATACGTTTGGCAGTGGTGCCTTGATTCCAATAGATTGTAAAACAGCTGTAATCTCAGTCACCATTTGGGTAAAGTTAAGAAAGCCAAGTGGGGCTCGACCAGCCAGTGCCAAGTGGCTCACTTTAGCGCGACTTTCAAGCCACTACCTGGGCAAAACATAAGCCGAGCCTAGCATTAAGATCGCTGGTGCAATGGTCCTCAACACTGCAAAAATGCAGCTCATGCAATCCCTATTAAGCCCTCCCTTTTTAAATCAATGCTGAGGCATTGGGGCTACTCCATCTTAGTCTGGCCCTAGAGAAAAGAAAGACCTTAAAAACAAGTGTAGCTATCCCAACCAGTGGTACACCCCCCACAATCGTTGTCAGTACTTTTCTTCTACCTCCACTCCAGCCTGCCACCACACGCGCACATTTTGAGTTGCACTCGAAGCCCTCTGCCGCAGTCTTTGTGAGAAGAGTTGATTGGTCCACTAAACCCTACCTTTCCCCTCCGGAACCCTTCATCCCATGATTCCCCTACCCATTCCATCTACCTCAAGACTATACCTATAGTGCCCTTTGTGCGTCCCCTATGTACAGTGCTCTGCTGCTTCCCAGCTAGATGTGCGCTTTGTAAATCCCATGCATGAATACATAACAATGGTGCAGCCGGTGACATGCACCTGATACACGCCTGTGACCTCAGTACTATAAACGAATAATTTGAGCAAACATTCTCCAAGATAAAAGCCACTAATAGATGGCAATTAAGATGCATGCATAGTAATTAAAACTACAAAAGGTGCGTATTGTTGGCATTTGTTTACGAAAGCCTCACACATGTCCAGGTAGCTTTCCCTCAAGACAAATGGAGTTGTTTTCAATCTTCATGCTTATGTCAAACACTGACTATAAGCCGCTGACCTTATCACACTCCCAACTCACCTGCATTTGCCACAAAGCCTGCACTTAGTTCACACCCAATGCAAACCCCATAGCCCCCTGTATACTTCAGTGGGCTCTCACCCGCGAAAAGCAAATACTTTGGATTATTCCTGCCGAGGAGTCGTAACAGGTTGAGAGGTATGTTCACTTTTTGTTGGGCTTGAAAGTACAGTTTCAGAACCAAAAAGAGAGTTTTTAGACTCTTACTAATTTCTGTCATGGCATTAGCATTTTTCACTTCTGGAAGGGGGACTTAAACTACAATCACCTTTCTATTTCTTAACATGTTCCTACAAGGATGTATACATAAATCAAGTTCATTTATTTTCTGATTTGCGCAATTTTCAAGTCATCACCTTAAAGCAGAGTATGCTTTAAGCCTGTGGAAGCCAAACGGGTTCTATGTGATTTCAGGGCTGAAAAGAATTGTTGGTTAAACAATATTTCTTTTCAATCACTAAACACCATTCGCAACATATTTTAGGACTGGTATGAAACAATCACCATCCTAGAATATGTGAGGAAAGTGTTGGATAGTAGACGAAAAATATATTGTTTACTCAAGGATGTTTGTTTTCAGCTCTGTAATCACTGGATACCAGCTAAACATGAACACATATCTAAAGCAAACATTTTTTGTCAAGTGTCTAAAGTGCAAACTAGCCTCAAATCCTAGCTTCACCACTTAACTAAAATGTGTGATCCTGGCAAATCATTACTTTACAAAATTGGATGTTTCGAAGAGAAAAGTGTTTTACTTCGCAGTGTCTGCTATTCAAGTGCAGCCATATCACGGTTTTAATGGTCTATACTAGTGTTGCTCTTTATAAAATAATGGTGAACATTTATTTAATTTTAATTTAATTTTATTTATTGCGCATTTGTAAGGCTCCTATACAGCATAAAGTGTTTCCAGGCACCACAAGAAAAGGAGGGAGTAGGGAACTGGGGACAATACTAGGTTTGTAACATTCGGATTGAGCAAGTGCAGACAGCAGGAAGTGCATGGGTGTGGGGAACAGGTGGGGGGGTGGTGAGAAGGTAAGTGGAGTGGAGAGGGTGGGGGCAGGAGGGAGAGGAACCAGGACTGGGTGAGTGCTAGGGGCACTCAGGGTGGCAAGTGTGCTGTGAGTCGGGTTAAGAGCCGCATAACAATTATTTGTCTCTTGATGCCCTCATTGAAACTTTTTGCAATGCGAAATCTCATGAGGTCATGGAGTATAAAATATTTAGTTTATTCCCAGTGATGCCATTTTCTGTGATGCCACATATAGCATTTCCAGTGCATATGCAAATAATGTGGCGTGAACATCTTATGCTGCACATGGTCATGTGCAGAAATCTTAGAACCGCCTGTGGTATCCACCTTGTCACTGATAAAAACAAAGATAGACAGTACAGGTGGGGAGGCAGGTATAGGTTTTGGGTTCTGGTTTATATTTATACACTTAAGACACAGTCTAAATTAATCCTTCTGATAAAGATATATTCTTTTTGCAAGTTATTGACAACTGCATGCAGCTTGATGTCACTATACACCAGCTAGCGTTGACCTTGGCGATGAAGACGACCCATGACACCCTGTTGGGCTCGTCATGTGCTGTAGGCCAGCATCGTGAATTGCGAGAGTGGCCTGTCTTGTCTAGAAGCCCGGGCGGAGGCGTTAGCGACGTTTCACTAGTGTATGAGGGAGCTCACACAGAACGCTGGGAGCAAGGCGTGGTGATCACCCCCCCACGCCCACCCTGCTTCCCAAACACAGCAGGTGCAGCCGCACAGAAGCAGCTGAACGGCCCACACATTTGGAGGGCTCCGTTTCGCGCGCAGCAGGAGCTGGTGTACCCACATACTGCAGAAGGCCCAGCTGATCAGAGGTGAGGAGGGGAAGCCTGTCAAAGAGCACAGCTGGAGCAATGAAGAGAATTGCACAGAGAGAAAGAAAATTTTAAGAAATACAGAAAGGACAACAAGCAAGAACAGGGGGAAGAACAGCACCATACATGGGCAGCAGAGTATAAGGGTCGGAGAAGGGACCTTACTTTTGGCCCTGGCATGAAGGTTCCAATCCTTCCAGATTAACAACTGGATCACCACGTTACCATGCCAGAGGATGACGTGCCAGCAACGGTGCCAGCAGGACCATGGCCGATCTTTCAGATAGCTCCAGGGGAGGTTTCACCCTGGCAACTGCCCACTGCGTTTGACCTCACTGACACTAGCGTTCTGGGCCACAGTGGATTTGCTGGGCCAAGGACTTTAAGGTGTACATAGGGGCAATGGGCCTCATGGATGATGAGAGGAAAAAGAATATACTGACCTTGGCAGTAGGGGCATCAGTGCAATACATTTTATATGGGCTGGTGAATGAGGAAAAAGCCACGTTCAGGGAGATTCAAGAGGCACTAGCAACATAGTTTAAGGAGGCACAGCAATCTCGAAGAACATACAGGTCCCCGGAAAGAAGAGGGTTCTACAATGTGAGGAGGAATGTACAATATGTGGAAGTGATATCCCATTCGGTGAGTGAATCCTCATCCTCTCCAGACGACCAACGGAAAAGGGGTTACATGTGGGCATTGGGCACTGAAGTCGCAAACGAACACATCCAGACACTAGTCCTGCAGGTCAACAACACACTGACTGAATTCATGATTGACACCGGAGTGAGGGTGAACGTCATGAATGAAGAAGCCTACAACCTGCTCCCACACCTGCCGAGACTGAGACCATCCATGGTGGACATATATCTGTACGGCTACAACACACCACTACCTAGCAAAGGGTTTTTCATGACGGTATGTGAGCACAAGTCCCACACTGATAGGTGGGGGCACCATAGGGTATTTGCCCAGATGCCCCCCTCCCCCGTTCTCCCCCATCCTCTGACACTCTCTATTGTCCCCTATGACCCTTCTTCCTTCCCTACATACTCAATCAATATGGAATAGGTCAGGGTGTGTTTCGCCCCCTTTTATATATTTTTTCGAATACTGGCACCGTTACTTACCTAGCAGCTACTCTCTTAGGTACCAGCTGGACCGTGAGCAAAAGTGTATGGGAACAGTGTACCGCGAGTCTTGCACTGTGGTCACCGAGTCCCACACCAAGATGGAAGTCTGGAGCTGAGACGCGCATGCGCGTCGCCTCCATGACAACCATATAAACAGAATACTCCCGAGCAGTTCGTCTTGGCGACGAGCTGCGCGGTTGAACCGGGAGTTTCGTATTTTGTTATGGTGAGTGTTCTTAATGAGACATCCAGAGCGACAACAGTCCCGTGCATACGTTGATGGGCACCTGATACACTATGGCAGGATACCATTAGAGAGGGCTTTTGCACTCTAAACATGCTCAGGCACATTTATATTTTCCAACTAGTGAGCGTGTTACATTTGCACACGAGCACGAGAGCCTGTGTGAGTCTTTAAGTTAATGCTAATTGGTAACCCATACGAGTGCCGTATCCCTCTGGGGGTATGGACAGTATCTCAGCTCAACAGTTGGGGAGGATCGCAGTGTGTAAATCCAGACATGAGCTACACTTCGTTGTATGCACATATTGGCGGTCAGATGTACAATGAAATATCAGAGAACAATTTTGAAATGAGTTATCTTAACAAGCTTTCCTCTGGAAAGTGAGTTTGTGATCACCTAATTTTTACCTAGCTTAAGAGTGTTACAAGCACAAAACTTTTGATCACATATTAAAGTACTCATTTGATCTTTTCTTGACCTCAGCCACCGCCCACTGGAAAGCCCAGCCCATCACCATTGTTTTCACCCGGGGAGAGGCACTGGTCTTCCTTCCGAGTGAGTACACTAAACTCTAACAGTACTAGTCAAAAAGCTGAATCATGTTTGAGAACAAATCTTTACAATCCACTCTTGCATATTTTACCATACAGGTTGATCCCGGTTGTTGCTACATACACAGGAATTAGGTTAGTTTTACTTTTTCCTTGAGAGTTACCTATGAAATCTCTCATTTGACATAGAAGTCTAATTAGGTTATCCTTCCCTTTTGTAGGAATTAATGAACAACTTTGAAACTTTAACACATCCCGCCCTGAAGAAGAATTGTTGCGTAATCCGAAACGCGTCAGTACACATGGTTGTGTTTAGGAGATTCTGAGCAGAAAAAATTATACTGCCCAGAAGGACAATTGAGTTAAAGTGGCTACTTTGTTGTACCTGGCCACATAATAATTCCATGTTTAAATGTGCTACTTTACGAATAATATTCTGAGAACATTTGGGTGCTTTTGAGGACTATGATTCAGCTCAGAATATTGTCATTGTTTGAGATTATGTGAATGTATAACTATTTTTGTTTCCAATGATTTCCACGCTATGAGTTAATAGTGTGGGTGCAATATTTGAATGCGCTTTTTGGTGAAATTGACTAACTTACATATAAAAATAATTTGTCTGTCTAAAAACTGTTTTGTCTCAGCTTTGTGGTGCTTCTCTGTAGACAAGCAGATAGACAGATGCTTCATATACCTCGTTCATCATATGAATATCTTATGAACACAGCGAAGGCTTGTTGCATTGTAATTTAATCGATAGTGGGGTGTCATACATTCCGGGAAGAATCCTTCCTCACTCATAGCTTTGCATGCCCCTTCTGGAGATAGGGACGCCCAGACGCATAGGGACGCCCAGACACCTAGCATAGCCCAAATGCCCTCTACACAATCGCCTCCTCATTATGCCCTGTTACCTGTGGTGCATAGGAAACGTCGGCCTCCATGGTCTAGTGTTAGCCACAGGAAGCGGCTTAGTTCGTTTCCTCGTTTTCCTCGTTATCGCTGGCAGCTGCCATGGAGAATACGAACGGGCTGGGGCAGCCAATGGGGCAGCCAATCGTGCCCGCTTCCTGGTTTCGCGTCGGCATCCCGATCACGTGTCACGAAACCAAATCACGTGATTGGATGTCGACAGACGTAAAAGCCGGGCGATTCAAACGCTCATCGCTTCACAACTGTTTTCTACACTGTTAGGCGTTTGCGTTACGGATATTCTTGTTCAAGACCTCAGCTCACGACACTCGGACTGGTTTTCTTGCTCCTCGAACTTTTCCTTGGATTTGCTCGAACTTTGATACTTGGACTTTGGCTAAACGGAAACGGACTGGTTTTGGATCTTCCCTTTCTGATTTGTTTAACCTGGATCTTGATCTTCGGAACATTTTTGCTTACTGCTTTTGGATTCCTTGAACTATGTTGTGTCACAGTACTTCGAAAGACTCTAGTCTCTCAGGTGGTTCTTCCAGAGTCAGTGTTTCTTCATCTGGTTTTCAGGATCGCTGGCGTTCCCTCGCACCACAGCTTTGAACACCACAGCCCTTGACTTTGAGTTTAGGTAAGCCTTATTCTAGTACTTATCACTGACTCAAGGTATTGTTATTGCTTGTGTTAACCTTGCCTTCCTTCCAACAGCTTTGGGGTTCTCGACGCTGTGGATCCTGTGAAACACCAACCACCTGTGGTTCCAAGGCTCGCACAGAGAGTTCATTCTACCTCTCTGTGGGGAACTTGGGAACGGAGGTCCATACTCTCTTCACTACGTGGCAAGTCACGACAGACTGTGAAGCCATTGCATTACAGAGAGTATGGAGGGCGTACCCGATGACCCCATGGCTGCAGTGGTACAGGCAATAACAATACTTAGGGCTGATATGACAGCTGCCAATGCCGCCATACATCAGCGCTAAGACCTTATCCAAAGCACCCAACATCCTCTATCCACTGATGCTGAGTTAGGTGATGTCCCTGCACTACCTCCCATAGCACAACCTGCTCTGTCTCCTCAGGTGCCAGTGTTTCTGCCTACGCCCCTTCCTTTGGCCACTCCTGAGAGATTCCATGGAGACCCTAAGAAATTCCGGACATTCGTTAATCATTGTAAATTGCATTTCCTCTGCAAACCCCAGGCTTTCCCGGACTCTACCACCAAGGCAGCTTTTACTCTGTCTCATTTAGCTGGTACTGCCGCTGCCTGGGCCAACCCCCTACTAGAAAACAATAGTCCTGTTCTCTATGATTTTGATTTGTTAGTTACTGAAATGTCTCATGTGTTCGACACCCGACACAAGACCCAATCTCGGGATCTCGAGTTATTAGATCTAACTCAAGGGGAAGGGTCTCTCTTGGACTACATAGCCCGGTTTAATCAATTAGCGGCTGAAACAGCCTGGCCGAAACAAAGATGGAAGTAGTATTCTATAAGGGCCTTAATAATCCCATGAAGGATGCCATGGCAGTCGTCCCTTCCTTACCCACGACATACAGGGACTTAGTAGATCTCGCCCTCCAAATCGATGCTAGGCGTTCTGAACGCAAGAACGAAGCAGGGTTTACTAGCACTGCTTTGAATCCCCCACCTACAGATACCGGAGGAGAGCCCATTCAAATAGCCGGAATTCGTAGTCCGATTTCCCAAATGGAGAGAGAACGCCGAAGAACCGACAACGCCTGCTACTACTGTGGCTTGAATGGCCATTTTGTAAAGAACTGTCCCCGACGTCCTAAGTTAAAGAACTCGGTTTTTCGGAATGCCCGATCCTAGACCCGGGGGTGGGATCGAGCAGTTCTTCTTCTTCCTCGGACTCAGTATCCTCTTTTGGGAGGGTCAGACCTGTCCTGGTTCAGGCTACCTTAAAACCCACTTCAGACATTGTCCATACTGTATCAATTGTAATAGACTCTGGGGCCACAGGGAATTATGTTGATATTAAGCTGGCAGAATCTTTGAATTTACCACTGGTGACCAAACATCATCCTGAACCGGTACAAGCAGTGGATGGCAGGGCACTGTTTTCTGGTCCTATCCGACACCAAACGGCCCCACTAACTCTAACCATACAAGACATACATCAGGAGCTGATATCTTTTGATCTAATCTCTATGCCTCAATTTGGTTTCATACTGGGTCTTCCCTGGTTGAAACAGCATAACCCCTTAATTGACTGGAAGTCGAGGCAGGTTCAGTTTGAATCTGAAGTTTGCCAGAACATTTGCCTCATCGCACCTGACGACAATGCATCTCCTTCACGAGCATTAGGAGCCGTTGCACAACTCACATTGCAGGAGGAATCTACTTCCCCCCTTGGGTCTCACGTATTGGGAGTGGTCTCAATCGGAGTACCTGCAGAGTATCAGGATTTTCATGATGTCTTTGATAAAGGGTCGGCTGAAACACTCCCACCACATCATCCCTTTGACTGCCCCATTGATTTAATCCCTGATTCTGTCATTCCTTCAGGGCGCATTTATTCATTCTCACCCTCAGAGAAACAGGCCTTAAAGGATTACATTCAGAAGGCTCTTAGGATTGGCCACATACGCCCTTCCACCTCTCCGGCGGCCAGTCCTATTTTTTTTGTCCCGAAAAAAGAAGGCGATTTGCGACATGGCGTTGACTATCGCTGATTGAACGCCATTACCGTAAAGAACCGGTATCCGATTCCCATGATAACCCCGTTGTTGGATAGGTTGAGTCATGCCTCCATCTATACTAAACTCGATCTCCGTGGGGCTTATAACCTAGTAAGATCCGCCCCGGAGACGAATGGAAGACAGCTTTTTGTACACGGTACGGATTATTTGAATACGTGGTCATGCCTTTTGGGCTTTGTAACGCCCCAGCCACGTTCCAACATTTTATGAATGACATTTTCCATGATCTACTGGACGTGTGTGTAGCGTTCTATCTCGATGATATTCTGGTCTTCTCCCATAGTATTAAAGAGCATGTGTTACACGTCTGTGAGGTCTTGTCCCATCTCCAACGGTATTCACTCTTTGCCAAACCTGAAAAGTGTGAGTTCCATACTGACAATGGTGAATTCCTGGGTTTCCACATATCTCCAGGCGGACTAACCATGAATCAGTCCAAAGTCCGCGCAGTATTGGATTGGCCAGAACCCAGTAATCTCAAATCATTACAATCCTTTCTTGGGTTCGCCAATTTTTACAGGCGGTTTATTCAAGATTTTTCATCCCTAGTAGCTCCACTTACCGCCTTAACCAGTCCCAAAGTACCCTTTTTGTGGTCAGATACTCACCAGGATGCTTTTGACACCCTAAAAACAGCGCTTACCACTGCTCCAGTATTAAAACATCCCGATCCCGAACTTCCCTTCATCGTGGAAGCGGATGCTTCTTCTTTTGCTCTCGGGGCAGTGTTGTCCCAAAATTGTCAGTTTACAGGCCACCTACATCCGGTGGCATTCCATTCACGAAAGTTCTCTTCCTCTGAAAATCATTACACAGTCACTGAAAAGGAGTTGTTGGCCATCAAGGATGCTTTTCAAACCTGGCGGCACCACCTTTTGGGGGCCAAACACACTATCACAGTATACACTGATCATCGAAACATTCAAGATTTAGCTTCACTTAAGTGTTTAAACAGTCGTCAGGTGCGTTGGCATTTGTTCTTTTCTGCCTTCGACTTCCAGATTAAACACCGGTCAGGCCTTTCCCATGGAAAGGCAGATGCCTTATCTCGCTCTCCTGGCGGGATATCCTTGCCAGTCTACCCTGAAAGATTGTTGGATCAGCATGTCATCTGCCTTTGTACGCCCCCTATGTCACTAGTACAATCTATAAGGACGTGGGTTTCCTTACATCCCGAGCAGGTCTCCGATTGGAGTCCGGTATTTCATAATGGTTTACCGTTCATCCAGAATAGGTTGTGGTTACCGACAACGGAAGCCCGCAATCTTGCCTTGGAATGGTCCCACGACAATGCTATCAATGGACATCCAGGGCAAGGACGCACTTTGGACCTTCTAAAGCGCTGGTGTTGGTGGACCTCTATGAAACGGGATGTGGAAGGATATGTTAACTCGTGTGCAATATGTGCCCAATGTAAACATCGTCGGGGACGCCCCGTGGGTCTTTTGCAGCCCTTGCCTATTCCACCTCGCCCTTGGCACACAATCTCCCTGGATTCCGTGACGGATTTACTCCAGACCGGAGGTTTCAACACTGTGTGGGTGGTGGTCGATTCCTTCTCTAAAGTAGCCTGATTCATCCCATGTTCTGGCATCCCCTCGGCACCTACTTTGGCCAACCTCTTCTTCAAGTCAGTCTTTTGTCTATTTGGGTTACCCACGATTATCATTTCGGACAGGGGATCGCAGTTCACTTCTCGCTTCTGGCGAGCACTCGCAAAACTCTTGGACATTGATTCCCGTTTTTCTTCTGCCTACCATCCAGAGACAGATGGCCAAACGGAAAGGGTGAACCAGGCCATGGAGCAATACTTGCGTTGTCTCATTCTACAGCACCAACAAACATGGTTGAAGGTCTTACACCTTGCTGAGTTCGCATACAACAACACAGTCCAATGCTTCCACAGGCTTTTCTCCATTTTATGTCTTATATGGTCAGCATCCTCGAACCCTTCCTATTCCTGATATCACGCTTTCTGACAACCCAGCAGCGGCTGCCTGTGCACGTGATTTGTCGGCAGTCCATGCTCAAACACTCACTCACCTTCGTGAGGCCCAGATATCTGCTAAAGCAGCGGCTGATCGACAGAGTAGCGTGGCACCATCTTATGTGACAGGTGACAGGGTCTAACTTTCTACTCGCCATCTCCGGCTGCCGGGTTGTCGTAAACTGCTTCCCCGTTTTGTGGGTCACTATAGGATTTCTGGAGTCATTAACCCGGTGGCCTATGGCCTTTCAGTCCCTGTGTCTTGGCGCATCCACCCGGTGTTCCATACCTCTCTCCTGAAGCCTTGCCCTCCTTCTACCCGCCTCTGTTCTGCCCCATGTCCCGTTTCTGTGGGTGATTCCATTGAATACGAGGTTTCTGACATCTTGGGTTCACGTTTGGCCAGGGGGGTCTCCAGTACCTCGTGGATTGGGCGGGTTTTAGTCCAGAGGAGTGGAGCTGGCTCCCTGCGGAGGATGTCCATGCCCCGAGGCTCGTTTCTCGATTTCATCGGGACCATCCCGCCTGCCCACGTGGTCGTGGGCCATTGAGGAGGGGCTCTGTCATACACTCCGGGAAGAATCCTTCCTCACTCATAGCTTTGCATGCCTCTTCTGGAGATAGGGACGCCCAGACACCTAGCATAGCCCAAATGCCCTCTACACAATCGCCTCCTCATTATGCCCTGTTACCTGTGGTGCGTAGGAAACGTCAGCCTCCATGGTCTAGTGTTAGCCACAGGAAGCGGCTTAGTTCATTTCCTCATTTTCCTTGTTTTCGCTGGCAGCTGCCATGGAGAATACGAACGGGCTGGGGCAGCCAATGGGGCAGCCAAACGCGCCCGCTTCCTGGTTTCGCGTCGGCATCCCGATCACGTGTCACGAAACCAAATCACGTGATCGGATGTCGACGGACATAAAAGCCGGGCGATTCAAACGCTCATCACTTCACAACTGTTTTCTATACTGTTAGGCGTTTGCGTTACGGATATTCTTGTTCAAGACCTCGGCTCACGACACTCGGACTGGTTTTCTTGCTCCTCGAACTTTTCCTTGGATTTGCTCGAACTTTGATTCTTGGACTTTGGCTAAACGGAAACAGACTGGTTTTGGATCTTCCCTTTATGATTTGTTTAACCTGGATCTTGATCTTCGGAACATTTTTGCTTACTGCTTTTGGATTCCTTGAACTACGTTGTGTCACAGTACTTCGAAAGACTCTAGTCTCTCAGGTGGTTCTTCCAGAGTCGGTGTTTCTTCATCTGGTTTTCAGGATCGCTGGCGTTCCCTCGCACCACAGCTTTGAACACCACGGCCCTTGACTTTGAGTTTAGGTAAGCCTTATTCTAGTACTTATCACTGACTGAAGGTATTGTTATTGCTTGTGTTAACCTTACCTTCCTTCCAACAGCTTTGGGGTTCTCGACGCTGCGGATCCTGTGAAACACCAACCACCTGTGGTTCCAAGGCTCACACAGAGAGTTCATTCTACCTCTCTGTGGGGAACTTGGGAACGCAGGTCCATAATCTCTTCACTACGTGGCAAGTCACGACATGGGGTCTCTCGTGACTTAAGACTTCTCCTGGCTGGAGTTGGATGGGGTTCACGAGATACTTAAAATGGCGACTTGTTTTCCCATCAGGAGTGCAGCATAGGGCTATCAGCTGGCAACAGCTGGTGTGTGTCTGGTGTTTCATGTTTTAGGAATCTCGAGTGGCCTCGAGAATCTCCCTGCGCACCTGAAATTGTGTATGAACTACCTGAATTTAAATAACCATATTCTAGCGAAATTACCCTAATATACACATCTTGACACCATTGTGCCTTCCACCATATACTTTGTTCTGATTTCACAAGTCCCACACTGCCCACATACCATTACGCATGCTCTCTTCTGAAGCCAACAGCGGATGTATATTGAGAATCCCCACCGCAATCGATATGCACCCTATCCACATCCTCTTTCTCACGATGGCCCATAAGTATCTGGCTCCGGAGTGTGATGTTATGAATGCTTTTCCCAACCTCTTCAAAGGAATTGGCATGCTGCACAACTGCAAGGTACGCCTGCACATCGATCTGACGGTCAAACCAGCGCCCAGCACTCTCAGGAAATCCTTTAGTAATATCCAGAAGCAGGTGGAAGAAGAAATTCAGCACCTGTTGGACCTAAACATCATTGAACCCATGGTGGGACCCACCCCATTGGTCTAAGTGGGACCCACCCCATGGCTCTTACTGATAGTGTGGACATGCAGTGACCTAACAAAGCCATACAACGAGAATTACACCAGGACCCAGAATCACTGACATGATTCATCTCCTCAACGGGGCAACAGTGTTCTCCAAGCTGGACCTCAACAAAGATTACCACCAGTTGGAGCTTGCCCCAGAATCATGTTACTTCACCACGTTAATGAAGCACATGGATCTGTATCGCTACAAACGGCTGATCTTTGGGATATCCCGTGCAGCAGAAATATTCCAAGAGGAAATAAACCAAGTCATCAAGCACACCCCTAACTGCCTCAACTATAGTGATGACATTTCAGTCTTCATCAAGTTAGCACAGGAGCACGATGACACACTACATCGTGTGTGCCTGGCATTAGAGGCAGCCAAAGTAACGCTCAACAAAGACAAGTGTGAATTCAGGAAGAAAACACTGAAATTCTATGGGCACATATTTCCAGAACAATGTATGCACCCAGATCCAGACAAGGTTGTGGCCCTGAATGGGGCTCTGCATTCAACGAATGTGTCTGACCTGAGGTCATTCCTCGGTCTTGCAAGCTACTGCTCATGATACCTACAAAACTATGCAACAGTGAGCGCTCCTTCCGGGAGCTCACACGACACAAACAGGAGTTAATTTGGTCCCCCGAGTGTGAAACATATTTTGAGACTATAAGGGTGAACATTGCATCTACCACAGATGTGGCGTACTTCAGCTCGTCCAAGGAGACGGAAGTGACTATGGACACCAGCCCAGTGGGCCTAGGTGCTGTGTTGGCCCATTTCGAGAAAAGGACCCGCACATCAAAAGGGTCTTGTCATATGCCAGCTGCAGTCTATCAGCCACAGAGCAGAAATACACTGAAGCTGAGAAGGAGAGCTTGGCGGTGGTCTGGGCCTGCAAGCACTTTGCCCTCTTCTTGTTCTTGATAGATCTGTCTATGACTGGTATTTGACAAGGTGAAGCAGGCTGAACTGTGGGGGAAATTGACCATTTGAGGCTATCCTACCTCAATTTTTTATATGCTACCATTCATGAAAATACACAAGTTCAAGTTAGACTTGCTAGGGAAGGCTCATTAATGGATCCAATTGCAACTTATCAAGGACTGCGACAGGGGTGCGTGTTTCTCCATCCCTTTTTAATGTATACATGGCTGGCACTTCTGGGTATCTTAGAGCATCTAATGTCTGCCCTCCTAAATTAGGAGCCCTCGCGATTCAACACCTAGCCAATGCGTATTGTGGGAAACCTGAAGGTATCTCACTTACTAGCCCCCTGGAATCTGCATCCAGTTGGCCAGGACATGGACATCGCTATTGGATCCAGTTCCTGGGGGTGGGCCAGTGCAGGAGGATCACCTGGATGAGGGGTCCTTGCAGAGTGGAAGTGGGACACCGAAGTTTGAGACGCGGTATCCCCTTCCTTGTGACACCCTTTCCCCATCCTGCCTAGTAGGATACTTAGAAACTCTACCTCCTCCCCCATTTTCTGACACAAACACTTTCTCACAGTATGAATGGCAACAGACTAATACCCGAGCCATTTACCTGACATGTTGCAACACAAGGGTCAGGTGGAGTCAGACAATTGCCAACAACTACACCCACCTGACTATCCTTTCCCTTCCCCATTGGGATAAAAGGCAGAGCCCAAGAGCACACTCTGAGCAAGGTCGAACACACAAGGAAACAGCCATTCCAGAACAGCAGTTCAAATGGAGGAGAAAGGCGTTGAGACCTGAGAGGACGTCAAGGAGGGAGTTGCCCTTGCCCTTTTTAATCCAGACCTGTGAAGCCTCCGATGAAAGAAATGTAAGACTGGGAATCGCAGCTGGCAAATGGTGTCAGCGCTACATGGAACCCTAATGCACTCATAACCAGGTCGGGGAGACGCGCTTACCATCGTGGTACCGTCTTTGACTCCAGCGGGCAAGGAATCGCCAATGAGTTCAGCACAGCCGGTCAGTCGGAAGAACCTGATAGTCAACTGGACTGTGTTATGCTCAAGGTTGCAGTGGCAACATTAAAAGGATAATGAGAAACAAGGTCTTTTGTGAGCAAACTTGGTACCAGAGATAGGGTGGACTGGCACCATGTGGGCACCCAGTCAAAGGCCTCTAGTGGGTACCCCTCTTATGAACAAAGATACTGTATTGAACATTGGTAAAGAAAGAAACTACAAATACCAAGAGGCCATAGTCAAGCTGGCATAAAGTTTAGGGTGATCATACAAGGGTCAAGCCAAATCCCTTGCACAATCAACAGTCCTTGACCCATTGCAGAGGTTTTGACATTGTCAAACAGTTGTTCGCACCCGGCTGAGGGAAACGCTGTGTGAACTGTTTATGTGTGAAAACCCACACTTGCTGTTGTCTAACACAGTGACCCAGTGAGACAAGATCCCTCTTCGGAAGCCCCTGTTTAAGATTGGCAAGTGCTTTGGAAGGTCTGAGCCTGAAGGAGTTGTTTAAAAAAAAAGTCATTAAGACTTGTGAATATTACAAATAAGGAGATTGAAAAGAAGTGAATCCCATATTGTGAAGAAGCTAAGTGAACAACATTGTGATGACAAGTATGAACCCGACTGAGGGATGTCCACAGTGAGTGGTTGATCTGAAAGCGACTGAGGGAGGCCGACCACTGAGAGAAGGATCGGAGCCCGGCTGAGGGGGATCCAAGGGTGAAGGGTATTCACCTGGCGTAAAAAGACTAACCAAAGGAACTTTTGCTTTGTTGTTTTGACATATCACGCCCTCTGAAGCAAGAGACTTCGTATGAGAAGAGACTTGGGCACAGAAGGCCCTGATATAGACAAAAGGAACTGTAAGCTTGTGCCGGAGAAGCCCAGGAGTGTGCTGTGCTCGAGAATCCCGCCTTGTCCCATGCTAAAAACGTGTGGAAGGGAGGACCCGGCCATAACATCCTGACTTATAATTTTGCGATCACTTTTTTCTTTTCCTGTGAACATTATCCCTATCCCACACTCTTTTGTAACATAGCGGTAAGGATTGGCAATAGGTTTCTTATTATAGGCCTTTTTATCTGACTAGACTCCACTTGGACGGTATTATTATTATTTGATGGTCATAGCTTGCTCCCTTCTTAGATTTAGATTTAGATTAGGCATTTATCTCACCCATTTTACAGTTGAATAAACACCCTTGAAGTGTGATCACTTGCGTCTGTCTTACTTTGATGCCATGCCAGTGTAGCGGAGTAGCCAAATGCCTGTACAGGAAGTCCCGCCCCCTGCTTCCTGTGTGCTGGAACCAGAGGCTGTGCTAAGTTTGATACCAGTAACTGTGACAATTCCAAGAAAGGTCTTTGAAACAAGGTACCCATTAAAAATACCTTATATGATGTACTCCGAAAGAGATGACGACCTGATGGAAGCAGTTCCCGAAAGAATATGAGAATGAAGAGGAAAGAGGCTGGTGACATCATGGAAAGTGACCGTGACGCACTGAAAAGGAGGACAAGAGAAGAAAATATATAGATAATGAAGAATCTGATGTCAAAATGAAGAATTGACTAAGCTATTATGTGTGGAATAAAGATTGCATGTGTAAGGAACACGGCAGAAAAAACAAGTTGTTTTACAAGTGTACAGGCGCTGTAACGCAAGCAGACTAAGAATTTGTGAGGCTGGCTATACATATTATGTAGACTGCAGGCGATGCCGCCAACATGTATAGAGTTCTGGATATTTAATGACATAATTTAGTAAGGGAGTTTCTATGAAAGAAGACGAATTGAAGGATATGTGTGCCGCAGCAAAGAGTAGGTTCAAAACTCGATGCAAGCCCAAAGAGGTTTCCTGGCTTGGTGTCAAAGGCGTAAGAAGCCGAGGCATCCCTTGTTAAGTAGCAAAATATAACACAATGACTGCCAAGTTTTTCATTGAAGACTGTTAAATGCTGGGATATGACCAAAGTCATGGTCTCTGATCATGTGAGCTGAGGATGGAAATAGACGAAGCGCGGATCATGTGAGCTGAGGATGGAAATAGACGAAGCGTGTGGTGCACCAGAGCGAAGATAGCGAGTGCCTATTCTCCGAAGCTACTACAAGGCCGAGTTCCAAGACAATGACTGGCAGAAGGCATGAGTGATTAGAGATATGGGCCTAATTGGGTGGGGAGACATGGTCAGGCCTGGGGTACCATCTTATGTGCTGCTAGAGCATAGAATATTCTAGAAGGGTACAAGCATGCCAACCAATTGTAGAAGGCCATGTAACGAAGAGCATTATAGTTTGAGAGCCAATTAAATGGTTTGTTTCATATTATTGTTGAAGTTTACAGGCACTATGGCTTGCACAAAGGCAGAGCAAGAGTGCCCACCTGACTATAGAGACCCAATCACGATACTATTCCCTATAGAAAGTATACTTAGACATCCTCTTAGAGCCTATATCCAATCTCACGTAGGTTTTCCCAGTTTGCCATGTAGTATGACGTCACATAAGGCAAACCTTTTGTCTAAATTTGTGATTCTTTTCAAGTTTTGTTGAGAATTGCTTTGCAACATCTGTTGATGTCCTTTGTACTCCCCGTTTTTTGACAATTGATATTAAAACAGTGTGATTTGCCAACTTCCTGAGTCGGTCTTGTCATTTAGTCTGAGAGGTTATTCTCTGTCCCATCCATAGTTTGACATGTTACCTTGAGTAAAAGAGCCCCCCTCACCCCGGGTTCACCATTCTTATAGGATGCTTTCATCCTGTTTAACTAGACCACAATAAGGCTACAGTACTCACATAATTCCTTTGCATCTTTTGCCAAAGACCTGGATCTCGAATTTTAACTCTTATAAAACAAACATTCATATTAATTCTGGGACCAGGAAATTTAAAACAACTAGTTCACAAATGGTTCCTTAATAGCTCAGTTCTAGAAGTTGTTAACAGATAGAAATACTTAGGCTTCCAATTAAAAAATAAATAAAGTCCGAAGTAAGATAATCTTTTTTGCTGCACAAATGGGAAGATTAAATCACAAGTATGGGAATTTTTCGCTTAAAGCCACCATCAAATTGTACAAAGCAAATGGTATTCTTGCGCTGACATACAGAATATAATTTAAAGACCCTGTATTACCGTTGGTCAACCGTTGAAGAAAAATGTGGCACTAACTTTTACTTCTTTCACCCGGCCTCCCTGTATCCATTATTAGATTTGAACTTGCTCTTATATCAATGAAGACCTTAGTAGAATGGAGGAATGTATCTTTATATAGAAAATGTTTTTAGCAGCCCCTAATTCTCCTTATACGGATTTGCGTGTCCTCGTAGGAGAGGGGACCTGTCCATCTCTGGGCAAATGCACTTTCGCTTGCTTGAAGCTTTTGGAAAAAATAAATGCAACAAAAGAGGATTTAATATTGTGTCCGCAGAACATTAAAAAAGCTCTGGCTTCTTAATTGGACTAAAACAATCGAAGAGAAAAATAAGTAGAAAATGCACCCCCAACTGCATTATGACATTACAAAGTTGAATTCTTTGCCAAATTACCTAAAATTGTTTCCAAACAGGATCCATAGAGGATGTTTCATGAAATTAAACTTTAATCTTCTATCGACCAGGGAAATTATTGGTGCTACAAATCAGTGGTTGATTACCTCTAGATGCTGTTGTTTCTGCAAAATAGGGGGAAAGTCGAAATCCTAAAACACCGATTTGTATAATATCCTAATCTGTTTAACATAAGGGGTAAGTAGGTCCCCAAACATGTTCACAGTTCCGAGTCTATGCATAGTAATCACTTTTGGTATAAACTCTGAAATGGAACTCGCGCCTCTCTTACTATTGCTGCTAATTACTATATACAGGTGTTAACTCATGGGGATGACCAAGGAGATAAAAGCATTGTCAATATGAATAGATTTGTGCTTTTTGGACACATATATGTGAGGAAATTGGCAAGTTACTGTATGATATTGTTCGTTTTATTTTACTTTGATTGAATATGTAATTTTGTATATCTAGCAAGTTTTATCTGATGGAGATGAACTCTGCGAAAATCCCTACAAATATGAACTTATTTGTGCTTTTTAGATTTATGTATGTGTAAAATTTGGAAATGTAATATTATAAGGTCTTTTCTTTGTAATAAACGAAAAACAAGCAATAACATGTGCACTTTTGGCTTTATTTGAAACAACTGAGAAACAAAAACATATCAAAAATAGTGCTTGGAAAACAATGCACATGTGAACTTTTTGCCTATCACCACAAACATCAACAAAAATGACGTGTCAATATGTGGATGGGAAAACCTGCTCATATTTGGTTTAATTTGGGTCCAATATAATGCATTAATGCTCTTGATACTCAAAGAAGGCAATGTTCCAACCCCCAGAGGTCTCCCACTCATGCCCATTTAAAATGACATGATATGATATGATATGATATTTATATCCCTGATTCTAATCAAGGCCATCCCAGAGTCAGTGCAGGGTTCTGTCGATATCATTTGCCTTGTTAGGTTGATCGATTCAGAATCTATCAACACTTGATCACAGAAGGTTAGACTAAAAAAGGAACTCCATGCAGGCTCATACTGTTTCCAGGCTTTAATCTAAAGGTAAATAGAGGGACATTGGTGTGCAGGTTCTTGGAGAACACAGGATTGTTGATAAGACTGCAGGTGTAGATGGAGGATAATTAAGAACATATTCAGGAAACTGAAAACATGAGTGATGAGAGAAAGGGAGTTTGTCATTAAGAAAGACAGTTTCTTCCTCTGAAGGGTCTGATTTTTGCATATGTCAACCCCTGTTCTTATCCTATAACTAGCAGATGTTGTCAGCTTATATATGTGTTATTGGAAGCCTTACCCTTCTTTGCTGTCATCTGTCTGGCCGCTTTCCCCCTGTAATACCTCCTTTCCCAGCTTGCACAAGTTCATCTTCGTCTCGAGTGTCATTTGCAGGGAGCCACTGTAGGCAATTTCCATGTCCACCCAGAGCCCTGCAAAGAGAGAGAGGCAAAGTGCTAGTCAGCGCCCAGTACAAGACACACAAATAACACATTCAGACTCCTCATTACTGCGTCAGCATCAGTGATGTGTAGAAGGCTACCCCACATCAGAAAGTTTCATTTCATATTTGGGTATGAGGGAACATCAGCATGCAGTATACTTCATGAAAACCCAAAAGGCAATACAAAATTAAATGGTATAGCATTCAAATAAAGAATGGAGAGAGGCCATCCCGGATTACATGAGCCTTGCACCACTTCCGGAACTGCTGGAGCCTCAGAATGTGAGGCTCCAGGCTCACAACACTCATGACTCTTGCCTCTGGGTATCACATCCGCAGTTCACAAAAGGGACACATATTATGGTTTGGCAATAGAGAAATCAAGAGCAATGCTGCCATATACAAGGAGAGCAATGGTCAATAGTGGGTTCTTCCATCACCATCATTGTACAGACCACTGGTGGGGCCTCACATTGATTAATGTGGATCACTCTGAAGGCCCTAAACCTCATCAGAGGAATAGGAAGAAACACTTACTACGGGTAGTTAATTATGTTGGCAGCATGGAGCATGGGTTAAACAGAGAGAAGAAGCTCAAGAATGTAAACATACACACCGAAGAAGAGAGTAAGAGCAGAAGGTAAGAATTAATCAGATTCCTAAATTGATCAACTTTCAGATTCGTCTCTCATTCTATTTGATATGATGGTATTCCTGCCTAAAAACAAAGAGCATGTATGGTATGACTGCACACCTCTGGTTCAGGACTATTAATATATTATCAATCATCCAGAAGATGAATGCATTGTATATTTCTAACACCTTTCTTTCCTTCACTTTAAAAATGTATACGGCGCACCTCGGGACCCAGAGGCTTATGGGCCCAACTGACAACAAACAAAGGAAGTAACATAATGCTCAACTAAAAGGAGAGGGAGGGGGCAGAGTTCACATAAGAAGTAGATGTAAGTTATTTGAATAGATGTGTTTTCAGTTTCTTCTTGACATTTTCAATCAGTTAATATTTCTCAGTAGTTCCGGGAGAGAGTTACAGACCATCGGGCCATTGCAAAAAAGGCACCCTGTTTCACTTGTGTGAGTGAACATCTGGGCTCTCTTAGCTGTAGTGTGTCATTTGATCCATGCATTCTTATATTGGACTCCACCCGCAAAGCTTCGGGCAAGTATGCAAGCCCAGAGCGCGTAATGCTTTTATGCACCATGACCAATAGGCAGAATTTAATCCTCTCTTCTATCGGCAGCCAGTGCAAATCCCTTCTTGACATGGTTACATGATCAAACTTCCTCAGCCCCGCAATTGCTCTGACGGCACTATTCTGTATGACCTGAAGTCTGACATACTCTGATTTATTGATACCTATGAGAAGACTATTACAATAGTCTATCTCAGACCTGATGATTGCTCTTACTATTATTTCACAATTAGCTTTTGAAATAAAGGGGCGCATTTGTGTGCGTCATTTTATGTAGTATGCTGACGAAGACACTAGACGACTTACTTGCGCCTTCATACTGAGATGTTGTTCCAAAACAATTCCTATGGTTTTAACCTTGGTTTTGGTCTCCGGATCGTGCCCTGCAAGTATGAAATGTTTGTAATTCTCCCCTAGCTTTTTTATTTTAATAGGTGTTCAAACTACCATACGTTCAATTGTTTCCTTGTTTTGTTCCAGGCCATTCTCTACCATCCATTCTTAAATGATATCATAGACCTTATTCAGTCTGGCATTGTTTTGCTCATAATTCCCTGATGGCAGGATGACACATTGTGTCATCCGCATAGTTAGTGAATTCAATGCTATTTCTGTCCAACAACTCAAAGAGAGGAACAGTACAAATGTTATAAAGCAGGGTGATAAGCAGGCATCCTGTGGGACTCCAATATGTGATATACTAGTTGGAGCTTCCGCTAGGTCACTATACACCCTCAATGTTCTGTTACTCAGATAGGATTGTATCCATGCTGAAGCAGTGTCTGAGAAATTAGCTACCTCCTTCAACCTGGCAACTAATAGGTGGTGATCCACCAGGCCGAAGGCAGCCGACAAATCTAATAACATCAGGACCGCTGTCCCCCCCTTATCCATGGTACGCAATAAATTAGACTTACGGTCCAGCAAGCCTGTCTCCATGCCGTGACCTTGCCTAAAACCGGATTGTCTGTCGTGTAGAACCTTGTGGTTATTAAAAAAATCTAAGATCTGGGTGTACGCAACGTGGTCTAACATTTTTAGCAAAAAAGGAGTATTGGTAATAGGCCTATCATTAAGTGCATCAAAGGGGCACAAACCAGTCTTTTTTAGCAACGGGGTGATCCATGCAGTTTTTAGGTGACCTGGACATAACTTTCCGAGGAAAAATGTGTTGATAGATTTCATAAGGGCTTCGATCATGATAGTGGAAAAGCTTTAAAAGTCTCAGCCAGACAAGAATCCCCCTTACAGTTAGTTGGTCTCAGTTTACCAATAATTTCGGACAGTTCTGACTGCGTTACTGGATGGAAATTGAAGGCTGGCCCTGGTATTTTATCAGAAGTTTACTAATGTCTGATTTGACAGGGAATGCTTCTGTTCTTTTAACCTCAATATTTTGTTTGGAATTGTCCAGTTTATTTAGCATGGCCTTTTGAATGGATGTGCACCATTCTGCATTTATAGTTGGCAAGTTCTCTCGGGATGGACACAGTGTTTCTGTTGTGCGCCGGCCGGGGGTCTGGCGCATATCGCTGCGTTTCCACATCAGAGGACGTACGTTGCCATCACGTGTTCCGGTGTAGCGGTCTAGTGTTCCTCCATGCACATCCGTAGGCTTTTAGCCACGCCCCCCTTTGCTGCCACTGCATTGCAACTGTTTTGGTCAGCTTCCCTTCCGCTTGCCAACCGTTGTTGCTATGCGTTCTTTTTCTTTTTGCTCCTTTTATACTGCTCCCCTTGCTTTTCTTGCCTTTTTCCGACGGGCCTTTCATCTCCTGTTCGGCCCTGCATTTCCCTCTTTTCTCTGGCACGTATATCTTCCTCCCTCTCGCTCTGGCACGTTTCTATCTCTGCTGTTTCTCTGGCTTACCTTCGCTCGTGTGAGTTTCGTTTCCCTCTCCTTTTCCTGTCATCTTCAGTGTTCTCCGCTTCCCTTTTCTTTTCCTTCCGGATATTATTGTTTCCCCCAAGTCTTCATTTCCCCGCTTTGGCGGTGTATCTTTTGAGTTACTCCTGTCTGCGTGCCATTTGAGAGTTTTGCCGTCTTTGCCACCACGCAGCCTACTGTCCAGACGGATATCACCGGCTGATTGATTCCTTGGGGTTTTTTGCTGCCAGTTTTTGCTTTTTCCCCAAGAACTTTACCTTCTCGGGAGGGGGTCACCGACAAGGCTCCTTGCTAAGCCTTTGCGGTGGCTTCCATTCGAGGAAGGAGCACACCTCGAACAAGGAAGGAGAGGGATTACCGAGCCAGACGATCCTTGAGCCCTTAGAGTCACGAAGAAGCCCAAACAGGTGAGGAGGAGGAGGAGGGAAACTGGGATATACAGGAACCGCCAAATCAGAGTCTGACAGTTTCCAGCTCTTTTAAGATTTTAAACAATTCTTAAAATTATTTTTGTGCTTCATGAATTCTGTGATAGCACAGATGCCTAAATGCTGTTCAGTTATATAAGAGGCAATGTCAGTGGCATGCTTTAACAGTGATCTTGTGTTATGTAGCATGATTTTATGCACTGCATTGCGTGCTGGGTCATTAATCTGTGTAGGGTGGGAAGGATCTGGCTTATTAGGAATATTTACTTCATCCAGATCTATCTTCACAGAGGCATTTATTCCCAAAGGGTCATGCTCCCCTTCCTGGGCTTGGTAGTTCTGGTTGTGTCCTCTCACAGTTTTCCTCTTTCATGATCACTGGGCCTCAATATGAGGTGGGCGGTAAGGGATTACCGGCACCGGTAAGGGCACTGGTGCAGGTAATCCCTTACCGCCCTACTACGAGTTCCCTTTGTGGGTCCTCCCTTAACGCCTGGTTTTTCCATGCATTAAGGACGGGACCTGCAAAGGGACTCTGGAGCTAATAACGGTACCGCAATTTGCTGTACCGTTATTAGCGCCTTCCCCATTGCCATTGAGTCCTATGGGGGCTCCAATGGGAATGGGGAAGGGCCCTGGTGAATGGGGAATTACGGGTCCCGCCAACCTTGGAATGGACCGGTAATTGCTCCATTCACCAGGGCGGAGTCGGAATGATTTTGGAGGCAACCATGCTGCAAATAGCGGCGTGGTTACCTCCAAACTCGGAATGAGGGCCACTGGCACAGAGGAAGGACTGCTTGATAGTGACTCTGTATCCTTATAGCTTTTGGTTTAAGAGTGATATCTAAGGATTTAGGCTCCTGCAGGTAATGATGAACTATCTCTGCTCATTTCCAGCTTGCCCATAATACAAGTTCCTGAAAGTCAGGAAGAATTGGGGCTGGTAGGAGATTGTAAATGTCCATGACACTGATTACTTGCGCGGGCAGCCCCATACCTCGTGTATGTAGTGCAATCTCGCTGCTTGCCCAGACCCAGAACGGACTGGAACAGACCGGCCTTACTCATGCGCCAGCGCTCACATGCCTGCTTGCGGAATTAGTGAGGCAAAAGAACTACAAAGGGAATGGTATATGTAGTTCTAGCATAAATGATCAACGGGGCTTGAAAGTGCAAGAATAAAACTAATCAACACAACTATATACAGTGGCTAAAAGGTCTAAGAGGTATACAGAGCAGTTATTAAATATGGCAGTAAATCTCGAAAATTGATCTCGCAGCAATTAATAAAATTTAAAAAAGTTGGCAACAAAGTAACAGAGCTAACAGTCAAGGGGTAAGAGGCAGACTTTAAATACCGGAACAGACCAGCCTTACTCACACGCCTTACAACAATCTGAATCAGATCCCTTAAATTATGTTTTTTATTTTTATTCATACAAAATATATCATAACATCAATGGTATGTACGCATAAAATCAGTTAGCAATATAAGCACACTGCATAACATAATCACTCCTACAGCTCCCAATCTGTAAATTCCTGATGTTATCTGATTTGGGGAATATCATATGAAGAGGTTGTCATGCCCTCATTCTCAGGTAAAACCCTTAAATTTCAGGCACGCCCCCTACAGACCAGGTTACATGCTAACATCATTAAATGTACATATTTTGATTCAGCAATAATGAATATTCTGCCCTCTTCTTGACAACATGGCACAAACTGAATTTCCCTTTGTGGCAGGTCAGAGGAAGGATGCAGACTCTTTTAAGACATTTCAAATCTGTTTTCATAAAAGAAAACAATAATGCCTATTTCTCCCTACTTCGATGGGGTGTTCCCTACCTAACAAATAAGCTAAGGTGCTCCTCAGTCACCAGTGGTTGTCTTAAAAGACTCTGTCCACCGTCCAAACTATCTCTAACTGACCCTACCACTATCTTAACTAAACACAGGAGAATTACTCCCTTCTCCTGCATTTTGCTTCTCGCAAACTTTTATTTAATAGCTGATTTTTAAATAGTCTCTTATGACTTCTATGACCAGTTCATACAATTCTCTCAATGCTTCTTAATGCTTTGGTTTCTTTTCAAAGTGGGGTTTCTTTGATTGTAGAATGATATCTTCTCCCTGGTGAATCGTTTTCATTTGTTTATCGCTCTTCTCTTTTGTTTTGCTACAAAGATGCATTGTTTCCTTTTCCCAGCGTAGGGTTATCCAACCTTTCGGATTTTCTGTGTTGAGGTTCTCCTCCTTTCTACATAGTTCATGCCTTTTTTGATCTGTACTGTATCTGTCTTTTGACATTTATATCAGTTCATCCTTCTCCTCTGGTTTTTCCCTTATAGCTTCACTCTCTTTCCTACTGATGCTTTCTTTACTTTGACTGTGATGAGTATGAGTACTCTTTTAGCAACTATTTTTCACTTCCCTTGGCTACACTGTTATCGTCTTGTTAACTTGACTAGAAAGAGTATGAATACGCTTATAATGATTCTCATTCACGTTGCTTGCTCCTCCCTGGTCTCATGTTTTCCCTGTTGCCTGATAATCTCAGGGATAATGTCACTGGGGTTTCTCTTCATTTGCGTTTTGCATTCCCTGTCGCCTGACAGACTTCTTTTCTTCTTTCGGTATCTTGTACTCTGGATCTTTGTCTAGGATGGCCTTTCCAATCTCACAGATACTGGGACGTTACGCAGTTCCACCCGGGTAGTGGTTTCAGCGAAGTTGCAAGGACCGTCGGTCCACCATGGGGTCTTCGTGGTCATGCTACGACTTGCTGCTTCTTTCTTTCCCCAGTTTACAGGACACAGTGCGTCCAGTCCTTTGGTTTCTGCACGGCAGCCGGTTTGTAACTCACAGGCTCCTCAGAGTTCCCAGTCTCCTCCCCTTCAAGTTGTGACGTAGTCATGGGCTTTCCCCGGCTTATATCTTTGTCTCTCTCTCTCTCTGTGACTGCTGCAGCCTGTTGACTCCTTGCTTTCTCCTCGTTCCAGTTAAATGGTGTTTTCCATTTAAAGGGATATTCACAGTTTCTGTTTTGCAATAACACATCCTTGTTCATTCTTCATATAAATCCTGGTAGAATATGTATGAAGAGGTCCTGATGGAAGGATCCTTGTCCCCTAAGGGGAGTCTCTCACAGTGAGCTCCTGCTTGCCTCGACCCCTCGGGAGGTTGTTGCAGAGCTGGCTCACCTCCCTCGCCTCACAGTCGGGAGGCTTCCCTTTGGGGAGAACAGACCAATTCCTGGGATTCTTCACACCTTTCAAAAACATTTGTGTTACTTGGGAGGTGCAGAAACGAGGGCGTGAGCATAGCCAGCCCTGCCGACTCCGCCCACCAGCAACACCTGCCCATCCATGGATCCTCTATATGGAACACCTGCCTAATTAATTTTTTATAGGGCGATGGTAGGCGTGGCAGTTGGAGGAAAGAGCACTAAGGGCTAGGAGTACAGAAGTACAAAAGTCACAACGGTAACGTTTTCTTAATCCTACATCCCGTCTCCTTTCCTCCAGACATAGGGGAGCTAAAAAAGCATTAATCTGTCTGGGGGGCTGGAAAATTATTTTAAGCAAAAAGGTTCGGCAAAACTGACTGATCAAATCTTGCATCTGATCTGGCTGCGGTATCGATAAAGTAATATTTGCAGAACACAGAAGGGAAGACCAAGTTGCTACTTTACTAATTACTTTTCATGGAATGTTTCTTTGAAATGTCACTGCCGTTGCCTTTGCTCAAACTACGTGAGCATGCAACCCCTTAGGTACTGTTCATTTCTGTTGTTTGTATGCCTCTGCAATACAAGAGACAATCCTTCAGGCTATGGTGGCCTTTGAAGCCTGAAAGCCAGCCTGCTGACTGCCAAAGGGCACAACCAAGCTGCCTGATTTCAAGTATGCCTTCAAGCGATCTAGACAGAATTTTGGTGCCCGCCAAAAGTCTAGTGAATGCAGGACCCTCTTGCCCTCTGTCTGGGGTGCAGAAAAAAACAGGGGCAAAACTATTTCTTAGGTTAAAAGCGACACAAGCTTGGGTAAAAACTTAGGGTGTGTACTACAACCTTATCTTTATGGGACACAGTCGGCCTCATTACGACCCAGGCGCTAATGGGTTAACGGCGCCGTAAAAGGCTGCGGTGCCGTTATCCTATTAGCGCCTAATTACGAGGTCCCTTTGCGGGGCCCGACCTTAACGGCTGGTGTAGACCAGACGTTAAAGTAGGGACCTGCAAAGGGACCTTGGTGCTAATTACGGTGCCGCAATTTGCGGAACCGTACTTAGCGCCTTCCCTATTCCCATTGAGCCCTATGGGGCAAAAATGGGAATGGGGAAGGGCCATGGAGGAAGGGGGAATTACCGCCCCGCCAACCTTGTAATGGGGTGGTAATTCCCCCTTTCTCCATGGCGGAGTCGGTAACTTACCGGCATAGACCATGGTGCTAATAGCACCATGGTCTTCCGCCAGGGTTGTAATGAGGCCCAGTGTAAGGCTCTGATGCAGACATTGCTTGAATTTTTACCAGTTCTTCTAGCTGAAGTAATGGCAACCAAAAAGGCTGTTTTCATAACACCGGTTTTATGTCAGCCCTTGAGATGGGATCAAATGGCTTATGCGATAGTGACAACACTAAATGGGATTCCATATTGGATGGGGTTTGAACACTGGTGGATAAAGCCTAATTAGGCTGTCCAAGCGCATTTTGATAATAAGGTTTGATGTCGATATTGTGAGGTCCAGAAAATCAATATAGGCCCTGATAGCCGATAAATATGCTCAACAAGAGTGAATGTTAACTCCCGTTGAAGCTAAGTAAGTCACAAAAAAAGGATATTGTCCAAGGAAGGATGAAGAGGGTACAGAGACTGCTTGAGCATCCAGAAGCGGAAACAAGTCCATACTAGGACCTCATAGATTGTTTCCTGGCAGCTTGCATAATAGCCTTGTCATCTGATAGGCCCAACCCAGCAAATACTAACTGCTTAGGTACCAGGCTGCTAAGATCAGTGATATCAGGGAGGAGTTGAACACCTTCCATCATTGTTGTGACAGGAGATCTTGAGTTGTAGGAAGTTGCAATGGGCTGTGAGGACTGAGGAGTAGCAGGTCTGAGTACCAAATTCTGGTCGGCCAGTTTAGTGCTATCAACATCAGAGTGCAGTAAACCGACCTTCTGAATTTTGACAGAATCCTCGGAATCAGAGTAATTGTCAAAATGCATAGCACGCTTCGCTGTTCCATGGGATCTGAAGAGCGTCCACTAAATATTCTGGATCTTGTGCCAGGGGGGCTGCAAACCATGTACATTTGTGGTCCTGCCGCAATGTCACAAAAAGATCCACCTGAGGGGATTCTCCTCTTAAGAAAATCTGCTGAACCTACCGAGTCTTTCAGCTCCCATTCGTGGTTGCATTGCGATCGACAGCTCAAGGTGTCCACTATCATATTTAGGTCTCCCGCTAAATGAACAGCTTGGAGAGATATCTGGTGTTACTATGCACATTCCCAAATGTGGCTTGCTAGATGACAGTGGATCTTAACCCGCCTTGCTTGTTCCAATAAACCTAACTCTGAAGTTCTCAATCAAGGGAAGAAAGGAATTTAGTGCTCTGAATATTGGCAGATGTTCCAGCACATTTATGTGCCATTGGGATTCCTCTGGAGACCAAAGAGCGTGAGTTTGGAACTGCCCCAAAGTGGCGGCTCCCCATCCACAACAGCAGGTCTGGTCTCAAGTTGAGGTGAATCAGAATCATTTTAGGCTCATTGAGGCTCCTTCTCTTGTATCGAATAGTCCGCTATATGCAACTGAAGACACCTCATCTTGAGGCGAGCCAGAGGCAGGGCAAGGATAGATGCTAGCAAAAACAAAGAGGTGATGGCTGGAAGGTTTAGAATGAATCTTAACCACTGGCATTGCTCTAGGCAACCCTCCAGGCCATCATTCTTTGCCTGCCAAACCATTACAGAACGGGAAAGACCATATGCAAATCAGGCTTGGACCCACCTCAAAGGGGCAGTCGAGCCTGAACTGTTAGACCACATCCCTTCTGCACAAGACCACAAGCATCCCCAAACATGTTTGGCCTTGTTGGGCCTCATCAGTGAGGAGTAGCTTGGGTCTCTAGGCCAAGCAGGCACGGGACCCACGTCTGGGCATACACGTCCCACTCGGGGTGACAAAGCAAAAACAAAGAGGTGATGGCTGGAAGGTTTAGAATGAATCTTAACCACTGACATTGCCCTGGGCAACCCTCCAGACCATTGTTCTTCGCCTGCCAAGCCTGCCAAGCCATTACAGAAGGGGAAAGACCAGGGGCACAGGAGACCCATAAAATCTGGGGGGACAGGGGACACCTTAGGACTTTGCTTTGCTTTTTTTTATTTATTTATTGTGTTTTAGTCAAAGAACTCAACTTTTCACAAAATTAAAATAGCAGTACGTATTAGATCGCATATATTATCACTGTATAAAATCCTTTTATTTGGCGTCTCACTTCAGAAGGCTCAGTTCATGTAAAAATGTTACCACTTCCCAGGTCAAAAAGCATGGCCCGTCCCAAAAAGTTTGGGTGTTCGCCCACCATTCCTGGCTTGTCCATAAATCTCACAAACTTTACAACCCTCTTAACAGGGGCTTTGCTGCAGACACAAACCACAGAGTAAATTGATCTGTCAATTATTTTGTAGTGAGTGATGATCATGAGCATTTGTCCAAAAAAATCTAATATTTTTTTCCAGTGTTCGCTACGCATGATAAATTGTTTTGCTATTGTTTGTATGCCCACCAGATCCATTATATCTTTGTGTATATTGCCCGGCAAACCCTGCCCCTTGCAAGGTCGTTCCATCTTTTTCCTCCTCGCCCTGGTCATTGTGTAGGGTGCACCCAATCGCCCCCTCCTTTCTCTGAGGTGTGTCCAGGCACCCACTCCTCTGTCATTCTCGGCAGCATCCCCCTGCTCCCTCTGATTACGACTCCTGTCGTGGCTCCATATACAAGTGTGATGGCCAGCATGCGGGGTATCACGGGGCATGATGCACTGTGTGTCAGCCTACCTGCAACGCTCTTTTGACACATCGTGCATCAAAATAATCATTCTGCTACTTATTTAAGTCTGAGTTATGATGTCCTTTGTACCTCTGTGGGTAACCCTACAAAGGAGTACCTTTCTGACTTGGGCAAGTATCTTTAGTTTTAACTGGATGGTGGGGTGTTCCATCAGAAAGTACGTTGAGTGTGTGCTTTGGTGAAAAATCAGCGTTCGAAAGGTATACCACCCAGCACCGGTCAGATAGCGCCGTGAGCTAAGCGCTTACCGCTGATATCTGTGAGCAAGCTTCTGTGGCAGGTTCAAATCCAGGCAGAGTCAACTCAGCATTTCATCCTTCTGAGGTTGATAAATTGAATACCACTCTGTGGGATAATAATATCTTCTGTTATTTCAGCCCTCTGAGAGCCTATGGGTGTGTAGCGCTATATAAGAAATACATTATTATTATTATTATTATTATTTTTATTAGTGAAGCATTTGAGCAGAATGCACTTTCCCAGCTAAAATCAGAATATTTACTACTTTCTGCTGCCTGAATGCCTCTACGCCACCCCTGGGGGTTACACCAGCATGTTTTAGATGACTGAAGACATCCTGTGTCCACCATTTGATGGTGTTTACTCACTTTGCAGCCCTTTCAGATGTTTTGTACTCGAACTCCAATTAGCCACCATGGTCCACATAGTCCAAAACATCTGGAGGGACAGTACACTGAACATTGACCTTCTAGTGAGAACATGAGGGCTTCGATATCCAGTAAATGTCCCCACATGGCAGCGGCTCATTACACTTCATTGGTTGGTTTGGGATCACAGAGAAGGTGGCCTTATGGAGCTGGCTCGGACTGTCATATAGAGCAAAGACCAAAGGGCTGGTCTAACAGGTGAGTGTGGACTGCTTTATTAATCATTGCGGACCAGCTTCATGACCAACCATAGAGTTCCAAATGGATTTAAAAAGCACCATTTGTCATACATTGTTCCAAAATGCACCCGCAAGTTCTACCCATAGCTTGTGAAAAGTTCCTTTTTTCAAATATATCACTGTTCTTCAGTTTATATATCACTTTTTCCCAGTCGGACCCTGATGGTGAGTCGCTGTTTATGATCACAAGCAAACAAACTTCGTTACTCTCAGGAAAGCATTTTTTATTTCAAATGTTTCCTTCAGATACAAAACTGAGAAATGGAAAGAAGAGAAAAGTGGTATCCACAATGCAAGAGTAGGCCGTAGCTGCGATTGCCCGCACTTTTATTTGAAAGCCATGCATTGTTGGTAATTGGCAATTTATATCACGTTTAATACCCAGAGGTTTTAAGTGCGGACCCAGGGATCGAACCTGTGTTGCTCCACTTGTTCAGCCAGATTAGGCCTCAGCACTGTTCTCCTTGTTCATTTTTCTTGGGGATTTCTCACTGCGCTACAAATGATAAGCAAAACTCCCTGGCTGCTGTCACATCCAATATCAAAATTTATGAAGGCCATTACAGTTAATTTCACGGATGGGTGAACGCACAGGGCTGGGTGGCATAGTTTGGATAGAGAGTGCATGTTCCTACCACATGCAATAACGCATGGGCAGTGGGTGAGAGTAGGACCATCATGCCCTGCACTGCGCTGCGAGAGAGCATGCCACTGACACAACATGAGAAATTATTATCATAATCACCACTTGTGATAGAAAAAAACAGACCTGGTATAGTTATACATATGCTGAACGGCAGATGGCAGATTACAAGCAAACACAAATCAGCCCTTAAAATAGTCAGCGAATTGCACCTTAGTTTCTTTGATCTGGGTCTAAGCTACAGCTTGAATCCCGGTAGCGCACAACTCCATCTTTCATCCGTCATTTATGGATAAAATGCGTTCAACTAAATTGGTTAGTAGTTCTCACACCTTCACATTCTATTTCAAGACTAAGACATACCTCCCACCGCCCCCCTCACGCTCAAGATATGACTTGAAGCCCAGGCCTGCCGAACTCCTCCCATGAAAGTGTGTGATTGCACTAATATTGCCCTTTGCTTTACTGCAGCGGTCCTCCATAGCCGTGCAGTATACCCGAGTTTCTAAAAGCGCTAGGAAGCACCACAAATGAGGCCTCATTTTAGCGCTATATAAAATATCACAATAACATGAGGCGGGCTCTGCTCCGGCCCTGCTGGGCCATCCAACGCCCATGGCTCCACAGGCGATAGTCATGTATGTTGAAAAAACGCGTAGTGAAATGAACGGCGCTGCAATGTAGCCAACGCAAATTCAGAGAAACCTACTGTAGTGTCCGTCTGCATTGCCACAAGCACATTCATCTACCCATCACCTAGCAGCTTCCTTATCCTTACACCGGCAAGCTCCCCAGAACTGAATCTCACCAAGACCCATTGTTTACCTTTGCAGTCGCAAACCATCTGCCAGTGCCACCAAACCATGTCGCACAATCCATACACAGACTATTTGTCGCCATGTCCAACCTCACCATTCACAGTCACACCCCGTGCTTAACTCACACACTCGCTCCTACTCTTTCCCCACAGGCACACAACATGAACACCGGTTAGCACTCCTATCCAACCCATTCCAACCCGGTGCCGGCCCTGCCACGGCCCAGCCTGCACTCAGGGGCCACTTTGACTTACCTTATTAGGCTGAGTTTAAGTGAGGTCTCGTCGAGTCTCAACCTCTCAGGGCTGCAGGAGGATGAGTCGGCGGCTGCATTGCAGCAGTCTGTTTGAGTCACACTCTCTCACGCTGTCAGTCGCTCAGGAGCATGCGTCGCTGCTTGGCTAGTGGCTTCTTCTGGAAGCTGAGGAGGAGGCTGCGCAGCAGTGCACTGCACACTCGAGTCGCAGGGGCATGTGCAGTATGTTCCCTGGCCTGGGCACATGACGCTCCAAATGCGCAGGCGCGGGGGGGAAGGGAACGCAAGAGCGAGAGTTATTGTTGTTGTAACAAGAATCTTTAATTGTACCCGGCTCTGCTGAACTGCGTGCAAACTTCAGAGTCTGAAGTTTGCACTCATCACTGCAGAGGCTGCAGATGTCCAGAGAGACACACAAACTGGGGGAAACTGGGGGGGATAAATGCCATTGTATCCCCCCACTTAAAAGTGTGGAAGGGGATTTGTTCCCTCTGACCCCCACATGTCCTACACCCATGGGAAAGACCATATGCAAATCAGCTTGGTCCCACCTCAAAGGGGCAGTCAAGCCAAAACTGCTAGGTCACATCCCTTCTGCACGAGACCACAAGCATCCCCAAACATGTTTCGGCGTTGTTGGGCCTCATCATTGAGGAGTAGCTTGGGTCTCTAGGTCCAGCAGGCATGGGACCCACATCTGGGCATACCCGTCCCACTTGGGGTGACAAAGCAAAAACAAAGAAGTGATAGCTGGAAGGTTTAGAATGAATCCTAACCACTGGCATTGCTCTGGGCAACCCTCCAGACCATCTTTCTTCACCTGCTAAGCCATTACAGAAGGGGAAAGATGATATGCAAATCAGTTTGGTCCCACCTCAAAGGGGCAGTCGAGTCCAAACTGCTAGGTCACATCCCTTCTGCACGAGACCACAAGCATCCCCAAACATGTTTCGGCCTTGTTGGGCTTCATCAGTGAGGAGTAGCTTGGGTGTCTAGGCCCAGCAGGCACGGGACCCACGTCTGGGCATACCAGTCCCACTCGGGCAGACAAACAAAAAACAAAGAGGTGATGGCAGGAAGGTTTACAATGAATCTTAACCACTTTCATTGCTCTGGGCAACCCTCCAGACCATCGTTGTTCACCTGAAAAGTCATTACTGCCATGAGACAAAGCAGGTGTTGAAACAACCACAACAAGGTGGTTCCCAAACTAGAAAAGGCGAAATCGACCATCTTATGTCATGTATCCTTGTTTTGTGAGGAACACTCTCGTATCCCATTGTTTCCGTATAAAGGTTATGTTCTGCGTTGAGATCAGATAAGATTTCCTGTAGTTGACTGATAGCCCCAGACTGAATAGAAACTGCAGTAACTGCTCTATGGCTGCTATTGTCCCCCCACGTGTTTCTGATCTGACAAGACAGTCATCTAAGTAGAGATAAATGTGTTTTCCTTTGTTCTCATATCTGCTGCTATGAGAGCTATCAGTTTTGTAAATACTCTGGGGGCAGCATTGAGTACAAATGGGAGAACCCAATACTTGAAATTCTGTTGTTCAATTGAAAATCTGAGAAATATCTTGTGCGCAGCATAGATTGAACATGCAGATACATGTCCTTTTAATCCACTGCATACAACCAGCCTCTCTAATTTGAGCTGGCGTAAACCACCTTGAACTTTCCTAAGGAAAGGTATAGATTTAGAAATGTCCAATGCTGTCCGGAGGCCCTCCTGGTTTTTCTTGGGAACAATAAATAGACTCTTTCCTGAGGGGGAAACTCCTCTATCACCCTGTTCTCCAAAAGGTTGGCAATATCTTGAAGGAGAGTGGCCAATCCTAGTTGAATTAGAGATGACGCTAAATGGGGCAGTAGGAGATGGGTAACCTGTAACCTCTCATGACTCCTGAAAGGGTCCAGGAATCCTTCGATATGATGTACCAGCTGCAATGAAAATGTGAGATTGTGCCTCCAACTGGGGAGGAGTGAATCCAGACGCACAAATCATTGTTCCCTTGCATCGGCACAAGATGCTAAGGATGCAAATAAGAAACCACTAGTAGAGTTTTTCTGCTGCTTTCTTCTCTGAGAGCTGGGTGACCTATCCGGCGGCCTGCCCTTTCTCTCATTGTACCCATGAAACCCTCAGAAATGTTTACTTTTAATTTCAGAGCAAGGTTGTGTGGTTGCGTGAAAGGGTTTTTGAGGTCTGTAGCTGTGGAAGTTTTCTTCTTGTTCAACTCTTGACCAGATAGATGTAGGGGGAAAGAACTTGTTATCCTCCAAGGGTAAGTCCAGAATTTGCTCTTGAACATACCAATTAAATGATGGCTCTTGCCCAAGCTGAACGTCTTAAATAGAATCCAATAGCTATTGTTCTAGAGGCGTATCAATGTGATGAGCAGCCGACTCTGTAAGGTCCTGAGCCATGTGTTTAGCTTCAGCTAACCCAGACTTAAAATCTGGAATCCTCTCTTGAGTTGAATAATGCTGGAAATCTGCAATTCCGAGCTATAAGTGGTGATTAGCTGCTGAGAACAGTGCGTCAGAATTAGCCTGCCATAGATGTAGAGATGCTTTGGCAGATACTTTCTTGCTGTAGGCCTCTAAAAGTTTAGCCTCCTTTGAAAGAGGGCTGGAACCTTGAGTGGCGAACAAAGTCAAAACTGACTTAGAAAACATTGTCGCTGACGTGACTACTGATGACTGTGGTCGCAGATTCAAGGGTAGGCTCAGTCTGAATAAAATTCCCAGTATTAGGCATGAATCCTCTTACTGGTTGTTGCGACTGAGTGCGGTTTAGGCGGACTTGGCTTCGGCTAGACCATCCCTCTGAAACAGAGTCCCAGAATTGTCCAACTTAGTCAGTGACAGAATGCCCAGAAGGACTTCAGGTATCATGGAATCTGACTTCTCTGGTACAGGAAACCCTAAAAAGTCCTGACCCCCTACCATCCTGTTATGGAATGCATTTGCTGACAACGAGGCTTCCTCCTCACTTTCGTCCTCATCAGTATCACCTATATCTGTGTCTGACCATGTATCCAGGACTTTCTGTGGTTCCTTTAACACTGACACTGAACCATGATACACATCAGGAACAAGTGCAGGCTGTAATGGCTCTGTGGCAGTAACTAGTGTTGTAATGTTTGGCGAAACTGGGGATGCCGAGATCGTGGGCAGTATGGGACCAGCAAGAGCCTGTGATGCTGGTATGATCTGTGTGATAACTTCGTTTATAAGGGTTTGATGTATCCTTTCATCTGTTCAGAGTGTATAATCCTCTCAAATTCTTCTAAGAACCTATCCTCTGAGGACTTTGATGGCGCAACAGCTGTGGGAGTCCAAGATGAGGCAGCTGATGGTGACCAAGATGAGGTTAGTCTTGGATACCACGTCGGTTGTCTGACTAGAGGAGGAGCCCCAAATCTGAGGGACATGGATGGTATGGGGTACATAGTTGGCATTAGTGACAATTCCACCCCTACAAAATCATCTCTGCTAACTGTAGGAGGAAGTGGGATGTGAGAGGGGTTTAAGGAAACCCAAATGACCAGACTCCGGTGAGGAGATTTCTGAAATTTCCTCAGCTGACCGGCAAAGCAGAATAGAGAAATCCTTTTGTCTGGCCTGGTCATTGGAAGCCATTTCAATAGTGAGTTGGTTGCTGGTCCTGTAATGGCATCCCTCCACTTCACAAGTTATAATTATTTAAGAACCTGTTTCTGACGAATGGCTAGAGACGCAGTGAATCTTGCTGAAAGAGGAGCTCTGCTTCTTCTGAGGCCCTAGTGTACCCTTGGGGCATGCATCGTTAAAAGAAGGAAAATCCTCGGATTTTGTTTTCCGGTAAGTCAGTGACTCTCTGGCCGTTTGGGCCCAGTAGATTCTCGATGCTGAGGCGTCATCTCTGGTACCAAACCACGAGAGGTCTTCAATGCATGCACCGGTACGAGCCTGAAAGGCCTCAGTGACCGCGCCGGTCATAGTGCCTAAAGAAACCTCTGTGTTTTTGATACCAGTAGAAACCAACTTGGCTTCGGAGCTGCGGCATGCACCAGTTCCAGGAAAAAGCTAAGTTTATGCTGAAAAACTCAAAAATCTAAGGTGACGATTAAACAAGGTCAAAACCTTGGGGATGATGCGAGAAGCATCCCTGGGATCAAATGCCCAAACCCTCTATGTTAAAAAAACGTGCTCTTACCACCTCCGCTTAATGAAAGCCATAAGACTCTACCTATCTGAAGAAAATAGCGCCACGGTCGCAAGAACTACCATCTTATCGCGCCTAGACTATGGCAACGCCTTAATACTAGGATCTAACAAAAACTGCTACCACAGCTACCAAGTCCTGCAAAACAATGCAGTGAGAATCATTAAGCAAAACACTAGGAATCAGCACATTGGCGAAGCCAGGAAAGAACTTCACTGGCTAAAAATTGAAGAGAGAGTCCAATTTAAGTCCCTCATGCTCACACGTAGATGTATTTTTGGTAAAGCTCCTGCATATCTGAAAACTAAAATCATTCCATACAAGCCCGCCAGAGAGCTAAGATCAGCCGAACAAGGGCTGATTGTGGCAGCTCCTTTCAGACTCAAAAACGGGGCGGGTAAATCCTTCCCTATAACCGTAGCAGGCCTTTGGAACAACCTCCCTGGCCAGATAAGGATGGAAGCCAACTACCAACGCTTGCGTAAACAACTGAAAACCCACATCTTTAGGTAACATACATAACACAACCTGACCAGTCCATGGGTTCATAGTAATTTAATGCAAACAAATGCAGCTCTAATGTCTTGTGCTACGTGTATTTTGTTTGTCATCTGTCTTTAGTGTTCTTTCTCTGCGCCCCGAAGCTCGAGAGCTACCGGCGCAATACAAATGAATTAAATAAATAAATAAATACATTTGAGAGAGGTATCCCATGGAGTCTAAAGGAGGTGCTGCGCAATACAGGACATTTTCACGCAAGCTGTTTCTTACATGATAGCATCCATCAAACGAACTTTGTCATGTGTGTTTTGATGTGGACTACTTATTATTCTGCTGATTCTACTTTTGTTTAATTTCTTTTGTAGTGATATTTTGATAAGAATCCCCTGTTGAAGCATTTGTTTGCATTAAATTACTATGAACCCATGGACTACTTCACTGTTTTTTGATGTATGTCTAAATGAAAAACACTGTCAGCAAATCTGCTTAATTTCTTATTTAAATCTATCAAACTGATGATTTGATGAGTAGCTACATTTTGTTTCCCTAATAGGGACCTTCCTGCTACTTCCTATCTACCACTTGCATTATTTAGGTAAGGATAGTGTGCAGGGAACACAAGTTCCCTCATAGGGGACTTTCTTTCTCTCCACCTTATTATTCTGCCACATTTCGTTAACTTTAAATATTGAGTCAAAAGTTACATAGGAAAACGTTTTCTCATTTAACGTGTTCTTCTCATCTCTAGAAGGAGGCCCCAAGGGTAACCTTATTTGCAGGCCTTCTTCTCATCTCTAGAAGGAGGCCCCATGGGTAACCTTATTTTCAGGCCTTCTTCTCATCTCTAGAAGGAGGCCCCATGGGTAACCTTATTTGCAGGCTTTCTTCTCATCTCTAGAATGAGGCCCTGAGGTTCTTTGCTTTTTTCTGGAGGTGAATCCTCCACTTTTCTTCCAAGCTTGGAATTCGGCAGTGCGGTAAAAAAGAGCAGTAATTACGTTACCACCCAAAAAAGCAGCGGTAACAGAATTATCGCCACTTTTTTTACCACACTGCCAAACTCATAATGAGGCAGTCTGTTCCTCGCTTTGTCTCTCCCTCCCCATCTGCCTCTCCTTATTATCTCTATACTGATGTTGTGTAATTTTCTCTCCCCTCTCGCCTTGTCCTCTGTCTCCTTCTCTCCTTACCCCCTCCCTTCCCCCCTCCCTCCCCCCTCTGCGTCTCTGCCTGCTGTGCATTGCAGATGGCTGGAGCTTTAAGCCCTTTAGATTGGTCGGCTAATCTGCAGATTCACACGGTGAGTTGTGGGTCTGCGCATATGACCAAGAGAGAATAATAAACAGCCGCTTGCTTTTCGGTAAAGATTAAGCGGCCAAACTGGGAATTAAACGTTCATATCATCATCTCTTTTCCAAATGCTGCGTGAGGCATAATCGGACGGGATGAGGGAATGCATTAACCTTCTTAGCAGCTCGAGGTCACTGTACCCTACAGCCCGCAACAGCGAGCCCGTTTACTATATTAGGGTTTTGGGCGTCCCGGCAGGTGCTTCTGGGTGGAGAATTTAGCGTTAATGAAGGAAATCATTGATTTGGCTCTGATACTGTAACGTGACACCCTCCCATGAATAGATCATACCAGTTTAGGCTTGAAACAAAAGTGCCCTCAATGACCTTGCAGAATGGGCAAGTAAGACAGAGGAGGAACCTGGAAAGTGATGGTCACTACTTAAATAATAATACAATGACGATAACATATCAAGCATGCATTGGCAAAGCCAAGAGATTGGGCCTTTGCATAAATATGCGATAGGCTTTTTCCATGGCACTGCCATGATGTTAATTACCTGGAAATAAGATGGCCACGGCTGGTAGATGGGGCAAGCACACAGCAATATTTTGGAAGTGACTGGCACATGCCTATACGGGAGCCAAGACTACTGCTAACAGTTTCTAACAGGAATTATATGCAAGGAAGATATGTCAGAGCGCACATATAGCTTATACATCAAGTGGTTCTAAGTGGTGCTGATTTACAGATGTAATTACGGCATTGCATTTCAATGGACTGATAGAAAAACATCAACAAACTGATGGGAGGAGCCCGATTTCGACAGGAAAGGACAGACCGGGTATCTGAGCAACACTACACTTCACTAGTCCCTCTGGCACTGTTTGGTTTGGGTATGTTTTCGTTTTTATAAACAAACTTAATTTTAGCGGTCATATGTTCTAACATTTTAATTTGTTAGTATATTACTGTTAGACGTTCGTTATCACATAGGACTGCAGCATGACTGAAATGAGCGCCCCTTTTGGTGATATGTATGTTGAGCATAATGTGGTGAGATAGGTAGTTGTTGAAGAGGATTTAAATATTATGGGTGATGAGAATTTTGAGCATATGCAGGTGGAGAGGGATGTGGTTGATGGGAGCGAAGTGGAGAGGGATGTGGTTGATGGAAGCGAAGTGGATGATATGGCTATGTGGATATAGAGGGTCATATGTTCGAGGTGACGTGGACCAGGAGGATTTGTTTGGTTACATTAAAAGGTTTTGGTACTGCACCCATTACCACCATAGTGGTCTCATGGTGCCCCGGCCTCTCTGGATAGCGGAATATTGTGCCACTGCCACGCATGACCGGACCATTGTCTGTAGGGAAAAAAATATGAATACGATAGAAGAAAGGTAAGTAAGATATTCTGAAAGGCAGAGACAAACAAGTGAAAAGGTACAAGGGGGCCAAAGGGCCAAAGGAGAGGTTGATTGTGGAAAAAGGGGTACAACTGTAATTTTTGTCAATCAATCAAACAAAATGCTGATCATGAAAAGTGGGAATGAAACCTGCCGGTGTTACCAACATTTTACGTGAAGGCATGTTTACATTGTTGTGTGGTACTGAAATAGCGCATGGTTGTGTGATGGACCTGAGGTGTGCTCAAGCGTTCTATTCGAGCATGCAGATTTATTCACAAGACAAAGGTATACATGCTCCTCTCCATTACCCAGGGGGTCATTTAGGAGTGCCGAGCTGACCGACAGAAATGCTACAACTGGGAGTTGGCAATGTGCCAATGCAGGAAACACGAAGGTGAAAAAGGGGAGCAGAAGAAGCGAAAAGCAATAGATGCTCGGCCAGTTAGTGAATGAGGCGACTGTATAGTCCCTGTTAGCTTCTAGAGTACAGTGGCATAATGAGCTGCAAGTAGGCTGCCATAACATAGCACTGTGTACCCATGTATATGAGCAAAGTAGACCTCTGGAGTCCCTAATTCTCTATCCTCACGCTGCCTGAGGACCTAACGGACCATAACATGTGATATATATATATATCTATCAGTGACAAATTTAAAGGGAAGTTATGGTTAGGAGTCAGCGATCCCTTGTAGATAGCCAAGAAGCACACAGAGAACCATTTGTTCAACTTGAAGCAGAAACAGCAGCATGTGAGGTTGAAATGACCACGGTGCAACCCAAATAATCGGAAAAAGATGTATCAGGACTTGCATCTCAGTTAAATTACGAACAACTTGGATTGCACCATGACAACAAAACATGCAACCGCATGAGGCACACCTCATGCAATGCAGTACAACGGTAAAAAACACATCATGCACATCAACGCAATGGTGCCCATCGCCTTGCGCATGCAAAACCAACACTGTCCAACACCTTATAAACCTCAACCGAGGGCGGTACGTGGGAAGTGAATAGCCCCAAATAATTGCCACGCTCAAAATCCAGCAAGCTGTCCTTAAATGCCCCACCCCCCACACCAATCTGCCACCGGGGCTATCGGCGCAGGCGTAGGTCGAGAAGGGATTGTTCAAAGACAGAGGGGCAAAGTAGGGAGAAGAGATCACAAGAAATTACAAAACGGCCGTACGCAACAGAGTCCGTCCCCCAGGCATGTCACTTCCCTTTTATTTCAGTTAATAAATAGTAGGCCCTAGTCTCAGAACATTACAAAAAGGGGAAGAACCCTTGCACAGCGTTCTGGAAACATCCCTCTCCCAGAAATGAATTCCAACGTTGAGACTCTGCCTCCACACATAATCTGTTTGGTTTACAAGGAAGTCTCCACTCTGACATCGGACCTGCCAGAGGGCATCAAACTCTTTCCTAATGAGGAGGCTATCACCGATGTGCAGGTCACCATTGAAGGACCAGAAGGCACCCTGTATTCTGGTGGATTGTCCAGAATTAAGCTCATTTCGGGGAAGGATTTTCCTGCTTCACCACCAAAAGACTACTTTCTCACAAAGATATTTCACCCCAATGTTAGATTGAATGGAGAAATCTGTGTCAACGTTGAAGAAAGATTGGAAAGCAGAGTTGGGCATACATGTGCTATTGACCATAAAGTGTTTGTTGATTCACCCAAACCCGGCATCTGCACTGAATGAAGAGGCAGGGCGCCCCCTGCTGGAGAACTATGAAGAGTATGCTAGCTGTGCCCGTCTCTTTACAGAAATACATGCATAAGTCGCTAATCTCCGCTGCAAAGACACTAGTGACCCCTGCTCTATCTAGTAACATGTTCTTTCCAGAAATGACCAGGAGCCACAGGTACAAACGAAATTGCAGGTGAGGTAGGGAACATCCACCGGCATGCCCTCTCTCTCAACCAGCCTCTCTCCAACTGTCAAACTGATAACACTTAGCATTCAGCACTCACACCACTTTCCACTCTATGGAGTCACATGACATCACCATTCATGCATAGAGGACAAGACACGAAAAAAGAACCTTACAATACTACGTATGTAAGAAGAGAACAATTCTCTCTTTTTTATTCCGACACCCTAACAATTCACAAGTCTCAAGGTGTAAACCTGGACTATCCTCTTGTAGATAACAAGGTAAAAAAGTATTTAAAAAAGATATATTTAGCCTCTGTTGTTTTTTTTTCTTCTGACCCGGAAGGATACAGTATTAAAAATACTCTGGGAAAGAATTGGAACACACTGGCCCCACCCTACCATCCCAGACCTGCTGTTCAGGTAAGGCGCTGAGCAATCTGCAAGTAAAATGGTTAGTACTGGAGATGGGCTACACCCTGAGTTCTTAGTTGACTAATGGACACAGACAACAAGAGTGAATTTTTATAAGGATCCCAACGGGTACCCCTCTTTATTAAAACAACCTTGATCTGCAAAAATTTCCCCTAGGATTCCCCTGGCGTGAGCTCAATCTAAGCAGGCACTGGCTATGCTAGCTCACCCTTCCTTGCAGTGGTCTCAGGGACCCTAGGGTGAGCTGGCCGCAACCGAACCCCTTCCTAACTATAGGCACCTCCGACATAGAGTGTGAGGCCAGAGGATGGCCTCCATGGGTGATCCCATCTTGCTAGGCAGCCTCAGGCAGGCCATCAACCTATCCCGCTACCTCACCCCAGAGTATCTCCTGTCTACCCCCTATTCAGAACCATGGCCATCTTCACATCCTACCTAATTTTTACCCTACTTACCCTACCCACTATTACCTCAACTCCCTAACTCCCCCTACTTAACATTTAACCTACTTAGCGATTAATAACTAGACACATAACATACATATACACACACACACACACACACACACACCCTACATAAACACAAAATACTCTATGTCACAATGGGGTGACTGCTGCAGTCATCCACCTCTTCACAGTACCTTGGATTGATCCTGGGGCACTGGCTCTTAGCAGGATGCTGGATGATGGGAGTGTTCAATGCTGGCTGATGACCATGCTTCCTGGGGTCTGGTGTTTGTCCCATCTCCCTTCTTTGTGGATATATAATGGGACCTGGTCCCTTCTTCTCCAGGGGGCCCTGTCCACCACACTCACCGCATAGCCCACACTCCAGAAATTGACCTGGGTGGCCCCCTGCGTGCATGGGGTACTGCCCACTCTCACCGCTGGACCTGTAGTATTCATAATATCCAGAGTGGGCCATGCTGGCTTGGGCCCACCCAACATCACTGCTGTGCCCCACAGTACTTATAATATCTATGGTGGGCCCGTTGGCTGGGGGTCCCACCCGACATCACCATCATGACTCGGGCACCATTTAAAATTCAGGTGGCGTCCCCGTTGCTATGGTGATGCTGCCATGCCCACCGCCACACGCCGTGGCCTCCTCCTGGCCCGCATCCTCTGCAATGCATCATTGAACACAGTGGGCAGGCCGTGTGCTCACCTCATAGGCACAGTGCCATCCTCACCAACAACCTAAAAAACTCCTCACAATGCCTCCTCCTAGGAGATTTCAACCTAGGCTACAAAGACCCCAAAGACCACCAGGCCACCCTCATCAATAACACTTCGTCTGAACTAGGCTTCACACAAAAAGTATCCAGCCCCACCCATAACAAAGGGAGAACCCTTGACTGGGTAGCAGACTACAACTGCGCAGCATTTATCACCAATAACTCTCCTCAATCATGGTCTGACCATCATCACCTCTCCTTCTCCCTCGAAGCTTCGAACCCCATCACCAACATGGCGCTAGCCGCAGCCATCCCCACGAGAAGCAAGAAAAATATTACAGTGGAAAAACGTATCCCTCTTATCCTCCCTACGCTCAACCAACCAACTCCCTGTTTCCAACCCCTACTACCTTGTAGAAGGCTATAACAATACCATGCGCACAGCCTTAGACGCCATTGCACCACTAAAATTAAGAAAATGCAAACTAAAAAAGCACCTCAACCAATGGTTCTCCAGCCACCTTAAAGCGCTTCGATTGGAAAAACGCAAATTGGAACAAGTCTGGAGACAGTCTCCCACAGACCACAAGAAGTTAATACTCAATAAAATAACGGCCAAGTACAAAAAAGAAATCATAGCTGCCAAACAAGAATCCTATAACCAGAGAATTGCACAATCCAACTCCAGTACCAAAGAGTTACCAAACCAATCAACCCCACTAACACCCCCCCGAGCCCTTCACCCACATTCCCTACACCCAACACCACTCGTTTCAGCTTCTCCAAAGTCTGTACTCTCGAAGTGGAAAAAATCATTCTCAGCCTTAAGCCATCCAACTGTAAGGGCGACCTCTGCCCCCCACAAATCATTAAAGATGTGGCAAGAGACCTCTCGCCATTCATCACCAGACTCATCAATGCCTCATTCTCCTCAGGAACAGTCCCCAGTAACCTCAAAGAGTCCTGGGTCCTCCCCCTCCTTAAAAAACCTTCCCTTGGCCCTTCCATTCCGACCAATTACAGACCCATTACCACCGTCCCATTCCTGCTCAAGATACTAGACAAGACAGCATACCAACAAATACAAAAATACCTTGAAATAAACCACCTCCTAGGTATTCGACAATCAGGCTTCAGACCCTATCATGGCACTGAAACAGCCCTCATTGATCTGAAAGCCCAAAATAGACACCCTTAGAGACAATGGGAAAACTGCACTACTACTCTTACTAGACCTCTCCGCAGCGTTTTATCTAGTTGACCACAAAATCCTATGCAATCATTTAGACTCAGCTGCCCACTTCTCCCAAGAAGACATCGGCTGGATCGAGTCATTCCTCAGCAACAGATCCATGCGTGTCTTCTCCACCTCTGCCGCTGCCGACCCCTTTCCCATCACATGCGGAGTCCCACAGGGCTCCTGCGTTTCCCCTACTCTGTACAACGTGTTTACGAAGGCCCTGTTTGATGATCTAGATGGCCTGGGTATCACCTACACCAATTACGCTGATGATACACAGATCCTCATCCCACTGACGGGAGACTACAACCGGCATTTGGCCTTGGTGAACAAGGTGTACCTCATCATTCAGGCATGGATGGCTTCACACAGTCTATGCCTGAATGATGACAAGACAAAACTCATCATCCTTGGTTCCACCTCAAACCTAACCAAACTAGACCACAAGTACACCAACTTCATCATAGACAGGAACCCGATCAAGGTAGCCAAAGAAGTGAAAACTTTAGAAATATACCTCGACTCCTCCCTAACCTTCCACAAACAGGTTAGTTCTATGGCATCCTCCACGGCCTACACATGTAAGCTTATAAGAGCAGCCAAACCCTTCTTATCCACCCAGAGCTGCATTACACTAGCCAGAGCCCTGGTATTATCTAAACTCAACTACTGTAATGCCCTCTACGTAGGAGCCAGCAAGCAAATTACCAACAAAATTCAGACGCTACAAAACAACGCTCTCAGAGCAGCGCTCAGCATTCCCAGGAGAGAACACATTTGCAACATCAGGAAATCCCATAACTGGCTCAACACCTCAGACAAAATCCTGCTTAAAGTAGCATCGCTAACTTACAAATACCTGAACAATGCTGCCCCACGCTACCTGGAAGACAAAATATGCAAATACACCCCCAACAGACCCACCAGAAACTCCAACGCAAACCTGCTCATAGTTCCCAGGTTCAAACGCACCAAAATGGGTGGTAACAGCTTCCAGGTGAAAGCAGCCCAACACTGGAACGCCCTACCACCATCCCTCAGGACACCCCAAACCTAAACACACTTTAGACGCAACTATATCCAGTGGATAAAGAACAAGGATCACTAATACTCCTAACCTCTAACACCACACTGCCGCAATCCTGAAATGTATGTTTATTTGTAAATTTGTAAAATATCTGTATTGTATTATAGCCATCTTGTAAAACTGTACACTTTGTCCTTCATTGTCACACTGTCATACTGTAATTTATAAGCAACCTGTAACCAAGCTTTGAATAACCATGCTGCTCATGCGCCCTCATACCCTCGGGTCTGGTCCGCAATACAAATGAATAAACTAAACTAAACTAAACTAAACCTGGGCTGCTCTGCTGGGCAACCCAGGGTTTCTTCATTGGGGCCACTAAACAGGCCACTAAACGGAGCAGCCCGGGACTTCACTGCTGCATCTTCATCTGAGTTTGGCACTGAGTAAAACGCAGCTGGGGAGGGATTTGATGATAAAGGGTCTGCCTCGCTGGTCACGAGGCAGGCCTTTGGGGGCAAGGCCGAGCAGCCCGGTCTGGGCCGCCCCAGCACACTTTGGTATTTTACTTTGGCTGGTTGATTGTAATGTTTCTCCATATTTTTTGCTGTTTGCGGTTTGTTTTTTTGAGTTCTATCAGCTCTTCAGTGAACCACCTGGCTGCCATCTTTTTTGCTGTGGCTTTGATACATTTTGCTGGTGCTAGTTGGTCTAGTGATCCAGGTGTCTGAGGTCATCCCGTTGAGCTTGGTGGTGTTCGGTTGAGTTGATTCCAGCAGGTCTATTAAGGATTCCAAGTCAAGATTCTTCCAGTTTCTTTTTCTTGTGGCATGTAATATTGTGTTTGCGGGCAGTATTCGGGTTCGAAGTATGACAGAGAATGGTATCAGGTAGTGATCACTCCATACCATTGGTATTGGTGGGGTGGATGCACTTAGTCCTTCTCTGCAAACGATTGCGTCCAAAAAACGCAATCTGGATGCACAGAGTCCTTCTCTGCAGAAGATTGCGTCCAAAAAACACATTTGAAAGGTCTCAAGAGAAAAAGACCTTCACAATGCTGTTTTTACAACGCAAAGAAAATTGGGCTTTGTAAATCACTCTTTTTCTCTTGAGACCTTTAAAATGAGGTCTTTTCAAATAGAACCGTTTCCCCATATATGTGCCTATATATGTCTCTGTGGACATTGAAACAAAACCAATGCTTTCTTTTGTCCCTTTTCTGTAAAGTTTCTGTAATATTCTCAGTACATTGTCTGCAGACGATGGGTGCTGTACGCATATCGAAAATGGCATTGATTTGAAAATATTTTGATGTGCCTTACAGTCTCTGTAAGGCAAAATCAGTTCCCTCCCATGAGGGTCATGAACAGTGCTGGGCCCTCTGACTGGTTGATAGGCATCCATAGAGACCATATCAGGAAGTTAGTCTGCAGACTGGACCGAGATATCACACAATTTGTTTTATCTACTAGTTTAGTTAAAATACACCCATAAACTCATAATGCAAGTTAATAGGGATTTGAAAAAGTTTTGGAAACCCCCTAATAACGTTGCCCCGTCCCCTCCACTCACCCCTCCCTTACGGGACAACACACAATGGTTCAAATGTCTACATATTTTGTAAAAATGTTTTAGCTGCATCAAAAAGTGCTCTTCTTATGGGTTGAGCAACTAAACGATAACTACAGGGTCGCTATTGCCGACTCTGTAATATATTTGTTCTCATGGGCTCAGGTTGCCAAAGAAAACCTGAAGAAAACTACTAAAATGTAATGTTATGTAATGCAATATATTCTGCTATTTTAGATATCTTTTATACTGTGCCAAATCACTGCCGTAATAGCCTCAAAACACCAAAGCGTTTCTGGAAGTTGGCCTATTGTGCCCTTTCCCTGGGTATCCAGATTGCAATCTGTGGAGGAAAGAAAAAAGGAAGCGATAAAGTGGTGGAGAAACAGGGTATATATAATACAATCAAGGGGTTTCAAATGGAAGTTGATCAGGATAAAGGGGTATTAGGTAATAAAATTGTGGCAAAAAAGTCACTGGTAAAAAAAAATGTTTTGCCGTGATTTAAGCCGGTAAAGGTGTACCCTATTATACCATTTAAAGGTAGTGGGGGCTGCGGAGGTGTCCCCTGCTCCTCTTAAATGGTATAATGGGTCTGGGGGTTGCAGGGGTGGCCCCCGCATCCTTTACATGATTGTGGCACAAAATACCACTGCATTTTGCCACAATATTTTGTATTCACTGCCATTTTTGCCGTGATTTTAAGACATGGAACCGATAAAGGGAGAACAATAGTGTGTTTGACAACTTGGCTGCATGTCAATCTAGCCGAAGGAGATCTTAGATCAGGACCGCAGAAATTATGATACACATCGAGGTGATTAAAGAAGAAAGGAGTATTTACTTTTGGCCAGTCCAGAGAGATAAATAGTTAAGTATCAATGGATGCTATGACCAGTGGTTAACCCGACAGCCATCTTTGGTTATAATGGCTAACTCCGACCATTGGCTGAAACATGCTCACTCCACAAAGACAGACAATGTCCCTCCTGCCCAGCATCTGACTCCTAAGTGGCTCACAAAGCCAGAATTACTTTTCTGACGTATAGAAATTGGGCAGTGCACAGAATACATGTTCATAGCCTGCCCCTGGACCTGAAAGCCCAGAACCACCAATTGATCTCTGACATGCCTTTCAAGTTCAAAGTATTACATAAATTGTGACCAAGAGATTTTATATCCACAAAGGATGAAACAGAATGCTTTGCTACTCTTTAACAATGTTGCTTCAGACAGTACTGCAGCATAGACGCAGGCACGCCCCCATTACCCGCACCCCACACACACACTTCTTTCCTTCCTTAGAGATCATTACAAGTTAATTCTCTTACAATAAGTAGGCCACTTTCGTGTTTCAAAGCAGTCCAATTATAACCTGTCATTCTAAAAACTAAAAATGAGATACAAAGAGACTAATTTCACAATATGCAGCTGTACCTATGGATATGTTTATCTTGCACCGCTGTCATCAAACAGCACAAGGCTTACCAATCAGAAAAGGAATAGACACCCCCAGCCACATACCTCGTGGTGTTCCCCATGCTCATCATCTTTCACACTTCCACTTGAAAGGCTCACCTCTAACAAAATAAGATCAATAATTGTATTCGCATTTTAGAAATGGCTTCATGCCTGCTTCTTACTAAATGTAAGTGCTGAAATAATTCATGCTATTGTTTGCCAGTTTAAGGGTACTCACTTCATGGACCTTGGAAGGATGAAGTGCACCTTATCAGGATTCGAACTTGCAAAGTGTTGGCGCGCCCCACGTTAGATGTGTTTACCACTTGAGCTATTCATCCCGAGGGAGATAAAACCTACCTCTGATTCTGTCTTCGTTTTCGAATTGCCTTTCCCTAGTTAGTTGTTCTAAATACATAAGCATTGTATATGAATATTCCACAACTGGATGCGGTACAATGCATCAGAGAAGTTTTGGAATTAAATATGATATACCAACAGATTTAATTGCCAATCTCGTCAAAGTTGCTCTAACAAAAACTACTTTCAATTTAAGCAGCCATTTTACGTGCATCTTAAGGACATGCTACTGGAGCAGTCTTTGCCACAAACCATGCAATTTATTATGCCTTTGAGTGTGAAAAAGACATCTACTATCTCCAACCAATCCCTATATTGGTAATATAAGGATTTGGAAATAATACATTGACGACATTATAATGATCTAAAAATGACATATCAACTCCCTAAACCAATTCCATCACTGTCTCAATGGATGTAACCACAATAATGAATTCACGTTAGCAGCCCGAGCTTAATGAATTATGTTTCTTGACATTGTTATTTATCATCAAAGTGGTAAACGCAAGTGTAGTTTATATCAATAACCAACATACAGAAACCCACTATTACATTATAGGAGCTACCATCCGCGGTCACTGAAGGACAATTTCCTGTATAATCAATATTTGCATAGTATATGAAATTGCTCTACCATAAAGTATTATGAAAAACATGCAGTTTACTTGGATAAACGTTTGGCATCCAGAGGGTACCCTAGGAAGCTTAGAGGCTATCCCAAAAACGGGCAAAATATACAATACATGAAACCACTAATGTGGCAATATACTTATTATTTTTTTTTTTTAGTTGGTTCGGTCTCGACCAAAGTCGAGCCCTTTCAACTTTTATGAAAATTAAAATTCATTTACACAGATTTACACAATTTACACAATTTAGGATAGATACAACCATGTCAATAAAATGAAAAGTAATTAGATCTTTACATGTAGACAGATTAACACATTAGTCATTGTGGAGTTTCAGCAGTAGATCTTACATAGTATATCTTGCTAAACAAACAAAAAAAAAACATTTTGATAGTGCATACATCGGTATTTTGAGATGATGTAAATAATTAGCATACCTTACAGCTTTTCTATTAGTATGAAATAATAAGACCCATAGGCTTTCCGGGGTTAGGATCTCTTGGAACAATGATAAGGGTTTGAAGTGAGCATAGCGTATTGACGATAGTTTATCACATTCTGTACATAGATGGTGTAGAGTCTCTGGATGTTGCTTACAGAATCGACAGGGTAATTGGATAACGACATTAACCCGTCGATTGATCACATCATTGGTCGACCACAGGTTTAGCCTAAATCTCATAAATCCATTCCGGTGGCTTGAGTTGGGAGATCACCATGTAATCAGCCACAGAATTATAGCATTTGAGTTCGAAGGGAAAGGCTTCAAAATGTTTATAGTTTACACAGGCAAGGCGTGTACGAATCCAGTCAACTTGCAAGATTTATGATTTAGCTTTATCTGGGTTCTCTACTAATAAAGTTAGATCTATTTGAGCTTTTTCTAGAATTGACTGGATTTTTTGTCGCCATGCTTCCGGGAAGGTGTCCCTAGAATTTAGTAAGTATGTGGATATGATTTTGGAGATTCCTGTTGTGGCTTGATTTAGGAGGCATTTGCGGTATAAGGCACATAAGTTCCATTTATAGATTGCGTATAGGGAGATTAACCCCAACTCATGTTTTACAGGTGGTAAGGGCTGCGAGGTTGGTAGCTGTAGGATTTACCTCCAAAATCGACCTTCTCCGACGGCCCAATAGGAGTATGACATAATGTGTCGGGTCTCAGCACCATATAAGATGACGGGTACCAATTCTTGCTTGTAATATGTAAGAATCAGTAGGAGAGAAAATTTGCAATATCTCGCCTTAATGATTTTAGCTTGTGAGATGCATATTTGGACTTTATGGAGCCCTTGTTTGTTATACTGGTCAAAGGCACATACGTTAGAGATGACGATGCCTAGATATACATAGACATTAGTAACCATAATCTTACTATTTTGAAGAGGCCAATGATACTGAGCTAGACTTTGTTTCTTGGTGCCAAATTGGATGACATTTGTCTTGGCAATGTTGATTGTTATAGCATTTGCTTTTGTATAGACATCGAGGGCACCCAATAATTGGCGTAAGCCTTTAGGAGTGTGCGACATCAAGACCATGTCATCAGCATATAATAGCCATTGAATCTGAACTCCCATTAACCTCGGAGAGTCAGATATCAGTTTGCTGAAATTATGCTGGATGTCAGAGACAAAGAAATTAAACAGGGCTGAAGCTAGTAAACAGCCTTGCTTCAGGCCTCCAGCTGTTGGAATAGGAGGGGTTAATAAGCCACCGTTAGTGAGTCGTACTTGGATGGTGGTATTGGTGTATAGTTGGATTATCCATTTTAAGATGTGCCACGGACAATCAGCATCAACCAGTTTTTTGTACAAAAGTTCTCTAGGCACCGCATCAAACGCCATCTGAAAATCGATGAAGGCGAGATATAGGGGCTGTTTCCTTTGATAGACTCGCTGTATGAGGCTTGATAGGGTGATGATATTTATACCAGTGCCTGTCCCTCGTAAGAAACCCGTTTGATATGGATCTCGCAATTTACTACTCTCTAGCCATGCGTTAAATTCTTTCAGGAGAAGTCTGGCGAATAATTTGCCAGGGCAGTCCAGTAATGGTATAGGCCTATATGTTCTGGGATTCTCATGATTGCCTTTTTTAAAAATCGGGAGAATAATGGATTTTTTCCAGGTTTCGGGAATAACACCAGATATCAGTACTTGATTGAAAATACGGTTGAGAATACCTGCCCATTCATCAATATGCATTTTTAACATGGCATTGTGCAGCCCATCCGGGCCTACCGCCCAGGACGAGCTCAGTTTCAATATGCACTGTTTAAGATCATCAATATCAAACATGAGTACCTTTGGAGCTGTGGGCAGATTGAGATCTAATTGCATGTCGGTGAAGGGAGAGCGATATAGTTTCTGAAAATACAACTGGCATGTCTCAGATGAGATCGAGTTAATTTGGGCTACATATTGAGCGATATCGGCTGTACGGTTAAGCAGGGCCCAGATGCCAGCTGTGGATTTTAAAACTAATTGTTTTAGCATAGTTATTCCCTCTACTTCATACAACTTGGCTCTTCTTATTCGGAGCCATTTCTTGTAATTTCGCTTAGCTGATCTGATTTTTTTAGCTATATCAAAACTCTGCGATGTCCGTATACATCAAATTTCTTGTCTCAGCTCAGATTTTCGATGTTTTATTTCTAAATCATAGGTATGAGTATGCCGCTGTTTAATCAGCCCATCACTAGTGGTAACTCGAGTAAACATCTTTATGGCAGTTGCATAATCTTTAACCACCTGATTACTTTGATACATGGTCTCTAGGTTATGATCTAGAGTTCTCAATTTCTCTTTGTTCCAGGACACTCTATTTCTCCCGTTGTTTAGAACAGCACCCGTTACATTCATATTAAACCAATACATCGTTTGAGTATCATTAATCTGCAATGACAATTTGAGTTTGTGATGATCACTTAGATCAGTATTGATCACTTGGAACTTTTGTATTAAGTTAAACATTCTGACATTAATGTAGATGTAATCAATTATAGCATGCTGTGCGCCTCTCTGCCAGGTGGGCTGGGCAGGGCAATCCCCCGTCACATTGCCATTTACCATCATGAAGTTACGCTCGGTCATAATTGAGCACCATTTTATTTCATCTTCTGGTAATGGAACAGTCCCCTCTGAAATAAGATGTAGATTAAGGTCAACCAATATCAGAATGTATGTCAAGGTGGAGTCAGTGGCCAGTGCATCCAATATTTCCACCAGTTGTTTAAAGAACTCTTCTGAGGCTAATGTGTTACTACACCAGTAGATGTTGACAATGGCTATTCTTTGATGAATACTGGATAGCTTTGCCACCTGAAATGATTCAGAGGGAACCTTGCATTCGGTTGCCTCTAGACCACAGGTCTTTTTTACTGCTACTATAAGTCCTCATTTGGGTCTGCCCTGAACACCTTTATTTGCAGGAGTAAAAAGTATGGTATGTGAGTCCCAAACCGGTGGTAAGACAAGCCACGTTTCTTGGAGGGCCACAATATCACCGTCAATTAGATCCCCATTTCTTACAGCATTAAGATGGCTGTGACCCAGTGTATTCCAAGAAATCAAAGTCAAAACCTTAGTATCATGGCATAGTTATGCGTGTCTGGTCTGATCCATTAAATCTTGATGAGAGGAGCTATTGGAGGCTGCTGTGAATATGCGTGACATATGACCCTGTAATGTTGAAGGACCAGGCATTGTTTCTTGTGATAGAGTGAACTGTAAGTCAAAAAGTGCCATTCTAGCCTGCCACAGGGTCTCAGCTACCAATGAGGATCGAATATATAAGCGGACGACCGACAGGTCAGTATGGTTCGTGAATTCAATCTGCTCAATATCCAATGATGAGATGGCTGACAGAACAGGGATTTCTGCACAGATGTTAAGAATGCTAGACCGATTCAGATCATAAGACTTGAATGGTGCTTCTCGGCATTTAATTACAAAGCGATGGTGAGATGAGTCTTGCTTAGCTTTGGTTTGTGCTAGACGATCTCTCAACAACATTGGTAGCCTTCCCGGGGAACGGGCCCTTCCTTCTTGGTGACTGGCAATAATTGCCTGGGGCCCATGTATTAGGGGCTTGAGCACGGGAAACCCTTTTTCTGTCGGTTTAGATAAATTAATCTCATTTGACTGTTGGATAAAGGCTTCAATAGAGGCCTTGATCTCCTCGCGTAGCTCCTGTCGGGAAACTGAGGTCTGATTAGGGACAGGGGCAGGAGGGAGCACAGAAATCTGGGGCAGATGTAAAGACTTCAACTGTAGATTGGAACTGGTATTGCGCGTCAAATATGCCTCCACTGAGGTTCTAATCTGTTCCTCCACATTTTTCGCATAACAGTCATCTTTTGGCGGAGCTAACTGTGCCACTGAGCTCTGGATTGACTGGCCATCAGACTGCGGAACTTGTCTGCTATCAGGTTGTGAAAAATAATCCTTGACCTGGTCGCCCATGATTATTGGATGCGTGGTATCGGAGTGTTCTTGCCTTGCTATCTGAGGTGATTTCGTTGGCAAACACTTCAGATATGATTCAATGGATTTCTGTACCTGCGTCTGAATCACCATCAATATGGGGGCATTCTGGCCTCCAGCTGGGAAATTGAGATACTCCGCTAATGCTAGTCCAGCAGCAATTCAGGAGACCAGGGAAGTTGCTTCAGAGCTTTTTAACCCGGAATCTCGTTGTGCGTTATTGCTTTCAACCATCTGCACTAAATCATCCAATGGTTTATGCAGGACCACCGGTACAATCATTGGAGTCGCCTCAGGATTATGGATGTCAAGATCAGATATGGATGTATTCATCTGTTCGATTAATGAGTCCCCCAGATTTTTCTGTTTTTTCCCCGCTATTGATTTTGTTGCAGGAGTTTTAGGTTTGACGGCATGGAGTTTTCTTCTTTTAGTGGCCCGTAGTGTAGTAGGTTTAGCAGTTGCCGTGTTAAAGACCTCAAATACATTTTTTTTTACGTTAGGGTACAAGAAGATTGGCTTGTTTTGAGGCTAACAACAGGTACTGGAACAGCTGCATGACCATTTGACATTGTTACGCCGACCAACTCGGACGTAGGGGCCTCTTTAGGACTAGTTGATGATACCATGATAGAGCCTTCAGATGTCTTGGTAGTACTATCAAGGGTGCTAGTGTCTCGAATTGTAATGATAGGTTGGTCTGACACCGGTGCCATAGGCAGGTTGGGGTGAATTGATTCTATTCCTATATGTGAGATAAAGTTACTATCTATTGTTTGTGTACAAGCCGCCTGAGTGATTTTTGATCTCGATGGTTCTTGGATCTGATCAGACGACTTGGGTCGTGTTATGATTTTTGAGTATATGGACAGCAGATGCTCCAGACAGATAGTCTGTTTTGAGACTTTAGCATCTAGCCCTTTGTATAGTTTTGCCACAGCTAACAAGGCTGTGTTCATTTCTGCCAAAGTATTGTTCAAAGCAGGGGCCTCTGGAAATGAGTATCTGTCTCTGTGATTGGGGTTAAGAAAGAAATCGGATACTCTAGAGCCTTGGTCAAAACGTGGTGGTCTCGGAGTGGGGGCTATGAAAGAATCTACTTCTTCAGTTAATTCGGGGAGGGGCGCCGGGTGTGTTACAGTAGATACCATTGATTTTGGTGGAACTGTATTGTCATGAGGCAGCACAGGTGATAGTATTCCGTCAGTTGTGCCAAAGTGGCTACTGAAACCTTGCTCTGACTGAATTAAATCACCAGTGTTTGAACATACATATAGAACTTCTTCTGAACGCTCCTCAGTTCGATTTGAGAGGTTCATAAATTCTAGAGCCTCCTCCTCTATTTATCCAATCATAGTTAAATGAGTATAAGCCTGTCTCAGTTTATGTTGGGCCAGAACTGAACACTGAACAGGTTGTGGCATGTTGTCTCCAAGGAGAAGGGCTGTGACAGGTCATAAGTCACCTGTAGCGCATTCTGCTATTAGCGTATTGTCGGTGGGAGCACCATACGAGCTGGTTTCTCGAGTTGACATATCAGAGATTGTTGCGGGCATGAAACCAAGAATTAGAGGATCAGACCGCTGGTCTGCACCATCGGCCCTCATGGACACTGTTTGTGTTGCTGAGAGTGGGTGGTCAGAGTAACTCTTATCCTCCGACCTAATCCCTCCAGTTGGGTACAGTTGAATGCCATCAGAAACTGATTGTGAGCGCTGAGTTGTAGTCCGCCCTACACATGGTAATAAACTTGTTAGTAGAGGTTGGAGTAAGACTTTTCTCATGGCGTTTTCGTGCCCAGCCTCCACTAATTTCGTTCAAATCTCTAGGATGGGTGGCATGCTGGTAGTCAAGGTGTAAGGAATCATACACTAAATACAAAACACAAAATGGAAAGGTAAACTAAATACAAGGGAATGGAGGTTGAATGTAACTAATACCTGAGACCGGGACCACGCGGCCCGCGAACAGCAAACAGTACTTATATTACTTGCCGAGTGCGCGCGCGGGTGCGCTATGACGTGGGCTAATATAGGCACAATCCAGGCGGGCTTGTGGGGAGGCGTGGCCAAGGTATGTAGAAGCCCTTTGTCTATTTCTTTTAGTCCAGGCAGTTCGAGTGCTACAGCTAAGGACGTCCTCCCGGTGAAAATGCGAGGCTGCTTGCACTGCAATTGTCCACAAAAAGGTCCAGGAAAGAGACAGAAAACGCTCCGGCTCCATGTCCTGAAATGCGCAGAAGGTCGGCACAGCAAACAGTACTTATAGTACTTGCCGAGTGCGCAAGATCCGTGTCTATACTTATACATTACGGAGGCCCACTCTCTCCCCCCAGTGTAAACTATGCACACTACCCCAGAACAGCCGGTCTGATTCATAGTGTCACAAAAACACACGTCATGACCATCTGCACTTCTTTTTGGATCCTTTGCAATGCCATTTATGGGAAAGGACATTTGCTAACTTGTATATGTCAAACATATGCTAACAATGTAACTGCCTGACTTCTTGATGTCTTGAGTTCATTAAGGAAAAGGGTTTGTTCATCTTACACAAAATGTGACTTGGGCTCATGCCAATATATGCCTATAAAAGAGATATCTTCGCCACAACATCAGAGCTCCTAATTGCAATCTATGTGCGTGTCATTATGCACTTTCCAAGCCTCAGCTGACTCTTGTCTATTCTGTATTATTCTGACTCTAATAATCCCATGTGTCCATCAGTTTGGTGTCTGTGTGGCGTATTCCTGTCTGGTCTCCTGTATGGGTCTCTGGCACCTTTTGTGACACCAGTGACTTTTCCAGGCCACAACACCACGTTAGTCACAAAAACACATACAGATACTGAGAGACTAGTATTGACCTCTCTTGTTTTTTTATTCCTTGCATAGAAGTTGCTATATTAACGTTTAAGAGAGGAAAACATTTACGAGACTGTTTGACACACTCACAAATGAAAGAAACCTGTCGCCTGCAAACTTTGCGTAATCACAGCACAGTTACTGGACATTTTCCATGTAGTTCATGCTGCGCATGCAAATTCACCCCAAAAAATATGGAGCTTTAATATAGGTGATTGACTTTGGACCTTAAGAACTATGTCAAATTACAATGATATGATATGGCATTTATAATGCGCCCGTACACAAGTGTTTCTAGGTGCCAGAAGACAAGGCAGGGAAAACATAGGGAGGACAAGACACACGATTCCACTAGGCCTTGTGTCATTTCGGATTGTGCAAGTGCGACAATAGAAGTGCAAGGGGAAGGAGAGGGGGAAGTGCAAGGGAGAGGAAAGTGGGAAGTGCGAACAGGGCAGCATTGCTCTGAGTACGTGCAGCCAGGGCAGTGCGGCTCTAGGTAAGTGCAGGAGACATGGGGTCTGTAGCGGTTACAGTTACAGCCCTTAAGCGCACGTAGGCCAGGAAGCAGTGCAAGGAAGACTGCTCGTGGAGGAGCCTGGGACTCTGAGGGAACCAAGCAACCAGTCAGCGCGTAAGACAGGTAGGTTAGCAAGGGAGCGAGTGAGAGAAGGCAGAGGAGAAAAGGAGGGTCTTGAGCTGCTTTCTGGTGGTCCAGCTCAAGTCCAGGGGGAGGCACCTGCAGAAAAGAGACATATAACCCCCTCTCTTTGCCTGGAGAAGCGTCTGACCCTCAGAGAGTTTGAGGTAGCTGAGTGAAGGGCTCTAGAAGGAAGGTATTTCGGAAGAGAGAGTTGGATTTAGTTCAGTCCCCGGCCCCAGAAAGTTGTGAGGACGATGCAGAGGGTCTTGAACTTGCAGCCACTGAAAGCCAGTGGAGAGATTTCAGGGCTGGAGGCCAAGGATAAGTCTGTATATAAGTAGAGATATACAGATTGAGAAAGATGTTGTTGCAGTAGTCCAGCCTGGAGAGAACCAGTGCTCTGGAGACAGTGAGCTTCTGGGGGAAAATGAGGAAAGGCAGAATACCTCTGAGGAGGTGCAGCTCGAAGTGGGCCTTTCTGGCAAGATCCGTGATGCGAGGAGAAAAGGAGAGGGTGGAGTCGAAGCTGACGCCAAGGTTTTTTGCCTCACAGGAAGGTGAGGGTAGAGGGCCCAAAGAGGGCATCCTCGTCCAGAGTGAAAGGGAAAGTGGGAGCAGGGGTCCCAATGAGAAGGATCTCTGTCTTACTGGCATTAAAGCAAAGATCGTTGGAGGCGCACCAATCCTGAATCGCGACTAGACATTCAGAAATGAGTGAGGGAGGAGAGAAGGCCGAGAGAAGCCTGAAAGAGAGCTGAGTGTCATCCGCATAACACTCAACGGTCCCAACTTGGACTTGGGATGGACGGTCCAGGATGAAGGAGGTCAGCCGCACCAGGGCCTGACTGTGATGCCCTGGTTCACATGGAGTCTGTTGATCAGGGTGGCATGATTGACCGGGTCGAAAGCAGAGAAAACGTCAAGGAGGATGAGGACAGAGGGAGAGCAGGAGTCGAGGTTAGAGAGCAGATCTTCACGGGTGTTCAGGAGAGCAGTTTCTGTGACTCTGGTTGCTCTGAAGCCAGACTGATGGCCATGGAGGCAGTCAACAGATTCAGTGTGGAGGGTAAGCCAGGAGAATACCAGCTTTTCAGGAGTTTTCCCAGAAAAGGAGTGATAGAAATCAGGTGATAGTTTGCCAGACACGTAGGATCGACAGAAGGCTTTTTAGGAGGGTGTGCACAAGGGTGTGCTTGAGGGGAGAGGGGAAGGATCCAGTGGCGAAAGAGTGATCGCAGAAATTGGCCAAGGCTGCAGCAAGGGTGGTAATGTGGTCCTTGATGGTTCTGGAGGAGTAGGGGAGCACCTGTTTGGATGACAATTTCGAAGATCAGACTTGTCTAGAGACATTTTCAGGTGTTGTCAGATTAAAGGAGGAAAAAGGAAGAGGAGATAGGATGGCGGCCAAAGTTGGCCTGAGAGAGATTGAGGGAGAGGAATAGGAAAGCGAGGACAGGATGTCCTGAGTTTTAGTGCTGAATGAGAGGCCAGAGCTGTACAGAGGGCCTGGGAGGGAACATGAGAGGTGGAGACTGCAGTAGGAAAAGAAGGGAATAAGATGTTTGAGGATCTGCTGATTTGTGGTTTTCTTAAGGGGAAAGGCCTTTGAATACCAGGTTGCGAAGACAAGAATGACTAGTATGTATTTCTATGTATGACTATATATATTCCCTACACCCCTCCTTTGATGCTGCTCTCCTCTCAGCAAAGCAATCTTATTACTCTGACCTTCTCACGTCCTATTCCTCTCATCTCCTGCTGCCTTTTTCAAACTCGAACTCACCTCCTCTTTCCTACTTCTCCTGAAACTGCCCTCACTTCTCCACTTTCGGATCTTGCTTCAACTTCACCTGTAAGACCTCTTTCTTGCTCTCTGCCATTACTTCTTCTTGCTCCTGAGGAGGGAGACCCAAATGTGGCCCTCATTCCACCAATCCCATCTCAGCTCGACAACAGAGAAAGAAGAGCTGTACATCACGTCTAGGCCCTTCCTCACCATCGCTGATGAATCACAGGTGTGTAAAGCGCTACTCTCTCAGACAACCTTTCAGACCATATCCAGATGACAGTATTGAGGAGCTACAGCTGCCATCATTCGAACAAGCCGACTGACTGCAACCTCGAAGAACGCTGATGACGTCATGACTAACATCATGACATAGATAAGTTAGACATGAAGCGCATAGGCATCCCTGCATGAAGCTCCGCAAACACCTTAGTTTATTGCTGATAGACACGAAGCAAATTCTTATGACTCACATAGAGGACTGACACGCGTACACCTTTTGCTATGCGGAAGCAGCAAGACACCTAAGAATACATATGAATGGCTTGCCAACGCTTAATTGCACCTAACATGGATGGCCATGTGAATAAAGATGGAAGTTATAGGTACATTGGAGTGAATGGGAAACGCAAGACGAACTTCAGAATACAGGGAAAGGCTGACAGACTGATCCTGCTGAAGAATGATGACAAAACTTCCAGCACAGACAACGTGTACAGCCTCGCCATGGACAAGTAGAGAAGGAGCATTTCCAGTTAACAGAGCGGATAGGGCATCTGTGAGGACAAAGTCAAAAATCCTCTGAATTGAAAGCAAGAGAGCTCCATTTCATGGTTCCTACCCACAATACCTGAATCTATGAGGCATGTGGGCATTCCAGAGCCCCTTATGGGGCACAACATGGAGCCAGGCGGGTTTTGTCCTGGCGCCTCTGGGGTGCCAGGCTCATGAAGAAGACCAGATCATTGGGAACATATCAGGCCCACTTCGCATGTGCATCTAGTATTAGGTGTGGCAGGGTGTGCCCAGCCAGGCTGCTCGAGGGCATGGCTAAACAGCCCAGGGCTGTATAAACCCTGCCCTCAAACTGATCCATGCTTCGCGTTACTTTGCATCTTCATGCAACGTGACGCTCACCGCTGCTTGGACCAGTTTACTTTCCTTCTGGAAGCCAGTGTTCATCATCTCACCGCATCTGCATACTCACCTTCTGGAAACCAGCGATCACCATCTCATGGCATCTGCATACTCACCTTCTGGAAGCCAGCAATCACCATCTCATCGCATCTGCATACTCATCTCCTGAAAGCCAGCGTTCATCATCGCATCGCATCGCATTAACATACTCACATTCAGGAAACCAGCGACCCTGATTACAGCCCCGCGCTCATCATCCAACGCTGCGCCCATGGTCCACGGAGTCGGGCCCTGTGAAGAAGCAGAAAGACAAGGTTAGACAATTGAAACTCACCAGCTGGGGGTTGCGCTGCATTGGGACCACGCGCGCATCCTCAGAAGTCAATCACCTGTTTTCGGGCCATCGTGAACTCATTCCCTGTTAGCTCCGGCTGCCATCTTCATCTTCGCAACTGCCGAGTCACAACAATACCTACACGGGGAAAGAGCAAAAGAGAGACATTAAGGAAAGAACGAACAACATTGCCGGAAGAGACAAAACAAACACTGTAAAGCGGGTTGAAAGCAAAACGAACTATACAAACAAAAACACTCACCTGGAGAGAAGTGGATTGGTCGCAGCTGGACTGGACAGCCACACAGAGGGACCAGTGAAGGAACTCAGTCCTATTTAAGCAAGCGCCCCTGCCGGAAGTAACAGGATGGAGAGCTCATCATTCAAGATAAACAGGTGAGCCTTCTATGGGCTGCGCAACCTATGGGAACTACACCCTGGATGGAAGGGGTCTGGAAGGGAACTCGGGTCACAGACTGGCATACCTACGCCTCCTTTACATCTACATAGGAGAAATCTTGGGCAGCACTACCGCAGTAACAGTACAAGCGCAGAGACCAGGTGAGCGTAACATAAACTAAAGGTAGAAGGATACAACAATTATACAGGTTCAAAGCCGAATGTTCTAAGGGCGTAGGAGATCGGAGATGGCAACTTACTGGGAAAATGCAGCACCTTCAGTCGTTCCCACTACCTTGAATAGTTGCACTTGGCCTGGTAACTGTCCAAAGCTCCGAGGCTGAGAAGATCCTTTCTGTTCAATCCCTAATCCCCTTCCAGGCTAAGCATACACTATGTTGCACCTGCCAATCATCTTTATACTAAACTCAGGGATGGAATTTCACCAAAATGCCAGGGGTAGCGGAAGTGACATCACGTGACCCTTGACCTTTGATGACATCACAGGAAGTGATGTCATTTGACCCCACCCCAAAGTGGCATCACAGAAGCGATGGATCATGACCGTTTACCTCTTGACAAAACAGGAAGTGGCATCACATAGCATTGTTTCTAAGTACACTATGAAAAATATGGTTACAATATTACTGTAACGTGATATACATTTCATACAAGAATGGATCACCATATGTATTGGCAGAAAAAAACACGCGATAACTGCAACTTGCGAAAAGCAAAATACATAGTCCGAAATGGATGCTTAATCTACTCTAAATGCTTTTTGGAGGATTTTGTCTGCATTGTAAATTTGAGCTGTTTAAAAACAGACTAAATCAGTGACTCACCCCCTGAAGTGTACCTGAAATAAACCTTTAATGAGTCTAGCAATTATTGTATGGAATTCGAGAAAGACAAAATAGTTCAAATAGAGACATGGAATTGGCCACAGCCCAGAAGCTTCAAATTGTAAAAAAAATAACGCTTTAAAGAATAGGGTTAGCAAGGGAGACCTCAAGGTGGCGACCCCTAAATGACGTGCCTGACTAAACTGCAACTTTGCATTTGTGATACATAGAGGTGGTCTCAGGAGGAGAGCCACCATATATGGCGTTCCCAATTATCATACTAATCCCTTATAGATTACATATGTACTTCACCTCACTAACAAATCCTCTCCCTGTTAGGTTTTTGTGATGTAACTTTGTTTTTGTGATGTCACTAGTCAACACTAGTCTTGCATGTAGATAGGGAGATGGCTAATAGTTCCCCTGTCACTATATTACACTATTCTTCTGTCTCTCCTCTCTGTCATTCTGCCTGTATGTCTACATTTCACCCTTTTTCTAACTCAAACACTACCCTTCTCTTGTCACGAGCTCACACTACTTAGGCTACCTCCGATCCTATTTCTTCCTCCCTCATCTCTAGAGACTACCCTCAAGAGACTAACCAAGTGGTGCAATAGTGGTTTCTATAAACCTTCATTAAATTAAACCTAACCTATCTATCCCTAACTCTAAAGGGGTTTCCCTACCTAAACAAAAGAAACTCGGGTGATCATCAGGAAGTCTGTCTGAGTCCAAACAAAAATGCACCGGCCAAGTCACAAAGGCTCCTAATCCATCGCTACCACTACAACAAAACACAATAAAGTCCAGCTACTGTTTGTAATACAGAAGAATGACTCCCTTCTCCTGGATGTAAAGAGTCCAAACACCTCTCAGGTTTTTCGAAGCAAATGTTCCACAGAAGATCTGGGTTCTCTGTAACCCAACAGGAAATAAACAGTCACATAACGTTCTCGTGGGGCTAGGAGAATGACTCCCTTCTCTTAGCTGGTTCCCCAAAGTCCCTCACAGTTCTTAATAAGATTTGTTGCTCCTTTATGGAGTCTCTCATTTTTTCCCCACAATTCTCAATCCGCCCCACTGGGACGATGATGATGTTCCCCATTTCCAGCACCACACTCCTGTGAAACTAGACTGAGAACTGTATCACAAAGTGGTTTACAATTTCTCTCTAAAGGCCCATTGCTTTGCTCGTGTTTTCAGTCCCTGCATCCTTCGGAGCTCGAGGTTCCTCTTGCCTCCTACCCTTCCATCTGCCTTTATGGATCCCTGATCTGCCCAGCCAAATCGGAACCATCCTGCACCAGGTAGGTGCTTTGCCAGTGATCCTGCAACACCGGAATACTTAAAGAAACATTTAACATCGAAAAACAAACCCCCCTCCCCAAAAGCGTATTTTGCAGTGCAATTCATTTTAAATTAGCGCAACAACACTGCGCCAGTTGGCAGCGTGTTCTACCTTCCTGCTGCCTGTATTTTCATGGACAATCTTATAAAAATTGATATTTTCGCCTGCAGAGGTTATGTTTCCAACATTGCTGCCAGCTTCTTTGTGTTTGTGAGGCAGTGACTACAGAAGGGCCGTCCTCCATCGTCTTCATTGATTGGCTGCTGTTTTACTTTTCTAGCCAATCGGGGCACCGGCAGGCTTTAGCCGACCCCCTCACCAAAGGCCCATTGCTTTGCTTGTGTTTTCAGTTCCTGCATCCTACGGAGCTCGAGGTCTCTGTTGCCTCCCTCCCTTCCATCTGCCTTCATGGAGCCCCGATCTGCATGGCCAAATCGAACCATCCTGCACCAGGTAGGTGCTTTGCCAGTGATCCTGCAACACCTGTAGGGCCTTCCTCCATCGTCTTCATTTATTGGCTGGCGTTTTACTTTTCTAGCCAATCGGGGCACCAGCAGGCTTTAGCCAGCCCCCTCACCAAAGGTCCACTCCTAAGGCCCCTGTCTGCTTCCCTGTCCGCTACCAGGATGCTACATGAATCTTCTACCGCTACCTGACCCTCCTTGGGGCCGTTAGCTCGCTCAGCTATGAAACGGGACTACCAAAACTCTCTTACTTCCCTTTCCACAGGTTAGTTCCCTCCTTCTGTTTACCCTTTTTTTTTTTGCTTCATTGGCCTTCACTCTCCCATCTGTCCTGTTCCAACTAGTCTCCCTGTATGCTCTCTAATGCTCTCGTTTGAGCACTCACCTCTAACTCATACCTCCTTTCCTTTACCTATGGTGCCTTAGCATTTACCTTTGAAAGTCAAATTTGGGTGTGTTTTTGAAAGTCAAATTTTGGTGGGTTTTCTGAAAGTCAAATTTGGGTGTGCCTTTGAAAGTCACTTGTGTACAGGCGCGTTATAAATGCCATATCATATCATATCATAAGTCAAATTTGGGTGTGTTTTTGAAAGTCAAATTTGGGTGGGTTTTTGAAAGTCAAATTTGGTGTGTTTTTCATTTGACCTTGGCCGTCAACTGTAACCTGCTAGTCCAGTGACTGTTCTATACCGCTGTACTTGCACTTTTCTCCTACTGTGTCCTCACTCTACCTGCCCAAGGCATTATTTTTTTTTGTTTTATTGGTTAATCAAAATTAAACCTTTAACATTCCTCCATTAGGAAATACATCATTTTTAATTTAAGATCATGTCCAAATTTATGTGAATTCCGAAGGTATCCCCCAAGCCAGGTCACTTGGTCTATCCAGCCCAGCTTAGGTGGCTCTCACTTCAGGATCCTCTTCCTCCTGGTCCAAGTTTAGGGATTCAACAAACTTTAATGCATCTAGTGTACGACCAATTTTCTCGACTGTTATAAGCTGCTCCCAGTATTCCTCTTCAGTTTCCTCAGAGATACTACTCGTGTAGCTACCCTTGTGCAACTGATGTTTTAATGCCAGGTTCAGGCAGGCTAGCATCACATGCCTAACAGACTCTAGTTGGTCCATATTTTTACAGAACCTGCAGTATGCTGTTGATTTTTCAATGAGCCTTCTTCTCCATTTTACCTTGCGGGAATGCCATATGTTGAGCCTGCAGCGCAACAACAAGTCTCTATAATGTTTTGATGGGAATTTCTGCAGGTACGGTGGGAGCATATTAAGTACTTTGCGTTCCCAGACAATATTATGACACAGGTTTCGTGACAGTTTATTCTCCTGGGTTTCCTCCCAGTCTTTTTCCCGGATAGTTCTTTTAGCCTTATCCGGGTTGCACTTCAGAGTGTCTTCCGAGATGCCTAACTGTTCCAGGGTTGCCTCAAATCTCCTTTTCCAATCCTGTAGGATTGTGTCTCCATTAGGTACACCAGTCCTTGCTAGAATTCTGAATGGCTGGGCTGGATTGTCAAGAATAAATTTTCTGTACAGTGATAAAGATTTCCATACCGTGATTGAGACCATGGATTGGAGTCTTTATTCTGATCTTATGAGTTCTAAGGGTATCTATTTCTCCTATTTACTCCAATTGCTTCTCTTTCAACTATCCTTCCCTCCTCACTAAGTCTTGTAAGAAGAAATTCAAAAAGGATATCTTGGCCTCCAACCCAGGTCTCCCCATCGCTGATACCTATTCCAGCGCCTCTGGAAGACTCTCACTGACATCAACTTTGTCGTTCCTTCGCCAGATCTCTGGACCCCTCACATGATCTCTGTGCTCTGTCCTGTCTCCTCCCCTCTCATTAATGGTGGCACCCGCTGGGAAGTCCTCATGGATTCCTTTGACTCCTCCAGAGTTATCATTAATGTCTACCTAAATGGCACTGTCATGGTGCAAGGCCCTCAGGCCAATCATCTCCTCTTTGATAGGTGGTTCCCTCGCCTCATCAACTTCCTCTTATCTCCAGCTGTCCCCTACTCTCCTCGCTTGGCTACCTCGCCCTCTTTTCTGTCCTCCTCTGCCCCACCTCAATCTCCCTCCACACCTCCGCAGGGCGTACATCTGATTTGTACCCCTACCCAGAAGGTCTTTAAGACTGGCAACCTTCTTCATCTTGCCACTCTCAACTCTCGCTCTGCTGTCAAACACTCCCCTGACATCTGCCACCTCCTTGAAGAACTTGACCTTGATGTCCTTGGTCTTACGGAGACATGGTTCACGGCCAGCTCTGTCACAAGCTTTGACATTCTCCTCCCTGATGGGTACAAGATCCTTTCCACCCCCAGATCCACCCGGCCCGGAGGGGGTGTAGCCCTGATCTTCCCTGAGTGGATTCCTGCCTCTATCATCCCCACTCAGACTAACTTCTCTTTCAAATGCCTTGTCTGCAGTCTCTCTCTCTCTCTTAGCAACTCTCTTACTGTTGCTACTCTCTACCGCACCCCTGGTCAAATCACCTCTTTTCTCTCTGAGTGGGCAGACCTCTCCTCCTCCCTCCTGGCCTCAACCACTCAACTCCTCCTCCTTGGTGACCTCAATATCCCTCAAGTCGAGGGTACACGCGTGGGACGCAGTCCATCCACTTTATTCAGAGGGTGGACTCAGTCCCCCCAGCAAAAAGGAGAAACATTGAATATCCTCTTTGAATTGATTAATTAAAACCATCCTCGGCAGTCGGCAGATTTGTAGGCCGGACACTTCACCACTACACTAATAACCTGATGAAAAATAACAAACAACTCAAGGTGAAATATCCCATTTCGGTACTGCAAGTTCCAGGTAAAACATTTTTATTGGTTCTTGGAGTTTAAAACAGGCACATCTTTTAAAGTTTTCAAAAACACTATTAGAATAAAATATCCTCTCTTAGTTTTGTGTGTGTTGATTTCATAAAAGGCCAATGCCATTTGTCCTGTTAAATTTGCATGGTTATCCAAAGCCAATTTAATGAAGTGTGCATATTTCACCTGGATATTCTAATTTCTGGCGACGTCACATTCCATTGCATTTGTTGATGAGTCCCCCCACTTTAATTTTTAGGACTTGACCCCTGCTTGATTCTCCCTGTAGCTCATCTGCGCTCTTTCGTGACCTCTGCGATTCACTCTCCCTCTGTGTCCTCCCCTCCGGCCCGACTCACTCTGCTGGTCACACACTTGATGTCTTGATCTACTCTGGCCTCCCCCTCTCTATCCCCCTCACCACTCCTCTCTCCTGAAGTGATCACTGCCTCCTCTCCTCTCATCTTTCCATCTCCTCCCCTCAAGCCAAGCCTACCCGAAGATTGCCAGCCACCTTCTCGGACATCTGTCCCATGAAGTGCGTGTCAGTCGAGGGTTTCGCCGCCACTTTCTCCCCCCCCCCCTCCACCCGGGGCTGACTCACAACCTGACACAGCCCTGTCCCTGCTCTACTCCTCTATTTCTGCTACTCTTGATGCTCTTGCCCCTGTCATGAGGATCTGTTTGAAGTCCAAAGCCAAGTGTAATTCTTGGTATGACTCTGACCTAGCTACACTTAAACCAAAGTGTAGGGCGGCTAAGAGGAAATGGGGGTCTTCTTGCTCATCCTCTGAAAAACTGCCCTGCCGCCTGCTCCAAAAGCAATATCGATCTCTGTCCGCACCAAGAAGAGAGTCCACATTCAAGCCTGTGTCTCGGCGGCATCTAACAACTCGGCCGAACTCTTTAAAATCTGTAACATGCTTGCCAACCCTGCTGCAGTCTACACCCCTTCTCTCATCTCCCAGGCTCTTTGCAATGCTCTTGCCTCTCACTTTATCTCTAAAACCCCAGACATCGTGTCTACCCTCTCCTCTGCTACCCCTCCTTTCCCCTCTCCTTCTCTGCTTGCTGACCCTCCATCAGCTACCTCCTCCCTCTTTTCCTCCTTTCCTCTTTTCTCCCCTGATGAGGTCGCTAGACAAGTACGATCTATGAAAGCCTCATCAAAACAGGTCCATCCCTGTTCCTCTAAAACCATTAAGGACCACATCGGTACCCTCGCTCCGGTCCTTGCGATTTCTGCAACCTCTCCTTTGCCTCTGGATCACCTCCCCTCTGAAGCACTCCCTTGTGCATCCTCTCCTCAAGAAACCCAAAGGTGATCCTTCTTGTCCGGCTAACTATTGCCGAATTTCCACAACTCCGTTTTTGGGAAAACTCCTTAAAAAGCTGGCAAACTCTCAGCTTAACCTTCATTCCAATTCTGTTGGCTCTCTCCATTCTGTTTCCTCTCTGATCGACCCTCCCAAGTACAACTTGGGTCTTTCCTATCTTCTATTTCCCTCTCTACCTGTGGTGTTCCCCAGGGGTCTAACCTCTCGCCCTGACTTTTCAACCAATACCTGTCAACTCTTGCCTACTGCATTTCCATTTTCTGCTAAAATTTCCAGTGCTACGCTGATGACACTCAACTCATTTTCAGGCTTCCTTCAGCCACCTCCTCTCCTTCCCTCATCTGTGATTGCCCAATCGCCATTCAAAATTGCGAGATCCTCCTCATAGCTCTCATTGTAAATTCTAGGCAATGTGGGGGGTGGGATATTTGTTCAATGTTCATCAATCCTTTCACCAATCTTCTCCCGTTTAGTTCTACTTGGATGTAGTCCTATTGTTGATTATTTGGGGAAGTGTGTCGCACACAATTTCGGGACGTTCACAAGGTAAACATAGTTTCTTTCCAGCATCTTAGTTCTTTTTAACATATTTTTCCCCTATTCTTATCAAGTACTTTTGGTGATACTTCTTTCACTTTTACTGTTCTTCCAGGGGGGCTATTAGCAATGAATGCATTTATAACCTTGTTCACTTCACGCACCATGGTGCTGCTCTTGTTAATTAAGGGTCCATTATTGTTTGGTTTGGAGTTGTTGAGGCTGGCCATAACCAAATCACCTCTAGCTGGGCCGTGTTATTAGTAGATTTCATCATTGTCATGGTGTAAGCCTTAAGCTCTGCCACTTCACCATCCTTTACCCTTACTCTCTGGCCGGCCTCCCTTGGCCCTTCTCCTACCCCTACCTGCGAGGCTAAGAACCTTAGGGTCATCTTTGACTCCACACTTTCCTTCTCTGCACACATCTCTGATGTCTCGAAAAAGTCTAACTTCTTACTGCACCTCCTCAGCGGTACTCTGCCTTTCCTCTCCTTCCTTCAGAAGCTCACTGTCTCCCAAGCTCTGGTTCTCTCTAGGTTGGACTACTGTAACAGCCTCCTTCTAAATCTACCTGGCTCCACTCTCCGCCCTTTACAACTAATCCAGAACAGGACTGCAAGACTTGTCCTTGGCCTCAAGCCCTGGGATCGTATCTCTCCAGCTCTGAAATCCCTTAATTGGCTCCCAGTGGATCCAAGGATTACATTTAAAACCCTCTGCATTTTCCACAAGGCTTTCTGGGGCCTGGGTACAAAATACCTTCAAATATCCCTCCCCTCTCGAGCCCTTCACTCCTCTACTTCTAACTCCCTCAGGGTCAGTCGTTTTTCATAGAAACATGCTGGGGGTACATTGCTGTCTTCGGCTGGGTTCCGGAAGCACCTCAAGACCTTCCTATTCGCTTCTGCCTTTGACCCTCTTCTCCCCTGCTGATCTGTTTTCTCTCTCAGCACCATGCACCTGGCAACCCTCTGTCCTTAGGGCCCAAGTACCCACTCACCCTGCCACCCTCCTGCACTGCCTCCAGGCCACCCCTTGCTCTGGGGTCTGTATCTGTACCCATACAGTCCCCCACCCACTTTTCTTCTGCACTTATCAGATATACCCTACCTGCTTAACCTAGCACTTGTTTGGCTGCACTACCACTGTTTATGTATTTATTTATTGTACTTATTTATTATTCTTTTCTCTTCTCTTTTCCGCACTTTCTACCTCTCCCCCTTCCATGCCCTTTCCCCCTTTTCCCTTTCCCATGCACTTGCGCGTTCTCAATGTCACTGGGCCTAGTAAGATCGTTGTTTTGTTCTACCCTGTTCCCCTCCCTTTGCCTGGTCACGCTCTGAAACACTTGTGTACGAGCGCAATATAAATAAAATATTATTTAATTTTCTCTTGCTTTCTAGTTTACAGTTTTCTATTTTCTGGCATTTTACACTCGAAGAACATGACAACAGTTTTCTTCTCATCTTTGAGGAAGACAGGGTTAAGGTCATGAGCTAAAAAAAGACGCAACTCTTGGCAGGATCTGGTGCTGACCAATCAGCTATGTGTAACCGGGGTGTCGACAGAAGATGATTGGGGTTTGGCTCGAGGGACCAACCCTAGATGATTCGGGGTGGGGGTGTATAGTGATTCTTTCCTGTGGCAGCAGTTTCCCCAGCTATTCGATGCTCAGATAGAGAAAGAGAGCATAAACTATCCCCGGGCCTCCAACCCTTTTAAGCCCTGCTGCTGTACTTTCTGGGGTTGATAAAATAGCCTCCTTTTATGGTGTTTGAGGGAGTTTGGGTCTTGGGTTCCCAGACAATGTGTCTTCTCAATTGCTGAGATGGACACTCTAAGTTCCTGCTATTCACTGGAGATTCTGAGGAGTCACGGGGTGAACTACAATTCCTACGCCGATGATACCCAGATCTTCATCAAAATTTGAAACATTGAGGAAACATTTGTTAAGATCAAACAGTGTCTGGAAGAAGTAAGGGAGTGGATGTCCAAAAACCAGCTTCAGCTCAATGTGTCCAAAACAGAGTTAGCACTGTTTGGACCTAAACATCTTATTGCAGCTGCAAATTAATACTTTGTCCCTAGTAATTTTGGGGTAGCACTGAGGTCCGCCTCCAGGATCAAAAACCTGGTTTTTATTTGGCAGGTTGATCTTGGAAGAGAGGCGCAGGTTGTCGCCAAGGTGAAGGCAGTTTTCTATTTGCTTTTATTGCTCCTGCCATTTATTCCGGGGGAAGATCATGCAATGGTGGTAGGTGTCATGACGAATGACCATCTGGACTATTGTAATAGTATTTTGATGGGCATCCTGGGCAAACAATTGCACAGGCTGCAAAAAGGCCAGAATGCAGATGTCAGATTGGTCAGCCAATTGGTTGAGCAGATCTGCTCATGTTTCCCCTTTTTCACCGAATTTGCATTGGTTGGCAGTGTAGGATCGCATCAAATTTAAAGTGGCGTGTCTGATATTCATATGCTTAAATGCACTAGCACCTGACTATTTGATAGATCCTCGCTACCAGCCAGTCAGGAGGCTACGATCAAAGGATCAGCTTCTACTTCTGCTGACTGTTCCCCCATTGGTACGTGTCTCCAGTGGAGACAGAAGATTGTCTTGTGCGCGTTACAAATATTCAAAATCAAAATCAAATCACACCACACAGAGCGCTCCAGCGCTTCAACGCTCAGCAAGGGAGACTGCAGAAGACTGCTCTTGCCCTTTCCCTCAGGCATAATATTGTTTCTTCATGTTAATTTCCAGTTATTATTGAACTGTTTTGTAAATAATTGTATTCAGCACTTTGGCATATAGCGCTATACTAATCAAAATAAAATACAAACAAATGTATTTTATTCCCAGCTTAGATGGCTCCAAGGGTCCCAAAATATCTAAGGCAATTCATGAGTAGGGTATCTCGATAACCAGAAAGGGCTCCTAGGGGGCTCTAGGTATGGTGGTGTCAGAGATTTTCTGAAGTAGGCCACAACTGGCTACAAAGGCTTCACATCAGCTTATAGTCCGGTTTGATAGAATTTGTTAAGTACCTGATCTTGGGTCTTGGTCACTCCTTGGTGACAGGAAGTTGGATGAGTGTGAGCCAATTCCATAATTACCCGTTCATAACTTCCAGGAATTACTAGCTGGCTTCTCCTACTGCCATCCTGTTCAATATATCCTCAGTATAACACCATCTTTCTTACAGAAAAAAGGTCCCTTTTGTTCCAAGCCTTGATTTTTAGACGTTGTCCTCTCAAAGGCCTTAGCCAGAATCTGGTTATTACATTGGGCGAATGCCAGATCTGGTAGAGTTGGGCCATAATCCTCCTCAAGCGGGGTTGCTAGCGTTAAACTGTTATTGACTCCTCAAAATGCTTAGAAACCCTGGATCATTTGTAAAAGATCAGCTACTTCCTATTAACGCTTATTTTAACATGTCTTGAGCTATGGATTCACCCTTCTTCACTATATATGGGTGTGTCCCTGCATTGTGTATTACCACTTTAATCTCCCTACGGTAATATGGGTCCACTGACCCCGCAGCTATGTCTAGAGTATCTTGCCAGGCTAGGCCAGATTTAGCAGCTAGTAGGGGATGGCTTCCTTTGGGAGGGGAGATGCTAACTCCAGTGGGAATCCACTTACGTTAGTTACTAGGAATCTCCACTTCCTTAGTACTAAAGAAATCAAAGCCAATGGATTAGAGATGATCTTTTTCCGGAATTCTTGCAGGTCATTCAGTCATCTCACAAGCATGGGTACCCCCTTATATCGGGCTTTACGCATCCCACTACTGACACCATATATGGTAGGTCAGACAGAGGAAGCGGACGTGAAGGCATAGTTGAACACTGCTTTAATAAGTAAAAAATAAAGAAGAACCTATTCTAATCCCTACTTCTTAAATGAGTTTGTTATGCTATGAAATAACAAAAAGGTTCTTGTCAGGAGCTTAAAGTAAAACTAAAGTCAGTCCTCTGTCCCAAACATAAGCTAACCTGGCACTACTATATTCAATAGAAAAGAAGATGGAAAGAGGATCCTAAGCTAGGGCTTAGTTATGGGTTACTTCTGCCCGCAACGTATAGGTGGCTGGTTTCTGACCTTCATCCCAGGGTTCGGAATGACTCTTGTGTCTCAAAATCAAAGAATGCTTTCACAAGAAAAATGTCTCTCAAAGTTTCTGGTGTGCTCAAAACAAGGTCCTCATCCAACCATAGAATGTTGTCCCTTCTCCAGGGATATTCATACCGGGAGTCTCAGTACAGCCAAGTCCAAGATTATTCTTTGCTGTGCCCTCCTGGGCTCTCACGCTATATATCTTTGGGTAAACACGTGGCTTCCTTGGTCTGGTTCACTGTTTCTTTACCTTCTACTGATTTGATGCTTTCCTTAGTCCCTTTTGGGCACGAGGCGGGTCTAGCCCAGTTGGTTGTTCAGCTTTGTTCACCCCTTCCTAGGGTATACTTGTGGCTGGCCCCTCACGTTCTATGGGCTTCCCTTGGCCCTTCATTTGTTCTGTTACTTTTGGCCCATCCTGGTGTATGCTTTTCACTCACCCCATCCTTGGATGTGCTATCAGTTGGCCCCTCGAGGGCTACACAGATGCCTCTGTCCCTTCTGTTGGTTCAGTTTCATTCCCCCCATCCTGGAGTATGCTCTCAGTTGGCCCCTCACGGCCTACTGGTTTCTCTGGCCCTTTAGGTAGCTTCATTCCAAGTGGCTTTGGCTTGCTGGGAGGCTTGGCGTCTGCGTGTCAGGACACCGGTACCTCTCACCTTCGGTGGTGGTGGTGGCTTTTCCTGCCTCAGCGGCCCCTCACTGGCTCATGGTTCTGCCTTCGTTGAAGCTACAGTTTTTTTCTGTGCTACCTCTGGATTCCACCCAGGACAACATCTGCTTCGTACTCGGCTCCTGCTCTGCGTTGATTTGCAAGGTCACGTTCATTGCTCTATGGCAGATGCTCTCCCCTTTACTGCTTGTTCCTCGGTCTTTAAGTTCTTCCGTGGAATGGAAGAAGAAACTTGATTGGTGCTAGCTTCCACAAGAAGGTGATGACAAATACAGGGCAGACACCGAGCCTTCCACATTAAGGGGGCCCTGCACATACTTGCCCTGCTCACTTCCCATGCAATCAATAAACATGCCAGAGTTAAGGGAGAGGGAAGGTAGGGGTTATCCTTCTTAAGGCATTTCTTGTCCACAGAAGGAGGGCTCAGCCCTGGTGGGAACCTGCTTGCCCTGTCCCCTAGGGAGGGTGTTGGGTAGCAGGCTCACCTCCCTAGTCCCAAAGGGGGTTGGTCCCCCTTGGACAGAAGAGACACATTCTTTGGATTCGTTACAGTATTCTTTGTAAATATGTTTCGATAGTCTATATTACCAGTGAAAAGCCTCTGTTGACATTGGTGACGTCACATGTATATGCGATGATGTCACCACAAAGAAAAATACTTCAAATGTTCAAGACGGTGTCCGAATCTCAAAAAATGCAGACGTGACATGACGCTGGATAGTGAAAGGCCTGGTAAGCTTGAGTACATGTCCTGAACTTTCACACACCCTCTTCACATCTATATTTTGATTCATATTTTCGCAACAGTTCTTAGCTAAAAATGATTAGTCCTTTCATTACCAATAACACAAATATGTTTGTTTAGTTATGCATCTATTAGAACTTCCATAAACTATTTCAACTTATCAAAATCCATCCCAAAAACTTTACTTTAAAAAAGAAGAATTCATTTTCTCTCACACTGCTAGAGGTATGCGATTTAAGCTCATTTTAGAGTCTCATGACTATAATACATTTTAACTAGTGTCACCGAATTAACAATTATATAACTTGTGTTTTAGCATTGAAGAACTGTAAGAAGGTGGAAGCATGTGAGTTTGATCACAAGAGATGAGTTGGGCAGCAGCATATTTTCCATAGTTACCTACAGTGAGTGCCTCTATAATTATTAACTATAATATAAATCCAAACATTTCCCGACTTTGGAAACTGAATAGATTTCTCTACTTATGCATAGGGTCTTTAACATTTGGTCCCGATGAAGGAGAATAATTCACATCACCCCGAAACGTTATCGTAAAGTCGACCATAAATTGCCAACTCGACATCTACTATGAATGAAACTGCATACCTATTATACATAATCTGATTTACAGCATGGATTAACTTTGCACATTATATTTTCAATTTTTGGCCCTTCTTGTGTTTTTTCATGCATTGTTTTCACTGTTTACTTATGAATCAATACTTGTCATCTTATTTATTTTATTTGGTGTTAAGTGCTAAACTGTGTGTTCATTAAAATCCTTTCTAATGTATGACATTTCAAAAGGCACCATCTTTTATTATCATAATTTTTTTTTAATTTAATTAGATTTTTACAATAGGAACAACCTGTTTGTATGAATAGAGTTGTTGCAGGAGGCATGACCTTGTTTCGTGTGCCATGATTTCCTGGCAATGCATCTGCGCATGGTAATGGGTTTGCATTTCAAATTTGAGGTTCAGTGCCAGTTCTCCCACAGGCATAAACTATGGTTTCAGCAAATTCCTTTATTTCACTCAATCTCTCCATGGCACCGTGTGAGTACGAAGAAGCCACTTTTAGTGATGCAGTCAGTATACAGTGCACAGTGTTCCATACTATAGTCATATCAACACATTATTATTATTATCCCACAGAAACCCCTGGATGTGCACTGACACACTTGTCTAGTGCCCCTGACAGTTGAACACACTCTTACCTCTATTGTCAAGTGTTGGGGGTGAAGCGCAGAGAATGAGTGGTACTGACGTCCCCATGTCCAAGTCTGTGAGTGTCAGCTCGTTCATAAAATACGGCAACTAAAGAAGAAAGAAAACAAGTGAATTCATGTACATCTGACTGAAAAAGGCATGCCTCCTGGTAATGTTACATTTAGGCCTGGCCACTCCAGTCAGTACAAAGCCCATAGGTTGAGGTTTTTCTCATCCCTCATTCGCTAAACCTGCACAACATTAACACAGGCTCTCCCGCAGGGACTGGTCAAGGGAGTATTAGGTCCTAAAATGATAAAGTACTTCCCAAAGCACCGTCCATGATTGTGCTAAAACTAAGAGTCCATACACAACAAATACATTAAAAAATCAAATAGTCAACAGCGAGGGAAGCAATTACCTTTGGTGAGAGGAGAGTAGAACGGATCTAATTGAAGAACTAAAAATATCAGGTGTGGCAGAAACAGGGAGGGAGTTCCAAAGGTTAGAAGCTACGAGGGAGAAGGAATAAAAGCTGGGGTGGTGAATACTAACTAGAAGAAAGAAAGACACGAAAAGAAGTGGACAAGAAGGGGAATGTTAATTGTTTTAAGACAAGAGAGCAAATAAGTCGGGCCAAACCATGATCAGCATTATAAATAATACAGAGGAAATGGAATTGGGATCGACCATAAAAAGACAGCTAGTAAAGGGGTGTGGGGGAGAGACGAGAGCAGGGTGGAAGTTTGACAAAAGACAAGTTAAAGGTTGCAAAGGGCAGAGAAAATCGGCAGGAAGATAAAGAAAGAGGACTGAGCAATAATGAAAATGAGAAAAATAGGAGTTTTAGTGACTAAGACCACGGGTAGATGAAAGTGGCAGGTACGGTTAGGATCATATGGTGCATGGTAAGGCAGGGAAGACGGGAGGGGGTGGGAGGGGGGAGGATGCGGCAAAGATTACACCAAGGTTCTAAATGGAAAGGGAAAGAGGAATAGGAGGAACAAATAGCTGAGGGAGAGTACCAAGAGGGAAAGGCACTTGGAAAAGGAAGATTTGAATTTTGTTTAGGTTAAGTGAAGTAATTGAGAAAGCATCCCGTTTTTCACTGCAGAAAGACAATCAATGACAGAAGAGTATAATTAGGCAATGAAAGCGGGGACGGAGAGCAACATTTAATAATCATCGATATAGAAGAGAAATTTCAAGCCAAATGATGAAAATATAGTAGAGACACAAATGTGTAAAAGAAGAGGGTGACCGAGTGTCCCTTGCAGAATACAGAAACATGGTGGAAGGGGACATAAAGGGTTCCCAGCCCAGGAGACCAAGTGGGAAAAGTCATGAAGAGACGAGCAAAGCCAAGATTGGGCACCACCAGCAATAGCAGGAGAAAAGTGGAATGAACAAGTGTGATGAATTGCCATCTGGCAAGAGTTTAGAAGCCCTGGCTTTTTTTTAATTTTGTTTACTCTGCTGATCAGATGACCCTTTCATTAGCTCCAAGCCAAAAGCATAGTGTACACTCTAGGTCACAGGTGCCCTCATGACAGCTGAAGTGACAGCCCAAGTCACTGCAGAACAGAGGTAGCATTTAAGAGATGCACCCCTTTTTCAAAATATTAGTCCATGCTGGTGGCAGGGTCTTTTCTAAATATCAGCCATGTCTGATTAGGGGCATGTTGCATGGCACTGCTCATTATCATTGCAGCCACATCCAGTTTGATATCACACAATTTGCATCCCTGAAGCTTCCTGAACCAGAGAGCACAAGGGACTGGTGTCCCCGGTAGCTTCCTGTGTCAGCCTGAAGTCCCCTAAGGATCACCGGGTTCAGTGATCTCAGGGTTGTCTACCGGTATAGAAAAGGGAACTTTCTTGCCTGACGGGTATTCCAGGACTGGGTGAGTTGTGATGCGCTGCAGTCCCAGATCAGGCCGACTGTTGCCTGGAGCACCAGGGCTGTTCCACTCTAACCGGTCTGTTCAGGCGGATCACGGAGCAGGTACAGGGTAGAGGTCCTGAACCATTCCAACAAAGGGAACTGGCCTGTTGCAAAAGCAGGAGGTGTCGTCAGGTGGAGAGGGTGATAGAGCGGTTTTACCGGTAGCTCACAGTCCAAGCCTGACATCCCAAAGAACTCCAAAAAGGGAAACCGGCTCAGAGCAAAAGCCTCGGCCTATTCCAAAATCAGGAACCAGTGCAAGGTGAAAGCCCTGGCCAGTACAAGGAGGAGGAGCCCAAGAATTCTGGGGCAGGACACAGCCAGGAGTTTGTTGTTCACCCAGGCCCCAGGAGTTTCCTAAAGGTCTTGGCTCCTGACATACCTGCTGGTCACTTAGACGTGGCTGGTACATCTGTCCGTTTATCAGATAATTTCTGTAATGCCCCTTTGGATTCCGAAATAGAAATTGTGCACTTAGTCCAGTCCTACCAAGGCACTGACAGGACAGAACAGGCACACAATACTCCTTTAAATCCACTATCTATGTCTTGGTGGTCTTGGGAGAGGAAAGGTATCTTCTCTCAGGTGGGTTCCCCCCATGATGCCATGCCTCATGACATCATGGGGGGACAAGACACCACAAAAATATCAGCAGGCCGCTGCCTGTCCAACGTACTTGCCAGGGCTGGATAGCTGGTTTAAGCAGGGCTCTAATTCTAGAACTCCCAGACTATGGCCAGGGAAATAAAAGCCAGACAGGCACCTGTCAAACTGGAATTGGAGTAGATTCAGTGTAGCTGAGCCTAGAATTCACTGATTAGCCCATTGCCTGCCTTCACTGGAAGCTGACAGGGTTAGAGTAAAATTGGCCACGGTTGAGAAGAGTCCAGAGCTTTGGCAATGCAACATCTCTCTAAAGAGCGTTAAAATTGACATGTTGCCCAGAGAGTTAAAATAGACATGCTTCCTAAGCCCAGAGTTCAACACTCTAGTGCAGTTGGCAACCTGATAGGTTCTTGCCTTGATGATGAGCCTGACCCTTAGGACGGTAGTTCTCAACCTCTTTGGCTGGGGTGTGTGTAATTAATTGCCATCTGGCAATAGTGTAGAAGCATTGGCTTTTTCCATTTGTATTAATTAATAAAATGATATGGGTAATTCTATCTCTGAAAGGGTAATCTACTGATCAGATTCCCCTTTCATAAGCTCCATGCCAAAAGCATAGCGTACACCTGTGCACTGCTGCAAATGCAGCCGTACTGCAGCGCCTGCCCTACAGTGGCACAGAGCAGGTTCAGGTCATAGGTGCCCTCTTGACAGCTGAAGTGACAGCCCAAGTCACTGCAGCACAGGGCTGGCATTTAGGATATGAACCCCTGTCCCAAAATATTATGATTATGAGTTGCAATTGCTGGTGGCGGGTAAACTCTAAATATAAGATCCCCTGAGTTAGGGCATGGTGCCTGGCATTGCTCATACTCACTGCAGTCACACATGTGTCAGCTCCTGTGAGCCAGCTCAGCTGTCGAAGGTGATGTGTATTCTGGCCAGACAGGCTGGTACTGCCAAGTGACAGGACAGGAACCTGAATGGCCATGCCTTCTTTGATCTCTTTGGTGGGTAAGAGAAAGCCACTCAATAAGAAAAAGTCCTGGTCCCAGCAATCAAAGGAGCACACCAATTTGAAAGGAGTATCCTCACACCCGGGTGCTGCATTTCAAAGGGGCATTTGAACCTATTGAGAAGGGAAGGGATTGGGGTTTATATAGACATTGAGAGCTCTGTACAGTTGGGGGAAGGTTTCATCAGCTTGTTTCTCTCTGCCTCTCTTCTCTGTCTCCTCCACTTCCTCTAGCACAAAGCACTTTGGGTGTGATGTCAGAAGGGCAAAGACCACTTGTATCAAGGACAGGGATTGGACCCCTTAAGCATGTTAGCTTTAGTCCAATCACTTGTGGACTTTTACCTTTAAAAGAAGCAGTCTCAAACCATTTCTCTGAATCATGTTTTATACTTCAAACCTTGAAGAAGAATTCGTTGGGCCTTGCTGAGACAACAGTCCTCTTCAGAGTCCTGTATTTGTGAGGTGAAGGAAAGTGTTACAAGGCATAGATGAGCTCTGTCCCTTAACCATCCCCAGGGAACACGGGGGTGACCTGCTGCTGGAACAAGACTTGCCTCTCGGCCAGCCACAGCAATACCCAGCAGATCCCACTGTGTGGCAGGGCCCCTGCCAGCCTCTCCTGGGTTTGGGAACATGAGAACAAGGACCCATCCTGTCCCAAGACACTGGATTGGGTGTCCCAGCATCTGGAAGCCAGAACAACAAAGATCCTAGTGTTTTCGCCATCAAACCACTTTGAGTCGTGATTCAAGCGCGCTCCACACCGTTCGAGCTAGCAGGACACTCTGGAGCTGCCTTTGGCATTCATAATTTTTCGCAGTTCACCCATTTCAAACATGTTTGAAGCAGTACTGCACCAGTTGAAGAGCATTGTTGCCTTGGCTAGAACCGAATACTTCTGCTTTTGCATTGCTCAAAACGCCATTCAAACTGCCAGCTTCTTCATCACCACACCCCTGTAAATCGATCAAACTTGGTGTCTTCCGAATAGCAATCCTTGAGGCCCTAAAACGAACTGACTCATCTGCATACCCTGGAACCAGCTCACCACTGTCATACCTTGACTGCCCAGTCGAACATGGTTACCCCATGATCCACACAGCTTCAGTAACGTTTTGAACCACAGCTACCATTCATGCCTGGCTGGAAACCCGCTCTGTGCTGGATCACTGCGACCGCCACATCCTCAAACTGAATCGAACCATCGAACCGCATCAAGAAGCCCAGCTGGACGCCGTCAAACTCCTAAGACACCTACAAAGTATTACTGACTGATATCTGCCGCTGGTTCATCTTTAGGACACAGATACTGGATAGGTCATTGTAATCCCTTTTGTAAGAGCATATCCTTTTGAACATTGTGGTATTTAATTGCCATTTTTCTCCCCGTCTCATTACCCAGAGTGCCGTATATGCTATCTGTGTACATTCAGTGTTATTTCTACAGGGGTGGGTTTTGTAGTGTTTTGTAGTTAGTTGATATTGTACATAGAGTGTTTAATTAAAGTATGTATATTTTCATAGAACCTTGATTGGACATCCCTTTATTTTGGATTGTTATACTTCGCTGTTTGGGTTGCTACTGAACCGCATCCACAGCCCTCTTAAAAGCATATCCTTCCCTCTGCCCATGTTACCACAAAAGGCGAAGGAGGTATATCTCTCAACCGTGACTGTTTTACCTTTATGATTGTGTGGCCCTTGGTTTGTAGAAGTATGAGGGCTGAGTAGGTGCTTTAGCCCCTACTCACCCTTGCACTCCTGCAGGGCAGAAGTCAGTTTGTCACTGCAAAGAACTGATCTATATATTTGAAAGCAGAGGAGGGGTTAAGAAGAATCAAGAGGGAAGGTAGTCTGATATGACAAGCAGACATAAGTGAGTTTGATATTTAAAATGTGGTTACTAGGCCACAGACTCAACAAAAGTCCATAAAAGGTTTGCTCTATCAGTGAAACAATACAAAGCACTTGGAAGGTCAGGCCCCGCCAGGACAGTTACCCTAGCTCTGTGTTCAAGTCAAGAGTGGTGAACACTTTTCAAGGTTTGGGCACCTACAGTATAATTATAAATGAAACAATATCATGTTGGGGCTGCAGCCTGGGTTTTTATGGTTCATGAGGGCACAGGGTTCTGGCAGGAGAAAGATCAAGATACACATCTGCCAGGTCTGGGCAAGACTTCACCCGAACTGTAGACAATGTTTGCAAAAATACCTATCCTTCTGGGCTGCTTGCAAATAATGCACCAAGCACAGTGTAGTTTGCAAGTCACTTTTTCTTTTCATAGGCTCATTGTGGAGAGTGATTCAGGGCAGTGATTGCAAACCATAGCTCTTTCTTCTGTGTGATCGCAGTCAAGGAGTATCTAATGCATTTAATTTGCAAAGTTAAACAGGGCTTATGAAGAGCTCAGAGTCAGGTTTTTCAGATGCCTCGGAACAGATCCAGTTTGGGCTTCCACACTTGGTGCTTTCTTCAGGGACAGAACATAAATAACAAGTCCCCTCACATAACCCAGTGGCTAGTACAAAAGTGCTGAGTCAGGTTATGCTCCTCCTACACTTAGCAGGCACCCTACACTGCAAAGTGTGACTTCCAGGCTTGAGACACTAACTGCAGGTCTCTACCAATATGAGACTTCCAATGATGACCCCAAAGAATCATGATATACCTCTGGGCCCCCGCATGCTGGCTCGCCGCAACGGCATGTGCGGCTCACCGCAACGGCACGTGCGGCCCAGGAACATGCATAAGTGAAGGAGAGGAAGCAGTTTAGGAACAGGTAAGTGGTGATTTGTGGGGTGGGGAAGTGCAGGGATGGAGGATTGGGGGTGTGCCCTCTATGGAAAGCAGTCGGGGAGGGACTGTGAGACATGAGCTTGGGTGGGCCCCCCACTGAAATCAGGATTAGTGGGGCATGTTGTGAGTAGGACCTGTGACGAGTCAGCACATGCCAGCTCACAGTTCCCAGACCTTCTGTTCCTCTCATGCTGATGGACCGGGGCTTAAATCTAATCTAAGGCTCTCCATTGCCTTACTTCATATCAGTTACCTGAAAGTGTCCACTGTCTGGGTGGAAGATGGTTTCCCAGTGATGTTACAGAGAATCGTGACAGATGCCCATCAACCAATAGCCGACTTGTTGCTGGCGCTTTCCCGCCTCATCAAGGGGCTTATTATCACTCCTTTCAGACTAGTACAAGGCATTATCTGTGATATGGGTTTTGTAGAGCAGGTCTTTTTTTAGACTGCCACTAGAAATTCTAAAGACTGGATAAAAACACTCACGTGTCTTCTTACTACCAAAGTTCACTTTGTACAAATACGTTATCAAACATACATCATTCATTATTACCCATCTATGCCTCAGATTTGTTGTAAACTCAATCCTCTCTGCCAATGTTATCGAAATGGGAGTTTATTGCTAGAATTAAATTCCAAAAGCAATTAACCCTTATTGTTCATTTAGTTAATGTAACACATCATACGATGGTCAGGATGCAGAATAACTCTACATCAATAATAAGACCGACTCATGAAGTTGGCAAAGTGTCTCTTTTTTATTCTCAATTATCTAAAATAGGAAGTTACAACAGACATCAACGGACGTCGCACAGTATAGTCTCGAAGCATTTCATAAAAAACAACACTTATATAGCAAAACCTTGTCATGCGTGAAGTCATACTATGTGGCAAACCAAGAAAACCTACAGGTGATTGTGATTGGTTTCAAGGGGAACATCTAAATATACTTTCTATAAGGGATTGGATTGTGATTGGGTCTCTGTAGTCAGGTGGACAGCTTATGCCCTCCCTTACTGGAAGTCATCTTCAACAGTTATTAAGTACACAACATATCACTGGCTTTCAAACTATAAGGCCTGTTGTTATACAGCCTTCTACAATTGGTTGGCATGATTGTACCCTTCTGGAACATTCGATTCTCTAGCAGCATGTAAGCTGGTAACCAGGTGCTGGTGGGAGGACTTGACCATACCTCCCCACCAAATTAGCCCATCATATCTCATCTCTCATGTCGTCTTTCATTGAGATTGTCTTTGAACTTGGCCTTGCAATTGCCTATTGCCCCTGGGAATGTAAGAGAGCGTGAGCATCCACTGTCTTCAGTCTGGTGCACCATGCTCTCTGTCTATTTTCATCCTCAGCTCACGTGACTGGAGACCGTGAATCGGCCCATTTTATAACATTTAATTGTCTTAAATGAAGAAACTTGACACCCATGGTGTTCCTTCTTTGCAACTTAACAAGGGATATCTCGGCTTCTCAGGTTTGCTGTTCTTCAGGGACTGATAACCAATTCTTGGCTGCTTCTAGCCTTTGACACCAAGCCAGATAGCCCTTTTGGTCTTGCTTGAAATTCGAACTTATTCTTTGTTGCTACACACACTCAGCAATCAATCCTTTTTTCTCTACTGGTTGAGCTTACTAGAATTGTGACATTGAATGTCCAGAATTCTATATACAATGGCGGCTTTGCCTGCAGTCTTTTCACTACATATAGCCAGCCTTACGATTACTTCGTCTACTTGCATTACAGCATCTGTATAAATGTAAAACGACTTGTGTTTTATGCAGTGTTCTTCACACTTACAATCTTCATTCCGCACATAAAGTCTTCTTGATTCTTTACTTCGTCATCAAATTCCATGCGGTCTATGCATTCTCTTCTCCGGTCTATCCTTCTCAGTGCATCACGCTCATGTCTTGTGACGTCATGAGCCTCTTCTTTTCATATCTTCACACTTCTGCAGGGTTTTCTCTCAGGAGACTGTCATTTCTTTGGGGATACATCATATAGGGTCTTCTCAATGGATACCTTGTCTCAAAGACTCTTCGTGGTATAGACACCATCACTGTCGTTGCGCATGTCACAATTTCCGGTTTCAAACATATAGGCAGAATAGGGGCGGGACTTCCTGCAGAGACATTTGGCTGCTCCTCTACAGCAACATGGCCTATAATGGTGGTGTTTTGCCAGCATGGTCTGAGCACTGATCATGGGAGACATTTTCAAGGTTTACAAAATCAAACCTGAAATCATAACTCTATTCTGTCTGTGGAGATACTTAGTGCATGTGAAAGACTGATTACAGAATGATGCAATTCCAGAAACAGGAGGGGGAGAAGGATACAGGGGACATAGCAGAACTAGAAGAATGACTGGACCAGATGGGTTAAAGTTACCAATAAGAAGGGACACAGAGAATGGTATTGGTTGGCCAGAGACAAGAAAAAAAAGCAGGTGAGGGAGATGATGCGGAATTAATGGGAGTGGCCAGCCCACCTAAATATGATATCATGGAGGAAGGGGAGGTTTGCAAAGGTCTGGACAGAAGGATCTTTGATAATGGAAGAGCAAGGATGGGATTCCCAAGCTTAGAAGGTGGAAACGTAGGGATGGGATCACAGTGGTCACTACAGAGGAGGAGAAGAAGGGGAACAGACCCTCAAAGAACAATGTTTGTTATGTTATGTTATCTTATTGGTTTTTGTGAAGCACACGTAGGCCAGGGGCATCTTGGCACTGGAGAATACAACTGGGGCGGTAGTACCCTAGAACAGGTGAATTTTCAGAACATGGCGGAAGGTAAGAAGATCTACCATGGCTCGAAGAGTAGAAGGAAGAGAATTAAATAGCTTGTCCGCAGCTATGGAAAAGGAGCGACCACCCAACGTACTAACATGGAAGCAAGAAACAAGAAGTGGGCAAGCCTCTTGGGAACAGGGAGACCGTGCCGGCACGCAGGGATGGAACTTCTCCTGTAGGTACTCCACCCATTAGTGATAGATGCCCACGTGCACAATACAGAGAGATTTGAACATAACACATTGTTGGACGGGAGAGCCAGTGGAGCGAACAGAGTACTGGTGAGATGTGGGAGACATAGGAGGTATCTGTAGATATACGGGCCGCCACGTGCTGAAGCAACTGCAAGCACTGAAAAAAGATAGAGAGGCTGGGCGAAGAATAAGGAATTGCAATAGTGCAGGTGTCTCAGGATGAAAGATGCAATCATGAGAGAGTGCAGATGGAAAGGGAGAAAAGGCAAAACCTTTTGAAGGACCCTCAGTTGGAAATAGCCAGTCTTACAGATGGAGCTGACCTGGCCTGCGGTGACCAAAGACATCGAGAACTTGAAACCAAGATTTGTTTACCTCAGACACCAGTGATGGACAGGGACCGATCTCTGAAGGCCAGTAGGCTGAGGACCAGGCTAGAGAAGAGATGGGAAAGCCAGCGCGTGGACTGTGAGAGGGGCCGACCACCAGTACCTTCGACTTGTCTCCATTTAACTTAAGTCAGTTGCTGCTCATCGAACTACACCGCCACCAGGCAACTCCTAAGCTGGAGTAGCACCGGAAGCCATGGGAGTGGATGAGCAGAGCAAAGGACTGTATTTAAATGTTAAATAAATAGGGAGAAAAGGCGGAGTCCTGGTGACCCCACACAAAAGCAAAATGGGAACAATGGGAAGTGACCAGGAACTGAAAGATAGGCTGGTGAGAGGAAAGGAGAAGGAATGAGGGGCACTGAGGCAGGAACAGGATACCACTGAGGGGGCAGGAATGTTCAAGCAAATGTTCAGGGGTGACAGAAATGTCATGACTGGAGATGGCAGGAAGCAGAGTGGATAGCACTGGACATGACTGGGTACTGAATGCCCGGCGAAAGGAGGTTATCCAGGAAACCTGAGCCAGTAGACCCTGGGACACATGGCCAGCTCAGAATTGAAGGATGGGTGAACTAAGTTAAGAAGGGAGCAGAAAGGGAGTATGGAGGAGAGCAGGTCAGTACACTTGGATACACAGATGACAGGGTTAAGGATAGTAATATTTAGAGTGATATGGCTTTGGAGGTACATCAGAACAGGGGCTAGGCTATACACCTGGATTGGGGTCAGAGTGATACATTGGAGGTTTTGGACATTATAATAAAGAGGTTGTGTCACAAAACTGCAGGTGCACTTTTCATGGGTTGCACAAATTACAGGATTTAGGGAAGCTACTACATAGAGAAGTAAGATCTAAGATTTACACAGAAAAGTAAGAAGGGCTCAAAGGAGGAGAAGGAGGGTGTTAGCTCGCAGGATAAGGTGTCCTACAAACAGACAGGTGAATGCCAGCTTTCCTCATATATTCAAGTATTTACTGTGAACATTTCATGGAGAGGAGTGGTATTTACAAAGAAGGTCATGGATGAGTTTGAGAGAAAAGCCTGATTTCACTATGAGGAACATTTCTGGTCACGATTGTGAAAGGATCAATCAGTGGAAAGGAGAAGCTTGACGTGGATTGGAGGCCCTACTGGATGGGGTCCATGAGGCGGGCGACAGTGGTGCAGAGAGCAATTAGTCTGCTGTTTGTGTACATCTCTTTCAGGCCCAGGCCAACCGAAAGGGCTGGAGGTGACTCCAAGATGGCTATCAGGAAGAGGAAGAGCCTGCTGGTCATAAGACAAAATGTAGGTTTCGGAATGAATGTTCAAAATGACAAGACAGACACCTAGTAATTGATAGACTGTGATCAGGGTGAACAAGCAGGTCAGGGAACCAAAAGGAATAGGGCCAGTGAAATGACTTACGGGAAATTTCTCCAAGACCAGGTAGATTAGATATAGGGCCGCATTACGAGGAGGGCGGTAAGGGGTTAACAGCGCCGGTAAAGGTGCCGGAGCAGTTAACCCCTTACCGCCCTATTACGAGGTCCGCTCGCGGGACCCGCTCAGGATGCCTAGTTTTACCAGACGTCCTTAGCGTGTCCCGCGAGCGGATCAGCATGCTAACAACGGGCCTGTTATTAACGGGCCCGTTGTTAGCATGCTCCCCATTCCCATTGAGCCCTATGGGGGCTCAAATGGGAATGGGGATGGACCGGGTTTGGGTTCCCTGAATGGGGAAACACTGGGCCCTCCAAGGTCGGAATGGCCCGGTATTTCCCCATTCAGGGAACTCGGACGAGGACCCGGGTTTGGAGGTAGCCATGCTCATGGCATGGCTACCTCCAAACTCGTAATGAGGCCCATAGTGTTGGAACTGTTTGACCTAGCTCAGCTTAAGTCAAAGATTCCAATTTAGTTTCAAAATACCATATAAGAGTCCAAAGATAGGAAGTTGGTGAACAACCTAAACCCATTAAGGGGACAAGTAATGTCAAAAGGAGCTAAAAGGAAAGAGACTAATGGTGCCATTTCTGACACTAGCGATGGGCAATTTAATATTTCCTTCACTAGGGATAGTATCAAAGGAGCCAAAGGGAGAGTGCAGACTCATTCCCCATCTTCCTTGGCTGGAGGGAAATCAGCACATTATTTGAATCATCACGGGAAAAAGAAAGGGAAATATTCCAGCATTAACATTACAATGGAAATGGTGAGGTGTGTTAGGAGAGCGGAAATGGTCATGTGTGATGTTAAATCAGTTTTATATTTAGTTTGTACATCTCAGTGACTTTTACTGGGTGGAGGTGCTATTTAAGGGCAAGGAATTTGTACACAAAGCCGTGCAAATGCAGTGCTCCATTTCATAATCATTATTTTAAATGTTTCTATAATGGGTCTTTTGGCAGAGAACGGGGTCAGAGGAGATGCTGCTCTCCCTGGCCAATATTCTGTTTGTGTGAAAGATTAGGGCATAGGAATTTGAGGAATTGTTGGCTTCAGAAAAAAACAGAATGTTCTTTTGCATATGTGATGTTCTAGCTGGTTGATTTTGACTCAAAAGGGATAATGTGTGAGGACTTCAACCATCCACACAGTGGGTGTGCGCTCACCTGTGCGTTTTAAAATGTTTATATGATATTGAATGATGGTAGATCAACCTCGGGAAAATGTTTGGGGCTAATCCGCACACATTTTCCTATGCTCACTGCAACACATAGACATGTGTACTCTGGGTGGACACAGCCTACATGCACAGTCCTCCCTGTCATATTTAGTTGGGATCTGACAGGTGGAGTACATGATGCATCTCAGAAGGGGTAGGGCCAAAGCCTTCCTCCTGCCATGACCAGCCTAATTAACTAACCAAGGCTCCATGGATCCGCCCTATCCTTTGTTGGCCCTGCTGGTGTCAGGTACACATAATGATGAGAGTTAATTCAAGCAGGCCCATGGGAGGCCTAGTCACAGTACTAACAAAGGACAGGAAAAACCCCAACCCCCTCTGATATCCATCTGTGTCAACCTGTAGCCAGCTCCAGACTGTTAGTATTAAGGACAGCTGTTTACAGTTGTCTGGGACAGCTGTTTACAGAAGTTATCCCCGCAGGGGGAACCCATTCAGAAGGTACGAGTTTGTGGTTTGGCGGTGACCGTAAGTCTGGCCTTGCTGCAGCTTCAAGGGAGACCTGCCGCTTTCATCAGGAACCACAGAGAGCTCAATTAACCAGAGAGACCCTTTGATCCACAACAAACAGGAAGATGAGTGGGACGTAGAAGTACATGTTTTCATCCCTTTACCCTTTCTGTTGCAAAGCAGTCTGGTTATGACCTCACGCTACCAGTAGATTTTTGGTGGGTACCCAGGATTGGTTCATTAAGGTAGGCTTAGCTTACACCGATCATTGGGGCCCATTTGGCTTTCAAAGAGGGTCGAGCCCCTCTTTTGGCAGATCATCTGAAGACTTTGCAGGGAATCACAAGAAGGACTCAGCATTGGACCCTGGCTGAAGGTACTGTCTGCCTTACAGCTTCCGCCAGTGAAAGAAGAACAGCATTTCCAAAGAGGGAAGCAAGATCCCTCTCCTAAACATCTCTCAGGAAACAGAGGGAGATACTGAATCCAGAGGACCCTCCAAGTAGCTCCAGAACCAGTACCCAGCCAGCACACAGCATGCCCTGCTAGACTCTGCAGCAAGCTTCCTAGGTGGGAAGTGCCAGAGAGTCTCTGAACCAAACCAAGGACATGGCCCTTGCCTACAACCATCTCATCAGCCTTGGGCCGTCCACCTTAAAGGATGACACAAGTCCAGTGAAGAAGCTACGAGGACTGCATCAACAAGCATCTACCAGCGTCCGCCTTAAAGGGCATTTTCGAGCCAGTCGAGCCCCTCGAGGTGCAACCGACTGCACTGCTGACTGTTGACACGCAGCAGTCGCTAAAATCGTATGAGACGGCTCAAACAGTGCTTCAGACCCACCAACCAGCACTCAGACAGCGATTCCTAACCCTGAGCTGCACTGCATGTCAGCCTGCTGCGATCCATCCAGTCTCGCTCATGACACTGCCTGCTGCCTGATACATGCAGCTGTCTCCCATATTGAACTCTGTCGCGGAAGCTGCAAAGCACCCTGAAACCGACTCTACACTGTCGAGCACCAAGAACTTCTACAAGCACAATGTACATTGTGGATCTGTCCCCCTGGTCCTTTTCCAAGGGCCCCTAGTGACATTTAACGACCCATTGCTCCCTTTATGTTGAAACCAAGTATCCTTGAGCTATTGAGATTAATTACTTTACCAACTACCCTCTTGTCAGTATCAAGAGTGCATCCCTTTTCCTTCTTGAAACTGTCTGTCCTCTGCATTCCGAAACAGGGTAGGTTGTATTTTGTAGTGTGCTTGAACTGTCTGTTGAATAATAATAAAGTAGATATTTGTATACAAGCATGAATGGACAAGTCCCTTTTATCATTGGGTAATAATAGTGTTTAAGCTGTGTTGCAACTAACCAATGATCCATGACCTTGCAGAGATAAGCCTGCCGTTCGGTCATGTTACCAAAATTGGATGAGGAGGTTCATAATTTGCTTGTGTTTCCAATCTGCTCGGGTCCATTCTGGTGTACTAGAGGTGTGGGGCTGATTGATGGTTTAGAACCCGATATATTCATCCCTGGACCACAGGTGTCCCAGAAGTTGATTTGTCACATAATGTAACAACTCCCGATGGACAAGCTAGGGTTGCTGAGGTAGTTAGTGGCAGGAGTAGTGGGCGGGGGACAGTGCAGCTCAATCTTATGCAGAAATTGTTAGGGCAGCATACTTTTACTTGAAAGTGTGTGGTGCCCTAGCAGGATACTTTTTAGGAACTTGGCCTCTGCAATGTAATGAGAGAATAAGCTACGCTACAGTTTGAGAATTACCTGCAGAATATGTGAGGAATTCATAGTAAGGCAAATGTTTTGGCAGAATCTAACGGCATATCAAGGTGGTTTCCAAATGAACAAACCACATTGAAGGTTCAGTTATATTCGGATGCAGCAGGGCCATTAGCTTTGGCAGGCTTTGGGAGTGAAAATTGTGTGCGGACCAAAGTCCAGTGAAGCAGTTAGAGTGGGGACAGAGTGTTGCCTTAATAGGGTTCCTCGCAGTCCTGGTGGAAGTGGTGCTTTGGGAGGAACACTATGGAAACCTGAGGGTGACTCCAGCCAGTGTGTTCAGTTAAAGTGTGCTGGTAATAGGAAACAATCCATGGTAAGGCTATTCGTTTGGGCTTTTTCATTTGTTCATTGCATTTTACATTTAAAGGTATGATTTGCATTGACTCCATAAGGAATGGCCCCAGCCCATAAAAAGATGCAAGCTTGAAGGTTCCATCATCAAAGGCTTATTTTTAGATGACCTATTAGCTTTTGATGGCTGATTCAATACTTCTAACATTTTAAATTGGAAGCCTGGAGCGTAAACACTCTGCTACCAAGGTCCATTAAATGCTTTGGGTCTCTGGACCATCCAGCACGGCATTGTCAATAAAGTTAAAATATACTTTCAAGTTCCAATAATCCAGGACCATAAAGTACGTCGACCAGAATGGTTTGAACCCCAACAATCAATGCACTACAGAGACAAAAATAGGACTGTACCACTACAAATCAAATACAGATATACCTGATAATGGAGAGCATATATTTGGAGAAATGTACTGCTTGCCATTGTTTGGGGCAAGATGAGAATGTTGTACTGCACCAAGACCAAGCACCAGTTTACCAGCAATACCCAGGCAAAGAGTGCAGCAACATTCATGTAAACATGCTAGTTATAACTGATGCAAGGAACATCTGATAGGATGAAGGCTATATGCCCATTCAAGCCTTCAAAATAATTGAACAACATTCTTGCCTTACCATTTACATCTGGGACACCTGAAGAATCTGCTCTACTCAGTCCTTGCCTGCAAGCTTCATGCTTAAAAAAAGGAGCTTACGTTCCATGCAAACGTCGAACCCGACAACCAAGTGATGCCCCTGAGTGCATGTAGAAATACCACAAGCAGATTCACATACATGCTTGGGATGGTTTTCCCATAACAGACCTAAACTCTCAAACGTTACATCACATGTTATGCTTTCAGCATTATACCCTTTACAAACTCTTCATGCAACTTTCTCTTGCTCCATTTTCACCCGAGCTGCATTGCATTCCCCAGCGGGAGGAAGATAACGTGATAGAAAGACATAGTAAGCAAGAGACAAAATGAGACATAGAGAGAAAGAGAGAGACATGGAGGGGAAGAAAACAAAACATAAATTAAATGATTCAGAGTGGGGCATAGAGTGTGAGAATGATTGATGGCGAGATTGTGTCTGAGACAGCCTTATTAAGATTAAGTACTATTTCAAAGGCTAAGGACTTTGATGACGAATAAGGACAGCGTGAAGGAGAAGGACTGTGAAAAAGTAAAAAGACAGTATTTGAAGGAGAAGGAATGTGATAAAAGAGAAGGACCGCGATGAAGGATCGTAATCAAGTATAAGGACTGTGATAAAGGACTGTGACAAAGAAGAAGGACTCTGATGAACGACTGTCCGAAGGAGAAGGATGGTGACAAGGGAGAAGGACTGTGATGAAGGAGGGGGTCTGTGGTAATGAAGGAGAAGGAATTTGACAGATGACTGTAACAAAAGAAAAATACTGATGAAGGTGAAGGACTGTGAGAAAGGGGAAGGATTGTGATGAAGTAGAAGGACAGCGATGGAGAAAGAAGACTTTGATTATGAAGGAGAAGGACTGTGATGAAAGTCTGTAACAACAGAGAAAGAATGTGATGAAGGTGAAGGATTGCAATTAAAGAGTGTTACAAATGAGAAGGACTGCATTAAGTAGAAGGACTGTGACAAAATAAAAGGATAGCGATGGAGGAAAAGGTCTTTGACTAAGGAAAAGAACTGCGACAAACTGAACGCTTATAACCAAGCACTACGATGATGGAGAAGGATTGTAATGAAGCAAGACTATGACAAAGGACTATGATGAAGGAGGTGACAAAGAACTATGATGAAGGACAAGCAAAATGACAAAGTAGGACTTTGACAAAGGAGGACTCTGATGAAGGGAAAGGACTATGATGTAGAAGTAGGAATGTGAAGAAAGAGAATGATTGTATGAAAGGAAAATAACTGTGAAACAGGACTGTAACGAAGAAGGACTGTGTCAAAAGGAAGGAATGTGATGAATGATATGGAAGGATTGTGATGATGGAGAAAAACTATGATGAAGAGAAAAACTGATGCAGGACAAGGTCTGTGATGAAAAGGACTGACAAAGGACTGCAATGAAGGAGAAGGACTGTGACAAAGTACTCTGATGAGGTAGAAGGGCTATGATAAAGAAGGACTGTGAAGAAGAAGTACTGATGAAGGAGAAGGACGATAAGGAAGGAGAAAGAATGCAATGAAAAAGGACTGTGTTGAACGAGTAGGGATGTGATGAAGGTGAAGAACTGTGACAACATGTAAGGATTGTTATGGAGAACTGTGATGGAGGAATATGATGAAGGAGAAGGACTGTAATGATGGACTGTGATAAAGGACTATGTCAAAGCCATGTGACAAAGGACTATGGTGAAGAAGGAGGACTGTAATGATGAAGGAGGACTGTGATGAAGGAAAAGGGCTATGATGAAGGGGAAGGGCTGTGATGAAAGATAATTACTGCGATGAAGGGGGAGAAATGTGGTAACGAAGGACTGTGATAAAGGACTTTAATGAAGGAGAAGGGCTGTTCCAAAGAGGAATGACTGTGACAAATGGGAAGTACTGTGATGATGGAGAAGGATTCTGGCAATGGATAAAGGCTATCATGAAGAGGGATTATGAGGAAAGTAAAGGACTATGATAAAGAAGAAGGACTGATAAAGGACTTTGATGATGGACAAGGACTATGACGAAGGAGATGGACCAGGACACATGAGAAGACTATGGCAATCGACTAAGGAGAAGGAGAAAGACTATGGCCAGGAGTCGTCTGCAAACTGTGGTTCCCAGCTGGGTAGGACTTATGGGAGTAGTAGTCAAACACATCTAGAGAATCACTGGTTGCAGAACCCAGACTATGATGAAGTAAAATGACTGTGATGAAGATGAAGATGAATGACTAGGACAATGGTCTAAGAAAAAGAAGTACCAGGACAAGGAGAAGGTCTATGAGGATGGACTTAGGAGAAGGTCTATGACAAAGTAGGAGTTTGATGAAAGGCTAAAAGAAAGATTAGTACCAGCGAGAAGGGTGTGGCAGCCTCCCAGCCAATGAGGAAGCTAGGAATGCGCCCCCTTCCCTTTCACCCCATCCTCACCCCCCTTTTCCACATATCCATTCCCCCGGCGCCCACCTCACTTACCTTGCGCTGCCTTGTCACTTGCTGATGCCGGGAACAGTAGTGTTCTGGCATGTCTCCAATTTATGAACAGCCACCATGGAAAGGGAGAAGACACTAGGTGTAGTTCCCTTCTCCCTGATCCTTGGTGGCCATCTTTTTTGTAGTTTTTTCTCGAATTCAGAAACGGTTAACACGCTGTTTCTCAACTTGAGAAAAATTAGAGCTTATTTACAATGTACCCGTATCCCAATAAAAAAGTAATATGCCTGGGCACCCGAATGAAACTGCTCGCTCTGCTGCAGGATGGGTATTGGTTGAGGGAGTGACGTTATCGGGTCCAACCTATACCTATTTGCTTATGCCTCCTCACTTGTGTGCTGATATCATCTGGAGGCATTGTATCTGTGCCCACTGTGCACGCTCACCAAGCCCGGATGCTCCAAAGAGCTGTGCTCCCCATTACAGGCTGCAAACTGCCTACTCCATCATGGCAAGAAACTGCGGACCCTACTGCGAGGTGGGTATTTAATGATAGAGTGAGATGACCAGAGCATCATGCCTCTTACCTATTAGAAGTGGGACGGACTCGCCCGAGGCGGCTTAGCAAATGGAGGATTGGAAAAGGGAATAACCTCCATACGTCTTTGCTGATGTCGCCCTTGCCTGGTGCTGAACTCTACTACCATCCTTGGATTCCCTTCCACATACATGTGAGTGAGCACCTGTTGTGCCTGTATCTTCTTATCGCTCTCTGACTGTGCTCGCCTACCCTCTTTTATCTGACACTAACTCAGCTCTGTTGTGCTTCCCTGCCCCCTTCTCCCCTCTCCTGGAGCCTGCTCTTGCTCACCAAGCTCTCTTACCCTACTTTGTGTTCCCCCTCCTCACCTGCTACGTACCCTGAGAAGCCTGTAGAACAGTTTTCTTCAACAGCACCTATTACCTCTGCCCTTCTTAAATCACTCCCTGCTCCTATCTTCCTTTATAGATCCTTTCCCTCTAGTGCTCCTATGCTACTCGCACTGTTCTCCCGCTACAGAAGGCTTGCAACCTGGTCCTTTTACTATATTCTCTCTTGGTGTTAGTCGTGCGGTTGAAGTATCATACACTCTCCCTTGGTCGTGCGCTTATGCCATGTTGTGCAAGAGTGAATCGTAAACTTGTTGCACAACTACTAGTCTGGCTTCCAGCCTGCCAGAGTGCCTCTATTCTCAGTCTCTTCTCCAGCTATGGAGGTCGATTGAGACTACATCAGACATAAAATTGTCAAAGAATTGCTCTTCCGGGACTCTAAGGTCTAGAAAACGCGTTCTCCATCTATGTGCCATGTGACACTCCTTGACACTTAACTGATCCTGAAAGTTTCACGGCTTAAAAGACCAGAGCCTCTCCTCTCCATCCTCTCATCGTTGCCCACTCCCCCTCTTTTCTCTTGAGGCACTATGAAGAAACAACAATTACTACATCAATAAATACATACACACATACATACATATACTCAGGAATGCTCTGGCTAAATTGTCTTTGCCAACCTTCACCCAAAACCAACAGGCATTCAATGAAAGAGGTTGTTGAGGGTGTTTGGTTTGCATTGCCTACAGAGTTTAGAGCTAAAAGCAGACATTGGCAACTATAAGAGTGATGTGCTTGCTGGTCCAGGGTCCAGAGACAGAGCAGCCACCAGTTAGGATGACCCATAATTTGTAGAAGCTGGGTGAATGATCGGTCCTACTGCTCAGAGAATGGCCTTTGACCAAATGTACTACAGGGATGTATGTACAAGCAAGCATGGAGTTATGTTGGGCATAATGGAAAGGAAACTGGCCCCTGCGACTATCTGTTGCAGGACGGGACGGAATATAGTATTATTGGAATAGTAGTGGGGTGACAAACTTTTGGCAAGAGAGATGGGTGGTAGAAACAAAGGGTGTGTGAAATTGACAGAGGGGAAGGTCTTAGATTTTGTGCATGTAAGAAGTGAGTTGGGAGGTGCGGGGTGGGGACATGGAAGGCGATTTTGATTTTTGAAGGCCAAATAAAAAGCAAAAAGGGAGAGGACCCGCAATCGGGCTGTGGGCAGTTCCTGGTGACAGGGTGAGCCCGGGTGGGGCGATGAAGGAATACTCAAGGGCTACCACGGTGGAGGAAGTAGTTTTGCTCCATTGCGAGAGTGGGCAGGTTGGTTTTAGCTATACATTAGTGCAGCAACACTGTTGGAATGAATCCCGGGATTGCAGATTGTGGGGGACACAGAACAGGTCCACCTGGCCAGGGTGTAAGAGTATGGGTAATAACAAGGGTTGGGGTGATGGCAGTCCTGAAGGTGTTGCGATTATATTTAGACCATAAGCTGTCAGAAGAACAGCATTTCGATATCATAATTATATCTTTTCTTTTCCCATGGCATGTACAAATTTTTGGGAAAAAAGATGGTCGGCCGTCACTGTATTGTGAATTGGACTGCCATGAACACTGGAAAAAAGTCTTACGGCAAACATGGGGGCACCCTTTTGAGGAGGCAGAAGAAATACTGTCTGGAGGTGGACTGCGGTTGAAAATCGTTTTTAAAGTGATGAGTGTGTGGGGGTGCGCGGAAGCCCTACCATGCTCGTAATACAGAGTACCAGAAACATATGTGGACATGGTAAGAGACCATCAAAAGATGTCATTACGAGTTTCAGGAAGAGGTGACTTGACATGGTGCCGAGTGGGGATGCTTTTGTGGCCCAGAAAACAAACCTCCGTCTCAAATAGACCAGGGAAGAGGTGAATACAGAGACACACCTTTTGTGTAAGAGGTTCGGGATTCCTTTGCTGGGGCATAGAGACCTCTATGCATACATTGGTCGGTGTTGCAGAGGTTGTCATTAAAGTGAGTCTGCGGCCTTATTAGGCAGGATATTTATATATAACATTGATTTTTTGAGTGGAATGTTAAGACGTTTAAAAGACAGCTGGCTGCTAGAAATCACACCGCTTGCAGAACATTTCTAGGGCTACCGACCAGATCGCTAGATAGGAATGTCGATTTGAAGAGTTCGAAGTTTAGCAGTTGAACATTTCACAGTTTTAGAGCTGTATGGTGGCACCCCTAAAATTTGCGGACAGGTTGGCATTAACGGGGGAGGAGTATGTTACAGAGGTGGGCCCTGCCAGTGATTAAATAAAAAAAGCACGTGGCAATGAAACTGGGTTAAAGAGGAAGGCGTCCGTAAGGCCAAAATGGGAGCTGCAAGCCGTCGAGGTAGAAGGCAGTGGGGTCTGCAGGTGACCAGGAGTTCAGGGAGAGGGGCTGTGGGCAAAAAGTGCTCGTTGTTGATGTTCTTGGAGGATGGTTGGACGTTGACTGCATTAGTAAGATGGATAGGGCCATCTTAGGTTGTAGGGTGACCCGCTGGATTGTGGAATGTGTAAGTCTATGACAAGCCTCCAGTAAATGAATATTTTTTAAGCAAAATATGAATGTGCGAGAGTCTGTTTGCTTCACATTGCTTGCTGTCAACCACGAACTGCACACACTCAGGATGTTCAGCAAAATGATTGTCTCATTTTGCCTTTCCAATCATCAATGCAGGACCCAGGGCTTTAAGTGGGCTGGGCCTGGCTGGGGCAGATCCCCTGCACTCCCCCAGCCCTCTTTAACCCTAGCCTGCACACCGAGCCAACCGAATTTCTCATGAGTGTGACAGCACGCACGCAGAAGTGCCAACAAAGAAAATGCTCACCCCGCATTTCCACTGGTTGCTTGAGGACAAGACGGGAGGGAGATGATGATCTCAGCCAGCAGTGGGTCTGCGCCACAATGACTAATCCCCCTCACTAGCGTGAGAAGGGAGTTTAGATTATATTAAAGACAAAGAGGCTCATATTATGCATTACAATCTTTACTCAAAAAAGTTCAAAAAACAGAACTAAATAGAGTTCAATGTCAATGCAGGTGGTGACTCCCCAAACCATCATGGAGGACAGGTCATGCCCTGCAGGAGACCAATGAGCAGGGACCCTTCTCTGTATAAGTCCTTTACTCCAATCCCAACTCCTCTTTCTGAAGCTGTCTTGAACCAGATGTCCACTGCACAGACCATATGATAAAATATGAAGACAAAATCCAGTGAAGCTCCCAGATCACACACTGGCCCTCATTACGATACTGGCACTAAACCATGGCGCTATTAGCACCATGGTTGGTGCCGGTATCGTAACGAGTCCGCCAATGTTCAATGGGGAATTACCACCCCATTCCAAGGTTGGCAGGGCGGTAATTCCCCATTGAACATTGCCCCTTCCCCATTCCCATTTTTGCCCCATAGGGCTCAATGGGACTGGGGAAGGTGCTAAGTACGGTACTGCAAATTGCGGTACCGTACTTAGCACCAAGGTCCCTTTGCGGGTCCCTACTTTAACGGCTGGTCTAGACCCGCAACGGGAGCTTGTAGTAAAGCGCTAATGGGTCACAGTTTCAAGATGTGGAAAGTAGGCCTCATTACGACCCTGGCGCTAATGGGTTAACGGCGCGGTAAAAGGCTGCGGCGCCGTTAACCCATTAGCGCCAGGGTCGTAATGAGGCCTACTTTCCACATCTTGAAACTGTGACCAATGTTTCTGAACAGAACCTCTCAGCCTGGAGCTGTAAGAACAACCAACAAAGAAGGGTGGATGGATGTTAAGAACAACAAACCAAAGAATGTTCTCTCTTGAAACACCTGTTTATAGGCGCGTTACAAATGCCATATAATATCATATCAAGGGTGGGTGGGTGGGATAATACTCACCTCCTTGTCTTTAATAGAATCTAAACCCCGTTCTCACGCTAGTGAGGGGGATTAGTCATTCTATGGCAAGACAGAAGGCTCATATTATGCAAGTTGGAAGCCCTTGCATCACATTAATTACAACCTGATCAATACAATAGCGACAATACACTAATAATAGGAGAAGTGTTTTAAATGTTTCTAGTTTGATCAATCACCTTCTTGCAAAATGTATTCCCCCAGGCTAAACTGCCCCAATAACTGTCCTATAAGGCAGAGCAGTCTTAACTGCAAAGAACTAGGAAGATATGCCATTTCCAGCATTCCTCACAGTCCACCAAAACCAACTGGTTAAAAAGAGAGGGGGTGAGACACCGGAAAAATGTCTTCCTATAGTAAGAGGCAGGAAAAAAGCATAGGAGTAATACGCTCCTCTGTCTTCAACATCAAACATTTAAAACACTTAAAACCATACCATCTTATGGTAAACTAGATAGAAACATAAAAAATGAAACACTTAGTTCTCATGGAGATAAAGAAACCCTCTACCCCCAAGGGGAGAAAGCTTTGTTGGTCTCATCCTATGCGTTGATGAAAGAAATCATATTAGAAACAAGACATATCATATGACTACCCTGGAAAACAGAGCTGAAAAGGCTAATAGAAACCCCAAGCGGGAGTCAAAGGCAACTTTATTACCATGTTATAGGACAACCTAGCTTAGGTGGAGCTAAAATGCAATAGGCTTGAGGCCTTGTGCACCCAGAAGTGTGAACCCCAAGCCTGTCCTTAATTACACCATAGTCTCCAGTCATATGAAACACTTGTATACCGGTAAACCTTTCTAAACCCAGAAAGTATTACGTCTTCTGGAGGCAGAAGCGGGATGGGAGAGAGGGGTCACACCTGAACCCCAGCAGATAAGTACTAAATAACATCCTTACCAAGAAGAGCCCAACCAGGGGACAATGATGACAAAGAGATATTTCTGAAAATCCTTGAAAACACCAGGAAGAGTTAAATTTGTCAAGCCATAAGACGGAGACCCTCAGACCTCCTGAGCCCTTGAAGAAGGACTCTGCTATCATGACAACAGGGAGATATTTACATAACCCTGACCCTTAAGAGACAGAACTTGGCAAAGAGAAAAACGTAATTGCTCCATCATAGTGATACCTGTACTCCCCTGCTAGACGCGCCAGGAGCCTGAACCTTATCCCCTCTCTCCTGGTTGATAAATCCATTAGAGGAACATAACTAACCGAAGGAGAACACACTAAATTCCATAGTCTTGAGAAAGACTCTAGGATGCTACGAAACTGATCACTACCCAGTTAATATGATGTTGCTTATCGGAGGAGGACTGACCTCCATCTTAGTAAATCTGAACTATCTTAACACCCCCAGCACACTGTGCTGGCACTTTATTGTAGCCCAACTTCCAGGGGGAACCAAGAGATCTACCTGCCATGCAGGCGGCTAAGTGAACCCAGTCACTAACAAAGTGTCTCCCTGCCCTCGAGCAATCGCACTGACTGACACTTGCGTGGATGGCTAATGCTGAGTCATTGAAACACCCTGTGGTAGAGAGGCCATAATAACTTAGATGGAAGATGAGCACCACCCGCAGACCCCTCCATCCCACTGATGGGTATTGTCCCTTCCTAGAGGAGGAGATAAACCTCCTCCGCTTATCTAAAGAAAAAACTACACTGCACTGAAACTGAAAAACTTAACCAAAACAAGACACAAGTATATCATCCAGACCTTAATGACTGAGGTGACCCCGCAGCAGCTCTGCTTAACTTAGGGAGATACTAGGAACTTGGTGAAGAGGAAAGCAAACAGACGGGAGGCAAACGTCCAGTGCGAGCTCTGCACTGGTCATGAGCAAGAACTCCTGCTAAAGGGAAAAACGGAAACCCTCAGGTGCTCCTCCCAGAGGTGTAACTTTATGATGTAACCCTCCCCGAAAAGGATAGGGAGGGGGACAGGACGGGGGGCAGGACAGGGGTGTGGGAGGGGGGGAGGGAGAAGGGCAATGACCTTGGGATCATTATCGTGCCCAGTAATTGAAAGGCTGTGAAGGAATACTGGGACACCGTCTCTTCAACATTGAGGCCTGGACCTCTGTATGCATGCAAGGCTGACTGGCCTCCGGAGATAAGGGGAAAGGAAAAAGAAGCACATTACACATAATAAAATAGCACATATATAGTGCTACGAACCCTCAGGTATCTGAGAGCGCTGCTCACTAATAGTGACCACGGTGTATGGTGTGTGTGGTGTTCATTTATCGACCTCGTAAGGATGAAAGGTTGACTTTGGCCGTTCCAGGATTCGAAAACCTGCTCCAGCAGGCTCTGCACAGATGTCAAAGCAAGCAGTCATGTCGCTGCGCTGAAGGGAAAAAAAGAATGAAAATAAACATCCACCTACCAACTGCAAAGAGAAACAACCGCTTTGACGGTAAAAACTGGGCTTGTACTCATTGAGCAGAGGAGAAATTGTATACACCGCTAGACGTATTAGCGGTAACAGGCAAAGCCTTGGGAGGAAAAACTATAGGGCGAACTACAGAATGTTATTATATGGTAATCTTTCCCTCTGATACCAGCAAGTGTTTCCTAAACACTGCATCAGGGTCAGAATCTGGGCTGCACAACGTTGTCTTGCTTACAAGACTATACAGTTACTTTGAGGTGACCTTGTCCGCGCCAATAGATAAAATTGCATTGATTAATGCCATGTTGGGTAAACAATAAGGGAAATCATGCCACCCTTTAAGGAGTGGAATTGGTGTTACCGAGCAGGCAAACCCCATCTGCACCTCAAGCCCCACGCCCTTGTACGTCAATAGGGACATTAGGGGTTATTTCCCTCTTGAACCTGTCGAGAGAAAAAACTTGGTAATGTACTCAACACACAGTTACCATCCTTCCAGTCCTCATCTACCCTCCTATGGTGTGCTTCCCTTTGCTGGGCAAACAAGGATACCAGGACTGCTTGATCAAGAGGAAAAAAGGGGTGTAACATTTTCAACGCCTTATGCAGGCGAGTAGAGTAGATCCCCAATTATTAGTATAAGAAAAAGGGCACTGAACTGCCTAAGGAAGCGAAAGGACTGAGTTGTCCTGTAACTAACTAACGTATGGGGCCAACATAATTTGCTAAAAGGACTAAAGTTTAGCGACTGAGTGATGGCCAGAAAGGAAGGTAGGGCCCCCCCTAAGGTCTGATAACGACCTCCTCCAAACCCTCCCTCCAAATACTCTTTTCTTTGAAGTTTTAAATAAATAAATAATCAATAAATAATTAATAAATAGAAAGTAATCCTTTCCTAGGAAGTGGGGTTACGCCCGAACAGTGGCCCGAACCATGGGCCCTTATATAAAAGATGATGCTTACTGAGCCATCCGGGCTACTCCCAACAGGAAAAACATGAATGTGTTTTACATATAGCTTAACAATATATTGTTTAGTAAAGGAGTACACTGAGCAATTGTACCTCAAACTGCTCACCGTAGCAGGGTGTGGAAACCAGCAGTATGCGAGGGCAACCTCGTACCAGGACACATGCAAAGCCTGCAACCAAGCAGGTTATGGCACACTACAGTGAAGGCAATCACCTATGCCATATGCAGTGCTTAACAAAGCTGCAGAGTGGCAGTGCATCAGGCTCTTGAGCGGGCGGGTTGGCCAAATATATATTGTAAAATATCATTATGTAAATAACAAACTAAAAATGTCAATTTAAAAATATATATAAATAAAAATAAAAATGTACTGGATTAGGCTGGGAACTAACGCGGGTCCCCCTGCATGCTGAACATGCAGCTTTATCATTGAGCTATCTCGCTTCTGAACTGAAGCAGAAGCTTTTGCCACATTACATATCAGTATATATAAATAACACAGTTACTGAAAAGAGACATAGGGGAAACATTGAAGGTAATTGAACTAACACTCTCCTGGACTCATGTCCATATCCCTAAACAGTAAGCCACCACGTTCCTCTCGCATGCACCAGGTCTGAAGCAGAAGCTTCTATTAGAGCAGTAGAGATAAGATGAGCAGCCATGCTTGGCAAATAGCTCAGAGGACAAAGTGGCGCTCTGCTGTTAATCAACAAAATCGCAATGCAATAAATTAAACCAACAGCGTCCTGCACTGGCACGCTGTAAATCACTGTCAGACACCAGTCTGTGGCAGCCAGCTGAGGGGCCTTCCTTGGTGGGGGGAGGCCAAGACCCAGGGACACAAAGATGATGGACCTGAGAAAACACAGCCCTCCATTAAAAAATGAACCTTGTCCATGATACCCTGCAGGCACTTTCACTGAACAGAGTTCACTCTCTCAAAGCTACCCACCCGCACCGGCTCTGAAGCAAAAGGTTCAGTTAGACCAGCGCGCACAGGTTGAAATTATTTCCAAGCTTACCAGCACGAGCCCTAAAATTGTAGCACTAAAACCACACATAAATAAGAGCAGCGGCCACACATGGCCTCCCAGACGCAGTGCTACCAAAGCAGAAAAAACTTCTTTATACCATAAAGGCATCCTAATATTATTTACAAATACACAAATACATTTATATTGATACAATTTAAGGCCTTAAAGTGCTATGGCCTACCACTGACTAACATACAAAACACAACTACAAAGAGTGACTTAGCTGTGGTGTCAGCAACAAAGAAAGAGGAGCTGGGATTGGAGTAAAGGACATATATAGAGAAGGGTCCCTGCTCATTGGTCTCCTGGAGGGCATGATCTGTCCTCCATGATGGTTTGGGGAGTCACCCCCTGCATTCACATTGAACTCTATTTAGTTCTGTTTTTTTAACTTTTTTTGTTTGTAAAAGTTTTTTCTTTGCTGCTGTGTTTTCAGAGTAAAGATTGTAATGCATAATATGAGCCTCCTGTCTTGCCATAGAATTAACAAACAAATGGAGAGGAGGAGTCCCTGTGTCTCTTTATAGTCTTACAAACACCAGGTCTGTGTTCTTCCGGCTGTATTCTAAAAAAATTACAAGGGACTATTCATGTTTCTTTCACAAGCTCTAACAGTGCGAGTTTCAGACAAACAAAACAGATAATCTGTTTGTTTCGGAAAACATTGTCAAATGTCCACCTTAATTTCAGAGCATAACGGCCCTGGTCCCGGGGTGCTCGAGTTTCCCTCTGATGCCAATGACTGTCAGAGGTTAGCACTCCTTCCTGCACAGGTGAGTGAGCAAACCCTGAATCAGAAGAAAACAATGCCATAAGACGACGTTTTTTTTTAAAAAAATTTATTTGTATTTGGTTCATTTACAAAAATAAAATACCTTTGCAGAACCTTTACAAAACATCATAAAAAAAAGAGAGACATACATCAGCAATCTTTAAAATTTCTACATAAAACGTTGAGATTACAAATTACATCAGCAATCTTTAAAGTTTCTACATAAAACGTTAAGATTACAAATTGTTGAGACGTACATGACATTTCTACTTAAACTGTAACAGCTCCTTTTCAATGTGTTTGCAGAAGCTTACCAATTCATATATCAGAGGTTTATACCTGGCCTGCATCATGCGTGCCCACAATAGTTGCAAACAGTCTTCAAAGTCCACATTTACAAACCTATAGAGTCGCTTAGTCCTCACCGTTTTGAAGTGTGGACATTCCAGAATAAGATGTTTCATTGATTCAATTGATTCATTACAAGAAGGAAATCTGCAATTCATTGTGTTTGAGCCTGCGTAACTGGACCAATTAGCTGTCCTTTCTCTTGTATGAAATAGATTCAATCTGAACCATATATAAGCTTGTCTCGTGTGATTGCATGGAAATGTAACAACATGGTCATATCTGGGAAACCGTGGTTTAAGATATGCGCCATATTCTTTGTATATTTTATATGCTTGTATGTTTTCGATCGTACATCTCCAGTCCTTTTCAAACAGCTTTTTTTTGCAAAGGCAGGACGAAAGTATATATTGTCAGCTGTTATACTCAAATCATTCAATATTCTTTGCATATTTGATTGATAAGTTTTGAAGGACAAGGAAGAAGATGTATTCAACAATGCATTAAATTCCATGTACATGGAATTTTTCTGTGGGAAGCAAATCTTAGCGTATCCTGATAGTTGGCGCCATTTCCAACGTGATGATAGCGCAATCAGCCCTAATTCATGTCTTAATACCGAATTGGGAGTCGACATTGGCAAATGCATGGCAGATTTCAATAATGTGCCTTGACGATGTTTTAAAGTTGCAATCCCACAGACGACCACAGTGTACAACAAATGACAGCTCCACTTTAGTGAAAAACAGCCCCAGCTCTGTCTGAGCCATCTGCTAAGAGAAAGAGCACCCTGTCCCGCAGCTGTGCTTTTACTCTTGAACCTGCTGAAAACAGCACAAACCAAATTCAGAGGCAAGGCAGGAGAAGGGTTTATTTAAGTAATTTTAAATAATGGAAGCCAAGGAGAAACCCTCAACAGATGCATGCCATTAAGCATAACACTGTCCATGCTGAGACCCTTTTGGGTCATCAGTGCAAAGAGCACACACATTATCTACAAACATAACTGCCAATGCAATTTTGATCAGGAAGCCTGGCCCTGCCACATTAGGCCACACGCATATATGTTAGGCCACACTTTCTTGTCAGAGCCCCCCTCAATTTCTCATCCCACTTAAAGCACTGGCAGGACTTGTGTGAACTACGAGAATGCTCAGTGCAGCGACTTGTGGGGAAAGAAGCAAGTGATAGCTAACCAGCTCTCATCTGAAATGCAGCTACCTAGGATCTCCGAATCCCTCTCAGGCTGGTGCGAGTAGGCGGCCCAAGGTGGCGGGCCATCTGCACAGCCTGGCAGTGACTCATCATGTCTCTGTATCCTGTGACAGCCCATTCCTTTACTGTGATGAGACTCTGAAGCTAAAGATGAGGTCTGTGGGTGATGATGCATCTTCATCTTCTGATTTATGGGGCAGATGGAATGATGAGACGCCTGCCTAATGATCCAGCACTCTGCAGCGTACCCTTCAAGCTGTCACCTCTGGCAACACATCCTGCAGCTCCTATGCAAGGAAAGCTGCAGCGCCTTAAGAATCCCCACTTCCTGAAATTGCCTCTTTATTGCTTATAAAGAAACAATACCATGCCATACTAGAAACCTAAATGTCTACTGCGCCACCTATAAGCCGAAACTATTGCATGTGAGTACAGCTAGGAGAGAGATGGCATGTGAGGAGGGATACACCGCTACTGCGTGTTGCTTGGTTATTTTTCCACACATTGACTGCCCATGAACATGCTGATCCCTATAGCCATTTTGACCCACTGCGTACCCCTTCCAGCCCGAAACGCATCCTTTTGAGATCTCTTTGAGCTACCTCTATTAAGCAGTAACATCAAACAACGGACTGCTGGTGTTATTTCTAAGCAATCTGCTCAGTGTTAATGGCTTAATTTACTGTGTAACTGTTCTACAAGTGTAATAAAAAAGGTCTTAACAATTGTGCCTTCAGCCATAGGATTTTGTCTGTTTCTTGCACAGAGGTCCTGTTAAAAACAAGCATCGACAAAGCCAAAAGGTTTGGCCTAACAGATTAAAAAGTAGGAGTGCTGCAAGCTTTTGTTTTATAGCGGGACAAACAAATATCAATTAGACTAAATCGTTTCTTCACTTGGCCTTTTAACTTAAAGGTTTCAGAAATGTACACTCACCTGATAAATTTAAGAGTGAAATGGGCTTCCTAGTGAGACAGCCACATTAGGTGGAACGTGCGTACAGTAACCACAAATTTCAATAAAGCAGACGTTAAATATGCACCGCTTTAGGGACAACAGTACAATTGCACAGATATTTTTTTAGATGGCATCACAGACAAAAGTCTAAGAACGAAACTCTTTACCAAGTCCTAAATCATGCCCTTAGTAAGCATGGCTCTGAGTATTGATATGATATAATATCATTGAGTTCTTGCGTAAGGTTTTTGACAGACAGGTTTGTGAATGATAGCAACTGCTGTATTTAGATATAATTGTTAATATTAACCATTGCCGCATTTAGACAGAATTATGAATACTAACCATTGCCACATTTAGATAGAATTGTGAATATTAACTTGCATCACTTCTCAATAGGATTGTAAATATTGGCTTGCATCGCTTCTAGACACGATTGTGAATATTACCAAAGGGATGGATCTAGGTAGAAATGGGGAGATTCTCATGCACCACATCGAGAAATAACTTGGAAATTAGCACGTATCAGATCTAGATAGTGAGGCCAATAACCAACCCTCTAACAATATCACCCCTCTGCATATGACTCTCAAACTCTAAACAAACACAACCACAACCCTAAAGCACAGCAAACTGCAAAAACTTCACTACACTGCAACAACAAAACAAATCACACATAGCTTTGCACAACAGAACACGGCGGCTACCAACTGAAAAGCATATCTAAGCTCAGTGAACGGTGTTAACCAAACTGAAGCTGCCAACAGCACATCACTGCTCTCTTGAACATTTCCCGCTCGGTCCTACTAATGCACCACACCTCCTTTCCTTTTCTGATCCGCCAGAGGGCCAGGGGACCACTCCGATGGTGATAGTGCACGATACAAATATCCTTTACCATTAACATATGATATGGCATTTATAACATTCCTGTACACAATTGTTTCTATGTGCGACAAGACAAGGAGGGGGAAACAAAGGGAGGACAAAACAACGATCTTACTAGGCCTTGTGTCATTCATATGGTGCAAGCGCAGGGAGGGGGGAGTGGAGAAGTGCAAAAGGGAGGGGACGGGAAAAGTGCAGGTAGAAGAGTGCAGCCAATGGGTGGCTAAGTGTAAGTAATCAGAGGGTGCAGCCAGCGGATGGCTAATAAGTGCAGAGAGTAGGTGGACTGTAGGGTTACAGATACAGACCACAAGTGCTAGGGGGACAAAGAGGCAGTGCAAGGTGCAACTGGACAGGCAGGGACTTGGACCCAATTTCATAGGGTGGCCAGGTGACCAGGTGCGTGGAACAGATGGGTCATCAGCAGGAGAGAGGAAGAGAGAAAGCGGAAGCAAAGAGGAAAGTCTTGAGTTGCTTCCAGAACCTAAAATGGTTCTGCTCAAACTTGAGAGAGGCAGGGAGGCTGTTGCAGAGGGAGGCCCAGCCGAAGAAAGAGATCTGCCCCCAACTCTCTGCTTGGAAAAGCGACTGACCCTCAGAGAGTTGGAGGTAGATGAGTGCAGAGCTCAAAACGGGAGATATCTAGGAAGAGTGGGTTGGAGGTAGTGCGGACCCAGGCCCTAGAAAGACTTGAGGACAATGCATAGGGTCTTGAACTTGATCCTTGCCGCCACTGGGAGCCAATGAAGCAATTTCAGAGCTGGAGAGATACGATCCGTGGGCTTGAGGCCAAGGACAAGTCTCGCAATCCTGTTCTGGATGAGTTGTATAGAGTAGAGGCAGGAAGATTTAGAAAGAGGCTGTTGCAGTAGTCCAGCCTTGAGGGGACCAGAGCTCTCGAGACAGTGAGCTTCTGGGGGAAAGTGAAGAAGGGAAGAATACTTCAGAGGAGGTGCAACTGATAGTTTGACTTCTTAGAGACGTCAGACATGTGAGGAGAGAAGGAGAGGGTGGAATCGAAGATGACCCCAAGGGTCTTAGCCTCGCAGGTAGAAGTAGGAAGAGGACCCAGAGTGGACGGTCCTAGAGAGAGAGGAAAGGAAAGAGCTGGTGTTCCAATGAGGAGGATCTCCGTCTTACTGGCATTGAGGCAGAGATCATTAGTGGCACACCACTCCTGAATTGCAGACAGACAGTCAGGAATGAGAGAAGGAGTAGAGGCGGTGAGGGGAGCCTAAAAGTCATCCGCATAACATTGAAAATTGGAGCGAGAGGAGCCAGGTATTGGTTGAACAGCCAGAGAGAGAGGTTAGAGAGGTTAGACCTCTGGGGAACACCGCAGGTAGAGAAAGAAATAGAAGAGAGGAAGAACCCCAGTTGGACCTGAGAGGATTGGTCAGCGAGAAAGAAGGTCAGCCACGTCAGGGCCTCATCAGTGATACCCAGGTTATCACAGAGGAACTTGAGCAGGATGGCATTGCTAACTGTGTCGAAAACAGAAGAAGGATCAAGGAGAATGAGAACAGAAGTAAGGTTAGAGTCAAGGTTGGAGAGCAGGTCTTCATGGATGTTCAGGAAAGCAGTTTCTGTGCTTCTGGGCGCTCTGAAGCCAGACTGATGGTCGTGGAGACAACCAACAGATTTGGTGTGAGGTTAAGCTAGGAGGTGGCCCACTTTTCCAAGAGTTTTCCCAGGAAAGGAGTGATAGAGATCGGGCGATAGTTAGCCAAAGAGGAAGGTTTGGATGAGGGCTTCTTGTGGAGGGGGTGCACAAGGGTGTCCTTGAGGAGGAGGGGAAAGTTCCAGTGGCAAAAGAGTGATTGCAGAAATCAGCCACGGCCTGACCAAGAGTATCGATGTGCTCCTTGATGGATTTGGAACAGTGAAGAACCTGTTTTCATGAGACGTTCATAGATCAGTCTTGTCTAGAAACATTGTCTGGGGTGAACAATGGACAGGAAGAGAAGGTAGGAGGAGAGGAGGCCACAGGCGGGCCATGCGTAGAAGAGGAGGAGGAAGAGAGGGTGGACAGGATGTCCTGAGTTTTAGTGATGAAATGAGAGGGCCAGGCCCTGCAGGGGGCCTTTCAAGGGACAGGAGAGGTAGAGATTGCAGCAGGGCTGGCCAGCTCCTTCCATATTTGGAAGAGTTTGGCCGAGTTGTTAGATGCCACAGAAACGTGGGCTTGGGTGTGGGCTCTCTTCTTGACGAGGACAGAGAGTCTGTAATGTCTTTGGAGCAGGCAGCAGGCCAGTTTGTCAGAGGGTGCACCAGTAGCCTTCCGCTTCCTCTCAGCCACCCTGCACTTACATTTCAGGGTGATGAGGTCTGAGTTGTACCAAGAGTTGCATTGGATTTACACTTCAAGCAGATCCTCATGACAGGGGCAAGTACACCAAGAGTGTCAGAGATATAAAGATGGAGGTTAGAGAGGACTGTGTCAGGAGGTGAGTCAGCTAAAGGTTCAGAAGGAGGGGAGAAAGCAGCAATGAAAGCCTCAACTGACACATGCTTAATGGGTCGAATGACCGAGAAGGTAGGTGGCAGTGCTGGGATCGGCTTGGCCTGGGAGGTAGAGAGAGAGAGAGAGGGGAGGAAAGGAGAAAGTGGTCACTCCAGGAGAGAGGAGTGGTGAGAGAGTTGAGGAGGGGGAGGTCTGAGGAGATCAGAACATCCAGAGTGTGCCCTGCAGAGTGGGCCAGGCCAGGGGGAAGATTAGAGAGACAGAGGGAGTCACAGAGGTTGCGAAAGTGTCCTGCAGAAGGACAAGAAGCATTCAGGTGGATGTTAAGGTCTCTGCGGAGAAGTTGAGAGATAGAGGTGAGGTGAGAGGAGGAGATATCCACCCACTCAGAGAGGAAGGTGGCTACCTGGCCAGGCGGCTGGTAGATTGTGGCCACAGTCAGAGAATGGCCAGGATAGAGAGAGCCTGCAGACCAGGCATTCAAACGAGGAGTAGTCCTGCGTAGGAATGACAGAAGAAGGGATCCACTGCGGGAAGATCAAGGCTACAACCCCACTGGGGCGGTTGGCTCTGGGCTTGGAGAGGATCTTGTAGCCATCAGGAAGGAGAGTGTCAAAGCTTGTAAGAGAGCTGGGCGTGAACCAGGTCTCGGTCAGACCACGGACATCCAGATTGAGTTCTTCCAGGAGACGGCAGATGTCAGTGGAGTGTTTGACAGCTGAGTAAGAGTTGAGAGTGGCAATATGGAGCAGGTTGCCACCTTTGAAAGACTTCTGTGGAGGGGTACACATCAGAGGTATGCCCTGAGGAAGTGATGGATGGTGGGAAGAGGAGGAAGGAGGAGAGGGCAAGGTAGCCAAGGAAGAGGAGGTGGGTGCCAGAAGGGTGGCAAAAGGAAGAGGCGACAGGGTGGCTGGAGAAGCGGCACGGGCAGCCGTAGAAGTGGCTGAGGGGGAGCGAGGCAGAGGAGACAAAGAAGGGAAAGAAGGGATAGCAGGAGAGGAAAGGAAGGCGTGGGGAGTGTCTATCAAAAAGGAGGAGGTTGGCGTGAGGGCCTTTGTCCAAGACAGTCCCATTTAGGTAAATATTAATGATGGTCTTGGAGGAGTGAAAGGGGGCCAGGAGGGCCTCCCACCGGGTGCCACCATTAATTGGTGAAGAGAAAAAAGGAGAAAGAACATAGACCATACAGAGGGTCCATAGGCATGGAAACGGAATGACAAAGAGGATGTCGGTAAGGGTATGTCTGGAGGGAGCACTGGTGTAGGTATCAGCAATAGGGAGGCTTGGGTTGGAGATCAGGATATCCCTCTTGAACTTCTTCCTACCAGACCTAGTCAGACGGATAGGATAGTCAATAGAGAAACAGTTCGAGACGATAGGAGAGACCAAGAGCACGATAGAGGGTGCAGAGGGCAGAGTTTGGGAAAAAGGTGAATGGAGAGTGGGGGTTGAGGGGTGGGCAAGGGAGCAGGCAGGAAGGGGGGACACTAGAATGAGGGGAGGACACAGAAGGAGGAGGGCACAAAGTGGAAAACAGAATGACCGTAATCAGATACAAATATAGACAAGCAAACAAGAGCAAAATGCTGCTAGAAAATAGAACAATCAAACAGGGAACCTGAAAGAAGGAAAGAACAGCAAGATGTAGGCAATAAAATGATGCAAACAACCAAGAGACAACCGTCCAGACAGCAAACAACCAGGGAACCTAGAAAGGAATGAACAGCAGGGAAACAGTGAAACAAACAACCAGGAGTTACAAAATGCACAAAGAAAGAGCAATCAATCGGGGAACCTAGAAAAGAAAGAACAGAAAGGATGCAGGCAGTACAATGTAGGCAAGCAACCATGAATAGAAAAAACAACACAAGGCAGGTGGACAACTACCAATGGAACCTAGTGGCAAAGAAAACAGCAAACAACCTAGAGGGAAAGAAAAACAGCAGGCAAACTAGAAGGAAAGAAAACAGCAAACAATCCAAGGAAGGACAACTACTAAGGGAACCTAGAGGGAAAGAAAACAGCAAACCATGGAGAACAAAATCACAGAGAAAACAGTAGGTCAGGTGAAGGGGGTGAAGAGGGGGAAGGAAGGGCTACAGGGGAAGCAGAGAGTGCGCAGCAGGTGGAGAAGAAGGCCCAGAGTTGGGAGGGAGTGCACGTAGCCTACGCGCAATGGAGCACCGCAGTCAGGGAATGCACAGGAACGTACACAGCCAAGGATGCGAGGAGCCCACGCGATCAAGGGATGCACGGGAACATAGGTGGCCCAGGATGTGAGTAGCACATGCGATCAAGGAAATCGAGGGACACATGCGGCCCAAACATAAGGGAGCGCATGCAGTCAGGGGATGCGCGGGACAGGCCGCAGCCAAGTAGGCAAGGAGTCCATGCAATCAAGGAATGCGCGGGAACGCACACAGCCTAGGAAGTGAGGAGCGCACGTGAACGCGATCAAGAAAAAATTAGGGGACCCATACGGTCTAGGAAGCGAGGAGCGCACGCTATCAAGGAATGCACAGGAATGCATATGGCCAAGGGTGCGGTGAGTGAATGTGATCAAGGAAAGCATGGGAATGCATGCAGCCTAGGAAGCAGGTAGCGCATGAAGTCTAGGGTTGCATGGGAATGTATGTGTCCAAGATCATGAGAGAGCGAACATAGTCCTAGAATGCAAGTGAGCGCAGGCAGCCCCAGTAGAGAGGGCCTAACATGAGAGGGAGCAAGCGTGGCCTAAGGCGCGAGTGACCGCACACGATCATGGATTGCGAGGGGGCAAAGTGGAGGTGGACAGGGGGCAGACGGTGACAGGAACAGGTCCCAGAGGAAACAACAGTGCGAGTGCAACAGTGAGAAGGGGGCACCAGGTTTACGTGTAGTAAAGCAAGCTGAACTCTCCCCGCAACTTTGTACCTGGCAGCCGCAGACAGGAGGGCGAGTCGTCCGTGCTCACTGTCTGCACTGCATCCCCTTCGCCGCCAAACACCTGCATCGCTCAACACCACAGCCTTGTCCTATGAAAGCTTTGTCACAGAGGGTCCGTGCCTCGGTTCCTATAGGTGTGGGCATAGCAAACAGGCTATGTTTCGTTGGGCAGCCTTTCCTACGCACCTGCGTCACACATCACAGCAGCCTTGTCCTGCAAGGGCTCAGATTTTGTAAGATTTGTACGATTTGGTTCTATCTCCCAGGGTATGGTACGCCAGCATAGATGTGGGCACCCCTAGCTATCCTAATTCTCCACACAATTCTTGTAATCTAGGAAACACATGCAAACCTTTCAATATCCAACAAGAAACACAAACGACTGCATAGCAAGCATGCATCAAATCCGTTTGTCAGACATACTAGCAGTGTTCACAAAAAACATGAACTTGCAGAATCAAGTTTAGTTTGAGATTTGAGCCAGTTTAAAAAAAACAAAGACCTGGCTAGTGAGCACCCTACAATGTTTTATGTTGTGCCTGTTATTAAAGGTGTGCAAAGAAAAAACATTCATCCGTAACATCAGCTGCAACACATCACGACTAGAACAGACACATCAACCGAAAGAGGAAAAATGCACCTTTTACTGCTGAATTGTGTCTGTTTATGCACCAGGCAGCTGCAGCTTGGAATGGGACAAGGAAAAAAGCATCATATTGAGATCGGCGGGGCAGTACACAAGTGGCAGTCATTCCGTGAGTGACACTTTTCTGGTGGCATTGGAACAACTGCCAAAATACTGCTCCTTCGAATTCTAAGTTTGTCCTTTATTGGACATTTGGATGGCGCCTACGCACGTGTGTTTCTAGGCACCAGATGGTGAAGATGCCGGAGGTAAGCCCTCCTCTTCAAGGCCAAAAATGGGCTGATTTACCAAAGTGGAATTACCACTCACGGTAAATGATATGATATGATAGGTTATTTATAAAGTGCTTAATACCCAGAGATTTCTAAGCGCAGAGTCGTCTTTTTTCCAAGGCGAGCATGTTGCCCCTGAGCTATCCTCCCAAGACTGCCAAAGTCCCCTTGGAGTCCTATGACTTCCAAAAAAGGGGGCTAACACTGCTTCGTAATCCTGCAGTAAATTCATAGGACTGAGTGGCAGTAATGGTAAACAGGTTTAGCAGTAATTTCGCAGCAAAATCACAGAGTTACTGTTAAAGGTTCTTAATTTAGTTTAGTGGTAATTCTGTAATTTTACCATTACATTTCGACCAAAGTAGTTTACTGTTACTGCCACTCGGTTTCACAAATGTACAGCAGGATTTCTAGGGGTGGGAAGGAGGTGATAGACCCTTTTTTTGGAGTCCTTTAGACTAATGGGGCTTTTGGCAGATCTACCGCAAGCAGTAATTCCACCTCGGTAAATCTGCCTATTTTTGGCCTTGAAGTGGAAGAGCATCTAGGAGGTAAATACGCCACTTCAAGGACAAACGTAGAAATCAGTGGTGCAGCTAAAGTGGTGGTAATTCTGTTGCCACCCAAAAAAGTGGTGTTAACAGTACACTCCCGAATGCTTAACGAGGCCCATATTCTATTGCATTAGAAAAGCTATGAATAAAAAGAAAAAGAAGCAGAAAGGAAGAAGAAAAAAAAACGTTATAGCCTATGACAGCTATTCTGGAAGCTGGACATGAATGCCTTTCATTAAAGCACGGAGAGACCGATACAATTACCTCTCACAGGTAACACGCACTGGCAAAGCCTGCAGTTTTGGCTTTTGTGGAATCTTCATTTTCCAAGAACTGACATAATAGCACTACCTGCCCATAAATGGCAAAAGCTGACAAATGGTGCTTGCACCTGAGCATATTAGTGCAGTGTCTGGCAATTGACTATCTAATTCAATACAAGAGCCAAAACCTTTGGCTTCGCAAATGCTTGTTGGTCTTAGCTTGTGATCCCTTATTTTATTTTGGCATTGGGCTCGTTATAAGTTGGGTGGTGTGGTAACAAAATGCAGCAGCACAACTGTTACCGCCGCTTTACTGTACTACCCAACTAGGAGTTTGGCCGAGACCTGGAGGATTCACCTCCAGCTAAGAGATGGAGGTAAAGCTGCCACCTTTCTGACAAAAAACTGCAATTTCAGCGAAATCACCGCTGGATTTAATACAGCGGAAATCTCCCATGGAGGAGTCCTATGGGGACTAACGCTGCCTACCAACCCTTGTAATCCAGCGGTAATACCACCAGACCAAGTGGCAGTAACGGTAATTCCATTGTGCGGTATCTCGGCGGATTTACTGCTGAGATACCATCAAACTTGTAATGAAGCCCTTTATCTCCTATTATAATGCATTTTTATGGCATTTGACTATTAATAGTGCCATCTCTAGAAATCATTGTTAGAAAACAGACCAGGGGACATAAAGAGTTATGGACGAATAAGGGCTGACTTCAACAGCTTCCTATTTATTTGTCATATATAGGACCACATATATTTACATTTCGTGCACCGCATATGTTGAGTAGAGGACCATGATTCACACATGCTGTTCCCATGAGCGTGCCAACAGAAAATTCATCATTGATTACTCTCGCTCCTGTAACAAACCTATAGTCTATTCAACCACATATGCATGATTCATATGTTAAGATCTCACTTCTGATATGTGGCAGGATCCAGACTCCCAGTCGAGATGACTCCAACTTTATTCCTTTTAAGCTTGATTAATTGGGATATAATAGCAGCTACATAGTAAAAGCAATTTGTGATGAAGCGCTAGATATGCAAATCTGATATCGTTATTAACAATGGTTTTTCTAGAGTGCCCATTGTGAACAGATGCATTTTAGGGCTAAGTGCTGCCAATTCTGGCAGATAAGACAATTAATGCAGAGCGTGGCCAAACAAATTGGCAGTGATCAAGCCCTCTTTTGTGGCGCTCTCCCAAGTGGAGATCTTATGCCGGTGTCTCTGCATGCATTAGGGGAAGCTAGAGTACCTGGCCAATAGGAACACAAAAAGGCATCTATTAGGGCTCTCTGCTTGTGTATTCCTATGGGCAATGCTGGAGGCAGAAACTAAGTAGGGAATTGTCAATCAACATTCCTCTGGATTCCTGCTTCCTGTTGCTGTATAACCCAAAACAGCAGAGCAGGCATGTTAAAAAAAAAAACATCTTGAGTTTATTGAGAATGTGTGTCTGAATGTGTGTGTGCACATGCATGCATGTGTATGCACTTAGTGACCAAATGTATGCGTGCGTGGCATCAGAGGCAACAGAGGTTTCTGATGCCAGTGTTGAAGGGGACGTTCTGTGCAGGGGAGGGGGCTCAAATGCTGCCAGCAATTTCGATCCTGGAATATTTTGCAAACTGGCGGCGAGGCAACATGTTGCAAAAGGTAATTCCTGTGGCCTATATTGGCAGAATTAGCATAGGCATGTAATCTTGCAGTGTCGATAGTGGCATTATTAGGCATAGCCAACATGAGTATGTTCTTACAGGGGAAATGTTGGCCCATATTGTCACAGTCAGCATGAACATGCTTCCTACAGTGGCAATATTTGGCATCTAATGACGTGTTTCAAGTGTTATACACTGATTGTAAAGTGTATGGCTTTTACCCAATTATTCTACCAAAAACACGCTCTTAAATGGACAATTATCTGCATTATTTTAAATGTTTTTACCGGCAAGAACTGTTCCGAATCCATCTTTGTTGGTTTGGCCTCCCTCACTATTCTCGTTCTCTCCGACTCATTAATGGGACATTTCTAGAAAACCATCCGGTGAAAGAAGTCACCAGCCAGCACCGCTTCTACAGCAGATCATAGCAAGAAAGAGTGAGGTATGATCTTACAGTTTCCCAAGGGGAAGGCATCTCCACGATCGACTGCTGTCATCAGGACTAGCATTGGGTCCAGTGAAAAAGAAATATAGGAGATGCTATATGTACCTGGTTACCATTACTACTCTTTCAGCATCTTTTGTTGAGGGTCTTCATTTCAAGCAGGCTGACCTTTGTAACTCTTGTGCTTTGTTGGTTGCAGAATCAACGTTAAAGGGTACTCTTTGTCAATTAACTTTTGGGTCATTTTTTTTCTCCATGTAACTTTTTTATTTACATGTTCAAACATTTCAACATGAAATTATTTGTATTCCCCCCAAACTCCTCCCCTGTCAGTCTGAAACAGTTCCTTGGAATGTCCCTTGTCCTTTCCATTCCAGCACGTCCTCCCCCTTTTATATACAGAGACCCATTGGGACAATGGGGTATCTTCTTTCAATGAGCAAATCAAAGGGAAGAAGTTCACAGTAGTCCCAAAAGTCTCATGCTCCGCGGACACCAAGCCCCCCTGGCACCCTTCTGTAGAAGTCCCAGCACCAGCGACTAGTCTGACACAAACCCTTGGTGATCTCCTTGTAGCGAATCAGAGATCCATTCTAGTCCCACAAATTGCACACTTTACCCACCCATTCATGTTCAGTAGGAGGGGCCTTCCTTGGCAATTCGTCCAGTAGATCTCCCAATCCTACCATTGCCAGGCCTCTATTGCCCACCCATTTCAACCTTAGTGTTTCAACTATTGTCTCTTGGATTACTCCCCAGAATGTTTGAATACGTGGGTAGTCCCACCACATATGGCTCCAGGTTCCATCCATTCCACATTCCCGCCAGCATAATTTAGATACTGCGGGATAAAATATATGTATTTTATCGGGGGTTAGGTGCCGTTGAGTCACAGGTTTCTCCCTTATCTCCTGGATTTGTATAGACCTCGCAAGTTTAGGAATACTGGCCCACACACTCTGCCACTCTGTCTGCCCTATCAATTGACCTGCTGCCCCTTCCCAGTTCGCCATGTATCTCCTTACCGCTGGGTCATCCCCCTGTTTGGTATATTTGTAAATTGCTCCCACAACCTGTTTGTCCCTTGGGTCTGTCAATTAACATTTCTCTAATGGTGTTAGGGATCGTGTTGCTGCTTCTTACATAGCCGGGTGCATTAGCCAATGCCTTAACTGAGTGTATCTGAACCCCTCCCCTTCTCCCACTGCAAAGTCAGCCTTGCACTTGATGCAGGATTTAATCTCAGTGCCTTCACACATGTCTCAGATCTTGCGGCACCCTCCCTCCATTGACTAAATCCCATTCCATACCTCCCCCGAGAGAATTACGGGTTTCCAAAAATTGGTGTAAGTGGTGAAGGGAAAGTGGTAATTTTAGCCCGCTTTATTATCTCGTCCCAGGATTGCCCTTCTACTGCTGTTAGTTTGCTGCAGTACATATTTGTCGGTCTATCTTCCTTGGGTTTCCATAGTACCTCCTCTAGGTTTTCCTCCACTACCGCCCTGTCCATTGCCCTCCATACCTTGTTCCGATAGTCTCTCAGCCAATCTCTGATCACTCTAAACTCGGCCGCCAAGAAGTATACCTTAAAGTCTGGTTCCTCCATTCGGCACTTCTCCCATGGCATCATCATAACCCTTCCGCTATACTTCAGTGTTTGTGGTTCCAAATGAATCTTCCAGTGTATTTTAGGATCGCTCTGAAGAACGATACAGGAAGTTGTATTGGAAGGGTCATGAAGTAGTATAAGAGTTGGGGAAGAAAGACCATCTTGATAACGCTAATTCTGCCTAGCCATGTCACTGTTAGAGGGCCCCAGTCTACCCGTTTGTTCTTTATCGTCTCTAACAAAGGGGATAGTTGGCCCTAAACAGATCCACTTGCGTTCTCGTCAGTTTAATCCCCAAGTAAGTTATGGTCTTCACTGTCCATTTGTACGGAAGCTCTGTTCAGATTTCTCTTTCTATTTCTGTCTGAACCGTCATGTTCAGGACCTCTGATGTGTGGGTGTTTATTTACAAACCCGACACTAGCCCAAACTGCTGCATCTCTGTCTCCAAGGCTCTGAGGGAGGGTGCAAGATCAGTCAAAGACAACAACATATCATCTGCAAAAGCAGTTATTTTGTGTACCCTTCCTCCAAATGGGTCACCTGCTATATCATTATTACTTCTCACTGCCACCAGTAGAGGCTCCAAGTATATTGCGTAGAGCAATGGAGAGAGAGGGCATTCCTGTTTTGTCCCCCTTCGTACCTTTATGGCCTCAGTTAACTGACCATTTATTGCTAAGCCTAGGGATGAGTTCTTATAGTTAGCCTTGATTCTTGCCAGGAATGTATCCCCAAATCCCATCTTCCCTATAGTGATGAAGAGAAATTGCCATTCTACCCTATCAAAGTCCTTTTCGGCATCTAGGGCAACTAGGAGGGCTGGGATGTTTTGTGTTGTCACTCGTTTGTCTGCCCCTAATAAAGCCGGATTGGTCTGTGCTGATGATGGCTGGTAGAATTTGATCTAGGTAATTCGCTAGGACTTTCATATAAATCTTAGTGTCCACATTGATTAATGTGATCGGCCTATATGATTCGCACCTAGTGGGTCTTTGCCCTCCTTAGGGATAAAGACCACCTTCACCTCTTCCATGGATGGGGTAATTTGCTCCCCTTTGGCAACTTCGTTAAAGAGGGATAATAGGAATGGTATTAAGATTTCCCGAAATGACCTGTAGAACTCTGAGATAAATCCATCCGGGCCTGGTGACTTGTCGAGGGGCAGCAAGCATATAGCTCTGCGCATCTCCTCAGTGGTAATGCTTTGCTCAAGAGCTTCCCTCTCCTGGTCTGTTATTTTTGTTGTAGGATACTCATCTATGTGTCCCTCCTGTAACTGCTCCGATAGGTTTTCAGAGGTGTATAATTCAGTGTAAAATTCTGAAAATTCTTGTGCTATGTCCTCTGTATTCGTGCTCGTGTGCCACCCTTACATTCTAATTTTTAGTATAATTCTGGTCTTCTCAACATCCTAGCTAGAAGCCTACCGATTTTATTTGCCTTGAAATTGTATTTTTGTTTGATTAATAATAGGGAATATTCTGCTGCTCTGGTCTGGATTATATCCAATTGGCCTTTAATGGATCTATATTCCCTTCTAGTTTCCCCGCTGCCCGCCACCCCCATTCTGGCCATTACCCCGTTCAGTTTTCTGTTCAGTACTTTTTTGCGCCGGCTAATCTCTCTGTCTCTGGGCTTTTGTAGCAATGATCTTTCCCCTTATTGTTGCCTTGAATGCATCCCACCTCATGTGCGCTGATGGGTCCCCACAGTTATTGTGCCCAAAGTAGGCCACTATCCCCTTTCTGATCTCCTCCCTTTTGGTCTCACCCTTGAGCATGTAAGCAGGGTATCTCTATTTCCACAAACCTACGGGGCCTGCCCGCCTGCTAATTGTCAGGATCAAGGGAGCATGATCAGAAAAGGTTACTGCCCCCACTTGTATTTCCGATACTCTGTCCAATAGCGCAAAGGACGCCCATATGTAGTCTATCCTTGATGATGACCAGTGAACATGAGAGTACAATGTGCAGCCTTCCTTGTCTCCTTCCTTCTCCCTCCAGACGTCCACTAATGCCAGCCTATCTATTTTCCCCACAAGTTCTTTCGATGGTTTGCCCTGAACCCCCAGAACCTTCCTACTGCTTGAAGTCCCCCGATAAGATTATCGGGCCTTTAGCAAATATTTCCAATTTGCTCAATGATTTCTGGATGAAGGAGTCTTGCCCCGGGTTGGGAGCATAAATCATTGCTATTGCTATAGTATATCCTTTCCCTCTCTCTTTTAGGTTCGGGGCCAAGTATCTCCCCTGTAAGTCCCTCTCTACGTCAGTGACCATGAGGTCTATATTGTTCCGCAGGGCTATCATTACTCTTGCACTTGTCGTTGGCTTGGAAGTTTTGGCGGTACCCTCGTATTCCCATTCTCTCCCTGTCCCAGCTCTGGACATGAGTCTGGACTTCCACTTCGTAACTATCTTTCTAGCTTTCTCCTTTTGACTAAGGAGTTCAACCCATTAATATTTAGGGAGAGAATACATAACCTAGTTTGTTCATCCATTGTCATGGAGTTGAAGTTGGAAGTTTCATACTCTCATAGGGACGTGTTCGGACCACCCTCCCTCCTAACCCTCCCTTTCGTCCCCCTCCCATCTTCCACCCCCTTCCGTCCTTCCCTCCCCACTCCCTCTCGCTGGATGGTCTCAATCGGCCTCTAGCCCCCCCAAATTGCCTTCTCGAGGATTGAATTCCATAGTATGCCCATCGTGTGCTCCTGCGGGTATTCCCAAACCCTTTCTAGATTCCATCCCCGGGACCATCCAGGTTAGATCTGTTGCTTGACCTCCCCAGGCTTACTCCCGAATTTCCCCACAGTATTTGTTTTAACAGAGTCATCACCTTAGATCCTTTGTTGAAGCAGGCCCCCTTCTTTCACTATGTTCATGTAGCAGGACCTTTAAATTGAGGTTGGTATCCTCCTTTCTTACTTCTTTTGGGACACACCATCGACCATTCCCAATTCTTGAGATTGCTCCGACTCCTCGCGGGAGGGTCCTTCTGGCTTTGGTCCTCTTCTTCAATCCCTAATATTCTAGCACCCTCTTTGCAGGATGTTATCCGGTGTTGTTTCCCCTGCCACTTGAAGACTAGACCAAAAGGGAACGTCCACCGGTATCAAACGGCCTTCTCTCTAAGTACCATCAGGACTGGGGACATCATTTTCCTTTTAAATAGGATCCTCTGTGATAGGTCTTGGAAAAGTAGTATACCTGTTACATTGTACGTTAACTGTTTCACCTTCCTAGCGCTTTGCAGAATCTCTTCTTTTGCTGTACAGTCGTGGATGGCAGCTATGACGTCCCTTGGTCTTACCCCTGGGACTGATCTACGGGGGCCCACTCTGTGGACTCTGTCTATTCTCACATCTGGCGTTTCCTCCGCTTCCAGTAGGTCCCCAAAAATAGTTTTAATCGCCCCTTCGAGGTCCTTGTCTGGGATCTCCTCGGGGAGGCATTTCATTCTTATGTTCGACCTCCTGGACCTGTTTTCTAGATCTTCTCCCTGCAGTTCGAGATTGTGGGTCACATTTGCCAGCTGTTTCACTAAGGTTTTCGTCCTTCTTGACTCTTCAGTGAGTCCTTGAATTGCTCTCTCGTTGGTATCCACTCTTTCTTGCATTTTACTCATGTCCCTTTTGATGTCCTGCAGAGCGATCGCCAAGTCTTCTCTCATAATTTCCATTTGTCTTTGGACCTTGTCAGCAATTTTGTCACCAAAATCATTGAAGTATTGTTTTAGGAATGACTGGGTTACCATTAGCTCTTGTTCTTCAAGGAGATGTGGCCCCTCGTGCGCCGTTTGTTTCTGGCTCTGCTGCGTGCCTTGGGGGGAGGTCAGGTCCTTACTCTACATCTTCTGTAAATTGCCTTCTTGGGGTTTCTTAGCTCCTTTCAATGGCGGTGGTGGTTCTTTTCCCCTGGTTTTGGACATGTTGACGCTCCTCCGGTCACCGCCGCTTCTCCAGGAGAGTTCCTCCTCCTCCCCTGTACCTCCTCTGGGAGTTTAAATTACCAGATGTTTCCCCTTTGTAAACTATGCAAGGGGAATTGGTTTATGCAATGCAGTCCCGGGCGTCCAGGGCTCACTTGATGTAGTGGGCTTGATCGTGGCCTGATCACTTTCCTTTTTATGGAGCTTGTCTATGTTGCTGGGCGCTCGGACCAGCCGTAAATCAGGATGTATGCCAGTACGTTCTGAAAGAATTTTGCCGCCTGGCTAGTTCGCTTTGATCAGAGGCCTTATAAGGTCTGACTGCTTGCTCTTAGAGGTTTTCCACTTCTCTTGTTGTTTCCGGGGGCCTTTATGTGCCCTGCACTTTCCTCTTTGGGTTTCACGCTCCTCTGTGATGGTCGGCCCGCAGATCTTCATGCTGTGTTCCCGGTTTGTTTTAAATGCAGCATCTCTCAGCTTTGACCACAACCCGTGCGGGTTCTAACCATCCTCCTCCTCTCCCCTGGGGTTGTTTCTTCCAACCGTCGCTTCTCTGGGCCCTCCTCAGTTTACCGCTTTAGCTGTATCAGTGCGGTCGGGCCAGCGAGGGGTTTTCCTGCGGGATTCTTCATTGCTTTCTTGGTGCGGCTTTACGCCCGGCTCTCTTGGGAGTGGTTCTGCTTTCCCTCTGCTGGATTCATCATCCGACTCAGGGCAGCCAGGTTCCTCTGCAGTGGGTGTGCCTTATAGTATGTTTCCTCCTCGTCACCTCATTTTGTTCTTTGGTGGATCCGCCACTGATGGGATGGGCCAGCTTGCGGCAGCCTCCCGCGTCCAACGTCAGTCTTTTCTTATGGGATTGGAGAGTCAGGAGCCCCTCCTGTTTAACTTTTGGTTATATAGGGTGATGCACCCGTGGAGGGCATTTAACGCTCTATAATTCGGCTTTCCCGGTCCCGAGGTTCAGGAGAGAATTGATTACGGTGCTCTCCTAACAGCGGCCATCTTGGAATCTTTTGTGTCATTTTTGATGCCGTTTTCACATTATTTTCCTTAGTGAAAATAAATTTACAATCTGACAAATTGTGAATATTATAACCCCATTTTTGTGGTATCCTTGTGCATGGATGCAAAATGTAACATGCATAACTGCATGAAAGATTGCATAAGATTTCAAATGCCAACTATCTACTTCACCAACGCATTTAATAAATCACAGACTTTCTTATTGGACTAGCGTTGAATTTAATAATTGCATTTATCAAGTTTATCCAAGATTTTAAAAATGATGGAAGTCACATATAGTTGATTTACATGCCAAAAACATGGGTGCAAAGGTTTTGGTGGCCTAGCACATGCACCCCAAAATGTTTGGATACTAAAAGAGTTTCTAAGTTACCGAACATGATCCATTTAGAGCATAGTAGGTCACCTAAGACAATGCGTAATGATCTGGAGGATCATGGGATCATAATGTGTGTAAAGTGCATGCCAAGTGATGAAAGTGGGGAATGCAAAATCTCTTATGTGTTGCCACGTTCTGCACTACATACAGTCTCCTTCTCTGTTCAGGTAGAAGCTCTCCATGCAGCCGGGGCAAATTACAATTAGGCCAAACGATTCCTGCTCCCAAATCCCCTGATCGCTAGTATTTGTAGAGCTCTTATGAAAAGGGTTACCAAAAGGCTCATTGATTTTCTTTGGTTAGGTGGCCAGCAGCCGTTATTAAAGGAATTCTTCCAAGAACCACATGTAGTGCCTCCACCTGACAGGGTGGCAATCATCATGGTAGTATTTTGGATGGCCTTTGCTAGTCTCTGAGATTTGGGGAGCTATCTGGCAGGGTCATTGCCTCGAGGTTATAAACAATGTATTTTGTTGTGGCAATGGTGATACCAATTGACGATCACCCGTGAATCACCTTACCTTGATCTTACTTAACTTTTTCTGAATTTTGTTGGCCACTTGGTCTGCCCAATATTTTTCTCGCAGGAAGTCCCAGAAAATCCGGCCAATCAGCGCATTGATCCAAGCCATGTAGGGATCACTGTTTGCATGTGCTTCCGATAGTGACTGTAACAAGAAAATAGGCAGGGTGATAATGTTACAAGAAGACAGACAGGGACATGAGCACATATTGGAAAGGTCCTGTATTGGAAGGATTTATTGTAATGGACTTCTCTGATCATGCAAATTTGGCTTCATTAAAACACAAAATATATTCGCATTGCTATCATTAGGATTCAATGACGCAGTTCAGAAAACAGTGTTGGTACAATAACAACACTGTTTGCTAATGGGAATTAAGATAATTATGTAAATTAACAACAGGCATCTAAGCTATGGAGAATCCAGAGTAAGGAGAAAGAAATCGACTAGATTAAGACAAGGACAACATTTATTCTTGAAAAACGAATTTGTGTTAAACGTTTTTGTAAAGCGTGCGGTCACCCAAGGGTATCTTGACGCTAGGAGAAATAACACAGACAGCTTCAGACAACACTAAGTATCAGAAGAAGTAGTTTTTAACCAACCTTCTAGAGGCTAAATAGTTTGAAGTATTCTTTATGTCTAGCGGGAGTTCATTCCACAGATATGCCGCAGCAGTGGAGAAGGCTCGCCCACCAACACCGCCCCATTTATATCTTGGGATCACTACACAGCCTGCAGAGGCTAAGCGGAGATCCCGGCTAGGACGATATCTACTAAACTTAGCTTTAAAGTACTCAGCTCCCTGGTCGGGGAGGGCGCGATGAACAATACAAACACCCTTGAACTTAACCCGTTGAGCCACTGGTAACCAGTGAAGAGCTTGGAGCACCGGAGTAATATGTGCACCAAAAGGGGAGCCAGTAGCAACCTGTGCTGCAAGATTCTGCAAACGCTGTAGACGTTGTATCTGACCCTTAGGTTGGACCAGCTATAGTGAGTTGCAGTAATCTAAGCGTGATAGCACGAATGCGGCCACCACCGGGGGACGAAGTGAGAAAGGAATCATAGGGAGAACCTTGCTAAGAATCTTATACTGGAAATGACCAGCTTCACAGACTGCGGTAATCTGTTTGTCCATACTAAGTGTAGCTGAGAGGATAAGCGCTAGATTTTTCACCTTGCACACTGGAACAGGTAAGGGACCCAGAGAAACAGGCCAGAAGGAGGACACCCAAAGTGTAGGATCAGGGGGACAGCCCACCACCGTCACCTCAGTCTTATCACCATTCAATTTGAGCCAATTGCAGTTCATCCATTCTCCCACGGCCGCCAGACACTCCCTCAAGCGTGACGACACCTCAGCCTGATCAAGGTCTAATCTAATCAAAATCTGGATGTCGTCCGCACATGAGTAGCATCTGACACCGAAGGAGCGGACCATACATACAAGGGCCCAGATATAGATGTTAAATAAGATTGGGGATAAGGAGGAGCCTTGAGGGACTCCACAATTGAGGTGACAAGAATCAGAGAGGAAAGGTGGCATAGAGAGGGTCTGAGTATGGTCCTCCAGGAATGACGTGAACCAGGCCAGCACTTGCCCAGATATACCAAATTGGGCCAGACAACAAGATGGAGTGGTCAATCGTATCAAACAACGCTGAAAGATCAAGCAGTATAGGGCGCCCACTCCACCTGGGTCAACCTGCCTGGCCATGTCATCCTGGACGGCGACCAGTATACTCTCAGGGCCCCTACCCAGACTGAACCCAGACTGAACAGGGTCTTAAAAATTAGAATATTCCAGAAAAGTCAAAAGTAGGGGCGACACCAATGATTCAAGACGCTTAGACAGAAACAGAAGAAGGGAAATTGGGCAGACATTAGATGGCACAGCAGGATCAAGAGTGGGTTTATTAAGAAGGGGAACAACTCTGGCAGACTTAAATTCCTGAGGAATCATCCCTAATTGAAAGGAGCCATTAATAGCAGTAGCAATCTCCGAAAGAAGTTCCGGAGCAATATCCTTCATAACCCATAAAGGAATGGCACCCGAAGGGAAACAGGATTTCATTTTTAGAATAGCACTAAGAACAGACTCTTCAGACGGTCAACCATTTCTTAGCAGGAGAGTGAACCGGGTTAACATGGGCACGAGTATTAGGTGTAGTGGTGGAGGCTACAGTGGGTGACACAGAAATATTATGTCGAATGGTATCGATTTTTTAGATAAAATACTGAGACAGAGCATTACATAGCTCTTGAGTAGGAACAGCCTTGGGAGTCAATTTCTCTGATGAAGAAAGCCCCTTAACCGTTGAAAAGAGGGTTCTAGGCTGGCACAGAGAGGACTCATTAGTATTTGCATAATAGAGAGTTTTAGCTGCTTTGATGGTAATAGAATAGGCAGCGGAGCAGGCTCTATATTGTATTTTAATTGCTGGGTCATGATCTTTTCGCCATTTGCATTCCACTTGCCACAGTTTGAGGCGAGCATCCTTCGCTATATCCGTGAACCAAGGTTCAGATGGTAATCTGCGTGGTTGGAGTAGACGGAGTGGAGCAGCTACATTCGCAGCTTCCACAAGCGACTGAGCAAAAACAGACATTGAGACGGGCGGAGCCGCGCTGCATTTAGTCCTAACTGAAGTAATCATACTAAGAGTATTGACAGTCCGCCAAGATCGTTGCCATATTTTACTTACTGGTATCGTCACAGATTTTATATCTGTTTTCCTCCAGCAACAGACTAAAAAATGGTCAGACCATAGAATAGGGTCAATCGATTGAATTGTCAGAAGGGATTCTTTAGAAAAAATAAGATCTAGCATATTACCTAATTCGTGTGTCGGGCTTTTAACTAGCTGATGCAGGTCTAAATCAAGCAGACTGTCGGCAAATAATTCTAGTTTTGCCGGTCTTGGAAAGCTGAATTTCAAATTGAAATCGCCCAATACAACTAGATTAGAGTATTGCATCTGGAGGTTGGCTAATAGATCAGGAAGACCGTCCAAAAAGATGGTATGAGAGCCAGAGGGGCGATATACCAATAGAACATGACATATTGTAGTAACTGAGAATGACCATCTGAAAAGGAGGGCTTCCATAGGGAATACATGGGTACAATCAAGTTGGGTAACTTTATATGTATCTTTATAAATTACTGCCACCCCACCCCCATGAGAAGATGACTGGCGATCAGCCCGCAGAACACAAAACCCTGTGGGTATCGCCTGTACAAGAGAGGGGGCAGAACTCTCTTGGAGCCACGTCTCGGTGAGGCATAGGAGCGCAGGATGACGTTCCTCAAGCAGAGTTTTAATCTAAACTGAGTGCGCCAGGAGCGAACAAGTATTTAATAATAATATCAAGGGATAATCAGGGCTATACTGCACTTGGGGCTCCAACCTGATGGAAATATGGTTGTTGCGGGAGCAAGCGCACACATAGGCAGTTTAGAAAAACATATCCGTCCCTGCTTCTCCATGGCCGCGACACGGACATGCACAGACAGGCACGCCGCCAGCATGCCGAAGGCTGCGTGCCCGTCTGGCCCATCCGCTGCGCTGACTATGACCAAGGCACGTAAATGCCGGTGTGTACTTCAGTAATAAGAGCACCTTGTGCGAGAAAAACATTTTTCAAGTACAAACTTTACATAAAGTAACAAACTCAATACTTGAAGTAAACATGTGATCAGACTCCTCCTTGCAGTACATGCATATAATTATCGTTCAACTCTTGACACAGCCAAAACGTGTTTCCAACTGTCCAGGACTTCAGCCCTACAAAACCTGGGCAAGAGACCGAAAGGATCTACATTTACAGGTCCATTAAAGAGCAGGGCAGCTTTTCCTACCGGCTAAGGCCTGTTGACACTAACTCAACCTAAAAAAGAAGCCAGTAAAACCAAGAAAACCTATATTCATCTGCATGATCAACTCAGGTTTTACACTGATTAAATACACTTATTTTTTTTACCTAGAAATATCATGCAAAGAACTTAATTCGGGAAGCTTAACGTGCAACTAATTAAGCAAGACTTGAAATGGAGACCAGAAGGGCTTGAAACATGTGTTGGCTGTAAAAAGAAATGACCCATGAACAAGTGCACGTACCAGAGGAAGGAGTCTGGTCAGGGGCTCCTATTGCACAGGTGCACAATATGAGTCGAGAGCTATAGGTCGATGTAAGCTGTATCTCAAGTGTGGAGCATTGGTTGCCTCCATTTGAACCCTAAGCATTGGCACGCAGCCATTAGAGTTCGGAAGAATATAAGTGCAGCATATTTTGGGTTTAGCAACCAATTACTTTTCATGAGACTTGACTTAAGCTTTTATTCTTTAGCTGATGGTCGTTGCTTGATCAATATGGAAGACACAATCTGGAAGGCAGTTCTGGAGACTGTGCGTCATTACCTGAAAATTACTCCCAGTGGCACTTTGGGAGAGGTAATAGGAAGGAGGACCTGTCAATAAAGACATTCTAAGAAAGCTGAAACACCGGAGCATGCTGGGGCGCCAAGGAGAGTGCATGACCACTAGTAGAGCTGCAAACAGTCAGTGAGGGTCAGAATGGTGTCCAAAAGCCGACATGGGAGTGAGACACCACAACGAAGGGTCAATAGCGAGAGATGGGGGAACGCCAGATGCCGGGACCACATTAACCTGCCAAGTTTTGCTTGGGCTTGGCGGTGTGCGAGAGAAACTGGTTGGTGGCAGGAGTAAGTGGCGTGAGGCGGAATGACAGCATTTTTTAGGTACTCGCTGGAGTGGGAAGGGAGACACCCAGCTAAATCCCATGGGATGTAACGGAGATATTTGAGGAACGTCTCAGTGCAACCAAGTGCAAGGGACATGTCTGAGGAAAACCACAGGGGACTCAATTGAGAAAGGCTGCTGGTTGGTACAAGGTGGAAGGGCTGCATGTTGGAACCAATTCAGCAAACGATAAAAAGAAGAAAGGGTGTGTGTGCTGGAACCGGGAGAGAACATTCCCCCAGAGCCAATTGAGAAACTGATTAAAGATAGAAAGCCAATCTACTGCAAATGGGAGAGAACGTTCCAAGAAGCAACTGAAAAACGGATAAATAAGGGAAATGGCGCAAGTTATATATGACAGAGAACGTTCCAAGGGCCAATTGAGAAACTGATATAAGAGGAAAAGGCTGCATGATAGACCCAAGAGAGGGCACTCCTGAAGACAAGGGAGAAATTAAGTATAAAGGAAACAGCTTCATGCTGGGACTTCACGCAAAGTTCCTGCGCCCACAAAAGAGAACATTCGCAGAGAAAGAACTTCATGTTGGGAGTGGAAGTTCGAGGTGCCAGATCCATTAAAAAAGTGAATTAGGCATAGAAACAACTGCATTCTGGGACTGGAAGGCAAACATTACCAGAAACATTAAGAAAGTTACAGCGAGAGAAAGAGCTGTGTCTTGGAACCTTAGAGCAAATTCCCTAGAGTCACCACTAAAGTGATTACTAGGACGGCTGCTGCATGATGGGACCTAAAGAAAACGTTTCCAGGGCCACTATAATAGTGATTACCAAGGGAAACTCTGCTCGCTGGGACTTGAAGGCTGTGTCACGATAGGTTCAACTATAAGGTGCCAGGGTGCTTTCTCTAATAGGAAGTCTGTCTCCCTCTGCGTATCCACTTTGAATAAATTCCCAGGCAAATAGTACCCAGCCTGCTTCCTTGCTCTCATTGTAGTATCAGGACTATAGCGTCCAGCTCGTTTCCCTTCCCCAATCTTTGTGTTCCGGTAAATAGTGTTCAGCTCGCTGTTTGCAGTCCTTCCAGGGTTATATAGTCCCTTGCTCACTTCTTCCTGCTGCAAGGGATATGGTACTCCATCCACCCTTAAGTGATAAAGTGCCCAACCCGCTCTTCAGAGATACTCTGCCCAGCTAACTGTTCAGGGATATGACACCCAGCTCAGTGTTTAGCAATCCTTGCCCTTTAAAGGGTCTCAGGCGTTGCAGCCTCTCATGCATCTCAGCCCTCTAAGAACAAATAGCTTCCCAGGCTCCAAAGCTTCGCCAGGCCCTCCAGGTCCATCACTTCTGCATGCTGGCCTAGTCACACCTAGCACAAACAAAGGGGTGATGGCTGGAAGGTTTACATTTAATCTTAAACCTTTGGCAATTGCTCTGGGCAACTCTCCAGACCATCGTTCTTCGCCTGCCAAGACATTACAAAAAGGGGAAAGACCATATGCGAATCAGACCTGGTCCCACCCCCAAAGTGGCAGCCCAGCCCAAACTGCTAGGTCACATCCTTTCTGCACGAGACCACAAGCATCCCCAAACATGTTGCGGTATCATAGTCAAACCCAGTCCTTGATCCTCCTGGAGTCTGGTTGGTATGCTCGCCGTCCTGATGACGTCCTTTCCCCTGGCTGATTGCTTCCCCTGTTTCCCTATCTCTTTACTGCTTCATAGATGCCTCACCTTCATGCCTCAATCTACTATGCCCCTGACGTGATTATGTTCTGGTTTCTGTTGTGTAGTGCCTCCGGACAGACTTGGGGGTTCTGCAGCAGTCTGAGACTTCAGAGGCCTCATGGCCATCTTTGGTCCAGGTGGAAGTCCTGCTTCTTTCTCTCAGGCTCAGCTCTACTCTGGCTGCTGGTGACCCCTTTGAAGCCCTTGCTATTTCCTGTACTGTAAATCTTCTGGTTAGCCTGGGGAGCGCTCTTGGATCCCCTGGTGCTGTATCACACATTGCATAATTCTCTGTACTTTCTCCTAGTCTGTGGGTCTGATTGGCTTCACGTGGCATCACATGACTCCCTTTGTCTAATAGATTCTTCAAGTGCCAGCCAGCACAGACACACATCTACACCTTTATTGGAATGGATCATGTTTTCCACTCAGAAATTCCATCAACACACTGCCAGCAGTTAGCGGATTGCAAAATGCCTGTTTTTATAATTGTTCTTTTCTAACACACCTAATACCAGCAAGTGGTTTCTAAGCACGGGATCGGAATTCGAACCTGTGCTGCACTGCATTTTCTTGCTTCCAAGACAAACGTGTTGCCCCTGAGCTATCCTTCCTCCCCAAATGTCAACCCTCATAAATCTGGTGTCCAAGTTTACTGCATAAAATAAAAGACATATTCATCTGCCCTGCACAAAAATGCCTCCCGAAATGTCAGTGCAAAGCACCGGAGGAGAGAAGGAGCGGCAGGCTCGAATTTGAAAGAGAAACACATTATTTAATTTAATAGTATGTGCAAATGAATATAAAGCAGGCACATTCTTACTGGCATGGTTTTTAATGAGATCGCTCAGGCATATTTTGGAAATATCTTGCAGAGATCATGTATGTTTGTAGACTGTAATCATAAATAAAATGTTTTGTCGATGTATCAGTAAGTGGATTTATATTTCGAGACCAGAAGATGGATATAGTAGTTTACTTTTGAGAAATAATCGTCCAACTAGCCAGAGCAATGGCAAGAGCAGATGACCTCAAACATAAAGATGATGGGGGTTATTTACCAAACAGTGCAGTCATCCAGGTAAGGATCATTGGGAAGATTAATTCAGCAAGCTAAGAAAAGCAGGCGTGCTAATGACTAATTTGTGATTTGCTGTATAAGGAAAAATGCATCTTCTCCTAACAGTTGAGGATCCTAAAGTGGATGGCCACCATTTTGACATGTGCTCCTAGTCATTGTTTTACTAGTAATGAATGCATGGGCTCTGCTTACCTTTCTTCTGGTGGTCGGGCTGCTGCTTGCACTGAGACACGGGCTTAGAAGGGGGCTTGAAGTCTCCGCTTGGATGCAGCGGGACATGTAGGCTTTATAATCCAGCAGAATCTTCTGCTTGACATTTCCCGCCAAGTCTTTTGGCTTGAAGAGGGCGGGAATATCCTCAGTGCTGCCCCTGCTGCTGCCATTGCTTGGAGCCGTCCTGCCACTGGGACTGGGTAGCTGGTTTGGAAGCAGTCCTGGAGGATGGAAACAAATTGAACGACTGTGAATTCCAATCATAAGGTGTCTGGCCCTCACCCTACATTCCAAGATTCTGTGAGTCCCCAGAGACAGAGTCTTGATTTCTACACTCTGTGAAGGTGAGAGTGGGTAGTGACAAGGATGGTTTTCAAACCAGAGCGACCTCAAAAACTAGGTGTTGATAATCACCATCGAAAAGGAAAAATGCCTTCATGTCTTGTCTTACTTCAGTATTGGACAGAGTACAGCACTTCACCTCAGAAGTGACACAACGGCAGAGACAATTACATAACAATTCCAACAGCTAGGGAATTTACTAATGCTGTCCAGAAAACGTAAAAACAGCAAACATTTAGCAAATCAAACGTGTTTAAAACCAAAGTACACACCTATGGATTACAATAAACAAATAGTACTAATGTTGGACAATGTGGGGCACTAGAGGGTGACACTGTGAGACGGCAGGCATGTAAGAGTGAAAATGTAAATGACAGTCTAGACTCTAGACGAAGAGGCACCTCTTACTGAGAATCAGAAATGATGATTCCACACTCTGTTTTGTCCATCTAGCCTAGACAGGATATGGCCTGCTGACTCTGCTGACCTCCTCCAACAGGAGCAGGAAGAGGGCTGAGCTGGAGAACTCAGGGGGGTGCTTGAACTGTGCTAGATGGATTCCTAGGGTGAACTGCTTGCTGCTTCTTAGTAGATTTTGGTAACTATGCTCTGCGCTGAAGTATGTGGAAGGGACAAAATCCAGATTTGGTTGAATCTGGCATGCTCTTTCGTCCTCATGGCCTTTAATGTTCACTTCAACTTTAAAGATTAACTCTTATTCGCTTTCATGTTTATTTGGACAGAGAAGCCACTAGGAGGTTTGCTAAACGTTTGAATTCATGATAAAACGAGTATTATAAATGTTGAAATATGGTTACATTGCGAATGCTTCCTAAGTACCCAGCAATGCACACATGTACTTGGGGTTGGGGGTTGATTAGGATGTATATGCTTTTAGCCTTTGAATGGCAAGCAGCCATTTTTAGAAGCATCTAGAAAACATAGCACCTGGAAGGCTAGCTGTTAAGAGCCAGGCTCATTGGGCAATACATGGAATAGTTCCAGGAAGATGTTTGCTTACGCCTGAGCACTTGATGGGCGAGGTATTAGGCTTCTTGAGACATAAGACTGGCATTATTCCAATGTTTTACTGTTCTCCTAGGAGAGAACAGTGCATGCATTTCATGCAGCATTAATCGATGTGATCTAATTCAATATAGCTGACGGAGCTAAAATGGACTAACACGTACGAATTATTACGAAATATTAGAAATCTATTGAATCTGCAAAGTCGAAAGGGGACATTTTATGGTAGCACTATTACAACTCTAAGCTTGCATTAGATAAGAAAGCGTGGGCATTTAGAAATGAACAAACTGCTAGAAGCAGCAGACTTAAAGCCAGACATTGCCTGCCCCTCAAATATAAACTCCCTACTCACGAAGTCAGACCAGTAGCCAGAGAGCTCCAGAAAGCTACATTTATAAGATTGATACCTGCCAAGTGTAAAGTCTGAAAGCGATTTTGGATTAAAACAAGTGTCAATCTTGCTTTGCTACCTGTAAAGCAAGATGGACACTTGCAACGCACGCGCACACTCAGGACGTGGTGAAAGGAAAGCAGGAGGGCAAAGGTCACGACATGTGCATGATGTGATGCAGGGCTGGCTGAAAACACTCATCGGCAAGCGGGTAGAAACCGGTACAAATACTAAATATTGATCACTCAAAGCCATACTAATAAAGAAGTAATCAATTCTGGAGAAAGAATCATGAACAGGCGAATGAAAGGAAAACTCTTCTTAACCATGATGAAGTTCCCTCCATATATCAATAAGATTGTATTTGAACACAAATGTCCTGAGTTCCTCACTAATCTTCTCATTATAATATTTACACTCTGATCTACGATCCTTCTTACTATCCATCACTAGATTAAAGTCACCACCCAACACTAATGAATCACCCTCCATACCATCCAACAAAAGGCTCAATTGATCAAGAAAAGAAACAGCTCACGAGCATGGCGCATACACAGATCCAAATGTCATTTTTTTCCCATCAAGGAGCACATCAAGTAACAGGATTCTACCTTCCCCATCCATAACTGTCTTTTCAATCTTAAACAACAAGCCTTTCCTAAACAAGATACTTACCCCTCTAGATTTAGAATCATAACAATTCGAGACCACTCTAGAATATTTCGAGTTGGCTAAGTAATTTTCAGTTTGTTCGTCCAGATGAGTCTCTTGAAGAAACACTACATCAGCACCACTCCTCCACAATCTTGCTAGAACCTTGCGTCGTTTCACAACATTCCCAATCCCCTTAACATTCCAAGAAACAAAAGTTAACGCAACCATAACTCCCAAATTAGAACAGTATCATAGGAGCAGTAACCATCAAGGTCAAAGGCAGAGTTCCAAAAAATAAAAACAAAAAAGTACATAGACACAACAACAACAAAACATTTAAACGAACAAACAGATAGAAAGTACAAGCTTTGCACAAAAAAACTAGTCCGATAAGCAGCGGACCTAACACATGCCTTATTATATACATCAAGTAAACCATTCTGAACCATACCCACCAGAGACGTATCTCCAACCCAAACCTTATATAAAGTAATTCACAATAATATTCCCCCCCCCAAAATCAATCTAGATCATGTGAATTCCCTTTTTACCACCCACCCCCCACATCCAGATCAGGTAAAAAAGAATATTCCCAGAATCAAATACTGCAAGCCCATTATGACCCCACAACCCAACACACTAATCCCTATCAACTAACCATCACAAACACCTAAAAGATCTAATCCGAACACCGTCTCCCCAAAACCTCAGTACTCCATATATATACAACTCCCCAACCACAAAACTCAAAGCCCATACAAAGGCAACTACTAACACACTATAAACCCACCTTCATGGATTTTGAGTTATTCACTGTAGGACGTGCTGTTTCTCATAAATGATTAATTTTTTAATGTTTAGTGACATTGATACCTTGCCATGCCTAATGACATCATCATGTACGGCCTTTGATTGGAAGTGTCTGTTACCTCTTTACCACTGATTAACTATATGACGACATCCATTTTGTGTTACAATTGTCACAATGTTGGTTGAAAAGTTCTTTAAGATCTGTCCCTGACAATTGATCCAAGTATACATGATTGCGATTCCGTGTCCATGATTGTGATTCTGGTTATCATTTCTAGATCATGCTGTTAAAGTTCTTGTGTCCGCACTTGCATTTACATGCTCCGCACACACATCGCCATACAGTGCCGACAGGGGCACATGTCTCTAGGTTTAGGTGATGTGACTAGTCGTTGTTTTACCTATGACAGCACTTGCAACATGCTGCCTCTCGCAACAAGATTCGATGTCAGCGATTATTGAAGGGCGGGGTCACTGTCCGTCATCAGCCAGGTGCGCACACTTTGGACACAGCGTCTTGCACACTTCGTGCGAGCGCATGCAACACTGCCCATGCGCCTCTCATACACTCTGTCTCTTTACGAGCACTAGCTTCACACGATTAGAGGCCCACGGTGCGCACACGTCTGCTGAGTGCGACGAATAGCTTGCGCACTTTGCTACTCCCTTGCAGTAAGTACCCCTCTGGCCCGCCTCCTGGCTTTCGTGGCAGTCGGGCATTGGCCACATCTTTACATGACGCCCCACTGTAGGCGCGCCACCACGGAACCTATCAACGCGATCCATGGGCTTGATTACCCATGGTTGCCTAGTTTACGGTTTCATTTACACAGCCCTTTTCCGCGTTCAGAGCGGACGCCGCGCCTCTCAGCAGCGACGAACACTTCGATTCACAGAAGTTAGTTCGATTCGTGTCAATGTTTTGGGGGTATTTTGGAAAGCTGACCATACTTGCGTCTATATAGCAGTCGCTTCCTCCATCATGAGCATTTTTGGCTCTTGTAACACACGTTTGTTAGTTACGCCGTTTTGGGATACTCATGTGCTTTTTTCCGTACTGGTGTTATGGGTCATTTTAGAATACTCATCATGTTCGCAACTTTGTAGTTGTTACATGTACTAATATGAGCTTTAGCAACGCAGTTTGGCTTACCCATGTGTTTGATTTAAACACAGGCGTTGTCACTGTTGGACAATCTTGCTTAGCAGATACCATCTGCAGGAATTGTCTTCACCTTTATCAACTTTGAAAACATTCCTTACCGTTTGAGGTAAGATTCTACCTTTTTTCCGTCTTATTATATATGACATTAGGATCTGTACAAATTCACTTACAGCCCCTCATATGTCGTTACAGGTACACACTTGTTTCCCTTACGACACATTCAATGCCGTCTAGACATCTATACTTATGATGGATTTGCTCGCTTACCCTTGCACTGGATAAGTCTTTGGTAAGAATATAGCTCCTCTAATAGGGAGCTTTTTCCTTTGTTATGCAATGAAGCATCCAGTAGGAGCTTATTGAATTATCATTTTATATTCGAGGTCACCTTTCCACTCACTACACTCCATTTGTTGTTTTTAGATAGAGATCCCGGGACTACCATTGGTTCCATCACACGTCCTGATGAAGGCCTGTCCACCAAGCTGCACTTCACAGCTCCTTTAGGCCGAAACACTGTTGTGTCGATGTTAAACACCACCTGAACAATGCACAATCTTAGCATTGTGGTTTTTCTTTATGATTTACTGTATATATGTTCATGAAATTAAGTTTATGTTTGTTCCTGTGACCGCACAAGTGTTATAATCGAACAAGAGTAACATTTTGCTGTTGTTGTTGTTTGCATTGAGATCCAGTTCTGTCCACTGGATAATACTTATTTGTATTGTGTTCTCAAACACTCTGGGTGCTCTATCCCTATCAGTTTTTATCCAGATGTTATTAAAACACATTTGTGAAAAAAAATGTATTTCCAGTGACTGTGATATATGTTCAGAATGCTGGAGTGGTGTGACATCTCACCCTGAAATTTTGTTTTTGTTTATTCGAATATACCTACCTGGGTTTTTCAGGGCTTTGCCAGGTGCCCTAATATTTAATCTAGATGTAAATTGCCTACATATTTTAAAAAAATAATAAAAAGTATAGTGTGGTTCTTGATTTGAAATGAAGGTGCCAGGAGTATGTTGAATTCAAGCAAATGCTGTGCTTGCGTTCAATGCTAAAGGTATTTTATCTTTCTTTGATGAATAATGCATGCTTGTATTAGCAGATTAAACATGAATAATTTCCTTAAATAGGAAAATATGGGATTGTTAAATAAACACTAGTAACTAGGTTCACTGGATCTAAAGGAAACCTACTAAAACAACTGTTGTGGATGGTAAATTCATGCACGGCGATGAAGGAAAATGTTCTGTTTGCTCCAACAGCATAGACCCAGCCCTTCCTTAGAGTCTTGCCTTCTATTTCTTTGCCCTTTAAGAGCCAGCACAGCTCTTGGGGGAGGTCTACCTGTCTGCAGGAGTGTAGCCGAGGCACTAGCTGGGATATAACCAATAGATTACATGATAGGCTGACTCGGGTGGGACCTTGTTGGACAGTATTCCCAGTCACACCCCCAGAATGTCAGGTTCTTAACAACCTGTCTTCCAGATTTCACCTAAAGTAAATGCTGGTGCGCATTGGCACTTACTGCCTATTAGCATTTATGATATGGCAGGTTACTTATAACACACGTAATACCCAGAGGTTTCTAAGCAAGCGCGGACTCGAACCTATGTTGCTCCGTGTCGTCTTGTTTCCAAGGCGAGCACATTGCCCCTGAGCTATCCTCCCTTCATGGAGGTTAATCCCACAAATCAAGTTGGTGCGATCATGTGCTTTACCTAACTGTATAAAACTTAGTTCCAAGCAAGCTATTGGCTATCAAGGTTTCACTCCTATTTCTTTCTTTTCACTGTCCGCTCCCTACATTACCCTGACATTCTAAATAAATCACTTACCTTAAATAATGTTGCAGCACCATGGTCGTATGACCCTTTCATTCCCTAAATCTGTGCCTTTCAAAGTCGCCATGAAAATGGAAGAGGGGATTTTCCTGGAGCCCCTGTCTCTGTTTTTATGGTGGCCAATGTTTTTGTCTTTTTTTGCTTTTGGTGGAAAATTTGGAATGTGGGCCTAACCGTAATCCATTTACTCTCCTCAAACCTATTGCCATTAAAACTCTTGATGTTTACCAGTGGGGGATAATGGTGGAAACCCCTCTGTGGAAGGATGTACCATCTGCTAACGGCCCATAGTCATCAATAATGCCCCTTGCTTCTCTGTGGCTGTTAACGCAGCTGGAGGGCCTCAAAAAAACAGTGCTGCCTCCCACTACAGGATTTATCACAGAAGCTGCTGCTTTTTTCCTAACACCCACACAAGTGCATGATACGAGACCAATACCAATTTGTTTTCGTTGGCCATTCCCATGGATCCAAGGAAAGGGACTGTTTTACTGCGGGAAGTTTCTTATGATATGGTGGCGAAAGGAGGCTTTCCTAAAGAGCTCTATGCCGCACTTCAACTATCTACCAGGGACTCCAGGTACTGCAGGAAAGGGATGCACTATGTGACTGTATTTCCAACTGTGCTGTTGACATGTACACAGTCATTGCTTGGTCTAACATCTCTGTCAAGGCAAAGTTTATTTTGTTTACTACCCATCTGAGGCTAGTCAAAGTGAATTGCTAGTCTGTCCTCCGTCTTCTTGATTACAAAAACTACAATCCAGAAACTACAATCTCAATCGACACCCATGTTAAAACCTCATGGTGTCACTGAAGTACCATCAGGCTGTTCTGCTGACCTACATCACATGCTCTGACTTCCATGGTCTCTCTGGTTCCAGTTATTTGTTTGAGTGTTTGTTTGTCATGTTTTAAGTGCCCCTTATGCCTCTGGGCTTTTCGTCTCGTGCGATAGAAATACATTAAATAAATGAAATAAAAAATAAAAACACGGGTTGACTCAATCTGAAGGTACTTGTACACCATGGCACAGCAAAGTGATTCTTCACCCCTTTCCTAAGGCTCTCCATTTTGACACAGGCCTTCAAGGGTAAAGCACCTCTTACTGCCCGGAAAATAAATTCTGTCTGATGATTCCACAGGTACCACAAGCAAGAATCCGGGGCATCCTCTGCCACCTGTCCAGGGTTTGAGAAGATGGCAATCCAGCTGAAAGCTTAACTGTCCTCTCAAACCTTTAATACCAGTGCAGTTTCCTGTTCATTCGCTGGAGGTTTCCTCCTCGGAACATCACTGACTAGTACCTGGTGACTTCATCACAGCTTCTACAACTTCAGAATGAGGAAGGGAATAGTCGGGAATGCATCCTAGTGAGTGAAACACTGCCAGAAGTCCGCTAATGCATAATAATCCATCAAGGTTGGACCGGAGAAGGAAAAGCTTTTCCTTGCAGATTTCTAGCAGAGGGTCTGGGGTCTTCAGTACCCTTTACCATTTGGTCCAGAAATAGGTGTTTTTTACGAGTGCAAACGTTCCAGTAGATTCCGCTTTGGTAAGCCTAAATCTGTCATCTTCATTAGGGAATGTGATTAAGGAATTTGCACAAACCTTAAGTCCCATTTTGCAGCATCTTTGCCCAGAACCTCCTGTCTTGCCTTGCTGCCTCAACATTTGTGGGACAGGCTGTCCAGACCCTCAGTGACCATCAGAGAATGTGGAACGGAGAATGTTTAATATGTGGCTAATCGATATCGCTGTGCCCTCTCTTCATTATTGTTTGTGCTGTTAGACGTAGTATCACTATTAGCGAGCACATCTGGACTGGAAGACCCCGAAGCTAACCTGACCCCAAACCCTTACTCGATAAACCCATACAATCTTATATGAATCCATAAGAACAGCTTTACTTTGTATGTGCATTTACTGGATGTGCTCAAAGGAGGTATTACTTTTTGAATAAAGGTCTCATAGTATAGTGCTTAATTTGGTTCTATGTTGAAATACCAAATGTAAAATACCGAGGCTGAAAAGGGCACGTTTGTTTTCGGGCGAATTTCATAAAGTCCTTTTCTTTTTTTGTACGTTAAAAAAAAAAAATAGGGGGCTGACCATGGCATCCCCCCACATTCCCCCTTCCTTATTTTATTCCCTTACCCCACCACCATCTATTTTTTTGCTTTAAAAAGGCCAACAAAAAAATCGAAATTTCGATCAAACAGCCTCGTTATTTTGTAATACGTTTTATGGGGGATTATGCTTAATGTATCTTTTAGACAAACTCTAGACATTCTCTCACGGCAGGAATTTGCTTCTGATATGATCAGTTCAAGTTTTTGTTGGGACTCGATGAATAGCGTGACCCTGTACATGCCCCCCTTATGAACTGCAAGTTTCTCTATTCTCTACAAACCAGAAAAACACACTGGCAATATTTGTACGTATACTCTATTCTTTTGAAGTGGCAAATAGGGACAGAGAGGTATTCCAATTCCTCCAGCGCTGTGGGGTGGGGAGGGGTGGTCTGGGATTACAAACTGAAACCAGTCTTTTACAAGAGCTGAACAGTCAAAAATAGCTTTCTGGTTAGAAAGAGTTAGTTGGCAGCAGCACAGTTCTTTCATGGCGCAGGCACAAACTGAAATGAAACATAGTCCGGGTGCAGTACTTTACCTAATCTGGCTTCACTTCTGCTGGAGCTTTGTTTATCCCTGGGGTTTTGTCTGGAGGCAGCAGACAGGTGCTGGTACCATTCCTCCTTTTCTCGCCCTGTTCTCCCGAACAGGTATACTGGCACCTCCTTGGCATCCCCGGGAGGTTTTATGGCACCCTCTTGTCCTTGCAATGAGCTTTGCCCCTGGCCTTCTTCTCTTTGGGCAAAGGCCTCCCATTCAGCTGCACCCCTGCAGGTCAGATCCTCCTGATTGACAAACACAATGCAGATGGGATACTTCTTGTTCCATATTCTCTTTCGTGCAAGGCCCATCGGGAAAAGAAAGACCTACAGAGTGAATAGAGATATAGACATGAATGTAATGGCTGCCAGCACGCCAGTACCGTAAAGAGTTATCAAAGTCTGCTGGAGCAGATGGGCCGGTTCACAGATATTTGGGTATTTGGGTATCTAGGAAAGAGCAGATAATGCTCTTTTCTTTGATACCCAACACGGACATCCTCTAATAAAATGCAAAATAGCAGGGGTAGCGAAATTGACGTCACATGTATGTTGACATCATAGGAAGTGATATCTCTTAATCCTACTGACATCACATGGAGTGACGCTACATGACCGTTGATCCTGATGCAATTACATGAAGTGATACTGTACATGTAATATACATTAAGCGTGCCGGTCCGGAAACAGCAGCGCCGGTAAGCTTATTGGCACTGTTGTTTCCGGACTGGCACACTCCAACTCTACCAGGCTGATGCCCTCCCGCCCGGCAGGTCAGACCAGCCGGGCGGGACAGCACCCGCCCGCAGAGCTTTCAGGGAAGCACCGGCACCGTTAACAACAGTGGTCCCCATTGTGCTTCCGTGGTCCCCATTCCCATGGGAAAGGGGACTTACAATTTGCTGGAGCCTGACTTTCCGGTCCGCCGGGGTTGTAATCCCACGGTGTTACCGGGAAGTCAGTCGCTGGTAAATATGTACGGGTCCAGAGGCAAACCGCCGGTATCACCAGCACGCTTACCGCCGGACCCGTAATGAGGCCCAAAGACAAGAAAAATTGCAAATAGCAAGTAAAGCAGCTATAATACTAGTTTACAAACCATATTTTAACTAGGGTTCTGCCTTAATATGTCAATAAATGGGTCACTATATGCGAGGGGAAATCCCAGTAGAACCAACCTAGGCTATGTGCAGTGCCTTTAAACATGAGTAAGCTGGTTATGTCAAATTAATGCAGATCTATTCTAGTTTAGCTCCACAGGCCAGGTGTAGTCATCATACGGTACATTTAGCCCCACGCCCCTAGGGGCGCCTTTACATGGCAAATGTGGCCTCGGGTGGCAGAAATTGTGATAATGTAATGTACAGACTCTACTTTGCAGATGCTGCTATGATATACCAAGTGCAGCCTCAAATGTCCCAAAAATGCCATCTAATGCAAGTTAATGCCTCATATGTGCTCACAGTCACCACATGTAAGGTACTCACATATGCTGGTATTGCCTTCTTATGCCAAGTGCAGTTACAGTTGGCAAGGTATAGACTCACATGTCCAGGTGCTGCACTTATTTACCAAGTGAAGCGTCATGTGTTCCCGCAGTGACATACAATGCCAGTCAATGTCTCATGTGCCTGGTAGAGTAACCACATGTAAGGGTCAGCCGCACATGTTCTGGTGCTGCCGTCACATGCTAACTCCAGCCACACATGCCATAGTAATGCCACCTAATGCCAGTTGATACCTCACATGCCTGTTGTCATCAGCATATGTAAGGTATAGACCTGCATGCCTATGTGTTGCATAGTTTGCTTATCTGCAGCAGTAATCTATAAAAACCAAGAATGTCACAGGCCAACTCAACTTCTCTTCTTTTAATGTTTGCATTAAAATTAAATTGAAAAGAATTATATGTTCTAAACAGTCAGTCAAATTTGACTTCCCTTTAATGTTTTGGTTTTAAATATTTGTTCATAACTGTTAAGGGACTCGTCATAGATATGAAGTGGCCATTCTTTAAATGTCCCAAAACCATCTGTGAAGAACTACAGCATGTAATCCTGGTAGAAACATGCTATGCAGAATAGTATCATTATTTTAGATTTATTAACAAAATGTTAATTCCCCTCATTATTCTGAAGAAAGCACTCCTTGAACAAGACAGCCCGTAGTTTCCATCCCAAAAAGGACAAACAAGTTTAATCGTTTCGACCATTATCAGACTTAAAGGTAAAATATAAACGCATACAATGTTGCTGTGACTGTTACAGAGCATGCTGTCTTAAACATATTAATAATTACACCGCAATTTGGGATTCGAACCTGCATGCAGAACAGAGATGCTTGGGCAAGTTCTTACGTCAATGAGCTATTTTACGGCCATGCCATTACGAGTTTGGCAGTAATTCCATCAGCCCAAACTCAATTTCCGATACTGCCTCTTGGTCCAATTTCATTACGGCTAGATTTCAAGTGGCAGTGGGCCAGTGTTAATGCCTCTCCAAGGAGTCCATTGTTGAAGCATACACGATCATCCCTTCCGCCCTTGTTTAAAAGGGTGGTAACTACAGGCTTGCAAATCAGATGGACCTTAAAGATGACGCCCAGAAGAGCTTAGCACAGCCCCAGAGGGACCAGCCTTCCACACCACCATGGCTATACACATGAAGCCAAAGCAGGTCGCAAGAACTTCAGGCAGTCTGGTAAGTACGCTCAGAGAAGCCTCAGCTCAAGTGCACCCTCATTGAAGAGCTCTGGTAGTTCTATCGGGGCTTTCCTGTCTATGGAACCTGGCCGTTCGAAGCCTAGGGAGTGTGTGTGAGGGTATTTACACAGCTCTTCAGCTGCTCTATGAAGGCACCTGCCAAAAAGCAAGGCAAACGGTGAACTTTATAAATACTGCTTAACATAACACAACTCAAAGGGAAAATCAAGTGAAAAATCTACATTCAAAAGCCACCAAAAAATGTAAAATAGTGTTACACATTCACATTTTGATGGTATGCAAAAATATAATTTTTCACCAGTTTCCAGTAGTGTTCAGAGAAACGCGAGATGTTCTTTTTAGAATTTGATATGGGTCCTAGATATCTGAAGAAGATTATAGATAACAATATTGATGTTTGGGTGCAGCGGAAGGGATCAAATGAGAACCCACATAATAAAATCCGTTTTTGTTATATAGGCACACATAAATAAAATCTTATGGCCTCACAAATAAATAAAACCTGTTAGGGTCAATTTTTTACCTTTGCATTGGTCAAGTCATAAGATCGGTGGCTAGTGAAGGTTGTGTCCAGGCTCTCCTCTTCTTGAGTTGCCCGTCGTGGGACATTAGTCTTGGGATAGGAAAGCTTCATGGTGGACCCGTCCAAGGTCACAAACACTGAGTGCGTTAAAGACGGATGATACATCTCTGGATCATAGGAATACATCTCGTTCATCCATCCCTATGAGGAAAATATGAAACAAGGTAAGTTCAGAGTAGGTAAAAACGTACTGCCAGCAAACAAGAGACCTCCTTATTGGTCATGACTCATGGAATATGCATTCAATGTCAGTAAAATGAATCCTCTCCATTTCCCTGGGTCAACTTCCCTGGTCCCAAACCTCACTCATTTGAGGATTTCCCATACCTCCCCAGAAATATACTTTAAAACTTTGTTCTCCTTTGATAGCAGGCCCTCTCCTCCTCATGCCATAACTCCTTACCAGAGACCAAAATGGTATCCTGTAACTGCACATCACAGAAACTACAAAGGTAATTGTGTCAGCTAGGAGTGCTCTGGTACTGGAGATTCTGGGGCACAGAAATCAGCATTCCTTTACGTGGGTGGGTATTTGTCATCTCAATGCCTGGAATTGGTCCTTGGCGGGGTCCATAGCCGATCTGGAAGCGAGGAAGACGAGCCTTGTTTGTTTTTTCTTTACATCATGAGGAGTTGTTATCAACTGTTGTGGCATCATATTCTAATGGCACAAGAAATTTCTCTATGTATTGCTGTTTTATCTTTTGTAAAATTGGTTTTAAAATTATGAATTTTCTATTGTATGGTATGTAATTGGTATGTTTTCTTTCGTGTGAAAAGTGTAATTTAAACTGTGACACACGCAAATAAGTAAGATTTTCAAGATGCGTACCCCCACATGCCTATTCAGAAGAGGAACTGGAAATATCTCAGGCATCTCTTCCAATTCGTGGTTCTCCACTTCAGCCTCATATTGGGATCCAGAATGTTCACTAAAATGATGTTAACAGTGGTGAGCTGGTTACATCTGGATTGTATGTTTCTCCAGCCCCTCCTAGGCCACCTGATGGGTCGTGACCAAACGAGGGCTTCCATACACATTGGCCTGTGTGTTAGGGACTGAGGAGTCTGGGGCTTTTAGTCATCTTCAAAAAGTTAATCATGCTCCTTTCTCTGATCGTAGGGTTCTATAGTTCAATTTACCGAATGACCTTGGTCGGCGTTTCCTTCCAGCATCATGGCAAATCAAATTAAGAAAACAACAATTAACCCTTTTTTCTTCCCACTCAGCATCCGCAAAGGGATTGGTTGACCATCCAGGGTGATCTGGCCGAAACCTTTGATTTATTTGTGTTCCCTGGGACAGAGCTCTCATCATTCAAACCTCTAGTTCCACATCGGGCCAAGCACTGGAACTAGTCATAGTAAGATTACAACTTCCACGTTTTTTTCTCAGCAGATATTGGGGCAGATCTAAATTGGTGGGTAAAGAAGGAGTTCCAAAAAACAGGGGCCCTGCTGGATCATCCTCGAGCATTGATATTGGAAACAGATGCCAGCAGACTGGGATGGGGTACTACTCTGAGTACTCTCTCTACACATGGCAGATGGGAGAACAGCCAGAGTCACCAATTATACAAGTGAAGGGGTTGTCTGCACTTTTCCAGGCCCGTCTTCCTTTCCAGAGCAGAGTAATTGGCCACTGAGGGTTAACCAGTATGGACGAAGGCCTAATGCGATTAACCATTCTCCCCATTACCAGCTTAGGTGCCCACCCGATGGAATGGGAACAATCCCATGTCCTGACCTTACAGGCGGTTCACATTCAGGGGTCTTGAAATGTAGCTGCAGATCACCTGAGTTGGATCTTTTGCCCTTCCCTGGACTCCTGCCCCAGAAAACAAGTTTTCCAGGAAAAATGCAGGTAGTACAGGGTGATACAATCATCTCTTCTCGCTACACTATAATATCAGAATCCTTTACTGTCGGGAGAAGATGCCTTGGTTCTAGAATGTTCCAGATCACTCATGTAAGCCTTACCTCCCAACACTTCGATACCTGTGGGTTTAGGCTAAGTGCAGACTGTAGAGGGCTGAGATAATCTTTGTTGCCCTGAATTAGCCCAGACTCCCTTGATTAATCTTCTTTCAGAGGCAGAAGACGGCACATATTTGATTCTTGGAAATAGCTCCCCATCCTCGTCCTCAAGGATCAAACTCAGGTTGAGAAGCAGCGAATCCTGAGTTTAGGATAATCAAAAGACGCAGCAGATACCCTTCAGCTCTCTAGATGTTTACCCCCCTGGCAGGCTTATGGGATGAATTGCTTCACCTTTCAGGGTGGTTCAGCTCAAAGCAACTCCACTCTTTCTCCTCTCCTCCTTAAGGGTACAGGGAGTTTTTTTTGGTATTTACCTTAAGAATCCAGTAGTTAGCCATTAGGTCTATGTGTCTGACTGGACATAGTGGAATCTGTAGTTGCTAGACTCATGAAGGCTTGCATATTGTTAAACTGCACAGTATCTCCTTGGGACCAGCCCCTGGACCTCGGCGGTTTACAATATGCTCCTTTATATTTCATCCAGGAAGCAGAGATTATTGGTTTTCTGAAGCAAACCTCTTCCTGGTGGCAATACCATCATCTGCAGATTGGCTGATGTAGGTGCTCTGCTCTGTTCCTCCCCTTACTTTAGGGTTCTACTGGAATCTTTCACTCTTAGCGTTGGTCCAGAGTACCGGGGACACCCTCGTTCCTACACACATATTACCTGAGTTAAAACTCTTATTTAGTTCTGATTGGTCCCACAAAGAGAACAAAACACACACATGCAGACTTTCCCAGGTAGCCCCGCCAACTGGGAGGGGAGAATGCCCCAGATAAGAACGCCTGAGGAGATCAGTGGTGTGGGGATTTTAAGGGAATTGTAAGCACAGGAGGAGGAGAAGAGAGAAAGGAGGCTGGCGACCCTTGGTCTGCTGGGATTTCTGCACGTGCTTTCTCTGCATTGATGGGGAGGAGCAGGAAGAGGACGGAAGACCCGCTGGAGAAGCAACAGGTAAGGAGTTGGGGGAGGAGCAATTTCAGAAGGGGGCAGTGACTGGGGCACATGAAGGACGGGCGAAGGCTCGCTGAAGCGAAGGAGCGGGGCCTAGCAGGAGATCGGGGAACTTAATTGCTTACAGCGCCAAACCAAACGTGGGAAATAGGTCTCAAGAAAATTGGCCTGCTGGGAATATACATGGAACCATATGCAAGCATTGACTTGCACTCATAATAAAACAGTCCATGAGGAGGAGAAAAGTCAAAAACCAGCATGGTTAGCTGAGTTCCAGGTCCAACAACTGTTTGGTCACATATGTGGTCGAAATCTGGCTTCATGGAAGTCTGATGTCTGCCCACTGAAAGAAAATAAATAAACAGGAGGAAAAGGAGCAGCGTCATAACAGAATACCCCAGAAAGTAATTTGGGCCAAGGACACAATGTAACACTAAATGGCACATGTTGTGTCCCAGCAGGGGCGAGGTTGATGGGGGCAGTGTGAAAACCCTTTGCATCCTAAGGTCCTGATGTCAACCTGTAAAAAAGGTAAATTCGGTTCAATAGGTGCTGTTTGCTCAACGGGAACTGTTGGCTTAAATGGGCACAGTTGTTTCGCATCCACCAAACATCTTAGCAGGGAGGGACACCCAGTGTTGGTGGTCATGCTAGCAGAGCCAACAAGTACCCATGGTGGAACAGGGGGGTTGGCATAACGGCTTGCCCCCACCAATATATGTGAAGCAGGTGTATGCACAAGGTGTTCCTTCCCCTATTTCAATTGGAAACTATAGGTGGCCATAATGCTCCCTGTTTAGTAACTAAAAAAGAGGTATTGGACCCTAGGCAACCGTTGTGTCAACACATAGCTTTTAACCAACCTGTGCACACCCCGTTTATGTACACGCCGTTGTAGCGCGCCATACCTCAGGCACATTGCAACAGCATGAATCATATTGCATTCAGACAATCTTCCAAATCACTAAGGAGAAATCTGCTATGCAGAGGGACCCGCCTCAGTGAAACTCACTTTTCAATCTTCAGCCGCGTACCAACTCCCTTGCACAAGGAGGTGAAGGAAGCTCACCCAGTAGCCAACCATGGGGTGAAAGCTCCAAGACTCACCCCCACCTCAGCCAGCTCTTGCTCTTGCCACGGCCCAGCCTAGCGAGCATGCACATACCTGACCCCTATATCCATATTAAGCGATCTTCCTGAGAGAGCAAAGACAATACAGAAGGAAGGCAGAGAAGGGAGCCTGTATCTCAGGAGGGAGCCATCAATTTAGGAATATGAACCCCGAGAGACTTTTGTTTGCAACAGGAGACCTTTGATTTGCATCCAGAGACTACTTTTTGAAACCCCCACACAGAAGCCATCGTGTACATTGTTAGGGAGGACATTTCAAACTAAACTGGTTGAAATGCATGACTCTTATTGTGCCATATGCAGTGTTAGTGCAACGTGCCATTTGTCCAGAAGCTGCACATTGGCTTAACTGACTCTTGATAATCATTCAAGAGAGTCATGTATGAAAGAATGTCCCATGCAAGATCATAAAAGAATTCTGACGTTGTCGCTAAGCCAGTGCTGGGGGAGGGGAACTGTTTATATCTAGTTAGCAAATAATCCAGCATTTCTGAGCGTCAGTAGTAGCAGCAGGCTGTCGCAACATATGGCCATCTCATTAATTCAAATAAATGTTTATCTCCAATGCTGAGGGCATGCATAGAATTCCAGGAACATACATGAATGATGGGAATAGGCTTAGCAAGATAGACCAGGTGGGCAATGCATGGCTCAGCAAGCCAACGAAGGAACATGGCCATACACTTGAGGGCCTCGTTGAGAGTTGGATGGTAGCAGTGAAATTGCCAGTAGTTGCCAAATACCACCGATGTTACTGTCTGCCTAATTCAGGCTTTAGGGAAACAATGCAGCTGGAATTCTTTTGGAGTACGGCCAGCAGTATCATAGGAGGACATTTTGATGAAAATCCACCTACGGTAGAAACAGCAAAATCGGCTGGCCGTAGAAGTTAGGCACACACATTTTGGTAAAAGCCACCAGGGCAGTATAAAGAGAGAGAGTGACTACCCTGCGACAAGGCAGGTGTGACGCTTAACACAGCCAACTTGGTATATTCTTCTGCTGGCCTCGCCCCCTTCCCAAAATTCAACAAAAATACGGGCCACGCGCTGTAGGTGCACGCGCTGTTGGCAGAAGTGCTGTTGTAAAGTGCTGTCTTTGCTGTTATACTGCCTGCTGGACCAAGCTCTCAAAAATATTTTGGACATCAATAATTGTATATTCTTCTGCTGGCCCCGCCCCCTTCCCAGAATTCTACAAAAATACTGGCCACGCACTGTAGGCGCGCGCCCTGTTGGCAGAAGTGCTGTTGTGAAGTGCTGTCTTCGCTGTTATATTGCCTGCTGGACCACGCTCTCAAAAATATTTTGGACATCAATAATTGGCATTGGACTTTAAAAGAATCAAATAGGTATTTACTGCTTACTGCAAGCTTAAAGGGTGTTATAATATACTTTATTTGTCCCCTTTTTGCCCCCTTTTTAGTATATTCTTCTGCTGGCCCCGCCCCCTTCCCAGAATTCTACAAAAATACGGGCCACGCACTGTAGGCGCGCACGCTGTTGGCGGAAGTGCTGTTGTGAAGTGTTGTTTTCGCTATCTTGCGGGATTGTGGGGCGTGGAGGCTTAAGCGTATACTAATTGACAGTATCAATAGTAGTTGCTCTCTGTTCGTCTTAAGTAAAGCTTATACTGTCCCGCTAGACTTGATTAGCATCTGTCCATTTGAATTGTCCGTGATTGAGTGGCATGGGGAAACTGTATACACTAGTATCAAATATGCCCCTGAGCAAAGACATAAGGAATTGTTTATCCAAAATGCAAATCACTCCCAAATCAACTTCACATTCTATAAATCTAAGTAACAACAGAAATGCGAAACTAAAATCAAGATCGATATCATTCACATCTGACATTAGAAATTTCTGTGCACATGAAAATAAACAAGTCGATTTACCTGTCGTGCCAAACAATTCCATCAATGACTCAACTTCACCACTGGAGGCTCAATTGGCTGAATCTCCCGAAACAATGGCATCAGACACCCCCGTTGACTCCTTAGTACAAGCGGGCGTACAAGCAATCTTGCCAATGCAACAGGAGGAAGCGACACGACAAACAAACAAAGGCGACTCCTCGCATCCAATAGCTATAAAAAATGGACGCGGAAAGGATATATCTTCAGACGAATTAGGGTGCATTGATGAAGCACTGGATGCACGGTTAAATTTGAGTCCTGACACGACAACAGGTACCATACATCCTGTGGAAATAACTGACGAAATCGAGGCACCAAGCGGTGCAACAACGAATGAAATGATGAACACGCCCGCAAATGAAGATTGGCAAGTGAATTATCACAATCACCTGCTCTCTTCTCACCAACAGCCAGAAACTCATCTATTTTATCGATCTCATTTGCTGAGCCCACACCAAGACGGAAAACAATGTCTCCAAAGCGAAATACACAGTCACAGTGCAAATATCAACATGTTAAACTGGAGCTTGCGTTACAAACGATAAACACAGCCTTATTTTCCATTGTAAAACTCTACAAAACAATGGACGAGAAAATAAACACCTAAAAATACTGTTACATCAATTAATAAATGCACAAACAATAAATTCTAAGGAAAATGGATCATCCCAAATGGAAACATCCGCACCCACAAATAAATGAGAGGGAAACAAATCGACAAATAATACTGGTACAGACCATAAAGCTCAAATAACTGAGACATGTGATTAGGGAATCTGTTTAATAAGAAGAAAAAAAGAAAAACAAAACATATTGAAGAAAATACAAACACACACAAAGAGGAAATAATAGTAGTAGACTCACAGCCAAGTAAATCCGTGATCAAAATTGTTGGGGCACCGGAAAAGAAAAGCAATAAGAACTACCAACTCTTTCAGATGGAGAAGCCAAAAAAGGTTGCGGATCAGCAAATGAAAACGAGGAAAAATATATAAATCATCATCAGCGTCCAATAATAAGAACTCGAGACAGTTCCTACAAGCAATAACGCTATCCAATTCCTTACTCAACAGAAGAAGAGCTATTGCAAAGAAGTATGCAAGATGTGGACAAAAAAAGATCGCTCAAGTGAATACATCACAAAAATTGCAAGTAGACATTTCAGAATATGAACCCCTGAATGCACTAGTATCGATCTAGGAACAAATGGAGGAAAAAAAAAGTAAAAATAGCAAATATAACTACAACAAAGATCCCAGGCTCCAACATGGAACCTATAGGAAGTATAGAACCCTGCGCAACCAATCATGAGAAAACTATTTTTAAGAAATCAGAAAAAATAAACGTATCCAACCAAATCGTAATGTACAACCCCAAAATGACAACATTGGAGGAGAGAAGGAATGAAATAGCTAAATCTGTACAGCTGCACTTCTCGCAACAGAAAATGGAATCAGTTGCAAAAACGAATACAAAAACAACTGTCCCAACTGGGCTGGAAAACCAAAGTTACGATAACGTAAAAGAAAATCAAAATATACTCTACCAACACAACGGAAGGCCCCTTGCTATGAGTAAGGATAAACTGGAAAAAAAACAACCATTAAATGACAAACAGAAATTGTATAGTCTCATACTAGTATGCAGAAATCATCCTTTTCCACAATATGCACTAAACAGAGCTTGTGTTCTGAATATTAGCGGATATTCCATCTCTGCAAGATCTAGAGTCAGTAGACATAGAGCAAATTGAGCTGATAAATGACTATGATCTATCTGTAGCCAAGATCTGGATTAAGTCAGGGATGGTTAGAAATATTATATGGCAAGCAAAACTAGAAATATACAATCTAGGGTTCATTCTAATCAACCCTGCAGATCAAGAGATGTATATACATAATCAAACAAATAGATCAAGTTTGGAGATCCAAGAAGAACGTAAATGCCTTACCTATAACAACCAAAGTGAGAAAGCACAAGTTGAATCTGACTTGATTTCAATTAAAAGAACAATTCAGAATAATTATTAACAATCCAACAACTGTGATATATGCTGTCTAGCATCATGGAACACCAGAAGCCATTAACATTTAACAGATAAGACTCTAAGCCCACTCCAGGAGTACGATATAGTTGCTCTCCCAGAGGTATGGCTCACCTCTACTCCCATATGGGAAAAGTACACATTATCCCTTGTACCAGCAAAACTACCTGTGAGAGGACGTCCAATGGTGGGGCTATTAGTTGCTGCAGAAACAGCATCAAATCTAATAGTAGAACCCTGGGCCTCGCCAAATATGTTCTTGCAATTAGTAAGAATAATATCAAGAGAACAAACTCTGGCATTGATAAATGTGTATTGAAACCATGTGGGAATAAAAGATGAGGAATTCTTAGAAGATTTCACTACCCTGTTAGAAATAATAGCTCGAGATATGTCAATCAAACATATCATGGTCGCAGGAGATCTTAATATAACTTGCCTACCCAAAAAACAAAAACCGTTAAAGGAAGTGGCACAACAATGGCTATCCATAAAGGAAGATCGACAAATGTATATGTTCAATGGTACAACAGAGGGTGATACTCTGCCCGCAGAGACATGGCACAGAGGGAAACAATCTGCCCTCATAGATTACATCTTTGTGAACAAACAACTATTCACACAGATAACACAATTTAGAATAACTTTGCAAGATTGCAGTGATTATAACTTATTGGAAATTCGGTGCTCCTGGAATAGAAACGAAAAACAAATACAAGACTCAAATGCTCGAAATCGTAAGGTGTCCAATGGGCAAAATGGACTCAAATGGAACGTGCCTGCACTTGAATTAATGAACAAAATCATGAATAATGGACTGAATAATGCACAGCGGAAGATAAATGCTGATGAAGACTCACATATAACAGTTATGCAAATATGCACAAAACCTATGAAGAAAGGTGCAGGTTCTGATATATACAAACTTCATTCTTACGATCATGAGCTGGCCAAGAAGAAATCTAAATATCGAGCAGATAGACGAAAACTAATCAAGGAAAGATCAAGTAATCTGATAGCAATGCTGAGGTCATTGAAAGCTTGCTACAAAAATTGGATAAAAGGAAGAAAAGTAACATTATATCAACAAGATGGGGAACGCATGCTAAATGTTTTAAAGACAAAAATTCTGCATTAATATGGACACTTCTCAATGAACCTAATAGTGCATCTCAGCTGAGCATGCAGATCAATGCAATACCAGAAGAAGTATGGACCGCATACTATAAGACTCTATATGCAACTCATCCCATATCCAGTAGCAACACAGGACGATCATATGATGTAAAACACCATTTGCAATTTGATAATGAGGATGTACTATACTATATAATGAGATTAAGTCCCTCAAGAGCAGCTGGTCCGGACGGCCTCTCTAATCAAACCATCAAAGCACATCCTCATGCATGGGCAGAAATCCTTACAACTATTTTTCTACAAACAATCCATACACAGACGATACCATCATCGTGGAAAACCTCGATAGTAATCCCTATTTACAAGAAAGGAAATCAATGTGATCCAAAAAACTATCGATCCATTACATTACTCGACATTCCTGGGAAGATCTTTGCTAGGATCATATTAAAAGAATTTTCAAATTGGATCGAACAAACAGATCTACAAGATCATAGACAAACGGGATTTAGACGAGGACTTGGTACAGCAATTAATCTGCATACCCTCGAGCTAATTAAAGCACAAGAAAGACAAAAGAAACAATTGATCTACATATCTTTCATTGACTTTCAAGCAGCTTTCGATTCTGTTTCCAGGGAAAAACTATTTTTGAAACTGAAAAGAGATGCTTGTCCCAATAATATCATCTTTTGAGTAAAGCAACTGCATACAAACACAAGCATCCAAATTAGGCTTTCCCAGACGGGAACCTACTGCAACCTATTATAACACTAAGAGGCTTAAAACAAGGATGCGTTTTAGCCTCAACCTTTTTAAACTTCTTCATAAGTGACATCAAAAAGGAATTTGCAGGCATAAACTCTGATCCTCCCAAGTTAAATGGCATACCGATCCACTGGGTATTCTACGCAGATGATTTAGCTCTGCTAGCGAAAACACCTATGGGATTGCAGGTTCTTCTGTGTCAACTTGAAAAATACGTTACCGCAAATGACTTGAAAGTAAACAAAGCTAAATGTAAGATAATAACTTTTCAGAATTATCATGGCAAACAAAAGAAAATGTTTAAATGGACTTAACACGATGAATCACTGAAAGTGATTAATGAATACAAATACTTAGGTATTATGATAAGTAACTACCCACATGACCAAAGCTACCATGCAGCAATGAAGAGAAAACTAAACACAGCGATATCACAGGCCTGAATATTACAATACAAATTCAGAAAGTTCGCATTAAAACCTCTCATAACCTTTTACAATCAAAAGGTAGCGCCAATACTACTATATGGGGCAGAGACTAGAGACTGGATGTCTAAAAATGTATGGACACGCATAGAAGGAAAATTCTGGAAATCGGTCTTAGCGACTCCTAAGTCAACATCAATCTGCACAATTCGCCATGAACTGGGCTTGATATCCCTCTATGCTATGTATAGATGGAGAGTCTGCTCTCTTTATAGGAAGTATAAAACTCCCTAAAAGAGTTTCTCCCTATTGAATATAACATCGACTTACTTGTGTAACACAACTCAAACACAAACGCGAATCTGGAGATGCAAAGTGCAACAGTGTTTAAATATAGAAGGAGTATCAGATGATGAGCTGATTCTAAATCCGACTGCTATTAAGATCAAATTACGTAAAGAAGACTGGATCAGAACCAGAGAGCAATGCTCCAACTTAACAGTATTCACAAATCATGAGCTGATGCATAAAAAACTGAGTACTCCGGAACCATACATCATTATATTTCCAGATCCTTCAATGAGAACTCAATACATGAGATTCAGACTCAATCTGTGGTATGCGAGAGAAGTTCTTTATAAATGGAATAAGAATACAGCAGAAGGAAATAAATGCTGTTTCTGCGAAAATGTAACTATAATAGAAATGTTAAAACATGTAATTTCAGAATGTCCAGCACTAGCAAATGTAAGAACTGAGTACAGTCTACGCTTCTTTCCTTATGCGGAATATATGACATCTGACACAATATGGAAAACAATTTTTAATTCGCACAAAACATCTATGAATATAGCAGTAGTAAAATATTTGATGTTGCTAAATCTACATCAAGAAAAGGAATGATAATGATGGATTCTGTAGAAATGAAGTAGCAAAACCTTGTTTATTCCATTTAAGAACTAATAGTGTTGACGTTGTTGTGACTCTTGCAATGAATGGGCATAAATTGAATGTACATTGCTTTTAAAATTGTTACTCCTTCATTTTTAATACAAATTGTTCATATAGAACAATTTAAAATCTATGAGAAGAAATACACAAGACAAGTAGTTATGTGTCTATACGGAAATTTTAATACATATCATAGATTTATGTCAATATTGACTTTTAGAGAAAATCAGTAATAAACTCACTAACACTAAGAGATGTTGGGATTGAAACGTAAGAATGTAAACAGAATTTTATTGATTGCTGATTGTCTTATTAAAAATCCTTTGTAAGGCTGTTTTTCGGCCATATCAAAATAAATAAAAAAAGAAAAAGAAAATCCACCTATTCTACCTTGGCCTCAGAGGTGGAGGTACAAATTCCAAAGAGGCCCCAATATTTCTTTAGCTTTTTCCATTGAACAGAAGGGAAACACAGATGGTTCGCTTCAATACATAAAAAAGCTTTTACAATGGGCCACGGTAAGGGGGTGAAAAGGTGGACATCTTTGATGCCCACCTCTTACCACCTTAACCACTTAATACATCAGAATGTACCCGTGTGTGCATTAAAAACAGGCATAGTAGTAGCATGAACCACTAATGTACATTATCCTTCTCCACCTTCACACTGAAGGTGGAAATGGCTAAACGAAATTCCTGAAAAAAGACATGTTATGGTTACCACTGGTGGAGGTTGTATTTCTGGGATAACTTAAGAGGTATTTCCGAAATACTGCCTCCGCCAGGGGTAAATTTGGTATTTGGTGGATTTTGGGAAATACCGCTGGCGGAGGTGGAAACTGCTGACAGCTGTATTTCACACAATAATCAGCACAACTCTAAACGTGGCCCTGAGTCTTTAGCGCAGACGTATAATATCTGAATGCACATTTCTCACACACTGACTGACCCGTTGTATATGCCCGGGAAGCCTCACATTGACAAAGGCGCACCATGCTGATTTTCACGTCTCTGCTTCCAGGTCATGGGATACCAGGGTACATTCCTCGGATCATATACATTCTATCCATAAACACTCACTGACCCATTTCCAGTATTTCAAATACTGCCCGCTTTTATTGACCATACTCATTATTGAAGCCATTATAATTTAGACAGCAACTTATCTACCCATGTTTACGAGTAATGTCCATGTTGGATAACAGCCTACACTGGAAGGAGCAGCACACAAGAAATGCACAAATGGCATGCAATGCAAGCCTCTGCATTGGTCACTTCTGCACCCAGTTTCCAGGCTCAATACAATGCAATGGCCCTTCGGAATATCAGTCTGCCGAGATTTGTGGTGTCTCGCAGGGGCAGATGGACATGGATGTGAGGCTTGTGACAACCCTTGCTCCCCTCGCCCTGTGTTCCACTGGTGGTGAATGTGGAATGCGTGGTCACAGGCATTAAGGTGCCTGCCAATTTGAACGTAGCATGTGGCATATGTCCACTGCACCTGCTGTAGATCATATACCTGTGGAAATCTATCATCTTCTGACATGTTGCCGGTGACTCAGGCTATCTGCCACTTCCCTGTCTCATGACACCCACCCGTAACTCGCAGATAGTACAGGAGTTTGGTTCTATGTGATTTGCTCGAAACAAATCAATTTGTTTGGTAGATTATGTCGCAAATATATGAGGGGGGATACCCCTACAGCCTCCCCCATGACACATTAATTATTACCCTAACCTCCACCCCAAATATATTTGGGGCAACATTTGTTGAAAATAAATGATAAAATGGAATTCGATTAATTCTCCCACATCAAAACCTCCCTATCCCCAGGAGGTTTACTCCAGAGAACACCATCCCCCTAACATTTTCTTAGGCTACAAGGATATCTGTGCTCCCTTTTTGATTAGATTGGTCAACTCCACTTTTGCCAGTAATTAAGTGCCCGATTCCATAAAGAAAGCCACCATCACCCCTCTAGTTAAAAAACCAGGACTGGACCAAAGTGACCTTGGTAACCTGCCCCCCATCTCCAACTGTCATTTTCTCCTCAAGGTGCTTGATAAATGTGCTACTAACCAACTACAAGCCTTTGTTGAGAAGACTAACATTCTGCATCCCAGACAGTCTGGCCTTAGACCCCTCTATGGTACTGAGACCGCTCTTTTAGATCTGCAGACGCACATGTTGAGAATCTCCGATGGAGGTCCCTCTGGCATGCTGGTTCTGCTAGGTTTATCAGCGGTTTTTGATCTTCTTGACCATGACCAACTCCTGCTTGCCTTAGAGAAACGTTGGTCGCTGCACTCCTAACTCAATCCTATGGGTGAGATAATGTCTCCAGAATAGTACTTCTCAAGTATGTTGGGGTGAGGCCTCTTCTCCTTCTTCCCCCATTTCCTGTGGGGTCCCTCAGGGAGCATGTGTGTCCCCCTTTCTTTTCAACCTTTATATTCAACCTTTCGGTTACCTGTTGGATGAGCTTGGAGTGTATTTCTCGAACTATGCTGATGACACCCAGCTAGTTCTTCAGTTCTCAGGGGATTACGCCAATGAAGCTGTCCTTCTTCAGGCTATCTTCCTGTTAAGACCTGGATGAGCAACAACTGGATATATTTGAATGGGGATAAGACCAAGCTGTTGGTTTTTGGCACCAAGCATGCTCAAGCAAAATTAGATCCCAGCTACTGATCATTCTCCATTCATGGTTAACCAATTCCGGTCTCTCAGAGTGTTAAAACTCTGGGCTTCTATCTTGATCCCCTGCATAGTGCCGATGCTCATATCAACTAGACAATAAAAAATGGTTCCTACTAGCTTAGGCTGCTGCGAAACCTGCGTCCCTTTCTGTCGGCATCCAGTTGCTCTTCAGTGGCCTGTGCATTTGTCCAGATTGGACTATGGCAATGCATTATTAATTGGGGCCAACAAGTCCCTACAGACTCTTCAAAATGATGCAGTTCGTATTATCACAAAGAGAGCTAGAAGAGATCATATTTCTGATAGCCCGCAAGATCTCCATTGGCTCTTTGTGGACTCCCGGCTGGAATTTAAGGCTGCATGTCTAGCCTATAGAGCTTTATAGGGTTCTGCACCAGTCTATATTAAAGAACTGGTATCCTTTTATGAGCCACCAAGGAAGTTGCGCTCCTCGTCTTGGCACTGGTCAACATCCCTATATTCATTCTTTACAGTTGTCTAGGCAGATCCTTCCCATTCAAGGTCGCAAAAATCTGTAATGCCTTGAATTTGGAGCTCAGGGTGGTAAAGGAATACAATCCCTTTTGCCGGAGATTGAAAACCGTCTTTTTCAACTAATGCTCTCTACAGCCATACTTCTCTGAATAGAGCCTGCCCCGCTTCTGACTCTCTTGCCCACGTTGGTCACCGGTCCCGTCTTTTTTGTTGCTGTTTCCTATCTTTGTGTTTGTGCGCCCAGACAGTGATAGGTGTTTCAGAAGTGCTATTTAGTAAATATATACTCTGGATAAATCCAGAAGAATTTTGTGTTCTATATATTGTTGCCCCAGCTCTTTGGTGAAACAGGGTACCCTGGTGTTCTTTGAGACGCACAAGGACTCGGAGCACAATAGAGAGTGCATTCAGCCTTTTCCAGGCAAGAATCTGATCTGATAAAAATTGTGATTGGAGGTACCTTGTCCTGCAACATGGCCACGAGGCATCACATCCCCATGTCAACAGTGGACAACAATATGTTGAATGACAGTAAGGATGATGATGATGATGACAAGGGCCAGCATCCATCATGAAGGGCGCCACCAGACATCATCTTATGGACATTGTGCCTCCTTACGAGTACGACGGTAATGGGAAAAAGTGGTGGAAATGCAATGACCGCCCCTTTTAGCATTCTGACACATTAGAAGTAACAAAAAAGTGGCAGTAATTCTGCCATTGCTAATTCCGCCAGAGGAAATATAGATCAGGAATTTCCTCCAAAATACATGATTGTGTAAATTTCACCAGAGGAAATACAGATGGAGGAAGTAGTGGACATTGGGCCTCATCACGACCCAGGCGGTAGAGTGTTAACGGCGCCGGAAGAGTTGCTGGCAACGTTATCCCTTTACCGCCTCATTACGAGGTCTGCTCGCGGGTCTCACTAAGGATGTCTGCTAAAACCAGGCGTCCTTAGCGGGACCCGCTAGCAGACCAGGATGCTAACAACGGCCCATCATTAACGGGTCCATTGTTAGCATCCTCCCCATTCCCAATGAGCCCTATGGGGGCTCAAATGGGAAAGGGAATTATTGGGCCCTCCAAGGTTGGACTGGCCCAGTAATTCCCCTGGAACCCGGACCCGGTATCCGGTATGGGGGTAGCCATGCATATAAAAGCAGCATGGCTACCTCCATACTCGTAATGAGGCCTATTGTCTACAAGTAGGAATATTGCTGACATACTGCCAAAAACTGGTGCTATTTCCTTCAACAAACAGTACAGTTACCTCAAGCTCGGTGCTGAACCTCAACATGGAACAGAAACCGCCCTTGTTGACCTCAAAAGTCAGATTTATGACATTAAAGACAAAGGTAAGGCTGCCATCTCACTCCTTCTAGACCTCTCTGTAACCACCTCTCTTCCGCTGCCCATTTCTCCTCCTCTGCTGTCACGTGGATACAATCCTTCCTGGCCAAGAGAACCATGAAGGTCTTTTCCTCCGCGGCAGCAGCAGACCCCATCCCCATCACCTGTGGTGTCCCGTAAGGCTTCTGTGACTCCCCCACCCTTTATAACATCTTTACAAAGCCTCTCTTTGACAAACTGGACCTTCTGGGTGTCACCTACACCAATTACGCGGATGACACCCAGATACTCCTCACCATCTCGGGCAACTGCAGCGCTGATGTCACCAGGATCAACGAAATCTTCTCCATCATTCAGGCATGGATGGCCACACATGGGCTTTGCCTGAATGATGAGAGGACTGAACTTCTCATTGTCAGATCACCCAATAATTTACAAAAACTGAGCCCTGACTACTCCAACATCATCATCGACAGTAACACCATCCCCGTTGCTAAAAACGTGAAAACCCTCGGCTTTCATCTCGACACTAATACCAACCTTACCAAACAAGTTAACACAACCGCCTCAGCTACCGCCTATACTGGGAAACTAATTACAGCCTGTAGACCTTTCTTATCCACCAATATCTGCCTCACGTTGGCTAGGGCTCTCATACAATCTAAGCTAGACTATTGCAACAGCCTCTACCTAGGTGCCAACCAATCTATAATTAACAAACTTCAGGTTCTCCAAAATAATGTGCTACTAGCAGCTCTAAACATTCCTAGATGCGAGCATATATCCGCCATCAGAATTTCATGAAAATGGCTATCCATTCAACAAAAAATTGACTTAAAAACGCTCTGCCATACCTACAAAGCCCTCAACCACCTAGCCCCTCCCTACCTCACCAACAAATTCACCATGAAACCGGACACCAGAATCACTAGATCCTCCAACACTCTATGCCTCACCGTGCCCAGATTCACTGCTAAAAGAGCGGGAGGCTCAAGCTTTACGGTCCTTGCCTCTCAACTTTGGAACACCCTGCCTTTGAACATTAAATCGGCCAAATCTTTCCAGTTATTCAGGAAGCTTGTCATTGGTTGGTTGCTGATTAAAACCCAACCTTAAGCTTGACCCAGCCGTCCACAAAACTGTATATACTGTACATGCCTTACCTATGCCTCAACTTTATATTTTGACTACCTCTGTCTGTATATACTGTACATAACCTTACAAATGTTTTACTGCAAATGCTATATATATTGTGCATGTAACCTGTCCTAAGCGCCCTTTTACTCCAGGGTCTGGAGCGCTATATAAATATAATAAACAAACAAACAAACATGCTGCAGGTGATTAAAACGAATAACCAGGTGTACCCAATTGCATACTAAAGGGTATAAAAGGACCGCACCATCACCAAACACACTTCCCAGCACCAAGTGCTTGCCAATAAGTTGTCAATTTTGACACCCAGAGTCTGCTGCTCTATATTGACCTGCAAAGGCGATTGCAGAAGCGCCAAAGAAACCCTCCTGCCCAAAGGCAGAGGAGACCAGAAGAGGAGAGTGTATCCAGTCCACAAGTTGGACCTGCTCCCTCGACACTGACAGATGGGTAGCTACTGACACTGAATTGCATGAACCGCGAGCCCATCACAGACCTCCTCAAAAGGATCCTGCCAGAGCGGGATCGATATCAGAATTGCAATGCCACCGCTGTTCAAGGTGCTATTTGTACTGCACTTTTGTGTCAGAGGCACCTCGCAGCAACCCGTCGACATGCTGCACAGCATGTCACAAACGACATTGTGAAAACTGTTGCTAACACCAGGTAGCAGAATGTATATGGAAGCAAGTATGACAAGCGAACAATTCGATGACCGGCGATGCAACCTTTGTTCATGCTACATGCACCTTTTCATAAACACTGTGAATAAAAGAACCCAATGCACAGTACCATATGCCCAACACTTTTAGGTCCTGTGGCATCTTAAAAAGTGAGGGAAACATTTCCTATTTCCCTTGTTCCCCTGTGTGAGTCACCCTGCAAGGCATCCTGTGCACCTGTTGAAGTTGGAGGTCAGCCACCTCCTCCATTCTTTCCTGCTGTGTCTCCATGCTCATCAACCTCTCCCATATGGCAGACAGAGCATCTGGGGGCAGGGTTCCTTTAGGTTGGGCAGGGGGGAGGGTGTGTGTCCTTGAGGTCTTGTCCCCTATTCCTTCACCCCGGCCCTCCGCAGCATCATTGTCATCAGTAGCAATGTCCTTGTCAGGGTTAGCATGCCACAGCAGAACATAAATAGTGGGGCGAAGGAGATGCCAATACAAGTGATGGGCTGAGATGCGGTGTGGATGGGCCCTGGATGTCCCTGGTGCTGGCAGTGGCAGCAGTAATTTATGGAGCATTACTAAACAGACTGGGCAGACTGCCAGTAGTGGCTGCGGCTTGAGGGTCACTAGGCAGGGCAACAGGCTGAGGTTCACTGCTTGGTGCAGGGCCCAATTCTGCTGTAGCGACTGCAGCATGGCTGGAGATGGCCGTAGCTGCTGGCATGGTAACCTATGGCTGCTTGGCGTGATCCTTCCAATGTATGCCTCCAGTATGGGGTGCAAGGGGCAGAGTGGGACTACTTTTGCTAGTGGTGGGTGGTGCGGAGCATGAGACCCATGCTTGTGGAGGTGTAGCCGGCATGACCCTTTCGTCTTCTCCCTGGCTGCCTTGAATGCCTGTTGTGAAAAAATATACACAGTTTTAATTGCCATCTTGTCAACTGCATGGTTTAGCTGCCCACCCATGGCACACCCATGTACTTAAAGGTTGCCAGGGTGCTGCTCTGGTATTGGGAGCTAAGCATTTTAAATAGGTCATGGGATGGTTAGAGATTATGGCTGCATGGGCATACAGATGTGCACATGCCTTTGATTGTGTGTTTCCAAGGGAAGCCAGGTTATCTATTTGTGGGATGAAACAATGCTGATTTCATCAATGCACACTCCTGCTATTTCTACAGGCATGGGCTTCTTCTGATGGGCAGTGCCAGCCTATGCAGCATGGACCATCTTATTGGTTGCTCATGGCACCCCCAAAAATTAACTTACCTTGGGGGCAGTCAGGTCAGTCCCCCCCTAACACGAACTGGGACACTGTTTCGACACCATTACGGATCCACGGCAACACCACACAGAGAAAAGGGATTGGGGTTTAAAGTGTTTATTGTATGTAACACATCCACAGCAGAGAACCCAGTGCCAGAATTTCCAAGGAAAGAAGACCCACCATTAGATAAAAAAGTGGTTAAAAGCAATTCCTGGAAGCAGGAAGATGTGGCTTGATTTGGTGAGGTCAGAAGAGGTGGAAGTGGCAGAACAAGAGACCAGCAGTAGGAAGGACGGGGCGTGAACCATGGAGGCGATTTATGGAGCAAATGAGGCATTGGTTACTGAGTGCAAGTGGTAATGTATTGTGAGTTGTTTCATCGCTAGTTCCCTGGATGAAAACCCCTCTCATCTGGGGGATGGAAGGCGTACCTGGGAGAAATCCAGAGACAGTCCTAGCCCTCAGGAAGACAGTGGAAGTTGAGAGGGTCCCAATTCATGCCCCCACCCTTGTACCAGTTTGTTTAGGGGCAATAAAACTTTGTCTCACTTCATACATCTTAAGCAAGATCTGCGCAAGAGTTTTTATATTTTTTGTAGAAACAACATGCCAGACCTGTGCAGCAGCAAGAACCAGCAGAGAGAGGACCACCATCCAGTGTAATATGCTGCCTGCATTAAGAAGCCAGAGACTGACCCGGTCAAGCGAGAGCTACCGCCCCGTGGCTCCCACAGACCGTAATATGATGTCTAAAGCAGAGAGCAACCGAGAAGAGAGAGGGAGGTAGTGACGAAGGAAATGGCACTACAGGGTGGCAAGGCCGACCACGCTACACTCCCCAGCAGAAACCACAATCAGGGTTGGGCTGTTGACAAATCCCTAGACCACCTGATACTAAATAAAGGGGAGCAGGCCCCAGCACAGACTGCTCTTACCTTGGGGGCACTGAGACCAAGGCCCCATAACACCAACTTGGATACTGTGCTATCCATGCCACCATCACTATTGAGGTATTGATCAGTGAGTGCAAGGTTGCTGCATTATGAGTGCGCATGAGAGGGTAATGAGAGTGGCAAGGAGAGAGTGAAGGCAGTGTATGAGAAGTATTTGTGTCAGAAGTAGGGCGGTGTGGTAGTAGTAGTGTGGAGGAGGGGTAGTAGTGTGGAGGAGGGAGTATTATTAAAGAGTAAGGACAGTTTAGGAAGTACCTGAGGGAGTTTACATATAGAAGCCATGCTACCTTTAGGTTCTCATTTTCAGTGGAAGTAAGATCTTAGGCAGTAGGGGTAAATATGCAATATCTGAACTAGGCATGCTTGAGTTAGGGAGGAGGTGCTATTTTTCAAGGAGAAGGGACGCGTGGCCATAGAGTCTATTGAAAACATCATAAAAACCCTGGAACTGTCTCTATTAGCGAGTATATGTGGAAGAGTAATGAGTGTGGTTAGGAGAGGAAGTGTAGGGAGTGAATGTTAAGTGTTTGTATGAGTGAAAGGATGGCTTCTCAGTAAGAAGTGGGGTGAAGTGGTACTAGCAGTGTTAGGAGTGTTAGGAAGGGGGTCGTAGTGAGGAGGAGTGAGTAGTAGAGTGGAGGAGGGACTAGTAGAGTGAAGGATGGAGTAGAAGCAGAGAGAAGGGAGTAACAGTGTCAAGTAGAATGTAGTAACATCAAAGGTTGGAGACGAAGAAGGAGTGAGAGATCATGGAGGGACAGAGGAGGGGGGCACAGGGAACATAAGGAGGGAAGGTGTGTGGAGTTGAACAAGGAGAGTGGTGAGAGGGAACACCAGGAAGTGAGATGGAGATGAATACGTGAGCATGAAAGAAAGGAGACTGAGTCTGTCTTTGTCTGTATGGAATATTCCAAGAGCCCTTTAGAATTACTAACCACTGGATAGTGAAGGGAGAGCCTAAGAAGTATCTGAGGGAGATCAGATATAAAAGGAAAACTGCCTTCAGGCATTCCGCTCCAGTGAACATCAGGACTTAGAGAGTAGGGTTTAGTAATATTTCTTTACTTAAGCTGGGGTTTATGGATGCCTGGGTTAGGGAGGAGTTGCTTTTCTAGACATAAGAGGGAGGGACCGCAATAGGGCCCATTGAAATGTTAATATAGACCTTTGAACCATGTCATATATTTGGAATATTTCTTGAGCGATCACTGTGGGATCCTATGCATGCTGATACAGAGGTCATCCACTGCCATCGAAGGATGCTAAAGTTAGTGTGACTAATAATGCCTGAATCCCCACGTGAATAACCCCAGGAGCAGCGGGCCTGATTTATATGGGGAGAGGGAAGTAACCATCCCTCCCAGAGGTCAAGCGATGGTTCAGACTGGTTTACGAATGGAAATACTGGAGGGAGGCTATCAAAGAGTGGCTCCAAAATCCGGGTTGGCCCATAAATGGGGCAGAACTGGAACGTGTTCCTATCATCTTTCCTACTATCTTCTTCTCCTACTCGTCCCACCTTTGCCTCTTTCGAGTATAGTTATTCCAGCACTTTCATGCCATTCCCCTTTGCTGTTTCAATTATCTATCACCGCGCTGGTCCTCTTTCTTCTTTCTGCGATGATCTTGAATCTCTTTTATGAATCACTGTCACCTCTTGACTTCCCCTTCTTTGAATTTGGTGTTTTAATCTTAATCTCTCAACAATTTATGGATCCTCTTCCTTTCTTCCTGTAATTCAATCCTACCATCTCTTTCAATAACCTACTCTCCCCTCTCATATTCCTATCCCATTTCTTGATCTTACATTCTCATGTCATCTCCCTAATACTCCTATCTCTATTTCACCATTCTTCTTATCTGATCACTCTCTTCTCTATTTCACTTTCTCACCTTTCTCCCCTCTTATTTCTCACTCTTCTTCTCCTCTGACCTTTGCCATAATATTTGCTTCTTCAATAATCCCTGTTTTGTTCAAACACTCTCAAACACGCTTCCTTCACTTTCCGATTTGTCCCTCTTATAAATCTCCCCAGCCCTGGTTGACTTCTGACCTCCTGTCCCTACACTCTTTACCTTGCCATGATGAAAGGTGCTGGAAAAAAATCACAGTTGCCTGCTGATCTTATGTCTCTCTCCTCCTTACTTTCTACCTGTTACTCAACTCTATTTACTGCTAAAAATAAATTGTAACTCCCGGCCCAAATGGAGTCTGGTTAGTTAATGGGGTTATAGGTAGGTGTTACTATGGGTAATACTAAAGCGATGAATAGGATATAAGAAAGAACCAGACACAGTGAAGTGTATTAAACAGCTTTATTAAATGTAAATGTGTTTGACTGTGTTTGACGAACTTACCTGACTGTTCTAGGTTTCCCCAACATGGGGGGGTGTATAGAACACTGGGAATGAGGACAATGAACAGGATTCCCCTGCCAACAAGAATAGACTTACCCAGGAAAAGATTCTGAAGAGGACCATTAAAGGTTGACATTTGAAAGAGAAAAAAGAAAGGATAAGGCAGAAAAAAATACAGGGAAATAAGGAGAGAGAAAAGAGAAAAGGGAAGAGGAATAGCAGCCGCCCCAGGGCATCAGGGATGCGTCTGAATGAGCTGCGTATGCCAGATGCAGCCCGGTGTCCCTTAAGCCCTGGGCTGCACACTGGAGTAGCCCCAGAACCGAGGCTTGCTGTATGGAGCATAAGACTCCGCCAGGGGCCAGACCGCGTGAGCCAGCTGGGAGTTAAGCCCGAGGCCACGTGGGAGGTGCCGCCGGAGTGCAGAAACACCCACCGCCCTGGCCACATAAGCAGGGCAACCCTAGACAAGCAACATGGCCTGTGATGGTACAGCCCACTCTGGGGGCAATCTGGATGGCCCAGGAAACATCAAGACTCGGGCCATGTGGTGGCCCGGGTGAAGATTGCATGTGGCCTATGGAGCAAGCCCACCTTCCATTAGGCCAGACGGGGTGGGCAATGAACATTCGTTACCTCAGTGGCCCTGTGGCGTGCATGGGCCCGCTGAAGTCTATGAGGGGCCAGGGAGGCTTACACTCTCTCCGGGGCCAGACAGGGAGAATGGTGCTTGCAAGAGATTGGAACACTGCCCAGCATATCCTGTGTGACTAGGGTTCAGAGAAGGAGTGAAGCAACTTACTCGCCCAGAAATGGGTCTGAATGACGAAACGCACCACCCTTGAGGAAATTAAGCAAACGCACCATCACAGAGGAAAGAGCATTAAAGGCACCGCCATGGAGGAAGGTTTGGGTTTCATTATCCCTGATTAATAGCAGCATCATCACGGAGGAACATCTGGTTCTCAAAAGTACTGAACAACAACACACTGCAACAGAGGAGATAAATGTAATTAGGTTAGCCCAGCATGTCCTCTGAGCGGCATTTTAGGTATCCCGTGGCAGCCACCCACGGCAGAGTGGGGTATGCCCAATTTGCTGAAGAGTAGGGACAGAAAAATGGGCCACACTGCACTGAAAGGTACTGTACTTTGTTGGTATTGTATGGATAACAGGTCTGACATACTGGGGACTTGGACTATTAATTAAAGGCAGAGGCAGCTGACATGAGGTCTATAGGAAGGAGGGGAAGGTTGGGAACAGAAAAGTAGATGTATTGCTTGAAAGGGGGAAGCTCAAGGGAAGAAGTGACTAGGGAAACTGCTCAGGGTTGATAGAGTGTGGAGTTTGTTATAGATGGATATCCCTTACCCTCAGGGAGAAAATGGCAAGCAGAGAGTGGGATTTTAAAAGGGAGAAAAGAGAGAGGTGGAGAATGCTCACGTGTTGTATGTATTTTATAATATAATCACTCACCAGGGCTAAAAGCTCCCCTCCAGTGTACTGTGCCTTATTTAAGATCAGGAACCCAGGTTTGTGGCCCACCTCCTATATTAACATCTTTATTTGCAGAGTGCCTAGCGCCTCACCTTATCTACTGGTCTGGGATGGTTCCAGTCTGGCCCATTGCTGGACTGGAGTAAGTTTAAAGTGTGTGCCCCTAGACCAGAGCAAGAGGACCAGGGGCTACACAATACTACCCTGATCTTATTCTACTGTTTTCTCCACATCCACGTTGTCTATTTCAATTTCTGAATCGCATCATAACGCCACCTCTACATGACCTTTCTCTCTCTTGATCTCTTATCCCTTCAGACTTTGCTCACTTCTTCATTGATAATGTTCTGCTCCTGCCTTCTTCCATCCAATCTCCATCTACTTCTACGCAGGCACCTCTATCTCCCTCCTCGTCTCTAGCCTCCACTTTTTCGTCTTTTTCTCTCCTTTCTGATTCAGACGCTACTCGCTACTCTGCTCGTGTCGACCCCCCTGCCTGTCCTCTTGACCCTATAGAATCTTCTTTTATTCATAAACTCTCTCCTTCAGTTCTCCCTTTCTCACTTCTCTCTTCAATCTTTCTCTTTGCACTACATGCTTTTACTCTTCAGTAAAACACACTGTGGTTCTTCCAATCCTTAAAAAGCATTCACTTGATTCTTCAATTCTCGCGAATTTTTCGTCCTATTTCTCTTCTCCCACACTTCTCTAAAATTCTTGAATGTATCGTTTATACTTAAGTGTCTACCTATCTTAATCACAACTCTTGACTTTTTCCATGCCAATCTGGGTTTCTTCCTCTCCATTCTTCCGAAACTTCTCTTTTTAGTGTTACTAATTGTCTGCCCATCACGCTAACCAATCTTCTGTCTTGATCCTATCAGAAATATCAGCTGCCTTCGATATTGTAGATCATCACCTACTCAATTTTTTTCTTGCACCCCTAAACCTTTCTTGTACTGTACTAACATGGTTTCAATTCAGTTTCACTAATTGTAAATTTTCTGGGTTGCAAAATATTCAGACACTTTTCCTCTGTTGTTTGGTGCTGTCAGCACGCGCAGTGTGTGTCATCAGCGCACCCACATGTTTCGGTGACACTGGTGGTTGTCCTGGCGAATTGGGCAGCGCCACGTGTGATGAGACTACAAATCCTGACTTCCCTTTTGCAGAGTAGCCCCTACATGCTGAACATGATTGCTTCCTATCACGTGATGCTCCTGCTATACCGGATTCAGCAAGTAGGTGTTCCAAACAGGACACGCTGCTTCACAATGAGTTTCCTGCTTCAGTGAGTGGCGATTTGTGTATGGTAATTCCTTCTGTTTGCTTTCTTTTCATTTTCCCTGGATTCTTTGATCTAATTTCTTTTGCCATTGGTTTGCTTCTGGATTGCTTTCTCTTCAGTGGATAGCGATATTGACACTTCTGGTTCTGGTACTCTGCATTTCTCCTGGATACTTTGGTTTTCTTTATTTCCCCTCATTTTTTGAAAGCCTCATTGTTATAGATTCTGGTACCTGCTCTGCAGCCAACGTTTCTGGATAGCCTGAAGATTCTTCTCAACCCTCACAAGGAGCTGTGCTCATCTCCCGTAGGCGTCCTTGCGCCTTTGAGACAGGTCCCCTCAAAATGGCTCCCTGGACTTGTTGCGATGGTCGTCCGCTGTTGGTTTTCGCACGGGCGGTTTTCTGACCTATGGACTCCTTTTCTCATCAAGCACTACTGTGGCTTCTTGTCAAGACTTCTGTGAAAAGGTCTCAGGTAAGAAAGTACCTTTCCCTGTTTGTATGCCATCACATGGGGTTTAGAGAATAGAGGTGTTACCTAGATCTCTCCTGACCGTCTTTTGAGTGTTTCTTTTTTTCTCAACTAAGGATTACAAATATTCTTGGGGCTCGTTTCAGTTGCATGTTTGCCTTTTCACTGAATCCCTTGGTTAGTCGAGTGTGTTTCTATCACTCAGACTGAGGTATTCAGGAGAAAGTCTACTGTTTTTGTGTGCCCATCAGAAGGTAGTGTTAACATCTACAACATGGTGTTCCTCTAGGAGAAACTGTTTTTTGAGTTTCCACTTGTTCGGCGCGTGTGCTTGTTTTGAAAATAGAGGTCTCCTCTATCATTTCCTTGCTCAGGTGCCTGAAAAATGTTGAGGTCCACAAAGGTCATATTTTCATTTTGAGGTTTTATTCAATTGAATTGTCCAATTGGTGGGATGTCAAGTGGTGCCGACACGTGTTTTGACGTTACAGGTCTTTTTCAAGGCTATGTAAAGGGCATAGTTGTGCCTTCAGGGCTGGATGTATTTGTGTCTGGTCCTTCCAGTTGGGCCTGCGTTGCTGGCAGTTGTGAGGCTTTGTTTGCCCTTATCTGGTTGGGATTGTGTCGATGAGGTGTTTACCTCTTATTCTTGCTGCGTCCCTGCCATCGGAAAAAGCTGCTTTACTATGCCCTTTACATATCAGCCTTGAAAAAGACCTGTAAGGTCGAAACACATGTTGGCACCACTTGACATCCCACCAATTGGACAATTCAATAGAATAAAACCTCAAAATGAAAATACGACCTTTGTGGACCTCAAAATCTTTTAGGCACCTGAGCAAGGAAATGATAGAGGAGACCTCTATTTTCAAAACAAGCACACGCGCTGAACGAGTGAAAACTCAAAAACCAGTTTCTCATTCATACAACAGGCACCACAAGCACGGGCCTTTTCAAGTTTCTGCCAACTGGCTGCTAGAACACCCTAATAACAAAGACTGCAGGCACAGCAACCCACGGTTCCTGGTGCTCCTAACAAATGGTGTTCCTCTAGGCTCTATTCTTGGTCCTCTTCTCTCTCCAAAATTATTAATTTCTTCAGCCTTTCTTGTCACCTTTACACTGATGACTCTCAGAATTTCTATATTTTTCCTCTTTCTCTAACACTATTGACTTGACCATCACTGATTGGCTACTTTCTATTTAATCCTGGATGCACTGTTGCTTTCTGCATCCCTCCCTCTCATCCCTGCTGAAACTGAAATTCTCTTCTTTCCTTCGTCTTCCCTCACCCCGTTGTCACATCCTTCAGCTATATGTCCCCATTTCAGCCCTCTTTCACAATACACTTATAATCTTAGATTGCACGCTCGCGTTTATATGCATATTTCCAATACTGCTTGCTCTTGTCATCTACAACTTTACAATATCCATAAAGCTCACCCTTTTCCTTCGTTTCAAGGTACTAAGCTTCACATTTCTATTCTAGTTCACTTGTGACTTGACTACTGCTTTGCTTTACTCATAGGTCTTCTTGCCTATCTACTCACTCCATCACTCTTTATCTTTAACTCCTCTAGTCGTATGCATTTTTGCCCTCTTTGCTCACACTTCCAACTCTGCTTCTCTTTAATCTATTTCTTGGCTTTCATTTGAATCCCTGCTTTTATTTTATTTCTCTCACATTTTCTCCAAATGCATAAATGGCAGGGCCCCTCCTTTTCATTCCTCTCTTGTCTATTTTTATGATCCTGCTTGTTTTCTATTATCGCAATTTCTCTTTCTTCTGACCGTCCCTAAACTGCCATGTGTGCAATCACGATTCCACTCTTTTTCTGTACCTGCTCCTAAATACTGAAAATCTGTACCGCTCCATAGTTATTGTTAACCTACCCTATATATATATATTCCTAACCACTCTCAAAACTCTCTTGCTTCCTTCATAACTTTAATCTTATTTTTGGTCAATCGTTTTGTTTGATCTTGATTTTGTACCGTATTATCCCTGTATAGCACTTTGGAGAAAACCTTTATGAATGAAATATTTACAAATACAAATAAAGAAGGTCAAGAGCTGGAAAAAAACAGCAACCCACAGCTACTGCTACTGTATGTCAACAACAGGAGGGATACAACTTTTCCCATTGAAGTATGTGCAGTAATCAATGTCCACAAATGAACATTACGAGTTAGCCCAGTGGAGTGAAGGCTACATTGATGCATCCTCTCTGAAACCAGGACGTGTGCAGAAAATGGCCGCCAAGATACACATGTCCCCCAGAAGTGTAATTCGTCTCATACCTGAAACCAGGAAACTAATAATAATCAAGGAACTGAAAAATATGCTGGCACTAGGAATCATTGAAAGGTTATGAAGTGAATGGTACTGCCTCGTCGTCCTTGTCCCAAAGCCTTGTAACACCGGGTTGTTTTGTATTGACTTCCTGTGCCTCAATGAACTATCCAAGTTTGATGCCTAGTCAATGCCAAGGATGGATGAGTTTGTTGTAAGTTTGCACCAGCAAAATTAATTTCCACTCTTGATTTGATAAAAGGTTACTGACACTTTGGATGAAGAGGTCAGGCCTAAAACAGCCTTTTCCATGACCGATGGACATTTTCAGTTCACTGTCTTGCCCTTCGGTCTCCATGAAGCTTCAGTGACTTTCCAGAGACTGATGAATCAAGTTCTGGCTCCCTGCCGTGCCTTTGAAGAAGACTTCCTCGATTATATCGCCATCCACAACTCTACCTGGAAGAAACATTTGCAACATTTCAATGCCATCAGTAACCAACTGCGGAAAGACCACTTGACCGCCAATCTGGACAAATGTCATCTCGTCCAGCTGAGGAAGATAAGGCACTAGAAATGTGAGGATCACCACGATAGATCCATGCATTCGTGAGTGTGACTCAGCTGCCTGTGACAAGGTTCTTGTGAGATGGTGCTTTTCCATCTCGTTTCTTGGTTTAGACAGTATAGGTACTGTGAGAAACCAATGGGTGTTTCACCTGCTAGTCCCCAGGGATCTGTCTCTCAGGTGCCATCACCTTTGGATCCAGACCTTGGGGGTGGACCAGTGAGGGAGGATCACCTGGGTGAGGAGTCTTCGGAGAGTGGGGGTGAGCCAGTCGATAGCGAGACACAGTATTCCTCCCTTTCCCGTACCCATGATCCCTCTCATTTCTTAGAATTCTCCAACGTCCCAGCCCCCCCCCCTTTCCACACAAACACTGGCGGAGGAAGTGGGTGACTGAGAGTAATAATGCTAATTATTATATATCGCTATGGACATGTCCTGCTAATTGGGTCAGGCAAAGTCCGGCACTTGACTCCAAGTGCATATATCTGATACCAATTAGCTCTCCTCACATCGATAAAAGGCAGAATATAAAGACACTCTGAGCAAGGTGTAACACGAGTAAGAGCAGAACTTCTGTGGCAAAGGCAAACCTACTGGAGCAGAGCAACGGACTGATGGATGAGAGTCTCGGGTAGAGAAGCCCAGGAGTTCCCTGCAGGAGGTTGTTGCCTCCAAAAGGCCGCAAATGACACGTAGAGAAGGCAGAATCCCAGACAAGAAGGCTGTATTGTGTTTCAAGGATGCCAGTGCCCCTACTGGGTGAACAACAGAGTTGGGGAGGTGAGGCCAAGCCTGTAGTACTAACCTTGACTCGTAAACTGAAAGACAGTAAAAACAAGAAAGAAACACACACATCCAGTGAGTTGGCAAGCGACGTGAGAGACCGCTGTGTGCTAAAGGAACGATTGAAGGGGCAACATTATATTGCTCAAGCGAAGGAGGTGAAAGGAAGTAGCCCACTCGAAAGTCTCTGTGAAAGGTGAAAAGTTTATATCGATTAAGTGAATGAACTGTAAAAGGGAGGCAATTGAAATTGACCCTGAGAAAAAGGGTGAGTAAAAGCATAACTTTGAACTTTGGTGCATAATACAGTGAAGTACCCAGACAGGAAAGCACTGGGGTAAATAACATAAGAGTGTCAATTGAAAGTTGGTAAGTGAAAGTGGTCCTGCGGAGGTCTGTAGAAAAAAAAGCCATGCACATTCGAAAGTCTTTGACGTAAGGAAACAGTACGAGCCCAACTCAGGGAGACAACAGGTGTAATAAGTTAGGGGAAAGGAACCCCTAAAAGAGGTAAATTAATCTTGGGGAAGGGAACCCCTGCAAGTGTTTTATTTTGTTGTAAGTGGTCTGAGCCCAACTGAGGGAGACCGACGTGAACTTTTGCTTTGAAAGGTCTGAGCCCAACTGAGGGAGACCAATGTGAACTTTGCTTTAAGGGGTCTGAGCCTGACAAAGGGGGACCAAGTAAACTCTTTTTATGAACTGTATTTTGGAAATGGGAGAGTAAGACTTTAACGTGGAAGGCCAGACGGATCTCGATCGACATCTTGAACTGCCTTTGTGTTAAGATCCTGAGCCATAGTGCGTAAACTGCCTTTGTGTTAAGATCCTGAGCCATAGTGCGTCATCTTGCCTACAAGGGACAACCTTACTTCGTGCTGTCCAAAGTGGGGAGGAGAGCTGACTTAGCCACATTTATTCTTTATAGTTGAACACTGACTTTCCTTTGCATAAATATTCTCTTTATCACACTTTCTGTACAAGATATAGGGCAGGCATTAGGTTTTTGTTAGTATTGGCCATTTTAATTTGACAGACTAAACTAGGACTGTTTGATTTATTATTTGATAATAATAATAATAATAATAATAATAATAATAATAATAGTTGAGACTACTCCCATTTTAGTCATAAGGCAAAGTAGGAGTTTCTTCAATCCCATTGAAACTTCAATAAAGGGTTTACAAATTGTTTCTTTTGTGTCAGTCTCATACTTTTGATAGCATGCATCCCTGACAGTATTGAACTTGTGTCACAGTGGTGCTGGGTTGGTTGGTAGTTTCCCATTGATTAAAGCGTTCTATGGTGTTGAGATTTATATGCTCGACATTTGAGATGTTGTAGGAAACAATAATGAGTTGAAACACACAATGTTATAGTATATATTGGTGATTTTTAATTGCACAGTTTAGCCCACACGTGTTTCAACCCAACAAGGGTCTTTTTCAAGGCTGTGGCATACAGAGAATGCAATGTGAAACATACGGTGGACCCAGTGTGGTGGAATATGGTTTAAGACCAGATAGTGTAAACAGGTGAGTAGTTACATGCCATTGTGTACAGTGTATTGCCTTGTACCGTAAGTGACATAAAGCATTGTTATGTAACATGGTTTCAATTGTCCATAATTAGTTAGAACCTGTAAGAAACATGTAAGATAGTTTACAGTCTGAGCATCGTGGTGTTATTTGGTTCAAGGACCAGGTGAGCAGGTTAGTGACATTGTATAGATCACATACCCACATTTGTAGGAATGACATTGAGAATTGGTATATATCAGTTCCATTTGTTAAAATTGCGGCAAAAATGGCTGTGAACACAAAATATTGCTGCAAAAAGACTGTGGATTTTTCCGGTGCAATCCATGTAACGGATGCGGGGACTCCCCCGCAACCCCTGGACCCACTATACCACTTAAGGGGAGTGGTGGACACCCCGCAACCCTTTCTCCCTTTAAATGGTGTAATGCTGTACACCTTTAACGGGTCAAACCACAGCATTTTTGCCGTTATTTTATTTACTGGCAACATGTTTGCCGCAATTTTATCACTGCATACCGATATATCATGTTGTTGGGGTATTGTTAGTTAAAAGCAATGTTTGATAAAATGTGGGTTTAGATAAAACGGTAGTTATTTGGTAATAATATCAATCAGGAGTTTGTATGATGGGAATTACATTTCATTTAGTTGTGGTTTGTTTAGCACAAGAGTAATCACATTAATTATCATGACCATGGAAATGATTGTAGGTGAAAAGGACCAAAGAGTCAAGGGTGACATTATATTTATGATCAAGAAACAGAAAACACCAAGGAAGGGAAAGAGTCAGAGAAGGAAGGGAAAGACTGGTTAGAAGCTGGCATGGAGGACGTTGATTAAAATACACTAAAGGATATAGTATGTTCTTACCATAGGTGTGGGTGCAGGTACGGTAGGCTTTAAAGAATAATGCTCTAAATTTGAGCCTCCAAATGGTATAGCCTGTGGGGTAGACATAGATGGAAAACTTTTGTAATGTGTACAGGCATTGGTCGAAGGGAGCTAAAAGTACTAAGTCAGAGAGTGCCTAAAGGTAGTTGGTCGGTTTACAATGCTCTTGTCAACCGGGCGTTGGCATATGGCCAGATAAAGGACAGAAGTTGGCCGTGAATTGTATCAGGTTCCGAGGGGTTCATAAAAGCTGCTGGCAATTGTTAAATTCTGCAATAGGGTTCAGGCAAGAGCCAGAACAGTGTTAAGTTCAAGGAATGTGGGTTGGGTATAATTCAGTGAGATCGTATGGCCATGCATATATGCTTGTTGAGCCATTGCGGCTGTGTGAGGGTGCATATTCTAATTAAAGAAAGATAATCATTCAATGAATGTGGATTGGGCATGACCCAGTGAGACGCATGTATTTCTCACTGACAATAGCTCATGCGTATATATTGTTTGTGCCTAAGAATCTGTGAGAGTGTGCACGTTTTAATTAAAGAAGGCAAATCCTTCCATAGAAGAAAGTTTTGATTTGGAGGATGGATGAAGCACCGGAGCGGTAGTGCTGTAACTGCCAGCCTGTTTATGCATAAACGGCCATTTAGTGCAAAATAAACAGATTAGTTACCAAAAAGGAGTAGAGACAAAAAAATGTTTTATAAACAGAAATATTTTAAAGGGAAACAAGTGTAAGGCTGAAAATAACAGACGTGGGTGGACTCGTGGGTTTAAACAGGCTGCATTAGTATTGTTTCCGAGTTCCTAGAGGCTTACCTTTAAGGCCCAGAGGGCCTCTGCAACCAGTTGAGCGGTCTCGGCAAATTGATTGTGCCGGCTTTCATATTGGTTGATGGGTTATAATGTTGCATAGGAGTCACTAGATTGGCTTATGTAAAAGCGAATCTCATTGGCTCACAAAAAACACTGACTATATTGACAGTGGTGATTGTGATAGTTTATTCAGTACAACATGCGATGAGGAAGTAGCCATACAAAGAGCCTATTGAGGGCTGATGGGATAACGAAAAGACAAACCTGGCAATTGTACAGGTATGCAGGTGGACAGTAATTAAAGCATGAAGATATTGCTTGTCCATATTGAGCCATCTGTGGCAATGTACATGTGGTTGTGTCCCTTTATGTTGTCTGTCTCTTCAGTGAGGAGAGGGATGTTCAAATTGTCATCTTGTGAATGCATCATTAGTGTAGAGTATTGTAGGGCTCTGTAACAAGTTCCTCTGGAACTGCAGGGGGATTTGGTCATGGCAAGCGTGTTAGTTGTATGGATGGACATGGCCATGGTGGCAACCTGATTCTTGGGACTGCATGAGGTCATTTGAAAAGTGATGTTCGAAGCCATCGAATTACATTGCTTCCAGTGACTGCATAGCATCTGCATCTCTCTTCCCCTGATGCAAGCTGGATATTTTGTATGGGCCTTCTAAACTACAACGTGAAACGTGTACCCACGAGCTGATAAGTTCCCACTCATGCTCTTCATTCACATGTAGTACACACCATGATACACATGTCTGCTCACCTGTGGGCGCTTGACACCCAGCACCGGCTTTCGCTGCTCCCACTCCCTCAATGCCATGTGTGTGATGCGGCACACCTTTTATTCCCAGGGTGTGCAGTTCAGTGGTTCCAGTGTGCCTCCTACAGTGGCAGATATCTTGTGGCAGTGGGTTGCAAGGAGGCTGAGTGCATCCCACTTTAAGTTATTCCAATGCTTCTTGAAGTACTCAACATCTCGTGGCACTGTCATCACTACCACGTCTTTTTCACAGATTTCACCATAGATTTCCTGCTTGTGTAGAATACTGGTCTTCTGCTTCTCGGTGCTAAACAGCTTCTCCGAATTTGCCACCACCCCCTGTGCTAGCACCTGTGCAATCTTTTTATGAGCTCAGATGACCCAGGGAACATTATGGTTTGTTTGCAGACGTACCATTTGGTAAGTCTTCCCCTTTTCTGGTGGTTACATTAATTCTGCATTAAATTGGTGACATTTCCAAATGGTAAAGAAATTGCCACTATTTCTGTGGAGCAGAGTTTCCATTACAGCCATGTCTTGTTCCGCATATGCGTGGACCCATGATATGGCACTAATTCCATGGAGCATAATGGCAGTAATGTTAATTCCACCACAAAGAATTAGTGTCATCTCTACCACCATACTCGTAATAAGGCCCAATGTCTTTTAAGAGCATCGATCTTAATGTGCAATACACAGGACTCATCGTACAGGATATCATGATATGACTTTCCTGTTTCACCTCATTAAGTCAACTCCCCAACACACGTTTTGGGAATTTGGATGCAAGAGTCCATCTACCCTCCCTAAAAACATTCAATGGGCTGGCCTTAACAGATGACTTCATGTGGGACATGGATGTGTTTACATACCTATGCAAACCCAGACCCAGGGCCATGAAGTGTTCAGGTTCGTGCAGTGTGGGCGAAAGGCCTGCCAGTCTCCTCAGTTGATTTCTGCATTCCCTGACATTTTAGCTCATTAAAGGTAGCCTGACAATTAATTGCCCCCACAGAAGGTTCGGTTCCACCTTGCATACTTCATCGCAAACAAAGTCACATGGTTGATTGAGTGGGCAACTTTGCCACCTGTGTACTGGCCAGGTCCTCCCGGTCAGAGGGTCTCCACTGCCTGGATGCAGCTCACGATGGGCCCTAGTAGAAGTGTTGGGTCACCCCTGTTTCCATCACCCTGGCCCACTTCTTCTGGCAGGGCCACTGAAATGACAGTGCCATCCTAAAGGATAATGCCAACGTAGAGATCAACATCATAATCATCATCACAACTGTCATCCAAGCCACAAAACTATCATGGCCAACTGGGGCACATGGTAGTGTGTCCTTCTCTGTCAGCCCAAACGAAATAGCTTCCCAAGGTGGCATGTGATCAAAGATATCATTAGATTACCAAGTGGTACCTGGTGAGTGGTGGAAGCAGATGGTGACTCAGTTGTTGCCCAAACACCATTGGCTGGTATTAGCTGTGGCACTGCTGGCAGTAGCGGTGGCAGGGGTGGTTATGGTAGTGCGGTATGTGTGATTGATGGAGAGCAATGGTGCTAACATCAAGGTCCTCCAAGTCCTCCTTAATGTCATCCTCCTTACCCCACATAACCCTTCCCTGATGTCTGAGCAGCTGTGGGGGACCCAGTGAGAAACCAGTGGGTGTATAGTGAAGCATAGGAGGTGCAATACACGAATTGGTAATTAGAGAGTACTCACTAAGTCTTTGTCATTTCATGGCTTGCCACACATGTGCCGTTTAAGACTCCAGGAGAATGGCAACATGTCTATTCAGGATATATGATGACATTTAATCAAGCATGGTAATTGGGGTCTTCAGTGCGGTACACTATATTGTATAGGATTTCAATGGTTAACTTTGAGGACAGGATTATTTTGTAATGTCATGGGTCAATGTTTACCCAAGGTACGTTGGACTACAAATAGCTAACTGGACACTTGAGGGCAAACACTCCTGTGTTACAGGTGCAATGTGAATTTATCACATCAATACTCACCTCCAGCTGTGGTGGGTCCTGCACTAACATACTGGCCGTAGAAGCCCTGCCGTTCATAGAGATTACCAATGGCCTCATCACCATGGGAGGACACACTCCCAAATCCACGGCTAGATAAAATGTCTTCTCCTGGTTCACAAATATATGCATGGTGAGGCAACACAAAAAGCTATCCTCTTCTATCCAACTCCACAAGCCTTCTCGTAATCTGGCTCTTCAGATGTTTTGGATTACAACTCTCATGATCCCTCACCATAGACTATGCTGGTTAAAGCTGACGGGAGCTGTAGTTCAGAATATCTGGAGAGCCAAAGGTTGCATACCCCTGTACTATACGGTAAGAGTGATGGGTATTGGGATAGAGCAAGAGTCTTGTTAGTGAGGTTAATGGGGTACTCGCACAAGGGTGGGGAAGAGAGATAGCTGCAGGGATGGTGTAGGGTGCTGACTTTGGTAATGCTGCAAGAGCACTGTGTGTGTGAGTGGGGAGGCATTGTAGTTCTGGGAAATGTGCCGGAGCGCAGACTCTACAGATTGGTTTGCAGTGGCACACACCTAATGTTTCTTGAGTAGCAATGCAAACTTGTGGTTATCAAACCAAGGTGTTTTAATAAACACAATGGCATTGTAGTCTGCCAAGTAGTGAAACTCTCAATAGTGTCCTAGTTCAGTAGACCTTTGGGACTGTACTTATCAAACATCAAGTGAAATTAGACTCATGACATTACAATAGTAGGATTAGCAGATGGGCCAGAAAAAGGTGACTTAAAAGGATTAGCGGGTGATGTATCATCCTGAAAATTGAGTAGCAGTGTATTCAGCATTTTTTGACTCCCCTTCTATTCAGTCCTTGTTACGGCTAATATTGGCTGTATCTAGTTGAAATGCAGAGACTAAAGCTCAATTTCACATCATAATTGGCCAAGATATTTCTCTCCACCATTTCCAATGAAAGCTTGACCAAATACACTGTATCGGTTGTAGGTCAAAGGATCGACAACCAAAGGATCGAATGGTCAAAGGGTCGACACCAAAGGACCAAAAACAAAAGGATCGAATTTTTTTTAAGAAAAATGTGATCCTTTTGTGTCGATCCTTTGACCATTCGACCCTTTGTAGTCAACCCTTTGACCGGACACCCACTGGTATCACTGTGCATTGAAGGACAAAGTCACAAAGTAAGACTTTACTTTCTATTTGTTAGCAATGAAATGAAGAGCCTCCTACCTTTAGGATGTCAGGTTCCTGAGGTGTTGCCATCAACATACTGCATTCCAATCTCTCCTGCAGTGATCGCATCCTCTGGGAAGAGTAAGATGTCTTTGGCACCAGTAGCAAAATTATCAAGATCCCAAGCATGAACCCACCTGCCAGCCCCAAGAACAGCCCGGAAATATAGGCGGGCAAAGGTAGGATGAAGTAATTATAGGCCAAGATTGCCACGCAGGCAAGAGTCTTGCATGGCACAGCACCACAAGGTTGAGATGGCTGGAATCCATCAAGTGTATGTGGCAGGCGCTGGCCTTCCCCAGTGCCCTCTCTGTGCCCTACCTCAACCACTTGAATCACATCATCAAAAGAGCAGATCTCATAGCCACAGTGCCAGGCAGGTACCCATTTTGGTTCTGATGAGCAATAGTCTTGTTGTGAATTCTTCCGCAGGTTTTTGCCAGTGCTTTCTGCCACCCCAAGCTTATCTCCTTCTGCTTTCCCATGCAAAGTCCTTGCATTCTTTGCCTCAAATATGTGTTGGTCCCCGACATGGCCAGTTGGTGACTCCTGGATGGAGGAGCCAGGGTTGGGAGGCTTGTGCCTGGGTGTGGCAGTCACTTCATCTCCAATGATCTTGCTTAGCATGCTGAGTGGCTCCTGCATTGCTTCTGACAGCCTTCTCTTTGTGTCCTCTAACCTGGCCTCCACCTCCTGAACCTTGAAGAAGCTACCCTTGTTCTCAGAGGGAGAGGAGCTGGGGGATGAAGGTGCTGTCCGAGAGTCCCCATTTTTATTTTTGGGTTGTGTGATCTGCCTCCAGAGATGGACGTTCAACTTTGAGTCTGACTTGGACTGGGTGACTTCTGGCTCCAAGCGGGAAATTTCTGTTGAGATGGATTTCACCAGGTTGAGCAATGGCTTGGGCCTGAGGGGAGAGGTTTCCTTTGATTCAATCTCTGTGGAGAGTGACTTCACTAAGTTTATCAGAGGCTTGGGCGAGCTCGGGAGCAGGGGAGACATTGCTTGGGGAGAAGAGTTGGGAAGGCTCCCAAATGAAATATCTGAAATTAACCCAGAATCCAATGGAAATAGCTGGGGGCAATGTCCCTCATTGGCAGATAAAGAGTGGGCATCTAACAATTCATTGGACATAGCACCCTCTGAGTAAGTCGTTGATGGTCTGACTTCATCATCATCCAAGGCGAAGATCAACTCGTTCTCCTCCGGGCTCCCACAGTGGTCGTCACTTGCCGCTGCTGTTAGCTGTATGATTATACCTTGGGATCCACGCACCACTTGCCCTGTCCGGGGGGACCGTTGTGGGCACTGTGAGTTGGTGAAACATTCAGAGTCCTGGCTTGATTTTCGATATTCAGCCATTCTTCATACCATGGTGGTCATGATTGCTCTAGGAGAATGAAGATTGAAAAATAACAGTCTTAGACACAAGAAAACAAACACTACGTTATATCTGTACAGCATTGCATAATGACACAGTTAATTATTTAAGACTAAATCATAAAAAAAATTATGAAGACACCTACTAATAATACTTTACTTCTTTGCAAAGAGCTTCATGCTGTCGAACTTCTGTTTTGTAGCACTCTAATTAACTGGTTTCACTGTTCCCAAATGTAAGCACAGTAAATGTATTGCCTTGCAAGAATGAAAGGTTGAGTCAGCCCTCTGATTGGGATCTGTGACATTCAAGTTGGCTCCAGAGATCTCATTTTCAATAGAGAATAAGGTTGATGATGACAAGGGCCAGCCTCCAGCCTGCTGGCAGTCAACAGACATTACATAATGGACACTGTGCATCATTACGTGTATGATGGTAATGGGGAAAAAGTGGTGGAAATGGAATTACAGCCACTTTTACCACTCTGCCAAATTAGGAGTTACAAAGAAATTGCAGTAATTCTTCCATTGCTAATTCTATCCGGAGGAAATACAGATGTGAAATTACCTTACCGGCTGAGAAAGGGGAGCGGCAGAATGATTTGCGGCAAAAAACACTTTCAATGGTGGCCAAATCTTATCCAAACCAACTTCTCATTCTCAACCCAGAATTCAGATGTCTTGTGTGCTTCAGCTCTGACTGTCGCAGATTCCCAGAGCTGAGTGATGCCTCGAGTAAGAGTGTTCATGGAGATGAGAGTTGCACCAGTTATGGCCACGCCCCCAACTGCTCCACCTGTTCTCCATCACGCTCATGAACGAAGGTACACACTGAGAAAGGTGCAGAAAGCTGTTAACAAACCACTAACAGCCATGAAGTTGCCGTTAAGAGTAGAATAAATGGTGTGACACAGGTAAGAAGGCAGCTAGTTGCATTTATTTGTATGAAGAGAATAATAAAATGTTGGTATGCACACAGCATACGTAACAGCCATGTAGAGCACATAGACATAAAGAATATTAGCACGTAGACATGAAGAATATTAGCACATAGACATGAAGAATATTAGCATGTAGACATGAAGAATATGTACATTAACATACGAGGGACGAAGGCACAACATGGCGGAGAATGAGCCGAAATACTGTTGTTTTAGACTAAACCTAACAAGGCCTCGATTCTGAAAGACTGCAGACTGACACAAAATAGCTTAACACACAGTTTCCAGGCTTCACGGAGCTCAGACAGTAGCCCCGAGCAACCAAGGTCAGTGTGCCGAGTGGAGTTCTGCTTAGCAAGCTGAAAATACACTAGATAGCGTTTCCCAGGGCGCACAGCCCAGTGTTAAAATGTCAGTTAGTTTCAGTTGGAAACCGTGAGAAGTGCACACATCCTTGAATGCAAGGTCCAGATAACTACCATGCCAATTGGCCACTCAATGAATGAATATACAGCTCCCCAAGTGGACCTTGCAAGAAAACACATGCACGTTAAGACAGCAGAAAATACAGTAAATAGATTAAATTAGGTCCAGAACAGTGGTCCTTTACCACGTGACTGAAGCAATGGTCGTTGATGCCAGAGCCAATTACATAGCGCACCTGCCACTTCCTTAGCACATCCAGACACAGAGACAACACAACAAGGCCACAAACAAGACTGACAGCGACAGCCTAGGACTGTGAATGATAGGGGAGTATCTTCATTAAACTAGATTGTAACAGTATGCCCATCTCTACTTCCTCACCACGAAACTTGGCACTGCTTGAAGTTGGCCAAGGCCGATGAGCTAGGACCTGTCTAATATCCTTGTGTTCCCCTTGACTACTAAGATAGTATAATGCCAACCAATGAGATATAGGTCCTCATTACGAGTTTGGCGGTAAACTCGTATCACCGTTTCCGCTTCCTGTTATTCCAGTGCCACTGGGACAGTACAAGTTCCGGTGGCCCGGGATATCAGGCGGCGGAAAGTGTAATTTCCCATTCCCACAGGACTCTGTGGGAATGAGGGGTGCCGGTGCTTCTGTGGCAACTCCGCCTACCGGGTCGTTGCGCCCGGCAGGTCAGACCTGCATCAATTGAAGTCGGGCACTTTATCTTCCCAATGACTACTGGTTCAACATATTGCAATAGAACAAGGAGGAATACATACATACTGCAGCCATTGTACACACAACAAGGCATGGCTGAGAGAGGGAGGAGTCCTGGCAGAGAGTGGAAACTACATCCTGTTCTTTTTATGCTGTTGTTGAGGTGAGGGGAGAATGAGAGGTGTTATCCGCATATCATCCCTAGATTCCAGACGTTTCCATCTGCGGAAGATGAATGCATATATGTATGGATTATACAGTCAAATGTTGGTCTGGTGTTGTATCCATTTTCTGTGATTTTAATTTTCAGTCCAACTGTCTTTAAAATATACATTACATCTTCAGAAAAAAACATTTACATCATTGACCGCCTTGAAATGGCTCCAATGCGTTCAAAACAAACTAAAATCGATGAATATTTTAAAATGAGAAATACACTATTTTTCTAATACATTATGTAAAATGCGTTACACACTTTAAAGCTCCTCCTCAAAATGAACATGCATCCATGCAGGGATATTTTACACAAGAAGAATAGCTCAGTTAATATCTAAGATTACATATTTTTTTGTATTGCTTTTGCAGCTTTCTGCATACATATAGCCATTGGAAGTGGACGGGAAAAGCACCTTCACCATAAAAATAAGTGAATATGTTGTTTACAGCTTAATGTGGCCACGCAGTAAATTATACATAAGACACACCTCATGAAAATTAAATATTGTCCAATAAAAGAAAAATCAGATTTAAGGATGATATTTTCTATAATGTTCTATATTACTGGCATATTGATTTTCCTTTACCATATGCTATGTTATGTTATTTGGCATTTATATAGCACTCTATGGGCCTCATTACGAGTAGGGTGGTAAGGGATACCGGGCACCGTTAAGGAGACCGGTGCCGGTAATCCCTTACTGCCCTACTACGAGTTCCCTTAGCGGGTCCCTCCTTCAACGCCTGGTTTTACCAGGCGTTATGGACGGGACCCGCTAAGGGACTTCAGAGCTAATAACGGTGCCGCAAATTGTGGTACCGTTATTAGCTACTTCCCCATTCCCATTGAGCTCTATGGGGGCTCAAATGGGAATGGGGAATTGTTTTTCAATGAGGACTTACCAGTCCCGCAAAGGTCGGACTACACCGGTAAATCCCCATTGAACGAGACCGGTGCCGGTACCGTTATTGGAGGCAGTCATGGCGCAAATTGCGCCATGACTACCTCCAATCTCGGAATGAGGCCCATATATCAAAGCGCTTGCGGGTTGAATGCCCCTGGGGACCGCAGTCCAAGTCAGTCAAGAGAGTAGGGGGGCATTGGGTGCTTGGGTGCACTCAATATGTGAGCAGCTGATGTGATTGCCTGATGGTAGCTGCATACTAACATTAGGTGCAGTGGTATTGAGAGATCAGTTGAATGTAGTCTCCCAGAGTGCATTCTGGTGGCATTAGGCCTGTGCAGGACACTTATGTGTGCAGCTAGGCTGATTGTTCCGTGGGGTATAGCTGCGTTCTAGTAGGATGTTGAGGTTATTCATGGAGTATTGTTCGTATGTGAGCAACCAGGCCGAAATTGATTGAGGGGTATAGCTGCGCTCTATTGTGTGTTGGTGTAAAGTAGAGAGTGAGCATAGTGATAGGAGAAGTGAGTGTCTGGAGTGGATGTTTTATTCTTATGAGCCCACTGTTCAGGATTACATTTGCGGTAGCTGCAGTCAGAGGTAGATTCACAGCTTAGAGCTGAGTAAGATATGTTTGCTCGGTCAGAGGGTCATTATTTTTAATTTGAGCACTTTGCATCTCAGAGGACCTGTTTCCGGGTCACTGGTTGTGGTGTATGGTGGGTCTCAGGATATGATTGAGCAGGATAATTGGTAATAGGGCAGGAGCTAACTCACACCAATGTAGTCTCATCGAGCTCATTTTCCTGTTCTCTGATTGTCGTTAATGGTGGTTTGCAGGGTAGGCAGAAAGTTGGTTATAGGACAGGAGTTATTTTGCAGCAGTGTAGTAACATTGAGGCAGAATAGTTGGTTATAAGACAGGAGTTTTTTCAGACCAGTGTAGTAACATCGAGTAATTGATGCTAGAGGATAGCATGGATGGAGGCAGTTTAGAGACTGAGTGTTCCAGCGCCAAGGAGGGATCGTATCTTAGGTAAGTGGTTGGGACAAGGTATGGAGGCAGAGGGTATTATCCGCTTGGTGCCGTGAAAGGCTGCAAGGCCTGTGTACTAGACTCAGGAAGAGGATAGTCAGCAATTACATATCGTAACGCCTGCTGGATGCTAAGGTTGCTAGCTATGGTATCTATTTTCTAAATCTGTCTTGGTGATTTATTAGGCGCTTTCTGAGGTCTCTTTTCTCGGTATCGCCTCGAGCATTTGTCTGCAGGCTGTAATTATTTTCCAATGTAATGTCATTGAAGTCGCGGTCCCTGATGGTCCTGCGTTTCAGAGGCACTAGATGGTCTTAATCAGGTTTACGGAAAGAGGCAGGTTTTTAGAGTTCATGGAAGGCCATGTAGTCTTGGTTGTGTCGAAGGTGTGGAGGGAGTGAGTTCCACAGAGTTGGAGCCAAGGTTGAGAAGGCGAACCCTCCAATCCTGGCTGAACTGGAGGCAGGAATCACTAGTAAGAGGGCAGGGCTTGATATTGTGGTTTGGATGCAGGCAGAGGCATTGCAGGTGTTTGTCTTCAACACATTCCATAGCTTGCACTTGGTGCAGGGCCTGAAGAGGGATCTTCCTTCCTTCTCCTCCATCATGGTCAGAGGGCGCGATGTAGGCCTGATGGCCTTCTGGTCACTTCGGCGATCTTCTCCCTTGAGGGGCGCTGACATTCACTGACAACGGGTCCCCGCTGTCAGCAGATGGAGAAAAGAGCACACAGGGTTTTTTTGAACAAAAATAGAACTTTTTTCTGCAAAAAAACAAGAAAAAAACGTAGAAGTAGCTTGCAGAGCAAACTCAAGGACTCCCAACACTGAAGCATGTGGTAAAAATCTGAAGATGGCTGCCAGAGGAGGGGCTTAGGGAGAGGACGGTCATTGGATGGGGGCAGTATGACCCAGAGGACAGGGATTGGTTTAGGGGAGAAATACAGTTTATAAGTGAAAGTGAAACTGTTTTTCCCAGCCTGACCGGGAATATTTATGGGCATTTGAATCCATGCCAGAAAACCTTGCATCTACTTTGTTAGATTGATGAAACAGTTTCTAAGGAAAGAAAGATGTTACATATACTTTTCAGAATGGCATAACATTTCTATGGTAAGGAATAACTTTTATAACTGTTCACTCAAAGTTACAGTTACCAACTAGCTTCTTGTGCAAGTAGGTAACCTTTAAACAGATATTCTCTTTTCTAGGCAAAGGGCCCAATCATTTGAAGTCTTTCCCTTATTCTTAGAGCATGAGGGTTCTCAGGGGCAGCAGGGGTGGGGGGTCACTAGGGTCTAGTGTCCAACAGACAGGTCAGGATAGGTTAAGTAGCAAAAGTCAGAGTTCCTAAGGAAGACTGTTAGAACAAGTAAGTACTTTACTTTAGAGTTAGTTGAGGGTCCAGGGGCTTCACAGAAGACACCCTAGAAGGATTCCATCAGGGGTCTGGGTGCACTGGACGAGAGGATTCCCAATCACAGAAAACACCCAAAACTACACAGGAATCAGAAGAGACTAAAGGTAAGTAAATACCCAAGCCAGCACAGTACCTAAGCACAGAAGAAGATTTTGCAGCACAAGGACTTCAGGATCTGCAGCCAAAAACCTGGTTGTTGCATTCCTTCATCAAGAAGACAGAAGACATGACACTGAAAGGACTTTTGCAGCAAGAATCACAGGGAGTGCTCTAGACAAGGTTTTCCTTGCGGCTGGGTGCGGTTCTGTGGATTTGGTGCCTTTTTCAGGAGCACAGGAAACAACAGAATAACGCCAGTTGGATTCTCGTCGTTTGCAAGGTCCAGCACTCCGGTGAGGGGACTTTTCAGACTGGAATTGTGCCTCTGGAGATCCAGAAGGATGCCCACAAAGTTTCAACGAGGTTCGGAAAGGTTCGAGGTAGCAGGACGCATGGTTAGATCTTTTTGGTTACAAGAAATATATTTAATAGCCTTGTTTACCTGATCTGGGATGAGTTTGATTGCTCCCTTTTGCAGCAGAGCCTCCACTTCTTGAAGATTGAGGAGATTGTCTGGAGACAACAGTCTGTTCTTTGGTGGGTGGTATCAAGGCGTTTGAAGAACCTCTATGCAAAAACAGTCGCCTACAGTCTTGAGCACCCACTGGTCTGAAGTGATCTCCTCATATACATGGGTGAAGCAGGATATCCAACCTACTGGAGAGGCAAAGGAGTGGACCCGAATTGTAGAGTCATTTGCGGGCAAGGGAGCCCCTGGCTGCTGCATTACTACCACTTCCTTTGCCACGCCGAAACCCCAGCTGATGAGGGGTTTGATAAGCGCTGCATGTTCCTTAGCCAGAATACCAGGGTGATCCGCTTGGACCATAGGAACCCTGAGCAGTGCAGGAGAAGGATTGCCCATGAAAGGAGCGGCAGGTTTTAAATACCCAGAGTTACACATATGTCTGCTAGCGATTTGGTTGAGAGATGTTATTTTCGTGTGCTCCTTCTTTGCCATATCAAGTGCGTCGTCCACTGCTTTGCCAAAGAGCCAACTCTTCAATGGGTTTGTTGATGAGCGAGGCCTGCGTCTCAGGTTTGAACACAGAGTTCTTAAACCATGCATGGCGTTTTAGAAGAGTTCCCTATCCCAACACCCTGCCTGCTGTCTGCGCAGAATTGTGTGTTCTCTAAAACATTTTGCTGGGCCCGATGTCGTCCTTGCACAATCGCCAAGTAATTGCAATTTGGTTGGTTTGGGAACATTCTGGTGACCCTCCTGTCCCAGGCCCCATTGGACATCACTAACAAGCAGACTAGTATTGCTTGTGATGCGGGTACTGTCAACCTCAGAAGTAATGCACTTGCCCAGGTCCTACAGCTTCTTACAGTCTTTATCCAGGCGACACTGATGAAGAGAGGAGAACACCTGCATGTTTTCTAGTCGTCATGATCACCAGGGAGTCTGGGATTTAGTGTCCCTGAATATAAAGTGGATCAGAGGGCATGGGTCGAACCATTCTTTCAATGGATGGATCCACCACCAGAGTCAGGGAGGGTGCAAGGGTGGGGCAGTACATTTCCTAATGGAGTCAAGAAGTGGGATAGCCTAACAGAACCTTTTCTTTGAGGATATCTTCCACAATGTCAGAGTCAGGCACTGCCTCCTGAGTGACTATTTTAGAATGGTCTGCTGCTTTCCGAATAATATTATTCAAAAGGGGCTGGTCATCAATCAGTGACACCTCCCTGGGTTGGGAGACAGAAGGGGTGTCCAAAAAGATATCAGGTTCAGCCACATGAGCAGAGGTAATAGGCCAATTCCCGTGGTCATCTGTAGTAAGCCAAGCACCTGGGTCATGGGAAATGGTGGTCTTAAGAGTCACCATCATGATCCGGAACATCACCGGATCATACTGAAACAAATCTGAGTGATCAGGCATCAGCCAGTCCAGGAGAAGCAGGGTGAGCCACAGGGGGATAAAGCCTAGGAGACTCGCAGGTCTTAGAACCCTCCTCAAAGGAATAGAACCTTTTAGGAATGTCATCACATTTATCTGAAACCCCAATAATTTCTGATATAACCATGTACTGTTCAAATCTTTCCATGGTCCAGGAAAAAGTGGCTGGGGTTAGTGGAAAATCTAACTCACCTGAGGAGAGCCTTGTGGTCCCTGTAAGGACTGGGACAAAGGATGAGGCCTGTGTATAGCCTGATGGCAGAGCAGAGGGTTTCTGGCGAAAAGAACCATGGCAAAGGGCCTTATAATGCTTTTGACTCAATTTTAGTGTTGCATAAAGATCCAAGTTTCGGCACGTTTCCAGGCATTGGAAACAGGCGTCGAAACTTTGGGGTAGGCACAAGGCTTTCTTATTTTAGCTAGTAAGTTCACTGCTAGAGCACACTAATGTTCTCCATACCCACAGGTCAGGTAACTAAGATTAGGACAGGGAGAGCTGTTCTTTTAATTTCTTTTGCATTTTTCGTTTGAGACATGTCCAATCTAAACTTCATGATGTGCTGGGTAAGTGTTACGTCTCCCACTACCCCATACACTTACCTGGGTCCACGTAACCCATTGACCCTCAACCATCCTGTTAGATCACTGCATGGCAGACCCGGCGTTTATCGCCCCTCCCGTTCTTGGCAGCTGAACTGGAGATTGACATCTCGCTACAACGCAAAGCGTTGCCCACGGAGACCCGCGCGTCACGGATCACGTGATTGCCCTTCACGCAGCAACGCTCCCGTGTCACGTATCACGTGACCCCTGAAATGATATAAAAGACTCCCGGAAACAAGGAGCGTTGCTTCACAGCTGTTTTCCTCCCGGATCACGTGACGCTACTTCTACGCTTGTTGAAACTTACGGATTGTTTTCTTTTTTCTCGACCACGCTTTGTATCACGGATTGCCTCGCATTACCCTTTACTAACCGAACTTTTGGATCTTCAGTTGCCGATCTACGCTTTGCTCCACGGACTGCTTCTGCCTCACCCTCCTGTTCGAACTTTGGTCCTCTTGTTTACTTGACTTCGGCTTCGTCTCTGGACACTCTACGGATCACGTCTGTCTGCTTGGTAACCTGGCCTCCGGCCTCCACTCTAGGTGTTTACCTACCCATATTCCTAGCCTCCAGCAACTCCTGCTCCGGGGTTCAGCCTTTTCTCACATCTCTGGGCCACCTCTTGTACAGATAGGTAAGCAGCACCAACTTACCTGTGGCTTTAGTTGTCCTTCCTGTTCTGTGCATAACTGCCTAACCTTTTGCCTTACAGCGTTCAAGGGGTTCTTCCGGCTGTTCCCAAATCAGCTCGACGGACTTCCACCTGTGGCCTCAAAGACCGCACAGGCAGTATTTCTGGTGTTGTCTGTGTGGTACTTGGGGACGGAGGTATTTATACTCTGCACGACCATCAAGTCCATAACAGACTGTGAAGCCTTTGGCCGTTCAGAGTATGAATCCCTCCGCCGGGGACCCAGTGACCGCTCTAATGCAGGCCGTAGCGGCCCTTAGGACCGACATGGCGGCAGCTACGACCGCCATTCACCATCGCTTAGACGCCTTACAAAGCACACGTTATCCTTTGCCTGCAGACGCCGAGTTCGGAGACCCTGCCCCTCCAGTACAGCCTGTCCCGGCCCCGGCCTCCGCACCCACACCTGTTTTGCTCCCAACCTTTTTCCCACTTGCCGCTCCAGAACGCTATCAGGGTGACCCGCGGAAATACCGCACCTTCATAAACCAATGCAAACTCCACTTCTTGTGCAGACCCCAAGCCTTCCCCGATTCTATCACAAAAGCTGCATTCCTTTTGTCCCATCTTTCTGGTGTAGCGGCTACCTGGGCAAACCCAATGTTAGAAAATGACCATCCTGCTTTATATGACTTTGAGCTCCTCATAACGGAAATGGCTAAAGTGTTTGACACCCGCTACAAGGCCCAGTCAAGGGACCTGGAATTACTAGATCTCTCACAGGGAAAGCAAACACTTATCGAGTACATCACCCGTTATAATCAACTCGCCGCTGAAACCTCCTGGCCAGAGGAGAAAAAGGCGATCGTGTTCTACCGTGGGTTATGCAACTCCTTGAAGGACGCTCTATCAGTGGTTCCTGCTCTTCCCTCTGTGTTTTCGGATCTTGTAGACCTTGCACTACAGGTGGACGCCCGGAGGTCCGAACGGAAGGCAGAAACCACGTTTGCTGGCCAGTCAACCCCTGTTCCTTCCCCCGCCAGTTCTGAACCCATGCAAATAGGTGGGATCCGAAGCCCAATAACGCAGTCTGAACGGGAACGTCGGAGAACCGACAACGCCTGTTTTTACTGCGGGTTAAATGGACACTACGTAAGGGAATGCCCCCGACGACCAAAGAACAAGGCGCCGGGTTTTCAGAAGGCTCGCCCATGATACAGGGGGCACCGGCGAGCCTATCCACGACCCCCACTGAACCCGCCTTCGGTCCTATCAGACCGGTTGTGGTCCAGGCCCTGTTGAAACCTACCCAGGAGATCGTCCATGCCGTTCAGATCGTGATGGACTCCGGGGCCACGGGTTGTTTTATAGATATCACATTAGCCCATCGTCTCAATCTGCCTTTGGTCAAAAAGGAACACCCGGAACCAGTGCAAGCGGTCGATGGCACGTCCTTGGCCTCTGGTCCGATTAAGCACCAAACTGCACCTCTGGAAGTGGTGATACAGAGCACTCATAAGGAGAGCCTGTCATTTGACCTCATCACCACGCCACAGTTCGGGGTTATTTTGGGTATCCCCTGGTTAAGGCACCACAACCCTTTGATTAATTGGGGAACGGGACAGGTAACGTTCGAGTCAGAAGAATGCCAGCACTTCTGCCTAACAGAACCAGAATCACTCTCCTCTCCCGCCAGAATCCTCGGCGCCTTGGCTTCCTCCAGTATCAGGGAAATAGCCACTGACACCACGTCAACACACACTGTGGGAGCCATTATGGCAGGTATTCCCGTGGACTACCATGATTATCATATGGTCTTTGACAAAGTCACAGCGGAAGGTCTACCTCCACACAGACCTTATGACTGTCCTATTGATCTTCTCCCGGATGCTCCTATACCAAGGGGTAGGATCTACTCGTTATCACAGTCTGAAGAACGGGCTTTGAAAGAATACATCCAGCAAGCCTTGCGTTTGGGTCATATCCGTCCTTCCTGTTCTCCAGCTGCCAGCCCTATATTTTTTGTCCCGAAAAAGGAAGGTGATCTGCGCCCATGCGTAGACTATAGACGGTTAAACGCTATCACCGTGAAGAACAGGTACCCCATTCCGCTCATCTCCACGCTACTGGACAGGTTGACAAAGGCGTCCCTGTTTACCAAATTAGACCTGAGAGGGGCATACAACCTAATCCGCATGCGACGTGGAGACGAATGGAAAACGGCATTTTGCTCCAGACAGGGTTTATTTGAATACACAGTGATGCCTTTCGGGCTCTGTAATGCACCTGCACCGTTCCAGCGTTTCATCAACGATGTATTCTCGGACATCTTGGATACGTACGTGGTGGTCTACCTGGACGACATTTTGATCTATTCTTCCTCCTTGAAAGAACATATTGCTCATGTTAGAGAGGTACTCTCCCGTCTCAAGAAGAACGCCCTGTTCGCCAAACCCGAGAAATGTCTGTTTCATACAAGGGAGGTGGAGTTTCTGGGGTTTCACATCACCCCTGGAGGGTTGTCTATGAATGAGTCAAAAGTCCGTGCAGTCACGGAATGGCCAGTCCCTGTCAACCTCAAACAGCTCCAGTCTTTTCTCGGCTTTGCTAATTTTTATCGGCGTTTCATTGCCGGTTTTTCTTCCATTGTATCTCCCCTGACTGCGCTGACTAGCCCTCTCGTCCCTTTCGTCTGGTCCTCCGTACACCAGGAGGCTTTTGAAGCACTTAAATCCAGATTCGTTTCTGCCCCCGTATTGCAGCACCCTGACCCGGACCTTGCGTTTGCAATAGAGGCTGACGCTTCCTCGTTTGCTCTGGGTGCCATACTGTCACAACCATGTCCAACCACGGGTAGTTTGCATCCGGTAGCTTATCACTCACGGAAGTTCACTGTAGCCGAGTCACACTATACAGTGACCGAGAAAGAGCTGTTGGCCATCAAGGACGCCCTCCAATCATGGCGTCACCACCTCATGGGGGCGAAACACCAAACCGTAGTATACACGGATCACAAGAATCTACAGCATCTGGCCTCTCTTAAATGCGTGAACAGCAGACAAGTGCGTTGGCATTTGTTCTTCGCTGCTTTTGATTTTGTGGTTAAGCACAGGCCAGGTCTTGTTCATGGTAAGGCTGATGCCCTATCCCGTTCACCTGGGGGGGAACCACTGTCTTCATTTCCAGACACATTGTTGGGGAAGGGTCATGTTGTTTGTTTGTGTACACCATCCCAGCCACTGCTTACCGCCATTAGACAATGGGTCTCCCAACATCCGCATGCACTCACAGAATGGGACATTGTACTACGAGAGGGGTTGCCGTTTGTTCAGGGCAAGTTGTTCCTTCCCACATGCGATGTGCGCAACCAAGCGCTGGCCTGGTCTCACGATGCTGCCATAAACGGTCACCCAGGGCAGCAACGCACCCTGGATCTGTTACACCGGTGGTGCTGGTGGCCGTCCATGAGAAGGGATGTAGAGAACTACGTGAACACCTGTTCGATATGTGCCCAATGCAAGTCACGTAGAGGACGCCCCCTAGGCCTGCTCCATCCATTGCCCATACCCCCCCGACCGTGGCATACTATCTCCATGGACCTTGTCACGGATCTGCCACGCAGACGAGGTTATGATACCATCTGGGTTATCGTGGACTCCTACACTAAGATGGCACGCTTCATTCCCTGTACCGGCATACCTTCGGCCCCAACGCTAGCCCGCCTGTTCTTCAGGACAGTCTTTGGTCTCTTTGGTCTTCCACAGGTCATCATATCGGACCGCGGGTCGCAGTTTACTTCCTGTTTCTGGCGTGCCCTTACCAAACTACTGGGAATTGATGCTCGTTTCTCCTCTGCCTATCACCCAGAAAGTGATGGGCAGACTGAGAGGGTAAATCAAGCCATGGAACAATATTTGCGGTGCCTGACCCTTCAATACCAAGACTCCTGGTACAATCTGCTCCACCTCGCTGAGTTCGCATATAACAACTCACGACACTCAGCTACTGGTTTCTCTCCTTTCTATTCTATATATGGTCAACATCCGCGCACCCTTCCGCTCCCGGATCTCTCCTCCGACACCCCTGCTGCCAACGCCTGTGTTCGCGACCTTGCGGACGTCCATGCTCGGACCCTTGTTCATCTCCGTGAGGCCCAAACATTGATGAAATCAAAGGCTGACCGGAGACGGTCGGTGGCCCCTGCTTATCGCGTAGGGGACCGGGTGTGGTTGTCAACCCGACACTTGCGTATACCTGGGTGTCGCAAACTGTTGCCCCGTTTTGTGGGTCCCTATAAAATCACTGGGATCTTGAACCCTGTGGCTTTCCGCCTTGCTGTCCCTCCTTCGTGGCGAGTCCACCCGGTTTTTCATACCTCTCTCCTCAAGCCTTGCCTGGCCCCTACCCGTGTCACTGCTCCACCACCCTCTGTCTCGGTGTCCTCTCCGGATGTTTTCGAGGTCAGTGCTATCTTGGGTTCCCGTTTTCACAGGGGTCGCCTTCAATATCTCGTCGACTGGGTGGGTTACGGTCCCGAGGACCGCTCTTGGGTTTCCTCCAATGATGTCCATGCCCCGCTTCTTGTTGCCCGTTTTCATAGGGACTGCCCTGCCTGCCCACGGGGTCGTGGGCCTTTGAGGGGGGACTCTGTTACGTCTCCCACTACCCCATACACTTACCTGGGTCCACGTAACCCATTGACCCTCAACCATCCTGTTAGATCACTGCATGGCAGACCCGGCGTTTATCGCCCCTCCCGTTCTTGGCAGCTGAACTGGAGATTGACATCTCGCTACAACGCAAAGCGTTGCCCACGGAGACCCGCGCGTCACGGATCACGTGATTGCCCTTCACGCAGCAACGCTCCCGTGTCACGTATCACGTGACCCCTAAAATTATATAAAAGACTCCCGGAAACAAGGAGCGTTGCTTCACAGCTGTTTTCCTCCCGGATCACGTGACGCTACTTCTACGCTTGTTGAAACTTACGGATTGTTTTCTTTTTTCTCGACCACGCTTTGTATCACGGATTGCCTCGCATTACCCTTTACTAACCGAACTTTTGGATCTTCAGTTGCCGATCTACGCTTTGCTCCACGGACTGCTTCTGCCTCACCCTCCTGTTCGAACTTTGGTCCTCTTGTTTACTTGACTTCGGCTTCGTCTCTGGACACTCTACGGATCACGTCTGTCTGCTTGGTAACCTGGCCTCCGGCCTCCACTCTAGGTGTTTACCTACCCATATTCCTAGCCTCCAGCAACTCCTGCTCCGGGGTTCAGCCTTTTCTCACATCTCTGGGCCACCTCTTGTACAGATAGGTAAGCAGCACCAACTTACCTGTGGCTTTAGTTGTCCTTCCTGTTCTGTGCATAACTGCCTAACCTTTTGCCTTACAGCGTTCAAGGGGTTCTTCCGGCTGTTCCCAAATCAGCTCGACGGACTTCCACCTGTGGCCTCAAAGACCGCACAGGCAGTATTTCTGGTGTTGTCTGTGTGGTACTTGGGGACGGAGGTATTTATACTCTGCACGACCATCAAGTCCATAACAGTAAGCCTCCTTTGTTTCAGAATTGTGTCACTATGTTTACGTGTAATTTAATTTCTATACTTGAGCACTTGAAAAAGGGAAGAGGTCCCGAAACATGGTGTGAGCTAAGGATATGTAAATGAGAAGCTATTTAGAAGCAATATGAATCATTATTTGAAACACAGATTGGAAATAAATTGACTGAGAAAACATTGTATTAGAACTCTCAGAAGAGAAGCACATTTTTTTTTTTTTTTTATTTTATTTGGTTTTTGTACAAACCTTTAAAAATAGGAGCAGTTTTACAAGACTTTCAAAAACAGCCCACATAACTTTGCATTTTAGGTTTAGTATGTGTGACTACACCCCGAACTCATCAACCACCCAGTGGCTAATCCTCATTTTTTATGGCTATCATAGCCATTAGGCGAGCTTTAGCTACCTGAAGAAAAGATACCAGAGCATACAAAACAGGTTTGTTAGAACCATCAAACAAGGCTTTCCACCAATCGTCACGAGTTAAGCATTTAAAGTTCTTTGTAATTGTACTAAAAATGCGATTTCTTTCTTGCTCAAGACCAGAGCATGACATCGTCAAGTGCTTCAGCGTTTCATTTGGGCTGTTACAAAGGCGACATCTAAGGTCTGAGTCAGGTCGTTGGGACCAATAACATAACCGTTCCTTCGTCGGCAGAGCGTTCAATCTGAAATGTAGGTATAGAGAACGCAACCACTGATCCGGAAACCGTGACAAGTAGGTCGGCACGCAGCCATAGGCTCTAGCTTCTCCCGGAACTTCTTGCATTGACCTTGATTTTGCTCTTTGGTCACAGGTGTTTATCCAGTCATTTCTCCAGAGCTTCAGTTTGGCTGCATCTGGATTTTCTAACAGTAGTTGTGACGTAATATCGTATGAGGTAAGAACCTCCTGACATAACTCATTCCAATGATGGACCATTGACGGAGCATTGGCAGACTCTGGGTTTTGGAGGATTGCAGTTTGGAGCATGGGTTTTGTTTGTGTTAGCTTCCTATAAAGGTTTAGCAGATTCCAAGCAACCCTTGCGTGTAGGGAGATATACCCAAGCTCATATCTAATACAAACCGTGGGAATACCTTTTGGGAGATGTAAAACTTTAGACCAAAAGATATTTTCAAGAGTGTTCCACACTTCGTTCCCACAGCCAAAGGCATTTTCACCAGCATAGATTAGTGAGGGAACAGCCTTCTGCTGGAAAAAATATAAGGTCGGTTTTAAGGAAAATTTTCCAAATTTTCTGTTTATTAGAGAAGCTTGACATGCTAGTTGGTGGCATTTTCTCTTTGCTTCTTCGACCCAAGGAGCGTCATTTCTACTTGCACTTAGACGCATCCCTAAGTATCGGGTGTTTAATACACGCCCAATGGGTTCTTTGTCTATGTACCATTTGAATGTCCTCTTATTTGTTTTTGCACCTTGCAGTTTCTCAAAGACGATGATTTCGCATTTCCCCCTATTGATGTTTAGTCCATTCTCTTATAGGTATTTTGCCACAGCAGTAAGTGTGCGTTGTAGACCTATAGGTGTTGAGTCTAGCAAGATGATGTCATCCGCATAGATTAAATAGTCTACGTGTGTGCCGTGAATTTTGGGTGGGAACGTAGGTACACCGTCGAAAGCGTCTTTGATGTCAGATATAAACAGATTGAAGATGCTTGCTGCTAGGGGACAGCCTTGTTTCACACCTATATAAGTGTTAATAGGAGCTGATAACTTGCCTTTTAGATCTAATCGCACTCTGATTGAGGTATTTGTGTGGAGTTCACAAATGGCGTCCAACAAACTAGGCGGGCAGGCCCATTTGGACATTTTTTTCCATAATAGCTCTCTGTTTATGCTATCCAACGCCTGAGATAAGTCCACCAGCGCAAGATAGATCTTGGCATTTGAGCAAAGCGCTTCCATCTTCATGAGGTTCAGCAGTAGGAGATTAACGCAGCAACCTACACCCTTTACAAAACCTGTCTGTCTAGGGTCTACGAGCTGGTTATTTGAAGACCACTCCAGCAGTTTTTGCTGAAGCAGGGTGGCATACACCTTTCCCAACACGTCAAGGAGTGCAACAGGTCTATAGTTTTTCGGATTACTGCGGTCTCCTTTTTTGAAGATTGGGATGATCACTGCGGATTTCCATGAGCTGGGGGTCTTGCGACACTCAATGGTCCTTTTGAACATTGCCTCACAGAAGGTTGCCCAATATTCGGGCTGGTGCTTAATCGTAAAGTTTGTTAGCCCATCAGGGCTAGGCGCTCTAGAGTCATGTACATTCTTGATGACTCTCAGGATGTCTTCGTATCCAAATGCGAGATCCCAGTGTGGTAAATTTAGGGGCTTCCAGGTATGATTATGTGTGCCTTTACGAAATAGATCAGCATAGAAATCTATCCATTCTGACTCGGGCACCAGGTTGGCCTGAAGGGCATGTTGAGGAGCAAGATGGTCATTTATGAGTCTCCAGTATTCAGCTGGATTAGCGGACTCCATTTTTGCCAGCATGAGCTCTGCGTCATTTTGCAGCATTATAGCCTTATGGGACTTTAACCAGTTCTTATAGTCCTGTTTGATCTTTTGAGCTTGACTTCCACCGTCTGTTGGGGGTTTTTTTTGTGCCATTCTCAACTGTCGGCGTAGAAGGCGTTTCCGTTGTTGTACTTCAAGATCAAATTTATGTTTAGGTATAAATTGGGTGTTTCTTAGAGTATTTTTTTGTTCTTGGTATTGCGTCAACAAGTGGTCATACTCCAGAGAGTCAGAAGACTGAAATCTCGTAAGAATGTTGTTCACCTCACTTGGTTCAAGATTTAAACGAACCCGGCCAGTTCCTGTTCGAACAGAGTAAGACCATAGGTCCTGGAAAGGGTGAAGATTCGAAGTAAACTTCTGTACCACCATGTCGTGGTCGCTATGAGTCATTTTAATGACATTAAACCTGTCAGTTCTTTTGTGAATCGTTGAAGATACAAAGATGTAATCAAGTGTAGACTTTTGTTCACCTCTTCTCCAGGTTGGAGCCGCCGGAATATCACCAAGGGTTTGACCATTTAGCATTGTCAAGTCACGTAGCTCCATTTCTAAGCACCATTGAAGTGACAATTGGTGACCCAAGTTGTTTAATCTCTTCTTATTACCCGATAGATTTGAGAAATTAAGGCAGTCGATGTTAAGATCGCCGCAAATGATCAGCTCATGTTGAGGGCCAACTTCCAGAATCTCGTCCAGCGCAGTTGTGACTTCGTCTATAAAGTGTTTAGACTCAGCAGCTTCATGGTTCCAATAGAGATTGACGATGTGAAGATTTTTAGCCAAGCCATCGGCTGCCTTTCCAGAGGCAATCTTTACCACTTGGATAAAGGGAGAAATGTTAGTAGAACCTAGGATCCGAAAACCTGAATCCAGCTTAACTGCCACCAGCAAACCTGCCATAGGTCTGCCTTTACTCTGTTTAATTGCAGGGTTATGGGCAAGTTCGAAACCTTCCAGTATTGGTTTGTCACACAGCCACGTCTCCTGCAGGCAAGCAATGTCCAATTCAGCGGCCCAGGCTGTGTTGAAAAGATGATTGAAGCCCCTGGTGTTCCAGGATCCTAGTGTGTAATGTTTGCGTGAAGAAGGTGCCTGGCGTTAGCATGACTGGTCATTATTTAAAGTTTCAGCGAGCCAGGACCCGTCGTTTCCACTCGTTTTATGCGACAAGCAATGATCAATTGCTTCAGTTTTAGGGTGTGTTAGATTGGAACCTTGAATTGTTATTTTTATCCGATTGTTGCTAGATGGATCGAAGGCTGGCTTCCAGTTATTTACTGCAGGACATTGTGATTTAACACAAGAAGTCGTTTTAACAAAATCATTTGTCTTCATGTTATAGACTTGATTTGCTTTACCGTCATGTACCATGTTAAGAACTGCTTTTGGTACGCCAGTAAGGGTGCGGGCCGGTGCCATGGAGATGTCGAAGCCCAAAGACAATAACACCGGACCGGCTTGAAGAAGTGTGTCAACTATCAGTTTGGACTGCACGTGTAAGATGACTGCGTCATTTTTCGTCTCGTTGAAGAATTCCACTATTTTTAGATCTTCGGATTCAATTGCTCTAAGACTTGGGACGAGATGGCATAACCATAAAATGTTGTGCCGATTCATGATCAAATCATCTGCAGAGTCGATACGTTCCAAGAGCACCTGATAAAGCAATGATTCATTTGTTTTTTTGTGAGGATTGGCCTTTTTGGAATCATTTAGTAGGTTACTTCTTGTTGGTCTCGATGAAGGATTCACATTTGAGGTCGATTGAGGGAGTGTGGGCAAAATGAGAGCCCTTGGGCCTTTGTTTGCTGAGTCCAAAGTGACAGTCTCGGATATTGGCATCTTTCCACGATTATCCAACATTGTCTCGGCACTTGTCTCATCTGGTTGACAAACCAGATTGTGGGATAATGTTGCCAGCCTAGAACGCTTTTCGTCTAGGGTCAAGAATGTCTTCTTTTGACAGTTCAGGCTGTCCGCTGGAGCTATTTTAGATTGTCTGATTTCGCATAATGTGACCACTCTGTTTGATGGCCGAGATGACTAGTTCAAGCAAGGATAAATTACAATTGCGGCTCCGTTGGTCTCTGAGTTTGCACAGCCCACTGCCAGAAAATCTGAATTGATCTCTGCAGGTTCAGCAACTTTGGCAGAGTTACTGTGCGAGATTTTTGTATCTTCGACCTCACCCAGATCTTCAGTCTCTACATCCTCGTATACTGACATGTTTAGTAGTTCTTCAGAAGAGTCACATGAGTTGATTTTGGCTCCAATCGATTGGTCCTGTTCAATGACACCCTTTCCGGAGTAGGTTTTGGCTCCAGTCGGTAGGTCCAGTTCAGTGACAACATTTCTGGAGTTGGTGTCCAACACTCCACTTTTTTCTTTTAGCGCCGTCTTGTTGACAGTTACATTAACTGTTTTCAGGTTTCTCAGAAATTTCCTCGAGTCGTTGCCTCGTTTTGTTTTTTTCAGGGGCATGTTTTTAGGTTTTTTCAGCCTGTTTCCTCTGCCGATTTTAGCACTAGGTCCAACCGGAGGATCCTTCTTGGCAGATTTAAAAATATCAAAGACAGCCGAGGCAACGCTACACGCCTCTTCTGATACGAGTATAGGCTCCTCGCCGATTAAGTCTAGATTTCGGGTCCGAGTCGATGAGGAAGCCGGTTGAGGATCTAATAAAGCCAAATTTCCAACGGCTTGAGTTGCCAACAATATGTCTTGAAACTGTGTAGGGTTGCTTGGGTTACATTGGCACATTTTAAGTCTATGATATTCTCCAGTGTAGGCTCAAGGTGAGAAAGCATAGCAGACCACATATAAAAACATGAACAAGGCTTGCTCAAAAGACTGTGCCTAGCACTATGTAACCAAAAAGTGTGCAGCTTTCATAATTTTCACAACACCAATGAACCATGATTTAGTTGTCAAACACTTTCTGACAATGAGATTCTCCTACCATGCTACAATGCCAAGTTAAAAAAGATAGCAGCACATATATTAGGAGCCTTAAAGACGTATGCGAATTTGTTTAAGAACAGTGATACATAAACTTCAGTGACATACCCGAAAAACCTTTGGAAGAAAGAAGTTAGTATTACATTAAACGGACTGACCTTGCATGAATATTTAAAAAACAAAAGATTACCAAAGGTCAGTGAGTTTGATTTGCAGAGGAACAGAAGGCTTGATAGTGAAAAGACAAATTATATTAAACACATGGGGCCTCATTATAAGTCTGCTGGTCCAGAAATAAGTGTGCCGGAAGCAACGTACCGGCACCCTTTCCGGACCGGCAGACTACAACTCTGCTTTCTGGGACCTCTGCACCCGGCGGGTCTGACCTGTCGGGCGCAATGACCCCAGAAAGCAGAGTTGTCACAGAACGGTGCCGGTGCTTCTGAGTCCCCATTCCCGTGGAGTGAGAAGTGGGAATAACATTTTCCAGTGCCTGACGTCCCGATCCATCGGGATGCCCTGCTGGCACCGGGACGTCAGGTGCCGGAAACAGTGTTACAGGGTTGGCGGCACCCCATTGGTGGCAGCGCTGGGTTACCGCCAACCTCGTAATGAGGCCCATGATCCATGGATTTATCTCTGCTGATTATTCAATAATTAAAATGGACTCTCAATCAGCCGGATATTGGAATAGGTGAGGCTAAAAAAAAGACTAGAAAACGAGAAGTGCACATACAAGATTGCTCCACAACTAAATGAGATGACTAACATTCAGCAAGAAGAGCTGCTACAAACCAGATTGCAAACATTGTGATATGATACATTTGACTACACATTAAAATGATGATATACCCAATTTGAGGAATTACCAGGACTAAAGAGAAATTGCTACTTAGAAAAATAAACAAAATCCATAACATATGACTCAGAAGATACTTAGTTGAAAACATGCAATTAGAACCCATTACTCGTTGTACCAAAGCACCCACCTTTTGGGAGAAAAAAAAGAAACCCCATTCAGACATGAGAGGAGGAACAGCAAAATAAATCAAAATGAGATTTCAGAATCAAAGGTACTAGTTGTAGACATACAGCAAAACCAGTTGCCTTCATAAGAAATATCTGCACTAAACAAAAGCTGCGTGTTTGTTCCCACTGACATCAACAAGATTTTTGATTCAAAAGTAGAGCTACATACATTTTGTCTGCAAACTGAAATTACACCTCATTTCCAAAACACTTCTTAGAACATTGAAGCAAGAAACTCAATACTAAGAAGTTCAAAGTAAAAATAACACTAATGAATATAATGCTACATTAAATACACTCATGAATGTGGTTCAGAGAGAGGATCCAGACCTTTACCTGAGAGGAAGCATTAATGCTATACTACTTTGTGCTGAAGGAGGAGGAGCAATAGTAGGTATGGATGAGAAACAAAATAGCAAAGAGTTTCTAAGGCAACTAAGTGATCCAGACACGTACCAACAACTTGATATGGATCCAACTGATGACGATGCTTCCCTGCTTAAGGCCACGATACCCATAGGCAATTATGGAAAATGCAGAAATGAATCATCTGCTTAGTACACTGCTAAACAGAATTGATGAACTTCACTACCTCTACTGTCTCCTAGAAAGTGCTTGTTAAGGTGTGCGTCATGTGACCGCGGTCTACCTGTATTTCCAGGAGATGTTCGTATTGGAGAAGCCAGACTGGTTGAACAGGAAGCCGGAAGATGAAAAGGTGACGAAAGGAAGCAATCCCAACCCAGCCCTGCTGATACAGGTATGGATGGGGACCAACCTCTGATGCCACGGAGACACTTCCCTGCGGATTTACGTGATGTCAAGACAGTGCAAGCACTGACAGGGAAGGTAGATGGAACTGAAGACAAGTCCAAAGAGTGCAAAGAAGCTGGCTAGAAGATTGAAGAGGGGTTCTGTATCCTTGGAGAGAAGTAGTTGGCACACAATGAGGAACCAGCTGAGGAAGGCACAGTTCAGGTTGATAAATCAAGGAGAACACCCAGGAGCAGGTATCCAGATGGAGCAGGTAGGAGCCGGTGCAGAGAATTAGGCCAGGAGCTGGTATCCAGATGGAGCAGGTAGGGACTAGTGCTGAGAATCAGGCCAGGAGCTGGTACCCTGACAAGACAAGCCAGGAAGAGGGGCCTCAGACAACCTAAGGCAAGGGACTCCAAGGGAAGGGAGACCCAAGGGAGAAACTGGGACCCAAGGAGTGGCAGAACCCAAGGGGAGAAGCAGAGACCCATGGGAGAGGACCCCAGGGAAATCAGGGAACCCAGACCCAAGGGGAGTCAGGAGCTGGGGAATGGGGGAAAATCAGGACCAGGAACGAGAAACCAAAAAGGCCAATAAGGAAAACAAGGCAGGAACTGGAGAAGGCACAAGGCGAAGCACAGCGGCGAGTCAGGAACGAACCGTGTTGAGACGCGATTCGCTTCTGTACTCGGATGCTATTTAAAGCACACGGCATGAAGCCGAGGCTTGGAGCGTAGGCCGACCCACGCATGCACGGCAGCCCTGCCGGAACAGGAACAAGGCTTGGCACACAAGCCAATGCCGCCAACCGCAGTTGTCTGCGGCGCATCTGTACGCCCTCGATCGAGAATCGAAAGCATGTTTGTTCGTCGGGAAACACTCCTCCCGGCAAGCCGAAATCGGAAGTAAAGCTGCCAGGCCCGGGGACGTCCTCCAGCAACCAATCAGGTAGATGCCCTAACACTATGACCCCTCTTAGAAAGGCCAGGAGCACCCGGTTTCCAGGGATGACAGGAATAAAATTCTCACACTAAACAGGGAGCATGAACATTACCCAAGTGCGATCACATGCGGAATAACCCTTCCAGTCCACCAAAAATTGCAACTTCCCCCTATGATAACGGGAATCACAAATCTCCTGGACCTCAAATTCAGGAGTACCCCCGATATCAATGGCGGCTGGTTGAGAACAGGAATGACCATAGGGATCGGGTAGATAGACGTTCAGCAGGGAAACATGAAACACCGGGTGAATCTGCCAAGATGCAGGTAAAGCTAGCCGAAAAGCCACCGGGGAAACCTGTTTAGTTATGCGAAATGGGCCAAAGAATCTGGCAGCCAATTTCAGTGGAAGGTTCCGGGCTGGCAAATTCTTGGATGATAGCCACACCAGATTCCCCACCTGAAATGAAGGCTCAAGACTCCGATGTTTATCGGCAGTCTTCTTCATACTCTCCCGTGCCTGAGCCAGGGTACCAGCAGCTCGATGGTGGAGACCTTGAATCTCGGAGACCAGATGATCAGCAGAAGGAACAATGCTGGGCTGAACAGGAGGAAGAGGCAGCAACTTGGTGTGAAGACCAGAAGAACAGAAAAAGGGACTCAGTCCAGTTGCCGAGTGAACAGAATTGTTGTGTGCCACTTCGGCCAGGGCAAGATGCGACATCCAGTCAGATTGAGAAGCGTTGGTGAAACAGCGCAAATACGGTTCCAAAGTTTGATTTGTTCTTTCAGTCCGTCCATTGATTTGTGGATGGTGACTAGAACTGAGAGCTCGATGGATACCCAAATGTTGGCAAAGCTGACTCCAAAAAGATTAAACAAACTGGGAACCCTGATCAGATATTATCTTTTACGGTAGGCCATGTAAACGAAAGATGTTATACAAAAAAAAAACTGTGCCATCTGAACCGCCGTAGGAATCTTCTCAAAGGGAATGAAGTGAGCCATCTTAGTAAAGCAGTCCACCACCACCATTATACAAGTGTGACCTTCGGAGAGCAGAACCTCCACAATAAAGTCTGTGGCAATTGTGTGTCAAGGGTATGGCAGTATTTCCGTAGGTTGCAACAAGTCGAAAGGTCTCTTGCGTGAGATCTTGACTTGGGCACAGACAGGGCAGCACTCTACATAATGCTTAACTTGAGTAGCCCATCCTGGCCACCAAAATTGCCGGGTAATTAGTTCTTGCATTGATCGAATGCCACGGTGACCCCCTATCATGAAAACTCTAGCGACCCGCGGTAGCCTCCCTGTTTCCTTTACCATCAGGAAGCAGGTGAGTGCTACGCAGGGCAAGCCGACCCCTGATGCCCCCCACAAAGTAGTTTCTGTGCCCCCAGGCCCCTGTACCCTCTTTGCGTCCCCCTCTCTCCGCTCCCTCCCGGCAATTTCCATCCTGGCCCAGGTAAGCATGTGTGGTTGTGTTGCCCCTGCCCCCCATGCTACCAATATGGGGCTAGGAGGCCCTTGCTGCCTCCCTTCTGCACGGCAGCTTTCCTCCCTTAGTGCTGCCCCCTTTGTCCTCCCCTGGCCCTGATTCGTCCACCTCCCCTTTATCCCGACTTTCCCAGGGCAGCCCTCTGCCCGGCAGCCCCTGTGGCGAAGGGCCACAAGGCAAAGGGCGGCTCCTACAGAGGCGGCTCCAGGACGTGTCTACAGGTGTCCGCAGGGGACAACAAAGAAGCCAACAAACACCAACAAAAACGTGAGTGTGGCATGGGTGGGGAGTAGAGCAATCACTCTACTCCAGAAAACCCCCGCCACTCTATCTCACCTACCAATAACAGAGTGCCATAATACTAGCATGTCCACTCTTAGATGGAATTGTGAATGTTAGCATGTGAAAGTTTGCATTTAGAAAGTGCGCCCTACAGCCTCTCTGTGAATTTAGAAATGTGCCCAATAGCTTATCTGTGAAAGTTGCATTTAGAAGTGTGACCAATTGCCTCTCTGGAAAATTGAATCTAGAAGTGTTCCCAATAGCCTGCCCACTCTAACCTACATTTCAATGGCCCGCAGTATAACGTCAACTAATGATTTCTAGCATACGCCACACTTAGATGGAATCTCTAACAACCTCTCTACGAAATTGAATCTAGAACTGTTCCCAATCGCATTTAGAAGTAAGCCGGATAGCCCTCTGAGAAAGATGCGTTAGAATTGTTTGCATTTAGAAGCTGCCCCCTATTAGCCTCTCTGTGAAAGTTGAATTTAGAATTGTCCCCACCTGCATTAAAATTGTTCCCACCTGCATTTAGAAGTGTACCCAACTGCAGTTGGAAGTTGCGCCGGATAGCTTCTCTGAGAAAGTTGAATTAGAATTGTTCCCTCTTGCATGTAGAAGTGTACCCAACGGCATTTAGAAGTGTACCCAATTGCATTCAGAAGCTGCACCCAATAGCCTCTCTGTGAAAGCTGAATTTAGAACTGTCCCCACTTGCATTTAGAAGTGTACCCAGTTGCACCTGAAAGTTTTGCACCCAATAGCCTCTCTGTGAAAGTTGATTTTAGAATTGTTCCCACCTGCATTAGAAGTATACCCAATCTTATTTAGAAGTTACGCCCAATAGCCTCTCTGAGAAAGTTGAATTAGAATTGTTCCCTCTTGCAATTAGAAGTGTATCCAACGGCATTTTAGGAGTGTACCCAATTGCATTTAGAAGCTGCACCCAATAGCTTATCTGAAAACTGAATTTAGAACTGTTCCCACCTGCATTTAGAAGTGTACCCAGTTACACTTGAAAGTTGCACCCAATAGCCTCTCTGAGAAAGTTGAATTAACAATTGTTCCTACCTGCATCTAGAACTGTACCTGCACCCTCTCTGTGAAAGTTGAATTCAGAATTGTTCCCACCTGCATTAGAATTATACCCAATCTTAATTAGAAGCTGCGCCCAATTAGCCTCTCTGAGAAAGTTGAATTAAGAACCGTTCCTACCTGCATCTAGAACTGTACCCTGCACCCTCTCTGAGAAAGTTGAATTTAGAATTGTTCCCACCAACATTTAGAAGTGTACCCAATTGCATTTAGAAATTGCACCCAATACCCTCTCTGAGAAAGTTGAATTTAGGACTGTTCCCACCTGCATTTAGAAGTATATCCAACTACAGTTGAAGTTGCGCCCATTAGCCTCTCTGAAAGTTGCTCAACTCAGTAGTATACCCAACTGCATTAAGAAAGTGTACCCAATTGCATTTAGAACCGTACCAAGTTGCACTTAGAAGTATATCCAATTGCTTAGAAGCACCAATTAGTCCTTGACTAGTTGAGCCCAGAAGTGTACCTATAAGTGTGAGTCACTGACCCTAGAACTACAATCAGAAAACCCTCCCAAATCAACCGCACACCAATCACGAGCGCACCAACTCCACCAGTGCCCATAAGAAACCCAAGACCACTCATCTCCTGAACCCCACTGCCGACCCACTAGCACTGCCCGTGCCCGCTCCCCCCACTACCACACCCCACCCTGCAATCGCCCACCCCCCGCCTTGCCATCATACCCCTGCCACCTCCCCCCCGACCGCACCCTTTCCCCTCCCTAAAAACTGCGCGCCTAGCCCTAGCGAGAACCAAAGCTGCCTCTGTCTCCCCCTCTGACCCCCCTACCCTCTCTCACACCAATCGCACCAAAGAAAGCGTGCGGACTGGACGAGTGTGCCGACTGGACGAGGGTGTGAACTAGACGATGATAATGACTGGACGAATGTGTGGAGCGGACGAGTATGAGGAACGGACGAATATGTGCAACGGACGATACTTAATATGCTTTGGAATGAATGAAACACTTGAAAACATACATCATACCACACCCCACGCTTACTCTCCCCCTTACACCACCACTCATCTAGAACACAGAGATACTATGACACCATTCGGTATAACTGTTCTCATATCTACATTCTCCCGCTTACTCCACATCACTCTAAGTAATCATTGCTGGTTTCACACCCCCCAGCCAGGCGTTCTCCTCAGGCCTAACGCAGCCACACTCGTTCTGGGTAAAACCGACCAGAGCGAACACATACTCCTGACCGCTCAACCACCACACCTACAGCTAAGAAGCAGCTACCACTCGATTTCCGCACCAGCTGCACACATACCTGGTGCGCACACGCACTTTTGGACTCCCTCTACTCTCTCTACTGACCTGAACTTCGGTTCCCAAGGGCGTTCAACCTACCAGCGCCTTCAGACCATACCAATGGAATATATAAGGCGCTATATAAATGCAAAATAACAATAACAATAACAATAACAATAACAATACCTCTGTGGGCAGATATAGCTTACTCCGGAAAAAGAGCAGTCCATCCTTTTCTCTTACTTGCGGGTGTTTCAGTAATGTAGACCATCTAGGATCTACTGAGGTTTCTTGAGCAACTCTCTGTAGATAGGGTACGAGACCCAGGAGGAAATGCTTTGGGGCTAACACAGGTTTATCCTGACCTTCTTGTTTAATGTCATCCTCCAAGGAGCGAGATAATGCATCTGCTTTCACATTTCTAGTGTTAGGAACATAGGTGATGTTGAAGTCACAGTGTGAGAAGAAGAACGCCCACCGAGCCTGTCGCAAGGTTCTGCACTGAAAAGAATGCAGAAATTGTAGGTTTCGATGGTCTGTGCGTACCTCCACAGGAAACCGGCCCCCCAGAAGATGATGTCGCCAATCCTCAAAGGCGGTTTTAATGGCCAGGAGTTCCTTCTCTATAACCGGATAGTTCCGTTCACTAGCTGTAAGTTTCCTGGAATAATATGCCACTGGAAATTCCACCTCCACTCCTAGGTCATACTGTAGCAAAACGTCCCCAACTGCAAAATCTGATGCGTCGGCTTCCACTATGAATGGTCTATCTTCCTGAAGATAATGAAGTATTGGAGAAGTACTGAAAGCTTCCTTCAGTTGTTCAAAAGAGGCTGCGGCTTCCGGCCCCCAAACAAAGGGTTTCTTGATACTGGTCAAACTGGATAGAGGGGTGGTCAACTTGGAAAAGGATGGAATGAAACGATGGTAAAAATTGATGAAACCAAGAAAACGTTGAAGAGATCGCAGATCACTAGGAGACTTCCATTCCAGGATGGCACGAACTTTAGCGGGGTCCATATGTATGCCAGAAGCACTGATTACGTATCCAAGAAATTTGGTCTTGATGAAAAAAACACTTCTCAGCCTTGGCGTATAAATTATTCTGTTGTAACCGCCTAAGAACCTCCTTCACATGAGTTGTGTGTTCCTTGAGATCTTTGGAAAATACCAAAATGTCACCCAATACACCCAGACAGATATCCCAATTAAATCAGCGAATATATGGTCCATGAGACGCTGGAAGACTGAAGGGCCATTGCATAACCCAAAGGGCATAACTCGATATTCATAGTGTCCTAATGGTGTTTTGAATGCCGTCTTCCATTCATCGCCGGGTTTTATGCGCACCAGATGATAGGCCCCTCGAAGATCGAACTTGGTAAACACTCGGGCATTATGCAGGGATTCCATAATAGTCCGTATCAAAGGAAGTGGATATCTGTCCTTCCTGGTGATGTCATTCAGTTGCCTGTAATCGACGCATGGCCGTAGGGTACCCTCTTTCTTCTTGACAAAAAATAAGGGAAATCCCGCAGGAGAATTAGAGGGTGTAATATATCCTTTCTGGAGACATTCCTCTAGATACTCCTGTAACGCCTCCTTCTCATGTGTGGCTAGAGAATACACCTTGCCATGTGGTATCACAGAATCCGGTAATAGGTCAATGGAGCAATCAAAGGTTCTGTGAGGAGGTAATGGGATATCCTTAGGTTCAGTAAAAACCCCTTGAAATTCGGAATACTCAGATGGTATTAAAGCAACAGAGTATAGGCGAGACATGCCACTTTCATCAGTCTGAGTAGAGATAGAAACTGTCATAGAAGAGGATTCAGTACCACAGCACTCCTGTACACAATGGTCAGAACAAAACACTAATGTCCGAGTCACCCAATTGATGTTTGGATCGTGATGTAACAACCAGGGTAACCCCAAGATTATGGCATACAAGGGTGTCTTAATAACATCCAGGGATATCTGTTCTTGATGTCCCTCAATCTGTAATTGTAGAGTCCCGGTGTGTTGATGGACCGGACCAGAAGACAAAGGAGTCCCATCAATAACTTCCACCATTGAAGCACAATACTTCTCTAGCAAGGTGATTCCATTCCAAGTAGCAAAGTAGGCATCGATGTAATTGCCAGAAGCACCGCAATCCAACAGTCCCAAAACCTTGATGGGCTCTTTACCCGGCCAGGAGACCTTGATACACAAGGCCATGAGTACCACCGGCTGCATGGGTTGTCGGACCTGCTTAGAATCCGGAAGGACTGAAGAAAAGGAAGAAGGGCCTGTTGTTGCCTTCCCTACACACGACAGGCCATTCGTGTCCTGACTTCCGGAGTGGTCGTAGAGGACAGGTACTGAGATAATGCCCAGAGGCCCCGCAATACAGACACAATCGGAGGTCTCTTCTTCGTTTCTTTTCAGCATCCGATAAAGGGCCTCTGACAGCTCCCAATTGCATTGGTTCAGGTGTAGACTCAGAGGAACCAGAAGGCTTGACTGGTACTGACAAAAATCTTGGAAGTGTTCTCTCCAAGCGATGCCTCTCGCTCTGTCTCTCAGCCAACCTATGGTCAATTCGTACAACTTGTTCCTGAAGAGACTGCAGAGTGTCTGGTTCGGGGATATGAAGCAACTCATCCTTGTATTCCTCTCTCAGTCCCCTTCGGAACAGAGTTTTCTGAGTGACTTGGGAATCGGTGGCCAGTTGACGAAAACGACTGATGTAGGAAATGATGTCACTCGATCCTTGCCTTAAATCCATGAGCTGATTCTGGGCTGTCGCAGCGAGATTAGGCGACTGGAATACTTCCAAAAAGGCTTTCTCAAAAGCAACAAAATCCTCCAAAATTGGGCTCTTGGCTACCACCAAGGGTGTAGCCCAGGCCAGCGCATTCCCAGTCAAATTACCCAAAATATATCCTATCTTGGCCTTGTCCTGGTTGAAATGCATTGGGCGACACAGGAAATGGATCCTCCAGTGGTTACAAAACTCAGCCACCCGCCGAGGATCACCATCGAATTTCACCGGACTGGTCTGAGCCATCACAGATTCAGCCGAAGTACTTGAACTGACTTCTTGAGCCACGATCTGACGTAAAGTAAGATTTTCCTGGTGTAAAGCCGTCATCTCGATGTGTAAGGCCCTGATCTCATTCCTTAATTCTTGGGTATCATCCATCTCTGAATCTGAACTTGTAGTTAGGCGTCTTAATCTGTTAAGATGTGCGTCACGTGACCGCGGTGTACCTGTATTTCCAGGAGATGTTCGTATTGGAGAAGCCAGACTGGTTGAATAGGAACCAGGAAGATGAAAAGGTGACGCAAGGAAGCAATCCCAACCCAGCCCTGATGATAGAGGTATGGATGGGGACCAACTCCTGATGCCACGGAGACACTTCCATGCGGATTTACGTGACGTCAAGACAGTGCAAGCACTGACAGGAAGGTAGATGGAACTGAAGACAAGTCCAAAGAGTCCAAAGAAGCTGGCTTGAAGATTGAAGAGGGGTTCTTCTGTATCCTTGGAGAGAACTGGTTGGAACACAATGAGGAACCAGCTGATAAAGGCACAGTTCAGGTTGGTAAATCAAGGAGAACACCCAGGAGCAGGTATCCAGATGGAGCAGGTAGGAGCTGGTGCAGAGAATCAGGCCAGGAGCTGGTATCCAGATGGAGCAGGTAGGGACTGGTGTTGAGAATCAGGCCAGGAGCTGGTACCCTGACAAGACAAGCCAGAAAGAGGGGGCTCAGACAACCTAAGGAAAGGGACCCCAAGGGAAGGGAGACCCAAGAGAGAAACTGGGACCCAAGGAGAGGCAGAACCCAAGGGGAGAAGCAGAGACCCCAGGGAGAGGACCCCGGGGAAATCAGGGAACCCAGACCCAAAAGGAGTCAGGAGCTGGGGAAGGGGGAAAAATCAGGAGCAGGGAGGAGAAACCAATAAGGGAAACAAGGCAGGAAATGGAGAAGGCACAAGACGAAGCGCAGAGGCGAGTCAGGAACCAACCGCGTTAAGACGCGACTCGCTTCCGTACTCGGACGCTATTTAAAGCACACGGCAAGAAGCCGAGGCTTGGAACGCAGGCCGACCCACGCATGCACCGTGGCCCTGCCAGAACAGGAACGAGGCTTGGCACACAAGCCAACGCTGCCAACCGCAGTTGTCCGCGGCGCATGTGTACGCGCTCGATCAAAAATTGAAAGCATGTTTGTTCGTCGGGAAACACTCCTCCCATGAAGCTAAAATCGGGAGTAAAGCTGCCATGCGTCCTCCAGCAGCCATCCAGGTAGGTGCCTTAACAGTGCTTCAATGTGAAAGCCTTTTTCAAATCCGCTGAAAATTACATCATTTATTTTTATAGAATGCTTTGAAAGGTGGCCGTTCCTTAATAAAAGACACTTCAGATTTCACTTGAAAAACTGAAGTACTAACTGATTGGAGTCCATTCATGCCAATATCAACTCTACATATGAGAGGATTTTAAACTAATATTCCTCCCCTTAAAGGCATTGAAGCCCTAAGAATGACTATGGGGAATAAACAGCAGAACGCATTCATCACAGATTTCTGATCCCATTGCTCAGTTTATCCTTACACTTATATTATTTTTGTTGAAACACACTTTTTATATATTGAAAAAAGAATTTCAGTAGTGGCTATATTCCACCCAACGTGTGCAAACATCTTTAAAGAATGGGTCTAGTAATACTCAAAGAGAACAAGCGTCAAGATTGTTACATCATCGCATTATTTATTCAATTGATAATGTGTGCCCTTTAGATGACACGTGTTTCGGCTATCCGCCTTTCACAAATCAGGGCATATTTATTTTTCTATCCCTGTTAAACATAAGCATTATTCCACATAGTAACAGTAAATTAAAGTGCATTTCGTCGAAAGCTTACATAAAATGCATTCAAAATAACAAACATGACAGACAATTCGGGTGGGGTTGAGGGACGAGCAGAGGCAGTTTCGGAGAGAAAACAATAAATCAAGCAGAAACGTCAAACATTTTTTGTAAAACCTTAAAAATTATCTATATTCATTCGGTGCTGTCTATTATCTATTGTTTACTCCGAAATAATAGAGTTCACAATATTCATAGTCGATGTTATTCATGTTCAAAGCTACAATTTGTCCATGATTTATTTAGTCCAATACATATTCTATGATTTGCACCAAAGTATCAAAGTTCGTGGTCTCCGAGGTTGAGACAGCTTGTTTAAACATTAGTCAAGTCGTTTTCATTTTAGCATTGGGGATTTGTAAAATACCTTACCATAAATCCTGGGTGGTCTCACTAATACAAGCTGATTAGTCATTTGAAGCCCACCCAAGAGATCTTGCACGCCAGTGTATATTTTTATGAATCCGATAGCTCCCTCTCATTATGGATTAACATATCAGTAATTCGTTCATTAAAACGATTAGCGAAGGCTGGCCTCCATATCAGGGTGCAATCTCTTGGACAAATCTCTAGTGGCATGCTGATAACATGATATCTCTCACTATAAAGTGAGACCAATATGTCCAAGCTCAGAATGCTATGATTGCGTACTTCCACATCACTGATGTCCAGCTTAGTACAGCTAGCATAAATGTCACTAGAAACAAAGATGCAATCAAGGGTGGATGACGACATATGATTGTGCCAGGTGAACTTGGGAGGTCTATCACTGTTGACACAGCCATTTAACAATTGCAAATCCCAAGAGTCCATCTCTTGTTGGAACTTGCCTCCATTCTTTAGCTGGATGAGAGGGATGAGAAGTATATGAGCCCGAAATTAATAAAATACCATTCTGGGTGCAGACATTCACTATTAAAATCATCTTAAATAATAACATAAGCATCACATTAGAAAAAACAGTCCGACGATATGTCAGATAATGTAGTTAAGAACAAATCTAAAATCACTGTTTGCAGATTAAAATAAACTTTAATCAACAAACAATGTTCTAAACTCCTTGTAGTTGTATTCCTCCAACTCAGGTTAACACATAACATATCATGACAATCGAGTTCACATTTCCCCACAGATACACCAATATTATTTCTAATTGCACAGAGCATAACCCCAAAGGGTCTCCCCAAGAGTCCTAACTAGGCTTTCACATGGCAAGTAATAAATCCATCAATAATAGGTGGATTTTTCAGCCAGGTTTCCTGGAAACAAATAATAGAGTATTCCTCACCATGTAACCTATCAGAAACAGAAAGAAGCAGATTAGAAGAAAGTTTTCCAGGATGCTGGTTTAAATATAGTATCTCTCAATTCCTAACTAGACTGCCATTCTCTCATGTGCAGGATATTAACTATAGGGGCCCAGTCAGTTAGGCTCTTATGCTGTGGCCCAGTCGACATGTTAATTACAGTGCGTGATGCTTGGTCATTTTTAGCAATGCTACTTTTTTTGCTACATGTGCCAAACCCATCCTGTATATATCATGACAGCAGTGGTGGCACAGTCTGCATGTGGAACAGACCCTTATTGTAACACTGTGTGAGTTGAATTTGATGAGGGTTTCATACAGGGATGGGAGGGCAGTAGGTGACCCAGCAGAGAAAGTAAGGTTGGCCTTGGTCTCGCACGAGGCCTTCTGGCAGAAACACTTTTGAACATTTGCGTGAATAATCTAGATGCCTATTTGGCAAGTGTACCAAATGTAAGCACACAGATTAGGTTTCTCGTATTTTAGAGAGAAATAGCCTTTTTATGGCTTGGTGTCTACAGGATCAGATAGGTCTTTAGTCAAGTCGTCCAACGGTAGAACCCAAATTGAGTTGTACTTGTCCATTTGGTCCTGGGGTATAGATATCAGGGGTCTACAACCTTTGGCTATCCAGATGTTTTGGGCTACAAATACCATCAGCCTTAGTCGGCACATTCAATGGTGTGGGATGAGGAGGCTTATCATCCAGAACATCTGGTGAGGCGCAGGTTGCAGATTCTTTATATGTAGTTTTCTTCCATACGTTGCCTTCCTGGTCAATTACCCCTTCCATTTGCTATTAGGCACCCCCTTTTTTCCTTATTTTCCTCATTTGTGTGGTGCACATTGCTTTAAAAGAGCTAGTGATGTTACAATTCCATCTCCTGCAATGGTTTTGAATTCTACTTAAGACCCAGGGGTCTCTCCCATATGCCATTAGAGCATGCGTGCAGTCCCACATTTATTTGCAGAAGTCTGGCAGTGCTGGACATGACCACAGTGCATAGACCTTTGACTGGATGCCGGACAGATACAAATCCCGCCCTCCCTCCATCAAAACTACTGTATCAAAAAATGACAAACCCAATGCTGGCACCATAGCTTTGCCAAGGACTCCTCTACTCTCGAGCTAGGATCACGCTATAAGCAATTACATGAGATAAATGCAGGCTTGGAAGTGCGTTGGGGGGGGGGGACTTATGGCACCCATATATGACCACGCAGTGATTCGTCTTCATCTAGCCCCCTCGCTCTGGTGTTTCATTATGTGTTGCTGGTGTACTGATGTAACTTCAAAGCTGAACTGTAAAACTGGTTTTAGTAAGAACTATCAACACAAAAAACAAATACTCCTCCTCAACCATTAATACCCCTCTTCTCTCTGGCCTCTTAAGCAGTACAGCAGTGACCAAGTCTGCTGTAAATTCGGCAAAAATATATCACATTGCGTGATATTATAAAACTGCACTTTCAAAAACCTTCCAGCCCGTCTTCACTAAACAAAAAATATCAAGATGGACGTGCTCCAGACCATGCGCAATATTCCCATCCCTCTCAGAGTCCTTGGCTTGGACGCGGGTGTCAGAATGTTCCAGACGGCAATCTCAGTAGCCTTGGGTAGTGGGGCTTCCAAGGAGCATTTTCAAGAGCGCCATAGCTTGAAGGTTACCGTAAATCAGACAGACTGACAAAGACACACATAGGTGGAGGCACACACACGCATATAGGAGAATGCACACACAGACACACAAAAAGGCATGCATGAGCACACACGCAGAGCAACACACACAAGAACACACACACATAGGCTAGGACACATACAGAAACACAGGCACACACACACACAAACACAGAAAGGCGCGCGTTAGCTCACACGCACACACAGCAACACACACCCAGACTTTTTGAGGGCCTGTGCAAATGTTGTGCTGCTAGAGAATGGAAGTGGCCACGTGCCCCAGTCTTCTGTGATACAGGTTCCCAGAGCGCATTTCCCCAATCGGATACCAAGGCTGCCCGAAATCCCACGTTACAAGAAATGCATGGAAGAGTAGAAGTTAACTCTTTTGGGCCCGAATCATGGAATTATTTGCACGGTTCAAAGTGACTTTGCACTGCTGACACAAACCTACAGTCAGAAGATGCATGCTCCTGACATACTTTCTTATAAAAGATTTTTTGAAGGACTGTATGTATTATTACAGAGGAGCCGGAGAGTGAGTTAAGATAATTATGAAACATGCCTATAATAGCACCAATCAAATGTGTTCTGCATTTGTGATCGCAATGGCCTACCACCTATTGGCCATCCTTCTTTGTTTTAGAGACTCTAGAGACATAAAGAGACAGAGACAGAGTGAGAGAGAGAGGAAGAGAGAGAGGCAGAGAGGTTCTTTTCACCCCAATATTTCAAAGCCTCCAGCCTATAATTTCGTACACAAAGTTGGTGTCAGTCTCGCAAGTTGCAGAAGCTCTAAGGGCCGAGATGGCATAGTACACAGATCAAGTACAGAACAGCAAAATAGTTTTGCATAGTATTCAAAACAAGCCATGGCTGGAACGGGACCCAAAAGTGGTCTTGGAAATGTTTTTCAAAGTGGCCCCATATTAACATATACTGGAAGGTTTGTAACACATTTTTTACTTCACCCTGTTCTATCCTCTGCAGCTGGTGCGCCGGCGAGGGAGAGAACATGTGGGGCCCCGCGGGCCGAGGCCTAACTGCAGAGCGTAATTAAACAGGCACACACACATAGCTCGTGTCTTGCCCGGGACTGCCTCCTTGTGGCGGGGGCAGGGCTTTTATTTAACGTGCCTTACGTCACTGCATCGCGGGACATAAGGCGTATATAACTTTCCTCCTTTTTTCCACCAAATTAAAACACAACACAATAGATATGATCATGTAAAACTGATTCAAACTTGACTCTACTGTGCATTCTAGTCCAGCACAACTTATAGTCCTACCACTCATGGGGCCTCATTACAAGTAGCCTGCTAAAAACGGGTTCATTACCGGCATGCCGATAATAATCCAGCACAACTTATAGTCCTACCACTCATAGGGCCTCATTACAAGTAGCCCGCTAAAAACGGGTTCATTACCGGCATGCTGGTAAGAGCAGGTCCGTGCTCGTATAAACCCGCTAATAGCGGGTGATTACGAGTGCGCAAGCACGCGCGAACCCCCATGCCGGTAATGGAAACACTGGCATGCGGCTAAAGGCCCTCCAACCCCCCCGATAGTGGCATTACGGGACCCACTGATAGCGGCACCGCCTAGGAGCAACCCCTAAATACCGGCCCGGTAATACCAGCATCCTAATACCGGGTTTGCACAACCGGACCCGGAAATTACGTCATTGCGCAGGAATGGGAAATGGGCCGGCGGCCATCTTTAAAAACACAATCCATTGCAATCCTCCCGAACCACCAGTCGATACTTGGAGAGCACAGTGGAAATCTATAGAGAATGTCAAAGGCTACCAGGAAGACCACCCACCGCTGGGGAAATAGCGTTACTCAGACGCATAGCTGACCATGTTAGCGGACACTCTAGCTGCACATGCAGACATAATCCAATCCCACGACAAGAAGCGGGAGGTGCAGCAACAAAAGAGACAAATCTGGCAGGAGGTAGCCAGCAAGGTATCAGCCACAGGTACCACCCCGCGCAGTGTGAAGGACTGCAGGAAGCGGTGGGATGACCTCCGGTTGAGGGTACGCTATATCATGTCCAGCAATCAGAGGGAGGCCATGGCCACAGGCGGGGGTGCCCACTCCCCTGCCAAATTGCTGCCCTGGGAGGAGACGGCTATCAGTTTCATCAGTCCTGATTCAATCAAGGGATTTGGGGAGATGGAGACGGGTGCGGCATCAACCGCGGAAGGAGGTGAGTGACCCTACAGATCCCTGTAGGGGAAACCATGACATAGCACAAGTGATGTGGTAGAGAGTCTAGGCAAGGCAATGCATGTTCCAACACCCACATGACCATATCCAAGTCCAGATGGTGGGCCAAACGCTGCCACACTGAAATGCATGCTGAGTGCCAATCCCATAACCAACACACAGCCAACACACCTGGACCTTGCCCATGTAATACATCATACAAACCCCAAATCAACGGCATGCCACCTGCCATGCAGTGAATGCTAACATGCCCCCTCTGAATACCCTGCGTGACATACCTGTAAGACATGAATGCATGATCAAATGAATAATGAACAGCACCATCGTTTGCCTCTGCCATGTCACACCATCACTGATGCCCTGCACCTCTTCTACCCCCCAGGCACCGATGAGGAAGAAGCGAGCCAGGAGACCACCGCGAGGGCATCCACCTCACACCCTAAGAAGAGGGCTACTACTACCACCACCTCCGCTGGAGGCAAGCAGGCCACAGCCACTGCCAGTGTGCCTGTGCAAGCTGGGACACAGCCAGCAACACCTGCTGCCAGTGTGCCTGACACACTACAGACCCAGAAGGCCACACCCACACCTGTCGAAGGGGAGTCCCTGGAAGCCAATGTGGAGCCGGAGGGAGTCACCGGGGTGACATGTCCACCCACCCCGAGCCCCATGCCCACCCCCTCAACCCAAAACCTGCACTCACCCACCTACAGCGAAGCTGATCCTTGCCTCTGTGACTGTGACCTACCCACCTCTGAGGAGTACAGTCCCGAAAATGCTGTCCCTGTGACTGCACAACCCACCACTCCAGCTCCCTCCAACACCCTGGAGACATGACTGGCGACGGTGGAGGCCCAACAGGAGGCCATGTTAGATCTACTCCGCCACAGGGTGTGGATCTGCTCAAGGGTTAGGTTGAATGGGCTGGGTCTGGTGCGAGAGATTGGTTCTGCCTATGAGGTACTGCTGGCTGCGCTGGTGGTAATTGCTGGGCCTGTCTCACCCTTCTGCGTCTCCTCTGTGGTGCATGTTGTTGCTGCTGTAGTCGTTGTTGTAGTTGGTGTTGTTGCTGTAGTTGTAGCAGTTTTGCCATGTCCTCCAGCGCCATGATTGCAACAGCTAGTGGTAGCATTTTGGTGTTGGAAGGGGTGTGGTGTGTGGGTGTGCTCATTTTATACTGGCCCAGCCTCCATTGACTCCACCTGTGGGGATTGTGTGCACCTGTGGCAGTTGGCTTGTTTCCTGATTGCTGTTTGCGGGTGGTCCGTGATACCTGTATGGCCGGCATCGTGCAGCCCGTGATTACCGGCTTTACGATGCCGGTATTTGCATGTCCGCGTGGGTTGGGATGTCCTCCTATTACCGGCATGCCGGTATTTGCTTCCCGAAGGGGCGCATGTACGTGCCCATGCCGCTATTAGCGGCACCGTTATTTAGGGTACCGCTATTAGCAGGTTGCCAGGTCAGAATACACCGGAGCGGTAAGCAATGCCAGTAATCCTTTACCGGCATTGTTTTTCGCTTACCGGAAACCTCATAATGAGGCCCATAGTCTCTTAACTTTTCTGGGGCTCTCGGTGCAGTCCTTAGGACATAGCAGCCACATCTAGTGGCTGTCCCCGAACTCGTGTCCTGTTGCGGCTCACCTGCCTTATTTGGAGATGCCTCCCTCCGTTCATCCAGCAGTCCGTCTGTCCCGTGCTCCTCGGTCAACTCCTCCTTGGGTTGTTGGTGCTCGTCGTCGAGCGGCAACCCTGCTTCCTCCGAGGGCTGTTGGTCCCCGTCAGTCCACATTTGTTGTGGTACTCCCTTGAACCATGATGCGTTCCTGGTGATCTGTCGCTGCCCTCGTGTGGCCATTATCATGGTTCCTCGTCGTTGAGTTATAGTCAATGGAACCACATTGTACAGGGTGTCCAGCTTCGTTTTCGAGGGGTTCCGCTTCACCAGCACCTTCACCAGCTTCACCGACTTGGTGTCTGGATTCCTTTGCATGTCTCTTGGTGCTCATGCGCTCATTTTCCGTGATCCTTCTTTGATTTTTGCGTTCGCTGTCGTAGGCGTCTGTGCCCCTGCTTGGATGGTGTGGAATGGATGAGTTTATCACTGTCCCATACATGATGTCTGTTGGTGGTAGGGTGCTGTGGGGTGTCACTCTGTAGTTCCTTAGGAATCGGTACAGGTCCACCCTCCATGAGCTGGAGTGCGCCCGGGATAGAAGTAGCACCTTGTTGAGGGTATGCATGAACCTCTCCGGATCTCCATTGGCTTGGGGCCATCTCGGCACGATGTGGTGGAATTGGATGTTCAGATCATCCAGGTATGTTTTGATTTCCTCCCCTTTGAGGGTTGGCCCGTTGTCGCTCCGGATGTGGCGAGGTAGGCCATGGGTGGCGAAGATCTTCTCCAGAGCCGGCATCACCATGTCTGTGGCGGTCGATGACACAGTTTCCACCTCGGGATACCTTGGGTGGTCATCAATGGCTACTATCAGATACGTGCCTTCTTGGACCATACAGAAGTCAATGCTGATCGCGTCCCATCTTGAGGACCCCCGTTCTGCCGCTTGTATGGGTTCTAGGTTCAGTGGTGCGCTTGTGATTTGACATGGGAGGCATGCTCTTATGAGTTGTTCTACCTTGGTGTCGATGTGCGGGAACCATACTCGGTGCCTGATCCTGGCTTTGGTCCTGACCATGCCTTGGTGAACTTCATGAGCCAGCGCAATGACTCTGTCTTGCAGACCTGTGGGTATGACGATCCGGGCTCTTCTTAGTATGAGTTCTTCCTTGGTGACAGACAGGTCTTGTCATACTGGGAATATACCGTGAGGAAGTCTCTGGCTTCGGGCGTGCGATTGTGTACGTTTCTCAGAAAAGATTTCCATTCGCCGGGGATGATGGAGTCCTTGACAAGGTCACAGCAGGGGTCAGCTTGTGTGGCTTGTACAATGTCCTCAATGCCGATTGCTCTGAGTTTCGTCGTGTGCACGACCTGGCAGATGTGTTCCTCGGTTTCTTCTGCCACATTCACGTCTCTTGGCGTGGCTGCTCTCGGGTGTCTGGATAGGAAGTCTGCGGGGTTGCTGGTACCTGGTTGGTATGTTAGTTCAAATTTGTATTGTTGCAGGTGTAGCAGCCACTTGCCTATCCTAACCGGGGGGTGTGAAGAAGATCCTGGCAAAATGGGGATGAGGGGCTTGTGGTCCATGTTTGCCTTGAATTTTCGTCCATATAGATATATGTGAAAGTGGTGGCAGCCCTACAGTACCACAAATGTCCTCTTTCTCAATGTGAGAGTACCGTTGTTCAGAGGGAGTTAATGCACGGGACGCATAGGCAATCGGCTTTGTTTCTCCTGTCTGGGCAACTTGGGACCAGGATCTCCCCGAGGCCGATGGGGCTGGCGTAAACATATAGTTCCGTCAACAGTGTGGGGTCGTAGTATGCCATTGTGGTATCGGCTGATAGGGACGTCTTGATCTACTCAAAAGCCTCCTGGCAGTTGGGGCTCCAGACCCATTTTGTGTTAGAGTTTATTCCCTGAGTGCTTCACGATCCATGCCCTTCACCCCTTCCGGTATAACAGCCCCCTGGCAGCAGTGGGGCTAAAGCCCTTCACACTGGCCCCAAGGGCCTTAAAACTCCATCAGAAACATACATGGAGTCAGTCCTGGTGCCTTTGGCACCAGGCTCATTATCAGGAATAAAGTAATACCAGTTTTGGACCTTAATCCAACATGGAGGCCTATTGCACAGCTCAGTTCTTTAGAACCAAGCCATGCGGTCTAGTGTTTTTGGTGTGGCAGGGCCTGGAACTACTTGGCCTGGAACTACATTACCTGGGCTATTTAAACCACACCCAAACAGCAGAACACGCTTCGCGTTATTCTGCACTCCTGCAGCGTAACGCTCACCGTGTCCAGCTCCTGCTCATCTGCTTCTCCGGCGGCCCGATCCTGAAGCCCTAGATCCGGATTCCATTAATAACCTCGAAGAACAAGAACAGCATTAGAGAGCAAGAACACTTACCTGTGAAGTAACCAGCCTTGAATCCATCCTGCACTTCGCTAACCTCGCCCATCTCTGGAGTTCACCGCAACCTGCAAAGGTAAAGAAACAAGGACAGCATTAATAACAATTCTTACCTGGGCAAGCAGCGAATCCTGGCAGCAACTTGCGCTTCTCTTACCTCGCCCATCTCTGGGTTTCACCGCAACCTGCAAGGGAGAATGAACAAGGTCAGCATTAACAAAGCACTTACCTGGGCAAGCAGCGCTTCGATCGCTCATCACTCTGGAACATAACCTCAACCTGTACAAAGAAGAGAAGAGAACACAGGCTAGCAATTAACACCAATAAAAAGCGCAGCACTCCGAGCATCAATAACTCACCGTGGTCTTCGCCATCGGCACGGCAACTCCGAAATTGTAACCATCCCTGTGAAAACAAAAAGAGACATTGTTAGGGAACAGCATAGTGGAGCAAGATGCCGAGAAGACAGAGAAAACAGAGGGAAAGAAAGAGACAGAATAAAGACGGCAAAGACATTCTAACTCACCTGGAAGACAGCAAGCAGAGTCGGAGTCACAGCCGGTCTGGACCCTACATAAGGGCACACGGACCAGTGAAGCAACTAGGTCCATGGCTTGCACCAACCACGCACCCCTGCACAGAGACGTAGGACGGAGAGTTCAACGCACAAAAACCTACGGTGAGCAATAACCCCAAGGGAGGGGATTTGGACCAGAGGGAGGTGGGAGTCCACCCATCACAGAACCAGTATCTTAACCCTCTATTCTCCTGTTATAGGTGCTACCCAACATCTGGCACATAACCAAGCAGAGAGGGGTCTGGGAGAGCGCTTAGACCTACATCCAGTAAGTGTGCGCCCCCATGGATACCAGGTAAGCGTAACAGTGGCTCAGACATCGTTGCCAGGTTGGGGATGAATCTCCCGCAGTAAGTCGCCATCCCCAAAAAGCTGCGTACTTCTGTGGGTGTTGTTGGGGGTGAGACTTCTTTGATGTCCGTAACTTTTTGTGGGTCGGCTGAGACTCCTGCGCTGTTGAACACATATCTGAAAAAGTGATCTCTTCCTTCATGAACTTGCACTTCTCCTGGTTAATGGTTAGCCCTGCGGTCTCCAGCCTGCTAAGTACCATCTTGAGGCGACGCATGTGTTCTTGCCTGTCGCGTGCATGGATGAGATAGTCATCACTGACATTGAGTACTCCCGGTATGCCCTGTATCACTTCCTGGAGGGCCTGCTTGAAGACTTTGGCCGCTGAGGATATGCCGAAACTCAGTCTTTTGTATCGGCGCAAGCCCAGGTGTGTAGAGAGGTCGTAATATATCTCGAGTCCAGATGCAGTTTTAACTGATGGTAGCCAGCATTGAGGTCAACCTTGGAGAATACCTTTGATCTAGTGAGGTCTGTGATGATTTCGGGTGATGTGTTGTTCCCGCTTGATAGCTGCATTGGGAGGCGCATGTCGATGCAGATCCTCACCTTCCCCAGTTGTTTTGGCTTCTTAGTCACCACCATGGGTGAAACCCACGTTGTCGGCCCAGTTACTTCCTCTATGATACCAGCAACTCCTTTTCGACTTGGTCTCTCTGTGACGCACCTCTTGAGGCTGTACTGATTCGTCGATATGGAGTTTGTTGAGTTTGCCTTTCAGGCATCCGATACCTTTGAGGAGGCCTGGGTGCTTGTCAAGGAGGCTTGCAATGCCCGATGGGTCAGTTATGTTACAGACAAAGCGTATTAATTCTAGGTATTCCTCTGCATCCCCACTCAACAGGCATTCGATGCCCACGTCAATGACATACACCTTGGATTGTAATGTTTGGTCGCTCCTGCTAAGAGTTGTCCTAAAGCGCCCTACCACTGGTAGTGGAATTTCGCACCCATAGTCGAAAAGAAGTGTGACTGTCTTCTGTAGGACTGGGGGGGCGTAGTTTTCAGAACATGGTCGCCGGCATAACATTCACTGATGCCCCAGTATCGATTGTCATTTGTGTCTTTTGGCCTTGTATGGCCACTAGGCATTTCCGTCTTCTTTGCATTTTTGTCGACCCTGTGCCTCTGTGATCAAGTGCAGAGACTAGGTAAACTTTCCTCCCTCTTCTCAGTTGTCCACTTTCTGTCTCTTTTGTTGTGTCGCCGTCGCCTTCTTCGTCGGTGGATGAGTTTGCTGTCTCGACGTGGTGGGCATTAGCCTGTTTCTTTTTCCTCTGGGACCCTTTTCTTGTTGCGGCTGGGGGTGTTGTGCAGGCCCTGACGATCTGCAGACTCTCGTGTAGTGATCCTTCCGGCCACACACTCCGCACGTGGTTCCTTGTGCTGGGCAATTTCGCCTTCCATGACGTGTGCCTCCGCAGCACCCACATTCAGCGGGCCCTGGAATCCTTGATTGCCACAGAGGTGGAGTGTTTGCATCGTTGGGGTCTTCTCTTGACTGTTGGCGGCTGGCAATTTGCGCTATCGTCGCTGTCGAAAGTGTTAGCTGGAGCTTCTGCAGGGTGGTGCTCATGTGTGCCGCCCTCGCATGTGATAGTTCCCTCTAACATCCGTATTCAAGGTTTCTGGCTACTGAGATGCCCTTTTCACTCAACACCATCCTGCGTAACTTTTCCGAGTGCATGCCGTTGATGATTTGGCGTCTGATCTCTTTTTCAACGTTGTCAAACTCACATGAGAGCGCAGGTTTTCTGAGTCTCGTGTGATATGCATCAAGCGTTTCCTCTTCTAGCTGGATGGTGGTGCAGAAAATCAAAGTCTCGTAGTCCAGGTTTAGTTGTGGCATAAAATGGGCTGTGAGAGCGACCTTTGCTGGCTGGTAGACGTCTAAGCCATCTCCGATGACAAGCGAGTTGAAGATGCGTAGGACTTCGTCACTCACGTTGAGTAGGAGGTGTGACCTAATTTTCCTGGGCATTGTGACGTCCTTGCAGTTCATGGCCCTTTCAAATTTCTGGACCCACAACAGCCATCGGGGGCCCACAGATGAGGGGTCTGTGTATGGGTGAAAAGGTCTGAATGCCATCGTGGTACCCCCTTGTGGTCGCGGGGACGCTGTTGCGGGCGATAGGTTGGCTGCAATCCCCGATGGCATTCCAGGCCTGGGTGTAGATAGGCCTGTCGTAATGATGTGCAGATGTATGGGCTGTTGTAGAGAGCGTGCGCCAACATTTCCTCACCTCAGGGAGATTGTTGCTGGCGGTGCTGTGTTGCCTGGTCTGCCTGGAGGTCTGTTGGCTGGCTCCAAACATGCGTTGGCATCAAGCATGCATCAATTGTGTGTTTCTTGTGAGAAGCCCGTTGGTGGGTTGAGGCAAGAAATTGATGCAGTGGGCCAGATGGGAGTCATGGGAAAACAATTAATGACGGGACAGCAGGGTCAATTAGTAAACAGGGTTAAAGCTCTACTTGAATAAGCTTGTTTTCACGTTCTTTCTGAAGGTTATATGGTTTGACTACTGCCTTAAAGAGCTTGGGAGTTTGTTCCATATTTGTGCTGCCTTAGCAGGGAACAAGCGTCCTAGGCCTTGGGCCTCAGATCTCAGAGCTGGTCCTGGTGTATAAAGAGTTATTTGTTCTTTTAGGTAGGCTGGGGCTACTCCATAAATGCAATGGTGAACAATGGTCAAAGATTTAAAGGTGATTCTGTCCTCCAGGGCTAGCCAATGGAGGGATTTCCTAGCTGAGGAGATATCCTCCCTTCTGGTTTTCTGTTTGATGATTCTAACGGCATTATTTTGTATAGTTTGGCAGTGTGCAATACACCCTTTTCTAGCGCCAGCCAGGAGGGCATTGCCGTAATCCAATCTTGAGAGGATAGTGGCCCTGGCAATAGTTGCACAATTCTTTTCACTCAGATGTGGTCTAATAAATCTGAGCAGCCGCAGATAGTACTGGCAATTCTTCTTTAGGTAAGCTACATGTGCTCCGGCTCCTAAAGATGCTTCCAAACAAACTCACAGGGTTTTAACTTTCTCTGAGACTTGGATGAGGGAGTCTCTGATACTGAAAGATGAATAGTCAGGGCTTAATTTAGACCTGGCTTGATGGGAGCCAAAGATCATCAGCTTGGTCTTGCTCCCAGTCAAGCAAAACCAATTAGCCTTCATCCAGGCCTCTATGATGTTATAGATGTTACCAATTTGAATGTTATCCATATGGTGGCAGCCACTTAGTTCAACCATCAGTTGGGTGTCGTCTGCGTAGTTGGTAAATTACACCCCCATGTTATTAAGAAGGGTGCAGAGACACCGTAGGTATAAGTTGAACAGGAGGCGGGACAAACTCGCCCCCTGGGGCACGCCACATTTAATATCTATAGGGAAAATTGGTCACCCCATTGTATTTTTCAGCTTCGTTCTGCCAAGAAAGATGTCACCCAGCCTATTGCTTCCTTAGTGCACCCTCCAGAGTGTTCTAAGGCCTTTTGAAGCTGTTGGTGATCAGGCAAATCAAAGGCTGTGGACAGATCCAAAAGTATCAGCATGCCTGTTTTGCATTTGTCAACGATGTTCAGCATGTGGGTTTAAAGATCTAACAGTGCGGTCTCCATACTATGCGATCTTCTAAAGTCTGATTGTTGTTTGTGGAGAAGATTGTTATCATCCACAAATGTTTGGAGTTGTGTGTTGCTACCTTATCAAGAACTTTCAGAAGGAAATTACAGTTTGTTATTGGTCGAACATTGGAAGGATCCTTCATAACCAGACCAGGCTTTTTGACAGCGGTGTAACTGTGACCATTTTAATGGCTGCAGGAACCTTGCCATCTCTGAAAGAGGCATTGACCATTCTAGTAAGATATGGAACAAAGATGTCTTTGTTTTCCAGTATAAATTTAGGGGGCAGGATATTCTCTGAGCAAGCTCTTTGTCGCATGATGGAAAGAACAGTGTTCATGTCCTCCGATGATACGGGGAAAAACTTGAATTTGTTTTTTAACGCAGGGTAAGTTTCAGATTTTACAGGAGTAGGCTGATCATGTGGGAGAAATTGGGTGGAACTTATAGCTTCATAGGCCTTTTGAATTTCATTACTAAATGTGTCCTGTACTTTATCACAGTCTTCCTGTGTCGGTTGAAAAGGGGGTAAAAGGGCAGGAGGTTTTTCAGTTGATTTTAAAATCTGAAAAAGTTTGCCCACTGAATTGAAGTTTTTCTTCGCCTCCAAAGTCGTTTCTTTGTATTGTTTCTCCGAGGCTTTCCACTTTGTCTTATTAGCCTCTGTAGGATATTTTAGCCATTTCCACTCCATTTTTCTCTTTCCTCTTTTTAGTTTGTTAGGTTCCTCGTTGAACCGTTTCTGGTGATTAAGGTTGGTTCTAACCTATTTATACTTCAATGGGGCGTGATAATCGATCAATTCTTTAGATTGAGAGATAAATTGTCCCACAATTTTGTCACAAGTATCCTCATCAGAGGTGCTAGCCATAATATTGTCCATGCACCGTGCTAAAATGTGAGGGCTGGTGTTTTAAAAATTTCTGCTATAAACTTTAGGCACATTTTCCCTTTTCAGACAACCGTTTTAGGGCCATTTCAAACTCAACCTTGTAATGGTCAGACCAGTATCCAGGTAAATTGTCGAAAACATATTTTCGAAATGCCATTTTGTCAAAAACAAAATGCCGAAAAAAATGTTTTCGAATGTTTTTTTTTTTTAAATGTATATATTTTTTGGTTTCTAGTAAAAACAAAGTGTCAATAACAAAAAAAGAAACAGGGGTTTGGCGGGGAACCCCCCATTTCAAAAATAAAATTTGAAAAAAAATATTAAAATGTTTTTTTCCAGCAAAATTGTGTCGAGTAAATGGCATTCAAAAATATGCCATTCGACAAAGTCACTATAAACCGGTCAGACCATATGCAAAGAATAGTCCTTTGCATGACAACCTCGAGATTATTTGAGATTACTCAGTCTAATTAGTTCCTGTGATGCTGGAAATGGATTGGAGGGACAGGGTCTCCCTGTCCTTGTCCTGTAGACCTTTTTCATTTGTGTTCTGCATTGTTTTCTTCCCAGGAGTCCATATGGGACTCCTGGCAGTGCAACTCTTCCTGTTTTTGGTTTGGTGTACAGACCCATGGGATACCCTTATGGCACCCATGGGTGGGGGTGCAACCCTGTGCCCCTAGTGTATGTTTTTGGGCACCTGTGTGTGGCCCACAGAGCAGGGTATGGGCTGGTGGCAGCTCCATGCTGAATTTGACAGGCACTCTAAGTATCCTCCATTTTGGGATACCCAGGCCCTGCCATTGGAATCAGTTGATTCCTGATAGGAAACAAGATGGCCCCTATGGCCTCTTCCTTTCTATTGCCTGTTACCTTGTTTTCCCAAAGTCCTGGGAAGCCCTGACTCTGTCCCTTCCCCCTGACTGGCTGTTGGGTGGAAGTTCCATATATGGTGTTGTTGTAAAGTCCAGGCCAGACTGGCTGGAGCCTTCCCAGTGACTGTATGTTGTGGGTACACCCTGTGGGTGGGACCTGGGTGAATGGAGTGTGTGACCATTATGCACTTCTTCTTGTGGATGTCTGGTTTCTGGTGTTTGACACCATGACTGAGACAGCCCTGCCCGTAAGTGGTATGAATGCAGTGTGTAGTGTTGAATGGCTGGGTACTTGTTCCAATACACAATCCTTGTTGTGAGTGTCTGAGAGGGAGGCGTATGGCCTGAATGCACTGTATGCCTGATTCGCTGACTGACTGCATGAATGCCCTTCTGTATGATTGGCTGCTGACTGTGACCCAACAGTGTGGATGAGAGACAGAATAGTATATCTGGGGACCTTTCACCACTGGAAATTGTTCAGAAGCTGAGTTGACACTTGAAGAGTAACTGGAACTGCTTATCCTTGACGCCCAGCTGGAAGAAGAAGAACTGCTACTGCATTTGCTTCAACGCAATCCGAAAGCTGTCGAGTTCATCAAGGACTGATCCGAGAGAGGACCTGGTTAGACGCCCTCTTCCCGTGCTTCGAGAGACCATCGAGCGCCTCTAACCTTCGCCGAAGCTCCCTGGAAGTCAGACCCTCGACAGGCTGCCGACTGGAGACGGGGACTGCCGAGGAGAATGATGGAAAGCACCCGGACATCGACACTGTCGAAGTCCATTGCCGTCGACCAGGGTTCTGAGTATCGCCGTAACTGCTGGTGGCCCATCGAAGCCGTGTTGCCCAGAAGAGGGGACTGCTTGACGCTGTGCCACCAATGACCGGAGCCGCATGCGCCTTTGCCTAAGACTTTTGATTCACGGACGTGCTCGTCCTCACTGCCGCCCACCTTATCCCACTGGAGAAGTCCAGGCCGTTGACGCGCCAAGGAGAACCCGCCAGTGGGTTTCCTGCCACCCGAAGACCACAAAGACTTCAACGACTCGACGCCCTTGTCGGGCCACAGTTCTTCAGAAACTCTTTGCGGTCCTTCGACGCCTCTCAAAGATCCGTGGCTCCTGCTTTAAAGGGAGTCACTCTAGAAGGCTCCATCGACGCCTCCTTGAAGAACTCTGCTCTACCAGGTACATTGGGGGGGGGTTAGAAACCTGGTAGAAGGAAATAAGACTTATAGAACAATATATGGACTGGTCTTGTGATATATCTTTAATTTACAGGTTGCCCAGTTGGGGGGATCTCCACCCAGAATTGTGCCTAGTTGGTAGGGGTCAACATTCTGCCAATTGTTCTAACTAACTGCTTTCCTCCTATATCTATTGTTGGTTACTTTTATTCCTTGATCTGTGTGACATTTGACCAGAGTATAATTGAGGGCACTTTAATGAGATCTGATAATAATTGTGGTACCACTTTAGAACTGTATATATTTGCCATTGTAGATTTTCTGAGCACAAAGTGAGTTATTGTGATAGTGTACATAACCTTAAATATTAATTATATAAAGACTGTGTTTTAACTAATACAGTGCGTGGACATTCCTCTGTGGGGGCTTGGGGACTACACTGTACTTAAGAACCAGCCTGCATCACCTCCTTAGAAGCTATGCCTTGATTGCTCGTCCATTGCTACCGTAATAGAGAATCTTGGCTGGGGTCCTCTGTGCCTCTCCTCTAGCATATAGAGAGCAGAAGTACAGACCCCCCCCCCCGCCAAGTCTGCTTTGATTGCCAAGTTTGGCACGACACCTACCCAATACCTTAAAGGGTTCAGGGATTTTAAGAAGAGAGAGAATGTGTCTTGGGTTGACTGGGTGAGTGCTGCGCACATGAACATGATGGGGTGGATTGATGGTTACAAAGTGAAAACGTTTGAATTGTCCCACCTGTTGTTTTTTGAGCATTTTTCTGAAACCTGTTCACCAGAGCTGTGCCAGTATGTGGCTGACTAGAACATTTTGGATCCCTTTAAGCTGGCCAGGCTAGCTGAGAAGTGTGTCTCCCACCGGGTGTCCCCGAAGGACCCCAGTGGGAAGGACAAGGACAAAGAAAAGGGGACCTCTCAGAAAGCTGAGGAGTCCCAGAAGCAATCACAGTCGAGTAAACCAAAGCCTTCTTCTCCTAAGACCCAAAAATCTAGTGGGGATAAGTCATCTGTGGGTGGGAACAAGAGTAGTGGTCCACCTGCTGCAAAGCAGGCTCCCAGTGGTTCCAGTACCGTACCCCGCATTCCTAGCACTTGTTGGGACTGTGGGGCTCTGGATCACAAGAGGGGTGACTCCAAGTGTAAAGGAAAGGCACTTGGAGTACAGGCTGTCAGCCTGAGCTACCCTTACCCCATGTCTGAGGTGGAGGCCACTGTCCTCCCCTCCTCTACAGGGATCACCTTAGTGTCCCTTTGGGCCTGAGACCAGTACGCGGAAGTACTGGCGACTATCCCACAGAACACCTGTAGGTTTTTGAGAAGTGTCCTCTTGAATGGCCAGCCTTCTACTGGTTTGAGGGACACTAGGGCAAGCATGACAGTGGTGGACAGGACCCTGCTCCTCTGAGAAACACCAGGTTAGCTGGTGGGCCTCCCAAATTATCGCCTGTAGCCTTAGTCATACTCATGATTGGCGACAAGACAGCAAAGCTTCCTGTCCTGGTTCAGGACAATGTCCCTGCTAACATTCTGTTAGGTAATGATCTAGTAGAGTTGGAGCTGGTCTCTGATGGTCTACCCATGACTGGTGCTGCAGTCACTAGGTCACAGGTGACACAGAGTCTGGCTGTGAGTCAAGTACCCGAGCCAAAGGCAAGGCCTAAGGCAAGAAGACAGAAGAACAAGAAGGCCACCTCTGTGAAGGGGGCTCCTTCTCTTCCTGCTGTTCCTACAGCACCCATTGGAATCCATGCTCCGGACAGGCTGTGTCCAGTGGAAAACCCAAACTCAACTCCTGAGGGAGAACAGGCAGAAGACTCCCCTGTGGGAGAGGTTCTCCACCCGGAGGACCACCCCGACCATCAATGCCTTCTGGCTGAAGGGGGACCCTCACGGGAGGACTTCTGTAAGGGACAAAGAGTGCCACTCTCTTGAGGGCCTAAGGAAAGAGGCCCTGTCCCAGGCACAGGCAGAAGTGCCTAGGACATTCCGGATCTATTGGGAGGGTGAGCTCCTTTTAGTGAGCCCACTAAGCCTGAAGCTGGTGCCCTCAGAGGTGGGTGGTACCCCAGGTTTACAGGCCCTTCCTGCTGCAGTTGGCGCATGAGGGTCCCTTAGCTGGTCATCTTGGTACCAAGAAGACTAAGCAGAGGCTCTCTGCCCATTTCTACTGGCCTCGGATGGGATTAGAAGTGGAGTCCCACTGCAGGACCTGCCCAACTTGCCAGTTTTCTGGCAAGACTGAAGGCAGTGTCATTGCCCCACTGCAACCCTTGCCAGTGGCTTGCCAGTGGTTGGCACACTGCTTGAGAGGGTGGGCCTCAACATTGTCGGTCCCCTTGACCCTCCCACTTCACGTGGACATCGGTTTATCCTGGTCTTGGTTGATCATGCCACCAGGTACCCTGAGGCTATACCCCTTCGGACTGTTTCTGCCAAGGTGGTTGCCAGGGCTCTCCTGGGCATTTTCACCCATGTTGGATTCCCTAAGGAGGTTGTCTCTGACAGAGGATCCAACTTCATGTCTAGTTACATGGAAACCATGTGGAAAGAGTGCAGGGTAACCTACAAGTTCTCCACCTCTTACCATCCCCAGACCAACGGTCTGGTTGAGAGATTTAATAAAACTCTCAAAGGCATGCTAGGCACTTTGGAAGAGCCCCTAAGGAGGAAATGGGATCTCCTCCTGCCATGCCTGCTGTTTGCTTACAGGGAGGTACCTCAAGAGGGTGTAGGTTTCAGCCCCTTTGAGTTACTCTTTGGACATCCTGTGAGGGGGCCCTTTGCCTTGATCAGAGATGGTTTGGTGGCCACCCCTCCAGGTCCCGCCAAGCAAGTGGGGGACTATGTGTTAGGCCTCAGACAGAGGATGACACAGATGATGGGTCGAGTGACAGCAAATCTCAAGGCCAGCCAGGAATTGAGCAAGAACTGGCATGACCTTAAAGCCTTGCAAGTGGGCTGGACTCCGGGACAGGAAATCCTTGTGATGGAGCCTACCAAGCCTAGAGCTTTGGCAAACAAGTGGACTGGACCCTTCAGGATAGTCTCCAAGATGGGCAAAGTCACTTATCTGGTTGACATGGGAGTCCCTGGGGTAGCCCCTCAGGTATTCCATGTTAACAGGCTCAAGCCTTTCCACAGGCGAGCAGAAGTCTCATGTCTCTTGCTAGCTACAGAGCAAGAAGAGGATGAGAGTGAGCACCTTCCTGACTTGCTGCATAGCAACCCTCAGGATGGCTCAGTGGAGGGAGTGCATCTCTCTCCAGATCTGACGACAGAGCAGCAGAGGGCCTGCAGGGCTTTGCTCCTGCAATATGCCTCTCTGTTTTTACTGACACCAGGCCTTACCCCGTAGTGTAGGCACGAAATTGACACTGGTGACAGTGTGCCTGTCAAAAGCAGGTGCGACCGTATGTCAGATACAGTTAAGAACCACATCCAGGCTGAGGTCGCCAAGATGTTGGATCTGGGTGTTATTGAACCCTCAACCAGTCCCTGGTCCAGTCCACTGGTCCTTGTCCCCAAAGCAAGTTCCCAGGCCGGTACCAAGGATTGGAGGTTCTGTGTGGACTACAGAGGAGTCAATGCCATCACCAAATCTGACACGCACCCATTGCCCAGGGCTGATGAGCTCGTGGACACTATAGGTGCTGCCAAATTTTTGAGCACCTTTGACCGTACCTCAGGCTATTGGAAAATAGCTCTGACGGACCATGCCAAGGAAAAGACGGCGTTCTCAACAACAGAGGGACTCTACCAGTTTAGGGTCATGCCTTTTGGGTTGAAGAATGCCCCTGCCACCTTCCAGAGATTGGTCAATCATGTGCTCAGAGGGCTGAATGCCTTTTGTGTGGCCTACGTAGACGACATTGCCGTCTACAGTCCCACCTGGGAAGAGCATTTGACACATCTGGATAAGGTGTTGCAGGCCTTGAAAAGGGCTAACCTCACTATCAAGGCCAACAAGTGTCAGATAGCTCAGGGGAAAGTCATGTATCTTGGTCATGAGGTAGGAGGGGGCATATCCAACCTCTCCCCAGTAAATTACAGGATGTACATGACTGGGAGACTCCCACTACTCAACCCCAGGTGAGAGCCTTTTTGGGCCTCACTGGGTATTATCGCAATTTCAAGGCGGACTATGGAACCATAGCTGCACCACTGACAGCTCTGACTTCACCCAAACAGCCTAGGAAGGTTAATTGGACTGCAGACTGTCAGAGGGCCTTTGATGGCTTGACAGAAAGTCTGTGTAGGGGACCTGTGTTGTGTGCGCCTGACTACAGCCGACCCTTTATCGTCCAGATGGATGCCTGCGACACCGGAATTGGAGCTGTCTTGTCCCAGTTAGATAACAAAGGGAGGGAACATCCTATCATATTCATCAGTAGACAACTCAAGTGTAGAGAACTTAGGTGGGCTACTGTTGAAAAGGAATGTTTTAGCATAGTTTGGAGCCTTAGCGTTTTAGGCCCGACCTTATGGGGTCTACCTTCAAGGTCCAAACAGATCATAAGCCCCTGAAGTGGCTTATGCAGATGGGTGAGAACCCTAAACTGCTCAGGTGGTCCATTAGCCTGCAAGGGCTAGACTTCACCATAGAGAATAGACCAGGGAAGAGACACGCTAATGCAGATGGCCTTTCCAGAAGGTATGTTGACCGTCTGGATGAGGGTGTCTATCTAGTGGGAGATTAGGCACCCTAACCTCAGTCTGAGGAGCGGGGGGGTGACTGTAATGCTGGAAATGCATTGGAGGGACAGGGTCTCCATGTCCTTGTCCTGTAGTCCTTTTTCATTTGTGTTCTGTATTGTTTTCTGCTCAGGATTCGACTCCTGTAAGTGCAGCTCTTCCTGTTTTTGGTTAGGTGTACAGTCCCATGGGATACCCCTATGGCACCCATGGGTGGGGGAGCAACCCTGTGCCCCTAGTGTATGTTTTTGGGCACCTGTGTGTGGCCCACAGAGCAGGGTATGGGCTGGTGGCAGCTCCATGCTGAATTTGACAGGTGCTCTGAGTATCCCCCATTTTGGGATACCCAGGCCCTGCCATTGGAATCAGTTAATTCCTGATAGGAAACAAGATGGCCTCTGTGGCCTCTTGCTTTCGATTGCCTGTTACCTTGTTTTCCCAAAGTCCTGGGAAGCCCTGACTCTGTCCCTTCCCCTTGACTGGTTGTTGGGCGGAAGTTCCATTAATGGTGTTGTTGTGAAGTCCAGGCCAGACTGGCTGGAGCCTTCCCAGTGACTGTATGTTGTGGGTAAACCCTGTGGGTGGGACCTCGGTGAATGGAGTGTATGACCAATATGCAATTCTTGTTGTGGGTGTCTGGTTTCTGGTGTTTGACACAATGACTGAGACAGCCCTGCCCAAAACTGGTATGAATGCAGTGTGTAGTTTTGAATGGCTGGGTACTTGTTCCAATACACATTCCTTGTTGTGAGTGTCTGAGAGGGAGGAGTATGGCCTGAATGCACTGTATGCCTGATTGGCTGACTGACTGCATTAATGCCCTTCTGTATGATTGGGTGCTGAGTGTGACCCAGCAGTGTGGATGAGAGACAGAATAGTATATCTGGGGACCTCTCACCACTGGAAATTGTTCAGAAGCTGAGTTGACACTTGAAGAGTAACTGGAACTGCTTATCCTTGACGCCCAGCTGGAAGAAGAAGAACTGCTGCTGAATTTGCTTTGACCTGATCCAAAAGCTGTTGAGTTCATCAAGGACTGATCCGAGAGAGGACCTGGTTAGGTGCCCTCTTCCCGTGCTCCGAGGGACAATCGAGCACCGCTAACCTTTGCTGAAGCTCCCTGGAAGTCAGTCCCTCGACAGGCTGCCGACCGGAGACGGGGACCGCCGAGGAGAACAAAGTAAAGCACCCGGACATCAACGCCGTCGAAGTCCATTGCCGTCGACCATGGTTTGGAGTATCGCCGTACCTGCTGGAGGCCCGTCGAAGCTGTGTTGCCCAGAAGAGGGGACCGCTTGACGCCGTGCCGCCAACAACCGGAGCCACACGCTCCTTTGCCAAAGACTTTTTGATTCACGGACGCGCTCGTTCGCACCGCCGCCCGCTTTATCACGCCAGAGAAAGCCAGGACATCGACGCACCAAGGAGCATCCGCCGGTAGGTTTCCCGCCACCCGAAGACCACAAAGACTTTGACGACTCGACACTCTTGTCAGGCCACAGTTCTTCAGAAACTCTTTGCGGTCCTGAACTTTCAAATGCTGAGGTGCCCCGCATACCTCATCCTCGCAGGACGTCACCGACGAGCACCGCCTGGATCGACGCCGTGGTCTCAGCACACCAAACTTTTCATCGACGCCTTCGACGCCAAGTTCACCTTATTCTACGCCTCTCAACGATCCATGACTCCTGCTTTAAAGTCACTCAAGAAGGATCAATCGATGCCTCCTCGAAGAACTCTGCTCTACCAGGTACATTGGCTGGGTAGAAACCTTGTAGAAGGAAATAAGACTCATAGAACAATATATGGACTGGGCTTTTGATATATCTTTAATTTACAGGTTGCCCAAGTGGGGGGATCTCCACCCAAAATTGTGCCTAGTTGGTAGGGGTCAACATTCTGCCCATTGTTCTAACTAACTGCTTTCCTCCTATATCTATTGTTGGTTACTTTTATTCCTTGATCTGTGTGACATTTGACCAGAATATAGTTGATGCACTTTAATGAGATCTGATAATTGTGGTACCACTTTAGAACTGTATATATTTGCCATTGTAGATTTTGTGAGCACAAAGTGAGTTATTGTGATAGTGTAATTAACCTTGAATATTAATTATATAAAGACTGTGTTTTAACTAACACAGTGTGTGAACATTCCTTTATGGGGGCTTGGGGACTACACTGTACTTAAGAACCAGCCTGCATCACCTCCTGAGAAGCTAGCCCTTGATTGCTCATCCATTGCTACCGTAATAGAGAATCTTGGCTGGGGTCCTCTGTGCCTCTCCTCTACCATATAGAGAGCAGAAGTACAGACCCCCCCTCCAGTCTTTACAGTTGCCTTTCAAGGATGTAGGTTTGCTGTTGATCATAGAGAAGTTGATGGCTCTCAGATCGTTTTCGAGGCTCAAGGCTTCCTTATCTTTAGTGTTGCCTCACCATCTATTCAAGTCTCCTAAAAGCAAGGAGCCTGTGATGGGTCCTTTCAAGTTGTTCAACAGTTGTACTATTTTGTCATTGAATTCTGATTTCAATGATGGAGGCCTTTATGGCACAATAATGTTAACGCAACTGTTCTTTGTCGGTGTGTGTTTCATGAGGAGGATTTTACCACCCGGGCATCGGGTAGATGAGGGGAATAGGTGTACATTATTCTTAGCTATTACAGCTCCACCTCCACCCAGTCCATGATCTCTGTTCTTATAGAAGATGTTAAAATTCTGGGGTACCACAAGGTCAATGGTGGGTCAGGTACGATCCTGAAGCCATGTTCCGTTAGTCACGAGCCTGCGGGAGCTCTGCCAAGATGTTATGAAGGTCACCAGGACAGGAACCCAAAGGACATCCCATTGATGGGTGACAAAAAGATATATATGGGGTTCCAGACCAGAACGTTTACACATATTACAAAAATGCCCATTGTGCATGAGAAAGGAAACGAAGCCTGAAATTGTCCCTGAAGATGGTCATTAGGACCAAAATGCATTGGTCATTGACTCTAGAGGCCTTTTTTCTGTGGAAAAAATATTTACAAATATACTACATACATATGAACTCTTTTTTCAAATAATAGAACCGCCCTTTCTTGGGAATGAAAAGATAGAAAAATACATAAATATACATAAGAAAAGAATATGAACTTTCAGTGAGAATTCACACGGGTCCTTCCAGCCGTTTGGGGAACCATACCCAAACAAATCTTCTTTAATTTGATTCTTACTCCACTGTGCAGGTGGAGCGCTATCTGAAACAGGACCAAATAATATTCTGAGCGAACTACTCTGCATCAATCAATAACAACAAAAAGCGGTGCCTGCTCACACCTAACTAAATACACTGAAATTGATGCCACGATTGCAAGAAAACCTTCTCTTATAATTCGTAAGCCTTTTATAATTATGAGCGCTGACTTCAATATATCCAAGTCTAAATTAATGTACCTAAACATACAATTCGTTGGACTGTTTCCAAGAAATACTGATTATGTGATATGATCTATTGTTACACACACACATGTTTACTAAAGTAACTTTCCATTGCCAGGGTAAAGCCAAAATGATCACATAAATAAATGATGCTAAAAGCTATAAAATCAATCCTGTAATTACCGTGATGGGCACACTGTGTGTTTATAATAACATGTGAATCCTGAGGGGTTGGGAGTAGGGCAGTAGCAGGTAGCAGTTGTGTTCCAGGTGTGTAGGTTGGATGTCAGAGGGCAGGGATGCTCAAGGCTAACCACTGCAGTGACAGGGCCATTGATTTAAATGCAAGCATCCCTCAGGAACAGGAGTTGGCCAGCCAAGAACAAGGTCAACCTGAATCTAATTATTTAAGCAGAGGCCAGATCAAGCAAGATCCAGGGTAATGTAATATACATGCCTGGACTGGCTTACAATGCAACAGGGCAATACCAGAAGAGTCGACTGGAATTGGCCAGCATGCTCTGCCTTAGAGTCGTTTTTGGTGACAAATGTGGGCCAGTTTCATAACTTAAGAGCAATTTGCAGCTGGCAGGTTTTTTCACCCAAGTTACCCAAGTTACTAGCCCAACATCCTTTAAATGTTGCTATTTGCCCCATAATGTTTTTAAACTGCTTCCCAGAAGACCACACAACTAGGTTTTGTCAGAAGTCACAAACTGTGATTTGTGAATGTGGGGCCCTTTTTTTGGGAGGGGTGGACCTATTTTTTGTCCCATTCCAACCCTGGTGATATATCACAGCAATAAGAAGGCCAGAGAAGGAGGAATCCATTAGCCAAAGATCAGAAGTCAAAATTCAAGTCATAGCTGTCAACCAGTTTCTGTCTAGAAACTGTGATCAAGCCAAGTAATCAACCAGGACTCAGGGCCTTCATCAGGAAACCGCAAGGCAAAAGCAGCACTTAAGAAGACTGATCTGCTCATAATACGTACTCAGACCAAGTTCACTTATTTGGCTTTAGCAGAGCATGCAGCAGGTTTTTCATAGTTACTATTTGGCAAATGTTGATTGCAATAAAATAGAGTCCTTGGCATTTTATAAACTAAACTCAAGCCACTGCTATTTTCTGGGTTTAATGATTTAATTAAGTAGGTTGTCACATGTATCATAAGAAGAAAGGAAACATGGAAACAAAAGCGCTCAGGAGACTTTTTTTTACTTTGGAAATGTGTGCTCATCAGACTGGTACTATAGTTATGAAAACATAACTACATAAATACAGCGTTAGCTTTGGCTGAATTTATGGCAAACATGTAATTTTTCCCTTAAGAATGCATACAGTATGCCATCTGCTACAACCTAAGAGCATTTTCACAAATATGCAAATATATCCAGAATGACATTGTTTACTGTTTATTAGATTTATTATATTTTGTTTGGGAGTATTTATATAGCTGGCTTGGCTTTAAGAAGCAGAGGACCGATATACATAGAGCAGCGCAGCATCCAACATGGCGACTCTTAGTCTGCTGAAAATAGCACTCTCTTGCTTCACATGTGGGTTTGCAGTATATAAAACCCAGCATACACATACATACATATATGCAAATAAACAATCATACACATACATGGATACAGTAGTGTTGGGTGGAGAGTTTCTTTGGGCCCTGGATATGGGTAGTGAGGTATCGCGCAGGAGGTTCATGTTATCAGTTGGCCTGCTTAGGTATTGTCTGGAGAGATGTGCTTTCCTCTCCCTTCAGAACTGGAGAGAGAGGGGCCACTTAATGGTAAGGTTGATCCTGTATCTGGTGGTATAGTCTCAGAAGGTATGTCTCCCTGCCTATCCTTACTCCCTTTTCTGGATCTTAATCGTGGTCAGTGATTGAGTCTACATTGTGTGAACCCATGAGGGAAAATTATTTCGGCAAACTTGGCTTTGCAGGGATTAGGAATTTGTAAATAATGCAGCATTTTTTATAGAGGATGAATGAGCCAGTTGATGTCAATCACGTTCGTGGAGGTGGAGGATATAGTTATATTTGCATGAATTCCTCACAAAGGGGGCTGCTGCATGAAGTTATTGCCTTCAGGTAGACTCTGACAGGCAGGTCATTGGTGCACAACCTTTGCCTTACTGGCCAAGGCAAGGCTGTGTGCGTCCTGCTGCCTGGGAATGGTCTTTGGTGGTGAATTGTTCTTCGTTCTTCGAAGTACGGTGAGCTAGTATCAGGCTAAGTCTTTTAGACTGTACGGGATGCATCACAATTGTTTTCGTGCGGTTTCAGATAATAAGCCAGGAGCCAGATTTCCATAAGGAACAAGCAGAATCCTAGTCTCCTTCGAAAACTGGTCTTGTTTTGTCTCAAAAAAGTTCTGTGCCCCACCTACCATTAACCCCAGAGAGTCAATGCAAAACGTTCTTTTTGTCCCAACAATGTGGGCCACAGCGTGGCAGGCAATCATAATGTTAAGGATAACTCGGCATCATTGGTGTAGCAGTATATGGTGCTGTCTCGGTTAGTGAAGGGAAGTCCCACTGGTTCCATGCAGAAATTAGACATTACAGGGGCAAGATAGACCCTTTGGTCCTCTTGCGGCAACGTGTTGGGAAGACATTTGAGGACTCCAGAACGCAGTATATTAATAGGAATAAATGGATGAAAATCAATCTGAGACCTTATCCTCCAAGGCCACGTGAGGGGATAGGCTTGATCATCGACTATGCGGAAGAACACTGAGTGGTGAGGCAAGGTGAGTAGACAAGGGTTCCTAGTGTCATAAATGTGCATGTCATAGCTAACCACTGGGTGCTAGCAGTTTCTGTGCTGATGCAGGGTTGAAAGCCTAATTGTTAGGACTGCAGCAGTTGGTGGTGTTCCATGTAGGCTTAAAGTTGGAGAGTTACATAGCTCTTGTATACGAAACCACATATGGGTAGAGTGTAATGGGGCAGTAGTTGGACAGCCAATATGGACTTTCTTTGGAAGGGAAGTAGGGTTTTGCTGCCACTTTTAAGGGGCATGAGAGTGATCAAGATGACAGATGGGCTCTGACAACGTCATGGGAGAGCATAATTGTTCATCCAGGATGTCATCTTCCTAGAAGCAAGCTTAGGTTGAATGAATGAATGAATGAATGAATGAGCAATATTTATATAGCTCTACCAACCATAAACTGGTACCTAGTGAGGTAATGGTGTGGGAGATGTCTGTGGTGAAAGTGCGTGGATGGAATCATTTCCACTTGGGAACGTCTGTGGTGGAAGCCCGAGGGAGTGAGCTGATTGGTTGCCAAGCCAGAGTTCAAGGGGCAGTAGCTTCTCTGACTCCTGCTCCATTCTTTTCAGGGTCCCTCAGGGTGCCAGTCTGTCACCTATGCTGTTTAATATATACGTGCGCACTCTGTGTAGCATCCTAGTTAAGGCTGGGATGTTTTATACGAACTACGCAGACGACACGCAGCTTATTCTGGAGCTTGAGGGAAATCACCATGCTGCTGATAGTGTCATAATAGGAAAGGTCTATAGGATAATAGATGAATGGATGCAGGCCAATTGGAAGTGTCTTAATGACACTAAGACTGAACTGATGTTGTTCGGATCTAGTCGCCAGTTAGCTAAACTCGGGGTGGACTATAAATCCTTTCAGATCAAAGACGCCAAAATTCTAGTGGCATCCCAAGTTAAAACCCTGGGCATGATGGTAAATTCAGTGGTTAATTCTGATGCCCAGACCAACTAGCTACAGAAAAACACGGCACACTACCTCAGGCTATTGAAATCTATCAAGCCCTTCTTAAATGAATGTAACCTGGCCACCATAGCCAGAGCCATTGTGTTATCAAGGCTCGACTATGGAAATGCTCTTCTGATAGGAGCATCTGTCAAGGACTTAGCTAGATGCCAAGTGATTCAGAATGATGCGGTCAGGCTAGTCAGAAATTTGAAGAAGAGAGATCATGTTACGAGTGAAAGAGTGTCCCTCCATTGGCTCAGAGTTGAGGAACGAATAAAGTTTAAATCCCTCTCTTTGGTGCATAATTGCCTTTACGGCAAAGCCCCAGGTTACCTTAAGAACAGTTTAGTGCCATAAACCTCCCTGAGACGGTTACGATCCGTAGGTAAGAGTCTCTTGTCTGCTCCCAATTTCAAATTGAAATCTGGTCTGGGTAGATCTTTTCTGGTTCTGGCTCCACAACCTTGGAACAATCTTCCCGAAGCATTAAGAACAGAAAACAACCACCTGGCATGCAGGAAACGTCTTAAGACACACCTTTTCAGATAAGGAATTCAGCTTTCCAGGCACATAGGGCTACCAATCTGGTTTAGGTAGCGGTCAGGTCTTATGCCTGGCCATTTGTGTTGTACTGTCCAAGCGCCCTGATGCCTGTGGGCTACCGGCGCTTTATAAGTATAAATACATACATACATAAATACATACAGGTTGATGTTGATTCCGATGGCTTTGATTTTGTCAATGAAGCATTTTCTGATGGCAATATCTATTGATTATGGTGGTGGTGGCATGGGTTGGGTACTGCTTTGAATAAAACCATATTCTGGAAGCCTGAGTTCAGATAATAATTGGATTTGTAACGGGTGCCTTTTTCGTTGTTATAATTGGAGAGTTTAAGTGCGGGTGAGGTAAGACGCCATTAGAGTTTTGTGCCAGCCTTTCTCTAATCTGCAAATTCATATTTTCCATTGTGTAGTTCTTGAGTGTTCCAAGATGCAAAGAGTTTTGGTTTGAATGATTGCAGGCTGGGGCACAGGGCATCTTGATCTGTGTTATGCTGGGTTTTCTGAATGAGTGCTTCAACCAATATATTGATATTGGGATTGAGGTGTTTCATAACGCAATAAGGTCTTCTTAAGGTGGGCCCATCAATAGACCTCTAAGGGACCTGGAGAGCACTTTTGTGGTCTTAGGTTGACTGGTATGTGGTGGTTTGATTTGGTAGGTGAATACTGGGATGACACGAAAGTGAACCCATCAAAAGGATACGTTCAAAGTAGGCTAGTATGGGGTGTGATCTGGCAGTGAGGTTGACAATACTTCACTTAATATGAGAAGGGCCTCTTGAGTTTTGCTGTGGTGTCGAATGGTTAGAAGCTGAAGTAGGGCTCTCTCATTGTTTTGGTAGCACAATCCTCTGGCAGATTGAAATCTCCGAGGAAGACATTATTGAAAGTAAGAAGATCCGGTTTAGGTCTATTTGCCGAAAAGAAATTGACCTTTTTTCCAATTTGACCACATTTTTTGGCCTGTTTTTTTGTTCAAAAATGCAGGGGAGACGTCCCACCCCCACCCGACATTCCCCCCACCTTAACCTATTCGCTTACCCCACCTCACATATATATTTAATTTAAATTGACTGAAATTCCCCCAAAAAACGAACAAAGAAATTAGGTCAAATTGAAAAGGTCAATTTGGTTTCCGATCAAGTATGCTAATACCAGATGATCCTGGTGGTGGTGAGTTCATTGAACTCGTTGATGAGTGATTAATTTAAGTCCTGGGTCTCTCAATAGGAAGAAAGAGTTTAGAGTGTGGGCAGGATTTGGGAAGCAAGACAATGGGTACTCAAAGGGTAAGAAAGATTGGGGGAGAGTGTCAAACTATGTGGAGGAGCACCAGGTGCATTTCTGGATGATGGCTAGCCCATCATCACTTTTAAAGGACGGGGCATGCTAGAGTAGCCATCAGGGATCACCTCATCAAACAGGTGAGAGGGTTAGCACTTAAGCCAATTTTCTGTGATAAACAGAGTATCCATGTTATAATGTAAGACTCTATCAGATTTGTTCCCGGAATGGCTGGTGCTTGTACAAGTGTTGAAGAGTAGAAGGATGAGTGTTGGGAGTGTGCAGGGTTTGCAGAGTGATTGTTTGCATGCATGTGTGAAAGGGATGGTTATGTGATAAGCTGGACTTCAGATGCGCTTGGGGCGTGGAACGTTGTGTGGGTTTGTAAGCTTTCTTTTGGAAGATTATGGTTTTAAGTAGTGATGGTTGAGATTTCTACAGGAGGAGTGGAGCTGTGTTTTTTTGCCTCTTCGACTTTCTCCCACTACTTTGCAGAGATCCCTCCCATCCGCCTACAGAGATATGGAGGACAGAAGGTTCGGTGCACGCTGATTGTCTGGATGGTAGGCATTTCAGCATGACCACATGGAACATTCCAGTCTTTGCATTGGCTGAAATGTGGGCCTGCCTCTCACTTCTCAGATTGGATGGTTTCCACCTAATCAAAGAAGTGATGGGACATCTGCGGGAATTCTGTACTGCGGAAGCCGTGACAGTTGGTGGATTATCTGCCAAGTCAGCTCTCTGCCTCTGGGGTACTATGGGCAGCATTTTTTTTCAATTCCTAGTTTTAAGCACAGGGCAGGGGCTTACCCTGCTGTGTAAAGGAGTAGTGTGTCAGGCCCTACCCTGGGTCCTTTAGGCCTAAACAGGAGTTGGTCATATCCCATTGTTTCCTCATGTGAGACATCCTGGCAAAGACACACTTGAGTCGCTGGAGATAAGGCGAGTGGGAAGTTGTGTGTTACGCAGCACCAACCATCAAAGATAGCCCTCACTTAGGGAGGTAAGTTTTGGTGACACGGCCCTCTCATTGGAAAAGTCTTGGAGCAGGCACACCTAGAAGTTCTTCTAAGGTGGCCGGAAGTGGCTTGAATTCCCCGGCTGTTCCCCGGCTGTTAAAATTAAACTCGCTTCCACAGAGAGTTCTTCAGGCTCCATGCTGCTTCCAGCAGCTGCCTTTCTGCTAAATCTGTTCAAAGGGATGCCAATTAGCGCAAGGCGCGCTATTAATTGCACACGTGGCCATAGCCAGTTGCAGCAGGGATGCATTTTCCCACAGCGCCCTCCCAAACGCACTGGACTATAAACTATTCCGAACACCAGGCGGCAAATTCATAGATCCGTGGGTTCAAACAATTATGGTCAATGTAATTGCATAAGACATAAATTAGCAAGTCATGGAAAAATGCTACACGTATTATTCGCTGCCACGCAGTTATCTGTGAAAATTAAACAGGTTGCAGCTGTCATGAAATTAAGGTGTTAACCAATGCTGAGCCTTGGAGCGCCTCTAAGATAAACGAGAGCGAGGCGTCTGTCACGGTGACACGTGCAACGCCGAGACACCCCTCCGGTTACACTCGTCTCAGCGAGTGCGAGAAATATACGAACGAGCATGCGATGCGACGAGACCACGAAACAAAGCCGGCTCTAAGAAACCACAGACTCTTCTAGAGTCGGGTAGATGGGCTATTGCTCCCACTTATTGGTGCTCTGCCCCTATTTGGTGCTTTGTCCCCTCTATTTGGTGCTCTGGTGAAGGGCACCTTTCAGCAGTCTTAAAGGGGGCTCTTCCAGTCAGCGGGCATGCATCCACATGTGTACAGTTCCTGTCTGTGCCTAGCCTGACCTCTCTGCTTGCCTGAGGCACCGCAGGAGTAGTTGGGCCATGAATATCCCAGGGGTGGGAGACGTCTATGATGAAAGTTGGCTTCGCACGTGCTGCTGGGCACACTGTCTGTCTGCTCAGTCTGCAGCTTACAATGTAATAGGAAATACAAAAAAAGACATTTCCAAAGTGTAACATGTTAAACCTAAATCCACCAGTTGATTTATTTATTATGTGTTTTGTTTTTGCCCGGGAATATCCACACAAATCCCCTGATATTTTCTACACCCCTTAGTTTGAGTTTTTTTTTTTTATAGCAAGGTTTAGTTCGAAACATTGTATTGGTTTGTCAGACTGCTGAAATGAAATACAATTCCATTTTGCTGATATCAGTTATTAGGAAAACGAACTGGGGGCTCATGGGTGTCAATTCACGATTTTCATTTTGGGGGCAACATTTTCCCCACCCCCTCCCAGAATATAAGCACGTGACCAGTCCATTCCCTCTTGCTTATTCTTAGTCAAACAGTGCATTTTACATTACCTATTTATTTTGTTAAAGAGAACTACAAAAAGCCATAGGGTTTATGTGCAGCTTTAAACATATAACATCTCAGCAACAATTACTCAACCTGCTGAGCTACCTGGGTAGATGTCTGCCTTAACAAGCGACGCCCTACTTTCAAAGAATTCAACATCGAATATGGATCCCTGGTTAAGCTCAAAATCACTGCATTGCCAACAGTGCAGTCAGTTCACGTGCATGGCTTTAAATCCAAAAGTGTCGTGTTCAGCCACAATGACACTGCATAGTCTAATTTTAGATGGCTATGCATATTATTTTTGTTAAACAAACTGTATTGATTGCATAGTATTTGAAGCTGAGCTATGAATAATGTGTCGCCTGCTAACCACAGTCTCAAACTACACGTTATTTCAGGTGTATGCTATGAACTATGGGCAATGCCTTCTTGTTAAAGATATGCTATCCCTTGCTTGTAAGAACATCATCTCTAACAACAAGCTGCATGCCTAGCACACATGCATAACCCAGCGTAAAGATTACAGTCATCTCAAATTAGCGAATGCCAGGTGTCAGATGCTAAATCAGTTCTTATAATCACATTGCATTCTGGTACTTGTAAGCCTGGCTTTCTAGTCTGGCACTAAATGTACCATTACTGAACACGATTACTGAAGAAACTGAAAGCAAGGACTTGAACATCTCAGCCCATGCAGGGCACAATATAAGAGCTTTGTTTACGCGTATTAGTAACACAGTGCAAATAATCAGCAGTGGGTTAGGCCTTTGCCGCCATAGCTATTCCGCTCCCTGCTGCAATAGTTCCAGGACTAAAAAGGTGCGGGGAAAAAGGGGTCTCAGTGGCATGTATTCACCTGGACACTCTAGTCCACTCCTCAAACCCACTCACCTGCTGACACACAACTACAAATATGGGCATACAAAGCAAGTTAAAGCCTTTAAGGTTAATCCAGGGGTGGGGGGACAGGACTGACAAACGATAATCTTCATTGCTTCATAGACAAGATTATTGTAATTTCCTCGCCACCCCAGAGAGAGAAAAAATAGGATTAGTTCTGCACAGTCAGCATGAGTGCATGGGCAGCAGAAGTGAAAGCTTCTCTCATACAGAATAGGCACAGAAACTGCAAGCCTCACCTAAACCTACAGCTTAGCCTTCTCGTCCTCTCTATCCCCCACTGGCCTTCCTCACTTCACCCACCTCTATTGTAAAGGCAATGTTTGGTAATGTTTTTTCCCACGCAGCTGGGGGAACTACGTGGCCCAGACCTAGCCTCCTAAACGTTTATGCTTCAATTATGCTGGAGTAATTTTTCCTACAAGGTGGACCTCAGATTCTGAGGCAAGTTGTATTTCAATAATTATTTGTGGCACTGAGCCCAGCCTTCCCAGTGAGTCAGTCAGGCCGAATGTTTGAGTAATGACCCTTCGCTAGAGTATCGGGAGCCAGAATGGAGATTCCGTTGCAGGAGTATTGTTGGCAGATTTTTTCAAACCAGGGATAAGTCTCGCTGCATGATTTCTGACTAAGTGGCCGCCTCCAACATGTGGGTGCAAACTGCAGTCATGCACTTGAATGCTGGCCATGTCGACCTGGCCCTTTATCCTTCAGAAGATGATAAAGGTAGTAACTTCAAGAGCCACCTTCTCTTTCCTACCAAGCAAGCTGTGGAACTCTATGCCCAGGTGGCCTCACACAGAGGATGACCACCTAGTCTTTGGAAACCCTTTCAAACCCTGGCTGGTAACTAAACCGCAATAGACATACTGGCATGACACCCTCTAAAGACCAGTCCAAGCTGAACATTCAACTTCTAGCACCCCAGGGTGGGACTCTAAGACCCACCAGAACCACTCAGATGAACCAGCATGGTCCTGGAACTCCCAAAGGATGGACAAGTCCGATTTGAACAACATGCTAGCCATTGCAAATCTGAACACAAAGACTGAGGAAAGTACCAACCTTGCAATCCAGGACTAAATAGAGACTGGTTTATTTGGGCCAGCCTCACAGAAAGGAGCAGTACACCCATGAACAGCACTTAAATCAAGAACACCATGAAGATCGGAACACAGTCATGTCAATCTCCACAGAACAGTAACAACACTCAATGTAATGGATAACAACACAACAAACTCTACCGCTTCAGTTTATCCCTAATCACCAACTGATCAACTTACTTTTCAATCTACAACTACCCATAGTGTGCACATGGACCACAAGACACACAACAAATGTATGCCTACTGGCATTACCCAAACCACAGATGCCTTGGGGGAGAACCTCAGACTCATCTCATAACCTGCTACATTTGTAGTTCCATCACGTACATGCAGAGTCTCCCCCAGTGCCCCATCACTGTCTCCTAATGTGGCGCTATGCACCCGTACCACAGACAACAACGGGGAGTAACGGCCTGCCAGCCCAAATTAATGGCCAGAATGAAGCAAGCGTGGTTAACGGGGCCCCTGAGCCATTACCCCACCCAATGTTGCCTGTGGAAGGGGTGCATAACACCATGAGGACCCCGGGTTACCAAAGCGGAAACCCGGGGTGCTAAAAAAAGTTTTTCATTCATTGGGACGCGGTGTCCGTCCCATTCAAGGAATGAAAATCCTTTGCTAAAATGGCCGCCATGGTTGTGGAAGGCAGGGGAATAGATAAAAAGAAACGGGAGGGTGGGGGGAAGATGGCACTGCGGGCTGGGGAGGCGGCCGGTGTGTTCCGTGGAACGCAGGCAGAGATCAGACGTTTCAGCCTGCGATCCACGGAACCTGATTGGCTGCACTCCCCGGCCCGGTTGCTAAAGAAATTTGAGGTGCTTCCTTTGGCTAGAAGACATACCAAAATGTCGATGCCACAACTCATATAGAAACATACCACCACTCAGGACACTGCTGTGTTCAGCACTCACTCGTCATCACCATGTGTTTCAATCCAGCCTCTCCCTTATACCCACAGCCTATTTTTTGGCAGAACCACACACCACAAGGCCACTACAAATTGCAGAGATGTGCTTTAGTAGGGCATTTTACATTACCATTAACATGAGTACTAATAACACTTATTAAGGCACTTCGTTTTTTCATTAATTAATTTAAAGCAACAAAGATGATAAAATGAGTTGCATGAAAAGCACACAGTAAACCATTCGTCGGACTAAATGACTGTAGAACATGTTACCATTCTGGGGTACGTATTAACTTGATGCAAACCTATTGTGTTCTTATACTTACTCTGAACTTGCATAATGCCAACTTTTTTATGAATACCAACAGCTTGGTAAATTATACGTTTGCTTAAACCAGTTTGCCCAGTTGAACCTTATTGGTGTATGTCCATTCCCCAACCTGCCCCCCATAGTTCTATTTGTGCAAATGGGTCAATATATCTGTTGGTGGAAGCGCAGCAGAATATGTGCGTTACTGTACCGAAAATATATGCCTACCTTGCTGCGTCGTATGCCTGGGACAGAGGAAAGTCCAACGGTTTCAAAGAATAAGCCTGCCCGCGCCAGGCAATGAAATATACGCCCATGTGAAGCAGGAAATAAACCCACCTGTGCCAGGGTATGAACCCACCAATGAAACGAAAAAGCGTCCAACTGTGCCAGAGAAAGAGCTGCCTGTACCAGAGAATAAGGCCACCTGTGCCAGAGAAAGAGCTGCCTGTACCAGAGAATAAGGCCACCTGTGCCAGAGAAAGACTGCCTGTACCAGAGAATAAGGCCACCTGTGCCAGAGAAAGACTGCCTGTACCAGAGAATAAGGCCACCTGTGCCAGAGAAAGAGCTGCCTGTACCAGAGAATAAGGCCACCTGTGCCAGAGAAAGAGCTGCCTGTACCAGAGAATAAGGCCACCTGTGCCAGAGAAAGAGCTGCCTGTACCAGAGAATAAGGCCACCTGTGTCAGGGAATAAACCTATGAGTACCATAAAAAAGCCCACCATCGAAAAGAATAAGTATCAGGGTTACGACCCAGAAAAAAGAGTCGAACAACATCATAAGACTCAAAATGCAGTCCTGTCAAAAGATTTTGTGACTGTGATGATGATGATGATGATAGTTAATAGCGCCTATACACATGTGTTTCAAAGGGCTTCAAGGCAGGGGAGGGAGCAAGGGACAATACAATAACATTCTTTCAAGGCTTGGAGACATTAAGAATGGGAAATTAACTATCGTAATAGGCCTGACGATATTTCTGATAGTGCAAGTGCTTTAACAATGATTAAGGGCCGGGAGGGAAGGGGGGGATAAGATAGACAGAAACTATCTTACTAGGCCTGATGACATTTCTGATAATGCATGGGATTGACAATAGGTAAGGGAGGGAAGTGAGGGGAGGGAGGAAAGGAGAGGCACAGACAAGCGACTATCGTACTAGGCCTGACAACATTTCTGGTAGTGCAGGAGATTGACAAAAGGTGAGGGAAGGTGGGGAGGGAGGAGTAGGAACAGGCAAGAGACTAGCGCACTAGGCCTGACAACATTTCTGGTAGTGCAGGGGATTGACAAAAGGTGATTGAAGGTGGTTGAAGGGGGGAAGGGCGAAGGAGCGGAACAGACAAGCGACTATCGTTTTGGACCTGACAACATTTCTGGTAGTGCAGGGGATTGACAAAAGGTGAGGGAAAGTGGGGGGGGGGCGTTGGAGAGGGGAAGGAGAGGAACAGACAAGCAACTATCGAACTTGGCCTTGCAACATTTCTGGTAGTGCAGGGGATTGACAAAAGGCGAGGGAAGGTGGGGTGGGGTGGGGAGGGGCACATGGAGAGGAACAGACAAGCAACCACTGTCCTAGTCCTGATGAAATTTCTGGTAGTGCAGGGGATTGACAGAAGGTGAGGGAAGTGGGGGGAGGAGAGGAACAGACAGCAACTATCAAACTAGGCCTGATGACATTTCTGATAGAGCAAGTGCATAGAATATAGTGAAGGTAGGGGGGAGAGGAGAGAAGGTGCAGACAAGGGAGAGGAAGAGAAGACTGAGAGACAGTGGGTGCAGTGAGAAAAGAAGCAACGCAGGCAAAATACAGTATTATAGAACAAACAAGTTGAGTGAGCACCGCCAAGATGCAGAGGTCGTTACTGAACACCTTATGTTGCAAGAGTCCAACAGGTGAAGCCAGGATTCAAAGTCATTGATGGGCACAGCATGATTCAGTGCCACCATGATTACGTGATGCTTCAAAGAAGTCCAGCATGAGCACGAACAGATTCAAGATGGGTGAATCAACATGTGACAAAAGTCATTTCAAAGCATCAGCAACAAGGCGGTGATGACCATCATAATGTGTCAATGAGATTCCGACTCCGAGCAGGGCTTTATTGTTGGATGGAAAACACCTGAGCCAAAATATGTAGTACAGTGGATAATCCGTGAGCAATCCAAGTAGCAGTCCAAGGTCAGAAGCCAGAAGAACAAAGAGGAATCCAAATTCAAAGTCCAAATCCCAAAACAGGGAGCCAAGGGTCGAAAAACCGTGAGACACCAGTTCGCCGTAGTTTCAGGGGAGATCAAAGCAATCCAAATAACGTTCCGTGGTCAAAATGATTCAAGAAATCCAAGAAGTCCAAAACGCTGTGCAGCACTCCAACGAACCAGCTATGAAGCACTCTTTCCTCGTTTCCCCTATCCTTTTGACTGCGTGGGATAGTCACGTGACGCAAGTCATGAGGGAAACGTAGAAAGTGTGTCACATGACCCTTGATGTGAAAGGAAATGCTCGCCGTCGTTTGGTCACGTGATTTGAGTCACTTTGTGTGCCCGTGGAAGAGCCCTGTTTCCATATGCCCGTGAAATGCCTCTGTGCGCCCATGGACCAATGCTGCCTAGGAGACAAGCGCCAAGGTAGGTGTCAGTGCAAGAATGACTGCCGCTGAGTGTTTGCACGGCGGCGAGGACTGCAGGGGACTTGACGGATGCCAGGTGCGGGACCAGGGGGAATGGTGTGAGCAAGGGGACTGGTAGGTGTGACTGCTGTGGATCAGGAAGGCGTGACAATATATTGCCTGGGTGGGACCTGTCACAGGCCTTTGACACTATCAATAGTGGTTGTGGTGGAAACTGGGATCATGGGGAATGCATATCTCCTTGTTGAATGTTCTAATTGGCATGCATGAAGAGTCAAATCTGAAGGTCAGATTGAATAACACAGGAGATCTATCGGGGTCAGTCAGAACTGAAAGGGGAGTTAGGCAAGGGTGTATGGTTGTGCCAACATTATTCAACCTTTATTTGGCAGACTTGGATCAAGCCCTGAAATCTCGGTCTATGGCCAGCTCTAATGGCCAGCTCTAAGATCGGCGGGTGTTCCATAAACTGGATCGGAGGGGCCGATGACATCATTCTTCTCGACCATTCACCAATCGGTCTCCAATGATTGCTGAATGCTTTTGATAAGTATGCTAAGTTAAATGAACTACTGGTAAATCCACACAAATTCAAAATTGTAGATTTCAAACGTCCGATGAGGAAAGCTCCAAAATGGAATGGGTATTTATCAGGGTTATCCGTGCCACATGTGAAGGAGCTCCCTTACTTGGGCCTGAAAATACATCCTTTTCCATCACTTAAACGACTGAAACTCGATCTTGATCACAAAACAGTATCAATGGTGGCACAGTTAACGAAACTTCTTAACTGCTATTGTTTTCTCTTGTACCCGTGGTCAGGTATTACAAACTGGAGATACTTCCATCGATTCTCTATGGCCTTCAAATATCTCAATACTCGCAGGCAGTGAATTGGGCAAGGATAGAAGGAAAGTTATGGAAAAGAGCGTTTAACCTCCCAATGAGCTTGCCGATTGTGAGCTTGAGATATGCATTGGGCCTATAATCAATAAAAGAGAACATGGATTGGAAAATAATGTCCATGTACAGACATATTATATGTCCCAGGCCATTCCCCTTGTCTGTTTCTTTGATGTCTTATCTGTTTTGTATTGGACTGGGGCAGACACAAGTGTTGAACGGAGAGGGATAATGGCCCCTTTCCGTGACAAGTCACAGCTCAATAAGAAGGGGCTATTTGCACTCCAACGCCCCTCATTCGGCAGAGTAAATGCCTGCATCACATAAACCAGGTTTCTTTCTAACTTGTCTGTGATATGCCTAATTTGTTTACATGAAAACAGTGTAATGAATGCATTATTCAGAACATGCCTCTTTGAGACAATGTATTCTGTCATGTGAAGACAGGTAGGGCAATACACAGAGATGTCTCATTGTCTTGTGCAGGTAGGAAATGTTCAAGTATCAGGGGGTTTTAATGGTTTACAGACTCTTGGGTTTCAGGAATAAGGGGTGTTTAAAATGAATGCTGACAACAAGGAAAGGGGGTATTTAAAAAAAAATGGAGATGAGCATGGGTACAACTTTAAACTGAGAGTGCCACCACCGGCCTAACTCAAAGGAATTATTCAGGAAATGCACATGATGTTAGGCACAGTTTAAAGCAGATTGGGTCATTTCAGTCGAAATTAGATTGTCAGGACAACTTTATATGGGGTCTTTGTGGTCACCCATCTCAAGGAATGTCTGAGAAATGATTGGAAGGCTGTAACGTTTATTAGAGCATCATGGACCCGTAAGTTTGGCTATGATTCATTGGGATATAAAAGCAAATTCACAGGTCTCTTAGAGGTTAACCTCAAAGGGTTCTTGAGAAAATTAGTGGGCGAGGTGCATATGAAAGTTCATTGTGCCAGTAACTTGGCCAATAGAATTTAAAAACAACATTATAGTGTGTTGGGGCTCCGCTCCAAGCAAATGTTAGGAACATTACCATCAAATTGCACATTTAAAAGCACATCTGAAAATAGTTCAAAATCACAACGGGCTTAAAGCCATTGTAGAAAGGTTGTCCCACTCCAGTGTTCGTTGGAAATGTGTAAGAACATTTGGCAAAAAACATCAAAGTAAACCGGGTGACATTGTAGACAATTTTAAAGAGTGGTATTAACTTGGAAAGAAAAACCGCAGCGTTTTCCAACACAACCGCGTTGTGTCTGCCTGAATCAGCTTTACCATTTCGGGCTCTTGGGCTCCCCGCGGGGAGCCCGAGAGCCCCAAATGGTAAAGCAGATTCAGGCAGACACAACGCAGCATTGCGGAAAACAACCGCATTGTGTCTGCCTGAATCTGCTTTTCCACGGGGAGCCCGAGAGCCCCAAATGGAAAAGCAGATTCAGGCAGACACAACGCGGCATTGCGGAAAACAAACGCGTTGTGTCTGCCTGAATCTGCTTTTCCATTTGGGGCTCTCGGGCTCCCCACGGGGAGCCCGAGAGCCCCAAATGGAAAAGCAGATTCAGGCAGACACAACGCGGCATTGCGGAAAATAACCGCGTTGTGTCTGCCTGAATCTGCTTTCCCATTTGTTGCTCTCGGGCTCCCCACGGGGAGCCCGAGAGCCCCAAATGGGAAATCAGCTGCAGGTAGAAACACTACGCGGCATGTAAACATAACCGCGTGTGTTTCTGCCTGCTGTGGCTTTCACTTTGGGTCTTCGGTGCTCAGCCCCGGAGACCCAAAGTGAAAGCCACAGCAGGCAGAAACACACGCGGTTGTGTTGGAAAATGCTGCATTTTTTCTTTCCAAGTTTCTCAGGCTCCTCCGAGCCGGAGGAGCCTGAGAAACTTGAGAAACTTGGAAAGAAAAACCGCAGCGTTTTCCAACACAATAATGTTGTATTTATGTTTGCGGTCGCTTCAAAAGCGACCGCAAACATAAATACAACGTTTTTAAAGCTGCGGTTTTATTTCTAAGTTTTCCGGGCTCCTCCAAAAAAAAAAAATAACACTTACCGAGATTCAGCTGCAGCTTTCCTGCTCTGGTCTCCGGTCCGCGTCCTCCGAGTCCTGGCACTAATGAAGGGAAAGCCACCCAGCGGTAGACTTTGTTTACTACAGCTGGCTGGCTTTCCTTCATTAGTGCCGCAAAAGCAAAAGCCAGCACAGGAGGGCCTCCATTTCACAAAATGGCTGCGCCCCTGTGCTTGCTTTTTCGAATTTTGAGCTTGAATAGCTCAAAATTTTACATAGGAAGTTTTAAAACGGAGGATGCTAGTATATTTTTTTTATGTGGCCTATCTATTTTTTAAATAAACATTTTTACTAGACCATCCCTTTAACGCAATCCTAAAGAAATTGACATCGTTTCTCAGTCCCATAATACCACAAAAGACACATTTACCATTTCTTTACAGTAATTCAAATTGACCCCAGTTTCCATAAAGATGGGGTCATGCATATAGCTGACAACTTTCCACAATGTCGCAGTAATGCACACATCGTTTGATTCCTCAATGTCCCAGTACAAAAACATTATGTGCCCAATTTACAGAAATCAATGAGAGGCACATATTGCCAATTTACACATTCCGAGTACCAGATCTTGGGAGCTTTGCATACCAATTGACACACTTTAATAGTTGTTATGTGACAGTTCTCAATTATGGCCAGTTCACATATTCTCACTTCTCTTGTGCTCTATTACATGCATGACAAACTCTAATGTATATGACCAGAATTCGCATACTGAACAACAGGTAAGGCCAGTTTTACCTTTCTCAGTAACAGGTATGGTCAGTTAGCATCATGCCCAGTTACAGCTATAATTAGCTTCTTTCATGTCCATGTACTGATATTCCCAGCTACATATACTCCCAGTTGCCCAGTAATAAATATTTATAATCCTCAAACATTAGGATGAAGAAATGGGCAGCTACCAGGAAACAGGTATTCCTGGAGTTCCACCATAGGCTGGACATGTGGGAGCCCTACTATTTACACGTATGATTTAGACCATCACAACATTCTCTATGAAGGCCTGACAAATTATCATGAACCAGTCACACAATTACAACTAATTAAAAGCCGGTTCATACATAGAGTGTTTCTATCTTATAAGAAATCATAAGAGCACTCCTGAATTTAGATTGCTTCCCTTGCAGGCAATCGATCAATGCATGACATTTACACTCCTGTATATCACTCACTCAGCATACTGCAAGAGTGAGTGATATAAATCCTATACTGTCCTAAACACCAATCCAAACTAACAAAACATCAAGAGCCTTGGGTCAACCACCACCAACAGGTGAGGCCATTGCTCAGTAACAAGTGTGGTCAGTTCTAACATGCCTACTAAAAAAAGGTATAGCCTGTTGTCACATGGCCAATTAGTGGTGTCAACTGTTGCCATCATGCCCAGTTGCAGGTATTTCCTTTGATCAAATGCTTAGTTACAGTTGTGGCCTGCTTCCTATCCCCAGTAACAGTATGGCCAGCCCTCACATGTACAGTAGCAGGTATCACCACTTGTCAGATCCCAGCAGCAGGTTTGTTGACATTGTCACGTGCACATTAATAATTATGGTTAATTTTGACATACCGACTGATGTGAATCAGCACACTGATTTATGGCTGATTCACGCACCAAGTAGCAGTCATTATCAACTTCCAATTGTCTAACTCTTTTATCCTTCCCCTTCTTTTTGGACTAGAAACCTTCACTAGATATTGGAAGTGTGTATAGCTGCGCTGTGCTGTGCTTTGACTCCATCAGTAGTGGGAGCATGCTGCATTATTAGGAACCCCAGCCCCATGGTGTGCACTAATGGCCAACGTCTGATTGCTTCTTGGCCTGCAGCCTTGTTCTGTACAGAGAAGAGTCACAGTCCTTTGCTGTCCAGGCAGAATCATCAGTCACCTGCAGTCTCTATGAGACCATGCTCTCCTTGCTGTTGTGGGGATTAATCAAAGCCCCCAAATAAACGAAACTAAAGGTCCATGGGAAGCAATGCCTGCCAGCTTTAATCAAAGAAAATAAGAAAAACCTTCACAAAGAAACTGGGTCTATTAAGCCAGACTGTGGGGTTACTGCATGTAACACAAGGAAGCGCTATGAGAAAAGGCTTACCTGTCATTACAAAAGGAAAAGCAGCCTTTTCAATTCACAGTATTAGAAGAAATTCAAAGGTCCCTTTAACATGAAAAACAGGATTTTTAAACACTGACACCAAAATGGCTTTGCATGTGTGTTTGCAGTTTAAAGTAAGACATGAGAAAAATGTACCCCTGCGAACATAAAGATGTCATGGAAAAAGGCATGGTGTGTGTTGACAAAAAGTAGTGTATATTATACTTCACAGGGAAAATACCAGCAAACATTTGAAAAGAAAAACCCACTTTGTTTCCATGAAAAAGTTCCTCTAGGCCTGAGGCAGACCCTTTTGCTTGTTGTTGGGCAAACTTCACAAAGGACTCCCCCACTGAAAGCCTGGCTGGCAACCCAGCTGGTTACAACTGCAATAAAGTGTGGCTGCTAAGAAATGTTGAAAACAGACTTTTTCCAGACGTGTTGTCTCTGAATGGCTCTAGCCGGTGCATGACTGAAATGTGTGGAGGGGGATCTCTATGTAGCAAATGCATCCCGAATTCACGATCTTCAGTCTACACTTCAAACAACAAAGAGACTAACACAAACAGTGGGCCACAGAGGCAAATGGTGGTGGGGACAGAAGGGCTCCAGTTTGCAGAAACTAAAGATGTCCTATTAATTTTAAAGGACTATAATCATTTAGGCATTTTTCTCAGCAACCATAAGTCGTACTTCCTTGATTGTTGTGTAATTTTTTAGGTCATTTCTAGGTGATGGTGTTGAAATAAACTTCATCCACCTGCGATTTAGGGAATTATAATGGTGAGCTAAAAGGTGTTCCTGGCTGCTATAAACATGTCCCGCATTTAAGGGTTGTCAAACTGGTGGGTGTAAAATTAGGTATGTGGGGAATAAATGGCACGTTCCTAACGAATAGGATTTTTCTAAAAATGGCAGAAAATTACGAAACAGCTGTGCACCATGGTGCAGACTGGGTAAATTTTCAATGATTAGCTGAAGCGGAATATATATATATTATGGCAGTTAATAGTAAATCACAATGTTTTTGACACATAACTAGATTTCTGCTAAAATTTGACATAGTAACAAAGGTTGATTTCAGAGGGAAGTTGACATATGTCTGTTTCAGACTCTTAAACCAATCCATAGAGAGAGGTTAGATTTGCGAGGAGAGAGAAGGGTCATTGTCCAATCCTCATTGCAAGAACTCTTGCAGGGAACTGCCCAATGTTGAAAACATGATGGTGCCATCACTGGCACATAAAGTGAATGCACTATGAGGAAGGGAAAGAGCTGCTGAAATGACCATCAAGAGAGCTGCTGAAATTTACCATCTGACAGCCGCAAAGAAATACCAAATGAAGATTTTGCTGAAATTGCATCTGGCCAGATTGGTCAATTGCTAGGAAGGCCTAAAAGCTGACTGGGTACGTTGGCAAAGAGCTTGGGACCACCCCTGAGAGTGGAGTGACCAGACCACGACCCTGTCCTGCAAGAGGGCCCTGAACTGCAGCTGGCCTTATTTAACATTAAATGGAGGTGTTAAATGTAAGTAGAATTGCACCATTTGCAACCAAAAGATGGGGGAGTCTGCATACCTTACATCCTTTCCCTTTATAGAGGGCCGGGGCGGGGGATGGGGGGGTCAGCCTGTGTAGATACTTAGACTATTTAACAAAAAATATGAATTTTATTAATTCCCCTTGGTGGAACACTGGGGTGATTTTTGTTAAAATTTGAAATGAACAAAGCTTATTTTCCGCGTGTGCTGAAAGCTATAGACTGTATGTGATTGGGTAATCCTATTTTTCCTGTTAACCCTGACTTCTTTTAGGAAGAGGGGTGTATTTGTTCCTAAACTGCCAGCTTCCTCAACACAGGCCTTTAAATGGAGGGGGGGTGAAATCCAAAATTCTCAAACCATCCCAATTTTTACGATCCAGCTTCCCAAACACAGGCCTTTAAGTCCAAAAAGGTCTAAAATCCAAAATGCTCAAATCATCACAATTTTTACCATCCAGCTTCCCCAACACAGGCCTTCAAGTGGAGGGGGTGGGGAGGGGGCGATCTGAATTCGAAAATTCTTAAATCATCCCAATTTTCCGGTCCCACTTCCCCAACACAGACCAAAGTGGGTGTTGGGGTGTCTGGAAAACACACTGCTAAATCACCCTCTTTTTATTTACTGCTAACCTTTTGAGCACACAAAAAAAACTGAAATCGTACAGCATTGCAAATGTAAAGTGATGTTATTCAGGGACCAGTGTTGATGATAATTTACTTTGAAATTTGTATAAAGTAAATATTGTGATATACATTTTCCCAACCAAATTGTGTGAATTATTTAGGTAGAGAGACATTTTCTTGTGTTTTGCCACAGATAAAGTGGTGTGTGACATTTTAGTGTGATTTTTTATTACCTATGATCCAAATAAATACAAATATATTTCCTGTAAACCAGCCTGGTTCTTAGCTCATTGGTAACTCTGGGGGAGGGATCCAAGAGGTATGAAATGCATCAGAAATAGGGCTGAATAAAGAACTGATATTAAACTGTTTATTGTATGAGACTTAGATTGGGGAGTGAAGGAACTCTCCGTGTTGAGGGTGTCCTCTCAATAAACCGTTACATTGTAATGAGCCTCCCATCAAAAGTGTCTTCTCGAGACACTTATTTTATTGATATATAATGTATTTATTGTTTGCTCGTTAGGCACTTATACAATAAGAAAATACTGTTTCAAAGCGCTCACAGGGCATGGAGGCAGTGAGGGTAGGAAATACATTGTAACACAATATTTAAGCACAGAGGGGGGAGAGGGAGAGAGACTTACCTATAAATCCTTATGAGTATTCAGAACGTGCAAGTGCAGAAAGGAGAGGGAAGAGGGGGTAAGTGCTGGGGAGTCCAATCTTGTGGGTGAGCCATAGACGAAGTGCTAGGAATGTTGAGTGCTACACAGCCTGGGCCACGGAGGTGTAAGTGAGAGCCTCCAGAGTGGAGGGTGTGCAGATGCAAATTGCTGTGGGTAGACAGGAGCTGGAAAGAATTGGTGTGGGAGGTCAAGGCCCTGGGGATGCATAAGGGCCAAGGACACAGATTCAGCAGCTGTGTTAGGCTATATACCAGAAACTAAGCTACAAAAGAGCTAAATGGTCCTCTTTTTTTAGGGGCTGTGTGGATGAGGACCAAAATCATGTAATACACATATGGGTTCCACAAAACAGCTACCCTCCTTCACACGCACAAGGTTTGAATATCCACACTAGACACAGATAGAGAGCTGTTTTATTTTATTTAGACAGAGGTACTAATTCTCATAAAATAATACATTTTTAATCATTATATACAAAGGTTTTTTCAACATACTAAAACACATAAAAAATACAAAATACACATAATTTAATGTCCACAGACAATCTTGATCACAAAACACAATGCTACACAATTTTGGTGTTATTGTCAAGGTGAAAGTGAGGTTAGTAAGGAACGTGAGGGATATAGTTATAACAATATAGTGGCCCTCTTGATTTTTCTTCCTTTTAATTGATCATGTATGACAACCCATAATGGTGTTTCTGGATCCAAAACAGACTGGCACGCACTTGAATGAATCTCATTCACGTGATCTATTGTACCCGTCTTCAGGACACTTCTTAGTGGCACAACTTGATAAAAAATGACAGGTTGTATGGCATATATTCACATAGCGGAACTATAAAAACCCAGACAAAAGTATTGGTTATTAAAAACTACTAGTACCATTCTGTTATCTCTATGTTTAGCATGGTGGATCTGTGTCACTAACCTTCAGTTTCCTTGCAGGTGTGTGAGGAATCATCTCTTTAAAATGTCATTGCAGTAACCCAATGAGTGGCCCTTTGTACGCACTACAGGCATATATATATATATATATATATATATATATATATATATATATATATATATATATATATATATATATATATATATATATATATATATGTCAGGCAATAATAAACCGGTCCATTGTAAGGGGTGAACCCGACATAGCATGACTTGAAGTTGCAGCAGAAGTTCAAGTAAGGAGTGCTGTTACTGCTGTGGGCAGGCAGCCATCACAGGGAATGGGTCCCCAGTACATGAGTCATTATTGCACTATGTAGCCTGAGGGTCTGCGATGTCCGTGATATTTTGCACGCCAATTAGAGGTAGGGACCAACTATTCAATATAATTTTACAGCACACTCAACATGTGATCATGAAACCACATATATCTCAATCAACTCTTTGGGGTAGATGCCCTTTTCAACACAAGCATATATGAATAGATTCATACTGATCAAGGTGATGATTGCCCTACCCCCCCCCCATGATCAGACTGGAACCCTCCTTCAATACCTTCAAAACCAGCGTTAAACTCTGGCTCTCCAGCAAGATCAATAACTGATGCCCCTACGGCTCCAGTGCTTCTGATCTGCTACTTCTGAGTCCTACTGGTTGTAGGGTGTCCTGACCCACGTTTAAGCTACCCTGCTACAACATTTGGTGCTGTGGGCTTAGGAAATTCAAGATGGCGGGAAACCCACATGTGCGCCGAAATCCAGGAAAGCTGCGCAGTTGTGCGCACACCAAAATGGTTACCTAACTTGCCACCCACCAGTGTAAAGAAAGGTCTTTGTTAACAAAATCCACTTTTACTGATGTCAAAAAGTTGCTGAAATCGTGACTCATTGGACCACTTTAAAGATTCAACCCTTTTTGTGGGGTTCCACATAACCATCTTACTGTAAGGAGCCCCATCAAAACAATGTTAAGCAAGGATTTACTACCATGTAAGAACCATTCCTGTTTAGAATGCATTAATCCAAGAAAATCCCAAAGTTGCATGCAGTGCCAACAAAATCCTCTAGGCGGCACTAGCGGTCTAAACTCTGACTGGAGAACTGAGTGCAGTTTGCTGACAAAGGGATTTGACTCAGCTGACTTCAAAGGCTGCATTTTAATTAAAAAAATTAGCCACATGCTGTTCCCAGAGGCCTGAAGCCTGGGAAACCCTATCACCTCCAGAAGCTTCACACCAGGAGTTAGAATCTCACATGACCTCTTGATTGATAGAAGGCAGACTGGCTGGGAGCTTCCCAGAGACCACACAAAGGACCCTTTCCTCTGAAAGGAATATGTTAATTCTGAAATGTTTGCTGTCAACAAAGATCTGCAAGCCAGCAGAGATCAGAGGACTGACCCACCCAAGTCTTGGAGGCGGACCTCAACACTCTGAGGATTGAATTGAAAGGAAAATATATATTTTACAAAAACACTGATAACTCTTTGTAATCAAATGACAGAAATGTATAACTTTGAGAGCTTTAATTTAAAAAATGTACCTTTAATTCAAGGCCAAATTCGAATTTGTGTGATGTTCTGGGGCAAAACCCCATTGTTTATTAATATTACAGACTCCCTGTTTCAGCTAGACAAACGAAAATGCATTGGTATATGGGTAGATATGTGAGGAACAGTTGTATAAAATTTAATGAAGATCCAATGTTGTGCAGCACATGAAAAAGTGCTAGAAGTGGCCATTTTTGAATGCAAGCTCCTAGGAAAAGCAGATTTGTACAGAGACATGGCTAAATTCAGCCACACCATGTATATGTAATTTTAAACAAATGTGTACCTGTGCAAATATGTTTTTAGGTCAGATATAGATTGTGTATAAAGTTGACAGGGGTGGGTTCTCTGTATCATAAACAGACCTCATCATGATGACACTTCATTTCATTCCCCCAATCAAGTAAGGAATGAAAATTTGACCAATGACGAGTGAGAGGGGCAAGGCTAGTGATGCTGCACACACACACCCACTCTCAAGAAATAGATAAAAGCAGAGAGTCAGGACACATAGAGGGTTTCAATTTCGTCTGCCGCTGGAAGCCCTGCCGGAAAAATCCATACTTACCTCCATCAAACTCCAGAAAGCCAAACTAGAGACTTCAATCTATCCAGAGCAGAGACCAGACCAGAGAGAAAGCAGTGCTGTGCCTAGCAGAGACCAGACCAGAGAGAAAGCAGTGCTGTGCCTAGCAGAGACCAGACCAGAGAGAAAGCAGTGCTGTGCTTAGCAGAGACCAGACCAGGCGCTGTGAGCAGAATCCGGAAAGACCTGACCAGACTGAAGATCGTGACCAAGTCGCTTTCCTGTTCAAAATCTCTTGTGAGTACTTAGCAAAACTCAGAACACATCTCTTAGTTTAAATTCATCTAATTCAATCTATTTAACCTAAGTAGAACTGCCTCCTATCTGTCACCTGTCATTTCTAGTAAAATTTGTCATTTTGAAAAAGTGTGCGTTTAAAATTTACAAAACCAAAAACGACCTTTACTAAATTACTCATATCTCCGCAACCGTTTGGGCTAGAGACTTGCAATAACTTTTATTTGATAGCTTAGAATCGTGGCTTTCCTACGAACCTAGAACCGCATTCCTACCCCTTATAGTTTTACCGCAATCGCGGAACACGCATCCGCGAATTTTACCGCGATTTGCAATTTCTTCACATGTAAAAACTGCTGCTGTTTGCTTTCCATTTGCCAGAAATTCGTTTAACCTGCTAACTATCCCTGCATCATTGCTAGTGTGAGCTTGGACTAATATTAACTAGATACCACTCACCCTGAACCTCTGAAAGGGAATTAAAAACATTTTAGCATATTTTTTAATTCATTGCCAGCACATATCAAAGCAATTTGGGCCTGTGTTTTCAAACTTCTGTAGTCTAAGCTTGTGTCAGGATACTGTCAGGATTAGTCCTGCGAATACTAAGGCAGCGAATATGGCAAGGGAAATGTGCACATAGGAACAATGACTCATGTATGCTAGAAGCCAGGAGTGCAAACAGAGTGTGATTTTAAACCCAATATATGAAAAGGGATGTGGGGTAAGCACCTGACCGCGAGGAAAGTCGGCAAGCGCCTTACCCCCAATTGCTGTTACAGGTACTGACAGCGCTAAACCCACGTGGAGGGCAAGCAATGACAGGATCTGTGAACTAACACTCTGATGGAATCAAATAAGGGAACTAAAGAACTGTACTCACAAGGACGAGATATACCTCTTGAATGTCAGCTAGCCCACGAATCCTGTTGATGAAACTGGGACCCCGAGAGGCTAGAACAGCAATGGGAGAAGTAGGAAGGTCCAGAGGGCAAGGGCTGTAGGTTGCCAGGGAGAGGTAGACTGTAGAACAGGGGGCCCAAGAGGACAAGGGCTGAAGGTAGCCGGAGCGAGGCAGGCTGCAGGGCAGGGAGCCCAGAGGACAAGGGCGGAGGCTGGAAGGCAGCAGAGCGTGATCCGCTGTAATGTGGGGAGCCCGGCAGGGCAAGGGTGAAGGCTGGAAGGCAGCCGAGCGTGATCCGCTGCAGAAAACTAAATACCTAAGTTGAAATAGTGATAACAAATAGTGAGGAAAACATAAGCATTCACACAGGAGCTAGCTAACAACCGCACACCACACCTAAAATCAAAAGGGAAAATAAATGCAGAAGAGCTAAGGAAAACCTGAAATGGATCCCAATAGAAGTAAGGATCAGGAGCAGGGAAAAAGCTAAATAACCAATGCAAACTTTTCCCTACCCCTCCAAGGAAAAGACAGGAAACTAAACTAAGAGGAAGGCTAAGGTAAATGGGTAACAGCAGCAAAGGACAGAGTCAAAGAAATATAGAACACAGACAAACTGGGCTGCATCTAAAAGGGGAAAGCACTGAGAAATGCTGCCTGCAAACAGAGGAAGACAAAAAGGGAAATCAAGGGAGCAGAAATCAATTAGCTCATGAATCCGAAATTCAGGGCGGAGGAAACAAGAAAACAGGAACAAGAAAGTAGGTACAAAAGGCAAGGAACAAGGAACCAGGGACTAGTCAAAACAGGAACACTGCAGACGATGACCAGCGCTGGACTGAAGTGAGACTGTGGCTTTTAAAGCTGCTAAACGAGCACACGCCTCAGGTGTGCTGACTGCTGCACCTGCAGCCACAGGTGTTGCTTATCCTCCACCCAACCTAGTCCTGCAAGGGTGGAGGTGGAGCAGGAGGCCAGGCATTCTGGGAAACACAGTCATTTGGTTAAAGAAGCATGCTGGCTGCCAAAGACCTGGAATGGATCCGGAAGGGAAGTAGTTTGGAAAATAGGGATTTTGCGCTCCCAATTTATTACAGCACTGTGGCATTAGGTTCGGAGGAAATGTCCAGCAAGGAATAAGCCCCAAAACATGCCCCCAAGTGGCGGGAACGGGAGCGAAGGGAGCGAGTCGTGACAGTATACCCCCTCCTACGGCCCTCTTCGGGTGCCCGCCACCCGCACGAGACTTCTTCTTTCCATGATGGGAGTGCTTTTTCTTTGGAGGTGGCACTGATGGAAATGGTGGCTTGTGGGCAAAGGCAGATGGGCTTCCATGATAGGAGTGCTTTGTCTTTG